>NW_024063538.1:6007500-8918333 GCF_006381635.1 Hibiscus syriacus | reverse complement strand
TTTAAAAGACTAAGAAAATGCCAGCTAAAACTCAATTCAAATAAATGTACTTTTGGGGTGACATCTGGAAAGCTTTTGGGATTTTTAGTAAGTCGAAAAGGAATTGAAATAGATCCAGATAAAGTAAAATCCATTCAGGATTTGCCACCCCCAAGAACATAAAAAGAGGTTAGAGGATATTTGGGGAGGTTGAATTATATAGCTTGATTTATTTCACAGTTGACTAAAAAATGTGATCCAATATTTCGCCTTCTTCGCAAGAATAACTAAGGAGAATGGAGTGAGGATTGTCAAAAAGCTTTTTAAGCAGTGAAGATATATTTTTCAAATACTCCAATCTTGGCACCACTCATCTAAGGCAAACCCTTGATTCTTTATTTGTTAGTTTATGAAAATTAAATGGGGTGTGTACTGGTACAACATGACCAAACTGAGAAGAAGGAGAGAGCTATCTATTATCTTAGTAAAAAGTTCACTGAATATGAGACTAGATACTCACCATTTGAAAAATTGTGTTGCGCTTTAGTATGGGCTACCCGGAGGCTTATTTAATATATATTGTGCCTGCATTATCTGGAAGATTAACTTGTTGGCATATTCTATTGTCCAAATTTGACATCCAATATGTAAACCAGATAGCAGTTAAAGGAAGTGCTATAGCAGAATTCATTGCAAGTAGGGATTCGGAAGAATATGAGCCGTTAAGCTTTGATTTCCTAGATGAGGATTTAATGGCTAGTTTGGTGGAAGAAGCAGTTACATCCACTAGTAGATATTGGAAGTTGAACTTTGATGCTGCTTCAAATGCCATGGGACATGGAATCGGGGCAATTTTGGTCTCACCAGACAAAGAACATTATCCTTCTTTAATTTTAATTGTACAAACAATATGGCCGAATATGAAGCTTGTGTTATGGGTCTTAGAACGGCTATTGAATGCAAAGTAAAAATGCTCAAGGTATTTGGGATTCAGCCTTGGTAATTTACCAGCTTAGGGGAGAATGAGAGACAAAAGATCCCAAGCTTGTAGAATACCATAAGTTGGTTATGGAACTTGTCAAAGAATTTGAAAAAGTAACTTTCAATTACCTCCCCAAAGAAGAGAATCAAATGGCAGATGCCTTGGCCACATTGGTAGCAGCATTTAAGATGAACGAGCATTAAAATATGTTGCTCATTGAAATAAAGGCTTATGAGTATCCAACCCATTGTTTTAATATTAGAGAAGAAGAAGATGGAAACCCCTGATATTATGATATCTTACAATATATAAGATATCAGAGTTATCCAGAACATGCAACTGAGAATGATAAGAGAACCTTTAGAAGAATGACATCAGGGTATGTATTCGATGGTAAAAATCTGTACAAGAAAAGTCTGGATCAGGTCTTGTTATGGTGTGTGGACACGAAAGAAGCCAAAATAATTCTCGAAGAAGTGTATGAAGGAATATGTGGTACCCACGCCAATGGGCATGTAATGGCTAGACAAATTATGAGATTTGGGTATTATTGGTCAACTATGGAAACAAACTGTATTAGTTATGCCCGAAAATGTCACAAATGTCAGATTTATGGAGATAAGATACATACACCTCCTCATCCGTTGCATGTAATGAAAGCTCCGTGACCATTCTCAATGTGGGGCATGGATGTTATTGGAAATGGTCATCACTTCATTCTGGTAGCCATAGATTACTTAACCAAATGGGTAGAAGTAGCTTCCTATGCAAATGTTACCCAGTCGACAGTATGTAAATTCGTAAAGAAGGAAATCATCTGTCGATATGGTTTACCAGAAGTATTATCTCCCGACAATGCATTGAATTTAAACAATAAGATGACATACTCAGTTTGTGAGCAGTTCAAAATAAGACATCATTGTTTCTCTATTTTTAGTTTTTTTCTTTAAGTACGACCATATGCATCACTGTTTCTATTTTCCATTTTTTTTATTTCATCGTATGCTTGCTGCTAGATAATTTTGCTTTCCATTGCTACTAGCTGCTAGATAATTTTGCTCTTCATTGCTGCTAGCGAAGTTCTAAAGTTATCTAAAGTATTGTATCCTAGGTGTATTATAGATCATAGCCATAGTTCTAACTTTTAAAATTTAAATTTTTTTTTCTTTAATTGCTAGTTTACTTCCACTATAATTTGTTAGTCTGCCATACGAGTACGTGATAATTGGTTCAAAGCAATTTAACATAAACCTATCAGGCTTGGATATTGGTAGAATTTGAATATTGGTTACTTATTAGATTGATTATACACTAGGTGAGAGACCACTTCGTCGTTATTGAAAAATATTATCACATTACACATAAATATCAAAATTATATACTAAAAATTATATTTATTCTTTAATAATAATTAATAAAGCTACTATTAGATCCACCTATAGAAGTCACCTTCGTCGGTATTGGCAATTTGGTCATTTACGACTACAAATTTGCTTTAGAGAATGCTTTTTGAGACCAATTGGTGCTCTAATATTTCTTTGCTTTAGGGACTTTACATCTTTTTGAAAAGTCATATTTGAATTCTCGGAGTCATGTGTGGTCCATGTCCACCGTTTCTAGTGGAACTATATGCAGTGAAGGTTATTCATATTGCAAAGTCTTGGTATTGATAGTAGACAACAACAAAAGTTTACTCACACAGCTGGATCGAAGAGCTTTGCTTGTATAACTAATGATGAGGTATTACTGATTATTCACATAGTGATTTATAGTTGGTAGCACATAGTAATGAGAATTATTTATGTTATTAATTAATTTTTTGCAAGACTTAATTTTTATTCTACATTGTAAGAAAACAACAGTTAGCTCAAATGGATGAAAAATTTGCTTAAATGAAAGCTGAAACTGAAGTGAGGGAAGAAGAGAGAGAAGCAACATATCAAGAAAAATATGAAGACTTTCAAAATCAACTTCAAGCTATGATACAAATGATACGAAAAAATCAACCCCAGAGTCCACCATCTTAGGTGTTATGTTAGATATATGCTTTGTTTATTCTAGTTAACAACATTGAAATACATTATATTTTACTTTAATGTAAGCTTTGATATATTATTATGAATTTCAAGTTTGTTGTTATGAATTTCAAGTTTATTGGATAATGCTATAGGTTAAAATTTTAAATTTGGGTAATAAAAGAGTAGAAAATAACATTTAAAAAATCAGTTTTAATTAGCGGCGTTTGTATAATAAAATGCCACTAAAGAAAAGATAAATAGCGGCTAAAGATCATAACCTTAGCGGTGTTTGTAAAAAAAGCCGCTAAAAATATAACCTTTAGCGGCGTTTATTTTTATGCTAGAAGGGTTTTTAGCGTCGCTTAAAAATGCCACTAAAAACCTATTTTGCTGTAGTGAAAAAGGAGTGGGAAGATAGTTAAGTGATGAATGATGTTTACCCATTAAAAAACCGTGTGTAACAGTTCCATTAACTTTTTATTTACGGGGTATTAAAATGAACAAAAAGTCAACTTTAGATATGGTTATGAAACAAATGAAAGTTTAAGTACTAAAATGAAACAAAATTCATAGTTTAGGTATTAATCATGTAGGTTACCCTAAAAGATTGCATCCTTATTTAAACGTTTAGCCTAAACTAAAAATTATTCATAAAAACACACTTTTGTGGCATGTAATCGAAGAGTCATGTTAGGTGAAAACATGTTTAATTTTGGAAGCAACTTGACCATTGGATGCATCCTTAACAACATACAAATTTAGTTAAAGATTCTCTTATTTTATCAGTGTTAGGTTTGGACCCTATAATGTCATGATTCAATGACATCACATTTTAGCTTGAATATATTGATTTTTACAGCTAAGATTGCTTTATAATAACAATGTACGGATAAGATAAATTAGTTAATGACTGGTAATACACTATTTATTTATGGGTTATTATTTTATACAATGACAATAAAAAAATTACTCCACGAATATATTTATTTATATATCAGTTGATAATTTTAAATGATTTTAAATTCTATACCCTAAATCTTATAATTTCTTTCACGATGTGCAAAATTAATTTTTTATGATTCATGAAATTCGATTATGATAAGGATTCACTCGTGTTAGATTTACTGTAAAACTTTTCTGTAATACTGAAACATTCATAAATGCACTCTTGTTTTTCATTTCACAAGCCTATATTTATCATTTTTACAAACTCCATACTAGAAGAATCTATTTGTTATGCCAGCTCACCTATGTAGTTATAACCATTTTAGCAACCTAATTGATATTTGTTTTATTGGCTAACATTCTCCCTACTTTCTACGGCTTCAACATCACCTCCATACACATGCATCCTCTCGAGAAACATGGAAAAATAGGTCCTTGTTAAACCATCTGCAAATTGATGTAAGGCAGGAACATAATTAACGACAACATCACCAGCAACAACCTTTTTCCAAATAAAATGTAAATCTAACTCGACATGTTTCGAACGTGAGTGAAACACTGAGCGTTGTCGTTTAGACGACCAAGATACCAAATTTCTGCCAAAGAACACACAAAATCGAGAAATGGAACGATGATTATCAACGTTGCCTGCCTAGTCAGCATTGGCAAATGCTGCTACAAGTTGAATACCAGAGTTATTTTTGTGGAAGATTAATCCATAATCCAAAGTGCCACTGAGATAACGAAGGATGCACTTCAAGGCTATCCAATGTTGTTCACACGGAGCATGCATATATTAAGCCATGCGATTTACACTAAATGCAATGTCCGGATGTGTATGATTTAGATATAAGAGAGCCCCCACGATTATTCTATACATTTGAGCATCTGGTAATAGGCTTCCCGCATTCTTACTTAATTTGGGTGATAAAACCATTGGTGTTGGAACCGGATGAGCACCACGCATGCCAGCTTTGTCAAGTAACTCAAGAATGAACTTCTTTTGTCGTAGAACTAACTTCTGATCATTTCGTGTAACTTCTAATCCCAAAAAGAAATTCAATTCCCCTAAATCTTTTAGAGAAAATTCATTACCTAAGAGCATCACCACTTGTGCAACATCCTCATCATCATGACCCGTGATGATAATGTCATCAACGTATATAAGAACATATACCATCTTGTCACTAAGTCGACGAATAAACAATGAGGCATCAGCCTGAGTACCATTGAAACTGGTACGAATTAAGAAGGTTCGTAACTTTGCATACCAGCTGCGAGAAGCCTGTTTGAGATCATACAACGCTTTCTCCAACTTGCATACCAATTGAGAGCCATCGACTGTAGATTTTTCAAATCCCCGATGGCTACATCATGTACACTTCTTCATTGAGTTCCCCATTGAGAAAAGCGTTGTTGACGTCGACTTGTCACAACTTCCACCCATGCATCACGGCTAATGACAAAACTACCTTAATTGTGGACGGTTTGATGACAGGACTAAAGGTGCCGTGGAAGTCTTGACCAGGAACTTGGGCAAAGCCTTTTGCTACATATAACACCCCCAACCCGTATCCGACCCGGATACAAATCCGAGGTGTCACATTGACTAGTCAAAACATGTACTCTTATAAAAACCATAGAAAATTTAAAAATTATATTCTATAAAGTAAGTCTTTTACAAAAACATGTTCAAAACCTTAACAAACTCCATCAGAGCGTACATATTTAATGACTTAGTTACATGCCAACATACTAAATTACATAACAAGACATACTTTACAAAAATTTTCTGATCTGATCTTTGAGTGGAGATATGCTGCTCAACCGATCTGAAGCTTGATCTTCTGACTTATCCACACCTACGTGTAAGACAATTACACGCTAAGTCATAGACTTAGTGAGACATGTAAATACACAATGTAAACTAACAAATGCATATACATCTCATATAATACACATCCTACTTACGTACATATTTAAACCCTTATAAACATGCTTATCATTATTTATTTTATTATCATTGATTCTTTCCTATCATATGAGTATATACTTGACTTAAACATATTATATAATCTTTAAATCAACTCAATGCATGAACCATTACTATAATCATATCATTAACAAACACATAACATCTCATATCACAAACACACATATGCACTTATTATCATTGTTAACATATGAACCTAAACTTGTCACTTATACATGTCATATATCACAACTACCATTTCACGAGGAACACACATTTATTATAGCAAGTTATTTGTTATCTTTAAAGCCCATGCACTCTTTTGAGAACTTAACGTATGTGAGTACATAGAGGTTGTGCACACATTCTATCACCACAACTCGTATAAATCCCACTAGGGGTACGTAGAAATTGTCCCGTAGGACCACTATGTCCCGTAGGACCACGTAGAACACATATATCCCGTAGGACCACTATATTCTATAGGACCACGTAGAACCCTCGACTCTTGGCATGCCAACTATACCTATAGCTCTCATATCACATGACATGGGCATTATCTTTTATACCATTTCACATAGGCACATAGTTTACTTTCACGTAGCATATTTCCATGTAATTCACATTCATGTATAACATAACTTTTGGCCTTTACTTGCATTATTTTTCACATAGCTCATAGTCGTGATTCTTATCTCATAACATATATTCACACACATATATATATGTTCTCATATAATCCCTTCATTCAATTATAACATTTAACCTAGTTTATTACACTAACATGTATCCACATTACACATTTAATATACATAGCATATCATGTAACATTCTAATAGAAACACATATGAGTCATATCACTTATATATATATATTATCATATATCTTATCTCTCATGATCACATAGCCTATTATCACACATACATGCATTTACATAGTTCATATATAAATATTCATTCAACAATTAGACATACGCATTTACTCATATACAATACATCTAGCACCATATCACTACATGTTTATGCTTCAGTACCCATATCACATAATAGCATAATTAGGTTCATCGGAAGTCTTAATTCCCTATCATAATGTACACTTAATATCATGTACTCACTTGGTCACAATGAACACTACCAAGCTATTGTTCTTTCTTGCGTATCTTACTCTGTCGACCTATCTGAACTGTGCTTTCGATCAATGTATACACAATCATGTATTGGTACTTATCAGTATCCAATTGATATACTTTAATCTATCATTTCTTAGACTAAAAGAAAGATCCATTTCTATTTTCCCTTTGAAGTGTATCGATACACACTAGAGGGTATCGATATATCCCATCACTGGTGTATCGGTACACTACCTATGTATCGGTACACTAATTACATTCGATGTTTTGAGGGTATTGATACACTTCTTAGTTTTTTGATACACACTCATACTAATACACATGTTCAACTCATGAGGTATCGGTACACCTCCTAAGGGTACCGATACATTAGGCCCAGAATGGCCATTTCAACCCGAAAATTTAACACTTTGCCCCTAAATTTTACTTGTTAAGCCCTTATTATGCATTAAAACTTATCCATACATATTCAAACCTTTTTATAACCCTATAACACATCACCATTTCTTATAACTAACCAAAATTATTGAATCAAAGAATTCCATCAAATTTTCCATGTGTTCTAAATTCGTTTCTATCACCTCTAACTTCTTAATTATACCATTGACAAGTCAAATTCATCAATAAAACTTCAAAAACCTCATTATATCAAGAATTCATTTCTAAACCCTTTATCAAATTTCCTTTCTAATTCTATTTTCTTAATGTTTTAAACTTATATAAGCTTTCCTTAAGCTTATATAACACCCAATTACTCCAAACAACCCATAAATTCAAGAAATTAACCAATTAAAATCAACTTACCTTTGGGAGCTGGAGCCACGAGAGGAAGAAGAAGAAAGAAAGAAGATAAGCTTCTGGAGTTTTTCCTCTCTCCCACGTGTTATCTCCCTAAATATAGAGATAAAAATATCCTCCAAACTAAATTACCATACTACCCTTTTAATCTTTTCAAAATTACCCTTTAATCCAATACTGAAATATTTCTATTTAAATCCTTGAACATTTTAATTTTTCCTAAATTGATCCCCAAATTTAAAAAATTCTCATTTTATTCACTGAACCAGATTTCGAGATATTACACTACAAGTCTAGCTTTATGTCATGCAATCGACCCATCGTCGAAACAACCATTACATCCGATAGTCATCCGACCATGAGGTAATGAAACTAATTGCAAAGTGCCATTTTGAACCAGCATATTTTATTCAGTCATAACAACCTCCTTCTATAAGGGTTAGAGCAAAGCTTGTTGAATTGACACTGGTTCATCACTATCAATCATAGAATGCACAGAGAAAAATTTAGGTTTAAAAGTGCTAACTTTGCTCCTGGTAACCATAGGATGGATATTGGACGTGGAAGGAACAGGTCCATATACTGTACCCGTAGCAGCAGCTTCAGGTGGAACAAATGTTGATGACCTTTGACGTGAATTACTAGAACTAGCTACTGAATTTTTAATCGCATGTATTGTTTGTAAGTCATCAGATGAGTGAGTTTCAACAACTGAATTTGTGGGCATAATATTTTCTTGTCCCATGTTATCATACGCATTTTTAATCGGGAGAGATGATACCGAAGTTCCACTCGAACCAGAACTAAGATTGTCATGCAACGTAGTCAGAGCAAGAACATGAGTTAGTTATTGAGTGCCTGGGACCTGAACAATCTTGGTGCATGGCATTGAAGGCATCATAGTGGAAGCAGGAATCGACTCCATAACCTGTCATGCAAAAGGAAAAGAGCCCTCGTCAAACTTAACGTGTCGAGAAATAAATATCCGTCCATTCGGTGCCATGCATAAATAACCCTCGTGTTGCATGCTATAACCCAAAAAAGTGCAAGCCTATAATCGAAAAGCAAGCTTGTGTGACTGAAACGACCGAAGATATGGGAAACAACTACATCCAAAGATACGTAGGTGTTCATAACTCAGATTTTTACCAAATAACTTGTTGAACGGAGTCGAGCCGTACATAACTTTTGTAGGTAATCTGTTGATCAAATAAATTGCCGTAAAAACAATATACGACCAATACTTTAGTGGTAACGAGGCCTGATCAAGAAACGTAAGAGTCATTTCAACAATCCCATTTTGTTGAGACGTGTGAGGGAAAAAGAGTCGATGACGTATCCTGAGTTCTTGAAGAGCTTTAGTGAAAGGATAAAACTCTCCACCCCAATCACTCTGAACTTCCTTTATTTCCTTATTAAACTGTACACGAATTAATCGTTGGAATAGTTTGAAGGCATACAAAGCTTGGGACTTCTCTTTTAACAGATAAACCCAAATATACCTGGTACATGTATCAACACACGACATATAGTATCGATATCCGTTGGACACAACGTGAGGAGGCCCCATAGATCCACAAATATTAAGTGAAATGGTTTAGTATAAGTATTAACAGATGGAGAAAAGGGTAGAGATTGACTTTTTCCAGAGTGACAAGCAACGTAAACAAATTAATCATTAACCAAAGTTGTATCAACATTACATTCTCTACACACTTTAAGTAATGTATCCCGAGAAGGATGTCCTAATCGGTTGTGCCATAAGAGAAAATCAACAACCCCATGAGCTGCATTACATTTGGCATGATCATTATTCCTTAGCAAGATAGAGTCAAACTCATAGAGACCATCTTTCTCACATCCTTCAAGTAGCACCGCTCTTGTATCTTCATCCCGAACTACACATCTATGAGCATGATATTCAAGAAATATGTGGTTATATTTGGAAAGATTAGAAACCGACACTAAGTTCTTCAATATATGAGGAACATGAAGTAAATTATTTAACGTTAAAGAATAATCACAACCATATAAATGAGAATGACCAATGTTAGAAATAGATAAGTCATTACCATTACCAACCACAAGCTTACCATGTCTGGTATACTCCTCTCGATCGACAACATTATCTGCATCCGACGTCACATGATGGGTGGCACCTGAATCGACAATCAATTTCCCAAATGGCCGAGCAACATTATAACTACCCATATTGGACTTAGGAGCACATTCAGCCGCAACTATTGTAGCAATGTCATCCTACACTCCTTGACAGTCACACATAGGTGATGAGGAAAAAAATAATGAGCAGTTGGATTAACAGTCGAAGAAGAACGACCAGTAGAGACCCCTTGAAAATTTTGGTCGAATCTATACTAGTAATGGTTCACTAAGTGACCAATGTTTCCACAAAGTTGACATTGAATCCGAGGCTTACCACAACCTCGACCACCCTGGCGATAAGCAGACAAACTAGGAGACGATCCAGATGAAGGAACAACCACATTCATCGACAAGTTAGAAACCTGAAGGTTCACAAGATTTGTGCTGATCGTCAAGCTATCAGCCTCCTCAAAACCCTTCTGTTGCAACTCTGCATCAAGCAACACATACGTAAAACCATCCAACGTGAAAGGTTCTCTACTAGCAGTGATAACAACAATAAATGGTCGATCCGATGGAAGACCGTTTAAAATGGTCACCACTTGCTCATACCCGGTCACCAAAGAACCACACTCGACAAAAGCATCACAAAGCTCCTTGACCTGAGATATGAACGTTCGCATGCTCATTTCACCTTTACAAACTGGTTTCAAATGATAATGGAGATTCATTATCGTCATTTTCGACTTGCTGACAAAATACTTAGTGACCGTAGCCCACACCTGCGCAACTGTATCAGCTCTGACTAGGTGGGGAAGGATCGACGGGCTTATGGTGGATAGAAGCCATGAAGCAAGTGCACTGTCTTTTGCAACAAATATTTCATATTCTTCATTTTCAGTAACCGTACCATTTCCCAGAACCACCTTTGTCGGAGGAGGAGTGACTACACCAGTGAGAAGTTTTTCCAGGCGATGACTACGAACCGCCAAAAGAACTTGTTGTTTCCATAAGAGAAAGTTGTGTTCATCCAAGATGACACTGAGCCATTTGTTGGTGAAGATATTTTGCAGTGTCGCCGATGATACGTCTGTATCACCCATCTCACCACCAACAGAACAAAGCAAGAAAAAAAGCTAAGGAAGGTAGATACCCACAGACCCCAAGGCTCTCGATACCATGTTAGATTTACTGTAAAACTTTTCTGTAATACTGAAACATTAACAAATGCACTATTGTTTTTCATTTCACAAGCCTATATTTATCATTTTTACAAACTCCATACTAGAAGAATCTATTTGTTATGCCAGCTCACCTATGCAGTTATAACCATTTTAACAACCTAGTTGATATTTGTTTTATTGGCTAACAACTCGCAATACATTCAACCTCCATTGGTTTCGACCATGCTTCCACCAAGTTGAACCATTTGCGAAGGACTTCTAGACAAGAATTCAACTTTTTGACCATTCTCTCCAAGCTCTTAAACATTAAAAGGATCATAGTATTTCTAAAATTTTAGAATTTTACACATCATATATTTCTAATATAACATATTAAGGTCGCACCTTTTGATATAAAATTCTATTTTTATCACTTATTAACCCTCCTTAAAAACTCTCCCTAATCCTATATGGAGGGAAAACATTGCACCTACTCAATGGAATAATGATTCGAGGCTAACATCATCAGATACAATGTATAAAAGTTGTCCACACAATAAAATCACACAACACTACAACTTGACTATGAATAAAAATTAAAGAACTATAACTTATCACCACATATTCCAAGATCTATAAAATGAAGGATTCCTCACACTGTTAAATAGACCAAACCCCAACGCTACCAACACAACTGTCTAATCTACAAACCCTCCATCGAGCTACTACATCCACACAGGGAAATCTTATAAGCAAAGCACACACCTACTATATCCAATCTACTAAAGATAGGTTTACACAGAATGATTAAATCGAGCTTGAAGTACTCCTGTTTGTCATTACATCAAGCACTTGTTCACGACTACACAACCCCTCCAATCGTGTAGTTTTCTCCCAACCTTGCTACATATTAGGGCTATGCACACAACCAATACCATATAGGGGAGACATAACTGTAGATTATGAGAAAAAAATTGCTTGGCCCAACCTACGATAGAGATTCAGAGGTATAGCTCCAAGAAGATAACTCGATAAAAATTATGAGGATTACACAGTTTATATTGAGACCAGCATGAATAGTATCATTCGAACACCATAAAGGGACAAGGTACATACTATATCGATTAACACAAAATGACAAGAAGATTCACAAAAATCGGTTCAAAGATTTTGTGAGTTTGTTGCTTGTGCCGAGGTGGACAATGATAAGTTTTGGGATCTATTTTGGGGTAATCTAGCTCCTTTAAAAATGGAGGTATTCGTATGGAGAGCTGTTCTCCAAAGAATCCCAGTGTTAGTGGAATTAGCGTAGTGTGGGATTTCGAGTTTTGACTCTCCCTAATGTGTGTTTCCAAGTGTAGCTTTTGTTGAGGATTTTCCAGTGTAACATAACATTATGGTTTTTTTTTATCAAATAAGTTTTTGGGTAGCGTTTATCTTTGTTAGAGGGACTAATGTATTCAATTTTAAAATTGAGAGTAACTTAGAGATATTTTGTACTATACATTTTTGGTGGATTCAATCTCTCTACAACAATTTAATTGTAACCCCCTCATATCAATACGAGTGGCTCAATCTGATATGAGGTGTCAAATTAGGGCCATATAGTGACCCACAGTAAAATACGAAAAATAAATTTTTTTGTTAAACCTTTTCAATCATAAAACATTTTACAAATAAAAACAAAATTTCAGAAGGAAGCCATTCATATAATAAAACAAAATCTGATAATGACACATGTCAAATAAATTACAGACTCGATATAAAAACAAATGTGACCTACATGCTCCCTAATCGCATTGGTACCGTACTCCACAAGCAACGCCGAAGGAACTCCCATTTTTTATGGCGATATTACACATGATCAATTCCTTTAACCTGAAATGGTGAGTAACATAGTGAGGTTTGGGAAAGCTCAGTACAATACTACCAGATGAATGCAAAAGTCAACTAGATATATGGTAAAAAATGAAATTTCCTTAGTTATCTAGGCATATAAAAATCCTAGTGATGAGTTGAGATTTCACTATAA
Source organism: Hibiscus syriacus (assembly GCF_006381635.1). Classification (NCBI taxonomy): domain Eukaryota; kingdom Viridiplantae; phylum Streptophyta; class Magnoliopsida; order Malvales; family Malvaceae; genus Hibiscus; species Hibiscus syriacus. Next base: position 8,905,212 of record NW_024063538.1, on the reverse strand, counting down.
AATCTTCAGGTAATCGTCATGATACTTACAGTTAAGAAGAAATGTTCAAAGATACAAATTCAAGAGATCGAAATAGGATGTCTAGTGTGTTCCCACAAAACCATAATAAATGAAATAATAGTTTAAAAACAATAATAGTTTATTTCAGTAAAAAATATTTTTAAAATCATTATAATACCCTCTAACTGAACACTAAATATGCAGTTCCCCAGAATTGCAACCAAGAAGGATCATGTAAGGAGGATAGAGGCCGCAGAAATGAGAATGCTTCGATGGACATGCGATAGGACTCTGTGGGATATGACAACAAACTATGCTATTAGGATGTCCTTGGGGGTGGTGCCTGTTTCCAAAAAATTGAGGGAAGGAAGACTACGGTGGTTTGGGCATGTCCTTAGGTGACTACCGTCAGATGCGGTCAGGAGGGTAGAGTCGATTACAGTCGACGGTGCCAGAAGGAGAGGACGACCAAGGCGGAAGTGGGAAGACTTCTTGAGATCTGATTTGAAGGATTTAGCCCTCACCAAGGACATGACCTCTGATAGGAAAGTATGGAGACTTAAGACTAGGATAGTCGAGTAGTGTGGGTCACATCTCTAGGGTGTATCATCTCTGTCTTCTTTTAATGCCTTTGTAGTAATTTCCATGACTTCTACTTTTTATTCGTTTCTGTTATTGGTATTTATGAAGGCTTAGAACTGGCCTTGCTATCGTTTGACTTCTGTGTATCATTCTCTCCACTTTTAATTTTAGTCGGGTCTTAAGTTTCTGTCTATATACAGAGATTTTTTCGCAGGGATTTTTTTTTTTGCAGGGATTACTACCCATTACAGACGCGCATATGATATTAATGATATTAATAACTGCATATGAATACTTTTCAACTATGTATTTTTGTATTTATTTATACATGCATTGCATTTTTATCTATATTTTTTATTTTCTGACTGCCGGAGGTCTTCCACGAAAGCTACTCTCAACCTGGCGTTGGGGGCAGCCTACTACCCTACCTCCCCCTTACCCCATTGCATATGGGAATTGGGTTTTGTTGTTGTTGAATGAAATTTTCCATTATTCTCCTTTGAGCATTTATGGATGATACATGCATCAAAAGGCTCACATCAAAGGAAGAAGTAATAACTCTTCCAAATGATCCACTCGTCCAAGCCTTGGAAACAAAAGACCATAACAACAACAAACTTGCGATGAATTTTTGAATGGGATCCTGATATTATTTGGTCGATATGTCTTTTGAGATACAACCATCTGTCTCTTATCTTTCCAACGGTTATTGAATTGCATCAATCCGATATCGGGAACTCAAGATACATTCATTTTACTGAACATATAGCATGCAAAAATTCCTATAAGAGATTAATACGTGATTTTTGTAAATATTACGAATTTTCAATATTTATATTGATTATTTGTAATATAATTTAATATAGGATGCATTATCTTTTAGGATTAGAGTTATTATTTTATTAGGAATTAAGGTTGAGTTAAAACATTATTTTTAGTTATTATTTTTTTATTATTAGGAATTAGAGTTAGTACATGTTTAGTTTGATATTATTTTATTCATTAGTTATTTAGGACCTTTAGAACTCACCCCCTATATAAAGGAGGCTTTACTCAACTTTGTAAAGTAAATTTCTTTTATTAATAATACAACGAGAGTTCATTTTTGCAAGTGTTGATTGCCTTGTGCTTTCGAAGCTTCTTCTCCTGGAGTTCTTTCAAGTTCTTGTGAGGGGAATTAATCTTCAAACTCCAATTTTCCTTTTTATCAAAACTAAGAGGGTTGGTTAGAGTTATATTATCGAGTTTTCCTTTTCATTGCGACTAGGAGGGTTTGATAGGACACTTAGAGCCATATTATTGAGTTTACCTTTTCATTACGACTAGGAGGGTTCGATAGGACACTTATCCATCTATTTTCCGTAAATCCATCCTCACCATCATCATATTTATTGTTCACCTTCATAAGGGAGCCATCTTCTACTATTCATCCTCCTTTGTTCTTCATCGGGTCTAGAGCTTTCTAGGTTTAATTCTTCAACAAGAGCAACATTCATTAATCCTTCACTACTTCCCTATCAATTGGTATCATATTTAGGTTGATTCTTGGAAAAAATCAAGCAATCTTGCTTGTTCTTGCACACAAAACCGTCAAGGTACCCCAACGGAGCTAGTTCATAAAAGATTTATTATTTCAAGTAACAAAAATTGAAAAACATGTAAATGAAGGAATTTAGGGCTTATTATCTCCATATATAATATTCATCCTAATAGTAATTTTCATTCCAAAATTCATCTCAATCGGAGTTTATTAGAGCCTTCAAATACACCATTCAAGTTTCATCGGCAGATTCGGTCTAGAATCTTGTCGAATTTCTTGAAAATTCTACAGGAGGGATTTCGTGGTGAAAATGAAGGCTACGAATGGAGTTGATTCTCTAGTAGAGCAAGTGGTGGCTCAGTTGTTGAATTTAAATCCCACCACAGCTGAGGGTGAAGCTATTGCTGTTGATGAAAAAAAGTTAGATGCAGTGACGGTAATTTGTAATAATATCACTGTTGTTGAGTAATCAGTTATTGCGAGTCAGCCGAAGACCACTCCCATCACACAAGCTACAGTCGCTAAAATATCAAGACCAGAAGCACAGAAACCACTGGATGCTACAACGTCCATAACACAAGTCTTTGAGGCTAATTTGAAAAAGCTTCAACAACGTCGGTCATTCAAAAGAGGAAGAGCTTGGTGAAGGCAAAAATAGCAGCAAAGCGTCTCCACCCGAATCTTTTTAGCCCATGCAAAAGACCAAGGAACCCACTTAGGGGTGTCTTATTTCCCTTCATCCTATTTTAGTTTAGTTTATTTGTCTTTTCTTATGTTGTTGTTCGTATTGCATGCATTAGGGACAATGTATCCCTTAGGTTTAGGGGTGTGTTATTAGGTTTAGATGTTGTATTTAAGAATATAGTTTTACATATAGAATTGCATTGGTAATGCCATAGGATAATTTTGAAGGAATTAATAAAGTTGTTAAGAGAATTTTAATAATGCCCAATGATGATTATTAATTGAAATGAAATTCTATAAGAAATACTATGGATTATTTTTGAAATTATTAGAATCCTTAGAATTTTCTTTTAACACTTATTTGTATTTTCTCAATACTTAGAGAATTTAGAAATTTTCAAGCTATAAATCTCTTATCTTTATTAGATGTTATATCAATTTTTTTTTAAAAAATGAAATAAGAGTTCTTAGGAAATAAGTTGGGTAATGCTGGTAATAGCTCCAACATAGTGAGAGAAATAAGTTGGAATTCAAACATTGGTGAGGAAATATTGTTGTAGTATTAAATACCTTTAACAGAGTAGGTGTGAATTTTTCTAACTTATCTAATTATTGATTGGATACACCTATATTACACACACTACACTTTAAGTATTCTGGTTTTGATGAGATGAAATTGTGTTTCCTTATTTGAGATTACATATATGCTTCAGAGCATTAGTTGGGTTTGAAAAATGATTTTATCTGTTTGGTTAATTTCTTAGAGTTATTTTGTGGCATTGTTGTTTAGATATTCCATTTATGTTGTTGCTTGAGGACAAGCAAACACTTAGGTTTCGGGGTGTGATAACTCTCCAAAAGAGTTATCTTTAATAGCCTTTTTCACATAGGTTTAACTTTAACTTAAGCATATTTAGGATTAAAATTACTTAATTTTGCATATTTTACATGGTAGAATCATTGTGGGTTGCGAAGGGCTAAAATTGATTTTTACTGCTGAAAATTATTGCACTGATGTCATAGCACAGTAGGAAATGTTGATCGGATGCTGTAGTGGTCATCCAAAGCTCTAGACGATTGGGATAATTTTATGGATTGGGACATCGGGCTTGGGTAGCTGTCATGTGACTGAATAACATCTAAAACGTGGACTTTTCCTATTAGGCGATGAGATTTTCATCCAAGTTATAAAAGAGGAGTACTTGGGTGAAAAAAGTGTGATGATTGTCAGATATCAAAGTACTACTTTCCACGTTAGTTCTTTCCAAGCCATGGAAGCCTAATTCATCTACCAGGGATTGCTGCAACACAAGGGAAGCTTGCTTAAGAGCTCAGCGGTTAGCGAATCACCATTCAATGCCTTTTATTGAGAGATGGAGTGATTTGAGTGTTTAAACTTTGTTGGATGTTTATTATGAATTTCCTTACTTTGTGTTTACTTGGATACTTAGTTTATGAGATTTGAACTCCGTGAAATATTTGCAATTAGATATATAGTATTTTTCATTTTAATCTAGAAATAGTTTTATTCAAATTGCTATATATGTTTGTGAGCATTGGTGTTGCTGAGTAGCATATGTATACTGAAAAGTGTGCAGCTGATTGATTAGTGTTGTTAATAGTTTAAACCTTTAATTAATGGAAATCATTAAAATAGTTCAAATGGTTTAATCAATATTGATCACATAGATTAAGCGTTCATTGTTTGCATAAAACGTGGAAGTCATAATATTATATCTTTTGATTTGATAGTTGACCAATTGTTTTCTGGAATGTTGTAGCATGAACTGGTATCTTTTGTTATTGATTTCATTACTTTCTTTCTAACATCTCGAATCTTTGGTAAATCTTACAGTTGAAAACTCTAATGAAAACACTCTGCTCCCCGTGGGTTTGACATCCGTAGCATTAATTGATACCACTTTATTACTTGAGTGATACATACACTTGCATTAAATGTTATAACATCTACGTAGCATCAACAACGCAACAAAATCCATAAACAAAAAATAACACATGATAATAGATAGAATAATACCCGTTGCTAGATTATCTCCCTACTCCATCCTCTATTAGTTGAAGTCTCTCAATCACCACTTTAGCTGCATTGAAAAACTCTACTCCAAGCCTTGTTTCAACATCATATATGGATACTGCCTCGTTTGCAATCCATTGGTTGTTGGCTCTACCATCTCCTGCTTTAGTGCGAGAAATGGACACTTCTTTGTCATGGGTCCTTCTTTTTTCATTATACTTTCTTGGTTTCCTCCTTAGTTTCATTCCTCTCACATTATCAGGTTTTGACTAATCATTAACTCCATCAGAACCACTTCGCTCACCATTAGCAGTAGGATTTGCTGAAATATGAGTGACTTCTTGAAATGTTTTCTCCTTCTCATTCAGTCCATTCATTGGGATAGTGATTTTCTTTAATACTCCAATAGTAATATCTAGCAAGCTTTCATTATATGATATTGTTGGAATCGACAACGTCATGTATTCAACGTTTCTTAACCCAAGATCCAGGTGCTTTGATAACGACAAGGATTCACTGCTCGACCTCACTAGTACGTCAAGCAGATCCTCTTGATTACTGACTCCCTGATTGATGGACATGATGTCTTGCTCTGAGTTACAGAAGACCCTTCCTCCCTATATCTGTCAATGGTATCACCCTCGTAACTTGCATCCCCTCATCCACCACATTCTTCCCTGATTCCTCCCATATTAACCAATTATCCTTAGCCATGCCCCCTTAGAATGTTAGAGTGTAAAATTGATTCAACTGTAATTAGTTAATTAGTTAGATTTGTTAATAGTTGGTTATGGTTTTGGGTTATATAAACCTAATTGTTGTGAATGAGCTATCATGTTGTGTTGCAATTAACTTCATTCAAAATACACTTTCACTGTTTCTCTCTTCTATATTCATTCTAGTCAATTAATAAACCTTGATCGTTTACATTCATCACCCCGGTAATCTCTGGCCATCGTGGCATATTTCTCACATGATATCAGAGCCAAACGAACTTGATACCTTTGTGATTGCTTTCACCGACGTTAATGATCATATTCATCTGGCATTCTTTTGCCGATCTAAATCTGAAACTTTATCATTTTCTTTTCTTTCACCGTTATTTGATGCTAGTCAATTCCATCATTGCAACTCTTATTGTTGATGATGTTTTCTTCATCACTTCTATAGATTGCTCACTTATTCAGATCTATCATTGTCTTGCATGTTCATTGTGTCCATTGTATCTCTATTTTTTTGTGATCATTCATTTCTTGATGTTTCGATATCTATTGTTTCCGTTACTAGCCCATCAATTAATTTTCTATTGCGATTGTTGATTCATATATGAGTTTATGCCTTTGGTGATTCCATCTCATATGCTCTCGGAGGATGTTCTTTTTCATTTTTTCACGATTGCTGCAATTTCACTATGAATTTGTCTTAAGTGTTATCTTAACAGTTTGTGCCTACCATTTGCTTGATTGTTTTCTCCAAAGAAATGTTTTGCTTCTCCCTTGGTTATATCCCATCTTGGTCTATTTTGGGACTCTGAGACTCTTAGAATGAAGCTTCTAATGATTCAAGAGGCTCATCTATTTGTCTTGGTTATTTGGACAATTCCCCCCAATGAAGCAACAATTTCTGATGGTGTAATATTCTTGTTGATTGGTGATAGTGTGCATGCTTGCTACTAGAAGTCAATGTTGATCATGAGAGTGGAGAAGGTTTGGCATCAATTGGTTAAGCGAGACTTGTGATTTGCTAATTATATGAGTGTTGGTTTCATATGATTTTGATGCTAATTTTGAGCTTTAATCCTCCATTGGGGCATTTTGAAAGTCTTGAGTTGGTGATCTAATGTCTTTTACACTTGGTCACTGTTGAATCATTGGTTTTAGTGATTGATGCTGGTTGTTGATTTAAGTTTTTCATTTCTTGGTTTGCATTACTGTTTGTTTACTCAATTACTCTTTGTTTTAGTTTCTTCATGGTCTGTTGCTTCTATCACAAGGTAATATGAGACTTGAAAGCTTCACATCCAAGTGTTCATGACAGAAAATATCTAGGGAGGGTTAAGAGTTTAACAGCCTTGCCTAGAAGAAGAACAATTTTGATTCATGAAGAAATTTCAAAATGAAAGAATTAGAAAGAAAAGAAATGTGAATAAAGTAGAACGAAAGGAAGCATAGCACTTTCGTTTCTCGATGAATCACCCAAGTAAAAGGAAGTGATCTTTTAAGGAACTTTAGATGGAAGAGTGAAGAAAGAAAAACAAAATAGTGAATGAAGAGAAAGTTTATTTCTTTTTATAGAACAACTCTTTCCATTTCTTGGTTGAGAACCAACAACTCATTGCAACACTTCATTTGTATCTTTTATTCAAGAATAAACTACAAAAAAGATCAAGAACTTGAAGAAGTATGGTGAATGTTAGAGTATAAGATTGATTTAATTATAATTAATTAGTTAGTTAGATTTGTTAATAGTTGGTTATGGTTTTGGGTTATATAAATCCAATTGTTGTGAGTGAGCTATCAGGTTGTATTGCAATCAACTTTATTCAAAATAGACTTGTATTGTTTATCTCTTCTATATTCATTCTAGTCAATTACTAAACCCAAGCCGTTTACATTCATCACCACCGATAATCTTCGGCCATCATGGAACCTTTCTCACACAGACCAATTATGCTTCTCTTCCTCAACTAGTCCAAACAGATACTGCCCGTCAATGAATACACGATCGTCTTCATAATCCTCAACACTCACCTTAGTTTTCATAATTCTTCCATTAAATATAATTGAGATTTTATGCAAAATATCAGATGCTTTTTGTACCTGAAGCAGTATTCTCGAGTCCACAAACCGTTTCTGTTGATGGTGTTATCATCAATTGATAAAACAGTTCCCCATCTACTTCCGATAGCCGAGAAAAAACTTTCTGACCACACTTGTAGCGGGACCTCTCTCATAACCACCCATGTTTTCATCTTCCTTTTATCATCAAAACCTTCAAGTTTATCCAGAAAATCAAACCACACGTTGCACTGTTCTTCTCTCCTAATAAAAAAACCGCGCGGCCTCCTCTTCGCAAGAAAACTGCAGCACCGATACTCGGCCATACCACCAAGCGACTTTAATCACTATCCATAGTACTAAATTGTGGCCGCAACGCAGCGTAACTCCTGCATCGTAACATTTTTGAAGGTTACGTGACGCAATATCGGTGCAACGCGCTATAAATTGCGTCACAATGCCGCAACAAACTTTAAATTATCTGAAATATATAATTACATAGATGAATTGTTCTAATTTAATTCTTAAAAGTGGATTATAAATATATATTGTTAATAATATCGTAATAGTTATGTTTAAAATTAGTTATTTAAATTGGAATTAATTAAATTATTTATTAACGTTATTTTAAAATTAAATTATTTTAATTTAAATTGAATTTTTCTCATATCTAAAACTTCAACACATCGCTGTCAAAGTTTTGAGTCAAACAACTTCATCTTCAAATTGTGAGTGTAATTGGAGTACTTTTAGTTTGATCCATACAAAGAAGAGAAATAGACTCAAGCATAAAAAGCTTCAAAAATGGGTTATGTCAATTATAATATGAGGTTGAAGATGAGATAAAGAAAAAGTGCACAATAATTAGAAATGAGTTTTAATCCGATTAATCTTGAAAATATTTTTGAAGAAAATGACCTACTAAATGCATGGATTGAAGAAAGAGAGAATGCTACACTTGATAGTGAACAAAATTTCTCATGGTTGCCTAAGGAGTTACTTAATGAAACTAATGAAGAAACTCAAGGTGAAGATACGGACAATTCACCTACTCCATCTAATGAGGAAAATGTTCAACTATCGACGTCAAGTTATGATGATGATGATGATGATGACGACGACGACGATGGTGGTTGTGATGATCTTGGTGGTGATAATAAAGGTACGTACCAACCAGAATATGGACACATTTATTCTACTGATTTTCATGGAGATCAAGGTACGTCCAGATATCCTTACAATGATAATTCAGGTTTATATAGAACAAATGCATCACAAAATAGAAGAGATGATGATGATAGAACTCATAGGAGGATGGGAGAACACTTTTATGATTCATTTGCAGGTTCATCATCATATAGTTCAGCTACAAATGATAATTAAATTAGCGAATCATCTCATGGTTCCAATTTTGGTGGTAAACTGTAAGATATATAATTTTTATATTTATAGTTATGTAATTTTTTCTTTTTAAGTTATGTAAACTGAACATTTTTATGTTAAAATATAAAATATTTGATATGTTAGTGATATTGTTTATATGTTATTCATTAATGTTATAATTGTTATTACCCATTATCCAGTATGATAACACTTATATGGTTTATATTTGTTTTTAATTAATTTTTATCTATGAAATTAAATTTTTATTTTCAAAATAAAATATTAAAAGAGTATATTAATATTAGTATATTAAAAGATAAATGTAAAATGTATAAATATAATATTTTAGACGTATTGTGATTTTTGACGAAGAGATCACGCCCGCGACAGCCACATCATGTTACGTAACGTTTGTAACATCCGCAACTGCGACACCGCAACCACATCCGCAACCACAATTTGATACTGTCTCTATCTCATCAACCCTATACGCTTCTTGGACAATTTTTGGGTTATACATCGACTTAGTCTGACCGACAACGCATCTTTTTTTCCATTCAATCTCAGTAGATGGTATTAGAATAGGGTTTAGACCTGGATCGACGGTGCTTTTTGGCATTGACTCAGCCACCATTACATGTACCGCTTCATCTTCAACAGTGTTATGACCCTAGATCCCATTGCACCTTCTTTCATACCCCACGAGTACGTCATTGAAGGTTCTCAGGTCCCTAAAGCATGATTTAAACCTCCACTCCTTGGGATCGGTTACATTTCTGCCGGATTTGCTCACTCCCCTATTTGTTGTTGTGAAGACTCTCACCCGATATCCGTCGATCCATCTTCCATTTCCTTTTCCACTGCTCGACTAGCCTCTTCTATGTTTTTATATCTGACGAATGCAAACGTCGTGTTCTTTAACTTCCGCTTGGGGTTCCAATATGCGATATAGACGTCCAAAACAGTTCCATAAGCTTGAAAAGCCTCTCTCAGTGACGACTGATGAATCCGCTTGCTCACATTGTCGATAAAGACAGATACGCCAATGTATTGCCAGCCGGCCGGACCTCCTGCTCTGATTGAGCTCCTTGACGTTTCACCTCCCACCATATTTGCTGTTAGTGGCTTGAATCTTTACGTGATGATTTTACATATAATAAAATAATGGTTGCCGTGGTGCTAAAATAATCATTTTCATGGAAACAGGGGCAAGGATGTTAGCATAAAAAACATGCAGAATACATAGTATTAAAAAAAATAACTCATGCGTTTGAATCTTAAATTGAGAGTACCGAAGGGATTGTAGAATACATAGCCCATCTCGCTCATGTGGAATTCGCAAACTTGTTCCTGCCCAGCTTGGACAAGGTCATTGTATTTGACTACATAGCTCATCTTGCTCGCACAGATGCTCAATCCCACGCCATTGAACAACATCATCCCATAGCACACTCTCTCCCTTTCACTTCCATTTTGTGGGCCATTTTTGTAATTTATAAAATTATGGGTCATTTTTTATTTTTTGGTTTTTATTGAAATTTATAAAAAATGATACGCCTTTATTGTAATTTATAAATAGTTTTATACTTTATTGTATTATACAAAATATTTTGTACTTTATTATAATTAATAAAAAAATTTATCCTTTATAACAAATTTTTTAAATATTTATAATTTTAATTTTTAAAAAGTTTAGTCCTTTATTATAATTTTATTGTTTTTTTATTTATTTAATAAAAATTATGATGCTATTTCTTTTGTCATTGGCACAATAAATTTATTATATTATTTGTGGCGATATGAATAATTAATGACTAAACTTTATTTTATTTGATGATGTAATTAATTATTATTGAATATAAATTTTACGTTGATATTAAATATTAATGTCAAAATAGTTTTAATAATACGTGACGAAAACATATATCATCACATTTGATATTTACTGATACACCTAATGTGATAAAATATCGTAACATATAGATAATAACTCACTGCTACATAAATAATATTATAAAGATGGTGTGTTATCTTCAACTACCACTTACCATTCACATTGCAAAACATAATAATCCAAGAGAAGGTTTTAGTCATCACCCTCCTGCCCCACACACCTCAAAATGTTACAACTTTCCAATTTCATTGGAGAACCACACATGTCTTATCCTTTTTCCACTGTGAATGAAATGAGCTACACATTTTTCATTGAGACAAAAGTATACGCATGATAAGCAATTAAGCACGTTTATACCAAAAAACCTAACGGTGGCTATAAAGGGAGCCTTGGTCCTCTTCCATTTTAATGATTAGAGGGAGCCATTGAGAAAGTGTTGAAATAATCGGGTAACGAGGTTCATCAATGTGCTTACGTTCTTGGTGCCTTAGGTGACTCTAGTTTTTCATTCAATATCTCATAGGTTTAGGTTACATCTCCTTTTATAATAAATAAACTTGGTACATATTTACAAAAATAACCCTGTACCATACTCTGTCCTCTTTGCCGGTATATTTATGAGTCAAACCTAACAAATCTCCACCTTCGCGAATATCCTGCCCCTTAGGAAACATTCAATGTGGGTTGAGTTACCTTACTTCTTTAACAACTCGAAACATTCAACAAGTCCAAGCAATGCATGAACTTGTCTGTCGTAACTGGCTTGGTGAACATATCAGCAACATTCTCATTAGTATGTACCTTCTGAAACAAAATTTCTCCAAATGTAACCAACTCTCTGATCTTGTGAAACCTTACATCAATATGCTTAGTTCTAGCACGATATACTTGATTCTTAGTCAAGCGAATAGTACTTTGATTGTCACAAAGCAACTGAACTCCACCTTGTTGAACACCCAACTCCTTCACTAAACCAGTAAGCCATAAAGCTTCTTTTGCAGCTTCAGCCGTTGCCATGTATTCAACTTCAGTTGTAGATAATGCCACAATAGATTGAACAGTAGACTTCCAACAAATAGGTCCTCCACCAAGAGTAAAGACATACCCTTTCGTAGATCTTTTATTATCCAAGTCACCTGCATAGTTTGAATCCACATATCCTACAAGAAAAGGATTATCACACTGACTACCAAACACAATTACATGTCCCACAGTACCCTTTAAGTACCTAAAGATCCACTTGACTGCTTCCCAATGTTGTTTACCAGGTTTAGACATGTACTTACAAACTTGACTAACAGCATGAGCTAAATCAGGACGAGTACATACCATTGCATAACAACATTAGAATACAAAACCTTTTCCATATCTTCAGCTTCCTTATCTGTCTTAGGGCATTGTTCTGATGAGAGATTAAAGTGATTCGCCAATGGAGTGCTCAATGGTTTTGCGCTGCTCATTGCAAACCTTTCTAGCATTTTCTCAACATAACCCCATTGAGATAGCCACAGTATCCTTGAGTCTCTGTCCCTGCAAATTTCCATTCCAAGAATTTTCTTTGCAGCACCTAAATCTTTTATATCAAATTCCTAACTCAATAAAGTTTTCAAACCGATAACATCATTCATGTTCTTCGCAGCAATTAACATATCATCAACATACAGTAACAAAAAAAATAAAAGAACCATCATCAAGGCTCTTAACATAGACACAACAATCATACTCACATCGCTTGTAGCCAATCTTGATCATATATGAGTCAAACTGTTTGTACCATTGTCTTGGAGATTGTTTCAATCCGTACAAAGATTTCTTCAATCTGCAAACTAAATGCTCATTTCCAGGTTGAGTGAAACCTTTAAGCTATTGCATGTAGATATGCTCCTCTAAATCACCATGCAAAAAAGCAGTTTTAACATCTATATGCTCTAAATGAAAATCCCAACTAGCCACCAATGCATGTATTGCTCAGATTGAAGTGTGCCTGACCACAGGAGAAAAAATTTCATCATAATCAACTCATTTCTGTTGTGAAAAACCCTTTGCTACCAAATGAGCCTTGAACTTCTCCCCCTCTTTTTCTGTTACTGCTGGTTTCTTCTTATACACCCATTTACAACCAATAGGATTCTTACCCTCAGGAAGGCAAACTAAATCCCATGTACGATTTTGATTCAAAGACTCCATCTCCTCAAACATGACATCCATCCACTTGTCGTTTTCCTAACTAGTAACAATATCATGAAAAGTAACCGGATCATCACTGCTAACAGTAAGTGCAAAAGAGACCAAGTCTTCAAAACCCAATATGTTCGGAGGCTTTATATTCGTCCATCTCACCCTATCTCTGGCGAGACTATAATCCTACAAATCAACCGTAGCGGAACCACCAGGAGTCGGATGAGAAGTTTCTATTTTTTCAACTAGAAACTGCTCAAAATCCACTACTTTCATGTCTTTCTTCTGCTACAACATGGATTGTTCATCAAAAACAACATCTCTATTGATCACAATTTTCTTCGCAACTGGATCCCAGAACTTGAATCCTTTGACACCTTTCTTATAACCCAGAAAAATACACTCCTTCAATTTTGCATCAAGTTTGGATCTCTCATTAGCATGTATATGCACATACGCAGGACAACCAAAAATCCTTAAGTGATCAAAAGTAACATCATGACCAGTCCATACCTCTTCTGCAACTTTCCCAGCCAATGATGCCCTTGGCGATCTATTGATAAGATAACACATCATGTTAACAGCCTCAGCCCAGAAGTGTTTGGGAACCCCCGCATTCAACCGTTAATATCTAGCTCTTTCATTCAACGACATGTTCATCCATTCTGCAATACCATTCTGTTGTGGTGTCTTGTGCACTGTAAAATGTCTCTTAATCCCATGCTCCTTAAAGAAGCTTAAAAACTGTGAATCTGTGTACTTCGTACCATTGTCTGACCACAAACACTTGATTTTTCATCCTGTTTGGGTTTCTACCTCATCTTTCCACAGCTTGAATTTCTCAAAAACGTCAGACTTCTATTTCAAAAAATACACCCAAACGTTCCGTGAAAAATCGTCAATAAAAGTAACATAACACCTAGATCCACCCAAAGACGATGTCGTGGAAGGCCTCCATACATCAAAATGCACATAATCAAGAATCCCTTCAGTTGTGTGCTTCTCAGTCTTGAAACAAACTTTAATCTATTTACCAAGAACACAATACTTGCAAAAATCGAGCTTACAGCTTTTAACACCATGCAACATATTTCTTTTATGTAAATCAACCATACCACGTTCACTAAGATGAGCAAGACACATATGCCACAGTTTGGTAGTATCATCATAGGACTCAACAGAATAAACTCCACCTACAATCCGAATGGTTTCCCTATACTCATCAGCCTTAGGGATAAAACCATTCTTGTGCAAAGTGCCCAAAGAAATCAAATTCTTCTTCAAATCTGGGATATACCGAACACCACACAACGTCCGAACAGAACCATCATACATCTGAATTCTGACATCACCAATACCAATAATATTGCAACATCGATCATCACCCAAATAAACAGAACCAAAATTAACCGACCTATATGTCAAAAACCATTCCCTATTTGGCGTGAAGTGATAAGAACATCCAGAATCAAGAATCCAAGCACTGTCAATTGAGTCGTTGAAATAAAGAGCATATCACCCTCGCTGCAATCAAAATTGTCATCCTTAACCATATTCACAGACTTGGATGAGTCATCACGTTTCTCATCAGTATGCTTTTTCAACTTCGGAAAGTCTCGCTTAATATGTCCCGCCTCATTGCCCTTGTAACAGTGAATTATCTTATTATCCCTAGATTTGGATCTGAAATTTCACTTCCCAGACCCTGCCTTCTCTAGCTTCCGTCCACGGTCTCGATTACCCTTAATATATAAGTTATCAGCTTGAGAGCTTTCACCTGTATTATGCTTCCACTGGTATTGAGCCAACAAGGCTGGAGTAATCTCCTCAACTTTGTTAGTCTCTTTCCCATATGTAAAAGTAGTCACCATGTGTTCATAAGAGGGGGCAACGAACACAACATAATCATCGCTTTGTCTTTATCCTCAATTTTCACATCAAGCCAAGCCAAATCAGAAACGATTTGATTGAAGACATTCACATGTTGTGCCAAATCATGATCATCCAGCATCTTCAGCCCATACAACCATTACTTTAGATACAGTTTAGTCGTTAAGGACTTGGACATAAACTGACTTTCCAAGTTCTTCCAATTTTCATATGGAGACGACAGATGCATGACCTCATCTGCCAAACATAATTGTATGGTTCATGTCGCTCGCTGCTGCAATTCTTCCCAAACTTCCTCCTCCATCGACACCGGCATTGTAGGTCACAAAGCCTTCAGGATCCCTTACTGCGCCAACAGACCCTTCACCCTTGTTTTCCATAATCCAAAGTTACCCTAACCATCGAATTTCGCTACTTCAAATTTGGCTCCTGACATCTGATGCCAATTGTTGAAATAATCGGGTAAAGAAAATAGAAATAACACAAGAATTTTAACGAGGTTCAGCATTGTGCTTACGTCCTCGGTGCCTTAGGCGGCTCTAGTTTTTCATTCAATATCTCATAGGTTTAGGTTACATCTCCTTTTATAATAAATAAACCCTAGTACATATTTACAAAAATAACCCTGTACCATACACCCCCAACCCACATAATCGTAACCCCCTCTGAGCCATGCCTAACAGAAAGTGAGAGAGACAAATATGGGGAGACGTCCTTGTTGCTCCAAGGGACCTCAACAAAGAAGCTTGGACTGCATCTGAAGATCAAATACTTTCACTACAACAAAACAGAGTTTTAGCAGCATTTTTTTAGTCTTATAGCGGCGTTTTTAAGCGCCGCTAAAAGTATTTATGGCGATAGGAAAAACGCCGTAAGAAGCGCCGCTAAAGTTAGCGGCTTTTTAGAACAAAAAACGCCGCAATAGGTCAATATCTATTACGTGGTTTTTTGAACAAATGCCGCAAAAAGTTATGATATATAGCGGCGTTTCTAGAAAAAACGCCACAAAAGGTCAGATCTATAGCGGCGTTTTTGGATACAAACGCCGCAAAAGAGAAGGTATATACTGGCGTTTTTAGAACAAACTCCGCAAAAGGTTAAACCTATAGCGGCGTTTTTGGACACAAACGCCGCAAAAGGTTAGACCTATAATGGCGTTTTTGAACACAAACGCCGCAAAAACTCAGACCTATAGCGGCGTTTTTGGATACAAACGCCGCTAATTACCTTTCTTTAGCTAATATTAATTGATTTTGCATATTTCATTTCTGCTATACATCACCTAAATTTATATCTAGCTTTATCTAATTAACAACAACCATACATTTTAATTAAGACAAAAAAACATAAAGAAAAATACTTAACAACAAAATAAATTAAAGTTTTTTTATGGAGAGAGAACCTTAAAAGACATTAAAGTACAAATGAGTTACAACTGAACCTCAAAGTGTAGATATACATGGATTTATTGTTCGATACATCCTCAATTTCACTAGCGTCATCATCATAACCTCCAGATATGTCTTCTAAAGCTACTTTGTTTCACACTTCATTGGAATTTGTCATATTCATCGTCTTGACATCTTATTTGAAAGTATCATTTGATAGTGAATGATCTCTCCTCAATAGATTAAAAACAAATGGGAAACGATGTGCCAGTCTATTGAAGAAGCCGCTTTTTGTTGAAGTTTGTTCTTCAAGATTACTGCAATTACAATAATTTAGATGAGACTAAGAAGAGAAGGAAACAACCAGCAGAACTTGCATTCATAACATACATATGAGTGATTGAGAACTGAAAAAAGATGTTGCAACAAACAACAAAAACAGGAAGTCAGGAACCATGAAACTAAATATATTCTACAAGAATGTAAAAATGTCATCATAAGAAAAAATTTAATAATGTATTGGTTGCCATCTTACTTTTAGAAGTTAGAATTCTTACCCCAAGAATCTGAGCAAGTTTGTATTCTTAGAAAAATTAAGGAAATACAAAAGAGGGATAAGCAATGAAATCTTATAATTTTGGATCAACAAAGCAAGCATGTCTAAGTCCCTCAAAGTTCATAGGGAAAACCCTAGTAGGTTCAATCATTTCAAGATTGCTTCATGTGCCTTTTGATCCTATTCATGATCAGTAAAATAAACAAATGAATCAAGGAACATATATTTCCAGTTATAACTTTGTACTATAAGAATTTTAGACGATAAAAAGAACTCAAAAAGTGAACTACTTACTCTTAGTAGTAAAGGAATGTGCCAAATATTTGGAACGTCATAGAGAGTGACAATATTTTTGGCCTAGAAAGAAGTCAACTTTATTTTCAACACTGCTACTTATTTTCTTTCCTACACCTATCTCTTTTGCTTTTGCAGGAGCTTCACAGACTTTCGGAGCTTCAGTGGTACCATGACTTTTCACACTAACATCAGCAGCATTCAACTCTTCTACGACAATGTTTTCATTTCTTTTTCTTGAATCTTCTATACTTATTGCAGATTCATCTTGCTCCTTACCATTTATGATTGCACTGACTGAATCCTTAGTATCATTGCTCACTAAGTCCACAGAATCCCCTCCCTTGCATTTCTTAGTGATATACCTTCTATATACATTCATTTTATCCACCCTGATATCATTCTTTGTGCTTTCTTCTTTATCAGAACTTTTCAGTGTCCTAGGACAACCATCGGTAAGATTTTCAGCAGTTACTATATCTGAACCAATATCACAAGCAGAATTATCCTCTGAAAGTATGATTGGATTTACTGCAATTACAAAATCATCAGAAAGAAGATCTTCTGAAAGTGCTGCAGATGCATGATGCAAAACACTAGCATTATCACCTTGAACCCGACATCCTAGAACCCGATCAACCTGTGAAGCAGAAAAGTGTGAAATTTGGGGAAAAAGGCCAGTGATCAACCACAAAAGTAAAAAGTCTATAACCAATACAGATAAGTGAACTAACCAGCAGAAGTTCAGCAGGAACACTATCTTTAGATATATGCGGAGCATTGAGAGTACCTTTATCCAACTCAACAGACAGGTGTGCTGCAGCCTCAGGAAGCCTCTGCTCAAGAAATTAGCAAGATTCGATTAATCAGCAGAAATAATTCCAAGAGTAGTCACAATGATGTGATCACATCAGCAATGAGAAACACTCACTTATGAAGACAACAACTGTATTTTGTAAGAAATCATATACTGGTGCATTAATGTGTGTATCATATATTCAAGGCATTAACTTTAGGAAGTTGACTAAAACGTCCAAAATAAACAGAGTGTACTAAATTTATGCAAGCACCAATAAGATAAAAGGCCATCCTAAGCTGTAGCTTTATATTTATGCTACAATGGGGAAATAAATATATCAGACAGCAGGATTTAAGGACATTTATCAAACTGACGTAAACCAAAAGCTTGAATACCAACTTAAAATCAACAGAAAACTTCAACTATACATTCTAGTTAAAATATGCAGAACATGTGAAGTTTAGAAGACGAAACTGTCCAGCTATTATCTCTCCCCAAAGAATACTGCTGCAAACTCTACTCTGGACAAATATTTTCCCCCAATCACATATGCAAGAGTACATTTCAGAAAGAAGAATCCATTTAAGTACAAATACTTCTAGACAACAAAAAAATTCTAAATGACTCGTTAAAAAAACACAAACACTATCATCTTCTACATCATTCACTATTTCACTCCAAAACTCACCTGAGCAAATGAAAGAAAATAAAAAACATACAACCACCATGTGGGGCAGGGGGAACCTAGAAGATTAGAATATACCTCATATTTTTTCTGAGAATCAAAATTCTTGCTCCCGTCATCATCCTTTGACAAAGATGCAGAAACCCCATGGCTAACAGGTTTCCGCTTCTTATGACTTTTACTAGTTCCAAGATCAATATTATTTGCTTTGGAACCCTTCTTTTTGGAAGTACTAATAGCACTGTTACCCTTAACTCTCTTATACTTCTTTTGACTTGCCTCACTACAGACTTTCTGCTTTCTTTTTCTATTTTTCCTTTTCGCTAAACCAATTGCAAGAACAATTTTGTTTCTGGGTGCCTCATTATCACAAGACAATTTATGCTTCGGTTCAGGTGCTTTCTTATGGGGTTGGGGTTTGGTAGTGAAGAAGATGGGTTTGGGTAAACGGCGGGATTGAAAAATGCTTGAAAGGGAAGAAAATGAAAAAAAGGTTAAAGGGCGCGACACTTAAAATTTGTACACTTGCGGCGTTTGTAAACACAAACGCCACTATAGTACAAGTGTATAGCGGCGTTTGAATAAAAACGTCACTAAAGTACGAGTCTTTAGCGGTATTTGTATAAAATTTCAATAAAGTACGAGTCTTTAGCGGCGTTTGTATAAAAATGCCACTAAATTACGAGTCTTTAGCGACGTTTTTAAACACAAACGCCACTATAGTACAAGTGTATAACGGCGTTTGAATAAAAATGTCACTAAAGTATGCGTCTTTAGCGGAGTTTGTATAAAAACGCCACTAAAGTATGAGTCTTTAGCGGCGTTTGTAAACACAAACGCCACTATAGTACATGTGTATAACGACATTTGTATAAAAACGCCACTAAAGTACAATTCTATAGCGGCGTTTGTATAAAAATGCCACTAAATTACGAGTCTTTAGCGGCGTTTGTATAAAAACGCCACTAAAGTACTACTCTTTTGCGGTGTTTGTTGAAAAAACGCCACTATCGATGAACCTATTGCGGCGTTTTTATAAAAACGCTGCTAAAGTTACCATTTTGTGGCGTTTGCTATGTAAACGCCGCTATATGTTTAAAATTTGTGGCGTTTACTCCTAAAACGCCGCTAAAAACACCGCTGTAGAACAATTTTGCTGTAGTGTTTCCTCATATATTAAAGCTCATGGGGAAGGCAATTGGAGAAGCCTCCCTGAGAGAGCTGGTATATATATATATATATATATAAACATACTCATAATGGGAATACGGTGTAGGACATGGGTGTTTCATTTGTATGCATAGTATCAAGTTGCAGTGTCGCGGTTGCGGATGCTGCGGATGTTATGTAACATGTTGCGATAGTCGCGAGCGTGATCTTTTCATCAAAAATCACAATACGTCTAAAATATTATATATATACATTTTACAATTATCTTTTAATATACTAATATTAATATACTCTTTTAATATTTTATTTTGGAAATAAAAAATTAATTTCATCGATAAAAATTTATTAAAAATAAATATAAACCATAGAAGTGTTATCATACTGGATAATGGGTAATACCAATTATAATGTTAATGAATAAAATATAAACAATATCACTAAAATCATATCAATTTTTTTATATTGTAACATAAAAATGTTCATTTTACATAACTTAGAATGAACAAAAATACATAACTACAAATATAAAAATTATATATCTTACAGTTCACCACAAAAATGAATGGCGTGGCGGATCTAAAGCATTTCCATCTTCGTAATTGTCTTTGTTTTTATTACTTCCTATTTCATTTGAAGAAGACATCACATTATGTTCATCATAAGATGCATCATTGGTAGGAAACATGTTGTATGATAAAATTTTATAGTTTCATAATAAATAGATAAAATACATATATTATTATAGTATTATAAAGTGAATTCCTCTCTTATACAAAATTTATATAATAATAAATAAAAATATAATTATGATTCTTAATATTAATATAAAAAATTAATTTAAAATTAATCACGTCAATTTTAGATATGAGAAAAATTCAATTTAAATTAAAATTAAATTAATTTTAAAATAACGTTAATAAATAATTTAATTAATTCAAATTTAAGTCACTAATTTTAAACAAAACTATTACGATATATTATTAATGATATATATTTATAATCCAATTTTAAGAATTAAATTAGAACAATTCTTCTATGTAATTTTATATTTCAGATAATTTAAAGTTTATTGCGGCGCAATTTATAGCATGTTGCGGTGTTACGTAAGAAGTTTTGACTACAACAATTGTGATGCGGTTCCCTTATCACGTTGCGCCAATATTGCATCGCGGTAACCTTCAAAAACGTTATGATGCGGGCGTTACGCTCCTTTGCGACCGCAATTTAGTACTATGTTTGTATGCTACTTTATTTCGTTTAGGGTTTAATATGGTAATTGTTATTATTCGAAAAAGAACAATATTTAATAAAAAAAGAAAAAAGAAAGAACCATATTGGCAAGACTCCAAAGTGAAACTATTGTGATTAAGCTTTTCATTTGATTCCCCAAATGCAGGTTTGAAGAGATGAGGGAAGAGTTGCAGGCTTAGGTGGCTGAACTACCTTAGACCAGATATCAAAAGTACAACATATCACATGATGAAAAAGAACTC
This sequence comes from Hibiscus syriacus, assembly GCF_006381635.1. Classification (NCBI taxonomy): domain Eukaryota; kingdom Viridiplantae; phylum Streptophyta; class Magnoliopsida; order Malvales; family Malvaceae; genus Hibiscus; species Hibiscus syriacus. The sequence goes on along the minus strand of NW_024063538.1, from coordinate 8,883,864 downwards.
AGTATCAGACTCCATAATATTCTTGGCAACAGGTTTTTGATCTTTTCTTTGTTCACTATATTCGAACCCGTGATCTTATTTAAGTGATATAATTATATTGTTTAATGAATGTGCAGATGGTCTTTAATAGCCGCAAGGTTACCTGGGCGAACAGACAATGAAATCAAGAACTACTGGAATACTATATGGGAAAGAGAGCCAAAGCTCAAGCATCTACTGAAGCTCCTCCGATCAAATCTACACACATAAAATAGTATCACTATCAACTGAGGGTGGAGCCACTGAGCCCTCAAGTTCATCCCGGGGTACGAAAGCAAAAGTCGAAGTGGTTCGGACTAGAGCCACTAGGTGCAGCAGCCAAGTCATATTCCCATTGCGGCCACCTGCAAGTCAGGATGTTGATATTACCAACTTAACACAAGTTTGTTTAACAAATAAACAAGAAATAGGTGATGGTGCAATGGTTGAAGTCCATAATTATCTGAAAGCAAGCGATGGGGAATTCGAGGAACCCTTTGATGAGGCAATGTTCAAGGACTGGACAGAAAGTCCTCGTGGAAACATCGACAATGCCATCACTGACATTTGACGAGCTTCGAGATGGTGCAACGATTAAAACTCAAAATGGAACACAAGAGCTTGATTCGTTGTACTTTGAATTCGATGATATGCTGAAAGCAAGCAATGTAGAGTTTGAGGGAATGTTCAAGGACTGGACGGCAGATCCCTGTCTTAACGACAATTCCGTCGTTGATTTAGAGTCATTTAGATTCTTGCTTGACCTAGGTGAATGGCCTTGACTAGGGAATCATTGGCTGCAGCCTGCATCTTTTTCTTGGATGAAATTCCGCTAGTAATTTGCTTGTTGGATGTTGCATGCATGTCTTAAGAGAAGGATGTACTTTTGGAGATTTAATTACATTTTAGGCCAATAAATTTAAAATCATTGCAATTAAGACCTTGTCTTTTGCAAATTTTTTTAGTTAATTTATTTACGGGTAAATTACACGCTTACTCACTCTCCTATTTCACTCACCATACTTTCAATTTTTTTAATTTGATCACTGAACTTAGACATTTAGCTTATTTGGTCGCTCAACCGTTTACTTAGTAACGGGGTGCTTATGCTGGCTTATTTTAATAATAAAAATGTTACACGTTTACTCATGAACTTTACCCTCTCTCCTATTTCACTCATTGTACTTTTAATTTCTTTTCAATTTTAATTTAGCAACGTCATAACGCCGTTAGAAATTTAACGATCGAGTGACAAAAAAATTCAATGTCTAAAATTCAGTGAGCAAATTGAAAAAATTGCAAGTACGGTGAGTGAAATAGGAGAGAGAGTAAAGTTCAGTGAATAAGCATTTAGTTTACCCATATTTTAAGGATCATGCCATTTATAAACTAATATAATAAATTTTGGGTTTAATGACTTTTAAGATCTTTTAGTTTTAAAATTAATAAAATTATATCTCAATTTCTTTATTTTTATAATTTAATTATTTTTTAAGTTTCTGATTGTTTTTAAAATTAATTAACTTATCCTCATAGTTTAATCTTAATTTTAACTTGTATGTCATGAGAAATTAATTATTGTAAATATTTGAAAATTGAAGATAATAACTCGTCTACTTTTTAAAATATGCTTTATTAATTTTAATTTTTTTTATGTAAGATTGGAATTGACATTTAATGTTTAAAATATTTTAAAAAAAGTAATGATAGATTGCGTCAAACATTAAATTTATATAAATAATTAAATTATTTGATGGAACTGGCTCACCATGTCATCTGATCTTGGTAAATGAGAGCCACAAATTTTAAAATAACTTCCAAATAACTATCCACTTGTTATTTAAATGAAGGAAAGAGGTGAAGATTCACCTTGAAAAAAATATGAGATGGAGAAATATTATTGGTTGGGACCAGAATGACGTGGTGTGCCAAGTCCATCTGATAATTTTTTCAAAATATGAATTTAAATCTTAATTGCTAAAATAAAAATTTTTATGAATTTGAATCTAAGAAACGGTTCTAGTGATATAAATTAATATAATCTTTTTAAATATTTGAATTCAAATAATTTAATTTATAAATATGTATCATTTTATTCATATTTAAAATTAAATACATAATTTTTTATGGGCGATTTTCATTTAAAAATTCCTTATAAATTCTTTTATTAGGAAAATAACTCCTAACAGGAATTATTTGAAAAAATATCCTCAACATTTTCACATAGAAGAACCTCACATTTTACGGAGAGTGAGTCCTTCCAACGTGGAAACACTTTTCAGAGAACACAATTTAATATTATGATAAAGAACTTCGCGTTTTGCATATCGCGAGGTCCATGAGAAATTGAATATCGCAGGTAGTATTTAACAAACCTCACGTCCTACAGAATGCGAGGTATGTGCATTTCCAGCCTACATTGCAAGTGTTTATAGGCATGTTCAAGGGGTACGTTCGGTTAGTTAGTATAAAATGTTTCATAATTTATAATATTAGAGTCGTGGTTTTAGAATTTATCTTTCAGTTGAGGCCAATATCGACACATAAGAGATATTGTAAGCGGGTTAAAAATTGTATGGAAAAAGGCTTCAAAGCTTCTTATTTTTTTACATGAAGAAAAAACTAAAATGGTTTGATAAGCATATTATAGGGGGTTTTTGGGTAGCTAATCTGATAATTTGATTGATATTTTGAATATTTGATATATCACAACTTAATTAATAATTTAAAAAATTATTTTATATTCGATTTAACTCGATCATATATTTAAAAGATAAAAAAACTACTTTTTTCATATACTATTTTACATTTTTTACTACAATCGTAAACTACACAATTGTAATTTTTTAATTACTCTCTCAAATTTATTTATTACGTCGGATTGGTAAGTCTTCATACTTTTTCTTATTTTCAATTTCCATCTTATTATTATCTTCTTCAAGTTTACTTTTATGATCCTCAACTATCGACTTTATTGCCTCATTTACCTACTCATCCTCATCTAAAGATGAGTTTGAATCCCAATTGTCTGAGTCAAAAGAATTAAAAATAAAGTTTGAAACCACAAATTTTTTCTCACTTATACATGATTTGGAATAACTAAAAGAGAATAGAGGAAAAAGACTTATGGAGACACCCTATTTATATAAGTACTCACACCCCATCAGACGTGATATTTAATGCGAGGTCCACATGACACGGATTCCTTAAATGAATTCCTGATGGAGATTCATAACGTGAAGTTAAGTACTGTATATTTTGTATTTTATTTATCCAATTAACTTAATATATATTTACAAGTTTGATTAACTAAATATGGAACTAGAGTTCGATTAGCTCAAAAAAATACATTACAATAAAGTTTTTAAAATATTACATAATTTTTTCAGATTCAAGTAAAAAATAACTAATGATGCCTATGTGCACCTGTATTGCACTGTGGTGGACGATGGGCCCGACACGGATTCTTGTGAATTAATCTATCTTCATCAGCACCACCACAACCATCATCGTCGTTGTCATCTACATATGCAGTACCACCGCTGGCACTGGGACCGAAACTGGTGTAGAATATTCTCTACGGCGATATCTACTCAACACTACCAGATCCGAAGTTTGTTGCCAATAGTGGAAATTGAAATACCGATGGTGGAATAGATAAAGACGGTAATGACAGATAATGTTTTTGAACTGGGAAAGGAAGACAATACAAAGGGACAATCATCGTATATGGATGAAATGCGTCAATGAAAAAACATTTCGTCGAAGGTGGCATATGTTGAAATGATGCTTGACTCCCCGTATGGTAAAATGTTGATTGATTCGAGTAGGTGAATACAGGTGGTGGCATCGGTGTTTGAGGCTTTTTTACTGATTGTGTAGGTGCATGTGTCATTCCGAATGATGAGTCATGACTGTGTTTTCTTCCTCTCTTGATTGATTCTCCTCCACCTCTACCACCATGTTGCATTGTCGGGCAATTTAAGGGAGGCACATAAATTTATCGTGTTCGTTTCTCTTTGGTCAGTATATGTGGCTTCCCATTTTGTTTGTGTCATAGAATATAATCACATAAAACAATGTGGTTGAAGATGGGTTAACAAACAGACCACCTATCCAATCTCATCGTGCATCAGAACACCCACACCAAATGATGATGCTCCCAATTAACATTCGTCTTTTCTTGTCACGTTAATCGATGCAATTCATCCAAGTCTGGTGGTGGCAGAACCGTTTGGACACAATTAAATTGTCGTAGTAATTGATTGGTAGGATGTCACTCAACTATCTCATAGACTATCAACGAGATCGTTAACAACCAAAATACTGAACTGATACCTATTTCACATGGAGTATACGATGTTATAACATGGTCATTGTATGACGTCCACGGGAAATACACAATTTTTTTAAACTAAGTTAGATCAACTCAAATTAAAAATGATTTTTAAATTAAAAAAAAATGAAATCGATTACAATTATTAAGTCGTCTGTCATCTTATCAATCAACAATCTAAAACCGTGTAGAGTTTTTGGTATGTAGGTGTGAATTAGTGTATCAATCCACATATCATTCATATGACAAAATAAAATTATTTTTCATATTATGAAAAACCTATAATAATCTAAATATATAAACCTAGTTTATTTTTAATTACATCCGAAATAGTGGAAATTGAAATGGGATCGGTTCTTTCACAATAGATATAAAATAGCATTTGAAACCTATCCCACGACTACAACAACGTCAGACACCCTCCAATAACTTGTTTGTTAGCATCAACAACTTTACAAAGCTCCCGGAATAGAAATGACAATATTGTCAATCTCCAACTCATATTTTTAGATTCCCACAAAACGTGTAAATGATACAACCACATTAGATACACTTTGTTTCGGGATTTTTCTGGCATCAAGATCCCCCAATAATTCGTAAAATATAAGAACAAACAACATGAAAAATAATAAAAAAATTTAATAATCATAAATTAAAAAATTATAAAAAAAATACAATAACATGAAATAAAATAAAATTTCAAAATTATAAATAAAAAATCTAAATAAATAATCATAAAATTTAAAAAATTACCTCCTTAATTTCTTGAGTTGCATTGGGGGCTAGTTGCGTAAAATTGTTGTCCAAAAATTTAATCTTGCTTTTCCCTCCATCCAAATTGTTTGGAAGAATTTCAAGCAGTTCCTCACGCAAGTCATACAAGTAACCTTTGACAACACCAGTAATAGTCGTTCCATCAACAGCCAACAAAAAATGGAATGCAACATCTTCAAGGGCAATAGTTGCCACCCCATAAGGAAAATGAAACATGTGTGTCTCCAACCTTCACCTTTCTAGCAATATGTTTATAAATGGAGGATGCAACTTGGTAGCACCAATTATACTACTAATGTAACCAAAACCACCTTCATACAAATATAAAAAAATATCATCATGAGGTGATGTGAAACAGTTGATATAACACATCAACGCAAGTTCATATCCCTTCAATTAAAAAAATAAAAAAAAATTAAATTAATGAATAAAATTTAACTAATTATATAAAAAATTACCTTCAGATTTATCTGCCAATAATCAAACACATGTCTTTGTTCAAGCCTAAATAATCCCATTATAATACCAAATAATCAAATTTTTAAAGTAATAAGTAAACTGCTTAGATGAAGAAACAAAGAGAGAATTCGAGGTGAGAACTTGGGTGGACGAAGTCCCTTATTCCTCACACCCCTTACGAAGTGAGATTAATAGGACCTCCTATTATACAAGGCGTAAGGTCCATTGAAAACACGTGCATGTAACTTTTCCGGTGGACCTCTAACCCTACATAACGCGAGGTCATGGGGAATTTAATTTCAATTTTCAAATTTTATTTTGAATAATGCGATAAATTGCTTAAATGTTTCAATTTCTCGTGGACCTCACAGTATGCCCGAACAAGAGGTCTTTTATCCTAATATTAAATTATATTATTTGAAAAGTGTTTCCATGTCAGACGTATCTCATGCTTTAAAAAAAGTGAGATCTTTATGCATATTTTACAAGACATGAGGTAGTCTTACGTGGGCAGTTTAGGGGTTATTTTTCCAAATAATTCCTTGATGTGGTCCTACTCATACATTTTCTACTTTTCATCTTGCTTTCATCCTGTGTTGCAAAGATGAAGGACCAAGGAGCATTTACTTAATTCTCACATCTTTTTTATTATCTATACATCATATAGTTACTTTGCATATAATCTATATCATACTTTAGGTTATGTTGCATTTACCATGATCATCTTACTTTGTTATTCGATGTACTCATTCTATGTTATGCTAAGTTAGATGATTACGCGCCTTATATTTCAAACCATGCATATAATGCATTTTTCATCATATACTTAGTTTATTTTATAATTTCTATGTTTTTTTGTTAAGCTTAGTTGAAGCATGTTATAGTCCTTGTACTATGTTCATTATTAACTTTGCTTAGCATAATGCATATGTCCACAACTTTAGTTAGTTCATTCTATGTTTATGCATTCATTTATAGCTTATTAACATGTATACATAGGCGGTAACATCTATTCTTAAGTATTCATATTGTTTCTTTACTTATGTTATTGCTTTCATGTTATATGTAGGTGCTTTGGAAGCTAAGGAATGATTTGGCATCTTGTCGACAAAGGACTCGAACTATGGCAACTCGTGCTAGCTCAATTAAATCAGGGATAGCTCATTCTAGCTAAAGGAAGCTTAAAGCATAAGGAAACCAGATCATAAGTACCTAAGGGGGTAGAAACTAGCTAGAGAGTAGCCGAGAACCTAGTAGCTGAGTTGAGGACTAAAGGAAGTTGGAGGCAGTTGTAGTGTCACTAGGTATATAGCCTACACTACCTAGCTAGCTATCTAAGCTACCTATTCATCTACCTTCGCACCAACAACCTTTTATCCATGCATCCTATATCCTATAGTTGAAACCTCACTAACCCATGGTGTGGAGAAGCATGCTACTTTCTAAGAAGTCATGTGCTTCATGTGGGCCACCATGTGCATCATATAAGACATGTACACCCCATGTTTATTCAAATTAGGTGCTAACATCCAAAAATCATCACCGTTCGACCAATGTAACACCAACCACTCATTTGGATGCCAAAGTGAAGCAAAATATTCCTATTCATCCAAGGACTTTATGATCACCTATTTGAAACTTCCAAGGGTCAAACCATCCTTTCTATTTAGCCATGAAGGATCCTAAAGTATTCTATAGGCTTGCCGAACCAACACCATGCTTATTCATCATCAAGGGTTGTAATTAATTATTAAAAGATCATGAACCTTCACGGGAAGTGCCTTTGTCGAATCACTATGTATCCATTAGATCTTCCCCTTAATTTTCTATATAAAGCCAATGTTGTGACTCTTTTAAGTCATGTCCTTTTGTACATCAAATATATTTGTGAGGATTTACTCTTTTCAAAGTTCTATAAGAACTCTATAGACTTATTTATAGTCAACAAGGCGAACTCATTTTCTACCACCACGTAAGCAACTTATAAGGAAAAGGTGTTATGTTCTTTATAACCTAGTTTCTTCCTTTTTTACTTAAGATATTATCATAGCCATTTCTATTTTTTTATAAACTACACTATGCCAACCCTAACATCCAAAATAGCCCACTTCCTTTGCACACTCTATTCATATTTTCAAGCCCACTGATCGCTTGTAAATGTATATTCTAAGGCAAGCAATTATGTGCAAGTACACACAATCGAATCAAGTAATATAGGGTAAGTGAGTTATTGTCTCCTAATGGATTGGCCTAAAATATTAACCTTCACCACAACCAGAACTAGTTGTCACAAGGTAATTCCTATTATCTTGTCAATCTAAACTAATATTTAGAAAACAAGAAAATACTATAATGTATAATTACAGAAAAGTTTGGTGGAGACAAAATAAATATGCAGACTATAAAACAAAATGAGACAAAAACAAATGTTGATTTAAATATAATTCAAACAACCTCGTATATTCAAACTTACCACAGAGCACTTATGCTAATCTTTTGCATTGAGAACAATTATTCTAAGTCTAGAATGAATTATTATGACTTACTTAAGCTGCCCGACATGATTACTAAGTATTCTTAGACGGTTTCTATGGAAATACTACTCAGCGTTAACTACAACCCTTGGTTTTTTAGACTGTTGTTGTAGCAATACCTCTCAACGTGAACTATAGTCGTTGTATATCCTACTCTAGCATCTATCCCTTTTAGTCGATTGAAACCCTCTCCTTATCTCTAAGGTAGTCAAGTTAGAACATCACCATCTCGGATCCATTCCATTGTTCACGTAGATCTATCTTAATCCTCTCGAATCTAAGAATCACTATCTAGACAAAAGGCGATCTCCCGATGCTCTTACATTGCCAAGACATGTTTTACCAAGACTCCAGGCAATCTCGCAAAGCTCTTACAGTGTCAAGGTAAAATATTCAAACAATGAACAAAATAGTCATGAGCAAAATCATAATTCTTCATTCATAAAGCATAAAATAATTGTCTAGGCAAAACAAAGATTAACACCAAGTAAGGCAGTCATGGTGCTAATAAAAAGTCATCCAAGTATCATCGTTTAATACAACACCAAACATGTAAAAAATTAAGAACAAAAGAAGAACGACTCCCAAAATCGGGGGCTCTGTCGTGACAATTCTGATCAGCACCGCTCCTGCCTTGGTGATCAACCTCTCTTAAGACCTGATCACTGCTCTGCTACAGTCTGGATATGGAGGACACCAAAGAAGGTCGGTTGGTAAATTGTGGGAAAGCACTGCAGTTGCTCGCTCACACCTTCAGTAAAGCTCTTCTAACTTTCTCCCCCTCTTTGGCGGCTACGATTGACTATTTATAGAGAGGAATATCCAGGGTTTCACATGATTAGAGATTCCTTAAATAATCATTATTAATTTGTCCATACTAAAAAATGGAAAGGCAGGTGGCGGCTATCAGAATATTTAGGGCTTGATTACACGTGAAGGAGGTCATCCAGCTGGCATGTGACATAGGCAATTTCGTCATATCCGCTTCAGACTTTACAAATAAACCTTTCCTTGACGAGATAAATCTGCTCCTCACGTTCTTCTCTGCTCCATTAGCCCTTGCAAATTACGTTGTCGCTACTAAATTGTTCTTTCTCTGTAAGTTTCCTGAACATACACAATCCACACAAACCCTTTCTCCTCGGTAACATCAGTTAAACTAAATAAATCTTGCTGAAGCAAAACTTATCCACCACAAGTAAATATAACCTAAATACAACTAAATATAACTAAAATGATGTGAATACTTTGTTTAGATGAGCAATACCTTAAGTGAAAAGTCTAGATATTAAGTCTTTTTACGGAGTTATCACCCACAATTTCACCTTTACATCAACTACCAAACCATCTTTTTGAGCCTATCTTACTCCAGGTTCTTGCTCTTTCACTAGATCCACAATTAAGGCATGAGTGCTTTTGCATCAACCAGTATTTAAAGCTTTGATGAAAAGCAAAACGCGCACAATAAGCTGTAAACAATCAAGAAATACTCCATTTAACAACAAAGGAGTTCAATCAGTCAAAGTGAAGGCCAAATAAAAAAAGAAACATAAAAAAGCATGAAAAGAACAAGGGAATAACTACAATAGCAAGGATTCATCAACAAAGTCAAGAAGACATTCAAGACCTTGGTTGTGCTGAATGTGAAGTTGTGAGTGCCTTGTTTTTAAATAACTCATTTCTTTCTTTTATTTTACTTATTTGAAGTCACCTTATGCATTATATTTTCTTTTTATCCTTCTAACCAACTCTGCAGCCGACACTAACATTACACCAAGACTTGAAAAAGTTTTGAGTAAGGTTTGAGTGGTAAAAGGCATTAAATGTAGGAGATCAGTAGAGTACAAGTAAAAGCCATTATGTCATGAGTGATAAACATGAGTGAATTGAATGCCATATTTCTTTCTTTAGAGTGATTAGAGAGTTCTTTATGTGAGGAAATTAGTAAAGTCCCTTTTTCACATTTGTTTTAATTATTTTAATACTAACTATATCTCAAGGATTAGATCAAACACAACAAGGAGAAAACCTATATCTACAAGTTCAAGCAACTTTACGAGAGATGCTCAGAATGTTGAGATTGGAACTGAAACTAATCAATAAGAGGTTAAATCGAATTGAATGTTCAAGAGGAAACAATCAGAATGAACCTAGAAAATAACCAAGGCAAGAGGATAATCCAGAAGATTTTGAAGATGAATATGTCAAGGTTGATCAAGCATCACAAGGTCTAGGAGATATGCATAGAGGAATAATGAAGGACACATGTTCTTTGATGATAATCTCGACAAAATTTGAGTTACAAATCTTATATTTCAAGGAAAAACCAACCCTGAAGCTTACTTGGATTGGGAGGCCAAATTTGATCATGTGTTTGAATGCCATAAATATTTTGAGCAGAATAAGGTCAGATTAACAACCATGGAGTTCATTGATTATGCTTAGGTATGGTGGGATGAATTGACAAGTACATGATGAAGAAACAGTGAAATGTCTATCAACAATTGGCAAGACATAAAGGCTATAATGTGGAGATGTTTCATTCATGTTCACTACCATAGAGACTTGTTTAAAAAGTTACAATCACTTAAACCAGGAAACATGAGACTGTAAGATTATTTCAAGGAAATATAAGTAGCCATGATCCGTGAAAATGTTAAAGAAAATAGAGAGGAAACAATGGTAAGATTCTTGGCATGTGTGAACCTTAAAATTACTAACATATTATAGTTGCAACATTATGTAGAAATCGACGAGATGGTTCATTTGGTAATGAATATTGAAAACCAACTCAAAAATAAGAACTTGAACCAAGGTAGTAGCTCTTCAACAACAAAATAGAACCAAGGAGGAAACAACTATAAGAGATATGCTCCTTTGCAAATAAAAGAGAATGTAGATACACCTAAACCAAAGCAAACCATGGTGGAATGAGGAAATGAAAAAGAAAAGCAAGCAATAAATTCAAAAAAGAACTCAGGACATCAAATGTTTCAAATGATTGGGAAGAGGTCACATTGCAATTCAATTCCCTAACTGAAATATAACACCCTAATCCAGTCTGACTTGAAGATCCATGGATTACGATGTCACACGGAACCACCGAAATGGCTAACCCAAAAAGTTTCTTAAAAACTGATTTAAAACCATCTGATAATTTCATCTGAATAAAATAAACATCATAAATCAAGTTTACAAAATATGGGGAGCTCCCAAATCATCTAAATAAATACACTAAGTTCAAATCAAAATAGAGTTACATCTTAATACACAAAGTTTTACAACAATACATTCCCTCTAATAAAAATCAAGGAGTACTCTGAAGATCTCTATTGAGCTGAAATATCTGGTGACGACGATGCTCCCGAACTGATCACTTAAGAACTTGCGAACATAAACACATTCCATTTACTGAGCTTATGAGCTCAATTCCAGACTAATAACTATATTGTACTACATGCATTAACTGCATGAGCATTCAAGTGGCATACGTATGAATACATGGAAACAGTGATCTAACATGCTGAAGTAGGCATCATGGTGCAGTTAAGGGTTATTCATCTCGGAGTTCACTGATAACACCGTAAAAATACTATGTTTTCTATCTTTTTACTTAAGTTATTGTGTGTCAAAAAGACATTTGTCATATCATTTTAGTTTCATTTATTTGCATTTAGGTCATATTTGCATGTGGTAAATAAGTTTTGCCTAGGCAAGATTTATTTAGCTTAATTGATGCTGCTAAGGAGGAAGGTTCTTTGTTGGTTGTGTTGATGCAGGAAATAACTGAGGAAGAAGTTATTTGTCGAGATAAAACAATTTCCCAGGGCTAGAGGAACATAAGAAGACAACAGTGAGGAACATATTTTTCTTGTGGAGGCAAGATTTATCTTGCAGATCCGATGTAGCTCAACAACTGCTAACGTAATTTTCCCAGCTTCATCCTCACGTGTAATCATTCCCTAGTCAAGGAAATTGACCGCTTCCAACTACTATATCATTCATAAAATGGGTAAGTTAAAGAGGGTATTTAGGGAATTTCCAATGACACAAAACACTAGAAATTCCCACTTTAAATACCTCATTTTAGCTCTCCAAAAAGGGAGACAATCAAGGAGAGGATATACCCTAGGCTTGGAGTAAGCGATTGTAACACCATATTTTCCACCGTTCCCCCACCCGACCGTCCTTGGTGCCCTCCATAGCCGGGCTTCATCTTTGCAGCGATCAGGCCCTCGAGAGAGGATGACCGCTAGAGCAGGGATGGTGGTGGTCAGAATGCCACGGTAGAGCTCTGTTTAGGAGTGTTTCTTCATTTGTTCTTAATTTCCATTTAATTTAAAGGGCTTGTACTGAATATTTAACTTTTGAATGATATTTTTCGTACCATGAACAGTTTTACTTGGTGTTGTTATTGTTTTGATGAAATGCTATTTGAATGTTAATGAATGATGAAGTTTGCTTATGCTTAATGTTGTTTTGTTCATTGTTTTAATATTTTTCCTTAACACTGTAAGAAGTTTGGAGATATTGCCTAGTGCATCGGTAAAACATTCCTAGGCTTTGTAAGAGCTTTCGAGAAATTACCATTTTTCTAGGAATAGATGGGTAGATCTACGTAAACAACATAACTAATCTAGGATGGTGAGGTTCTATTCTGCCTTAGAGATAAGGAGAGGGTTACATTCAACTAAAAGGGGTAACTACTTGAGTAGGATAGTCAAAGACTACAGTTTACGTTGAGGGGTATTTCCACAGCAACAGTTTCACAAACCAAGGGTTGTAGTTCACGCCGAGTAGTATTGTCGTAGCAACCATCCTTGAATACTCCAGTAATCCTGTCGGGCAACCTAACCATAGCACACTAAGTCATTCCAGACATAGAATAACTTCTCGCCATAGCAAAACCAACCTAAGTGCTCCGTAAGAAGTCTGATTGTGTGAGGCTTTTCCTGAATATATTAAACTTGATGTTTATATTTTCCTTGACAATTTTTATTCGTTTACTCTACCAAATTTTGCTTGCCTCGACCGAACTTTTCTGTACACCATACTTCACAATATTTCTTGCCTCGACAATACTTTTCCATTTGGTTATATCCTCTGATACTGATTGTTTTCTGTTTCGACAAGAATTTCTGGACTAGCTCGTGACATCTAGTTCCAACTGTAGCAAAACATCAAAAATTCCCACCAATCCCTGAGGAGACGATAACTTAACTCACTACTATATTACTTGCATCGATTGTGTACACTTGCACAGATTTGCTCGCCTTAGCATATACATTCACAAGCGATCAAGTTTTTGGCGTCATTGTTGGGGATTGACAACTGGAGGAATTTTGATAATTCTGCCATAGCAAGTTTTTATTTTTTGTTACATTTTTCTTTATCTAGTTTAACTCGTTTATTTTCTTATTTTCTTTTGTAGGTTTTAGTCGTTGCATGACCAGAAGATCTGATGACGAATCATTAATACCATTCGACCCTGAGATTGAACAATCATTCAGAAAAAGGTGATGTAACTAGTGTGCCATAGACTATATGAATCGACTGTAGTATCAAGTTGACAATAATATGGAAGATCAGGCAGATCCCAATGTTGCGGCAAATAATCTTCCCAAAAATATTACAAGACCACGAGCGAAACGAGATCAATTAAATCAGATTCTTGATGATCTCAACCCTGTAATCATGGCACCTGAAATGTAGGCAGCCTATTTTGAACTTAAACTGGTGATGTTCAACATGCTAAACTCCATCGGTCAATTTGATGGATTGCCTAATGAGGATGTTAGACAGTATGTTGTGATTTGTTCAGGCAACAAAGAGTGCACGAAGACGTGCTGAAGCTTAAAATGTCCCCCTACTATCTACGTGACAGGGGAAAGAGCTTGGCTTAGTGGAGTCCCTTTTGGGTAAACGGAATCTTGGGCTGACTTATGCAAAACTTTTATGCTTCTCTATAACCCGCCCAATATGAACACCCAGCTCCGCAATGACATTGTAAGTTTTCGCCAAGGTAATGATGAATCTATGTAGGAGTACTGGGACAGATATAAAAGTTTGCTTCGTAAGTGCACTAACCATGGATTCCACTACTGGACTCAAGTCATGATGTTTTATAATGGAGTCAATGCACCTATTTGTATGATGTTAGATGCCTTGGTAAATGGAACTTTACTTAAAAATCACCTGAGGAAGCCTTTGATATTCCCGATAAGATAGCCAACATTGACTATTAATTTCTGACTACACGGCTTGGAACCTGCAGAAGAGTGTCTGGAGCATACAAACTTGATGGTAAGGATTTTGTATCTGCTCAACTTTCTATTATAACAAATATTTTATAAATTTTACAGCGTTCCAACGAGGTAAAAGAAATCAAGGTAACTAGCTTAGTACGCATCTTTTGTCACGGTAATCACCATGAGTGTGAATACCCAAAGAACCAGGGGTCCATCAATTTCATGGGAAACTTTAATAAAAGCAACAACAATAACCCCTACTCCAATACATATAATCATGGATGGCAAAAACATCCAAATTTTTCGTGGGGTAATCAAGGAAACAACAATAACAATTATGCAGGTAATTTTAACAGGCCACAGTAAAACTTTTTGAACACTCAAGTTCACAACATCAACAGAGGCCCTGGTAAGGTAATAATAAAAGTAATGCATCTTCATCAAATTCTAACTCCTTTGATGCTTCACTGCAGAATTTATGGCCTCAACAAAAGATTTCATGGCTTCAACAAAGACCTTGATACACGAACACTCATCAATAATCAATAATCAAGGCAATCTATTGCGAAGCTAAGAAACTCTATTACAAAGCCATAGCTCATCATTAAGGGCATTGGAGAACTAAGTGGGACAAATTGCCACGAAACTACATTCTCGCCCACAACGAAGTCTCCCTAGTGACACTCAGGTCACTAAGCCTCATGAAAAGGAGCAATGCAATGCGCTCACATAGAGGGTGGTACCCGAATTAATCTTAATGATAAGTTTGGGGGTGAGTAAGAAATTTCTCGCCGAGGCACTACATATCAAGAATCTGGCGGTCAATAAGAAATTGTTAAACAAGAAGAACTGCCTAAGGAGAAGGAAAATAACGAGGGTTCAACAAGTCATCACACTAATGGTGAAAAATTATTTGCCAAGGAAAAAGTTTCTTCAACAGCTGCAGCGGATGAAGTCAGACCCCCACCACCATTCCTTAGCGATTGAAGAAACATAACGATGAGATACAATTCAAAAGGTTTGTTGATGTCCTTGACCAGTTGTATATCAATGTTCCATTACTTGAAGCCATTGAGCATATGCTTTCCTATGCCAATTTTTTTAAGGACATTGTCACAAAGAAGAGAAAGGTGGAAATAATAGAAATTGTTTCCATGACAACAGAATATTGTTCGGTAATGAGTAAACTTCCGCCGAAGCAAAAAGATCCTGGCATCTTTGTTATACCATGTACCATCGGTGATAAATATGTTGGAAGAGCTCTTTGTGAATTGGGGTCAAGCGTAATTATGATGCCCAAGTCCATATTTCTGAAGCTTGGAATAGGTAATGTTTGACCAACCACCATAATTTTTTAACTAGTTGATTGATCACACATTCGTCCTGATGGTAGAATTGAAGATGTGATTGTTAAATTGGACAAGTTTGTCTTTCCAGCTAATTTCCTCATTCTAGACTGTGAGGCCGATGAAAATTCACCTATTATTCTTGGACATCCATTCTTAGCTACAGGGTGTATTTTTAATAGATTATGAGAAGGGAGAGTTCACGATGAGGGTGACTGATCAAAGTGTAACGATCAATGTCTTCAACACTCTTAAATACATTGATGATTATGAAGAATGCCATTTCATTGAAGACATTGATTCACTGGATGAAACTAGAACGAAAAAGTTTGGCCAAGGCGAATTTTTACATATTGATGAGTATGACAATCTGTACCAAGACAAAATTCTCCAGAATGAATAGTGTAATTTTTTTTTGCCAAGAAAATGTTTTACAATATGAGGAACACATTAATTTTTACCCATGCAAAATTTTTCTGAACGTAGCATACAAAAATATTTGCCTAGACAAAAGCTTTTTTATTGAAGCAGATGAAAGACATACTGAAGACAAAACAAGTATGGAGTCTGAAGATGATTTATATAAAGTGGAACAATCTAGTTTACTTCAATCTAGACCAGGTATGAGATTCGAACCCCTTGATTTCAATGAATTTATTCCACCAAAATCATCGCTGCAGCATGCACCTACCTTAGAACTTAAAAGGTTTCCTCACATTTGAAATATGTTCATCTAGGTAGTGATGAAACTTTACCAGTTATAATTTCTACTAGTTTAACCCCCGAGCAAAAGGGAAGTTTGTTGAATATTTTGTCACTGCACAAAAAAGATCTCGGGTGGACTATGGCAGACTTAAAGGGAACCAGTCCTACAATATGCATGCATAAGATCCAGTTAGAAGATATCCATAGCAATTCTATGGAACCACAAAGTAGACTTAAACCGATAATGAAAAAAGTGGGGATGAAGGAAATCATAAAATGACTTGATACTGGGGTGATCTATCCCATATCCAATAGTTCATGGGTCAATCTGGTTCAATGTGTGCCGAAGAAGGGTGGCATGACCATGGTTAAGAATGAGAATGATGAGCTTTTGACTACAAGAACCGTCACGGGCTGGCGGACTTGCATGGATTACAGAAAGCTCAACAAGGCAACAAAGAAATACCACTTCCCCTTCTTTTTATCGATCGAATGCTTGATCGGTTAAAAGGCAATGCATTTTACTATTTCCTTGACGGATATTTTGGATACAGTCAGATTGCCATAGCACCTGAAGATCAGGAGAAGACCACCTTCACTGCTCGTATGGTACTTATTCCTTTAAAAGGATGTCGTTCGGACTATGTAATGCTTTGGCAACTTTTCAGAGGTGTACGATAACCATATTCTCATATATGGCGGAGGATTTCATGGAAATATTTATGGGTGATTTTTTTCATCTAGGGCGATGACTTAACCGATGCCTCGATAATTTATTTAAATTGCTAAAGAGATGTGAGGAGTTAACCTTATGTTAAACTGGGAGAAATGTCACTTTATGGTGACCAAAGAAGTTGTGTTGGGACACAAAACTTCTAGCCAAGGCATCGAAGTTGATAAATACAAAGTGGAAATAATTGAGAATTTGCGTCCACCCACCACTATGAAGGGCATACGAAGTTTCCTAGGGCATGGAGGATTCTAGATGCAGTTCATCAAGGACTTTTCAAAGATTTCAAAGCCTTTGTGTCTGCTACTTCAATAAAATCAATCGTTCGTGTTCAACGATGAATGCCTCAACGCGTTCACTAATCTGAAGAAAAAACTTACCTCGACACCAATTGTTGTGCCACCTGAATGGGATGCCCCTTTTGAGTTGATGTGCAATGCAAGTGACTATGTTGTAGGGGTAGTTCTAGGAAAAAGAAAAGGTAAAATCTTCCATTTCATCTAGTATGCTACTCGTACCCTCAATGATGCACAACTTAATTATACCACCACAGAAAAAGAACTACTTGTCGTGGTATTCGTTTTTGATAAGTTTAGGCTATATCTTATAGGAACTAAGATCATTGTGCATACTGATCACTCTACCACTAAACACTTAGTTAATAAAAAAGTTACAAAGCCTAGGCTTATTAGATGGATATTATTGCTGCAATAATTCAATTTGGAGGTGAAAGATAGGAAGGGTATTGAAAGCCAAGTAGAATATCACTTAACTAGGCTAGAAAACAAAAACATTTTCCGTGACATGAAGGATATTCAGGAAGATTTCCCTAATGAGAAAATTTTATTTGTCGCGGCAGTGCCGTGGTATGCTGACATAGTTAACTTTCTTATTAGTGGTGTTATGCCTCCAGATTTATCTAGCCAAGCCAGGAAAAATTTAGACATGATGTATGACATTATTTCTAGGATAAACCATTCCTATTCAAGCAATGTGGCGGCCAAATAACCCGTAGGTGCGTACGTGAAGAAGAACATAAAGAGATCCTATTTCATTGCATACATCCCCGTGTAGATGACACTTTGTTGGGATGAGGACTGCTGCAAAAGTCCTCTAATCTGTCTTCTACTCGCCCACCTTATTCAAGGATGCACATGACTTTTATAAGTCATGTGATCATTGTCAGCGGACTGGGAGCATATCGAAGATAAATGAGATGCTATGGAAAAACATTTTGGAAGTTGAGTTCTTCGATGTATAGGGGATTGATTTTACGGGACATTTCCCAACGTTATTTGGTGATCTGTACATACTCTTAGCAGTAGACTATGTTTCCAAATGGGTTGAAGTCGTGGCCACACCTCGCAATGACTCCAAGACCGTGTTGAAATTCTTGCACAAAAACATATCCATGCGTTTTGAAGAACCATGAACAATTATCAGTGATGAAGGTACTCACTTCAACGACAAATTAATTGCCAAGGCTTTGGAGAGATACAGGGTGCGCCATAGAATTGCCACGTTATATCATCCCTAGACTAATGAGTGGGCTTAGGTCTCTAATTGTGATATCAAGTATATTCTTAATAAGGTGGTCAACCCAAAGCGCAAAGTTTGTTCGTCAAAGCTTGATGAGGCACTGTGGGCCTACTAAACATTATTCAAAACGCCAATCAGAATGTCCCCATTCAAGTTAATATATGGCAAGACGTGCCATTTGCCCGTGGAATTGGAACACAAAGCATTTTGGGCCATCAAGAAACTAAATATGGATGCGCAGCTTGCTAGAGAAAGAAGATTGTTGGAGCTGAATGAAATGGATGAATTTAGAGCTTAGGCGTATGGAAATTCCCACCTTTACAAAAAAGGCGAAAAATTGGCATGAAAAAAATATTTTGCCTAGGCAATTTTTTTCTGGACAACAAGTACTGCTCTATAATTCACTACTCAAGCTATTTCCAGGTAAGCTGAAATTTAGATGGTAAGGACCATTCATCGTACATCAAGTCCATAGCCACGGTGCAGTAGAAATCAAGAACCTAGATAATGGGTCAATTTTTAAGGTGAATGGTCAACTACTTAAGGCGTACAATGGAGCACCCATCATGCGTGATAAATCAGTGTCATTACTTAATGATGCCCAAGAGTTTGCCCTTCTTTCCTTAACAAATTTTGTTGTATATGCAACAAAAAATTACACTCTGTACATAAATAATATGTTTTTATTTTATTCTGCACGAGATGTATACTTTTATTTTATTCTCTATTTTTATTTCTTTTTGCAGCAAGGATACATGTGGAAGTGTAGGATTTGTGCACATGCATGAGAGGAGGAGAAACCTTAGAATATTGGTTTTGGTGGTACTTTTGAGAGGGAAAAATACTTTTCCTTTATTTTATTACTTTTAGTCAAATCAAATAGCTTCCCCATTAATACAATATCTCTTTTCCCCTTATTGATTTACCGTTTCCCCTAAGAAACCACCCATTACCCAACTTTTTCTCTAAAACCACCTACTTCCTTTTTTTTCACCGTTCACTCCTTTTCAACTCCTCTATCTTCAACTTTTCTTTCCTTCGATTTTACACCTTTCACCAAAACCCTCCATTACTGTCGTGAAAATCCTGTGTTCTTTCCCTAAAGTTGTCACAGCAAACACCATTGCCCGATCCAAAAAAAATCCAATCTCTTGTACATCAGTTATCGCGGTTACATGCTTCGAGCACTTCCAAACCGTCAAGCCTGAGGAAAAGTTCAAGGCCCTTCATAAAAAAAAAGTTTACTTAGAGGATGACTTTTTCTTCCCTGAGGCTGGTAAAGAACCATTTGGGTCGGAAGTAATGGACATCGTCCGGAAGAATAAGTGGGAAAAAATTTCTCGGCACCCAAAAGTGATGGCGCCGACAATGGTGTGAGAGTTTTATGCACATCTAGGCAACCCATCCTTTCAAGGAATTTATCAAGTCGAATGTAGGCATCACCAAAAGGAAGGTTCCCCAGCTGATGAGTTTTAATGATAACGCTCTACAAGAGGGCTTGGAAAGAGGAGCCAAATTGGTTGTCGCAGTGATAATGGCAGCCGTGGTCATATATATTAGGGAGACACGAGAGTGGTTTGAGCGCCTAGAAGGTCACATGTAGACCTTATTCAACTATGTCAAGGCTAGGGATACCCAGATGAATGCTTTCTTTAAGGAACTGCTTCCAGTTACCAATGAAGACCGACCACATTTTCCCAATGAAATCCTATGCCAATCAGACCCTACAGGCGGCAGTACATTTCATGCCTTAGCACAAAATGTTCCACCCGAGTCCCCCCATAGACGTCACTTCTTTTTCCACGCATGTATCCCTCATCCATGAAGAAGGCCACAACTAAACAGATGATTATCTCAGCTCCTCCTCCTCTTCTTCGGATAACACTCTAGAAATTCCAACAGAATTCTTTTATGATGATGATTTTATCCCAGTCCCTAACCATCATACTCCTAAAAAAGTATCTGAACAACCCCTGGATCTCAATATTGAACCTACTCTTGACCCTGAAGCAAGCCAACCTCAAGACGTCCCTACTAAGTCCCCGCACACCATGGAGATGCCATCACCGACTAGTCCCCCGAGTATGCGACGTCGCCTCAAGCGAATAGTTGGTCGTCTTACGACGACATCTCCTTCTTCGTTTCCTTCAGGAGATACTGGATCTGAGAGCCCCCTCATCTCAAACAACACAGAACTCGCGCGTCCAGTCGAGCCTTTCCACCACAATGAGGTCATTTTCTTTTATTTGCATTTGCATTTGCATTTTAGAGTATTTTCCATTACATTCGTATTCATGCATTGAGGATAATAAATCCCTCAAGTTTGGGGGAGGTTTTGTACTCCATACTTAGTTTTTGCATTTTTTATAATAATTGGTTGTAATATTTGTTGTCATGACATTAGTTTCATTAGGATATTTATTGGAAAAAGTTGATGATTCCTGATTATGAAAGCAAATTTTATTGCCTAGGCCATACTTATTTTACATGACTGTTGAAAGCTAGAACCGACCTTAGGACTTGATTCTTTGTGACTCTTTGAACACGATTGTATGTTTTCTTTGCTTAAGGTGCTTAGAAAATTTTTAGGAAAGAACTTTTTGCACATCGTGTTATTAAATGTTTGAAAGGTTAAGTTAAACTCCTTAATGTTTTGAATTGTATTGAATTAAAAAAATGCCTCAACATAACTATAGAGTGGCACTCCTCTATATGTTGGCATAACCTGGAAAACTTCTTAAATAATTGGTTACCTTAGCATATGAGTGAATGACGGTAGTCACGGGATGACTCTACCTGACTAGCACGGGGGTGGAAGGTATGCTCCATTTCACTTAAAATGTGGGATAGTCGTTATGATGAGATGACTCCCCTTGAAGTTGGCTTAAAAAAACAAAGTTGAAGTTACATGTTGAATAAATATGAGTAAAACTATGCTTGATGAATAATTTGATACCTTGGCAAAACAAAAGTGCTTACTTATGAGTTTTCTAACTACATTAAAGTATAGACTGGTATACAATCATGCACACACACCGAAAAATAATCCTGACCTAGGAAAGCTACTTGACTTCTCATACAATCTACCATGTTGAGGCTAAAATTCTTGTTAAGGGCTAAAATTTTAAACCACATGATTGTCCTAATTTTTTGCTTTGCTATACAATTTATTTCTCTATTGTTTATTATTCATTGCTTGAGGACAAGCAATAGCTTGAGTTTGGGGGTGTGATAACTCCATAAAAAGACTATGTTTTTTGTCTTTTTACTTAAGTTTGTGTCTAAAGGCCATTTTTTATAACATTTTAGTTGCATTTAAGTCATATTTGCATGTGGTGGATATGTTTTTCCTATACGAGATTTATTTAGCTTAACTGATGTTATTGAGGAGGAAGGTTCTTTGTTTCCAATGTTGATGCATGAAATAACTAAGGAAAAAGTTATTTGAAGAGACAAACCAATTTCCCAGAGTTAGAAAAACATAAGAAGACGACAGTAAGGAACAAATTTTTCTTGTCGAGGCAAGATTTATCTTGTAGATCTGACGTGGCTCAACAACTGCTGATGTCATTTGCCTAGATTCATCCTCACATGCAATCAGTCCCTCATCAAGGAAATTAACCACTTCTAGCTGCTATATCATTCATAAAATGGGTAAGTCAACGAGGGTATTTAAGGAATTTTCAAAGACACAAAACCCTAGAAATTCCCACTATAAATACCTCATTATAGCTCTCCAAAAAGGGAGACAATCAAATAGAGGATATACCCTAGGCTTGGAGTAAGCGGTTGCAACACCATATTTTCCACTATTCCCCCACTCGACCGTCCTTGGTACACTCCATAGTCGGTCTTCATCGGAGCAGCGGTCAGGCCCTCGAGAGAGGCTGCCGCTGGAGCAGGCATGGTAGTGGTCAGAATGTCACGGCAGAGCTCTGTTTAGGAGTGTTTCTTCCTTTGTTCTTAATTTCCATTTCGTTTAAAGGGCTTGTACTAAATGTTTAACTTTTGGATGATATTTGTCATACCATGAACTATTTTACTTGGTATTTGTTATTATTTTAATGAAACGTTATTTGAATGTTAATGAATGATGAAGTTTTCTTATGCTTAATTTTGTTTAGTTCATTGTTTTAAAATTTTACATTGACATCGTAAGAGCTTTCGAGAGATTTCCTGGTGCCTCGGTAAAATATTCCTAGACTTTGTAAGAGCTTTTGAGAGATTGCAATTTTTCTAGGAATAGATGTCTAATATCGAGAGAGTTAAAGTAGATCTACAAGAACAACGGAACTAATCCAGGATGGTTAGGTTCTAATCTGCCTTAGAGATAAGTAGAGGGTTTCATCTGACTAACTATATGAGTATGATAGGTAAAGACATCAGTTTACACTGAGGGGTATTGCCACAGCAATAGTTTGACAAACCAAGGGTTATAGTTCACACCGAGTAGTATTGTCGTAGCAACCATCCTTAAATACTCCAGTAATCCTGTCAGGCAACCTAAGAATAACACACTAAGTCATTCTAGACATTGAATAACTTTTCACCATAGCAAAATCAACCTAAGTTCTCCGTAAGAAGTCTTATTATTTGAGGTTTTTTCTGAATATATTAAACTCGGCATTTCTATTTGCCTTGACAATTTTTATTCGTTTACTCTACCAAATTTTCATTGCCTAGACCAAACTTTTCTGCACACCATACTTCACAATATTTCTTGCCTCGATAATACTTTTCCATTTGGTTATATCCTCTGATACTAATTGTTTTCTATTTCGACAAGAATTTCAAGACTAGCTCATGACATCTAGTTCTAGTTGTAGCAAAACATCAAAAATTCTCACCAATCAATGAGGAGACGATAACTCAACTCACTATTATATTACTTACATTGATTGTGTACACTTGCACTGATTTGCTTGACTTAGAATATACATTCACAAACGATCACTCACACACCCCTATAGCCTTTCTAAGATACCATCTGGTATCTAAGGTGAGATATGGAGCTGTAATGGAAACATACACCCCCAACTTAATTCGTCAAGTCTTAGGGAATCTTCACCTAGTCAGCTACTCAAGTGCCTTGGCACTGACTGGATATCCATTGACTATCGTGTTCTGCTAAAGAGACTCAGGTGTCCTGACTATTTCCCGAGCATCAAACAAGACTAGTTTTATGCAATTCTAGTTGTTACTATTTCAATTGTTATATTATTAATTACTTTTTATACTTGTAGTTTTATTTATTTTATTCTGTTGTATTTGGGCCCCTTAAGTCTAATCCCTTATTCATTGGATTGTTTATCCAAAAATATCCGCTGGTATTGATACTGACCCTTCACTATCGATATTGAACCATCAGTATTGATACCCACTAACTGATATAGGATTATTGGGTAAGGTGGTATCGATACTCTTCGATAAGTATTGATACTCTGATGTTTGGGTATCGATACTAGACAGAGTATCGATTCCAAAATTAAGTTTGATGTTTTGAAATTACCTCAGTTTCGAACTCCCACTGGGAGTATCGATACCAAAATTAAGTTTGATGTTTTGAAATTACCTTAGTGTCGAACTCCTACTGGGAGTATCGATACTCTACTCTGGGTATCGACACTCCCTTGAGTACCGATACCAAAAATATATTCTAAAATCTAATATGTTCCCATAGTATCGATACTACCCTATGAGTATTGAAATTGAACCTATAGTATTGATACCCTTTGGGAGAGTATCGATACTCCTTGCCTAAAATCCCCTTGTTTTTATCCTAACTGAAGAACAATATATGTACTATTCTTCTAGTACCGATACTCGGGCTACGAAAAGCCCTATTTTGGACATTAAAAACACTAACTTTTAACCCAAAACATTCTATTGAGGTTTTCAATTGTTATTAAAGTGTTATGCCTAATAATGGAGGTCATAAAAAGTCCATAAGCATGATGAAAACACCCAAACACTGAAATCTACCATTAGCATGCTTCAAACTTATGCAACCTACTAAATCGTACCTAATGAGCTATATGTGGTATAGTTGAGTTAGTGTGCTACCTTTTGATTCTAAATTGTTGGAAGTGTCAAAGGCTCAACCCAAGACAAACTTTACTTTCCCCTATCTTTGGAGCTTTCTTTAACTTTTCTCACTAAGCAAGAAATCAAATAATGAATTACTAACTACTTTGGATGGTTAGAAATGTGTGTTGGTTTTCCCAAACCCTACTAGAACCCACGTTTTGAAGACCATGGCAAAAGCTTGATCTTGTGATCTCAAATGAAAGCTTTAGGTGTGTTGGTTTCGATTCTTACCTTTAAAATTCCTAACAAGAGTTACAGGGTTACCAAGTTATCCCCTTTATCTTGTTTAACTTGAAGAAGAATAAGAAAGAAGATGAAGGCTTAGAGAAGAAGAAGATAAAGTATTTTATCAAGAAAAAGAGATATAAGATGTGGTCTCACCATTCTTTAATAGTTTTCAGCTTTAATTTTGAATAACGGTATAGTTACTTTCTTGGTCCTCTTAATTTTGGTTACAATTTAAAAACACCATTTTGATCCATTATTGGGCTCAATACATGCCCAATTTCACTTAAACTTGGGTTAAGTCTTTCCTCAAGACATGAGGTTTATCCGAAGCCCAAATTGGATTAACCCAAAACTCTTAACCTGGGATTTGGGGTATTACACGAAATGTCATGTTGATGCTAGACAATGGGGAGGTTGCATCCGAGATAGAAGATGAAAGAATAGAAGAAATAGTTGAAGAGGAAGAAGATGATATAGAATATGATGTTGAAGGATAACTTTTGGTCGTGAAGAGACTTTTGTATACACAAATGATGAGTGATGAGCAATAATGATAGAATATCTTTCATATCAGATGCAACATTGAAGGCAAGGTACGTTTCATGATATTTGATAGTGGTAGTTGTACTAAAGTTGCTAGCACTATCATGGTTGAGATACTACGAATGAAGACCTTGAAGCATCGTGCCCCATACAAGTTATAATGGTTTAATGATAGCAATGAACTCAATGTCAACAAACAAGTGCTTGTTCCTTTCTCAATTTGCAAGTACAAAGATGAAGTTTTCTGTGATGTGGTCTCGATGCATGCTCGTCACATTCTTCTTGGAAGACCATGGAAATACGATAAGAAAATTGTTCATGATTGTTATACAAATCAGTATACTTTCAGTATGGAGGCAAGAAGATTGTTTTAGCGCCATTGTCACCAAAGTAAGTTCAAAGTGATCAAAAGTACATGAAGGAGAGCATTGAGGCAATGAAGAAAGTACAACCAACTTCCAAACCCAAAATATAACTTTGTTTGCTTACAACGGGAGTGATTCATGTGGACAATTTAAAGAATTAGAAGCCTTTACGAAGGAGCCTGTTGTTTCAAGAAAAAAGGAAGGAAACACTTTGAAGCATTGCGTCAATTTCAAATGAGGTAATAAAGG
Organism: Hibiscus syriacus; assembly: GCF_006381635.1. Lineage (NCBI taxonomy): Eukaryota > Viridiplantae > Streptophyta > Magnoliopsida > Malvales > Malvaceae > Hibiscus > Hibiscus syriacus. Next base: position 8,857,703 of record NW_024063538.1, on the reverse strand, counting down.
GATGAGTATGTTCATAATTGAACATGCCTTTCTATTTTAAAAGGCATGTGATGGTTCAAAGGAAGGTCACCAAGAGTTGTCTCCTCTCATCAAAGGATGCAAGGAGACAACAGAGGATCTTCGAAGGGCTTGTATCTTTTCAAACTATTATGAAGGTTCACTCGATGGTTCATGTACCTATTCAAAGGAAAATACAACTAGGGTGTGCCTTTTAATAAAACCTAAGGACATTATGCCTTATGAAGAAGAATCCAAGGTACATCACTTTGTTTTGTAGGTTTGTATCAAACAAAAAGACTATTCGAAAAAAGAGTATCTTGAAGAGATTTCTTTTGAAATGGTACCTGTTGATAATCCTTATTCTAACGAAAGGCCTATATAGAATAGTCTTATAATAGAGAAGCCTTTAGAGAATATTGAACATAAGGAGAGGGTGCGAGAAGGATTCAACGATATGAATATTCAAAAAAGAAAGAATTCGATGATTTCCAAAAAGAATAAGCATTTTATGGCAAAAAGATTTTATTTGAGGACAAATTGCCTCAAATAAGGGGATGATGTAATCCTATTTATACATCTTCTACTTTTCATCTTGCTTTCATTATGTTTTGCAAAAATGAAAGACCAAAGAGCATTTACTTACCTCTCACATCTTTTCATTATTTATACATCATTAGTTACTTTTCATATAGTCTATATCATACTTTATGTTATGTTGCATCTACCATGATCATCTTACTTTGTTATACCATGTATTCATTCTATGTTATAGTAAGTTTTATGATTACATGTCTTATATTTTATATCATGTATTTTTCATCATATACTTAGTTTATTTTATGCATTTTATGTTAAGCTTCGCTAAGGCATGTTATAGTCCTTGTATTATGTTCATTATTAACATTGTTTAGCGTAATGCATATGTCCACAACTTTAATTACATCATTCTATGTTTACGATATGTTTGTGCATTCATTTATAAATTATTAGCATTTTTACATAGGAAAAAACATATATTCTTGCGTATTTCTATTGTTTATTTACTTATGTTATTGTTTTCATGTTACACATAGGTGCTTTGGAAGCTAATGAAGGATTTGGCAACTCGTGGATAAAGGACTAGAACCATGGAAACTCGTGCTAGCTCAATTATATCAAGGGATATCTCATTCTAATTAAAGGAAGCTCAAAGCATAAAGAAACTAGCTCGAGAGTAGTTGAGGGAGCTGAACGGGAGCTGAAACTAGCTGGAGAGTATGTAACACCCAATTTCCCGTATACGCTTCAGTACATGAGTTATAGATTTCACATCACTTTCAAAACTTTCCACTTTTAAAAAACCAGTATAAATTTTTTTCCAATCATAAAAAAGTTTGCTTTAATAAAATAAAACATTCATTTACTTATAATATGTAAATAGATCTTAAAGGTTCAAACATCTTAAATTTTTTCACATCTTCATAGTTCAAAAATACTTTTCAGAGCATTATAATAAATCTATTACATGCCAGCAAACAATATCAAAAGTAGACATAGTTGTCATACAATTACTAATGAGGCGACCCTTGAATGACAATATTAGATGCACTCCTTACTCTGCTCGCTAAACACCTACGCGTGAAATAAAGACACGTTAAGTATTTACTTAGTGAGGCAATAGCACTAATGAGGTGAAATTAAATACATCAGTATATCATAACTATCAAATTCGAATTTAATTGTTTTCAAATCATTATATGTTCTTTGGGGTGCACACGTAGAGCCGATACGGTCGTTCATAAACATATTATGAATTCCGTGGGTTCCACACTTAGTGTCGATACGGTCATTCATAAACATATTACGAATTATGTGGGTTGCACACTTAGTGTTGATACGTTCATTCTTAAACATATTACGAATTCCGTGGGTTGCACACTTAGTGTCGATACGTTCGTTCATAAACATATTATGAATTTTGTGGGTTGCACACTTAGTGCCGATAAGGTCGTTCATAAACATATTATGAAGTATGTGGGTTGCACACTTATTGCTGATACGGTCATTCATAAACATTTTATGAATTTCATGGGTTCAACACTTAGTGTCAATATGGTCGTTCATAAACATATTATTAATTTCGTAGGTTGCACACTTAGTGTCGATACGATCGTTCATGAACATGTTATGAATTCCATGGGTTGCACACTTAGTACCGATACGGTCGTTCATAAACATATTATGAATTCTATGGGTTACACATTTATTGTCGATATAGTCATTCATAAACACATTATGAATTCTATGGGTTGCACACTTAGCACCGATAATACATATAGTACTGATATAACAATGCAACATATGCATTTAACCCAATGCAACTATAACTCTTAATGTACAAAATAAATGCAGTCACCTGGTATGTTGCAATGATGTCCGACTATTCAGTAACTTTATCCTTGCCCTTTTTCTTGCTTGACTCCGGAGCTTGGTTATGATCTACACAAGCATCCATTATTACACATGTCATACAAATGTTAGTCTACTCTCTAACATTTATACTTTGACAATACTTAAAAGTATTATTATATTCAATTTCTATTAAAATTAATCCTATCTAAAACATTTCAGGCTCGATAGTATCGGTACCCCTAGCATGGTATCGATACTCCTGTACTATGGTACCGATACTCCCTTCAGTATCGATACCATTTCTATATTCTGGAATCCATGGTATCGATACCTTCCTCTTAGTATCGATACCCTCGGCAGTATCGATACTAATTGCATCAGTATCGATATTGTTCATCCTATTCCCTAAATTTAAACCTATAGTATTTGTACTGTTATTCTAGTATCGGTGCCCTTACCTAGATTTTCCATTTTTTAGCTCGATTTTTACCCAAATTTCATTTAAACTTCTTACTTTTATTTCCAACAATACTATTAAAGTCATCATTACTTAACCTAACTAACTTTCCTTCATTAATCTTCCAATAACATCCAAAATCTCTAAAGAACACTCCAAACCAAGAATCACACTACTTTTTCTAACTTATTTTTAATCACATCCAAGGCTTCTAATCCCTTATTTACTTCATTGACAAGTTAAATTTACTTGTAATCCTCAATAAAGACTCATATTTCATCATATCACTCAAAACCTCATTTTATTCGATCCACAATATTTCACTAATCACTTAGTTTTAATCATCCTTGAACTTTCCTTAAGAATCTATATCACTTAAGGTTTCAAAAACTTGCCCATAAACTAAAGAATAAACTAACTCAAAGAAAACTTACCTTGGCTATGGGGAGAGCACGGGCAACGGGAAAGAAGAATGAGAAGAAGAAAAATAGATAGCATTTTTAACTTTCCCCCTTTTCTCTCTTAAATCCCTAATAAAAATGAATTTTAAATCCATTTCCCTCTATAGGACCAAAATGTCCTTTCATTATTCCATTCTTACTAATTGGTGTAGACATCATTTTTTTCATTTAAATTTTATTATTATTATTAAATTTATTATTACTAAATATTATTATTAAAATATATATATATATATATATATATATATATTACAAGCCCAAAACCCGAAGCCCGTTTACAATTCCAATCAGAAATGGCCTAACAGAAACCCTAAACACAATTAGGGTTTCATTCTTCTCAGCCAGCCGCCAATGATCTCAGCCGTTGGATCTGAGAGATCCAACGGTCCACAGATGGTTCCAGCAAAGGAAACCCTAGGGTTTCCTAACCCTAGGTTATCATCCGCCGTTTCCAGAAGCCCCGCGCGGCGCCGCCTCATGTTTCCAGAAGAGCCTAGCAGCCACCTCCAGGTGTTCCACCCCGCTGTAGCCACGACATCACCGCCTCTTCGAAGACTCTAGAAACACCACGCCGGCCGTCCACGTCGCAGCTATGGGGTGATTCACCACATAGTTTGGTGACTCACCATAACTCATCTCTGGAACCGGTCCAACGAGAGCCTCGGGGGTGGCTATAAAAGCCACCCCACCTGCAAGAAAGAGAGGACCACGACAGAAAACAGAAAAGAAGAAAAAAAAACAGAGAGCAAGGAACCGAAGAGAGACACAAATACAACCCAGCAACAACCAAAACCACAAAAAATTAGAAACCAAGAAAGAAGGGATAGCTTACCGAGGAAGCCACCGGTGATCGAAGACGCTACGGGCCGACCAAACTATTCGAAATACCCAAAGGTATTTCTTCAGATCTACTCCGATCGGGAGTTTTTTTTAGGGGAAACTAACGCCGGATTCTGCATAATAGGGTTTAGGAGGTAATTTTTAGGTATTTAGGAAAAATCCAGCAACCGCGTGTGGTGGCCAGTGGTGGTTGCCGACGCCGGAATGCGACTACCGGCCGGGGCTCTCTCTCAGCTTTAGAGAGAAGCGAGAGAGAATTTAAACTCTCTCATTTTAGAGAGAGAGAAGAAAAGAGAGAAATGAGCTGCTGGCCCGACGGGCCAGCTGTAACCGGATTTAAATACCCCTCCCCGAACGACGTCGTTTTGGGGAGGGGTCTGTTTGTAATTTATTAAAAGTTAAAGCCCGCCCGCAGTCCAGTATTTTTACAAATTTATATTTTAGTCACTAAATTAAATTTTAGATTATTTTAATTCGGTTTAGGAATTTTATATATATGTATTTTAGTCCTTAACTGAAATTATATATATTTTAGGTAAATAACTGATTTAGCCCTTGTAATTTGATTAATTAATATTTCAATCTTATCCAGTATGTTTTAATTTGTTTTAATTTATTATTCAAATTTAATATAATTTTATTTTAGTCACCAGATTAATAAAAGGGTAAAATAATATGTTTAATCCCTGTAATGTTAAATAATTAATTACTAATTAGGTATTTAATTTTATTAGATTATAATTTAGTCACTAATTTTAAATATTTTCATTTATTATAAAGTTTTATTGCTTTTAAATATATAGTTCTAATTTTATTTTTATTATTATTTATTTATGTTTTAATTTTACTTGTTTATATATTTAAATATTATTTTTATTATTATATAGTCGTATAAATATATATAATAAATAATAATTTATATTAAATCTTAATTTGATTTTACATGAATTTTTTTTAATCATATTTTAAGATTTATTTATTTTTTAATATTAAGATAGGACAGTCTTAAATCAATTGGATGTCCATTTTCTGATATAAAAAAACAATATCTTTTATAAATTATATCTATTTTTAATTATTTTTAGATAAATGTTTTATTAACATTTATTTATTTATTAATATTAAGAAAGGAGTTGTCTTAAACCAATTTTGGGCGTTGTAGGGGTGCTAATCCTTCCCTAAACGTAACCGACCACGAATCCCTTTTTATTATTAAAAAGAATGAATTTTTGGTTAAAACGCAGATCAGTTCATCTTTTAACTGATGTTTTCTTAAAACTCTTTTAAAAAGATAATTTTTAGGTATTCGACCTACCTAACCCAAAAGGCCGATGGCGACTCCCAAATTATTTTAAAAACCATTTATTCACATCACTTTTCCCGCCAAGTAAATATTTCGTGCCCGGGCGAAAACCGGTAATGACAGCTTGGCGACTCCGCTGGGGACTCAGTCATGCTTTGAAATTAATTATAAATTGTCTCTATTAATTAGAAATTAAAAAAATTCATTTATTTAATTTTTAATTCTTTTATTTCAAAATTTTTTATTGCATACTATTTTCATATACTTATCATTAATTTTTTTTTTATTTATTTGTTAGAAGTTTGAACATTTCTCCTCACACACAACACTTGCATTGCATAACATAAAGCTCTATAATTGAGTTTGTCCCTTTTAAGTGGGAGTGAAAGCGACGTCTTCGTGAGAATTTATTCTCCGTGTCAGACCTAGCAAGTAACTTTCGGGGTTCATATGCTCTATGTCTTCGTGAGAATTTATTCTCGTCAGGTTTAGAGAAATGTATCCCCTCGAATTGAACTCGATCCACTTAAGTCTATGATGGACTAGGATTGAGGGTTGGCAGCCTAAGGGGGCACTAACAAGGACAATTCGAGTACCTTTACTCCTAGAACTAAAACCCTGCATATAATAAACCTTAGAACTTCTCCTGATCTAAGACAGTACTGAACCTCTGTCCTTAGGTATACACAAAGGAGAAATAAGCTCTAGCTTTTAATTTATTTTATTTCCTTTTCTTTACAGGCGAACTAGAAATCATGTGATTAAGTTATTTTTTTCCAAACAAAGCATGGAACTAGAAAGCATGAGGTTAGGATTTATTATCTTGATAGATAGATTTTTTTATTAGTTGGTACTAACTATTCTATTTTTTTCTTATTTATTTGGTCTGCATTACATGATCATGGCATAACCAAAAGGTGTTGACCTGAAAGAGTGTTCATCAAATTGGAAAGAAATCATAAATGGACAAAAAGTTTTATGATCAAACAAAATATGATGTGGCCAAGAATAGACATCCTGAGGAAACTCCAAGAATAGAAGCAAGCTATGCACCCAAAGATCGTATGCCCATTAAAGAGCAAGAGGAGATACGAGAAATAAGAGAGCATATGTCCAAGATGATGGATAGAATATCTGTTTTGGCCAAAAGAAAAGAGATTCCTACACAGAAAGAGAGAAAGCTTAATGAACATAATCCTGCAATCTCAAATATGCAAGGGACTTCAATTCTTAATCAATTTGAGAAATTACCAACAGTCATCATTCGTATTCACAAATCGTCTGGAGATACCAAAGAAATGGTGACCACTGTAAAAGCTCCCAGAGATGAAAAGAAATCATGTAATCTGAAATTATCGAAGTTTAGTCGGCTTCCGACATCTAAAATTCAGGTTCAATCCAAGACAAAAGGCGGTTCTCATTTTGATGCTATCCCTATATCGTATAAAGAATTATATGATAAGCTACTAGAAACACAAGAAGTGGCCCCGTACTACATAAAACCATTCCAACCCCCGTATCCGAAGTGGTATGACATCAACGCTTATTGTGAATATCATGCCGGAGCTCAAGGACATACCATTGATAATTGCCTTGCTTTCAAACGTCGAGTTCAAAGTCTTTTGGATCAGGGAATCTTGCAGTTTATGATAAATGATCAACCTAGTTTGGTAACTGAAGATCCTTCCAGATCAACACCAAATGTATTCAAAGGTAAGAGCATCAGTAGGGGCGTCCAAAAGGAAGAAGATTTGCTTAGATTCGAAGTTCAAATACGTCATTTGAAGGATCAAAACAAGGAATTGAGCACCAAAATGGAAAACATGCAGGAAGATTTCCAGAAGGTCAGTCAAGCCTTTCGAAATGCTGGCATATGAAACACCCCAGAAGAGTGGATCACGGGGGTCACCAAACTGAAAAAGAATTGTAACATACATAAAGGTCAAGCCAAGAAGTTTTGTCATGATTCAAGAGTTGCAGAAAAAAGACGCAATACAACTGCCATTGAATTGGGAAAATGTCAAGCCAAAAATCAAATGTTGAATAGTGCTATGACCAACATGGAAGCATCATATCAGATCTATCAGCATGAGATTGATACTGAATTAAAAGCCACTATTGACAAGAACAAGACATTAAAGAAATGCTTAGATGATTATGGGAATCTTGTACGACAACTTCTTGAACATAAAGATTCTCTCACAAGAAAAAATGAGCAACATTGTTCACAACTCCCAGAATTAACACGGAAGATGAAGGAAAAGGACAATATCATGAAGGAAGCTGCTGTTCAAGCAAACAATGTGGCTCATAAGCTGGTGGACTTAGCTGGCTTCACGAGAGAATTAAAGCAGATGGATAATTCCACACCTGAGTATGAGTGGAAGTTAGTTTGGCTTTTAAGTGAAATAGAGAAATTAGGAGTGAAAGCTATTCCCTACATGTAAGAGTTTTGTTTAATGTACCGAAACTTTTGTGTCAATGAAATCTGTTCTAAGATGATCACTCTTGAGTAAACACCTTTTCATACATGCATTTTCATTTTGCATCTTTGCATTTTCCATTTTGCATTCATACTTTTATGTTTGCCTTTGAATTGCACATTTTGCATTCTTATTTTTCCATTTATGCATTTTTCACATTTTTATTTAAGTACTGTTATGTACTTTAATTATAAAAACATGTAAATAATTCTTGAAAGGTTCTGTAACAGTAAAAACCAAGACCATTCATTCATATTACTTTACTATCATCATGAAAACAATGGAGCAATCCTATGAGGGACTACAAGATCAGTGGCTAGAACAATTGACAAGGTTACCTCAGGATATAAGGAAAGAAACATCAGATTCAGTACCATATGGATCAGATCAAATTATTCAGGGAATGGAATCTGATAAAGAAAAGATAACTGCTAAAGAGAAATCGTGCTATCAGATTGAAGAGTGGAGACAGATAATATACCCTGGGCATCCCACTTGAACCCAAAGAATAGCCTCATTAATTATTCACAATATAAGGAGAAAGTCAAGAGGACAGAGAAAGCAATCAGAAACATGAAAGATGTTAGTACCCACCATAAAGAATTAGAAGCAAGAAAGCTCAGCTTGGTTCCAGATTTGATTATTCCCCATGAATTCAAAATGCCTGATTTTGAGAAATATGATGGCACCAGTTGTCCCTTAATCCATTTGAGAATGTTTTGCAGAAAAATGGAAGGATATTTGAGTTCTGATGATCTATTAATTCACTCTTTCCATGATAGTCTTGTTGGCCCAACAGTAGACTGGTACAATCAGTTGACCCAAGAACAGATCAAGAGATGGGTAGATCTAGCTGATGCATTTTTGAGACAATATCGGAATGTTAAAGGCTTAGCTCCAACACGTATGGATCTTCGAAGAGTAAAGAAGAAAACCAATGAAAGATTTCAAGAATATGCCCTAAGATGGAGAGGAGTGGCATCACAAGTTCAACCTCCCATGTTAGAAGAAGAGATATCACGTATGTTTCGTAATTCCCTTCCCGCTCCTTTCTGCGAGTTGATGCAGGCAAATCCGACAAAGGAATTCGAGAATCTTGTGACAACTGGAGATTTAATTGAGAATGTAATTAGTGAAGAAAATTCAAAAGTCACATCCAGGAGCCCAACTGATCAGAAAACAAAAGCTGATGATGTAAATGTATGTCGCATCCAAAATCCCCGCAACTGCAAAAGAAAAAGAGCAAGTAACTGTTCGGATCGACCAAAGAAAGTCATGCGATCAAGAAAAACTTTGGAAGTGTTCCAAACTTCCATTTTAGACTTGTATCCTCATTTGGTTAAAGGTCAATACATCACACCAAGACCAACTAAAGTGACACCAAACCCTTCTGCTCATAGCTATGATCAAGATAGAGTTTGTAATTTTCACTTGCGGGTATCCGGGCATTCTACAGGCAATTGTAGGCCACTGTTAAAAGAAATTGAGATGCTTGTTGACAAAGGGGTTTTGACACAAGAAATGATCAAGAAATGGGGGGCAAATAAGGATGAGAATCCTGATCCTATTACATACCCAACATTAGAGAAGTAATGAAGCATAATAGATAAAGAAGTGTTACCTACCACTATAGTACTTTTCTATTTTCAGCATCTTGTTTGAACTTGTTTTTTTCCTTTCTTAGCTTTTTGTGCAATAAATAAATTTGTGTTGCATTGAATCAATTTTGTAAGCTTCCAGTTCTTTGAATATCAACTGGATTAAAAATTCTTCATGATTAGAGTTGTAATCTTTGACAAAATATCAAGATTGAAAACCGGAAAAACAAGGACCCTTGACCTTACCCAGAAGAAATACACCCAAACACTATCCTATTACAAATATGAGATAGCCTACTCCTATTGAAAGGAATTAAAAAAAAAACTTGGTATTTATATATAGGAGCGTACAACATGGCGCATCATTGGTGTATTACATTACAAAACCGACTAGAGTATTTTTCTATTGATGACGTTCGATGATGAACATAACTTTTACAAATAGGTAAATCTAGTTTAAGTCAGTTGCTTGGGAATTAAATTCTAACGAAGAGATTTTCTGAATTCCACCAAAACACCTAGACTATAACAGGTTCTTCTTAACAAGCTTAAGAAATTGGATTTAAATACTCATGTTATATTATTATACAATAAAGCTTGAGTTGTCCCTCTAGAGCAATTGGTTAATCACCCTGGCTTTATGGATAATAGTCAGCTAACCCATTATATTATTATATGCAATAAAACTGTTCCTCTAGAGCAATTGGTTAATCGCCCCGACTTTATGGATAAGTTTCAATTAGCCTGATAAAGGTGATTATATTATTATATACAATAAAGCTGAATTCAGCTAGCCAAAATGGCAAATGTGTTAACAAATGGACTAAGGGAGTTACGAAACACCTGTTATAGTCAACTTCACACAAGCACTCAGAAATTTCATTTTTAGACCGAGATTTTCGCACTACTTTGATTAGATGAGTCTAAATGAAAAATTCCAGAGAATTGAAATGGAAGAACTCTAGAAAGTCTAGTAATTGACAATCCTAGTTGCGTCATTTTGTACGCATCCGGTTAAAATACCAAGTCCTTAAAGTGAGGCATGTGACAAAGTTCACAAAAAGAGAGAGGAGTGACATCTTAAATAGATGTAACCATAGAAAATAGGAAAGCCATCCTGAAACCAACCCAAATTTTGATACTTGTCAAAGAGCTATAATTCTCAAACATTAAAGAATTGTTGATTATTTTGATATTCTTTGAATTCATGTTTATGATTTGATTTTATTGTGAACCTATAATAGGCAACACTTTGCAAAATTCTTTCATTCTTCAATAAAGAAAGGAGAAAAAACATTTTCAAACAGGACAGTCTCAAATGAGAAAGGTCTTTGAAGCAATTGTTGCTTATTCTACCTCTGTTGTAGAAGAAGAATGAACGAAGCCAGAAGAATGAAGCGCTTCATATTTTTGAAGGTAAGTGGTCCAAGAAGCCAGAAAGTCAGAGAATTGAACTTGTGACACTCTCCTATGACATTAGCAATTCATCAAGAAAGATTATCGTTTATCTCATGCTGAGGGCGATAAGCATCACCAGACAAATTATTTTCCCCAAATCATCAATTCATGTTCTCTAGAAGATTACATCATAAAGCCATGAGCAAGTCACTACCTGCACTCTGGTTATACCGTGATGCTGGCTCAAATCTTGATACATTATTGCTACTTCTTCTATGCTGATCATTTTCTTTGTCAAGATGATATTCATTATGTCCTTCAGAAGATTGCTGAATTTGAATTTGAGGACTTATGGCACAGAATAAGACATTGGAACAGAATCTACCCTTATAGGCCTTTTATATAGGGTAACATTGGTTACAGGATTCCAAAAGTTGAAGATGACAAATTTTACTGTCCACTAAACCGTTCCATAATTCGAAAAGAGTGGGATATATTGAAGCAGCAGAAGAGAGTTTGTTGTAGCAATCATTGCAAGTAAATGCACCAACAAAAATCTTCAAGCCCCTCACAATGATGTTTATTTCTTCCAGTAAGGTTGTTATGCTGGATACCACTTACAACAAGGTCGAATTCGACAAAACTACTCATAAATTGCTCCAACCGATCATCATTCAGTTCTTGCACATCTATTTTCAAAAGTATGCCAAGACAGTAAAAGGCAACTTATGCATCATTGATCACAGAGAAAAGAGATAGGACATTGATACCATCATGGAACATGTCTCTATACAGATCCTTATGTATGGTTTTTAGGGAAACCTAAAAGCATTTCCACCTCATCAGATTCAAGTGGAACAATTTTGTTCTTTTCAACCCATACCAGATTCCATTTTCAGCACTCATCAAGAACATACTTCTGGACACTCGAAGGAAGGCCATCATTTCTTTGTCAATGGAAAAGCATCAGCACATGGAGGAAGCAGAATAAGAGAAAATCTGTTCTCAATTGGCAGAATTATGAATATAGCCCTTTTCAGTGTAGTAGCATGAAAATGCTTCGAATCTACAAATTCTGGCTCTACATCGAATAAGTACTCTAATATTCCAGTCCAAACATTAACTGGAGCAAGTGCCATGTGCTCATAGTAGAAATAAGAAGACTCAATAGCATCTTCTGGAAGTGTTCTTTGAGTTATCTGATCTGGTTTGGTATAAACCCCAAAAACTAATCATTGGATTTGAAAGATGAATTTGCTCATAGTAGAAATAAGAAGACTCAATAGCATCTTCTGGAAGTGTTCTTTGAGTTATCTGATCTGGTTTGGTATGAACCCCAAAAACCAATCATTGGATTTGAAAGATAAATTTGCTCATAGTAGAAATAAGGAGACCCAATAGCATCTTCTGGAAGTGTTTTTTGAGTTATCTGATCTGATTCGGTAGGAACCCCAGAACCGATCATTGAAATTGAAAGATGAACTGCAGGATCATCTTCATTAAGAAGCTTCTTTTCAAGCTTCCTCTGCTTCTTCTTTTTCAAAAAATCATAGCCCAAGTTTCGCCTTTGCTTGTAATTGGGATCATTGCATAATGGCTTCTTATCTTCTACCATAAGAAGTGCATCAGTAACCTTAGCCATTTGATCAGCACATATAAAATCTGTCAATTCTGCAATTGATGAATCTGAACCACATCTCTCCATGGTTATTGAAGCCTCAGCCTCTGAGAATCCCATTTTTGTCAAGTATAACAGTTTACTCTCCTCATCAGAATCAGAATTCATGATTTTCTCGATATCAGAAGAACTATCAATATCTGTGAAATCATCCTGAAAGATCGCTTCATAATCAGATGAGTTGTTATCAGAATCAACATGTTGCATGGGTGCAGATTTTTGATGAGCCTGTACCACTGTATATGTAATCTTGCCATTGCATCAGATTACTATTCGCATAAATTGGTTTCTCTCCCACAGAAAAGTATATTTCAGAGATGACCTTCACTGAAAGATGATAAGCCACTATGTCAACCTGGAATGAATAATTGAATACTTCTTAAGTTTATGACAACATAAAGAGAATTTCTCCAGTTACTTGACAACATTACTGTTCAGTAACACCAGAATGAGAGTATTCAAGATAAACAGATTTGGGGTATGAATAAAGCCACAAATACAACAGTGTATTGTCAAAATTAGACCTCGTGGGGATCATGATATTCAAGCCAAACAGACATTGAGAGTCAACCAGAAGCAGAATATTGGGGCATATCGTAAGCCCATTTCAGACAGAAATGTTTCATATGGGACATCTTGAGGACCCATTTCAACCAGAAATAGGATATTGGGGCATTTTGAAGGCTCATAACAATATGAATATTTGGGCATTTTGAAGGTTCATCTCAATAAGAAGTAATATTGAGCATACTTTTAGCATCTGTATCAGCAAATGTTGGGGCATTTTAAAGGTTCCTTCAGACAGATCCATGTGGGGCATTTTGAAGGCTCAGATTAACAAGAAGCAAATGTTGGGGCATGCTGAAACCCCATTTCAATCAGAATCAAGAATGTTAATATATTTTGAACGCTCATATTAGCAAATATTGGGGCATGTTGAAGGCCCATATCATCCTGTGTCAAAATCATTGATTTGAACAAATATTTCCAATGAGACAGAAAGATATGAAGAATGAAAATGGTGAAATAGTGACAGTCGAGCTGACTATACATAATTGTTTCGTTCATCAGGCAGTTACATTATGATCATGTTGTTGAACAAATGTTTACTCAGCAAGTATGTTTTCAAATACCTAATCTTCTTAACCGTATGTCACATGATAGTAGGTTCTTTGTTAAGCTACATTGCGGTTGCATGAATAAAGATGATCCCCAGGCAGACTACTCGATCCAGGGTTCAGTTCCTCAAGATCTCAGCTTTGAATTTTGCATTCTGTGTGTCGGTGATAATTGAAAATATTTCTTTGAGATTCCTAGCAAATAGTTTCAACCATACTATTGGGATTATGAAGCTGTTTTTCACATCAGTTTTTTTACTTGATGACATTGAAGAGAGAAGCTCGACTTACATATATTAACATTTCTCGTTGTTACTGGGGTCATTATTATTAGTCAGGCTGAACTGAGTTTTTATCTATTTTTGGGTTATCACGTGCGTTTCATCCCCAGCAGCAAGAATTTCATGAACTTTTTTCTGTACATGGATCCTACAGTTGATGTGTTTCTACTTCCTACAAAGATCATTATAGAAGAAAACGTGATCAGTATCACATTTGTCTTTGCCCGAGATGATATCAAGATCAGTTAGTGTCTCCTATTCAATTCGACACCAGCATATCTTGTGAATTTGACCAACTTTTTGGTCATACCAACATTACACTTGAATCCCCACTGATTTTTTATTCTCAAATGGTCTTGTGACGTCATTTAAAAGCTTTGAACATTAGGCAAAGAGTTTCAATGATTGAGAAATCTTGGCAGAAACCACAGGAAAGATTGAATGTATTGTCAAATGTTTTACGAACATCTAAACAGAAACCACAGGAAAGATTGAATGTGTTGTCAAATGTTTTACTAACATCTGAGCAGAAGCCACAGGAAAGGATGAATGCACTGTCAAATGTTTTACGAACCTGCTATTCTGATGCTGAACCAAATGTTACGATCATATGGTTTCCATTTATTGATCCAAGATAAAATTTGTCTTCTTCAACCCCAAGATTAGAAGTAAGATATAATGAAGATTTCTTTCCACATAAGGGAGAGCTGAAATTTTAACAACAAGAAACTATTTGAACGACAGGTTATGGTTAAGCATCTCGACATGATATGGTTCAAGTTTCCTTGTTCGAGAACCAATTAAATGTGGAAACATGAAAGGAATTGGAATAAATCTTCCTTATGATATGTTTCAAGAGTCAAATCAGAACAGACTCTACTCCCCTAATTAATCCCCGCTGAGTCACATATCTACATCTACACTCTTCAAAGATGATAGATTCTCTTTTTAAAGATGATAGATTCTCTTTTCAAAGAAGAAAGCTTTATGGGATTTCTACACAAGTCCAAGCAAATAAAGTTGGTTTTATCTAAGACAAAACGGGGCATCAGGGTCATAATTTTGACTACGACAAGATTTCCACAAGTAAAACATTTCTTCTAAGACTTAAATGAAGCAAAGAAGGCACCACGATACAAGTTGATCAGATGATTCTGCAGAAATACAAGCTTGATAGCATAAGTTCTACACTGATATCTAGAGGTAACCCTGGCAATAAATGATGAAGTGAAGGAAGACCAAGTTCACCACTTTGAAGTCAAATGAAGATTGCATCAACATTCATGCATTCATAAGAACATCATTTGCACAATAGACAATGCATTACATTGATACATCTGAGTGCATTCAAACATGAAGTTTTACAGATCTTCGGAAGAACAAAAAGATTCATGGTAAGAAATACCTTACAAGAAGAAGGTATTCAAAACCGTAAATACAGGAATCACGCAAACATCTGAAGAATAGATGGACGTAATCCACAAAAATGAGCATTATCTTGAGATTGGGGCATGTTACCCAATCAACATGTTATTTCAAAAAAAAAAACATAATGAGAAAACGATTTTCATAGTTTCTCATTTTATCTTTTCTAAAATGAAATTGTTGAAAAGTAAGAAAATGATTTTCTTAGTTTTTTACTTAGTAAACTATTTCCAACAACCTTATCTTGAGATTGGGGCATGTTACCCAATCAACATGTTATTTTGAAAAATAATGAGAAAACGATTTCCATAGTTTCTCATTCAATCTTTTCTAAAAATGAAATTGTTGAAAAGTAAGAAAACGATTTCCTTAGTTTTTTTACTTAATAAACTATTTCCCACATCTGTAAGTCCTTCAGTGCATGATGTTTCCAAAAAGCCTTAGGGTCATCTGTAAGTCCTTCAGTGCATGATGTTTCCAAAAAGCCTTCGGGATCTTTTTGATGTTTTCAAATCCTTAGGGTCATCTGTAAGTCCTTCAGTGCATGATGTTTCCAAAAAGCCTTCGGGATCTTTTTGATGTTTTCAAAGCCTTAGGGTCATCTGTAAGTCCTTCAGTGCATGATGTTTCCAAAAAGCCTTCGGGATCTTTTTGATGTTTTCAAAGCCTTAGGGTCATCTGTAAGTCCTTCAGTGCATGATGTTTTCAAAAAGCCTTCGGGAGCTTTTTGATGTTTTCAAAGCCTTAGGGTCATCTGTAAGTCCTTCAGTGCATGATGTTTCCAAAAAGCCTTCGGGATCTTTTTGATGTTTTCAAAGCCTTAGGGTCATCTGTAAGTCCTTCAGTGCATGATGTTTCCAAAAAGCCTTCGGGATCTTTTTGATGTTTTCAAAGCCTTAGGGTCATCTGTAAGTCCTTCAGTGCATGATGTTTCCAAAAAGCCTTCGGGATCTTTTTGATGTTTTCAAAGCCTTAGGGTCATCTGTAAGTCCTTCAGTGCATGATGTTTCCAAAAAGCCTTCGGGAGCTTTTTGATGTTTTCAAAGCCTTAGGGTCATCTGTAAGTCCTTCAGTGCATGATGTTTCCAAAAAGCCTTCGGGAGCTTTTTGATGTTTTCAAAGCCTTAGGGTCATCTGTAAGTCCTTCAGTGCATGATGTTTTCAAAAAGCCTTCGGGAGCTTTTTGATGTTTTCAAAGCCTTAGGGTCATCTGTAAGTCCTTCAGTGCATGATGTTTTCAAACATTTCCATCCTGCTCAAAAGAAGCCAAATGAAAAAATTATTGTCTTTTTCATCTTTGCTCTATTCTTGTTAACACAAGGATGAGCAAAGAGGGGCAGCTGTAGACATCATTTTTTTCATTTAAATTTTATTATTATTATTAAATTTATTATTACTAAATATTATTATTATTATTATTATTATTATATATATATATATATATATATATATATATATATATATATATATATATATTACAAGCCCAAAACCCGAAGCCCGTTTACAATTCCAATCAGAAATGGCCTAACAGAAACCCTAAACCCAATTAGGGTTTTATTCTTCTCAGCCAGCCGCCAATGATCTCAGCCGTTGGATCTGAGAGATCCAACGGTCCACAGATGGTTCCAGCAAAGGAAACCCTAGGGTTTCCTAACCTTAGGTTATCATCCGTCGTTTCCAGAAGCCCCGCGCGGCGCCGCCTCATGTTTCTAGAAGAGCCCAGTTGTCACCTCCAGGTGTTCCACCCCGCTGTAGCCACGACATCACCGCCTCTTC
Source organism: Hibiscus syriacus (assembly GCF_006381635.1). Taxonomy (NCBI): domain Eukaryota; kingdom Viridiplantae; phylum Streptophyta; class Magnoliopsida; order Malvales; family Malvaceae; genus Hibiscus; species Hibiscus syriacus. The sequence goes on along the minus strand of NW_024063538.1, from coordinate 8,840,494 downwards.
GAAGACTCTAGAAACACCACGCCGGCCGTCCACGTCGCAGCTATGGGGTGATTCACCACATAGTTTGGTGACTCACCAGAACTCATCTCTGGAACCGGTCCAACGAGAGCCTCGGGGGTGGTTATAAAAGCCACCCCACCTGCAAGAAAGAGAGGACCACGACAGAAAACAGAAAAGAAGAAAAAAAAAACAGAAAAAAAGAACAGAGAGGAAGGAACCGAAGAGAGACACAAATACAACCCAGCAACAACCAAAACCATAAAAAATTAGAAACCAAGAAAGAAGGGATAGCTTAGCGAGGAAGCCACCGGTGATCGAAGACGCTACGGGCCGACCAAACTATTCGAAATACCCGAAGGTATTTCTTCAGATCTACTCTGATCGGGAGTTTTTTTAGGGGAAACTAACGCCGGATTCGGCATAATAGGGTTTAGGAGGTAATTTTTAGGTATTTAGGAAAAATCCGGCCACCGCGTGTGGTGGCCGGCGGTGGTTGCCGACGCCGGAGTGCAACTGCCGGTCGGGGCTCTCTCTCAGCTTTAGAGAGAAGCGAGAGAGAATTTAAACTCTCTCATTTTAGAGAGAGAGAAGAAAAGAGAGAAATGAGCTGCTGGCCCGACGGGCCAACTGTAACCGGATTTAAATACCCCTCCCCGAACGACGTCATTTTGGGGAGGGGTCTGTTTGTAATTTATTAAAAGTTAAAGCCCGCCCGCAGTCCAGTATTTTTACAAATTTATATTTTAGTCACTAAATTAAATTTTAGATTATTTTAATTCGGTTTAGGAATTTTATATATATGTATTTTAGTCCTTAACTAAAATTATATATATTTTAGGTAAATAACCGATTTAGCCCTTGTAATTTTATTAATTAATATTTCAATCTTATCCAGTATGTTTTAATTTGTTTTAATTTATTATTCGAATTTAATATAATTTTATTTTAGTCACCAGATTAATAAAAGGGTAAAATAATATGTTTAATCCCTGTAATGTTAAATAATTAATTACTAATTAGGTATTTAATTTTATTAGATTATAATTTAGTCACTAATTTTAAATATTTTCATTTATTATAAAGTTTTATTGCTTTTAAATATATAGTTCTAATTTTATTTTTATTATTATTTATTTATGTTTTAATTTTACTTGTTTATATATTTAAATATTATTTTTATTATTATATAGTCGTATAAAAATATATAATAAATAATAATTTATATTAAATCTTAATTTGATTTTACATGAATTTTTTTTAATCATATTTTAAGATTTATTTATTTTTTAATATTAAGATAGGACAGTCTTAAATCAACTGGATGTCCATTTTCTGATATAAAAAAAACAATATCTTTTATAAATTATATCTATTTTTAATTATTTTTAGATAAATGTTTTATTAACATTTATTTATTTATTAATATTAAGAAAGGAGTTGTCTTAAAGCAACTAGAAGCCCTTTTCTGATATTTCTGAGTAAATAAATATCTTATTTATAAAAATAAAGATATATTAATATATTTTCTTAAAATTATAATAATAAATTTAAATTAAATAGGATTATGAATTAAATACATTTTGAATTTTTAATTTCTAATAATAGAGAAAAATTATAATTAAAAAGTACCAATTTTGGGCGTTGTAGGGGTGCTAATCCTTCCCTAAACGTAACCGACCACGAATCCCTTTTTATTATTAAAAAGAATGAATTTTTGGTTAAAACGCATATCAGTTCATCTTTTAACTGATGTTTTCTTAAAACTCTTTTAAAAAGATAATTTTTAGGTATTCGACCTACCTAACCCAAAAGGCCGATGGCGACTCCCAAATTATTTTAAAAACCATTTATTCACATCACTTTTCCCGCCAAGTAAATATTTCGTGCCCGGGCGAAAACCGGTTACGATAATTGGTCTTAATTAAATCATTTCTTATACTTTACCATTTATTCAATTTAATCTTCCATATTTTTAAATCCTTTCATTATGGTCACCGACCTGATATTTGGGGTATTACAATTCACCCCTTAATAAAATTCATCCTCGAATTTTAAAGAAGTACCTGATACGAAGAGGTGTGGAAATTGTTTACTCATGTCCTCTTCTCTTTCCCAAGTAGCTTCTTCTACTTTGTGACTTTGCCAAAGTACTTTAACTAGAGGAATCTTCTTGTTACATAGTTCATTATTTTCTTGATCCATGATCCGAACTGGTTCTTCCTCGCAAGTTAAATCTAGTCGGATCTCTATTTCTTCGTGCGTGATGATATGAGATGGATCTGATTGGTGCTTTCTGAGCATCAACATGTGGAAAATTGAGGATCTTGTCCATATCAGGAGGCAAATCTAACTTATAAGCTACGGGTCCGACCCTTTTTAAGATCTCATAAGGTCCAATAAATCTCGGACTCATCTTTCTTTTGCACCCAAATCGCAATACTTTCTTCCAGGGTGATACTTTAAGAAGTACCTTATCCCCCAAGTAATATTCAATCTCTTTTCTTTTTAGATCAGTATAAGATTTATGTTGATCTGAGGCTATCTTCAGATTATCTTGGATAATTTTCAACTCTATTTCTTTCATCAAATTCGGGTCAACTAAGTCTCAATCTTTTAGCTCAAACCAATATAAGGGTGTTCTTCACTTCCTCCCTTACAAGGCTTCATACGGGGCCATCTTAATACTCGATTGGTGACTGATATTATAAGCAAATTTCGTTAAAGGCAAATATCTTTCCCATGATCCTTTAAACTCAATCACACATGCCTTTAGCATATCCTCCAATACTTGAATAGTTCATTCTGATTGCTCATCTATCTGTGGATGAAAATATGTACTAAAATTCAATCGAGTACCTAATGCCTCATGTAAAGACTTCCAAAATCTTGAAGTAAAACTTGGGTCTCGATCAGAAACAATCGATATGGGCACTCCATGCAGTCGAACTACCTCCTTTACATACAATTCTGCATATTTATCCATCGAGTAATCTACCTGAACCGGAATAAAGTGAGCGGTCTTGGTCAATCTGTCTACAATTACCCATATCGAGTCCTTTTTACCTGATGACAAAGGTAGCCCCAAAAAAAATCCATTGTAGCTCATTCTTACTTCCTGTAATACCCCAAATATCAGGTCAGTAACATTACTAAAAAGATTTAGAATTTGAGGATCTATTTGAATAATTAGTAAAATATGATAAAATGGTTTGGAATATTGTTTAGACTAATTTGTGCAAGAGATAAATTAAGAGGGTATTTTGGTCCTTTAAGTGGTAAATGAATTTAAAATTTATTTTAATAATGTATTAAAATAAAAGGGGGAAAGAGGGAAAGAGGTTACCAAAAAGTCATCTCTCTTTTCTTTTTCTTCCCTGTGGAAAGGCTCTCCTCTATAACAAAGGTGAGATTTCAATTTAATGGTTTATCCTTTTATTTTTGGTTAGTTATTGTAGCCTTGGGCATGATAGAAGCTTAAGGAAGGATTATATAGGATTAAAACTATGAGATAAGGGAAATAATAGATATTAAATAAAATGTGTTTTAAAATGATATGTTGATATATGAGTGTTCATTGATGTTTATTGGTAAAATTGCCTTGTCAAAGAGGTAAATGAAATATTAGAAGCCTAGGATAAGTCTAAAAACAAGTTAGAAATTTTGGTGTGATTCTTGGAATCAAATTCTATTAAGGGATATGAGATGTTTTAAGTACCTAAACGAAGGAAAATTGGTATGGTTAAGTAGAGAAGAGTTACATAGTATTATTAGGGGTAAATGTGAGGAAAATTGGCCAAATTTAGGTATGTATCGGGTTGAAAACTAGAAAATCTGGGCATGGGTATCGGTACTGATAGAATAGTACTGATACTATAGGCAAAAATGGGCTAAATTAAATGAGAAGTATCGATATTGATTCAATCAGTATCGATACCAAGCAACATCAAACCTAATTTTGGTATCGATACCGGAAGGGGGTATCGATACCATGTCAAGGGTATCGATACCAGGTAACATCGAATCTAAAATTGGTATCGATACCGGAGGGGGTAACAGTACCATACTATAGTAGTATCGATACCATGGTAGGGGTATCGATACTGAATAACCATAAATTTAAGTTATGTTGATATTGTTGTAGAAAGGTTAATAATAGTACTTTTAATTAATGTTTAAGAATAATTGTTAGGAAATATACTAGCAATTGATATCATATATGTATTTAATCAATATGGACTAGATCGAAACCAAGCACCCGAGACAAGCAAAACTAAGGGCAAAGGAAAAGTACCAGAGTAATCAACCTTATGTTTTGGATACCTAGCGAGGAAAGTCAGGTGAGTGCATTTAATTTTATAATTATATGATGTACTAATCATATATGTATGATTGTTTTAAAAATGTATGTGGTGATTACCAAATAGGCACTAAGTGTGCATTTCACGGAATTAATCTTATGTGGATGAATAACCGTTTAGGCACTGAGTGTGCAAAACACGAAATTTATAATTTATTTATGAATGGCGTATGGGCACTGTGTGTGCATTATTGGTATGAAAGGATGCCATAGCTGAAATGCATATTGGTTCATTATCATCATAAAAGAATAATGCGTATGAGTGCATTATTGGCAAGAAAAGATATCATAGCTGAAATGCATATAGATGCATTATCAGCATAAAAGAATAATGCATGTAGGTGCATTATTGGCATGAAAGAATGTCATAGCTGAAATGTATATGGGTTCATTATCAGCATAAAAGAATAATGCATATGGGTGCATTATTGGCATGATAGGATGCCAACGTTGAAATGCATATGGGTGCATTATCAACCTAAAAGAATGCTATAATTGCAAATGCATAATGGTGCATGATAAACATGAATGGATTATGGGTATAAATCATAGAATGTATAATGATCGGAAGGGTTAATTGATACTAGGAATGATTATTATAGTAGAGACTGCTCTAAAATAAAAGAATAATAGCTTAATTGTGCAATTTACAGAAAGCCTTCAATTATGCCAGTTAGGTGAACAGTTAATATTGTTGAGTAAAATATGAAAGGTAAAATACTGTTGAGTAAAAGATGAAAGGTTAAACACTGTTGAGTAAAAGAATAATGGACTAGTTGTGCATTTGAAAGAAAAGTGTCAAATATGCAAGTTAATTGAAAAGCTAAATACCTTTGGGTAAAAGAATAAATGTATTATAATGTAATGTGATATGAATGATATATAAGTGATATGAAGGGATGATATATATTTATATATATATAATGTACAATAATGCATAACTCATATGAAGGGATATTATAAAAGAGAACGTAAACAGAACATAATGGGTATAAAAGGATACTTAAATGAAAGTACAAAACAGTTTATTAATAGTATTTAAAGTACCACCATAACGATTATAAAAGATACATGATCAATTAGTACATTGGTGCAATACATGTATAGTACTTTCATATTTAATGTATACAGAGCAAATAAAAGAATAAAGGGGGAAAACATATAGAAGGATTAGTATGATGAACATACTAGAAATAATTTCCATGATGGTATGAAAGAATTACAGTTTAATTGAGAAGGGCTTAACTGGTCCTTATGAATGATGAAATTAAAGTCTTTATTCAGTATTTATAAGATAATGTAGTATAATTGTAATATCTTTGCATTATTATGTCTCACTAAGTAAATACTTAACGTGTGTTTATTTCACACGTAGGTAAAGACAAAGATTAATTGCGTAAGGAGTGTAGTAGTAACATCAGCTTTCATCAATTAAAGGTTGACTCATCAGTAATATTATGACAGTCTTATTCATTACGAAAAAACTTAGTTGGCATGTAATTAAACTATACTACATATTTTGTAATGTACTAAAGTGATAGTTTTAGTATATCGATTTTATAAAAATCATACTTTGTAGTTGATCAAATTGAAACAAATTTTATTGATTTTCAAATGATAAAAAGTTTTATAAAGTGAAGTAACCTTTGTATCTCGTGTACATACAGGTATGCGGGATATTGGTATTACACTTCCACTTAGGGGTGGATATCGATTGTAGCAATCCGGAAGGCACTTGATTCTCACCTTTCACTTGTTGACATGTCAGGCATCTCGCAATAAACTCTTATACATCTATTTTCATGCCAGGCCACTAATAACGACTCTTTATATCCTGATACATTTTATTTCTGCCTAGATACATAATCAAAGGACTATAATGTCCCTCGGAAAGAATATATTTCTTTAGTTTATCATCATCGGGAATGCAAAGTCTTCCACGATAATATAAACATCCATTGGTCCTCATTTCGAAGTCTTTGGCCTCTTTTTTTTCTACTTGCAGAATTCTTGCCATGCATTTTTCATCTTGACCTTGCAGCTCTTTTACCCGATCCAAAATCATCTGTTTTAACTTAAGTTAAACAATCAAGGCACCATCTTCCTTTAAAGACATACGCACATCCAAAGCCCATAGAGCGAAAAAAGTCTTTCGGCTAAGTGCATCCGCTACCATATTAGCCTTCCCGGGATGATAATCGATGATCAAATCATAATCTTTTTAAAAGTTTGATCCATCTTCTCTCTCTCAAGTTCATTTTTTTAGCCACCAAGTACTTTAAACTCTTATGATGTTTATAAATATGGCATAGTTCACCGAACAGATAATGATGCCAAATTTTCAAACAAAACACTACCGCTGCCAATTCCAAATCATGAGTCGGGTAATTTCTCTCGTGATTCTTCAGTTGTATTGAGGCATAAGCCATAAATTTTCCATCTTGCATTAGTACACATCTCAATCCATTATGGGATGCATCAGTGAAAATGGCGTAGCTTTACCCGACTCAGGTTGTACAAGAACTGGATCCTCTGTTACAATCCTCTTTAATATTTCAAAACTTTCTTGACATTTCTCTGACCAAACAAAAGGCACGCCTTTCCTCAATAATTTAGTTAAGGGCGAAGCCAACATTGAAAAGTTCTTCACAATCCGCCTATAATAACCAGTAAGAGCCAAGAAACTCCAAACTTTCGACACATTCCTTGGGGGTTGTCAATCCACTATAGCTTGAATCTTTTTGGGATCTTTTCTTATGCCTTCTGCGAAGACTATATGACCAAGGAAAACAACCTCAGCTAACCAGAACTCACACTTGGATAATTTTGCATACAACATTTCTCGAAGTGTCTGAAGAACCTCCCTAAGATGAGCATCATGTTCTTCTCTTGACTTAGAATACACCAAAATATCATCTATAAATACCACCACAAATTGATCCAGGTAAGGTTTAAATACTTGTTTCATCAAGTCATAAATGTTTTAGGAGCATTAGCCAATCCAAATGGCATAACCATAAATTCATAATGTACATACCGAGTCTGAAATGTTGTCTTTAAAATATCATCATATTTAATCTTTAATTGGTAGTACCCCGACTTGAGGTCTATCTTAGAGAACATTGTTGTGCCTTTTAGTTGATCAAATAGATCATCAATCCTTGGAAGATGATACTTGTTCTTTATCTTTACTTTATTTAACTAACGATAGTCGACACATAACAGCATAGACCCGTCCTTCTTTTTCACAAATAGCACAGGTTCTCCGTAAGGAAAAATATTGGGTCTGATAAATTCCTTATCAAGTAGCTCTTACAATTGGTGTTTTAATTCTCTTAAATCTGTTGGAGTCATTCGATATGGAGCCATAGAAATATGTTCGGTACCCGGGTAAACCTTAATACTGAATTCCACCTAACGATCTGGAGGTAAACCTGGTATTATTCCGGAAAAACCTTTGGAAACTCCTTAACCATTGGGATATCGATTAGTCTCACTTCTGGTACTCGAGTGTCTATCACATTAGCTAGGAAAGCTATACATCCTTTTGACATCATTTTCTTTACAGTCATGGTTGATATCACATTGGATGGCGATTTCATTTTTTCGCCAATCACTACTATTTCTCAGCCTTCCACATCCTTCAGAAATAATCACTTCTTATGACAATCAAACTATCAATGATGTGGAGACAACCAATCCATGCCTAAAATAATTTCAAACTCATCAAAAGGCAACTCCATCAAGTTTGCCGGGAACACAACCCCTTGAATCTTTATTGGGCATTTTCTACATACTCATGTTACCCTCGCACTATGGCCCATGGGGTTTACCGCTATCATTTCACTAAAGATTGGTTCTAAAGGAATTCCTCTAGCTCTAATCAACTTTTTACTAATATAAGAGTATGTAGAACCAGGGTTAATCAAAACAAATATAGGTTCATCAAAATGATGGAATGTACCTGTTAAAATCTCTGGGTCATGTCGATCTTCATTAGTCTTAATATTATAAATTCGGGCCACTCCCTGAGTCTCTTGTCACTGGTTTGACTCAGATTGACCGTTGGATCTTCCTCTTCCTCTGCTTCTACTAGATGTTTCTACTGATCTCAGTTTGCACTAATCTATATTTGGATTTTTGTGGAGAATTTCGAGCATAGTGACCAGTTTCTCTACAATGGAAACAAGCATTAGAGAGCAATCTACACACTACCCGATGAAATTTGCCACATGTCTGACATGGATTAGGTCTTTCTCCATATGCTCTACCCGAGTTAACAACAAAAGATTATGATTGTTTAGTTTTCTGAAAAGCTGTATCAGAACTAAATCTATCAGTATATTGGGAACTCGAGCCCTTGCCTCTCTTAGCTTGATGGGAAATTAAAGATATTCCAACTCTTTTTCCCATTTGCATACTCTTCTCCACTGCTATAGTCTCCTCTTGAGCACTTTCAATAGCCTTAGCTCAATTAATAACTTCTTGCAAACTAGCAAATTTAAAGCCAACATCATCTATTTCAACTTAGGCCTCAAACCCTCAATGAACCAATCACGTCGGGCTTTATCATTAGAAACTACATCAGTAGCATAACGACTAAGCTTGTTGTATTCAGCCTCATACTCATGCACTGCTCGATCGCCTTGTTTTAAATTAAAAAACTTTAGCAGCATTGACCACATAAACTGCTCCCCGATATACTTATTCTTAAACTCATCTTGAAAGAATTATCAGGTTACTTGTTCAGATGATGTATACATCATAGTATTTGACCACCACACTCAAGCTGATCCTCAAACTAAAGATACAAATCCGCCTTTAGAATCTGAGCATTAAAGGCTTTCCAACACCACCATAACATTATATAGCCATAAATCAGCATCCGTTGGACCTTCATCCTCTTCTACCCAAAACTCAAGAGTTCCTAAACTTCTCAACTCTTTTGGGATTAACATTTATTGTGCTGGAGGAACAGATGGAGGCAGAGGAGGTTGGAACCGAGTCAAAATGGCATCAAGAGCTTGCATAAAGGCTCCAAACTCTAGCACAAGCATACCCTAATGTGCAGGCGCACTAGCATTTCCATATGGGATCGGGTGCTCACTATTAGCTTCATAACTCTTGCAACCCGACCCTTCTCTAAATTCTTGATCGGTCTCTCTTTGTGAAATCGTAGAATCCGACATCTAATATAACACACATAAGGATAATACTTAAGTTAGTAAGGAGTGACATCAATTATATTCTAACTATACCCTATAAGTAACCTTGACATCTTAGTGGCATGTAAACCCTTTTTACATTAAAAGACACTCAATTTCGACCAAGAATCGGCTAAACCTATAGCTCTGGAACCAATAAATGTAACACCCAATTTCCCATATACACTTCTGTACACGAATCATTGATGTCACATCACTTTTAAAACTTTCCACTTTTGAAAAACCAATATAAAAAATTTTCCAATCATAAAAAGGTTTGATTTAATAAACTAAAACATTCATTTACTTATAATATGTAAATAGATCTTTAAGATTCGAACATCTTTAAAAATTTTACATCTTCATAGTTCAAAATACTTTTCGGAGAATTATAATAAATCTATTACATGCCAGATAATAACATCAAAAGTGGACATAGTTGTCGTACAGTTACTGATGAGGCGACCCTTTAATGACAAAGTTAGATGCACTCCTTACTCTGCTCGCTAAAAACCTATGTGTGAAATAAACACACGTTAAGTATTTACTTAGTGAGGAAATAACACTAATGAGGTGAAATCAAATACATCAGTATATCATAACTAACCAATTCTAATTTAATTATTTTCAAATCATTATAAGTTCTTTGGGGTGCACACGTAGTGCCGATACGGTCGTTCATAAACATATTATGAATTCTGTAGGTTGCACACTTAGTGTTGATACGGTCATTCATAAACATATTATGAATTTTGTGGGTTGCACACTTAGTTCCGATAGGGTCATTCATAAACATATTATGAATTCCATGGGTTGCACACTTAGTGCCGATACGGTCGTTCATAAACATATTATGAATTACGTGGGTTGCACACTTAGTGTCGATACGGTCGTTCATAAACATATTATGAATTATGTAGGTTGCACACTTAGTGCCAATATGGTCATTCATAAACATATTATGAATTTTGTGGGCTGCACACTTAGTGTCGATACGGTCGTTAATAAACATATTATGAATTTTGTGGGTTGTACACTTAGTGCCGATAGTACACATAGTATTGATATAACAATGCAACATATGCATTTAACCCAATGCAACTATAAATCTTATTGTACAAAATAAATGTACTCACCTGGTATGCCTCATTAGTATGCTGCAATGATGTCTGACTATTCTACAACTTTATTCTTGCCCTTTTTCTTGCTTGACTCTGGAGCATGGTTATGATCTACACAAGCATTTGTTACTACACATATCATACAAATGTTAGTATACTCTCTAACATTTATACTTTAATAATATTTAAAAGTATTATTATCTTCAATTTCTATTAAAATTTATCTTATCTAAAACATTTCAGGCTCGATAATATCGGTAACCCTAGCATGGTATCGATACTTCTGTACTATGGTATCGATACCATTTCTGCATTCTTGAATCCATGGTATTGATACCTTCCTCTTAGTATCGATACCCTCAGCAGTATCAATACTAATTTCATCAGTATCGATATTTTTCATCATATTTCCCCAAATTTAAACCTATAGTATCGGTACTGTTCTTCTAGTACCGATACCCTTACCCAAATTTTCCATTTTCCATTTTTCAATTCGATTTTTAGCCAAATTTCCTTTAAACCTCTTACTTATACTTTCAACAATACTATTAAACTCATCATTACTTAACCTAACTAACTTTCCTTCATTAATCTTCCTATAACATCCAAATTCTCTAAAGAACACTCCAAACCAAGAATCACACTACATTTTCCAACATGTTTTTAATCACATCCAAGGCTTCTAATCCCTTATTTACTTTATTGACAAGTCAAATTTACTTGTAATCCTCAATAAAAACTCATATTTCATCATATCACTCAAAAACCATTTTCTTCAATCTCCAATATTTCACTAATCACTTAGTTTTAATCATCCTTGAACTTTCCTTAAGCCTCTATATCACTTAAGGTTTCAAAACTTACCCATAAACTAAAGAATAAACTAACTCAAAGAAAACTTACCTTGGCTATGGGGAGAGCATGGGCAACAGGGAAGAAGAAGAAGAAGAAAAATAGTTAGCCTTTTTAACTTTTCCCTTTTCCCTTTTCTCTCTTAAAACCCTAATAAAAATGAATTTTAAATTCATTTCCCTCTAAAGGACCAAAATGATCTTTGATCCTTTCATTCTTACTAATTGGTCTTAATTAAATCATTTCTTATATTTTACCGTTTATTCAATTTAATCTTCCACATTTTTAAATCCTTTTATTATGGTCACCGACTAGATATTTAGGGTATTACAGAGTAACTAAGAACCTAGTAGTTGAGGTGAGGACTAAAGGAAACTGGAGGCAGTTGGAGCGTCACTAGGTACCTAGCTAGCTACCTAGGCATCCACCTTGGCACCAACCTCCTTCCATGTGTGCATCCTACATCCTATGGCTGAGACCTCTCCAAACCATGGTGTGGAGAACCTGGCTACATCTTAATAAGTCACGTGCTTCATGTGGGCCGCCATGTGCATCATTAAAACATGTGCACCTCATTGATAGTCAAATTAGATAATAACATCCAAATGACATCACTATTCGGCCAATGCAACACCAACCACTCATTTGTGTACCAAAGTGTAGCAACACATATTTATTCGGCTAAGGCCTTTATGATCACCAATTTAAAACTTCCAAGGGTTGAACCATCATCTCTATTCGGCCACGAAGGATCCTAAAGCATTCTAAAGGCTAAATAAACCAACACCATGCTTATTCATCATAAATGGTTGTAATTAATTATTAAAAGATCATGTACCTTCATGGGAAGTACCTTTGCTGAACCATTATGTATCCATTCGGTCTTCCCCTTTATTTTCTATATAAAGCTAATTTTTTAGCTCTTGTAAGGCATCTTATTTTGTACATCAAATATAGTACTTGTGAGGTTTTCCTCTTTTCAAAGTTCTTTAATAACTCTATAGACTTATCAAGTACCTTGTGTGCTTGTGGCGTCAACCACTTTCTAGCCCATAGATACTTGTGTTTCTTGACTTATTTATAGTCAACGGGGACAAGTTCTTTTCTACCACCCTTTAAGTAACTTATAAGGAAAAGTGTTAGGTTCTTTATAACCTAGTTTCTTCCTTGTTTCTTATACTAGCCTAGCCATTTCCATTGTTTCATAGCCTACACCACGCCTACCATAACATCCAAGACAGCCCACTTTCATTGCACACTATGTTCATCTTTTCAATCTCATCCATTTCACCTTTACATCAACTACTAAGCCATAGTTTTTAGCCTATATATTAATGCAGGTGCTTACTCTTTCACTAGATCCATAATCGAGGCACAAGTGCCTTTACATCATTCTTACTAGGGGTTATTTTCCTAATAAATAAATTTTTGGGGTTTTTAAAAAAAATGCATTTTTATGATTATAGAAGTTATGAATTTTCGTATGTTATGGTACATATCATATCACTGACAAATAAGGTCAATTCCAAGTGTCATGTTAAGTAGAATGCATGTTTTTTAGGAAACAATTTGACCATCAGATGAATCATTACCAACCAGCAAAATTTGAAAATATTACAGGTGGGAAGAAAAATTGTGAAAATGTAATTAACAGATAATTAATTTGGGATCTAAATAATTTATGACAATACCCAAAGAACTAATTGTATGAATTGAATAAAAATAGTATATAATTCATCATATTCACACGATGAATTTTAATTATTTATTATAGTTTATAAATTCTATATACATTATAATAATAACTTCGATCCTAAATTAATTTGTCAACACCTATATTTTCTAAAATCTTTTTCCCACCTAAATTATTTCACTAAATAAATCCATTATCAACTTACAAATTTAGTTGAAACTTATTTTATTAGTGTTTTCTATTGGGTAAATTACATGTTTGGGAACTAAAGTTTACCACCTCTCTTATTTCACTCACTGTACTTTTCATTTTTTTCAATTTACTAACTAAACTTAATAGATTGAATTTTTTTGTCACACATCCGTTAACTTTCTAATGGCGCTTTATGACATGACAACCTACACCAAAATGATGTCGTTTTAGATTCCTACACAAAATTAAATTTAGTTCAAAATGTCATTATGATTCCTTATAAAAACTTATTCTTTTCTTATTTTATCTTTCTTCTTCTTCTTTCTCTCTTTTTTATGCTCTCTCTCTACCAAAGCTAATTTAAAAATCGACCATCATATTAGTTGTTGTTTTGTCCACCGTCGATCACCATCGTCGAAGATCAATAAGTCAAAGACTTCAATCTTCCTCCCCTTGCCAAGTCCTCACCATCTTTCTCTCCCAAATACTAACCCCCACCCTCACCATCTTTTTCTTATCCTCGTTCCTAAACCTCAAAACTCAATATTAGTGTCAACGATTGTATATGGGATGGTGCCCACCCGAATAAATCATTTGATATATCATCATCTTGAAGAAAAATCAAAACCCTAACCCTAAGTATCCTTACTCCAAATTTTGCATAAACTTATAGTAGATCTATTAAATTTAGAGACCAAAAAGATACCAAAAAATCAGATTTTTCCCTTCCTCCAAGTAAATTAAAGTTTTGGGATTTTCATTTGATTAAGCTTTTCTTGAAGTAAAAATGGAGACCAAGTCAACGATGGTGAATGAGATAGAAGACACAAGCTTACATTTTTCAGTCTAGCTCATGGTGGTTTATGAACTGTCTGTTAGTTTCCACCGCTTGGAGTACTAATTTTGGTCATCCTCGATCCAAAATTGATCGATAAGCTTCCAAAACCAACCAAGGCCATCACATATGTTGATTTGTTTCCATTCTTGCTAATGAAGGTGATATAGAATGACAACAGAAAGATGGATGTTGTTCTTGTTGAATAATCAAACCTAGAAAGCTATAAACTCGATAAGAAAATGAGAAAAAAATAGAATAGTCGTTCGATGGCAATTAGGTTTTTATGAAAAGGCTTGGGCGGCTGGAACTAAGACAAATAAACAAGATTAGGTCAAAGAAGAAAAAGGGTAATAAAAGAAACAAATAAAGATGCTAATGAAGGTGATATAGAATGACAACAGAAGAGGGATGTTGTTCTGTTGAATAATCAAACCTAGAAGCTAAACTCGATAAGAAAATGAAAAAAAATAGAATAGTCGTTCGATGGCAATTAGGTTTTTATGAAAAGGCTTGGGCGGCTGGAACTAAGACAAATAAACAAGATTAGGTCAAAGAAGAAAAAGGGTAATAAAAGAAACAAATAAAGACAAGAGTTGTAAAAGAATAAAGAAACTTAGCCAATTAGGGTTTTTAGCTAAAAATGTATTTTGTCACAAAATTCGACAAACAAGTTGTCGTTAGAAAGATAATAATATAAGGATTGAAGATGTGAAATCGAAATTAAAATAGGATGAACAAATCAATGAGAAAATTGATTTGAAAATTTTTGTCGTTATGTAGTTAACGTAAACCCTAGATATGGAGGTGGAGATGTCGTGAATGCTTAGGGAAGATGAAGTTGATGTTTTTAATGATGATAATCGATGGATAAGTGTCCTACGAACCCTCCTAATTGCAATTGACAAGGTAAACTCGATAATCAACTCTAACCAGCCCTCATAATCCCAATTAAAAGGAAAAATTGAGTATAAAGATCTCTCTCACAAAGAACTTGAAAAGAACTCAATGAAAATAAGCTTTCGAAGGAATAAGTATTCAAGAAAAGATGGTGAGAGGAGCATCCTTTATATAGAGTAAAGGAGTTCTTATTGTAACATGACTAAGACTTGAAAATAGTAATAAAATAATAATAAAATACTATTCTAATCCATGTAATGTGGGTAACATCAATCTGGGCCCATAATGTAGTGCTTGATCCGATGGTGGAGATGAAAACTAGGAATTTGAATGCATGACTTAGTCCTTAGCCGTTGGAAGTGATGAACGGTCCAGATCGAGCTTCTGGAAGGTGGTGGCTTGTAGAATAAGATAGGGGCTAGGTTTTGTCATTACAAGCAAATTACCTTTCTAACCTTAACTTAAACTATTACTAAGGTGAAAATATTGAAAATTTGTAATTAATTACAAAATCTCGTATTAATCCCATATAAGGATTTCTACACGTGATGTCTTCACTAAAATAGACATATCTTAAGTTCCTGATATTTAATTGTTGCGATTCAAGAATAGTTGGAGACATTCGGTCGTATCTTCAGAAGATATGTTAACCAAATAACATCAGGATCCCATTCAAAAAGCAGTCTCAAGTCTGCAGTTATTCCGCTTTTCTTTTTCAATGCTTGGTCGTGTGGATCAATTGGAAGCGATAGTCCATCTTCCTTTGATGTGAGCCTTGTAATGCATATATCATCCTCCCTCTCTTCAAAAAGAGTCAGCCTCGAATCTGAAACATCAAAGGGAAACCTGTCATAACCTTTTAATGATACATCACATTATACTTACCGAATATATATGCTTTGAATCTTCGAGACTTTGTTCTTTTAATAGGTTCGAGTAGAAACATTAGTCCAAAGAAGTATATGAGATTTGGGATGGGTTTAGTAATTTTTTTTTTTTTTTTTTATTTTAAAATCTTAAAATCTGGTTTAGCATTAAATATTCATAATTTTTATTTAACATCAATCTGATTTTGTCTTTTTAATATTAAACTACTCCACATCATCCAACTGTTAAGAGAAAACAGTCGAGTGATTAAAAATCAATCTATAAAATTCATTAAGCAAATTGAAAAAATTAAAAGTGCAGTAAGTGAATAAGAGAGAGTAAAATCTAGTTACCAAACATGTCATTTACCCTTTTTTAAACAAATTTACTAATGTCGTTATCCAATGATATAATAGGACAACTATAATGTCATAATCCAATCACATCACATTGTAGCTTGAATATATGATAAATTACTCGTATAGTCAGTAAACTATAGATGTAGTTTTATTTTGATTATTGAACTATAAATTTTATTAATTATGTCATTATATCAATAAAATGGTTTCATTCAAGATATTATTAACGAAAATATTGACATATCAGTTAAGAAAATTTTTATAATTATATATTTAAATTTTATTATTAATATATCTCTCGATTTGATCTTAATTTAATTTAATAAATTTTATTCATCGCTTAATTGAATGAAAACAAATGAAACAAGAGTGAAAAAAATAAACTTATATAATCTAGGACCTCTATCTTTACTAAGAATTAAGTTTGATTGACATTATATCTCAAATTTTAATGTAGCAAATTTAGTAAAAAATATCAAAATCGAGGACCAAATGCATGAGACACATTCATTTCAAGTGCACCTCTGTGAACTTCGATTTCACAGGAGTTTTAAAAAAAACTGGAAAAAAAACCCTGAAACGGAGATGGTATATATATTTGAATGGATTACTGAGTTTTGCAGTGACAGCAGTTGAATTTAGTGTGCTTTTTCATGTTATATTTCAATGGATTACTGATAGATTTCATTAGAATAAAGTAATGCATGGAAAGCTTTTTTTTTGAAATATATCTGAAAGCACAATGAATTCTTCCCGACAGCACGATAGGATATTTGGGAATGTTGAGTCGGGCCTGTCTTGATAGACTCGGTTCAGATTCACATGTTGAGGAAGCAGATTGTATTGTATACGGAGCTCCTCCAAAATTCTCTTCAATTCAAGAACCAGTTCGGATTTGCGCCTGTTCTTCTCTCCCAGGTCCAGGAAGTTCATCGTATGTGTACAAATGAGAGCCATCTTTAACTTATTAACGTTCTCGATTTCCTTCACCACGACAAGATGACCGGGATGCCACAGTGAATTCGCCTCCAAATGCCTGGTAAGAAGCGAAAAACATGAATCGTATAATGATGAACTTGTAATGTACAAGTATGATGAGTCCTGTCTTACGTCTTTATTTCTTCTTTCAGCATGCCTATTGTCTTCACCGGGGTCGTAAAATCAATTGAGAAATCTATTATCTCGGCCATGTCTGGACTTCGGTAATAGTTGCTGATAGGCTTTGTGGCCAAAACCGAATTCGGGTAGTACACCGTTTCTTTATCGAGCTTCAGGAAGACGGTCGTTAAAATGTTCATCTCCTCCACCACCAACTGTTGGTTATCAGATCATAAAGCATAGTAAGTAATCTTTTATAGACATGTATTTATAGGAGCATTGACCTTTCAATAGTTACCTGAACACAATCGACCACGCAACGATCACCTACATCAAACGGATGCATCACGAATACGATGGCTTCGAACATTGTCTTGCAGGTGTTTCCAAATATAAAGACTGCAACTACTAGTTGTGATGAAAGGAGAAAGAGCACTTTTGTGGTTGCAATTTCCATCAGTAGAACCCAAATGACAATGGTAACAATGATCAGGATCACTGTCACAAGTTTGTTCAGCTGCTTTATGGCCGTTTTGGTGTCGCTCAGAGCGTGCGCTAGCGTCTTCCGGTCCTGGTAAACCTTTATCTGTACGAAACAACACGAGAAACGTCGGTCTAGGCATGTATACATGTACGTATGCATGTATATAGTGCTCTTACCACCCAGTTTGTGAAACTTTTTCTGTCAATTTTTCCGGTGTTTGATCCTTCAAACAATAGAAACACAAGATCCACTTCCTCCTTGATCATGAACCTCAATAGGTCATCTTCATCTATGTAAATGATCATAAAGAGTACATAATAAGATACAGGACATAAAGGACCTGGCATGGAAAATCGATCTACTCACCGGCGATTGTGATTGCTATCGTGTCGAGCCACATTCGAGAAAACTTGATGAGCAACATACTGTGCCTCCTCCTTATTAGTGATTTCTCTATATCCCTGTTAGCCGCTATCTTCATAAACGCTTTCGTCTAATGTGTTGGAGACGGTCGAAAGCCCTGAATTCGTGACAGCATCAACCAACACCTTCATGTGCCATGACGAAACTTTCTCTCGTTTCAATTTATGGACTTTTCCTTCTTCTCTTTCGATACTTTTCCTTTCTTCGGTTTACTCACGGTCAAATGAGCCTGCGATCTTCGGAACCTGTCGATCTCCATAAACAGAGGTCTAGAAAGGGTCCGTAGAACGTAGTGATGGAAGACTGATTCTTGTATTCTGTCAAAGAATTTGTTCATAAGGAAATTGGAAGCCAATAACTTTAACAACAAAGTCTTCAACAACCACAGGAATGATCCGATGACGATGCTTACCAACGTCCACGTTACGCCGTCGAGGATCTCCGTGGCGGTCTTCGATCTCTCGACGCCGAGGAACAAAAGAACTGAAGTAGCAAGAATCAAACTAAGCCAAATAAACACTAGAACACACTTCTTCAATCCATGAACAAAGTACAACACTTTCTTCCTAAACAAAAAGTTGATCTCAATCATGAAAACAACAAGATGCATAAACCAATTGGTAACCAACAAACCACAAAATATAACCATCACAAGAACACACCATTTCCAAACGTGCAAACCCAAAATATGTGTCCTCTCTAGTTCATCTAAACTCAAGCTGGCTACCAAGCACCCAAGTAGTAACAGAAACACGAACAACTCGATCACAACCTTGGGTTTCACTCACTTAAGCTTCTCTTTATGTAATCCAACTTTCTTGATGATCTCATCGTGTTCGTTTTTGGCATTCGACGTAATCGAATACGTTTTCGACATGGCAGAATCCGTCCTAATGACTCTATAGGGTGAATTAGTACCAACAACATGTTCTTGATCAGTCGGATTAGTCTCTTCCATTTGATCATACTCAATCAGATAAGGTCTTTGTCCACCAAATCTTGACTTGGGTTTTGCTAATGATCTTCTTCTAGTGAGGAGAAGCTGAGGCTCATTTCCTGCATTTGGGAGTTTCGGTGGTTTATTTGCAGAAACATCAGCATTTTCTTCATTGGGAACACTGATCGACACTTCTACAGAGCTTCCCTTCTCTCCCATGGCCTTAACTTTTATCAAACACCTGGAAGACTGGAATTTCGGTTCAGACAGCGACAGACATTGTAAGGAACACCCAAAGACAAAAGGAAGAAGCAGATTGTCGGAGAAAGACAGAGGTTTGTTTGACAAAGGTGAAAGCTTTTTGTCAATGGTGATGAAGGGAGAGGTACAAAGTGTAGTATTTTTTTTTACTGTTTTTAATGAAACAGAGACGAGAAAGACAAGATTCTGGTTTTGTTGAAACTAATTTTTTTATTATTTTAGTGTTGAAAGTTAGAGGTGGAAGCAAGCAGCGGGACAAAGTGTTGATTAAGGTTCCATTCTACATGATGAAGATGCTTTCTTGAAGCTGCCTAGCATGAGTAGATTTAGATCAGATTCATTAATTCAAAATTTTATTTATTCTATAAATTTGGTTGATCAGATTCATTAATTAAAATATTAAATAGATTATTAGATTATTTTAGTCGCACGAACTAACTTATCTCAGTAGTTAAAGGAATTATTGTTGTTCATAGATATCATAACTCGATTTCCAAATAGTAGAAAGTATTTATAATATATATTACTTTGTAATCACATGCGCTTAATTAAAAAAAATAATGTTAGTCTCCAAAATTTAACTCTTTCGTAATTAAAAATTCCATCAAGTTAATCATTTTTATTATACTATTAAATCAAACAAGTCTATCGAATTAAATTTATTATGTTGTTTTAAATTACAACCAAATTTATAGAATAAATAAATTTTTAAAATTAAAACTTTTATTATATCATAGCATATTATTTTCATGACTAATATTTAATAATCCATGATTTACTTATATTAATTGAATAACAAAAACATCTTGAAGGATATAGATGAATTTAAAATCAATCTTATAGTATGGATTAATTTCCAACTATCTATATCTTTTCAACACATTGAAAATGTTACCTAATTAATAATAGTAATTATTAAACAAAACATTTTATTAGATAGGAGTCGGATAGGGTGTCCTCCTCCTCATTTATTACGTGCATTGGAAATTTAAAGGTTAATTTCAAAGGTGAATATAATTTTTAAAAGAATTATGTATTTAATTTTAGGTGAATATAACTTTTTATTTAATATTACAATTAATTAACTTTGAGTCCATCAAGGTTTAATTATAATGACGTGTCAGAACTTTGAAGAAAAGTCAACTCAAATCTTGGTCATTATAAAAATAAATTGAATTGAACATGTCATTTTGAATTAATTAACCAATAAATTAGATTCATAAATAAAAATTGAGGGCCCAAATATATTTTATTTATTTTTTGTGTATAAATTAATGACATGTTTTTAATAGAAATTAATGACACATTGGTTTTTCTCTAATTATTTGTATATAAAAAAAATTTTACAACACACGTCGCATACAATAATTTATCACTAAAGGGGTGTAACGAAACGTTCCACAAGTAAATATGTTCTTATTATGTAAAATTAAAAAATATAAAGATTTATTTAAAATTAACCATTAATTTAAATTTAGTTTTAATTTTAAAAAATTATATTTTAATTATAATTTTTTATTAAAAATAATAATTAATTTAAATAATTTAATTTATTTAGCATTAGAATTTATAAATTAATTAAATTAGGAATGACTACCAACCACAATCATCGTCGGATACCTTGACTTACCGAAAAACTTGTCGAAAAATATTACATTACAAATCCAATACTATCGTCTTTTGTTCCCATTCACCATCACTTACTAATCACTCAACAATTGTCCAGCAGTCGAACGCGCAGGTGAACCCCTGCAGAGAAGTGACTGGGACCCCTCATTGATTTCATAAGGGTGAAAGGCAAGTTTTAATTTGAATGGTAAAATTACATTTCAATACCCTATTTGTATTTTATTTCAAGTGATTAAATTACATGTAAAATCCCCATAGTTTCTCCTATTTATATTTTAGAAAAACTTACTTTTCTGTTTTAATAGACATGGCTAAATTACACTACCCACATATTTTTGTTCTAATTTAAAAATATAATGAAATTAATGATAACAAATTTAATTTCATATTATTTCTTATCATTAATAAATAAAAATTAAATTTCTCATGAAAGAATAATGATTTAATGCTAATAAAAATAATGGATAAAATAATTTATTAATAATATTCTTAATTAAAATCAAAGAGTATATTTGAAATTAATTATCAAAATAAAAGTAAAATACAAATTATAGAAGATTTAAAACTTAAAAGTGTAAAATCTAAACAGGTGAAAATAAGGGGGTTTGCATGCAATTTGACAATTTAAATTAGAACAAAGGTAGGGTAGTGTAATTAAGTCATGTCTATTAAAACAGAAAAGTAAGTTAGTCTAAAATATAAATAGGAGAAAGTGTAAGGGATTTTCATGCAATTTAATCATTCGAAATAACACAAATAGAGGGGGTTGGAATGTAGTTTTGCTATTCAAATTGAAAATTACCTTTCACCCTCGTGAAATCAATGGAAACAGAGGGGCAACGGTCACTTTTCTGTAGGGGTTCTCCTGGGCGTTCGACTGTTGGGTAATTGATTGGTGATTATTAGGTGATGGTGAAGCCCACGACGGTAATGTTGGATTTATAATATAATATTTTTTAATAAGCTTTTAGTGAGTTAAGGATTGCTATTAATGGTCATTCTTAACTTAAACAATTTACAAATTTTAATGTTAAATAAATTAAATAATTTCAATTAATTATTATTTTTAATAAAATAATAATAATTTAAATATGATTCTATTAAAATTTAAACTAAAATTTAATTAATGGTTAATTTTAGATAAATCTTTATATTTTTTAATATTTATATGATAATTATAAATTGTCTTGTGGTGCGTTTCAGTAAGCTGCATTAATGATATGGTACAGAATACGATGTGTGTTGTAGAATGTTCTATATAAATGGTTGAACTACTCAACTATAAATCAATGATTTAATGGTGTTTTTTAATTTTATTCTCCAATAACAATTTTTATTCGTGTCATATAATCAGATTAATTTTTCAGTCTTCAGAATTTTAAATGTTAAAATCTAGTCTATATTTATAGAAAATAAACCAACTTCACTAAAACAATTTTTAATCACTAAAACTATAATAAAATTCAATTAATTGTCAATTGTAATTTAGACCCATATATAACAATATTCTCTTGACATAAATCTCATCGAGGCATGATCCAAATTTTAGTTGAAAAATCACCTTCAACTGTTCAATAACTTTAATTCTTACGTATATAAAATATTAATTGAAGCATTGTTAAATCGATTTACTCATTGCAACAAATTTTCTTATATATACCTCTAATATCACTAACAAAAAATGCAACAACAATTCATTTTTTTTTTAAATTGAATAACTACTCATCATCATGAGTCTTGGACTATGAGGTTGGTACTGCTTGTTAGAAATTTAGAAGCGGAGAAAAAAAATTAATATATCGACATGACATAAATCATATACAAGAGATATAATTTACAAGAGATATAATTTTACATGAGGTAAAATTCTTTTATATCATTAGAAGAAATTGACCAGATAAAAAAGTACTACTGTTTTGTAAGATGAAGACGGTAAAAATATTAGTTTATTAGGTCATTTTTAAAATTAATTTATGATTTACGATAAATGTTACAGTGCATGGTAAATTCGCCACATCAACATGAGCAAATTTTCCAAATAATATATTTTTATTTAAACTCGTAACGTCGAGATGACGAATTCTAATAAAATATATTTTTTTTATTAATTGTTATTACGTCATAGTGACAAGTTTCAATAAAAAATATTTTATTGAAACTCATCACCTTGACGTAACAAGTTTTAAATCATTATAATAAATGACGTAGTTCTCGAAATAAGAAAATTTGGTGCCATATTAGGTTAAATAATTAACATGCATATGGTATTGGGGCAAAATTACCTAAGTTGAAATGAAATTGCCATTGGACAACATACTCAAGTTTGGCCTTTTATAGTACGGTATAATCCTAAACAAGCTCAGTTTAGGGCCGAGTCAGTCCACTTCTGACATGAAACTTTGGGCTTCCCTTGGACAAAAAAATATAGAGAACAAAAATATTGTATATTATTTTATTGGTCACTAATTTATGGTGTCAATTCAATTTTATCCAGTTCATAATTCTTTTATTGATTCGGACTAATTTTTTATTAAAATTAGAATTAAATTAATAGAATGTATAAGTAATAAGGATCAAATATGTTATTACCAAATTTGCTTACCAATCACATGAATAATTTTGTTAATAATTCATTTTTTTTATTCACTTATTAACATAGAATCGATCCCATAGTTTTAATGTCCAATAAGAAAATGATATAATAACAAAAAAATGTCACAATGTTTAACTGAATGGTTAATTTAGTCTCTTATTCCTTTTTTTTTATAGATATTTTAATCCCAACATTTAATTTTGAGATAAAATAACCATGGTTAAATTAAAATCATTAACTGACTAACGATCAATGCTTATTGTTGATATGATAACTTCCATTAATTTCCTCCAACCCCAACTATAAAATTTTGACTTATTGAAATTTGCCATATGTCTCTACCCTTACAATAATAAAATGTTACTATTTTCTCATTCTTGTTGTCTTTTTTTCCGGGGACAAACTTGAAACTTGAAGCTAAACTCGATTATATGAATTGGCCTATTTTATATAATCACCCATGCATTGGGCTCAAAAGTCTAAACTCTCTGTCTGCTGAACTTTGCCCTTATTTGAAACATTATGCGAGACATGAAATCATTCTGTCAATAAGATAATGCGTGCGTGCATGTGTTTTAACACCAAAAATGGGTCAATTTTTGTCGGCTTATCATAGCTTGTTTAACCATTAAAAATGACATAATGACCTCTCATTATTTTATCTCATCAAATTTAACTTTTTAAGTTATTCGATTAAAGTAGAATTATTATGCTTACCATAACTGTAATTGGTTTTCCTCCATGTTTTCCTTTGTATTTTTTTGTAAAATATTCTATTTGTATAATTTTTTCCTAACTTTTCACTAGTTACTCATTTTCGTCTGGGTTTTATTTAGTGTGTGTATATATATATATATATAATATAGCTTTGGAAAATATATTTTTGATAACATATAATATATAATTTTGAAAATATTTTGAAAACATATATATAATATATAGTTTTTTAAAACATTTTGAAAATATTTATAATATAAAATTTTTAAAAAATATTTTGAAAACATATATATAATATATAGTTCTTGAAAATATATATAATATATAGTTTTCAAAAATATTTTGAAAAAAAATATATAATATATAGTTTTTAAAAACATATATATAATATATATATAATATATAGTTTTTGAAAATATATACATATAGTTTTAAAAATATTTTGAAAACCTATATATAATATATAGTTTTTGAAAACACTTTTGAAAATATATTATAGTTTCTTGAAAATAATATTTATTATAGTATAGTATTATATTGGATTATTTATTATTTATATTTATTATTATATTTTTATTTATTTTCTTTTTTTTATGTAATTTGGTCCAACAGGGAGTCCAACTAGGTGGCAGGCCTGACCCAGCCAACCAACCAACCCGACTAAGCAACAAACTGACCCGCTAGGCCCAGCAGGTTAGGCCTGCTTCAGGAAAGCTAGGGTTTCATCCCATTTCTCTTTCAGCGCCGCGCGTTTTGGACCGTCGGATCAACTTGCCATCCGACGGTCAAGATAACAACACACTAGGGCTTGGAGAGTTCCCACCCCAGCCGCAACCAACCACCAGATTTTTTTTTTGCACAACTCAACAAACGTGATTTCATGGGCTTCAAAACCAACCACAAAATATGTATTTTAATCCTAGTGAAACAATAAACGAAACGAAAAATAAGGATTTCTAAGTCTATAAATTCATGTAAATCAAAAACAAAAGACAAGGATTAAAATAAAGTTATTATTTTTACCTTTTTTGGTTCGAATCTGGAGGTATTTTTGGGTATTTTGTGTTTTATTTTTTCTTTTTGGTTCGAAAAATCCCCCAAGAAGGATGAAACCAATGATCGGATGAGGGGCATATGAAAGATCTTTTTGTAGATCTAGTCCTCCTCGAGGTTGTTTTATAAAAAATGAGGGGATTTTTGAAGAAAAAATGCCAAAAGCTTTCGAAAAATATAATTTTTTTGGATCTCACCGTCGATGAACGGCAGCCGGCGAGGCGGTGACCGACGGAAAACTGGGTTTAAAGATGAATGTTCTTCCCATAATGAAGAATATCAAGAACATTTGAGAGAAAAGGGAATAAGGGGGTTTGATTCTCTTTTTAGGGAGAAGGAAAAATGAAACATTTTTCTATTTTTTGGGCTTTATACTCGACCCGCTGACCTGCTTGGAGACCCATAGACCCACGTGTTTTTGCATGGGTAGGGTAAAATAACATTTTCGATTCTTTAAGGTTTTTTAGAAATTCATTTCGTCTTTTTATCTTAATTTTGCTAAAGTTTCTTTTAAATTCTTCCTTCATTTACTTTTTAATTTGGCCCTTTTTTTATATATATTTTATGTTTTCATTTAATTATATTTTGTATATTATTATGTTTTACGTGGTTTTGACCCGACCATAATTGTTTTTATTTTTTTTTATTTTTCTATTTAGCCAATTTTTGGGTTTTTTTTAATATTTTTTACTTTATTTATTTTTTTAATTTTAATTTTAGTAATTGTTTGTATTTAATTTCACAATTGGTATTTCTTTTTTTAGTTTTAATTTAATAGACCTATTTTCTTACAATATTTTTTATTTCTTTATGTTTTCCATATGTGTGATTTATTTTTGTTCTATTTATTTCTATTTTCCATTCTGTTTTTTTGTTTCTTTTACTTTGATTAATTCAGTACTTCATTTTTAATATTTTTTGACCTTTTAGGATTATTCTTAAATCAATTAAAGGTAAATAATTTGAATCGATTTTTTTACTTTTTAATTTAACTTACAATTTTTTTAATTAAGTCAACTGGAAATTAAATTAGTACCGAAAAGGGCAGTAAAAGGGTGCTAATCCTTCCTTGACTATAACCGACTCTCAAATCCTACATATTTCTGGTAAAACAAAGATCAAGTAAGATGGTGTCTGATCAACCTAATTATTTTTAAATGATCGGTGGCGGCTCTAACCCATTTATTCAAGTCGAAGCCAAATTCCAGGCCCAACCCGAAAGACGATTGAGACAACTCAAAATAATAATATTTTTTATTTAATATTATAATATTATACTTTTTAATATTATATTAATATATATATTCATTTATATGGTGATTTTTCTGAAAATCACCTTTTCCTTAAATAAATGTGTCAAACACCCTTTGAGATAATATTACGGATCTAACACCCTTTGCAGAAAGGCGCGACCCATGTACCGCGCCTTACACTGATGTGGCGCCATGTGAGGTAAGGTGCGACCCATGCACCGTGCCTTATGCTGATGTGGCGCCACGAAGGGTAAGGCACGGTGCATGGGTCGCGCCTTATGCCAACTGGAGCCACATCAGCGTAAAGAGCGGTGCATGGGCAATGCCTTACTGTCGGCTAACACACGCGCCATATAGGCACGGTGCATGGGTCGCACCTTTTATGATTATATACGTATTTCTCAGGTTTTAAACTTTTTTCTCAGCTATAAATACGCTCTCAACCCATAAACATTCACAGCAATCTTCTCAACCCGAAAAATCACACAACAAATCTTTCAACCCGTAAACATCACCCTATAATCCTTTTATCTTTGATTCAGAAGTTCGTTCGATCTTTCGTTGTAAGGTATTTTTAAATATATAATATTTTTTATAATTATATATGATTATTTGAAAAAATATTGTACTAATTATTTTCAATTAATTTTTGTGGTTGTAAAATTAGAAAGCGGGAGCATATGTCGAAATATTGTTTCCGATACGATAATAATATAAAATTATATTTTTTAAATTATTTACGTTTATGTCTAAAAATTTTATTACGTTATATTTTAATTCATATATTATTTATTTAATTAGGCTTGTTTCATGTTTTTTTTGCAGATATAAGACTGTCTCTCTTTCAAACTCTAAGAATGACACGAATTTCAGCTATTGTTTATTATGATGGAGAAATTTGGGAAGATGAAACCGACGTTCATTATGTTAAAATATCCTTCAAGAGAAACATAACTCTTGAGGAGCTGATAACGAAGATTTCAACGAAGGTTCATGTTGGAAGTACTAGAAGAATATCGTCGCTTCAGTACAGATTTCCAACATCATTGTTTCCGTTAACTTATATAGTGTTCGAACTATCGAACAATGATGATGTTGAAATGATGGTTGATTCTCAAAATCATTATTCAGATGTCGATACAGAGATGTATGCAAAGTTTGTTAAAGTGTGTGTTGTTCGGGGTCTGTCATTAAGCTCCCATTATGGGCTGGCTGAACAAGGTGATCAAGTTGACAGCCCAACTACAGTAATGTGTAATGCTTTTAATGCCATAATGGGAAATCCGTATCATGGTGTCATCCCATCAACTTCAATAGGGAGACATTCATCAGCAACTCCTTACGATCTATACTGAGGTGGGTCCACAAACAATCCATATGACAACATCGCATCCAGTTCAAGGGGAAGACATTCATCTACCAATTTCTTTGACCTAAATATGGAGATGCCCTCGATGCAACAATCTGTGCAGTTTCCATTTGACACGATGGCTTCAAGCTCCAGGGGAGGCATTCTACTGCGAGCTTTTTCAATCTCAATGTCGAGATGCCTTCTAGTTCAAGGGGAAGGCATGCAAATAGTAGGTTCTTTGACCTAAATGTGGAGAGCATGGAGGAACCCTCATCTCCACCAGAAGAATTGCTTCTTGAGCCAGGTGCTGATGGTGCTGAGACTGGACTATTTATTCACCCAGAATCACCGCAGTTCAACTTCGATGATGTAGATGAAGTTCCCACAAATGTGGTACAAACTGAACCTCCAGCACACATGTATGAAGCTTAATATGGTGCAATGTACGGGCCAGAATTTGTGGATATGCCTAATCTTGATGACTATGGATTTAACTCATCAATAATTAATGGTGAGTTATATTTAGGCATGGAGTTTTCAAGTAAGGAAGAAGCGATGACGGCTATAAAAAATTACAATATCTGTAATTTTGTTCACTCCAGAGTTGACCGCTCTACGCCAGAAAAGTATGTATGCCACTGTGTCCGACGTGAAAATGGATGCAATTGGATGGTTCACGTATCGAATAGGAAGAGGAAAAATAATAGATGGGAACTAACGATATAGAACTGTCCTCACACATGTTGTGCTGGAGGGATCAACCAAGATCATCCCAACTTGGACTCTGAAGTGATCTGCCAAGCCATCATGCCCATGGTAAAAGCAAGCTCCCATATAGCTATTGTTGTGTTGATTTCAGCTATACAATCGCAGTATGGGTATTTCATCTCATACAGAAAAGCATGGTTGACAAAGCAGAGTGCAATTAAAAAACTTCACGGCGAATGGGATGCATCTTACAACAAACTTCCAAGTTGGTTTAGGGTGGTGCGAAGGTTGAATCCTAGGACAATTGTGGACTTTGAAACTTATCATTCATACCATAATGATCGAGTTCTTCATGATCGATGTCAATTCTACCGGGTTTCTTGGACTTACCCACAGTGCATTAATGTTGTGAAATACTGCAAGCTTATGTCCAGATCGACGAGACTTTCTTGTATGGAAAATACAAGCAAGTTTTACTATTGGCGGTTGTCCAAGATGGTAATCGCAATATTCTTCCAGTTGTTTTTGCCCTTTTTGAAGGATAATATACATATTCTTGGGCTTTTTTTCCTCCGAAACTTACGTTCACATGGCATTTTAGATCACAGAGCTGGGATCAGAGTAGCAATGGAGTCTTTGGGTCCAATGTGGCAACCACCCTTTGTCCAACATAGGTATTGTTTCCGACACATTGTTGCGAACTACCATGGAAGGTTCAAGAAGAATGATGAGTGCCAATTACTTGTGCGCATGGGTAAGTGAAACTGCTGTAGTTTTTTTTCTTTAAATCATTTTCATTTTTTTATAGAAACAAAGTTAGTAAGTTCTACATTTTATGCTCAGGTTACGAACTACTACCTCAAACTTTTGAATCCATGCTTCAAGATTTATGGGCGAAGAACGAGGAAGGATACGAATACATCAGCCTCATCAATAAAGAAATGTGGACAAATGTATATGATGGTGGATATTGATATGGACACATGATGACCAACTTGGCTGAGGCAATCAATTCGACCTTAAAAGGGACACGTCACTTACTTGTAACGACTTTGGTAAAAATGACATATTTTTGTTTAGGAGCGCTTTTTGCAAAGCTCGGGGGACAAGCTCAAACATGGATGCAAGGCGGTCATGTCTATCACCCTAGATTAGTTACAGATCTACAAAAAAAAATTGTTTCATCAAATAGAATGTATGTAACAAGCTTCTCTAGAACGCGTGAATTGTTTCGTGTCACAGAGATGTCGCGACCTCTTCAAGGGATTGAAGCTAACTCGTTAAGAGTAAATCTATGGGACAGATGGTGTGACTGTGGGTTTTTTAAGCTCTGAAGTATCCATGCTCTCATGTGATAGAAGCCTGCTCGTATACCCGGCAAGACTATAACCATTTTCTGGATCCCATATACCTTCTATCAGAAGTGTTTAAGGTATACGAATTTGAGTTCCCCCATAGGTAATGACAAAGACCCTAATGAGGTTCAGAATTGGGTTCCGATTGTACCAGATCCAACTTTATTGAGGGATCGTGGTCCTCCAAAATCCACTTGAATTCATTGTGATATGGATATTCGAGAACCATCTAGACAAAACAGAAGATATGGGTATTGTAGAAACCCAGGACACAGTAGAAAAACATGTCCACTTCTTTTGTCATCAAGTAACCATTGATGAGGAACTGATGAAGTTGTTGTTTATCAAAGAATAGTTCTTGCAATTTAATTCACATTTACTTAAAGTTAATTCCATTTGATAACCACTGATTAATTAAAAAACAATACAAGAAAACGATAAAGAAGAACCATTCAAAGCGCAAATTATCCATCAACATTGATAATGAAGAACCATTCAAATATATGACACATTTTTATTGGTACAACGGGATTCGACGTTGGCGTTATATGTGATTAAAATAAAAGAGATAATAAGTGACAAACTTGAGAAAGTTATCGAACACAATTATTAAATTTTATCAAACTAATAGCAATTTGGTATTTTAATATAATTTTAAATACAACAAACTTTTAAAAGACAATTGTTTTTTATACATATATTTACTATTATTATTATTATAAAAACAATTAAAAACACTAAATGATCATCACCATTCGCTTGAATTAAGTAATAAAAAAATTAACAAAATAAATTAAATATTAAATGGTAAATAATAAAAAATTACAATAAAGAAAGTCTAACAAACAAGTAAATACAAATATAATAAAATATAAAAAAACTATCGACCGGTGCGAATGTGTTCCGCAGGGCAGTGGCTGTCAGTCTCGATGAGGACTTCTTCGTATAACTGGTTCTGACTCCTCACTGTCATCATCACCATCCTCATCATCATGATCATCGTTGTCGTCGTCATCGTCATCAGGAGCAGATACATTTTGTTGATGAGGAGTTGATGACGGTGTAGCACCTCCATAAAATAAGGACCTTGGAGGTGTATGATTGAATATCCCACCGCTCACAGAAAACTGGGAAAACTGAGAAAACACAGACATTGATGAGTGGGAAAACTGTATAGGAGGTGTCTATGCGGTAGCCATCGGTGGTGAGGTTGGACTCGCTAAATAACAAGTATATGAACCCTAAGTCAGATCTACAAACATAGAACCATAATATCCTCCAGAAGGGGTCATATAACTCTGTGGCGGTGGTAGCATCTAGTATGGGAATGGTGGCAGCGACATCTGATATGGCTACAGGGTGTATGTCGTTGCAGACGGTGGTTGCTGTGAAGGTTCCGGTGCTGCAGTTGACGAAGAACCGGAAACACCTACTTTCTGTCCACGAGTCGGGAGACGATGGGGTTGTGACGGTGCACGTCTCTGTCGACGTCGATAAATACTCCGTCCTCGTGCATCCTTGGAAAGAAGGAACGGTTTCCCGTTACTGTTGAACCACTCGTAATAACTATTTGCAACCGTCAAATGGTCAACATAAATGGGTTCTGTATGGGGAATGCACCGACCTCGATCATCTCATATCATGACCCACTCATAATGTTTCACCAGTCAATCTATATATTTCTTACCGCGTCGATCGGTGTTATACAACTGGTCGAGATTTTGAAGTGCTTCCGAATTGGTTATACATGTAACACCCCCAACCCGTACCTGACCATGAAACAAATCCGAGGTGTCACATTGACTGTTCAAAACATGTACATTTATAAAGACCATAGAAAATTTAAACTTTCATTAATATAAAGTTAACCTTTTACATCAATATGTTCAAAACATTATCAAAATTGATCAGAGCATACATACTTAACGACTTTGTTTACATGTCAACATGTCTATTACATAAAAATACATACTTTACAAAATATTTCTGATCTGATCTTTAAGTGGAGATATGGTGTTCTACTGGTCCTAAGCTTGATCCTCTTACTTATCAACACCTACGTGTAAAACACTTACACGCTAAGTTATAGACTTAGTGAGAATGTAACAATTAATCGAAGCTATAACCACCTAACAAATGCATGAATATTTCATACACCTCAAACTTATATGCACACATATCATATTATCATTATTAACATTCTTATTATTCATTCATATAATCATATACTCTTAAAACTAAAAAATTCTTACCACATCACATAACTATAATAATACTTTTTCACATTTCAAAGCATATATATCATACACAATGCACTTGTTTTTTCTTTATTTCTTAGCCCATGTATACTTTTGAGAACTTAAGGTATGTGAGTACATAGAGGTTGTGCACATATGCTGTCACCACAGCTCGTATAATTCCCACTCGGGGCACATAGAGTTTTGTCCCGAAGGACCGCGTAGAAATGTCCCGAAGGACTACATATAACACATTTGTCCTGAAGGGCCACTCCTTAAGGACCACATACATATTTCAATGGACCAAATAGGTGTACCTAAGTACCTCATATATGTTCCAATGGATTACATATATGTCCCGAAGGACCACGTAGAACCCTCGACTCTTGGCATGCCAACTATACCCCTAGCTCTCATAACACATAACATGGGCATTATCATTTATGTTTGTCACATATATACATTCATATCACATAATCATATAAGTTCATAGTTTCATATCACATAGTCATATATCATGTAACATTCTCGTAGGTCTCATATCTCATTATCACATATATGTCATGTCACCTTTTCTTGTATTCATATAGACATGTAATCACATATATCACTTTCACATATCTTTTATCATATATCTTATCTCTTATGATCACATAACTTATTATAACACATAGCTCATGGTCACATGATTTATCATACATACATGCATTCACATAGTTCACATATAACGATGCACTCAATATATAAACATATTCATTTACTTATATACATCTAGCATCATATCACTACACATTTATGTTTCGGTACTCATATCGCCTAATATTGGAATTAGACTCAGTGTAAGTTTTAATTCCCTAACATAACTTACGCTTAATATCATGTACTCACCTTGGTCTCACTTGACAATACCAAGCTCTTGTTCTCTCTCTTGAATCTTACTCTGATAGCCTATTCGAACTTTACTTTCGATCGATATCTACACGAATACACAATTTAATGAATATCAAGATTGAATTTATTGACAAGATTCATATCAATGCAAACTAAATAAAAATCCAATTTCAACTTTCCAACTTAAGTAGTGTCAATACTAATCAATATCAATATTAGATTCGATGTTTCTTGGTATCGATACCCTTCCACTGGTATCGATACTCCTAGTATTGACACTATCACTTCAATACCGATACCTTATGAAGATTTATTACTCTTTTTCCTTATAGTATCGATATTGTTCATACAGTATCGATATCCTACATATAATTTTCCCCATACTTTGCCTTGTAGTATCGGTACTCACTCAATCAGTACCAATACTACTAGCCCGTAATCTATTTCTTCAACCCAAAAATTCCAACACTTTACCCCAAACTCTACTTATTTAGCTTTCTTCATGTTTTTAAACTCAACTATACATACTTAAACTATCATATATCACTATAACACCCCATCATCTTTAATAACTCACTTTAACTCTTGAATTTAAGAATTTTACTAAACTTTCCATGTGTTCTAAATTCAATTCTAATGCTTTAAACTTCTTAATCCTTCTAATGAAAAGTCAAATTTATCAACAGAATTTCAAAAACCTCTTCATACCAACAATTCATTTCTACACCCTTATTACAATTCACATTCTAATTATCTCTTCTTGATGTTTCGATCTTATATAAGCTTTACTTAAGCTTATATAACACCCAAAGAATAAATCTCAACTTAAAAATCCAAGAATTAACCAGCTAAAATTAAACTCACCTTTGAGCTAAAGCTAGCGTGAAGAAGAGAAAGAAGGCAAGAAGAAAGGTTTTGGATTAATCCCCAATTTCACGTGTTTATCTCCTATTAAAGGAGATAAAATATCTTTTAGGTTGAAAAGGCTATAATACCCTTCACTCCTTCCATATTTACTATTTAATATAATACTAATATATTCATATTTAAGTCCTTGAACTTTCCAATTTTTCCTGATTTATAACCAAATTTCAAAAACTTTCATTTTAGTCACTAACCCGATATTGAGGATGTTACAGTACAAAACCAAATTGCCAAAGCACGCGATCAGTGGGGTACCACTCGACAATCTCACAACAGATCAGAGGGACCACTTCCATCCAAACATCTAATAGGCCCCTTAACTCGTGTAGGATGCAGATCCTCATATCATCATTACAATAAGGAGCCCATTCAAACTAAAACATATATATATAATTCTTATCAAAATAATAATCTAATTATATAACTATAATACAAAATAGATTTTCAAACATTTAAATACATACCTCTGTTCCAGCCTTCTAATCAATTAGTAGCCTGATTATTTCTAATTCATCAGGTAGATCCTGATGATTTTTCCTGTCAATAAACCACCTATTCAAGGAAATAATTTTTATTATACACTAGATAAAATCATTAATATACGAAATCAGTTTTGTAATTACCTCAATAGTAGTGGGAGTACGAACGGGTTCTTCACAACAGGACATAAAAAGGGCAAGTGATACCATGCCCAAGACTACAACAGAAGTAGACATCCGCCGATAGCATTTTTCCTGTAGTCAGTAGCTCGACACATCTCCCTATACAGGAATGCCAAAATTGCTGAGCCCCAACTCAGTGATCCATCCAGATAAAAATCGCTAAGATGCTGCAACCACATACAATGAACTTGGTTGTGTGATTTATCTGGCATCAGCAACCCTCCTATCAGCTGTAGTATGCATGCTCGTGCATACTTTTTAACTTAATCCTCCTAGGCGTCCTCACTCAAATTCAGGAAATTTGCATTCAACCAATTTAACGGAATTCAACCACCGTTAAAATTTGACGGGACACCTCCTAGATATTCCTGGCACAAAGAATTCCAGTTACCGTGCGCCACCCCTAAAAAGCACATCTCCATCCACCAAAAG
Source organism: Hibiscus syriacus (assembly GCF_006381635.1). NCBI lineage: Eukaryota > Viridiplantae > Streptophyta > Magnoliopsida > Malvales > Malvaceae > Hibiscus > Hibiscus syriacus. The sequence goes on along the minus strand of NW_024063538.1, from coordinate 8,805,106 downwards.
CCCCAAGTGCATGAAAACATCCTCCAGCGTAATCGTGCATCCTCCAGCGTAATCGTGCATCCTCCAGCGTAATCGTTCACTCTCCGCACGGAAGATGGGATGTGTGTGTCTCCGGTCTCCACCGCTCGACTAATGCAGAAATCATGTTTGGTTCTATCCTACAGTGACCTTCATATCTAACTATGTAACCGAATCTAGCCTCGACTAAATACATCCAGACACGGGTTAGTATCGCTAACTTAAGGTTGCGGATAAAAGGATCTAACATACAGTCGCTCTTCTAAAAATATTAATAATTACAAAAATTAATTTATAAACTAATAATAAAAAAATTAAATAAATAAATTATTACTAATAATTTAAATTAAATTAAAATTTAAAAATGTTACTGTATACAGAAAATGTCTCGATATATGATTTCCATCCAAACGAAGTAGACCGCCTTCCATTTTATAATTGTAAAAAATAAAATAATTAAATAAAATACTAAAAAATTAAATAATACAATAATTAAATAAAATACTAACAAAAAATTAAATAGAATATAGTATACCTTATAAATAAAACTTGATCGAGGTTTGGTTTTTGAGAGAATTTGAGAGGATTTGGTGTGGTGAAAATAGTTGAGAGGGGGGTATTTATAGGGTGGGATGGAGGGTGTGAACGGTCGGTTGGAGCAGAATAAATAGAGAAGGCGTGACCCATGCACTGCGCCATTTTGACGTGTGTCAGATGGCAGAAAGGCGTGACCTATGCACCGCGCCTTACCCCATGTGTGCCATATCAGCGCAAGGTGCGGTTCATGGCCGCGCCTTTCTGCAAAGGGTGTTAGATACGTAATATTATCTCAAAGGGTGTCTGACAAATAAATATTTAATCAAAAGGTGATTTTTCGGGAAAATCGTCCATTTATATTATAATAATATATATTATATTTTAAATTTAATAATATGTATATAATTAATATTCTTTATTATTTTATAAAAATAATATCATTAAATTATTAATAATAAGAATATTATTTTATATATTTAATATTAATATAATATTACACGAACTAAACGACCTCGATGGTAAATGAATTCCTGTTATTCCTGGAGGTTCTCGGTGGTAAAATAATAAATTATTATATTTGATATTTATAATATGAAAATTTATCAACTAGGAATGGTTTACATAATATCATCAAAACATCGTAAAAATTTTCTGAAAATTATTTTTCAATAATTCATTTTACATAAAATTAATTTTCAGGTAATTCAATTTACATATATCATTTTCCATAAAATTAAAATAATGCATTAAACAAGTGAAAAATGGTTTACACGATATCATCAAAACACCTAATATAGTTTCCATAAATTGTTTTCTAGAAAAAGTAATTCATTTTATGTAAAACAATTTTCAGGTAATTCATTTTAAGTAAAATAATTTTTTAGGTAATTCATTTAACGTAAATTATTTTCCAGAAAACCAATTACAGTCTATAAAACGTACCCTAAAATATTTAAAAGTTTGATGATTGATTTAAAATAGTTATAATTTGAGGAAGTAAAGTGCAATTAACTCTTAAAATTAACACGCTTTATCACTTCTAATCCACACACAAGATACAAGATATGATATGATTCATATAAACAATAATTTACTATAAATGTAGAAATCCTAAAGAGTACAAATATAAAAATGTAACACCCCAACCCGTATCCGACCCGGATACGAATATGAGGCGTCACATTAACTTTTCCAAATCATTTTCTTTTATTAGATAATTGAAAATACATTTTATATTAAATGTGTATCTAAATAATTTACATAATTACAATAAAAAAGGTTTCCAAAGCCAATCAGAGCATATACCATTCCAACTTATAATTACATGCCAACAATATTTCATATAACAAAATAGCCACCTATATATATTGCTTCTGATCTGATTCTGGTAAAGATATGTAGTCCTAGCTTCTTATACTTGTTCTTTAGTCTTTTTCGATCCAACGTATGAAACACTCACACGCTAAGTCACAGACTTAGTGAGGCATATATGCATAAATGAACTAATGAAACATACAGTTACATACTTTCATAACATGCAGTTACCTACTTTCCTAACTTACCTGAATCATTATATCTCACACAAACAAGAACACATATGATCATGCATTTAACCAATAATAACATATCACCTCATAAAATGTTAATTCTTTTTATATTTGTTATTAGCCCATGGTACATTACTGAAAACAAACGATATGTGAGTGCATTGAGGTTATGCATAAATGTTGTCTCCACAGCTCGTATAAAATTGCACTGAGTGCCATATAGAGTGTCCCGAAGGACCACATGTATGTTCCGAAGGACTACGTAGAATTGTCCCGAAGGACCGCGTATAACCCTTGACTCTTGGCATGTCAATTATACCCTCAGCTCTCATATCACATAACATCGGCTTTACCATTTATCACAATTCACATAACTTACATCACATAGGCATGTAATCTCATAGCTTATTATCACATAACTCATGTAACATTCTCATATGGTCACATAGATCAATGTTCTTTAGCTTATCACACTTTTCCATTTAATCACATAGATCATATAACACATATAATAACATGTGACACATATACCTATATTCATGTACTTATGCACACATCAGAATCATATTAAACACATGCTTATATTCATGGACTCATGTACTCTAATATGGGAAATAGACTCATCACAAGTCTTATTTCCACATATCATCATATACCTAATAGTATGCACTCACCTTAGCCTCACTTAGTCCAATCAACTCTTTATCTCTCTCTTGCTCAATCTTACTCCATCAATTTTTCTGGACTTTGCTTTCGTTCAATATCTACAAAACATACGATCCATATAAATATCGGAATTTGAATCACTACTAATCAATCATCAAAACTTAAGCTTAAAAAGACACTGGATCACAAATTCCATATGAATAGTATCGGTAGCCAAGGTACAATACCGATACTTCTCTACTGTGGTATCGATACTATACTTCAGTATCGATACCTATTCTCAGTTTTGGAATTTTGTCTAAAAATGGTATCGATACTTACATATTGGTATCGATACCCCAAGTACTGATACTACTACTTCAGTATTGATACTCCTTGAAGAATTCCTTAACTTTAGCTTATGGTATCGATACTATTCATATAGTATTGATACTTAAACACCAATTTTGTCTATTTTTACTTTGAAGTATCAGTACTGTTCAGACAGTACCGATACCCCTTACCCATAACTTCTTCCTTTAACCCGAAAATTTATCCATACTCAGCTAAATTTCTCATTTTACTCTTCTTTAAAACCTTTAAACTCAACTACACTTATTCAAATAAACTTATCTGACTTTAACTCATATTAACATCCAATATCTAACTAAAACACTTAAACCCAAAAATCATACCAAATATTCAACATGTCTTAAATCCATATATAATACCTTAAATTCCTTATTTCAGCTTATGAAAAGTTAAATATGACTTCAAAATCCATTTCTTAACTTTTTCTCATCAATTCACTTAAAAACTCTTTATACAAAATCTCACATATCTTGTAACTCAGTTAATTTCTACTTCTCTGAAAGTTTCCTTAAGTTTTCTTAATACTCCAAGAGTAAAAAACTACTCAAAAATTATAAGAAATAATCAACTGGAAGAATTATTACCTTAGCCAAGCACTCACGTAGAGAGGAGGAAGAAATGATGGAGAAAGGATTCTAGATTTCTCTGATAATTTTCCTTTCCTTCCACGTGTAGATATAATACCCCCTTAATAATTTTAAATTCATTACTTGCCAAAATTCCAATATGCCCTTCTCTCTTTCCATCTTTACTAACCAATCCTACTCAAATAATTTCAAATGAAATCCTTGAACTTTTCAATTTTTAAAATTAAACTCAAAGTTTCAAAATCTTACAATTTAGTCACTAAACTGGTTTTTGGGATGTTACACAAAATTTGGTTATCCCGAAATGTTCTTAACATCCTTGCAAAACTAGTGTCTATAACAAATAACAACCATTGCATTGATCATAAAAGAATTAATATCTCTCAAAAATAATTCTCTAAAATTCTAAAAATTAAAATATAAAACAGGCTTTAACTCAAAAAAAAAAAAAGTCAGAGGACGATAACATGATGATGATTGTGACCTAAATGAACCCTAAAAAAAACTGGGGCAGACTTTGGGAGGCATTAATAAAGTAACTCGATCAAAAGAAGCAAAACTAAACTATAACAAGGTTTAGCTCATTATTATTATCCTCACCATCATCATTACCTTCAACTCCTTTCCAACTTCGCCCTATGTACGGATCCCCCAACAAAAACGAAACTAAGAGAAAGGTTAGCCCTACAAAGAAAAAACATTTAAACCCGAAGTTCGCATGCTTTTCAATTATTAATCTCGTAATTTTAAAATTGTACTCCCAGTAATCACTATTGTTTTGAATTAGGGTTGTTATAAGATACGATAAATATAACAACAAACAAATAATCGTACAATAAAAGTAAGAAAGATTTATATGAGAAACTTAAACGAAAAAGATCATTCGCAGAGGAGAGAAATTTCGATAAAATACTTTAAACTCTAGAATCCTAGTAACATATACGTAGTTGTACGGACAAAGAATCTTTCTTCCATACACATCCATACTTTCAACCAAAAACTAATATATAGAGTATAATCTTGACCAAATCATGAATTCTTTTTTTCCCTCTTAGTTTATTTTTTAACAAGAGAATTACACTAAAATAAGTAATATCAGTTATTGAGAGCTCGATTGACTGCTAGATAAACAAAATTTCACAAAAGAAGTTAGAATATTACATTTAATTGTTAATTGATAACAATATTACATTTAATTGTTAATTGATAACAAGCTTTTCAAAGCTTTAAAACTATGTGTGTAATTATTCTATAAAGTACATCATATGAAGAGAAAGCAAGTACAATAATTATTCAAGGAATAAGTTACACATCCACCGCCACTTCAAACTATCATTTGTTTAAGCTGCTTTATTAGCTTCTAATCATATGATCATGTTATATTTGACTATGGGAGGTTTCTCCATCATCTTTAGTGGGAGATTACGGCTTCATTTTTCTACACTAAAATATGCTCTTTGCATGCTTGTCACGTCGTACCAATGGTGTGTTTTTATATGCTTTTACGAATAGGCCATTATTAGGTCTACTCAATTAATTAATATAATGTTGTAACCAAAAATTAATAATATAATGTAAAGTTGAAGATTGAGAGTCTTATGTGTACTTTTTTATTATTATTTTATGCTTCTGAGCATGGTTTATTTATCATGAAAACTTGGATTAAGTTTGTTAAAGAGTCATTATCTGATCTAATATTATTCCATTTCATCTTACCAAGTTTTTGGAGATTGCCAAAAGTAAATTTTGTATAATCACTCTCTAAAATTATTTGTATGGTGCTAATTGTTGGTCACTCTCATGAGATGAAATATTAAATTCTTTAAATAAGATGTGATATTTGAATCTTGATGGAGAAAACTGTTGTAGTTGGAGAAGAAAAGGAAGATCGAGGAAGTGAGCGGGATTCGAATGAGCATGAATTGGGGATGGAGGAGGAACGAGGGTTAGGGATTCTGGGAAGTAAATTGGGAATTGAATTGAAAGAGAGAAATGAAGCATGAGGGGAAAAAGAATTGAAATTACCTGATGGGTTGAAGCAGGCTAAAGTCAGCCAAAACAAGGAGGATAAGCCCAACAGGATGGCCCAGTACCTGTGATAACAAAGAATCAGTTTGTTAGGCAATCGGTTAGTGAAGAATGCCAGCTGGCATTTGTTAGATTCCTGTAACAGCCTGTATGAAAATAAAACTGTTGTGTAAACAATATTTTCCTTATGAAATGAATGATACATTTTTCTTCTCTATCAACTCTCTCTTTCGTCTAAATTCTTCTCCTAAACCTTTTCTTTTCTTTCAATCTATAACAATTGGTAATCAGAGCTACGATTCTGGCAAGGGAAATTTTTTAAGGGCATGCCAAAGAAGAATCAATCTATGGCGGAAACTGATTTAGCTGGGATTCAGAAACAGATTGAGGACCTAGCTGCGTTGATGAAACAAGGCCAAAATGAGACAAATCCACCTAAATGGTGGGAGACTCAGGAAAATAGGATTACTGCACTGGAGGCAAGGATGAACACGAATCATGGCTATGTGGAGGATATTTTGAAGATCTTAACGGGCAGAAATGGTGAACAAGAGCAATCTGCAGGTGATCAGGTATACATTCCTAATAGCTCTAAAAATGGGGAGAAAAATCCTGTTTTGGTGACGGTAGTGAAGGATAAATCACGATTCAACTATAAAACTGATGAACCTGGAATTTTGAAGGATAAGCCTGATGCTTGTTTAGCCCTTAAGAACAGTTATAGGCCTGAGAATCAAATGGGGGAAAACAGTAACACTAGACCTGTTATGTGGGGACTGGAAGCTGAAAAAAGGGGTACAGGGGGCTCATTTAACAGTTCAGGAAGTATGTGGCACAGACCAAAAATAAAACTTCCTTTCTTTGAGGGAGTTAATCCTAGAGGGTGGATCCAGAAATGTTTGAAGTATTTTTCTATTTGCAGTGTGGCTATGGAACAGAGAGTGGAGGTAACCACTATGTATTTAACTGGAAAAGTAGAAATATGGTTTGATGGGTATATAATGCAGAAGCACCATGTCAATTGGCATGAATTTGAAGCTGATATCTGTCATAGATTTAGTGATAGATCATTTTCTAATATTGTAGAGGAGTTTACTAAGTTGATACAGAAGGGGTCTGTAGAGGATTATCAGGAGAAGTTTGAAGAGCTACAACCTTATATGCTTTACAGAATCCTACTTTGACTGAAGAATTTTTTGTGTCACTTTTTATTAGTGGGCTCCGAGATGATATTAAGCATAGGGTTAAGGCCTTAGACCCTAAGAGCTTGTGTGAAGCATGTAAACAAGCCACCCCTATATCCAAACTGTCAGTAGAATTTGAAAGTAGAAGATTCTTAAATGTGGTGAAAATACATTCCAGGTCATCAGTGTAAAACCAGGCAGTTAAATATGATTACTGAGGAAATTGATACTTCTCTAGTAGAAGTATATCCTACTGAGGCAGAGCAGTTTCAACAACAAGAAGAGGAGAATCTGGAAATCTCTATGAATGCTATTACTGGCTGCATTGGCCATAATACATTAAGAATCCAGGGTACTACTCAAGGAAAATCATTGAGTATCTTAATTGACAGTGGCAGTACACACAGTTTCTTGACTCCTAAATGGGCTGATGCTGGCATACAGGTTAATACTGCTTATCCTTTGGCCATTACTGTGGCTAATGGCCAACAATTGTTCAGTTCTGCTAGATGTAACAAGGTCCAATGGGAAATACATAGCCATATTTTTTTACATGATTTTAGGTTGCTTAAATTGGGAGGAAGTGACATGGTCTTGGGAGTTGATTGGATGAAATTATTCAGTCCAATTTTGATGGATTTCAATAATATGACATTAAGTTTTGATCATGGAGGAGAACAAATTTGTATTCAAGGTCAACAGCCTTCAACTGAATTACATCAAATATCAGGAGCTACATTACTTAAAATGACTGCAAGGGATTCTGATGTTATGGGCCATATTGTCCTATTAACTATGGCAGGAAACTCTTCCTATGTTCCTATTGAATTGCAACCTATCTTGGATAAATACAGTAAGGTTTTTGCTGAACCTAAAGGACTACCTCCTCAGAGGACACATGACCATACAATTCCACTGGTATCTACTGCCACACCAGTTAATCTAAGGCCTTATAGATTTCCTCACAATCAGAAGACTGAAGTTGAAAAGCAAATAGCTAATATGCTTTTTTTCTTCTATTATTCAACCTATCAGGAGTCCTTTTGCCTCTCCTTGCCTTCTTATTAAAAAGAAGGATGGTACTTGGAGGTTTTGTGTGGACTATAGAAAATTGAACAGTTTGACAATCAAAGATAAATTTCCTATTCCTATAGTGGAAGACTTGTTGGATGAGTTACATGGGGCAGTTTATTTTTCAAAGATTGATTTGAGGTCAGGATATTGGCATATCAGAATTCAACCAGATGATATCTATAAGACAACCTTTAGAACTCATCAGGGGCATTATGAGTTTAAGGTAATGCCTTTTGGCCTTACTAATGCACCTGCTACATTTCTAGCTCTCATGAATGAATTATTCAGTTCTTTTCTTAGAAAATTCATTTTAGTTTTCTTTGATGATATTCTGGTGTACAGTGGCAGTATGAAATAACATGTTGAACATTTACAGCTTGTTTTGGAAGTTTTGGCAGTGAATCAGTTATTTGCAAAAATGTCCAAGTTTTTTTTGGACAGACTAGGTGGAATATCTGTTCATATTCTGCTGCAGGAGTGTCTACAGACCCTAGTAAGGGAAGCTATGCATACTTGGCCCAAGCCTAAATCCCTTAAAGCTCTTAGAGGATTTTTGGGGTTGACAGGTTATTATAGAAGATTTATAAGAAATTATGGCATTATTAGCAGACCATTGACACAGATGTTAAAGAAGGATGGGTTTCAATGGACTTCTGCTGATTGTTCTGCTTTTGAAGAACTTAAAAGGGCTATGAGTTCTGCTCTAGCATTAGTTCTACCAGATTTTTTTAAGCCCTTTTATCTAGAAATGGATGCTAGTTCTGGAGGTGTGGGGGTTGTTCAGTCACAAGAAGGTAGGCCTATTGCTTATTTGAGTAAAGCTTTAAGTCCTAGACATTTAGCTTTATCTATCTATGAAAGAGAATATCTAGCTATTCTCTTGGCTGTTTCTAAATGGAGATACTACTTAGAAAGTAAACCTTTTGTGATTAAGACTGACCATGAGCCTTTAAAGTTTCTTCTAGAACAGAAACTGACTACCACTATTCAGAAAAAAGGGTTAACAAAGCTGTTGGGATTAGACTATACTATTCAGTATAGAAAAGGAAAATTGAATGTAGCTGCTGATGCTTTATCTAGGAGATGGGAGGAGCAGGCTCAGTATTTGGCTATGGGAGTGACAGTTTTGGTGCCTACTTAGATTCAAGATATTGAAGAAAGCTACCAAGGTGATTCTTTAGCTCAGAATTGGATTTCAATTCTGACTATTACTCCTTCTGCTGACAGTAAGTGGAAATATTCTAAGGATGTTCTTCGATATGATGTGAGAGTTTATGTTGGAGCTAATGGGAGCCTTAGAGTGAAGATTATACAATCTCTACATGATTCTGCTCAGGGGGGACATTCTGGGCACAAGCTACTATTACAGAATCAGGACAAATTTTTATTGGCCAAACCTAAAATCTATGGTTGCTACTTATGTAAGATGTTGTAAAGTTTGCCACCAAACTAAGGTTGAACATGTAGCAAAACCTGGTTTGCTACAGCCCCTGCATGTTCCTAATCAAGCTTGGCAGATTATAACTATGGATTTCATTGAAGGGTTGCCTACTTCTTTTAAGAAAAACTGTATGTATTTTGGTTATTGTGGATAAGTTTACAAAATACAGTCATTTTCTGCCCCTATCACATCCTTATTTTGCAGTAGAGGTAGCTAAACTACTTAGACAATGTCTATAATTACATGGTCAACCTCAAATGGCCACTCTGATAGAGACAAGACCTTTACTAGTTTGTTTTGGAAGGAATTGATGAAGCAATTGGGTACTAATACCCTTTTCAGCACTGCTTGTCATCCTGAAACGGATGGACAAACAGAAAGGGCGAATCAATGCTTGGAACAATATTTAAGGGGTATTTGTTTATATCAACCTAGACAGTGGGCTAAATGGTTACCCCAGGCAGAGTGGTGGTACAACACCACTTACCATACTGCTTTAAAACTGACTCCATTTCAGGCTTTATATGGGTATAAACCACCTATTATGGTTTGGCCTATAGATACTACTCTACAGTCAGTCAGTGAAATCATATGAGGCAATTGGTTAAAAATCAATTGGAATTAGCTAGCAACAGAATGAAGCAGCAAGCAGATAAAGGTAGATCAGAAAGAAATTTTTCTGTTGGAGATTTGGTTTACCTCAAATTGCAGCCATATAGGCAGTCTTCAATTGCCCTGCGAAAAAATTTGAAATTAGCAGCTAAATATTATGGCCCCTATAAGGTGGAAAGATAGGGAAGTTTCTTATAAATTAGACTTACCACCTCATCAAGACTCCACCCAGTATTTCATGTCAGTCTCTTGAAGAAATTCATCGGGGACTCCTCGCGTGCTGCAACAGATCCTCCTGCCATAGAAGATGATGGTCAGTTCTGAATCAAACCCTTAAAAGTTATTGGGAGACAATTCGTAAACAGAAATGGAAAACCAATCACTCAACTTTTGGTTTGATGGCAAAATCTGGATGAAGCAAATGATACTTGGGAAGATTATTCGGTCTTACAAGGGCGGTTTCCTACGTTTGATCCTTGGGGACAAGGCTCGTCTCGTGGGGTGGGTATTGTTGTAGTTGGAGAAAAAAAGGAAGATCGAGGAAGTGAGCGGGATTCGAATGAGCATGAATTGGGGATGGAGGAGGAACGAGGGTTAGGATTCTGGGAAGTAAATTGGGAATTGAATTGAAATAGAGAAATGAAGCACGAGGGGAAAAAGAATTAAAATTACCTGATGGGTTGAAGCATGCTAAAGTCAGCCAGAATAAGGAGGATAAGCCCAACCGGATGGCCCAGTACCTGTGATAACAAAGAATCAGTTTGTTAGGCAATCGGTTAGTGAAGAATTCCAGCTGGCATTTGTTAGATTCCTGTAACAGCCTGTATGAAAATAAAACTGCTGTGTAAACAATATTTTCCTTATAAAATGAGTGATGCATTTTTCTTCTCTATCAACTCTCTCTTTCGTCTAAATTCTTCTCCTAAACCTTTTCTTTTCTTTCAATCTATAACAAAAACTTATAAGGTTTCTCTTAATTTTAAAATTTGAAAAATAGGATTTCTTCAGAAAATAAGAATAATATAATCTCTATCAATTTTGGAAATGAATAATTAAGGACAATAAATCACGATTTCGATGTTTTCTGTCATTTTACATAAATTTGATTGAAGTAATAATAAATGTAACCCTAAATCTTTACACATTACATCAATTTGATCACGATTTTAAAGAGAATTAAAACATTTTTTCACGTTACATGAATGTGGAGGACTAAGTTCGTTATATATATTTTTAAAAAAATATAACTAAATTGATATATGTTTGAACATTGAGTATTCAAATTTATTATTCTATCAATTATTTATATAAAATTGGAAAAAATATTGATGTTATGAATGCTTTCTTAATTATTTATTCTTAAAATTGATAAAAATTATATTACTCCTCTATCTTTTTAGAGATAATAATATGTATAATTTTAAAAGAGATGAACCCAAAAGACCTCTTACTTGATTTTTTTTATAGGAATTGAAAGTCATAGTAGACTTTGAAATCTAAATCTGAGATATGTTACATATTATTTATTGAAAGTGATTATATAAATTAATCAAATCAAGTTATGATCAAATTTAATATTTCGTGTTCATGTATGCAAATAATAATAAGAATTCATGGGATATTTTAAAAGGGAATTTGGTGTAACCATTAGGGCACCTCCTTAATCATAAAAAATAAAAATCTTTTTCTATCCTTGATAATTAAAATAAATCTTATAAGAAATCGAACGTGCACTGTTATTGTCGTACATGATTTTTGATATCTTAAGACTAATTTTCAATTGGTCAAATATAATGATGTATAATCCTTTTAAGTAAAATTAAGAATTTAAATCTTATTATGATAAATAAAAAAATTGTTTCATAATGATATTTAATTCAATTAATAAATCAAATAATAATAATAATAATAATAATAATATTAAACATTACTACAGCAAATTTTGGTAAAGATAACATTACTACAGCTGGGATTTGAGGAATTAAACAAGGCCTTTTAATAGCTAAAGGACCTGGGTTTAAAGAACTTAGTTGAATCAAATGTCAAGGAATTACCCAAGCCATTAACGGAGATGAATCGAAGATTGAAGACCTGCAACAAAAAACCTTGGCGAGGGATTGTATAAATCTCATGAAAGACTTATCTTGAGAGAAGCAAATGCATGTGCAGATCGTTTGCCCAAAATGGCCTTTAGGGATGATGAGGGAGTAAGGAAATGGAGAGAGCCGCCGTATGAAATTCTTCAGCTGATCGAAGAAGATAAGAAAGGGAAAGAAACCCTAAGATTGCAGTCCTACCCGTTGTCGTTTTTCTTTCCATTTTGCACAACAACAAAAAAACAATAATAATATTAAAAATATGTATATTTTCATTTAAAAGTATGTATAATTATCACCCACAATATATAAAACAAATACTGTTGGTTGTCATAATCAATCATGTTGATAACTATTCTTGTAAGATTCCCTTATCATACTTGCTTGGGACCCAAATTCCCAACAAAGAATCACATGAGAACAAAGTGTATATATAATACTTGTAAGCTATTTCTTTATCGAATTAATGTTATAAACATTGCCATGTTTTTCATTTTCTTCGAAGTCTAGTCATTTTTCTGTTTTTTTTTTTTTTGTTTTTTTATTTCGTACCATGCTAAGTAAAAAATAAAGAAACAAAAAATAAAGTTGAAGTACCAACTGAAATATTTTATGAAACGATTTGTATTCCCAACTCTTTGAAATATGAAATCCAGCAAAATCTGATATTGAAAAAGAGTAGTTAATTACGACAAGAAGCTATTAGTAATGGCTCGATTTGTTTGGACATGAGTAGTTTCGTACACAGGAAGCTCTTCTCTATACCTATCGTTCCCCATAAGAACACAATGATCCAACTCGAAAAGATCTGAACTCGAATCACTAGTTGCATCATCTTCATCTTCGTCTTCTTCATCCGCATAATGTATGTTCTTCATCTGATTCTGATGATATTCTTTTAAGAACTCCCTAGCCATCACTTCCACTCGTTTACTCTTCTCCACCACTCGGATCTCCGTCTCGTCTCCGCACTTCCTCGATGGCAATTTCCCAATTTTCCATGCCGTCGGAACCGAAACCGGCAACAACCTTGACCCTTGTCCTTCGTATATGCATTTTTGCTTACACGGTGAGTTCTCCTCGACGACATCTTCGTCCAGGACGACACTCACCGGGCAAAATCGAACCGTTCTTTTGATATCATTACTTGGTTTTTCTCGAGTCGAAGGCGAGTTCTTGCTTAGACACGATCTCGAAAGCGAAGAAGCCGAAGAACAAGTCGTTGATGAAGATGAATTCTTGGTTTTTTTCGTGTTGTTATTATTTCCTGTTGTGAACAACGAGTTGATGAAACTCGCCAAACGTGCACCTGGTGAAATCGGTTGCTTCATCTTCTTTAAATCGCCATAGATTTTCATTGCTCTCGCTTTTGGAGTGTGATAGTCGACTACATGAACGTTCTGTCTCTGTTCGTAAAACAGAGGTTTCTCCCGTCGAGTCGACACACTGACCCTAACAGGTTTAGGGACAAAAGATGAAGCTTTTGTCTTTGAACAGTACAAAGATTCGGTGTCGGATGCTGAGAATCCGCCATAGCTCGAATCAGACGAGCTTGAACTTGAGTTGAAGAAAACCAAATCATTATCGACTGCTTTTCTGTTGAACTCTTTAAGAGCATGTTTCTTGTGTTCCATCCTTTTGTCGACCAACCAACCTTTCTTCTCCATTTTTTCCCTGCAGAATTTCAAGTTTTCTCCATTTTCTTACGGTAAACACCATCGTTATCGTCGATGGAACGACAGATTTGGTCGAGTAGAGAAGAAGAGAAAGATGGGTTCTCTCTCTTGTGCCTATACCTTTCTTCCCTAAACATGCCTTCTTGTCTGCAAAAAATTGGTGAGAAGAAACAGGGGTTTTGGTTCACAAGAAAACAGATTTCAACTGTGTTGCTTGTTTTAGAACAAGGACAGGCTTTGGTTTTGGTTTTGTTGGGAACAGGAAACAGAGGACGATTGATGGTTTTGTCTGAAGAACGATTTAGAGAGTAATGGAAGCAAATTTGGACGACTTTGAAGACGAAGACGAAGATGAAGATGGAATGGAGGGTTGGGACTATATATAAAGAGTGGTTTTACGTCTCTGTCCATTGGAGACGATTGCCAGATTGTCATCCCTCCATTTATTTAAAAGATAACTCTTTCATGCGCCAAGAGTAGGAATATGTATTTTATTGAATGAGTCAGTAAAATAAATCTGATTTAGTTAAATGTAAAAACATCATTTTATTATTTAGATTTTATTTAATTTGTTTCTAATTTAATATTATATAATTGTTTTAGTTACCGTAAAATTTAAATATAATTATTTATAATACTATGTAATAATTTATTTCATTTTTAAAGGGATTTATTTCAATTTAAATAGTCTCTTTGGTCCTAGTTATTTTCTAGAGCATTTTAGCTCCCATGATTTTAGTTTTTGTCAAAGTAACTCATACTGGATGGAATCTGTCAATTGATTAACGGTTACACATGTTGCTAATGTAACCTTTTTTGACAAATTCTAAATCTAATCTTAATCCTACCTAGATGGGAGGGGAAGAGGGGACTCTAGGGTAAGAAGTGTTCCTAATGAGTCTCTAACCCATGACCTAAGGGAATATGAGAAAACAAATATAAATAGTTTGGTTAACAGACCAAATATTTTTTACTCTAATGATGTGACATTTCTACATGTACTTAATTAGTCACATGACATATGTTATACCAGTAATAAAGTACATGTGAAAATATCACGTTATCGACATACATTGACCATTAGTCAATTATCGATTTTCAACTAACCGGGGTTGCTTTGACAAAAATTAAAATGTTAGGGGCTATAATATTTCAAAAAATAATAGTACCCAAATTGTCTATTTATAAAAATATTAGGAGTTAATTTTGTCATTATGACTTTAAACATTTCTCTCCTAACCTTTACTATATGGATGTATATTTTTTTTCATAAATGTGAATAAGACTTATAATGTTATTTAACAAATTAAATATCATCTAAAATTATATAATATATTTAGAGTGACATTTGTTAAAGAATGTATTTTTAGGATAAAGTATTGATGAGAGCATTAAAGGAGTCAAGAATATAATACCCTCAGACCGATACGGGTGACCAGATCTGATTCGAGGTATCACATTATGGTCACTTAGGGACCCACGATCTAAATCCAAGAAATTTTAAAATTTTTGTTAAACTTTTTAAACCGTAAAACAATTATAACTAAAAATACTAGTTCATAAAATCATTCATATATAGAAAATAGAATTTTAATCATACAAGTTTCAGACTCAATATAAAAACAAATGTGACCTACATGCCCCTAATTATATGTGTATCGTACTCAATGAGAAACGTCGAAGAAACTCCCATTACTGAAGCCAATAACTCCACAAGATGAATTCCTTTAACCTAAAACGGTAAGTAACAAAATGAGCTTTGGAAAAACTTAATAACACAGAACTACCGAAAGATGCTAAAGGTCAAAACAAATATATGATAAATCATGAAACATTATTAGTGATACAGACATATACAAGTTCTAGTGATGAGTTGATGTTTTTTTAATTAATTCTTCATGTAACAATTAGGAAACCTACAGTTCAGAGGAAACATTCTGAGAGATAGATTCATGAGATTGAATTAGGGTGTCTAGTGTGTTCCCACAAAGCCAAAAATAAGTGTACATATAGTTTAAAAATAGTAGTAGTTTATTACAGGAAAATAGATTTTGAAGCATAATAATACCCTTTTACCGAACACCAACATGCAGTTCCCTAGAACTGTATCCATAAAGATTTATTGTAGGCCTATTGGGCGTAAGAGCCAACTTGAGGGGATACCTCAGGTCCATAAGGAATTACCAACTTGATTGAAGAAAAACCTACAGAGATTCCATAACAGATCTCGTATAGTACCCCTAATATTAACCAGATTAAAGAGTAAACAATAATATCAGAAATTGTGAGCCAGTAAAATATCATAAAAGTGATTTATGTTTATTTAAATCACATAACTACCCTCCATTGCCTTGCCGAAATGTGGTCCCTAAAAACTACATCCATAAAGGCTTACCCTAGGCCCATTGGGCGTAGTAGCCAACCTAAAATGATACCTCAGGTCCATAAAAAATTACCAGCTTTATAGGAGCTAAACTTTTATAACTAAAAAATACAACCTAGAGAGTACCACGATAAAATAGTTTTAGATAGTACTAGTAGAATCAGGAAAACATAAAATCAGGCATATTAATTTTTTCAGTAAAATCGATGACTAGAAACATATATCGAGCGAATATAGTTTATAAATAATAAATCAATAATCATGATATCGATCAGATAAATCATTCATAAATCAAATTAGATAATAATCATATTTCAGAACAAATAAAATAATCATAGCAAACAGGGAACACACTAGAATATCTAGTTATTTTTCAGAGGACTTGGTAGTTATCAGGAATGGAAAAATGGAACTTCTATAAATTGATCGGACTTCAAAAATGAGGTCCTATTAAAAGGGGTCAATTACAAACAATTTAAATCAAACATTTAAAATTTGATTCTCCGGGACCATTTAGAATTATGAGGCATTATGAAGGTATTTAGGAACCTTTATATCATAATTATTTAAAATTTAAATATAACAATAATGATTCCATTACTTAGACCAATAGGGGTAATTTAGACATTTTGATACCTAAAGAATTTTTAGTAGTTAACTCAATAAGGGAAAAACGATGATTTGCAGTATATAGGATTTATATCGAATTATTAGGATTTCGAGTCAAATCGAACTAAACAGATCCCAACACAGAGATACTTGTCAATCATTTGTATTGTTATACTTCATGAATATTTACTTCTTGATATTGTCTACATTAGTTTAACCGATCACCTTCAAAATCATCATTGAACAGATCTTGAGGAGACGAACAGGTATTCCAGTAGAATTTATTTTATTCCAGTATTTCAACAGTATCAAGAATAGCCGATGTGCATAGGTCATGCTCTATAACCTTTAGGGGCGATACAACATTTAGGTTTGTCGATGTTTATATAATTTATCCAATGACATTCACTTATTTCTAAGTCATTAGAGTATTTAGGTCATTTTAGTACTCAAGGTTATTTTAGTCGTTTCATAGCTTGATGGTATTTTGGTCATTTCAATAAATTTAGATATATATATTACTTTCGATAAATTGGTCTTCAGATATTTATTCAAAAATCAGAATAGTCGAGTATGTTGCGATCTTAAAGGTTAGAAATCAATTATCAGGATTTTCTAAACAAATCAGAAGAATAAACGGTGAATCAATAGTTCTATCAAGTCAAGAAGTTATTCTTAGGTCAATTCCACTATCAAGGTCAATCAATGACACTTTTACATCTCAAGGGTAATTTTGTAATTTCATATCTAAGCATTTTCGGAATTAAAACTTTTAACGAAAATAACTAAAAGTTAAGGATCCTGAGGTTAATTAATTTAATGATTAATCACATAACTTGAAATTATTTTTTATCATTCTTTTAGTTCTTACACAAGTCATCCAAGTCTTACTCGATTTATAACTTTTTACAACACTCATTTTCTGTTTTGAAATAATTAACTCTACATATATGACTAATCATAATCATTCACGCATCAAGCAAAACCAACGTGTTCCATAAAGTATGCAGAAAGTAGTAATGCATTACCTCAATTTTTTAGCTATATCGGTAGACCTTTGAACTCTTTTTGATCGCTCTTGAATTTAATTTGACGTCCCAAAATATCTCAGATACAAGGCAAAAGAAATTACATCATAAATATAACTTAATCGTGAAAATTGGATCTAATGGTAAAATGCTAAAAAAAAGCTTATCGGGTTCGAATTTTAACAAATTGGACCAAAAAACAAACTAATGACGTCAAAAAACTGAAAATATGATTTTTTAAGAAAAAAGTCAACTTTTTGATCAAAGTTAACCTAAAAGTCAACGATCAACTGAGTTAACTGTGTCAACAAATTCAACTCGGTTTGAGTTAACTCTTGGGTATATTAGTTAGATATGCCGGTTCAGATCTACCGATTTAGGTCCACCAGTTCGAGCTGATGGGTTTGAGTCACACACATTTCAGCCTAAACCCAAACTCTTTCTTTATATATTTGGAATTAGGGTTTACAAACCCATCCATCAATGACGGCGTGGAAAGAGTGTTGAATAGCGACAAAGACGGCTACGACGATTCAAGGAGCTCGATGGGTGGGGTTGATGTTGTGCACGAACAACTAACAATGAAAAAAATGACCGATATAAATAAAAAAATCAGAGGAGAATAGTTTGGGTTCTTGACAAACCTATGTGGCGTTCTCCCTGACGAACTGCAGGAAGATACAATTAGTGGGGGTAGGGTTTTGATCAGATTTTCTTGGGGATTCCAACTACGATGGTGGTGTAGCGCAACAACGATAGAGGTAGCTGAAAATCATGAAAAATAGTAATAATTGTCTTGGTTTTTCGGTGAGCACTTGAAGAGTTCTCCACGGATAACAATGGCATTTCTTGGAGAGCGAAGGCAAGGCTTAGATCGGAATGGGGCAATATTTCTACTAGTAGGGGCGATGACGATCATGGCTAGTCGTAGGAGAGTTTGACGGTGGTGGACAGGTGATAAGGATTAAAAAAGTTTAGGGATTTTTGGTTTTAGATTAATTAGTAAGGGTTCAATTTTAGGGTTTAGGGTTTAGGGTTTAAAATCCAATATAAAGGGTTTAAAAATATTTTTATTAACTAAAGCAAAAATAGTGTCCTAGCCTAGTGGTAAGGGATGGGCTCTCTAGCCTAGTATCATGGGTTCAATCCTCCACAACTTATTCAATTTTTTTCCATTTTTTCTAGGATATCACAAAATGAGAAAATTCAATATTGGGTCCCTAAGCTTTATGGAATTGCAAAAAATACCCTAAGCTTTTTAGGATCATACAATCTGGTCCCCAAAATTAAGATAAATGTAACATCTATTTCCCCGTATACGTTTCCGTACACGAGTCACAGATGTCACATGACTTTTGAAACATTCTCGATACTTGAAAATCATTAAAATTTTAGTTTTCTTTAGATAAAACCATTTAATAATATATTATAAGACATTCTTCAATTATATATATATATATTAAACACGTCTACTCCAATTATCAATACTAGTTTATGTTACCGATATTTAAAATCAATATAAGATGATCCATTTAATCAATTACAAAACAATTTCCAAAATATTTAAATAGAGCTAATAGGATGTCTTACTGATATTACAATATATTCCTCGATGCTTGGAGTTGCTCAATACTCTTTTCTTCTAATCTCGGCTTTTACCTATGCGTAAAATCAACACACGTTAAGTATTTACTTAGTGAGGCATAATAATGTAATTGAACTGAAATTCATACATAATCATATCATAGCTATTGAAATACGAACTAATTCGTATACTTCATAAAAATCAATTAATCATCTCAATTAAACCCATGTTTCTTTCATATAGTCATCAAAACCATTCTTAGTATGCCCAACAAACTTTTTTTTCTTGTATTTTGTTCTCAATTATACTTTATTCTGCCCAATATATGTTAAATAAGAATTTAAGGTACATACATTGCACCGAAGTGCCGAAATGGTCATTCACCTTTTATGAATACCATAAGTGTCACCTTTATGCCAATACTATACCGTTATGCATTTTCATTTATGGCACATTTCTGCAAATAATGCACCGATATGCATTTTCATTTATGGCACCTTTCTGCCAATAATACATCGTTCTGCATTTTCATTTATGGCACCTTTATGCCAATAATGCACCGTTATGCATTTTCATTTATGGCACATTTTCTGTAAAAAATGCACCGTTATACATTCTCATTTATAACACATTTCTGCAAATAAATCACCGTTATGCATTTTCATTTATGGCACCTTTCTTCCAATAATGCACCGTTATGCATTTTCATTTATGGTATATTTCTACAAATAATGCGCCGTTATGCATTTTCATTTATGACACTTTTCTGCCAATAATGCACCGTTATGCATTCTCATTTATGGCACATTTCTGCTAATAATGCACCGTTATACATTTTCATTTATTTTAGAGCAGTTCATACTCTAAAAGTTATTCATAATATCATTTCCATACATATTTATGAAGGTGTATTAAATACTGTAAAACATACATTAAATCAAAACATTCTAAGTTGACTCATTACGAGTCTTCCTTATCTCATATAAATACAATAAATGCATTCACATGATAAGCCTCACTAATAAGTTGTAATGATGTTTGGCTATTTGACAACTTTATCTTTGCCCTTTTTCTTGGTTGACTGAGGTGCTTGGTTATGATCTAGACAAGCATCCATTAAAGACACATACCATACCAATGTTAGTATATTCCCTAACATTTATACTTTAATAATACTCAGAAGTACTATTATTTTCAATTTCTATTACAATTTCAATGTATCTTACAATTCCAGACTCATTAGTATCGGTACCCCTACCATGGTATCGAAACTTCTATACTATGGTATCGATACTCCCTTTTAGTATCAATACCATTTCCACATTCTGCAATCCATGGTATCAATACCTTTCTCTTAGTATCGATACCCACATTAGTATTGATACTAATTGCATCAGTATCAATAATATTCATCATAGTTCTTCAAATTTAAACCTATAGTATCAGTAATGTTCTTTCAATACCGATACCATTACCCATATTTTCCATTATTCAGCCCATATTTTACCCAAATTTTGTCTAAATTTCTTACTTTTACCTCCAACAATACCCTTAAACATAATATCACTTACCCCAACTAACTTTCCTCCATTTAGCTTCTTATAACACCCAAATTCTCTAAAGAACACTTCAACCCAAGAATCATACCACTTTTTCTATAAAAAAAAATTAATCACCTCCAAAGCTTATAATCTCTTATTAATTATTTGACAAGTCAAATATAATTTAAACCTCAATAAAAACTCATATTTCAATATATCATTCAAAAACCCATTTTCTTCAATCTTAAATAAATCATCCATCTCTTAGTTTTAATCCTCTAGAACCCTTCCTTAAGCTTCCATATCACTTAAGGTTTCAATAACAAACCAAAAATGAAAAGAAAAACTAGCTAGCTGAAGCCTTACCTTTGGCTATGGAGGAGAGCACCATCACGGGGAAGAAGGAGAAGAGAATGACTTAGTTTATTTCTCACCTTTCCCCTTTTCCTCTTCTTAAATACCCTAATTAAAATAAATTTTAAATCCATTTCTCTTTAAATGCCCAAAATGCCTCTTTCATTCTTCCAATCTTACTAATTGGTCCTACACACAATTTCTAAATCATTTCGTATACTTTACCATTTATTCAATTTATTTCCCAAAATTTTCAAATTCTTTCAATATAGTCACTGACATGATATTTGGGGTATTACAATTCTCCCCTTCTTAAGAAAATTCATCCTCGAATTTTAAGAAATACCTTATACGAAGAGGTGTGGAAATTGTTTCCTCATGTCCCATCTCTTTCCTAAGTAGCTTTTTCTACCTTATGGTTTTTCCAAAATACTTTAACTAGATGAATCTTCTTATTACGCAGTTCTTTGCTTTCTCGAGCTAAGATCCATACTGATTCTTCCTCGTAAGTCAGATCTGGTCAGATCTCTATTTTCTCTGGTGATATTATGGGATGGATTTGATCGATACCTTCTGAGCATCGATACATGAAAGACATTGTGGATCTTATCCATATCCGAAGGCAAAGCTAATTGATAAGCTATTGGTTCGACCATTTTCAAAATCTTATATGGTCCAATGAATCTCGGACTCATCTTTCCTTTGCGCTCAAACCGTAATACTTTCTTCCAGAGTGACTCTTTTAGAAATACCTTATCTCCCACTTGAAATTCAATTTCTTTTCTTTTTAAATCTGCATAAGACTTTTATCGATCAGAGACTATCTTTAGATTATCTTGGATAACTTTCACTTTCTCCTCCATTTCTTTAATCAAATATGGGCCAACTAGGTCTCGATCTTTTAGTTCAAACCAATTTAATGGTGTTTTGCACTTCCTCCCATACAAAGCTTCATATGGGGCCATTTTAATACTCGATTGGTAACTGTTATTATAAGCCAATTCCGCTAAAGGCAAATACCTTTCCCATGATCCTTTAAACTCAATCACACATGCCCTTATCATATCCTCTAATAACTGAATAGTTCGTTCTAACTGCCCATCTGTCTGCGGATAAAAAGTTCTGCTAAAATTCAATCGAGTACCCAATGCCTCATGCAATGACTTCCAAAATCTTGAAGTAAACCTTAGGTCTCGATCTGACACTATCGATATAGGCACTCCATGCAGTCGAACTATCTTCTTGACATACGGTTCTGTATATTTGTCCATCTAGTAATTTACCCGAACTGGGATAAAGTGAGATGTCTTGGTCAATCTGTCTACAATTATCCATATCGAGTCCTTTTTACTTTGTGACAAATGTAGCCCCGAAACAAAATCCATTGTAACTCGTTCCCACTTCCACTCAGGAATAGATATTGGTTGTAACAATCCAGATGGCACTTGATGTTCAACTTTCACTTATTGACATGTCAAGCACCTATACAAGGACACAAATAACAACTGTTTAAATCCTGATACATTTTATTCCCATCTGGATACATCGTCAAAGGACTATAGTGTGCCTCAAAAAGAATATCTTTCTTCAGTTCATCATTATCGGGAATGTAAAGTCTTCCACGATAATATAAACATCCATTAACACTCATTTCGAATCCTTTGATCTCTTCTTTTTCTACTTGCACCATTCTTGCCAAGCATTTCTCATCTTGACCTTGCAGATCTGTCACCCAATCCAAAAGCATCAACTTTAACTTAAGTTCAACAATCAAGAAACCATCTTCCTTTAAATACATACGTTCATCTAAGGCCCGTAGAGTGGAAAAAGTCTTTCGGCTAAGTGCATCCGCTACTACATTAACCTTTCCAGGATGATAATCAATGATGAAATCATAATCTTTTAAAAGCTTGATCCATCTCCTCTGTCTTGAGTTCAATTCTTTTTGAGTCAGCAAGTACTTTAGACTCTTGTGATCTGTATAAATATGGCAACGCTCACCGTACAGATAATGACACTAAATTTTTAAAGCAAATATGATCGCTGCCAATTCCAAGTCACGTGTCAGGTAGTTTCTCTCATGATTCTTCAGCTGTCTTGAGGCATAATCCACAAATTTTTCATCTTTTATATGCACACATCCCAACCCATTGTGAGATGTATCACTAAAGACTACATAGTCTTTATCCAAATCAGGTTGTACAAGCACCGGGCCTTTGTTAAAATCCTCTTTAGCATTTCAAAACTCTCTTTTGGATTGGAATACACCAAACTATCATCTATAAATACCACCACAAATTCGTAAGGTCCATACCAAGTCTGAAAAGTTGTCTTTGATATATCCTCCTCTTTAATCTTTAATTCGTGGTATCCTAACCTAAGGTCTATCTTAAAGAAAACTGCCACGCTTTTCCGTTGATCAAACAGATCATAAATCCTCGTAAGAGGATACTTATTCTTTATTGTTACTTTATTTAACTGTCGATAATCTATACATAACCACATAGATTCATCTTTCTTTTCGCTAATAACACAAATACTCCTCAAGATGAAACACTCGGTCTGATGAAACCTTGATCAATCAACTCTTTTAATTGATCCTCTAATTCTCTTAACTCGCCTAATTTATTCGTTATGAAATCATAGAAACATGCTCAATACCCTGATAACCATGAATCTTGGATTCCACCTCTCGATCTAGAGGTAACCAAGGTAATTCATATGAAAATACATCTATAAATTCCCGAGTTGTAGAAATATCATACAATTCTACTTTAATTATTTGAGTATCTATCACATTAGCCAGAAAAGCTGTATATCTTTATGACATCATTTTCTTCACAATCATTGCCAATATCACCTTGGGCGATGATTTCGCTTTCTCTCGAATAACTATAATTTCCATATTCTTTGCATCTTTCTGAAATAATTGTTTCTTGAGACAAACAACCTATACCTAACATGATCTTAACTTATCAAATGATAATTCCATTAGATTCACCGGGAACATAGCCCCTGGAATCTTTATCGACTATTTACTACCTGTCAAACTCACTCTTGCACCATGACCCATAGGGTTTACCGCTATCATCTCACTCGAGATTAAGTTGAATAGAATACTTTTATTTTAAAATTTCTTATTTCCTTCTTAAGGAAATCCGTGTAACTTTTCCGGATCCATTGAAAATATTCTCGAGCAATTGAAACATTTTATATCTCAACTATGAAAGTCTAAATATCCACATCATTTAATAATAAGACTAAAGAAATTTGTAGCAATAACTTCTTAGCAGTTAATGCTTAAAATTACACTAGTAAACAAATTTACTCTTCTTCTTTTTTATCATTACGAAATTTACACTTTTCAAGTTCTCAAGAATTAATCTAAATTCTAAATAATAATTAATTGTAGCATGGAATGGGTAGACAATCCATCTTCACAAATTACATTCCAAAATTAACTCTATCAAGTCCATAAAACTTAACATTTATTCTCAAACAAACTCATAATCATTTGATTCACTAATAACTCAGCTTTCTATAAACTTTTAGTGGACAACATATTACTCACTTCCTCACTTCCTCTTACTCAAATTAACAAAACTTTAAACAATTTAATGCTTCACTGAAATACTTCTCAATTATTTAAGCTTACCTGAAGAAACCTCAAAATCATCACTAGATTCAGAAATCTCCTCTGGATCCTCATCCGATTAAACTTCTCTTGTAAACCGTTCAAACTTTTTAATAGACTCCTCAAATACAGAAACGTTGATAAACGTGGGGCATTCCTTCCATAGAAGGGAGGAAAATCCCTAGCAGCTTCTACCCTTTTAAGGCGTGATACTGAAGTCATGTTGGATTCTCATGGGTCGATTTTGATCTCGACCTTCTTTTCAACATTATCAACTTTCTTACATTTACCTTTAGTTTCCAACATCTAAACACAATCAAGATCATCTTACATTAAGAAAGAGTAACATTACTCCCTTATAAGCATCATCACAATATATATACAACTATCAGTAAACTTTTGACATCTTAGTGACATGTATACATTCTTAACAAAATTAATACTCGTTTCAAGTCCAGAAACGGCTAAACTTGTAGCTCTGATACCAATAAATGTAACATCCATTTCCTGTATAATTTCCATACACGAGTCACAGATGTCACATGACTTTTGAAATATTATCAATACTTGAAAATCAATAAAATTTTCGTTTTCTTTAGATAAAATCATTTAATAATATATATTATAAGATATTCTTCAATTATATATATATTAAACACGTCTACTCCAATTATCAATACTAGTTCATGTTATCCATATTTAAAATCAATATAAGACGATCCAGTTAATTTATTACAAACCAATTTCCAAAATATTTAAATAGAGCTAATAGGACATCATAAGTATATGCCACTAAACTAAGTCAAAATTTTCATCATAGGATGTCTTACTGATATTGCAATATATTCCACGATGCTTGGAGTTGCTAAATACTCTTTTCTTCTAATCTCGACTTTTACCTACGCGTGAAATTACACACGTTAAGTATTTACTTAGTGAGGCATAATAATGTAATTGAACTAAAATTCATACATAATCATATCATAGCTATTGAAATATGAACTAATTCATATACTTCATAAAAATCAATTAATCATCTCAATTGAACCCATGTTTCTTTCATATAGTCATCAAAACTATTCTTCGTATGCCCAACATACTTATTTTTCTGTATTTTGTTCCCAATTATACTTTATTATGCCCAATATATGTTAAATAAGAATTTAAGGTACATATATTGCATCGAAGTGCCAAAATGGTCATTCACCTTTTATGAATACCATAAGTGGCATATTTCTGCCAATAATGTACCATTATGTATTTTCATTTATGACACCTTTCTGCCAATAATGCACCGCTATACATTTTCATTTATGGCACCTTTCTTCCAATAATGCACCGTTATGCATTCTCATTTATGACACCTTTCTGCCAATAATGCACCATTATGCATTTTCATTCATGGCACCTTTCTGCCAATAATGCACCGTTATGCATTTTCATTTATGGCACCTTTCTACCAATAATGTACTATTATGTATTTTCATTTATGACACCTTTCTGCCAATAATGCACCCTTATGCATTCTCATTTATGGCACCTTTCTGCCAATAATGCACCGTTATGCATTCTCATTTACGGAACCTTTCTGCCAATAATACACCGTTATGCATTTTCATTTATGGCCCCTTTCTGCCAATAATGCATTGTTTTGTATTCTCATTTATGACACATTTCTTCCAATAATGCATTGTTATGCATTTTCATTTATGGCACCTTTCTGCCAATAATGCACCGTTATGCATTCTCATTTATGGCACATTTCTACCAATAATGCATTGTTATGCATTTTCATTTATGTCACCTTTATGCCAATAATGCACCATTATGCATTTTCATTTATTTTATAGTAGTTCATACTCTAAAACTTATCCATAATATCATTTCCATACACATTTATGAAAGTATATTAAATAATGTAAAACATACATTAAATCAAAACATTCTAAGTTGACTCATTGTGAGTCTTCCTCATTTCATATAAATACAATAAATGCACTCACCTAATAAGCCTCGCTAATAAGCTGTAATGATGTCCGACTATTTGATAACTTTCTCTTTGCCCTTTTTCTTGCTTGACTCAATAGCTTGGTTATGATCTACACAAGCATCCATTAAAAACACATACCATACCAATGTTAGTTTATTCCCTAACATTTAAACTTTAATAATACTCAAAAGTACTATTATTCTCAATTTCTATTACAATTTCAGCCTATCTTACAATTCCAGGTTCAATAGTATTGGTACCCCTACCATGGTATCGATACTTCTATACTATGGTACCGATACTTCTATACTATGGTACCGATACTCCCTTTCAGTATCGATACCATTTCTGCATTCTAGAATCTATGGTATCGATACCTTTCTCTTAGTATCGAAACCCACATCAGTATCGATAATGATTGCATCAGTATCAATACTATTATTCCTGTTCTTCAAATTTAAACCTATAGTATCGGTATTGTTCTTCCAGTACCGATACCATTACCCAGATTTTCCATTCTTCAGCCCGATTTTTTTCCCAATTTTGGTCTAAATTTCATACTTTTACCTACAATAATACCCTTAAACTTAATATCACTTACCCCAAGTAACTTTCCTCCATTTAGCTTCTTATAACACGCAAATTCTCTAAAGAACACTCCAACCCAAGAATCATACCACTTTTTCTAACATGTTTTTAATCACCTCCAAAGCTTCTAATATCTTATTTACTTATTTGACAAGTCAAATATACTTGTAAACCTCAATAAAAACTCATAGTTCAACATATCTTTCAAAAACCCATTTTCTTCAATCTCAAATAAATCATCCATCTCTTAGTTTTAATCCTCTGTAACCCTTTCTTAAGCTTCCATATCACTTAAGGTTTCAAGAACAAACAAAAAATGAAAGGAAAACTAGCTAGTTGAAGCCTTACCTTTAGCTATAGAGGAGAGCACGGTCACGGAGAAGAAGGAGAAGAGAATACTTAGCTTATTTTTCACTTTTCCCCTTTTCCTATTTTTAAATACCCTAATTAAAATAAATTTTAAACCCATTTCCCTTTAAATGACCAAAATGCCCATTTTATTCTATTAATCTTACTAATTGGTCTTACTCACAATTTCTAAATCATTTCTTGTATTTTACCATTTATTCAATTTATTTCCCTAAATTTTCAAAATTTTTCAATATAGTCACTAACCTGATATTTTGGGTATTACATTTACATACCATGAGTTATACACATCATTTTGCAAAGTAAGTTCTCATTCATGAGTATCGAAAAATGTAACTGGAGTTTCAGGAAAATGACACTTTCTTACCTCAAGTACAACATACGAACCTAAGTTTACTGATGTGATCATAACCACACCAACGAATCCTGAAGTCATTTCTAAAGGACCTATCACTCGTGCAAAGGCAAAATAATTCAGGGATGTACTTTCTCATAAGTGCATTCATGCTTTTAAATCCTTTAATAAGAAATAACCATTAGATAATAGGTTGTTTAATATATTACATGTTAATTTTTAAAATAAACTATAGTACACATCTTTATCATATACACATTAATATAGTTTATGTACTTAACTTATTTTTTATATTTTGAGTATAGGTACATTCGACCACAACTATAGGAGCTATTTTGAAGATAAATAGTAAAAGCAATAGCAAGGAAACTTACATGGGGACGTTTAAGAGAGCATAAGGAACATTTGGTGAAAATTTGTCCGGAGACCATTGAGCTCATAATTGGATTGAGCTGAAGATTTGAGCTACAAGATGTCTTCAATTCAGATGGGGAGCTACGCCATCATTATCACCACTCAGGACACTTCAAATATTTCTTAAGTAAATTTTTGTGAAATCGTACCTTTTCATGAATAGTTACCATTCCAAGAGGTACCTTTCCACAAGGAGATGCCATAACGTTTATCATGTTACAACTTACCTATGTCCAGCTCACCTATAACTCATTCACCTTAGAAGTAGCTCAAACATGAAAGGTTACCTTCCAACAATTGTGACCATTCATGAATGTTGTTATCCATGAAGATACCCTTTCATCAAGGTGCACGTTGGTGAAGAGATTACATCCATTGGAGGCCTAAATAATGAAGAGACATGAGATAAGCACCATGCCTATTTGGCCACCACCCACATGCCTTGTACATGAAGACTTTGGCGCCAAGATGAACCATCACAACATCATTCGGCCAAGGAAGATAACTTTGGCACCAAAATGAACCAACATGTCACCATTCGGCCAAAGGAAGATTGATTAATGCATGGTTGAAACAACCTAACTCATTTTGAAGTGATGGCCGAACCATCACCATGCCAAGAGACTCATCATTTCACTTACATTATGTACTTTTATTAAGTTATGTACCTATCCAAAACATAAGATGTCTATTTGACCAAGTCCTCTCATTTCCTATAAATTGAGAGGCTTGCTTCCATTTGTACTCATCTCATTCATATTATAAACAATTTCTTGTGAGTTAAATCTCTCTTCAAAGTTCTTTGAGAACTTTATCGATTAAGCAAGTATATTTCTATACTTGTGGCGTCAAACCTTTCACCTTGATTCTTATAATTACTAGATTTTATATCTAGTGGGTTGAAGACACCATTACCATCCCTCAAGCAAGTTTGTGAAGACCGGGGTTGTGCTCTCTAGCATAGCTTCTTCTTTGGAGTGTTTGAGATACACTATCATCATCATCAACCAATTAGCATCAACACCATCAACCATCCTCCATTGAAGAACATCAACATCTTCATTTATAATTCCACAACCAACTCTTTTCTATCCTTATTCCATTAATTATTTTACTTATCCATTTATTATACCTTTACTAGTATTATATAAATTGTCATCTTTGTTGAAACCATACATGGAATTCAAGGACATTACTACTTGTCATTCCTAGATCGGGATAACAACAAGGCTATCTACTCACCTTGAAGAGTGTAGATTAGTCTTATATCAAGCGGTATTCAGAGCATAGTTGGATTGACAATAAAAGTTTCATTAGCGTGCAACAAAAAAAAGTAAAAAAAGAAATCAAAACTCTTGCAACAAACAAAGGAGTGCAAAAATAAAAAGAAAGATAAAAAAGGAAGAAAAGAATTTCCAACAAAAAGAAAGACAAAGCCAAGGTAATGTGTTATACCATTACAATTCAATCGAGGAGGCATATCTACACCGAGGAAGATAACCTAATTATGTATTGTGAAAGGGTGCAGTAAGTGTTGTTCTTGAGTTGTAAGTCATCTATTCCTTTCTTTAATTTCATTTTCCTTGTCTTAAACCTTTTTCTTCTTTTCATTTCCTTGATCATTTCTTCTACCTTTCTATTTATTCTTTTTCTTTCTACCTTATCCTATATTGCAGCAGACACACGCAAGAAGAGAATTAACTTTTTCTAATCTTGAGTTAGTTCTTAAAAGGACCTAAAAAGAAAGATAGAGTGGAAAAAGGCTTACTGAGTTAATGAGATCAGAAGTGGAATTATCAAAAGCCAAATCAAATTCCCGAGCGTAAATACGAGCGTCGAGTGTAGTGATCTCTTAATTTTCTTTTGAGTGAAGATTGTGAGGCTTTGAGAGTGTGCTGGTAAGGTTTACTTTGTTTTATTTATTTACTAACCATGTTTCAAGTTTCAGGACAAGTTTTTTGTAGTGAAAAGAGCTTTAAATATTCAATCCATGGAGGATAATCAAAGAAATAATATTTTTCACAATCGTTGTCATGTAAACAATAAAGTTTGTTTCATGATTATCGATGGAGGAAGATGTACAAATGTTGCAAGCACTTTAATTGTGGCCAAACTCGGACTCAAGAAGATTAAACATCCCACATCATACAAGTTACAATGGCTAAATGATGGGAGAGAAGTCAAGGTCACCAAACAAGTCACAATTTCATTTTCAATTGGAAAATACCAAGACCAAGTTCTTTGTTATGTTGTTTCAATGAATGCGTGACATATACTCCTAGGGAGACCTTGGCAATTTGATAAGAAGGTTGTCCATTTTGGCTTCACAAACCGATACTCTTTCTTTCACAATGAAAGGAAAGTTATCTCGACTCCACTTTCACCAAATAGAGTATCTGAAGATCAAGATACTTTGAAAAAGAGCATTGAAGGTTCCAAATCCATTAAGGAGGAGGAACCAATGTAGATGAACATATATGCTGGAGGGAAAGACATTAAGAAATAGTTGTTATCCTACAAAGCTCTAATTGTACTTAGGTACGAAGAAAGCTTTCTTTTGACTAACATTCAAAAAGGCTTGCCTTTTTCCATTTCATCTTTATTGCAGGAATTCGAAGATCTATTCCAAGAAGACATTCCTAGTGGATTACCACCTATTAGAGGAATCGAGCATCAAATTATTTCATACCAGATGCATCAATTCCAAATCGAACAGCATATTGAAGCAATCCAGAAGAGACCAAAGAGCTTTAAAGAAAAGTTGAAGAATTAATGGACAAGGGATACATACGAGAAAGCTTAAGTCCATGTGATGTTCCGGTGTTACTTGTACCTAAAAAGGATGGTTCATGGAGAATGTATGTAGACTGTCATGCCATTAATCAAATTACCATCAAGTACCGACATCCTATACCAAGACTTGATGATATGTTGGATGAATTGAATGGAGCCACTATGTTCTCCAATATTGATCTAAAGGTGGATATCATCAAATCAAAATATGAGAAAGATATTAATAGAAGATCACATTCAAGACAAAGCAAGGTTTGTAGGAATGGATGGTGATACCTTTCGGTTTAACCAATGCTCCTAGCACCTTCATGAGGTTAATGAATCATGTACTCCGGCCATTCATCGGTAAGTTTTGTGTGGTTTACTTTGATGATATTCTGATTTATAGCCATAACTTGGAAACACATGTGCAATATTTGAGGTATATTCTTGAAACCCTTCAAAAGGAAAAACTCTATGCTAATATGAAGAAATATGTCTTTTATACTAACAGTTTATCCTTTTTAGGCTTTATTGTAAGTTCACAGGGATATGAAGTTGATCCTAAAAAGATTAAAGCCATTCAAGAGTGGCCAACACCCACTTTAATCAATCAAGTTAGAAGTTTTCATGGTTTTACAAGTTTTTATAGGAAGTTTGTGCCAAATTTTAGTTCTATTGTCGCCCCCTTAACATGGATCATTAAAAGGAATTCTACCTTTTCATGGGGTAGAGAACAAGAAAATGCCTTTAATGAAATAAAGGGATGTTTAACAAAGGCTCCTTTACGTGTACTACCTAACTTTGATAAGACTTTTGAAGTGGAATGTGATGCTTCTAGAATCAGAATTCGGGTTGTTTTAACTCAAGAAGGACGACCCATTACATACTTTAGTGAAAAATTGAATAGTGCTTTGCTAAACTATCTAACTTATGACAAAGAGATGTATTCTCTCATAAGGGCACTTGAAGTTTGGCAGCATTATCTTTTACCAAAGAAGTTCGTCATTCATACTGATCATGAAGCCTTAAAGCATATCAAAGGCTAACACAAGTTGAAAAAACGTCATGCCAAGTAGGTAGAGTTTTTGGAATCATTTACATACGTTATTCATTACAAGAAAGGTAAAGACAACATTGTAGTTGATGCCATCTCCAGAAGGTGTGTACTCCTTAGCACTCTTGATTCAAAGTTAATTGATTTTTCATATATTAAAGATTATTGTGCTACTGACCATGACTTTGAAGAAAAGTATAAGGCTTGTGAAAAAGGTGCAAATGATAAGTTCTATAGGCATGCAGGATATATATTCAAAGAAGAGCATCTATGCATTCCTCAAGGGACCCTTTAAGAAGTACTTGTTCGAGAAGCACATTAAGGAGGTCTCATGGGTCATTTTGGAGTAAGCAAAACCTTGGAAATTTTGAAGCAACACCTCTATTGGCCTAAAATGAAAAGGGACATTGAAAGAGTGTGCGAAAGATGTGTTACTTGCAAAAAGGCTAAATCAAATGTTATGCCTCATGGTCTTTACATACCTTTACCTATTCCACAAGAACCATGTGTTGACCTATCAATGGATTTTGTAATGGGGCTACCAAAGACAAAGAATGGATGTGATTCAATATTTGTAGTAGTTGACCGTTTTTCCAAAATGGCACATTTCATACCGTGCCACAAGACCGACGATGTAACACATATGGCCAACTTGTTCTTCAAAGAGTTAGTGAGGTTACATGGTGTTCCAAGAATCATAGTCTCCGATAGAGATGCCAAATTTCTTAATCATTTCTAGAGAACATTATGAAGTAAGATTGGTACAAAATTGTTATTCTCCACAACATGTCATCCACAAACAGTTGGACAAATCAAAGTGGTGAACGGAGTGCTATCAACCTTGTTGAGATCTGTCATCATGAAGAATATCAAGGAGTGGGAGGAGTCCTTACCAAACCTTGAGTTTACATACAATCGAACTGTCCATTCAATGAACAAGATGTCACCATTCGAGGTAGTGTATGGATTTAATCCTTTAACACCTTTAGATCTTCTTCGTTTGCCTTAAGAACAAAAAGTCAACAAAGACGGAAAAAATAAGGTTGAGTTCATTAAAAAGCTTCACCAACAAGTTTGAGACAACATAGAGAAGCGCACGAGGCAATATGACACAAACATCTAAAGTTAGAGGAAGGTGATTGGTTTTGGGTGCATTTAATAAAGGTATGGTTTCATTCACCAAAAAAATCCAAGTTATTACCAAGAGGATATGGATCGTTCCAAATCATCAAAAAGATCAATGATAAAGAATACCAATTGGATCTACCTGGTGAATACAATGTAAATGCAACTTTTAATGTTTCAGACCTTTCTCCATTTGAAGACAACGATAATTTGAGGACAAATTACTTAAAAGAAAGGGAGGATAATGTGATCATAACCACACCAACGGATCCTAAAGTCATGCCTAAAGGACCTATCACTCGTGCAAAGGCAAAACAATTCAGAGAAGTACTTTCTCATAAGTGCATTCATGCTTTTAAAACCTTTAATGAGAAAGAACCATTAGATAATAGGTTGTTTAATATATTACATGTTGATTATTAAAATAACCTATAGTACACATTTTTATCATATACACATTAATATAGTTCATGTACTTAACTTATTTTCTATATTTTGAGTGTAGGTACATTCGACCACAACTATAGGAGCTATTTTGGAGCTAAATGGTGAAAGCAACAACAAGGAAGCTTACATGGGGAAGTTTAGGAGAGCATAAGGAACATTTGGTGAAAAGTTGTCCGGAGACCATTGAGCTCATAGCTGGATTGAGATGAAGATTTGAGCTACTAGATGACTTCAATTCAGCTGGGGAGCTACACCATCTTCATCACCACTCAGGACACTTCAAATATGTCCTAAGTCAATTTTTATGAAATCATACCCTTTTGCTAATAGTTGTCATTCCAAGAGGTTCCTTTCCACAAGGAGATGTCATAACGTTCATCATGTTACAACTAACCTATGGCCAGCTCATTCACCTTAGAACTAGCTCAAACATGAAAGGTTACCTTGCAACAATTATGACATTTCATGAACGTTGTTGTCCATGAAGATGCCCTTTCATCAAGGTGCGCGTTGGTGAAGAGATCACATCCATTGGAGGCCTAAATCATGAAAAGACATGAGATAAGCACCATACCTATTCGACCACCACCCACATGCCTTGCACATGAAGACTTTGACACCAAGATGAACCATCACAACATCATTCGGCCAAGGGAGATAACTTTGGCACAAAAATGAACCAACATGTCACCATTCGGCCAAAGGAAGATTGATTCATGCATGGCCGAAACAACCCAACTCCATTTGAAGAGATAGCCAAACCATCATCATATCAAGGGACATCCTTTCACTTAAAGGATTATGTACTTTCATTAAGTTATGTACCTAGCTGAAACATAAGATGTCTATTCGGCCAAGCCCTCTCATTTCCTATAAATTGAGAGGCTTGCTTTCATTTGTACTAATCTTATTCATATTATAAACAATTTCTTGTGAGTTAAATCTCTCTTCAAAGTTCTTTGAGAACTTTATCAATTAAGCAAGTATATTTCTATACTTGTAGCGTCAAATCTTTCACCTTGATTCTTATAATTCCTAGATTTTATAGCTAGTGGGTTGAAGACACTATTAACATCCCTCAAGCAAGTTTGCGAAGACCGAGGTTGTGCTCTCTAGCATAGCTTATTCTTTGGCGTGTTTGAGATACACTATCCTCATCATCAACCATTCAACATCAACATCAACATCAACACCATCAACCATCCTCTATTGAAGAACATCAACATCTTCATTTATAATTCTGCATCCAACTCTTTTCTATCCTTATTCCATTAATTATTTTACTTATCCATTTCTTATACCTTTACTAATACTATATAAATTGTAATCTTTGTTGCAGCCATACTTGGAATTCAAGGACATTACTACTTGTCATTCCTAGATCGGGACAACAATAAGGCTATTTACTCACTTCCCTTGAAGAGTGTAGATTTGTCTTATATCATTTACCATTTTACCAAGTAAATGAACACTTTTCTTTATTCTCATACTAATCAAATCACTGAGGTATGAGGCTACACACTTTTCGGATCTCAATATCATAAAATTAAAATGAGAATGATTCTAGAAATTCTTCAATTCAGTTCATCAATTCAGAACTTTAGAGGGGATTACCTTGTAAAAGCTTGGAAAAAGTACCTTGATATTCAATCCACTTGGGTAGAAGTTATTAATCTCAAAATTTTATCTTATAAATATTGGCTACAAGATTATCATCACAAAATGTTTTGGGTAACATAATCCATATCCATGTAAGAGACGGGTTAGGATCTTTAATCAAGTAACTTGTGCGTTACTAATGAGTTGTTTTCCAAAACATAGATGAATATTAACGATATTCTTTTTTCACACAGATTGAGTCATAATGAACATAATACTTAGATACTTTTATAATAGAGAAAGGACTCGACATCAGAGTTCCGTCTTAGAGGAGTACCAGTATAATCTAGGGGCATGTACTGATCAAACACCCTATGACAATTGATTGGTTAATCTACTCAAAAGACTCAACCTAAGCTTTGATACCACTAAATGTAACACCCTCAGATTGATACGGGTGACCCGATTCGATCTGAGGTGTCAGATTAGGGCTACCGGAGTGACCCACAGTCTAAATCCAAGAAAAATTAAATTTTTTGTTGAACCTTTTAAATTGTAAAACAATTATAAATAAAAATGCTTGTTTATAAAACCATTCATATATTAAAAATAGAATTTTAATCATACATAGTAATCATTAAAGTTTCAGGCTCAATATAAAATCAAATGTGACCTACATGCCCCTAATTATACGGGTATCGTACTCCATGAGAAACACCGAAGGAACTCCCATTACTGAAGCTAATTACTCCACAAGATTAATTATTTTAACCTAAAATGGTAAGTAACAGAATGAACTTTGGAAAAAATTATTAATACAAAACTACCAAAAGATGCTAAAGGCCAAGCAGATATATGGTAAAGCATGAAACATTCTTAATGATCCAGACATATGCAAGTTCTAGTGATAAGTTGAGGTTCTATTAATTAATTCTTCATGTAACAGTCAGGAAACTTACATTTCAGAAGAAACATTCTGATAGATATATTCAGGAGACTGAATTTGGGTGTCTAGTGTGTTCCCACAAAACAAAAAAATAATTGTATATATATAGATTAAAAATAGTAGTAGTTTATTTCCAGAAAACATATTTTAAAATCATAGTAATACCCTACAAATGCATTGATATTTATTTCCCTAGAGTTTCATCCATAAGGGCTTACCCTGGGCCCATTTGGTGTAAGAGCCAACCTGAGGGGATACCTTATGTCCTTAAAGAATTACCAGTTTTATCGGAGCTGAACCATCATAGACTCCATAACAGATCCCATATAGTACCCCCCAATATAAATCATATTAACAATAAACAATAATGACAAAAATCGTGTGCTAGTAATATATCATAAAAGTGACAATTATGTTAATTTAAATCACATAACTACCCTCCACCGAGTCGCCAAAATTCAGTCCCCTAGAACTACATCCATAAGGACTTATCCTAAGTCCACTGACGTAAGAACCAACCTAAGGGGATACCTCAGGTCTATAAAAAATTACTAACTTGATTGGAGCTGAACCTATAAAACTCCAAAATACATCTTAGAGAGTACGATAAATTATTGAAAAAATGGATTATTGGGGGAAAAAGCACGATAAATTATTTTAGTGTGTTTTTTTCGTTGGTTTATAATTGATTTTACATTCATTATATGTTCCGAACTAACCACTAGAAAATAAGAAAAATAATTTCTGAGAAATCAATGACAAGTCATAAATCAATGATGTAATCCATGCATCACATATGACCAACGCTTAAAAAACATGCTACATGTGAGTTAAATGGTTACAAGCTTTTCTTCTACTCAAAAAGGCTATAATGCAGTCTATGTGGGATCTTGAAAGGATTATGCCAAATGGCATGGTATGACCTAGTTCTTGAAAAATGCTTTAATCACCTCCCAAAGTGCCCTCTACTTTACAAAAAACCAAATTGCATTATTATTATTCGACATGATTTGATGATTTAAGCCATTTCAGTCCAATCATGTTGTGATTTAAGCCAACTTATCTTGATTATCAAAGACAAATTTGTGTTTCTTTTTGTTTTTTAGGGCTACATGTTTTCGGCTAATCCACAATCTCATTTCTAATTAACATCATATAGTGACTACTCTAGTATTTTATCAACTTTTAAAGAAAGTTGATATGTTAATATATTTTTTGGGTCAAATTTCAGTTATAGTC
The DNA here is from genome assembly GCF_006381635.1 of Hibiscus syriacus. Taxonomy (NCBI): domain Eukaryota; kingdom Viridiplantae; phylum Streptophyta; class Magnoliopsida; order Malvales; family Malvaceae; genus Hibiscus; species Hibiscus syriacus. The sequence continues at coordinate 8,767,254 of NW_024063538.1, read as the reverse complement.
CTTGTACTATATTCAATTTTAGGTTTTAATCTACAGGTTGATAGGGTTCGATCAGTTACCGGACGGACAACATTTTATAATTTTTTCGAAGGAGTCGAAAAATCCTCGACGGATCCTTTTATAAATATCTTTATAATTAAGTAGCGAGAATAACAACTCACCTAGTCCTCATCCACACCCTGTGGGTGTACAATTAATGAAAGTGACTTATCATAAATGATGAGATTAGGTTTTATATCAGCTTGAGTCCATGAAGCTAACGACGACGAACCATATGTGCACGAAATAATTACATGGAATGATCATGCATGAACCATGCATTGTTCAATTAACCTAGCTATCAAACGTTTAAATTATTTGATCATGACATATGTTATTTAACAGCATAATTTAATAGTTGTTATGATTCGAGTATCTAAGATGATAACGTTTTTAACCTTAGACATCTGAATAAATCGAAAAAAGTTTAAACACTAGATTAAAAAAATTGATATAATTTACATTTATTATCTAATTAAACCGGTTAATAAATATAAAATTATTACATAATAGTAAATGGGTTAGGGTCGATGATTTTGAGATTAATGGTTGGGTTTTGGATAAGGACAAGGAACGTGGTGGGACAGAGTCACAATTAGTATTATAAGGTGAATAGAAATACGAGACAGTGCCACACTTAATCAAGGGTCGGGGACTCGCTTTTAGACTCATGAAGGTCCTTTTTCTTCTTCAATATAAGATTATTACATGTTTGATACATTTTTCTACATCATATATCACTGCATTTTACTCGATTTTAATACTTGTATAGATTTTATCATATTTTAATTTCGGGATTAAGAATTTAAGAGACGATACGTAATTGTTAAAGTCAAAATTTAAAAATAAATTCAATCGTATACCATTAAGGGTAAATTACACGCTTACTCACTGTACTTTACTCTATCTCATATTTCACTCATCGTACTTTCAAAATTTTCAATTTGTTCACTGAATTTTATACATTGAACATTTTTGGTCACCTGACCGTTTAATCTGTAACGGTTGGCTGATGTGGAATTATTTTAATACTAAAATGGCCACATCAGATTGACCACGTAGGAAATGTGAACAAACAATTAAATAGTTTATAGGATAAATATAAATATTTGGGATCAAAATCCCTAACCCTAAACATGAAAAAGGAAGAGAGACTGAATAAAATGGAACCAAAGTATGAAACCATTCCGATCTGCAGGTGTGGAATTCTGGCAGTCTCAAAGATGGTATGGTCGGACGACAACCTTGGAAGACGATTTTTTTGCTGTAGTAACTATGGGAATAAGTGGCGCAAGACATGTGTTGAACCATGTTTTATAATGTTTTGATATAACAATTTAAGGCAAAATGTTTTTGGACTTGATTGAATTTGTTCAAGATTTCAAAAGTTTTCAAAAATAATTCAAAGTCCATTAAACTAGGATTTGAGCACAAAACTATTTTTCTGCGTACGTAGTGCCGATACTTTTCTTACAATATCGATAATGCATGAACAATACCGATACTGTTCACGTGGTACTGATACCAAATGTAAGAGAAGTATCGATACTCTCTAGGTAGTATTGATACTACCAAGTGTTTTCCAAATTGCACAAATTCCAGAATGCAAAATAAGTATTAATACTCAAGGGGGGTACCAATACTACTTTACACAATGGTACTAATACCATGAAGCATAGTGTCGATATTGGTTAAGACCAACGGTCTTTAACTACTAGTTTATTTAAATATTACAAAGGTAGTACCGATACTCATTAAAGGAGTACCGATACTCCCTGTCCTAGGCAATTTTATTTTGTAGAAAATTTATCCCAAAGGCTCCAAAACATCCCCAACAACTAGAAACGTCCACAAAGTCATTCAAACATATAAAAATAAGTAGATGACACTTGAAGAAGGTTAATGAATAACTATCCAAGCAATCAAACACAAAAGAATATTTTTTTATTCTTATTTTCATTTCTCTTGTAAATATTAGTGTTTTAAGATTAATTGTATATCCTTAGGTTTTGCTTTTGTGAGCTAAATATTTGTAAACACCTTTCTTTTGAGAGGTTTTTATTGTTTACATCTTTTATCCTTTTGTGAAGGGGATTGGTTCTAGCTTAGCCTTTGAAAAGCTAGGGACTTGTAAAGGTTATCTCTTTGTCCTATAAAGAGAAAAAACAAATTAGTGAATTTGTTAGAAAATCCTTAGTGAGGAGCTAAGGTAGTGGATGTAGACTTTGTTGATAAGTTGAAACACTATAAATCCTTATGAAAATTGTTTTATCTTTTTACTCCTTACTCCCTAAACTAAAAAAGCCAATTCACTCCCTCTTGGAAAATTATTCGGTTAATCAATTTGAGCTTCATCGTATATCCTCCTAACAATTGGTATCAGAGCTTGACTCATTAGAAAGTTTAACAATCTTGAGACGATCCTTGAAGAAGCTCTATCCATTTTTGACACAACCGAGATGATGACTTCCACCTCTGGCTCATTTCACATGGAAGACTCCCAACTGATCGAAAAGCCTCCATACTTCAATGAAGCTAACTACTGTCATTGGATAAAATTAATGAAGATTTTCATCCAATCCAATGATCTTGATACATGGGAGATGATCGAGAACGACTAATCTTTTCCAAAGAAGAAGACGAAGGAGTAGAGTGCCCAAGAATGTAAGAAAGCTCAACAAAATGATAAGGCCATGCACATGTTGTTTTGTGTATTTGGTCATGATATCTGTGAAGGAGTTCCTTCATGTTCAAATGCTAAGGAGCTTTGGAATAAGATCAAGGAGATCCATGGAAACAAGAAAGAAGAACCAACAAAGGTGGAGTGCTTAATAGCTCTTGAAGAGCCTGAGGTATCTTTTAACTCTAATGAATACAATTCATATTCTTTTGATGAGTTACAAGATGCATATGATGAATTATTTTTGGAGTTTGAGACCATGAACTCCAAATACAAGAAAATGATTTCAAAACTTAAAGTTGAAAACGATTTTCTTTTGAAAGAAAAAGTTGATTTTGAAAAAGGATTTAGAGCTTTCAAAAATGAAAATTGAAAATTTTGAGAAAGAAAGTTTTGATTTAAAGGTTAAGCTTGAATGCTTAACAAAAGAAAATAAAATCATTTTAAATAATTCATCTAATTTCATAATTACAAAATGCTCACATTGTCATTATCATGGTCACAAGGAAAATGCTTGTCCTTTAAAGAAATGAAAACGTTTTAAAATTAAACAATTATGGATTCCTAAGGGGACAAGGGGCATGGATACTAACGTTCAAGGATCCAAAGAAATTTGGATACCAAAATCCACATAAATGTATCTTGTAGGTGTGTGGGAGTAATGGTGATGAAAATGAAGATACTCAAATGCTCTAGCCACACTTGAAAAGGAATGAGTAACCTCTAAGCTTAATGTTATTACTTTTTGGTTGCCTATTTGTTTTAAGCATGCATGAATTTTGATCTTAAATGATTATGCATTGTTTTTCATCTCATGTATGCTGAAAAGTGTATTTGATGAACATTTTAAAGTTTGAATGATTTTTCATAATTTGCAGTTTATCATAATGAATTTCGGTCAAAATTGGTTTTAATTGATTTGTTTTTACAAATTTTAATTTTTGACCTTAATTTAAATTTATATGCATGTGATTTATTGCAAATGATATCTCCCTAACAATTAATATCAATTTTTCAAATGCATAACATTTTTTGATAGCTTTATGCACATGCAATTAAATACAATAATTGGTATTGCATAAAGTTTATTAGACTTGTATATCTGAAATTTCATGTACTACTAACATGTTTGTTCATCTTTTGTTAAAATTAAATTTTTTTAAGTGTCAAGCTTTTAAAGTCAATTTTTTGTTTGGAATGCTTTTATTGAGGGGGAATTTTGATTTTTCAAATGATTTTAATGCTAAAATTTACCACTTACTCTCCATTGCTATCTTTGAACTTTAAAGATGAATTTTTTTATATAACAAAAAGGGAGAGAAATATGAGTTTAAAGTATGAGTTTGAAAAATTCAATTTCAAGAATGAAAAAAGGGGAGCTTTAATATTTTCCAAATATTTCTCTTTTTCATGAAATATTTTATTAAGGGGGAGTTTTTCCAGAAACAATTTTTCAAATGCTTTGTTATATAAAAAAGGGAGAGATTGTTGAACCATGTTTTATAATGTGTTTTAATATACAATTTAAGGTAAAATGTTTTTGGACTTGATTGAATTTGTTCAAAGTTTTCAAAAATAATTCAAATTCCATTAAACTAGAATTTGAGCACAAAACTATTTTTCTAGGTACGTAGTACTGATACTGTTCTTACAGTATCGATATTGCATAAACAATATCAATATTGTTCACGTAGTATCGATGCCAAAGCTAAGAGAAGTATCGATACTCTATAGGTAGTATCGATACTACCATGTGTTTTCTAAATTGCTCAAATTCCATAATGCAAAATAGGTACCGATACTCAATGGGGTAACAATACTACTTTACACAGTGGTATCGATACCATGAAGCATAGTATCGATACTACCAGGTGTTTTCCAAATTTCTCAAATTCCAGAATGCAAAATAGGTATTGATACTCAAGGGGTACCAATACTACTTTACACAGTGGTATTGATACCATGAAGCATAGTATCTATATTAGTCAAGCCCAACGATCTTTAACGACTATTTTATTTAAATATTACAAAGGTAGTATTGATACTCATTAAAGGAGTAACGATAATCTCGGTCTTGGGTAGTTTTATTTTGTAGAAAATTAATCTCCAATGGCTCTAAAACATCCCCAACGGGTAAAATCGACCACAAACTCATTCTAACATATAAAAAAGTTGAGGACACTTGAAGAAGGCTAATGAACACTTATCCAAGCAATAAAACATAAGAGAATAATTTTTTATTCTTATTTTCCTTTCTCTTGTAAATATTAGTTTTTGAGATTAATTGTATATCCTTAGGTTTTGTTTTTGTGAGCTAAATTTTTGTAAACACCTTTCTTTTGAGAGGTTTTTATTGTTTACATCTTTTATCCTTTTGTAAAGGGGATTGGTTCTAGCTTAGCCTTTAAAAAGCTAGGGAGTTGTAAAGGTTATCTCTTTGTCCTGTAAAAAGAAAGAACAAATTAGTGAATTTGTTAGAAAATCCTTAGTGAGGAGCTAAGGTAGTGGATGTAGACTTAGTTAAAAAGTCGAACCACTATAAATCATTGTATAAATTATTTCATCTTTTTAATCCTTACTCCATAAACTCAAAAAGCTAATTCACCCATCTTGGCAAATTATTCGGTTCAACAATTTGAGCTTCATCGTATATCCTAACAACTTGCATTTTTTTAATGGTATGACCCACCGATAGATCCATGTTTGAAGTCGATTATGGTTGGTAGTCTAAAACAATTAGGCACTTGAAAAGAAAAGAATAAATGAAAGAATTTTGGATTTTGCTTTGGTTTGTTCAGTTTTGCTTACTTGCATTTTATCTGGATGATTTCTGGGTATTAAACGTGGAAGATGGAGTAGGTTATTAATTGGTAGGTGTGGAAGGATGCTGATGATTTTTGAAATGGCATTGAAGGTTGAAGATGATGTTTGAGTTACCTCTCACTTATGTTGGTCAAAATGTGTAATGGATAAGTTTTTGTATTTGGTATTTTGTTAAGTATTATGAAATGTTAAGTTGTTTTGAAAATGATGATACAAATGTATTTGTTGTTTTGTAAATTTGTTGGTTTTTATTGGTTGTTTTCCAAATGTGCATGTCTTTTATTTATACATTTTTAGACAAATGATTTATAAGAATGAATCATAAAATTGAATTCATATAAGAACAATCATTAAACAAAATAATTATCCTTACATTGAATAATTTTCATATGTTCTTACGTATTCCAGTATCAGAAAAAATGGGAGAAGCTCTAAGGACATTCAGACTACAAATTCTGCCATTTCAACTTAACTTTCTGAAGGTGATATTTGATAAAAAATGATCAACCATAAAATATGTTTGATAGGAAAAATACATCTCCCATAACAAAGAGTTACACCAAATGAAAGAATTGCCAATTCACATAATGGTTGTAACAAAATGCACAAAGTAGCTGACAAAATATTTGTAGTTCATCTTCATTTCCATATTAGCCTCTTTGAATCAGGATCTTGAGGCTGAGGTTGAGGTTGGATGGCAGAGCTCTGATGAAATGGTATCATCCACCAAACTGTATTCACTAAGCCTTATGATTTTTGGCTCCCTTGATGGTGTTGGGTGAGACCTTGTGGATTGGAAATTACTTGTCACCTAATTTACAAAGAGAAAAATCATTGCTTTTTATTGAAACCATATATAATCCTTCCATACATATGAAATAAAAAAGTTTTTTACACTTACAGGTAATTTAGATTTACCAACTTGTGTTTGGTGTTGAGGTTATGTGGCAGAGCTCTGCTGAGAGGGCATCATCCACCTGACTATGTTGCTTGAGGGTTATCTGCTCTGGCTCACTTGTTAGTGATGAATCAAACCTATTGGATTGGGTTATTTTGGTCTCATAACCTACAAAATAAAATACAATAATTACACGGTAAATGTCATATGTAAAACATTTATTACATGTATTGAATTGTTTATGTAGTTAACATACATAATTTGTGTCTCCTCTATTTGGTGGTGTAACTGGTGTGTTGCCACCAATTTTCCCCCCTTTTTGACCAAATTTGGTACATGTAATTGTAACCCCCTTTTTGGTCATTCTTCTAGTTGCTTGTAATGGTTTATCAAACTTTTTTCTTCTGTTCTTATGAGGTCTTCCAGGAGGTCTTCTGATGATTGGTGGTAAGATAGGTTCACTTGTATTGCATTTATCCCATTGCTTTGGACCTCTAACTGATTGAACCATGTTTGTATATATGCCTAGTTGGGTTTGTTTGAAGTAGCAACTACTAACATAAGACTTGTGCCTCTCTTGATTCCTTAAGATAACACATACAACACGTATACAAGGAATACTTGCATTTATCTTATTTCAGTAAAGACAACTGATATATATAAGTTGATGTATATAAGTAAATGTATTTTATCCGTAAGATCCCACTTTCTACATCTACATGAATGTGATTATAAGCCCACAACAAATTGATTTTCATGTCCATCGGAGATCTCCCACTTATGTCCTCTTGCATACTTAGGTGAACAACTGACAGTATGCAAAACAGTAAACAACCAACACACTTATGTTTACAACATTTTCATAAAAACTAGTAATCATTTCTATAATTTGAAAACACATTCAGTAAAAACTAAATTTAAACATTCAACACATCTGCAAACACAAAATATAAACACGAAACAATAAAGAAAGTGAAAATTTTAAATAGAAAACAGTAAATTACCTTATGGACTGCATTATAACAGTATCAACCTTCTTTTTTCCCGTACACAACTCATAAGTGTCACATGACTTTTAAAAACATTTTCTTATTTATAAACCCACAAAATTTTGTTTCAAAATTAATAACAAAACATTTTTAATATAAGGTGAAGCATTCGTTGTAAACTGTTACCAAGTTATAACTTAAGTACATTACAGAGCATTTTTCTTAGATTCATATACATGCCATCTAATAATTAAAAGAAGACCTGATTGTCCTATAGTTACTGATGAGTTGACCTTGGATTGATGTTCTCTGATGCACTCTTTACTCTGTTAGTCTTTGTTTTTCCCTACGCGTAAAATCAACACACGTTGAGTATTTACTTAGTGAGGCATAATAATGTAATTGAACTGAAATTCATACATAATCATATCATAGATATTGAAATACAGACTAATTTGTATACTTCATAAAAATCAGTTAATCATCTCAATTAAACCTAGGTTTCTTTCATATAGTCATCAAAATTATTCTTAGCATGCCCAACATAATTATTTTTCCTATATTTTGTTCCCAATATAGGTTAAATAAGAATGTAAAGTACATGCATTGCACCGAAGTGTAGAAATGGTCATTCACCTTTTATGAATACCATGAGTGGCACCTTTTATGCCGATAATGCACCGTTATGCATTTCCCTTAATGGAACCTTTTATGTTGATAATGCACCGTTATGCATTTTTATTTATGGCACCTTTTATACCAATAATTCACCGTTATGTATTTTCATTTATGGCATCTTTTATGCCGATAATGCACCATTATGCATTTTCATTTATGGCACATTTTATGCCGATAATACACCGTTATGCATTTTCATTTATGGCACCTTTTATGTCGATAATGTATTATTATGTATTTTCATTTATGGCACATTTTATGCTGATTCATAGATTTAAACATTTATTTTGGTAACATCGATAACCATTGCACAACATTAACATTCATGCATTCATTTTAGAGCAGTTCATTCTCTAAAACTTATTCATAATATCATTTGTATATACATTATGAAAAATGTTGTAAAATATACATCTAACAAAACATTCGAGGTGTACTCATCGCGAGTCTTCCTCCTTTCATACAAGTACAATAAATGCACTCACCTGATAAGCCTCTCTAGTATGTTGTAATGAGGTCCAACTTTTTGGTAATTTTATCTTTTCCCTTTTTCTTGCTTGACTCAGGAGCTTGGTTATGTTCTACACAAGCATCCATTAAGTACACATATCATACCAATGTTAGTGTACTCTCTAACATTTATACTTTTAATAATACTCAAAAGTACTATTATATTAAATTTCTATCAAAATCTCTCCTATCTTAAATTTTCCAAACTCAATAGTATCGGTACCCCTACCATGGTATCGATACTTTTATACTATGGTATCGATACTCCCTTTCAGCATAGATACCATTTTTGCAATCTGAAATCCATGGTATCGATATCTTACTCTTAGTATCGATATCTTACTCTTAGTATCGATACCCACATCAGTATCGATACTAATTGTATCAGTATCGATATTGTTCATCCTAATTCCTCAAATTTAAACCTATAGTATCGGTAATGTTCTTCTAGTACCGATACCCTTACCCATATTTTCCATTTTTCAGCTCGATTTTTACCTAATTTTTGTTTAAATCTCTTACTTTTACCTCAAACAATACCCTTAAACTTAACATCACTTAACACAAGTAACTTTCCTCCATTTAGCTTCTTATAACTTCTAAATTCTTCAAAGAACATCTCAAACCAAGAATCATACTACTTTTTCATACATGTTTTTAATCACATCCAATGCTTCTAATCTCCTAGTTACCTAGTTGACAAGTCAAATATACTAGCAAACCTCAATAAAAACTCATATTTCAATATATCATTCAAAAACCCATTTTCTTCAATCTTCAATAAATCATCCATCTCTTGGTTTTAATCCTCTTTAACTCTTCCTTAAGCCTCTATAACACTCAAGGTTTCAATACTAACCATTAAACTAAAGGAAAACCCAACTGAAAGGAGACTCACCTTTGCCTATGGAGAGAACAGACACACAGGAAGAAGGAGAAGAGAATATACTTAGCTTATTTTTTAACTTTCCCCTTTTTAACTTCTTAAATACCCTAATTAAAATGGATTTTAAATTCATTTCCCTCTAAAGAACCAAAATACCCTTTAATTCTTCCATTCTTACTAATTGGTCTTAAACATAATTTCCTAAATCATTTTCTTATACTTTACGATTTATTTAATTTAAGGTCAACGAAAACAAATACAGAATCATAAAAAAGATAGAATGTACCTGTTATGATCTACAGGTCATCCCGATACTCATTGGTCTTAATGTTGCAAATTCTGGCAGCTCCCTGAGTCTCTTATCACTACATTGATTCAGATTGTCCCCTGGATCTACCTCTTCCTCTACTTCTGTTAGAAACTGCCACAGGTCTTTCAGATTGGGTCGAATTATCACCGAATTTCTTAGGATAGTTTTGGGCAAAGTGATCAGTCTCACAACACTAGAAACAAGCTCCACTAAAAAATCTACATACTCCACGATTTAATTTACCATATGTCTGACATGGAGATCTCTCTCCAAATGCTCTACCCGAGTTAGCAGTAAAAGACTAGGATTGTTTAGTTTTCTGCGAAGCAACAACAGAACTATCTCTGTCAGTATATCGAGAACTCGAGCCCTTGCCTCTCATAGCATGATGGGGAGTTGAAGTCGTTCCAACTCTTTTCCCCGTATACATACTCTATTCCTCTGCTAGAACTTGAGCTCTTTCAATAGCATTTGCTCGATTAATGAATTCTTGCAAGCTAGGTAAGTTCAAAGCCATCATTATCTCTTTCAACTTTGGCCTCAAACCTTCAATGAACCAATCACATCGAGCCTTCTCATTGGGAGCCACCTCAGTAGAAAAATGACTCAGCTTGTTGTATTCAGCCTCGTACTCATGTACAGCTCGATCACCTTGTTTCAAATTAAGGAACTTCAGTAGCATCGCCCGTCTAAACTGCTCACCAACATATTTGTTCTTAAATTCCACTAGGAAGAACTTATCAAAATCCGAGCAGTGAATACTTTCAAGCATTACCATTACATCATTTAACCATAAGTCAGCCTCCATAGGACCTTCATCCTCTTCTCCCCTGAACTCAGGAGCTTCTAAACTCTTCAATTCTTTTGGAATCAACATCCTCGGTACTGGAGGAACATGGGGAGGTGGAGGAGGTTAGAATTATGTCAATATAGCATCGAGAGCTTGCATAAAAGCTCTAAACTTTGGAATAGGCATACCCTGATTTACCGATACGCTAGTGTTATCAGATGAAATCAGATGCTCCCTATTCTCCTCATAGCTTTCACTACCCAATCCCTCTCTATTTTCTCACTCAGCTGCTCTTCGCGAGTTTGACGATTCTGACATCTTCTAGGACATACATAATAATAATACTAAGTTAGTAAAGAGTGACATCAATCACACTCTAATGACACCATATCAGTAACCTTGACAATCTTAATGTCATGTAATCCCTTTTTCTAAATTCAAATAAACCCAGTTTCGGTCGAGAATCGGCTAAACCTGTAGCTATGATACCAGTAAATGTAACACCCATTTCCCATATATGTTTTCGTACACATGTCACAAGTGTCACATGACTTTTAAAAACATTTTCTTATTTATAAACCCATAAAATTTTGTTTCAAAATTAAAACAAAACATTTTTAATATAAGGTAAATCATTTGTTGTGAACTGTTACAAAGTTATAACTTAAATACATTACAGAGCATTTTTCTTAGATTCATATACATGCCATCTAATTATCAAAAGAAGACTTGATTGTCCTATTTACTGATGAGTCAACCTTGGATTGATGTTCTCTGCTGCACTCCTTACTCTGCTAGTCTTTGCTTTTCCCTACGCATGAAATCACACAAGTTAAGTATTTACTTAGTGTGGCATAATAATGTAATTGAACTGAAATTCATACATAATCATATCATAGCTATAGAAATACGAACTAATTTGTATACTTCATAAAAATTAGTTAATCATTTCAATTAAACCCAAGTTTCTTTCATATAGTCATTAAAACTATTCTTAGTATGCCAGTATACTTATTTTTTCTATATTTTGTTCCCAAATATACTTTATTTTTCCCAATATAGGTTAAATGACAATATAAAGTACATGCATTTCACCGAAGTGCCGAAATGGTCATTCACTTTTTATGAATACCATGAGTTGCACCTTTTATGCCAATAATGCACCGTTATACATTTTCATTAGTGTCACTTTTATACCGATAATACACCGTTATGCATTTCCCCTTATGGCACCTTTTATGCCGATAATACACCGTTATGCATTTTCATTTATGGCACCTTTTATACCGAAAATGCACCGTTATGCATTTTCATTTATGGAATCTTTTATGCCAATAATGCACCGTTATGCATTTTCATTTATGGCACATTTTATGCCGATAATGCACCGTTACACATTTTCATTTATGGCACCTTTTATGTCGATAATGAATTTTTATGCATTTTTATTTATGGCACATTTTATGTCGATAATACACCATTATGCATTTTCATTTATGGTACCTTTTATGTCGATAATGCACCGTTATGCATTTTCATTTATGGAACCTTTTATGTCAATTCATAGATTTAAACATTTATTTTGGTAACATCGATAACCATTGCACAACATTAACATTCATCCATTCATTTTAGAGCAGTTCATACTCTAAAACTTATTCATAATATCATTTGTATATACACTATGAAAATATACCAAAATGCTATAAAACATACATTTAACAAAACATTCAAGGTTGACTCATCGCGAGTCTTCCTCCTTTCATACAAGTACAATAAATGCACTCACCTGATAAGCCTTGCTAATATGTTGTAATGATGTCCAACTATTTGATAACTTTATCTTTTCCCTTTTTCTTGCTTGACTCAGGAGCTTGGTTATGATCTACACAAGCATCCATTAAGTACACATACCATACCAATGTTAGTATACTCTCTAACATTTATACTTTAAATAATACTCAAAAGTACTATTATATTCAATTTCTATCAAAATTCCTCCTATCTTAAATTTTCTAGACTCAATAGTATCGGTACCCCTACCATGGTATCAATACTTCTATACTATGGTATCGATACTCCCTTTCAGTATCGATACCATTTCTGCATTCTGGAATCCATGGTATCGATACCCACATCAGTATCGATACTAATTGCATCAGTATCGATATTATTCATCCTAATTCCTCAAATTTAAACCTATAGTATCGGTACTGTTCTTCCAATATCGATACCTTTACCCATATTTTCCATTTTTAGCTCAATTTTTACCTACTTTTTGTTTAAATCTCTTACTTTTTCTTCAAAAAAATACCCTTAAACATAACATCACTTAACACAACTAACTTTCCTCCATTTAGCTTCTTATAACTTCTAAATTCTTCAAAGAACATCTCAAACCAAGAATCATACTACTTTTTCATACATGTTTTTTAATCACATCCAATGTTTCTAATCTCCTAATTACTTAGTTGACAAGTCAAATATACTAGCAAACCTCAGTAAAAACTCATTTCAACATATTATTCAAAAACCCATTTTTTTTAAAATCTCCAATAAACCATCAATCTCTTAGTTTTAATCCTCTTTAACCCTTCCTTAAGCCTCTATAACACTCAAGGTTTCAATACCAACCATTAAACTAAAGGAAAAACCAACTTGGAGGAGGCTCACCTTTGGCTAAGGAGAGAACGGGCACACGGGAAGAAGAAGAAGAAGAGAAGATACTTAGCTTCTTTTTAAACTTACCCCTTTTTCCTATTTTAAATACCCTAATTAAAATAGATTTTAAATTTATTTCCCTCTAAAGGACAAAAATACCCTTTAATTCTTCCATTCTTACTAATTGGTCTTAAACACAATTTCCTAAATCATTTTCTTATACTTTACCATTTATTCAGTTTAATCCTCCAAATTTTTAAATCCATTCAATATAGTCACTGATATGATATTTGGGGTATTACAAGTTGACCATTAATCTTCCCAGTAACTTCTTTCTTACTTGTAATTCTTTGCATGATCTTTGATCTAATTATCTCTATCATGGTCAGAATTGGCTTGTTCCTTGCTTTCAATATCATCTTAACAAAAAAACACAATTAATTGGGATCATGTTCCATTCGTTTCAAAAAAAAAAAAGGTAAATAATAATTTTACCTTGTTAAAACTCTGACACAAGTTGTCAATGAGCATTTCAGACTTGAACTTGTTGAAATATGAAACTTTGACCACTGTGCAGGGTCCTTATTTTCACCTAATCATAAGCATCTCCAGACATTGATCTCATTTCAAACATTGTATTAGTGAACTGTTTCTTGTATGTTGCCCTTACAGCTTTCCATAGTTGATCTTTTAATGCCTTTCTTTGGTTGCTCCTCTTTGACTTGAAGTTGTAATATAGATATCTCAAACATGTTTTGTGCTCTCCATTAGAAAATAGTTCTTAAATTACCTCAACCAAACCCTATAAGCACCAATTAATTAACATTAGTAAAGTAATTGACATACATAAATTTAAATTAACATAAACTTAAATTATTTACCTTCTGCTTGTCTGACATGAATGTATAGTGATGAGAGTTTGTAAGCTCCAGGTCTTCTTCAATAAGTTGTAAAAACCAAGTCCAAGAGGAATGGTTTTCACTCTCAACTAAAGCTTAAGCTAATAAATAGATGCAATCATTTACATCAACACCAACTACTGTCAGTAGATAACCCTATTGATGGCTCTTGAGAAAACAACCATCAAGACTAATGATTGGCTTGCATCCTACTTTGAAGCCATATTTGCAGGCTTGAAGACAAATATACATCTTAACAAAGTCTTTATTATCTAGATGGCATACAGTTATTGTCCCAGGGTTTGTACTTCTCAATTCAGCAAGGTAATCATATATCCTTGCATATTGGTCATCTTGATTTCCATGTATCATCTTCAAAGTTGCTTGTTTTGATCTACTACATTTCGAGAGTGGTACATCAAGGATGTGATCATTTCTCACATCTTATCTTAGGGAACTAATGGAGTAATTTGGGTCAACTCTAAATTTCTCAATGTATTCCTTAGCCAACCACTTATATGTACAATTCATGTTTTTCATGTCTCTAATACAAATATGTTCTCCAAAATATGTCTTAATCTGCCAAGTTGTGTCACTCTTATATTTGGGATTCACTCTCGATACCCAAATCATCCATGGGTAACCATTCTTACACACAACCAAGAGTCTTCTAGAATCATTTACCTTAAGCCTCACATTGTACCTATTTTTCACTCCATATTGTCTCACTGTAGCTTTAATGACTTTTTGGTTAGAAAATAACATTTCTTTCCTAAACTGGGGATTTTCTAAGTCAACTACACTATTGAACTCAGGGCACCTTCTCATGTGACCATCTGTTCCATAGTCACTTGCATTGTGTAATAACTCTAAACCCTTACTGTTATCTTCACTATTTATTACCTCATCTTCATTGCCTAATGTAAATCCAGGTATATCCCTATCAACTCCCATAAGGAAATCACGCATTTCATCCTCACCATCAGCCAAGTCATTCTCACTATCCTCAAAAACATTTTTTCCAGCAGTTCACCATCAACCAAGTCATTCTCACCATTACTTTCAGTTTCAGGATTAGGTTGAACTTTAACAATGGGTACAATTTCAATTTTGGTATGTGTTTCATGTATGTGTTCCAAGGCTTATTCAATGTAAACATGAACATACTTATTCCTAGGCATATTACATAACATACTTAACTCATCAACATCAGTTTTCAATGTATTCAGAGTTAATACACCCATTGGTTTCTACCAATAAATTCCACATGGATTGAGATATCTTAAGTCCTTAACCATATCAGTGATGACAAGTATATACATAGACTCAATCTTACACATATCAAAGAAAGAAAATCTTTGACCAGTATATTCTAGTATAGGGTGATTAGCATTAATAACATAACCATCATGGTGAACCACAACTATGCAGTATTTTGAAGATGTAGTTGTGACATGATTAAAAAATTCATTAATTTAAAGATGTGGCCATTGATTTTATTAATTTAATGTTCATTTAAATATTTTATATATTATACCCTAGAAAAAGGTAATAGCCAACAAAAAACAATAAGGCACATGTGGTCTTCATTCACCTTATCCAAATAAAAAGCAGTAAACTAATGTCAAAAGCATGTGGTCCTAAAAAATCAATGCATATATGGTCCTTTCTTCTGTCACAATAACCAACACATACTAACCAACAAACTTATAGTTATCACCAACACATACAATAAACAAAGTTGAACCACAACAAAGCAACACACATATATATTAGCAACACACACGAATATATCCAACAAAAAATAAGAACAATAGCAAATCAACACACATATATACCCTAATCTACTGTATCCAAAATCAATTTCATATATATTAACAGAATAATGTAAAAACCCAAAATGGAATAAAAACCTTAATTTTTTAGGGAAAAAGTAAAACCCTAATTGTGGGTCACAATCGGCATATATAAATAACAAGTTGGAACAACTCATCTTATGCCATGCCAGCAACATGCCTAGAACGCAACATGGGTCTTCTCAAGACTCTTATATATTTAACCCACGAACACCTTCGCTTTCGAACCCACACAGAAAATGCAACTTTACCTCAACTGATTTCACAAATAAGCCGTCTAAATGTAGAAAAACTTACTACCTGTGCGAAAATTAAACCCTCAACTTATATCAGGGTAAACGATTTGGGAGAAATTTGGAAGAAAATTTGAAGAAGGTTTTCAGAACCACTATCGTGCTTTAGGTAAATTAGAGTTAAACGAATAGTCATTTGGGTAATTTTATTTTACTCTTTTTTAAGTAATTTTAATTTATTTTATGACGTGTTATTTATTTCTGAAGTGTTATCAACAACATTTTTAAACACTTAAAAATCATTGAAATAATTCCACCTCATTCAGCCATTACAGATTAAACGGTTGAGTGACCAAAAATGTTCATTGTATAAAGTTCAGTGAGCAAATTGAAAAAATTGAAAGTACAATGAGTTAAACAGGAGAGAGTAAAATTTAGTAAGTAAGCGTGTAATTTACCCTACCATTAAATCTTATTGTTTTTTATCGATTTTATTATAAATTGAGAATTAATACTATTTTAGCACAATTTACACTTTAATTATATTTTTGTGTTATTAATTTAGTAACAATGCACTTACATGAACAATAGTTTTCGTTACTCCATCCAGATATGCATCGAGGGGACGATTGGGGGCAGTTATTCATATGAAATTTTAAATTCTCATATAATTTAGGTATTTTCTATTGATAATTTGTTTTCGTCACCTAAAATTTTATAAGTTTATCCACTCTTAAATTTTTGTAAGTTTACCTTCAAACATAAAATTATGTGTTTGTCTCTGACTATGTTGATGTAACGTTAAACCAAAAAAATATCATTTTGTTTGAGAAAAAATTAGACTCACTAATGAATTTCCAAAGAAGACTTTTCGTATCATCACAAGGTTCTCTACTCTTTTCTTACCTCAATGAGAGTTGAGCTTCTGCATGTCTACCAACTTATAAAGATCGCCTCGTTGTTGTTTCATGAAGGGAATACTTTCCCTAAATTTATTCACAAGCAACAACTTAGAACGATCATTTATGTTTTCATCAAATAAATACTAGGTGGAAGCAGCAATTGACTATCAGTCACATGCGTTGCTCGACTATCAAAGAACCGATTGTTGGTTATATTTTTTAATAATGCAAAGAAATAAATATATTTATTTGAATTTTAAATTTTAATTTAATTAAAATTCAAAGTTTGAAATGTTGAAATAGTAGGAAAGGTTGAAATTTTTAGAGGATTTTTTTTATTTTTCTTTTGGAGATTTTACCCAAACACCCCCATTTTTTAGCTATAAAAGGAGGCCTTCTCTTCACTTTCAAATCACTCTCACTTCATTCTCCTCCTTTTTTTCTCCTATTTTTTTTCTTCACAAATCACAGTGAAGTTTTCCTTTTTAGTGGCCTTTGATATTTTTACGGTAAGATTTACTACGGATAAAATACTTTCCTTTCTTCAAGAAAAGAACAACACTATTCAGAGTTCCATTTCCTTATTTTGGGTATAAGAAATTTGGAAAACTGTGTTAACCTTAGGGGCAACATCCACTGTTAGGGATTACACCAGTCTGGGCGAAATTGCTTATAAGGTAGTGACTACATGACACAGTAAAATTACTTGGTCTTCATTTATTTACCTTATTTATTTTTTCCAGTTTGTGCTAATCTTTTATTTTGTAGTAATCTATTTTCAACAATTTAAAGCAATTTATACTTACTGCTAATTCATGGCTTTCACAAATAAGTTCGGCCCTGATCTATCCAAAACTTAAACCGCTGGATGAAACCAACTACCATCACTGGTCACTAAGAATGATGATTTTCTTTGAACAATTAGAAGTTTATTATGTCTTATGTGATGCCCCCGCCATCGATGAAAATGAAGAAGCTTTTGTTGTTCCCCAGATGATGCAGCCAAAGCCAAACATGAGAAGGATAAGAAACTAGTAAGAGGTGATATGCTTAGTCACATGGATAACAACCTCTTTGACTTGTTTTTAGAGAAAAATTTTCCAAATCCATCTGGGATACTCTACAAAAGAAGTATGAAGCATATGATATTAGAATCAAGAAATATGTCGTCAAAGAATGGTTAAAGTTTCAAATGACCGACGATAAGCCCATCATGGACCAAGTGCATGTTTATGAAAGGCTTGTCTCTGACATCCTAGCTGAAGGGATGAAAATGTGTGAGATTCTTTAGATGAATATGTTGATCGAAAAGCTACCCAAGTCATGGTCTAACTATCAGAATATCTTGAAGCATAAGAAGCACAATATGTCCTTGGAAGAGCTCATCTATTACATAAAAATCAAGGAAGCAAATCATCTTAAAGATAAGGATTATGTTCCTATAAATGAATTATATTTTAAGGCTAATCTCATGGAATCATCCTATGGTGCAAAACATAATAGGTTCAAAAATTCTTCTAACCCAAAAAAGAAAAATAACTCATAAGCAAAGAAGGAAACTAACTTTAAAAAGACGGGAACTAAACATAAGTTAAACAACCCAGTGAGTTAATACATATGTGGAAAGTTAGGACACAAAACATACTAATGCTTTCCTCGTTCTGATCGTCATAAGCATCATAATCAAAATGTGAATAAACCACAAGAAAATATGATCGAGAATCCAGATGAGATGATTGTTATTGTGGTCTTTGAGGTCAATTTAGTGTAAAATCAAACTGAGTGGGTAGTGGACACCAGTGCTTCCAAACACTTTTGTGCTAATAGAGAAATGTTCATCGAGTTTGAAGATTTAGGTATAGTTGAACAAGTCTATATGGGAAACTCAAGTAGTTCAGAATTATTCGGTAAAGGAACTATCATACTTAAAATTGTGCTTCTGAAAAAACTCTAGTCTACATAATGTTTTGTATGTTCCTGAGCTACGTAGAAATATTATTAGTTGTGGACTCTTAAATAAGGAATGAATTAAATTAGTATTTGAATATGATAAACTTGTATTATCTCGTAATGGTGATTATGTGGGGAAAGGTATTTATGAAGGGGCTCTTAGTGATTGAAACTATGACTAATATTATGAATAAGACATCTAGTTCTGTTTATACCATTGAGACTTAGGATATGTGGCATGCTAGATTAGGTCATGTGAACCTTCACTCTTTAAAAAGGTTAAAACAAATGAGCATGCTTCATAATCTAGATGAAATCACCTTTAATAAATGTGAAATATGTGTTGAAGAAAAGTATGCTAGACCTCCCTTTAAATCTGTTACTTCTAGAAAAACTAAATTTTTAGAATTAGTTCATATAGATTTAGCAGAGTTTAGAAATATAAAGAGCAAAGGTGAAAAAAATACTATATCACTTTTGTTGATGATTACTCTAGATTTTCTAAAGTTTGTCTCTTGAGGTCTAAAGATGAAGTAGAAAAAGTATGTTTAGTGTATAAAGCAGAAGTAGAGAACAAATTTGATAAAAAGAATTAGATCTAATAGGGGAGAAGAATATATGGCTAATCTACTTAAAGAAACTTTTGAGAAAAAATGTATTATTCATAAGTTTTCTTCCCCTTATACTCCACAAGAAAATGGCATAGCTGAAAGAAAGAATAGAACTTTAAAGGAAATGATGAATGTTTTTTTTTTTGCTTAGCTCTGGTTTATCTGATAACATGTGGGGGGATGCCATACTTTATGCTAATCATATTCTTAATTGAGTGTCTCATAAAAAGTTAAATTGTACCCCATAAGAGTAGTTAAAAGGTCATACTCGTAATTTAGACTATCTAAAAGTGTGGGGGTACCTAGCAAAGGTAGGATTGCTTACTTTTAAAATGAACACAATTAGATCTAAAACTATTGATGATATGTTTATTGGTTATACTTTAAATAGTTCTACTTACAGATTTATCCTCTTACATGATTATTCAATATGTGAATCTAGAGATGCATTATTCTTTGAAAATGTTTTTCCTCTTAAAAGTCATAGTAATCATGACTTGAAATTAGATGAGAAAATTTCTTCTCTAGGAAAACTACTAGAGATGATCGAAATGATGATGAACCTAAGAGGAGTAAAAGGCAAAAGGTAGCAACTAATTTTGGACCTGATTTTTTTACTTCTTTCATAATTGTTATTAATGATTTAGACTCATTTAGTGATTCAATAACCAATGCATTTTTAATAGATGAATATCCAAAAAATATATGATGAAGCTATTGGTTATATTGATGTCGGTTTTTGGAGAAAAGCTATTAAAGATTAATCATAATCCATTTTATCTAATCATGCTTGGGAGTTATTTGACTTGCCTAAAAGTTTTCACCAACAAGTAACAAATGGATCTTTAGATAAAAGATTAAGTAAGACTAGTTGTAAAAGGATTTTCTCAATAGTTTAGGATTGACTTCTTTGATACATATCTACTGTTACTAAAATATCCACTATTCGTGTTTGATTTAGCTTCTATTCACAACTTGTTGATACATTAGATGGATGTGAAGACAACCTTTTTGAATGGCTTTGGATGAGGAGATTTACATGGAGCAACCTCCTGGATTTGTGGCACTTAGGAAGGAAAATAAAGTTTGCAGACTCAGAAAATCTTTATATGGTCTCAAACAAGCTCCAAAACAATGGTATGAGAAATTTCATAAAACTATTCTCAGTTATGGTTTTATAATTAATGGTGCAAATGCATGTGTGTACTCTAAATTGTTTGGATCTGATTGTGTTATCATAAGTTTGTATGTAGATGACTTATTAATTTTTAGTACACACCTAAAAGCCATTAAAGAGACTAAAGATTTTCTATCCACTAAGTTTGAAATGACTGATTTGGAAGAAGTTGATGTAATTCTAAGGGTAAAAGTGACTAAATCAGATGAGGGACGCACTTTAAACCAGTCTCGTTACATAGAGAAAATTTTGAAAATTTTAACAGTTTTGATGTAATCCCTGTAAGTACCCCTTATGATCCTAGCATTCAACTCAAAAAGAATAAATGGAATAGTCTCACAATCTGAATATGTAAAGATTATTGGAAGCCTGATGTTCTTAATGAATTACACTCGACTTGATATTGTTTATGTTGTTAATATGTTAAGTAGATATACTCACAATCCTAGTGTTGAGCATTGGAATGATGTTAATCGTTTACATAGATACCTTAAAGGTACAATAAATTATGAACTTAAATTTATTGGATATCCCGTAGTCCTTAAAGGATATTGTGATGCAAACTGGGTAACTAATAATGATGAAGTAAGTTCCATTAGTGGGTATATTTTTAATTTACGTGGAGCAGTTATTTATTGGAAGTATGCCAAACAAACGTATATTGCTCGCTCCACCATGGAATCAAAGTTTATTGCTCTTGATTTAGCTGGGTAAGATATCGAGTGGCTTAGGACTATGCTTGCAGAGACTCCTTAATAAGGGAGACCTAAATATCCAGTGTCTTTATTATGTGACCCACAAGAAGCAATTTGTGTTGTTAATGATCAATCTTACAATGGTAAGAAGAGGCACATCAGGATAAGACACGAATCTAGGAGACATCTTATAAAGAATGGAGCACTCGCTTTAGAGTATGTGAAATCTAAAAAGAACCTTGTTGATCCCTTAACTAAAGGGTTATGTAGAAAAATGGTTCTTGATTCCTAGATGGGAATAGGACTTAAACCCATTGGATGAATAATTCATATCGTACACTTCTACCCATTCATATTACGTATCGTGTACACTAGAGAGGTTGAGTTTTATACTCTTATTGAATCCATAGCCCAGAATTTGTGTGGTCTTAGTGAGACAAACTTGATGGATACATTAATTTATAAAGTTGAGTTTTACACTCTTAATGAATTCATAGATCAAGTTTGTGGGTAGTCCTAGTGAGACGGACTTGATGAATTCACCAGGTTCATAATAAGATGTTGAGCTTAATAAAAGCTCTTAATGATTTTATATCCCTAATTCGGGTGGTTTATATTGAGATAGACTTGATGAAATCACCTACGAAAGTGTGAAGGAGTAGTCACATTCTATGAAAGACTTTAGGTCTTCTTTCTAGAGCACTTATGAGCATACTGAGGTATTATTTGGCAAAATGTTTGAACTATCATGGAACTCAAATAGATTTTAGGTTAGTTGTGTGTTATGAGTTAACCCTAATCTTAACAAGTTCAAGATTCATTCACTTGTTAAATAGAAGAATTACTCATTCCAGTATGTACTAGTTCAAATCTAAC
The DNA here is from genome assembly GCF_006381635.1 of Hibiscus syriacus. Taxonomy (NCBI): domain Eukaryota; kingdom Viridiplantae; phylum Streptophyta; class Magnoliopsida; order Malvales; family Malvaceae; genus Hibiscus; species Hibiscus syriacus. Next base: position 8,744,791 of record NW_024063538.1, on the reverse strand, counting down.
ATATACTAGTGCTTAAGCAACTAATTTCATTGTTTTTTTCCTTTCAATTCTTTTGTGGAATTTTACTTCTTTGCATTAGTGGGGGATTGTTGGTTATTTTTTAATAATAAAAAGAAATAAATATATTTATTTGAATTTTAAATTTTAATTTAATTAAAATTCAAATGTTGAAATGTTGAAATAGTAAGAGAGGTTGAGATTTTTAGAGGAATTTTTGTTGATTTTTGTCTTGGAGATTTTACCCAAATACCCCCATTTTTAGCTATAAAAGGAGGCCTTCCCTTAACTTTCAAATTACTCTGAGTTCATTCTCCTCATCTTCTCTTCTATATTTTCTCTTTTCACAAAGCATATCGAAGTTTTCCTTTTTATTGACCTTTGATATTTTTTCTGGCAGGATTTACTCTAGATAAAATACTTTCATTTCTTTAAGAAAAGAGCAACACTATTTAGAGTTCTATTTCTTTATTTCGGGTGTACGAAATTTAGAAAACTGTGTTAACCTTGGGGGCAACGTCCATTATTAGGGATTATACCAGTTCGGGCGAAATTGCTTCTAAGGCAGCGATTACACGACACAGTAAAATTACTTGGTCTTCATTTATTTACCTTATTTTTTTCAATTGGTGCGAATCTTTTATTTTACTGTAAGCTATTTTTCAACACTGATATATGCGATTATTATGTCCTCTTCATGTTCTGTGGTATCTAGAACTTCTCCAAACTGCCACAATGCAATAAATTTATCCTTGCTTGTTAGTTAAAAGATTTAAAGCCACAAAAAAAAAGCATGAGTGACCCCCAAGTTACGTAACCGGCTATGGGAACTTGAGCAGGTGAACAAGTTACAACATATAGTTATCGTTCTAGACAACAATGAGGTCTTAAGGAATCAAGTTTCCCATTCCGAGGAATAGACTCCACTTATACCATTCGGTATCCATGTCGATAACGAAACATCGATTGCGAATGAGTATTTTTCAAAGCATAAATAACCAAATAAGGAAATAGGTCACCCTTTCTCTGTCATCCAACCTGAAGAGCATTAGACCACTGCATTTTAGTTTTGGACTGCTTCTGGTACTAGCGCCATTTTTATTAAACGAAACACATGGTATCCCTTTACACGAGTCGACTGAAGAAAGTGAGAAAAATCAAAACCATACCTGATTATCCATGGCCTTGCATATGTTACAACAGGAAAAAAAATTAGTAGATGAACAATTAACACGCAGAGATATAAACAGCGAGAAGTACACTCTTCCACATTGCAAAACAATATTTAGCTCACTATATCATCAAATAAGGTCTTCAAGTCTGAGAAAGGTCGAATGTTCAAGATCGAAATCGTAATGTCGAATATATAATTGTCTCACCTTTCAATGGAGAATTAAACAAACTTCTTGCTCCATATATCATTGCTAATTTTGTAAAGTGAACATCGTAACAGATGCTTATACCAATACGCCCAACATTTTTTTGTAGTACATATCATATCATAGCATCACCACCTGCATCAAGGTTTCCCAACTAGTTCAGACTTGGATGCTGGTTCCATCAAGGATGATGTTGTTGAATTGGATCTTATTTCAAGCTTTCGTTAAGGTAGATCCTACATATTATGATAAGATATTATATTGTTTAAGTAAAATCATAAATTTAAATTCTAATATTGTAAATAGGAAAAATTAAAGTGGAAAGATAATAAACTTCTCCATAATTTGAATTAAATTAGTTGGTCAATACATTAAATAGAAATGGTTATAAAATATATTCCAACTCAGATGTTTTAAAGAATATTGTAATTAAATTAAAATTTTAAGTTTGAAATATTAAGTTAAAAAAATAAAAGCTCCGTGAAACTAGGGTTTTGCTAGGATTTTGCTCCGGTTTGGCATGATGGAACTGATTCCACCGGATCCGGGAGTGGATCGGCATATCAGTCCGGTGGTTCTGGAGAGGTCGGGCTCTCCAGTAGCGACTGAATCTCAGCTCTCTTTGAAGAAAGTGAGAAGTGAGGATAAAGATAATTCATCTGCGGACGTTGCTATATCGGACGTTGTGCCAATTGCAGCAGTGGAAGGTTTGTCTTCTTCTGTCAGGGCTGCTCCTTCCTCGACGCCTGGGGTTAAGTCTTATGCAGCCACTCTTACTCAGGGTGTTAGCGATGGTTAGGGGTATAGCTTGGATCTGTTTGATAAAGAAGTTGACATCCGGGATGTGGACGTGGTGGTTGATACTAGCGATCCCTATTCGATTATCACCTTTTCGGACATGTTTCATGACGCGATTGATAGAAACATGAAGCGCTCAGTCATCGTCCAGTCACTGGGGAAATCCATTGGTTATACAACTGTTGAAACGGTTTTTTCGTAGAGGGATCTTGTTTCGAAATAATTTTTTTGTGACCGGTTAATGATAAAACGTGGTTTGAAAAGTCGCCACCAATATTTGATTAGGGTTTGATTGGGCACCCAAACACGTATTTATCATTTTAATAAAATATTAATTTTAATTAAACAACAAACTTGCGGTCTGTGTTATCAAAATTCAAGTTCGGGAGTCGGTTACGTGTGGGGAATGATTAGCACCCCCACAACGCCCTAAACCGGTACCTAGTCGATTAATTAGTTGTCTTTGTAATGAAATTTACAAGTTCGAGTCTAGTTTAATTTACAATCCCCTAAAAATAATATTCTTTGAATTTTTGGACGAAACATGATAATATTTAATTATTTCCTATCGAGAAGAATCAATCTCTCATACCTTAAATCATTCGATTCTTACTACAATCGAAATAAAAAAAAATATTAAAATTACATTCTGAAGTTCATTATTTATTCAAAAGAACAACACCCAAAATAATTTTAAGAGAGAAAACGATAATATCTAATTATTTCCAATCGAGAACAAAAGACCTCTCATATCTTAAAACAGTCATTTATTACTCCAATCGAAATGAAGAGATATCATTATTCCATCTTAAAATTCAATATCGATTCGAGTGAAAACAATAATATCTAATGATTTCCAATCTGAAATAAATGACCTCTCATACCTTGAAGCATTCATTTATTGCTCCAATCGAAATGAAGAGATATCACTATTCTATCTTTAAAATCAATATTAATTCAAGAGAAAACGGTGATATCGAATTATTTCCAATAGAGAATAAATGACCTCTCATGCCTTAAAGCAATCATTTATTACTCCAACCGAAATGAAAAGATATTATTATTCTCAATATCGATCTGAATGTTATTATTTTGAAAACCCATTGGAAAACACATGCAAAAATAAAGCAAATTAAAAGCATATCAAGCAAGTATAATTAATTATTTATTTTACCAATATTTAATGAGAATAAGGATGTTCAATTATTTAAATACCTCGAGACGAGACCTTAGATACAATCTAACAGTCTTTTCTCAATGAATTTAATTAAAAGAACATGATCTTTTTCCCAATCCCCGAATTTTAAAATAGATTCGATTTAATTCGTGTCACTAAATGGGGTAGACTTTCATTTTAAAATTATAAAAAGTAACATTCTTATACGTTAAGACAGACACTTTACGACAATATTAAAATGAACGAATATTTCCCTTAGTCAATTTATTTCGATTCAAGTCAAGAGATGCTTATGAGGGTATCATGCAAAATTAATTAAGGACTAAAATGAACTAACATGCAAGCAACATGCAAAAATTAATATAAAATAAAAATAGGATTAAAACATAAACAATCAAACCAACATGTCAAAATTAAAATAAAATAAAGTAGAAAAGTGACTAAAATGAGCATGGTTAATATTTAGTACTAAAATTACAAAATATAAAAATAAATAAAATAAGGGGGCTAAATAAAAATAAAATAAAATTGCATGGCCAAAAATAAATAAATAAATAGATTATGGTTCGAAACATAAACACGCATAAACTACAGGGGCTATTTCCTGAATATTCATTTTTTCTAACCTAAAACATACATTCAAAATAAAAAAAGGGAAATTACTAAATCAGTCCATAAGTATTTTAAAAAAATTAAATCATCACTACACATGACCAAAATGTAAAAACACGCTAAACATATAGGGATTAAAAAGTAAATAACCCTAAAAATATATAACATGTATAAAAATGGGTAAATTACAAAAATAGTCCCTATAAGTGACTAACATACAGAAACACGCTAAAGTTAGAGGGACTAAAAAACAATTAAACCAAAAATTACAAAGCATACATGGAAATGGGTAAATTATAAAACAATCCCTATAGGTGACTATTTTACAAAAACACACATAAGTTAAGGGACCTAAACGTGATTTCCCCTAACTTTTTCTATATATACAATATTTTTCTTTTCATTTGAACCGAGTTTTCAAAAAAAAACTTTATAAACCTCTCTCTTCTCTCTTTTCCTTTCTTCGGTCGGCCTCCCTACAATCTCGATCGGCTGCTGCACACGGTGGTCAGAGTTCTCAAACCGACCCAAAAATAGCCTAAAACACTCTCCTCACTCTCCTAAACCTTTATCTAGGACTTAAACTACCTAAAACACTCCTAAACGACCCAAAAAAATGTCCCTACCTTTCAGTTCTCACAAGCTCCGACCGTCACGAAGACCTCCCCACGACTCATGTATTTTTTCTATATATATCCCTCTCTTTTCATTTTAGGGTTCATGAAAAGGCTTTTTTATTATTTGTTATTTTAAAACTGTAAAAAAAACACCAAAATATACCTTCCAAAAAAAACTTTCGACTTTCTTTTTGCTTTTATTGCTTTCAAAAATCCCAGGTTGTTTATATTTGTTCGGCTTTATATAACACATATTTTACAGATTTTTAATCATTTAAACGAAATAATTACAAGTTTTTTGCGTGTGGGTGGCTTGTGTGTTGATTTAGGATATCTGACAATGCAGGGGCATCGGTTGGTGGCAGCATCAGTGACTGGGGATTGGTAGAAAGGGGTGGCGGTAGAGGTTTGATCTGGACCGTTGGATAGGTCCAGATCGTGCGACTGAGATGGATACAGCTGAGATGGGTTAGAGTAAAACCCTAATCTTATAATATCTGAATCGTTGGATCTAAAATCATATCCAACGACTCCTGTTCGACCGGTGCTGGGTAATGAGATAAGAAACCCTAACAGACTGGGCTTCTAATTGGGCTCCACACTTGCAGGGCCTACTGATACTCTACAATGGTGTGGGAAAGACCCAAAAATAGGTAGCTATAGATGGGTTTGAACTGGCTGGTGGGCTGGATAGTTGTATTTCGAGATTAGGGCTTATATAAGCCTACAGAAATAAATAATAATAATAATAATAATAATAATAATAATAATAATAATATACTAATAATAATAATAATAATAATAATAATAATAATAATAATAATGATATTAATAATATTAATAAATAATAATATTTATTATTAATAAATAATATAATAATAGCGGGTCAAAATCGAGTGCCGACAACTATCCCTCTTTGCCCAATTTTGTGTCAACAAGAATAGGGAAAAGACGAAGAGACAATGCGTTTTCATCCGGACGACTCCTTGCTTTTAAATCTGATGAGGGATCTACTCTATTGTTTCTTTAGGGTAGATCAGATTGAGAAACATTGAATCATTCAACTGTTCCTCAGGGAAGATTAAATCGAGGTAGACTTGTTCCACTGTTACTTAGGAAAGCTCAAATCTTGAAAGATAGGGATCTATTCCGCTTCTTCTTAAGGGAAAATCATATATGGGTATGTTAATTCATTCCACTATTACTCAGGGAAGATTGAATCGAGGCAGACTTGTTCCATTGTTACTCAAGGAAGATAAAATCTTGAAAGACAGTGATATGTTCCGCTTCTTCTTGAGGGAAAATTAGATTTAGGGACGTTGATTCATTCCATTGTTACTCAGGGAAGATTTAATCGAGGTAAACTTGTTCCACTATTACTCAGGGAAGATCAAATCTTGAAAGAGATGGATATATTCCACTTCTTCTTGAGGGAAAATTAGATCTGGGGACATTGATTCATTCCACTGTTACTCAAAGAATATTGAATAGAGGCAGACTTGTTCCACTTTTACTCAGGGAAGATCAAATCTTGAAATAGAGGGATATGTTCTGCTTCTTCTAGGGGAAAATCAGATCTGGGGACGTTGATTCATTCCATTGTTCTCAATGGAAGATAGAATTGAGGTAGACTTATTCCACTGTTACTCAGGGAATGTCAAATCTTGAAAGAGAGGGATATGTTCCACTTATTCTTGAGGGAAAATCATATCTGGGGATATTGATTCATTCCACTGTTCTTTAGAGAAGACTGAATCGAGGCAGACTTGTTCCACTGTTACTCAGGGAAGATCAAATCTTGAAAGAGAGGGATATGTTCCACTTCTTCTTGAGGGAAAATCTGATCTAGGGACGTTGATTAATTCCACTGTTACTCATGGAAGATTGAATTGAGTTCGATTCACTTTTCTTGTCTTCAAGAATATCAAATCTGGAATTAAATATTAACCCTTGTTAGTATGTGTTCGAGGATTCGAAAACATTATACCTAAAAGTCTTGGGAGTATAATCTTTGGAAAGTGATTTCTTTTGTGGGAGCTTGTCTATCCACCACCAAACATGGAATCTAAATTGGTTACTTTTATGTTGGGTCCTTACATCTCCATCTTCTCCTTTTGGAGAACCTGTAAGTACTCAATTGCATTTATCATTATCATGCATTTTATGTCATGATCCTATTTATGCCTAAAATGTGTGCAATGGTGCAGTTTTTTATGGTATTTTCTTTTCAAACGAGAATTCTCTTTTATAGACAGCCTTGTAATTCAGTCAACAACAGTTCACCTAATTGAAAACTCTGGTCGGACACTCTTTGGTTGAACGTGACTCTAATTATCTTTACTCTTGAACACAAGCGCTACTCACGACTAGCTACTTGATCGATGACGAACCTCTTGGATTATCCCACCTTGCTGAGCTTTTACGTGTAGCCCAAGGCTTTAACTTTATGTAGCCCATCATCATGTAAGCTTCATGCTAAAGCCATTTTCAACTTTGTAATACCTGTACTTTTCCAAAACTTTTTGTATAATAATACACGATGATCTCATGTTTTATAAGTTAATCTACATGTTTTTATTTTCAATTAGGATCTTGCAACATGGTTTTAACAAGAAAAATACCTCTTTTTATTTATATAAATAAAGTGTTTTAGGTAAATACATGACAAGCGTTTAACTGGAATAATCAAAAGAAAACACAATAGGCGTCCTCAGATATCAATACTATGAATGCTTTTGAATTGACACGTCATATAATGAATCTAGTGTAGCTTCTGTCAAAGGGATCTTGAGGATTGTAACAATGCGCAAGGGTGTGAAATTCCCCATGTACTACCAAATTCCCCAAATGTTGGATGTTGTAAACCACTATTTGAATCTCATTTACTTTCTAGTTATCCAAGCCTTTTTTATTTCCAGTCCAAACCTTGACCACCATTTCAAGTCTTCAAAACTAATTCAGAACCTCTACCATGCACGAATTCTAAATTTACATAATTCTCAAGCCGCCCTTTGCGTGTTTTCAACTTGAGACCTCCTTTGGTTTCAATACGCTCTTTACGGTCTTGAACCCCCTTTTATTTGTTATCTTTTTCTTTTCTTTTCTTTTTTATTTTCTCTTTTCTTTTTATTTTTTATTTCTTTTCTCTTTTCTCTTTTTTCCTTTTTTTCATTTTTATTTTTCATTCTTCAGGCAAAGTACTTCTTGGCAGTGTCAGAACTATGGTCTATCCATCTTGGTGAGGATCAAAGATCCTCTGGAAACGACCTTCTTTATAACATAGGGCCCTCCTAATTTGGCATCCATTTTCCTCTAAAGTCTTTTTAAATTGGCAGAATCTTTCTAAGTACCAGATCTCCTTCCTAAAACATTCATGGGCAAACCTTCTTGTTATGTGCCCTTATCATACATTTCTGATACATTTTTCAATGACAGATAGCTTTTAATCTCTTCTCCTCAATCAGATTTAGTTGGTCATACCTAGCTTGTACCTATTTTGCTTCATCTAGATTAAACTCTGATAGCACCTGAAGTGACGAAATTTCAAACTCGATGGGTAACACAACTTCCATCCCATAGGCTAAAGAAAATTGAGTTGCCCTAGTTGACGTCTTACTGAAGTTCTATAGGCAAACAGGGCAAATGGTAATTTTTTATGCTAGTCTTTATAAGTCTCAGTCATTTTCTCTATAAGCCTCTTGATGTTCTTATTGGCTGCTTCTACTACCCCATTCATCTTTGGGCGATAAGTGGTGGAATTATGATGTTTTATATGGAATTACTTACATACTGATTCCATCATCTTATTGTTTAAATTCAAGGTATTGTTGGTGATAATCTTTTCTGGTAACCCATATCGACAAATAATATCTTTCTTTAAGAATTTACAGACTGTTGACTGAGTAACATTTGCATAGGTAACTCAATGACATCTATACCCCACATAGAGAATGGTCAAGGAGTAGTCATTACATGCAATAGATGAGGAGGGGTTTGGCACTTGTGACATTTTCTAGCTTAATTAATACAATTAGTTTCTATGGTTGATCAGTAATACCAAAATCTCATTATTTGTCTTATCATTACATGTCCATTAGCAAGGGTACCACGTACTCCCTCATACATTTCTTTAATGATCGTTTTATCTTCTTTTACGCCCACACATCTAAACAAAATCTGATCATGACTTTTCTTGTACAAGATCTCGCCATTAAGCACATATCCTACAACCATTCTTCAAATAGCTCTTTTATCATTCTCTGTTGCCTGCTCAAGGTAGCTTTGATAGCTGATGTACTCCAGGATATCATAATACCTGGGACTCACATCCTCTTCTTCTTCTATGCAATAGCAGTAGGTTGTATACTCATAAGCTTGCATCTCAATAGGCATCATACTTGAACGTTCAATTACTTTAAAGGTTGCTACCAAAGTGGCTAGAGCATCCGCCATTTGATTATCTTCTCTGGGGAGGTAGTGGAATGTCACTTCTTCAAACTCTTTGATGAGCTCTAGGACCAACTTACGGTACTCCGCCAATATGGTATCTTTCATTTTCCATTCACCTCTAAGTTGATAAATTACCAGGGTTGAATCCCCATATACTTTGAGTGTTTTTACTTTACGTTCATGGCAGCTCTAGGACCTAGAATATATGCTTCATACTCAGCCATGTTGTTTGTGCAGTCGAAATTCAACCGACTAGTGAAATGATAGTATTCTTCACTAGGTGAGACCAAAATTGCCCCAATCCCATTCTCCAAGGCATTCGAGGCACCATTGAAATTCATCTTCCAATGTTCATTAGTATAAGTAATTGTTTCTTCGGTTGAAATAGCCATTAAGTCTTCATCTGAGACTTCAAAGTTAAGTGTTTCATATTCTTTTGAAGTCCTGCTTGCAATTAAATTGGATATAACACTCCCTTTAACTGCGTTTTGGCTTACATACTGGATGCCAAACTCAGACAATAAAATCTACCAACGAGCCAAGTAGTGTGATACATCATATACTACCTGAGCCTTCGAGTAGTCCAAACTAAAACTCAACACAACATTTTGATCAGTGAGTACTTGCCTCACAATCACTGAACTTTTTGCTGAGGTAGTAGATTGCTCTCTATTTATTCTCAGTTTGGTCATGATGTCCTAATGCACACCCCATTGAATTCTCGAAGATTGACAAGTAAAGAATTAATGGTTTTCCTAAGATTGGTGGCATTAAGATCGAAGCATTTGACAAATATCCATTTATTGCTTCAAATGCCCCTTGGCAACCATCGTTCCATGGCCCCTGGGTTATTTTTACAGAGAAGGCAAAAAATGGGATCACACTTCTAGGGTAATTGTGAAATAAATTGGGAGATGTAGTTTAATCTTCCTATGTTTAATCTTCCTATGAATCCTCAAACTTCTTTTTGTGTTTGTGAGGATTGTAAATCCTGAATATCTTTGACTTTGTCCGGATCTACTTTAATCCCTTTTTTGCTCACTACGAACCCCAAGAGTTTCACAGACGTTACCCTGAAGGTACACTTGCTTGAATTTAGTTTTAGCTGGCATCTTCTTAATATTTGGAAGAGTTTCCTCAAATTACCCATGTGTTCTTCCTCTATTTTTTCCTTAACAATCATATTATCAACATAGACCTCTATTTCTTTATGCATCATGTTATGGAACAGTGTTACCATGGCTTTTTGGTAGGTTACCCCTGTATTTTTTAGCCCAAACGACATCACCTTGTAGCAAAATGTTCCCCACATTGTGACAAAGGTAGTCTTTTCCATATTTCTTGGATGTATTTTATTTGATTGTAAGTCGAATACCCATCCATGAATGAAAATATGGAGTTTCCAGCAGTATTATCCACCATGATGTCTATGTCGGGCAAAGAGAAATTATCTTTCAGGCTGACCCTGTTAAGATCTATATAGTCAACACGCATGCAAACTTTCTCGTCCTTTTTGGGTACTGGAACAATGTTTGCTACACATTCTATATACTTGGCTACTTTTAAGAACCCAACATTGAATTGCTTCTTTACTTCTTCTTTAATTTTTAGCAGTATTTCAAGTCCATCCTTCTGAGCTTTTGTTGTACCAGTTTATATTCTGGCTTTATCGGTGATTTGTATACTACTAACTCAGTATTTTAACCTTCCATGTCCTCATATGACCAAGCAAACACGTCTTTGTAATCTTGAAGTAGCTCAATCAGACTTTGTCATCCTTCAGCAGATATGGTGGTGCCAATCTTTATCTCTTTCTTATTTTCCCTGATCCCAGATTCAAAATTTCAACAGCTCTTCATGAGGTAGAATATGTTTAGCTTCTCTTTCCACCATTTTTAGCAGTTCAGAAGGTAAGTCACATTCTTCATCATTATCATAAACCTCAACTTCCCCCTGACATATGGGCAGCTCGAAATCTATCTCCGGGTCAGAGTCATCAGCATTCATACTATTGATACCAGATGTCCTGAAAGATTAATGGGTGAGGGGATATATATATATACATATACACATACAAGAGAATCTATCCTATATAAAAATAGAATGAAATAATAATATATAATAAATAAAGAATGAAAAAATATGCGAGGGGGAATGTTTTCCACTTTGTGAATTAACATCAATGCATCTTTTTATTAAATATTTTAAAAATAAATATATTAACCCTTTACAAATGATCACCTATTGCTCCGGGTTTTAGACAATAGGGAAAGCTTTTGGGAATTACTCTAAAAAAAATTGTAAACTATAGGTAATTCCTCTACATTCCAATTGTTTAGTACGAAGCCCAGTGGTGCAGGATAAATACCTACAACTATTCCTTCCTCAGAATAGTCACCCGATATCGTATTAATTCCCAAACCTAATATTTACTCAAAATTGCATTAACCGCTTCCCCTGCATGGTTTAGTTGTGGGTTCTGAGCCATATTTGGTTGCACATTATTACCAAAGTTGATGATGTTCCTCTACCTTAATCTTTGGACGATCTTTTTAAAGGCAATACAATTCTGTATTGAATTTCCTGAAGCCCCTACGTGATATTCGCATTGGGCATTAGCATCATACCACTTAGGGTAAGGAGGCTACAACTGTGAAGTGTGGTAAGGAGATACCACATGTTTATCATATAAGATCTGAAACAATTCTTTGTATGTCATGGGGATGGGTCATATTGAAGCCTTTCCCTTTCTTGTCTCGGTTCTCTTGCCCCTTGTCTGGAAGAGTTATGTGTGGATGACCCTGTGGCTTGCGGCTGAGACTCAGTAATGTTGTTACTGACCTCATTATCCTTTATTTTCATTGGTGACTTCCTGTTAGATTCTTCTCCGTCAAGTTTCTCACTCTTGATCACCATTTCGATCATCTCTCCGGTTGTGACCACATCAGCAAAGCTCTTGAATGAATTTCCTATGAGGTGGCCAAAGAATGGATCTCTCAGAGTATTTATAAAAACATGTTTGTTTCTTCTTCCACAAGTGGTGGATGAACTTGTACAACTACAACCCTCCACCTCTGGCCATATTGCCTAAAGCTTTTGTCAGACCTCTTCTTTATGCTTTGTAACATGATTCGATTAGGCCTCACGTCTTTCACGTGCTTATACTGCTCCATAAAAGCTTTAGCCAAGTCCTTCCAAGATTTCATTTGAGCCTGGCTCAACTGATTATACCAATAGATGGCTGATCCTACCAGGTTCTCTTGAAAGTAGTGGATTAACAGTTGATCATCACCACATAGCCGGTCATTTTTCTACAAAACATAGTAATGTGTGCAGAAGGACATCTTGTGCCATCAAACTTTTCGAAATCCAAATTGTTTACTCTTCTTTATTTTGTCCTCCTTATCAAAATATGGGACATCTTCCACAAGGTGCAGATTTACAGAAGTGCCAGGTAAGTTTATGTGTATTCTTCCTGGTTGAGCAGTCACTGCCTGCTGTGCCCTAACGTTCAGTGGTGTAAAGCAAGGGGGATATAAGGGTTCTTTGGAGAACCCAATAGTGGGATCCTTTCCTTGATCAGCCTAAGGTTCGAAGCTGGTTATATATAAGTTCCTCGATAGCAGCACCTACAATCGGAGTCTATTTTTTACTTTTGTTGTTTCCTTGCAACATTCTTGCCATATTTTCTATCATATCATTATATGCCTTCAACATTTTCTCTCACATCTCTTCTTGAGCTTTCTTAAAACTTTCTTGGATTTCAAGTTGAGTCATCTCAATCGGATGCCTAGAAGTGTCCAGTATTCTGCCATACAATCTTTTTATTAATGAATGTGAAAAATATGACTATTAATGAATAATATACAATGCAAAAAGTAAATGCAATGTGAATACAATGCAAGGTGTTGATTCTGGAATGATTCCTTAGAATAACTTTTTATATTAGAAACGAAGTTTGGTTACAAGGCTTAAACATATCACAGATAAATCTGAGCTATCTCTCCTAATTTTTGTATGTGCCCAGTAAACCTAAAATCCTCTAAGCTTCTTCAGTCTCAGCTACAATATTTGGCTAACATCATCAGCTTCATGCGATAGGTTCACCAAGCACTAAGCTACTCCTTGAGCATATTGCAGGTAGCTAGTGATCATGTCATTTTGACGGTCATTGATTGTGTGTACCCGATCATATCTGATACGTACCCAGACTACAAACTATCTCCATTTGTTAGCTGTGACTGCTCAGACTATCTCAGAACATATGTATTATTTTCTACCTTTTTTTGAATCATTCGTTCCATATTACTAGCCTTCTATATGGACATCGATCAAGGATCAATGCCATGGAATGAATAATGCAATGCAAAAAATATGAGAATGAAGTAAACAAAAGGACAAGAGAAAATTATTCAATAATCATAAAGGGATTAATCAGACATAATATAATTTGTCGATAAAAACCTACCTCACATGTTGGCTACCCAATTATGCTTTAGTAAATCCTACCCAAATAAGATTTCTACCCACATTATTTGTTTATAGGAAATCCTAACCTCATGCCATCTAGTTCGCATGCTTATTCGAAAAATAAACCTAACTGCATGATCTCTAGTTCGCATACATTTATTCGAGAATTAAAATTATACTATAAAAATTAAAAGGCTCAAAAGGCTTTTCCTTGTGTACTCTCCTCACGGGATTCTTATGATCTGGGTAAGATGCTATCTGGGTTCTAAGTTTACTATATGCTGGGTTCGGTTCTAAAGTAAGAGGTCCTCAAATTGTCCTTGCCGGTGCCCCTTGGGTTCCCAAATCCTCAATCTTGGCCCATTACAGGCTTTTGGATCGAGTTCAATTCAAGGGGACACACATCCTTATGTCCATACGGAGGTAAAAACCATCATGAAGACAATAAGTCATGAGCCCTATGAGCGATTCACTATCCCATACGGAGGTAAAAGCCACATGAGGGAGTAGCTTCTCACTCCTACTAAAATAGGGTAGAGTGGGGTTTTAGCTCTTGCTATGCAAAGCAACTGTGCAATGTGTGAGGAAAAGCGAAAATAAAACAAAACCACCAAATAGAAGTCTCAAAACTTGAATAGTTATTACTCTTAAAACATTAGCAAACGAATCAGTACAACTATTTAGTGGTTAATTAAATTATAAACACTTATTTAAACCAAACAAGGGATCAAAAACCAAATTAGAACGAACTTGTAATTTTCATTTGCAAAGACAACTAATTATTCGATTAATGGCCTGACTCTCTAAAAAAAAGTCCCCAGTAGAGTCGCCAAGCTGTCGAACGATTTTCTGAAGAGGAAAAGGGGACTCGTTTCGAAATAATTTTTTTGTGATCGGTTAATGATAAAATGTGGTATGAGGAGTCGCCACCAATCTTTGATTAGGGTGTGATTGGGCACCCAAAAACGTATTTTCCATTTTAATAAAATATTAATTTTAATTAAAACAACAAACTTGCGGTCTGTGTTACCAAAATTCTAGTTCGGGAGTCGGTTACGTGTGGGGAAGGATTAGCACCCCCACAACGCCCAAAATCGGTACCTAGTCGATCAATTAGTTGTCTTTGCAATGAAATTTACGAGTTGCAGTCTAATTTAATTTAAGATCCCTTAAAAATAATATTCTTTGAATTTTTGGACGAAACATGATAATATTTAATTATTTCTTATTGAGAAGAATCAATCTCCCATACCTTAAAGCAATCGATTCTTACTCCAATTGAAATAAATAAATATTAAAATTTCATTCTAAAGTTCATTATTAATTCAAAATAACAACATACAAAATAATTTTAAGAGAGAAAATGATAATATCTAATTATTTTCAATCGAGAATAAATGACCTCTAATACCTTAAAACAGTCATTTATTACTCCAATCGAAATGAAGATATATCAATATTCCGCCTTAAAATTCAATATTTATTCGAGTGAAAACGATAATATCTAATGATTTCCAATCGAGAATAAATGATCTTTCATATATAAAGCAGTCATTTATTGCTCCAATCGAAATGAAGAGATGTCACTATTCCATCTTAAAATCAATATTAATTCGAGAGAAAACGGTAATATCGAATTATTTTCAATCGAGAATAAATGACCTCTCATGCCTTAAAGAAGTCATTTATTACTCCAACCAAAATGAAAAGATATTATTGTTCTCAATATCGATTCAAATGTTTATTATTTTGAAAACCCATTGAAAAACACATGCAAAAATAAAGCAAATTAAAAGCATAATCAGCAAGTATAATTAATTTTTTATTCTCTAATATTTAATGAGAATAAGGATGTTCAATTATTTAAATACCTCGAGACGAGACCTTAGATTCGATCTAACAATCTTTTCTTGATGAATTTAATTAAAAGAACATGATCTTTTCCCAATCCCTGAATTTTAAAATGGATTCAATTTAATTTGTGTTACTAAATGAGATAGACTTTCATTTTAAAATTATTAAAAGTAAATTTCTTATACGTTAAGACAGTCACTTTATGAAAATATTAAAATGAACGAATATTACTCTTAGTCAATTTATTTCGATTGGAGTCAAGAAATGCTTATGAGGGTATCATACAAAATTAATTAAGGATTAAAATGAACTAACATGCAAGCAACATGCAAAATTTAAAACAAAATAAAAATATGATTAAAACACAAACAATCAAACCATCATGTCAAAATTAAAATAAAATAAAGTAGAAAAGTGACTAAAACGAGCATGCTTAATATTGAGTACTAAAGTTACAAAATATAAAAATAAATAAAGCATGGAGGATAAATTAAAATAAACTAAAATTACTTGTCCAAATTAAAATAAATTAATAAAAGATTCTAGTTTGAAATAAAAACATGCCAAACTACAGGGGCTACTTCCTAAATATTCTTTTTTTCCTAGCCTAAAAAATACATTCGAAATAAAAAGGGGAAATTACTAAATCTGTCCATAAGTATTTTAAAAAAATAAATCATCACTACACATGACCAAAATATAAAAACAAGCTAAACATATAGGAATTAAAAAGGAAATAACCCTAAAATATATAACATGCATAAAAGTGGGAAAATTAAAAAATAGTCCCTACAAGTGACTAACATGCAAAAACATGTAAAGTTAGAGGGACTAAACAGAAATTAAACAAAAAATTACAAAGCATACACGAAAATTGGTAAATTATAAAATAGATCCCTACAGGTGACTATTATGCAAAAACAAGCATAAGTTAGGAGGACCTAAGCGCAATTTTACCTAACTTGTTATATATATACAATCTTTTATTTTTTTTCATTTGAACCATTGTTTCAAAAAAAATTATAAAACTCTCTCTTCTATCCCGGCCGCCCTATAATCTCGTCCAGTCATCGCTTCGACCACCGCACACACCGGCCGGAGTTTCCAAACCGACCCAAAAATAGCCTAAAACACTCTCCTCACTCTCCTAAACCTAGATCTAGGACCTAAACTACCTAAAAACTCCTAATCGACCCAAAAAAGGCCCCGATCTTTCGGTTCTCACAAGTTATGGTCGTCGCGAAGACCTCTCCACAACTCAGGTACTTTTTCTAGATCTATCCCTCTCTTTTTGTTTTATAGTTCATGTAAAGGCTTTTTTTTATTATTCGTTGTTTCAAAATTGTAAAACAAACACCAAAATATACCTTTAAAAAAAAGCTTTCGACTTTTTTTTTCTTTTATTGCTTTCGAAAATCCCAGTGGAGAACCCCTTGTTTACATTTGTTCGGGTTTATATAACCCATATTTTACACATTTTTCATCATTTAAACGAAATGATTACAAGCTTTTTACGTGTGGGTTTGTGTGTTGATTTAGGATATCTGACAATGCAGGGGCTTCAATTGGTGACAGCATCGGTGGTCGGGGATTGGTGGAAACGGGCATCAGAGGTTTGATCTGGACCGATAGATGGGTCCAGGTCGTTCGACTGAGATGGGTGCATTTGAGATGGGTTAGTATAAAACCTGAATATGGTAACATATGGACCATTGGATCTAAAATCAGATCCAACAGGTCCTGTTAGAACGGTGTTGAGCAATGAGATGAGAAACTCTAGTAGATTGGGCTTCCAAGTGGGCTTCACTCTTGTTGGGCCTGTTAATCCTCTGCAATGGTTTGGGCAAGACCCAAAATGGGTGTTGTAGATGGGTTTGAACCGGCCGGTGGGCTGGATAGTTGTATTTCAGGCTTGGGGCATGTATAAGCCTGCAGAGATAAATAATAATAATAATATAATAATGTTATTAATAAATATAATAATAACGGGATGAAATCGAGTGTCAACAACAATTTTGTGGAATAAATTAAACAGGCTATGGCAGCCGAACAGTAAGTTTCAACTTATTGATTTGGCGATGGTCCATGGGTGATATTTGGTAGTTACCTTACCGTTAAACCATGAAGTCATTCATTTAGCACGGCCTTTGGCCCGTAGGTGAAGAGTGGTGCTATTGGTAGATCTAGAATAAACCATGGCTTCTCCAATTTCATATTTGATGATGGATTACTTGATATTGGCTTTCGAGGCTCCCCCTTCACCTGGGCCCGTAGTTCCCTTCTTCAGCGGCTGGACCGCTGTCTTGTTAATGCAAAATGACTGATTCAGTTCCCGTGGGCTGTTGTTACTCATTTGGAAAGGCTAGGTTCTAACCATTGCCCTCTCATCCTCCTATTCAATCTCAACAAGTTGTTTCGAAACCGCCTTCTTCCGATTTTTGTTTGCATGTCAGAGCCACTCGAAGTTCAAGCCTTTGATTTGGGATTCTTGGCATATCAAAGAGGATGTCTTGTCAAATCTTATTGGCCTTAGGTCGCGGTTGATGGATTGGAATGCTAGTAATTTTGGAAGTATTGGGAAAAAGAAAAGGCAAATTCTCGCCCGTATTAGGGGGATACAACATGCTTTAGCGTCTAGAAATTCTGATGATCTTCGGGAGTTAGCTGAAAAAGGAGTTGGAAATAATTCTACAACTAGAGGAAAGCATGTGGTTTCAAAAATTGTGTTGCAATTAGAATATGTTTGGAGACCGAAACACGCGTCATTTTCATGCATGTACTAAGGGGAGGTGCCGGGTAAACACAATCGTAGCTTTGCATGGCGCGGATGGTAGTCGGTGTTCAAATCAAGTTATGTTACGTTGTCAAGCGAATGTCTTCTTTCGTAATTTGTTTTTGAGTTCGGGAGAAGGTGCAATACATATAATGTTCGAGGGTGTTTTTCTCATTTGGATCCTTTTGGAACTAAATAGCCTCGTTTGTCCTATGTCAACACATTTTTTTGTCCGGGTGCAACACACTCAACAACCCCGAATTAGTGAGATTCAAAAAACAATTCAACGTATTTGAGTCCTATTAAAACGCTAAAAATTTAGGCATTTGAGTCCAAGTGGGACTCTAAAATGTCTCTAAAAATAGCCAATCACTGGGCTATTTAAACGCAAGCAGGGGGTACTGATCAGTATCTACACACAAGAAATAACCAAAAATCATATGAAAAGCGAAGGGGAAGAAAAAAGGGAAAAGTGACAAGATTTCTAATTGCTAAAGGAAAGTTCGAAAGAAAGAGGGAAGAAGCTTACATCGTTGTCGTAAACCGCCATTTATTGTCACCGGAATAGCCATTTACAGCCATCGGAATATTGTAGGTAACTCCTCCCTCTCCTTGGTTTTATGTTATCTATTTGAGTTTTCTTTGGGATCGAATGGAAGAAGGTCGATGGGTTTCGAAGTGGTTGGAGATGAGTTTCGCTGCCAGGTTACGGTGGCTGAAGGCCAGAGGAGGTTGTTGAGGTGGTCGAATTTAACAAGAGATGGATTTTGTTTTGATGGGTTAAAGTTTGAGAGTTTGATTTTTAGAAATAAAATGTGACTTTGGACATGAATGGATGATGAATTTGTTGTTTTTTAATTGTTTTTTACTCTGAAATGGCCAAGAAGATTTTAGTTTTGATTTTGTGTTAAAAGAAAGATAACAGATGAGGGGGAAGAGCACGGCTGAAGAAGAAATAGAAAAGAGGAAGATGACCACCCGTGAATGGGGTTTTTTATTGTCTTAAGGAAATTTTGGTATAACTAGGTAATGGGTCATTAGAAAGTTTTGTATTTTTATACATGGAACTTAATTTTTATTTATTTCAATTTAGTCACTACAAGTACATTAAATGTTTCCTTGAATTTTTGATTAATGCAATTTAGTCCTATTTTGAACTCAAAAAGTTAATTCATTTTAATTTGATTTTTTTCATTATTTATATTTTCTTTAAAATTTAATCTTTTTTATTTTTATTTTTCCACCTTTTTTTTTCTATTTTAACATTTTTATATTTTTTCCTTAAATTTTACATTTTCTTCTTTTGTTTTGTTTTCTTCTTTTAACATATTTTATATATAACATTTTTTATTTTTTCTTTGATTTATTTATTTACTTATTTTTTATATATAATTAATTTTATTCGATATTTCTTTTATTTTACCATCTAACATATTTTTTACTTTTTCAGTAGTAATTTCGATCGATCAAAGGTAAGTAATTCGAATTGAACGTTTTAAATTTTAATTTTCGCAAATAAAGGCAACTGGAAAATTAAAGGGTTGTTCAAGAGCGCTAATCTTTCCTTGACCGTAACCGACTCCCAAACCCGATACATTTCTGGTAAAACTCTGATCAGGTAAGATGGTGTACGATCCACCTAAATGTTTTTAAAGTGATCGGTGGCGACTCTAACACTCAATTTTCAAGTCGAAGCCTAATTTCGGGCCCAACCGAAAGACGGTCGTGACAGCTTGGCGACTCTATTGGGGACAGGTAAGTGAGTCAGGTCAGAATTAATTTTCGGTTGTCTTTTTATGCGAAAATAGTAAACTTAAATTTTTATTTATTTATTCGATTCCAATTATTTACCTTTGATTATTTTTCAAATAAATAGTTGTACTGATAGTTTTTTCAATGATTTCATATTTTTGAAAAGTTTTCATTTCTAGCTCTATGCCCGAGCTCTGAACCCTTTTTTAAGTGGGGGTGAAAGCGACTCCTTCGTGAGAATTTATTCTTCGTGCAGGCCTAGCAAGTAACCTTCGGGATTCATATACCTTATGTCTTCGTGAGAATTTATTCTCCATGCAGGCATAAGGGAATGTATCCTATCGAGTTTAATTTATTCCACATAAGCTTGTAATGGGCTTAGGACTAAGGGTCTGGCAAGCCCAAGGGCACTAGTAAGGAGAACTCGGGTACCTTTTTTAGAACCTAAACCAGGAGGCTGAAGGGAATTAGAGCCCACCCTAAAACCTCATTTCAAAACCTAGGTTGTTTTGATTATTTCCTGCTTTATTTTTTGTTCAAAACCTGTGACCTAGAAATTTATGCAGTTAGGATTTGTTCAAAATCAACTTACGGGATAGAGATCATATCCAAGTAGGAATAATAAGCATGTTGGGTAGATATCATGTGGAGTAGGATTTTTATTATCATTTTGATTATCATCTTTATCTCACTAACTTTTTTCCTTTATTTTTGTCTTCTTCTATTTTATTTTTTATCATTTACATCATCCAAAAAAGGTGTTGATCCACCAAAAATGTGTTCGTTAAACGTAAATAATTCGCATTAATGGACAAAGGGGTTATAATACATGAGATTAAAAGCTCAGAAGTCCAGCTATGGTCAGAGAATACTCAGAATGGACCGGGATTTACACAGTGCACACCAAAAGTTAACTTTTTTTGGCAAGGGTTGCAGGGCAAGATGAAAAAAGGTTATTGACCTGGAGAGTCCCTTCAAAGACAACAAGAAGAACAAGATGGAAAAGCGATAGTTGAAATTGGAGGCCATTGTTGACAAATTCAAGAAGTAAGCAGATAAACTTCGGATAAATCCTGTCAATTGAGGGCTCCAATGGCGCTTTCGTTAGGAACAGGCTCAGCAAAGAGTGAAAGCCATAGATGCAGTCATTCGAGACTTTTTGGAGCAAGCAGCTCGACACTTGCACAATTTAGCCAGAGAAGCCGGAATGGTTTGATAGGGTATTCAATCAGTGACAGAACAAAGGCGGAAGACGAATCAACCTCTTAGAAGTTGTTTGGGGTCTACCCTTAAAATGTTTTTTTATCTCTTAAGAAATAACACTTTTGTCCCCAATAAGGATTATTTATAATAACAGACACATTTTTGGATCAATACCTCAAACATTTCATGCATCATGCATCCTTGCATATTTCGCATTATTTTTCTTTTCTTTTTTCATTACATCGACATTAACTAAAAAGGGATGTCTCATGAAAAAGGAACAAACGTTGGATACACAGCTCAAAGAAAAGGCAATTAAAAGAGAAGCTTTGAAAGCAAATTGACGTTACTTGAAGCGTGTCTGTAAAAAGATCCAAAGCGATGAATGAGATACTAGCGCGTGTTAGCAAAATTGAGAAAATTCAAGAACAACTCATAAAAACCCAACAGAAGATGATCGACCAAGCAATAAGATTTCAGGATGAATCCAGAAAACAGATGACCAAGTTAATGGATATGATAAATATTGTGATCCATGGAGAAAAACCACTAGTGGGACCCATTTCGGATAAGACTATGAATACTAGTGATGAAACTGAAAGGACAGTGGCAAGAGAGGCTATTAAGGAGACGAATATTTCAGGTCAGCTCCAAAAATCAAATATGGTTGTAGAAGGTTCCACTGGGCCAACAATGAAGGAAGATAAGCTTCAATCAAAGAAGAGGGTCATAGAAGAAGCCCAAATGTTTACCAAGAAAGCTAAGAAAGATCAACCTCTCATTATTAGAGGTTTTGACCTTTTACAATCATCAAGTCAGGACACTCAAGTGTTATCTATAAAGTCATTTTCAAGTAGTCTCTCGCCATGGGGACTAGATGAGAAGGAAAAGAAAGTGCAGGGCTTTCAGTTCCCTCCCTTCTATTTTTCACTTGAAAAACTACATTAAAAAATCTCACAACTAGATTGATTACATCGGGATATGTTCAGCCGTAGTGGCCCTGAATAAAAGTTTACCTATAAGGAGAGTCCTTGGATAAACCAGGATAAAACCCCAGTTTGTTTAGTCAAGGTTCCTAGCAACCCTGAGGATCCTTTAGAACAAGTAATTCAGGGGTGCAAGGTAGAAGAGAAAGGGATGAAAGTAAAAAACTCGGACGTCGTCGATTCAATAGAGAATGGTTGTGAAGAACATAAGAGAAAAAAGAATGAAAAAGTAAATCTAAGCATAAGGGCCTCCGTGAATTTAATTCGAGACTGGCCATTGGGTTTGAGAATGGACGGGGTAGATGTAGCAAAGAATACACCTCAAACTGCTTCAATAGAGGATTCATGCAAAAAGCATAAGGCAAAGGAGGATCGGAAAGAAAATCCAAGCGAAAGGGCTTCCATGGATGTAGTCCGAGACTGGCCCGTGGGTTTAATAATCAGTGGGAAAGAAACAGCTTCGAAGACGCCTCAAACACCTATATCAAATTTCCTTAAGGCAAGAGGGGTTCTGGGCAGCTCAGAAGGGTTGACGAATATTACGCAATCACAGCTGCAATATGCATTCGGGATCTAACTTTGGGCCCAATTTCCACCCAGGAAAGGAAAAACTGATAAATCGTAAGAAAGTAGGACCTTCCCAAGAAGCTGCCCGAGAGGAAGCAGAAGTTTGTGCGTCTGAGGGTACATCAAAAGGAGCCCCGATAAGTGAAACAATTGAGAAATGTGGAGCAAGTGCAGATGAAGGCCTAATCCAACTAGTAGGGCATCCTAATGAGGCCTTATTACATTTTGCGGCATCCTGTTTGAATTTGTTTTTTGAACTTTCTTATATTTGGAACTTATTTTTTGAACCTTCTTTTTGTAAGTATATTTAAATGAGTTTATGTTGAAAGTTGAACCAAATTTACAACTTGAAATTCTTTGAATATCAACTGAATCAAAAACTTTGTAAATGATCGGAAGTTACAGATCTTTGACATTGTGACATGATTAAAAGATAATGACCTTTGATTTTACCCCAGAAGGAACACTCAAACGCCATACCCTTTCTCTTTTAAGAATCGATATAACCTTCACCTTTCATAAGGGAATGAACAAGAGGCTTGGTATTAGGCATGTATAGGAGCGGACAACATGGGGCACCTCTTGTGTATGACATTATTGTACTTTTGTTGAAGACGTTCAGTGATGATAATGATCTTCACAGATGGAATAGTCAAGTAGGTGAATCTAGTTTAGGTCAGTTGCTTGGAAATTGAACTCTAAAAATGGAATCTCTTGACTTTCAAAAAACGCCGAGGCTATAACAGGCTCTTCTTGACAAATTTAAGAAATTGAATCTGTTTACCCATATTATAATATTTTATATATACAATAAAGCTTGAGTTGTCCCTCTAGAGCAATTGGTTAAACGCACCACCGACTTTATGGATAAGATTCAGCTAGCCTAATAAAGGTGATTATAATATTTATACAATAAAGCTTGAACCGTCCCTCTAAGGCAATTGGTTAAATGCCCCGGCTTTATGGATAATATTAAGCTAGCCTGATAAAGGTGATTATATATTGAGTTGTCCCTCTAGATCAATTGGTTAAACGCCCCAGCTTTATGGATTTAGCTAGCCAGACAATGGCAAATTAAATTTATCTAAATAAGGAGTTTTGGTAAAGATGGACTAAGGGAGTTAAGGAATACCTGTTATAGTCAATTTCACACGAGCACTCAGGAATTTCATTTTTAGACCGATATTTCCACACTGCCTTTGTTAGAAGAGTCTACAAAGCTTGAACAAATAGAAGATTTCAGAGGACCAAAATAGAAGGTCTAGCAATTGATTATGCTAGTTGCGTCATTTTGTCCGCATCTGATTAAAATACCAAGCCAATAAATAGGGGCATGTTGCGATATTCAAAAGGATTGAGAAAGAAACAACATTTTGGTGGCCAAAACCTTAGAAGATAGGAGGCCAAGCTAAAACCAACTCATCAATTTTGAACATTTTTCAAAGAGCTATAACTCTGAAAGCGATAAAGAGCTATTGTTTCTTTTGATATTCTTTGAACTCATGTTTATGATTTGATTCGATTGCGAGCCTGGATTAAGGGGCAATGTTTTACGTTTTTATATCTTTTTTTCTCTTTCCCCCTAAATAAGAGAAAAGAGAAAAACATTTTCAAGCAGGACAATCTCAAATGTGAAAGGTCCTAGAAGCTGTTAAGGCTCATTTGGCCTCTATTGAAGAAAGAACGAACAATGCCAAATTTTTAGCATGTCACAGGACAATCAGTGCGAGAGACTAGATAGAACTTGTGAAATTATCAACAACCTGAGAAGAAAATTAGGCATGGTCGATTCCTAGGAAAAGACCAGTAGACAAAAATAAGGTTCCATCCAAGAGATAAAACAAGAACTAATTCATATTGCATGCATCTTAGACATACTTAAGAGCATCTCATTCATCATTTTTTTCATACATAATTTTACAGCTTTTAGAGTCAATTTCAACTTCACAACGAAGGATATTGGACTCAACAAACAACTTTCCAGTTTCATTCAGAGTTAATTTCAACTTCACAACGAATGATACTGGACTCAATAAACAACTTTCCAGTTTCATTCAGAGTCAATTTCAACTCCACAGTGAAGGATATTAGACTCAACAAACAACATTCCAATTTCATTTAGAGTCAATTTCAACTTCATGACGAAGGATATCGTGCCCACAAACAGTAATACAACCCTTGGATTTCAACTTCACGACGAATGATATCCAATTCAAAGCTCAACTTCACAATGAAGGAGCCACCCATGATTTCAACTTCACGACGAAGAATATCGTGCCCACAAGCAGCAATGCAACCCTTGGATTCCAACCTCACGACGAAGGATATCTAATTCAAAGCTCAACTTCACAACGAAGGAGCCATCCATGATTTCAACTTCATGACGAAGGATATCGTGCCCACAAGCAGCAATGCAACCCTTGGATTTCAACCTCACAACGAAGGATATCCAATTCAAAGCTCAACTTCACAAAGAAGGAGCCACCCACGATTTCAACTTCACGACGAAGGATATCGTGCCCACAAGAAACAATGCAACCCTTGGATTTCAATTTCACGACGAATGATATCCAATTCAAAGCTCAACATCACAACAAATGAGCCACCCACAATTTCAACTTCACGACGAAGGATATTGTGCCCACAAGAAGCAATGCAACCCTTGGACTTCAACTTCATGATGAATGATATCCAATTCAAAGCTCAACTTCACAATGAATGAGCCACCCACGATTTTAACTTTACGACGAAGGATATCGTGCCTACAAGCAGCAATGCAACCCTTGGATTTCAACTTCACAACAAAGGATATCCAATTCAAAGCTCAACTTCACAACAAATGAGCCATCCACGATTTCAACTTCACGACGAAGGATATCCAATTCAAAGCTCAACTTCACAACGAATGAGCCATCTATGATTTCAACTTCACGAAGAAGGATATCGTGCCTAGAAGCAACAATGCAACCCTTGGATTTCAACTTCACGACGAAGGATATCCAATTTAAAGCTCTATTTCAGAACGAAGAAGCTATCCACGATTTTAACTTCACGACGAATGATATCCTGCCTAACGGATAGACTTAAAATCATCTGCGACAATAGGGATTCATTCCCCAGCCCAGTACAACATAACTCAAGGCGATAAGGGTTATCTGTCATCAAAGACCTTCGAGTTCGATTACACTCAGCTCAAAGGCATATCAAATTTACAGCATAACTCAAGGAGAGAAGGGTTATTTGTTAACAAAAGACCTTCAAGTTCGATTACACTCAGCTCAAAGGCACATCCAATTTACAGTATAACTCAAGGCGAGAAGGGTTATCTGTCAACCAAGACCTTCGAGTTTGATTACACTTAGCTCAAAGGCATGTCAAATTTGCAGCATAGCTTAAGTCGAGAAAAGTTATCTATCAACAAAACTTTCGAGTTCGATTCTATTCAGCTCGATGACACATCAACTACATGGTAGCATCAAGAAACTACTTTCTGGTTGAAGCCGAGGTCTTTAAGTCAAGAAGAAGATCTGGGGTAATCTCTCAAATTTAGTAAAGCATAACTCACGGTGAGAAGGGTTATATGTCAATGAAAACTTTCGTGTTCGATTCCATTCAACTCGATGACACATCAACCGCATAGTAGCATCAAGAATCTACTTTCTGGTCGAAGCCATGGTTTTTAAGTCAAGAAGAAGTTCTGGGGCAATCTCTCAGCCTAGTACAGCGTAACTCAAGGCAGAAAGGGTTATCGGTCAATGAAAAATTTTGAGTTCGATCCCATTTAGCTCGATGGCGTATTGATTACTTTTCGGTCAAAATTTTTAAATCAAGGTTTTTAAACCGAGAAGAAGACCAAAGTTGATTACAATTTGGAAACAAGAAACCACGTTCTGAACTATGACTTCAATTTCATATCATTTCAAGATGGACTCGACTTCATGAAGGATGGGTTATCCGCAACTCAATTCGACAGGGAGTTATTGAAACATCATAGTCAAATTTCAACTCCACCGAACGAAAAACGTGTCTTTTAATCTTTGCCCTATCCCTGTTATACGACTATGGGCAAAGAGGGGCAGCTGTCAACATACTTTTTTATCCGGGTACAACACATTCAATAACCCCGTTTAGTAGGATTCAAAAAACAAACCAACGTATTTGACTCCTATTGAAACACTAAAAACCGAGGCATTTGAGTCCAAGTGAGACTTTAAAATGCCTCTAAAAATAGCCAATCACTGGGCTATTTAAACGCAAGCAAGGGGGACTGATCAGTATCTACACACAAGAAATAACCAAAAATCATATGAAAAGCGAAGGGGAAGAAAAAAGGGAAAAGTGGCAAGATTTCTATTTGCTAAAGGAAAGTTCAAAGGAAAGAGAGAAGAAGCTTATATCGCTGCCGTAAACCACCATTTATTATAGGTAACTCCTTCCTCTCCTTGGTTTTATGTTATCTATTTGAGTTTTCTTTGGGATCGAATGGAAGAAGGTCGACGGGTTTCGAAGTGGTGGGAGATGTGTTTCGCTGCCAGGTTACGGTGGCCGATGGCTAGAGGAGGTTGTTGAGGTGGTCAGATTTAAAGAGAGATGGGTCTTGTTTTTGATGGGTTAAAGTTTGAGAGTTTGATTTTTAGAAATAAAATGTGACTTTGGACATGAATGAATGATGAATTTGTTGTTTTTTTAATTGTTTTTTACTCTAAAATGGCCAAGAAGATTTTAGTTTTGAGTTTGTGTTAATAGAAAGAGAGCAGATGAGGGGGAGAGCACGGTTGAAGAAGAAACAGAAATGAGGAAGATGACCACTCGTGAATGGGGGTTTTTATTACCTTTAGGGAAATTTAGGTATAACTAGGTAATGGGTCGTTAGAAAGTTTTGCATTTTCATATATGGAACTTAATTTTTATTTATTTCAATTTAGTCACTGCATGTACATTAAATGTTTCCTTGAATTTTCGATTAATGCAATTTAGTCATGTTTTGAACTCAAAAAGTTAATTCATTTTAATTTGATCTTTTTTCCTTATTTATATTTTCTTTAAAATTTAACCTTTTTATTTTTATTTTCCCACTTTTTTTGTTTTTTTTCTATTTTAACAATTTTTATATTTTTTCCCTGAAATTTTACATTTTCTTCTTTTGTTTTGTTTTCTTCTTTTAACATTTTTTATATATAACATTTTTTAATTTTTTTTCTTTGATTTATTTATTTACTTATTTATTTTTCTTTTTATTTAATTAATTTTTATTCGATATTTCTTTTATTTTATCATCTAACATATTTTTGACTTTTTTCAGTAGTAATTTTGATCGATCAAAGGTAAGCAATTCGAATCGAACGTTTTAAATTTTAATTTTAATTTTAATTTTCACAAATAAAGGCAACCGGTAAATTAATTGGTACCGAAAGGGCGGTTCAAGGGTGCTAATCCTTCCTTGGCCATAACTGACTCCCAAACCCGATATATTCCTCGTAAAACGCAGATTTGGTAAGATGGTGTCCGATCCACCTAAATGTTTTTAAAGTGATCGGTGGCGACTCTAACATTCATTTCTCAAGTTGAAGCCCAATTACGGGCCCAACCGAAAGACGGTTGTGACAGCCTGTTACTAACATTGAGGTTCATCAAGTTGTGTCTGAGATGCAGCCGGTGAATGCTCCGGGTATTGATGGCTTTCATGCATACTTCTACCAACAGAACTGAGACGTTATCGGATCAAGCGTATGTGATTTCATTCGAAGAGCCTTTGAAAATGGCGAGATCACTACGAAAATAAAATGCACTCTCCTGGTTTTTTTCCCCAAAACTGATGCCCCTGATAATTTCTCCCATTTTCATGCTATAAGTTTATGCACGATACTTTTCAAAACTCTAACGAATCTAATAGTTAATCGGCTTAAGCCTTTTCTACCTAGGTGGGTCTTAGAAACCCAGACTAGCTTTGTCCATAGTCGTTGTATCACGGACAATATCATAATTACCCAGGAGGTAGTTCATTCGATGAGGCGTAAGCATGGTAATAAGGGGTGGATGGCCATTAATATCGACATAATAGAGAAAGCCTATGACCGATTGGAATGGGGATTCATTGATGACTCCTTGGGGGACATTGGTTGCCCGCAAGTGCTTCGGAAACTGATTATGAATTACATCTCCAATGTTTCTACTCAGGTTCTTTGGAATGGTACCCCTTCAAAGCCCTTCATTTTTTCTCTAGGTATCCGCCAGGGGACCCTCTTTCCCCATATTTATTCGTGATTTGTATGGAGCGTCTTTATCAGGCAATCCAAGGAGATGTTAAGGATGGAAGTTGAAGGCCAATTAAACTTTTGAGACATGGTCTGGACCTATCTCATCTTTTCTTTGCTGACTATTTAATTCTTTTTGTTTAGGCGTCAATTGATTAATTGAATGTGATTCAGCGAGTTCTCAGAGATTTTTGCGACAATTCAGGGGTACAAAGTAAGTTTGAACAAGACGAATATTACAAGAAGATATTAGTGAGGGGTTTCAATTCATGAGAGTTGAATCGCTAGACAAGTATTTAGGGGTGGAGGGCCAAATCTCTCTCGCTTGCGGACCGGATTGTCTTAGAGAAGTTTGTTTTAGTTGCTCTTCCATCTTATATAATGCAGTCTTGCTATTTACCCAAGCAAGTGTGTGAGGACATAGAATTGTTAATTTGTAACTTTATTTGGGGAAGTTTTGAGGGTTCGAGGAAGATTCAACTTGTGAGGTGGTCTGAAGTTTGTAAACCGATGGAGAAGGGTGCCCTAGGCGTGAAAATTTTACGCACTCCGATTGCGGCCTTCTAAACGAAAATAGGATTTTGGAGGATTGATCAAAATTCCCAACTTTGGGCTCGTGTTTTGCGATCCAAATACAAGTTTGGTGATTTAGTTTGGGACTCGATTGCGAGGGTTGGTGGATCTCGGCTCTGGCAAGGTATTTGCACTATATGGAGCGAGCTTCGTCATGGTTTGATGTGGAACGTTGGTGATGGTTCTCGGGTTAAATTTTGGAGCGACCCTTGGCTTGGGAAGTTAGGGCCATTACGTGATCTTTATATTGGGACCTACAATTCCACACAAGACAACGTGGTGGTTCAAAACATGGTTTCGCATGATGGACAATGGAGATAGTCCTTGCTGCGCAATGTCCTTCCTCTGTGTTACTCTATTTCATGGCGATTAAACCACTAACAATTAATGGTGGGCCCGATACAGTTGGTTGCCGATGGGATCCTATTTGTCAGTTCTCGACTAGATCAGCTTATGAGGCTGACGCCCTTGTAGAGGACGATCCGGAGTAGAAAATTATTTCTTCTTACAAAGGACTTCCACGGGTTAAATCCTTTATGCGGTTGCTTTACCATGACAGGATTCTTACCAATGAAGAATGAACTCATCGGCACCTGACTCATGATGCGAGTTTTGGTGTGTGGCAGCGTTGTTGAGGCCCTTTCTCATGTGTTCTAAGCATAGTATCAAAATTGTAGTTGCGGATTTTGTTGCGGATGTAGTTGTGGTGTCACGGTTGCGGTTACGGATGTTGCAGATGTTACGTAACGTGTTATTGTTGTCGCGGGCTTGATCTCTTCCTCAAAAATCACAATACATCTAAAATATTATATTTATATATTTTACAATTATCTTTTAATATACTGATAGTAATATACTCTTTTAATATTTTATTTAAAAAAAAATTAATTTCATAGATAAAAATTTATTAAAAACAAATATAAACCATAGAAGTATTATCATACTGGATAATGGGTAATAACAATTATAATGTTAATGAATAACATATAAACAATATCACTAAGGGGCGTTTGGTTGGCGTCATATTAGATTACCGGAGGAATAAAATGTCATTCCCCCGTTTGGTTGGCAAACATTCCCAACCCCCGCTAATCCTTTATTCCCAACAGTGGTATTTTGGGGTATATTATCGGGAATGTGATTACTCACTTCACTTAGGTATTGTTGGATTACCGGCGTTTTGGATTAAAATGCCTTTAATTTTTTTTTCAAAAATATCCTTCTTCTGTCGTTGAATAAAAATAATTCTACGAAGGTTAAATTACAAATTTATCCTTAAATTATTTTAGATTTACAAAAAAAAGTACATAATTAGAATTTTATATAAAGTTCAGAGGTTAAAATAAAATTTTACCCTTTCATTAAACATATTTATCTTTTCAATTTTGTAAAAAAAATAATATAAATTTTATGAATTTAAAATTTTTAAAGAAAATATATAAATTAATTATAGTAGAATTATAGTAGAATTCAACTTGTTAAAAAACAAATATATAAGAATGACAATTTGATAAAATATACATTCAAATAATCTTTTATTCCTTTAACCAATCATTGTAATCTTACATTCCTGCTAAATAAACCAAACACGAAATATAACATTCCCAATAATCTTATTCTCGCCGGTAATCATATTCTCACTGGTAATCTTACATTTCGTGAACCAAACGCACCCTAAAATCATATCAAATTTTTTATATTGTAACATAAAAATGTTCATTTTACATAACATAGAAAGAAAAAAAAATACATAAATACAAATATAAAAATTATATATCTTACAATTCACCACCTGAATGGCGTGACTGATCTAAAGCATTTCCATCTTCGTCATTGTCTTGGTTTTGATTCCTTACTATTCCATATGAAGAATACATCACATTATATGCATCATAAGATGCATCATTGGTAGGAAACATGTTGTATGATAAATGATGACAAAAAAATCCATAACTTGGATTTTGTTCAAGGTAAGGTGGATAACATGAATTTAGTTGGTAACAATGAGAACTATGAGATGATTCACTAATTTCATTATCATTTGTAGTTGAACTATATAATGATGAACCTGCAAATGAATCATAAAGTGTCCATATTCTAGTTGGTATGTACCTTTATTATCACCACCATGATCATCACAACCACCATCATCATCGTCGTTGTCGTCATCATCATAACTTAACGTTGATAGTTGAACATTTTCCTCATTAGATGGAGTAGGTGAATTGTTCATATTTTCACCTTGAGTTTCTTCATCAGTTTCATTAAGTAACTCCTCAGGCAACCATGAGAAGTTTTGTTCACTATCAAGTGTAGCATTCTCTCTTTCTTCAATCCATGCATTTAGTAGGTCATTTTCTTCAAAAATATTTTCAAGATTAATCGGATTAAAACCCATTTCTAATTCTTGTGCACTTTTTCTTTGCATGTGTATCAGCTTCAACCTCATATTATAATAGACATATACCAAAATTTTGAAGCTTTTTATGGTTGAATCTATTTCTGTTCTTTGTATGGATCAAACTAAAAGTACTCCAAATACGCTCATAATTTGAATATGAAGTTGTTTGACTCAAAACTTTGACAGCGATGCGTTGAAGTTGCGGTGCATAATTTCCACAATTAAACCACCATTTAACTACAAAAAACATAAATATTAAGATATAATTCATAAAGTATTTATACAAATATCTTTATTATCT
The DNA here is from genome assembly GCF_006381635.1 of Hibiscus syriacus. Classification (NCBI taxonomy): domain Eukaryota; kingdom Viridiplantae; phylum Streptophyta; class Magnoliopsida; order Malvales; family Malvaceae; genus Hibiscus; species Hibiscus syriacus. The sequence goes on along the minus strand of NW_024063538.1, from coordinate 8,712,628 downwards.
ACAAAACTATAGAGAATAAATTCTTTTTGTTTGCCAGGGTTAGTCTTCAAAATTGCAGCTTGAACTAATGGTGTTCCAAAAGAATTCATTTTGTCTCGATATAACAACAACTAAAAATAAATGAATTAGTAGTTTAAACGTGATATTTTATGAGTTTTTTCAAACAATATAAGTATATGCATTGCAAGAATTTGACCATTTAAGTTGGGTTTTATCCTCTGTATGACATTTCTAACTCTATTCATAGTTTTACGAATCACTTCACTTGTGGAATTGTCTCTGTATAGAAATTGTGGATTTAGAAAATATCCTACATAAAAAATAGCATAGTAAATATCTAAACAATATATCACAATTTAAATTTAAAAGTTTTATAACGTACCAGCATAATGTAAATGATTATGAAGTTGTTTACTCCATCGTCTATAAATTATTTCCCAATTTTGCTTTGTCAATGGCTTCATAAATAAAACCCATGGTTGGTTTTTCATCACCATCACACATTCTTAATACTTTAACCAACAGTTCTTGGATCTTTAAGACATCACCCACTTTTTTTTCAAAATTGTGTGGAGTTAATGACTTCTATCATCTCTAATCCAGTTGGTTTTCTTGCATATGTGGACCTTTTCCATTTTGGAGAAATCACCATTTCTTTAAGTGCTTTTTTGTTTCTAACAATGCTCTCCAAAGCAATGAAATTGGTAGCAAATCTAGTGATCCCAAGACGTAAGAGTTCTATACCTTTGGTATACCTCTTCATATAATCAATCGTCCATGTATGATTGTATATAAAGGACGTAATCTTTTTTGCTTGATCTAAGACACTTTTCACACGTTTTTGTTACCAATTTCTTCCAAAATAAGATACAAGCAATGTGCAGAACATGTTGACCAATACAAGTGTCTTCTATTTTGCATCAACATTTTACCACAAGCTTTGATTGCTGCTTCATTGTCAATAACAAATTTAACAATAAATTCTTCACCAATTTCATCCACCATTTTCGTCCATTATATCAAAATAGTACTTAGTAGTACAAGAGGTAACATTGCTAGCATCAATTGATTTTTTTAAAGATGGTACCTCTAGGACTATAAATCAAGAAATTGATTATATATTGATTTCTAGTCCCTTTCCACCCATCACACATAATGGTCATACCTCTTTCTTCCCATATAGGCTTAAAGCCATTCATTCACCTATTCTTGTGTTTCTTTGTACTCTTCATCCAAATACAATCATGTTACCTCATAAGCTGAAGGGCCCCTAACTGATTTTCCAACTTCAGCTGCAACTTGAAGTACAGTCTATAGAAATGGTGAGTCTGCAGTTCTTGCTGGTAAAGCTTCATGCAATATTAACTTTGAAATTGTTTCCCCTATCTTTTTTTTCTTACATTTTTCAAAAAGCTTTCAGCGAGTTTTTGTTGCTTCGAACTCTTTGATTTTTCAAGAACGGGATCCATATTTGCTAATATAGCTCCAGAAAAGTCAAAATTACTCCACTGATGTTCCCTCCCACTTCTTTTTGAATCAACAGTACTAAATGATCTTCTAAAGTCTCGAGTCTAAGTAGTACTACCTCCCCCAGGTTCATAAAATGAATCTTGACCAGTTCTTGCTCTTCGACGTTGTCTTTCTTCTCATTCAATTTTGGATCTTATACTTTCTTGTCTTGCAATAGTTAACTCCGCATCATCCAAATCACTATTACCATAGTTTCCATGATCTCCTAATCTTATTCTTTCCTCCAATTCTTCTTTTCTCTTCTGCTTCAAAGCTTTTTCATTATGATATTCCTTAAGTTGTTGAGCAATGTTTTTCCTAACTTCAACCGAGACATTTTGACAAGGTGCTACATTTTCTTTTTGCAACCAAATTCTCTTTCAATCTTGTTATTCATTTGATAATTTTGTCACAGAATTTGCATCTGACATTATTACGATTACCTTCAACAGGTTCTCCCCACCTACAACTGTAATCATCACTACGAGCTTCACCTTTTTTACTTTTTGAATGTGGCATTTTTCTTATAGTTGCATATAATTAAATAAGCTAATAAAGTATTCAAAAATAAAATAGTAATTATAAAACTTAAAACTAACAATAAAACAAATTAAAAAATAAAACAAATATTTAGATAACAAAATATGAATGTAACTGACTATTAATTAAATATTTAAAATAATTATTTCATAAACAATCATATTACAATCCTAAATGCAAATTTTAAGATAAGTTTAATTTTTGAATTAAGTAATAAACAAAATAATAATAAAACAACTTACTTGCAGAAAAATAAATCTGCGAGTCACTCCACTACAAAACACCTTTCCTACTAAGCAGACTAATTGAAAGATCTTCAAAGAAAACCCACCACCATAGAAATTGTTGCTTTGGTTGAACCCCAATGAACAAATTCTCTTAAAACAAAGATGAGAAGTACTCCCACAACTCAGTAAACATGAAACTCTATTGCAGCAGGAAGGTTTTGAACCCTAACTCAATGAAATCGTGCCTATCAATTTTAGTGCCCTCAATTATTTGCTTTAGTGCTCTGTCTCTTACACACACTATCAAGGAATATATTCCTTTTATTTTATTTTATTTATAATATTATTTATTTATTTGCATCTGATCCCAAATTATGTAACCATGTCTATCAATTATTTACTTTTTTACGCCTCTGCCTCTACACGCACACACCATCACTTTTTTTATTTTGTCAAAGAATATATTATTTTTTTATTTTATTTATAATATTATTTATTTATTCTTTATATTATAGATTAAATCAAATTTTATAGTTTCATAGTAAATAGATAAAATACATATACTATTATAGAAAAACATTTAAATTTAAATTAATTTAATTTTAAAAGAACGTTAATAAATAATTTAATTAATTCAAATTTAAGTAACTAATTTTAAACATAACTATTATGATATTATTAATGATACATATTTATAATCCATTTTTAAGAATTAAATTAGAACAATTCATCTATGTAATTTTATATTTCAGATAATTTAATATTTTTTGAAGTGTTACGGTACAATTATAGCGTGTTACGGTGTTACGTAACGGTTTTTGACTGCAACAATTGTAATGCGTTTCCCTTATCACGTCGCATTGATATTGCGTAGCGGTAACCTTAAAAAACGTTACAATACGGACGTTACGTTGCGTTGCGGCCGTAATTTAGTTCTATGGTTCTAAGGCTGCCCAGTTGCTAGAGGAATATGGGAGGAGCTCATCGTTCCTCAACGCTTGAATGAATTTATGAGTTTGGACTTCCGAACATGGATACGTAAGAACTTCTCTCAGTCGGCTTACTTCCCGATCCTTAGAGATGAGTGGGTGGAGTTGTTTGGTATCATCATTTGGGTTCTGTGGAAACATCGAAACCAAATCATTTTCACTCCTGAAGCGCTGCCAAGGGACAACGTTCTGGTTTGGAGTCGCAGACTGCAATCGGAAATTCGGGCAGCTCTTGCTCTCCGGGCGGTGGGTTCTGTCCGTAACTTCAGGCCTGCTGAAGGTGGGGTTAGGACCGTGCAACGTGCGCGACGGAACAGAGCCTTAAAATAACAAGAACCTTAAAAAATTAGATTTATTACTATTGTTATAATAAAAAAATCAAACAAAATATTTTGGGTCAGTGATAAATTATTTTAACCCAAAACCACTAAACTTACGGTCGAATCTCGTAAAAAAAAGTTTAGTTAATAAAAACATCTTTAAAAAAAATTGAGATTTAAGATATCTCTTTAAGAATTTGCACAGAGCAAGCCCCGGCACTGCTGATCAGTCTGGAAGTTGGGTTGCTCCAGGCAAGGTATGGTTCAAGTTGAACACTGATGGTGCTTGTCGTTCGGACTCAGGTTTAGCTGCATGTGAGGGGGCTATTAGAGACCATACGGGGGCTTGGGTTGCGGGTTTTTCAAAGGCCATTGGCTCGTACTCGGCGTGGGAAGCGAAGCTTTAGGGTAACTATGAAGGGCTGAGCTTGGCATGGGATTTGGGTATCCAGAATTTGTTGGTGGAGATGGATTGTAAGGAAATCGTGCATGCTCTTACATCCGAGTTTTGGAGACGTTTGGGAACTTCTTTGGTGTACCTCGTTCTTGATTTGAGGCATCAGAATTGGGTCACACATCTGAATTCTGTTCCGAGGGAACAGAATTGAGTGACAGACTGTATGGCGAAAATAATGTGGAAGAGACCGCTAGAATTTCAGGTCCACCATGATACCCCACAGAAAGTGGGGCACGCTTTCTTTGACGATAGCCTTAAGCACTGCTTGTGTTCTCTTTACCACTTAAAAAAAAAAGAAGTGGAAAATTGTAATTATTTTTTTCTCTTTGAAAATCTCAAGTCGTTAACCTAATGCGTCTTTTCAGGAGGATCACTTGTACAAAAGTAGTGGTATCATACTTTACGTGCGTTTGATTCACGGAATATAAGATTATCAGCAGAAATATCATTATCGGGAAGAATAAGATTACTGTAAATATTATATTTTGTGTTTGGTTCATTTAGAAGGAATGTAAGATTACAGTGTTTGGTTAAAGGAATAAAATATTATTGGAATGTATATTTTACCAAATTGTCTTTATTATATATTTGTTTTTTAACAAGTTGAATTCCACTATAATTTTATTATAATTAATTTATATATTTTTTAAAAAAATTTAAATTCATAAAATTTATATAAATTTTTTTACAAAATTGAAAAGATAAATAGGTTTAATGAAAGAGTAAAATTTTATTTTAACCCCTAACTTCATATAAAATTCTAATTATGGACTTTTATTGTAAATCTAAAATAGTTTAAGGATAAATTTGTAATTTAACCTTCGTAGAATATTTTTATTCAACGACAGAAAAATGATATTTAAAAAAAAAAAAAAATTAAGAGCATTTTTAGTCCAAAATGTCGATAATCCAACAATACCTAAGGGAATGGGGTAATCACATTTCTTGTAATATCTCCAAAATACTACTGTAAGGAATAAAGATTACCGGGGCCTGAGAATGTTTGACAACCAAATGTGGAATGACATTCTATTCCCCCGGTAATGTGAGATGACACCAAACACGCCCTAAGGGTAAACTATGTATATAGCCATCCATCTATTATCGTAGTTTCGTTTTGATTCTTTAACTATTTTTTAAAAATCATATTTAGTGTTATGATTAGGTTTCGTTTTGGTCACTTACCATTAATAAATAAATAGAATTGTTGACATAATATTCTTTTTATATTTTCAATGATGATAGGACATTAACTTATGATGATATTTTAACATCATTATTATTTTTTATTAACAACAAATGATCAAATTGGAATCAAAATATAACACTAGATATAATTTTGAAAAAAAAACGTTTGATGACCAAAAAAACATAATTGGAGGAATAGGTGAGTGAATAAATACATGTTTTAAGCAATCCTTAAATTACATGGAAATTTCATTTTTCAGCCCAGTTCCACTGCCAGTAAGATCTGTGAAAACAAGCTTTTGTTTCATCTCTAATGGCGCTGCCATCAACCAGGCCCATTACCAACTCGGTTCAAGCTTTGGACCTCATCCCCATATTAAACTCCATAACCTCCCTTCTCCAAACCCTAAATCCCAAAACCCCAAACCCTAAAAACATCAGTTCAGCGCCTCTAAACCGCTTCTCCCCTTTCCTGGACCCAAACTTTGTCACTCTCGTCATCACCAAACAAACCAACCCATACCACGCTCTCTTCTTCTTCAACTGGGCATCAAACCCAAACCCCAAAAACTACGCCCACAATCTCAGATGCTATGAAGCCATCACAAATCTCCTCTTTCACCACTCTTCATTCCACCCCGCCATTAAACTCCTTAAGAAATCTCAAAACCTCTCGGATTTCTTCATCGGCAAAATCATCAAGGCGTATGGTGCTAAAGGGAACATCAAAGCTGCAATCTTTTGGTTTAACCAAGCAAAATCAATCGAGAAAGATAAGTACTTTGTTTTCATTTAATTCGATTCTGGGTGTTTTAGTTAAGGCTAACATAATCGATTTACTCAAATCCTTGTTTGATAACGTTGTGAAGGAAGGTGGGTTTCAACCCGATGTGTCTTCGTATACTATACTGATAAGTGGTCTGTGCAAAAAAGGGATGGTCGAGAGTGCACAGAAGGTGTTCGATGAAATGCCGTGCAAGCCGAATTCGTTTACATTTAACACTTTGATTAATGGGTTTTGTAAGAAGGGTGATATGGAGAGTGCAAGTTTGCTTCTCGATAAGATGACGACTCAGGTGGATTGCTTGCCTGAAGTTGTAACTTACACTACCATGATCGATGGATATTGCAGGAAAGGAGAATTCGTCAAGGCCAATAAGCTTTTGAACAAGATGCTGAAAGGGGGTTGCTCACCTAATGTGCTAACTTATAATGCAATTATATATGGTTTGTGTCTTAGAGGGAAATTCGACGAGGCAAAGACGATGATGTCCGAGATGAGGTTGAATGGTGTGAAGGATAATGCGGCAACTCATTTGAGTATATTGAAAGGGCTTTGTATTGCAGGAAGGAAGGTCTCCAGAAGGCATTGAATATTTCAGGTGGATGGCTAATTGTAATATGGATTTGGATGCAAAAGCATACATAGTTGTTGTGAATGAGTATTGCAAATTGAGGAAGATCGTGAAGCGGTTTCCCTTTTGACGGGAATGTGCGGTAGAGGCGTTAGTCCGAATGTAAGTTCTTTCAACGCGGTGTTTCGGAAACTCGAGGAGATGAAGGAGCTCGATAGAGGTGTTTTGCTTCTACAACAGATGCCCCGAATGGGTTGCTCGCCTAATCATGTGTCGTATAGTACTGTCATATGTAGTCTTTGTCGGACCAGAGGTAGGATGCTTGAGGTCGGATATCTGGTTGATGACATGCTTCGAAATGGTATTAACATCGATGCCACGACGTGAGGTTGCTTACTTGAGGGATACAGTGAGGCCGGAGACGAAGAAATTTCAATGCAAGTTTTTAACGAAATGATCGGTAACTGTTATGTCGTCGGTTTGAAGAGTTTCTCGGTTTTTGTCAAAATGCTGTGCTCGAAAGGGATGATTGTGAAGGCAGAGAACTTCTTCGAGTACATTTGTAGGAGGTTCCCCGCCGTTGAAAGGGGCGATTATCGGAAAATCTTAGATGAGCATCTGCAAATAATCCAAGGATCAAGTGAGGAAGATCGAGGAGGAGAGACTTCTTGACGATGGAAACGCTAAAGGTTCATTCATTATTCATCAACCCATTTTCAATACTCGTGATTTTATTGGTGTCTACAAAAAAATGTGAACGAAAGTGACTATCTAATTAAATTTAGGATTATTTTTTTATTATGTCTAAATAAATTAACGTTTCTATATGTAAAATTGTGAATTTTGAGATTAAGGTAAGTAAAACACAACTAATTAAATAATAATAATTTTTAAATTTACGTTATTCGAGTTAACTCAAATTTTTAGTTTGATTTAGAGTTCAAATTAAATTGAAATTTGCAAAATTTACATACTTAAAAAATAAAAAATAAAAACGTTGTTATAATCTTTATTTAAGTAATTTGATTTCTTTTTTGCAGTTTCATTTTAATTAGTTTGTTTCGTTACTTTCCTTTTATTTTGAGTCAATTTTTATCAGATGATTATGCTTAAACTTAAATAAATATATTTGATTTCACTAAATTCAAATTTTATAAATTTAATTTAACTAACAAATATTTTAAATAAAATTTAAATAATAAAATAATACTCATAAATTTAATTAATTAAAAAATAATTCAACTCGATTTTGACAATCATCCCTATGCTATTTGACGACGTATGAAAATCTAGACGAAAGGGGCTTTATATTTAGGGTTTTTCTCCGGGCCAAAAACCAGAGTGGCGGACTCCTCCCTTTCTGATCAAATCTGCTTAATTGAAAAAAACTATAATATATATCCCAATTTTCTTCAGAATTTCGCCCCAATATTTTTCTTATATTTTCCCAAAATATTTTCTTCTCCCTCCATTTCCTTTCTCTCCCTCTGTTTCCCATCAAAAGGGGAAGGAAATAACCAGTGTGGGTCATGGATGGCGGTGCTTCTTACAACCCACGCACAGTGGAAGAAGTCTTTCGAGATTTTAAGGGTCGTCGTGCTGGCATGATTAAAGCTCTCACCACTGGTAAATGCATTTCTCTTGTTTTGGTTTTTTTTTTGAAGAATTAATGCTTTTTTCACTTACTTGCTCGTCATATTCTTTGAAGTTAATTATTTAATTTTATATAATTTCTGGGCGTGGTGGTGTTTGCAGATGTGGAAGAGTTTTACCACCAGTGCGATCCAGGTACTGGATCTTTGGTTTTTTTTTTTCATTTTAATAGAGAATCTAGCTGTTGGGTTCTTTTATTACCCCAGATTTGGTGATAATTGATTCACCGGGCCAAATGATTTAGCTGAAGAATTGAATATTCAAACCTTGTTATTGAAGTAGTTTGAAGTTTTGTGTAATTGACGTGAACTTTAGTGCATGACAGCGAGTAGAGTAGAAGAATTTCACTATAGTCGACTGCAAATTACTAGAGTAGTACGTTAAAACTTAGAACCTTAGATTAGATATATATTTTATTATGGTTGTGCGGACTCATTCATCTTAGTTGAATACAACTATACCTCCGCATCCGTCACATATCTCCATTTTTTTCCTCCTAATGTATATCTTTACCCGGTGTGTAACAAACTTTCCGGGTCAGGCCAAACGAAATTCGGATCACAAACTCCAATAATGTTTATAGTGTTTATTGTTGTTTAACTTTGTGCCCTGAAGAGAAAAATTTTGAATTATTAGGCTACCACTTTCTACTTAAGTTGAACTTTTGTTTTTAAGATGAAAAAGTCCAGTTTGAGCAAAGTACAAGATCTGTACGTAGCAAGTGTGATGAAATTTATAATTTGAACGTTATTGTTGTTGCTCCTTATGTGTTTACAACTATAAATTCGAGTTTTTTCTTTAAATACTATAAATCTTAAAGTTTGGTCTGAAAAAGTTCTTCCTTTATTTTGTAATTTTTTTCAATTGATTAGCAAAGGTAACACTGCTAGTTCTTTGATGCTTATTGGTTTGATATATGGCTGTGATTTGGTTAGATACGGATTAATGGATGTGCATGCAATAAGTGTGATTGCCACAAGTATGCTTTTACTCGTTCTACCTTGTTAGGGTCTTTAAATGCATGAAATAAGTCAACTAAAATTCTAAAATTTTGATTGTAGAAAAAGAGAATCTTTGCCTTTATGGATTTCCCAGTGAGCAGTGGGAAGTGAATTTACCTGCTGAAGAGGTGCCTCCCGAGCTTCCAGAGCCTGCACTGGGTATTAACTTTGCCAGAGATGGAATGCAAGAAAAGGACTGGTTATCGTTGGTTGCTGTACACAGTGACGCGTGGTTACTTTCTGTGGCTTTCTATTTTGGTGCTAGATTTGGGTTTGATAAAGCTGATAGGTATATTCTTTCCTCGCCCAAGTGTCATTTCCTGTTTTGGCTTTATTACACGTTCTAGGTGTAAATATGCAAAGTTACTTGTCAGGCATGCGAGCTAAACCGGCTTTGGTTTCGCCAAGACTCTTGTAGTGTTTTTATACTGCCCTCTACGTATCTCTCACGGAAATTTTGGATGCTATTGATTTCACCCTGTTGACAAAACTTTTGTAAATGGATTCTCTTTGATGGTTCACCCATTTATCAAAACTAGTTTAATTTGGCTGGTATTTGCTACTTGCTGCTTGAAGCCCCCATATCTGATTTAAATATTTAGTTTATAATGCTTTCATTGAAAATTTATTGCGTTGTCGACTGTTTTATTTGTCCGTAATCCTTGTTGTTAGCTTGTCATCCGTTCCAAGGTATGGTCTGTCTGATCCATAAATCTAGGCTTCAGAATGAATGGCATACAACACGTATCGGTAAATAGTAATACTAGGCATAGTCCGAGTAAGCATTCTTAAATTGGGATGCTGTGTATGGGATTTGCATATGGCTACAAGATTTTTTCCTCAACAATACAATGACGGTTATTGTTGTGTAGGAAACGCCTTTTCAATATGATCAATGATCTTCCAACAATATTTGAAGTTGTGACGGGAGCTGCTAAGAAACAGACAAAGGAGAAATCGTCAGTTTCAAATCATAGCAGCAACAAATCTAAATCAAACTCTAAGGTACGGTAGATTTTCTTGCTTAAATATTTTGTCGAAAGTGGGTTAAGGTGGGTGGAGATCCGAGCTAAAATATAATATTCTGTTATGACATACTAAAATCTCTACCATTGGAAGTAAGTTCATCTGTACATAAAGCCAACCAAATTAAGTTCGTTACCATTTTGGTTTATGCATAGTTCTCTCTGCTTGTGCTGGTAGCAGACGCGAATGGGAGAACAAAAATAAATGGACCTTATGTTCTTTGGCCCTTTGAAACAATGCAGCAAGGCTCTGAATCGCAGCCCAAATACTCCAAGGCGGTCCCATCGAAGGGCGAGGATGATGATGGTATGGATGAGGAAGATGACAAGGAACATGGAGAGACATTATGCGGGGCTTGCGGAGAGAATTACGCCGGTTATGAATTCTGGATCTGCTGTGAAATCTGTGAGAAATGGTTCCATGGAAAGTGTGTTAAGATTACACCAGCAAAGGCAGAGCATATTAAGCAGTACAAATGCCCATCGTGCAGCAGCAACAAGAGAGCACGGCCTTGGTGATGGCTGCTCAGCCGCACTTCCTGTGAATTCCGGCATCACTGACCGCTAACCCTCTACTAGGTGATGTACTCAAGTATGTTCTTAGTCAATGTATCCTTTTAGCCAAGGTAATCTACCATGGCTTGTACGTGTAGGATTATTAAAAAAAATGTTTTTATAAGCAGGTTGAGAATCATTTTCTTCCTGCCATTGGAAGGGAAACTTGGTGTATGTTTGAATCTTGTCTTTAAATTCAAGAATCTGTATTCTAGTTTCTAAGCTTAAGGGCTTCGTTATATTGTCTCTTGGTCGATAACTATTTCAAGAACTCGTATGTAGTGAAATTTCACTAATTTTGAAAAAGAAAAAGAAAATACAAGAGGATTTGTAAGAACAACTCAACTACTAATTCTAATATAAAATGATATATATATATATAAATACATATATATGATAGAACTTTAGATTTACAACTTTGATATTTCTACATCAGAAATCAACAAATTATTCTTGACTAATACTTTCAACTTCAATCTTTCACGGTTTACTTCCTATCAACCAAAATCATTCTTAGATTACAAACTATAAAACCCGAGTAGCAGTATCGTTAAAATGGGCGACTAACGAGCATTGTTACTTGAAACTAGCTTTAATAAACGACATCCTTGATTGCCTGTAGAAACAAACACAGTTTCTTTACTCACAGGAAAAATAACATAACCAGAAAAATCAATAAGTAAATTTCACTCTTGCAGTTAAGACATCTGTTTTCATTCAACAGGCATCGAAGGAATGCAATGCATGGTGGTGGAAAATAGGAATCGGATCCGGTTACCATTGGATACAATTATTGTGATAACCCTCACAGGTGGTCCGCTTAGAAACTACAGCATCGAAGGAATGCAATGCCTGGTGGAAAATAGAAACCAGATTCCGAACCATATTTTCCAGAATTCCCAATGCTTTCGGATGTAGACCATCACTTAAATCAACATCTCAAGTATATAGGATGGAAATGAGATAATAACCGAGATGCTTTACTATCTTATTTTAAAATGATACAACAGTTTGGAGGGCAGAAAGAAATCAAGTGCTTGTCCACAAAATGTAAAATCGAACTCCGTCAGTTTCGGAACAACACGGTGTAGCAGGAGGTCACAAGAAGCAATATTTGACTGCTACTAAAATGTAGTCCATAATGCTCAGTTCACGGAACAAATGTACCAATGACCATAGCATGATTCGTAAAGCATTCCATGATATAAACCCACATGAATAACGAATCGGTTTAAGGTGGTAAGGATCAAAACAAGTTGCATGCTTTTCTATTCAGATTACATATACAATACAAATAGTTGATCTAATGATTATATCCAGATTACATCCATGTTCTAGCGGTAAAAAACCCTAAAAAACAATATGACTCAATCTCCTACAGTATCAGCTAGGTAAATCCCAATGTATCTTGAACATAAGAAAATCAAATTCCAAATAACAACAATGCAAACAAAAGGAACGGCTTAGCTTCTTCACCTGTTTCGACACTATTTAGCAGTATTCTGAACTGGGTTTTCCCTGCTCTCTTGAATAATGGAACCAAAAGCAGCTTCAGCTTCCAAGAACTGACTAAGATGTTTGTTATCCAGATGTTCCTTACAAACGAAAGAAAAACCAATTAATCAAACAAAAAGAAACTAAGTTATTTCCAGTGGAACAGAAAAGAAAATTTGGGAAATGGGATTTTACTGAGAGACAATCTCTGTACTTTTGCCACTCGGAAACGCATTCCTCTTTATCCCACTGACCTTTACGAATTTCTCAGAGTACCACCTGAAAATGAGAGAGAAGGGAAGGGAAGGGATTTAGAGGGGGGATTGTAGAGACAAAAGGAAGAACAAAAGCGATGAACTGACTTGTTGAAGCAATTGTGGGAAAATCGGATAATGTTCACGTTTCAGTTAAATCGTATGAGGTCGGCTAAAATCCGATACATGTCAAGTCCGATAAAATTCGATACATGTCAAGTCAGGTAAATTTGATACTTCAACTTAGATCAGGTCGGGTTCAAATCAAATAAAATCGGGATATTTTTAGGTTGATTTGACATCAAGTACAGTTCGGGTCAGGTCCGGTTACTTTCAGTTCGGATCGATGTCAGTTCAAGTCAAAACAATTCAGGTCCGGAGCAGATAAAGATCAGGTTAATTCAGGTTCAGATGGACTTTAGGTGGATCTCGTTCACATCGGGTGACATCATTAGCAGATAAAATTTAAGTCGGATCTTTATCAAATACAGATTGAGTTCAAATCGAGTCAATTTTTATTTTTGGATTAATTATTTTTGTCTCTCACGAACGTTGAATTGCAATTTGTAATTGAATATGATTTAGAGTAAATTACTAAGAATATAAATAATCATTGATCAATTTTATGAAAAATAAAAAATTATGAACTAAATTGAACAATATGAAATTACAAGTAAAAATTTAAATAAATTAAACATGTATTAATGAGGGACCAAATCAAAATAATTTTAAAATGTGAGGTTCAAAATTAATATAAAACGTACTAAATTATATCCATTTAAAAAGTTATGCGCCAATTAAAAATATAAATAAATAATAAGTATGTGTCAATTTCATATGCAAATATAATTTTAAGGGCTAAATTGAACAAATACGAAATTATAAATAAAAATTTAAATAAATTAAACAACACAAAGGGATCAAATCGAAATAATTATAAAATGTAAAGAAAATATGTAAAATGGACTAAATTGCATTCATTTCAAAAGTTGAGAAAAAATTGAAACAATTATAATATATATATATATATATATATTATGTATAAAATATATAGTTTATATATAAAGTATATATATTATATATATAAACTATATATATATATATATATATGTATATATATATTATATAGTTTATATTTATATTATTATATACTATATATAAACTATATATATTATGTATAAACTATATAATTTTTTAATATAAACTATATATAAACTATATATCATATAAATAAGGTATATATATTGTATATATAAACTATGTATATAAACTATATAGTTTATACTTATATTATCATGTATTATGTAATGCCCCAAATATTGATTTAGGGACTATATTGAAAAGATTCAAAAATATTAGGATTTATTTTATTAAATAATGAAAGATGAGAAGGATTAGGATTAATGTTATAGACTAAATTGTGATAATGGATTATTAAAGGGATATTCTAGTCTTTTAAAGGGAAGATAAATTTAAAGGTATTTTAAATTGGTATTAAGATAAGGAAAAGGGGTTTAGGTTACAAAAAAATTATCTTTCTTCTTGTTCCTCTTTCCTTGTAGAAGAGTTCCCTCATAAGCTCAAAGGTAAGTTTTTAAGTTAATGGTTTATTCCTTCAATTTTTGCTAGTTATTGAATCCTTGTATATGATGGAAGCTTAATGAAGGTTTAAATGGGATTAAAACAATGAGATAAGGGAAATAAAAGAGATTTAAGAAAATGGGTTATATAATGATATGTTAATATATGAAGGTTTATTAATGTTTGTTGGTAAAATTGACTTGTCAATAAGGTAAATGGAAGATTATAAGCATTGGTTGAGTGAAATAACAAGGGTGTGATTCTTGGAATAAAATGATCTTGAGGAATATTAGATGTTTTAAGTGTCTAAATGAAGGAAAGTTAGTAGGGCCAAGTAGAGAAGTGTTATAAAGTATGATTAGGGGTAAATGAGAGGAAAATTGGCTAAAGTTGGGTAAATTTCTGGTTGAAAACTAGAAAATCTGGACAGGGGTATCGGTACTATAGCCAAAAATTGGGTTGAATCATATGTGAAGTATCAATACTGATTCATTTAGTATCGGTACCAAATGATGTAGTATCGATACCATGGTAAGGGTATTGATACCAGGAAACATCGAACCTAATTTTGGTATCGATATCGGTGGGGGTATCGATACCTTATCATAGTAGTATCGATACCAGGTTACATAGAAGCTAAATTTGGTATCGATACTAGAAGATGGTATCGATACCATAGTAGGGTAATATCGATAACATAGTAGGAGTATCGATACTGAAGGGCCAGAAATCTTAAGTTGGGCTGATATTGTTGTAAAAAGGTTAATAATAAGTATTTTGATTATTGTTAAGTTATAATTGTTAGGAAATACACTAACAATTGATATTATGAATGTATGTAAATAAATATGGGATAGATCGAAATCAAGCTCCTGAGTCGAGTAAGGCGAAAGGCAAGGGTCAAGTTTCGGAGTAATCATTTTTACAATCAGGATATTTAAGCAAGGTGAATCAGGTGAGTGCATTTAATTTTGTACGTATATGTTGTAATAGTCTTAATGGTATGATTTATTGATGTATGTATGGTGATTACCCAATGGCACTTTGTGTGCTAAAATGGTAAGGAAATCATATTAATTGTGTGAATTTTCAGATAGGGCACTTTGTGTGCTAAAATGGTAAGGAAATCATACTAATGGTATGAATTTCCAGATAGGGCACTTTGTTTGCAAAAATGGTAAGGAAATCCTACTAAGTGTATTGATTTCCAGATAGGGCACTTTGTGTGCTAAAATGGTAAGGAAATCATACTAATTGTATGGATTTCTGTATAGGGCACTTTGTGTGCTAAAATGGTAAGGAAATCGTACTAAGCGTATGGATTTCCAGATAGGGCACTAAGTGTGCTAAAATGATAAGGGAATCACACTAATTGTATAAATTCCCTGTGGAATTTATAGATTATAATAATGGTTGATAAATGAGGTTAATAGCATCAGTGATGCAAATTATAGAATACCTATTGGAGTTAAAGTTTTCTTGGAAAGGGAAGGATAATAAAATAAAGGGGTGTTTAGAATTTTACTTGTGATTAATTATGCCTCATTAAGTAATACTTAACATGTGTTATTCCACGTGTAGGTTGAATACAACTAAGTAAGGAGATCTTTGGACATCCTGTCAGAGTCGCCTCATCAGTAACCGTATGACATATTAGTCTACTTTTGTCATATTTTAGTCGACATGTAATAGGGTTTAGTAAAAACACTCTGATCAGTATGTAGATTAAATTGTTGTAAAATGGTGAATTGTTTGAACAACTCTTTTTGTTTGTCTACTTAAGTTAATATGTGTCTTTTAAGTAAATTAAATGTTTATAAAAATAAAGCAAATTTTTTTGGGATTTCGAATTTAAGAATTAATATATTAGTGATGTGACATATGTGTCTCGTATACGTATGGGTATGCAAGAGATATGTGTTACATTTATTGGTATCAGAGCTATAGGTTTAGCCGATTCTCGGCCGAATCAAGTGTGATTTTTTTATGCAAAAAGAGTTTACATGCCACTAAGATGTTAATATTACTGATAGGGTATAGAATGAATATGAACAATATATCTCCTTACTAATGTAGTTATTATTTTATGAATGATATGATAGATTTCAGATTCTACAAACTCCAGAAGAGATGTCGGTCGAGAGAGTAGAGACGAATCGGGTAGTGAGAGCTATGAAGAGAATAGCTAACATCCGATTCCGTCTGACAATGCTAGTGCACTGGCACCTCAGGGCATGCCTGTTCCAGAGTTCGGAGCTTTTATGCAAGCTCTAGATGCTATATTGACGCGATTTCAACCTCCTTCGCCTCCCCTGCTCTTTCAGTATCGAGAATGCTAATCACAAAGGAGTTAGGAAGTTTGAGAGCTCATGAGTTTAAGGGAGAAAAAAGTGAAGAATCGATGGACGTGGACTTATGGTTGAATGACGTTAAGGCGATGTTAGAAAGTCTGCAGTGCTCCGATCATGAAAAGATGGGCCGAGAAGTATCATTACCCCGAGGTTTGGCTCGAGTATGGTGGATAAACACGACGATGTATGCGTCACCCGAGCAAGTGAACTGGCAATTCTTCCAAGAGGAGTTCAAAAATAAGTATATTGGGGAGCAGTTTATGAGATCAATGTTACTGAAGTTTTTGAGCTTGAAACAAGGAGATTGAGCGGTACATGAATACGAGGACAAATATAATAAGCTCAACCGTTATGCTATATAAGTTGTTCCTAATGATAAAGCTCGTCGAGATTGGTTCATTGAGGGTCTGAGGCCTAAGCTTAAAGAATGATGTTGGCATTAAATCTTTCTAGTTTGCAAGAAGTGATAAATAGAGTGAAGGCGATTGAAAGGGCTCAATAGGAGACTCTAGCTACGGAGCATAGTATGCAGACGGGAAAAAGAATCGGATCGTCTTCATTTGCACAGTATGCAAAAAGAGGTAAGGTTCAGGGTCTCAATTCACCATTAGAACTGATCATTCTGTAGCTACACGGAGAATATTTATATATTATGTATAATTTAAATATAAATTATATAATTTATATAGTTTAAATATAAAATATTTAAGTATATATATAAACTATAAATTATATATATATATATATAAAGTACATATACATATATAATAATATCAAGTATAAGTATATTATATATATATATATATAAAGTATAATTATAAAAACTAAAGTATATAAGTATATAAGTATATTATATAAAGTATATAAAATATATATACATATAAACTATAAAGTAAAAGTATATATATAAACTATAAAATATATGTATAAAGTTTTAGTATAAAATAGATATACATATATAATAATATAAAGTATAAATATATATTATATATATAAAGTATTAATTATAAAGACTAAAGTATATAAGCATATAATATAAAGTATATAAGTATATAATATAAAATATATAAGTATTAAATATAAAGTATAATTATAAAGACTAAAGTATATAAGTATATAATATAAAGTATATAAGTGTATAAAGTATATATACATATAAAGTATAAGTGTATATATATATATATATAAATAATTATATATAAACTATATAGTTTATATTTAGATTACTATATATTATATATATTATGTATAAACTGTATATATCTTGTATAAATTATAGAGTTTATATATGAACTATTGAACTATATATAAACTATATAGTTTATTAATATAAATTATATAGTGTTGAGTATATTGATCGGATGAAATAGCCAAGAGGGGGTGAATTGGCAATTAAAATTTTGGTGGAAGCTTTGACAGAAAACAGAAATAATTTGCACAGCGATTTAGAGTGGTTCGACTTTCTCAACCAAAGTCTACATCCACTACCTTAGCTATCCACACTAAAGATTTTCCACAAATTCACTAATTTGTCTTTCTTTTGAGGACAAAGAGTAACCTTACAACTATCTCAAGAATTATACCCCAAATTCTTGAGATACTCTCTTCTCAAAGAGAAAATTACAAACTTTGCAAACTTATAGAAAAACCTCACAATGTAAGATGTTTGCACAATTCTAGAACAAAAAAACACTAAAAATGAATACATTTGAGCACAAATTGTTTTCTTGAAAGAAAAATGAATATTGAATGGATGTTGGCCTGAATTGCTCAAACTTGATGTTTAAAGCTTTCTCTCTTGTTTGTTTTCTCAATTCTTAATCACCAATGACTTCAAGACTTGTTTAAATACACCTCAGATCAATTCTAGATGTTGGGGATGATCATGGAGTCAATAGAACCGTTGTAGTGTGAAATCCACTTAAAACGTTTGCTGGGAGCGTATAGGTATCGGTACTCCTTCATAGGGGTCGATACTACCTGTATAAAATTCAAATATTTCGACCGTTGCAAAACCAATGGTATCGACACTGACTAGGGGGTATCGATACTGCTATGTAAAGTACTATCGATACCGATCATGGTATCGGTACCCAATTTGCATTTTGTTATTTCTCGGAGTCAAAAACAAAGGGTTAGTATCGGTACCATTGGTTATGGTATCGATACTACTATATATAAGGGTATCGATACCGTATAGGGTATCAATACCTCTTTTGCATTCGATGTTTGGGGGTATCGATACTGTTAAGGCAGTATCAGTACTACCCTATTGAAATCTCAATTTTGACTCGATTATGATTAGAAATACTTTGTAAATATTGTTTCAAAAATATTTAAAGTATAAATCACAATTCTTCATTTAGTAAGGAGTAAAAATTGATATTTGAAAACTTGGAGTAATATTTTTAATATTCGAATAATTAAATCGAATATAAAATCTTAAAATTAATTAACACTTTATTTGTTATATCGAAATATCAAAATGTTTTCAACAATCTCCCCTTTTTGATATAACAAAACATTTTGGAAATTTTAAGATTTTCTTTTATAATTTTTTTTGAAAGAGTTATTAGTCCCCCTTACTATATTCTACCCCTTTTTGTTAAATAAAAAAGACTCTATAAATTTTTAAACAATATAGCCAATTGATATATATATATATATATATATATATATATATATATAGCTACTAAGATCAGGCCAAGAGAAATATTAGTCATTAGTCCACATAATCAATATTCATAGTCATTATGCAATAGGGATTGGTCATAAGATTTCTAATATGAAATATGCATAAGTACATGAACTAATGAAATAAATATTCAATTAAGTTAAAAAATACTAATCATTCAAAATCAAACATCCAAAACACACAAATATCCAATCAAACTAATATCCAAAACACATAAATCCATCAAAATGTTTAAACAATGCATTGTTCTAAAACATAGTTTAACCAAAGAAAACTAGCAAGATCATGCTAGTCATCCATCGGAGGATCGGAAGGAAATAAATGTGCTCGTATCGCAGCCACATCTCGTGCAAGATCATCGATCCTAACGTTGAGTGCTTGATTTTCCCGTTGTTACTCTAGATGTTGAGCAGTGAGTTGGGACTCTAGGGATGCAAACCTCAAGTTGAATGTCTCCATGAATGATTGGAAATATGAAGGCACCAGACTCTCTTGCCTGGCTGACTCGCCATCAAACTGGTTTACGGGATCATTGACATCCCGTAAGAGATCTTCCAGCTCTTGAGCCGGAGCCGGAGCAGCTTGTGAAGAGCTAGCATCGGGAGTTTTCTTCGTTGAGCGAATCCAACTATCCTTGTCTCCACTCCACCCTGATTTTCGTAAAGATTTGAGATTAATTTCGGTGGTTAAAGGGATGGCTATGTCTAGGTCTACCTTAAGACCGGCTTTGAAGAACATGTTACTTAGTAGACAACCATAAACTAAGGTTTCAACTCGTTTTGAAGGAATGTTGTTTACGGTTTCTACAAGTTCCCCAAAGATAATTTGAGGGAGATTTATTTTCTTATTATGTTTAATATAATGTATCCACCATAAGTCAAGAGCTCTAAACCTAGAGTATTTACCTCCGGATGGTCTAACCATCAAGAGATCATGAAGTGAAGGAAACGCTCGTGATAGTCTAGAACACTTGCGCTCTTATTGACTTAATAAAGGGATGATACTAAATCTCTCTCATTATCTAACCCTTGATTATCTAATCCAAAGATTGCAGCTATGTAATCTGAGTCTATGTTAATGTATTGGCCTAAGAGATAAGACCGAATACTTTCAGTGGCAGTTTAGGACTCGTTTTATATGCAAACGGTATTAGAATAGAATATGCGTACGAGTTGTTGATACAAAATAGGTTTGACTTTAAATAGGTTATCAAACTTCCACGCTTTAAGGATAGGGAGGTACTTGAATTTCATCTCTACCATGGATTATAAGGATGGGATACGCTCTTCCCTAATGCTGTATGACTCGAAATGGTTAACATACCTAGTGTAGAGACCCCTACGGTTAGGTTCGTTAAAGCATGAATTGAGAATAGTCATTTTCAGTTCATTTGGATTTGGAGGTGGAATAGGAGGTGGGTTTTGTGGTTGGTTTGATCAACTAGATGAGAACCTAGCACGTTTAGACATGATTTAAATCAGAATAGGATGGGATACCTGCAATTAAGCAACATATGTATGCAACAATTAATCCCAAAACTCAATATGAGTCCTCAAATTCAAGGTTCTCTAAGAACTAGTATCTAATGGGCAAATTTGAAAACTATTTTTGAAAACTATTTTTGAAAACCAAGTTAAAACAATTATAATATGTATAGTTTTCATTAAAACAATATAATTAAATCAAAAACAATAATTAAATTTAAACTTTTTTTTTTAATTTCGAAATTCCAAAAAAAATTAAAAAAATTGTGTTTTTGATGACTTTTTTTGTAGATTCTAGTGTAAAACTATAATCTACGAAATGTCTTATCACTAATTTGAACTAAATCTAACTAAAACTAGTCCTATGTTCAAAAATCAATAAAATCGTGTTTTGGAAAAATTTACCTTGAAAATTGGATTAAGATGGATGAGTTGTTAATTGCACGAAATTAATGATACTAGCAACATTTGAAGTTGAAGAACAATGAGATTTCGACTAGAAATTGTTGATTTTGAGCAATGCAGAGATTTAGAGAGTTTTGAGAGAGGAACGGTGGGATGAGTATGTTTGGGGTTTTTTGGCCAAATGAAGAAAATTTAGGGATTTATAGCCTAAACCCGGCAGGTATTATCGGTACTCCTCGAGGAGTATCGATACTTCAAGGCATTTTCACGTAGTATCGATACCAGGGTATCGATACCCGTTGAAGAAGTATCAGTACTGTTAAGAACAATATCAATATCTATTGAAGCAATATCGATACTATGCTAGTAGTATCGAGAGTAGTATCGGTATTGGGTGACCAGTATCGATACCAAGTGCACAAAATGGTCAAAAATCTGCATTTAAACACTTTGCATGCAAAATTAATCAACTCTAGTGGTGTAGGTTATAAAAATTAACTATTTTCAATCAATCAAATCATACATAAGCCTAATTTGAACATATTATTAACTTTCACTAAAGATCATAAACTCTCCCTAACTATTATATAGAAGGCATTCAAAAATGTTATTTTTATATTCATTTTTCCTTAATCATTAAAAGTGCTAAAATTATTTTAAACACAAAATCAAGGTAGGTTTGTAAGACCTAATTCTCTCCTAAGTGTCCAAAATCTTTCTTTATCCAAGGGTTTTGTAAAAATATCCGCTAATTGATGCAAAGTATCTACAAATTCTAGAACTACATCTCCCTTTGTGACATGATCTCTAATGAAATGATGTCTAATTTCAATGTGTTTAGTTCTAGAGTGTTGGATGGGATTTTTAGTGAGACAAATAGCACTATTATTGTCAAACTTTATAGGAATGGTACCTACTTCAATTCCATAGTCTAAAAGTTGTTGTTTCATCCATAAAACTTGTGCGCAATAACTACCGGCTGAAATGTATTCCGCTTCAGTGGTAGATAATGAAACACTATTTTGCTTCTTTGAAAACCAAGAAATTAGCATATTTCCTAGGAATTGACAAGTACCGGAGGTACTTTTCCTATCTATTTTGCATCCTCCATAATCCGCATCCGAGAAGGCATGCAAGCTAAAGCTAGAGTCTCTAGGATACCAAATTCCTATACTAGGAGTGTCCTTAAGGTATCTAAAGATTCTCTTAATGGCTTGTAGATGTGATTCCTTAGGGCATGATTGAAATCTATCACATAAGCAAACACTAAACATAATGTATGGTCTACTTGCAGTTAGATAAAGTAAAGAACCAATCATTAACCTATAAAGTTTAACATCAAGACATTTACCTCCTTCATCTTTGTCAAGCTTTGTAGAAGAACTCATAGGATTGGCTTAGGGTTTCACATTCTCCAATCCAAACTTTTGAGCATATATTGAGCATACTTTGCTTGATTAATGAAGATGCCATGTAATACCCCAGAATTTAGACAATGACCAAAATGAAAATTTAGAAAGTTTGATGGTCAAATTAGAAAATTGGGAAAAAGTTTAGGAAATTAAGTGATAATTTCCTAAAAAGAAATTTATTCCATAAATAGATAGTTTACTCTTGAGAGTGGGGTTTTATAGAAATCATATTTTTGGATTTGGAATTTTAGTAAAGAAAAATTAGAAAGGGTTAAAGCCGGTAAGGAATTGGTAATTTCATATCGAATTGGAATTTTACAAAAATGTGAAGGATGTTATAAAATGGTTGGAAATATTATTATAATATTTTAGATCAAATAAATTTGGTTTGGAAATGTGCAATTTTTCATATTTAACCGAAACAGTGGAATTTAGTGACTAAAACACAAGTTTTGAAATTTCATGGGAAATTTCAGAATCAAAGTCAAATAATTCATCTTTGACTTTGAAAGAGGATAAAGATGAGTTTTCATGGTTTTATGGTGAATAAGAAGATTCATTAAGGGTGATTTGGTCTTATCTCAATTAAATGAATATTATATTCATTTGTAGTGGAATTTAAAGTAAACTAAGATGAAATGCACCCAACATTTCATCCAAATTGCTCATCTTCTTCTCCAAGCTGCTTGGGTTTTCTCCTAAGGTAAGAGAAAGCTTCAATTCAATTTTTAAGTAAATTCATTTGGATTTTGAGTATGTGTAAAATAGAAAATTGTTATATGTGAAAAACGTTATCATTTGGTACCAATATTACATGATAATCTTGTTGGTGTTCAAAGATCTCAAATTCTACTTTTTGTGTTCATATAAGGGATCATGAAATTGATGATGGATCTTAATGTTTGTGAGGTATTAAATTCATATTCAAGCATGTGTGATGATTAGAACATGTTTAATCTTTCTAAAAACACGTTCTTTAAATTTCAGCCATGGATGGTTTGAGTGAGAAAATTATGGAAAAATTATATATGGTTTGGAAATGATGAAGGACATATTTTACAAGCCTTAGAAAATTTGGGGACTATTTTGTAATTTTTGAAAAGTTAGAGATTAATTCGATAAGTTTGGAAAATTGATGGGTTGTTGTGTAAGTGTTATATAATTGATGTACTGTGCTGGAAATTGTATTTTGGGAATTAAAATGAGAGTTAGAATGTGAAATTTGACTATTTTGGAAGTTTGAAAAGATTTGTGATTTAAGTACAACATTTGCATAGTTGGGTACATAAATGTAATTATGCCTTAGTAAAAGCATTTGAATGATAATAAATTCAATGCTGGAATTTTTGGTATTAAGAATCTAAGTGATAAAATGGTGAAGGACCATTTTGTATAAATTGGAAAAGTTGGTTTCAATGTTAAAAGGAATTATTAAGAGTTAAAGTATTTGGTGGTGAATAGTTTCAAGTATATTATGGAGTTGTTTTGGGATATGTTTATGTTAGTACAATACTAACATATGTATCATTATGAATTTGTGATTTATACATATCATGATTGATTTGCGATTGAAGCAAGTCAAGTATAAAAAGGGTTTATTTGGAACATAGTGATGCACATATTTTGGAAATTTATAAAGTGTCAAGGTGAGTGCAATACATGCATGCCATTATACATGGATGTTTTATATATCATCAAGAAGACTTGTGATAAGTCCTTGTTTATATCAGCATGATTTTATGTCATATTTTTATAAATTGACATGACATTAATATGTCAAAGTATGAAATTATAATGCATTGATTATAGAAAATGTGATATTTTACTATGAATGTTATTTCGGGTATGAACTGCCCAATGTTAAATTATGATAATATACTTTGTCATTGATGGATCAAATAAAATAGACTATATGCCCAAGAAAGTCATTGAGGGACAAGGTATAGTTGGCATGCCATAGAGTATAGCAACTGTAGGTTTATAATACACTTTGGTGTATATGGTGGGCACGACCTTATGTGTAATACACTTCGGTGTACATGGTGGGCACGAACTTATGTGTAATACACTTCGGTGTAAATGGTGGGCACGACCTTACGTGTAATACACTTCGATGTATATGGTGGGCACGACCTTATGTGTAGCACTACGGTGCAAATATTACTCGAATACCCAGAGTCCCCAGGGTGTTATATTGGGCTATTGTCTATGGTATATGGTTTATTGGTTAATAAATGGTAAGCATGCAAATAAGCTTACAAGCTTATGGAATAATGGCAAGTATATTGGTAAAATAAGCTTACGAGCTTATGGAATAAATGATAAGTATATTGGTAAAATAAGCTTACGAGCTTATGGAATAAATGATAAGTATATTGGTAAAATAAGCTTGCGATCTTATGGAATAAATGATAAGTATATTGGTAAAATAAGCTTATGAGCTTATAGAATAAATGATAAGAAATTTTATATCATTGTAAAATATTGGATATGCTATTAACATGATTTAATGACATTTGATATGGACATTGAAATTCATGCATGAATTGTATTGCATTGTTTATTGTTTTAATTGTCTCACTAAGTATATACTTAGCGTGTGATGATTTTTACGCATAGGTAAAAAGCCAGTAGTTGATTAAAGAGTTCAAAGTGACATCAAGCATAGAGGAGTATATTTCAATATCAGTAAGACATCCTATGATGGAATTTGACTTAGATAGTGGCATGTAATTAATAATGTTCAATTTTGTTTTGTTGAACAAATTTGGAAACAAAATGGTAACTTTATAGTGATGAAAGGTTAATTTTTTATGAAGCTATATGTATTTTCGGAAGTTACTGTAGCAGTGAATAGTGATGAACAGTACCGACGGTTAAAAATTTCCATAATGCTACAGGGTATCGATACCTTCACTGGTCAGTGTTCACTGTTCACGGTACTATTTAAAAACATCTTTTGAATTAAATTTGTTATAACGAAACATAATTTATATGATATGATATTTTATAATATTAATTACCATTTTAAGAAAATAAATTTTAAATCACAATTTGAATTGAAAATGGTTTTAGAAATTTGAGTGACATCTATAATATGTATAGGTACATTTATACGGGTTATGGGTGTTACATGCCATCTTTCTTTTGCTTGATTTAGAGCCCCAAGAAAATTGAAGGCTCCCCCATCATGCTCATCTCAAATTCACCTCGCATTAGCTTTGAAAATTATTGGCAAAGAGCATCATTAGTAAAACCAAATATTATATCATCAACATAAATTTAAACTACTAATAAATCTTTACCTTTTCGTATTAAAAACAATGTAGTGTCAACCTTCCCTTTTGAAAAACCTTTTCAATTAAAAAATTTGACAATCTTTCATACCAAGCTCTAGGAGCTTGTTTTAAACCATATAATGCTTTTGTCAATTTAAAAACATGATTGTGAAATTTTGAATCTTCAAAACCAGGAGGTTGTTCCACATTCACTTCTTATTTTATAAAACCGTTTAAAAATGCACTTTTAACATCCATTTGGTATAATTTAAATTCATTGAAACATGTAAATGCCAACAACATTCTAATTGCTTCCATCCTAGCTACGGGAGCATATGTTTCATCAAAATCTATTCCTTCTTCTTGAGTATACCCTTGAGCAACAAGTCTAGCCTTGTTTCTCACTATATTACCACTTTCATCTAGCTTATTCCTAAACACCCATTTAGTACTTATAGTAGATTTATTACTAGGCCTTTCAACTAATGTCCATACTTTACTTCTCTAAAATTGATTTAACTCTTCTTGCATAGCCATAATCCAATTTTCATCGATTAATGCTTCTTTAACATTTTTAGGCTCTATGCATGAGATAAATGCAACATAATTACAAATATTCCTAAAAGAAAATTGAGTAGTTACCCCTTTGGATGGATCACCTAAAATCTCACCATCCTTGACATAGTTGTATTCTCTTGGGTATGTGACTTCCCTTTCTTCAATGGTTAGATTCTTGATGGCATCTTGAGTTTCTTCATCATTCACTTCTTCCTTTGATGATGATTCTCCCACGTCATTTGCATTTATTATACCCACATCATCACCAACACAAGAATCCTTCCTTGGAAGGGGATTATCATCGAAAACAACATGAATAGACTCTTCTACCACTAAAGTTCTTTTATTAAATACACGGTAAGCTTTAGACTCTGTTAATTACATAACAAGCGGTATTTGTGGCTTTCGCCCAAAAATATTTTGGCAAATTGTTTTCACAAAGCATGGTTCTATCCATTTCTTCTAAAGTTCGATTTTTCCTCTCAACAACTCCATTTTGTTGAGGGGTTCTAGGTTCTTAAAAATTATGGCTAATCCAATTTGAATTACAAAAATCAGTAAATCCAAGATTTTTAAATTCAGTACCATGATCACTCCTAACACTTAAAATAGAGTAACCTTTTTCATTTTGGATTACTTTTGAAAAAGTGATAAAATTTTCTAATGCTTCATCTTTAGTACTTTAAAATAGAACCCAAGTAAATCTAGAATAGTCATCTACCAATACAAAGGCATATTGTTTTCCACCCAAGCTAGTTGTTCTAATTGGCCCAAAAAGATCTATGTGGATCAATTGTAATACTCTACTAGTTGATACATCATTAATGGATTTAAAGGAAGCTTTCTTATGTTTTCCTTTTGCACATGCATCACAGGTTTTATCAAGATTAAATTTTAGTTTTGGCAAGCCTCTTACTAAATTTCCTTGATTTTTTCTTTGCAAAACACTTATGCTTGTATGTCTTAGTCTTCTATGCCATAACCAACTATCATGTTCATCCTTGGCAACTAGGCACAAGTTAGTCATATCAATTGATTCTAAATGCACCATATAAATGTTTCCTATTCTATGACTAATAAGCATAATCCTATTAGATGCAATGTCAACAACTTTACAACCGTTTGTTTCAAACAATACATTGTATCCTTTATCACACAATTGACTAATACTTAATAGATTATGCTTTAACACATTCACATATAATACATTTTCTATTTGTATGGAAGAGGTATTACCTATAGTACCTATACCTTCAATTTAGCCTTTTGAGTTGTCACCAAAGGTTATTACTCCCCTATTTTTGTTGTTAAGCTCTGTAAACCGGCTCTTGTCTCCGATCATATGTCTTGAGCATCCACTATCAAGGTACCATGAATTTGAGATTGTATTTCGTGCCTTGAAGCAATGCTCATTTCCCTACAAACATAGATTAATTTTTGATTTTTGGTACACAAATTCTTTTGGGTCCATATTCATTAGTCCCTAAAAGCCTAGTCCCCTTGGGTGTCCATTTGCTTAGGATATCCTTATTTTTAGTAGTATTTAGTCCTTTAGGAACCCATATACTCTTAATGATCTTCCTCACAAGTTTCTCATTAGGGATTATTTCTCCAAATCCCTTGAGACCGTTGACAATTACGGAAAATCTATCAGTCATGGCTTTGATATCTTCATCTGGTTTCATCCTAAAATTTTCATAGCTGTGGTTAAGAAGACTAATTTTGGTTTCTTTTACCTCATCAGTTCCTTCATGTGTGACTTGAAGTTTGTCCCATATTTCCTTGGCGGTTGAACAATATGATATTCTCTCGTATTCATCTAGTCCAAGTGCATAAAAAATAATATGGATTGCTTTTGAGTTGAGCTGGAATAATCTCGTCTCTTCTTCACTCCACATTTCCGGTTCTGTGGATGGTTTAGAGTTTTCTCTCATAATGATTTTCCATGCTCCCATGTCACTAGCTTGAATGAAGAACCTTATCATATTCTTTCAATAGACATAGTTAGCTTCATTAAAGAAATGAGGCTTGTTGACGAGCTGAGAATCAAGAACGAAGTCGAAGTTTGATGTAGAGGCCATTGATGACTTAAATATTGATTGAACTCTTCCCGGATCTTCTCAAGAGGTGGTAAAACCTTCAAATGAGACAAGCTCTGATACCGATTGTTGATTCTATCGATCGGATGAAATAGCCAAGAGGGGGTAAATTGGTAATTAAAAGTTTGGTGGAAGCTTTGACAGAAAATAGAAATAATTTGCACAGCAATTTAGAGTGGTTCGACTTTCTCAAACAAAGTCTACGTCCACTACCTTAGCTATCCACACTAAGGATTTTCCACAAATTCACTAACTTGTCTTTCTTTTGAGGACAAATAGTAACTTACAACTCCCTCAAGAATTATACCTCAAATTCTTGATATACTCTCTTCTCAAAGAGAAAATTACAAACTTTGCAAACTTACAGAAAAACCTCACAAGGTAAGATGTTTGCACAATTCAAGAACAAAGAAACTACACTAAAAGATGAATACAATTGAGCAAAATTGTTTTTTTGAAAGCAAAATGAATATTGAGTGGATGTTGGCTTGAATTGCTCAAACTTGATGTTTAAAGCTTTCTCTCTTATTTGTTTTCTCAATTCTTAATCACCAATGGCTTCAAAACTTGTTCAAATACACCTCATATCAATTCTAGACGTTGGGGATGATCATGGAGTCAATAGAGTCGTTACAGTGTGAAATCCACTTAAAAAGTCTGTTGGGAGCGTATGGGTATCGATACTCCTTCATAGGGGTATCGATACTACCTGTATAAAATTCAAATATTTCAACCGTTGCAAAACCAACGATATCGATACTGGCCAGGGGCTATCGATACTACTATGTAAAGTAGTATCGATACCGGTCATGGTATCGGTACCCAATTTGCATTCTGTTATTTCTCGGAGACAAAAACAAAGGGGTAGTATCGGTACCATTGGCTATGGTATCGGTACTACTATATATAAGGGTATCGATACTGTGTAGGGTATTTTTTGCATTCGATATTTGGGGGTATCGATACTGTTAAGGCAGTATCGGTACTACCCTATTGAAATCTCAATTTTGACTCGATTATGGTTCGAAATACTTTGTAAAAATTGTTTCAAAAATATTTAAAGTATAAATCAAAATTTTCATTTAGTAAGGATTAAAATTGATATTTGAAAACTTGGAGTAATATTTGAATAATTAAATCAAATATAATATTTAAATCGAATATAAAATCTTAAAATTAATTAACACTTTATTTGATATATCGAAATATCAAAATGTTTTCAACTTATAGTTTATATATAAATTATATATGAATTATATTTAAATATATACAGTTTATATTTATAAATTATGTATAATTATAAATTATATATATATAATATAAATGATAAGTATATTATATATATATATATAATATACTTATAAAGACTAAAGTATATATACATATAAAGTATAAGTATATATACATATATAATAACATAAAGTATAAGTATATATATTATATATAAAGTATAAGTATTAAATATAAAGTATATATATGTATATCATATATATATATATATATATATATATATATGTGTGTGTGTGTGTGTGTGTGTGTGTGTGTGTGTGTGTGTGTAAACTATAAAATAAAAGTATATATATATAAAATAACTATAAAGTATATATTATATATATAAAAAGTTTTAGTATAAAGTATATATACATATATAATAATATAAAGTATAAGTATATTATATATATATAAAGTATAACTATAACGACTAAAGTATAAAAGCATATAATATAAAGTATATAATTAGTATATAATATAAAATATACAAATATTAAATATAAAGTACATATACGTATATAATATATATGTATATAATAATATAAAATATATAAGTATGTAATATAAAATATATAAGTATTAAATATAAAGTATATAAGTATAAAATATAACGTATATAAGTATCAAATATAAGTATATAAGTATTAAATATAAAGTGCATAAGTGTATATATATAAACTATAAAGTATAAATATATATATATATATATATACTTTATAGTTTATTTATATACTTATATACTTTATACTAAAACTTTATATATATATATATATATATATATACACACACTTTATAGTTTATATATATACTTATATACTTTATATTTAATACTTATATATTTATACTTAATACTTTTATACTTTTATATTTAATACTTATACTTAATATTTATATACTTTAGTCTTTATAATTATACTTTATATTATTACATATGTATATATACTTTATACTAAAACTTTGTATATATATATATATATAATTTATATAAAGTTTTAGTATAAAGTATATATATTTTATAGTTTATATATATACTTATAATATACTTATACTTTATATATATATATATATATATATATATATATATATATATATACACTTTAGAGTATATATACCTTATAGTTTATATATATTATATATATAGTTTATAGTTTACACTTTATATATATACTTATACTTTATTTATATATGTATATTTAAATAAGTGTATATATATATATATACTTATATGTATATACTTTTATATTAATTATATACTTATATATATATATATATATACTTATAATGTTTTAATGTATTAATCTATACACAAGTATAATGTACATTATATATACATGCATCATACTATCATAACATTCATTATATATATATATATATGTTATAATATATATATATATATATATATATATATATATATATATATATAATTGTTTTAA
Organism: Hibiscus syriacus; assembly: GCF_006381635.1. Taxonomy (NCBI): domain Eukaryota; kingdom Viridiplantae; phylum Streptophyta; class Magnoliopsida; order Malvales; family Malvaceae; genus Hibiscus; species Hibiscus syriacus. The sequence continues at coordinate 8,681,493 of NW_024063538.1, read as the reverse complement.
TTTCCCCAACTTTTGAAATTAATGCAATTTAATCCATCTTATAATTTTCCTCACATTTTACATTTTCTTTATTTGATCCTTTTGTGTTTTTTATTGTATTTTAATTTTAATTTGTAATTTCATATTTATTCACTTTAGTTCATCAAGTTATATTTATATATGAAATTGACCCATACTTATTTATATTTTTGTAATTTACTTAAAACCCTATAAAATGTAAATCACATAATAAATTTGTTTTCAAATTATCTTCACCAACTTTTTAAATGTATGCAATTTAGTCCTTTTTTATATTAATATCATCTTCACATTTTATAATTAATTCAATTTCATCCCTCATCAATGTGAGTTGCTTAATTTATTCAATTTTTTATTTCCAATTTCATGTTTGTTCAATTTGGTACTTTATATACATATATAAACTATAAAATATAAGTATAAATGTATATATATATAATTTATATTATATATACATGCATCATATTATCATAACATTAATTATACATATTGACGCGGTCGTCTTTCGGTTGGGCCCGAAATTGGGCTTCGACGTGAATAAATGGGTTAGATTCGCCACTGATCATTTATTTTAAGAACAAAATGGGTTGATCAGATACCTCGATTTCTTACCTGAACTGCATCTTACCAAAGATATGTCGAATTCGGGAGTCAGTTACAATCAAGGAATGATTAGCACCCTTGAACTGCCCTTTCGTTACTAATTAATTTCCAGTTGTCTTACTTAAGAAAATTGTAATTTAAATTAAAAGGTAAAATATGATCCAAATTACTTACCTCTAATGGATTTAAAAGTGTACCCTTGAGAAGTCAAGAAAAGTGTTAGATAGAAAAAATGTTGAATCGAATTAAGTAACAATATGCATGCTGAGGAATTAAAGGAAAGAAAATAAAAACCAAGCGAACAAAGGGCCAATCGAATTCAAATAAAAAGAAAGAAAAAATGCACAAACATAGAAATACTAATCGCAAAATTAAATGTAAACAAATACTATAATAAAGAAAAGAAGTAAAATAGAAAACATAAAAACCCTAAAAATAGCTAAATAAATAAAAGAACATAAATAAAATAATAAAAGATAAAAATAAAAATATTAACATAAATAAAATAAAGATAAAAATAAAAAAATCAAATCAAATCAAATAAATAAAATTAATAAAATTAATAAAAATTAATAAAATTAATAAAACAAAAATAAAATCAAAAGGGAAAAAACGTAGTGGAATTAAATAGAAAAAATAACAAAAATACCAAAACAATATATTTATATATAATAAAATGTATTATTAAATAAATAAAATAAAAAGAAAAAACAAAAGAAAAAAATATAGATAAACATTAGCGTTAAAATATATATATATATATATATATATATATATATATATATATATATATATTATAATATTAGTAATAAAAGACTGAATTAAAAGGAAAACAAATTGGGGGGTAAATTTTAAAGTAAAATCGGGGTAGAAGTTTAATTTTGAGGTTAAATAAACATTTGAAAAATACGGGGGACCAAAAACATAATTCCCCCATTTGTTTTACAAAACGCGTGGATCCTAAGTTGGGTGAATCGGGTCACAGGTCGGGTTGGCGTGTACTATAAATGCCAATATCACAAACAAGTTTTTATTTTCGCCCCACTGAAAACATATCAAAACGCCCTCCTTAAAATTCTCTTTAGTGTTCTTGGTGTTCTTCATCTGATGAAGAACAGCACCGTGAAATCCAGAAACCGACCGGCCACCGCCTCGCCAGCCGCCGTAGATTGGCGCCGGTCACCGTTTATCGGCAGTGACCAAAAAAATTGCATATCTTTCGAAAGATTTCTTTTCCCTCATTTTAAAAATCAACTCATTTTTTTCCAAAAAACACCTCGGGGAGGGCTAGATTTGAGAAGAAAGTTCTCGAAACGCCCTCCCTGTTCATCGACATAAACCTTATTTTGGTTTTTTGGGGTCAAAAACAAAACAAGACCACGCATCCAAGTAAAAACCAACCAAATCGAAGGTAAAAATATTACCTTTTTTATTTCTCTTTGCTTTCAAAAGTTACAATACTTGGCTTCTGATTGCTTTGCTTTTTTCGTATTTTCTTCGTATTTCTTGTGTAATATTGTGTAGTTTCTCTTGTTGATTTTTACATCAATTTATAGCCTATGATTTACTATTTTTAGTTCAGATTTCCTAGAGTTCTACTCGGACTAAAATGCATGTTATTGCTTGTTTTTGGCTTATCTTGGTGTCCCACTAACGCACGACGTTGAGCCAAGAAAAACGGTCGAGGGAAGCGTGAGGCATGAGGAGTCTTTGGGTGAGGCGGATGGAATGGCGCTGAGGGAACAAAATGGAAAGTTAGGGTTTTGGACCACCTGTTGGTCTTGGATGTTCTGCTGGGCCACAATTTGTACTTGTATTTGGGCCTGAAAATAAAGCAAGATGTATTAGTTTAAAAATAATAATCATATAATAAATATAATATATACTATATACGTATGGACAGAAAAATGGGTCTACAGCATCCCCTATTTGCCCATTGTAGTGTAACGGGAATAGGATAAAGATTACAAGACACAATTTTCGTCCATCACGAATGTATTTTTGAGTTTGACATCTTTTACTATGGGGATTGATCCCCATCTTATCGAATATCCTCCATTATAGAGTTGAAATCCGATGTTTATGACTAGTTCATTAGTTGATAAATCACGAAATGACTCACTCGCCGTGAGGTTGAGTTGAACTGCAAAATTCTGAGCATGATATCATTCGTCGTGAAGTTGAAACCGAACTCAAAAGCTTTGGCAAGTAGCTCATGGATCGTCTTCTAGCCCAAGACACTTCATCGTGAAGCTGAAACTTGACTTGAAGACTATGGTGTTGCTGTGTTACAGATGACTCCATCGTCGTGAAGTTGGGTCAATCTTTTGGGTACGATATCCTTCGTTGTAAAGTTGAAATCGTAGGAAAATTAGAAAGTGACTTCTTGTTGCCAATCTCGACCTTGGTCTTCTTCTCGACTTAAATACCTTAATGTGAAGATTTGACTGGAAAGTAGTTCCTTACTGCTACTTTACAGTAAATATGCTCTCGAGCTGAACGGAATCGAAAGTTCTTGTTGGCAAATAACTTTTCTCGCCTTTGAGTTATGTTGTACTTGGCTGGGGAATAAACCCCTATTATTATAGATGACATATTTTTTGTGTGATTAAGTCGATCTGTTGGGTACGATATCTTTCGTCGTGAAGTTAAAATCATGGATGGCTCCTTCGCTGTGAAGTTGAACTTTGATTTGGATATCCTTCATTGTGAAGTTGAAATCCCATCTTGTAAATTTATCACTTCGAGTTCAATATCCTCTGCTGTGAAGTTGAAATTGACTCTAACAAGAATCTGCAAAATTATGCATATATATGAGGCTATGGATGCAATGCTCTTAGGTGTTCCTAAAATGCATATGTGAAATATGTTATTTTGGGCTTTGGAGAGAAATCTCGATCTCGGTTGCCTGTCTTGGTGACTCTTGGTTCTGGAATCTTGAATTTCTGATTCCTGATCTTGAATTCTTCAAATGTTTAAATTTGATGTGCATATTTTATTTTTTTATCCTTGATTTGGGAAATACTTATCAACCATATCAAGTATAGTGCATGAGCCTTGATCGGCTTCCAAGTACTTGTACTTTTCAAAAAACTTTGTATAGTAATATGCAATTATCTTTTTCAGAAATGAATATATCATTAGGTTTAAATTCAACCCAAGATGCTTAAAAGGAATTGATTTAGAGAAATGGTCGTCTTTATTCATAAGGGGGAAAAACAAACGATGCATGACAAACATTATGAAAAATGAATACATAAATGAAGTATGATTAGATCTCAATAATATGGGCACTTCTTGAGCTGATATACCGTTAGATGACCTTGAACGCAGCCTTTGCCAAGGGATTTTCGAAGATGCGACAATGTTCAGGACAGTGCAACCTTTCTCCGACACGTTAAGTCCGTAGAAGATTCGGATACCGGGATGCTTCACTATCTGGATTAGGGACATTTTTTGAATCATTATCCAAATTGCCCTTTCGGGTTTTTAATTTGGACCCATATTTGGTTTCAAGACGCCTTTTTCGGGTTTTCATCTTGGACCTACCTTTATTTTTTTTCTTTTTTTCTCTTTTTTCTTTTCTTTTTCGTTTCTTTTTCAATTTAGGGCGCCCTTTCGGGTTTTCACCCTAAACGTTTTTTATTTTTTCTTTTCTTTTTCGACCTATGATGCCCTCTTAGGTTTCCATCCTAAGCAAAGTATTTCTTGACTGTATCCGAATTGACAGGATTTGGCAGTTCTGGTCCGTCCATTTCAGCCAGGACAAGTGCTCCTTCGGAGAAGGCCTTTTTTACGACATAAGGTCCCTCCCAATTTGGCATCCATTTTCCTCTGAAGTCTTTTTGAATTGGCCAAATTCTCTTAAGCACAAGATCTCCTTCACGAAATACTATCGAGCGCACCTTCTTGTTATGTGCTCGAAACATTCGTTTCTGGTAGATTTGACCATGACGAATTGCTTTCAATCTCTTTTCCTCTATTAAGTTCAACTGGTCATATCGGGATTGCATCCATTCTACATTATCTAGTTTGACTTCTTACAAGATCCAGAGCGATGGAATTTCTACCTCAATGGGCAGCACTGCTTCTATCCCATACGCCAATGAAAATGAGGTTGCCCAGTCGAAGTTCGCACTGAGGTTCGATAAGCAAAAAAAGTAAAAGACAATTTCTCATGCCAATCCTTGTAGGTCTCGGTTATTTTTTCCACTATCTTTTTGATGTTTTTATTTTATGCTTCTACTGCTCCGTTCATCTTTGGTCTATAAGAAGTAGAGTTGTGATGCTTTATGTTGAATTGCTCACAAGCAACATCCATCATTTTGTTGTTCAAGTTTGTAGCATTATCAGTAATGATCCTTTCAGGTAAACCATACCGACATATGATCTCTTTCTTCAAAAACTTATAAATAGTGAACTGAGTGACACTGGCGTATAATGCAACCTCTACCCATTTCGTGAAATAATCAATTACCACGAGAATGAACCGGTGACCATTCGAAGCCTTTGGATGGATTTTCCTGATAACATCCATACCCCACATGGAGAAAGGCCATGGTGACGTCATCACATGAAGTGGATGAGGTGGAAGATTTATTTTATCTCCATAAATTTAACATTTATGACATCTTCTAACATAGTTGACGCAGTAACTTTCCAGTGTGGAGGAAAAATATATGTATCTCATTATTTGCCTTGACATTATATATCCATTCGCATGTGTTCCATAAACTCCGTCATGCACTTCTTCCACTATCATCTTTGCCACTTCTGCATCTACGCACCTTAACAGGACTTGATCATGACTTTTCTTGTATAAGACCTCCCCGTCAAGGACATATCCAACTGCCATCCTTGTAATGATTCTTTTATCAATTTCAGTGGCTTCCTCTGGATAACTTCAATTCTTTATGTATTACAGAATGTCATGGTTCCAAGGCTTAGTATCTTTCACTTTCTCGATTTGGTAATAATGTGTCAGGTACTCATATGACTGCATGTCAATTGACATCATTTTAGACTCCCTGTCAGCCTTGAATGTAGATTCCAAGGTAGCTAAAGTGTCAACTATTTGATTTTATTCTCTAGGCACATAATGGAAGGTGACTTCATCGAATTCTTCGATCAGATCCAGTATTAGTTTCTGGTATTACACCAGCTTTACATCCTTGGTTTCCCACTCTCCACATAGCTGATAGATTACTAAGGTTGAATCTCCATATACCTGCAAAGTCTTTATATTTTACCCCATTATAGTTTGAATCCCTAAAACACAAGCCTCATATTCTACCATGTTGTTGGTGCAATCAAAATTCAGTCTGCTAGTGAATGTGTAATGATTCCCTTCTGGGGAGACCAATAAGGCCCCGATGCCATGTCCTAATGCATTTGATGCACCATCAAAATGTATTCTCCAGGAACTTTCTGTGGAAGTACCTGCTTTCTCTAAGGATATGACCATTAAGTCTTTATCTGGGAAGTCAAAGTCTAGCAGCTCCTAATTTTCATCGGTTCTGTTTGCTAAGAAATCCGATATGGCACTTCCCTTTATGGCTTTCTGGCTCACATACTCGATGTCAAATTCAGATAACAGCATCTGCTATCGGGCTAACCTTCTAGAGAGAGCAGGCACACTCATCATGTACTTTAGTGGATCTAACTTGGAAATCAGCCAAGTGGTGTGATACGACATGTATTGTCTGAGTCTTCTTGTAGCCCAGACTAAAGCACAGTAAACCTTTTCGCTGGGAGAATATATGACCTCGCAATCAGTGAACTTCTTGCTCAAGTAGTAAATGGCTCTTTCCTTCCTTTCGGATTCGTCATGTTGACCCAGGACACCCCCATTAAATTCTTGAATATGGATAGATACAAGAATATAGGCTTGCTCGGGATGGGGGACATCAGGATAAGAGTGAGAGATATGAACTCCTTTATCTTTTCGAATGCAATTTGGCAGTTCTCATCTCATGCTCCAAGGTTGTTCTTTCGGAGAAGGTGAAAGATTGGGTCACATTTGTCTGTTGACTAAGATATGAACCGTGCTATGTAATTTAATCTGACTATAAAACCTCGAACCTCTTTTTATGTTTATGGGGGAGGTAGATTCTAAATAGCCTTAATTTTATCAGGATCGACCTCGATGCATTTCCTGCTAACTACGAAGCCTAACATTTTCCAGGATGTTAACTTGAAGGTGCATTTACTAGGGTTCAATTTCAGCTGGAACTTCCTTAGTCTCTGGAAGAGCTTTCTCAGATTCTTGACATGTTCATTCTGGGTTTGTGCCTTGACAATCATGTCGTCGACATAAACTTCAATTTCTTTGTGCATCATGTCATGGAATAGGGTCACCATAGCTCTCTGATATGTTACCCCATCATTCTTCAATCCGAAGGGCATCACTTTGTAACAGAAGGTTACCCACATTGTGAAAAATATGGTCTTTTCCATGTCTTTAGGATGCATCTTAATCTGGTTATATCTTGAAAATCCATCCATGAATGAGAATAAAATATTTCCGGCTGTATTATCCACCAAAGTGCCTATATGTGGCAGAGGGAAGTTATCTTTAGGGTTTGCCTTGTTAAGATCTCAGTAATCAACACACATGTGCACTTTCCTGTCTTTCTTTTGAACCGACACTATATTGGTCACCGACTCCAGATACTTGGCCACTTGAAGAAAACCAACATCGAATTGCTTCTTAACATCTTCTTTGATCTTAAAGAGCATTTTGGGTCGCATTCTCCTTAGCTTTTGCTGTATAGGTTTGCATTCTGGTTTGATTGGCAGTTTGTGAACTATCATATCTGTTTCTAGCCCTAGCATGTATTGATATGACCATGCAAACACATCTCTATATTCTTGAAGTAAGACTATCAAGTTTTGTCTCACTTCAGCCGAAAGAGTTATGCCGATTTTAACCTCCTTTATCTCCTATTCAGTGCCCATGTTCAAGATTTTGATTTTTTCCTCATGTGGTAGTATTTTTTTGTCTTCTCTTTCTACCATTCTCAACAATTCAGTAGGTAAGTTGCACTCATTTTCATTGTCGCATTCATCAAATTCCCCAAGATAAATGGTCGATTCAAAATCCACCTCCGGATCAGGATCATCAATGTCTGTATTATCGTTATCTGGGGACCTGAAGGAAAAAAGAAAATGTGTATGTGTAAGAGAAAAATATCTCACACAGAACAGTCAAAAATTAAATTCAAAAGAGTATGAAATGGAGTATTGAAATGAATAAAAGAAAAAAAACTGAATTCAAAAGAAATGAAACAAGAAAACTGTTTGCCATGAAAGAAATTGCATCTTTTATTGAATTTAAATCAAAATGTTTATTCATGCTTACAAAAGATCACCTATTGCCCTGGGTATAGGCAAATCGGGATAGTTTGAATATTACTCTGAAAGACATTTGAAAATCACAGGTAATTCTTCCGCCGACCAGTTGTTAAGCATAGATCCATGTGGCAGTGGGCGGATTCTGGATTTATCTGTATCTTCAGTATTTTCTGTGATTACAACATTGATACTCAAATCTTTCAGAGCCGCTTGCAAGTATGATGAGGTGGTCTCAAACACATAATCACATGACTTGAATGTGTTGTAAAGAGGTGGGAATACCATAGGTTCCCATTGAAATTCAGTTCCACTCAATCTATTCAATCATCTTTATTGATTCTTCTAAATTTCCTTCCTCTTTTGTTGGTGACTGGGCTGAAAACCAAGCCCAAACTGATCTAGTTTTGATATAGGAAGGACTGGATTAATCCTCCCTTGCAACAGCTTCCCAAATCCTCTTCCTATCTTGGCACCTTGTCCCAAGGTCTGCTTGATCTCCATTCTGGTATACTTGGAAAGTCGGGGTTTAGAAATCTTTCTTCCTTCAACCACAAATGTGGCATTCACAAATTCCAAGGAATGGAATAAAAATTCTACCACCTCCTCGTCTACCTCAATGTATGGAACATATGTGGTCACACTAGCCACAATATCTTCTTCAATGTTAATAATCACCAGGGCTCCATTAATAACAAATTTGACTTTTTGGTGCAGCGTGGATGGTACTGCACCAGTTTGATGAATCCAAGGCCTTCCCAAAAGACAATTGTAGGAAGGCATGATATCCATCACTAGAAATTCAATATTATAGGTGGTAGGTCTGATGGTTAACATCACCTTGATCCTGCCAATTACCTCCCTCTTGGTCCCATTAAAGGCTCAGACCACGCTCTGGTAGGTTCTCATATGAGAGGTATCCATTGGCAGCCTTTTCAACGTAACCAAAGGAATCACATTAAGGGTTGAACCGTTATCGATTAGTACACTCAGTAAAGCGTACCCTTTACAGTAGGTGGTAATATGTAATATCTTAGTTCGGCCTCTACCTCCAGATGGAATCTCATCGTTTGAAAATGAGATGAGATTATCGATTTGAATGTTGTTCACTAGTCAATCCATCTTGCTGACTTGTATGTTTTATGGCATAGACGTCTGATTCACGGTCTTCAATAGTGCCTCCTGGTGTGCCTTCGAGTTCAACAATAGTGCCAACATTGAAATACATGTCGATAAACTATGCAGTTGTTCTACAATGTTGTATTCGTTGTGCTTCAAGAATTCGAGGAACTCTCTAGCTTTTTCCTCCTTTATTGGCTAATTGATAGCCATCACATCTTCTTGAAGGGTTCAAGTGGTTATGGGGGGACTTAACCTCTTGGGAGTAGCGTTTCCTTGCAGTCTACCCCACTTTGTTGTCATCTTCCTTCGAGGCGCTAACTTGACATTTGTATTTCTATAGCACTTGCTTGCTATCATTGTAAGTAAAAAGTTGGGGTGCTATGATTACCACCTTTGCTTGTGTCTTGCATGTTGTCTTTGCGTTAGGGGTAATTATCAAAGGATTACCCCTACCGTATCTTCTTTCAGATGATTCTCTGGTAGCACAAACATTTGCTTCCGGAGACTCTTGAACTTCGTCATAAAACTCCAGCTCCTTCCTATCCATCATGAGCTGGACCAAAGCTTTGAATTCTGGGCAATTTTTCACCTCATACCCCTCTTCATTGTGGTAACAACAGTGGTTACCATCTCCATTACTTATTGTATCTGACTGTAGTACAAGAAGCCCTGCCTTCACCATTTGCCTCCATACCCAAGCCAAATGAGATTTTACTTCATAAACACCAGTTTTGACTCTCTTACCCTTCTCGGTAGTGACTGCGTGAATCCTAGTCTCCTAATGGTTAGGCAAGGGATTTTGTGCAACGTTTGGTGCTCCGGAGTTAAAGTGGATACAATTCTTGTTATGCATTCTTTGTACAATCCTCTTAAATACGAGGCAGTTTTCGATCGTGTGCCCCGGCACACCACCATGGTATTCGCAGTGAGCGTTCTCATCATATCATATAGGGTAAGGGGGCTTCAATCGTTACACAAGGTAAGCTGACACCACATGAGTGTCAAAGAGTTGTTGGTATAATTCCTTGTACAACATGGGAATATGATCGAATTGCTCATTTTCTCTCTTTTTCCTAGGTTCCCTCTGATTTTGTCTAGAAGTACCTGACGGTACAGCTGTAGTTGTTTTTGTGCTTGAGATCGTAACACCTTTGTTGACTTTGTTGACTTCTCTATCTTTATTCTTCATGGGAGGCTTCTTTCTTGATTCCCCTCCCTCTATTTTGCCTTGTTTTATGGCCAACTCAATCATCTCTCCAGCCATAACTAAGTCTGAAAAGCTTCCTAATGTGATTACAACCAGGTGCCCGAAGTAAAGAGCCTTTAGGGTCTGTACAAAAAGCTTCCTGGTTTCCTTTCCATCCAAGGGTGGATGAACTTGTACAGTCAAATCCCTCCATCTCTGTGTGTACTGTCGAAAACTTTCATTATGCTTCTTCTCCATGCTTTGTAGCATAACTCGATCTGGTCTCATATCATTAATGTGTTTGTACTGTTCTAGGAAAGACTTGGTCTGATCTTTCCAAGTCTTTATATTAGATCAATTCAGTTGATTGTACAACCGGATAGATGAACCGGACAGACTCTCCTGGAAGCAGTGAATCAGGAGTTGATCATTTCCCACATATCCTGTCATTTTCTGATAGAACATCGTGATGTAGGCTGAGAGGCAACTGTTTCTATTGAAATTCTTGAATTCGGGGACTTTAAACTTTGGTGGAAATACCAAATTCGGGACCAGACTAAGTTCTAGTGCATCTACTCCGTAATAATCATAGTCCCCTTTGATTACCCTCATTTGGTCTTCCAAAAGTTTAATTTTTTTCTTCCATCTTCTTCGCTTTGTCTTCCTCATCAAAATCTGGTATATGGTAATCATTCGGATTGTTCTCAGGGTTGGTTGCAGAAGTCTGTATCTTTACAGCATATGCGACTTTTTCTTTTGCCGCAGATAAGTCCCCTTATAGTCCGGATAAGATTTTGGGTGAGATAACCACTTGTAGATTCGGTGGTTGATAACTCCGTAAAAAGACTTAATTTCTAGTCTTTTCACTTAAGTTATTTCTCATCTAAACAAAGTATGCATAGCGTTTTAGTTGCATTTAGTTACATATAGGTTATATTAGCTTGTGGTGGATAAATTTTGCTTAGGCAAGATTTATTTGGCTTGACTGATGCTGCTGAGGAGAAAGGGTTGTTTGGATTGTGTTTGTGCATAAAACTTTCAGGGGAAGAACATTTTAGTCGTGACAACGTAAATTTACAAAGGCCAACGGAACAGATGAGAACGTGAGGAGCAGATTTATCTCACCGAGGCAAGGTTTATCTGAGGAAGTCTGAAGCAGGTGTGACGAAACTGCCTATATCACAAGCCAGCTGGATGACCTACTTCACGTGCAAGCAAGCCTTAGTTATTCTGACAGCCACTTTTCCTTTTCAATTCTGGACATTTATTTGACAACGATTATTTAAGGAAACTCCAAAAAGCATGCAAAATCCTAGGATATTTTTCCTTATAATTAACCAGTCGTAACTGCCAAACAAAGAAGGCAAGGAAGAAGAGAGAAGAACTTTACCCAAGGCGTGAGAAAGCAACTACAATACTTCTTCTGGATTGGCAACTGACGAAATTTGTTTAGCCATAACAAGTTCTCTTTATCACATTATATTTATATAGTCTAACGTAGTTTACTATTTTCATTTGTAGGTTTTAATTATTGCATGACCTTGAGATCTTCTGGTAAACCTTTGGAACCATTTAACCCTGAAGTTGAACAATCACTCAGACAAAGGTTGCGAGCTCAAACAACCAAAGAACAATCAAATCAACTCCAAATGCAACACAACATGGGAGATTTAAGACCTGATGCAGCTTTCAATCTTCAAGTTCTAAGGCCAAGAGCAATACGAGATCATTTGAACCCGATTCTTGATAATCTCAATCCATGCATAGTGGCACCTGAAATACAAGCCATTCATTTCGAACTCAAACCGGTGATATTTAACATGCTAAACTCTATTAGAAAATTTATTGGTTCACCCAATGAGGATGCTAGGAAACATGTTCGTTCTTTCCTTGAAGTATGCGACTCGTTTTGGTAACAAGGAGTACAGAAGATGTGCTCAAACTGAAACATTTCCCTTATTCCCTACACGATAGAGCAAGAGCCTGGCTCAGCGGAGTTCGTTCCAGCTCAATGGAGTCATGGGCAGATTTATGCAAGAGCTTCTTACTGCGATATAATTCTCCCAATATGAATACACAGCTTTGCAATGACATTGCTAGTTTTCGCTAAGGAGCCTTTGGAACCATTTGACCCTAAAGTTGAGTAATCACTAAGACAAAGGTTGCGAGCTCAAACAACCAGAGAACAATCAAATCAACTCCAAATACAACACAACATGGGAGATTTAGGACCTGATGCAGATGTCAATCTTCAAGTTGCAAGGACAAGAGCAATACGATATCATTTGAACCCGATTCTTGATGATCTCAATCCAGGCATAGGGGCACCTAAAATACAAGCCACTCATTTCGAACTCAAACCGATGATGTTCAACATGCTAAACTCTATTGGACAATTTGTTGGTTCACCCAATGAGGATGATAGGAAACATGTTCGTGCTTTCCTTGAAGTATGCGACTCGTTTCGACAACATGGAGTACATGAATATGTGCTCAAACTGAAATATTTCCCTTATTCCTTACACGATAGAGCAAGAGTCTGGCTCAGCGGAGTTCCTTCCAGCTCAATGGAGTCATGGGCAGATTTATGCAAGAGCTTCTTACTGCGATACAATTCGCCCAATATGAATACCCAGCTTCGCAATGACATTGCTAGTTTTCGCTAAGGAGATAATGAATCAATGTATGAATGCTGGGATATGTACAAAAGCCTACTTCGCAAGTGTGTTAACCATGGCTTTCACGATTGGATGCAAGTGGTAATGTTTTACAACGGAGTTAATGCACCAACTCGAATGATGCTAGATGCCTCAGCAAATGGCACCTTACTGGACAAATCACCCGAGGAAGCATTTGACATCCTCGACAGGATAGAAAATAATGATTATCAATTTCCAAATACAAGATTGGGAACCGACAGAAAAAAATCTCGAGCATATGAATTATAGGGTATGGATTCGGTAGCCGCTCAACTTTCTGCCATAACCAACATGTTGAAAAAATTGCAACGTCCTAATGAGGTAAGAGAAGTCAAGGTGACCAATAACGCATGCTTATTTTGTTACGGCAACCATCATGAGAGTGAATGCCCGGAAAACCATGAGTCAGCCAATTTTGTGGGCAACTATAATCAGAGCAATAATAATCGGAGCAACAATAACCCCTATTCAAACACGTACAATCCTTGTTAGATACAGCACCCAAATTTCTCATGGAGTCATCAAGGAAACAACAACAATCAAGCAACAAATTATAGGCCACAATAAAATAATTCTGACCACCAACATTTTCAGAATCAACATCTTCGGTAGCTTTATAATACCATGCTTAATTGGTAGTAATTTCATAGGACGGGCTCTTGTTGATTTGGGATCAAGTGTGAACTTGATACCAAAGTCCATATTTATGAAACTAGACGGGTATCACGCCTTTCCAACCTCAGTCATCTTACAGCTAACCGATTGGTCATATGTGCGGCCAGAGGGCAGAATAGAGGACGTCATCATAAAGATGGATAAATTCATCTTTCCAGTTGATTTCCTTATCCTGGATTGCAAAACCGATGAAAATGCCCCGATCATCCTGGGATGACCATTTTTAGCCACTGGGAGAATCCTAATAGATTTTGAAAAGGGAGAGTTCACAATGCGAGTAAGAGAGAAAAGTGTCACCATCAATGTATTCAATTCCATGAAATATATGGATGATTCAGAAGAGTGCCAATGCATTACAGAAGTCGAGGAGAAGCCAATCTTAGGATAAGGTGAATCTCTACGACTTGATGAATACAACGCTTTGTATCATGACCCTACAACCGAGATGCACGAACAAGATACATTTGGCCCAAGTGAATTAAACTCAGAAGAGGAATCAGAAATTCATGGCCCTGACAAAAAAATCTGAACAATGAACGCCCTGCAATTGATACCAATGCACGATACGTAAGAGAGAAAAATGATCAATCGAGACTTCTTCATTATAGATCACGTATGAAATTCAAACCCTTAGAATATGATGAAGTAAAGTCTCAAGAGTCATCCTTGCAACATGCACCGAAACTGGAACTTAAACCTTTGCCATCACATTTGAAATATGCTTATCTAAGAGTTGATGAAACTCTACCAGTGATAATTTCTACCAACCTAACCTCCGAACAGGAGAATAGTTTATTGAATGTTTTGTCACAGCACAGAAAAACTCTTGGATGGACAATGGCAGACTTGAAGGGAATCAGTCTGACTATATCCATGCACAAAATTAACCTTGAAGATAGCCATAGTACTTCAGTGGAACCACAAAAAAGGCTCAATCCAATCATAAGGAAGGTAGTCATGAAGGAAACATAAAATGGTTGGACGCGGAAGTAATATATCCTATATATGATAGTTCATAGGTAAACCCGGTACAATGTGTGCCAAAGAAAGGTGGTGTTATCGTAATTAAAAGAGAACATGACGAACTCCTCACCACGAGAATAGTCACGGGCTGGCGCATATGCATGGATTACATGAAGCTCAACAAAGCATATGCTTGATAGACTAGCGGGAAAAGCATTTTACTGCTTCCTCGATGGATATTCAGGGTATAACCAAATAGCCATAGCACCGGAGGATCAAGAGAAAACAACTTTCACATGCCCGTATGGCACTTATGCATTTAGAAGAATATCGTTTGGATTGTGTAACGCTCTAGCTACATTCCAAAGATGCATGATGGTAATATTTTCAGATATGGTAGAAAAATGCATAGAAATATTTATGGATGATTTCTCCGTCTCGGGTGATGATTTTGACTGATGCCTAAGCAATTTATCTAAGGTTCTGAAATGATGTGAAGAAGCCAACCTAGTGCTGATTTAGGAGAAATATCATTTTATGGTGAACGAAAGAATAGTGTTGGGTCACAAAATTTCATGTCGAGGCATTGAAGTCGATAAAGCCAAGGTGGACATAATTGCAAAACTACCCCCACCCACCAATGTGCGAGGTGTACGCAGTTTCCTTGGACATACAGGCTTCTACAGGCTGTTCATAAAAGATTTTTCTCAAATCTCTAAACCCTTATATATTTTGCTTCAATAAAATCATCCATTTGAATTTACTAATGATTGTTTGAATGCCTTCACAGATTTGAAGAAAACGCTTTCGGCAGCACCAGTCGTGATCCCATTAGACTAGAATGAACCATTTGAACTCATGTGCGATGCCAGTGACTATGCAGTCGGAGCGGTGTTAGGGCAACGAAAAGGTAAAATTTTCATGTTATATACTATGCGACTCTTAATGATGCACAAGTAAACTATACCACCACTAAAAAGGAACTTTTAGCAGTAGTATTTGCATTCAATAAGTTTAGGCAATACCTAATAGACACTAAGGTAATTATGCATACAAATCACTCAGCCATTAAATATCCGATTAATAAAAAAGATGTGAATCCTAGACTAATTTGATGGATATTATTACTATAAGAGTTCGATTTAGAAATTAATGATAGAAAAGGTATAGAGAATCAAGTGGCATACCATTTGTCTAGGCTAGATAAAAAACATGATTGTCTTGACACAACAGAAATTAAAGAGGATTTCCCTGATGAGAAAATATTACTTGTCACGGTTGCGCCGTCGTATACTGACATTGTTAACTTTCTTGTTAGTGGTATTGTTTCTCCTGATTTATCTAGCCAGAGCAGAAAGAAGTTTCGACATGATGTGTGACATTACTACTGGGATGAACCATTTCTATTCAAGCAATGTGGAGACCAAATAATTCGAAGATGCATTCCAAAAGAAGAGCAGGAAGATATTCTACACCATTGCCACTCGTCACCATATGGAGGGCATTTCAGTGGAAAGAGAACAGCAACAAAGGTGCTCCAATCTGGATTTTATTGGCCAACCTTATTCAAGGATGCACATGAATTTTATAAGTCATGTGATAGATGCCAACGAACATGAAACATATCAAAAAGGCATGACATGCCATGGAAAAATATCCTGGAAATTGAACTCTTCGACGTATGGGGAATATACTTCATGGGACCCTTTCACACATCTTTCGGAGATTTGTACATCCTCGTGGAAATAGACTATGTATCAAAGTAGATTGAGGCCATCGCAACACCTAAAAATGATTCCAAAACAGTGCTAAAGTTTCTGCACAAAAATATATTCACCCGATTTGGAACACCATGAGCTATCATCAGCGATGAAGGAACTCATTTTGATAATAAATTGATTGCTAAGGTACTGAAGCGATATGGAGTACGAAATAGGATTGCTATGGCGTATAACCCTCAAACGAATGGACAAGCTGTAGTGTATAACCTAGAAATTAAACAGATCCTTGAGAAAGTGGTCAACCCAAATCGAAAGGACTGGTCGCCAAAGCTAGATGAATCACTATGGGCTTATCGTACATCATTCAAGACACCATTGGGAATGTCTCCATTCAAATTGGTCTATGGAAAAGAATGTCATATGCCTGTTGAATTAGAACAGCAAGCCTATTGGCCCATCAAAAAGCTAAACATGGATGCTCAGCTTGTTGGAGAAACAAGACTCTTGGAACTGAACGAGATGAATGAATTAAGAGCACAAGCATACGAGAATACCCGCCTATACAAGGAGAAAACAAAATGATGGCATGACAGAAAAATATTACCGAGGCAATTCTATTATGGACAACAAGTACTGCTCTACAATTCACGTCTTAAGTTATTTCCAGGCAAGTTGAAATCACGATGGTCAGAACCATTCATCGTACACCAAGTCCATGACAATGGAGCAATTGAAATCCAGAACCAAAACGATGATTCTATCTTTAAGGTGAACTAGCAGAGACTCAATGAGTACAAAAGAGCCCCAGTCATGCGCGATAAACCGGCATCGTTGGCACATGATGCCCAAGAGTTTGCTTTACTTTCTTGAACAAATCTTGTTGCCTAGGTAATGAAAATTTGAATTCTATACATAAATAAATTAAGTTATTTTCTTCTTTCATTATCCGTTTTATTTTAATATTTTTATTTTATTATAGGCAAGCAATGAACACGTGGTTTCATGGGGAGTTAGAGCATGCATGAGAAGAAAACAAACCCTACGACGCATGGTTTTGGCAACAGAATAAAGAGGGAAATATATATTTCCCCCCACTTTATGTCCAATCATATATTTCTCATTACTGCAAAAATCTTTTCCTTCCAAGAAAGGACAAAACTGCCCATTACTTTCCAAAGTAACAAACTGCCCAACTTCTTCTTCTTCTTCGTGCCTAACTCTCACTTCATTGAGCAAGAAAATTTCTTCCCTATCACCACCACTGATTTTAACCAAGAACAATGGTAAGAACAAGGAAAGCCACAGCCCCAACACAGAGTTTTGAACGTTTCCAAATAGTCGAAGCAGAAGCACGCTTTAAAATGTTTCAGAAACGTCAAGTATATTTAGAAGATGGATTCGTTTTCCCAGCCGCAGATGAGGAACCGTTTGGACCGAAAGTGATGGATGTGATAAAGAAACACAACTGGGAAAAGTTTACTCACCATCTAAACGTCGTAGCACTGACGATGGTACGGGAATTCTACGCCCATCTCGAGGACCCATCTATCCACACAGTATATATTCGAGGAAAGCTCATTAGATTTTCCCCCTCTGCACTCAACCGATACTTTAATTTGGGAAAAGTGGAGGAGCAGAACAAGCGATTTGTGGCTGAGGCCGATCAAGAAATGTACGAGGGAGTACTATAGGATTTATGCTTTGGGTAGGCCAAGTTTGAAGGAAATGCCCCAAAGAGGAAATGAGTAAATCGTCGAGCACTAAAACCACATGTAAAGTTATGGAATCACTTTCTCAAAGGCAAATTGATGCCAACATCCCAAAACACCACTGTCATCGTGAAGAGACTGATGCTTTTTCACTCGATCATATACGAGAGGAAGATCGACGTTGGAGAACTCATCTTCAAGTAGATCCATAAATACGCCAAGAGAAACTGGGGTAACCTACTATTTCCAAACTTGATAACCGTATTGTGCAAGAAGAAGAAAGTTCCTAAGGAGCACTTTGAGGATTTCATTAAATCCAAGGAGGGCATCACCAAGAAGAAGGTACCCGAGTTGATGAGTTTCAATGACGACGATCCACATAAAGGTTTGGAGCAGGGAGCAAAATTGGTTATCGCGGCTAGAATGGTTGTTGTGGTCACGCACACTCGAGAAACACGTGAAAAGATCGGACGCCTGGAGGACCACATGGAAATTTACTTCGAGTATGTCAAGGCTAGGGACATGCAACTCAACGCCTTCTTCAAGGAGTTTCTCCCAAACACTAACACCAGACTGTCGACCTTCCCCAGTGTCATCCTCAAATACAATGCGGTCGGTAGCACATTCCATGCCTTGATATCACATGTCCCTCCAGAAGTTCCCCCAGAAGTGCCCACTGATGTGCCACCTCTAGCCACACATGTCCCACCCGTACCAGAGGAAGGCAAAGGCGACACAGAAGAGTTCCTCAACTCCTCATATTTTTCAACCACCGAGAGCAGTGATGATACACCACCCCACTTCTTCACCAAAAAAGATTTCACACCAGCATCGAAGTAACTCGAGACCGGCTCTATCCATTCCCCTGTCTGTAAAGCTACACCAGTCCCAGTAGCAGACCTTACTCCACCACAACCAACTCCAACTGCCAAGCAATCAACTCCAGCACGCGCCTCGTCCAACAAAAAGCGCTACAAGAGAACGGCAGGATGTATACTTCAGCCATCTTCATCGCCAGCAGCAGTAGACTCAGGATTCGAGAGTCCCTCTCCTTCCAAACGATGTCGAACGAGGGCATCCAGCCAAGCCACCCCACCACAGTGAGTTTCTATTTTATTTTTAGTTTTTCTTTTTCGCATCTCCATATAGATTCATATAGTTTTAATTTCATGCATTGAGGACAATGCATCTTTCAAGTTTGGGGGAGGTATTATACCATATTCTGTCATATTTTGTTAGAAAGCAGTTGATGATAATTGGTTAAAAATTTTGATTGTCATGATATAAGCAGGTTAAGATTATTATTAGGAATGAATTAGGGATGCCCAATGATGAATGCATAATTTGATTGCCTAGGCCAGAATTATTGTTAAGACTGTCTAAAGAAGAGAATCAACCTAGGCCTGATTCTTTGAAGTTCATAAACACAATTGTTGGCTGTCTTTGTTTCAGGTAATCTGTAAAAATTTTGGAAAAGAACTTTCTGCTTGCCGAGACTTCAAAAATATTTTAAGGGTGCAGTAAAAATTCTCTAGTGTTTGAAAACTTGAAAAATAAGAAGGGACACTCCTCTGTGCAAAGGCATAAACAGAAATGACTCCATAAGAAATTAAGAGTAGCCACGGTATATGAGTAAATGAAAGTAGTCACAGGATGACTCTGTCCGACTAGCTTGGGGTGGAAGGTATGCTCCCTTTCACCTAGAGTGTGGAATGGTAGTTGTGATGAGCTGACTCTCCTACGTAAAAAAAAGTTGATAAATAACTAGCAATATAAACTAAGCCTAACAAATAATTTGTTGCCTTGACAAACCAGAAGTGCTTACTTAAGTTTTCTAATTACCTTTATGCAAAGACTGGTTACAATCACACACACACTATAGCAAAGAATCATGCCTAGGGAAGGGACTTAACTTATATGAATGTCGAACATTTTGAGGCCAAACAATTTTTGCTAAGGGTTAAAATCTCAAACCATATGATTTTCTTAACTTTGCTTTGCCATGACAATTTTGATTTTCTTCTAGCTATTGTACATTGCTTGAGGACAAGCAATAGCTTAAGTTTAGGGGTGTGATAACTCCGTAAAAGACACAATTTCTAGTCTTTTCACTTAAGTTATTGCTTGTCTAAACAAAGTATGCATAGCATTTTAGTTGCATTTAGTTGCATATAGGTTATATTAGCTTGTGGTGGATAAATTTTGCTTAGGCAAGATTTATTTGGCTTGACTAATGCTGCTAAGGAGAAAGTGTTGTTTGGATTGTGTTTGTGCAGGAAACTTTCAGGGGAAGAACATTTCAGCTGTGACAACGTAAATTTGCAAAGGCCAACAGAACAGATGAGAACATGAGGAGCAAATTTATCTCGCCGAGGCAAGGTTTATATGAGTAAGTCTGAAGCAGGTGTGACGAAACTGCCTATGTCATAAGCTAGCTGGATGACCTTCTTCACGTGCAAGCAAGCCTTAGTTATTCTGACAGTCGCATTTCCTTTTTAAGTATGGACATTTATTTGACAACGGTTATTTAAGGAAACTCTAAAAAACATGCAAAGCCCTATGAGATTTTTCCTTATAATTAATAAGTCGTAGCCGCCAAACAAAGAAGGCAAGGAAGAAGAGAGAAGAACTTTACCTAAGGCATGAGCAAACAACTCCAGTGCTTCTTCATCGTCTACTCATTGACCTTCCTTGGTGTCTTCCATAACCAGACGTTAGCAGAATGGTGATCAGGTCTCGAGAGATGGTGATCACCAAGGCAGGCGTAGTGCTGATTTGAATCGTCGCAACAGAGCCCTCGGTTTTGGGAGTTGTTCTTCCTTTGTTTTTAACTCTTTATATATTTGGGGTTGTACTAAACATTGAATTTTGGATGATCTTTGATAGCACCATGAATGTCTTACTTGGTGTTAAACTTTGTTTTGCCTGAACAATATTTTTAAGTTTATGACTGATGAATTATGTTTTGCGTATGACTGTTTTGCTCATCGTTTAAATATTTTACCTTACGCTGTAAGAGCATCGAGAGATCACCTGGGTTTTGGTAAAACATGTCTTGGCATTGTAAGAGCATCGAGAGATAGCCTTTTGTCTAGATAGTGATTCTTAGATTTGAGAGAATTAAGATAGATCCACGTGAGCAATGGAATGAATCCGAGATGGTGAAGTTCTAACTTGTTACCTTAGAGATAAGGAGTGAGTTTCAATCGACTAAAAGGGATAGACGCTAGTGTAGGATAGACAACGCCTATAGTTTACGCTGAGAGGTATTGCTACAACAACAGTTTGACAAACCAAGGGCTGTAGTTAACACTGAGTAGTATTGCCATAGCAACCATCTAAGAATACATAGTAATCCTGTTGGGCATCTTATTAAGTCATAATAATTCATTATGAACTTAGAAATAATTGTTGTCGAAGCAAAATTTTAGAATCAGTGCTCTGTGATATGTATGAATATGTGAGGTTGTTTGCATTATATTTAAAGTAGTACTTATTTTGTTTTGTTTTATTATTCTGCATTTTTATTTTACCTCGACCAAACTTTTCTGAACTCATTAAAACACCTCTTTGTTTTATTAATATTAGTTCTTAATTTGACAACATAGTAGGACTTAGTTAGTGAGATTAGTTCTAGTTATGGTGAAAATATATTTCTCGGCCAATCTCTATGGAGAGGATACTCACTTACCATATATTACTTGAATCGATTTTGTATACTTTCACATATTTGCTTACCTTAGCGTAGACATTTACAAGCGATCAGTTGTATAGTTACCCCATCAGATGAACCTACCCCTGGTGCACTGGCTTGATGTAAACCAGATAACTTGGCCACAATCCGATCAACTAAGGATTCTTGGCTCTTTGTGATTGTATCCAAAGTACTCTGACTGTTCTGTTTTATCTTTTCTTCTAGCTCTCTCTATAGCTTCAACATGTTCTCCTTAATTTGAGCGATTTTGGCCTCCATTTGTCTTTTTTTCGTTCGGGTGTTGTGAGGATGAGGCGTGTCTAGAGCTTGCGAATGTAAACTCAGTGTTTTTTCTTTCTTCTGGTGAGACATTTTCTGTTAGTTAATATGAATTTAAAAACATGGAAAGTTGAAAAATGAATATGAAAAAATAAAATACGAAGTATGAGATGCATAATGTATGAGATTTAGAGACATTAACCCAGAAATGTGTCTGATATTATAAATAATCCTTATTAAAACAAAAGTGTTTTATCTTTTAAGAGACAATAATCAAATGTACATCCGGACTAAATCTTCTAGACCCCGAACAGCTTCTAATAGGTTGACAAGTCTTCTTTCTTCATCTGTCATTGGTTGAATGCCTTGTCGAACCACTCCGACTTCCCTTGCCAAGTCATGCAAATGAGGAGCTACCTTTTGTACTTGCTCCAGGAAATCACGGATAACTGCATCTCTAGCCTTCACCCTTTGTTAAGCTTGTTCCCAACGAAAATGCCACTGTAACCCTCCATCAAAGGGCACTATCTGAAGCTCACTTGCTAGTTTCTTGAATTCGTCCACAATGGCTTCTAACTCAGCTATGGTTTTTCCATCCCGTTCTTGTTGTTTATGAAGGGACTTCTCTAAATCAGCTACTTGGATTCTTAATCAAACGCCTCTGAGCAGTCTTTAGTTTTTCTTTCAGAGTCTCTCTTTCATCATGCCCGTCAAACTTCCTTTTCAAGCTACTTGCTTCGCCTTTCCAGTACTCAGAAGTCCTTTTCAGATTGGAGTTACTTTGGACCTGCTCTTGGTACCCTTTTCTCAGGTCCTTAAGCTCAAAACGGACTTTCTTCTGTTCCTTCTCTAGCTTGTATTCTCGATCCTTCTGAATATCGGTATCTAACTTCCACTGATACCTCTTCACTTCAAGCTCCCTTACCCTTTGTTTTAGTTCATTCATCACATCTTCAAATTATTCCCTTGTTATCTCCAGTTCGGAGGAAACATACTTAAGATGTTCCTCCATAGTCCGGGTGTCCTCATGATCTGGCACTGGGATGTTGTCATTTTTCCTTAATCTTCGCCACTCCAAATAGTTTGGAGTAAGCATGTTCTTGGAAGCCATGACATCCATTCGGAACACTTTCTTCTATAGCTCAGCTACTTCCTTAACCCTTTTCTTATAGTTGTCACCATGGTATAAAAATTCTGATCCAGATAGTCCGTATGGTGCTAGGACAAACTGACGTGCCCCATATTGTTGAAGTGTCAAAAGCGGAGAAAACCCAACTCCTCCCCATAGTCCAAGTAGGGTCATAGTGTCTGAATCCCCACATCGGAAGAGAATGTCATTGTGGGTCAACTAAGGAGCTCTTTAGGCAATATCCCGGTCCTAAAGATGTGTGAAGACTTTTATCCATTTTTCTTTTGAGGTGCCTTTATGCCATTTTAGAGTGATGAATTCTCCTAAAGTTGAATAAGTGGTACTGAATCGGTGGTAGGCAATCTCGTTAGTCTTCTAGAAATGGTTGTGAATCCAGACTTGGAGAAGCTGAACACACTCTATGAACCTTCCTCTGCCAGTCTTTTTGTAGTGGTTGAGAGAGCGAAAGGTCTCAGCTAAGATTTATGGTGCTGGATTTACTCGCCTCGGGAGTTGTTCAAACAGTTCCACCACAACTGCGTCGATGCGCCCCAAAGTCTTCAGGAAGATAACCAAACCATAAAGGCCTAGTGCGAAAAGATCTATTGTCTTCAATTCATCAGGGTGATTCTTCATCACTTGCTTGATGTCTGTAACACCCATAACCCGTATAATTATACCTATACAGATTATAGATGTTATCTGAATTTCTACAACCCTTTTACGATTCAAAAGCGATTTAAAATTTATTTTCTTAAAATAGTAAATGATATTATAAAAATATCATATCATACAAAATTTTGTTTCGTTATAACAATTTAATTCAAAATATTTTTATTTATTAATAGTGAATAGTACCCAAACAATGAACAGTGGAGGAATCTGATGTGATCCTATCTAGCACCAACTTTTTGCATGACATACTCACATCATTGAAATTCCATCAAGCTCAATATAAGGGAGTTCTACCTTACTTTATATTATATTTACTCATTTATGCATTATATATTATTATGAGCATACATTTTCATATTAGACTATGCTTGAATTATCATAACATGTGTATTCATTCATTATGTCCTATGGTTTGCATCATTGATTGATATTCACGCATATAATCTATAGTTGTAATAATAATATTCATTCATTATCATATGATGCATGAGTTATTATTATAACCTATAGTTCACATCTTTATAATATGCACATTCTTATTACTTTATAATAATTCATATACTTAGCTTATATTATGCTTTCTTTTGTAGGTGCATGTTCGGCCAGATGATGGGAGCTAAATTTGAGCTTAACTAAGGATAAGGAGCTAGGAAAACTTACATAGGATGACTCGGGAGATCATGAAGAACAAATGGTGAAAAGTTGTCAGCTAACCCCCGAGCTCATAGCTGACTTGAGCAGGACTTTTGAGCTAGCTAGAGGTTTTATTTCAGCTGGAGAGTTACACCATCATCACCACCACACAGAGTACTTCAAATATGGTCTAGGTCAATTTTTGTGGATTCGTACCTTTTCGCGAAGAGTTGCCATTCCAAGAGATGCCTTTTCACAAGGAGTTGTCCTATGACTTATACACATGTCCTTCATCTATGGCCAGCTCATCTTCAGCTCAAACACATGGGAAGTAGCTCAAATGATGAAAGGTTGCCTTCCACAAATGTGACCTTTCATAAATAGTTGCTGCCCCATTGATGCCATGTCACCTAGATGCAAGTTTGATGCCAAGTCATGCCTAAGTTGCTGCTCAAATTCACGCCAAGAAGAAGCCACACCATAAGTCCCTATGCCACCCATGTGAGTGCCTCATGAACAGCCCACACATGTGCCATGCATGTAGATGAAATGGGCGCCAAAATGAAGAGGCTTCTAACCATTCGACCAAAGCATCATCTTGTTTCAAATTGGTGCCAAGATGAAGAGACAAGGGAAACATTCGGCCAAAGACATCTCCCCTCATCCAAGCATCATTTATTTTCGTTTTAAGACATGTACTTTGCCGAAAAGGCATATATCTATTCAGCCAAGCCTTTACAAATCTATAAATAGGCTTTGGCATTCATTTGAAAACAGAACCTTTTTTATAATTAAAATCCTTTTGTGAGATTATTTTCTCTTCAAGTTCTTTTTAGAACTATATCGATTAAGCAAGCCTTTCTAAAGGTTGTGGCATCATTCCTTCACCTTGATACTTCTAGTTCCTAGTTTTTATAACTAGCGGGTCAAAGTCCTTACTACCATCCCTTATAAAACTTATAAGAAACGGGTCTTTGCTCTTTTATAGCATTGGTTCCTTCTTAGTTTTTATAAGATACAATCTGTCCATCACCATTATCACGCCTATATCATCACTATATTCCATCACCATATCACGCCTATATTATCACCAACTTCTAAATTTCCATTTCTTCATCTTTGAAATTATACTTCATCCTCAACAAGGCATTCGTCCATCACCACCATTAGAGGCCGAATCCATCATCACTTGAATGATCATTCTACAACACTTCCGCAGCCCTTCTTTAATAACTATTCTATCCATTTCAATTCTTTCCATTTCCTTTCTTAATTACTCATTTAATTAACCAATCATTCTTCTTTGTGCAGATTACTTTTCAATTCAAGGTGTAGCATTTGGTGTCTCTCCTAGATCGGGAAATAACAAGGTTGCCATCTTCTCCATTATTGAAGAAGCCTGGTTAGACTTGCATCAAGCGGTAATCAGAGCTTTGGTGGATTGACATTCAAAGTGCTACAACAAAAAAAAGCAACGAGAAAGAAGAAAAGAAAAAGAAAAAGAAAAGACTCCTACAACAAAATATGAGTGCAAAAGAAAGAAAAGAAAAGAAGAAAAACAAAAGCAAAGAAAAAAGTGAAGAAAGTTGCAAATAAACTCAAAGAGAAGCATATTACAATCTGCCCCAACAACAAACTTGACGGTGGTATCCGTGTTATTTCTTGTGAAGGAAGATAGTAAGTGTTGCAACTTGAGTTGTAAGTTATCTTCATTCTTTATCATTTCATTTCTTTATTCTTTCATCTTTTCTTATTTCATTACCATATCTTTTTCTAAACCTTTTTCTATACTACCCTTATCATAACCATTTTCTATTCCTAACCATTCTAAACCGACGCACGAACTAAAGAAACTTGCTTAATCTTGAGTTAGTTCTTTAAAGGACCCACAAGAGAGAATTGAGCGGTAAAAGGAAAACAAGAGGGTGAGATCAGAAGGGGGATCAGAAAAAGCCAAGAACATATCCCCGAGTGCAAACACGAGTACGAGTGGAGTGAAGTCTTAATTTTCTTTGGAGTGACCAAGTGAGGTTTTTGTGAGCGTGCTGGTAAGGTTTTAATTTTTTTTATTTTTATACTAACAATGTCTTGTGATCTTCCATCTTTCCAAACATTGGAGGATGAACAGCAAAGAACAAACACATTTCACACTCGTTATCATGTAAATGGTAAAGTGTGTATTGTAGCTATTGATGGAGGAAGTTGTACAAACATTGCAAGCACATACATGGTCACGAAGTTGGGACTTACAACATTCAAACATCCCAGACCATATGTTTTGCAAGGATTAAATGAAGATGAAGAGTTCGAAGTCATAGAGCAAGTACTTGTGCCTTTTTCAATTGGGAGATATGAAGATGAAGTCTTTTGTGATGTTGCTTCCATAAATTCAAGCCATCTTCTTTTTGGCCAACCTTGGCAGTTTGATAAACGAGCATTGTATGATGGATTCACAAATCGGTATTCATTCTACCGCAATAAAAGAAAAATCATCTTGACTCCATTATCTCTTAGCCGAGTGAATGAAGATCAAAACACCTTGAGGAAAAGAATTAAAGCAATGAAGGAGCAACTTGAACAAGAATGTTTGGAAGGAAGTTCGAATGATGGAATGAATTTTAAAATCAAACAAAACGTTGAAAATGATGAGAAACAAAGAGTGGATGAAGAAGACGTTGGAGTTGAAAATGAGAGAGTTGAAAAGGATGAATTTGGAGATAAAGAGGAGAATGAAGAACATATTTTAATTAACCTTGCTCTTTCATCTATTTTTCCTATTGTTTTGCAGGATAATCCAAGAGACATATCACTTCGAGTTGATGATTCAAGAAACATGTCTTTTGAAGAACCAATAGGTGTGACCGTTGGTGATCCACAAGACATGTCCTTAGACGTTCCAACAGTTATGCTACTTGAAATTCAAAACGATGTGTCACTTGAAGTGCCAAAAGTTATGATCATTGAAGCTCCAAGTTCATTACGACTATGGAAGAGAATTCTACGACCAATGGAGTTTTACATCATTAAGCAACCAACTCCCATTAAACATCCACCCTGGTTTGATAATTCCATTCATCTTGTCAATAGTTTTTCAATTACTAATTTTGATTCATTTTGTAGCAATTTGATCCATGTCTATGGTACAATCTTATCAAATTGTAATGGCAAGGATGATTCAAATGACACAATCTTTCAAAGGAAAGAGCCAAAAGACGTGAATTATAAAGGCTTAATGGACGTGATCCTTCAAATTGTGAATTTTTATTCAATGAACATGACTTTTGAAGAATCAAACAATATGCCTTTTGGGGTACCGAGAGATATGATCATTGAAGACAATATTTCTTCAAAAGACATGACTCTTGACCATCTAGCAAACATGGACAGGGAGTATTTCTTTCACTTATTTATCATTAATCATTCTCTTACTTATGAGATTCCTTTCCCTTTTCAGGTCATGGACATTCAAGGAACTTATTCAAGGGGTGTGATTTTTTATAAATATCATTTCCTAAAGATGACCTATGAATGGGCGTACAATTTGGAGAAGTCACCTTTCGATTTGAGGACAAATCGCCCAAAAGAAGAGGATGATGATGTGATCCTATCTAGCACCAACTTTTTGCATGACATACTCACATCATTGAAATTCCATCAAGCTCAATATAAGGGAGTTCTACCTTACTTTATATTATATTTACTCATTTATGCATTATATATTATTATGAGCATACATTTTCATATTAGACTATGCTTGAATTATCATAACATGTGTATTCATTCATTATGTCCTATGGTTTGCATCATTGATTGATATTCACGCATATAATCTATAGTTGTAATAATAATATTCATTCATTATCATATGATGCATGAGTTATTATTATAACCTATAGTTCACATCTTTATAATATGCACATTCTTATTACTTTATAATAATTCATATACTTAGCTTATATTATGCTTTCTTTTGTAGGTGCATGTTCGGCCAGATGATGGGAGCTAAATTTGAGCTTAACTAAGGATAAGGAGCTAGGAAAACTTACATAGGATGACTCGGGAGATCATGAAGAACAAATGGTGAAAAGTTATCAACTGACCCCCGAGCTCATAGCTGACTTGAGCTGAACTTTTGAGCTAGCTAGAGGTTTCATTTCAGCTGGAGAGTTACACCATCATCACCACCACACAGAGTACTTCAAATATGGTCTAGGTTAATTTTTGTGGATTCGTACCTTTTCACGAAGAGTTTCCATTCCAAGAGATGCCTTTTCACAAGGAGTTGTCCTATGACTTATACACATGTCCTTCATCTATGGCCAGCTCATCTTCAGTTCTAACACATGGGAAGTAGCTCAAATGATGAAAGGTTGCCTTCCACAAATATGACCTTTCATAAATAGTTGCTGCCCCATTGATGCCATGTCACCTAGATGCAAGTTTGATGCCAAGTCATGCCTAAGTTGCTGCTCAAATTCACGCCAAGAAGAAGCCACATCATAAGCCCCTATGCCACCCATGTGAGTGCCTCATGAACAGCCCACACATATGCCATGCATGTGGATGAAATGGGCGCCAAAATGAAGAGGCTTCTAACCATTCGGCCAAAGCATCATCTTGTTTCAAATTGGCGCCAAGATGAAGAGACAAGGGAACCATTCGGCCAAAGACATCTCCCCTCATCCAAGCATCATTTATTTTCATTTTAAGACATGTACTTTGACGAAAAGGCATATATCTATTTGGCCAAGCCTTTACAAATCTATAAATAGGCTTTGGCATTCATTTGAAAACAGAACCTTTTTGATAATTAAAATCCTTTTGTGAGATTATTCTCTCTTCAAGTTCTTTTTAGAACTATATCGATTAAGCAAGCCTTTCTAAAGCTTGTGGCGTCATTCCTTCACCTTGAAACTTCTGGTTCCTAGTTTTTATAACTAGCGGGTCAAAGTCCTTACTACCATCCCTTATAAAACTTTTAAGAAACGGGTCTTTGCTCTTTTATAGCATTGGTTCCTTCTTAGTTTTTATAAGATACAATATGTCCATCACCATTATCACGCCTATATCATCACTATATTCCATCACAATATCACGCCTATATTATCACCAACTTCTAAATTTCCATTTCTTCATCTTTGAAATTATCCTTCATCCTCAACAAGGCATTCGTCCATCACCACCATTGGAGGCCGAATCCATCATCACTTGAAGGATCATTCTACAACACTTCCACAGCCCTTCTTTGATAACTATTCTATCCATTTCAATTCTTTCCATTTCCTTTCTTAATTACTCATTTACTTAACCAATCATTCTTCTTTGTGCAGATTACTTTTCAATTTAAGGTGTAGCATTTGGTGTCTCTCCAAGATCGGGAAATAACAAGGTTGCCATCTTCTCCATTATTGAAGAAGCCTGGTTAGCCTTACATCATAATCGATTCCCTGTAGCAGGGGAATCGGTACTCCTTTTACAATTTGGAAATTTTATTTAAAAATGTGGTTACTGTTCATGCTACAGTATCTGCTACAGTAATTTCTGAAAATTACATATTAACTTATAAAAACTTAACATTTCCTCATTATAAAAATTCTATTTTTGTTTCCAACTATATTCAACAAAATAAATTGAATATTATTAATTACATGCCACTATCTATTTCAAAATTTCACAATAGGATGTTTTACTGATATTGAAATATACTCCCCGATACTCGATGTCACTTCAAACTCTTTATTCCATTACAGGCTTTTTACCTACGCGTGAAAATCATCACACTCTAAGTATAAACTTAGTGAGGCAATTAAAACATTATACAGTGCAATACAATTCATGCATGAATTTAGATTTCAAATCCAATGCCATAAAACCATGTTAATAGCATCTTCAATATTTTACCATGATCAAAATAATATAAAATTTCTTACCTTTTATCCCATAAGTTCATAAGCTTATTTTTACCAAAATACTTACCATTTAAATTCCATAAGCTCGTAAGCTTATTTTTTCAATATACTTGTCATTATTCCGTAAGCTCATAAGCTTATTTGCATGGTTACCATTTATTAACCAATAAAACATAATCCATAACTGTTGAAAACATTTTGATATTTCTATATAACAAATTAAGTTAAATGAATTTTAAGATTTTCCAAAATGATTTTCTAAGTATATTCGATATAATTATTCGAATATCAAAACATTACTCCAAATATTTCAAAAATCATTTTTAATCCTTACTTAAGTGTAAAATTAAGTTTTAATCTTAAAACAATTTCAAAATAATCTTTCAAAGTATTTCGAACCATTTCAAAGCCAAAAATTCTAGATTGCTCAGAGGGAACCGATTCCCCCCCAAGGGGGTACCGATTCCCCCTGAATGATTTGGCTCTGAGATTTCCAGAATGCTCGGAGGGAACCGATTCTCCCATAGGGGGTACCGATTCCCCCTGTTCAATGGTCGAAATATTTGAATTTTACACTTAGGGAACCGATCCCCTATGAGGGGGAACCGATTCCCCCCACGCTCCAAGCTGTTTTATTAATTGTTTTCACACTAAAACGGCGATATGATCTTCACTAATCATCCCCAACGTTCAGAAGTGATTCAAGGTGTATTTAAACAAGTTCTGAAGCCCTTGATCAACAAGAAATTATAGAGAAACAAGAGAGAAAGCATCAAACACCAAGTTTGTGCAAATCAAGCCAATTTTCCTTTCAATATTCATTTTGCTTTCAAGAACACCATTTGTGCTCATTTGTAATTATCTTTGAGTGTTATTTTCTTGTTCTAGAATTGTGCAAACATCTTACCTTGTGAGGTTTTCCTTATAAGTTTGCAAATTTGTAATCTTCTCTTTGGGAAAGAGTGTTCTCAAGAATTGGGGTATATTCTTGAGGGTGTTGTAAGGTTATCTCTTTGGCCTCAAAAGAAAGAACAAATTAGTGAATTTGTTGGAAAATCCTTAGTGTGGATAGCTAAGATAGTGGAAGTAGACTTTGATTGAGAAAGTCGAACCACTCTAAATCGCTGTGCAATTACTTTCAATTTTCTGCAAAAGCTTACACCAAATTTTTAATTGCCAATTCACCCCCTCTTGGCCAAATCCGTCAATCGATTAACTCAACAATTGGCATCATAGCCTAACTCATTTGAAGGTTTAATCGCCTCTTCAGTCGATTCGGGAAGAGTTATATCGATAATCAAAGTCATCAATGGCCTCCGCTTCAAACTTCGACTCCGGTATCGACTCGATGCCCGTCAACAAGCCTCATTTCTTCAATGGAGCTAACTATGCCTATTGGAAGAATAGAATGATGTACTTCATTCAAGCAAGTGACATGGGAGCATGGAATGTTGTAGAAGAAGGATACATCAAACCTCTCACTCATCCAAGGTTGTGGAGTGAAGGAGAGACAAGAATGTTCCAACTCAACTCCAAAGCCATCCATATCATTTTTTGTGCTCTTGGACCAGATGAATACGGAAGAGTTTCATCGTGTACAACTGCCAAAGAAATATGGGACAAACTTTAAGTCACTCATGAAGGTACCGATGAGGTAAAGAAATCTAAAATTAGTATTCTAATGCATAGCTATGAAAATTTCAGGATGAAACCAAATGAAGATATCAAAGCTATGACGGATAGATTTTCAAAGATTATCAATGGTCTCAAATCATATGGAGAGATCATTTCAAATGAAAAGGTTGTGAGGAAGTTAGTCTACTCCCTCCCAAAATCATGGCAATCAAAGAAGACAGCAATCATCGAGTCTAAGGACTTAACGTCCTTAACTCTTGAAGAGCTAATTGGGTCACTCCTCACTCATGAAATCATGCTCGAAGATGAGGTGGACCTCGATAAAATTGACGAGACACCAAAGGAGAATGAGAAGAAGAAAAACATTGGAGTTGCTCTCAAATCCACAAAAGATGAGAGTGATTCGAATAACGATGACGATGACGAGGAAATGGCATTGTTTGCCAAACGGTTCAGAAAAATGATGAGACCTTATCGAGGAAGAAAATTCAAACAAAATGAAGGCCTCAAAAATGAACCGAAAGAGAAGGACCCAATCATTTGCTACGAATGCAAAAAGCCAGGGCATGTTAAATATGATTGCCCACAATTGAAGAAAAATGGTCAATCAAAGAATAAGCACAAGGCTCATGTGGCTACATGGAGCGATGAAGAAAGTTCCGATGAAGAGGAACAAGAAGTAGCTAACTTGTGCTTGATGGCATTTGGGGAAGATTCTAAGGTAACCTCTAACTCATCCGATTTTGATGATTTATCCTATGATGAGTTATTAGAGGAATATAATGGGTTGGCTTCGGATTATGAGAAATTATTTTTAAAATATAAAAACGATGTTTCAAAATTGAAAAATGAAAACAAACTCATATCCAAAACCAACAACGATCTTGAAAGTAAAATCAAAGATTTGCAAATCAAACTAGAAGAGTTTGAAAAGAAAAATTTAGATTTGCAAAATTTACTTTCAAAGATTAATGATTATCATCAAAAGAAAATTGATGATCTTAAAACTTCTTTTGATAAAGTTGGAACAAAACATTTTGAAAAAGGTGGAAATTCAAAATCCAACTTTGTTAGAAAAAGTTTTAGAAACTACAATCATAGAGGTCCCCAAAGAACCTCTAATGGAAAAATCGTTAGAACTATGTGGGTTCCTAAAGAACTTATTACTACTAAAGATAAAAATATCCTACACAAATGGATACCTAAGGGGACTAGGATTTTGGAAACTAATTAATATGGACCCAAAAGAATTTGGGTACCAAAAATCAAAAATTAATCTATGTTTGTAGGGAAAGGAGCATTGCTACAAGACACGGGAAACAAATTCAAATTCATGGTACCTTGATAGTGGATGCTCAGGACACATGACCGGAGACAAAAGTCGGTTCATTGAGCTTAACGCCAAAAATGGAGGAGAAGTGACTTTTGGAGACAATTCAAAAGGTCACATTGAAGGTATTGGTACAATAGG
Organism: Hibiscus syriacus; assembly: GCF_006381635.1. NCBI lineage: Eukaryota > Viridiplantae > Streptophyta > Magnoliopsida > Malvales > Malvaceae > Hibiscus > Hibiscus syriacus. The sequence continues at coordinate 8,648,022 of NW_024063538.1, read as the reverse complement.
TAATACCTCTTCCATACAAATTAAGAATGTTTTATATGTGAATTGATTAAAGCATAATCTATTGAGTATTAGTTAATTATGCGATAAAGGATTCAATGTCTTATTTGAAATTAATGGTTGTAAAGTCATTGACATTGCATCTAATCGGATTATGCTTGTTGGTCATAGAATAGGGAACATTTACATAGTGCATTTAGATTCTTTTGATATGACTAATTTATGCCTAGTTGCTAAGGATGAACATGATAGTTGGTTATGGCATAGGAGACTAGGAAATGCTAGTATGAGTGTTTTGCAACGGCTAATTCAAGGTGATTTAGTTCGAGGGTTGCCTAAGCTTAAATTTAATAATGATAAAATCTGTGATGCTTGTGCTAAAGGAAAACAAAAGCGTGTTTCTTTTAAATCCATTAATGACGTATCAACTAGTAGAGTATTAAAATTGATCCATGTAGATCTTTTTGGGCCAACTAGGACTACTAGCTTGGGTGGAAAACAATATGCATTTGTCTTGGTAGATGACTATTCTAGATATACTTGGGTTCTATTTTTAAGTACTAAAGATGAAGCATTAGAACAGTTCATCACATTTTCAAAAATAATCTAAAATGAAAAGGGTTACTCTATAACTAGTGTTAGGAGTGATCATGGCACTGAATTTGAAAATCTTGGATTTATTGAATTTTGTAATTCTAATGGTATTAGTCATAATTTTTCAGCACCTAGAACCCCTCAACAAAATGGAGTTGTTGAGAGGAAAAATCAAACTTTAGAAGAAATGGCTAGAACCATGCTTTGTGAAAATAATTTGCCAAAATATTTTTGGGCGGAAGCCACAAATACTGCTTGTTATGTTGTTAATCGAGTAATGATTAAGCCAATTTTAAAGAAAACTCCTAGTTTAGGACTTTGGTATCCTAGAGACTCTAGCTTTAGCTTGTATGCTTTTTCTGATGCGGATTATGGAGGATGCAAATTAGATAAGAAAAGTACCTCCGGTACTTACCAATTCCTTGGAAATATGCTAATTTCTTGGTTTTCAAAGAAACAAAATTGTGTTGCATTATCTACCACTGAAGCGGAATATATTTCAGCCGGTAGTTGTTGTGCACAAGTTTTATGGATGAAACAACAACTTTTTGATTATGGAATTGAAGTAGGTACTATTCCTATCAGGTGTGACAATACTAGTGCTATTTGTCTCACTAAAAATCCCATCCAACACTCTAGAACTAAGCACATTGAAATAAGACATCACTTCATTAGAGACCATGTCACTAAGGAAGATATAGTTCTAGAATTTTTTGATACTTTGCACCAATTAGCGAATATCTTTACAAAACCTTTAGACAAGGAACGATTTTGGACACTTAGGAGAGAATTAGGTTTGACCAATCTATCTTCACTGAGTGTTTAAAATAATTTTAGCACTTTTAATAATAAATGAAAAATGCTTATAATAGTAAATTTTGATTTCATTCATTGCTATTAGTTAGGGGGAGTTTATGATTCTTGATAAAAAAAATTAATTTTATGTTCAAATATCATTTAAAGATTAATTGAATTGTTTGAACATGATTAATTTTCAATATATGAGTTGCCAATACCACTAGAGGAAATTAATTTAGCATTTTGGGTGTTTAAAATCGGATTTTAGCATTTTCGTGCAGAGGGAATCGATCCCCCCTTGAGGGAACCGATTCCCCCCTTTGAAGGGGAACCGATTCCCCCCACAGGGGAATCGATACCCCCCTGGGGTTCTGGTTTTATCGGGCAGAACCCTTCAAAATTCCCAAAACCCTTCTTCTATCTTCAAGCCGTTTCTCACCCTCAAACACTCAAATCTCCATTCTTGCCTCAAATCATTGATTTTAATCGGAATTCACTTCAAATATCATCTCCTAAACTTGTAATCATCATTAAAATCGTGCAAACAACATCAAAAATCCACTCAATCTCATCCTTCAAGGTAAAATTTTCTAAACTCCCTATTTTATTGATTTTGAACATAGGACTTGTTTTAATTAGTTCTGGGATGAATTTTAGATCGGGCATTGATTGTTTAGTGATTAGAAACTAGATATTACAACCAATCTCATCAAAAACACAAGAATTTTCCAAATTTTTTATTTTCGAAATTAAAAAAATGTTAATTTTCAAATTATTGTGTTTTAATTAAATTATGTTGTTGTTATGAAAACTATACATATATTGTTTCTCAAAACCATATTTTTCAAAAGTTTTTCAAAAACTTTGCCCATTAGGATTGATTTAGAAAACCTTGAAATATTGAGGACTCAATTAAGTTTTGGGATTGATTAAATTGCATACATGTGTTTTCTAAATTGCAGGTTATCAATTCTATTCTGATTTCCTAAACCATGTCCAATCCTAAACGTGCTAGGTCTTCATCTAGTCGTTCACACCGTCAACCAAATCCACCTCCAAATCCTCCACCTATTCCAATTTCTAATCCTAATCCTATTGATCCTAATTTGACTATCCAAAATTCGTGTTTCAATCATCTTGGTCCTAGAAATCATCGTTTTTGGTATTATCAATATTTCGACTCTTACAAAATTCGGGAAGAACGTATTCCTTCTCGTCAAGCTATGTTAGCTATCAATTTTAAATATCTTCCTCTTTTACAAGAGTGGAAATTTGATAAACTCTTTGACCTTGAACCCATCGTTTACCATCAACTTGTTCGTATTTTCTATTCTAATGCCGTTTGTGTTAAAGACCAAACTGAAACCGAAACCATAGGAATTCGTTCCTACCTTCTAGGACAATTCTTATATATTGACTCGGCTTACATAGCCAATACATTTGGATTAGATAATGATGGGATTTCAAATGAAAAATAGGTTTTAGGATCTCGTTATAAAAGAAGGGATAGTGCAAGTGTCCTAGACCTTCATGAACGTTTTCTTCATCTAATGATTTCTTGGTGGTTTCGACCATCCGGAGGTCGTTATTCTACTCTTAGAGCCTTAGATCTTTGGTGGTTACATTGTTTCGAAAACAATATTAAAATCAACCTACCTCAGATTATTTTTGCTGAAATTGTTGAAACCGTAAATCTTGTTCCTAATAAAAAAACTATGTTCATCTCTTGTTTACAGTTGTATTTTGAGTAATCTGTTTTCCAAAGCTGGGCTTAGAGTCGGTCTAGATGTCGTTTTTCCTCTTAAGAAACAAATTAACCTTCTTTCCTTAACGAGAGCGGGATGGATTAAGGATAAGGAAACCGAGGAATGGGTTCGATCTTCTGCAAATACTCCGGGAGCTAGTTCTTCACAAGCTCCACCCGAGGCTGATGAAGATCTCGAGCTTGAGCAATTAATGCGAGACATCGATGAAGCTGAAGATGAACCTGAGCAGCCCGAGGAGCAGCCTGAAGAGCAAGCAAAATAAACGCATCCAATGCCTCCATATTTCCAATCCTTTATGGAGACATTCGATTTTTGATACACTAATATGGATTCGCGCTTTACTTCTATAGAGTCCCATTTATCCACAATGGGAGCTCAACAATTAGAAATTCTTCGAGAAATACGTGCAAATAATGAAGCAACCAACGCACGTATTAATGACCTCACTAACGAAATGGCCGCTATGCGAGCTCGTTTTCCTCCTCCTGATCCGGATATGTGATTAAATGTTTTACTTTGAACTCCAAACTTATTGTTTTAACATTTTGAATATTTTGGAATGTTTCAATTTGTGAATTAATTTATTGTGAATTTGTTTGGATTTATGGATGTTATGAACTTATATGTTTTGTGTGATTTATTCATTATTGCATCATTTACTTCATGTTAGATATATGACCAATTTTTGTCATATCATATTAAATATGAATATTGATTATGAAGCTAATGGCTAATGTTTCTCTTGATTGTGATCTTAGCAGCTTATGCATACATATACATAATCAATTGGCTAAATGTTTTTCACGTTTCTTTGAATCTTTTTGATTTAACAAAAAGGGGGAGAAGTGGTTTTAAGTGTGTTTTAAAATAAGTGTGTTTTAAAATGATAAATGGGAGAAGTGTTAAAGTAAGGGGGAGTAATTTCAAAACTTGATTTCAAAATCTTAAAATTACTAAAATGTTTTGTTATATCAAAAAGGGGGAGATTGTTGAAAACATTTTGATATTTCGATATAACAAATTAAGTTAAATGAATTTTAAGATTTTCCAAAATGATTTTCTAAGTATATTCGATATAATTATTCGAATATCAAAACATTACTACAAATGTTTCAAAAATCATTTTTAATCCTTACTTAAGTGTAAAATTAAGTTTTAATCTTAAAACAATTTCAAAATAATCTTTCAAAGTATTTCGAACCATTTCAAAGCCAAAATTTCCAGATTGCTCAGAGGGAACCGATCCCCCCCCCAAGGGGGTATCGATTCCCCCTGAATGATTTGGCTTCGAGATTTCCAGAATGCTCGGAGGGAACCGATTCCCCCATAGGGGGTACCGATTCCCCCCTGTTCAAAGGTCGAAATATTTGAATTTTACACTTAGGGAACCGATCCCCTATGAGGGGGAATCGATTCCCCCCACGCTCCAAGCTGTTTTATTAATTGTTTTCACACTAAAACGGCTATATGATCTTCACTAATCATCCCCAACGTTCAGAAGTGATTCAAGGTGTATTTAAACAAGTTTTGAAGCCCTTGATCAACAAGAAATTATAGAGAAACAAGAGAGAAAGCATCAAACACCAAGTTTGTGCAAATCAAGTCAATTTTCCTTTCAATATTCATTTTGCTTTCAAGAACACCATTTGTGCTCATTTGTAATTATCATTGAGTGTTCTTTTCTTGTTCTAGAATTGTGCAAACATCTTACCTTGTGAGGTTTTCCTTATAAGTTTGCAAATTTGTAATCTTCTCTTTGGGAAAGAGTGTTCTCAAGAATTGGGGTATATTCTTGAGGGTGTTGTAAGGTTATCTCTTTGGCCTCAAAAGAAAGAACAAATTAGTGAATTTGTTGGAAAATCCTTAGTGTGGATAGCTAAGGTAGTGGATGTAGACTTTGATTGAGAAAGTCGAACCACTCTAAATCGCTGTGCAATTACTTTCAATTTTCTGCAAAAGCTTCCACCAAATTTTTAATTGCCAATTCACCCCCCTCTTGGCCAAATCCGTCAATCGATTAACTCAACAATAACCAATAGCCCAATATTAAACCTTGAGGACCCTGGGTATTCGAGTAATATTTGCACCGTAGTGCTACACATAAGGTCATGCCCACCATATACACCGAAGTGTATTACACATAAGGTCATTCCCACCATATACACCGATGTGTATTATAAACCTGCAGCTGCTATACTCTATGGCATGCCAACTATACCCTGTCCCTCAATGACTTACTTGGGCATATAGTCTATTTTATTTGATCCATCCATGACAAAGTATATTATCAAATTTAACATTGGGCAGTTCATACTCGAAAACATTCATGGTAAAATATCACATTTTTTTCATGATCAATGCATTTTAATTTCATACTCTGACATCTCAATGTCAATTTATAAAAATGATATAAAATCATGCCGATATAAACAAGGTCGACTTATTGCAAGTCTTCCTTATGATGTATAAAACATCCATGTATAATTCATGCATGTATTGCACTCACCTTGACACTTTATATCTTTCAAAATATTTGAGCCTCACTATTATCCACAATATACCCTTTTTATACTTGACTTGCTTTAATTACAAATCAACCATGATCTGTATAAATCACAATTTCATAACAATACATATGTTAGTATTTTACTAACATAAACATATCTCGAAATAACTCTATAATATAATTGAAACTCATTTCCTTTCAAAATACTTAACACTTAATAATTTCCTTTTAACATTGGAACCAACTTTTCCAATTTATTCAAAATGGTCTTCACCATTTTACCACTTAAATTCTTAATACCAATAATTCCAACATTGAAATTATTTCCATTCAAATGCTTTTACAAAAGCATAAATACATTTAAGTACCCCAACTATGCAATTGTTGTACTTAAATCACCAATCATTTCAATCTTCCCAAAATAATCAATTTCACATCTATCACTCATTTCAATTCTCAAACAACAATTTCCAGCATAGTACATCAATTATACAACTCTTACACAACAACCCATTAATTTTCCAGAATTCAGACAACTCGCACTACCCTTAAAGAATCATTATTATATATTGATATGAACACTGGAATTCAATTTCGTTTCTTCCGTTAAAAACTAGACTCGAATAAAAATCTATCCATATAAAGAAATCCTTTTAATTCATTCTGTACAATTTATGGTGAATTTTCAAAGTTCACCAACAGAATCTGTTTTGTACAGAATTCTGCTGTCCGACTTTTCTGACCTTTCCTCAGTTAAAAATTCATATATATTTGTATACAACTTGAAATTGATCCCCGTTTATTTTAAACAAAACTAGATCCATATATGAACATAATATATAAAAATAACCTCCAAATTATTTTTATATATTTTCTGGTGAATTTCGAACCTACTGCCAGAATCAAAATCCAAACTGTTTTCTTTAACTTCATCCTTAGGTTCTTCCTCAATTCTTACAACCTCAAAATCATCAATAATCATCATCAATTTCAACAACCATAGTAAAAACCAATATTTCCAGATTTGGGAATATTTGAAATCAAGCTATATTATCATGCAATATTGGTACCAAATGATAGCGTTTTTCGCAAATAACCATTTTCTATTTTCATCATAATCATAATCCTAAAGAAATTGCTTGAAAAAATGAGTTGAAGATCTCTTACCTTTGAAGAAACCCACGCAGCTTTTGGAGGAGAAGATGAACACATTTGGTTGAAATGTCATCTTAATTTACATTTCATTCCACTTTAAATTAATATATTTTTCATTTAATTGTGATAAGACCAAAACACCCTTAATGAATCTTCTTATTCACCATCAAACCAAGCCATCTGATTATTAACCTATTACAAAGTCAAATATAAATTATTATGACTTTTATATCCGAAATTTCCCCTGAATTTTCAAATCTTGCGGTTTAGTCACTAAATTCCACTGTTTCGGTTAAATCTGAAAAATTGCACATTTCCAAACCAACTTTCTCTAATCTAAAATATTACAATAATATTTCCAACCATTTTACAACATCCTTCAAATTTTTTGTAAAATTCCAATTTGATCGGAATTTACCGATTCCTTACCGGCTTTAACTCTTTCTTTACTAAATTCCAAATCCAACAATATGATTTCCATAAAACTCCAATCTCAAGAGTAAACCATATATTTATGGAATAAAATTCATTTTAGAAAATTATCACTTAATTCCCTAAATTTTTTTCCAATCTTTTACTTTGACCAACAAACTTTCAAAATTTACATTTTGGTTATCATCTAGATTTTTGGGGTATTACAATGTCAGTCCAAGGAATTCCTTCCCTCTACCTCTGCATTGAGTCTGGTCAGTTACCCATTTCTCGTCTACTCCCGTAACTTTTGCCAACCCATTTTTGAAAGGCTGACTTTTGATGTGTTTGATGTAGACTCGCTCCAATCTGATGCCCTCACAATGCAATAGTGTAGTATACTCTTTGATTGTGGGCACCATGTCCTCCTGGTTAAAGGTGAAACAATTGTACCCCGGATTCCAAAATTGAACCAATGCTCTGATTAAGGGCTCATCTATCTTGACATAGAGTAGGAGTGCGATATCACCATACCACTGGTAAACTTCTATTTCCGGTCACCCTTCCAACTGTCCCAAATGCTCCATAGCTCTTAGACATCATTCTTCTTTAGGTTAAAAGAGGCGTAGTTAACCAGTTCTGACACATAACTTGCTTGCAGACTGTCTCCCTTCTCTTTCTGAGTCTTTTCGGACCATAGTCGTACCTCGATGTTTTTTTATCTCTTGCATTACAACGCCTTTGTCCATTAATGTAGATTATTTGTGTAACTAACACTTTTTTACGGATCAATAACCTCTTTTTATGATGCAAATGCTAAAAAGACAAACATAAAGGAAAAGAGTTAGCAAGATAAAAATAATAATGATGAAAGTAAAAAAAAAAGTAACCAACTGCATGAATAAGGTAAAAAAAATATCCTAGGTTTTGAAATGGAGTTTCGAGGTAGGCTCTAATTCCCTGTAGTCTCTCAGTTAAGGTTATAAAGAAAGTACTCGAGTTCTCCTTGCCGGTGCCCCCTTGGGCTTGCCAGACCCTTAGTCCTAAGCACATTACAAGCTTATGTGAACTAAGTTAAACTCGAGAGGATACATTCCCTTATGCCCATACGGAGAATAAATTCACACGAAGACATAAGATATATGAATCCCGAAAGGTTACTTGCTAGGCCCATACGGAGAATAAATTCTCACGAAAGATTCACTTTCACCCCCACTTAAAATAGGTTTGGAGCTCAGGAATAGAGGCTTAGATGGAAAAACAAGTTTGATAAGCTGAAACCACTGAAAGAAATTGTCGGTACAACTATTTATTTGAAAAGATAATCAAAAGTAAGTAATAAGGATAAAAAAAATTACCTTAAAATTTAAACTTACCCTTTTCATTTAAAAAAGACAACTGGAAATTAACTTTTAGCCTGACTCACTTACTTGTCCCCAGTGGAGTCGCCAAGCTGTCGTGGCCATCTTTCGATTAGGCCTGAAATTGGGCTTCGACGTGAATAAATAGGTTAGAGTCGTCACTGATCATTTATTTTAAGAACAAAATGGGTTGATCGGATACCTCGATTTCTTACCTGATCTGCATCTTACCAAAAATATATCAGGTTCAGGAGTCAGTTACAGTCAAGGAAGGATTAGCACCCTTGAACTGCCCTTTCGGTACTAATTAATTTCCAGTTGTCTTACTTAAGAAAATTGTAATTTAAATTAAAAGGTAAAATATGATCCAAATTACTTACCTCTGACAGATTTAAAAGTGTACCCTTGAGAAGTCAAGAAAAGTGTTAGATAGAAAAAATGTTGAATCGAATTAAGTAACAATATGCATGCTGAGGAATTAAAGGAAAGAAAATAAAAACCAAGCGAACAAAGGGGCAATCGAATTGAAATAAAAAGAAAGAAAAAATGCACAAACATAGAAATACTAATCGTAAAATTAAATGTAAACAAATACTATAATAAAGAAAAGAAGTAAAATAGAAAACATAAAAACCCTAAAAATAGCTAAATAAATGAAAGAACAAAAATAAAATAATAAAAGATAAAAAGGAAAAATATTAACATAAATAAAATAAATATAAAAATCAAATCAAATAAATTAAAATAATAAAAATGAAATAAAACAAAAATAAATAAAAAAAGGGAAAAACGTAGTGGAATTAAATAGAAAAAAATACCAAAACAATATATTTATATATAATAAAATGTATTATTAAATAAATAAATAAACAAAAGAAAAGAAAAGAAAAGAAAAAAAATATAGATAAACATTAACGTTAAATTAAATATATATATATATATATATATATATATATATATATAATATTAGTAATAAAGGACTGAATTAAAAGGAAAACAAATTGGGGGGTAAATTTGAAAGTAAAATCGGGGTAGAAGTTTAATTTTGGGGTCAAATAAACATTTGAAAAATACGGGGGACCAAAAACATAATTCCCCCCTTTGTTTCACAAAACGCGTGGATCCTAAGCTGGGTGGATCTGGTCACGGGTCGGGTTGACGGGTACTATAAATGCCAATATCACAAATAAGTTTTCATTTCCCCCCACTGAAAACAAATCAAAACACCATCCTTAAAATTCTCTCTAGTGTTCTTCATCTAATGAAGAACACCACCGTGAAATCTAGAAATCGGCCGGCCGTCGTTCATTGGCGGTGGCCAAATTTTTTTTTATATCTTTCGAAAGATTTCTTTGCCCTCATTTCAAAAATCAACTCATTTTTTTCCCAAAAAAACACCTCGGGGAGGGCTAGATCTGAGAAGAAAGTTCTCGAAACGCCCTCCCCGTTCATCGGCACAACCCTTTTTGGGTTTTTCGGGGTCAAAAACAAAACAAGACCACGCATCCAAGTAAAAACCAACCGAATCAAAGGTAAAAATATTATCTTTTTTATTTCTCTTTGCTTTCGAAAGTTACAAGACTTGGCTTCCGATTGCTTTTCTTTTTTCGTATTTTTCCTTGTATTTTCTTCGTATTTCTTGTGTAATGTTGTGTAGTTTCTCTTGTTGATTTCTACATCAATTTATATCCTATGATTTACTATTTTTAGTTCTGATTTCCTAGAGTTCTACTCGGACTAAAATTCTTGTTATTGCTTGTTTCTGGCTTGTCTTGGTGTCCCACTAACGCACGACGTTGAGCCGAGAAAAACGGCTGAGGGAGACGTGAGGCGTAAGGAGTCTTCGGGTGAAGCGGCTAGAACGGTGTTGAGGGAACAAAATGGAAAGTTAGGGTTTTGGAAACCCTAATTTGTTTCGAGTCAGACTTCAGTGGACCCAGGTCTCGAGTCGGGTTACCATCGGGTTGGATCGCCTGTTGGTCTTGGGTGTTCTGCTGGGCCACAATTTGTACTTGTATTTTGGGCCTGAAAATAAAGCAAGATGTATTAGTTTAAAAATAATAATCATATAATATATATAATATATACTATATACGTATGGACAGAAAAATGGGTCTACACATATTATACGTATTATAAATATATATTATAATTGTTTTAATTTTTCCCCAAATTTTGAAATTAATGCAATTCAGTCCATTTTACAATTTTCCTCACATTTTACAGTTTTTTTATTTGATCCTTTTATGTTGTTTATTATATTTAAATTTTAATTTTGTAATTTCATATTTTTTTCAATTATGTCCTTTAAATTATATTCATATCTGAAAGTGACTCATACTTATTTATATTTTTGTAATTTACTTAAAACAAATCCTATAAAATATAAATCACATTATAAATTTATTTTCAAATTATGTTCACCAACTTTTAAATGTATGCAATTTAGTCCATTTTTATATTAATATCAACTTCACATTTTATAATTAATTCAATTTCATCCCTCATCAATGCTTGTTGCTTAATTTATTCAATTTTTTATTTCTGATTTTATGTTTGTTCAATTTGGTACTTCATATACATATATAAACTATAAAGTATAAATATATATATATATAAAGTATAATGTATATTATATATACATGCATCATATTATCATAACATTCAATATATATATATATATAATTTTTTGACAACTTTTGAAATTAATGCAATTTAGTCCATTTTACAATTTTCCTCACATTTTACAATTTTTTGATTTGATCCTTTTATGTTATTTATTGTATTTAAATTTTAATTTGTAATTCATATTTGTTCAATTTAGCCCTTCAAATTATATTTGTATCTGGAATTGACCCATACTTATTTATATTTTTATAATTTATTTAAAACCCTATAAAATGTAAATCACATAATACATTTCTTTTCAAATTACGTTCACCAACTTTTTAAATGTATGCAATTTAGTTCGTTTTTATATTAATATCAGCTTCACATTTTTTAATTAATTCAATTTCATCCCTCATCAATGCGTGTTGTTTAATTTATTCAAATTTTTATTTCCAATTTCATGTTTGTTCAATTTGGTACTTTATATACATATATAAACTATAAAGTGTTAGTATATATGTATATGTATATATATATATAATATAAAGTAATAAAGTGTTTTGGATATAAGTGTTAAAGTATATAAATATAAGTATTAAATATAAAGTATATTAATTATCATAATTAATATTTTATTATAACATTTAAAAATTAATTAATCGATTTATTATAAATTCAAAATATCACAATTTTATTAAAATCTTATATTTCATCAATGATAATATATAAGTCGGGTAAATGTCAAGTCAGGTAAATATCAGATCAGGTCAATAACAAGTCGGATCATTTACAGGTCAGGTTGAAACAGGTCGGGTAATACCAGTTATTTCCCAGATCAATCTCGAGTTCAGGTTCATATCAGTATGATGCAGGTCGGTTCAGGTATCATATTTTCGGTTCAATTCAGTTTCAAGTCGGGTTCAGATCCACAATTTTCAGGTCCAAGTCGGGTTTAGATCAACATCAGTTCAGACTCGAGTCGGTTTCGGATTGTCACAGCGCAAGTCAAAAACAGTTTTGACTCGAGCCGATTTCAATCAATTTTACAGGTCGGATGAGATTTTTACACCCTTAAACGTTTCACCCAATGAACGGTTCAGAGCCTTATTGTGTTGTTCCCCTCTCTCATATTTTGTGTTATCTTTTACGATCTTCCCATGCTCCGTCGCGGTTGACCGTTGACCTAGCAATCTCATAGTTAATTGGTCTAATTCTATTTTTAATCCCTTCACTTTATGTTATAGACTTATAATTTAGTTTCTTTATTTTAATTTGACAAAAAAATAATTGTAACATATTTTATTGAGTTAAAGTGACTATAAAGTAGTATTTGTTCTAAATACTTTTTATCATTTGACAATAACTTCTCAATCACTCTGTTATAGTTGTTAATGCTCGAACACTAATAATTCTTTTAATTAGTAAGTTAAATTGGTTGTGATTAATAAAAATCTTCTAAATATATAAAAATGGGATAAAAATATGTAAAGCAAGAGTATTTCCAGATGGAAACAAACGCTGTCGTTTAGTGTGGCAATAGTTCGACTCGGGCAGAGGCAGAAGCAGAGTAATCTATATAATCCCCCACCTCACCCTTCAAACTGGCACTTGTTAGTCTCCCGAGCTAAATCGACTGAAGCGTATCTCACACGCACAGATGGAGCATTTCAGAAAACAACCTCGTCTACCGAAATTTTCCGTACCTAAGCGCTACGATCTCCGCCTGAAACCTGACCTCTCCGCTTGCAGATTCGCCGGCTCCGTCTCGATCGACGTCGACGTCCTCGCCGACACTCGCTTCATCGTCCTCAATGCCGCCGAACTCTCTATCAACAGCGGATCCGTCTCTTTCTCCCCTCATAACTCTTCCAAGGTCTCCTCGATCTCATCGAAGTTTGTTTCGTTGATATTCAATTAACTCCTAGTTGATTTCTGAATTTCCTCTTCACTTGGTTTAATTTTAGGATTCCAAGTAAGATTCATGATATGTTATTTTTGTTTGATTAAATCACCGCATAGCTATTCATTTCTATATTTCCGTTGTACTTTTGTTTATTTTTCTAATTCGAAGTAAGGTTCATAATATAATCTTTTGTTTGATTAAATTCCCTCATATCTTCCCATTTATGTATTTCTGCTTTACTTAGTTTAATTTTTTCGTCTGAATCTGCATAATATATTCTTTTGTTTGATTAAGTTACCTCATAGTTCTTCATTTCTATATTTCCGCTTTACTTAGTTTAATTTTTGGATATGAAGAAAGAGCATAATATGTTCTTTTGTTTGATTAAGTTACCTCATAGTTCTAATTTCCATGTTTCCGCTCTACCAAGTTTAATTTGTGGATTCATAGTAAAATTCATAATATGTCTTTTTGTTTGATTAAATTACTGCATTTGGTGATAGTTTAATTTTTGGATTCGAAATAAGATTCTTAATATGTTCTGTTGTTTGATTAAATTACCTCATAACTATTCATTGCAATGTTTTTGCTTTTCTTAGTTTGATTTTTGGAGTCAAAAGAGAGATTCACAATATTTTATTTTGTTTGATTAAATTTTGGACAATTTAGTGGAGTGTAATTGATGTTTGAGCAGGTATTTGAACCGTCAAAAGTTGACTTAGTTGAAGAAGATGAGATTTTGGTGTTAGATTTTGCTGAGACACTTCCTCTGGGCCTGGGAGTTTTGGCTATTGGATTTGAAGGAATCTTAAATGACAAAATGAAAGGATTCTATAGAAGGTAGTCATTTCATGCATATATTGTAGTTACTTCTGATTGAAAGGAAGAAGATTAGGATATTTATCTAATTAATGCTATTTTGACATCTAGTATATATGAGCACAATGGTGAAAAGAAGAATATGGCAGTTACACAGTTTGAGCCAGCTGATGCTAGGCGATGCTTTCCGTGTTGGGATGAACCTGCTTGCAAGGTTATTACTTTAGCTTTTCTAAAAGCTTGTCTATATTAGTTGTTTAATCTTGACTTTATTGTTTTTTCTTTAATGAAATTACAGGCTACGTTTAAGATCACCTTAGATGTACCATCTGAGCTAGTAGCCCTCTCAAACATGCCAGTCATTGAGGAGAAAGTGAATGGGCCTCTGAAAACTGTTTTTTTTCAAGAATCACCAATCATGTCTACCTATTTAGTGGCTGTTGTTGTTGGTTTGTTTGATTATGTGGAAGATCACACTCCCGATGGTATGCTCAAACTCTGTTATTCATTTCTTTTGGTGACAACACAATCATAATCTATTGATTTTTTCTTATCTTAATGGTGCCAGTCATTTTCTATTATTTATTGCCTTCCAACATTTTAGCTGTATTTTTTGTAGGGGTTAAAGTTCGAGTATACTGTCAAGTTGGGAAGGTAAATCAAGGGAAGTTTGCTCTTAAAGTTGCCGTGGGTACACTCGGGTTGTACAAAGAGTACGTTTTCTCTTCATTTAATTGCTTGCATATGGATTGTTATCCTCCTATGTTATTGTTCCCATATTAATTCAGCTAACTTCTACAGCTATTTTGCCATGCCTTATCCTCTTCCCAAATTGGATATGATTGCGATTCCTGATTTTTCTTCTGGGGCAATGGAGAACTATGGCTTAGTTACATACCGTGAGACAGCATTGCTCTATGACGAGCAACATTCTGCAGCTGCCAATAAGCAGAGGGTATATTTGTAAAACATGTTGCTGCCCTTCTTAGATTACTTTATCCTGCATCTGACAAAATGTTTGACAGTATGACCTTGATGTAGGTCGCAACTGTGGTGGCCCATGAACTGGCGCATCAGTGGTTTGGTAATCTTGTGACAATGGAATGGTGGACGCATTTGTGGCTGAATGAGGGTTTTGCTACCTGGGTAAGGCATCCCCCCCCCCCCCCGAAACACAAAAAAAATGGAAAAAAAGTATTTATCGGCATGTGCTTGAAACTGAATTTATGATGATTATGCATTTTCAGGTAAGCTACTTGGCAACTGATAGCTTGTTTCCTGAATGGAAAATATGGACTCAGTTTCTTGATGAAACTACTGATGGTCTTAGGTTGGATGGCCTTGCAGAATCCCACCCAATTGAGGTATATGGATATTGTATGAAGTCCCCCCCCCCACATTAAGGGTGTGACTGGTTGTTTATAGAATATTTGAAATTTAAACTATTTTTCTTTGCAGGTGGAAATCAATCATGCTGCGGAAATTGATGAAATTTTTGATGCTATAAGTTATGAAAAAGGTGCCTCAGTTATCCGCATGCTACAAAGCTATTTAGGTGCTGAATGCTTTCAGGTTGGTCTTCTTGTATTAGTTGTTTTCCTAATGATTGTGATTATACTTGGGGCATGATTGCTTGACCCAAAAAATGCATATTTTGAATGTCCCAAATTATAAGATATTCTTGCTGGTAAGTATTTCTCTGAAAACACAGGAGAAGAAGAAATGCTGGAATGTCAATTTGTACTTTATTCATTTAATAAATGCTTCTAATGGCATATGTTTATTCTTTGAATATCTTAAATCAAATGTTAATTGATTTACTTGGATGTGAACTATTCCACCTATCAGAAATCACTTGCTTCATATATAAAAAAACACGCATACTCAAATGCGAAGACAGAGGACTTATGGGCTGCCCTTGAGGAGGGATCTGGTGAACCGGTGACTAAGCTAATGAATACATGGACCAAACAGATGGGGTATCCAGTTGTCTCTGTCAAAGTCAAAGATCAAAAGCTGGAATTTGAGCAGGTTTAATCATGTTTGATTCATTTATGTTGGTTGGATTGGGGATGGGATTGGGAAAATGGGGTTTTTGTTCAATTCAAATTCATTCATATGTTTCAATTTATTCCGTTTTATTTGATGTTATTGAAGTTGGTGCTAACAATTGATGTGATGAATGGCAGTCACAATTCTTCTCTAGTGGTTGCACTGGGAATGGGCAGTGGATTGTCCCGATAACATTTTGTTGTGGGTCATATGAGAAGAAGAAAAGCTTTTTGTTGCAAACTAAGTTGGTAACTCATGACGTAAAGGAAATCTCTTCTCACAGCAATAAAAGTGCTTGGATAAAGCTTAATGTGGAGCAGACTGGTTTCTATAGGGTGAAATATGACGAGGAACTTGCCGCCAGACTCCGTCATGCAATAGAAAACAAATACTTGAGTGCAACCGACAGATTTGGTAATTTGGATATTTTCATGAGATTGCATGTTCTAGAATGGTAAAAGAGATAAGGTAACATTACTTCTTACTTTTACAGGCATCCTTGACGATTCATTTGCACTTTGTATGGCACGTCAGCTGCCTTTGACTTCCTTGATTACCTTGATGGCTGCCTACAGAGAGGAACTCGAGTATACTGTGCTTTCTAACTTGATTACTGTAATGCTCGTCTCTCACTCTTGCTTAAAATTACTTTGAACTATACTCTGTAATCCTGATTCTAGCTCTTGCTTTTCACAGATAACATATAAGGTTGGGAGAATTGCAGCTGATGCAAAACCTGAGCTGATGGATAACATTAATCAATTTTTCATTAACCTTTTCCAATATTCTGCTGAGTAAGTTATATCTTAAATGTATTGTTAAAAAAAACATCGAGAAGTTCCATTTCTTTCAATCCAAGCCTTAATGTAATGCAAATTTTCTGTTTTTAATACCTTATAGGAAGCTTGGCTGGGATGCTAAACAAGGTGAGAGTCATCTGGATGCCATGTTGAGAGGTGAAATTTTGACTGCACTTGCTATGCTTGGGCACAAGGAGACATTGAATGAAGCAACTAGACGGTTTGACTCATTCTTGAACAACAGAAACACACCACTCCTCCCTCCTGACATAAGAAAGGTGTTCGACTTCTTCTGATTCTGAAGGATTAATTGAGGCCATTGTCTCCCTTTTTTACCCACCTGTTAACTATTAACTATGGTTTCAGGCAGCATATGTAGCTGTAATGCGGTCAGTCAAATCCTCCAATAGAGCAGGTTTTGAGTCTCTTTTGAGAGTTTATAGAGAGACGGATCTAAGCCAGGAGAAAATCCGCATTTTAGGTACCGACTAATCTTTTTTTTTGTTATAACACGTATGAGAGTCGATGAATTTGACAATTATATCACTTGTTACATTTTGTAGGTTCATTGACATCTTGTCCTGACCCAGCTATTGTTCTTGAAGTTCTAAAATTCTCATTGTCTCCTGAGGTATATTGTTACTAATTTGTTGAGGAGCAATCATTTATCGTAATAAAGTAAAATATATAAACTCTGGTCTCAACAAAAATCTCCCCCCCCCCCTCCTCTCCACGGGTTCAGGTTCGCTCCCAAGATGCTATATATGGACTGGGTGTTAGCAAGGAAGGTCGTGAAGTTGCCTGGATTTGGCTCAAGGATAACTGGGATTTCATTGTAAAGAACTTTGGTGGATTCCTGATACCACGTTTTGTCAGTGCAGTTGTCTCGCCGGTTTGTGCCTTAACCCGCTTTCTTTGCAACTTTTTACAATATTTTGGAATTCAAATTCTCGTACTCAGATTCTAACATGTTCAACTCAGTGTTAAAATACAAGTACTTCAAAAGAGTTCAACTGACATTGGTTGGTTATAAATTTCAATTTTGTAAAAAAGTTTTCATTGTACGCAGTTTGCATCATTTGAGAAAGTGAAGGAAGTGGAGGAGTTCTTTGCAAGCCGAGAGAAGGCTTCAATAGCGAGAACGTTGAAGCAGAGCCTTGAACGGGTTAACATTAATGCCACCTGGGTTAAGAGCATTCAGGCAGAGAAAGATTTTGGTGAGGCCGTGCAGGAGTTGGCTTATAGGAAATACTGAGAGATTTTATCTTTCTTTGGTTGAATTCGGGTAGGGTCAATTTGGCTTAAATAAATTTAGTTTAAAAACTCGGTTTGTGTTTATTGTTCAGATTGTCATTCAGGTTTTAATCTCTGGTTGGATTATTACATACTTGAATCGTTTGGGTTTTGATGATATTCGGTGACAATTTGGGTTTTGGTCATGGAAAATTCAATGCGTCTCTAAAACGACACACCAAAACATGCTACTAACTAAATTAATATAGAGTAAATATACAAATAATCAACTTTTTAAACATTATAAAATAATTTAATTGTAGATTTTGTTAAAAATATAATCATTGATCTGTAATAAAAAGTCGAGACCGATTGCAAGACTGCTTTTGATATCCTCACTAGTTTGATGACTGGCAGGGAAGAATGCCATTGTTACGCTGATAAAGGGTTTACTCCTTCGCAATTAGGAAACGAGTTTTGGTCATGTTCATCGGACAGCTAACACATTGCAGATAACCTTGCTGCCATAGTGCGAGGAAGAAGTATTGGGGTGGTACTTCATAAGGATCCACCGCATGAGGTAATTGATTTAGTCATGAGGAACTGTGATCCCATAGCTTAAGCTAGTTTTCTCTGTATTATTGGGGGAAAAAAGATTAATACGTGACATTTTAAATTAATAAAAAGATGTTTATATCGGTCTTTCAATTGTGATTAATATTTTATCTTGGTATTTTTTAATATTTTTAAGTTTCAGAAAATATCTATTTTTGAAATATATATTCAAGTTTCGAATTTATTTTTGAAATTATAAATATATATTGGTCCCTTAAGTAAGGTTAGGGTTCAAACTCTGGCATTTGCGAATAAAGTCAAATGGGTTGGGAGAGTCGCTCTCACCTCTGCAGTACTCGATCTGTATTAGTCGATTAATAGATCGGATACGAGTGATTAATTCAAAGAAATCCAAATCAACAAACTTCTGTCCTTGGAAGATAAAAAGGGTAAATTAAGTATTTAGTACTCAAATTATCAGTTTTGATCCATTTAGTATTTAAACTTTTAATTTTTTTTCAAAATCATACCTAACGTTTAGTTTTTTTTTTAGTATTTCTACCTAAATTATCAGTTTGCTCTGTTTTAGTACCTAAATTTCTAATTGTTTTTTTTTCAAAATTTAACGTTAAAAGGATTTCAAATGATGTTGCTTGTAAGGAACCAAAACCCAATCCATTAATGGATACCCAAATCCCATTCAATAAACCCACGTTTTTTGCTCTCTTAACTCAATGCGGCCTATGCTAATTTGTTCTTCGATTACGTTTAAATGATAATTACGAATAAATTATTGGTATGCTGTCATTTTCAAAATGGTAATTTTGGTCTTTTCTTTTTCTCTTAAGTATTTTGATTTCTAACATTTCATTTTGAAAAAGAAAAAGGTCGTCCCCTAATATAAACTGTTAGCAGTAGACTGTTAATGCTTCAAAATAGAGATTTTTTTTCTAAAATATAACATTGGATGATAAATTACTTCACAAAAAAATAAAGGTCAAATTAATTATTCAATCAAACATTAGGTGGTTTTTTGTCCTAAAATAAATATTGGGAGCTAATATATTCTAAACAAAGAATATATATTAAAAT
Source organism: Hibiscus syriacus (assembly GCF_006381635.1). Lineage (NCBI taxonomy): Eukaryota > Viridiplantae > Streptophyta > Magnoliopsida > Malvales > Malvaceae > Hibiscus > Hibiscus syriacus. Next base: position 8,628,370 of record NW_024063538.1, on the reverse strand, counting down.
GATCAATTTAAAAAATATTGGGGACTAATTTTGAGATTGTGTCTAAATTATTCTAATAAACTGCATATCATCAGTCCGTTTAATATGTATTAGTGTTAATCAAAAAATAATATGTATTAGTGAATATGAAATATGTGGGGTCATTTGTTTACCCCGCCACAATCATTGCCGGTCCACCACGATGGACATTGTCGCCGGTTCACTCCCACCACCGCGAACACTGAAGCACGACAAAAGGGGAAACCATAAAGTGAAGCATCAAAGTTAATAAAAGCTTGAGATAACATTTTCTCCAAGTAAAGTACAAAATCAATCATTTCTTTATTTTATATTCAAAACCCTAAAGTCATTATTAATGTATAATCATAGTTAATTACGAAAAGATACTCTTATCTAGAAACCAGTGTTATTAATTAATGAGGTGATAGTTGAACTTTGGGTTTAAGCTAATACAACTTATGGTTTGAATTATTCAGATACTAATTATTGTTTTATATACCAATCCCAGTTCTCCACTTCTTATTTCAACTCATTTGCTCATTGTTTGACTTTATGCTTTTTAATGCTTGCCTTAGAAGATATATTAACTGCACAAAATCAACAATTCCTTCTTAAAAGTCAAAGTAAACTACACTAATCACCACTTAATTATATAAATTTTAATCTAACCTTTATTTTTTTAATTTTATCAATCAGAACTTAACAATTTAAATTATGCTAATCAACTCGTCAGCTGTTAACATCTAACAAATAAGGTTACGTGATAGTTAAAAGATTTGATGTAATTATATAGGTGGTCCTTATTACTTACACATTCTATCAATTTGATTGTAATTTTGATTTAATTCAATAAATTTGATCATCTAATCAAATGATGATATGTGCCACTAATGATATGTAACATCCCAAAAACCGGGTTAGTGACTAAAACAAAAGTTCTTAAAATTTGGTGATCAATTTAGGAAAAATTAAAAAGTTCAAGGACTTAATTGTAAATTCTTTGGGTAGGACTGATTGGAAAAGAAGGAAATATTGAAGGGCAAAATGGTTATTTGATGATAAATGAATTGAAAAAAATTCATTTGGTGGTCTTTATATCCACGTGGAAAGAAAAATAAGAGGAAAAGAAAAATCTGGAGTTTTGAAGCTTCTTCTTCTCTTCCCGTGTCTTCATAGCTAAGGTAAGGAATGCTCAAATTGATTATTTCTTATAATTTATGATGGGTTTTAATTCTTTAAGAAGTATCGATACTTAAAGGGTGGTATCGGTACTGGTTAAAGGGGTATCGATACCAAGTGTCTAATATCGATACCATTATCAAGTTATAAATACAGAATGTCAAAATGGTGTCGGTACCTAGAGGGGTATCGATACCATAAGAGGGTAGTATCGGTACTATAGTAAGAGTAACGATACTATTAAGCTTGAAATGTTAAATTAAGTGGTTCTTTCATCCCTAAGTTATATGGATTGATTATAAGTGATTCGAACTCCGATATTCATATAAGTCGTATAATTGTGTAGATATCGATCGGAAGCGAGTGTCTGATGAGTCAACGAGATAAGATCGAACAAGAACGAGATAAGCGCATGACTTGGACTAGTGAGGCTAAGGTGAGTGCATACTAGTATGAAATATGATTTGATGGAAATTAGACTTGCGACAAGTCTGTTTCCGACATTTTGAATATATGCTTGTATGAGTAGAATAATGATTATGAGTGTACTTTGTGAATATGCCTTGTATGTATTATATGTTATGTGAATATAAAAGAATAAAACATAAGCTATATAATATGATATAAGTTATTATATGCATATATGATATGTGTTATTAGAAAGAACATATGTGGTTATATGAGAAATGATATGAGATATATAAGTAAAGGTATATGTGATGATCTAAGTAACCATATGAGATTATATGCTTATATAATAACATGAGAAAGTAAAATAAGTTCAATGACATTGATCTATGTGATTATGTGAAGAGGAATAGAAACTATGTAGTTATGAACTATGTGAATACAAGTATATGTGATATGCAATATATGACAATGAGCTATGAGAATATACGAGAACGTTATATGATCTACGTGATAAGGATAAGTTATGAGACTATATGTGAAATGACATAAATGATAATGCCCATGTTATGGGATCTGAGAGCTATGGGTATAGTTGGCATGTCAAGAGTCGGGGTTCTATGTGGTCATTCGAGATATATATGTAATCCTTTAGAACATATATGAAGTTCTTTGGGACACATATTTGGTCTTTTGGAATATATATGTGATCCTTAAGGAGTGATCCTTCGGGACATATATGTGGTCCTTCAGGACAATTTTATGTGCCCCTAGTGGGGATTTATACGAGCTGTGGTGACAACATATGTGCACAACCTCAATGTACTCACATATCTTTAGTTCTCACAAGTGTACATGGGCTATTAAAAAGATATACCATAAATAAATTCTATGTGATGTTATGTGTTTTGTTGTATGAAATGTATGATATGAGGTGTATAATTGTTAAGTACAAGATTCGATGATCAGATGGATTAATAAGAATAATATATGATAATATTAAGAATGTAGATGATAATATATGTGCATGTATGTATTTGTTACATGAAAGGGTATATGATTTTGTATGATATGATATAATTATATGTTCATGCATTGTTAGGAGTTAAAGATACATTATGTTTTATATGCCTCACTAAGTCATCGACTTAGCGTGTGAGTGTTTCACACGTAGGTTCCAAGATGAGGAGCAATGATAGGCAAGTCAGGTCAGCTTCTCCTTTCCCAAGATTAGATCAAAAAAGTATTTGAATAATATGTATTTTGTTATATGGAATGTAGTTGGCATGTAATTAAAGATTTTAACAAGATTTGCTCTAATTGGTTTTGTAAAACAATATGATTGTATTTGATATAAATTATTCAGTTTTGTTTTCAATGTTAACTCGAATTTTAGTTATTTTGTAAAAGTATATTTTTGAAAAGTTAATGTGACACATCAGATTCGTATCCGGGTAGGGTACGGGTTGGGGTGTTACATGATAAGTGTCATGACACGTGTCATCACTAAACTGGGGATTTTTTTCTTCTTCTTAATTTTAATTTATTTAATTCATTGAATAGATATAATGTATAAGTTTTGAGTACAGAAATAGTTACTATATCAGACCATATCACTATTTCTTCTAATTTTCAATGACCAATGACTTATTTGTAATAATATTTTTTAATAAGTGCCTAAATTATAACTTATAGAAAAAGATTGACCATTTATAATCTAACTAATAATGGAGTGACATAAGGCGTACCGTAGAATAAAATTTACATTGAAGTTTTAATATACAAATAGGTTAAATTCTATAAAAAGACCTTATATTATAAGTTTTTTTTTTGGGATTTTCCAATGTTATAATTTGATAAATTCTATTATTAAACTCTTTTTTTTGAAATTTGTAATTTTGGTGTGAGACTATTTTTTAGGATATAGTACATAAAAGGTCACTAGGCTATACTAAATTGATTATTTCAATTGCTAAACTTTTAAAAATTATAAAATATTTATTAAATTTATAGAATCGTTACAAAATAATGACTATGATTTTATAATAAATTATGAACTTTTAATAAATTAAATAATCATTTTATAGTCATTCGATAAATTTCATAATTGTTTTGTATTTTTAAAAATTCAGTAACATAATTCGATAACATATGATATGATTTACTTATTTTTTATTTAAATTTTTGTTAAATAATTTAACGTGACTTGTTTAAAATATGTAACATCGTGAATGTCTATGTCTGAAAAATTTGACGAAAGGACGATAACGGACATACTAAATCCACTAAAAATGCATACTGCATGGACTTGTGAAGAAATTTTCCATATTATGGATAAAAGAAATAAAAAAAGATTCCTAATTTGCAGAGGTGGCAGCATCTCCTTTGGGTGGAGTGTGCCTTCCTCTTCCTCAAATCCACTCCAAATCTTATCCCCCACTCTCCCAGTTTCCCTTACAATTCTGTTCTTCAAACAATGTCAGACTCTAAACCCGCCGCAAACGGCGGCACCGTCGGAGCAACGACAGCCAAATCCAACGGTGACACCACGAAACCACATCTTTACAACCCCAATTCTCGCCCAGCGTACCGTCAACCCTACAACCGCCGTCACCACCACCGTCCCCGGAGAAACTACTGTTGCTGCTGCTGTTTCTGGACAATCCTCGTCATCCTCATCCTCGCGCTTTTAGCCGCCATAGCCGGAAGCATCATCTACGTGTTTTACCGTCCCCACCGCCCTTCTTTCACCGTCGCTTCCCTACGTATCCACCGCTTGAACCTAACGACCACCGCCGACTCCTCCTCTTCCCATCTCTCCGCCCTCTTGAACTTAACCCTTTCCTCCAAAAACCCAAACTCCCACCTCTCGTTCTCGTACGACCCTTTCGCAATCTCATGCGAAACGGGAAACGGCGGCGTCTTTATAGCCAACGGAACATTGCCGGCTTTTGTCAGCAACAGCAAGAACGAGACGACCTTCAAGGGAGTTGTGATGACGACGGCGAGCGATCCAGATTCCGACGCCGTGAACAAGCTGAGATCCGATCTGAAGAGGAAGAATGGGGTGGCGTTGAGAATTGATATGGATACCAAGGTTAGAGTGAAAATGGATGGAGTGAAGAGCAAGAAAGTGGGGATTAGGGTCACGTGCGATGAGATTAAAGCGGCTGTGCCGAAAGGTAAATCGCCGGCGGTGGCCGACGTGTCGAGTTCTAAGTGTAAGGTTGATCTAAGGATAAAGATCTGGAAATGGACTTTTTGAGCACGTCATTTCTTTTTTCACTTGATTATCAATGTTTTTGGTTTTCATTTTTCTCTCTCAAGAAATGCAATGTTATAGTGATATTTAAAAATATTATGTTGGAATATTTTTAACTCCTGATTATTTCTTTTTATAATATCATATTTAATGATTATATTCACTTTCTTTTATTTGTGAATTTTCTTAACTATAGATTTTAGTTATATAATTATGTGCTGATCTATTGTGAAATATTAAATTTATTAAATAAATTCAAATTCTTTATATAGTAAATATAATAAATTAACTGAAAATATTATTTCATAATATGAATTTATTGAACGAAACTAGTGAAAAAATGAAATGTTATTCTTTTAGAGATTTTGAATTTAAACAATTACGTTTGTAAAGAGTGTGTTGTCAATGATCAAAAAAATCTTAATAAATATTGTCTTATAATCATACTATATTATTTAAAAGAAGATTTTCATAACAAAATTATAGTACTTAATGAAAGCGCTAGTTTGAAATAAAATTGTAATGTTAAAAAATTTAAGGATCAATTTAATTTGTCATAGTTTGTGAATAAATTCATAATATTCAAAAGTTTGATGATTAATTTAAAATAAAAACCATAATTTGATAATAAAATTAAAACATTCAAAAACCTAAATAGCAACTTTAAATAAAAATTATAATGTAAAGATATATGATATAATTAAATTTTAAAAATAAAAAAATATTTGAAAGTGTCATTATCGCTAATTACACGTATAGTTACTCAATTTTTCACCCTCTACAATTGATTAATATAATTAAAATGTTTCAATTACATTCAGTTCAGCATAAAATAATTATAATGATTATCCAAATATACCGGCAATTTTCTCGATATATTACCGTTAAACAGTATATTTCCCGATCAGGCACCGTTCAGACTATATTTCTCGATCTAACACCTTTTGCAGAAAGAGACTATATTTCTCGATCTAACACCTTTTGCAGAAAGACGTGGTCCCTGCAACGCACTTTACGCTGATTTGGTGCCACGTGGGGTAAGACGCGTCCCCTGAAATGCTCCTTATGCTGACATGGTATACACGTGTGTAAAGCGCAGCCCCAAGGGCGCGCCTTAGGCCACCTAGGAGTATAGCGCAGGGCAGGGGTCGCGCTTTACCTTTAACACAATTGTATTAGGCGCAGAACAGGGGCCGCGCCTTAGCTTTATATGATATAATTATGTAAGACGCGGTATAGGTACCGCGTCTTGTAGTATTTCCCGGCTATAAATACCCTTCTCCCGGGGTAACTCCTCATATCTCCTCTCGATTAGAAAAAAATTAATACAACAATCCGACAATCTTCTCATATTTGATTTAGAAGTTCGTGCGATTTTTCGTTATAAGGTAATTTTGTGATAAATTTTTTTATTATACTTATTGTTTATTATGATTATTGTTTATTATGATTATTTGAAAAAATATTATACTAATTGTTGTCAATTAATTTCTGTGTTTGTAAAATTAGAAAGCGGGAATATACTTCAAAATAGTTTTGCGGTACATGTAATAATATAAAATTATATTATTTAAATTATTTACGTTTATGTGTAAAAAATTTATTGTGTTATATTTTCGTTCATATATTATTTATTTAATCATCATTGTTTCAGTTGTTTTTTTTGCAGATATAATATTGCCGTATTTTTAAACTCAAAGAATGGTGCGACTTTCAGCTATTGTTTATTATGATGGTGAAATTCGAGAAGATGAAACCGGCGTTGTTTTCGTATCAAATGAGCGTGTTAAAATATCATTGAAGAGAAACATAACTCTTGAGGAGCTGATAACGAAGATTTCAAGAAAGATTCATGTTGGAAGTAGTAGAAGAATGTTGTCATTGCAGTACAGATTTCCAACATCATTGTTGCTATTAACTTATACAACGTTCGAACTTTTGAACAATGATGATGTTGAAATGATGGTTGAAGCTCAAAGTAATTATTCGGACGTCGATATTGAGATGTATGCAAATTTTATTCAAGTGCGTGATGTTCAGGGTCAATCATTAAGCTCCAACTATGGGCTGGCTGAACAAGTTGACAGCCCGACGACAATAATGTGTAACGATTTTAATGGCATAATGGGGAGACATTCATCTGCAACTCCTTACGATATGTACTGAGGTGGGTCGACAAACAATCTATATGGCAACATCGCGTACAGTTTAAGAGGAAGGCATTCATCTGCAAATCCCTTTAACCTTAATATGGAGATGCCATCGACGCAACAATCTGTGCAGTTTCCATTTGACACGATGGCTTCAAGCTCTAGGGGGAGGCATTCGACTGCGAGCTTTTTCGATCTGAATGTCGATATGTCTTCCAGTTCAAGGGGAAGGCGTGCAAGTAGTAGGTTTTTCGACCTAAATGTGGAGAGCATGGAAGAACCATCATCTCTACCAGAAGAACCGCTTCGTGAGCCTGGTGCGGATGATGCTGAGACTGGACTATTCATTCACCCAGAATCACCGCAATTCAACTCCGATGATGATGTGGATGAAGTTCCACCAAATGTGACACAAACTGACCCTCCAGCACATATGTATGAAGCTGATTATGGTGCAATGTATGGTCCAGAATTTGCGGATATGCCTCATCTCGGTGACTATGACTATTACTCATCAATAAATAATTGTGAGTTATATTTAGGCATGGAGTTTTCAAGCAAAGAATAAGCGATGATGTCTATAAAAAATTACAATATCCGTAATTCTGTTCAATCGAGAGTCGACCGCTCCACGACAGAAAAATATGTATGCTACTGTGCCCGATGTGAAAACGGATGCAATTGGATGGTTCGCGTATCGAAGAGGAAGATGAAAAACAACAAATGAGAACTAACAGTATATAACAGTCCTCATACATGTTATGCTGGAGGGGTCAACCAAGATCATCCCAACTTGGACTCTGAAGTGATATGCCATGCCATCATGCCCATGGTAAAAGCAAGCTCTCATATAGCTGTTGCTGTGTTGATTTCAGCTATACAATAGCAGTATGGGTACACTGTCTCCTATAAAAAAGCTTGGTTGGCAAAACAAAATGCCATTGTCAAACTTCATGGCGAATGGGATGCATCTTACAACGAACTTCCAGGCTGGTTTAGGCTGGTGCGGAGGTTGAATCCTAGGACAATTGTGAACTTTGAAACCTCTTATGCATACCATAATGATTGAGTTCTCTGCGATCAATGCCAATTCTACCGCGTTTTTTGGACTTACCCACAGTGCGTTAATGTTGTCAAATACTGCAAGCCTGTGGTCCAAATCGACGAGACTTTCTTGTATGGAAAATACAAGCAAGTTTTATTATTGGCAGTTGTCCAAGATAGCAATCGCAACATTCTTCCAGTTGCTTTTGCTCTTGTCGAATGAGAAGATACAGTGAACTTGGTTGCGCGATTTGTCTGGCATCAACAACCCTCCTATCAGCTGCAGTATGCATGCCCGTGCATACATTTTAACTTCATCATCTGACGCGTCCTCGCTCAACTCCCGAAAATTGACATCTAACCAATTTAACGGTATCCGACCACCGTTAAAACTTTCTAGGACACGTTCTAGATTATCCCGACACAAAGCAGTCGAGGAACCCTGCGCGATCCCCGATATCACATCTCCATCCACCGGAAGCCCCAGGTGCATAGCAACATCCTCAAGTGTAATCGTGCACTCTCCACACGGAAGATAGAATATGTGGGTCTCCGGCCTCCACCGCTCTACTAAGGCATAAATAATGTCTTGTTCTATCTTACAATGACCCTGATATCTACCTATGTAACCGAATCCAGCCTCTACTAAATACGACAAGACACAACTAGATATCACTAACTTAAGATTCCTAATGAATGGATCTAATACACGGTTCTTCTCCTAAAATTAAATAATTACAAAAATTAATTCTTAATCTAATAATCATGCATTAAATAAATCAAGAAAATAATTACTAATAATTTAAATTAAATTAAACGTTAAAATGTTACCGTATCAGCAAAGTGTCGAGATATATGATTTCCATCCAAGTGAAGTAGATCGTCTTCCATTTTATATCTGCAAAAAAATTAATTAAATAAAATATTAAATAAATTAAATACTTAAATAAATTAAATACAAAATATTAAAAATATAATAAAATATACCTTAGACAGAGATTATAAGAGTATTTGAGAAAAATTGAGAGAATTTGGTGTGATGAAAGTGATTGAGGATGTGGGTATTTATAGGGAGTGATTGGGGGTGAAATGTCGGGGTAGGTGGGTATTTATACTCAAGGCGCGCCACAAGGGGCGCGCCTTACTGATGCGTGGCAGATTATGGGGTAAGACGCATTTCTGCAACGGGTGTTAGATCGGGAAATATAATCTGAACGGTGCCTGATCGGGAAATATACTGTTCAACGGTAATATATCGGGAAAATCACCGAATATACTTATGGGTTTAATTATAATTGCATCTAATTATCCGATAGTTTTTCAAAGTATACCCTTAACGAAGTTAGTGATTGAAATCGAGACATCACATTATATATTAATCGATCAACAAATTATATAGTAACGACTGAATTTAAAACTAATATTAAAATAGTATTTTTTAAAAAATAATAAAATGTAGGAAAAAGAGGGGGAAAGATGAGAGTTGTCATAATTAATGGGAGTCAAGTGCATCCATTGATGGCGAGAGAGAGTGCACGTGCTTCCCGTGTTACCTTGGTCTGCTTAAGCTGGGGCAGTTGGAATTTTGTCAGATAATTTCATTTTTTTTAAATTAAAACAGTTTTCTTTTATTTATTATTTCTAATTATCAAATCCCACTCCCAGTTTGGACCATTTGCATCATCGGTAACTTCAATAATAATAATAATAATAATAATAATAATAATAATAATAATAATAATAATAATAATAATAATAATAATAATAATAATAATAATATTAATATTAATAATAATAATAAAGCATTAAAAACACCAAAAACGAAAGAAAATCAAAGCCCACAGGTCATGTGACAAAGGGACAAAAACTATATTGTTAACCATACGGTATGCACCTTAAAAGGCTAACCTTGGTACATAAAAATAAGATTATTAACAAGATTTGAATTATGGTATTTACCCAAATACTGATTGTTGTATATCTTTTTTAACATTTAACAACGACCTAAGCATCTAAGAATCAGGTCAAAATCACAAAGCTTTCTCATCATGTATTTGATCATGCAATAAGTGCATGTATTTCTCCCGATACAAAAAGCAACCGCTACTCCACGGCGACATAACTGATTATTCTCTCTCTCTCTCAGTCCATAGTCACACACAAGGTTGTAGGAGACTGTATATGCAGAGATTCAGTTCAACGATCAAACCCTACCAGCTCGTTGCATGCTAAGATCGGACAGGGGAAACACCTTTGCCTTCAGCTGCAGCAGCTGCATCTGGACCTTGACTTGGAGATGCTGGCTTGGACTGAGGTCCATTTTGTGGTTCAATCATTTGTTGACCGTTTTCTTCTGGCTGCTGCTGTGACTTGACCTGGGCAAGCATAGCTTTAATCTGGCTTCCTGTGAGTGTCTCATGCTAAAGCAATGCATTAGCAAGTGCATGGTGTTCTTTCCGGTGGGTGGTGAGTAAGGTTTTCGCGTTACTATATGCCGTTTCCAGTAAATACTTCACTTCTTTCTCGATAAGAAGTCTAGTCTCGGTGCTCATGCTCCTACCTTTGTCATCGTAGAAATGAGTAACAAGCCCCACTTCTTTACTCATGCCATACCTTGTAACCATAGTTCTAGCTAGCGAAGTTGCATTCTCGAGATCAGACTGTGCACCAGAAGTAACTTCATTTTCCCCTAAGATAAGCTCTTCCGCAACCGTCCCCCCATAGCAACATCCAGCCTAGCTTGCAAGCATCTGCTTCCAGGAGAAGCTTGTTTGATCCTTGTCAGGCAACTGGGCCACCATGCCAAGCGCCATTCCTCGAGGGACTATTGTTGCTTTGTGAACGGGAAGTGCTCCATCAGTATACATGGCAACAAGGGCATGCCCAGCTTCATGGAAAGATGTAATTTTTCGTTACTCGTCAGAAATGACAGCCGACTTACGTTCACTTCCCAATATGATCTTGTTCTTTGCGTACTCCAGATCAGCCATTGTGACGCCAGACAGAATAGTGATTATCCTGTAGGCTAGCTCCGACAGACGATTCACAAGAGAAAATTCGCCCAAAAACCAGAGAAAAAAGTCTCTAGGGTTTAATAAAATATTATAAAATAAAAAACAATCCAAAAAGCAGTCCACAAGCCGGACTGTTATGGCAAAAAAATCGTCTTTATTCGAATTTTGCCAAAAATAGCAAAATCCCGAAAATCACTCTAAATTGAAATTCGAAATAAAATAAGCAATCTCCCAAAAATCCGGCCTAAATCGGATTTAAATTGACTTCCTAATTAACAATCGAAATATTACCATAAATAGTAAAAAATAATTAAATCTAGTGATTCGGAGGGGAAAACGGCAGAATTTGAGGTTGAAAAAAAGGCCACATGGAGCGTAGCTCCATGTGGAGAGCGTGCGCGTCGAAAAGAGCTTTCCGGATTGGGGTCTTATGCGCGATTCTGACACCTGTAGCCAAAATTATGGCCAAAAGACTGAAACATACTCAAAACGACCCCAATGAGAAACATGTCACAATCAATTCCCGCCTTTGCGCTGATCTGCCAACTCATGGTATCTCAGCGCCATCAACGTGCAATCTGACAGCTCAGCATCATCTGTCTCGGATCCCCCTGCATCACATTGTAACCGCTTTGGCACCATCCATTGCAGCCTTTACAGCAGCAACATTAACCAAATTTGCCATATCAGCACCAGAGAATCCAGGAGTACCTTTAGCAACGATCATTAAATCAACATCCTCAGCCTTCAAGACCTTAATTGAACAAGAATGAATGGCCAAACTCAAACACGCACGGCTGCACACAATTATTTAAACCTAGTATCACCAAAAATGATTTTTAATGTGATGTAACGCAAATCTAATGTGAAAAATCAAACAGAATGTCAATGCAACTGAAGGAACATGTAAAAAAGCAAAGAGATTAATTAGAAGCATGTTTGAAAAGCTAAAATCGAGCTAAATTTTATGAAACATGCTCCAATGGGGCCTGCAAGGACAGTCCACAAGAAGAATTGACACAAATCTGATGAGTCAGTGACCGAAAGTTGTCAACTTAGGCTCAAACTCCTAGAAATGAACTTCTCACTGTCAACACAATACCTACATGTGGGATTCCATGGCGATTTGACCTAAATATCACATTATAAACTTAATATGTCCTAAATAATACCATTTGATCAATAATTTTTTAATTAATATCCTTTCGTTTGAGGTGACATTAAGACGTGCTCCCAGTAACGCACTTTAGAGGAATATTAGTTGACTAGGTTGACACGCGGGTAAGGCACATTTCAGGAAACACGTCTTACATGGGTTTCTGCTGACTGATATGCCACGCGGGTAAGACACGTTTCAGGGGGTGTGCTTTCACGTGGTTCTGGACACGTGGGAAGGAACGTTACTGGGAACACACATTCCATTAAAATACATTTAATTCCCACCCGTTTTCCCCACCTAACACCCTCCTCCTCCCCTTATATAAACCCTTCAACCCCCCTCATTCTTCACACCAAAACAATTCTTTCCCTTTAATATAACTCAAATTCTTCCTTTATTTGAGTTTAAAATTTCTTATTAGTTGTAATAAATTTATTTTTAAATTAGTATATATATTTTAAATAGTTGTTATATTTTTTATAAATATTTTTAAAAATAATATTATATATTTTTTATTAAAATAATATTTATATAATTATTATTTATTTAAATTTATTTATTAATTATTATTTGTGTTAATTATATTTGTTTGTCTACAATTATAATGGAAAAACAAAATGCTGCTGCGATTAGATACAAATCATATCTCAAGACATTTTAGTGATATGGTAATATATTCTTTTAAATTTATGTTAATGTTTATTATTATTTTTAATTTAAATTTATCATGAATTTATATTAATTTTAAATTTTTGGAATGCTTATTAATTAGGAAAATGATCGTATATTGGAGACATTTATTAAAAACACGAAGATACCGACACCAACACATATTTGGACATATCTTTCTTCCGCCGGGTTCGAGTATATTGCGAAAGTTATTGGCGGTTGCAAACTCGAACCCATCATAATTTCCGCATTAGTTGAGAGGTGGAGACCGGAGACACACACATTTCATCTTCCATGTGGAGAGTGTACAATTATTGGAGGATGTCTCAATGCATTTGGGGCTTCCCGTTGACGGAAATATTATGTGTGGTGTAGCCGATGGTGATTGACATTCAATATGCATGGAGTATCTTGGAGTTGCTCCGTCATATTTCAATGGAGGTAGAATATATTTATCATGGTTAAAAGTCAATTTTGAAGTTTTTAATGAAAATGCTTATCAGGATGAAGCAAAGGGCATGTGCTCGTGCTTATATACTACGAATCATTGAAGGAATATTGATGTCCAACAAATCTCACAACCAAGTGCATTGTATGTGGTTGCGTCATCTTATTGATTTTGATGAAGCAGGAAGATACAGTTGGGGCGCTGCAGTTTTGTCATTTCTCTTTAGAGAAATGTGTCGTGCAATGAATTATAATAAAACTGCTATCGGTGGATGTTTCCTGCTTCTCCAATCATGGGCGTGGTTTTGCATGCCTTTCTTATGCCCGATCGTTAATGAGCCATATGTATTCCCCTTATTATTGAGGTAATTTCATAACTAATTTTTTATTTAAATATTTTTAATTAAATAGGGTGATATTTAGTTTATATTATATTTCATAGGTGGTCGATGAAAAGAAAGAATCATAGAGATATCCTTAGTGAACTAGAGGAAATCTGTTTAATTATGGATCAAAAAGCTGGGTCTGATGTACGTCTTCAAATATAAATAATTTAATTTAAAATGTTTGATATAATTAGAATATTATATTTATTAGAATTATATATTTATGTTTCAGTTTCAGTGGATACCTTATGCGAGCGATGAAGTAAAGGCTTGCATCCCACCCCACCTGAGTAGGTCATTAGATGTTTGGATGTCAGTTGTACCTCTTATATGTTATGCTATTGTTGAGTGGCATCCGATTGATCTTGTGCTCCATCAGTTTTATTGTACGCAATATATTCCTTGAGCACCTATGAATTTAGACAACATGCATAACATAGGCATACGAGTAAGGAAAGAGGTCAACTGGGTGGTGAAACACAGAGATTGGATTGCGATTTGGGAGAACCGGTATGAACTCTTGCCCCCTCGACAGTTTTATGCTGAAACTGGTCATATGGTTACGGATAACTATCTGGAGTGGTTTAATGAAAACGGAAAGCCATTTCTACTTTTGGCGGAAGCACGAGGGGTGAACATTCAATAGAACAAAAAAGATGTAAGCATTGAAGAAACATCGGGCACAAAAGAAAAAAATGTCCAGCTCTATTATCATCACTTAACCGTTAACCCTTATGTAATTGCATTTTCTATTTCAATGAATGTCTTTGTTTATAATATTTAAATGTAATTGCATTTTCTATAATTTTCCAATGTATGTCTATTTTCTACCTAAATTTTCCACTTACCTCTTACTTCAAGTAATTAACATTTTCAATTTAATCGAATCTTACCCTAAAGCACTTTAACCTACACAACCTTAATGAACTTTTGACCTACAAAATCCTTCACCACTTTCACCTTAATGAAACATATAACACTTTAACCTAAATTCACTCCACCTTAAATACAAAATTTTAAAATACCTTCGACAATTCTTAAATCATAATCGAAACACTTTACATAATAAATTACTAATTTATAATAACTCTAAACCATAAACCCTAAATCTTTACCCTAATTAAAAAATATAAAAGGAAAGGTGCGTCTCCTGAAACGCTCTTTCCACCGTGGCACCACATCAGCTGGAAAGAGCTTTCCCGAAAACGCGTCTTATGTCCACATAAGCAAATCCCGCTAAAGCAGATTATCGAGAGCGCACCTTAGTGCCACCTCAGACGAAAGGGTGTTAATTAGGGAAATATTGGTTAAAGGGTATTATTTAGGGCATATTAGGATTATAGGGTGATATTTAGGTCAAATCGCCGGATTCCATAATCTGCCTCTGTCCTTCAACATCTGGATAAGGAACAACAATGCGACAGTCAAATCGTCCAGGTCTCACCAGTGCTTTATCAAATGATTCTGGAAAATTAGTCGCTGAGATTACAACAACTCCTTCATTCTGTTTAAATCCATCCAATTCAACGAGCAATTGATTCAGTGTTATCCTCATATATTGCTGATCCTTTGGATTACGGCTTCCACCTATGGCAGCTATCTCATCAATAAATATAATACATGGTGATCTCTTCTTTGCAGCAGCAAAAAGATCTCTCACTCTTCGAGCTCCAACACCAACAAACATCTCTTCAAACTCACTGCCACTGCAGGAGAAGAACGGTACCCGGGCCTCTCCAGCAATAGCTCTTGCTAACATAGTTTTCCCTGTGCCAGGTGGATCAACAAGCAAGACACCTTTTGGAAGCTTGCCACCAAGACGAGTGAAACGCTGCAAGGAGGGAAAACGAATTTATTGGGGGGGGGGGGGGGAGAGAGAGAGAGAGAGAGAGAGAGAGCTACAAATACAAAAGAGCATTTACTTTAGGATAACTCTGCCTTCGCCTCATCAACGCCTTTGACATCATTAAATTTTGTGTTCGATTCCACAACTTGCACCTCTTCATGTAGACCAAGTCCTAAAACAAGGTATAGTCGGTCATAATTCAGAAAAAAAAAAGCCCAGGTAGAAACTTAAGATAAAAACTTGTCACTTAAAGATTCTACCTTTACTGATCCCTCTATCCTCAATAAGTGCACCAATACCAGAAATCAACAAGAAGCAAAGGGCAAGACTACGAAAAGTACGCCACAATTGATCTTTAAAGTTCCCTGATTTTGATGACACCATGTGGATAGGAGCACTAGCAGTTCCTAGGAGATCATTGTTTGTAGATTTTCCCACATTTCACAAAGCTGAAAGTCCACCTTTACTATCTTCCTCCCTCGCTGAATTAGATAAACCTGTAGTTTTGCACAATCTCTTAGTAATCAAATATCAGAAATGCAAAGAGTGGAACTGGTTCAGAAAGAAATGGCCTAATAATAGTTTAACAGAGATTAAAGATTCACGATTGCAAGAAAATATAGAAATATAAAAATTAGAATTCTAATTTAATTATCTAATTATATAATTTAGAATATTATAGATAATAATTATATATATTTATATATATATTTGCGTCTAATAGTTTTTTTTGGTTTTTTTCTTTTCTCTTGTTTGGAAAAACTAAAGAACATGTGAACTTTTTTTAAGAGTTGCGTATTTATTTATTAATTCAATTCAACGACGCTTTATATATCTATAGAAAAGTTAGATTTATCTATATTCTATATAATCAATTTATATAAATAATAATAATAAAATTAAGAATCTATATATTTATATATTAATAATATAATTATATATTAATAGTAATCTATATAAATAAATAATAATCTATATAACCTATATAACAAAGTAAAAAATGACTTTTTCAAGCATTTTTTTACGTGCTGTAACATAGTAATTATCTTTTCTCAATTAGGAGAGATGGTTGAGTGGACTAAAGCGCCGAATTGCTAATCCATTGTGCGACATGTATTTCTATTACTATGAAATTCATAAATGAAATAATTAATTGTGGGGTTATCATTATCCTGTTTGTAGTGACGAACCTTGTATGTGTTCCTAAGAAAAGAAAAGGAATTTATCAAAATTTCGAGGTCTTAAAGGGTCGTGGAAACACATAAGAACTCTTGAATGGAACTGAAAAAGAGATGTAACTCTAGTTCCTTCGGAAATGGTAAGATCTTTGGCGCAAGAATAAGGGGCTGATCCGTATCATCACTTTAGCGGCTTGGCTAGTTACTAGAGATTCACGATTATTTTATTTCCTGATGCTAGCAATGTATATTGGTCAAATAGGATCATTTTCTACTCGAGGCCTTTTACTTTTTTTCATCATGTGGGAGTTCGAATTAATTCCCGTTTATCTACTTCTATCCATTTTTTTTTTTGAGGGAGGGAGAAACGACTGTACTCGGCTACAAAATTTATTTTGTACACTACATGGGTTCCATTTTTCTATTAATAGGAGTTTTGGGTATCGGTTTATACGGTTCTAATGAACCAACATTAAATTTTGAAACATTAGCTAATCAATCATATCCTGTCGCACTAGAAAGAATATTCTATATTGGATTTCTTATTGTTTTTGCTGTCAAATCGCCGATTACAGTACTTGTATGCTTCTAACCATAATTTTATTAAAAATGGGAGCATATGGATTAGTTCGTATCAATATGGAATTATTACCCCATGCTCATTCCATATTTCTCCTGGTTGGACGAAGAATACTCCCAGTAATTATTTGTTCCCCTCATTTATCCTTCATTTATATTCTCCGCTTACTTATCTTATGTTTAGTATCTAATCAAATTGAATTTAGAAAACAAAACTCATTCCGTGACATTTAAATTTGAACCCATTCTATGACATTTAAATATGATAATAGAAATAGAATTACACCCCTCCAATTTAATCAAATTTAGATTGAAAAAAGGAAAAAAAGAAAAAAACAAATAGTTTTCTTCATAATATACATATTTTGAATGTGAGAAAAGTAATTCCTAGAGAAAGAATATAAACAAGCAAAAGACTTTTCTTACTTTTTCATCATACCTAACCTAATTGCCAAAAGAATTTGTTCTTTTTTTTACAAATTTGATGTTTCTAGATCCGTGGATTTAGAAATTCATTTCGGACACTTGAACCTTTTCAAATTGTTATTTGTAACAAGTAGTTTTGCTGGTTGGTTAATTGGGCATATTTTATTCATGAAATGGTTTGGGTTGGTATCAGCCGGGATACAACAAAATAATTTCTTTAGGTCTAATGTACTTATTCAATCTAATAAGTATCTAAATATGTCTTAAGCAACTCACTTTCATCAAGCCTGTCAACTTTGACTAATGCTTTAACATATTCGGAAAGCGCAGAACGGTTAGAATGTAATGATGGCTGAGTTTCAAATAGCCTTATCACTGCTTCAGGATCATTTTTATGGTAAAGCTCTCTTAAGAGAGCAGCTTCACTAGCCTCGTATGCCCCTCGGACCCTGCGAGCTAAATTGCCTACATAGCTTGACGTAAACCTTTGTTGGCCACTCAGAAGTCCTGTACCTGCACTCTAACGAGATTTCAGCTTAGGCAAAGTGATATTTGAGTTGAGAACAAGGAAAGCTAACAATGTAAGGGAAAGCCAACAATGAAAGGGAAAGCCAAATATTTTGTTGAAAAATAATCATAAAAAACCATGAAGACAATGATAGAAACAAAAATACCAGAAAGATGAGTTCTACTGAACAAGCTTCCATATTGTCCCAACTATAATTGATGCCTTGAAACCTGTTTTAAGATGAAGATTAAGTTCACTTGTTTATCTAAAGAACAAACAGTCAAATCACAGTTTAACATGTAAACTACTGCTTTAATAACCAAGAATAACACACACAATCCTACTCAGCATAAGCAAATGAATATCTTCATCAGGTCCAATGGAAACTAAAATAGAATATTTCAAATTTCAACCGCCTACCGTACTAATACCCAACTCGGAATAAAATGTTTAATCGAGAATTATGATATTCAAGATTAGGGTTTCTACAATCCCCACATTTCAGAACATATCATAAAAAATCCAATATATTGAACGAAGCGAAGAATCTTAAAAGATATCCTAACACCTACGAAGAAAGGGGGGATCTTAAAAGAGGGAGGGCAAGAAACCTGATTGATCAACCGTCTCCAAGCAATCACCTTCTACGAAGGCCAAAATAAGTTTGATCTTTCTATCGGTGATGAGCGTGTTTGGTTAGCAAGAAAATTAAGGGAAATGGGAGAAATTTTCAGAGGAAAATATGGAATTTGGTTTTGTTCTTCAATTCAAGTTATGGTAACAGTAGCAGAATGTCTGCTACACGAATTGACATGTTTGCCCTTTCAATTCCCCCCTCCCCCGCCACACTTTACCCTATCAAACATTTTCCTTCAACCTTAAAGATTTTAAAATCAAGTTCGACTTGAATCTATTGTCGCTCTTCAGAACATAATTTTAGGGCTTAAATTTGATTCATTAAGTTTACCATTTGTACAAAATTATCTTATAACGTATTTTTCGAGAAATTTTATCCTCTGAAATTTAAATAATTATATCGTTTGCTTCAAACCATTAGCTTCGTTTTAAATAAAATCATTAACCAATCAAATCACGCCACATCACCCCATAAATTTTATTTTCTTTATCTATTAAATAACAAAAAATTAAATAAAAATAAAATAAATAATATCTCTAAAATACCCTTCTTTTCTTTCACCTCCGTCATCAAACCCCTCCCTTTTCCCCAACATTTTTGTTCACTATCTCTCCCCCAACCATGATATCTCCATCTTTATCCATTTTCTTTTTTCTCTTCAGTTCAATCAAAGGCAAGAGAATATGTGAATAATTGTATTAAGAAGAAGCAAGAGAATCCCATGGAGAATATAAGATTTCCCGACAAAATTTTGTCGAGATTTTAAACAACCCGCGACACCAAGCATTTTTCTTCCAATGAACAACCTGCAAATGATGAGCAGAACAAACTTTTAATAATGGGTTATACTTATATATATATATATATATATATATATATATATATATATATATATATATATATATATATACTTTTTGAATTATTTTCACTGATTTTTAAGTAAAAATTTAATAGGTTTAAGTTGAAGCTCAAAAAAAATAATCAAAAGAGGCAATAGAAACCGATGCCTTCATGACCAAGGGTGAAATCAATTGCTTAGATGAAAAAAAGTATATATATACTGAAATCTAATCTAAAATATATGAATCCACTTTTGGTTTAATTATTTCTCTTATATCTTTTTTTTTGAATCTGATCCTTAGTTTAATTGTGGGAATTTAATATATGATTAAAAAAACAAACTATGAGCTATTATATCGTTGCACTGCTTCAGGGTGTGGGATAAAGAAGAGAGTGAGAGATCGTTCAACGTTTCGACCACCGTAGCCACGACGTATGAAGGAAAACATCGGATTCATCATGGATTTCTCAAGTTTTGGTGCTCTGTCTTTCGTTGTTCCTCAACCTTAGTGTTCGATAAAGATGGAGATATCATGGCTGGGGGAGAAATCAAAGAGAGTGACGGCGGAGGTGATAAAAGAGGGGTATTTTAGGGATAATTCATATTTTATTTTATTGATTTTCATTTATTTAGATAAAAAAATAAAAACTATAGGATGATGTGGCATGTTTTGATTAGTCAATGATTTTTTTTAAAACGAAGCCAATGATTTAGGACAAACAGGATAACAATTCAAATTTTAAGGGGTAAAATATCCTAAAAATACTTTAGGAGGCAACTCATTATAAATGATATATCTTAAGGAGCAACAGTTAATTTAAGCTTAATTCTAATAAAAGCAATTTTATAATTATTGTTTATGACGTTCTCTTTAACGATAAAAAATGATGGCATAAAATGTAACACCCCTATTCCGTACGGTCCCATATACGAGGTAGAAGTGTCACATCAAATGTATAAAAAATATACTGTTTAAAAGTTAGTAAAATTTTGTTTCATTTAAAATTGACACTAAATTAAGTAATTGCATTTAATAACTATAATATAAAGTATTTAAAATATAAAGTATTTAAAATACTATTCATTCATCATATGATAAAAAAGAGTTCAGACATATTCGAATCAGAGCATCAAAATAAAAATATGTACATACCAAAATTGAATATCAAAAACATCATAAAGATGTCACACTGATTCTGGATGTCTGAACTGGTCTGCCAAAAATGTAGGATGTCCTGCCTGGCTCCCTACTCTGCTGACGTCGGTTTTTCTATGTCTGAACCAATCACACGCTAAGTATTCCACATAGTGAGACAACTTATAAGATAAATAACATATAAAATAAACAATCATATATAAAAAATCATTTAAGTAAATCATGCATGAAATAATATAAGAATAAAACAATTATTAAAAGTCTTCACTTTAAACATGTATCAAATCTATAATATTATATTTCAGTTCATATCATTGTCCACTGTACTATTATGAGAAATCTATGGTACGTGAGTCGTATGAGTCAAGGCCCAATATGTAGTCGAAACTATTACTAGTAGTACTCGTAGAATGCATTGAGTTACTCTACCTCGTGTATCATTAAGACACCCGAGTCATATGAGTAATAATGTCGTATCATATAACATATAAAATACCATGTAGATTGCACCAGATTACTCTACCTTGGCACCACCAAGGTGTCACAGACTTAGCCTAGTTGGTTCAGTTGCTAATCCATACGACACTCGAAAGGGACACTTCCCAACCAAGTCGGCCTTAATCTCATATATCTGATCAAACACAAACACACATCAGGTTAGATCTTCACAACAACAAGGTCGTTCGACCAAGAATCGAGATCTTGAGGCATAGCGGATGCACACAACCGACCTCGAACTTCTCCGAAGGGAAAAATATTTTATTAATGAAAAATAACATTGGGTTACATAAGACTCACCAACACCATCGACTAGGCCGTAGGGGCGACCCTCGATGGTTTACACAAGACACTTACCTTTACCTGTGGATCAACCCAAACTCTGCTGGCTGTCCACCTCTATATATATGCGAAAACAAAATAACAAAAATGCTACCTATAAACATTAAAATGCTCGAACTAGGGACTGTATGTCCTACCCCAATTCCCTATTGTTGAGTTAATCGATTGACGGAATTGGCCAAGAGGGGGTGAATTGGAAATTAAAAATTTGGTGGAAGCTTTTGCAGAAAATTGAAAGTAATTGCACAACGATTTAGAGTAGTTCGACTTTCTCAATCAAAGTCTACGTCCACTACCTTAGCTATCTACACTAAGGATTTTCCAACAAATTCACTAATTTGTTCTTTCTTTTGAGGCCAAAGAGATAACCTTACAACACCCTCAAGAATATACCCCAATTCTTGAGAACACTCTTTCCCAAAGAGAAGATTACAAATTTGCAAACTTACAAGGAAAACCTCTCAAGGTAAGATGTTTGCACAATTCTAGAACAAGAAAAGAACACTCACAAATAATTACAAATGAGCACAAATGGTGTTCTTTGAAAGCAAAATGAATATTGAAAGGAAAATTGGCTTGATTTGCACAAACTTGGTGTTTGATGCTTTCTCTCTTGTTTCTCTATAATTTCTTGTTGATCAAGGGCTTCAGAACTTGTTTAAATACACCTTGAATCACTTCTCTCTTGTTCTTTGTAAAATTATTTTGAAATTGTTTTAAGATTAAAACTTAATTTTACACTTTGAGTAAGGATTAAAAATGATCTTTGAAAGATTTAGAGTAATGTTTTGATATTCGAATAATTCTATCGAATATACTTAGAAAATCATTTGGAAAATCTTAAAATTCATTTAACTTAATTTTTTATATCGAAATATTAAAATGTTTTCAACAATCTCCCCTTTTTGATATAACAAAACATTTTAGTAATTTTAAGATTTTGAAATCAAGTTTTGAAATTACTCCCCCTTACTTTAACACTTCTCCCATTTATCATTTAAAAACACTTTAACACTTCTCCCCCTTTTTGTTAAATCAAAAAGACATTTTAAAGAATTTAAACAAGGTTTTGAAATCAGTTAGCCAATTGATTATATATAATATAAGCTGCTAAGATCACAAGCAAGAGAAACGTTAACCATTAGTTTCATAATCAATATTCATAATTAATGTGAAATGGCAAAATTGGTCATATATCTAATCATGAAGTAAATGATGCAATAATGAATAAATTTAATCACATCAAATAGATAATTTCTAACCATTCATAAATCCAAACAAATTCAAAGTCAATCAATCCACAAATTCAAACATTCCAAAATATTCAAAATGTTAAAACAATAAGTTTGGAGTTCAAAGCAAAACATTGAATCACATATCCAGATCAGGAGGAGGAAAACGAGCTCGCATAGTCGTTAGTGAGGTCATTAATACGTGCGTTGGTTGCTTCATTATTTGCACGCATTTCCCGAAGAATTTCTAATTGTTGAGCTCCCATTGTGGATAAATGGGACTCTATAGAAGTAAAGCGCGAATCCATAGTAACGTATCGAAAATCGAATGTCTCCATAAAGGATTGAAAATATGGAGGCATTGGATTCGTTTGTTGTGCTTGCTCTTCGGGCTGCTCAGGCTCATCTTCGGCTTCATCGATGTCTTGCATTAATTGCTCAAGCTCGAGATCTTCTTCAGCTTCGGGTGGAGCTTGTGAAGAACTAGCTCCCAGAGTATTTGCAGAAGATCTTCGGGTGGAGCTTGTGAAGAACTAGCTCCCAGAGTATTTGCAGAAGATCGACCCATTCACCGGTTTCCTTATCCTTAATCCATCCCGCTCTCGTTAAGGAAAGAAGTTAATTTGTTTCTTAAGGGGAAAATGGCATCTAGACCGACTCTAAGCCCAGCTTTGGAAAACAATTACTCAAATGCATCGTAAACAAGAGATGAACAGTTTTTTGTTAGGAACAAGATTTACGTTTCAACATTTCAGCAAAAATAATCTGAGGTAGGTTGATTTTAATATGTTTTTGAAACAATGTACCACCAAAGATCGAAGGCTCTAAGAGTAGAATAACGACCTCCGGATGGTCGAAACCACCAAGAAATTATTAGATGAAGAAAACGTTCATGAAGGTTTAGGACACTTGCACTATCCCTTCTTTTATAACGAGATCATAAAACCTGTTTTTCATTTGAAATACCATCATATCTAATCCGATGTATTGGCTATGTAGCCGAGTCAATATATAAGAATTATCCTAGAAGGTAGGAACGAATTCCTATGGTTTCGGTTCATTTTGGTTTTTAACACAACAGCATTAGAATAGAAAATACGAACAAGTGATGGTAAACGATGGTTCAAGGGCAAAGAGTTTATCAAAATTTCCACTCTTGTAAAAGAGGAAGATATTTAAAATTGATAGCTAACATAGCTTCGAGAAGAATACGTTCTTTCCCGGATT
The DNA here is from genome assembly GCF_006381635.1 of Hibiscus syriacus. Classification (NCBI taxonomy): domain Eukaryota; kingdom Viridiplantae; phylum Streptophyta; class Magnoliopsida; order Malvales; family Malvaceae; genus Hibiscus; species Hibiscus syriacus. Next base: position 8,604,182 of record NW_024063538.1, on the reverse strand, counting down.
TTGTAAGTCGAAATATTGATAATACCAAAAATGATGATTTCTAGGACCAGATGATTGAAACACGAATTTGGATAGTCAAATTAGGATCAATAGGATTAGGATTAGAAATTGGAATAGAATGGATTTGGAGGTGGATTTGGTTACGGTGTGAACGACTAGATGAGACCTAGCACGTTTAGGATTGGACATGGTTTAGAAATAGGAATAGAATTGATAACCTGCAATTTAGAAAACACTGTATGCAATTCAATCAACCCCAAAACTCAATTGAGTCCTCAATATTTTCAAGGTTCTCTAAATCAATCCTAATGGGCAAAGTTTTTGAAAAACTTTTGAAAAATATGGTTTTGAGAAACAATATATGTATAGTTTTCATAATAACACATAATTAATCAAACACAATAATAATTGATAAGAAGTTTTGGAAAATACCTTGAATGATTTCGGATTGAGTGATATTAGATGAAGTTTGCACGTTTTGATGATTCCAACAGGTTTAGAGGATGATATTTGAAGTGAATCCGATTAAAAACGTTGATTTGATGCAAGAATGGAGATTTGAGAGAGTAGAGGTAAGAAACAGCGTGAAGGAAGAAAAGGGTTTTGAACAAAAATAAGGGTTCTGCCCGTGTTTAACCAGAACCCCAGGAGGGTATCGATTCCCCTGTGGGGGGAATCGGTTCCCCTTCAAAGGGGAATCGGTTCCCTCAAGGGGGGATCGATTCCCTGCACCAAAATGCTAAAATTTGATTTTAAACAGCCAAATGCTAAATTAATTTCCTCTAATGGTATTGGGCAACTCATATTGAAAATTAATCATGTTCAAAAAATTCAATTAATCTTTAACGATATTTGAACATAAAATTAATTTTTCATCACGAATCATAAACTCCCCCTAACTAATAGCAATGAATGCAATCAAAATTACTATTAAAGCATTTTCATTTATTATTAAAAGTGCTAAAATTTTTAAACACTCAGTGAAGATAGATTGGTCAAACCTAATTCTCTCCTAAGTGTCCAAAATCGTTCCTTGTCTAAAGGTTTGTAAAGATATCCGCTAATTGGTGCAAATATCAACAATTCTAGAACTAACATCTTCTTAGTGACATGGTCTCTAATGAAGTGATTATTTCAATGTGCTTAGTTCTAGAGTGTTGGATGGGATTTTAGTGAGACAAATAGCACTAGTATTGTCACACTTGATAGGAATGGTACCTACTTCAATTCCATAATCAAAATGTTGTTGTTTCATCCATAAAACTTGTGCACAGCAACTACCAGCTGAAATGTATTCGGCTTCAGTGGTAGATAATGCAACACAATTTTGTTTCTTTGAAAACCAAGAAATTAGCATATTACCAAGGAATTGGCAAGTACCAGAGGTGCTTTTCCTATCTAATTTGCATCCTCCATAATCCGCATAAAAAAAAGCATGCAAGCTAAAGCTAGAGTCTCTAGGATACCAAAGTCCTAAACTAGGAGTGTCTTTAAGGTATCTAAAGATTCTCTTAACAACTAGTAAATGTGATTCCTTAGGACATGATTGAAATCTAGCACATAAGCAAACACTGAACATAATATCTGATCTACTTGTAGTTAGATAAAGTAGAGATCCAATCATTGACCTATATAATTTAAAATCTACACATTTACCTCCTTCATCTAAGTCAAGCTTTGTTGAAGAGATCATTGGAGTGTCATGAGGTTTCCCATTTTCCAGTCCAAACTTCTTGAGCATATCTTTGACGTAATTAGCTTGATTGATGAAGATGCCATCTTTTCTTTGCTTGATTTGGAGTCCCAAGAAAAATGAGAGCTCCCACATCATGCTCATCTCAAACTCACTTTGCATTAGCTTAGAAAATTCTTGGCAAAGAACATCATTAGTAGAACCAAATATTATATCATCAACATAAATTTGAACTACTAATAAATCTTTACCTTTATGCTTCAAAAACAATGTAGTGTCAACCTTCCCTTTTGAAAAACCATTTTCAATTAAAAATTTTGACAATATTTCATACCAAGCTCTAGGAGCTTGCTTTAAACCATAAAGAGCTTTTGTCAATTTTAAAACATGATCCGAAAAATTTGAATCTTCAAAACCTGGAGGTTGTTCCATATACACTTCTTCTTTTATAAAACCATTTAAAAATGCACTTTTAACATCCATTTGATATAATTTAAATTAATTGAAACATGCAAATGCTAATAACATTCTAATTGCTTCCATCCTAGCTACGGGAGCGTATGTTTCATCATAGTCTATGCCCTCTTCTTGAGTATACCCTTGAGCAACAAGTCTATCCTTGTTTCTCACTATATTACCACTCTCATCAAGCTTATTTCTAAATACCCATCTAGTACCTACAGTAGATTTATTTCTAGGCCTTTCAACTAATGTCTATACTTTGCTTCTCTCAAATTGATTTAACTCTTCTTGCATAGCCATAATCCAATGTTCATCATTTAATGCTTCTTTAATATTCTTAGGATCTATGCATGAAATAAATGCAACATAATTACAAATATTTCTAAGAGAAGATCGAGTTGTTACCCCTTTTGATGGATCACCTATAATTTTACCATCCTTGACATAGTTGTACTCTCTTGGATAAGATACTTCCCTTTCTTCAATGGTTAGATTCTCAAGAGGATCATGAGTTTCCTCATTTTTCGTTTCTTCCTTTGATGATGGTTCTTCAATGTCATGTCTAACGTCATTTGTATTTATAACACCTATATCATCATTCACACAAGAATCCTTCCTCGGAAGGGAATTATCATCGAAAACATGTATAGACTCTTCTACAACTAAAGTTCTTTTATTAAATACACGATAGGCTTTAGAATTTAAGAAATAACCCATAAAAATTCCTTCATCACTTTTAGCATCAAATTTTCCAAGGTTTTCTTTACCGTTGTTTAAAACAAAACATTTACATCCAAAAGGATGAAAATAACTAATGTTAGGCTTTTTATTTTTGAAAATTTCATATGGAGTTTTCTTTATAATTGGCCTAATCATTACTCGATTTACAATATAACAAGCGGTATTTGTGGCTTCCGTCCAAAAATATTTTGGCAAATTATTTTCACAAAGCATGGTTCTAGCCATTTCTTCTAAAGTTCGATTTTTCCTCTCAACAACTCCATTTTGTTGAGGGGTTCTAGGTGCTGAAAAATTATGGCTAATACCGTTAGAGTTACAAAGTTCAGTAAATCCAAGATTTTCAAATTCAGTTCCATGATCACTCCTAACACTAGTTATAGAGTAACCTTTTTCATTTTGGATTACTTTTGAAAATGTGATGAATTGTTCTAATGCTTCATCTTTATTAATTAAAAATAGAACCCAAGTATATCTAGAATAGTCATCTACCAAGACAAATGCATATTGTTTTCCACCCAAGCTAGTAGTTCTAGTTGGCCCAAAAAGATCTAAATGGATCAATTATAAAACTCTACTAGTTGATACATCATTAATGGATTTAAAAGAAACTCGCTTTTGTTTTCCTTTAGCACAAGCATCACAGATTTTATCATTATCAAATTTAAGCTTAGGCAACCCTCTTACTAGGTCTCCTTGAATTAACCGTTGCAAAACACTCATACTAGCATGTCCTAGTCTCCTATGCCATAACAAACTATCATGTTCATCCTTAGCAACTAGGCATAAATTAGTCATAACAAAAGAATCTAAATGCACCATGTATAAGTTTCCTATTCTATGACCAACAAGCATAATCCGATTAGATGCAATGTCAATGACTTTACAACCATTAATTTCAAATAAGACATTGAATCCTTTATCGCATAATTGACTAATACTCAATAGATTATGCTTTAATCCATTCACTATAAAACATTTTAATTTGTATGGAAGAGGTATTACCTATTGTACCAATACCTTCAATGTGACCTTTTGAATTGTCTCCAAAAGTCACTTCTCCTCCATTTTTGGCGTTAAGCTCAATGAACCGGCTTTTGTCTCCGGTCATGTGTCTTGAGCATACACTATCAAGGTACCATGAATTTGAATTTGTTTCCCGTTCCTTGTAGCAATGCTCCTTTCCCTACAAACATAGATTAATTTTTGATTTTTGGTACCCAAATTCTTTTGGGTCCATATTCATTAGTTTCCAAAATCCTAGTCCCCTTAGGTATCCATTTGTGTAGGATATTTTTATCTTTAGTAGTAATGAGTTCTTTAGGAACCCACATACTTCTAATGATTTTTCCATTAGAGGTTCTTTGGGGACCTCTATGATTGTAGTTTCTAAAACTTTTTCTAACAAAGTTGGATTTTGAATTTCCACATTTTTCAAAATGTTTTGTTCCAACTTTATCAAAAGAAGTTTTAAGATCATCAATTTTCTTTTGATGATCATCATTGATCTTTGAAAGTAAATTTTGCAAATCTAAATTTTTCTTTTCAAACTCTTCTAGTTGATTTGCAAATTTTGATTTTACTTTCAAGATCGTTGTTGGTTTTGGATATGAGTTTGTTTTCATTTTCAATTTTGAAACATCATTTTTATATTTTAAAAATAATTTCTCATAATCCAAAGCCAACCCATTATATTCCTCTAATAACTCATCATAGGATAAATCATCAAAATCGAATGAGTTAGAGGTTACCTTAGAATCTTCCCCAAATGCCATCAAGCACAAGTTAGCTACTTCTTGTTCCTCTTCATCGGAACTTTCTTCATCACTCCATGTAGCCACATGAGCCTTGTGCTTATTCTTTGATTGACCCTTTTTCTTCAATTGTGGGCAATCATATTTGACATGCCCTGGCTTTTTGCATTCGTAGCAAATGATTGGGTCCTTCTCTTTCGGTTTATTTTTGAGGCCTTCATTTCGTTTGAATTTTCTTCCTCGATAAGGTCTCATCATTTTTCTAAACCGTTTGGCAAACAATGCCATTTCCTCGTCATCGTCATCGTTATTCGAATCACTCTCATCTTTTGTGGATTTGAAAGCAACTCCAATATTTTTCTTCTTCTCCTTCTTCTTTGGTGTCTCGTCAATCTTGTCGAGGTCCACCTCATCTTCGAGCATCATTTCATGAGTGAGGAGTGACCCAATTAGCTCTTCAAGAGTTAAGGACGTTAAGTCCTTAGACTCGATGATTGCCGTCTTCTTTGATTGCCACGATTTTGGGAGGGAGTAGACTAACTTCCTCACAAGCTTTTCATTTGAAATGGTCTCTCCATATGATTTGAGACCATTGACAATTGTTGAAAATCTATCCGTCATAGCTTTGATATCTTCATTTGGTTTCATCCTGAAATTTTCATAGCTATGCGTTAGAATACTAATTTTAGATTTCTTTACCTCATCGGTACCTTCATGAGTGACTTGAAGTTTGTCCCATATTTCTTTGGCGGTTGTACACGATGAAACTCTTCCGTATTCATCTGGTCCAAGAGCACAAAAAATGATATGGATGGCTTTGGAGTTGAGCTGGAACATTCTTGTCTCTCCTTCACTCCACAACCTTGGATGAGTGAGAGGTTTGATGTTTCATTCTTCTACAGCATTCCATGCTCCCATGTCACTTGCTTGAATGAAGTACAATATTCTATTCTTCCAATAGGCATAGTTAGCTCCATAGAAGAAAGGAGGCTTGTTGACGGGCATCGAGTCGAGACTGGAGTCGAAGTTTGAAGCGGAGGGCATTGATGACTTTGATTATCGATATAACTCTTCCCGAATTGACTCAAGAGGCGATTAAACCTTCAAATGAGTTAGGCTCTGATGCCAATTGTTGAGTTAATCGATTGACGGAATTGGCCAAGAGGGGGTGAATTGGCAATTAAAAATTTGGTGAAAGCTTTTGCAGAAAATTGAAAGTAATTGCACAGCGATTTAGAGTGGTTCGACTTTCTCAATCAAAGTCTACGTCCACTACCTTAGCTATCCACACTAAGGATTTTCCAACAAATTCACTAATTTGTTCTTTCTTTTGAGGCCAAAGAGATAACCTTACAACACCCTCAAGAATATACCCCAATTCTTGAGAACATTCTTTCCCAAAGAGAAGATTACAAATTTGCAAACTTACAAGGAAAACCTCTCAAGGTAAGATGTTTGCACAATTCTAGAACAAGAAAAGAACACTCACAAATAATTACAAATGAGCACAAATGGTGTTCTTTGAAAGCAAAATGAATATTGAAAGGAAAATTGGCTTGATTTGCACAAACTTGGTGTTTGATGCTTTCTCTCTTGTTTCTCTATAATTTCTTGTTGATCAAGGGCTTCAGAACTTGTTTAAATACACCTTGAATCACTTCTGAACGTTGGAGATGATTAGTGAAGATCATATAGCCGTTTTAGTATGAAAACAATTAATAAAACAGCTTGGAGCGTGGGGGGAATCGGTACCCCCTATGGGGAATCGATTCCCTAAGTGTAAAATTCAAATATTTCGACCGTTATACAAGGGGGAATCGGTACCCCCTGGGGGGAATCGGTTCCCTCCGAGCATACTGGAATTCTCGGAGCCAAACCATTCAGGGGAATCGGTACCCCCTTAGGGGGGAATCAATTCCCTCTGAGCAATCTGGAATTTTTGGCTTTGAAATGGTTCGAAATACTTTGTAAAATTATTTTGAAATTGTTTTAAGATTAAAACTTAATTTTACACTTTGAGTAAGGATTAAAAATGATCTTTGAAAGATTGGGAGTAATGTTTTGATATTCGAATAATTCTATCGAATATACTTAGAAAATCATTTGGAAAATCTTAAAATTCATTTAACTTAATTTGTTATATCGAAATATCAAAATGTTTTCAACACCTATCTCAAACATTAAAATGCTTGAAAAGAGGACAAGCTTATTCTACCCTGCTAATAGGTCCTATACATGGTTGGCCTTGGCATACCTACCTTGTTGTGGCCCCATAAAAAGGACGACCATGACATTTCCCCCCACCTAATTTGTTGACACCCTTGTCAATCGCGTTACCTGAAACTCTTTGATATTTTACTTGAATACTCTGAGGTCATTGATCACGTGTAAATGTGTGTGTTGTGGCATGCAAATCTGTGCAAGTATACACAATCGATGCAAGTAATATAGTAGTGAGTGAGTATCGTCTCCACAGGGATTGAAGGGCTTTTAAAAGATTTCTGCATCTAGGAATAGGTGTCACTAATTAATCCTAAGTATATAAGTCTAATGATAAAAACAAGGAAAATATGCAGTGGAAAATGGTATGAATAGATGGAAAATATTTGGCCGAGGTAAGAAAAAATGTAAAGTGAAGTGAGTAGAAAAGTTTTGTCGCCGCAAGAAAAATATGCAAAGGTAAACAAATAAAAGTTGTCAAGGCTAAAGTTATCAAAACCCTGTAAATAGACTGGCAGCCTCACACAATCAGACTTCTAACAGAGCACTTGGGTTGGATTTGGTACGAAGAGAAATTATTCTCTTTCTAGGATGATATAGTTTGCTATGCCTATACTGCCTGACAGGATTTACTAAAGTATTCTAGGACTTTTGCTACGTAAATACTACTTGGCGTGAACTACAACCCTTGGTTTGTCAAACTGTTGTTGCAACAATACCCCTCAGTGTAAATTTGTATCTTTTCGCCTATCTTACTCAAGTATTTACCCTTTTTAGTTGAATAAAACCCTCTCCTAATCTCTAAGACAGATTATAACCTCCCCATCTCAGATTAGTTCCCTTGTTCACGTAGATCTAACCTAACTCTCTTGATATTAGGTATCAAATCCTAGAAAAATGGTAATCTCTCAAAAGCACTTACAGTGCCAAGGCAAAAGATTAAAACAGTGAACAAAACAACACTTAGCATAAACAAACTTAATCATTCATTAACAATCAAATAAAGTATCATCCAACACCAAATAAAACAGTTTATGGTGTGGTAAATATCATCCCAAAAATTAATCCATAAGTACAAGCCCTTAAGTGATATGAAAATAAATAACAAAGGAAGAAAAACTCCCAGAACAGAGCTCTGCCGTGACATTAGACCACCACCATGATTGCTCCAGCGGCTAGCCTCTGTCGAGGGCTTAGCTGTTGCTCCGGCAAAGCCTGGCTATGGAGGGCACCAAAGACGGACGAGTGGGGAATGATGGAAAAGAGTATGTCGAAATCACATTTTTCTAAGCCTAAGTATTTTCTCTATATAATTATGAGCACTTTATGAAGAGTTATAATGAGGTATTTATAGTGGGAGTTTCTAGGGTTTCGTGCCCTTAGAAATTCCCCAAATACCCTTAAAGTTAAACCCTTTTTGTGAATAACATAACATTTATAGTGGTCTCAAATTACTTGATGAGGGCATGATTGCACGTGAGGTAGATTGGACAGCTGGTCATGTGACATCATAAATTTTGTCTCGTACTATGTCAGATTGGCGAGATAAAACTCGACTTGGAAAGAAAATTTGTTACTCATTGTCGTCGTCTTCTATTCCACTAGCCCTAGCAAATTAATTTGTCTCGGCAAATAAATTATTCCTCAACCATTTCCTACATCATCACAATAAAAAACAGCCTTTTTCATCAGCAACATCAGTTTAATCAAATAAACTTTACCTTGGCAAAACTTATCCAAAACATAAAAATATGTCCTAAATGCAACTATATACAGCTAAAATACTATGTCAATGGGTTTTAGACAATCAATAACTTAAGTAAAAAGACCTAAAATATAGTGTTTTTACGGAGTTAGCACAACCCTAAACTTAAGCTATTGCTTATCCTTAAGCAATGAATAATGAGAAATATAAAAATGAAATACTATGGAGAAGTCTAAATATGGACACTCAAGTGGTTTAAAATTTCAGCCCTCAACAACAAGTTTGGCCTCAACATGATAGACTAACTGAGAAGTCAAATACCTTTCCCTGGGTCAGGATCTTTTGTCAGTGTGTGTGCGTGATTATATCTAGTCTATTCTTAACGAATTTAGAAAACTCCTAAGTAAGTTATTTTGTTTTGCCAAGGCATCTATTTATTCATCATCTAGTTTTATATTTTTTTCTTTCTTTTTTTGAACACTGCTTCAAGGGGAGTCAGCGCATCACACCTACCGTCCCACACTCTAGGTGAAAGTGAGCATACCTTCCACCCCAAGCTAGTCAGGTAGAGTTATCACGTGACTGCTTTCATTCACTCATGTGCTAAGGATACCATTTATTTAAGTAAGAGTTCCAAGTAATGCTGATGCACATAGGAGTGTCCCTCTACAGTTATGCCAAGACATTTATTTACAATTTATAACACTAAGGAGTTCAAATTAATCTTTTCAATCATTTGATGCCATGGCGCGCAAAAGTTATATCCTAAAAATTTTCTAAGTACCTTAAGCATAGAAAACATACAGTCGTATTAAAAGAATCACAAAGAATAAAGTCCTAAAGTTGGTTTTATCCTTCTCAACATTCATGTACAATAATTATGGCCTAGACAATATATTTTTTTCCATCATCGGGCATCATCAACTTATTCCAAGTAACTAACATGATCCTAACTAATTCCATAACAAAAAAAATCTACTAAACATTATCGGTGTAAATACTAAGTGTGAACAATACCTCTCCCAAACTTGAGGGATGCATTGTCCTCAACGCGTGAAGACTAAACTAAAGATGAAATGAAATGCAAGGTACCTTGACTAACATCTACTTTGATGGTGGTGGGGTTATTTTGCATAGTTTTCTCAAGTGGAGAAGTCCAAACGTGATTGGCTATCCTCTTCAGGTGATGCTTGATCAGAGGTGCTACAATTCGCCGTGCATTTGTGCAGATGGGTGGACATCATCATCAATGTCATCGTTATTTCCAACACCAATTGAGTCTTCTTTCGAAGTGGGTGCAGATTCCACAGGGGCTTTACCCTTGTCCACATGCTTAGGATCCTATTCTTTTTAAAAAAACTAATATTAAAATTAAATAAAGAAATAAAGAAAAGAAAAACAAACACACAAACACAAAAAAATAATTTTTCTATGATAAAAAAATTAAGAGGGTTGAAGGGATGCAAACTCCAAACATATATGGCAGTTTTGTCGCGTTCGATCGGAGCACCAGTATAGAACAAAGAGCCCCACACATATAACAGTTCCACCTTCAAAATATTTTTCCATGGTATTTCGTGTCTTTCACATCTAAATTTTAGGACCTTTGTAGTAGTCCTCTCTCCTTTAAAGTGCTCTCCGCATGAAGCTGAATCTTAGTGGAATAATATTTCTTCGTTATGTTTCTGCAACCTTTGTGGGAAAGGTGGTGGGAGTCTGACTTCATCTGTTATAGGCAGGGGTGAAACTTTTGTCATGGCAAAAAATTTCCTCCATTAGTACAAAGACTAGTTGAACCCTCGTCCTTGTGCTTCTCTATAGGTAATTTTTCTTGTACGACAAGTTCAGCTTGACCTTCGGATTCTTCTAGTATAGTGCCACGATAAAAAATTTCTTGCTTCTTCCCCTAAACTTGTCTTCTTGATTAAACTGGGTACTACTCCTCATTGTAAGTGCACTGCATTGCTCATTTTCGTGAGGCTTAGTGACCTCAGTATCACTAGGGAGGCTTCCTTGTGGGTGAGCAGGTAATGTTATGACAATTTGACCCACTTGGTTCTTTAATGCTCTCAAACATGAGTTATGACTTTGTAACAAAGCTACTTGGCTTTGCAACATAGTGCCCTGGTTCTTGATTGTTGACGAGTGTTGATGCATTAAGGCCTTTGTTGAAGCCATAAAATCTTTTGTCGAGGCCATAAAATCTTGCAGTGAAGCTTCGAGGGAATTAGAATTTGAGGAAGATGCTGAACCCTTGTTAATATTTTGCTAGGGCATCTATTGATGCTGAAAATTTGTAGGTTCAAATATATTTTTCTGTGGCCTGTTAAGATTACCTACATGGTTGTTGTTGGTCACCTGATTACCCCAAGAAAAATTTGGATGCTGATGCCATCCATGGTTATAGGTATTAGAGTAAGGGTTGTTATTGCTTCTATTGAAGTTGCCCATGAAATTGATAGGCTCCTGATTTTTTGGGTATTCACTTTCATGATGGTTTCCATGGAAAAAATTGAATGCTGAGCTAGTTACCTTGACTTCCATCACCTCGCTGAAATGCTACAAATTTTTCAACATATATGTTATGGAAGAAAGTTGGGCAGACACTAAATCCTTGGCATCAAGTTCAAATACCTCAGACACTTTCCTTCCGGTTCCAAGCTTTGTAGATGGGAATTGATAAATTTGTTAGATATCCTATCAAGGATATCAAAGGCTTCCTCGGGTGATTTGTCAAATAGAGTACCATTCGCCGAGGCATCCAACATTATACAAGTGGTGCGTTGACTCCATTGTAATACATCACAACTTGAGTCCAGTCGTGGAATCCATGATTGGTGCACTTGCAAAGAAAACTTTTGTATCGGTCCCAACAGGCATCCAACATTATACAAGTGGGTGCGTTGACTCCATTGTAATACATCACAACTTGAGTCCAGTCGTGGAATCCGTGATTGGTGCACTTGCAAAGAAAACTTTTGTATCGGTCCCAACACTCATACAAAGACTCTTCATCTCCTTGGTGAAAAGATTCTATGGTATTCCTAAGATGGTCCTTCATATTGGGTGGATTATGCCATAGGAAATATTTTTTGGACAAGTCTACCCAGGGCCTTATCGAGCCAGAAGGTAGTCCATTAAGCCATGCCCTGACATGATCTTTCCTAGAATACAAAAATAACTTCAATTTCAACACAACTTCTTACACTGATACGAACTCGATTATGTGTTTTGAGTCATATACGTTGTTGCCCGATCGTAATTCTAGTCCGTAGTGCTTGAAATGATTTTGAAAGTGCAAAATTTATAGTGCTTGAAATGATTTTGAAAGTGCAAAATTTATGTTGTGAATATGAGATAAACAAATAAAGAATGAAATTGAAAAGGATTTGGTGAATTTGAAGTTGAAGGATTGATATGGAAATGATTTTTAGGATTTGGTTAACTACAGAAGATGATGAAAGTTGTAGTTTGGATGTAATGGAAGTATGGCGAAGGTATGGGTTGGTAATGGCGTTGAATGTGTAAGATGGATTGAAAAGAAAATGGATTGTGACCCTCTAACTATATGGAGTTAGGAACCAGTAGTATAAAGAGATGGAATCGAAGTGGACATAGATGGAACGTGACCCACTAGTTATAGGTGAGCTATGAACCAACTTTATAATAAAATGAAACAGAGAAAGGCTTCAAGACTGAAAAGAAACCGATAGAGTTCTAATCCAAGAACTAAAATGAAAGCAATCTTTGAAAGAGTTTATTATGCAAAAAGATCAAGTAAAAATGCCATGGAGGTGCCTATTTATAGTGTTGATAGGCACCATATGAAGAGTTTTTACAATTAAAATAAAACAATCACCTAAATGCAATTGAATTCAATTAAATGACTTGTCATTCTTCTTATCCTTTCATGGCTGACCATGTAGATTGAAAATGAATGAATTAAGCTTTAATTTGAGATAGTTCTAGCCTTAAATTCGTCCAAAAAGGAGGGGTGAATCTAGGGCTGCCTTGCTTTGCTTGCAAATGGAAGCAAAGAGGATAAATGAAATCATAGGATGAATGTGGACATCCTACACGTCCAAATCAGTTTGTCTCTTCAAAGTCCTTGCTGATTTTATCACTTAATTTTCTGGTTAAATGAAATAAAATCAGCCTTCATTGCTTGTTCCCTTGTAGAATATGATCAGCCTTCAAAAGATGATAAAGGCCTTGAATGCTAAGTTTTGAATGCTGGTTATTGCATGTCCCCTTGCTTGAACGTGAATGACCTTCAATGGGTGATAACATCAACCTTGAATGCCTTGAATTGGTGAATTAATATGGCCATAAATTTCTTGTCTCTTTGTAGAAGATGAAAGGACTCTTCATTGGTTCAAACTCATCCAAATCATCATTGTACAAAATTCCCGTAATAAAAATTCCAGCCTGCACTGTCTTCAATAAATCGATCATATCTCAAGCTCCCGATATCGGATTGAGGTGATTCAAAATGCATTGGAAAGATAAGTGATATAAAAATAATTCCCAATTGATTTCTGGAACCAAACACGTCTGTATCACATCCATAATTGGAAGAAATTCTGACTGATATTCTTGCATCTGTTGAAACCGTTCAACTTCTCTCATGCACCTACACACAAAGGTGAACTTTATTCAATCTTTAATTAAAAAAATGCATGAAAAAAAATTAAGAGTTAGTTAAATAAATGAACTAGTTTGATGAATGGACTAGTTTAATTAATGATCTAACTTTATTAAATGACTAGATGCATGAATGAAGTAGCTTACTAAATGATCTAAAGGCATAAATGAACTACTTCCCTAAATGAATTAAATGATTTAAATTCAATAAATGCTTAAATGAATAGTACACTTATTAAATGCAATGAATGTTATGCAAACTTAAAATTCTTATGCAAATTCATGCAGAAGTAAAAGATAAAATCGTCCCTTAAACTTGGTTGTTCCTTCTTCGCGTCCCAACCTTGAGTATGATGGTGGAGGTTCTTCTTTTGGATTGAAAAAGGCTTTCAGAAATCTAAACTTGGCTTGAATTCCTAGATTAAGCTCAAATAATCTTCTTGAAGCTTCTCGAATGTAAATAACTTGCCTCGAACAAACGGTCTCAAGGAGATTGTAGAAAATGATGTAAGACGCATATCCAGGATCACATCATTCCCTCCGTCTTTAAGGTAATTCGTCCTCGAATAGAAAAATATCAATAAAAGAACAAAATTCATTGGAAAACAAGAAACACTCTTTACCATAGGTAGAATAATTCAATTTCGTTCTTCGCCCTTGAGAAAGATTCATCTCCGAATTGTAAACATCATTGTAGAAATTGTCTTCATTATTAAGGAAAAAAAAGTCTTCTCCATAGATGGAGAAGTCATTTTGATTTCCTCGTAGTAGCTTGCCAACTTCTAAAGTCTCATGTGTGATGCATACAATTTTGGATTGATTCAAGTTTGAAAAGTCTCATTCAGTGGAAAATGATATATTGTTTCTCTTTGTCTCCTATGACCTTCTTTATCAACTCATTCTTGATGTCAACTCATTGGGTTCGAATCATCCCACTGAAAAGAGAATCAATATTAGAAGTAGAAAATTTGATAACAATTGAAATGGAAATATCAAACCATGGAGGATGCTTGATGATCTTGATTGGTGGTTGTTGCTTGATGTCTTTGATGATGAAAAACTTCATTGTATCTTCTCTTGAAATATAATCTAGGCATGGTTTATGTTTGATTATCTCCATGATTGTTGATGAGTTTGGAATGTCCTTTGAAGTGTTATCATGATTCTGTAATGATAAACCAAGACTATGAGGAAAAGAAAGGTTAGTGTAAAATAAAATTTCCTTATCCTCTTTTTCTCGACATTCTCTCTTTTCACTTCCAAGTTTTTCAACCACACTTTCAATCTTTTTAACTCCAATTTCTTTTTCTCCGCTCTCAATGTCTTTTTCAACTCTCGTTTCTTCTTCTTTTTTTGTTGCAAACACTTTCTTTTTGTAGTTGTTCTTGCAATTGTGTTTCTTTGACAAAATTATCAAAACACACTTGAAGACGAGCTAAACTTTCTGGATTGAAAGATGTAAACTTCTTTGGCTCACTTCGCGTTGAACTTTTGACATTGCTTCTTGTTAGAAACTTGGGGTCATCCTTGTAAGATCTTCTGCTGGAATTGGGTGTAGAACTAGAAAATGATCGAGTGTCGTCTCTCCATTTTAGTTGTGTTTTGATCTTTGTTGGATGCGTTTGTGAATAAGAAGGTCGTTCGATCATTTGCTCCAATTTCTTTGAGATTGGGTCGAGATGCTTTTGAAACAAACTCCTTATCTCTCATGTCATGGCTTGCATTTGCAAGTTTTGCACCACCATCATTTTGTGCATCTCCTGAAATATGAGAATTGTCTCTAGAAGTGAGAGACATGATTAGTAATAAAAAATGAAAAATAGACCTCACCAACACAAAACCTCACCAATACACTCCAAAAAACACTCCACTCGTGTTTCACTCGGGATAGCTTTTACCCTTGATGTACACTTTTTCCTTTTACCGTTCTTGATTTCCATTAAAGTTCTTGTGGAACTCCCTCGAGGCTTACAAGGTGTCTTGTAGACTTCGGTTGAAACCGTTGTGGCTTGGTTGGAGAATAATGTGAGTAAAGAAAGAAATGGCTAAAAGAAAGACAAAGATGAGAATAGGTAATGAAATCATAAAGATAATGAAAGAAACGATGAAACAAATACGAAATCTTCTTAATTATTTTTTTAAATATGTAAAGAATTGCTCCTGCCCTCTTTAAATTTTTATTTTTTTCAAATTTTTCTTTTTCTTTTTTACTAACCCGTGAGAGAGAAAATGATACGATACAATATGTTTATTGAATCGGCTAGCTCTGATACCAAATGATATGAACTCGATTATGTGTTTTGGGTCATATACGTTATTGTTCGATCATGATTTTAGTAAGAAACTCCGTAGTTCTTAAAATGGTTCTGAAAGTGTAAAATTAACATTGTGAATATGAGATAAATAAATAAAAAATGAAATTGAAAAGGATGTGGATGAATTTGAAGTTGAAGGGTTGATATGGAAATGATTTTTAGAATTTGGCTAAGTACGGAAGATGATGGAAGTATGGCGAAGGTATGGGTTGGTAATGGCGTGGAATGTGTAAGATGGATTGAAAAGAAAATATATTGTGAAACTCTAACTAGATGGAGTTAGGAACCAACAATATAAAGAGATGGAATCAAAGTAGAAGTAGATGGAATGCGACCTACTAGCTATAGGTGAGCTAGGAACCAACGTTATAATAAAATAAAGTGGAGGAAGTCTTCAAGTCTGAAAAGAAACGATAGAGTTCTAATCCAAGAACTAAAATGAAAGTATCCTTTCAAAGAGTTTATTATGAAAAAAGTTCTAAGTACAAATGCCATGGAGGAGCCTATTTATAGTGTTGATAGGCACCATATGAAGAGTTTTTACAATTAAAATAAAACAATCATCTAAATGCAATTGAATTCAATTAAATGGCTTGTCATTCTTCTTATTCTTTGATGAATGACCATGTAGATTGAAAGTGGATGAAATAAACTTTAATTTGAGATAATTCTAGCCTTAAATTCATCCAAAAAGAAGGGTGACTCGAGGGGTGACTTGCTTTGCTTGGAAATGGAAGAAAATAGGATAAATGATGTCATAGGATGAATTTTGGCATCCTACATGTCCAAATTAGCTTGTCTCTTCAAATTCCTTGCTGATTTTTTCACTTAATTTAGTGGTTAAATGAAAAAAATCAGTCTTCACTGCTTGTTCCCTTATAGAATATGATCAGCCTTCAAAAGATGATAAAGGCCTTGAATGCTAAGTTTTGAATGCTGGTTTTTGCATGTCCCCTTGCTTGAATGTGAATGGCCTTCAATGGGTGATACCATCAACCTTGAATGTCTTGAATTGGTGAATTAAGATGGCCATCAATTGATTGTCTCTTTGTAGAAGATGAAAGGACTCATCCTAGTATAAAATTCCCGTAATGAAAATTCCAGCCTGCACTGTCTTCCATAAATCGATCATATCTCAAGATCCCGATATTGGATTAAGGCGATTCAAAATGCGTTGGAAAGATAAGAGATAGAGAAATAATGCCCAATTTATTTCTGGAACCAAACACGTCTGTATCACATCCAGAATTGGAAGACATTCTGACTGATATTCTTGCATCTATTGAAACAGTTCAACTTCTCTCATACATCTAGACACAAAAGTGAACTTTATTCAATCTTTAATTGAAAAAATGAATGAAAAATTAAGAGTTAGTTTAATAAATAAACTAGTTTAATTAATGATCTAACTTTATTAAATGGCTAGTTTCATGAAAGAAGTAGCTTACTAAATGATCTAAAGGCATAAATGAACTAGTTCCCTAAATAAATTAGATGATTTAAATACAATGCATGCTTAAATGAATAACACACTTATTAAATGCAATGAATGTTATGCAAACTTCAAATTCTTATGCAAATTCATGCATAAGCAAAAGATAAAATCGTCCCTTAAACTTGGTTATTCCTTCTTCGTGTCTTAACCTTGAGTATGATGGTGGATGTTCTTCTTTTGGATTGATAAAGTCTTTTAAAAATCTAAACATGGCTTGAAATTCCCAGATTAAGATCAAATAACCTTCTTGAAACTTCTTGAATGTAAATAACTTGCCTCGAACAAACGATCTCAAGGAGATTACAGAAAATGAGGTAAGGCGCATAGCCGGGACACATCATGCACACCTTGTTGTCGAAAGGAGTCACATACCTCCTAAAATGCTTGAACATGTTGCCTTGCATCCTCATGAGGAGCACCAAACTGTCCAATCAAGTCCTACATGTCAAACATAATCGGTTCGAGCTCGAAGTGGTCTGCTTAAATCTTGGGAGCTACAATAGCAGGCTTAAGGTCATCTAAGGTGGGAGCTAACTGATCTCTAATAGTTCGTGGTCTTGCAGCATTCTTCACATTTTTATTTTCCATGGCGTTTAATTCTTCAAGTTCCTCCACTTCATTTTGAACTTCGTATATAGTTTTTTGAGCTCCTTGAACATATCTTCTTTGACGGAAATTTTTTTCGATCTTAGGTTCAAAATGAGATAATGGTACCTTGGGACTTCTATAAGTCATGTGTAATACCCATATCCCATATACATTTCTGTATACGAAATACATATGTCACATCACTTTAAAAATGTTTACTCATTTGAAAACCCTTTAATAACATCCATTCATGTTTATAATGCACCATATGTATTATTATTTTTCATTAACTCATTAGCCATTATTCTATTTTTCATTAATAACATCCATTCATGTTTATAATGCACCATTATGCATTTTCAATTATAGCATACTTTTCTGCTGATAATGCACCCATATGCATTTCAACTATGGCATCCTTTCATGTCGATAATGCACCCATATGCATTATTATTTTGGCATCCTTTCATACTGATAATGCACCCATATGCATTTCAACTATGGCATCCTTTCATGCCGATAATGCACCCATATGCATTATTATTTTGTTAATTCGTTTCAGAGCAGTTCATACTCTAAAACTCATTCACAATATCATTTCCATACATTAAATAGAAACATATTAACTACTGCAAAACATACATTAAAATTTAAATATTCTAACTTGACTCATTATGAATCGTCTTCATCTAGATTGCATACTATAAATGTACTCACCTGGTAATCCGCTAATAAAGTGTAGAAACGTATGGCTAATCAACAACTTTATCTTTTCCCTTTTTATGGCTAGATTCAGAAGCTTGATTACGATCTATAAAAATATCCAATACGTACACATAACATAACAATGTTAGTATACTCCTTATAATTATACTTTACCTCCAACAATACTATTTAACTCCTCTTTACTTACCCCAACTAACTTTACTTCATTTTGCCACCTTTAACATCTAACATCTTCATGGAACATCTGAACTCAAGAATCATACCATTTTTCTAAACATGTTTTAACTTATATCTCATGCTTCTAATATCTTATTCAATCTTTTTACAAGTCAATTCTACTAATAATCCTTAATAAAAACACATATATCAATATATCATTCAAAACCCCTTTTCTTTAAATCTCCTATAAAACATACACCACTTAGTTTTAATCTTCTTTACTCATTCCTTAAGCATATATATCACTTAATGTTACCAAAACAACCTATAATTTAAAGGAAACACTAGCTAATGGAAGTTTACCTTATGCTATAGAGGAGAGCAACACCAACGTGAAGAAAAAGAATAATAATAGGAAATGCTTTACTTTCCTCTTTCGTCCTATTTAAAATCCCTAATATATTTTTAAATTCATTTCCCTTTTAAAAGAACAAAGTGCCCTCTTAACTTATTTATTGATACAATTTAGTCTAAACACTATTCCAAAGCATTTTTCTCATCTTTTACCACTTATTCAATTTAAATCTTAAATTTTCAAATCTTTTCGATATAGTCTCTCATTTGATATTTGGGATATTACAATTCTCTCCCCTTAAGAAAATTTTTCCTTGAATTTAAATAAATACCTGGGACGAAAAGATATGGAAACTGCATTCTCATGTCCTCATCTCTTTCCCAATTAGCTTATTCGACCTTATGATTTTGCCAGAGTACTTTAACTAAAGGCATATTTTTGTTGCGCAATTATTTGATTTCTCTAGCCAGAATCCGTACTATTTCTTCTTCATAAGTTAAATCTGTTCGAACCTCTATTTCCTCTGGTTTAATAATGTGGGATGGATCTGATCGGTATCTTCGGATCATCAATACATGAAAAACATTGTGGATTTGTTCCATATCCAGAGGCAAAGCTAACTGATATACTACTGGTCTGACTCTTTTCAAAATTTCATAAGGTCCAATTAATCTCGGACTCAGCTTTCCCTTATGCCAAAATCTCAAGACTTTCTTCCAAGGCGACACCTTTATGAACACTTTATCTCCCACTTGAAATTCGATTTCTTTTCTTTTCAAATCAGCATAAGATTTATGCCGATCGGAGGCTATCTTGAGATTTCCTTGAATAATCTTTACTTTCTCCTCCATTTCTTTAATCAACTCCAGCCAAATTAAGTCTCGGTATTTCAATTCAAACCAATTTATTGGTGTAGACACTTTCTTCCATATAAAACTTCATATGAGGCCATATTAATACTCGACTGGTAACTATTATTATACACAAATTTGAATAAAGGAAAATACCTTTCCCATGATCCTTTAAACTCAATCACACATGCCCTTAGCATATCCCCAAATATTTGGATGGCTCGCTCTAACTGTCCATCTTTCTATGGATGAAAAGCTGTGCTGAAGTTCATTCGAGTACCCAATGCCTCATGCAACGACTTATAGAATTTTGAAGTAAACATTGGGTCTCGATCAGACACAATTGATATAGACAGTCCATGGAGTTGACTATTTCTTTAATATACAACTCCGCATACTTATACATCAAGTATTCTACTCGAACTGGAATAAAATGAGTTGTCTTGGTCAATCGATCTACAATAACCCATATGGAGTCCTTTTTACCTGGCGATAAAGGTAGCCCCGAAACAAAATCCATGGTAACTTGCTCCCACTTCCACTCCGGAATAGATATCGGTTGAAGTAATCCAGAGGGTACTTGATGTTCAGCTTTAACTTACGACATGTCAAACAATTTGCCACAAACTTCGATACAACTCTTTTCATACCAGACCACCAATAACAAGTTTTTTTAAATCATAGTACAACTTATTACCTTATTGATACATCGTCAATGGGTTATATTGTGCTTCATAAAGAATATCTTTCTTCAAGTCATCATTATCGGGAATGTAAAGTCTTCCTTTTTAATATAGACATCCATCCAGTCTTATTTCGAAGTCTTTAGTCTCATTCTCGCCAAGCATTTCTCATCTTGACTTTATAACTATTTAATCCGATCAAAAAACATCGACTTTAACTTAAGCTTAGCAATTAAGGCACTATCCTCCTTCAATGACATATGCGCATCCAAAGCCCATAAAGAGGCAAAAATCTTTCAGCTTAGTGCATCTGCTACCATATTCACCTTTATGGGATGATAATCGATAATTAGATCATAATCCTTTAGAAGCTCAATCCATCTTCTTTGCCTCAAGTTCAATTCTTTCTGAGTCAATAAATACTTTAGACTCTTGTGATCTGTATAAATATGACACCACTCACCATACAGATAATGACGCCAGATTTTCAATGCAAGCACAACTACTTCCAATTCTAAATCGTGCGTGGATAATTTTTCTCATGATTCTTCAACTGTCTTGAAGCATAAGCCGCAACCTTTCCATCTTGTATTAGCACACACCCTATTTCATTATGGGATGCATCACTAAACACAACATAGTCTTTTCCCAACTTAGGTTGAACAAGTACAGGGGCTTCTGTTAATATTGTCTAGAGCCTTTCAAAACTTTCTTGGCATTTCTCCGTCCATAAAAAAAGTACATCCTTTTGTAACAACTTGGTTAGTGACAACGCTAACATTGAAAAGGTTTTCACAAACTGTCTATAGTAACTAGCAAGCCCCAAGAAACTTTGAACTTCAGAAACATTCTTTGGGGGTTGCCAATCCACTATGACTTGGATCTTCCTAGGATATACTTTTATGCCTTATGTGGAGACGATATGACCAAGGAAAGAAATCTCGGCTAACCAAAATTCACATTTGGATAATTTGGAATACAATTTCTTTTCGCCAAGTGATTGAAGAACTACTCGAAGATGAGCATCATGTTGCTCTCTTGACTTGGAATATACCAAAATATCATCTATAAATACCACCGAAAATTGATCCAAATATTGTTGAAATATTCGGTTCATCAGGTCCATGAATGCTACAGGTGCATTAGTCAACCCAAATGGCATCACTACAAATTCATAATGCCCATACTGAGTTTGAAAAATTGTCGTTGAGATATCATCCTCTTTGATCTTTAAATGATGGTTCCTCGACCTTAGATCTATCTTAGAAAACACCGCTGCTCATTTCAATTGGTCAAACATATCATCAATCCTCAGAAGAGGATACTTGTTCTTTATTGTTACCTTATTCAACTGGCGGTAATCGATACATAATCGTATAGACCCGTCCTTCTTTTTCACAAACAACACAAGTGCTCCCCAAGGAGAAAAACTAGGTCTTATAAACCCCTTATCGAGTATTTCTTGTAGTTGGGTTTTTAATTATCTCAATTTAGTCGGAGCCATATGATACGGAGCCATAAAAATAGGTTCTACACCCGAGTAAATTTCAATTCTGAATTCTACCTCACGATCTGGAGGCAATCCCGGTAACTCCTCAAGAAAAATATCTGAAAATTCTCTAACTGTGGGAATATCATTTACTTTAACATTTGGAATTCGAGTATCTATCACATTGGCTAGAAAAGCTATGCATCCATTCAACATCATATTCTTTGCAGCCATGGCTGATATCACATTTGATGGTGATTTCGCTCATTCGTCGATTACTATAATTTCTGAACCTTCTACATCCTTTAAAAAAATGTTTCTTATGATAATCAACCCATCAATAATATGAAGACAACCAATCCATGCGTAGAATGATTTCAAATTCATCGAAGGACAATTCCATCAAGTTTGCCAAAAATATAATCTCCTGGATCTTTATAGGCCATTTGCTACGTACTCTAGTCACTCTCGCATTGTGAGCCATAGTGTTTACCGCTATCATTTCACTCAAAATTGGTTCTAAAGGAATTCCTCTAGCTCTAACCAACTTTGTACTAATGTATAAATGTGTAGAACCAAGGTCAACTAAAACAAATACAGGCTCATCAAAAAGATGGAAAATAACTATTATGATTTTAGGGTCATCCCGATCCTCATTGGTCTTAATATTGTAAATTCTAGCAACTCCCTGAGTCTCCTGTCTCTGCATTGAATCCGATTGTCCTCTGGATCTACCTCTTCCTCTGCTTATATTTGAGGCTGCCACCGATCTTTCAGACTGTGCCAAATTATCCCCAGATTTCTTAGGGCAGTTTCGGGCAAAGTGACCAGTATCGTCACATTGAAAACAAGTTACACTGATAAATCTACATACTCTACGATGCAATTTACTACAGGTTTAACATAGAGTCCTTTTCCCAGATGCTCTACCCGAGCTAACAGTAAAAGACTAGGATTGTATATTTTTCTGTGAGGATGTTGTAGAACTATCTCTATCAGAATATCTGGAATTCGATCCCTTGCCTCTTTTAGTATAATGAGGAGTTAAAGGCATTCCCATTCTTTTCCCCGTTTGTAAACTCTGCTCTACAGCTAATGTCTCCTCTTAAGCTCTTTCAATAGCTTTGGCTCGATTTATGTCTTCTTGTAAACTCGACAAGTTCAAAGCAAATATCATCTCTTTCAACTTTGGTCTTAAACCCTCTATAAACTAATCACATCTTGCTTTATCATTTGGAACTACTTCTGTAGAAAAATGACTCAACTTGTTATACTCAGCCTTAAACTCATGTACAACTCAATCACCTTGCTTCAGATTAAGGAACTTTAACAGCATAGCCCATCTGAATTGTACACCCACATACTTGTTCTTGAATTCTTCCATGAAGAATTGTTAGGCCACTTGTTCTAGGGGTGCATACATTGTAGTATTTGTCCACCATACTCGAGATGATCCTCTAAGTAAAGATACAACTCCTCCCAACTTTTCTAGATCTGAGCATTGTGGACTTTCTAGCATTAACATAACATCATTTAACACAGATCGGCCTCCACCCTCATCTCCCTGGAACCCTGGAGCTCTCAAACTCTTCAGCTATTTTGAGATCAACATTCTAGGTACTGGAGGAGCATGAGAGGTTGAAACAGAGTCACTATGGCATCAAGGGCTTGCATGAAAGTTCCAAACTCAGGCACCAGAATCCCTTGAGGTGCAGGTGTACTTGCATTTTCAGAGGAAAGAGGTTGTGCACTATTATCCTCATAACTTTCCCTACCCATTCTTCTTGCATTTCTTGTTACCTCGCTCTTCGGGAGATCGAAGATTCTGGCATCTATTAAAAATATATAATATTAACAATACAATTAGTAAGGAGTGTCATCAATCACCCTCTAATGACAACATATCAGTAACATTAACAATCTTAATGGCATGTAATCCTTTTTCTATTTTAAAATAGAATTAGGTTTTTTCGAAAATCGGCTAAACCTGTAGCTCTGATACCAATAAATGTAACACCCATATCCCGTATATATTTTCGTATACGAAATACATATGTCACATCACTTTAAAAATGTTTACTCATTTGAAAACCCTTTAAAATTTTGTTTAAACTTAATTCCACCTGAATTAACATAATAAGTAAGTATTCATTGAAGACATATTCCAAAATATTTTGTTAAATTTATTTACATGCCAGATAAGTTTCCAAAATGATCACTATTGTCCTAATGTTACTGGTGAGCCAACCTTAATGGATGATATCTGCTGCTACGTCTGCACTCCTTACTTGATTAGTCTCCACTTTTACCGACGCATGAAAGCAACACACATTAAGTATTTACTTAGTGAGACATAATATTGTAAAATAACCTTTATGTATACATAAGTATGTCATATTATTTAGTTCACATCGAATTGTATATTCTTTAATGATTCTATAATCCTTCTCATTTAAACTGTATTCCATTCATAATTATCATAATCATTTTTAGTATGCATAACATACATATCTTTCCTTATATTTCTCTTTTTCCCTTTAACTCATTAGCCATTATTCTATTTTTCATTAATAACATCCACTCATTTTTATAATGCACCATTATTCATTTTCAATTATAGCATACTTTTCTGCTGATAATGCACCCATATGCATTTCAATTATGGCATCCTTTCATGTCGATAATGCACCCATATGCATTATTATTTTGGCATCCTTTCATGCTGATAATGCACCCATATGCATTATTATTTTGGCATTCTTTCATGCCGATAATACACCCATATGCATTATTATTTTGTTAATTCGTTTTAGAGCAGTTCATACTCTAAAACTCATTCACAATATCATTTCCATACATTAAATAAAAACATATTAACTACTGTAAAACATACATTAAAATTTAAATATTCTAACTTGACTCATTGCGAATCGTCTTCATCTAGATTGCATACAATAAATGTACTCACCTGGTAATCCCCGCTAATAAAGTGTAGAAATGTATGACTAATCATTAACTTTATCTTTCCCCATTTTCTGGCTAGATTCAGGAGCTTGATTACGATCTACACAAATATCCAATACGTACACATAATATGCCAATGTTAGTATACTCCTTATCATTATACTTTACCTCTAACAATACTATTTAACTCCTCTTTACTTACCCCAAATAACTTTACTTCATTTTGCCACCTTTAACATTTAACATCTTCATGGAACATCTCTACTTAAGAATCATACCATTTTTCTAAACATGTCTTTACTCATATCTCATGCTTCTAATCTCTTATTCAATCATTTGACAAGAAAATTCTACTAATAATCCTTAATAAACACACACACACACACACACACACACACACACACACACACACACACACACACACACACACACACACACACACACACACACACACACATATATATCATTCAAAAATGTTTAGCCGAGGCAAGAAAAATTGTAAAGAGAAGTGAGTTGAAAAGTTTTGTCGTGGCAAGAAAAATATACAAAGGTAAACAAATAAAAATTGTCAAGGTTAAAGTTATCAAAACCCTATAAATAGACTGGCAACCTCACACAATCAGACTTCTAATGGAGAACTTGGGTTGGATTTTCTATGACGAGAAATTATTCTATGTCTAGAATGATCTAGTATGCTATGTCTATGTTGCCCGACAAGATTTACTAAAGTATTCTAGGACTTTTGCTACGGTAATACTACTCGATGTGAGCTATAACCCTGGGTTTGTCAAACTATTACTGTGACAATACCCCTCAACGTAAACTGTAGCTTTTCACCTATCTTACTCAAGTATTTACCCTTTTTAGTCAAATAAAACCCTCTCTTTATCTCTAAGGAAAATTAGAACCTCCCCATCCTGAATTAATTCCCTTGTTCACGTAGATCTAACCTAACTCTCTCGATATTAGGTATCAACTCCTAAAAAATGGCAATCTCTCGAATGCTCTTATAAAGACTAGGAATGTTTTGACATGTCATTAGGTAATCTCTCAAAAGCTCTTACAGGGCCAAGGCAAAAGATAAAAAACAGTAAACAAAATAACACTTAGCATAAACAAACTTAATCATTCATTAACAATCAAATAAAGTATCATCCAACACCAAATAAAACAGTTTATGGTGTGGTAAATATCATTCCAAAAATTAGTCTTTAAGTACAAGCCCTTAAGTGATATGGAAATAAAGAACAAATGAAGAAAAACTCTTAGAACAGAGCTCTATCGTGACATCAGACCACCACCATGGTTGCTCCAACGGCTAGCCTCTGTCGAGGGCCTAGCCGCTGCTCTAGCAAAGCCTGGCTATGGACGACACCAAGGGCAGAGGAGTAGGGAACGGTGGAAAAGAGTACGCCACTACCACCTTTTTCCAAGCCTAGGGTATTTTCTCTATATGATTCTGAACACTTTATGAAGAGTTATAATGGGGCATTTATAGTGGGAATTTCTCGGGTTTAGTGCCCCTAGAAATTCCCTATATACCCTTGAAGTTAAACCCTTTTGTGAATAACATAGCAGTTTATGGTGGAAACTCGCCTTGGTAAAAAAATTTGTTCCTCACTGTCGTCATTTTCTGTTCTACTGGCCCTAGCCAATTAATTTGTCTCGGTAAATAAATTCTTCCTCAGTCATTTCTTACATCATCACAATCAACAAACAACCTTTCTCATTAGTAGCATCATTTTAATCAAATAAACTTTGCCTCGGTAAAACTTATCCACCACATGAAAATATGTCCTAAATGTAACTATATGCAGCTAAAATGCTATGTCAATGGCTTTTAGACAATCATTAACTTAAGTAAAAAGACCTAAAATATAGTCTTTTTACGAAGTTATTAATTATACTCTCTTTCCCAAGTGTTCTCTTAATGATCAAGGCCTCCCCACTTGACTATGTACTCATTTCTTTGCTTTCCGGCCACCTTAATAACTCTATCTGCAAGAATCTCATTAATATGATGCTATGAATGTGGTTACATACAAATCGACTCCCTGACAGACTGACTCCGCTTGACGACATTGGGATCGACGCAGAATGACTTTAAATTGATAACATGGAAGACTAGGTGAACTCTTATCCAAGCAGGAGGGTCAACCATGTAAGAAGCATTCCCCACTTTTACTACTATCGAGACCGGACCTTAATACATGAGCACCAAGCAGCGATCCCTCTGACGCAATAATCTAAGCTATTCTGATATCAATTTGACTAGCACCAAATATCTAACCTGAAAATGTATATCCCTTCTGTTATGATATGTACATTTCTTCATAAACTTCGTTGCTTTCTCCTAGTAAGCCTTGGCAATCTCTATATTCTGCTTCCACTTCCCCCACAAAATTTGAGGCATGAGGGCATCTTCTATGAGAAGTTTCATCCACCGTATGAGGAAGTCTCATCCACTGTATGAGGAAGTCTTGCCTACTGACCTGTCACCAGTTAAAAAGGGATTTTAATAGTAGATGAACTCTTTTTTGAATTGAAACATAGATGCGCAATATCCAGTTATGGAGGCCAGTTTTTCTGATTGGTTTGAATGAATTGCCTCAGATACTCCTCCAAGAGCCCATTAAAACGCTCAGTCTATCTATATATTTAAGGGTGGTAACTCGAAAAAAAAGTTGAGTTGTGTTCCCATTAACTGGAATAAACCCTTCCAGAACTTCCCAATAAAACTTCCATCTCGGTCACTGACTATGCTTTACGGAATGCCCCAATATTTCACTACGTGTTTAAACACTAACCTAACGGTCTCTTCAATCGAAAAATACTTCAGTATCGATATAGAAGTGGCATACTTCGAGAACCTGTCCACTATCACCACCAAGGAGATACTCTCCTAAGGTCGAGTGGGAACCGATAGTGGTTCGAGCAACCCAGTTGTCTTCTGTCGATCCACCTTATCTTGTTGACAGATGAGACATGTCTTGGTGCAGTCCTTCACATCTTGGCGCATTTAAGGCTAATATTAACCTTGTCCCAACAAAGCAAAAGTGCGCATTGTAACACCCATCTCCTATATACCTTTCCGTACACGAGATAAAAATGTCACATCACTTTTAAATCAGTTCCTCATTTGAAAACCAATAAAATTTTATTTCTTTTTATAAAACATTTTAATTTACTAATAATAAAACATGCATTACATTTAAGTAAATAATCAAAAAGTAATGTTCAACCATTTCACCATTTTACATCATGGTAAATCAGATGCTTTTCAGAGCTTTTTTTACTAAATCTATTACATGCCAACTAAAAACATCAAAAGTAGACATGAATGTCGTATTGTTACTGACGAGGCGACACTTGCTTTGATGTCCGATGATCTCCTTACTCCAATTGTATTAAAACCTACGCATGAAATTAACACACGCTAAGAAATTTCTTAGTGAGGCATAAATAATCATAAGCAAAATTCTAAACACAAGTATATCATGACAATTTAATTGTCCATTAATTCTTTCAATTCATTAAACACTCTATAGTTTACATCTGTAGTGCCAATACTTTAATTTTCCAACATTACTATAATTTACGTGGGTTGAACAACCACTAGCAACACAGAAATTCATATACTTATTATCAATTTCTTCATTTTTGCACACAAAGTGCCCATACGGAAATTCATAAACTTATTATGAATTTCTTAACTTTGCACACAAAGTGCCCATACGGAAATTCATAAACTCATTATGAATTTCTTAGTTTTTGCACACAAAGTGCTCATACGAAAATTCATAAACTTATTATGAATTTCTTAACTTTTTGCACACAAAGTACCCATACGGAAATTCATAAACTCATTATGAATTTCTTAGTTTTTTCACACAAAGTGCCCATATGGAAATTTAAAACTTATTATGAATTTCTTAACTTTTTGCACACAAAGTGCCCATACGAAAATTCATAAACTTATTATGAATTTCTTAGATTTTTGTACACAAAGTGCCCATACAAAAATTCATAAACTTATTATGAATTTCTTAGTTTTTGCACACAAAGTGCCCATACAGAAATTCATAAACTTATTACGAATTTTTTAGTTTTTGTACACAAAGTGCCCATACGGAAATTCATAAACTTATGATGAATTTCTTAACTTTTAGCACACAAAGTTCCAATACAGAAATTCATAAACTTATTATGAATTTCTTAACTTTTTGCACAATCAGTTCCATTCGGTAATAACCATACATATATCAATCAATCATACATCTATGACTATCGTAACATATAAGTACATAATAAATGCACTCACCTGGCTTACCTCGCTATTGTATCCAAAACACAAAGCTAATTACTCAGGTACTTTGCCTTTGCCTTTCATTTTGCTTAACTCGGGAACTTGATTTCGATCTACTCAAACATCCATTAAAGACACGTACAATATCAATTGTAAGTATATTTCCTAAAAATTATACTTAAACATTACTCAAGAGTACATATTATTAAATTTTCTATAATAATATCAGCCTATCTTAAAATTTCTAGCTCAATAGTATCTATACCCCTACCATGGTATCGATACTACTAGACTATGGTACCGATACTATATTACATTATCGATACCATTTTTGCATTCTGTTATCAATGGTATTGATACCTTTCTCATTGTATCGATACCCCCATTTTGGTATCGCTACTGATGCAACCAGTATCGATATTGCTCACCTGATTCTTCCAATTTTAAGCCTATAGTATCGGTATTGTTCTATCATACCGATACCCTTACCCAGATTTTCCATTTTTCAGCCCGATTCTTACCCAAAGTTGGTCAAATATCCTTATGTTTATACCCAACAATACTATTAAACTCTTCTTTACTTATCCCTACTAAAATTTCTTCATTTAGCTTCTTAAAACATTTAAAATCTCCCAAGAACATTCAAATCTGAGAAGCACACCACTTTTTCTAGCTTGTTTTTAAACCCATCCAATGCTTCTAATCTCCCATTTACTTCTTTGACAAGTCAAATATACTAATAAACATCAATAAAAACTCATATTCTAACATATCATTCAAAAACCCATTTCCTTAAATCTCCAATATTTCATCCATTTCTTAGTTTTGATCATATGATTTCTTTCATTAAGCTTCTATCATACTCAGTGCTTCAAAAACTAACCAAAAACGAAAGAATAAACTAACCAACTATGGAGGAGAGCTATCCACGGGAAAGAAGAAGAAAAGAGATGACTTTTAGCTAACTTACTTTTCCCCTTATTTCCTTACTTTAATACCTTAATAACAATGAATTTTAAATTCATTTTATTCCAAATGACCAAAATATCCTTTTAATCCTCCATTGCTACAATTTAGTCTAAACCACTAATCTAAAATGTTTCTCATCTTTTATCATTTACTCAATTAAATCTTTAAATTTTAAATCTTTTCAATAAAGTCCCTGATTTGATATTTGGGGCATTACAGTTCTCTCCCCTTAAGAAAATTTATCCCCGAATTTAAAGAAGTACCTTAAACGAAGAGATATGGACATTGCTTCCTCATGTCCTCACCTCTTTCTCAAGTAGCTTTTTCTACCCTATGAATCTGCCAAAGCAATTTTACTAACGGAATCATTTTGTTATGCAATTCCTTTTTTTCTTTGGCTAAGATCCGTACTGGTTCATCCTCACAAGTTAAATATGGTCGGATTTCTACTTCTTCAAGGGTGATGACATGGGATGGATCTGATCTGTACTTTCTAAGAATTGATACGTGGAAAACATTATGGATCTTGTTCATATCTAGATCCGTGCTGGTTCATCCTCATAAGTTAAATATGGTCGGATTTCTACTTCTTCAAGGGTGATGACATGGGATGGATCTGATCTGTACTTTCTAAGAATTGATACGTAGAAAACATTATGGATCTTGTTCATATCTAGAGGCAAAGCTAATTGATAATCTACGGGTCCGATCCTTTGTAATATCTCATAAGGTCCAATGATTCTCGGACTTAACTTTCCTTTTCGCCCAAAACGTAGTACCTTCTTCCAAGACGATACTTTGAAAAATACTTTGTCTCCCTCTTGAAATTCGATTTCCTTCCTTTTCAAATCAACATATGACTTTTGGCGATCTGAGGCTATCTTTAGATTACTCTGGATAATTTTCACTTTTTCCTCCATATCATTCATCAAATCTAGGCCAACCATGTCTCGATCTTTTAGTTCAAACCAATTTAATGGTGTTTTGCACTTCCTCCCATACAAAGCTTCATACGGGGCCATCTTAATACTTGATAGATAACTATTGTTCTACATAAATTCCGCTAAAGGCAAATACCTTTCCCATAATCATTTAAATTCAATCACACATGCCCTTAGCATATCTTCTAATATCTGAATAGCTCGTTCTGACTACCCATCTATTTGCGGATGAAAAGTTGTACTGAAGTTCAATCGTGTACCCAATTACTCATGTAAAGACTTCTAGAATCTTAAAGTAAACCTTGAGTCTCGATAGGACATTATCAATATAGTCACTCCATGCAGTCTAACTATCTCTTTTATATATAACTCTGCATACTTATCCATCGAGTAATCTACTCGAACTGGAATAAAATGAGTTGTCTTGGTCAATCGGTCCACAATTACCCATATCGAGTCCATTTTACCTAGTGACAAAGGTAGCCCTGAAACAAAATCCATTGTAACTCGTTATCACTTCCACTCAGGAATGGATATTGGTTGCAGTAATCCAGAAGGCACTTGATGTAGAGCTTTCACTTGCTGACATGTTAAACATTTTGACAGAAACTTCGTTACATCTCTTTTAATACGAGGCCACAAGTAACGACTCTTCAAGTCCCGATACATTTTATTCCCGCCTGGGTGCATCGTCAAAGGGCTATAATGCCTCGCAAAGAATATCTTTATTCAATTCATCATCATCGGGAATGCAAAGTCTTCCACAATAATATAAACATCCATTATCCCTCATTTCGAAATCTTTGGCCTCTTCTTTTTCAACTTGCACCAATCTCATCAAGCATTTCTCATCTCGACCTTGCAGCTCTTTTACCCGATCCAAAAGCATCAGCTTTAACTTTAATTTAGAAATCAAAGCACCATATTCTTTTAAAGATATACGTGCATCTAAAGCCCTTAAAGCTGCAAAAGTCTTTCGACTGAGCGCATCAGCTACCACATTAGCCTCTCCCGGATGATAGTCAATAACCAAATCATAATCTTTTAAGAGTTCAATCCATATTCTCTATCTCAAATTCAGCTCTTTCTAAGTCAGCAAATACTTTAGACTTTTATGATACGTGTAAACATGGCAACGCTCACCGTACAGATAATGGCGCCAAATTTTTAAAGCGAACACTACTGCTGCCAATTCTAAATCATGTTTTGGGTAATTTCTCTCATGATTCTTCAGCTGTCTTGAGGCATAAGCCACAACTTTCCATTCTTGCATCAACACACATCCCAACCCATTATGGGATGCATAACTGTAAATGACATAATCTTTACCCGACTCAGGTTGCACAAGCATTGGTTCCTCAATTACTATTTTCTTTAGCATTTCAAAACTTTCTTGGAATTTTCCCGTCCTAACAAAAGGCATATATTTTTGTAACAACTTAGTTAACAGCAGAGCTAACATTGAGAAGTTCTTCACAAACCGCCTATAATACCCAGCAAGCCCTAAGAAACTTTGAACTTCATAAACATTCTTTGGGGATTGCCACTATAGCTTGAATATTTTTGGGATCCACTCTTATGCCTTTTTCATAGACTATATGACCAAGGAAAGCAACCTTCGCCAACCAAAATTTGTAGTTAGGCAATTTTGCATACAACTTCTTTTTATGCAGTAGCTGAAGAACCACTCAAAGATGAGCATCGTGTTCCTCTCTTGAATTGGAGTATACTAATATATCATCTATAAATACCACAAAAAATTGATCAAAGTAAGGATGAAATACTCTATTCATTAAGTCCATAAATTTTGTCGGAGAGTTAGTTAATCCAAATGGTATTACCACGATTTCGTACTGTCCGTACCGAGTCCGAAAAGCTGTCTTTGAAATATCATCCTTCTCAATCTTTAACTGATGGTACCCCGACCTCAGGTCTATCTTAGAGAACATTGTTGTACCTTTCAATTGATCAAACATGTTATCAATCCTCGGAAGAGGATACTTGTTCTTTATCATTACTTTATTTAGTTGACAATAGTCAATACATAACCGCATATACCCGTCTTTTTTCACAAATAGCATAGGTGCTCCCCAAGGAGAAACATTGGGTCTGATAAATCCTTTATCAAGTAGCTCTTGAAACTGTGCTTTTAATTCCCTTAACTCCATTGGAGCCATTTGATACGGAGCCATAAAAATAGGTTCAGTGCCCGAGTAAACATCAATCCTGAATTTTACTTCACGATCTAGAGGTAAACTCGATAAATCTTCCGAAAAAACCTCTGGAAACTCCTTAACTATTGGAATATCGTGCAATCTCACTTCCAACACTCGAGTGTCTATCAAATTAGCTAGAAAAGCTACGCATCCTTTTGACATCATTTTATTTGCGGTCATGTCTGATATCACATTAGATGGAGATTTCGGTTTATCTCCTATCACTACAATTTCAGAGCATTCTGCTTCCTTTAAGAATAATCACTTCCGACGATAATCTACCCATCCATGATGTGCAGATAACCAATCCATGCCCAAAATGATTTCAAACTCATCAAAGGTCAAATCCATCAAGTTTGCCGAGAGGACAACCCATTGAATCTTAATTAGACATTTTCTTCACACCCATGCGACACTTTCCCTATGACCCATAGGGTTCACCGCTATCATTTCACTAGAAATTGGTTCTAAAGGAATTCCTCTAGTTCTAACAAACTTTGAACTAATATAAGAGTGCCTAGAACTAATAAAACAAAGACATGCTCATCAAAAAGGTGGAATGTACCTGTTATGATCTCTAGATCATCCTGATTCTCACTGGTCTTTATATTATAAACTCGGGCCACTCCCCGAGTCTCTTGTCACTATCTAACCTCAGATTGACCACCTTATCTTCATCTTCCTCTACTTCTACTTGGTGCGGCTACTGATCTCTCAGCTTGTGCTGGTCTATCTCCCGACTTATTTGGACAATTCCGTGCATATTGACCATATTCTTCACAATGAAAACAAGCGTTGGAGAGCAATTTACATACTCCCTGGTGTGACCTACCGCATGTTTGACATAGAGGTCTTTCTCCAAAAGCTCTACCTGAGCTAGTAATAAAAGAATGGGTTTGCTTAGTTTTCTGTGAAGCTGCAGTAGAATTAACTCTGTCAGTATATCGGGAACATATGCCCTTGCCTCGCTTAGCATGATGTGAAGATGAAGACATCCTAATCCTTTTTCCTGACTGCATACTCTGGTCCGCTGCTAGAGTCTCCTCTTTTGCTCTTTCAATAGCCTTAGCTCTATTTATAACTTCTTGTAGGCTAGGCAAGTTTAAGGCCAACATCATCTCTTTCAACTTAGGCCTCAGACCCTCAATAAACCAATCTCGTCGAGCTTTATCATTAGGAACTACCTCGGTAGCATAACGACTAAGCTTATTATATTCAACCTCATACTCATGCACTGTTCAATCGTCTTGTTTCAAGTTTAGAAACTTTAACAGCATTGACCTCATAAACTGCTCCCCGATATACTTGATCTTGAACTCATCTTGGAAGAATTGCCAGTTCACTTGTTCAGGCGATGCATATATTGTCGTATTTGTCCACCACACCTGAGCTGATCCTCAGAGTAATGATACAACTCCACCCAATTTTTCATGATCGGAGCATTGTAGACTTTCTAATATCACTATAACATTATTCAACCATAAATCCGTATCCATCAGACCTTCACCTTATTCTCCCCTGAACTCAGGAGCTCCCAAACTTCTTAATTCCTTAGTGATTCACATTCGCGGTGCTGGAGGAGTAGGGGGAGGTGGAGGAGGTTAGAACCTTGTCAATATAGCATCGAGAGCTTGCATAAAAGCTCCAAACTCTGGTGCAGGCATACCCTAATGTGCCGATGCGCTAGCATTATCAGACGGAAACAAATATTCACTATTCTCTTCATAACTTTCACTACACGATCCATCTCTATTCTCTCGTTCAGTCGTTCTTCTAGAATTCGTAGAATCTGACATCTAGTATAACATACATAATGATAATACTTAAGTTAGTAAGGAGAGACATCAATGTTATTCTTTCTATACCCTATCAGTAACCTTGATATCTTAGTGGCATGTAAACCCTTTTTACACTAAAATACACTCGATTTCGGCTGAGAATCGGCTAAACCTGTAGCTCTGATACTAATAAATGTAACACTCATCTCCCGTATACCTTTCCGTACACGAGATATAGATGTTACATCACTTTTAAATCAGTTCCTCATTTAAAAACCCGTAAAATTTTATATCTTTTTATAAAACATTTTAATTTACTAATAATAAAACATGGATTACATTTAAGTAAATAATCAAAAAGTAATGTTCAACCATTCCACCATTTTACATAATGGTAAATCAGATGCTTTTCAGAGCGTTTTTACTAAATCTATTACATGCCAACTAAATGCATCAATAGTAGACATGAATGTCGTACTGTTACTAACGAGGCGACACTTGCTTTGATGTTCAATGATCTCCTTACTCCACTTGTATTAAAAGCTACGCATGAAATTAACACATGCTAAGAAATTTCTTAGTGAGGCATAAATAATCATAAGCAAAATTCTAAACACGAGTATATCATGATAATTCAATTGTCCATTAATTCTTTCAATTCATTAAACACTCTATAGTTTATACCTGTAGTGCGCACACAGTCATTTCCCAATATTACTATAATTTACGTGGGTTGAACACCCACTAGCAATACGAAAATTCATATACTTATTATGAATTTCTTAGGTTTAGCACACAAAGTGCCCATACAGAAATTCATAAACTTATTATAAATTTCTTAACTTTGCACACAAAGTGCCTATACGGAATTTCATAAACTCATTATGAATTTCTTAGTTTTTGCACACAAAGTGCCCATACGGAAATTCATAAACTTATTATGAATTTCTTAGCTTTTTGCACACAAAGCCCATACTAAAATTCATAAACTTATTATGAATTTCTTAGATTTTGCATATAAAGTGCCCATACGGAAATTCATAAACTTATTATGAATTTCTTAACTTTTTGCACACAAAGTGTCCATACAGAAATTCAGAAACTTATTATGAATTTCTTAGTTTTTGCACACAAAGTGCCCATACGGAAATTCATAAACTTATTACGAATTTCTTAGTTTTTGCACAAAAAGTGCCCATACGGAAATTCATAAACTTATTATGAATTTCTTAACTTTTACCACACAAAGTGCCCGTAAGGAAATTCATAAACTTATTATGAATTTCTTAGTTTTTACATACAAAGTGCCCATACGGAAATTCATAAACTTATTATGAATTTCTTAACCTTTTGTACACAAAGTGCCCATACAGAAATTCATAAACTTATTTTGAATTTCTTAACTTTTTGTACACTCATTGCCATTCGGTAATCACCATACATATATCAATGAAATCATACATCTATGACCATCATAACATATAAGTACATAATAAATGCATTCACCTGGCTTGCCTCGCTATTGTATCCAAAACACAAAGCTAATTACTCAGGTACTTTGCCTTTCATTTTGCTTAACTCGGGAACTTGATTTCGATTTACTCAAACATCCATTAAAGACATGTACAATATCAATTGCAAGTATATTTCCTAAGAATTATCTTAAACATTACTCAAGAGTACATATTATTAAATTTTCTATAACAATATCAGCCTATCTTAAATTTTCTAGCTCAATAGTATCGATACCCCTACCATGGTATTGATACTACTAGACTATTGTACTGATACTATATTACAGTATCGATACTATTTTTGCATTATGTTATCAATGGTATCGATACATTCCTTATAGTATCGATACCCCCGTTTTGGTATCAATACTGATGCAAGCAGTATTGATACTGCTCAGCTGATTCTTCCAATTTTAAGCCTATAGTATTGGTACTGTTCTATCAGTTCCGATACCTTACCAGAGTTTCTATTTTCCATCCCGATTCTTACCCAAATTTGGTCAAATTTCCTTTTGTTTATACCAAAAAATACTATTAAACTCTTCTTTACTTATCCCTACTAACTTTCTTTCATTTAGCTTCTTAAAACATCTAAAATCTTCCAAGAACATTCAAATCTAAGAATCACACCACTTTTTCGAACTTGTTTTTAAACCCATCCGATGCTTCTAATCTCTCATTTATTTCTTTGACAAGTAAAATATATTTATAAACATCAGTAAAAACTCATATTCTAACATATCATTCAAAAACCCATTTCCTTAAATCTCTAATATTTCATCCATTTCTTAGTTTTGATCCTATGAAATCTTTTATTAAGCTTCTATCATACTCAATGCTTCAAAAACCAACCAAAAACGAAAGAATAAACTAACCAATTGAAATCTTACCTTTGGCTATGGAGGAGAGCTATCCACAGGGACTTTTCCCCTTATTTTCTTACTTTAATAACTTAATAACAATGAATTTTAAATTCATTTTATTCCAAATGACCAAAATGTCCTTTTCATCATCCATTGCTACAATTTAGTCTAAACCACTAATCCAAAACATTTCTCATCTTTTATCATTTAGTCAATTAAATCTTCAAATTTTAAATATTTTCAATAAAGTCTCTGATTCAATATTTGGGGCATTACACGCTTCCAACCGGTATGCCCAGCCCATGGGGTATCATGACATTCCCGCAACAGCTTCTGCCACAGATTCCCATCTCGGGGAACAAACATTTCTGGTCCTTTGTCATCAATAAACCATTTTCTATCCAAGAACACTTTGAATGACCCTTCTTAACCATCTCCATGAGTGCCACCACTTGCGAATCTTGCTTGGAAAAGTTGACAATAAGCTGGTGAATTTTGTTGGACACTCTACTATCAGATATAGAAGCCAAACGTCTGAGTGCTGCCAAATCCGCCCTACGGCTCAGCGCATCAGCTACCTGATTCTTTTTCCCTACCTCATGCTCAAAGCTAAAATCAAACTTTTCTAGAAACTCTTACCATCTAGCTTGCTTTACTATCAACTTCGGTTGCGTCAAAAAGTGGCTAAATGTCGTATTATCTATCTTTACCACAAATTTGGAACCCAACAGATAATTCCACCAAATCCTCAAATAATGAATTACTGTTAGAAGTTCTTTCTACGGGGATGTATATCCCACTTCAGTTTTATTTAGCTTTCAACTCTCGAATGCCACGGGTTGTCTGTCCTATAAGAGTACCCCCTCCAATTACATAATCTGACACATCTATCTCTACTTCTA
The DNA here is from genome assembly GCF_006381635.1 of Hibiscus syriacus. Classification (NCBI taxonomy): domain Eukaryota; kingdom Viridiplantae; phylum Streptophyta; class Magnoliopsida; order Malvales; family Malvaceae; genus Hibiscus; species Hibiscus syriacus. Next base: position 8,565,852 of record NW_024063538.1, on the reverse strand, counting down.
GAGTCTTTTCAAGATCCTCCAAGGTAAGAACTGGTTCACTAACCACCACTTTCTTTAAATCATCAAAAGACTCTTGATAATTCTTGGACCAAACTCACTCACTACTTTTCTTTAGCAAATCAGTGAGTAATTTTACCTTACGGGAGTAACATTCACAAAACGTCTGTAATAATTGGCCAAACCGAGGAAAGATCTAAGCTTACTAACATGTCATGGTGTCGGCTACTCCTGTATAGCCTTCACCTTCTCCTTATTGATACGAATGTGCCCTTGCTCAATGACGTGACCTAAAAATTGGACTTAGTTCTGGGCGAAATCACATTTCTCATTCTTCACAAATAACTGATTCTCTCGCAATCTCGCCAACACCAATCGAAGGTGCTCATGATGTTCTTCAACAGAAGTGCTAAATAATTATATCATCCAAATAGATGACTACAAACTTATCGAGGCAGTCATGGAACATCTGGTTCATCAAAGTGCAAAATGTGGCAGGAGCATTGGTAAGTATAAAAGTCATAACAAGAAATTCAAATGCACCATACCGAGTTACACACACCGTTTTCAGTTCATACCCTTTGGCTAACCTTAATTGATGGTATCCGACCTTAGATCCAACTTTGTGAAATATTTAGCATTACTCAGTTGGTCAAACAAATTTGCAATCAAAGGAATGGGATATTTATTCTTGACAACCACTTTGTTTAATGCATATAATCCACACACAATCTCAAACTCCCATCATGCATCTTCTAGAAAAACAAAGGCACCCCAAAAGTTGATTTAAGGGTCGAATGAATCCTGCTTGGAGCAACTTATCCAATTGTTTCCTTAACTCTTCCAGCTCTGGATGATTTATCCGATAAGGGCACTTCGCAGGAGGTTTTACTCCCGAGATTAATTCAATCTCATGGTCCACTGACCTTCTAGGAGGTAACTCTTTTGGTAATTCATCCGGCATTACGTCCTCAAAGTCCTTCAACCTTTCCTGAAAATCCTCGGGCACCTTGCTAAAATTGGCATCCTCTTTGGAAATTAGAAAGACCGAGAATGAAGGCTCTCCATTCTTCACTCATTTCTTAAATTGGATAGTGGATAGTATTTTCTTCCCAGGACGAGGGAGAATCATAGTTGGTACCATGCACAGTTGCTCCCCTACTAACATTAAACAACTTGACGCCGGGACATGAATCACTTGGATTGCCATCATAAAATCGAACCTTAGGACCACATCAAAATCATCCATGTAGTAAATAATGAAATCTACACTTCCTTCCCATGACCCAAGTTTGATACTTACCCTATTTGCATTTCTGTATATCGTCGAAGCAGCTGAGTTAACCGCTTTCATTTGTCCCACTTCCTTAGTGACAATCAACCCATACCTCTTAGCTTCCTCTGGAGAGATAAATGTATATGTGGATCCCGTGTCGACTAGAGCTTTAGAGGTTTTTTAATTTATTGAGTTGTCCATATACATCAAACACCTCTCTGGCTCATTCCTCATGCTACTCAGCTGAGACTGTAAGTCATTTATAAATCAGATGGAGCCCATTCTAGCTGGGTCAGGCTCGTATCTTCTGTGAGAGTGTTCACTCATGCTCCATCATTATTTGATGCCACCATGGCATTAAAAGCACTTCATTGTGGACACTCTGTAACCCGATGAGGCCCATTACAAATAAAACACTTCAATGAGGTTTATTCCCTCTATTTCTAGATCTAGAACAATAGAGACTCTATTTTGATGTGGGTCCCTTCTAGGGAATCTTTTATTCGCTCCCCAACTCGTTATCTTCTCTTCTTGAGCCAACTTGTTCCCATCCACATGTTGGATGCTAGCTCCACTTATAGAAGGTGCCTTGTGCTTTGTAACACCCCCAACTCGTATCCGACCCGAATCCGAGTCCGAGGTGCCACTTTAACTTTTTAAAACATTTTTCTTTACAAATTGGTTAAAATTTAAATTCACAATTCGAGAAAGTGGATAATTTTTACTAACTAAAACATTTGGTCTTACAAAACCTATCAGAGCATATTTAATACAATTCTCTTAGTACATGCAAACTACAATTAATATAACAATACAAATAAATTTCTAAATACTTTTCTGATCTGAACTTCGTAAATGAGTGGTTGACATGTCTCGCTCCTCTTAGCTTCTCTTAACGTTTCCTGGAACCTACGTGTGAAACACTCACATGCTAAGTCGATGACTTAGTGAGGCATTAAGCGTATAAAAGTAACTCTAACTACTTAACCATGTATGGACATATCATATCATGCTATCACATAAAATAATATAGTATTACATATAATCAAATGTACACATATACACATCATTCATCATTTCCATCATTAACCTTATTTCACTATCAATATTATTATCATTTATATCTTGTACTCATATCCTTTTGTACCTAACGCTTTTAACTAACATGACTCATTTAACCACGCAATACACATATCATCATTTAAATCATATAATACAATTCATCTCATAAAAGCATATACATCATATGTCATATGTTTATTGTTATATCTTTGTTAGCCTATGTACATATGTGAGAACTAAAGACATGCGAGTACATTGAGGTTGTGCACATATGCTGTCATAATAGCTCGTATAAGGGTCCACTGAGTGGCATGTGAAATATGTCCCGAAGGACCTATCCATATGTTTTGAAGAACATATGTAACTGTCCATATGTCCTAAAGGACATAGGTAATATTGTCCATATGTCTCAAAAAACATAGGTAAACTATCCATATGTCTCGAAAGACATAGGTAACCCTTGACTCTTGGCATGCCAACTATACCTCTAGCTCCCCTGACACTTAACATGGGAATTCTATTTTATATCATTTCACATATTCACATAGTCATATCTCATATGCTCATAGCTTTTATCATATCATTCACATCGCATAGCTTATCTTTTGTGACCATGAAATCACATAACTTTGAATCATATTTTCATATAACTAATATAATCTTTTCATATAGTTCATATCTTATTGTCACATATTGCATATCACATATACTATATTCACATACTTTAATATCCATGGACTTATTTCACTTTATTACATTAAAACATAGACATGTAGTCTTATGTGCCCTATCAATACTATATGTTCATATAATCTCATTTTACCTTATAAGTAAATACTACTTATTTTATCTTATTTTTCGATTTATTCACCTACTTATTTATATCAGTTCACATGGTTTATTACACAACTTATATCACCTTTTCATGTATTACACACATATTCTCACATATCTTATATCTTATCCTCATATCATTATATACAAGAACATGTCAACAGATATAATCATGCAATCACACAAATCATATCATTCACATACTTATAATCATAAATTCATGCATTCTAACATAGGAAATAGTCTTATCGTAAGTCTTATTTCCATCTATCATCATATACTAACTAATATGCACTCACCTGGCCTCACTAGTCAATACCAATTCCTTATATCTTCTTGATGGCTATTACTTGACACCTTGTTCGAACATTGCTCTCGATTGACATCTACACAATCATACGTATAAAATACATATCAACATTCCACTTAGCATACTCTAATTTTCATTTCTTAAACTAAAAGAAAGATCTATTTCCATTTTCCCTTTTAAGTGTATCGGTACACACTATAGGGTATCGATACATCCCTTTACTAGTGTATTGGTACACTGCTTATGTATTGATACATAAATTACATTCGAAAATTTTCGTTTCAAGGAGGGCATCGATACACTGCCTATGTATCGGTACCCTTTGAATATCTTTCCTAAATTTTACTCTTGAGGTATCGGTACCTGTTGAATGGGTACCGATACCCCCCGACCTAGAAATCACTTCCTAAGCACGAAAATCATTTCATTTCAGCTCAAATGTTTCATATTTCATCCCCTTTTATATTATTAACTCAAATACACATACTTAAACTCATTAATACTTATTTATCACATCTCTAACCTTAAAATCCTATCATCTACATGGAATTAAAGAATCATACCGATTTTTCCACTTGTTCTAAATCCAATTTTATTACTTCATATCTCTTAATTCAACCACTGACAAGTCAAATTTAGGTTCAAATTGCACTTATCAATTCTATTCCAAGTTTTCATTCAAAAACTCTTAATCTTTAATATCTCCTAACTCCTTAATCCTTTGATTTAAAGTTGACTTAAGCTTTCTTTAAACTTAAGTATTATCTAATGATCATAACGAAATCAAAAATTCAACAAGAAATTAACCATCTGGAAAACTCACCTTTGCTTGAAGCTCATGGCCACGATGGAGAAGAAGAGAACTCTGGAAATTAAAACCTTGTCTTCTCTTCACTTCCACGTGGATCATCCTTTAAAAAGGGGAAATAAAAATCTTTCTTTACCAATTGACCATTTTACCCTTTACTTCATTTAAAAATTACCAACTCTTCACAAAATATTTCCAAATAAGTCCCTAAACTTTTTTAATCTTTTAAAATCATACCTCAAAGTTTCAAAACTTCTAATTTAGTCACTAACCCTGATTTGGGATATTACATGCTTTCCAGGATGATCGTTGTAATCATTAAGGCACTCAACATCAACTATCACTACTATCAGATCTTGTACCTTCTTTCTCTTTAACTCGAGCCTAGCCTACGGCTTGAGCCCTTCAAGGAAATAAAATAATTTATCCCTTTCAAACATATCCTTGATATCTAGCATCAAAGTTGAGAACTCTCTCACATACTCCCGTATGGTTCCTGTATGGGACAATTCCCTCAACTTCTTACGAGCGTTATAGTTTATATTCTCTAAGAGAAAGGAAGTCTTCAACTTCTTATTTAACGCATCCCAAGTCTTAATAGAGCACACTCCATCTTTGAACTTGGACTGCCACCATAACTTAGCGTCACCACCAAGATACATCAAAGCCATTGCCACCTTGTCTTTCTTTGACTCAATACACATTACCCGAAAATATTGCTCCATCTCAAACAAAAAATTCTCAAGCTCTTTAGCATCCCTCAATCTATGAAAATATTGAGGATCAGGGATCTTAGCTCGTACGTCCCTTTCACTAGGGTTTGTAGTCAAACTAGCTATAGTCGCCTGAAGCACACTAATTTAGGCCTTCATCTTATCATACCCAAGTTGTATAACACCTATGACATCTCTTGCCTTGTTCCCCAACTCAGTCACCGTCTCAACCAATTACTCTTAGGTCTCTTTGACTCTCCTCATTTGATCACCAGAGATCATATGAGCTCTAAGGGTTGTTAGCGTGACTTCGATCTTCTCTAATTTTTGCCAATCCACAGAACCCATCTCTTGTACGACCGGCAGTGCAACTTCTTGCTCCTCACCTCTGTGAGAGCTTGTTAATCCACCACTATGTGTGTGAACTATTCTCGTTTGTTAATTGGCACCTCTATGCCTGAAACACAAATAAGCATCACGTTACCTATATTAGAAAAAAAAAGCATCACTGTACTATATTCATAGCACCTCTGTGCTAGAATTATCAATTGAGCACCTATGTGCTTCAATCGAGAAATTGACACCTTTGTGAATTTAAAAATGACTGAGCACCTCTATGTTTCAGTTTAGAATATGGCACCTCTTTGCTTTAGGATGATACAAAACCTCTGTGCTTCAATCTAAAATCGGGCACCTCTGTGCTTTGATAAACGATTGAGCACCTCAGTGCTGCAATTGAAAAATAAGCACCTCTGTGCTAAGTTTAACAAATGTGCATCAAATAGGCAACAATTATCATCATGCTTTACTTAACAAAACAAGCACCTATGTACTTCTAATCAAAAGAAAACACACATTTGTGCTATGATACCAAGTGTCACGGACTTAGCCTAGCTGGTTCGGTTGCTGCGGCACTCGAAAGGGATGCTTCCCAACCAAGTCAACCTTAATATCGTATATATGATCAAATACAAATACACATTAGGTTAGATCTTCGCAACAACAAGGTCCTTCGACCAAGAATCGAGACCGTGAGGCATAGCGGATGCATACAACCGACCTTGGGCTTCTCCGAAGATTATAGAAATGTTTTATTAATGGAAATAACATCAGGTTATAGAAGACTCACCCACACCATCGACTAGGCCATAGGGGCGGCCCTCTATGGTGTTCACAAGACACATACCTTTGCCTGTGAATCAACCCAAACTCTATAGGTTGTCCACCCATACATATATGCAAAAATAAAATAACAAAAATTCCACATATAGACATTAAAATACTCGAACTGGGGACTGTATGTCCTACCCCCATTCTCTACCTCAAATATTAAAATGCTTGAAAAGAAGACAAGCTTATTCTACCCTACCAATAGGCCCTATACATGGTTGACCTTGGCGTACCAACCCAGTTGTGGCCCCTTAAAAGGGATACGAGTCATATGAGCAATTTATACTGGTGCAGCTCATAAGCTTGTACTTGTTCACTCAACCTCTTGGCATGCCAATTGTACCATTAACTCTTACTTATATACAATGGGTTTACTAAAAACCATATGCAATATCTAATCATATATTCAATTTGAATAAAATCTCATAAACACTGTATTGGGTAGTTTATACCCAAAACAATCATACACTATTAAAAAACAATTGGATAAAATCTATGCTCATTTGCTACTTTTTTAAAAAAATACATTTTAAATAAAAATGATCGAGGTTAACTTATTTGTTAAAAAGTTAGTTGCACTCACTTGTTGCCTCACTACGCTTTAATTCTACTTTTTTCATACTCTCAAACTTAATCCTTTTCTTTTAGTTTGCTTTGTATTTGTTTTCAATTACGATCTACAAAATGATCATTTCCTCATCGTAAACAAATTTCAACATACATTAGTATTTTAACTAATATTATAACCATATACTCAACTAATTTCTAAAAAATCAATCGATATATATTTGAGACCAATTTCTCTCCCTTAATTTAATCAAATTTAAATACTCCCTTCTAAGTCCCTCTAGATTTCACTCTTTACCCACTAAGTGGAATATCAAAACTTGACTCTGTGTCCAAGCACTAGACGTGCATAATTGGGAATGTATGACAGTTAAGATTCAACAGCTACTCGGCCCTGGCACAATGGAAAAAAACTTGAAATTTGACCAACCTCAACTCAAGTAAGTAATTGTGCATGCCAAGTTCAAGAATCTTAATGCTTAAATCGAATCACTTGCAAGCCAAATGGATTTTTTTATTCTTTCACGTTTTTTAATTAACATTGAAATCTTTCAACTCAAACTTGAGCATATTTGTTTAAAGTTGAGCATGGAAATCAAGCTCATTTTTTTACCAAGTAACTTGAATCTAATCGTGTGAAGTCAAGCAGTTCAAATTTCACCCAAATTCTCACCAACCAAGTCCATGGTTGAATTTTTCATTCTTATTTCCTAATGGTTTTCAATATCATTTCATGTTTGTAACTTATTCTACAAAACTCCTAACGTCCTTTTCATTCTTTAATTCAAATGAATTTTAATGAAATCAAGTCTCCCCTTCATCCACATAAATCACCCACTTAAATCACCCACTTTCACCATTCAAGCATGAAATAAAGAAATAATTACACTAAATTGTAGAGAAACTAAAGTAAGTCATTTTCTGATCTCACACTTTAGTCCAAAATCCTAATAAATTGGACGAAAAATAAAAAAAAACAAACTTACCTTTGGCTATTGAGGTTTCGGCAGCTTGCGGGAGGAGGAGAAGAATTTCAAGAGAATACTAACAAAAAATCTCCCAATTTAGCCTTTAAAAATCAATTAAAAAAGAATGTTTTATTAATTTTGGGCCAAAAGCCTAAATTACCATTAATGAATTCTTAAATTTACTCCAACGCCACTCCTTCATCTCCATTTTAATATTATTAAATAACTATATAAATCGCATCTCTCAATTTTTCTTTTTGACTCTTTAATTTTCCCAAATTTCATTTTAATCACTAAGTTGCACTATCCTACTTTATAGCGCAATTCTCACCAAATTCTACCAATCCAACTTAAATTCCACTAATTAAAAATATCCATATAATTTTTATAACCCAAACTACCTTTCTTCAAATTTTCGTAGACTTCCGATTCGATTCGACTATTCGAATATTTTTTCGATCTTTATCCGTTAATAAACTTTTATGCAAACTCCAAATCAAAATTTTGAAACTCACTACAATGATTGTCTTGGCCTGAATTTACAAGCCCAAAATATAACTTTTGAAAATTTATATTTTTAGTCCCCTATACTTTTATAACTTTACACTTTGGTCCCTAAACTTTCAAATTTTTACAATCCAGTCACTAGTCCAAAATTTAGTATATTATAGTTCTCCCCCTTTTGAAAATTCATCCTTGAATTTTTAATCGATACTTCATCCAAATAGGTGAGGAAACTACTTTCCTTCTTCGCATTCCCAAGTAGCTTAATCTACTTTATGATTGCGCTAAAGGACTTTAACCAGTGGAATCTTCTCGTTCCTTAATTCTTTGACTCCATGAGCCAGAATCATTACCGGTTCTTCCTCATATGAAAGATCCGACTAAATCTCAATTTCATCTGGTGTGATGATGTGTGAAAGATCCGATTGATACCTTCAAAGCATTGACACGTGAAAAACATTATGAATCTTGTCCATTTTCAGACGCAAAGCCAATTGATAAGCTACTGGACCAACTCTTTTCAATATCTCGTATGGCCCAATATATCTTGGGCTTAACTTTCCTTTTCGTCCGAATAGTAGAATCTTCTTCCAAGGTGACACCTTAAGAAATACTCTATCACCCACTTGGTATTCTATTTCCTTTCTTTTCAAATCCGTATAGAACTTTTGTCGGTCTGCAGCCATCTTAAGGTTATCCTGAATAATCTTTACTTTTTCTTCTACTTTCTTGATCAAATCTGGGCCAATTATGTCTATGTCCTTTAGCTAAAACCAATTCAATGGTGTTCTGCACTTCCTTCCATATAAAGCTCCATAGGGATCCATATTGATACTTTCTTGATAGCTATTATTGTAAGCAAATTCTGATAAAGGCAAGTATTTCTCCCATGATCCTTTGAACTCAATCACACATGCCCTTAGCATATCTTCCAGAACTTAAATAGTCCTCTCAGATTTACCATCTGTCTGCGGATGAAAGGTTGTGTTGAAATTCAATCGAATACCCAAGGCTTCATACAAAGAGTTTCAAAACCTCGAAGTGAACCTTGGATTTATGTCTGATACTATCAAAATTGGTACTCCATGTAATCGAACAATTTCTCTGATGTATAACTCTGCATACTTTTCAATTGAGTAATCAGTCCGAACATGGATGAAATGCACTGTCTTGGTCAATCTATCAACTATCACCCATATTGAGTCTTTTTTACTCGGTGTCAATGGTAGTCCTGTAATGAAATCCATCGTAACTTTTTCTCATTTCCATTGGGGATTGTCTGTAGCAATCTCGATGGCACCTGATGCTCAGCTTTTACATGTTAAGCATATTGCCATGAATTCTGTAATAGCTCATTTCATACCATACCACCAATATCGACTCTTCAAGTCCATATACATCTTATTCCCACCTGGATGCATAGTCAATGGACTGAAATGTGCCTCGAATAGAAGCTCTTTCTTCAACTCATCATTGTTTGGAATATAGATTATACCTCGATAGTATAAGCACTCGTCAGGTTTTACTTCAAAGTCCTTGGTTTCTCATTTTTCTACTTGCTCCATTCTATATAAGAACTTTTCTTATTTTCCTTGCAGCTCTCATATCCATTCTAGTAAAGTAGGCTTTAATCATAGTTCAACAACTAAGGCATCGTCTTTATTCCAAGATAATCGAGCATTTAATGCGTACCGAAGCTGAAAAAGTCTTCCGACTAAGTGTATCAGCAACTAGATTTGCCTTTCCTAGATGGAAATCTATTATCACATCATAATCCTTGAGTAACTCGATCCACCTACTCTGCCTCAAGTTCAACTCTTTTTGAGTCAACAAGTACTTTCGACTTTTTTGTAACACCCATTCCCCGTATATTTCTATGTACACGAGTCATAGATGTCACATGACTTTTAAAACATTACTGTACTTGAAAACCAGTAAAATATTTTTTATAAAATGATTTAATATTATGATATTTAAAATTTCTTTTCATTATCTTCTAATATATAAATAGCATTTTGAAACCCATCATATAGTAGCTTAAGTTCTAAAATAATATAGTACTACAAATGAAATACCATATGTCGTATCAGAGCATCATATAATATCTAAGTATATGCCGACTAGTAATATAAAAATAAACATATAGAGATGTCATACTGTTACTGATGAGGCAAACCTTGACTGATGATATCAGCTGCACTCATCACTTTGATCTTACGCTATTACCTACGATTGAAAATCATCACACTTTACGTATTCACTTGTGGAGGCATAATATAATAAATGAGGCATATTAAAACATAAGCACTTCATAAAAGATCAAAATACGAGTTTAATCGTATAAAATATATTAACACATAAAACTAACTTGATAATCCAATTTTCCATCAAATAACTTACGAAACAGTATTTTTTATGCCTAACGTACTTATCAATCAATATATTCCAAAATATCCATTCAGAGCCTAATGTATGATAAATGATAATGCAAGGTACACAATAAGCACTTAAGTGTCGCAATAACGTATAGGTATTGTGGTACACAACAACATTATACTAACCATTTCTGGAGTATAACCCCGTATGACTACCATCCTTGCACACAAAGTGATATAGTACACAAAGTACTACTCCAAGTACACAATGTACTGGTACGAAAATGCAATAATGCATTAAACAAAATAGATAGATATCCATCACACACCAAGTATGCCAGTTATATACATAGTGCTACAGTACATAAAGTACTACAACAATACCACCTTATATATGGTATTACTATTGCACCTATGACTCTCCATGTACATACAATAGACATTAAAATCCAAATCAAAGGTTAAACATTTATTCCAAACCATCAATAAATAATAATTTATGTGAAACACATCCATTCATTTTAGGGAAGTTCATACCCTAAATTCATTCGTAAAATCATTTTCACAAATTTTATGAAAATATTTCAAAATGCGTTAAAACATATTTAAATAAAAATACTCGAGGTTGACTCAGCGTAATTCATCCTCGTATTATATAAGTACATAATAAATGCACTAACCTCATATGTCTCACTATTATGTCGTACTATCAATATTTGATTACTCTTGGACTTTTTCCTTTCCTTTCTCTTTACTTGTATCACGATTTTGATCATGATCTACACAAGCATCCATACAAGCTCATACAAATATAAAAGACATGTTAGTACTCTTACTAACATTTTATACATGATAATAATACCCAAAAGTATTATTGATTTTCGAATTCTTCTAAAATTCATCTTAAATTTTTCCATTTTACTCATAATGGGCCCTTTCCATTATTTCCTTCAATTCAAGGCCCAACTAATCCCAATAAGATTCCAGCCCAATATCTCAAAAATACCATTTAAGCTTCTAAGTTTGTCAATATCTATCATTTAGTACTTAAACTTTTCCAAATTTCCAAAATGGCTAAATTTCACATTCTAACTTCAATTTCAGCCCTCAAACAATAATTTCCAGTAATGTACATAAATTATTGAGTAACTAAACATTCAACCCATAACTTTTCAAAATCACTGAATTGGTCTCTTAACTTTTGAAAAATTAAAAAATGACCCAAAAAATTTCTAAGGCTTGTAGAACCTTCCAAATATCATTTCTAAGTCATGGGAATTTTTATACAATTTTCCCAACTTATTTCCTCAAGACCGAACCATATATGTGTTAGGGATTCAATGTTTTCACTTGATTCAAGAATGAAACCAACATCTATTCAACATTATAAAATCTCCACAATCAAACACCTAACTTAATTTCATCAAATCATAATCTTTCCCTAAATCTAGGGTTAGAATGAAATCAACATAAGCATGTATAGACATGTATAGATTATTTTAATCGACAATCAAACTTGTAAATGATTCTACAACATCAATAACATCTAAATATTTCATAAAATCATGAAACCCTAATATGAACATAAACCCTAGAATTTGGGAGCTTTTAACACAAACCAAATTAGCATGCAATAATGGTACCAAATGATAGCATTTTTTGAATAGAACAAGTTTATAGTTCACAACTCGATCTAAAATCCAAAATAAATTTCTCAAAATTGAAAATAAAATATCTCTTAACTAGGTATGGGGGAGCACAAAATAGAGCTGAAAATAGTTTGGTTTCATGAAATTTCTCCTTAATTTCATGTTAATTTACCTTATATTTATGCTTAAATTAATATAAAATTTATTTAATGAGAAATGTCTAATTTTCTCTTAATGAAAATTCATATTTAACTTAATAACAAACCACATAATCCTTATCATATTTATAAAGTCAAAGATGAATCAATTAATTCCCCTTTCCATCTTTACCCATGCAATCTTTCCAAAATTTCAATCTTGCCATTTTTCATCCAACGGTCCAAAATAAACATGGCAACAATTTCTCAAATCCAATTATCCATATTATTTTCCATCATTTTAACATGTGGAAATAAATTTTTTAATCTTGATTTAATAACCTTCAAAATTTCTTGAAATGTTTATTCGATCCGATTTACCAAATTTTTTTCGGATTTTAACACTTTATAACTTTTAACATAAATTTCGGATCAAAAATCTATTTCCCACAAAACCCCATACTTAAGGGTGAGTTATTTATTTATGGGGTCAAATTACCAAACTTTTTAGAAATTGCCTTTTTGGTCCTTAAACTTTTCCAACTTTATAATTTTGGTCACAAAACTTTAAAAATTAACATTTTGGTCACTAACCAAAATTTGGGGTATTAAAATTCTCCCCCATAAAAAAATCATCCTCAAATTTTAGTACGTACCTAATGTGAAGAGGTGCGGATATTGCCTTTTCATGTTGTCTTTTCTTTCCAAGGTATCTTCCTTGACTTTGTGCTTTCGCTAAAAGACTTTGACCAACAGAATTGTCTTGTTATGTACTTCTTTGAATCCTCGAGCCAAAATCTCTACTGGTTCTTCTTCGTAAGTCAAATTTGGTCGAATCTCTAATTTCTCAAGGGTGATAACATGCGAAGAATCTGATCGATACTTCATGAGTATTGACACATGAAAAACATTAAGGACCTTGTCCATTTTCGGAGGCAAAGCTAACATATATGCTACTGTTATGACTCTTTTAAGAATTTCATAAGGTCCAATAAATCTTGGACTCAGTTTTCCTTTGCATCCAAACCGCAATACTGTTTTCCAAGGTAATACCTTAATAAATATCTCATTCAAAATTTGTTTCCCAAAAAACCCCAACTTAAGGGTGGATTATTTATTTACGGGGTCAGATTAGCTAACTTTGTTAAAATTACCTTTTTGGTCCCTAAAATTTTCCTACTTTATACTTTTGGTCACCAAACTTTAAAATTACATTTTGGTCACTAACCAAAGTTTGGGGTATTAAAATTCTCCCCCTTAAAAATTTTTTCCTCGAATTTTAGTACGTACCTAATGTGAAGATGTGCAGATACTGCCTTTTCATGTCCTCTTCTCTTTCCCAGGTAGCTTCATCGACTTTCTGATTTCGCTAAAGGACTTTAACCAACAGAATTGTCTTGTTACGTAGTTCTTTGACTCCTCGAGCCAAAATCTCTACTGGTTCTTCTTCATAAGTCAAATTTGGTCGAATCTCTATTTTCTCCTGGGTGATAATATGCAAAGGATCTGATTGATATTTTTTAAGCATTGACACATGAAAAACATTATGTACCTTGCCCATTTTCGGAGGCAAAACTAGTTGATATGCTACTGTTCCGACTCTTTTAAGAATCTCATAAGGTCCAATAAATCTCGGAGTCAGCTTTCCTTTGCATCCAAAATACAATACTTTATTCCAAGGTGATACCTTAATAAATATCTTATCACCTTCCTGATATTCAATATCTTTTCTTTTCTAGTGTACATATGAATTATGCCGATCAGAAGCTATCTTAAGATTATCTTGAATAGTCCTCACTTTATCTTCCATTTGTTTCATCAAGTTAGGGCCAACTACATCTCGATCTTTTAGCTCAAACCGATTTAATGGTGTTTGATACCTTCTACCATATAGGGCTTCATAATGGGCCATCTTGATGCTCGAATGATAACTGTTATTATAAGCAAATTCTGCTAAAGGAAAATACTTTTCCCATGATCCCTTGAACTCAATCACACATGCCCTTATAAAATATTTCAATATATGTATGGTCCGCTTTGACTGACCATCTGTCAGTATATGAAAAGTTGTACTGAAACTCAATCGAGTACCCAAGGCCTCGTGCAAGGAATTATATAATCTCAAAGTAAACCTTGGATCTCTGTCAGATACTATTGACACAGGCACTCTATGTAGCCAGACTATCTCTTTTATGTACAACTCATCATATTTATCCATCGAGTAATCTGTCGAAACTGGAATAAAGTAAGTTGTATTGGTCAATCTATAAACAATCACCCATATTGAGTCTTTCTTGTTAGGTGTCAAAGGTATCCCTGTAACAAAGTCCATAGTGACTCGTTCCCATTTCCATTTAGGAATCGAGATCATTGCAACAATCTAGAAGGCACTTGATGTTCAGCTTTCACCTGTTGGCATATCAGACACTTTGCCACAAATTACATGATGGCTTTTTTTCAAACTAGGCCACCAAACCGTCTCTTTAAATCTTGGTACATCTTGCTTCCACTTGGATGCATAGTCAACGAACTATAGTGCCTCAAAAAGAATATCTTTCTTTAGTTCTTCATCGTCAGGAATATAAAGTCTCCCACGATAGTACAAATATCTGTCGGACCTGACCTCAAAGTCCCTAATCTTGCCATTTTTTACTTGCACAATTCTTACCAATAACTTTTCGTATTTCCTTTTTAATTCTCTTATCCAATCTAAAAGAATCAACTTTAACTTTAACTCGACAATGAAGGCACCGTCTTCCTTTAAAGACAAACGTTCATCCAAAGCTCTCAAGGATGTAAAAGTCTTTCCATTAAGTGCATCAGCTACCACATTAGTTTTCCTGGGATGATAATCAGTTATCACATCATAATTCTTTAAAAGTTCTATCCATCTTCTCTGTCTCAAGTTTAACTCATTTTAAGTTAACAAGTACTTTAGACTTTTGTGATTGGTATAAATGTAACATCGCTCACCAAATAATTAATGACGCAAAATCTTTAGAGCAAACACAACGACTGCTAACTCAAGATCATGCGTCGGATAATTTCTCACATGAGTCTTTAAATGACTTGAAGCATAGGTCACAACCTTACCATCTAGCACAAGCACGCATCCCATACCGTTGTGAGACACATTACTATAAATCACATAATCTTTTCTAGATTATGATTACACTGACGCTGGAGCTTATGTCAGTTTTCTTTTAACATCTCAAAGTTTTATTGTCACTTATCAATCCAAGTGAATAACACGTCTTTCCTTAGTAGCTTGATCAGAGGGAAGACTATCATTGCAAAGTTCTTCATGAACCTTCGTTAATAACCAACAAGTCCCAAGAAACTTTGAAATTCTAAAACATTCTTTGGACTTTATCATTCGACTATATCTCGTGCTTCCTAGATATATATTCTTATCCCCTCAGCTAAGTCCACATGTCCAAGGAATACAACCCTAGACAACCAACATTTACACTTGGTTAACTTAGCATGCAATTTTTCTCCTGAATAGTTGGAAGAGCTATACAAAGACATGCATTATGTTCTTCCCTGGTCTTACAACACATCACAATAAAATCAATGAATAATACCTCCAATTAATATATGTATAACTAAAATATTTAGTGTATCCAATCCATAAGTGTCGCAGGAACATTCGTTAAGCCAAATGAAATTATTGCAAACTCGTAGTATTCATATCAAATTCTAAAAAATGTCTTAGGATGACGCTCTTCCTCATCTTTAACTAATAATATCCAGATATGAGATCTAACTTGAGAGACACCAATGCACCCTTTTAATTGATCAAAAGATTATCAATCCTTAGAAGAGGATGCTTGCTCTTCTTTGTTACCTTATTTAACATGCGATAATCCATGCATAATTACATAGACTCGTCTTTCTTTTTCATAATAAGAATGGTGCATCCCAGATGACACGTTTAGTCTTGTAAATCCTCGGTCTTAACAATTCTACTAACTATGCCTTTAATTCTCTGAGCTCAATCAGAGCCATTTGACACGACTATAGAAATAAATGCAATACCTTGTAACATCTCTATTTTAATTTATTCATCTCAATATAGAAATAGCCCATGTAACTTTTATGAGTACATATTTGGATACTCTCAAACAGTTGGGTTATCTTCCAGTTTAGCCTTGAAAGCTTGAGTATCCACCTTCTTCACTAAGAAGGGTTGACAAACCTAGTAGCAATAACTTTATAGCAGTTGATGCTAAAATCACATTAGAAAACAAATTTACTTTTTTTCTTACCACAAATATCTCGAAACTTTTTGAGTTCTTTAAAATTCAATCGCTCTAAGCGGCAATTCATTGCAACATGGTAGGGGTAATCAATCCATTCCAAAAATTTACCTTTACAAGGTAATTCTATAAAGTCCATAAAGTTCAACATATACTCTCATTCAAACTCACTTTAAATCCTTTCAATTGATAATATAAGTGTTATTTGATTCACTAAGAATTTAGCTTTCTTTAAACTTTTAACGAACAATTTACTTACTGCTTACTCATTTTCTCTAACCCAAAATTAACTTAAATCAAACATTTCATTAAGCAACTTAATGCTTAACTTATATTTTCCTCAAATATTTAAGCTTACCTATAGAAACCTCAGAGTCATCAGTAAATTCAATAAGCTCTAGATCCTCAACCGGTTTAACTTTTATTGTGATCCATTTAAACTTTTTAATGGATTCTTCTAATACATTAACTTTAATAAACGCTGGGGCATTTCTTCCACATAATGGAGGAAATCCCTTATAGCTCCAACTCTTCTAATTCTAAGGTGAGATACTGAAGTCTTGTCGGATCTATTTGGATTGATTTCAATCTCGATCTTCTTATCAACATTATTAACTTTCTTACCTTTATCCTTAGTTTTCGACACCTAACACAACACACATAATAACAACTTAAGTTAGTGAGGAGTGACATCAATCATATCATATCGACACCATATCAGTAACTTTGACATCCTAGAGGCATGTACACACTTTTCACAGAAAATACACTTGTTTTCGATCGAGCATTGGCTAAACACGTATCTCTGATAATAATAAATGTAACACCCATTCTCCGTATATGTCCCCGTACACGAGTCATAGATGTCACATGACTTTTAAAACATAACTGTACTTGAAAACCAGTAAAATATTTTTTATAAAATTTAATATTATAATATTTAAAATGTCCATTCATTATCTACTAATATATAAATAGCATTTTGAAAACCATCACATAGTAGCTTAAGTTCGAATATAATATAGTACTATTTTTGCAACAAGTGCACCATCATTCTTCATTGATAATCGAGCATTCAAAGCTTTTAAAGCATAAAATGTCTTACGACAAACTGCATCATCTACCACATTAGCCTTTCTAGGATGCTAGTTAATAATCATGTCATAGTATTTTAGAAGTTCTATTCATCTCCTTTGCCTTAGATTTAATTCTTTTCAAGTGAGCAAATACTTCAAACTTTTGTGATATGTATAAATATAACATCACTCACCATATAATTAGTGGCGCCAAATCTTCAAAGTGAACACAACAACTGCCAACTCTAAGTCATGAGTCGGGTAATTATGTTCATGTGTCTTTAACTGTCTTGAAGATAGACTACCACTTTATCTTCTTGAATTAACACACATCCCAAACCATTATGGGATGCATTATTGTAAATAACATAATATTTTCCTGACTCTGGTACTAAAACTGGAGCTTATGTCAGAATCTTCTTAAGCATGTCGAAGCTTTCTTGGCACTTTTCAGTCCAAACAAATGATACATCTTTCCTGATTAACTTAGTAAGTGGAGAAGTAATCATCGAGAAATTCTTCTCGAATCTCCGATAATAGTCAGCTAATCCCAAGAAACTTCAAACCTTATAAACATTCTTCAGAGTTTTTCACTCTATAATTGTTTGTACTTTCTTGGGATATACTTTGATTCATTCTGTTGAAATCACATGGTCAAGAAAATCCACTTTCGATAACCAAATTCACATTTTAAAAACTTGGCATAAATCTTTTTATCTCGCAAAGTTTGAAGTATAATGTGGAGATTTGCATCGTGCTTTTCTTTGGTCTTAGAATACACCAAAATATCATCGATGAACACGACCACGAACTGATCCAAATATAGATGAAACACCCGATTCATCAAATCCATAAATGCTGCTGGAGCATTGGTAAATCCAAGAAACTTCACACGAACTCATAGTGATCGTATAGGGTTCTAAAGGTTGATTTTGGAACATTTTCTTCCTTAATCATTAACTGGTGATACCCGAACTGAAGATATATCTTCGAAAACATTGATGCACCTTTGAGCTGATCAAACATATCATCGATCCTCGGTAAAGGGTACTTGTTCTTTATTCAGCTGACGGAAATCTATACAGAGCCGTATTGATCTACCCTTCTTTTTAACAAGAATACCAGTGCACCCCATGAAGACACACTAGGTCTAATAAAGCCTCGATCAAGTAGCTCTAGCAATTGAGCCTTAAGCTCTCTGATTTCCTTTGGAGCCATTCAATAAGGGGTCATCAAAATATTAGCAATACCCGAAAAATATCAATCTTCAACTCCACTTATCGATCAGGAAGTAAACTGGGTAATTCATTAGGAAATACATCTAGAATTCTCAAACCATTGGAATATCCTCCAGTCGGACTTAAGATGTTCGGGTGTCAATGACATTTTCCAGGAAAGTTGTGTAGCTTTTTGCCATCAATTTTATGGCTGTCGCTGCTGATATCACATTGGACAATGATTTTGCTTTTTCTCCAATTACTATTATCTCAGTACCCTCTACATCTTTTATAAATAGTCACTTCATGTGGAAATCTACTTATCCATAATGCTGTGATAACCAATCCCTGCCCAATATGATCTCAAACTCATCAAACAGTAACTCTATAAGATTCGTCAAGAATATAACCCCTTGAATCTTTACCGAAAAATTTCTACTAATTTGTGTAACTCTGGTACTATAATCCATCATATTTGTAGCTATCATATCACTATCAATGGGTTCTAACAGAATACCTTTATCTCTGACTAATTTCGAACTAACATAGGAATGTGTAGAACCCGGATCAACCAAAACAAATAAAGGCTTATTATAAAGATTGAAAGTACCTACTATAATTTTAGGTTTATTGTGATCTTCATTAGTCTTGCTATTGTAGATTCTGGCTGGAGCATGTCCATCGGACTATAAGGATGTCTATGAATATCCCTTCCCTCTGCCTCAGCCTCAGCCTCAACCACCTCGCTGAGACACGGGTACAGACCTCTTCGTCTACATTGATCTCTCACCTGCTAGTGGACAGTCTCTGATAAAATGACAAGTGTCTCCACAATGAAAACATGCCCCTAAACCTGCTCTATAAGTCCCAGGGTAATATTTACCGCACTGCTGGCATAATGGAAATTAACCCTATGACTGAGCTGATCTAGAAGCTCCAGTAGCTGATGTCTGTGACTGACAACCTTTTTCCTTTACATTAGATCCCTTACAACCAGAAGCACAATCGTTGGATTTATTCTATTACTAAGAACCTAAACCTCATCCTCTTTTAGACTGGAAGAGGATGATGCTCATGATCTCTTGGATTGTCGTCTATGATGAATCATAAGTTTTTCATCTTGGGCCATTTCCAAATCCTTGGCTTTATTTACAACTTCTTGAAAAGTGGCCAGATTTGCAGTTAACAGAAGTTCCTTCAATCTGGGGTGAAAACCCCAAATAAACTTCTAGCATACATCTTTCTCCGTAAGAACCATCTCTGAAGCATATAAAGCAAGTTTATTAAACTCACATCATACTCATAAACAACTTTGTTACCCTAGATTTAATTGAAAAGGTCCTACTTCATCTTAGTAATAAACTGATCCCCGATATATTTCCTCTTAAAAGCCTCCTAGAAGAATTGTCAGGTAATCGATCAGCAAGAACACGAGTAGTCACATTCTTCCACCATATACGATGTTGGCCTTACAATAATGAGACTATGCCCTCCAGTCATTCCTCTTCTTAACAGCGAAGACTGTCTAACATGATCTTAACATCATTCAACCACATATCTACCACTACCGAGCCCTCATTTACTTTACCTTTTAAATTTAACAATCCTTAAACTTTTTAATTCTTTCAGAATCGACACTCTCAAGGTTGGAGGAGGAGGAAGAGGCGGAGGGGGGGAGGTGTTGCTGCTGGATGATATCTAGCCAATATAGCCTCTAACAATAGTAAAAATGTCCTCTGATCAAGAGCTAGCACTCTTGGATGTGCATGTGCTCCCTACTGATAATGTCAAATATGAGGTGTACGCTCTACCTCATTACTACTACCACTACCAGTCCCAGTTCCCTCAGAAACCTCATGTTCGGTAGCTCATCTCGAGCCCTCAGAATCTGACATCTAAACAATTACAAACATCTATACGTTAGTAAGGAGGAACATCAGAAATAAAATCATCTGACCAAACCAGATCAATAATTTCAACATCCTAGTGGTATGTACATATTTCTAACATATCATAGGCTCAGTTTAGGCTGAGAATCGGCTAAACCTACAGCTCTGATACCAATAAATGTAACACCCATAGCCCATATACGTCTCAAAATACGAGCTAAATATGTCACAGTAACTTTACAAACTTTCACTGAACATAAATGCTTAAAATTTTGTTTCATTTTAAAATATTTCAACTCAACTTTAAAAATATTATATTAATCAATAATGTCATAAATTAGTATTTAAACATTGAAAATAAAACCAATTTCACGCAGCGATTAAACACTTTTAGTGACATTTTGTAACTATTTAGAACTATCTAAACTCTGTTATTTTTTCAAGCCATTTAAAATATAATTATATATATTCTACTAATTCATAAATACATGTAAAACTAAACTAGACAAAATGAAATGGTCCTAGTTTACTTTTATAGACCATTTAAAATTAAAACTAATAACATAAATATATATGACACTACTAGTCAAAAGTAACATCGAAGATGTCTTACTGATACTTATAATATAGATTATATTCATAAAGATACTCGGGAGGCTCCTCACTGTAAGTCTGTATCTCTATCAGGACCTACGCATGAAAATTTTCACGTGCTAAGTATAACTAAATGAGACAGTAATAAGGTAAGGTGGGATAAACATAAAAGAGTATCATAAATACTCCAAAAAATTAAAATGAATATAAATAAGACATAAAACATTCAAACTGACTTATTCAAGTCCAATACTTCATCGTAACCTGCAAATCAACTTGTTTCATATTCTTATAAAGTTCATAATAAACAATATCAGATAACATGAACATATCATATTTTCTACAAACTTAACATATTAATAACTTGCGTATTTCATTTTCTTAGCCCAAAGTATATTTAAGAGAATATAAGGTATGTGAGTAGAACATAAGGTGATCACTAGGCACATCACGGTGAATATCATAACATATCATAAGATGCACTCCAAGTGCAAATCATAACATAAGCACCGGTAGTGCTAATCATAATTTACACTAGTGTATCATAACCTAACTTGAATGTACTCAACTTAATGGCATGCCAAATGTACCTACGACTCTCAATGCAACATATAATGAGCTTATAAATCATAATATATTTATTTATTTATCAACATCTTAAAATCATAAACATTTAAAATTCATCATCATAAACATCGTATTTGGGCAGTTCATACCCTAAATCATTCATAAAACTTCATGCAAATATTATGGAAATAATACACAATTAAAATCATAAATCATATTTTAAAAATAATATGAAGTTGACTTATTACAAGTCGTCCTCGATCATAATAATTAAATAAATAAATTGCACTCACCTTTGCCTCACTACCAAACTTTATATAATGCTCCTTACTCTTGTGCTTTGTTATTTCTTTTCGGATCGCTCAATTCGTTAGGTTTATCTTGATCTGAAAACATCATATAATAATATAAAAATTTAAATTATATGTTAGTATCGTACTAACATAATCTAAACTCAATATTATAAAATAAAAATCTATAAATAAAATCGATATAAAACTAAATCGTACTTCCGTCATAATTTCAAACTTCTCAAACATACTCTTTAAATTCCATAAATATTTATTTCTATCATTAACCCTCAACTTTTGCCAATTTCACAATCAAGCCATTAATTATGAATTCTTTCTAGAATTTACCTTAACTTTTCCATTAAACTCATAATGGTCCTTCACCATTATGATTATTGCACATTAATTACCAAATTTTCAGCACCTTAATAAAATTCTCAAATCAATACTTAAGCATTCAAAAACTTGCATTTTCATCCCAAAGTTTTTTAAACTTTTCGAATTCAACTATCCATCTTTATAAACTTGTAACTTGATCCCAACTCCACCTTTAAACTCAAAAATAAACATATAAATAAAATTTCCAGCAATGTATAGGTTTTTATCCAAATGATACTTTCACATTTGATAAGCTTGCAACTAAGTCCTTAAAGCATCAAGACCTTTCGAATTCCACCTTGTAATTTACCAAATTTGCAATTTGGTTCCAAACAACTTTTCAACATAAAATTCCTGCATTACATAATTAAAATTCAACATTGAACAACCCTAATTATCATATTCTTGCTATAATGTACCACAATTATCAAAACTTGTGAATTAGTTCTTTTTCTATTTTAAGCTTCCAAATTGATCCAAATAATTATCCAAATTACATAGAACACTTCTAATATCAATTCTAGACCATAGGAAATTTTTCAACATTTTCCCCTAATTTATTCCCCTATGGTAGAATACAATAAGTCCTCTAAGACTTGGTTTCCATTCAATTTCAAGCATGAATTCAACTTTATTACATCAAATTCATGTTATTCTAACCACCATAACATCAATTTTCATCAAAATCCAATCATTTCCAAAAACCCTAGTTAGGCCAAATTCACTACAAGGCTTTACACTTAGTTTAAATCATCATACAAGCCTTAGAATTAATCTCCAACACCTATAACTTAATAATCTTTCATAAAATTTGCAAAATTAAACATGTTCTTCATGAACCCAAATCCTCAATCTCATCATCCAATCAGGTTTAGCATGTATTTCTTATACCAAATGATAGAGAATTTGATGGAGAACATTTTTTTATTTCGTAACTTAATCCAAAATCCTACTAAAATAGCTCAAAAATGAAAAGAATTTTTTTTTCACCAGGTAGGGGTTCACGATAGCAAGCTGATAGAGAAGAAGAAGAAGAACTCTTGATTTTTCTAGTAACTGTCATAATACACATGACACTTAAAGTAATTTAATTGAATTTAAAATTTTAACTTTGACTTTCTACTTTGACCATGTAAGTTTTTAAAATTGCATTTTAGTCACTAAAGTTTATGATGTTCGACCAAATCTGAAAAAATAAATTGATATGTGCTAAATTTATCCGATCTAAAATATGGAAATAATATTTCCAACCCTTATCTAACGTCCTTCAAATTTTCATAAAATTCTGGTTCGATCTGATTATTCGATTTTTGTACCGAACTGTATCGCTTTATAACTTTTAATACAAATCTCTTACTGAAAGTTTGATTACCATGAAAATTCTTGCTTTAGGCCAAACTATTCATTTACGGGATAAAATATATAACTTTTCAAAATTATATTTTTGGTTCTTGAAATTTTACAAAGTTTATACTTTAGCCACTAATCTTTCAAAACTTACATTTTAATCACTAACAAAAATTTGGGGTATTACATGGACGATTCGTAAAGAATTTTTTATGATTCCCTCCCCACTTACCAAGTTATTAGGAAAGATGTATTGTTTATTTGGACTGATAAGTGACAAAGAAGCTAATGGTGCGGAATAATAAATTTAGCTAAATTTGATAGTGTGGAATGTAAGTCACGAAAATCATCATAAATTCTACAGAGGTATTAGAAAGTGATTTTTCATAGATTGATAAGTGAATCAAGTATTATGTGAGACAAGAAGAAACTAATTTCGATGTGTATAAAAAATATGTGAATTTTTAACCGATGATAAGTCAGAAACTAGAATAGCAAATTCTGCTCAAGGCAGATTCTGTGGGTTAGATTAGAAAATTCGCTAGAAATTGTAGAAGATAAACTAGAAAAAGTGCTTTATATGGTTAGACTCGTATTCGAGTATAGTTTCTGATGGAACTAATGGAATAATTTTTAAGTGAATAGATTAATACATATATTACTCCTTTACAAGTAGCGCAGACTGCTAAAATAAGAAATGTGTGATAAGTTCTGCAAGCTACAAGGATTACATGAATTATGGTGGCGTCTCTCATATCGGTATGAGAAGTGTATTAGTGCAAGAAGAAAAATAAATGACCTATGTTTCAATGAAAACTACAGATTCGTGAAGGAAAAATTTTCCAGTTTATGGTTAAAAGATAACAGTTATTGTGCTTACTTGAAGATAATAGCCCAATGGAAGTGTAGTGCGTTATGATTCAACTACATTGACCATAAAAGAAAAGAAAAATTGAAGGGTGGTTTAAATTAGGAAGTTGAAGTGAAGCAAAGGATGTGGATAGGACTTCTTAAGGGTTATAAGTGAATTATTAATCATGGTTTAGGAAAAGCTAACGTGGAACCTGACGCGTTACGTGAAAATGGAAAAGAATTTGAATGCACATTGTCATATGATTTTCTTGAACGTTCATTTAAGGAATACTTAATCTAAGATATGGTGGTTAATTAAGTTTGTATACTTCATCTTATTTCAATAAGTGGAACGGTAAGATTGTTCTATTACATGAAGTACGATCTTAATGTTGTCTGGGAAGAGCCAAGGTTTACCTAAAGATTTTGGAAATTGATGTGTTAAGCCTTGGAAATTTAATTTTAATCCAACATTGTTTTTCATTTTTAAACAGATGAATAGTTTAAGTAAAATAGTTAGATTTCAGAAGAAGTACATGATATATAAAGTTGAATTCAAAGTATCTAGTGAAAAAGAAATTATTTTCAGAAAAACTTATATAGAATAATAGTTATTGAACAAAAGTCAAGAGGACTACCTATGAAGTCTAACAAGAAAAGAAACTGAGATTAAGGTAGAAATTACCCTAATGAATCTCAAGATAATCATTGATCGACAGATGTTTTAATCGGATTTGAAAAGAGAAAGAGATTAAGTAGCAAGTTAAGGATAAAATGTTATCAAGGGAGAAAGTACTTTGAACCCAATAGCAAAGAATATCAAGCTGAGAATTTATGTATCTATATGAGGTTATTAAAGGATTTGACCTAGTTGCTTATTCATGAGCTTTGTCCCATAGAATAAGATTCGCAAGGTATTTTGTATATCGACACTTCAAAGGTGTCGTTTGGATTCTCCATGTGTTGTTATATCGAAGAATATATAGATTCAAATGAACTTAACTACGAAGAACAATTTATAAGGATGTTAGAGAAAGAAGTTAGAGTGTTGAGAGTTCAAGTGATGCTAGTTGTTAAAGTTCTTTGAAAGAAACAAGAAGTTAAGAAAAATATATAAGAATATGAAGAATATCATAAAGGTGGTGCTTTAATATGTTGAATCAAGTATGTATGGAAAATAAGAGGATGAATTTTCTTAAGGGGGAATTGTAATACTCTAAAATTAGAGGATGGATTTTCTTAAAGGATAGCATGGAGGTAATTTTTTAGATTAATTAATGACAATTTTGACTTTTTGGTTAAAATGAATTTTTAATTCATTTTTCAAGGGTTTTTAAAGTGAGGACAAGGATATATTCTACATGAAATTTCAAGAATGTTCTCTCCTTCTTATTCAGCTGGCCAAAAACACCACAGTCAAGGTGAGCAAATTTTCTTTTTCATTTTTGATCTATTTTTAGTGAGATTTAGAACTAAGTTCTGAAATAAGAAAATGTTCTACACTAAATTCTCTACAAATTGGTATAAATATCTTATTGATTCATGCTTGAATGGTGAAATGAGTATTTATGGTAGATGAAGGAGACATGAGAATTTAATGAAATAAGGTTGAATTAAGGTGCTAGTAGTGTTGTAGAATTAAAATCAAACATAAAAGTTGATTGGAAATCATTGAGAATATGAAATTCGTTCGCTGCTTAGGATTAAAGCACACAAAGCTTTGAGTGTCGATTTCATCCTAATACTAGTTTAACTTGAAACAAGAGAATAATTCATTGTGGGATTGATGGAATCAATTATGATTCGTTGCGCAAAAGTAATGGGTTTTAATTCTGTTGCTCAACTACATTCGTTTGCAATAGTTTATTTCGATTTGTATTTTTGGCCATATCAAATTAATTGCTTGACTTTTATCTTTCAAATTATGAATTAGAAAGATTTGTAAAGGGAACAGTTCTAAGCGTAATTCAAGGAATTCATTGGGTTTCGGTGTTCCTTCTAACTATGAATCCTTGGCCTTGATTTCTATATTGATTAACGATGGAAGTAAATCCGATAGGACTATTTTAGATACTTTTGAAATGTTGGGATAGACTTGAAAGAAAACCTTGTTGGTGGCTAATTGTGAAATGTTGAAAGGTTAAGTGAGTGGTTGTGATGAATGATTAATTAAGGGACTTGAAAGGTTATTTTATTAGAGTTAAACTTAGTTTTAATTTATGAAGGAAAATTAGTATCGGATATGCATTGATAACATTTTTAGGATTTTTATTTGAATTCGATTATATTATATTAGTTAAAGTACTAATTCATAGTCAAAATTTTATATGTCGGGAAATCGACATTCATGTAAATCGTGATCGAAATCAAACTCAAAGCGAACTAAAATAAAAGGATAAAGTTAGAGATTAAGGCGAAAGTAGCATTAAAGCGTAGTGAGGCAATAGGTGAGACCAACTAAACTTTTTATTAAAGATAATACAAGGACGATTTGCGATGAGTTAATCTCGATTGATTTTTATAGAAAATATTTTAAAATAGTATTTTTTAATATATAATTTCATTAATTTATTTTATTTTATAGCATATGTTTATTTTGGGTATGAACTACCCAATATGAAATTTATTAAATTTTATTATATTCGAATGTATGGTTATTTTATATGCAAAATAATATATGATTTTAATAAGCCCATTGTATGTAAGTGAGTTAGTGGTACAATTGGCATGCCATGAGGTGGAGTGTTGTTGATCGATCACACAGAGGTACATTTATGTACAACATAATTATCGGATACATTTATGTATTCAGGATTCATAGGTACAATGTTGTTGTGTTCTATAGTAATTATAGGATACATTTATGTTGTTGTACATTCACAGGGTACCTATGGAGTAATTATAGGCACTAAATGTGCAACGTAGTCTTCGGCAGTTATACTGCACCTAGCATAGAACACTCAATCATGGACTGAAATACCATATATTCTCATGACAATACAGTGGGTAATGATATGATTGGAAATAGAATAGTATAGAATTGATACAGTTGTAAAGGTAAAGAATTTTGATAATTATTTATGTTTTATATATGTTTTATTTAATAACGTTTTTATATAATATTACTTATTTTATATGTTGTTTATTTTATTATGTTGACTCACTAAGTGTAAACTTAGCGTGTGAGTGTTTCACACGTATGTATAAGTGAGAAGGAAAAATATGGAGCGTATCAACATCATTTCTAAGGAGTTAGGCCCACCAGCAGAATCAGTAAGGACATCGTATTTATTAATTTATCAGTTAGTGGCATGTATATTAAAGAGTTTTAGCTGCTCTGATTCAAATTTATTTAAGTTGTTTTCATTTAAGATATATATATATATATATATATATATATATATATATATATATATATATATATATATATATATATATATAACTTTTAAATGGAATATTATTATATACGAATAGTGTTTTATTTCCGTATAGATATATTTTATATTATGGTTTTAAATGCAAATAATTATTTTAATGTCGAATTTTTAAAAGGAAAAAATTATCGATTAAACAATATATGTTTTATACGATTGGTGTAACAGCTCATATACGTGGACGTATTTGGGATAGAGGTGTTTTAATTATGAATTTAGGTATAATTTCAGAGATTACTATGTGAATCTCAAGACTTCATGGGACATGACTTGTAATTTAACCAAATGTTATGGTATAAACATTTTTATGATGTTTTTCATTTATGTTTCTAGACCTTAACTCAGTTAATTCTTGGTTTATTTTATTATGATTTTTAATGGACGTGTTTGTTTTATATTTTGTTGCTTATGTAATATGTGAGGTTGCTACCATGTGAGTATAGATGGGTACAAGATGAGTGATGGGTATCCAATTAGGTAGTGGGTATGGGTATGAATTTTGGAATGTACCCGCATGAGCGAGTGTGGATTTAAAAATTTTACCCATCGTGAATGATGGGTAGGTGGTGGATACGAAAATATTACATGGATATGGGGATGGTGAAAGCCGTATCTTCACCCGCCGCCAATTTGTCATCCCTAACTAAAAGTAAGAAAAGTATTGATACCCTTTTGGTAGTATCAATACTATATGTTGTGTTCAGATTCTTGTAAGAAAAATTGGTATTGATATTAAATGAGTATCGATATTGTTTTACACAATAGTACTGATAACATGAAATCTTAGTATCGATACTGGTTAAGCCTAGTGGTCTTTAATGACTAGTTTATTTAAACATTACAAGGCATTATCGATACTCTTAGCCTGAGTACTAATACTACCTATTCTGGGTTGTTTTGTTTTAGAAAAAGAAATAATCTCCAACAACTCCAAAATATTCCCAACGGTTAGAAATGACCACAAACTCATTCTTACATATAAAAATAAGTTTATGACACTTGAAGAAGGTTAAGACACCTATCCAAGCAATCAAGATCAAGAGAAAAGCTTTTCATTTTTTTATTTTTTCTCTTATACATAGAATATTTTTCTAACCTTAATTTGTAAATATCTACCTTTGAGAGGTTTTTCTTGATTACATCTTTTACCTTTTGTAAAATGGGAGTTGTTTTAGTTTAGCCATTGAAAACTATGAAATTTGTAAATGTTACTCTTGAACCTAGAAAATGAAAGAACAAATTAGTGGATTTGTTAGAAAATCCTTAGTGTGGAGCTAAGGTAGTGGATATAGACTTCATTACGGAAGTTGAACCACTATAAATCTTTATGCTACTTTTTCATATTATTTCTTTTCAATTCCCAAATATTTCAAAAGGCCAATTTACCCCCTCTTGGCTATTTTTGGTTGATTCATAGAGTCTAAAATCCTAACAATTAGTATCAGAGATTGACTCATTTGAAGGTTTTACAACCTCTTGAGGTGATCCTTGAAGTAGATCTATCAATTCTTGACGCAATCGAGAATATGACTTCCACATCTAACTCCTACTACCTTGAGGACTCTCACTTCATCATAAGGCTTCTTTACTTCAATGAAGTAAATTATTCTTATTGGAAGAATATGATGATATTGTTTATCCAAGTCACCGACCTTGCGGTTTAGGATGCCATCATCGACGATTCTCTTGCCCCTTTAAGGAATCAATCGGAATGAACATATGAAGATATGAAGCTTACTTAACTCAATTTCGAATCCATCCACATCTATTTTTATGCTCTTGACCTGAATGAATATAGTAGAGCATCTTCATGCTCTAATGCTAAGAAGATTTGGAATAAGTTATAGGTGACCCATTAAGGAACAAGCCAAGTGAAGAAGTCCAAGATTGGCATTCTCACTCTCAACTATGATACCTTCAAGATGAAGTTTGATGAAAATATAAAGATGATGTTCGATCGATTCACTTAGACGATCATTGAGCTTAAAGGTTTTGGGAAGGTATATCCTAATCAATAAGTAGTGTGTAACACCCCGACCCGTACCCGACCCGGATACGACTCTGAAGTGTCACATTGACTTTTCAACTCTTTGTCTCTTCAAAAATTTGACTAAAATTTGAATTTTATTAGAAAAATGAAAACATAATTACAAAATATATCAGAGCATCTATAATTTAAATATTTTTTGTACATGGCAACCAAATTTACTATAACAAAAACACATACAATACAAATTTTTCTGATCTGACAGTCTTCACCAATATGCTGACCTTTCTTTGCTTACTCGGCTTACACCTCGAATCTCTTTGAACCTACATGTCAAATAATCACACGCTAAGTCTATGACTTAGTGAGGCATAATGAGCATATTAAAGAAATAACATTTATATTATTTTCAAAATAACATTAAGTAAAAAAAAAACTATATTCTTCATAACTTATAACATATATTACTCTACATTGATTACTTTATAACTATTTGATACTTGATTATACATTTCCTTAAAAACATTTCATATCATAAAATATCAAACTACAAATTTCATCGTATAAATAATAGTAATACATAAAACCAACTTGGTAAACCAAATTTGTTTCACATAACCTGTGAAACAATATTTAGTATGCCCATCATACCTATAAATCAATATTTTTCCAAAGTATCCATTTATTTAACCAATTTATGTCGAATGAGAATGTAAGGTACATGAGTTGCACCTAAGTGCTAAATGAAAGCATAGGTTCTGTGATGACAACAACACTATACTAAGGTAATGAAATAGTAATTCACATAGTACTGATATGAAAATACAACATATGCATTAAATAAAATCGACTGATAACCATCATACACAAAGTATGTCGAAATGCACCTATGACTCTCAATGCACATACAATAGGCCTTTAAATCAATTTTGCAGATTAAACATTTATTCAAAAACATTGATAGCTGTTAAAACAATATAGAAGTTCATCCATCTATTTTAGAGCAGTTCATACTTTAAAATTATTTGTAAAAATATTTTCATAAACTTTATGAAAATAATTCACAATACGATAAAACATGCTTTTATAAAAACATTCGAGGTTGACTCATCGCAAGTCATCCTCATATCATATAAGTACATAATAAATGCACTCACATTTGCCTCACATAAGCCCTAAGCAACACCTTTTCACTTTCACCTTATCCTTAAAAGTCAATTTGTTCGACACTTGCTTTCAATCGAATCTACACATTAACATGATTAATATGAATATCGGAGCTCAATTAACATCTAACCAATTAACCTATACTTAAGAGAAATGAAACACCAAATTTAACATTTCAGACTGAATAGTATTGGTACTCTTCTTGTAGTATCGATCCTTATCTTCTATGGTACTGATATCTACTTCAATATCGATACCATTTTGATATTCTGGAATTTCATATTTACTTACAGTATCGATACCTTACTCTTGGTATCGATACCTTCACATCAATATCAATACTTCTTCAACCAGTATCGATATTGTTCATCCGGTTTATATTATTTCCTTCAATTTAACCTTATAGTGTCGGTATTTTTCTTCCAGTATCGATACCCTTACCTAGAAATCACCTATTTCACTTTGAAATTTACCCAAACTTCACTTAAATCTCTTATCATTAACTCTATTCAAGCCCTTAAACTCATTTACACTTATTACCACAAACTTATATCCATTAAAACCCCTTTAACATCTAAAATCTTACTTAGAACTCTTGAAACTAAAAATCATATTAATTTTTCAAACATGTTCTCAATATTTCTAAGACTTCAAATACCTTAATTAGGCCTTTGACAAGTCAAATATGCCTTTAGAATCAAGTTACTAACCAAATTTCAACATTTCACTTAAAAACCCACCTTACTAATTCACCAATAAATCCTCAATCCTTTAGCTTCAAATAATCTTTAAGATTCCTTACGTTTCTATACCACCCAAGGACCAACTCAAAACCGAAAGAAAACCCAACTTGAAAATTAACTCACCTTAGCAAGGAGCTTCACCGATAAGAGGAGAAGAGAAGATGAAGATGAGTCTCAAGACTTTTTTTTCCTTTTCTTTAATTCTCCACATGCTTAAATACCCATTTAAAATGAATTTTAATTTATTTTCCTTATAAAAGACCATAACGCCCCTCCATTCTTCTCTATTTGATAGTAAGTCCTAAACAATAATTCCCAAATTAATCCTTAAACTTTTCGATTTATCAAAATTAAACCAATAACTTTTAAATCCTTACACTTTAGTTACTGACCCGTACCCGACCCGGATACGACTCTGAAGTGTCACATTGACTTTTCAACTCTTTGTCTCTTCAAAAAATTGACTAAAATTTGAATTTTATTAGAAAAATGAAAACATAAATACAAAATATATCAGAGCATCTATAATTTAAATATTTTTTGTACATGGCAACCAAATTTACTATAACAAAAACACATACAATACAAATTTTTCTGATCTGACAGTCTTCACCAATATGCTGACCTTTCTTTGCTTACTCGGCTTATACCTCGAATCTCTTTGAACCTACATGTCAAACAATCACACGCTAAGTCTATGACTTAGTGAGGCATAATGAGCATATTAAAGAAATAACATTTATGTTATTTTCAAAATAACATTAAGTAAAAAAACACTATATTCTTCATAACTTATAACATATATTACTCAACATTGATTACTTTATAACTATTTGATACTTGATTGTACATTTCCTTAAAAACATTTCATATCATAAAATATCAAACTACAAATTTCATCGTATAAATAATAGTAATACATAAAACCAACTTGGTAAACCAAATTTCTTTCACATAACCTGTGAAACAATATTTAGTATGCCCATCATACCTATAAATCAATATTTTTCCAAAGTATCCATTTATTTAACCAATTTATGTCGAATGAGAATGTAAGGTACATGAGTTGCACCTAAGTGCTAAATGAAAGCATAGGTTCTGTGATGACAACAACACTATACTAAGGTAATGAAATAGTAATTCACATAGTACTGATATGAAAATACAACATATGCATTAAATAAAATCGACTGATAACCATCATACACAAAGTATGTCGAAATGCACCTATGACTCTCAATGCACATACAATAGGCCTTTAAATCAATTTTGCAGATTAAACATTTATTCAAAAACATTGATAGCTGTTAAAACAATATAGAAGTTCATCCATCTATTTTAGAGCAGTTCATACTTTAAAATTATTTGTAAAAATATTTTCATAAACTTTATGAAAATAATTCACAATACGATAAAACATGCTTTTATAAAAACATTCGAGGTTGACTCATCGCAAGTCATCCTCATATCATATAAGTACATAATAAATGCACTCACATTTGCCTCACATAAGCCCTAAGCAACACCTTTTCACTTTCACCTTATCCTTAAAAGTCAATTTGTTCGACACTTGCTTTCAATCGAATCTACACATTAACATGATTAATATGAATATCGGAGCTCAATTAACATCTAACCAATTAACCTATACTTAAGAGAAATGAAACACCAAATTTAACATTTCAGACTGAATAGTATTGGTACTCTTCTTGTAGTATCGATCCTTATCTTCTATGGTACTGATATCTACTTCAATATCGATACCATTTTGATATTCTGGAATTTCATATTTACTTACAGTATCGATACCTTACTCTTGGTATCGATACCTTCACATCAATATCAATACTTCTTCAACCAGTATCGATATTGTTCATCCGGTTTATATTATTTCCTTCAATTTAACCTTATAGTGTCGGTATTTTTCTTCCAGTATCGATACCCTTACCTAGAAATCACCTATTTCACTTTGAAATTTACCCAAACTTCACTTAAATCTCTTATCATTAACTCTATTCAAGCCCTTAAACTCATTTACACTTATTACCACAAACTTATATCCATTAAAACCCCTTTAACATCTAAAATCTTACTTAGAACTCTTGAAACTAAAAATCATATTAATTTTTCAAACATGTTCTCAATATTTCTAAGACTTCAAATACCTTAATTAGGCCTTTGACAAGTCAAATATGCCTTTAGAATCAAGTTACTAACCAAATTTCAACATTTCACTTAAAAACCCACCTTACTAATTCACCAATAAATCCTCAATCCTTTAGCTTCAAATAATCTTTAAGATTCCTTACGTTTCTATACCACCCAAGGACCAACTCAAAACCGAAAGAAAACCCAACTTGAAAATTAACTCACCTTAGCAAGGAGCTTCACCGATAAGAGGAGAAGAGAAGATGAAGATGAGTCTCAAGACTTTTTTTTCCTTTTCTTTAATTCTCCACATGCTTAAATACCCATTTAAAATGAATTTTAATTTATTTTCCTTATAAAAGACCATAACGCCCCTCCATTCTTCTCTATTTGATAGTAAGTCCTAAACAATAATTCCCAAATTAATCCTTAAACTTTTCGATTTATCAAAATTAAACCAATAACTTTTAAATCCTTACACTTTAGTTACTGACCCGTACCCGACCCGGATACGACTCTGAAGTGTCACATTGACTTTTCAACTCTTTGTCTCTTCAAAAAATTGACTAAAATTTGAATTTTATTAGAAAAATGAAAACATAAATACAAAATATATCAGAGCATCTATAATTTAAATATTTTTTGTACATGGCAACCAAATTTACTATAACAAAAACACATACAATACAAATTTTTCTGATCTGACAGTCTTCACCAATATGCTGACCTTTCTTTGCTTACTCGGCTTATACCTCGAATCTCTTTGAACCTACATGTCAAACAATCACACGCTAAGTCTATGACTTAGTGAGGCATAATGAGCATATTAAAGAAATAACATTTATGTTATTTTCAAAATAACATTAAGTAAAAAAACACTATATTCTTCATAACTTATAACATATATTACTCAACATTGATTACTTTATAACTATTTGATACTTGATTGTACATTTCCTTAAAAACATTTCATATCATAAAATATCAAACTACAAATTTCATCGTATAAATAATAGTAATACATAAAACCAACTTGGTAAACCAAATTTCTTTCAC
The DNA here is from genome assembly GCF_006381635.1 of Hibiscus syriacus. Classification (NCBI taxonomy): domain Eukaryota; kingdom Viridiplantae; phylum Streptophyta; class Magnoliopsida; order Malvales; family Malvaceae; genus Hibiscus; species Hibiscus syriacus. Next base: position 8,530,475 of record NW_024063538.1, on the reverse strand, counting down.
ATAACCTGTGAAACAATATTTAGTATGCCCATCATACCTATAAATCAATATTTTTCCAAAGTATCCATTTATTTAACCAATTTATGTCGAATGATAATGTAAGGTACATGAGTTGCACCTAAGTGCTAAATGAAAGCATAGGTCCTATGATGACAACAACACTATACTAAGGTAATGAAATAGTAATTCACATAGTACTGATATGAAAATACAACATATGCATTAAATAAAATCGACTGATAACCATCATACACAAAGTATGTCGAAATGCACCTATGACTCTCAATGCACATACAATAGGCCTTTAAATCAATTTTGCAGATTAAACATTTATTCAAAAACATTGATAGCTGTTAAAACAATATAGAAGTTCATCCATCTATTTTAGAGCAGTTCATACTTTAAAATTATTTGTAAAAATATTTTCATAAACTTTATGAAAATAATTCACAATACGATAAAACATGCTTTTATAAAAACATTCGAGGTTGACTCATCGGCAAGTCATCCTCATATCATATAAGTACATAATAAATGCACTCACATTTGCCTCACATAAGCCCTAAGCAACACCTTTTCACTTTCACCTTATCCTTAAAAGTCAATTTGTTCGACACTTGCTTTCAATCGAATCTACACATTAACATGATTAATATGAATATCGGAGCTCAATTAACATCTAACCAATTAACATATACTTAAGAGAAATGAAACACCAAATTTAACATTTCAGACTGAATAGTATTGGTACTCTTCTTGTAGTATCGATCCTTATCTTCTATGGTACTGATATCTACTTCAATATCGATACCATTTTGATATTCTGGAATTTCATATTTACTTACAGTATCGATACCTTACTCTTGGTATCGATACCTTCACATCAATATCAATAATTCTTCAACCAGTATCGATATTGTTCATCCGGTTTATATTATTTCCTTCAATTTAACCTTATAGTGTCGGTATTTTTCTTCCAGCATCGATACCCTTACCTAGAAATCACCTATTTCACTTTGAAATTTACCCAAACTTCACTTAAATCTCTTATCATTAACTCTATTCAAGCCCTTAAACTCATTTACACTTATTACCACAAACTTATATCCATTAAAACCCCTTTAACATCTAAAATCTTACTTAGAACTCTTGAAACTAAAAATCATATTAATTTTTCAAACATGTTCTCAATATTTCTAAGACTTCAAATACCTTAATTAGGCCTTTGACAAGTCAAATATGCCTTTAGAATCAAGTTACTAACCAAATTTCAACATTTCACTTAAAACCCCACCTTACTAATTCACCAATAAATCCTCAATCCTTTAGCTTCAAATAATCTTTAAGATTCCTTACGTTTCTATACCACCCAAGGACCAACTCAAAACTGAAAGAAAACCCAACTTGAAAATTAACTCACCTTAGCAAGGAGCTTCACCGATAAGAGAAGAAGAGAAGATGAAGATGTGTCTCTAGACTTTTTTTTCCTTTTCTTTAATTCTCCACATGCTTAAATACCCATTTAAAATGAATTTTAATTTATTTTCCTTGTAAAAGACCATAACGCCCCTCCATTCTTCTCTATTTGATAGTAAGTCCTAAACAATAATTCCCAAATTAATCCTTAAACTTTTCGATTTATCAAAATTAAACCAATAACTTTTAAATCCTTACACTTTAGTTACTGACCCGAGGTTTGGGGTATTACAATTCTTCCCCTTAAGAAAATTCATCCTTGAATTTTTATTGCACAAAGAGATGAGGAACTTGTCTCCTTATGCCCTCTTTATTCTTCCATGACCTTTATTTCTTTATATGATTTCTTCAAAAGCTTTAACTAACTGAATATTCTATTTCCTTAATGGTTTGATTCCAAGTACTAAAATTTGTACTGGTTCTTTCTCCTAGATCAAGTCAGATTCTATCTCTTCAAGTGCTATGATGTAAGAAGGATCTAGTCAATATCTCCTGAGACTCGAAACATGAAAGATCTTATGATTCTTTTACATTTCTGGTGGCAATGGTAACAGATAGGCTACTGGTCCAATTCTTTTTAAGATCTCATAAGGTTCAATGAATTTAGTACTGAATTTTTCTTTGCGTCCAGAATGAAGAATCTTCTTCCAATGTGAGACTTTAAGAAACACTTTATCACCTACTTGAAATTCAATTCCCTTTCTATTCAAATCCTCGTAGGATTTTTCTTGATTAGCAGTTATCTTAAGCTTATCTTGAATAATCTTCACTTTATCTTCAACTTATTGGATCGGATTTGTCCTTATTAAGTCTCGATATTTCAATTCTAACCATCTTAATGGTGTCTGGCACTTTTATCCATATAAGTCTTCATACTGAGTTATCTTAATACTTTACTTTAACTTGATGACATGACAACCATTTTAAAAAAAAACTCAAAAAGTAGAATTGTCTTTCAGTTTTGTCGTATCAGCCACTACCTTAACCTTTCATGGTTGCAGTTGATAAACATGTCCTCATTTTTTAAGAAATTATCCATTTTCTGTCTTTTTACTCCTTTGATTCAACATATACTTTTGACTTTTGAGATCCTTATGGATATCACATCATTCATCGAATAATTAATGGTGTTCTATCAACAAAGTATTTCCAATCATTTCTAACTCGAGATCATGAATCAATTGATTTCTTTCATACTTAACTAATTGCTTACAGTGTAACTACAACTTTTCTTCTTGTGCAAACACACACACACACATCCTATAATTATGATATGCATTTCCACCATTTTCTTGGCACTTAATAGTTCCAATAAGTAACATGTCTATCCTCAAAAACTCGGTCAGAGGGAATATAATTGTCTACTATATTTTTATCATCTTAACTGAGTCTACATGGTTAAGGAATACAACCTTAGAAAATCCACATTTACTATTAGTCAACTTAGCATACCATGCTCTCCAAATACTTTAAACTTGATCACCCACTCCTTAACATAACTTCTAAAATCTAAATAATTTGATCGGACTAACCATCAATATGTGGATGGAAAGTAGTGAAAAATTAAATCGAGTTCCGAAGGCCTTGTTAAAAAAAATCAAAATCTTGAAGTAAACCTTAGATCCCATCAGATACAATTAAAATTGGTACTCCATGTAGTCTAACTATCTCCTTGATGTATATTTTTGTATACTTATCCATTGAAAAATTAGTTCAAACCGAAATGAAATGCGTTGTCTTTGTTAACTGCTCCACAATTACCCAAATTGTGTCTTTTTTGTTCGGTGTCAAAGGTAACCCCGTTACGAAATCCATTGAAACTCTTTCTCATTTATACTGAGAACTAAAAATTGTTTACCTTTATTCCAAATTTATTTAATATCTTAATTTCAACATATCAAGCTTATAAGCTACACCTCTTTAAAATCCTTGTCATATTTGGTTCTCTAAACCATTCACTTTAATTTCTTATGTCTTTAATTACCTTATCATATCCTATACTCCTCCATTTCCTTGATTTCTTGTTATATCCTTAACATGTACTTATATTTATTCATCCTTTATTCTAATAAAATTTAATTTTACCTTTGCATTCTTGGGGCTATCTTCTTCTTCCAACAACCAATGGACGTAACATATTAATTTCCATAACTTTCTTATAATCCGTAGAAAGTCATATTCTTTTTCTTTGTTTTACCTTTACTCATAACTCGAAAAGTTTTCCCTTTTTAATTCAAAAACTTCCTTGTGACTTATGTCATCTCTTTTTCTTCGTACTCCAATATCCTTCTCAAATGATATGAAAAGCATCATCATACTACTTGAAATACTTACTAATTGCCAAATTATTGCACCTTCCTAACTTTGGTAATCTACACTCCTTTGTAAAGAATCTCATTCTTTATTATTCCTTATATTCAGAATTTATCCACTTGATCCATCAAAACTAAATTCAATTATTTATCTAACCATTTAAAACACTTCTTCTATTTCAACTTGTACAATTTCTGACAAATTTTCTAATCCAGTTTACATTTAACCCTAACTTCTTATTAACTAAAAATTCCTAATTCCTTATTCATTTTTCGAAATAAATTTCTCTTTCTTCAAACAAAACCCACTTGTTTTATTTGTATCATTTACCACAGTAGAATTATTTTCAAATATCTACTACTACATTGCACTTATTTCTCAGGCTTACTTTTCCAAACTATCAATTTCCAACTGATCTTATTATTACATACATTGTACTTCCTTGTTTCTTACTAATCCAAATAATTGTTTCCCCAATTACTAATAACTTGCTTAGTGAAGAGGGTCTTAGAGAGTTTCTTTCATAATTCTACTCAAATATGATTCATACATATACTAGACTTTCTACCATTCCACCATTATCTTCTTTCGGAAAGTTAAACCATTAACCAAGATTCTACTTCCTATCCTTCCTTTATCTTAACTCTCTTTTTCAATCATCAAAATCTTGTAATCTTTTCTAGCCTCTTTGAATCATTACTTCGAACAATATTCTATTAGGGCTTAACAACAAAATATTTAATCTGCAACCAAAATTATTATACATCCTTGATAACGACTTATATGTTATTTATCCTTGCCTTTGTGGCCTGAAAAATTTATCCATCACTCTATATTGGTATCCTTGTTTTTCCAATTGAGTGGTAGTCTCATTTCAATTTGCTCTTTTACCCAATGTCAAAACATTCCTTTACCAACCTAAAGAAAATTTTGTACAACAATAATCCCTTTTAATTGATCAAAAGATTATAAATCGCCGGAAGAGGATACTTGTTCTTCTTTACTACTTTACTTATTGGACGATAATTTATCCATAATTTTAGAATTTATCTTTCTTCTTACATCTCTTTCTAGAGGTAATTCAGGTAACCCTTACAGATCCACAATTGGATACTTTTAAATAGTGAAAATATGTTTTGACTTAACTATGAAAGTTTGAGTATCCACCTCATCCACTAAGAAGTCTTAACAATCTTATAATAATAACATAATAATAGTTACTTCAAAAATCCCAGTAGGAAACATGTTTACTCTCTTTATAACTTTAGTCTACCATAAACTTGCTTAACCTCTTAGCAGTGATACTACTACATCCAACTTCTCCATTTCAAAACAATGGAAACCATCTAATTAAATTTTCTCATCACTTAGCCAAATATCCGCATAAACATGATATTCCTCAACTCATTCTTTAAACTCGTGAGCTCCTAAACTTTTTATCTCTTTTAACAACATTTATCCTAGGAATCAGAGAAGTAGATGGTTGAAAACACTTCAAAATTGTGTTCAACATCAGAAAATTACTCCCTTAGGCGTATATTATTCACGTTGTTGAATACTACTTTTCTTATTAACTCTGTCCCCCATTTCACTTCAAAATATCTCTTAGTCTTACATATATCAATATATAATTACTTAATCATACTAGCAAGGACAACATACTCATTACACTATCAGATCAGAGATACTTATTATTTCGTTGGCATGTACAAACCAAACATTTTTTACAGTCGACCGACCAGACTATTTCGAAAACTTGACTAATCCTAGGCTCTGATACTAATAAATATAACATCCCCGACCCGGATACGACTCTGAGGTGTCATATTGAACTCTTTAAAAATTTGAATAAAATTTGACTTTTATTGGAAAAATGAAAACACATTTACAAAATATATCAGAGCATTTACAATTTAAACATTTATAGTACATGCCAACCAAATTTACCATAACAAATACACATACAATTCAAAATTTTCTGATATGACAGTCTTCACTAGTATGCTGCCATTTCCTTGCTTACTCGACTTAAACCTCGAAACTCTTTGAATCTACGTGTGAAACAATCACACGCTAAGTCTATGACTTAATGAGGCATAATGAGTATATTAAAGAAATAACATTTATGTTATTTTGAAAATAACATTAAGTGCAAAAACACTATATTCTTCATAACTTATAAATTATATTACTCAACATTGATTATTTTATAACTATTTGATACTTGATTTTAAGTTTCCTTAAAAACATTTCATATCATAAAATATCAAACTACAAATTTAATCTTATAAATAATAGGAATACATAAAACCAACTTGGTAAACCAAATTTCTTTCACATAACCTGCGAAACAATATTTTGTATGCCTAGCATACCTATAAATCAACATTTTTCCAAAGTATCCATTTATTTGCCCAATGTATGTCGAATGAGAATGCAAGGTACATGAGTTGCACCTAAGTGCTAAATGAAAGCATAGGTTCTGTGATGACAACAACACTATACTAAGGTAACGAAATAGTAATTCACAAACTCATTATGAATACCATGGATGTATACATAGTGCCAAAATGGTAATTCACAAACAAACTCAATATGAATACCATGGATGCACACATAGTGTCAAAATGGTAATTCACTTATGAATACAATGGATGAACGCATAGTACCGAAATGGTAATTCACAAACTCTTTATGAATACCATGGATGCACACATAGTGCCAAAAGTACACATAGTACTAATACGAAAATGCAACATATGCATTAAACAAAATCGACTGATAACCATCACACACAAACTATGTCAAAATGCACCTATGACTCTCAATGCACATACAATAGGCCTTTAAATCAATTTTGCAGATTAAACATTTATTCAAAAACATCGATAGTTGTTAAAAATATAGAAGTTTATCCATCTATTTTAGAGAAGTTCATACTTTAAAATTATTTTTATAAACTTTATGAAAATATTTCACAATACGATAAAACATGCTTTTATAAAAACATTCGAGGTTGACCCATCGCAAGTTATCCTCATATCATATAAGTACATAATAAATGCACTCACCTTTACCTCACTTAAGCCCTTTTCACTTTCACCTTATCCTTATACGTCAATTTGTTCGGCACTTGCTTTCAATCGAATCTACACATTAACATGATTAGTATGAATATCGGAGCTCAATTAACATCTAACCAATTAACCTTTACTTAAGCAAAATGAAACACCAAATTTAACATTTCAAATTGAATAGTATTGGTACTCTTCCTGTAGTACCGATACTTATCTTCTATGGTACCGATACCTACTTCAGTATCGATACCATTTCGACATTCTGGAATTTCATCTTTACTTACAGTATCGATACCTTACTCTTGGTATCGATACCTTCACATCAATATCAATACTTCTCCAACCAGTATCGATACTGTTCATTTGGTTTATACTATTTTCTTCAATTTAACCTTATAATATCGATATTATTCTTCCAGTACCAATACCTTTACCTAGAAATCACCTATTTCACTTCCAAATTTACCCAAACTTCACTTAAATCTCTTATCATTAACTCTATTCAAGCCCTTAAACTCATTTACACTTATTACCACTAACTTATATCCATTAAAACCCCTTTAACATCTAAAATCTTCCTTAGAACTCTTAAAACTAAAAATCATACTAATTTTTCAAACATGTTCTCAATCATTTCTAAGACTTCATATATCTTAATTAGGCCTTTGACAAGTCAAATATGCCTTTAGAATCAAGTTACTAACCAAATTTTATCATTTCATTTAAAAACCCACCTTACTAATTCTCCAATAAATCATCAATCCTTTAGCTTCTAATCATCTTTAAGCTTCCTTACATTTCTATACCACCCAAGGATTAAAAAAACTCAAAAATGAAAGAAAACCCAACTTGAAAATTAAATCACCTTAGCAAAGAGCTTCACGAGGAAGAGGAGAAGAGAAGATGTAGACGAATCTCTAGACTTTTCTTTTCTTTTTCTTTAATTCCCCACATAGTTAAATACCCATTTAAAATGAATTTTAAATTCTTTTCCTATTAAAAGACCATAATGCCCCTTCATTCTTCACTTCTTTGATAATAAGTCCTAAACAAAAATTCTCAAATTAATCCTTGAACATTTCAATTTATCAAAATTAAACCATTAACTTTTAGATCCTTACACTTTAGCTATTGACTCGAGGTTTGGGGTATTACATAGTGAGCAAGATACTCTATTCCTAGCCAATATCTTGGGAAGGAAAGCCTACCACCATCGAAGAAGCTAATGACTTAGTTTTACTCACTCTTGATGAGCTGATTGGTTCTCTACTCAGTCAAGAGATGAGACTCCAAAAGCAGGAAAAGTAAAAAGATAACAAAAAGAAGAAGAATGTAAGAATCACCTTTAAGTCTACCAGTGAGAGTAATCAAGACTTAAGTGAAGAGGTGGATAAAGATGAAGAGACTTTCAAGCTCTTCAAAATATTCACAAGATTCATGTCTTCCAAAGAAAAAGAAATGAAGAATGAATCAAGAAAGAAGAAAGGTCCCCGGTGTGCTTTGAATGCCAAATAATGGGACATGTCAAGCAAGAAGAAGACATTTTTGGTTTCTTGGAGTGATGAAGATAACTCCAATGGTGATGATCAAATAGTCAATCTATGTCTAATGAAAACCGAAGAATATTCAATTGTAACTTCTAAATCTTGTGATTTGAACTCTTATTCATTTGAAAAAGTTACAAGATGTCTATGATGAATTGTATTTGGAATTTGAGTCCATTAATTCCAAATATAAGAAATTAATTTCTTAATTTATAAATGAAAATGATATATTTTTTCAGAAGCAAAAAAAAATGAAATATTTAAAAATGATGTTGAGTTTTCAAAAATCAAAATTGAAGGTTTAGAATAAGAAAATCTTTGATTTGAAAATTAAGCTTGAATGCTTAACAAAATAAAAAGAAATAATTTATAAAAACAATTCCTCTATTTTAAAAACGGCAAAATACTAACATTGTAATTTTCATGGTCATAATTTACATATTGTCCAATATAGAAAAGAAAACATTTTAAAGGTATACAAGTATGGATTCCTTAGGGAACTAGAGACTTCGGAACTAACCCTCTAGGACACAAAGTAATTTGGGTACCAAAATACAAATAAATGTCTCTTGTAGGTGTGTGTTGGAGGAATGATGATAAAGGTAAAGAATTTCAAATGCTCTAGTCACACAAGAAAAAGGATGGGTAACCTCTAAACTTATAGCTTTTTGATTTTGTATATTGGTTGCCTATTGATTTTTATGCATGCATGAGTGTTTACATGTTGTTTGATCTCTCATGCATGTTGAAAATATGTTATGGTGAACATGTTTTTTAAAGTTAAATTGTTTTTGTTGTTTTAGTTCATCATAATGATTTTTGGTCAAGTTATGTTTTTATATTTTTAAATGATTTTTTCTTTACCTTAATTTGAAAGTTAATGCACATGTTTTCACTTACATGATATCTCTCTAGCAATTGATATCAATTTTTTTATGCACAACATCTTGTAATACTTTATGCATGTGAGTTTTAATGACTTATTTCTAATTACTGCATAAAATATGATATACTTGGATTTATTGAATTTCATGTGCTACTAACATGTTTGTTCATCTTTGTTGAAATTCAATACTCCTTAAGTGTTAAAGTTTGTGTCAAAACTTATCATGAAATTCTTTTATTGAGGGGGAGCTTTAAAATTTTCAAATAATTTTATGATTGAAATTTCTACTTACACTCCATTGTTATTTTGAACCTGAAAGTGTGAATTATTTTTTATATAACAAAAAAGGGAGAAGTATATGTTTGAAAAATTCAATTTCAAGAATAAAAAAGGGGAACCTAAAATATTTTCAAAAATATTTCTCCTTTGCATGAAATGTTTTATTGCCAATAACCATTTTTTTCAAATGTTTTGTTATATGTAAAAGGAGGAGATTGCTGAACCTATTTTGATATAACAATTTAAGGGAAAAATGTTTTTGGACTAATTGAATTTATTCAAAGTTTTCAAAAATATTTCAAAGTCCACAAAACTTGAATTTGAACACAAAAGTGTTTTCTAGGTAAGTAGTACTGATATTGTTCGTACAGTATTGATTCTACATGAACAATATCGATATTGTTCTTGCAATACCAATGCTAAAGGTAAGAGGAAGTATTGATACTCTCTTGGTAGTATAGATACTACCTATTGTTTTCCAAAGTGTTCAGATTCTAGTAAGCAAAATTTGTATTGATACTTAAGGAGTACCGATACTACTTTATAAAGTAGTATCAATACCATGAAACCCTAATATCGATACTTGTCAAGCCCAACGATCTTTAACAGCTAGTTTATTTAAATATTATAAGGCAATACCAATACTCTTAGCCCGAGTACTGATACTCCTTGTTTTGGGTTGTTTTGTTTTACAGAAAATTTATCCACAACGGCTCCAAAACATCCTCAACGGTTAGAAATAACCACAAACTCATTCTAACATATAAAAACAAGTCTAGGACACTTGAAAAAGGTTACAACACCTAACCAAGCAATCAAGATCGAGAGAAAATCTTTTCATTCTTTATTCTTTTTTCTGTCTTATACATAGAGTGTTTTAGTGAGCTTATTTGTAAACACCTACCTTTGGTAAAATGGGAGTGGTTCTAGTTTAGCCATTGAAAACTAGGGAATTTGTAAAAGTCACTCATAAACCTAGTAAAAGAAAGAACAAATTAGTAGATTTATTAGAAAATCCATAGTGTGGAGCTAAGATAGTGGATATAGACTTCATTGAGGAATTTGAACAACTATAAATCTTTAAGCCTCCTTTTCTTATAATTTCTCCTCAATTCCCTAACTTTTCAAAAGGTCAATTCACCCCTCTTGGCTAATTTTGGTTGATTCACAGAACCTAAAATCCTAACAATTAAGTTCATCAAACTTTTACAATTTATTATAATATCACAATGATCATTTTATAACAATTCGATAAATTTAATGATCATTTTATAACTTTTGAAAGTTCAATAACTAAAATGATTATTTTAAGTATAATTCAGTGATCTTTATTCTTTACTATACTTTATCCTTAGATTTATGAAACAAAAATTACACTTATTATAATGTTGCAGTCAATGGTGGATCCATAAATATTTTTCAGAGTGGACACACATGTGGTAACAATATAAAATTTTTAAATGGGATGAGTAAAAATAAAATTTCAGGGTGGGCTCCGTCCGTAAAATAAGCAACTAATCGAAGAAAAATTAGATTTAAGAGTGGCCACGAAATTTTTAGAATGAACACTATTAGTAAAATAAGTAACTAATAAAAAAATTCGTATTTTAGGATGGGTACGTACCCACTCTCATCAAGTTGTGGCTCCGCCACTAGTTGCAGTGATATTTTTTATAACAGTTTGATAAATTCAATTATTACTTTATAACTTTTAAAAAATTAGTATCCAAAACAATCAGCTAAAAATAATTCAGTAATCTAGTTTTTGCCCCGTTTTCCTCTCTGTGATGTAACTTTGGGTGACATGGGGAATGGATTCTAGATGACATGTTTGGTGGATGAATAGAATCATGCTGCCAACACCAATTGTTTATGTTCTCAATGATACCATGCATTTGCATTGACCAGTCTTGCTTCGTTTTAAACGAAGTAATGATTTTGAATAAATTTGATTGATTATTTTTTGTAGGATTGAAGTTTTATGTGAAACGTAATAATAATAGTATGATTGAGCAGCTGTGGATTGTGATTGGGAGGGGAGCAATAAAGATGCAGCTACCATCTTTTTCAAATGCTTAAATATGCAGACAGTGGCACTACAAAAAGTTGCCTACTTTATCTTAAATCTAGGGCTTTGGGTCTTTTCCTAATTGCCACTCTTCCCTTTGCAACTTAGCATTATAAGCAAATTATAGAATTTGGAGAACCGATATTATTTTGAATAGATACGGGACCTATCGGGTTGATTTTTTTCTCTCTCTTTTAACTTGAAATTTAAATTTGTGTTTGATCCGCATGATATTTGTTGATATTTTATTTTTAGGGTAAATTACACGGAAACTATGGTAAAAAATAATGTAATCACTAAACTTTCAATTGAATCAATCAGACCACCAAACTATTTAATTGATTCAATTAAATCACCGGCCGTTAATTTTTAACAGAGGTAGTGACGTGTCCATTAAGCTTAATTGGCATAATTATATATTTTGTCATTAATATTTACATATTCTATCAATTTAGTCACTATTTTAATTCAATTAAATAAATTTAACTATTCAATTAGAATGTGACACATGTCAATATATGATTGAAAGGTTTTACTTATGAATTTTAAATTACTTAATTAAATAATTTTTCTATCTAATCAGGTGGTGACACATGTCACCACCCAATAGAAATGAAAATTAAAGAGACAAAGTTGTGCTCCAAGGGATTTGAACCAGGTTACGCAAGAGGGGAAGGAGAGAGTAAACACTCAAACCATTAGGCCAAAGGTCCCCAAAAGTTTAAAGTTACAACAATTTGTATTTATCTTTTAAAGGTTTGTTAAAGATAAAAAAATAAATAAATTATTTGTTTAAATAAATTATTAAATAAATTATTTGCGACTAATAATTTTAAAACAAATTTTAGTTTGATTAATGGTTAAGTAAAAAATTCGGTTCGGTTAATCGAACCAAAATTTATTTGAAAATTATTAACTGGACCAAATTAACCGAATTATTTTTAAAATTATTAACCGAATTAATCGAAGCAAAAATTCAGTTTATTCGATTCGGTTAATCGAACAAAATTTTATTTGAAAATTATTAATCGAACCGAATTAATTTGAAAATTATTAACCAAACTAAATTAACTTATTTTTTAAAATTATTACCCGAATTAATCAAATAAAAAATTCGGTTAATTCGGTTCAGTTAATTTGAAAATTATTAATCGAACCGAATTAATTTAAAAATTATTAACCGAACCGAATTAATTTAAAAATTATTAACCAAACCAAAGTAATCGGTTTTTTAAAATTATTAATCGAAGAAAAAATTCGGTTAATTTGGTTCGATTAATCGAACCAAAATTTACTTAAAAATTATTAACCGAGCCGAATTAACCGAATTTTTTTTCTTTAACCATTAATCAAACCGGAATTTATTTGAAAATTATTAACCGAACCGAACAAATTTCGGTTAATTCGGTTAATTTTCAAATTAACGAAATTTTTTTAAAAGTTTCTAATTTATAGAAAAATTGAATATTTTTAATTAAAAAAACGATTTACAGTTAATTTAAATAATAATTTGTTTAATTTTTTATCTTTAACAAACATTTAAAAGACAAATACAAATTGTTGTAACTTTAAACGATTGGGGACCTTTGCCGCTTGCTCCCTTGGAGCACTACTTGTCCTTTTAATTTTCAATTCCATTGGGTGATGACACATGTCACCACATGATTGGATAAAAAAATTATTTAATTAAATAATTTAAAATTCATAAATAAAAACTTTCAATTATATATTGACATGTGTCACATTCTAATTGAATAGTTAAATTTATTTAATTGAATTAAAATAGTACTAAATTGATAGAATATGTAAATATTAAAGACCAAATATATAATTATGCCAATTAAGCTTAATAGATACGTCACTACCTCTGTTAAAAATTAACGGCCGGTGGTTTGATGAAATCAATTAAATAGTTGAGTGGTCTAATTGATTCAATTGAAAGTTCGGTTGTCACATTGATTTTTGACCATAGTTTAGTGGTCTACCATGTAGTTTACCCTTATTTTTATATTTCAATATAAAATATTAAAATATAAAATACTCTAAAAAACAAAGATCAAAATACTATTTTGATAAACATAATTAATTTTAGCATTATGCCAATAATCAATCACTAAATATATATATATATATATATGGAAGAACATTATAGTAATTATTTAAATCGGATCAAAAAATTTATCACAAATCAATTCTGTATGATTGACTCTTTTCGTTTTATAACTCATCCAACTCACTCCAAATATGAATTTTAAAAATTTGGCCCAATAAAATTAAACTGAATCAAAATTGGTGAAGCTCAGAAATCTTGATCATCCTTAATTATTCCGCAACATTTTAAAAAGAAAACTAGCAAGATTTTATCTAATTAATGAATAAAAACATTCAAATATTAAACGGAGATTTTCTACATACACAGACTCAAATCTAAGACATTACTTAAACGAAATCAAACTGCTAACCACTTAAATCAATCCCCGTTTGTAATCCACTCTAAATCTAAAAAAGACTATAAAATCAAATCTTCGAATTCAAATAATTTGATCATACACGAATTAATTTATTTCAGTAGTTAAAAAAATCGATATTGGTCCTAGATGTCACGGATTCGAGCTCCAGCGACTACAACAGGATGATTGAGCGTTCATTGTCAAATGATTGAATATTTAAAGCATATACTACTGTATAATCATCTTAGTTTATTCAAAAAAAAAAAATATTTTGATCGTCTCTCCCGGTAATTAGTCTACAATATTAAAAAACCAACAAGATTTGGTCTAACTAATAATTAAAATAACATCAAATATCAAGCATGGATCAAGTCGTATCATTCTAGTTTCGAGTAAAAATGATAATGAACAACCTTTAACACAGTTACATTACCTCTCCGGCTCTCTGCTAGCAGCAAAAAGCTGAACGATAATGCTAGGAATGACAATGGCAATGGCAAAAACAAGCTAAAACCGCCATGGATAAGATGGACCAAAAAACTCTAAAAACGCCATTGAAATGAAATGGAAAGTGCCATGTTTTTTGAACAGAGAGTTCAAACAGAATGTAATTAAACAATACTAATAATAGATCTACGTTTAATTTAGTTCACCTATTACCTCCTATATTCACCGTCTCCTTGTACCTGATAATGGTGTCCATCCTTTGCAACTTCAACTGTTGCTTGAACTTGTTGATGAAATCATCTGCTTTCGCATCCACTTCGTCGTCCTCCTCCGTAGCTTTGCCCTTTCCTTCTCTCACGGTGGCCGGCCGTCGTGTTTCCACGATGTATTCTTCCTCGAAATGCGAGAACGGAGACTTGAGACTCGCTGATTTCCTCATCTTCTTCGATAGCTTCGTCGGTACTACGCCGGACGCTGGTTGGACGTCAGATTTGGTCCTCGCCACTTCACTTTTGTTAACCTTCACCTCACTGAAACTGGGTATTTCTTCAAGATTTTCTGTTTCTTCAATGGCTTCCTTCGGCTGCGACGGTGGCTGGCTTGGGATGGTTTGTTGTTGAAAAGAGAAATCGAAACCGCTGCTCACGCATTCAACCACTTCCGGTTCTTTCATTTCTTCGTCAGGAGTGTAATGCGAGTTGATTTCATGGGTTTTCTGCTCCGGGGAGAAGAATCCGTAGAGATTGACAGACTTAAGCCTTTGCAAAAAGGAAGGAGATCCACCGACGTAAGGCACCGACATCCGCGGCGGCGGAGAAGACGGCCGCTGCCACTCCGGCATGGTTTGTTGTTGAAAAGAGAAATGGAAATCGGCACCGACATCTGGGATTTTTGAACTGCAACTCATGGGCTCCTCGGATATATGAGAATACAAGTTGATGGATTTGAGCCTTTGCAAAACAGATGGGGATCTAACGAATCTTGGGTCGTTTCTCTCATCTCCTTCTCCGACACCGGCGGCGGCGGAGGATTTGTTGGAAGCTAAGGAGGAAGTGAAGAAGATGGTGCCGATAGTGAGGTTAACGAAAACGAAGAAAACAGTGGGAGTAAACCAGCAGAAAATTAAAGACCAGAAGGAGGAAGAAGGTACAGTTGACCACATTGATTCTTCCAACATTTCTTGCTAAGATTTTCTTTTTAAAAATTTATAAGAAGAAAAAGGGAAATTATATGAGAACGGTACCTAAACCGCAGGAGGTGTGAGGTTAGATTGCAGACAATAAATCTCTTCTACCCATGGTTATTAAAATTGGATCGGATCGGTCGGTTGAACCGTGAATCGGTGGCATGTCCGGTCCGATTACCTCACAAAATCGGACTGACAATAAATCGGTAAAATCGGCTGAAAACCGGTAAAATCAGTTTGAACCGTCGGTTCACTTTTTTCTTTAAAAAAAATTAAATCAAACAACGTTGTTTGTTCAACGAGCCAAGTCAAATTCGAGTATTGCTGAGCTCGACTCGAACTCGAAAACTTTAAAAGTAATCTCAACTCGACTAAAAAACTTACGAGCTAAAAATTATCAAGTTCAACTCGAACTCGAAATATAATATTAAAACTTGAACTCGAAAAGGCTCAAACTCAAAAAAAAATTAGATGTTCGATTGAAGCCTAAAATTTGAGCTCAATTGAAGTGAAATAATAGTTCGCTCTGTGCTCACCAAAAGGCTCCATAATTTTGAATGTCAAATTACTTCTATTATTTATAGAAGTAAGTTGGGATGCTCTTCTATGTTTTTTAACCATGTGAGATTGTTTTGTTATCATATTTTTACTCTTTAAACTTTTGGATGCTCTTCTATGTTTTTTAGTCATGTAGGATTATTTTTTAAAAAAAAAAATTAAATCAAATGACATCATTTGTTATGATTTTTTAAAGTCCCAATTTTATTTATTTTTATTATAATTATATAATTATATTTATTATTTAATATATTTTACCTTAAGGGGGGTGTTTGGATGGGGGAATGTGAGATTCCCATGGGAATGGAATCCACATTCCCCCGTTTTGTTAGCCTGAGAATCACATTCCCGGTAATGTAAGATTACCAATAGTGAATTGTTTGGGGTATATTACTGGGAATGTCATTACCTCCCTTTCCGTAGGTATTGTTGGATTACTGGCGTTTTGGACTAAAATGCCCTTAATTTTTTAGGTAAAGTATAGTAATGGTCACTAAACATTTCTAAAGCTTGCATTTAGGTCCCCCAACTTTTAAAACTTACAATACAGTCCCCCAATATTTATTCCATTTGTAATATGGTCCCTCAACTTAAACCATTGTTAGAAAATTAGGGTAAATTATATAAACGGTCATTGAACTTTTCAGGCACTTGAATTTAAGTCTCCCAACTTTTAAAACAGTCCTCAATTTCATTTTAAACCCCAATTTCCAAAGTAATTCAATTTCATTCTAAACCCTAAATTCCAAAATAATTCAATTAAATTTTAAACCCCAAATTCTAAAATACTTCAATTTAAGGTTTAGAATATAATTGAATTATTTTGGAATTTAGGGTTTAGAATGAAATTAAGGTGTTTTTGAAATTTTGAACATGAATTTACTATTTGAAAATATTTATTTCAATATAAATTTGAGGTTTGTTTAATTATCTATATCAATTTTGAATAACAATATGTACTGATTAAACATCCCGAATAGCAAAATGGAAGCACTCTATTCGGTATTTCAACTTCCCATAAACTCTGCTCATTTCTTCAACTTTTGACTATATGAAATTCGGAACATTCATTTAGAGCATTATGATTTAAGTACCACTATGTTCTTGCATGCTATTATTTTTATCAGATTTGAGTACCTAACCCTTTAGTGCTTTATAGTGCGATCATTTATGATTCACCTGAATTTGCTCATACAGTGATCATTTATGATTTAGTAGAATCAATGGTTTAGAATGAAATTGATTACTTTGGAAATTGAGGTTTATAATGAAATTGAGGACTGTTTTGCAAGTTTTAAAAGTTGAGAGACCTAAATTCAAGTGTCTGAAAAGTTCAATGACCGTTTATATAATTTACCCTAATTTTCTAATAGTGGTTTAAGTTGGGGGACCATATTGCAAATGAAATAAATGTTGAGGGACTGTATTGCAAGTTTTAAAAGTTGGGGGACCTAAATGCAAGCTTCAGAAATGTTCAGTGACCATTACTATACTTTACCCTAATTTTTTTCTTTCAAAAATATCATTCTTCTGTCATTGAATAATAAAAATTCTACAAATGTTAAATTACAAATTTATCCTTAAACTATTTTAGATTTATAAAAAATTCTATAATTAAAATTTTATATGAAGTTCACGGGTTAAAATAAAATTTTACCCTTTCATTAAACATTTTTATATTTTCAATTTTGTAAAAAAAATTATATAAATTTAATGAATTTAATTTTTTTAAAGAAATTTATAAATATTTTCCAACTTGTTAAAAAAACAAATATATAATAAGGACAATTTGGTCAAATATACGTTCTAATAATCTTTTATTCCTTTAACCAAACACAATAATCTTACATTCCTGCTAAGCCAACCAAACACAAAATACAACATTCATGGTAATCTTACATTCCCACTGGTAATCTTATATTCATGAACCAAACGCACCCTAAATATTATGTTGTAGTTGATTTGAATCATTTTGTTTCACTTGATTTTATGGTTTTTAATTTATATATATTATGACTTGTGATATTTATACCTTTTAATATTGTAAATTTAAAAAAAGTGTTATATATATATATATATTAATATTGCTTTGAATATTATGTAAAATTAAAAAAAAATATTATTTTATATAAAATCATGTTGAACCGTGGTTGAACCCGGTTGAACCAGTACTTTCACCGATTCAATGTCTGGTCCGGTTTTAAAAACATTGCTTCTAACGGAGATTAAGTAACTAATTTTTGAATAAAGTACACAAATGGACATCCGACTATATGTTTTTATTTTGTTGAATCCCTCAATTACTAAAAGTCACCAAATGGCCCCTATATATTATTTTATTGAGTCATCTAACTATTAAAAGTTATAAAATGGTCACTTAACTATTTATATGTTCTAAACTCTTCTTCTTCTGTTGATAATTTGATGGCAGTCTAAGTTAGACATTAACCTACTGGATGTGATATGATAGTCATTTGAGATTTTGGCATCATATTTTATCATATCCCAATCAGCAAGTTAACATTTAACTCATATGACCGTCAATTTTTTAATGAGAAGAAACGAATTTGGAACGTGTAAATAGTCGATGATCATTTTGTAACTTTTAATAGTTGAGTGACCATTTAATAACTTTTAATCGTCGAATGACTCAACAAAGCAACGTCCTATAATCGAATTACTATTTTGTATAATAGTCGATAAACTCAATAAAGTATCATCTTATAATCGGGGATCATTTGTATATTTTACCCTTAATTTTTTTGTTTAATTGTTCAAGACATTCTTAAACTATATCTTTACAATTGGGTCATTATATTTCAAAAGGTCACAATTGAGTCACTAAATAACCAAGTCATTTTGTCGTTAAATCTTAAAAAAATACGATCAATGGTACAACATGGGCTGGTTCAAGTGTTAAACAACTTGATATCACTTAAGCAAGGTCATGAGTTCTGTTTCTTGTGTATACAGAAAATATCTATTGGGAGACTCACCCACCAAAACTAGGTGTGCGACGCGGGTCAGTTCGGATTAATCAATGCAATGCTTTAGAACCGGAGGGCAACTAAAAAAATTACGATCAATGATAAATTACTCCATATATCAGTCAATTATTAGTAAGATTATACACAGGTCAACCAATTTCAAGAGGTTACAAATAATTTAATCAATTAATCTCTTGTTATAAATACGTCACTCGATCATTCAGTATTAGATAAAATTTTATGTGGATTATTTTATTTATTAAAAATAATCGCCTAATTAAATGATTAATTGATTGTAATATCAACTCACCTAATTAAATGATTATAATAATTAAATCACCTTAAAATTTTCAAATTTATCTCAAAATTCATTAAATCGCCTTAAAATTTTCAAATTTTTAAACCACGATCTACATTCTCTAGCGTTAGATGGCCCCTATGTCCAGATGTATTCTTCATCTCACCAACATCAACCTTTCCAACATTCAAATAATTGAATAGAGCCATGATCTTGGAAAATTCCAAAATCTAAGATAGGTTTTCTCTTTCAAATATTATTTTTGAAAAGGGTTTTATGTATTGTATATAAAGGAATACATACATAATAGAACACTAACATGTGCCTCATTAAAAAATCTTCCTAATCATAAATAGAGGAAAAAGAGTGTGCCATGAAAGTATCAACTAAGGAAAAAAACATACACAAACACTGTCCAATTCAATACTCACAATAGAACTTTGTAACCACCCGATCAAACTAAACAATGAAAAAAATATGGCCACCCGAATCTTATATTACCCCATGAACAACAATAAAATGAACCTTAAACCCCACAACAAATCACCAAAAAGCATATTGCCCATATCAATGAAAATTCAGCCTGCTGCAATGCTAGGGGAACCGTGGCAGAAGAAAGCTATCAACTGGAAACTCAGAACCGAACCAACAAAAGAGCGCAAACAAAAAGAGAAAAGAAGGAAAAACTAATTCAAAGTGTACCTTAACTCATTATATCAAGCCTTGTTAAAGCTATTATGCTCAAACATCTGAAATTATCAAGCAACGAAGGACACAAATCCGGACACAAATCCGGCCACAAACACTTCACCCAGAACCCAATTCTGGACATAGTCGAAATATACAGTTGCTCTTCACAACAAACTTTTTGATTAAAAAAAACCTCATTTCTAAACAACCATATAGTCAAACAAATTCTGAATAAGGTTAAGTGCCAAATTTGCTTACTCAAGACATAAAACGGTTGCTTAATCCACGAGAGAAGTAAGTCTTTAAAGTTTACAGGAAAAACGAAAACACAACGCCAATTCAACACCCATCTTTGCCATAACCTCCAAGAGACCATACAATGGCAAAATAAATGATTGATCGACTCAGATTCCTTACGACATAAAACACAAAAAGTGGTTCCGACTTCGACCACACCCCTTCTCTCTAGCTCAAAGAGTAAGGACTCTTTGCAGGACAATTTTCCAAATGAAAGTTTCAACATTAAAAGGGGCTAAATTAGGCCACACAAGATGCCATAACTTATCCAACGACTCCCCATCGCTAGTCACAACTCTACAGAAATTTCTAGCAGAATACAACCCATCCAATGCACCCAACCACTTGACTTTGTCGACCTCACTACCCCCTTGAACAGATCTATTAATCATGGCCATGAATTCATCCCATATACATAATTCCCAATCGAAACAAAATCCTCCTAAATTCTATTATCCACACCCATACACCATCAATCCTTTCAACCATAGACTAAAAATCCTTGGAAAAACTACCTTTAGGGATGAAACGTCTGTCCAAAAATCATCCCAAAAATTAATACATCTACTATCACCACAAGCAAATTGAAAATTCTTTGTAAAAATATCCCTTCTCTTACAAAGAGGGATTACTATGTTCACCAAAATCCTCAAAGATTTTTTCGATGGAACCAGACTTGGACACAAATCTTGATGATCAAACATGCACTTCGTATCCACCACCTTCCTCCAAAGACAACCAGATTCTCACCCGAAATGCAAAATCCATTTATTTAAAAGTGCCCTATTCTTAACCCGTAAATCTAAGATTCCAAGTCCCCCTGAAGCCTGAGTTTATGATCGCGTGTAAATGTGTGTGTTGTGGTACGCAAATCTGTGCAAGTATACATAATCGAAGCAAGTAATCTAATAGTAAGTGAGTTATCATCTCCACAGAGATTGGGGGAATTTTAATGATTGTTATAGCTAGAACTAGGTGTCACTAACTAGTCCTACGCTTCTTGCATAATGGTATACACAAAGAAAAAATAATCAGTGGAAAATGATACAAACAGAAGGAAAATGTATGCCGAGGTAAGAAAAGTGTGAAGTTAAGTGAGTAGTAAATTTTTGTCGTGGCAAGAAAAATATGCAAGAGTAAACATATAAAAGTTACTAAGGCTAAAAATGTTTGAGTTTCGAATATATACTGAAAACCTCACACAATCAGACTTCTAGTGGAGCACTTGGGTTGGATTTTCTATGGCGAGAAATTATTCTATGTCTAGGATGATCTAGTATGCTATGCCTATACTACCCGACAGGATTTACTGAAGTGTTCCAAGAGTATCTCTAACACGGAACCTGATAAACTATTGGTACGTCGATACTACTCAGCGTTAACTGCAGCTCTTGGTTTGTCAAACTGTTGCTATGGCAATACTCCTCAATGTAAACAAATCACTAGCCTATCTACTTTAGCATTTATCCCTCTTAGTCGAATGAAACCCTCTCTTTATCTCTAAGGTGGATTAGAACCTCACTGTCCCGGATCAGTTCCCTTGTTCATGTAGATCTAACCTAACTCTTTTAAATAGTAGGTATCAACTCCTAGAAAAGTGGAAATCTTTCAAATGCTCTTACAAAGACTAGGAATGTTTTTCCAAAGCACTAGACAATCTTTCAAAAGTTCTTACAGTGTCAAGGCAAAAGATTAAAACATTTAACAAAACAACATTTAACAAAAGCACACTTAATCATTCATTAACAATAAAATAAAGTATCATCCAAGTATTTCCAATACCAAATAAAACAATTTATGGTATGGTTAATATCATGCCCTAGGTCCTCAAGCAATGAATAATGAGCAGTAGAAAAATAATGTATCAAGGCAAAGTATAAATTAGGACAATCAAGTGGTTTAAAATTTCAGCCCTCAGCAACAAGTTTGGCCTCAACATGCTAGACTAAAAAAGAAGTCAAGTACCTTTCCCTAGGTCAAGACTCTTTGTTAGTGTGTGTGCGTGATTGTATCTAGTTTATGCTTAACGAATTTAGAAAACTGTTAAGAGAGTTCTTTTGGTTTGCCAAGGCATAAAATTATTCATTAAGCACAATGTCACTACTGTTTATTCAACATTTAGTTTTAGATTTCTTTCTCTTTTTTTAACATTGCTTTAAGGGGAGTCAGCCCATCACACCTTCCATCCCACTCTCTCGGTAAAAGGGAGCATACTTTCCACCCCCGAGCTAGTCAGGTAGAGTCATCCCGTGACTGCTTTCATTCACTCATGTGCCAAGGCTACCATTTATTTAAGTAAGGTTTCCAGGTAATGCCGATGCACAGAGGAGTGTCCAACTACATTTATGCTGAGGCGTTTATTTGCAATTCATAACACTAAGGAGTTCAACTTAATCTTTTCAATCATTTTATGCCACGACGTGCAAAAGTTCTATCCTAAAACTTTTCTAAGAACATTAAGTAGAGAAACATACAATTGTGTTAAAAGAATCACAAAGAATCATGTCCTAAGTTTTATTCTATCTTCCTCAACATTCGTTTACAATAATTCTAGCCAAGGCAATAATTTTTTCTTTCATCATCGGGCATCCTTAACTTATCCCAATTAACTACCTTAATCATAATTTATGTCATGAAAAAATATCTCTACTAAACATTATCAATACAATTAACTATGTGTGAAACAAAACACTTTCAAAAACTTGATTGTGTGTAAATGTGTGTGTTATGACACGTAAATCTGTGCAAGTATACACAATCGATGCAAGAAATATAGTAGTAAGTGAGTTATTGTTTCTATAAGGATTGGGGGAAATTTTAAAGATTGTTATAGCTAGAATTAGGTGTCACTAACTAGTCCTATGCTTCTTATCTAATGGTATTCACAAAGAAAAAAAAATAAGTAGTGACAAATGGTATGAACAGATGGAAAATGTATGCCTAGGCAAGAAAAAAGTGAAGTGAAGTGAGCAGTGAAATTTTTTCATGGCAAGAAAAATATGCAAAAGTAAACAGATAAAAGTTGCAAAGGCTAAAAAATGTTTGAGTTTCAAATATTTACTGAAAACCTTACACAATCAGACTTCTAACGAAGTACTTGGGTTAGATTTGCTATGGCGAGAAATTATTCTATGTCTAGGATGATCTAGTATGCTATGCCTATCCTGCCCGATAGGATTTACTGAAGTGTTCCAAGAATATCTCTAACACAAAACCTGATAAACTATTGGTACGACAATACTACTCAACATTAACTGTAGCCCTTGGTTTTTCTACGGCAATACTCCTCAGCATAAATAGTAGTGCTAGCCTATCCACTTTAGCATTTATCCCTCTTAGTCAAATAAAACCCTCTCTTAATCTCTAAGGCAGATTAGAACCTCACCATTCAGAATCAGTTCCCTTGTTCACGTGGATCTAACCTAACTCTTTCGAATATTAGGTATCAACTCCTAGAAAAATGGCAATCTTTCAAAAGCTCTTACAAAGACTAGGAATATTTTTCCAAGGCACCAGACAATCTTTCAAAAGCTCTTACAGTGTCAATGCAAAAGATTAAAACAATGAACAAAACATCATTTAACAAAATCATACTTAATCATTCATTAATAGTAAAATAATGTATCATCCAACATAAAATAAAACAGTTTATGGTGTGGTTAATATCATCCCAAAAATATTCAATAAATATAATCCCTTAAAAGATAAGAAATGAAGAACAAGATGAAGAAAAACTCCCAAAACAAAGCTCTGTCGTGACATCATACCACCACCAAAACTGCTCTAGCGCACCAGCCTCTCTCAAGGGACTGGCCAATGCTCTGACGAAGCCTGGCTATAGAGGACACCAATGACGGGGGAGAGTGGAACGGGGGAAAAAGAAGAAGCTCATAGTGGTATTAAATTCTTAACAGGGGAAGGGGTTCATGTGAGGTGCATTGGACAACTGGCCACGAGACATCATCAATTTTTTCTTGTACTGCATCAGACTTGCGAGATAAAACTCACCGTGACAAAAATTATTCCTCACGATCATCGTCTTTAGTTCCATTGGCTCTGGCATAAATTTTTTTCTAGGCAAATAAATTCTTCCTTGGTCATTTCCTATTACCTGCATAATCACAGCCATCACACAACCCTTCTCATCAGCAGCATCAGTTTAATCAAATAAAACTTTTCCAAGGCAAAACTTATCCACCACATGCAGAAATATCCTAAATACAGCTATATGCAAAAAAATGTTATGTCAATGGCTTTTAGACAATCAATAACTTAAGTAAAAAGACATAAAATATAGTTTTTTTTACAGAGTTATGACACCCCCAAACTTAAGATATTGTTTGACCTCAAGCAATGGATAATGAGCAGTAGAAAAATAAAGTGTCAAGGCAAAGTATAAACTAGGACAATCTAGTGGTTTAAAATTTTAGCCCTCGGCAACAAGTTTTATAATACCCCAAAATTTTAGATAGTGACCAAAATGTAAATTTTGAAAGTTTGATGGTCAAAGTAGAAAATTGGGAAAATGTTAAGGATCTAAGTGGTAGTTTTCCTAAAAAGAATTTTATTCCATAAATGGATTTGGTTAGTGACCAAATTACAAAATTGTCTAGTTAAGTGACCAAAGTATAAAGTTTTGGAAAAGTTTAGGGACCAAAATGATAATTTTAAAAAAAGTTATATTTTTGCTTCGTAAATAAATATTTATCTCAAGAATAATGTTTCTGTGGGAATCAGAATTTTAATACGGGTTTTGTATTAAAAGTTATAAAACAATGAAGTTAATGAAAAATACGGTGAATCGAATCGAATAAAAAATTCAGGAAAATCTAAAAGATGGTAAATTAGACCTAAAAATGTTATTTCCACATTTTTAAATGTTGGAAAATAATAAAAATCTTTGGATTTTAGAATTTAATTTCATGTTTAATATGGATCGTTGGATTAAAGTGGCAAGATTGTAAATTTTGGAAAAAGGCAAGGCAAATCAGTAAAATAAAATATTTATCGACACTCTTTTTTCATCCCAAAGTTTAATTATTATTATTATTAATTAATATTATTATTTTATTTTTTAGATCCAAATACAACAGCCCAAAATCGAGCCTAATTTTAAGCAAACCCGGAGCCTAGTTACAAGCAAACTCAGAGCCCAATTGCAAGCAAACTCATAGCCCAATTGCAAGCAAACTTGGAGCCCAATTACATCAAACCCAGAGCCCATCCTAGAGCCAAAACCTCTTTAAGGTTTTACCCTAACATCTCAGCTGCCGCTCACTCCTAGCCGTTGGATCTGGGAGAGATCCAACGACCCATATCAACCCTTAGCTAGGGTTTGTCACCCTTACCTCCAGCCGCCCCACGAGAACCGTCAGTTCATACGGTCCAGATCGAGCCACAGATCTACCGCCTGTTTCACCTTATCCCAGGCTGCCTCTTTGTTGCACCAACCCTAGCCACCGTTGCAGTTACCAACCCGAAAGCCTGCCATGTTAGAAACAAGTCAGCAAGCAACCCATACCAAATCCACACGCAAATGCCTCTATTTTTTTAATCATTTAATAACAAAAAACAAGCAAACAAAACATGTAAATTTGGGTTATATAAACCCTGAACCAGGAAAAAAGGCTATAAGTTTTTAGGAGAGAGAAAAGAAATAAAAGAAAAGATTTGAGGTATCATTTTTTGATCTTGTTTTTTTGTGTTTCGAAACAAAAATAGAATAAAATAAAAACCCATTTTTTGATTTCGAATCTTGTATAAAACCAAAACCGAAAATAGTGGAGTTGAGTGGCTTACCTTAGTTAGGGGAGTTAATGGAGGGGAGCTATTTCGTCTTCGTCGACGGTCGGAGTGTGAAAACCGAAAGGTTGGGGGGACCTTTTTGGGTTGTTTAGGGGTTTTTTTAGGATGTTTACCTCCTAGACCTAGGCTTAGGGGTCTAGATTCAAGCGTTTAGGTGATTTTAGGAGAGTTTGGGATTTTGGCCACCGTGTACGGTGGCCGGTGCGACAGTCGGTGGCGGTTCAAGGCGACCGACAGTGGGCTAGCCAAAGCCTTTGAGAGAAAAAATAAGTTTTTTTAAAACCCGATGGAAATAAAAAAAAATAGAAGAATTAGTAGTATATACATGCAAAGTTTTGGGGAAATTGTGTTTAGGTCCCCCGAGCTTTATCACGTTTTTACAGAAAGGTCACTTGTAGGGACCTGTTTTATCATTTTCCCATTTTTATTCATCGTTTATAATTTTTGTTCTAATTATGGTTTAGCCCCTAACGTTTAGCTCCTTTTTGCATGTTAGTCACCTGTAGGGGCTGTATCAGTAATTTACCTATTTATATGTCTGTTATTTTTAGGGTTATTTTTGATTTAGTCCTTGCATGTTTTGCGTGTTTTTTCACTTTAGTCCTATCTAGTGACTGTTTAATTTTTTAAAAATATTTAGGGATCTATTTAGTAATTTTACCTTTCTTTATTCGAATATGTAAATTTTAGGAAAAAATTTTGGAATATTTAAGAAATAGCCCTGTATTTTTACATGTTTGTATTTAGAACATAAATATATGTTTTTATTTATTTTAATTCGGCCATGTAATTTTAATTTAGCCCCATATTTTATTTATTTATCATTCCCTGTAATTTCAGCATTTAATATTGAAAATGTTTATTTTAGTCACTTGTATATTTTATTTTATTTTAATTTTGCCATGATAGTTTCATTATTTATGTTTTAGTCCTACTTTTATTTTAATTTTAATTTTTGCATGTTGTTTGCATATTAATTCATTTTAGTCATAATTAATTTTATATGATAGCCTCATAAGCATCCCTTGACTCGATTCGAAATAAATTGACTAAGGGTAATATTCGATCATTTTAATATTGTCGTAAAGTGAATGTCTTAATGTATAAGAAAATTACTTTCGATAATTTTAAAATGAAAGTCTATCCCATTTAGTGACACAAATTAAATTGAATTTATTTTAAAATTTAGGGATTGGGAAAAGATCATGTTCTTTTAATTAAATTCACCGAGAAAAGACTGTTAGATCAAATCTAAGGTCTTGTCTCGAGGTATTTAAATAATTGAACATCCTTATTCTCATTAAATTTTGGTAAAATAAATAATTAATTGTATTTGCTTGGGGTATGCTTTTAATTTGTTTTTGCATGTTTTTTTCAATAGGATTTCAAAATAGTAACACTCGAAATAGATATTGATAGTAATATCTCCTCATTTCGGTTGGAGTAATAAATGACTACTTTAAGGCAAGAGAGATCATTTATTATCGATTGGAAATAATTATATATTACCGTTTTCTCTTAAAATTATTTTGGTGTTGTTATTTTGAATTAATAGTGAACTTTAGAATGGAATTTTAATATTTCATTATTTCATTTGGAGTAAGAATCGAATGCCTTAAGGTATAGGAGATCGATTCTTCTCGATAGGAAATAATTAAATATTATTATGTTTCGTCCAAAATTTCAAAGAATGTTATTTTAGGGGATCTTAAATTAAAGTAGACTCGAACTTGTAAATTTTATTGCAAAGACAATTAATTAATCCTTCCCCACACTTAACCGACTCCCGAACTCAAATTTTGGTAACACAGACGGCACATTTGTTGTTTTAATTAAAATTAATACTTTATTATAATGGAAAATACATTTTTGGATGCCCAATCACACCCTAATCAAATATTGGTGGCAACTATTCGAACCACGTTTTATCATTAATCGATCGTCAAGAATTATTTCGAAACGAGACACCCTTTACCATCCCTTCAGAAAAGACTATTTCGATAGCTTGGCGAATCAGATGGTTATATTTTTAGAGAGTCAGGCCATTAGTAGACTAATTAGTTGTCTTTGCAAATAAAAATTACATGTTTGTTCTAATTTGGTTTTTGATCCCCTTTTTTGTTTAAATGAGTGCTTATTAACCACTAAATAGTTGCACTAACTTGTTTGTTGGTGTTTTCAAAGTAAATAATTGTTCAAGTTTTTGAGACTTTTGTTTGGTGTTGTTTGATTTATTTTCACTTTTCCTCACACACTGTACAACTTCATTTGCATAACATGAGCTAAAACCCTACTCCGTCCTATTTAAGTACGAGTGAGAAACAACTCCTTCGTGTGGTTTTCACCTCCGTACGGGATAGTGGATCGCTCATGGGGCTCATGACTTATGGTTCTTTTGATGGTTTTCTCCTTTGTATATACATAAGAAGGTGTGTCCCCTCGAATTGAACTCAATCTGAAAGCCTGTGATATGCCAGGATTGAGGGTTCGGTAGCTCAAGGGGGCACCGGTAAGGACAATTCAAGGATATCTTACTTTAGAACCGAACCCAACATGTAGTAAACTTAGAACCTAGATAGAGCCTTACCCAGATTGTAAGATCTCGTGATGAGAGTACACAAGGAAAAGCCTGTTTGAGCCTTTTAATTTTTGTAGCGTAATTTTTATTCTTGAATAAATGTATGCGAACTAGAGATCATGCGGTTGGGTTTATTTTTTTCGAATAAGCATGCGAACTAGATGGCATGAGGTTAGGATTTTCTATAAACAAAGCATGTGGGTAGAAATCCTGTTTGGGTAGGATCTACTAAAGCATGATTGGGTAGGCAGCATATGGGGTAGGTTTTATCGACAAATTATATTATATCCGATTAATTCATTTATGATTACTGACCAATTTTCTCTTGTCCTTTTCTTTTATTTTGTTACCATTTTGCATTGTATTATTCATTCCATGGTGTTGATCCTTGACCGATGTCCATATACAAGGCTAGTAATATGGAACTAAGGATTCAAAAAAAGGTAGAAAACAATGCAGACGTTCTAAGATGGTCCGAGCAGTCCCAACTAACAAATTGAGGCCTTTTATGGAATGGGTCAGATCTGATTGGGTACACACACATAATGACGTCAGAATGACCCGATCACTAGCGACATGCAGCATGCTCAAGGAGTGGCTCAATACTTGGTTAACTTATCACATGAAGCTGATATTGTAAGTGAAGAATTGGAGCCCAAGAATGAAGAAGCTCATAGGATCCAAGATTTACTGGGGCACATCCAACAATTAGGAGAGATAACTCAAATTTATCTGTGATATGTTTAATCCTTGTAATCAAACTTCATTTCTAATATAAAAAGTTGTTCTAAGGAATCATTCCAGAATCAACTCCTTGCATTGCATTCATATTGCATTTACTTTCAGCATTACATTTTACTCATTAATAGTCATACTCATTAATAAAATGCCAATATTAATAAGAAGATTGTACGACAGAATACTAGACACTATTAAGAATTCGTACCATAATCGAAAAAAGGTAATGGACGAGAGAATTTCCCAAATTGAGAAGACTCAACTCGAAATACAGGAGAGTTTCAAGAAAGCTCAAGAGGATATGCGTGAGAAGATGATGAAAGCTTAGAATGACATGATGGAAAAACTAGCCAGTTTGATACAAGGAAAGAGTATAAGTCAAGAAGAGACTCCAGTTGTCGGTCCTACTACCGAGGAGCCTGTGTATCCCTCGGGCTTCAAACCATGGGCTAATCATGGAAATGCCCCAGTTGTTGGTTCTTCCAAAGAACTCTTATATCACTCTGGCTTTACACCACCGTATGTCCGAGAACAACAAGTAATGACTCCTCAGCCAGAAAGAATATACATAAACTTACCTGACACTTCTGTAAACCTACACCCACTTGAAGACGTCCCGGATCTCGATGAGGATGACAAGAAAGAGAAGAATAAATAATTTAAGGAGAAATAGAAACAACTGAAATAATAAATTCGAGTCATGAAAGAAGACGCTAGCATGAATGGGATCGATGCCAAGGAGCTAAGTCTGATTCTCGATTTAGTGCTGCCACCTAAGTTTAAGATTCCAGACTTTGAAAAAGTTGATGGAATGTTGCTTAAATAACGATAATCTAAAATTTTCATTACTTTTTTTGCAGAGAGATGGAATGATACTTAAATAATGATAATCTATTGATTTATTGCTTCCATGATAGTCTTGCTGGGCCAGCTGCAGTATGGTATAGCCATTTGAACAGAGAGCATATCAAGAGGTGTGTTGATTTAGCTGATGCCTTTTTGGGACAATATCATTATATTAAAGGCTTATCCCTAAAGCGTCAAGACCTTCAAACAACAAGGATGAAAGTTGCTAAAAGATTTAAAGATTATGCCCTAATATGGAGAGGGGTGGCAGAGCAAGTTCAACTTGCTATGTTAGAAGAAGAAATATCATACATGTTCCACAATTCTCTTCCTAGCCCTTTCTTTAAGTCGATCCCGACAAGCTCAACAAAGGACTTCGAAGACCTTGTGACAGATGGGGAATTACTTGAAAACACAATCAACAAAAAAAAACTTAAAAGAAATTTCCAAGAGCCCAACCGATCAAAAAGTGAAAGCTGACGATGTAACTAAATGTCACGTCTACAGCCCCCACAACTGCAAAAGAAAAGAAGCATCTAGTCATTCGGATCAACCAAAGAAAGTCTCTTGATTGAGAAATACTTTGAAAGTATTCCAAATTTCTATCTCAGATATGTACCCCCATTGATTAAAGGTCAATACCTTATACTGAGGCCGATGAAAGTGCACCAAACCCTTATGCCTACAACTATGATCAAAATAGTGTCTGTGAATTCCACTTGGGGGTATCTGGGCATTCTACGGGGAATTGTAGGCCGTTGTTAAAAGACATAAAGATGCTTGTTGAAAATGGGACGTTGACACAAGAATTGGAGGAACAATTGATGACGAACTCGAGTGGGTCATCAAAGCACAATATGTAGCATTTGATCAAGTCACGTGCCACTGCATTAGATGAGTAATGGCACATCCTAATTAGTTAGACATAATTTCATCCGTCATTTTCCATTTGCAGCATCTTGTTTGAACTTGTTTTTTTGTCCTTTTTCAGTTTTCTTGTAAGGATATTTCAATAAATTTATGGTACTTTAAAGATGGTGATCCTTGAATCAGTTAGCAATTTTGAAATCCTTTGAATATCATCTGAATTAACAACTCTTTAAATGATTAGAGTTATGGATCTTTGACTGATAAAACAAGGAGCCTTGATCTTACCCCAGAAGATACACTTGAACACCATACCATTCTCTTGTAGGGACTAAGCTAGCCTTCTCTCCGCATGAAGAGACAATTAAGGGCTTAACATTCAGGTATGTAAGGATGCAAACAAAATGGGGCATCTTGCACATGATATTGCAAAGTTGATTAGTTTTTGCTTTTGTTGATGACGTTCAGTGATGATCATGATCTTCACAGATGGAATAGTCGAGTAGGTAAATCTATTTTAGGTCAGTTGCTTGGAAATTGAACTCTAAGATTGAGATTTTCTGACTTTCAACAACAACTAGACTATAACAGGTTCTTCTTGACAAGATTAAAAAATTGAATCCATATACCCATAATGTAATTATATATGTATACATTAAAGCTTGAGTTATCCCTCTAGAGCAATTGGTTAAGCGCCCCGACTTTAAGGATAAGATTCAGCTAGCCTGATAAAGGTGATTATAATATATATACAATAAAGCTGAATTCAGCTAGCCAAAAAATGGCAAATTAAATCAATTTTATCTAAATAAGGAGTTTCAGAAAATATGAACTAAGGGAGTTAAGGAACACCTGTTATAGTCAATTTCACACAAGCACTCGGGAATTCCATTTTTATACCGATATTTCTGCACTGCCTTTGTTAGAGAAGTCTACAAAGCTTGAACAAATTGAAGATTTCAGATAACTGAAATGGAAGTGTTCCAAAAAGTCTAGCAATTAAATATGCTAGCTGCTTCATTTTGTCTGCATCCACTTAATATGCCAAGCCGAGAAAGAAAGACGTGACGCAAGGTTCACATGGGCATATAAACAAATGAATATATCTCAATGGTTGAAACCTTAGAAAATAGGAAAGCCAACATGAAGCCAGTCCATCAATTTTGATACTTGTCAAAGAGCTATAACTTTGAAATATTAAAGAGTAGCTGATTCTTTTGATATTCTGTGAACTCATGTTTGCGATTTGATTCGATTGTGAGCCTGAATTAAAGGGAAATCCTTTACAAAATTATTTCATTTCTAAAATAAAAGAAAAGAGAAAAATATTTTCAAACATGACATTCTCAAATGTGAAAAGTCCTTGGAGTAGGTGAGGCCTATTCTGCCTCTATTGGAGAAAATGAATAAGCGATGCCAACAATGATGAAGCATTCCACATTCTTGAAAGCAAATAGTCCGAGAGATCAGAAGGACTGGAGAATAGAACTTGAAACATTTCCTCGTGACGTTGTCGGTAACCCATGGAGAAGTAGTTGATCGCCTTATTTGAAAGGGGAACATATCCTAGCGTATAGGAAAAAAATGCAAGAATGCGATCAGTCAAGGATGAATTTTGGTACCCAAGTAGGGAGGAGACATGAAAATACCCACTTTGGGGCATGACCAGAAACCCAAATCACGTTGAGATAACAAGGTTCAGACCGAGATGACATTGAGAATGAGTCTGAGAACGTAAAATATTAGGGGTAAACCCTAAATATGAGTAGAGCTTACCTTGTAAAGCAAATTAGTCAAGCATCAATTAATAGAAGAGGCCCGAAAAACAACTCTGGTAACACATTTGAGCCAAAGACAGAAAGGGAAATCAAGATCATATTACTGATCGCAGCAAGAAATGAAGCATTTTTTCTGAGATTTTAACGCATATAAAAGGCAAAGAAGACACAAAGACAAGATGATTGGGCAGATCTTCAGAAGTTGCAAGCTGCTGCATCGATATTTGAGTAAACCCTAAAGAAGAATAATCAAGAGGAAAAAGACCTAGTTCTCCACTTTGGAGTTAAAGGAAAATTGAATCAACAATTTTGCATGCATGAGAACATCATTTGCGTAAAAAATGCATTACATTGCATTCACATTTCACCCATAAACATATGTTTTTACAGATCTTCAAAGGAAAATAGAATATTCATTATATCAAAATCACCGCAAGTGGAAGCTAGAATTAAAACCTCAAATGCAGAGAATCACATTTAGGGATGCAGATTCCCATATTCAATGGATGCGAGACAAATTTGCACAAGAAAAATCAATTTTCAAAGATTATATTGAAATCTAAATATTCAAGTATGATCTTTCTAATTTTTGAACATATACTAATAATTGGTAATGTTTAATTTTTAGATATGATACTCCCTCCAGAATAAGCGGAACAAATCCCTCCCTTTTAAGATTTGATATTCCCTGAGTGACAGTGGAACAAGTCTTCCTCGATTCAATCTTCTCTGAGTGACAGCGGAATGGATCAACTCCCCAGATCTGATATTTCTACCAGAAGAAGAATAACATATCCCTTTCTTTCAAGATTTGATATTCCCTGAGTGATAGTGGAACAAGTTTGCCTCGATTCAATCTTGCTTGAGTGACAGCGGAAGGGATCAACATCCCCAGATATGATATTCCCTCTAGAAAAAGTGAAACAAATCCCTCTCTTTCAAGATTTGATATTCCCAGAGTGAAAGCAGAATAAGTCTACCCCGATTCAGTCTTCACTGAGTGATAGCAAAATCGATCACCAGATATGATATTCCCTCCAGAAGAAGCGAAACATATCCCTCTCTTCCAAGATTTGATATTCCCTGAGTGGCAGAGGAACAAGTCTTCCCTGATTCAATCTTCCCTGAGTGATAGTGGAATGGATCAACTCCCCTAGATCTGATATTCCCTCTAGAAGAAGCAGAACATATCCCTCACTTTCAAGATTTGATATTTCCTGATTGACAGCGGAACAAGTCTACCCCGATTCTTTTAATCTTCCCTGAATGACAGTGGAATAGATCAACTCCCCTAGATTTGATATTACATTCAGAAGAAGCGGAACATAGCCTTCTCTTTCAAGATTTGATATTCCTTGAGTGACAATGGAACAAGACTGCTTCGATTCAATCTTCCCAGAGTGGCATCGGAATAGATCAACATTCTCATATATGATATTCCCTACAAAAGATCTCTCTATTTTAAGATTTGATATTCACTGAGTAACAGTGGAACAAGTCTTCCCCGATTCAATCTACTTTGAGTGACAGCGAAATGGATCAACATCCCTAGATCTGATATTACATGAGTGACAGCGGAACATATCCCTTATGATATTTCCAACCATGAAGTTGATCGGATGAAAAATGCAATGTCTCTTCGTCTTTGCCCTATTCTTATTTACACAATAATGGGCAAAAAAGGGTAGCTGTCGACACTCATTTTTTGTCCTAAAGTTTAATTATTATTATTATTATTATTAATTAATATAATTATCTTATTTTTCAGATCCAAATACAATAACCCAAAATCGAGCCCAATTACAAGCAAACCTCGAGCCCAGTTATAAGTAAACCCAGAGCCCAATTGCAAGAAAACTCAGAGCCCAATTACATCAAACCTGAAGCCTATCCTGATGCCTAAACTAGTTTAGGGTTTTACCCTAACATCTCGGCCACCGCTACCGTTAGATATGGGAGAGATCCAACGGCCCAGATCAATCCTCAGCTAGGGTTTGTCGCCCTTAGCTCCAGCCGCCCCACGAGAACCGTCCCCTCCAATGGTCCAGATCGAGCCTCAGATCCACTGCCTGTTTCAACCAATCCAAAGTCGCCTCTCTGCTGCACCAACCCTGACCACCGTTGCAGCCACCAACCCGAAGGCTTGCCATGTTAAAAACAAGTCAGCAAGCAACCCAGACAAAATCCACACGCAAAAGCCTCTATTTTTTTTAATCATTTGTAGCAAAACAAAAAACCAAACAAAACATGTAAATTCGGGTTATATAAACCCAAAACTAGAAATGTAAAAGGCTCTTGGTTTTCATGGGAGAGAAAAACAATAAAAGAAGCTTTGAGGTGTAATTTTTTCGATCTCGTTTTTTTTGTTTTTCAAAACAAAAATAGAATAAAATAAAAACCCATTTTTTTATTTCGAATCTTGCATAAAACCAAAACCAAAAATAGGGGAGTCGGGTGGCTTACCTTAGTTAGGGGAGTTGACGGAGGGAGCAGTTTTGTTTTCGTCGACGGTCGGAGTGTGAAAACCGAAAGGTTGGGGGACCTTTTTTGGCTATTTAGGGAGTTTTTAGGAAGTTTTACCCCTAGATCTAGGCTTAGGGGTCTAGATCCGAGCGTTTAGGTGATTTTAAGAGAGTTTGGTGATTTTGACCATCGTGTACAGCGACTGATGGTGGTTCAGGACGGCTGATAGTGGGCCGACCAAATCATTTGAAAGAAAAAAGAAGTTTTTTTAAAAAAACCCGATTAAAATGTACTATATATAGGCAAAGTTTCAAGGGAAATTACATTTAGGTCCCTTGAAGTTTGTTGCATTTTTATAGAAAGGTCACTGGCAGGGACCTGGTTTATCATTTCCCTATTTTTATTCATGCTTTACAATTTTTTTTCTAATCGTAGTTTAGTCCCCCTTCTTTTAGCGCGTTTTTGCATGTTAGTCACTTGTAGGGAATGTATATGTAATTTACCCATTTATATGCCTTTTATATGTTTTTAGAGTTCTTTTCAGTTTAGTCCTTGTATGTTTAACGTGTTTTTGCACTTTAGTCCTGTGTATTGACTGCTTAATTTTTTAAAAAATATTTAGGGATCTATTTAGTAATTTTACCTTTTTTTATTCAAATATGTAAATTTTAGGCCAAAAGTTTCTAATATTTATGAAATAGCCCATGTATTTTTGCATGTTTGTATTTTGAACTTGAATATATTTTTATTTATTTTAATTCGGCCATGTAATTTTAAATTATTTTAATTTATCCCTACGTTTTATTTATTATTCATTCCTTGTAATTTCAGTATTTAATATTGAAAATGTTTATTTTAGTCACTTGTAAATTTTATTTTATTTTAATTTTGGTATGATAGTTTGATTATTTATATTTTAGTCGTACTTTTATTTTTATTTTAATTTTTGCATGTTGTTTGCATATTAATTCATTTTAGTCCTAATTATTTTTGTATGATAGTATCATAAGCATACCTTGACTCTATTCGAAATAAATTGACTAAGGTTAATATTTGATCAGTTGAACATTTTCGTAAAGTGACTCTCTTAACGTATAAGAAAGTTACTTTCGATAATTTTAAAATGAAAGTCTATCCCATTTAGTGACACAAATTAAATTGAATTCATTTTAAAATTTGGGGATTGGGAAAAAGATCATGGTCTTTTAATTAAATTCATCGAGAAAAGACCGTTAGATCGAATATAAGGTCTTGTCTCGAGGTATTTAAATAATTGAACATCCTTATTCTCATTAAATATTGGTAAAATAAATAATTAATTGTATTTGTTTGGTGTATGTTTTTAATTTGTTTTTGCATGTGTTTTTCAATAGGATTTCAAAATAGTAACATTCGAAATTGATATTGAAAATAGTAATATCTCATCATTTCGGTTGGAGTAATAAACGACTGCTTTAAGGCATTAAAGGTCATTTATTAACGATTGGAAATAACTAGATATTATCGTTTTCTCTTAAAATTATTTTGTTGTTGTTATTTTAAATTAATAGTGAACTTTAGAATGAAATTTTAATATTTCTTTATTTTGTTTGGAGTAAGAATCGATTACCTGAAGGTATGAGAGATCGATTATTCTCGATAGGAAATAATTATATATTATTATGTTTCATCCAAAATTTCAAAGAATGTTATTTTAGGGGGTCTTAAATTAAATTAGACTCAAACTTGTAAATTTTATTGCAAAGAGAATTAATTAATCGACTCGGTACCGATTTAGGGCGTTGTGGGGGTACTAATCCTTCCCCACACGTATCCGACTCCCGAACTCAAATTTTGCTAATGCATACCGCAAGTTTGTTGTTATAATTAAAATTAATATTTTATTAAAATGACAAATACGTTTTTGGGTGCCCAATCACATCCTAATAAAATATTGGTGGTAACTCTTCGAACCACATTTTATCATTAACCGATCATCAAGAATTATTTCGAAACGAGACCCCTTTTCCCCTCCTTAAAAAAAGATCATTTCGACAATAATGTTTGTTCATGTTTGACTTTAAGAAGATGATAAGGTTGAGGTGTCTTAGTTGGATGGTAAATATGAAGTTTCATTAAGGGTAAATTGGTATTTTTCCTAATTTAATGAATTTAATATTCATTAAAGTTAAATTAAAGGTAAATTTAGCATGAAATTAATCAAAAATTCATGCCAATTTGTTATCATCTTCTCCAAGTTTGCAGTGAGCTTCCAAATGTAAGAGAAACAAAATTTGGTTTCCATTGTTTGAGCTATTTTATTTGGATTTCAAGTTATATTGTGAAATATAAAAGTGATCTATTCGAAAAACATTATCTTTTGGTACAATTATGCTTGCTCAACTAGCTTGATTTCAAAAATCACCAGATCTTAGGTTTTGTGTTCACACTAGGGTTCATGAAATTGATGATGAATCTTGATGTTTTTGAGGTTGTACATGAATTTTCAAGCTTGATTTATGATTAAAACATGTTCAAACTTCCTAGAAATTATTCTAGGATTTTCGGCCAAAAGAGGAAATTTTAGAACTTTGTGTTTTGATGAGAGTTGATTAGGGCTTTGATTATAGAGATGTTGTAAAGTTGTTTGGAGGTTGATTTCATGGTTGAATCGGATCAAAATCGAGCAAAATATAAAAACCTAGATTTAAAGGTTAATGCATTCAACCATGGTATATTTGAGTGAAACAAATTATGAAAAATTATTTAAGGGCTAAATTGATGTAGGAAATATGTTACAAGCCTTATAAAAATTTGGAGACTATTTTGTAATTTTTGAAAAGTTAGGGGACTAATTTGGCAATTTTGGAAAAGTTGTGAATGGTTGTGAAATTTGTTAATATTTAATGTACACTAATTACTGTTTGTGGGCTGAAATTGAAGTTAGAATGTGAAGTTAAGCCATTTTGGAAAGTTGGTAAAGTTTAAGTAAAAAATGGTGAATATTGAGAAACTTCATGGCTTAAGTGGTAATTTTGGTATTGTTGAGATATTGGGCTATAAGTTTAATGCTGGAAATTTATTGGGCTTATTTGGGCTTTAATGGTAGAATTCATGATAAGGGCCCATTATGAATAAAAAGGAAAAGTTAGGATGAATATTTATAAAATTAAAAAAAATTAGTACTTTTGAGTATTATTATTTTGTATAAATGTTAGTAATTATACTAACATTTTATTTATTTTTTATGTGTGAATATGGATGCTTGTGTAGATCGTAATCAAACTCGTGATACAAGCAAACAAAAAGGCAATGACAAAGTTCAAGAATAGTTGGACTGTAGTAAGGCGTAATAGTGAGCCATACTAGGTGAGTGCATTTATTATGTACTTATATGATATGAGGATAAATTGCGATGAGTCAACCTCGAATGTTTTTACAAAAGCATGTTTTACCGTATTTTTAAATATTTTCATAAGGTGTATGAAAATGATTTTAGGGTATGAACTACTCTAAAATGAATTGATGTGTTTCAAACAAATTATTGTTTATTAATGGTTTGGAATAAATGTTTAACCTACGATTCAAATTTTAAAGCCTATTGTATGTACATGGAGAGTTATAGGTGCAATAATAATACCATAAATAATATGGTATTGTAATAGTACTTTGTGTATTGTAGCACTATGTACGTAATTGGCATACTTGGTGTGAGATGTATATCTATCGCTTTTAGAAAATGCTTATTGCATTTTCGTAAGAGTACTTTGTGTACTTGGAGTAGTACTTTGTGTACTATGGCACTTTGTGTGCAAGAATTGTAGTCTTACGTGATTACTATTATGAAAGTGGTTAGTTTCATGTTTTTGTGTACCTTGCATTCTCATTTGTCATACATTGGGCTGTAAATGGATGTTTTAGGAATATATTGATTTATAAGTATGCTAGGCATACGAAATACTGTTTAGCAGGTTATTTGACGAAAACTTGGCTTATCAAATCAATTTTTATGCTTTTATGTATTTTATATGATAAATCGTATTTTGATCTTATAATGGTTTATTCATGTTTTTAAAAATGCCTTACTTTATTACGCCTCACTACGTGCATACTTAGCATGTGATGATTTTCACGCATAGGTAAAAGCCAAGATTAGAAGTAAAGAGTACAGAGCAACTCCAAGCATCAAGGATTATACTACAATATCAGGAAGACATCCTATGATGTAATTTTGACTTAGTTTAGTGGCATGTACTTATAAATTTCCTATTAGCTCTGTTTAACTATTTTGAAAACTAGTTTGTAATGGATAAACTGAATCGTTTTATGCTATTTTAAATATGGATAATATGAACCAATATTATTAATTTGAGTAGATGTATTTAATACATATTATGTTCGAACTTAAACTATTGTTTGATGGATTTTAACATTATTATATATATATATATATATATATATATATGTATTTGAAGAATGTTTTATAAACTATATTATTAAATTGTTTTATTTAAAGAAACAAAATTTTACTAGTTTTCAAGTACAAAAATATTTTGAAAGTCATGTGACATCTATAACTCGTGTACGAGATGTATACGGGAAATGAGTTTTACATTTATTGGTATCAAAGCTATATGTTTAGCCGTTTTTGGACATGGAATGTGTATATATTAAGTTAAGAATGTATACATACCACTAGGATGTCAAAATTTTATTGATAGTTGTATATATACTGTGATGATGCTTACTAGGGAGTAAAGTTACTCTTTATTAATGTAAGATGATTTTGACCGTGTTCAGATGTCGGAAACTAAAGACAAAGGTAAGAAAGTTAATAATGTTGAAAAGAAGGTCGATGTCAAAATTAACCCAAAAGAATCCAACATGACTTCAGTATCACGTATTAGAAGAGTTAAAGCTGTTAGGGATTTTCCTTCATTATGTGGAATAAATACCCCAGCATTCAACGAAGTTTCTACCTTTGAGGAATCCATTAAAAAGTTTGAACGACTTACAAGAGAAGTTGAATTAGATGAAGATCTAGAGGAGATTTCTGATTCTATTGATGACTCTGAGGTTTCTTCTGGTAAACATAAATAATTGAGAAATATTTAAGTTAAGCATTAAATTGTTTAAAGCATTGTTGATTTGAGTAAAAGGAAATAAGTAAGCGATAAGTAAGTTGTCTACTAAAAGTTTAAAGAAAACTGAGTTATTATTAAATCAAATGATTATGAGTTTAGTAAATCAAATGATTATGAGTTTGATGGAGAATAGATGTTAAGTTTTATGGACTTGATAGAATTACCTTTGAAGGTAAATTTACGAAAATAGATTATCTAACAATTCCATGCTACAATGAATTATTGCTTAGATTGAGATTGATTCTCTAGAACTTGAAAAGTGTCCATTTCGTAATGATAGGAAAAAGAGTAAATTTGCTTACTAGTGTGATTTTAGCATTAGCTGTTATGAAGTTATTGCTACAAATTTGTCAAGTTTTCTTATTGAACAACGTGGATATTTAGGCTTTCATTTGAGATGGAAAATGTTTCACCTGCTCGAGAATAATTTCTATGGATCTGGAAAAGTTATACATATTACATTAGGAATGAAATAAGGAATTCTATAGTAGAGATATTCAATTCAACTTGATAAAAAGTGTTATTATGGCAGAAGACAAATGTGTCATGATGCAAGTGTTAGTCGGACATATAGTAAATTTTTGATAAAGATTTAGGAGCTTATGTTCTTGATGAATATGATGGAATTATCATTTAATAAGTTTTAGATCATTTTGAGCAAGGATTGGTTGTCTCTACATTATGATTAGGTTTATGGTCGCAAGAAGGGATTAATTTAGAAAGATGTAGAGAAATTGGAAATTTTAGTGATTGATGAAAAATCAAAATCATCACTAATTTGATATCAACAATGGTTATGATTAAAATAATGCATGAAGGATGCATAACTATTCTAGCTAAGGTGATAGATACTCAAGTATCTCAAGTAAGATCGTATGATATTCCCACAACTCGGGAATTTCCAGATGTCTTTTTAGATTAATTATCTAGGTTACCTATAGATTGAGAGGTGAAATTCAAGAATTATGGTTCCCAGGGAATTGATTTTGTTTATATGGTTTGGTATCAAATGGATGTGATTGAGTTAAGAGAATAAAGGCTCAATGGCAATAACTGCTAGATTGAGGATTCATTAGACCGAGTATTTCACCTAGGGGTGCATCGATGTTGTTTGTGAAACAAATATTGATCTTTGATTGGGATATCACCAGTTAAAGATTAAAGAGGAGGATATTCCAAAGACACATTTTCTGACTCGATATGGACACTACGAGTTGTGGTGATGCCATTCGGTTTGACTAATACCCTTGCAAAATTTATGGATTTGATGAACCAAGTATTCCAACCTTACATGGATCAATTTGTAGTGGTTTTATTGATGATATTTTGGTGTATTCAAAGTCAAGATAGGAGCATGATGCTCATCTTTGTAGTATGCTTCAGACTCTTCGAGAGAAAATATTGTATGCCAAACTGTCCAATTGTGAATTATGGTTAGCAGAGGTTGCTTTCCTTGGCCATATAGTATATGCATAAGACATAAGAGTAAATCCTAAAAATATTGAAGCTATAGTGGATTGGGAACCCCCAAATAATATGTCAGAAGTTTGATATTTCTTGGGACTCGCTGGTTACCATCGAAGGTTCGTGAAGAACTTTTCGATGTTAGCTTCAGTCCTAACCAAGTTTTTAAGGAAAGGTGTGCCTTTTGTTTGGACAGAGAAGTTCCAAGAGAGTTTTGAAATGCTAAAAAACATTTTAATAGAGGCACCAGTGCTCGTACAACTTGAGTTGGGTAAATATTATATGGTCTTTAGTTATGCATCTCATAACGACTTAGGATGTCTTCTTATGCACAAAGGTAAAGTTGTGGCTTATTCCTTGATAAAGATAAAGATTCACAAAAGAAATTACCGAAACATGATTTAGAGTTGGTAGCAGTCGTGTTTACTTTAAAGATTTGACGCCATTATCTGTATGGTGAGCGGTGTTATATTTATACAGATCACAATAGCCTAAAGTACTTGTTGACTCAAAAAGAGCTAAACATGAGACATAAAAGATGGATAGAACTTTTAAAGGACTATTATTTGATCATTGATTTTCATCCAGGAAGGCAAATGTTGTAGCAGATGCACTTAGTCGAATTTTTTTTTGCAGCTTTGCGAGCTATGAATGTGCGACTAGTGTTGAAAGAAAATGACACACTATTGGATGAATTACATATAAAGCCGATGCTTCTAGAGCGGATATAAAAGCTATAAAAGAAAGATGGGAGATGCTTGGTAAAGTTTGCCCTTGTGGAAAAAGGTGAGACTAAAGACTTTGAAGTCAAGTTTAATGGATGTTTCTATTACCATGGAAGAATCTACATTCCACATGATAATGAGTTGAAGAAAGATATTCTTTCTGAGGTACATTTTAGTCCGCTAACTATGTATCCAGACGGGAGCAAGATGTATCAGGATGTAAAGAGTCACTATGGATTTTGTTACAAGGCTACATGTGACATGAGATAAGAAGGATTCCATTTAAGTGATAGTTGACCAGTTAACTAAGTCGGGAAATTTCATTTCAGTGCGAATGGAGTATGCATTGGATAAATATGCAGAGTTGTATATAAAAACGATAGTTCGGGTACATGGAGTGCCAATATCAATAATATCTGACAGAGATCCATGGTTCACATTAATATTTTGGAATTCATTGCATAAAGCTATGGATACTAGATTGAATTTCAATACGTCCTTTCATTTGCATAAGGATGATCAGTCATAGCGTACTATTAAGATATTAGAAGATATGATGAGGGCATGTGTGATTGATTTCAAGGGATCATAGGAAAAATATTTTCCTTTAGCATAATTTGCCTAAAACAATAGTTATCAATCGAGCATCAAGATAGATCCATACAAATATTTATATGGGAGAAAATACCAAATACCATTAAATTGGTTTGAGTTAAAAGACC
Organism: Hibiscus syriacus; assembly: GCF_006381635.1. Classification (NCBI taxonomy): domain Eukaryota; kingdom Viridiplantae; phylum Streptophyta; class Magnoliopsida; order Malvales; family Malvaceae; genus Hibiscus; species Hibiscus syriacus. The sequence continues at coordinate 8,486,810 of NW_024063538.1, read as the reverse complement.
AGAATCAGGTTGGCCCTAATTTATTGAAAGAGTTTTAAAATAAAGTAAAGATAATCTCAAGATGGAATTTGATCAGCAGAAGTCTTATGTAAACTTGAAGTAAAAGGAAATTGAATTTCAAGATGGCGATAAATTGTTTCTTAAAGTATCACCTTGGAAAAAGAGGGGCGCAAAGGATATTTTTTTCCAAGATTCATTGGACCTTATGAGATCTTAAAGAGAGTCGGACCGGTAGTTTACCAGCTAGCATTACCTCCGGAGTTAGACAAAGTTCATAATGTTTTTCAAGAGTCGATGCTTAAAAAGTATCGAGCAGATCCTTCATGTCATTGCATCAGAGGAAATAAAGTGTAACACCCCAAACATCGGGTCAACGACGAAAATATAGGAATTTAAATTTTAGTAGTTTAAGTTGAATAAATTGAAAAGTTCAAGGACTAATTTTTGAAAATTTATTTAGGGATTATTACCAAAGATGGAAGAGTGAAAGGGTAAAGAGGTCTTTTAGCTGGAAATAAATTTAAAATTCATTTTAAATAAGATATTTTAAATGTAAGAAAGTGAATAAGAATGATTTATATGGAAGTTTGGTTTCTTCTCCTTCTCTTCCCGTGAAACTCCATTTCAAAGGTGAGTTAAATTCAAGCTGATTGTTTTCTCAAATTTTGGGTTGGTTTTGAAGACTTAGGTGATATTTAAGCTTAAGAAAAGCTTTAGGTTGATTAAAACTAAAAGATGAGTGAATTAATGATGAAATTATAAAATGGGTCTTTAAGGGATTTATTGATATGGTTTGGTATTTGGATTTCTAATGATAAATTTGACTTGTCAAGGGTCTAATTAAGGGTTAGAAGTATTAGAAAGGATTAAGATCATGTTTGAAGTTTGGGTGTTATCATTAGTTATAAGGTTCTAAGGAGAAATTTTGGGTATTATAAAGGAAATTAGGAGGTTTGTTAGCTATGATTAAGGATGATGAGTTTGTGAGTATGAATGAGGTTAAAAGCATGAGATTTAGGTGAAGATTGTGTAAAATTCATGGTGAAAAAGGTGAAATCTGGGTAAGGGTATCAGTACTGGAAGAACAATACCAATACTATAAGGGAAAATTGAAAGAATAACATATGAATTTGATGAATAGTATCGATATTGATTGAATTAGTATCGATACTGAAGTGGGGTATCGATACTATTGTTAAGAATAAAATTCCAAAATGCTAAAATGGTTTAATTACCGAAGTGGGTATCGGTACCATAGAAGAGTAGTATCGGTACTGTAGGAAGGGTACCGATACTAATACGTATAAAATTTAAAGTGAGTTTTAGTTTTGTTTTTGTAAATGCTAATTGGTTATACGTTAATTTAAAGTGGTATTGATTTTGGGATATATCTACGTATAGATTTGGATCATAAGCATATTGATCAAAGTGATATACCAATGTGGTTTAGTGAATGAATAAAAGGATTCGTTTAGGACTTCAGTGACACAAATGTGAGTGCAACTCATTTTGTTTTTATATTAGATTCGCGGACTGCTTGCGATAAGCCAACCTCAGAGTTATCGATCGAAACCCGTTTTACTTCTTTTATGTAATATTTTACTATATTTTATTCAAGTTATATTTATTAATTTATGTTTTGATTTTTCTATGTGCATGATTATGAATTTGTGATATATGAATATGCACACGAAAATGCTCGATGTGAAGGTGCCTTTGTGACCAAGACAAACTTTGAATAATGATATGAGAAATAATTATGTGGTTAAAAACCCAAGGTAAATGTATGAGAATTAGAGGTATAGTTGACATGCCAAGTGCCGAGGGTTCTATGCGGTGTTTGGGGACAAAACTATGTGGTTCTTCGGGACAAAACTATGTGGTCATTGGGGATAAATATGTGGCACTTTGGTACAATTTATGTGAGCAGTGGTGACTGCATTAGTGCAAAAGCTCAATGTACTCAAATACCTAAAATTCTCAGTAGTATGCATTAGGCTAGTAAAAAAATAAAGCAAATTTATATAATCAAACAATGTATAAAAATATGTAGTCTTGTTATGAATGAAAAATTTGAATCCCTTATGAAATGTTTCTATGAAACAAAAAAGAATTTATTTTATAATGTTTTATCTTACTCGTACTTGCCTCACTAAGTCAACGACTTAGTGTGTGATTGTTTCACACTTAGGTTCGAAGAAAATAGATAGCTAAGGCTAGACGAGGACATCATACTCCCACAAAAGATCAGATCAGACCAATTTAAATCGCATGTTCTTGTTTTTTTGTGAATTGTTAGCATATACTTTAAGTTTTAAATTGTAATGCTCTGATCAGTTTTGTAATCAAACACGTTTTGTATTTATCTAAATTATCAAATGTTTATTTTCTTTAAAATTTTCAATAGAAATTTTGTTATAAGGGTGTTACCATTCAAATACAATTAAGAGTTTAAATTTTATATGAATTTTTAAAGAGTAAAGGTTTTGAAAAGTCAATGTGACACCTCAAATTTGTATCCGGATAGAGTATGGGTTAGGGGTGTTACATTTATTAGTATAAGATGGTTTAATTGATTTTAAGTCCGAAATGAAGTTGTTTTTGTTTTAAAAAGTGTACATGCCAACTGAAAATTTAAAATCTCTGATCTAATAAGGTAATTAGTATGATGTCCTTACTAATAGAATAGTGATTTGATCTTAATAGATGTCGGACTTTGAAGGTTGTCGAAGTGAAATGGGAGATAGGAATGAAGGTAGCAGTAACTCATATGGCCCAAGTAGGCAAGGTGAGGAGCAGACACCTCAGGAGTGTCTGTACAAGATCAAGGGACTTTTTTCTAGACGTTGGTCGCGATTCTGACGTGTTTCCAACCGTCTATTGCCTCATCTCTTAAGATGAATGTGGCTAAGAAGTTTAGAAGTTTGGGAGCACTTGAATTTAAAGGAGAAACTGATGAAGGTAACGTAGCTGCTGATATGTAGCTTAACGACATTAAAATTATGATAGAGAGTATCCATTATTCTGAAATGGAGAAGTTGGATGGGGTAGTTTCATTACTACGAGGACAAGCAAGAATACGGTGAACTAATGTGACGATGCAAGCTACAAGGGACCAGGTGACATAGTCGTTCTTTCTGGAGGAGTTTAAGAATAAGTAAATAGGTGATCAATTCATCCATCAGATGAAACAAGAATTTATGAGTTTGATGTAAGGGAATCATACTGAGTATAAGTACGAGTGCGAGTTCAACAAACTGAGCAGATTTATAGCATAGTTGGTCCATTCGGAAAAAGATTCATGTGATTGGTTCGTTAAGGATTTGCGCCTCAATTGAAAGAGTTGTTGTTAGCACTAAACCTTTCTTCATTCTAAGAGGTAGTGAATAGAGCCAAAGCATTGGAACGAGTTCAAAATGTGAGATTTGGTGAGAAAAAGACCAAGTGGAATAAGACAGATGGTGCCTCTTCATGTGCATCACAATCGAATAAAAGTCGAGGTTTAAATTTTTAACCTCAGACTAGACCGGAGTCAGCTGCATCCTCAGGTAGAGGATCTAATCCTAGAAAAGTTAGACAAACTCAATCAGTGGAATCGAGAGTGGAAAAGTCAAATCAATGTCAGAATTGTGGTAAACAACATATTGGCATATGTCGAAGATGTTAGAGTATGCTCAAAGACCAATCATATGATGATTGTAATAATACTTTTATTTACCGATTTTATTGAATAAAGGCATTGCCGCTATTATTTTCAGTTATATATATGTGTTTAACATAAACTGGAAGATAATAAAGTCCATATAATGACATAATTGTTATTATTAAAAGATCCTTAGTCAAGTATTATTATGGGCATGGACAATAATAATACGCTTAAGACTAACATGTTATTTATTGATGACAACGAGTTGTCATTGACATAAAGATGTCAGAATTGATACATGATTATATTGTTAGAGAACAATGTATTGGATTGACCCACCATGAGCATATGTCTTGGATTATTATGTGACAGTCATAACATTGCTCATGGTGATGACTATATGTATGATCCTAAGACTTGAGATCAATACTATCCCAACATATATTGTTGTATGTTTTGATGCAGCTAAACAAGCTCCGTAACTGGTTGCTCTATAAAGACTGTTATTGAATATATCTTAATATATGTAGTGGGTGTGTATGATTAAGATATGATATGTCATTCCAACATAATAGGAAATATATCACAGGCCACTTGATTGAGTAAGACTAGAAACGCATGGCCATGCTCGTATAAGTTGATATGAGATATCATAAACTATTCGTTAATTAAAGTCTACTCTAGAAATCAAGAAACAATAGATGGGCTATACAAGTGTGACTATTCCAAGACTTGTGCCTATTCTAGATAAAAATGACATAAGGATATAATACATAAAAGAGTTAATCACCAAGATGATATGTCGAATCATATTTTCTTGTAACTTAGGTGACAATGATATATTGCTAGATGTCACTCATTGTATGTAATATTAGAATTGTTCTAATAATTACTTCTAATGTTACAGGAACCTACAGGGTCACACCCTAAGATTAAAACGAGCAAATATGTACAATTTGTTGTACGTTACTAAAATATATCTAGAGTTAATTAAGTATATATTTTAATAATCCCGAATATTTAATTTTAATTAATTAAATATAGATTTAATTAATTTGAAATAATAAAATCCCTGATAGGATTAGGGTAACTTGGATATAAAAGGATTATTAAATTCCAATTAATTAAATATAAATTTAATTAATTTGAAATAATAAAAACCTTAATATGACTAGGGTAACTTGGCTATAAAAGGGTGTGTTAGATCTAGTAGCCGTTTTGGTAAGAACACACACAAAACTTTCAGCCACTTTCTCTCAAAATTGTTTTGGGGGAAAACAAAATTGCTCTCAATCGGGTGAACTGAGTAGAGGCCGAGACGTGATTTCGTGGAGGCTTACGATTCGAACCGATCTACACCACCAGAATTCACTGCTTTCCTTGCTGTTTTTTCAAGGAACCCACTGTAAGTATTCGCATCTTTTCTTCCCGATTTTAGTTTTTCGTACTTGGATCGTTGGTGAGACCGTCGAGTTTTATTTCCGCTGCACCATGGGGTGCGCCGACGGTCCCAACAGTGGCATCAGAGCCACTTGTACGATCTGGATTTGGGTTAAATTTTTTTGTTGATGCGATATGTATGAGATGCATGTTCTAGATCTATCGATTTTGGTAAATATGCTGATATTATTGTTCGAATCAATAACCACAACGATTTATATATTAATTTATTAAAATGTTTTTCAATCGATTTGTTTCTGGATGATCTATGGGAGTGCGATAGCAGATCGCGTTTGGAAGTGGAACAATTGTTGTTCCGATGCAGAAAACCTTCGGGATTGAAAATCCTAAAAGCACGATTCTATTGATAATTGTTATCAAATCGTGAAGTTTTCCATGGAAAAAAAAGTACAATTTTTCAAAAAAATCCCACCGGCCGTCTCGCGACGGTCGGAGTGCGCTAGGGGCTCCGCCCCTAGACCCTGCAAAGGGCTTCGCCCATTGACCCTCATTAGCAGTACAAATTGAAGGCCCATATTAATATTTTTAACAATCAAATATATATGATATGTTTGTTTTGCACGGTGTTTGATATGCATGGTTATAGCCCTTGTTTAATTTACAATGGTTTATTTTGAAATACGGTCTGTGAGCCGTGCCTTTCTATATCTATATTGTATTTATCTTCTCATCTTGCTCCCTCGTATGTAAAACGAGTTTCTTTTAAAATTGTAATCCTATGAAGAATCACAAGGAGTAGAAGAATAGCGAGAAGATGCCTAGAGAGCAGTCTTGGGCTTTAGAGTTCTTGGTTCTCCCATTGGCTTAGGCCACCTTAGTCATTGTTTTGGGCTGTAACCATTGCATCATATTTATTGCTATATTTTTTATGTATGCAATGCATCAAATGATAAAATAAGAATAAATATTGATGAGATCAATAAGGGCCTAATATTAAAACGAACAATGATGAGATAATTAAGCAAATCCCTCTTTATAATCTAAGTTAACTTAACCGTCCAATATTTACCCTCGTTAAGGCTTTGATCGATATTGGGTGGGCTTTGCCAAAGCAATGGCACATAAATCTAGTGTGGTTAAACGCGAAGAATAAGTAAGTGATATTCACCGGTTGAAATATTGGTAATAACTTAGCTAGGTTATTCTAATAGGATTAGAAACCTAGAGGTTAAATATTTGGATAAGTCATGAGATGACTTGAACAAAAGTTGTTAACCAAAATGAGGAGTTACATAAGATGTAACTAGTAATGTGTTACTTACCTAAATAATCACTATCCTAAAAGAAAAGCCAAAGTTGATTTAGGAAATTGATGTATTATGGATCCTCACCCACTAGAAAATTTTTCGTTGAATTTTTTCGAAATTAAAACAGAGAGGGTTTTTAATTTTGAATAAAATAGTGGGAGTAATTTGTAAATAAAGTCCTATTTATAAATTTTAATTCGGTAAATTTACTTACTTTAATATTTCCATTGTTGTAGATTTAATGGCAAACAACACTTTTTCACTGCGATCACTCCTTGAGAAAGATAAACTTAATGGCATAAACTTCTTTGACTGGTTTCGTAATTTGAGAATTGTTCTCAAACAGGAAAGAAAGGAATATGTCATTGAGGAACCTGTTCCTGATGAACCGGCAGCTAATGCTTCCAAAGCTGACAAAGACAAATTCAAGAAACATATGGATGATATGTTAGATGTTGGATGTCTAATGCTTGCCACCATGACTCATGAGCTTTAGAAGCAACATGAGGACATGGTTATATATGAGATGATTCAAAATCTCAAAGAAATATATGAAGGGCAAGCACGTCAAGAGAGGTATGAGACCTCTAAAGCTCTATTTCAATGCGAAATGGCAGAGGGAACTCCTGTAGGAGCTCATCTCATCAAGATGATGGGCTACATCCAAACGTTGGAAAAACTGGGATTTCCTCTCAAAGATGAATTGACTACCGATGTTATCATGTAATCGTTGCCATATAGCTTTAGCCAATTTGTCCTTAATTTCAACATGAATGAAATTAACAAGACTTTGCCACAGTTACTTGGCATGTTACGAACTGCTGAAAGTAACATGAAAAAGGTTGGACCTAAGCTCATTCTGATGGTCCACAAGGACAAAGGAAAGGGAAAGAAAAAGATAGTGGCAAAGTCTAAGGGCAATGGTAAGACCAAACCAAAAGGGAAAAAATACATTGAAACCCAAAGGGGGAGTTAGCAAAGAAGGAAAATGTTTCCATTGCGATAAGACCGGACACTGGAAGAGGAACTGCCCTGTTTACCTTGAAGAGGTCAAGAAGGAAAAAGCAAACGGAATGTTTGTTTCAAGTATTTATGTTATTGATGTTAATTTATCAACATCTACTTCTTGGTTATTGTATACCGGTTGTGGTTCTCATATTTGTACTTCTGTACAGGGACTGCAAAAGAGAAGGAATCTGGCTAAAGGAGACGTGGACTTACGAGTGGGAAATGGAGCAAGAGTTGTTGCATTAGCTGTAGAGACATATGTTTTATCTTTGCCTAGTGGACTTGATTTAAATTTAGAGGAATGTTATTATGTGCCTAGTTTGACTAAGAACATTATTTCTATTTCTTTTTTGGACAAGATTGGTTTTGAGATTATTATTAAGAATAATTGTTGTTTTTTTTATCTCGATAGTGTTTTTTATGTTTCAGCACAATTGGTTAATGGTCTCTATATTTTGGATCAAGAAAACACCATTTATAACATAAATACTAAGAGATCAAAAACAAATGACTCAAATCAAACTTATCTTTGGCATTGTCGTTTAGGCCATATAAGTGAGAAACGCATATCAAAACTCCATAAAGATAGATTCTTAGATTCATTTGTTTTCGAACAATATGATGTATGCGAATCTTGCTTGTTGGGAAAAATGACTAAAGCTCCTTTTAAAAGTAAAGGTGAGCGAGCAAGTGATTTATTGGGGTTAATACATAGCGATGTATGTGGACCAATAAATACACAAGCCAGAGGTGGATTCCATTACTTCATTACTTTTACCGATGACTTCAATCGGTATGGGTATATTTATCTTATGCGCCATAAATCTTAAGCCCTTGAAAAGTTTAAGGAATTTAAAAATGAAGTATAAAATCAACTAGGCAAGAGTATTAAGGCACTTCGATCAGATCGAGGTGGAGAATACTTAAGCATAGAGTTTGATGAACTCCTAAAAGAATGTGGGATTGTCTCACAGCTTACACCACCTGGTACACCACAGTGGAATGGAGTTTCTGAAAGAAGGAATCGAAAACTGTTAGACATGGTTCGATCGATGATGAGTCATAGTGATCTTTCGACTTTTTTTTGGGGACATACACTTGAAACAGCCGCTTTCACACTAAATCGTGTTCCATCTAAATCGGTTCAAAAGACACCATACGAGATATGGACTGGGAAACGTCCTAGTATGTCTTTTATGAAGATTTAGGGTTGTGAAACTTATATAAAACATCAGATGTCTACAAAGCTCGAACCTAAATCTCATAAGTGTATATTTGTTGGATATCCTAAAGAAACTAAGGGATATTATTTCTTCAACCATAACGAGAACAAAGTGTTTGTTGCTCGAACATGAGTTTTTCTCGAAAGAGAATTTCTCTCAAAGAAAGGGAAGGGTAGAAATATTAAACTTGGAGAAGTTCAAGAGCAACAGATAAATGAACCTGAAGTTGAGCATGTTTCACAAGTTTTTGAGGAGCATTCAATAGATTTAGAAACACAATCACTGCGTAGATCCACAAGAGAACATCGTGCACCTGAGAGATTTGGATTTCTCGTTACGACACATGGAGATGTTCTTCTTATGGATCAAGACGAGCCTAGGACTTATCAAGAGGCAGTGTCTAGCCCAGACTCTGAGAAATGGCTTGAAGCCATGAGATCTGAGATAGATTCCATGTTAGTAAACCAAGTATGGACTTTGGTTGAACCACCTGAAGGGGTCAAACCTATAGGGTGTAAATGGGTTTTCAAGAAGAAAACTGACATAGATGGTAATGTACAAATATATAAGGGGCGATTAGTCGCTAAAGGTTTTCGACAAATTCATGGTGTAGACTATGACGAAACATTCTCCCCTGTAGCTATGTTTAAGTCTATCCAAATCTTGCTCGCAATAGATCCTTTCCATGATTATGAAATTTGGCAAATGGACGTCAAAATCGCTTTCCTTAATGGAAAACTTGAAGAGGATGTGTAAATGACACAACCAGAAGGTTTTGTCTTTCCAGGAAATACTGGAAAGGTTTGTAAACTACAGAGGTCTATTTATGGACTAATGTAAGCTTCTCAAAACTGGAATCTTCGTTTCAATGATGCAATCAAAGAGTTTGGTTTTATCATAAATGAAGATGAGCCTTATGTTTATAAGAAGGCTAGTGGGAGCATTGTTTGTTTCCTAATCTTGTATGTAGACAACATACGCATCATAGGAAATGATATACCTACTTTACAATCTGTTAAGACTTGGTTAAGTTGTTGTTTTTCTATGAAAGATTTAGGTGAGGCAGCGTATATCTTAGGAGTTAAGATTTATAGAGATAGATCAATACAACTTCTAGGTCTAAGTCAAAGTACATATATAGACAAAGTGCTGAAAAGGATCAATATGGAAGAATCCAAGAAAGGATTTTTGCCTATGAGACATGGCATTTCTCTTTCGAAGGAAATGTGTCCTTCAACTCCACAAGAAAGAGAACGGATGAATAAGATTCCATATGCTTCGTCTATTGGTTCTATCATGTATGCCATGATATGTACTCGACCAGATGTATTGTATGCTTTAAGCATGACAAGTCGGTATCAAGTGAACCCTGGTGAAAATCATTGGGTTGCGGTTAAAAATATCCTTAAGTACTTGAGAAGAACTAAGGATAAATTTCTTGTCTATGGAGGAGAGGAAGAGCTTTGTATAAAAGGTTATACTGATGCCAGCTTCCAAACTGACAAGGATGACTCACGATCGCAATCGGGTTTTGTGTTTTGTCTTAATGGAGGTGATGTGAGCTGGAAACGTTCGAAGCAAGACACAATAGCTGATTCTACAACAGAGGCTGAATACATTACAGCTAGTGAAGGAGCAAAATAGGCTGTTTGGATCAAGAAATTTATAATGGAATTAGGGGTTGTTCCCAGCATATCAGATACTGTAGAACTCTGTTGTGATAATAATGGAGCCATTGCACAAGCAAAGGAACCCAGATCTCATCAACGATCCAAACATATTCTTAGGCGCTTTCATCTCATTCAAGAGATCATTGATCGAGGAGATGTGGAAATATGTAGAGTACACACGGATGATAACATTGCTGATCCCTTGACGAAGCCTCTTACACAGCAGAGGCATGATCGTCACACTGAGTCACTTGGTATTAGATATGTGAGTGATTGGTCTTAGTGCTAGTGGGAGATTGTTAGAGTATGCCCAAAGACCAATCATATGATTATTGTAATAATACTTTTATTTATCGATTTTATTGAATAAAGGTATTGCCGCTATTATTTTCAGTTATATATATGTGTTTAACATAAACTGGAAGATAATAAAGTCCATATAATGACATAATTGTTATTATTAAAAGATCCCTAGTCAATTATTATTATGGGCATGGACAATAGTAATACGCTTAAGACTAACATGTTATTTATTGATGACAACGAGTTGTCATTGACATAGAGATGTCAGAAATGATACATGATTATATTGTTAGAGAACAATGTATTGGATTGACCCACCATGAGCATATGTCTTGGATTATTATGTGACAGTCATAACATTGCTCATGGTGATGACTATATGTATGATTCTCAGGCTTGAGATCAATACTATCCCAACATATATTGTTGTATGTTTTGATGCAGCTAAACAAGCTCCGTAAGTGGTTGCTCTATAAAGAATGTTATTGAATATATCTCAATATATGTAGTGGGTGTGTATGATTAAGATATGATATGTCATTTCTACATAATAGGAAATATATCACAGGCCACTTGATTGAGTAAGACTAGAAACGCATGGCCATACTCAAATAAGTTGATATGAGATATCATAAACTATTCGTTAATTAAAGTATACTCTAGAAATCAAGAAACAATAGATGGGCTATACAAGTGTGACTATTCCAAGACTTGTGCCTATTCTAGATATAAAGGACATAAGGATATAATACATAAAAGAGTTAATCACCAAGATGATATGTCGAATCATATTTTCTTGTAACTTAGGTGACAATGATATATTGCTAGATGTCACTCATTGTATGTAATATTAGAATTGTTCTAATAATTACTTCTAATGTTACAAGATCCTACAGGGTCACACCCTAAGATTGAAACGAGCAAAGATGTAGAATTTGTTGTACGTTACTAAAATATATCTAGAGTTAATTAAGTATATATTTTAATAATCCCGACTATTTAATTTCAATTATTTAAAAATAGATTTAATTAATTTGAAATAATAAAATCCCGGATATGATTAGGGTAACTTGGATATAAAAGGATTATTAAATTCCAATTAATTAAATATAGATTTAATTAATTTGAAATAATAAAAACCCCAATATGACTAGGGTAACTTGGCTATAAAAGGGTGTGTTAGGTCTAGCAGTCGTTTTGGTAAGAACACACACAAAACTTTCAGCCACTTTCTCTCAAAACTGTTTTGGGGGAAAACAAAATTGCTCTTAATTGGGTTAACTGAGTAGAGGCCGAGACGTGATTTCGTGGAGGCTTACGATTCGAACCGATCTACACCACCAGAATTCACTATTTTCTTTGCTGTTTTTTAAGGAACCCGTTGTAAGTATTCGCATCTTTTCTTATCGATTTCATTTTTTCGTACTTGGATCGCTGGTGAGACCGTCGAGTTTTGTTTCCGCTGCGCCATGAGGTGCGCGGACGGTTCCAACAGAAGAGTCTATGGAGTATGTTTAAAGTGTGGGGAGACAAGACATTTTATTTGGGAGGGCCCAATGATGACCGGAGAGCTTACATAAATTGAGAGATCCACTATTGCATCTTTGAGAGATAGGGGACGAGGTCGAGGAAGGAATCAGTCCGAGTCGACCACTCAACTTAAAATGCGCTCTACTGCTCGAGTGTACAACCTTAAGACCAGTGAAGATTATGATGATCTTGAAATCATCATAGGTACTTTTCAATTAGCTGGTAAACCTGTTTTAGTTTTGATTGATCTGGGATCAAATTACTCTTACGTTAGTAGTAAACTGGTGAATGATTTGAGAATTCAGTTATAACCTATTAGTAGTGAGGTGATTGTGACTAACCCATTAGGGCGTAGTGCTCGAGTGAAACAAATTTCTCGAGGGTGTCTAATAAGGATTAGGGAATTGAATTCCCTGCTAATCTATTGGAATTACCCATTGATGAGTTCAAGGTTATCTTAGGAATGGATTGGTTGTACCATTATCATGCCAATGTTGATTGTTGATTAAAGCAAGTTGTTTTGAGAAGTCCTAATAGATCGGAAGTCAGTGTGGTCAGCGAGAGACTCAATCCCTTAGCTAATGTGATATCAGTAGTGTCAGCTAAGAAGCTAATATTACAAGGATGTAAAGCTTTCATTTCTAATGTGATAGATATTCAAACCAAGGAGAGAAAATTAGAAGACATTCCGACTGTCCGAGACTTTCTCAAAGCATTTCCTGAGGAATTACCAAGATTACCTCCAGACAGGGAGGTCGAGTTTCAAATTGAGATGTTACCAGGATCAACATCAATTTTAATGGCCCCTTATCAAATGTCCCCAAAATAACTGAGTGAACTAAAGACTCAGATGCTAGAGCTTTTGGATAAAGGATTCATCAAACCCAGCGTATCGCCTTGGGGGTGCACCAGTACTATTTGTAAAGAAAAAGATGGTTCGATGTGTCTTTGAATTGATTATCGACAACACAATAAAGTGACCATAAAGAATAAGTGTCCTCTCTTAAGAATCGATGATTTGTTTGATCAACTAAAGGGAGCTTCGATATTTTCCAAGATTGATTTGCGTTATGGTTATTACCAGTTGAAGATTCAAGAGAAGGACGTTGCAAAAACATCTTTTAGGATTAGGTATGGTCATTATGAATTCATAGTTAGGTCGTTTAGGTTAAATAATGCCCTTGTCGCGTTTATATACCTCATGAATAGAGTGTTTCAGCTCTATCTTGATCAGTTGGTAGTCGTCTTCATTGATGATATCTTGGTGTATTCGAAGATAAATGAAGAGCATGACGCTCATCTGCGAGTGATTCTTTAAACGCTACGAGACAAGACACTTTATGTTAAACTATCTAAGTGTGAGTTTTGACTATCAGAAGTAACGTTTCTTAGACATGTGGTTTCTGCAGTAGAGGATTCGGGTGGATCCTCATAAAGTAAAAGCTATATCAGATTGGGAAGTTCCAAATAATGTGTTAGAAGTTCAGAGTTTCCTAGGTCTTGCAGGATATTATCGAAGGTTTGTTAAGAAATTATCAATGATATATTTTCCTTTGACCAAGCTGTTAACAAAAGATGTGCCTTTTTCTTAGACCCCTGAATATCAAAGGAGTTTTGAAACGTTGAAGAAAATTTTGACAAAAGCTCCGGTATAAGTCCAACCAGAATCCTGTAAGGATTATGTGGTATATAGTGACGCAACCCATAATGGCTTGGGATGTGTATTCATGCAAGAAGGTAAAGTAGTGACATATGTATCTAGGTAACTGAAACCGCATGAGAAAACTATCCGACACATGACTTGGAGTTAGCTGCAATAGTGTTTGCTCTGAATATGTCGTCATTACTTATGTGGTGAGCGTTGGTACATCTACACAGATCATAAGAGTTTGAAGTATTTGATGACTCAAAAAGAGCTAAAATTGAGACAACAAAGATGGATTGATCTTCTCAAAGATAATGATGTGGTAATTGATTTTCACCCCAAGAAAGCAAATGTGGTAGCTGATGCTCTGAGTCGGAAGACGTTTTCAGCTTTGTGAGCCTTAAATGTGAGATTCTCATTAAGTGATGAGGGTACCTTACTTGCGGAGTTAATTATTAAGCCAACGCTACTTGATCGAATTAAAGATTTAGAAGGTAAATATGAGAGATGTTTGAAAAGAATGGAGCGAGTGAAAATAAAGAGAATAAGGATTTTGAAGTTAAGCTTGATGGTAATTTGTATTATCGTGGGAGACTTGTTATTTTAGATGATGACGAGTTGAAAAATGACTTGTTGATAGAAGCTCATTATAGTCCATTGACAATGCACCCAAGCGAAAGCAAGATGTACATAGATCTTAAAATTCTTTATTGGTGGCCAACAATGAAAAGAAGGATTTCAGAATTTGTGTCCAATTGTTTGACGTGTCAGCAGGTTAAAGCTGAACATCAGGTTCCATCAGGATTGCTGCAACCAATCTCCATTACTTAGTGGAAATGGGAAAAATGTTAAAATGGATTTTGTAACGGGTTACCCTGGACTCCGAACAAAAGAGACTCAATTTGGGTGATAGTTGACCGATTGACCAAGTCAGCACATTTCATTTTCGTCCGAACTGATTTCTCTATGGACAAGTATGATGAATTTTACATTAAAGAGATTGTTCGACTTCATGGCGTGCCTACTTCGATAGTATTCGACTGAGATCCCCTATTTACTTCAAGATTTTGGAAAACTTTACATGGAGCTTTAAGGACTCGATTAAACTTTAGTACATCTTTAAACCCTCAGTCAGATGGACAATCTGAGCGGACTATCCAAATCATGGAAGATATGCTAAGGGCGTGTGTTATTGAGTTTAAAGGATCTTGGGAGAAGTATTTGCCTATTGCAGAATTTGTTTAAAACAATAGCTACCAGTCGAGCATTAAGATGGCTCCCTATGAAGCTTTATATGTGAGAAAGTGTCGTACACCATTAAATTTGTAAGAGCTCAAGGATTGGGACGTTATTGGTCCTGACTTGATTAAGGAGGTAGAAGAGAAAATTCAAGTGATTCAGCATATTCTCAAAGTGGCAGCCGATAGACAAAAGTCATATGATGATTTAAAGAGGAAAGAGATTGAGTTCGAAGTTTGAGATTAGGTATTTTTGAAAGTTTCTCCTTGGAAGAAAGTGTTAGGTTTTGGCCGGAAAAGAAAACTTAGTGCTAGATTTATTGGCCCATATGATATTGTTAAAAGAGTTGGAATGGTGGCATATTAGATATCAATCAGATCCTTCGCACGTCATAACACTGGATAAAATAGAAAATCAATCTAACTCTACCTATGAGAAAGAACCGGTACAAATTTTAGCATATGAATCAAACAGTTAAGGAACAAGACGATTCCATTAGTTAAAGTTCTCTGCAGGAATCATAAGGTAGAGAAAGAGACATGGGAGTGTGAGGATGATATACGTAGAAAATTCCCCACCTTTTTGTGTAGTTAAAATTTGAAAACAAATTTTCTTAAGGGGAGATTTGTAACACCCCAAACATCGGGTCAATGACGAAAATGTAAGAATTTAAATTTTAGTGGTTTAAGTTGAATAAATTTAAAAGTTTAAGGACTAATTTTGGAAAAATTTTTTAGGGCTTATTATCAAAGATGGAAGAGTGAAAGGGTAAAGAGATTTTTTGGCTGGAAATAAATTTAAAATTCATTTTAAATGAGATATTTAAAATGTGGGAAAGTTGATAAGAAAGATTTATCTTGAAGATTTCTCCTTCCCTTCTCGTGAAACTCCATTTCAAAGGTAAGTTAAATTCAAGTTGATTTTTTCTTCAAATTTTGGGTTGGTATTGAAGACTTAGGTGATATTTAAGCTTAAAGAAAGCTTTAGGTTGATTAAAACAAAAAGATGAGTGAATTAATGATGAAATTATAAAATGGACCTTTAAGGGATTTATTGATATGGTTTGGTATTTGGATTTCTAATGATAAATTTGAATTGTCAAGGGTCTAATTAAGGGATTAGAAGTAATAGAAAGGATTAAAATCATGTTTGAAGTATGGGTGAGATCTTTAGTTCTAAGAAGAAATTTTGGGTATTATAAAGGAAATTAGGGAGGTATGTTAACTATGATTAAGGATAATGAGTTTGAGAGTATGAATGAGGTTAAAATCATGAGATTTAGGTGAAGAGTATGTAAACTTTGAGGTGAAAATGTGAAATCTAGGTAAGGGTATCAGTAATGGAAAAACAATACCAATACTATAAGGGAAAATTGAAAGAATAACGTATGAATCTGATGAACAGTATCGATACTGATTGAATTTGTATCGATACTAAAGTGGGGTATCCATACTAGAAGTAAGGTATCAATACTATTGTTAAGAATGAAATTCCATAATGCCAAAATGGTATCGATATCGAAGTAGGTATTGGTACCATAAAAAAGTAGTATCGATATTGTAAGAAGGGTACCTATACTAATGCGTTTGAAATTTAAGGTGAGATCTTTAGTTTTGTTTTTTTCAATGCTAATTGGTTATACATTAATGTAAAGTGATATTGATTTTGGGATATATATACGTGTAGATTTGGATCAGAAATGTATCGATCAAAGTGATATACCAAAGTGATTTAGCGAATGAATAAAAGGATTCGTTTAGGACTTCAGTGAGGAAAAAATGAGTGCAACTCATTTTTTATATTAGATTCGAGGACGACTTGTGATAAGTCAACCTCAGAGTTTTCGATCGAAAATCATTTTACTTCTTTTATGCAATATTTTACTATATTTTATTCAAGTTATATTTCTTAATTTATGTTTTGATTTTTCTATGTACATGATTATGAAAATATGATATGTGAATATGAATACGAAAATGATCGATATGAAAGTGCCTATGTGAACAAGACAAACTCTAAATAATGATATGAGAAATAATTATGTGGTTAAAAGCCCAAGGTATATATATAAGAATTAGAGGTATAGTTGGCATGCCAAGAGTCGAGGGTTCTATGTGGTCCTTCAGGACAAAACTATGTGGTCCTTTGGGACAATCCTATTCGGTCCTTCGGGACAAATATGTTGCACTTCGGTGCAATTTATGTGAGTAGTGGTGACTGCATTAGTGCACAACCTCAATGTATTCAAATACCTAAAATTCTCAGTAGTATGCATTGGGCTAGTAAAAAGATAAAACTAAAACAAATTTATATAAACCGAACAATGTATAAAAGTATACAGTATTGTTATGAAATGCAAAATTTGAATCCCATATGAAATGTTTCTATTAAATGAAAAAGAATTTATTTTATAATGTTTTATCTTACTCGTACTTGCCTCACTAAATCAACGACTTAGCGTGTGATTGTTTCACACGTAGGTTTGAAAAAAGCAGAGAGCTAAGGCTAGACGAGGACATTATACTCCCGCAAAAGATCAGATCAAACCATTTTAAATCGTATGTTCTTGTTATTTTGTGAATTGGTGGCATGCACTATAAGTGTTAAATTGTAATGCTCTGATCAATTTTGTAATCAAACACTTTTTGTATTTATGTAAATTATCAAACGTTTATTTTCATTACAATTTTCAATAGAAATTTTGTTATAAGGTTATCACCATTCAAATACAATTAAGAGTTTAAATTTTATATGATTTTTAAAGAGTAAAGGTTTTGAAAAGTCAATGTGACACCTCGGATTTGTATATGGGTCAGGTACAGGTTAGGGTTGTTACATAGAGATATGACCATATTTGACTTATGAAGAAGAACCAGTGCAGATCTTGGCTCAAGAAATCAATGAATTGCGTAGCAAGACGATTCCTTTAGTCAAAGTGTTTTGGAAAAATCATAAAGTCGAGGACTCTACTTGGGAAAGAGATGAGGACATGATGAAGTAGTATCCATACCTCTTCACATCAGGAATGTCTTAAAATTCGAGGACAAATTTTATTTAAGGAAGTGAGAGTTGTAATACCCCAAAATTTTGGATAGTGACCAAAATGTAAATTGGGAAAACTTTAAGGATATAAGTAGTAATTTTCCCAAAAAGAATTTTATTCAATAAATGTATTTATTAGTGACCAAATTACAAAATTTTAAAGCTAAGTGACCAAATTACAAAATTTTAAAGCTAAGTGACCAAATTACAAAATTTAAAAGTTAAGTGACCAAATTATAAATTTTGGAAACATTTAGGGACTAAAATGTTAATTTTAAAAAGTTACATTTTTACATCGTAAATAAATAGTTTATCTCAAGAATAGCGTTTATGTGGGAATCATAATTTTAATACCGGTTTTGTATTAAAAGTTATAAAGCAATGAAGTTGATAAAAAATTCGGTAAATCGAATCAAATAGAAAATTCGGTAAATCGAATCAAATAGAAAATTCAGAGAAATCTGAAGGATGGCAAATTAGACCTCAAAATATTATTTCCACATTTTTAAATGTTGGAAAATAATATAAATCTTTAGAGTTTAGAATGTAATTTCATGTTTAATATGGACCGTTGGATTAAATTTGCGAGATTGTAAATTTAGAAAAAGACAAGGGCAAATCGATAAAGTAAGATATTGTTTGTTCATCTTTGACTTTAAGAAGATGATAAGGTTGAGGTGTCATGGTTGGATGGTAAATACGAATTTCCATTAAGGGTAAATTGGTATTTTTCCAATTTAATGAATTTAATATTCATTAAAGTTACATTAAAGGTAAATTTAGCATGAAATTAATCAACAATTCATGCCAAATTGTTATCATTTTCTCCAAGTTTCCCGTGAGCTTCCGAAGGTAAGAGACAAAAAATTGGTTTCCATTTTTGAGCTATTTTATTTGGATTTCAAGTTATACCGTGAAATAGAAAATTGATATATTCGAAAATACACTATCTTTTGGTACCAATTATGCTTGCTTAACTAGCTTGATTTCAAAAATCCCCAAATCTTAGGGTTTGTGTTTACACTAAGGTTCATGAAATTGATGATGATTCTTGATGTTTTTGAGGTTGTAGATTCATTTTCAAGCTTGATTTATGATTAAAAATGTTTAAACTTCCTAGAAATTATTCTAGGATTTTCGGCCAAAAGAGGAAATTTTAGAACTTTGTGTTTTGTTGAGAGAGGGCTTTGATTATGGAGATGTTGTAAAGCTGTTTGGAAGTTGATTTCATGCTTGAATCGAATCAAAATCGAGCAAAATCATGAAAACCTAGATTTGAAGGTTAAAGCATTCGGCCATGGTATATTTGAGTGAGAAATATTATGGAAACATTATTTAAGGGCTGGAAATGATGTAGGATGTTTGTTACAAGCCTTAGAAAAATTTGGGGACTATTCTATAATTTTTGAAATCTTGGGAGGCCAATTTGATAATTTTGGAATAATTGTGATTGGTTTTAAAATTTGTTAATATTTAATGTACACTACTGGAAATTACTGTTTGAGAGCTGAAATTGAAGTTAAAATGTGAAATTAAGCTATTTTGGAAAGTTGGAGAAGTTTAAGTACAAAATGGTGAATATTGAGAATGTTAATGACTTAAGTGGTAATTTTGGTATTGTTGAGATATTAGGCTGTAAGTTTAATTGTGGAAAATTATTGGGCTTATTTGGGCTTTAATTGAAAAATTTATGACAAGGGCCCATTATTAATAAAAAGGAAAAATTATGATGAATTTTTATAGAATTCAAAAATAATAGTACTTTTGACTATTATTATTTTATATAAATGTTAGTAAATATTGTATGTGTGAATATGATTGCTTGTGTAGATCGTAATCAAACTCGTGATACAAGCAAACAAAAAGGCAAGGACAAAGTTCACGAATAGTTGGAATGCAGTAAGGCGTAATAATAAGGTGTAATAGGTGAGTGCATTTATTATGTACTTATATGATATGAGGAAGACTTGCAATGAGTTGAAGTTGTGTTCAGATGTCAGAAACTAAAGACAAAGGTAAGAAAGTTGATAACATTGAAAAGAAGGTCGAGATCGAAATGGACCCAAAATAATCCAACATGGCTTCAGTATCGCGTATTAGAAGAGTTGAAGTTGTTAGGGATTTTACTCCATTATGTGGAAGAAATGCCCCAACGTTCAACAAAGTTTATGCATTTGAGGAATCCATTAAAAATTTTGAACGGCTTACAAGAGAAGTTGAGTCGGATGAAGATCCATAGGAGATTTCTGAATCTAGTGACGACTCTAAGGTTTATTCAGGTAAGCTTAAATAATTGAGAAATATTTAAGTTAAGAATTAAATTGTCTAAAACATTGTTGATTTGAGTAAGAGGAAATAAGTAAGAGATAAGTAAGTTGTCCGCTAAAAGTTTAAAGAAAACTAAGTTATTAGTAAATCAAATGATTATTAGTTTGATTGAGAATATATGTTAAGTTTTATGGACTTGATAGAGATACCTTTTGAAGGTAAATTTGCGAAAATGGAATGTTTAACCATTCCATGCTACAATGAATTATTGGTTAGATTGAGATTGATTATCAAGAACTTGAAAAGTGTCAAGTTCGTAATGATAGGAAAAAGAGTAAATTTGTTTACTAGTGTGCTTTTAGCATTAACTGCTATGAAGTTATTGCTAAATTTTTTTCAACTTTTCTTATTGAACGACGTGGACATTTAGGCTTTCATTTATGATAGAAAAATGTTTCAACTGCTCAAGAATAATTTCTATGGATCTAGAAAAGTTATACAGATTACATTAGGAATGAAATAAGGAATTCTAAAGTAGAGATATTCAATTCGACTTGATAACAAGTGTTATTATGGCGAAAGACCTATGGGTCATGATGCAAGTGTTAGTCGGACAGATAGTAAATGTCCACTAAAGATTCATGAGCTTATGCTCCTGCTGAATCTGATGGAATTATCATTTAATAAGGTTTAGATCATTTTGAGCAAGGATTGGTTGTCCCTGTATTATTGTTGGGTTTATGGTTGCAATAAGGGATTAATTTAGAAAGATACGAAGAAATTGGAAATTTTAGTGATTGATGAAAAAGAAAAATCATCACTAATTTGATATCAGCAATGGTTATGATTAAAATAATGTAAGAAGGATACATAGCTTCTCTAGCTAAGGTGATATATACTCAAGTATCTGAAGTAAGATCGTATGATGTTCCCACAACTCAGGAATTTCCATATGTTTTTAGATTAATTATCTAGGTTATCTCCAAATTGAGAGGTGAAATTCAAGAATTATGGTTCTCGGGGCATTCATTATGTTTCTATGGTTTAGTATCAAATGGATGCGATTGAGTTAAGAGAATAAAGGCTCATTGGCAAGAACTGCTAGATTGAGGATTCATTAGACCGAGTATTTCACCTAGGGGTGCACTGGTGTTGTTTGTGAAAAA
The DNA here is from genome assembly GCF_006381635.1 of Hibiscus syriacus. Classification (NCBI taxonomy): domain Eukaryota; kingdom Viridiplantae; phylum Streptophyta; class Magnoliopsida; order Malvales; family Malvaceae; genus Hibiscus; species Hibiscus syriacus. The sequence continues at coordinate 8,465,362 of NW_024063538.1, read as the reverse complement.
GAAAGATTGATCTTCGATTGGAATATTACCAGTTAAAGATTAAAGACGAGGATATTCCAAAGACAACTTTTCGGACTCAGTATGGACACTACGAATTGTGGTGATGCCATTCGGTTTAATAAATAACCTTGCAACATTTATGGATTCGATGAAGCAAGTATTCCAACCTTATCATAATCAATTTGTAATGGTATTTATTGATGATATTTTGGTGTATTCAACGTCGAGAGAGGAGCATGATGCTCATCTTTGTATTGTGCTTCAAACTCTTTAAGTGAAAAAGTTTTATGCCAAGCTTTCCAATTATGAATTCTGATTAGCAGAGGTTGTTTTCCTTGGCCATGTAGTCTCTGCAGAAGGCATAAGAGTTGATTACAAGAAATATTGAAGCTATAATGTATTGGAAACCTCCAAAGAATGTCTAAGAAGATTGAAGTTTCTTGGGACTCGCTGGTTACTATTGAAGGTTCGTGAAGAACTTTTCGATGTTAGCTTAAGTGCTAACCAAATTTTTAATGAAAATGTGCCTTTTTTTTGGACGGAGAAGTGCCAAGAGAGTTTTGAAATGTTAAAGAAGATTTTAATTGAGGCACCGGTCCTTGTACAACTCGAGTTGGGTAAAGATTATGTTGTCTTTAATGATGTATCTCATAAAGGTTTGGGATGTGTGCTTATGCAAAAAGGTAAAGTTGTGGCTTATGACTCGATAAAGTTAAAGACTTACAAGATGAATTACCCGACGCATGATTTAGAGTTGCCAGCAGTTGTGTTTGCTTTAAAGATTTGACACCATTATCTATATGGTGAGCGATTTTATATTTATACAGTTAAAAAAAGCCTAAAGTACTTGTTGACTCAAAAAGAGCTAAACCTGAGAATGAAAAGATGGATAGAAATTTTAAAGGACTATGATTTGATCATTGATTATCATTCAGGGAAAGCAAATGTTGTAGCAGATGCACTTAGCATGGAAGAATCTGCATTCCACATGATAATGAGTTGAAGAAAGATATTATTTCTGAGGTACATTTTAGTCAGCTAACTATGCATCCAGGCGGGAGCAAGTTACAAGGCTACCTGTGACATTATATAAAAAGGATTCCATTTAGGGTGATAGTTGTAACTAAGTTAACAAATTTCATTTCAGTGTGAATGGACTATGCATTGGATAAATATGCAGAGTATGTATAAAGGAGATAGTTCAGGTACTTGGAGTGCCAGTATCGATAATATACGACAGAGTTCCAAGGTTCACTTCAAGATTTTTAGAATTCATTGCATAAAGCTATGGGTTCTAGATTGAATTTCAGTATGACCCTTCATTTGCAGACTGATGGTCAGTCAGAGTGTACTATTAAGATATTAAAAGATATGTTGAGGGCATGTATGATTGATTTCAAGGGATCATGGGAAAAATATTTTCCTTTATCATAATTTGCCTACAACAACAGTTATCAATCGAGCATTAAGATGGATCCATACGAAGATTTATTTGGAAGAAAATACCGAACACCATTAAATCAGTTTGAGTTAAAAGACCATAATTTGGTTGGCCCTGATTTATTGAAAGAGATTGAGTATAAAGTCAAGATAATTCAAGATAATCTCAAGATGGAATCAGATCGACAGAAGTCTTATGTAAACTTGGAGCGAAAGGAAATTGAAATGCAAGAAGACGATAAAGTTTTTCTTAAAGTATTACCTTGGAAAAGATATTGTATTTTGGGGCACAAGGAAAATTTAGTCCAAGATTCATTGGACCTTATAAGATCTTAAAGAGAGTCGAACTGGTATTTTACCAGTTAGCATTACCTTCGGAGTTGGACAAAATTAATAATGTTTTTCATGAGTCGATGCTTAGAAAGTATAGAGCGGATCCTTCACATGTCATTGCATCGGATGAAATAGAGATCTGACCATATTTGACTTATGAAGAAGAACCAGTGCGGATCTTGGCTCGAGAAATCAAAGAACTACGTAGCAAGACGATTCCTTTAGTCAAAGTGCTTTGGCAAAATCATAAAGTCGAGGACGCTACTTAGGAAAGAGATGAGGACATGAGGAAGCAATATCCACACCTCTTCACATCAGGTACGTCTTAAAATTCATGGAAGAATTTTATTTATGGGGGAGAGTTGTAATACCCCAAAATTTTGGATAGTGACCAAAATGTAAATTTTGAAAGCTTGATGGTCAAAGTAGAAAATTGGGAAAAGTTTATGGACATAAGTGGTAATTTTCCCAAAAATAATTTTATTCCATAAATAGATTTGGCTAGTGACCAAATTGTAAAATTTTAAAGTTAAGTGACCAAAGTATAAACTTTGGAAAAATAGTTTATCTCAAGAATAACGTTTTAGTGGGAATCAAAATTTTAATACGGGTTTTTTATTAAAAGTTATAAGGCAATGAAGTTGATGAACAATTCGGTAAATCGAATCGAATAGAAAATTCGGTAAAATCTGAAGATGGTAAATAAGATAAATATTTGGATTTTAGAATTTAATTTCATGTTTAATATGAACCATTGGATTAAAGTGACAAGATTATAAATTTTGGAAAAAAGGCAATGTCAAATTAGTAAAATAAGATATTGTTTGTTTATCATTGACTTTAAGAAGATGATAAGGTTGAGATGTCTTGGTTGGATGTTAAATATTAAGTTTCATTAAAGGTAAATTGGTATTTTCCCAATTTAATGAATTTAATATTCATTAAAGTTAAATTAAAGGTAAATTTAGCATGAAATTAATCACAAATTCATGCCAATTTGTTATCATCTTCTCCAAGTTTGCCATGAGCTTCCAAAGGTAAGAAAAAAATTTGGTTTCCATTTTTGAGCTATTTTATTTGGATTTCAAGTTATATCGTGAAACAGAAAAGTGATATATTCGAAAAACGCTATCTTTTGATACTAATTATGATTGCTCAACTAGCTTGATTTAAAAAATCACCAAATCTTAGGGCTTGTGTTCACACTAGGGTTCAAGAAATTGATGATAAATCTTGATATTTTTGAGGTTGTTGATTAATTTTCAAGCTTGATTTATGATTAAAACATGTTCAAACTTCCTAGAAATTATTCTAGGATTTTCGGCCAAAAGAATAAATTTTAGAACTTTGTGTTTTGATGAGAGTTAATTAGGGCTTTGATTATAGGGATTAAAGTTTGGAGGCTGATTTCATGCTTGTATCGAATTAAAATCAAGCAAAATCATGAAAACCTATATTTAATTGTTAAAGCATTCAACCATGGTATATTTGAGTGAGAAAAATTAAGGAAAAATTATTTAAGGGATGAAAATAATGTAGGAAGAATGTTACAAGCCTTAGAAAAATTTAGGGACCATTCTATAGTTTTTGAAAAGTTGGGGGACCAATTTGATAATTTTGGAAAAGTCTTGAATGGTTGTGAAATTTGTTAATATTTAATGTACACTACTGGAAATTACTGTTTGAGGTCTGAAATTGAAGTTAGAAAGTGAAATTAAGCCATTTTGGAATGTTGGTAAAGTTTAAGTACAAAATGCTGAATATTGAGAAAGTTAATTGCTTAAGTGGAAATTTTGGTATTGTTGAGATATTGGGTTGTAAGTTTAATTCTGGAAATTATTAGGCTTATTTGTGCTTTAATTGAAGAATTTATTACAAGGGCTCATTATGAATAAAAAGGAAAAGTTAGGATGAAATTTTATAGAATTCGAAAATAATAGTACTTTTGAGTATTATTATTTTGTATAAATGTTAATAAGTATACTAACATTGTATTTTATATTGTATGTGTGAATATGGATGCTTGTGTAGATCGTAATCAAACTTGTGATACAAGGAAACAAAAAGGCAAGGACAAAGTTCAAGAATAGTTGAAATAATGTAAGGCGTAATAGTGAGACATACCAAGTGAGTTCATTTATTATGTACTAATATGATGTGACGATGACCTGCGATGAGTCAACCTTGAATGTTTTCATAAAAGCATGTTTTACAGTATTTTTAAATATTTTCATAAAGTTTATGAAAATGATTTTACAAATGATTTTAGGGTATGAACTGTCCTAAAATGAATGGACGTGTTTCATACAAATTATTGTTTATTGATGGTTTCGAATAAATGTTTAACCTGCGATTTGGATTTTAAAGCCTATTGTATGTACATGGAGAGTTATAGGTGCAATAATAATTCCATAAATAATATGGTATTATAATAGTACTTTGTATATTGTAGCACCATGTATGTAATTGGCATACTTGGTGTGAGATGGATATATATCGCTTTTAGAAAATACTTACTGCATTTTTGTAAGAGTACTTTGTGTACTTGGAGTAGTACTTTGTGTACTGCATTTTCGTAAGAGTACTTTGTGTACTTGGAGTAGTACTTTGTGTACTATGGCAAGAGTACTCTGTGTACTTGGAGTTGTACTTTGTGTACTATGGCACTTTGTATGCAAGAATGGTAGTCTTATGGGATTACTATTATGAAAGTGGTTAGTTTCATGTTATTGTGTACCTTGCATTCTCATTTGTCATGCATTGGGTTGTAAATGAATGCTGTGGGAATATACTGATTTATAAGTATGCTAGGCATACGAAATACTGTTTAGCAGGTTATTTATTGAAAACTCGGTTTATCAAGTCAGTTTTTGTGCTTTTATGTATTTTATATGATAAATCGTATTTTGATCTTATAATGGTTTACTCATGTTTTTAAAAATGCCTTACTTTATTAGCCTCAGTAAGTGTATACTTAGCGTGTGATGATTTTCACACGTATGTAAAAGCCAGGATTAGAAGTAAAGAGTACATAACAACTCTAAGCATCAAGGAATATACTACAATATCAGTAAGACATCCTATGATGTAATTTTGACTTAGTTTAGTGGCATGTACTTACAAATGTCCTATTAGCTCTGTTTAACTATTTTGGAAACTGGTTTGTAATGGATAAACTAAATCGTTTTATCCTATTTTAAATATGGATAATATGAACCAATATTATTAATTTGAGTAGACGTGTTTAATATATATTATGTTAGAACTTAAACTACTTTTTAATGGATTTTAACATTATATATATATATATATATATATTTGAAGAATGTTTTATAAACTATATTATTTAATTGTTTTATTTAAAGAATTATTGGTTTTCAGGTACATAAATGTTTCGAAAGTCATGTGACATCTGTGACTCGTGTATGGAGATGAATACGAGAAATGTGTGTAACAAGTTTGGCCTCAACATGTTATACTGAACGTGAAGTCAAGTAGCTATCCCTAGGTTAGGACTCTTTATCAGAGTTTGTGCATGATTGTATCTAGTCTATGCTTAACAAATTTAGAAAACTACTCAAAGAGTTCTTTTGGTTTGCCAAGGCATAAAATTATTCATTAATCACAATGTCACTCCTGATATTGAACATTTAATTTCAAATTTCTTTCTCTTTCTTTTTAACACTACTTCAAGGGGAGTCACCCCATCATACCTACCATCTCACACTTTAGGTAAAACGGAGCATACCTTCCACCCCCAAGCTAGTTAGGTAGAGTCATCCCGTGATTGTTTTCATTCACTCATGTGCCAAGGCTACCATTTATTTAAGTAAGGTTTCCAGGTAATGCCGATGCACAGTGGAGTATCCCTCTACAGTTATAATGAGACATTTATTTTCAATTCATGACACTATGAAGTTCAACTGAATCTTTTCAATCATTTTATGCTACGTCGCGCAAAAGTTCTATCCTAAAAAGTTTCTAAGAACCTTAAGTAGAGAAAACATACAATAGTGGAAAAATAATAAAAAAAAATCAAGGCCTAAGGTTGATTCTATCTTCCTCAACAGTCATGTACAATAATTCTGGCCAAGGTAATAAAACATTTATTTCATCACCAGACATCCTTAACTAATCTCAATTAACTACCCTAATCATAATTTATGTATTGACAAAAATATTTATACTAAACAATATTAATGCAATTAACTGAGTGTGAAGCATAAGACCTCCCCTAAACTTGAGGGATGCGTTGTTCTCAATGCATGCAAACTAAGGAAAGTTAAATTACTCTAAATGCTATGCAAATGCAAATATGGAGAGGTACCTCATTGTGGTGGGTTAGCCTTGCTGGAAGATCGGGTGCATCATTTTTTGAGAGGGGATAGGATGTCAGATCTAGTTTCTTTATAGGGGAACAGTGATGTAGGTGGATTGGCAGTACGGCCTGCTGAGCGTTTGAGGCGACGTCTGGTCCCAGGGGACTAACTTATCATACCGTCTCCTCGGTGCTCTCAATTAGGACTTCCAAGGGATATATTTCTTCTATTTCAGCAACTAGCTCAATATTTAAGCCAGGGGTCTTCTCAGTGGTCTACTCATGATCGAGTTGTTCACCCACTGCCTCAACAAATTTCACCGTGGCAATCTCTTCATTTAAAAATTCTCTTGGAATCACCTCAGTGCTTTTGGAGGAAGTCAGAATAAGGTACTCCTCAGTCTTTCCTTGTCTTCATTCAGGAACCATAGAGAATTGCATGGCAATTGGGTGGCATCGAGCAGGGAGTCAGGGGGTATTTACACCGAGGCAAAAAAAATGGCCATGCGCCTGTTGGTTTTGGCCTTGTCAAGATCACGTCAGGGAATGGCGGAAGATTTTCATTGGATATCGGTAGCAGCTCCTTGAAAAATGTATTAAGTTGGGAATCCCTCGCCTTAACATATGCAAAGAAGGTTTCCATGTGGCCTTCCAAATGCTCCAGCCTTTCTCTTATCTCTCAAGTGGTAGTCACCACTACATCCATCCTTACCGCGTCCACTAATTTTGCACCGCACTCAAGACCTTTACCCAGAGCATCATCATTGAAACTCATCAACTATGGGACATTCCTCTTTGTAATGCCTTCCTTGGACCGAATGAAGTCCTCCAAGGGCTCCTCAGGCACTTTCTTCTTCCGACACAAGGTAGTAATTAAATTTTGAAAAATTAAATTACCTCTATTTTTCTTGGCGTAGTCATGAATTTGTTCGAAGATGATCTCTCTAACATCTATTGATCATCCGTAGATGATTAAGTGAAGAAGCATTTGTCGCCTAAGTAGCACAGTAGAGTTGTGAGACGTGTGCATTAACTTTCCATTGAGAAAGTGGTTCTAAAGCTTGGTTATGGGCTTAAGAGCATGGCGATCAACTCTCTTGCGATTAGGGATTTTCCTTCAAATTTCGCCCAGCCAAAGCATAAATATTCAAGAACTCCATCATATGTTTCAGAATCTACCATGGTAACAAATTTCTTGTGTTGATTTACGACTTTGCCCATCTTTAAGTAATGGTTTATGGCAGATAGAGAGAACCGAACAAACTTGGCTCAGATGTACACCGAGTGCTGAGAGGTATCTCCCAAATGAGTGTAGAATTCTTTGACCAGTACTGGTATGACAGCTTTTGGGTGTCTATCAAATTACTCCCAATTGTGCATCTTGATAATCTCCATCACTTCAGGCCTGAATGGCTCCTCATCTTCTTTGGGAAACACAAAGTCGTCCTCAAGATAAACTTATCGACTCTGCAACCCTTGCTATTTCTTCCTGCCTTCAACACTTTGGAAACACTGTAAATTTGTAGCCTCGGCAGAGGAGGTGGATGCTCCAAAGGTTGGTTTTCAGCGTACCATGGTGTTGCAACGACACTCTTTGAACGGTGAGAGCATAAAAATTTTTGGACTTGGCGTGGCGGCTATAGAGGGTTTTTAGAAGAAAAAGAGAACTAAAAGGAAAAAGATGAAGAGGAAGATAAAAAAAAGGAGAGAAAATTGGTGAGAGAAAAATAGAGTGCGTGGGTTTTGAGAAAACAGTGCGTAAGTGGGGTGGTTTTCCAGGGGTTAATAAATGAAAAGTAAAAAGTAAGACTGGTGTAATAAATGAAAAATATTTTGATTGGATGGTTTGAAAATAAAAAAGGAATAAAATATTAAAGGAAAAGATTTCCCTCTCAAAGTTGCCTCCCAAAATAATTTACTAGGGTTTTTCTTGTCTTGCAATGTGTGAGCCCCATTCAAAAACTGCCATGTGTCAAAAATATCTAAAAAAACAAAGTCTGGAAATAAAATATAAAATAACTCATGCAAATTAAAAGAAATGAAAATTATTTATGTACAGAATGAAAAATATTTTTACCGAGGCAAAAATTGTTTAAAGTATAGATGCAAACTCTTAGGTGTCATGGAGCAGCAATGCCAACTTATCTTGCATGATGGGTGCTCCGTTATAGGCCTCCAATCTTTCTCCATTCACTTTAAAGGTTGTCCCATTCTTCAAGTTCTTGATTTCTATTGCGCCGAGGCTATGCACCTGGTGTAGTAAGAAAGGTCTTAACCATACTGACTTCAGTTTTTCAGAAAACAACTTGAGCCTTGAATTGTAGAGCAGTACTTGTTGGCCAGGAAAAAATTGTCGTGGAAATTTTTTTGTCATGACACCTTTTTGCCTTTTCCTTGTAGAGATGGGCATTCTCATACGCTTGGGCTCTAAATTCTTCCATCATGTTTAGCTCCAGCAAGTTGTGCATCCATGTTAAGTTTCTTGATGGCCCAAAATGCTTTGTGTTCAAGTTCCACGGGAAAATGACATGCCTTGCCATAAACTAACTTGAATGGAGACATCCCTAATGGTGTTTTAAATGCTTTTCGATAAGCCCACAGTGCTTCATCAAACTTTGGCGACCAATCTTTTCTTCTTGGATTGACCATCTTCTCTTGTATCTAATTGATCTCATGATTAGATACCTCAGCCTGCCCATTGGTCTAGAGGTAGTATGTTGTGGTAATTTTATGGCACACTCCTTATCTTTGCAGTGCCTTTGAAATTAAGGTGTTTTCAAAGTGGGTGCCCTCATCACTGATAATTGCTCTTGGTGTTCCAAAATGCATGAATATATTTTTGTGCAATAACTTTAGTACGGTCTGGGAGTCATTTCTAGGTGTTTCCATAGTCTTAACCCATTTGATATGTAGTCCACAGCTAAAAGTGTGTAAAAATCATCAAAGGATGATGATAAGGGTCCCATAAAATTGATTCCCCATACATCAAAGGGTTCAATCTCCAAAATATTTTTCCATGGCATCTCATTTCTCTTCGATATATTCCCAGTGCGTTGGCAATGATCACATGACTAATAAAAGTCTTGCGCATCCTTGAATAAGGTAAACAAGATTGGAGGCCCTTTCAGCAGTCCTCATCCCACCAAAGTGCCCTCCACATAGTGATGTATGGCAATAAAATAGAATCTCCTTGTGTTATTCTTCAGGAACTCACCTCCGGATTATTTGATCTCTACATTGTTTGAATAATAATGGTTCATCCCAATAATAATGGCGCACATCATATCTGAACTTTTTTCGGCCCTGACAAGACAAATCTGGAGGCATAATACCACTGACAAGAAATTTAACTATGTCAGTATACCACGGTACTACCATATAAAATAAGATTTTATCATTAGGGAATTCCTCCTAAATTTCTTTCATGTTATGGCAAATTTTTGTATTCTTTAGCTTAGACAAGTAATCTGCTACTTGGTTCTCGGTACCCTTCCTTTCCTTCACCTCTAAATCAAATTCTTGCAGCAAGAATATCCATCTAATCAGCCTAGGCTTGGCATTCTTTTTATTCACTAGATATTTAATGGCTAAATGATCAGTGTGTACAATGACCTTAGTGCCTATAAGGTATTCCCTAAACTTATCAAAAGCGAATACCACTACAAGCAATTCTTTTTTAGTGTTGGTATAATTAAGTTGTGCATCATTTAGGGTACGACTAGAAAAATAAATGAAATGGAAGATTTTACCATTTTTCCCTAGCACAACCCCTACTGTGTAGTCACTTGCGTCGTACATCAGCTCGAAATGGGCATCGTAGTCTGGTGGAATAATAATTGGTGTCGAGGCATTTTTTTCTTCAAATCCGTGAATGCGATGAGGATGCATTAATACACATGAATGGTTAATTTTACTGAAGCAAATTTGAAATCTTTGAAAAATCCTTGATGAAACACCTATAAAATCCTGCATGCCCTAGGAAACTTCTTACGCCCTTCACAGTGATGGTAGAGGCATATTCTCAATCACTTCCAACTTTACCTTATCAACCTTGATGTTGAAGTGAGAAATTTTGTGACCCAACACAATTCCTTCTGTCACCATAAAGTGACATTTCTCCTAGTTTAGCACATGGTTGGCCTCCTCGTATCACTTCAGCACTTTAGAGAAAATTGTCGAGGCATCGGTCAAAGTCAACGCCCAAGATGGAAAAATCATCTATAAATATTTCCAGAAAGTTATCCACGTGTCTAAAATATGACTATCACATACCTCTGAAAATTTTTCAAGGCATAGCATAATCCAAACGACATTCTCCTAAAGGCATAGGTGTCATATGAGCACGTTAAGTTAGTTTTCTCCTGATCTTCTAGTGCTATGGCAATCTGATTATACATAGAATATTCATCAAAGTAGTAATAAAATGCCTTTCCCACCAAACAATCAAGCATCTAATCGATGAAATGAAGAAGGAAATGGTCTTTCTTTGTCTCTTTGTTTAGCTTCCTATAATTCATACAAATCCTCCAACCCATCAAAAGCTCATCGTTCTCATTATTCACTATGGTCACGCCACCTTTTTCGACATGCATTTAACCAGGTTGACTTAAGAGCTATCGGATATGGGATAGATCATGCCAACATCTAACCATTTAATGATTTCTTTCATCACAACTTCATTATCAAATTAAGTATCCTTTGGGGTTCCATATAGTTACTGTAACAATCATCTAATTGGATCTTGTGCAAGCATATTGTAGGGTTGCTTCCCTTCAAGTCTTCCATAGTCCACCCGAGAGCTTTTTTATGCTGTGACAAAACATTAAACAAACTACCTTCTTGCTCAGGGGTTAGACTAGAAGAAATTATAACTGGTAAAGTATCATTACTACCTAGATAAGCATATTTCAAATGTGATGGCAAATGTTTAAGTTCTAAAGTAGGTGCATGCTACAACGAAGGTTTAGGAGGATTGAATTCATTGAAGTCAAGGGGTTTATATCTCATATCTGGTCTAGCTTGAAGTAAGCTAGACTGTTCTACCTCCAATGAATAGTCCTTAGACTCTGCATTTAAATCTTCAGTAAGTCTGTCATTTGCCTCAATTGGGAAAATATTGCCTTGGCAAATTTTGTTGTACACTTCATTCTGAACAAAATTGCCTTGGCTAAAATTTTTACACTCCTTTATAAGAAAAATATTATCTTGGCCAAGAGTATTATACTTGGTCTAGATGTAAAACTTTGTCAATGCCAAACATTTTTTTCCCAACTTCCTCCATTGAATCAACATCTTTAATGTAATGGCATTCTTCTGAATCATCAATATATTTAATAATGTTGAAGACATTGATCGTGACGCTTTAATCAGCCACCCTCATCGTGAACTCTCTTTTCTCACAATCTATTAGGATGCGCCCAGTGGCTAATAAAGAATACCCAAGAATAATAGGCGCATTTTCGTCGGCCTTATAGTCTAGAATGAGGAAGTCTGCTAGAAAGACAAATTTGTCCGCTTTCATAATAACATCTTGAATTCTTCCCTTGAGACTAACATGTGATCGGTGAACTAGTTACCAAATTACGGTGGTTGGTCAAGCATTACCCATTCCAAGTTTCAAAAATACGGATTTGGGCATCATATTTACGCTGGATCCCAAGAAACATTGGGCTCTCCCAACATAGTTGTCAAAAATGGAGCATGGTATAACAAAGCTGCCAAGATCTCTTTGTTTCGATGGAAGTTTACTCAGTGCATAACAATATTCCTTCGTCGTGGAAACAATTTCTAGTTTTTCAATATTCTCTTCTTTGTTATAGTATCCTTTAAGAATTTGGCATAGAAATAAAACTGCTCAATGGCCTCGAGCAGTGGAACATTGATATATAGCTTATCAAGGACATCAACAAACTTTTTGAATTGGATCTCTTCGTTATGCTTCTTTAACCGTTGAGGGAAGGGTGTAGGGGGCCTGACTTCATTTGTTGCAGGTGGGGTGAAACTTTTGATGTGGTAATAAGTTTTCCTCCATCAGTAGGATGACTTGTAGAACCCTCGTCCTTTTTCTTCTCCTTAGGCAACTCTTCTTGTTCAACAGTTTCAACTTGACTTTTAGATTCTTCATATGTAATGTCGTGGCGAGATGTTTATTGCATCTTCCCCTCAAACTTATCTTCCAGATTAATTCGAGTATCACTCCTCAATGTAAGTGCACTGCATTACTCTTTTCCATGAGGCTTAGTGACCTCAGTATCACTAAGGAGGCTACCTTGCGGGCGAGAATGTAATGTCATGGCAATTTGGCCCACTTGGTTCTTCAACGCTCTCAAAGATGAGCTATGACTTTGTAATAAAATTGATTGGCTTTACAACAGAGTGCCCTAGTTCTCGATTGTTGATGAGTGTTCATGCATCAAGGCCTTTATTGAAGCCATAAAATCTTTTGGCGAGGCCATAAAATCTTACAGTGAAGCTTCGAGGGAATTATAATTTGAGGAAGATGCTGAACCCTTGTTAATATTTTTCCAGAACATCTGTTGATGCTGAAATTTGTAGGTTCAAGAATATTTTGTTGTGGCCTATTACGATTGCATGCATGGTTGTTGTTGGTCCCTTAATTACTCCATAAAAATTTTGGATGATATCGCCATCCCGAATTGTAAGTATTAGAGTAGGGGTTATTGTTGTTTCTATTGAAATTGCCCACGAAATTGATAGACTCATGATTTTTTGGGCATTCACTCTAATGATGGTTGTCGCGGCAAAAAATACATGCTGAGCTGGTTACCTTAACTTTTTTCACCTCGCCGGAGCGATGTAAATTTTTTAACATATTTCTTATGACAGAAAGTTGGGCAAACACTAAATCCTTGGCGTCAATTTCAAACGCCTTAGACACTTTCAACAAAGATAATGTTATGCCAAACATAAATCAAATCCGATAAATCCCTCAACAAGCAACTCTTCTCCAATCTCCATTAAAATCATCTCAATCATGCTTATAGATGTAACACCCACGACCCGTATACATATACCAATATAGATTATAGATGTCACATTGATTATTTAAAACATTTTCCAGCTCGAATATGAGTAAAATATTTTCCAAATTGTAATCATTATTATAAATTATTAAATCATATAAAACTAACACATAATATTTAAAACAGATTTTAACATAAAATATGTTCCTTCAAAATAATAATATTAGGGTATATTATCCATAATAAAGCATAGTACAAAAAATTTAGTTTAATCATTCAAATTAGTTCCAAAAATAGTAAAACAGAACAACTAGGACATTTATAAAGTACATGCCACTAATTAAATCAAAATCACATCGAAGGATGTCTTACTGATATTGTACTATACTCCTCGATGCTTGGGGTTGCTCAGTACTCCATACTCCTACTTTTTTTTACATGTGAAAATCATCACACGCTAAGTATATACTTAGTGAGATAGTTAAAATAATAAACAATGTAATACATGACATGCATATAATTAGGTGTCATCAATAATGCAATATGATCACTTTACCTGTATTTTCATCATAATTACATAATAAACATAACAATATAATGATAAAATATTTCCAATAAACCATAGCCAAAATCTAATCCTATGAGGTCCCTGGTATTCGAGTCGCACCAAAGTGCTTACGCATAAGGTTGCATCGACTCGTTTTGCACCGAAATGCTTACGTATAAGGTTGTGTCGATCCTTTGCACCGAAGTGCTTACGCATAAGACTGCGTCGATCCTTTACACTGAAGTACTTACCCAATATGCAGCTGCTAGACTCTATGACATGCCATCAATACCACCGATCCTCAAAAACATACTTGGGCATATAATCTTTATTTAATTCATCTATGGCAACATACACATATCCATATAATTTAACATTGGGCAGTTCATACCCAAAATAACATCCATGACATAATATCATATATATTAGTGATTAATGCATTAAAATTTAAAACTTTGACACATTAAGGTCATGTCAATCATATGGTAAATGACATAAATATCATGCATATATAAACAAGGTAGACTCATCTCAAGTGTTCCTGATGATGTCTAAAACATCCATGTATAATTTCATGCATGCATTACACTCACCTTGGCACTTTATATATATATATCAAGGTATTAGCCTCACTAAGCTTCGGATTTGCTCCTCGATCTCAATTTACTTTGATCACGAATTCAATCATGATCTATAAAAAATCAAAAATACATACTAGAAACAAATGTTACTTTTGTTCCAATAACAACAATCCATAAAGTATGTTCGAAACTTATTCATTATCAACATACGTCAACAGTTATTAACTCTTATAATTTTAATTTATATAAAATGGTCCTTCCCCATTTTACCACTTAAATTTTCAGTACCAAAATTCCATATTTGAAACAATTACCAACCAAATAAATTTAAAAAGGCATAATTACATTTAAACACCCCAAACTATTTGGAATCTCCACAATAATAACTTAACTTTCCAAGCTTTCATAATGATCCAATTTCCCATTCTAACACCCATTTCAATTCCCCAAAAACAATTTCCATCATAGTACAACAACTATCGAACAATTACACAACAACCCATAACTTTTCTAAAATTACCGATTTGGTCCCATAACTTTTTGAAAATTACCAAATTGTCCCTAAATTTTTCTGTGTCTTGTAGAATACTTCCTACATCATTTGCAAACCTTACATAATTTTTCCAAAAATTTTATCATCCATTCAAGCTAAGGTTAAATACTTCAAAAGTTCAAGGCTAGGTTTTTTTTATGATTTTACTCGATTTTGATTCGATTCGAGCATGAAATCAACCTTGATCCAACCTTATAAAATCTCTACAATCAAAGCCCTAAAAGAATTTCATCAAAACATAAAGTTCCCTTAACTTTAGGGTTTGATCGAAAATTAACAAAGTATTTTTAGGAATATTGAACATGTTTTAATCATCAAACAAGCATAAAAATGAATCTACAGTCTCAAAAACATCAATATTTATCATTAATTCATAAACCCCAACGTGAATAAAAAACCCTAAAATTTGGGATCCTTGATTACAAACCAAATTAGCATGCAATATTAGTACCAGAATATAGCGTTTTTGAATAAAATAAATTTCTATTTGACGGCTCGATCCAAAATTCAAAGGAAATTGCTCAAAATCAAAATGAATTTTCTCTTACCTTAGGATGTGGTTCACGACTGAAGTAGGGAAAATAAACCAAGTTTACATGAATTTTGGACTTAATTTCATGGTAATTTACCTTTATTTAAGATTAAATGAGTATTAATTCATTTAATTGAAACAATACCATTTTACCCTTAACAAAAATTCCATATTTACCATCAAACAAAGCCACATCGACCTTATAATTTTCCAAAAGTCAAGGATGAACAATTAATTCACCCTTTTCCAATTTAACCAAACAACTTTCCAAAATATATAATCTTGCCACTTTAATCCAACGATCCAAATTAAACATGGAAATAACTTCTCATTGTATTATTTTCCATGATCTTAAAATGTGGAAATAATATTTTGAATCCTAATTTATCATCCATCAAGTTCTCCCAAAATTACTATTCGATCTGATTTACCGAATTCTTACTAGACTTTAAGCTTTTCTAATTTTTTACAAAATTTTCAGATCAAGAATTTGATTTTCATAAAACCCCACATTCAAGTGTAAACTATTAATTTATGGAATTCAAAATATTTTTAGGAAAATTATCACTTAGTTCCCTAAACGTTTTCTAATATTATACTTTAGCCACTAAACTTTCAAAACTTACGTTTTGGTCACTAAACCAAATTTGGAGTATTAAATGTAAAGAGGTACGAATACTACTTTCTCATGTCTTTATTTCTTTCCCATGTAGCTTCATCAACTTTATGATTTTTCCAAAGCACTTTGACTAGAAGGATCGCCTTATTCCTTAGTTATTTAACTCATTGAGCCAAAATATTTGTTGGTTCCTCTTCATAATTCAGATTTGGTCGAATCTCAATTTCCTCTGGTGTAATGATATGTAACAGATCCGATCGATACTTCCTGAGCATAGACACATGAAAAACATTATGAATCTTGTCAATCTCCGGAGGTAATGCTAGCTGGTAAACTACTGATCCAACTCTTTTTAAGATTTCATAGGGTCCAATGTGTCTCAGGCTTGACTTTCCTTTGTGCCCAAAACACAATATCTTTTTTCATGGTGATACCTTGAGGAATACGTTATCACCTTCTTGAAATTCAATCTCTTTTTCTCTTTAAGTCTGCATAATATTTATGCCAATCAGATGCTTTCTTGAGGTTATCTTGGATTATCCTCACCTTATCCATAACCTCTTTCAATAAATTAGGACCAACTAGATCTCAATCTTTTAACTCAAATGAATTCAAAGGGTTTTGGTACTTCCTCCCATATAAGGATTCATACGAAGCCATTTTGATGCTCAATTGATAGCTGTTGTTATAGGCGAATTATGCTAAAGGAAAATAATTTTCCCACGATCCTTTGAACTCAATCACACATGCCATTGACATATCTTCTAAAATCTGAATAGTTCACTTATATTGTCCGTGTAATACCCCAAATATCGGGTGAGTGACTATATTGAAAAGACTTAAAAATTTGGAAGATTAAATTGAATAAAAGGTAAATTATAAAAATGATTAAGGAAATTGTGTTAAGACCAATTAGTAAGAATTAAAGAATGAAAGGGTATTTTGGTTCTTTAGAGGGAAATGGATTTAAAATTTATTATAATAGGGTTGTTTAAGGGAGAGGGAAAAATTTAAGAAAATCCATGTTCTCTTCTTTTTTTTGTGCTCGTCTTATGCTATCCTCCACAACCAAAGGTAAGGCTTAATCTAGCTAGTTTTTCCTTTCGTTTTTGGTTTGTTCTTGAAACCTTAAGTGATGTGGAAACTTAAGGAAGGTTTAAAGATGATTAAAACTAAGAGATTGATGATTTATTTGAGATTGAAGAAAATGGGGTTTTCAGTGATATATTGAAATATGAGCTTATATTGAGGTTTATAAGTATATTTTAGTTGTTAAAGAAGTAAATGAGAGATTGGAAGCCTTGGAGGTGATTAAAAACATGTTGGAAAAAGTAGTGTGATTCTTGGTTTGGAGTGTTCTTTAGATAATTTGGATGTTATAGGAAGATTAGTGAAGGAAAGTTAGTTGGGTTAAGTAATGATGAGTTTAATAGTATTTGGGTAAAAATCGAGCTAAAAATTTTAAAATCTAGGTAAGGGTATCGGTACTGGAAGAACAATACCGATACTATAGGTTTAAATTTGGGGAAATATGATGAACAATATCGATACTGATGCAATTAGTATCGATACTGTTGTGGGTATCGATACTGTTGTGGTATCGATACTAAGAGGAAGGTATCGATACCATGGTATAGGTACCGATACTATTGAGCCTGAAATGTTATAGATAGGATGAATTTTACTAGAAATTGAATATAATAGTACTTTTGAGTATTCTTAAAGTATAAATGTTAGATAATATACTAACATTAGTATGATATGTGTAAAAATGGATGCTTCTTTAGATCATAACCAAACTCCAGAGTTAAGCAAGAAAAAGGGTAAGGATAAAGTTATCGAGTAGTCGGACATCATTACAACATTTTTGCGAGGCATACCAGGTGAGTGCATTTATTATGTACATTAAATGTTATAGATGCATGTTGTTAAATGCATTTGTTGCATTATTATATCAGTAATATGTGTACTATCGGCACTAAGTGTGCAACCCACGAAATTTATAATAAGTTTATGAACGACCATATCGGCACTAAGTTTGCAATCCATGAAATTCATAATAAGTTTATGAAGAACCGTATCGACACTAAGTGTGCGACCCATGAAATTCATAATAAGTTTATGAACGACCGTATCGACACTAAGTGTAATAAATTTATGATAACCGTATCGGCACTAAGTGTGCAACCCACGGAATTCATAATAAGTTTATGAACGACCGTATCGACACTAAGTGTGCAATCAACAGAATTCATAATGAGTTTATGAATGACCGTATCAACACTGCGTGTGCATCCCAAAGAACTTATAATGATTTGAAAACAATAAATTCACATTTGATATTTATGATAAATTGATGTATTGATTTTACCTCATTAGTGATATTGCCTAACTAAGTAAATTCTTAACGTGTGTTTATTTCACGCGTAAGTTTTAACGAGTAGAGTAAGGAGTGCATACGATATTTTCATTTAAGGGTCACCTCATCAGTAACTGTACGACAACTATGTCCACTTTTGATGTTGCTAGCTGGCATGCAATATATTTATTATAATACTCTGAAAAGTAATTTTAAACTATGATGGTGTAAAAAATTAAAGATGTTCAAACCTTTAAGATCTATTTACTTATCATAAGTAAATTAATGTTTTAGTTTACCAAATTAAAATGTTTTATGAATGGAAACAAAATTTTTACTTTTTTCAAAAGTGGAAAGTTTTAAAAGTGATGTGACATCTATGATTTGTATACGAAAACATATACGGGAAATTAGGTGTTACATTTATTTGCAACAGAGCTACAGGTTTAGTCGATTCTCGACCAAAATCGGGTGTATTTTACAGTAAAAAGGGATATATGCCATTAATATGTCAACATTACTGATAGGGTATAGTTAGAATATGATTGATGTAGTCCTTTATAATTTAATTGTTATCCTTATGTATGTTATATTAGATGTCGGATTCTACGAATTCACGAAGAGCGACTAGTCAAAATATTAGAGAAGGTTCGGGTAGCGAGAGCTGTGAAGCTAATAGTGAGCACCCGATTCCGTCCAAAAATGCTAGTGCACCAGCACATCAGGGTATGCCAGTACTAGACTTTGGAGATTTTATGTAGGCTCATGAGTACCGAGGATGTTAATCCCAAAAGAGTTGAGAAGTTTGGGAGCTCCTGAGTTTCGGGGAGAAGAGGGTGAAGGTTTGATGGATGCTGATTGACGGTTAAATGATGTTATGCTGATGCTGGAAAGTCTTCAATGCTCAGATCCTGAAAAATTGTGTGGAGTTGTATCTTTAATCAGAGGATCAGCTCGAGTGTGGTGAACCAACACTACAATGTATACACCACCTGAGTAAGTGACATGGAAATTCTTTCAATATGAGTTTAAGAACAAGTACATCAGGGAGCAGTTTATGCGATCAATTCTGCGGAAGTTTCTTAATTTGAAATA
Organism: Hibiscus syriacus; assembly: GCF_006381635.1. Lineage (NCBI taxonomy): Eukaryota > Viridiplantae > Streptophyta > Magnoliopsida > Malvales > Malvaceae > Hibiscus > Hibiscus syriacus. The sequence goes on along the minus strand of NW_024063538.1, from coordinate 8,446,002 downwards.
AGGCGATCGAGTAGTGCATGAGTATAAGGATGAATTTAACAAGCTTAGTCTTTATGATACTGAGGTAGTTCCTAATGATAAAGCCCAATGTGATTGGTTCATTGAGGGTTTGAGGCCTAAGTTGAAAGAGATGATGTTGGCTTTGAACTTGCCTAGCTTGCAAGAAGTTATTAAACGAGCTAAGGATATTGAAAGAGCTCAAGAGGAGACTCTAGCAGCGGAGCAGAGTATGCATATGGGAAAATGAGTTGGAATGTCTTCAACTTCCCATCATGATAAGAGAGGCAAGGGCTCGAGTTCTTGATATATTGATAGAGATATTTCTACGACAGCTTCTTAGAAAACTAAATAATCAAAATATTTTGCTCCTAGCTCGGATAGAGCATATGGAGAAAGAACTAATACATGTTAGACATATGGCAAATTTCACCGGGGAGTATGTAGATTGCTCTCTGGCACTTGTTTCCATTGTGGAGAAACTGGTCATTTTGCTCGAAATTTTCCATAGAGATCCGGAGATAGATCAATTCAAACTGAGAGATCAGTAGCAACATCTTGTAGAAGCAAAGGAAGAGGAAGATCCGACGGTCAATCTAAATCAAACTAGCAACAAGAGACTCGAGGAGTGGCCCGAATTTATAATATTAAGACCAATGAAGATTGGGACGACCCGAAGATTTTAACAGGTATATTTCATCTTTTTGATGAACATGTATTTGTTTTGATTGACCCTGGTTCTACACACTAGTACAAAGTTAGTTAGAGCTAGAGGAATTCCTTTAGAACCAATTTGTAATGAGATGATAGTGCTAAACCCTATGGGCAATAGTGCGAGAATAACACAAGTATGTAGAAAATGCCCGATAAAGATTCAAGGGATGGTGTTTCGAGCAAACTTGATGGAGTTGCCCTTCGACAAGTTTAAATCGTTTTGGGTATGGATTGGTTATCTCCACATCATGGATGGGTAGATTTTCGCAAGAAGAGATTATTTTTAAGGATACGAAAGGCTCCAAAATAGTAGTGATCGACGAAAAAGTGAAATCACCATCCAATGTGATATCAGTCATGACTGCAAAGAAATTGTTGTCAAAAGGGTGTATAGCTTTCCTAGCTAACATGATAGACACTCGAGTATTAGAAGTGAGGGTAGATGATTTTCCCACAGTTTGGGAGTTTTCGAATGTTTTTCCTGAGGAGTTACCAAGATTACCTCCAGACTGTGAGGTAAAATTCCAGATTAAGGTTTACTCGGGTTCTAAACCTATTTCTCTGGCTCCGTATCGAATGGCTCCAATATAGTTAAGAGAATTAAAAGCCCAATTAAAAGAGCTACTTGATAAGGGATTTATCATACCAGTGTTTCTCCTTGGGAAGCATCTGTACTCTTTGTGAAAAAGAAGGACGGGTCTATGTGATTATGCATCGACTATCGTCAGTTAAATAAAGTAACCATAAAGACTAAGTATCCTCTTTTGAGGATTGATGATCTATTCGATCAACTAAACAGTGCAACAGTGTTCTCTAAGATAGAACTTAGGTCAGGATATGACCAATTAAAGATTAAAGCTGAGGATATTGCAAAAACAACTTTTCAAACTCGGTATAGACACTACAAATTTGTGGTGATGCCATTTGGATTAAATAATGATTCTGTAATATTTATGGACTTGATGAATTGAGTATTCCAACCTTACTTGGATCAATTTGTGGTGGTATTTATAGATGACTTTTGGTGTATTCCAAGTCAAGAGAGGAACATGATTCTCATCTTCGGGTGGTTCTTCAGATACTTCGAGAAAAGAAGCTGTATGCCAAATTATCCAAGTTTGAATTTTGGTTACCTGATATTGGTTTCTTTGGTTATATAGTCTCCGCATAAGGCATAAGAGTATATCCTAAAAAGATTCAAGCTATAGTGGATTGGAAACCCTCAAAGAATGTACCTAAAATTAAAAGTTTCTTGGGCTTGCTGGTTATTATAGACGGTTTGTAAAGAACTTCTCAATGTTAGCTTCACTGCTAACTAAGTTTTTACAGAAGGATGTGTCTTTTGTTTGGTCGGATAAATGTCAATAAAGTTTTGAATGCTAAAGAGAATTGTAATAGAAGCCCCAATGCTTATACAACCTGCGTCGGGTAAAGACTATGTAGTCTTTAGGCATCTCATAATGGGTTGGGATGTGTGCTTATGCAAGATGAAAAAGTCGTGGTTTATGCCTCGAGATAGTTGAAAGATCATGAGAGAAATTACCCGACACATGACTTGGAATTGGTAGCGATAGTATTTGCTTTGAAAATTTGGCGGCATTATCTATACGGTGAACGGTGTCATATTTATACGGATCAAAATAGTTTAAAGTGCTTGCTGACTCAAAAAGAAATGAACTTGAGACAGAGGAGATAGATCGAGTTTTTAAAAGATTATGATTTGATCATCGATTATCATCTTGGAAAGGCTAATGTGGCAGCAGATGCACTTAGCCAAAAACTTTTACAGCTCTACGAGCTTTGGATGTACGTATGTCTTTTAAAGAAGATGGTGCCTTGATTGCTGAGCTTATGTTAAAATAGATGCTTTTGTATCGGATAAAAGAGCTTCAAGGTCAAGATGAGAAATGCTTAGAAGAAATGCGCAAATAAAAAAAAGGCCAAAGACTTCGAAATGAGGGCTGATGGACGTTTATATTATCGTGAAAGACTTTGCTTTCCCGATAATGATGAACTGAAGAAATATATTCTTTCCGAGGTACATTATAGTTTTTTGACTATGCATCCAAGCAGGAATAAAATGTATCAGGATATGAAGAGTCGTTATTGGTGGCATGGCATGAAATGAGCTATATCAGAGTTTGTTGCGAGATGCCTGACATATCAGCAAGTGAAAGTTGAACATCAAGGGACATCCGGATTGCTACAACCGATATCCATTCCTGAGTGGAAGTGGGAATGAGTTACAATGGATTTTGTTTCGGGGTTACCTTTGTCAACACTTAAAAGGACTCGATATGGGTAATTGTAGACATATTGACCAAGACAACTTACTTTATTCTGGTTCAGGTAGATTACTCGATGGATAAATATGTAGAATTATATATAAGAGATAGTTTGGTTGCATGGAGTGCCTATGTCAATAATGTCCAATTGAGACCCAATGTTTCCTTCAAGATTCTGGAAGTTCTTGTATGAGGCATTGGGTACTCGATTGAATTTCAGCACGGCTTTTCATCCATAGACATTTGGGAAGTCAGAACGAACTATTCAGGTATTTAAGAATATGCTGAGGGCATGTGTGACTAAGTTCAAAAGATCGTGTGATTGAGTTCAAAGGATCGTGGGAAAGGTACTTGCCTTCAGCGGAATTTGCTTATAACAATAGTTACCAATCGAGTATTAAGATGGGCCCGTACTAAGCCTTATATGGGAGAAAGTACATAACACCTTTAAATTGGTTTGAATTAAAAAAATGGAGACATGGTTGGCCCGAATTTGATGAAAGAAATGGAGGAGAAGGTGAAAATTATCCAAGATAATGTAAAGATAGCCTCTAATCGATAGAAATATTATATTGATTTTAAAATAAAAGAAATTGAATTTCAAGTGGGAGATAAAGTATTTCTAAAGGTATCACCTTGGAAGAAAGTATTGCAGTTTGAGCAGAAAGGAAAACTGAGTCTAAGATTCATTGGACCTTATGAGATTTTGAAAAGGGTCGGACCAGTAGCTTATCAATTAGCTTTGCCTTCTAATATGGACAAGATCCACAATTTTTTTCATGTCTCGATGCTTAGAAGGTACCGTTCAGATCCATCCCATATTATCACACCAGAGGAAATAAAGATCTGACCAGATCTAACCTACGAGGAAGTACCAGTGCATATCTTGGCTCGAGAAAGCAAAGAACTTCGTAACAAGAAGATTCCTCTAGTTAAAGTACTTTGGCAAAACCATAAGGTAGAAGAAGCTACTTGGGAGAGAGTGGAGGACATGAGGAAGTAGTTTCCACACCTTTTCGTTTCATGTACTTCCTTAAATTCACGGATTAATTTTTTAAGGGATGGAGAATTGTAATACCCCAAATATCAGGTTAGTGACTATATTGAAAAGATTTAAAATTTAGAGGATTAAATTGAATAAATGGTAAAATATAAGAAATGATTTAGGAAATTGTGTTAAGACCTATTAGTAAGAATGACATGATATTTTGGTTCTTTAGAGGAAAATGGATTTAAAATTTATTATAATATGGTTATTTAAGGGAGAAAAAGGGAAATTTTGAGAAAAAACAAGTTCTCTTCTTATTCTCTTTGCTCGTCCCGTGCACTCCTCCATAGCCAAAGGTAATGCTTAATCTAGCTAGTTTTTCCTTTCGTTTTTGGTTTGTTCTGAAAACCTTAACTGATGTGGAAGCTTGAGGAAGGTTTAAAAAGGATTAAAACTAAGAGATGGATGATTTATTTGAGATTGAAGAAAAGGGGTTTTTGAGTTATATGTTGAAATATGAGTTTGTATTGATGTTTACAAGTATATTTGACTTGTCAAAGAAGTAAATGGGAGATTGGAAACATTGGAGGTGATTAAAAACATGTTGGAAAAAGTAGTATGATTCTTGGTTTGGAGTGTTCTTTAAAGAATTTGGATATTATAGGAAGATCAATGAAGGAAAGTTAGTTGGGTTAAGTAATGATGTGTTTAATAGTATTATTGGAGGTATAAGTAAGAGAATTTAATGAAATTTGGGTAAAAATCGAGCTGAAAATTTTAAAATCTAGGTAAGGGTATCGATACTGGAAGAACAGTAGCGATACTATTGGTTTAAATTTGGGGAAATATGATGAACATTAGCGATACTGATGCAATTAATATCGATACTATTGTGGGTATCGATACTAAGAGGAAGGTATCGATACCATGGATTCCAAAATGAATAAATGGTATATAAATTGAAGGGAGTATCGGTACTATAGTATAGAAGTATCGATACCATGCTATGGGTACCGATACTGTTGAGCCTGAAATGTTGTAGGTAGGATGAATTTTAATAGAAATTGAATATAATAGTACTTTTGATTATTATTAAAGTATAAATGTTAGATAGTATACTAACATTTGTATGGTATGTGTAAAAAGGATGCTTCTGTAGATCGTAACTAAGCTCCAGAGTCAAGCAAGAAAAAGGGCAAGGATAAAGTTATCGAGTAGTCAGACATCATTACAGTATTCTAGTGAGGCATACCAGGTGAGTGCATTTATTATGTACATTAAATGTTATAGATGCATGTTGTTAAATGCATTTGTTGCATTATTATATCAATACTATGTGTATTATCGACACTAAGTGTGCAACCCACGAAATTTATAATAAGTTTATGAACGACCGTATCGGCACTAAGTATGCAACACACGAAATTCATAATAAGTTTATGAACGACCGTATCGACACTAAGTGTGCAACCCACGGAATTCATTATAAGTTTATGATTGACTGTATCGGCACTAAGTGTGCAACCCACAAAATTCATAATAAGTTTATAAACGACCGTATCGATACTAGTGTGTAACCCACAAAATTCATAATGAGTTTATGAACGACCGTATTGGTACTACGTGTGCACCCAAAGAACTTATAATGATTTGAAAACAATAAATTTGTATTTGATAGTTATGATAAACTGGTGTATTGATTTTACCTCATTAGTGATATTGCCTCACTAAGTAAATATTTAACGCGAGTTTATTTCACGCGTAGGTTTTAATGAGCAGAGTAAAGAGTGCATCTGATATTTTCATTAAAGGGTCGCCTCATCAGTAACTATACGACAACTATGTTCACTTTTGATGTTGTTAGTTGGCATGTAATAGATTTATTATAATACTCTGAAAAGTATTTTTACACTATGATGATGTAAAAAAATTAAAGATGTTCGAACCTTTAAGATCTATTTACATATCATAAGTAAATGAATGTTTTAGTTTATCAAATTAAAAAGTTTTATAAATGGAAACACAATTTTTACTGTTTTTCAAAAGTGGAAAGTTTTAAAATTGATGTGACATCTATGACTTGTGTACGAAATTGTATACGGGAAATTAGGTATTACATTCCGTTTGTCTACGGATAAAAAGATGTCCTAAAATTCAATCAAGTACCTAAAGCTTGATTCAAGGAATTATAAAATCTTAATGTGAACATTGGATCCCTGTCGGATACTATCGATACTGGAAAACTATACAACTGAACTATTTCTTTTATATAAAATTTGGCATACTTATCCAATGAGTAGTCTATTCGTACAGGTATGAAATGTGCCGAATTTGTTAACCTATCAACTATCACCCAATTAAAGTTTTTCTTATTGGGTGTCAAAGGTAGCCCTGTCACAAAATCAATAGTGAGTCGTTCCCACTTCTACTTTGGAATAAAATTCGGGTGCAAAAAGATCATTTGAACTCGATAACACATGCCCTTAACATATCTTCTAGAATTTGAGTAGTCCGCTCATAATGTCTATCCGTCTGAGGGTGAAAAGTTGTACTAAAGTTCAATCGATTCCCTAAGGCTCCATGCAAAGCTTTCGAAAATCTTGTAGTGAATCATGGATCTCAGCCAGAAACTATCGAAATAGGCACACCATGCAGTTGGATAGTTTCTTTGATATACAATTCAGAATACTTGTCCAAAAAAAATCAGCTCAAACGGGAATAAAAATATACTGACTTGGTCAATCGGTCAACTATCACCCAAATTGAGTTTCTTTTATTCAGAGTCAAAGGTAAACTCGTTAAAAAATCCATCTTCACATTCTCCCATTTTCACTGAGGAATAGATATTGGTTACAACAATCCTAAAGGAACTTGATGTTCATCTTTTACTTGCTAACACATCAAACACTTGGACACAAATTATGTGATACTTCTTTTCATTCATGGCTACCAATAACGACTTTTAAGATCCATGTACATCTTACTTCCACCTGGGTGCATAGTCAATAGACTATAATGACCTTCTGAAAAACAAATCATTCCTTAACTCCTCATCATCTGAAATAACAAACCTTCCACGATAATACAGATTACCATCGAGCTTAATTTCAAAATCCTTAATCACTTTATTTCTCACTTGCTCCATTCTTTTCACACACTTATCATCTTTACTTTGTAAATCTTTAATTCGATCCAGCAACGTCAGCTTAAGCTTTAACTCCGCCAGTAATTACCATCTCCACTTAATGACAACCTTTCATCTAAGGCTCGCAAGACTGTGAACGTCTTCCTATCAGAGTATCAACTACCACATTTATTTTCCCGGGATGAAAATCAATTACCACATCATAATCTTTGAAAAGCTCAATCCATCTTCATTGTATCAAATTAAGATCTTTTTAAGTCATCAAATACTTAAAACTCTTGTGATCTGTGTAGAGGTAGCAACGCTCACCATATAAGTAGTACGTCATATCTTCAGAGTGTACACTACTGCAGCCAATTCCAAATCATGCGTTGGATAGTTCTTCTTGTGCGGTTTCAATTCTCTCAATGCATATGCCACCACTTTACCTTCTTGCATCAATACACATCCCAAACCATTATGAGATGCATCACTATAAACCACATAATCTTTGGCAGATTCTAGTTGGACAAATACTGGAGCATCCGTCAAAATTCTCTTCAACTCTTCAAAACTCTTTTGACATTCAGGGGTCCAAACAAAAGACATGTCTTTCCTTAAAAAATGTTCAAAGGAATAACTATCATCGAAAAGTTCTTAACAAACCTTCGATATTAACCTGCAAGATCTAGGAAACTCTAAACTTCTGACATATTCTTAAGAATTTCCCAGTCTAATACAACTTTTATCATATGAGGATCTACCCGAATCCCCTCTACATATACCAAATGTCCAATGAATGCTATTTCATTTAACCAAAACTCACACTTAGATCATTTGGCATAAAGCTTATTATCTCGTAAAGTTTGTAGAACTACTCTAAGATGTGCATCATGCTCTTCATTGAACTTTAAATACACTAAGATATCGTCAATGAAGACAACCAAAAACTGATCAAGATAAGGCTGAAACACTTCATTCATAAGGTCCATAAACACAACAGGTGAATTAGTCAACCCAAAAGACATAACAATGAACTTATAATGACCATATCTCATCCTAAAAGCTATCTTTGGAATGTCTCTTTCTTGAACCTTCAATTGATGATAACCATAACGCAAATCGATCTTGGAAAATATCGAATATCCTTTTAACTAATCAAACAAATCATCAATTCTAGGGAGATGATATTGTTCTTTATTGTCACTTTGTTGAGTCGTCGGTAATCAACGCAGAGACGCAACAAACCATCTTTCTTCTTTACAAATAACACTAGAGCTCCCCAAGGTGACATGCTCGATCTGATAAATCCCTTATCCAATAACTCTTGCAACTGTACTTTAAGCTCACTCAGTTCTTTTAGAGTCATTCGGTAAGAAGCCATTGCAATAGGTGTCGTTCCAGACAGTACCTCAATTTTAAACTCAACCTCCCTGTCTGGAGGTAATCATGTCAACTCATCTGGAAATACATCTAAAAACTCTCGGACCGACGGAATATCCTCTAATACCCTTTCCTTAACTCGAGTGTTAATCATATTGGTAATGAAAGCTGGACATCCTTATAACAATAACTTCTTAACTGACATCATCGATATAAAATTAGCTAATGGATTAAATCTTCCACTACTTACAATTATTTCTAATCCATAAGGACTTATCAAAATTACTCTCTTCAATCTACAGTCGATATTGGCATGGTAATGATACATCCAATCCATTCCCAGGATTACTTCAAACTCTTTAAAGGGTAGTTCCATCAGATTAGTAGGGAATTCAATTCCCTAAATCCTTATGGGATATCCCCGACATACTTGATTTACCCAAGCACTGTGCCCTAATGGGTTAGTCACTATCACATCTTTACTTAGAGCTTCTAATTGGATTTTCAATTCTCTCACCAATTTGCTACTAATATAAGAATATGTTGATCCCAAATCTATCAAAACTAAAACAAACTTATCAAATAACTGAAAAGTACCTGCAATGATCTCCGGATCATTGTGATCTTCATTAGTCTTAATATTGTAAACCCTAGCTATTGAACACATCTCAGGTTGACTGGCCAATTCATACTAATTCCTTCATCGACCTCTTCCTTTACCTCTCATTATGAGCTCTCTCTAGAGCTTTAGCACGATTGACCACTTATTGAAACGAGGACAAATTCAAAACTATCAACAACTCTTTCAGTCTGGGGTGTAAGCCCTCTACAAACCAACCACATGTATCCTTTTTAGTCATAACTAGCTCGGTAGCAAATCTACTCAACTTATTAAACTCGTACTCGTACATAGTGCGATTACCTTGCTTCAAGCTCTTAAATTATTGCTTCATTTGCCTAAAAAATTGATCATCGATGTACTTGTTATTGAACTCTTCTAAAAACAATGACCATGTCACTTAGTCATTTGACATTCTTATGGTGACATTAGTTCACCATACCCGAGCTTACCCTCGTAACAATGAGACAGCTCTATCTAATTTATCCACTTTAAAACAATGAAGACCCTTTAACATGATGTTTACGATGTTAAGCCAGAGGTCCGCAACAACATGACCTTCCTCAGCTTCACCCTTGAAATCAGGAGCACTTAATCCTTTCAACTCTTTCGTTACATTTATCCTAGGAGTTGATGGAGCAAGCGATTGGAGACTTGTCAGAATAGTGTCCAACGTCCTGAAAAACACTCCCTGATATTGTACAGGCACTCCCTGAGGTGTCTGTTCTTCACCTTGCCAGGCCATGGCAGGTGAATTACTACTACCCTCAGGTCCTTTATCTCCCGCTTCACTTCGGGAGTCCTCATGGTCAGACATCTAATAAGATATAATCATTTAATTCTATTATCAATGACAACATACTCATTACAATATCATATCAGAAATGTTTACTTTTTTTTTGTATGTATACTTTTAAAACACACTTGACTTCGGTTTCAGCCTAGAATCGGCTAAACAAGTACTCTATTACCATTAAATGTAACACCCCTAACCCGTATCCAACCCAAATACGAATTTGAGGTGTCACATTAACTTTTGAAATCACTTACTTTTAAAAGATAGTTGAGAATTTTAAACTTTTGTTTGTATTAAAATGGGGGAACCCTCACATGAAAATAAATATTGAAAATTCAAACTCAAATTAAAAATAAAACTTAATAATTTACATAAATACAACAAAGTATGGTTACAAAAACTTATAAGAGCATATACAATTCAAACATTTAATTACATCCAACACAATTTAATATAACAACAGAACCTACTATTTAAATCGATTCTGATCTAATCTTCAGTAGAGATATGTTGTCTTCACTAGTCCTAGCTTTGCTTTTCTGGCTTCTTTGCACCTACGTATGAAAACCCTCACACGCTAAGTCTTTGACTTAGTGACGCATATAAAATTCGTAATAAAACATTTAATCATATTCTTAGCATATTATACAATCACATAATAAGGAAACTATAAAACATTTCATAAAACAAAAACATATATTATCATGCACTGTTCATTCATGTCATTTCTTTTAATAGCCCATGGTACATTACTGAGAACTCAAGGTATGTGAGTGTATTGAGGTTGTGCACTAATGTACTCACCAATGCTCATATAAATTGCACCGAAGTGTCGAGTAGAATATGCACTGAAGTGCCACATAGAAATGTCCATAAGGACCACATAGATATGTCCTAAAATACCAAGTATAAATTTCCCAAAGGACCACGTAGAATTGTCCTGAAGGATCGCGTAGAACCCTCGAATCTTGACATGCCAATTATACCTTTAGCTCTCATATCTCATACTTTTGGGCTTTACCATTTATACATTTCACATAGCTTATATCACATATTCATATAATCACATTGATCAATATCACATAGCATGAAATATAAACAGTGCATGTTCACGTAGTAACAGAATCAATCTATGCTTATATTCATATAAACATGTATTTATAACATTTAATAAACATTCAAAACATTATACGATCGAAATGAATATCGGAGATCATATTACTATTAATAAAACATTAATAACTTAAGCAAAACGAAACACCTTATTCATGATTTAAGCTGAATAGTATTGGTACTCTAAGCCCAGTACCGATACTTCCTCACTAAGGTATCGATACTATACTTCTGTATCAATACCCATTCTACATTTTGGAATTTTATTTCTAAAATTATTACCGATACTTATCCATTAGTATCGATACCCTTGGTATCGATGCTACTCCTTCGGTATTGATATTGTTCTACTGATTCATACCCTTTCACCATATAGTATCGATACTGTTCTTTCGGCATCGATACTCAAACCCATATTTTACCTGTTTTTACTTTGAAGTATCGGCACTGTTCATACATTACCGATACCCCCTTGCCTAGAAATTACTCATTTAAACCCGAAAATTTACCAAAACTCACCTAAATCTCCTACTTTACTCTCCTTTCAAGCCTTTAAACTCAACTACACTTATTAAAACCAACTTATGTCACTTATACACACTTAAACATCCGAAACCTCATTAGAACACTTAAAACAAAAAATCATCCCAATTATTCAACATTGGTCTTAATCCTTCCAACACCATAAACTTCTTATTATAACTGATGGCAAGTCAGTTATTACTTCAAAATCCATTTACTAACTATTTCTCATCAATTTACTCAAAAACCCTTTTTACTAAATCACTAATAACTTATCCATCCTTTAGTTTATACTTCTCTTTAAGCTTTCTCAAGCTTCCCTACTACTCCAAGAACCAAAACCAAATCAAAATTTCAAGAAATAACTAGGTTGAGGATTTCATACCTTAGATTAGAAACTCAAGGTGGAGAGGAGGAAGAAAGGACGAAGAGAATTATAGAGTTTTTTAACTCATTCTTTATTTTTCCACGTGTATATATAATAGACACTAATTGAATTTTAAATTCATTATTTGCCTAAAGGCCATTATGCCCTTCCATCTTTCAATATTTTCCAATCAACCCCATATATATTTTCCAAGATTAGTCCTTAAACTTTTTAACTTATCAAAATTTAATAACCAAGTTTTAAAATCTTACATTTTGGTCACTCGCCCGGTATTTGGGATGTTACATTATATATATATATATATACTAGCCTAACTAAATTTTGGATTTGCACTTCGATCTCAATTCGCTTCAATAATGAATTCAATCACGATCTATTTAAAATCACAAATACATATTGGAAACATATGTTAGTATTATACTAACATAATTAAATTCCAATAACAACAATCCATAAAGTATGTTCAAAACTTATTCACTATCAACATACATCAAAAGTATGAACTCTTTTAATATTGGCACCAGCTTTTCCAGTTTATATAAAATGATCTTTCACCCTTTTACCACTTAAATTTTTGTTAGGATTTATGAAGCTCGGTTGACAATCGAAAAATGTACAAAGAGGGGTGAAATGGAAAATTGGGTTTAGGGAGTAAGGAGAAAGAAAGTATAGACAATTTTGTATAGCAATTTATAGTGATTCGACTTGTCAACCAAGTCTACATCCATTACCTAATCTCCTTATTTAGGATTTTCCAGCAAATTCACTAATTTATTCTTTCTTTTCCAAGGAAAAAGAGATAATCTATAAAGACTCCCTATCTTTTCAATTGGCTAAGATATAACCAAAACCCCTTTACAAAGGATAAAAGAAGTAAACAATAAAACCTCTACAAGGCAGGGTGTTTACAAATTAAAGCGCATAAAAACACAATATTTACAAGAAAGAAAATAAAGAGTGAAAAACATTTCTCTTGTGTTTGATTGCTTATATAGGTGTTCTAAACCTTATTCAAGTGTCTTGATCTTGTATTTAAATTTTGGAATGTGTTTGTTGATGTTTTTAGTCGTTGGGAGTGATTTAGAGCCATCGAGGATATTTTATCTGCAAAATAAAAATGTCCATGACAGAGGGTATTGGTACTCCTATAGGGAGTATCCGTAATATCTTTGTAATATTTAAATAAAATTAGTCGTTACTAGTCGTTGTGCTTGACGGTATCGATATTGTCCTCATGATATCGATACTACCTTGAAGTATAGATATTTCTTTTATCTTGGGTATCAATACCACATTAACAGTATCGATATTGTTTATATAGTATCAATACTGTAAGAACAGTATCAATATTACGTACGTTGAAAATCAGTTTTGTGCTCAAATTCACTTTTAATGGACTTTGAATTATTTTTTGAATACTTTGAAAACTTTGAATAAATTCAATTCAAGTCCAAAAACATTTTGCCTTAATTTGTTATATCAAAATATTATAAAAAATGGTTCAAAAAGCTTCCCCGTTTTGGTGTAACAAAGCATTTGAAAATTTATTTTTGGCAAAACTCCCCCTTAATAAATCATTTAATAAAAAACATATTTTGGAAAATGTTAAAAGCTCCCCCTTTTCATTGAGAAATTGAATTTTTTTAAACCATACTTATCCCCTTTTTGTTATATCAAATAATTCAGCTAAAGGTTCAAAAATAATAATGGTGAGTAAGTGGTAAATTTTATCATAAAATCATTTGAAAAATCAAAGGCTCCCCCTCAAAAATAGCATTCCAAACAAAAATTTTACTTTAAAAGAATGACACTTAAAAAAATTGAATTTCAACAAAGATGAAAAAGTATGTTAGTATCATATGAAATTCAATATATCCAAGTCTAATAAACTTTATGTAATACCAATTGTTAAAATTAAGTGCATATGAATAAAGTTATCCAAAAATGTTATGCATTTGAAAAATTGATATCAATTGTTAGAGAGATATCATTTGAAATAAGTCACATGCATAAACATTTAAAATTAAGGTAAAAATTAAAATTTGAAAAATCAAAGCATTTGAAAAATTGATATCAATTGTTAGAGATATATCATTTGCATTTAAAACCAATTTTGACCAAAATTTATTATGATGAACTAAAAATTATGAAAAATCATTAAACTTTAAAATGTTCATTATAAAATATTTTCAACATGCATGAGATAAAAATATAAAAATATTTAAAATCAAAGCTCATGAATGCTTAAAGGTAAATGAGAAACCAAATAATAAAAAACAAAAGCATTGAGCTTAGAGGTTACCTATTCCTTTTCAAGTGTGGCTAGAGCATTTGAATATCTTCATTTTCATCACCATTGCTCCCACACACCTACAAGAGACATTTAAGTAGATTTTAATATCCAAATTCAGTTGGATCCTTGAACATTAGTTTTAATGCCCCTTGTTCCCTTAGGAACCCATACTAGTCTAATTTTAAAAGATATTGTTTTCTTTATAAGACAAGCATGTTCCATATGACCATGAAAATGCAATGTGAGCATTTTGCCATTTTTAAACATAATGAGTTGGTTTTAGAAATTAATTATTTTTTCTTTTGTTAAGCTATCAAACTTAACTTTCAAATCAAAATATTCTTTTTTTTTAATCATTGATTTTGACTTTTGAAAGCTCTAAATCATTTTTCAAAGATTCATTTTGTTTTTCAAAATCAATTTTTTCTTTAAAAACCAAATAATTTTCAACTTTAAGTTTTGAAATTAATTTCTTATATTTGGAATTCATGGTGTCAAATTCCAAATACAACTCATTATAAGCAACTTGTAACTCAACAAAAGAATAAGAATCTAATTCACTAGAATTAAAAGTTACCATTGAGTATTTTCCGATGGCCATGAGGCATAGGTTGGCTGCTACTTCTTTATCATTGGAGTCATCTTCATCACTCCAAGCTGCCACAAATGTCTTATTCTTACTAGATCCCTTTTTGTTTAAGAGGGGACAATCATACTTGACATGCCCCGTTTTTTTATAATTGAAGTACATGGATGGACTCTTCTTTTTTATCGATTCATGCTTCACTTCCTTAGAAGTCATGAATCTCTTGAATCTTTTGAAAAACTTGCCTATCTCTTCTTTTTCATTATCGTATTCATCCACCTCTTCATTTGTATATTGATTACACTCATTGGTGGATTTGAAGGCAAATCCTACCTCGTTTTTATTCTTCTTTTCTTCATCAACTTCTTCTTTCTTTATCAACTCATGAGTGAGAAGAGAACCGATAAGTTCATCAAGAGTGAGTGACTTGAGGTTCTTAGCTTTGATAATCTATGTCTTGTTTGATTGCCAAGACTTTGGAAGAAAGTAGATCATCTTCCTCACAAGCTTTTCATTGGGGATTACTTCTCCAAATCCCTTGAGATCGTTAACAACCACGGAAAACTATTCGTCATAGCTTTGATGTCTTTATTCGGTTTCATCTTGAATTTTTCATAGCTATGGTTAAGAATACTAATCTTGGTTTCCCTCAATTCATTGGTTCCTTCATGAGTGACTTGGAGATTGTCCCTAATTTCCTTGGCATTAGAACAAGAAGAGACTCTTCCATATTCATCTGGGCCTAATGCAAAAAAGAAGGTGTACATAGCCTTAGTATTGAGTTGGAACTTATTCTTCTCTCCATCACTCCAATTATCCGTCTCGCCGGTTGGACTAGAGTATCCTTTAACGATTGAGTTCCAAGCTCCTAGATCATTAGCTTGAATGAAGAGCATCATCATATTCTTTCAATAAGCATAATTTACTCCATTGAAATAAAGTGGCTTGTTGACGGTTGAGAGTCTTAAATATAGTAGGAGTCGGAGGTTGAACCTATCTACTTTTCGGTTGTTTCGGAACTCGATAGAGCTTCTTCAAGGATTTTCGTAAGGATGTGAAGCCTTCTAAAGACTCAAGCTCTGATACTAATTGTTAGGATTTATGAAACTCGATTGACAACAAAAATATGTACCAAGAGCGGTGAAGTGAAAATTATGTTTAGGGAGTAAAGAGAAAGAAATTATAGACAATTTTGCACAGTGATTTATATAGACAATTTTACACAGTGATTTATAGTGGTTTGACTTATCAACCAAGTCTACATCCACTACATAAGCTCCTCACTTAAAATTTCCCAACAAATTCACTAATTTGTTCTTTTTTTTTAAGGACAAAGATATAACCTTTACAAACTTCCTATCTTTTCAATTGGCTAAGATATAACCAAAACCCCTTTACAAAGGATAAAAGAAGCAAACAATAAAACCTCTACAAGTTAGGGTGTTTACAAATTAAAGCTCACAAAAACACAATATTTACAAGAGAAAGAAAATAAAGAGTGAAAACGTTTCTCTTGTGTCTTATTGCTTAGATATGTGTTCTAACCATTTTCAAGTGTCTTGATCTTGTATTTATATGTTGAAATGTCTTTGTCACCGTTTCTAACTGTTGGGAGTGATTAGAAGCCTTTAGGGATTTTTCTCTGCAAAATAAAACTACCCAAGACAGAGGTATCGGTAATCCTATAGGGAGTATCAGTACTGCCTTTGTAATATTTAAATAAAACTAGTTATTAGGCCTGACGGTATCGATTTCCTCATGGTATCGATTCTACTTTGTGAAGTAGTATCGATACTCGTTTGAGTATCTGTACCTATTTAGCATTCTGAAATTTGAGCAAGCTAGTAATATTGATACTACCTTGAGAGTATCGATACTTCTCTTACCTAGGGTATCTGTACCACATGAACAATATCAGTACTGTTCATATAGTATCAATATTGTTCATATAGTATCGATACTATAAGAACAACATCGACACTATGTACGCTGAAAATCAGTTTTGTTCTCTAATTCACTTTTAATGGACTTTGAATTAGTTTTGAAAACTTTGAATAAATTCAATTCAAGTCCAAAAACATTTTGCCTTAATTTGTTATATCAAAATATTATAAAACCATGGTTCAACAATTTTCAATACCAAAATTCTGGCATTGAAAAAATTACTAAACAAATACATTTAAAAAGGCATAATTACATTTAAACACCCTAAACTATTTAGAATTTCCACAATAACCACTTAACTTTCCAAGCTTTCATAATGATCTAATTTCACATTCTAACACCGATTTATATTCCCAAAAAACAATTTCCAGCATAGTACAAAAACTATTGAACAATTACACAACAACCAATAACTTTTCCAAAATTCCCAATTTTATCCCCCAACTTTTCAAAAATTACCAAATGGTTCCCAAATTTTTCTAAGGCTTATAGAATACCCCATATATCATTTCCATCCATTACACAATTTTTCCAAAATTTTTCTCTTCCAAGGTCGAATACTTCAAAAAGTTTAAGGCTAGGTTTTTTTTATCATTTTACTCGATTTTTATTTGATTCGAGAATGAAATCAACCTTGATACAACCTTATAAAGTCTCTAAAATCAAAGACCTAATAAAATTTCATCAAAGCATAAATTTCCCCTGACTTTAGGGTTTGACCAAAAATTAAGGAAGCATTTTTAGGAAGATTGAACATGTTTTAATCATCAAACAAGCTTGGAAATGAATATAAAACTATAAAACATCAATATTCATCATCAATTAATAAGCCCTAATGTGAAAAAACCCTAAAATTTGAGATCTTTGAACACAAACTAAATTATCATGCAATATTAGTACCAAAAGATAACGTTTTCGAATAAAACAATTTTTCTATTTCACGGCTCGATCCAAAATCCAAAGGAAATTGCTAAAAATCAAAATAAAATTTTCTCTTACCTTAGTTCCAATTTAACCAAACAACTTTAAAAAAATTGCAATCTTTCCACTTTAATCCTACAATCCAAATTAAACATGGAAATAACTTCTCAAATCCAATGGTTTATATTATTTTCCATGATTTTAAAATGTAGAAATAATATTTTGAAGCCTAATTTATCATCCATCAAATTCTCCCAAAATTTCTATTCGATCTGATTTACTGAATTCTTATTGGACTTTAACCCTTTTTAGTTTTTAACAAAATTTTCGGATCAAGAATATGATTTCCATAAAACCTCACATTCAAGAGTAAACTATCAATTTATGGAATAAAAATTCTTTTTGAGAAAATTACCACTTAGGTCACTAAACGTTTTCCAATGTTATACTTTGGCCACTAAACTTTCAAAAAACTTACATTTTGGTCACTATCTAAAATTTGGAGTATTACAATAGACCCGCAAGAATCTGCAAGAAACACAACCACACAGACCCTACAAACCCTAAAGAGCTATTGGGAATTTTCTGACTGAATAGTCACTATAGAAAGAATGACTGCATCAACTAAAATACCCAGTCATCTGATGTAAATGATCCCCTAAATTTACAATATAAGGAGCCACAGCATCAAAACAACCACATCCGTCAGAAGATCCAAAACCAGACCTCTATCACATTACAAAATTGACCAAGAGTACAACAAAACTGCACCAAAAACCAAATTGAAAGGTATAACCATCTCACCTATGCTGTTAAGAGTCCCCAAACTTCTGAATAGAGCCATATCGAGCATCTATAAGTACTTATACCACCATTTCCCCCAAAACAAAAGAGGCACCACTTTGACATGGCTTCCAATTACCTGTACAACTAAGGAAAACTAAAATCAATCTCGAGTCTTGATAAACAAAATTATTGTACTTCATTCAAATCTTGAATCAAATCAACCCTTTTATCAATCTCTTTCTTTACTAAAAGGTCGACACTCATATTGCCTTCATTCCCGACCCAAGAAATGGAAGCACCACTCCTTACCAAAGAACTTTTAAAAGCTTCAACTAACAACCTAAAAATTGAAGGCACAAATATAGGGTTATTTATCCACTACACTACGATACTACAACCATATTAAAAATAACATCAGCCAAACCAAACCATTCTGACCCGATAAACAATAAACACACTTCTTTGATTGCTAATAACTCTGCAGACACTGGATCTGAAGACCCAATAGATTTAGAAAATTGAATAAGACAATTACTAAAATTATTCCTAACTACACCCTCAATCCCTGTAGGGCCAAAATTTCCAGACACTGATCCATCCGGGTTGAACTTAAGCACACCTGAAACTGGAGGAAACCAAGCACCACAATTCCCGTTGGACGTAGGGAACTTTCGAATTGTCTAAAGTTTTGGATTTGAGATAAAATCATTGATGGAGAATGAAATAACTGGCTAATTTGACTTACTCCACCAACCAAGCTTGAGCCAGATGATATATATAACCTTACTTTCCTCCCATTTTCTTTGTTGAAGATAACACCCTTCCTACAGACCCATATAGTCCACAAAATAGCAAATAAGGCCATTTTTTCACAGTGGTTCAATCGTCCTACAAGGGCAACTACACACCATGACTCAAAGAATAACCATTCATTATTATAGAACGCACAACAGACTCCCCAAAAACCAATCTAGCTACACTAAATCTTCCAGGAAATCTCGTAAGAAAAGAAAAGATAGTCAATTGGTTCAACCACTTTTTTGCATAAGACACAAATATTTTCATATAGAGGGAGCCCCCTTTTTGATAATTCAGATCTTGTAGGGGTCTTGTTGATGATGACTTTCCATGCAAAAAATTCAACATTGTTCGGGATTAAACTAGAACAAATTTTTTTTAATTAAAGTCTTGGCTAAGATGTCCGTATCCAAGATTAAGAATAACTTTTGATTCGAAACTGCCAAAGGAAGACAATGACGTGTGTCATTTTTCACGTCAAAAATAAATTCCTTTATTTTCAAATAAATAAAGGAAATTAAATATAATATAAGAGAAGTAAGGGTCGATCTGACAGAGACTAAGGAGATAGATGAAATTCTAATTCTTGATTTTAACCTTTGGCGTGAATTGGAAAGAAATAAAATGGGTTTTGTAGTTGAAGAATAAAAACAAGTAAAATTGAAATAAAGATTGTAAGAGAAAAATAAAGGAAAGTAGATTAAGGGAAGTAAAAAACAAAAAAATCAATTGATTAAATCGGCCTTAGGCATCAGCTCTGACTCAACTTCTTTGGATCATCAGAATAGATTTAGCCTTCGAGATTGACATCGGTTATTTTTCTACAAGGGCAACCCTTGGGACTAACTTTGTTTGCCGAATACCCTAAGTTCAATACTTCAATTTTGGATTTGGAAATTAATTTGATCAACATCAGTTGTTGTAGATTAAGAACCATTTAAGTGCATTTAAAACCAACTCGGATAGTTGTTGCAATAAGAAACCATTTTTGATCTCAATCCCCTTTTTAGCAATCAATTTGCTAAGTGTTTTCCCAGGAACTCGAATTTACTTTCAATAAGTCGATCCTTCCTCCCACATATAATCGCGACAATCATTATGACCATAGTCAATCTTTAGTTTTGAAAAATTATTTTGATTTTGAAAATAAGTGCAAAAGAAATTTAGAAAGATTTCTAAAGTTACTTAAGTGTTTTTCAATTCTCACTTTTGAATTGAGTCATTGCTTTTGCCCTTGGAAAATTAGCTAAGTATGACAAAAGTCATACTTAGCATTTTAAAAATAAAAACTTTAAAGTAAAAGAAACTATAGTAAAGGAAAAAAGAAAGAAAGTTTATAAAAATTAAAGAAAGATAATAACAAGCTAGTTCAAAAAAAAATGATTCAATAATCAATGAATGATCCTTTAGGCTTACCCTTAGAGAGTATTTATAGCCTTCTAAAACCCTAGAAATACTGGAAATTACAAAAGAATATTGTTTAAACTTAAATCCTAAAAATAAAAGGATAAATCCTAAAAGATTGAATTTTAAATTGCTTTAAATGCTACAACCGTCCATCCATCTTCTAGAAACTGCTAATTAGATGTTGCTTACTCACTGCCACGCCAGCATTTCATGCCTAATTTCATATGCACAAGCTTGTAATGTGATCTATCTAATAACCACTAATTGAAAACAAATCTAATGTAAAAGTCAAGAGATCTTTATTCGGGTTGTAACTTGGCTAACGTATGGGTAGGGAAATAGGCCAAAAGAAAGGGTCAAGTTCATTGAGACAAAGAATCATAAGAAAAGTAAGCCACAAATGAAAATGAAACACAACGAAGAGATACAAAACAACCAAGGGATAAATCATTCAAATCAAGGGCTATTTTTCATTCTCTTTTTTTCTGTTATTCGAAACAGTGCATTGTTCACTATTTTTGGTTTTTTTTTTTGGGTTGAACAAAATTTTCCAACAATGTTTTTCATTATTTCATCTACTTTTTTTAACAAAATGTCAAAAAGGAATTTATTTTTCTCAAACAGTAATTTCTTGTTACAAAAACAAATGATCAATGTCTCGGCAATGGTAAACAAAGAGAGGTAAAAATGAAGAAAATAAAGGTAAGGGTTAATTTAATTGGGTGAAAATCAAAGAAAAGAAATTTAGGCTCAAATGGGGTTTACTAAGCGATAAATTAAAAGGTGGGCTTTTTTGGGTAGTGAAAATGATTTGTCTTAAGTACCTCTATCATTCAAAAACATTAAATTCATCATGCATGTAGTATCGATAAGTATCATACCACAAGTTCTAGAATGCAAAAAAAGATCAGAACACAAAAAGAAACAAAGAGCAAGGACGATAACAATGCATGCTCATTAGGCTCAATTCTCACCAAAATAGGTTCAACGTACCAAGTAATTGCATCAATTAACCAATAAACCATGGAATGTAAAAAATTACATGCAATTTACTACCTAAATCAAAAAAATATCATGCATTCATAATCAATTCAAAGAAAAATTAAAGTTCATCAGAAAATAATCAAATTAATCAACAAACCAAGAGAATAGGCAACCAATTGATTACGCATATTAAAATCAAAATATTCAACTTCAAGCATGCAACAAGCAAGGGAAAATCTAACATACTATCCTCCCATACACTTAAATCATTTTTCCCAAAACGTAATTCAAATTAATAATTCATCGGAGAGGGAAAAGGAATACTCTCTGATTTTAGTGACACTCGTGACCGCGGCCGCGTCGAGATGAACTTGAGCGAAGGTAGAAAAGAACTTCAGTGATGTTGGATTCGATGGAGGCAAGGCGACCTTGGATGCCTTGCATTTTTTCTCGCACGTCCGGTTGTGCACTAGCCGTCGGTGCCGATGGAGGATCGACCCTCCTCATGAAGTCGCGCTCATGGCTTGGCATGATGATGCCAGGAGGCACAACTTGTGGAACAGCGAATGTTTCGGTGAGAAGTCCTATTGAATCCAAGAACCTAGAGTCCATAGCATCCATAGGAAAAACAAAAGTTAAATTAGTAGTATCGAATGTTGTTGGAAATAATCGTTGAGCTAGGTGCGTAATAGAAGGGTCGACAATTAATGGTCGATTGGCTCGCACGACCTTGTTGAAGGTGCACGCAAACCAATAAACCAAGTTTACCTTTGTTTCGGTTTACATATACCACAAAAAGAATAACTCAACCTTTCCTAAGCAAGACATAGTGTCGTTACATCCAGAGAAGTTGAATACTAGAAATTGGTTGATATATTAGATAGTTGGGTCGTGAATGTGCCACGCCTTTGTTTTCTGAGAGTTAAATTGAATCCATGCCATGCTAGTAAGTGTTTCATAGGCTATGTCAATTTCAAAGTTTGTAGAATATCACATAAAGACCTTAGAAATTCATGGTTCCTGACATCCGTCATGAACCCTATAGAAAAATTAAAAACGAACAATCTCATCCTAAAGTATTGCCCTATCAAAATGAAAGTCATAATACATTTCTGTCGAAAAGCAAAAGTAGTGTAAAATTCAAACACAAGTTCATAATAAGTATTGTAACAAATATTAAAATAAGAAGTTCAACCAATTGCATCGAAATAATGTATCACAACATCACTCAAGTGCAAAATATCAAGTGTATGTGATGGTATATATTTGCAAACCTAAAATCGTCATGGTGAATATTGTTGAATTGCCACGCCTTAGAATCATCGAAATCAAGATATCCTTACAACATTTTCTCGACTAACACTGAATATGTTTAGCCACGATTATTGCACTCATCAGAGGGGTCAAACGCATTATCCCCTACATCCTCGGATTCGTCTGAATATGCGACAGAGTGTAAAACATGTTGCTGCTTGAAAAATGGGTGAGATGAAGAGGAGTGCTCGAGTCTAGTGATGGCTCCAGGCTCGACTGCGGTGGAACGCCAGATTGAAATGAAAAATAATTCCAAAAGTCTTCTGAATAAACAAAAACAGGGTGCCACATCATCAAAGGCTCGATATCGACGGGCTCAAAGTTAACTTTAGGTTGATCGGTAGAGGCAGAATGTGAGGTAAATAATGGGACAACATTTGACATCGACTGAGAGTGAGATGTCAATGGTTTCGTGTGGAAGATTCGAGTAGTCGATGAAAAAGTATGGTTCGGTCGTGATCTTGATGGTCCAGCAACGCTTTGCGATGGCACAAAAAAGTCAGTGGAATCATGATCGGTAGTGGCAGAAAAAGACGATTCACGTTCATGGATGGGTTCCAAAGTAGGCGAGCGAATGCACAGGGGTGGTGCATGAAGCCCACCATGTGAGACAGCAGGTGCATATGGTGGTGATAGCCATCGTGGTTGGGAATCTGAGCTGCTCAGTACCTCTACCAAGGGCGGTACATCAAATCACCGACGTCCTCCACTGAGAGTGATGAGTGGTCGGGATGAGTTTTCGCTTTGATTTCTAGTTCGAACCACATTGAAAGCAAATGTTTAGTAGAAAAAGATTATGGAAAATAGTGAAAAAACTAACTTTCGGTGGGCAAGAAATGACTATGATGATCGGCGATGAAGGGAAGTTGAAGCGATAGTGGTGGCTCTTGATCTTGGGAGAGGAACGACGCACGATTTAAAAATAGTGGGGTTTTTGTTTTTTTTCTTTAGGTTCACATGTGAAATAAAGAATTTATGAGAGGGAGAGTATAATATGTCCTCATACACGAGTCATAGATGTCACATGACTTTTAAAACATTTTCGTACTTGAAAACCTGTAAAATTTTGTTTCTTTAAATAAACAGTTTAATAATATAGTTTATAAAACGTTCTTCAACAACTAATATATAAAATAAAATTTAAAAATCCATTAAACAGTAGTTTAAGTCAGACATAATATAATACTACAATCAAATACCAAGTATATTATCAGAGCATTACTACATATTTAAGTACATGCCAACTAGTAATGTCAAAATAAATATCTAGAGATGTCATACTATTACTGATGAGGAAATCATTGACATATGATATCAACTGCACTCCTTACTCTGTTTATACTCGATTACCAATGTGTAAAACCATCACGCGCTAAGTATTCACTTAGTGATGCATATTAATATAAATGAGGCATAACCAAAACATAAGAATGTCATAAAAGATCAAAATATGAATTTAATCGTATAAATCATGATAATACATAAAACTCACTTGGTAAACTGAGTTTCTTTCAAATAACTTGCGAAACAATATTTAGTATGCCCATCATACCTATCAATCAGTATTATCCAAAATATCCATTTATTGCCCAATGTATGACAAATAAGAATGCAAGGTACATGAGTTGCACATAAGTGCTAAACGAAACCATAGGTTATGTAGTGACAGCAACACTATGCTAATATAACGAAATGATAATTCACAAACTCATTATGAATACCATGGATGCACACATAGTGTCAAAAGCACAAAAAGTACTGATACGAAAATGCAACATATGCATTAAACAAAATCGATCGATAACCATCCTACACAAAGTATGTCGAAATGCACCTATGACTCTGAATGCACATACAATAGGCCTTTAAATCAAATTCATAGATTAAACATTTATTCTGAAACATCTATAGCTGTTAAAATATATAAAAGTTCATCCATTTATTTTAGGGCAGTTCATACCCTAAAATTATTCGTTAAATCATTTTCATCAACTTTATGTAAATATTTCAAAATACGATAAAACATGCTTTTATAAAAACATTCGAGATTGACTCATCGCATGTCATCCTCATATCATATAAGTACATAATAAATGTACTCATTTGGTATGCCTCACTATTATGCCTTACTATCAAAATCCAATTATTCTGGAACTTTTTCCTTGTCTTTCGCTTTGCTCGTATCACGTGTTTTATCACGATCCACACAAGCATCCATACAAAGCATATACAATTATAAAATACAATGTTAATATCCATACTAACATTTTTTTTTCAAAATAATAATACTTAAAAATATTATTATTTTCGAATTCTTTTAAAATTCATCTTAACTTTTCCTTTTTATTCATAATGGGCCCTCGTCATAAATTCTTCAATCCATGCCCAATTAAGCCCAAAAAAATTCTAGCATTTAATTTCTAGCTCAATACCTCAACAATACCATAATTACCACTTAAGTTACTAACTTTCTCAATATTCACCATTTTATACTTAAACTTTGCCAACTTTCCAAAATGGCTTAATTTTACATTCTAAATTCAATTTCAGCCCCCAAACAGTAATTTCTAGTAATGCACATCAATTATTGAGTAGTTACACAATCAACACATAACTTTTCAAAATTATCAAATATGACCCTCAACTTTTGAAAAATTACAAAATGACCCAAAGATTTTCTAAGGCTTTTAGACCTTCCAAATATCATTTCTAATCCATGGGAATTTTTCCACAATTTTTCCCAGCTTATTTCCTCATGGCCAAATGCTTTAGGTATATTTCTCATGATATTCACTTGATTCAAGCATGAAACCAACCTCTATTCAACATTTCAAGACCTATAGAATCAAACCCTAACTTAATTTCATCAAAATACATATTTCCCCTAAAGCTAGGTTTGGTCAAATTCAGCATAGGCTTATATAGCCATGTACAAGTGATTTTAATCAAAAATCATGCTTGTATATGATTCTACAACCTCAAAAACATCAAAATCCTTCATCAATTTTATAAACCCTAATATGAACACAAACCTAGAATTTGGGATCTTTGAACACAAAAAAGATTAGCATGCAATATTCTTACCTTGGGTTTGGGACTCATTGAAATGGTGGCTGAAAAACACCAATCTTCATGAAATTTTCCTTTAATTTCATGTGAATTTAATCTTTATTTAAGCTTAAATGAATAAAATATTCATTCAATGAAAAATGTCCATTTTTCCATTAATGAATCTTGATAATTACCATCCAACCAAGCCACATCAACCTTATCATATTTCAAAAGTTAAAATGAACAAATTATTTTACCCTTTTCCAATTTTACCATGCAATTTTCCAAAAATCGCAATCTTTCTACTTTAATCCAACAGTCCAAATTAAGCATGGAAATAAACCTTCAAATCCAATTATCCATATTATTTTCCATCATTTTAACATGTGGAAATAATATTTTTAAGCCTAATTTATCATCCTTCAAATTTTCCTGAAATTTCTATTCGATCCAATTTATCGATTTCTTACTGGACTTTAACATTTACTAGTTTTCACCATAAATTCCGGATCAAGAATCTGATTTCAATAAAGCCCCACTCTGAAGAGAAAACTATTTATTTATGGGATAAACATTATTTTTGGGAAAATTAAGACTTAGGTCCGTGAACTTTTCCCAATTCTATACTTTACCATTAAACTTTCAAAACTTATATTTTGGTCACTAACCAAAATTTGGGGTATTGAAGAGAGTTTGAAAATAAAAGGTCTTTTATGGTTAGTCAAACACTAAAATGATAGAAGGATAAAGTGATGATTTAAAAATCAAAAAGAGATTGAAAGTGATAGGAGATGTTGGGTAGTGGAAAGAAAAAAATTTGGAAATGTTGGGATTGGGGGGGGGGGGAAAGTGGTGGGGTAGGCGACAAAAGGGATTTGGGTAAGACTAACGTGCACTGACCCCTTTCAAAGCTTCACTAACATGCACCGTTAATAAAATAGTACGCTTCACAAATGTAAGAAAATTCTAATGTTGTCGCATGACCTTGTTCTTACCTGGGGCGAGCTTTTAGTTAGAACAATTCTCGATTCCATTATCCTTGAAATTCAAGTTTGAATAACAGGGTACCTAAAAATTCAAAAATTAAAATTTAAAATTTAAAATAAGAACAAAAAATTAAAATAAATTAAAACTAATATGGGTTGCCTCCCATAAAGCGTTATTTTTAACGTCATTTTCTTGACGATTTGTTTCGCTAGATCTCAAGTTCCTCCAATTCGATATGTTCAATCAATCCAACCAGAGCGTTAGCATAGAACGACTTCAATCTCTGACCGTTAACTTTAAACTGAGTGTCTGAATAATTTTTCAATTTTCATTGCGCCATGAGGGAATACTTGAACCACATTGAATGGTCCAAGCCGTTTTGACTTCATCTTACCTACAAAAAGTTTTAACTTGGAATTAAACAAAAGAAATTTTTTTTAATAACAAATGATTTAAAAGAAATCTTTCGATCATGATATTCTTTTAATTTTCTTTAAATATTCTGGCGTTGTTGTAAGAGTTCTTTCGGATTTCTTCCAATTCTTGAATGTTTAACTTCTGCACCTCACCAATTGCCTCCATGTCCATGTTGTATTGCTTAACCGCCCAATATACTTGATGTTCCAACTCAACTAGAAAATGGTACGGCTTACCAAAGATGAGTTGATACAACGATATTCTAGTGAGTATATACAGTTCGGTATGCCCATAATGCGTTAGAAAGCTTCAGGCTCCAATCTTTTTGATCTTGCTTCACAATTATTTCAAGAATCATTTTAATCTCATGGTTCGATACTTCGGCTTGTCCGTTGGTCTACAGATGGTAAGCAGTGACAATTCGATGAGTTACTCCAAATTTCTTCACGAGCGCGTCAATTACCTTGTTGATGAAGTGAGTTCTTCAATCACTTATTATCGCTCTTGGTGTGTCGAACCTGGAAAAGATAGATTTTTTTCAAAAAGTTAACAGTAGTTCTAGTATCATTATTTTGGGTAGCCTTAGCTTCTACCCATTTAGAAACATAATCTACAATAATAATTATGTTCCAAATGTAGAAGTAAAATGACCCATCTAATCGAGTCCCCACATATCATAAATATCAAAAACGTAAATCGGGTCTGAGGTAATTCATTCCTTCAGCTTAAATTCCCTACACATTGACATTTCTCACATGATTTACAAAATAAATTAGTGTCATGGAATAATGTAGACCAAAAGAAACCACACTCTAGAATTTTACGACCAGTATGCTTTGGTCCAAAGTGATCATCGCACAAATAAGAGTGACAAATATTAAATATAAAAATTACCTCTTTAATAGTGACACAACGTCTAATTACCTGATTCGAGCATTTCTTTCATGAATAAGGATTGTCCCAAATATAAAATATGGATTCTCGCTTTAACCAACAAATTTCAGACTTAGGTAAATCTATAGTTCACATAACGGTCACACCAGCTTTAAAAAATCTCTAATAAATCTTTGGTAAAAACCTGTATGGCCCAAAAAAGAACAAATCTCCTGCAAAATTTTAGGGTAAGGTAATGGGCGTATAATATATGTTTTTACTTTATCAACGACAATACCATCAGATGAAACAACATGTCCAAGAATTAATCCCATATCAACTATAAAATGACATT
The DNA here is from genome assembly GCF_006381635.1 of Hibiscus syriacus. Lineage (NCBI taxonomy): Eukaryota > Viridiplantae > Streptophyta > Magnoliopsida > Malvales > Malvaceae > Hibiscus > Hibiscus syriacus. Next base: position 8,417,357 of record NW_024063538.1, on the reverse strand, counting down.
TTTCATAATTTAAAATAAGATTAAATTCTAAGCATCTTTTAAGAACTTAGTTAGATTATCAAGGCACTCACCAAAAGAATTACCATAAACCGTGAAGTCGTCCATGAAGACTTCGATGCCCTTTTCCACATAGTCAGAAAAGATGCTCAGCATACATCTCTGAAAAGTAGCCGGCGCGTTACAAAGACCAAAAGGCATCCGACGATATGTAAATATACCAAAGGGACAAGTAAATGTAGTTTTTCTTGATCTTCTGGTGCTACTAGGATTTGGAAAAAACCTGAAAACCCATCAAGAAAGTAGTAATGAGTTTTCTCATCTAATCTTTCAATTATTTGATCTATTAAGAGAATAGGGAAATGATATTTTCTAGTGAGAGAGTTCAACTTTGTATAATCAAAGTAGACTCGCCATCCGTTCTGAACTCTTATTGTCACTAAGTCCCATTCTTGATTCTCAACTACTATAACTCATATTTTCTTGGGGACTACATGAATAGGACTTACCCAATTGCTATCCAAAATCGAGTAGGTTATGTCAACATCAAGAAGTTTTTGAATCTCATTCTTTACCACTTCTATCATTGGCAGATCTAATCGTCGTTACCCTTCTCGTGATGGCTTCATCCCTTACTCAATTTTGATCTTCTGCATACAAGTCGAGGGGCTTAGTCCTTTGATATATGTAATGGTCTACCCTATGGCTTCTTTATGCATGAGCAACACCTTCATCAATGCTTCCTCTTCTTCTTCGGATAATTTTTCGATATGATTTCCGGTAAAGTCCTATTTTTGCCAAGGAAAACATATTTTAGGTGTTCCAGCAACTGTTTTAATCCAACTCAGGAGCCTACAAAATAGAAGGTAACATTATAGTTCTAGAGGAATGTAAAATTAAATTAGAATTAATTGAAAATTCTTTTTCAAACTCTTTTTATTCCTCTTTGCGACAAGGCTCAAAATCCTTGCAAAAATTATAAGAAACATTAGCCTCAATAAACTCATCAATTAAAGGATTAACAATGTCAACAGAGTTAATTCTTTCAACTCGATTTGGTTAGTTCATAGCTTTATAAATGTTGAATTCGACAACCCCACAATCAAATTCCATGGTAAATATACGCTTCTTACATCAATCTTCGTATTTACGATAGAAGTCAGTAGGAAAAATAAGAACATCGACCTTCACTAAAACATTTTCGTTAACTCCCTCTAAGTAGATAACATAACGATCTGCTAAGTGAATGGTCAGTCTTGTTTCCTTCAACGGATTGTTAGTAATAATTTTAGTAACAAAAAGCAATATAACATTAATTGAAGCTCCTATATCACACATTGCACGCTTAATTGAAAAATTAGCTATTTTACAATGTATGGTGAACATACCTTGATCCATCATTTTTTTGTGGAAGCTTTTGGGTCAAAATCGCATTAACATGTTCCCCAAGATTTACCTTTTCGTGACCGATCAACCTTTTTTCTATGGTACAAAGTTCATTCAAATATCGATCATACCTCGAAACTTGTCAGATTACTTCAAGGAGAGGTATGTTAACTTGAACTTTTAGTAACACATCTATAATTATTTTTCTTCCACTCTTTTGTCACGCCTCATCAATATTGATAAGAAGGGTGGTGCAACTTCGTGGGTAGGAGAAGCAATTTTGTTAGACGGAAAATAATGAGGAATAGGCGAAGATAATATACCTGGATTATTAGAATTTGGCATTTTCTCCTTTTTTTTAAACGTTCAACATCCTCCTCGGGGTTTTTGGGCTCAATAACGGTTCCACTTTGGAGGGTAATAGAACTAATATTCTCTCACAGATTCGACTTCATTTGAGAAGGTAGTATTTCCTCCAATTTTAATCTCCCTACGGATTGAGCTAATTGGCTCACTTACTTATCAAAATCTTGGAAATGTGCTTCAGTTCTCCCTTGGAATTTCTTCTGGGAAGTGATGAACTGTTCTTGGGAAATAATCAACTTTTCCATCATCACCTTCAATGATGTTTTTTGTGATAGTTGTTGTGGAAATTGCCTCGGCTGATATGTCAGCTCCAAGTTCTATGCATAACTGAAATTAGGATGGTCTCACCACCCCCGGTTTTATGTATTTCCATACGGATTGTGCAATCTCTGGGGAAGTCCTGGAAAGCTTCTTATATCATTGACATGTGTGTTACCTCCTTCTTGCAACATTGGGAAGCAATCCGTCAGATGATCTGGCCTCGTGTTTATCCCACAGGCTCTTGTTACTCTTGATTTTCCTGCAACCAATGAACTAACTACTTTAGTTAAATTATCTAACTTATTTTCAAGAGAACAAAGTGCTTATCTCGTGAACCCGTCAACTGGGTTCACTTTAAAATTGCTGAGAGTTGGCTACCACGGTGGAAATTAATTCTCTCGCAGTTATTGGTATCATATTGACTAAGGCTCCTCCACTTGTGGCATCGATCATTTTCATCTCTAAGGGCGACAATCCTTCATAAAAAAACTAGAACAATGTTTGCTCAGTTAATCCGTGCTACGGGAAGCTCGCGCAAAGCTTTTTGATTCTTTCCGAATCATCATAAAGATTTTCTTTTGTCTTTTGTCCGATTAAAAGAATGCTCCTCCGTAACTCGATCGCTTTGGCCGCTGGGAAGTACCTGTCAAGAAAAATACGACTTATGTCAACCCAAGAAATAATTGAATTTAGAGGTAAGTAAAATAGCCATTTGGAATTCTGTCAAGTGTTTGTGTGAATTTTCATTGAGAAGATCGCGGAAAGTGGGAAAAATATGAATAAGGCCAATTTTCAATCGAAATGAAACTTTGCCTTGTGGAAATGCTATGCAAAGTGTCGTTTGAGTAGCAAGAGTTGTGGCTAGCTCCCAGATCATTTGTTCTTCTACCATCGGGATCTTATCTTCGTTGTGTGATTTGGTGTAGGCGTTAATCTTGAATTCTATGTTAAGATCTGGATATGAACTTAGCTCTTACTCTTATTGCCTTTTTATTTTTTCTCAAAGTATTTGTGCGAGAAGTCTTCGGGCTCATGCTTCAATCTTCGGGTCAAAATATAGTATTTCTCTCAGGTTATTCCTGGTTATAAATCAAAAAGTAAAGAAAATAATCAATAATTGTCGTTAGTCCCTGGTAACAGTGCCAATTTGACGTGTATCATTTTTCATGTCAAAATAAATTCATTTCTTCTAAAATAAATAAAGGAAATTAAATATAGTATAAGTGAATTAAGGGGATCCTATAGAAACTAAGGACGTAAATAAAATTCTCGTTCTTGATTCCCACCTTTGGCGTTAATTGGAATGACATAAATGGGGGGTTTTGTAGTTGAAGAAAAAAAGTAAAATTGAAAGAAATATTATAATAGGGAAAGTAGATTAAGGAAAGTAAAAACTGAAAATTCAATTGATTAAATCAGCCTTAGGCATCAGCTCTGACTTAACTTATTTGGATCATCAAAATAGATTTACCCTTTGGAATTCCCGTCGATTACTTTGTCTAGAAGGGCAACCCTTGCGAGTAACTTTGTATACCTAATACCTAAGTGCAATACTTCGATCTCGGATTTGGAAATTAATCTGATCAACATTAGTTTTTGTAGATTAAGAACCATTTAAGCGCATTTAAAACCAACTCGGATAGTTGTTACAATAAGAACCATTTTCGACCTCAATCCCCTCTTTAGCAATCAATTTTCTAAGTGTATTCCCCAGAAGTCAAATTTGCTTTCAATAAGTTGATCATTCCTCCTACATATAATCACGAAAATTATTTTGACCATAGTCAATCTTTAGTTTTATTTTTTTTTATTTTGAAAATAAGTGCAAAAGAAATTGAGAGATATTTCTGAAGTTACTTAAGTATTTTCAATTCTCACGTTAGAAGTGAGTCATCGCTTTTGCCCTTAGCTTAAAAAGAAAATTAGCTAAGCATGACAAAAGTCATACTTAGCATTTTGAAAGTAAAAACTTTAAAGTAAAAGAAACTAAAGTAAAAGAAAAAGGAAAGAAATTTTATAAAACATAAAGAAAGAAAAGAACAAGTTATTTCAGATAAAATGATTCAATGATTAATGAATGATCTTTTAGGCTTATGCTTAGAGAGTATTTATAGCATTCTAAAACCCTAGAAATGCTGAAAATTACAATAGAATATTGTTTAAATTTAAATCCTAAAAATAAAAAAGATAAATCCTAAAAGCTTGAGTTTTAAATTGCTTGAAATGATCCAGCCTTCTATCCATATTCTAGAAGCTACTGAATGTACCTTCTAGAAGCTACTGACTGGATCTTCTAGAAGCTGCTGATTCACTACCACGTCAGTATTTCATGCCCACTGTTCCACTCTTGTTTCTAGAACAAAAATTACAGTTTTTAATCCTTTTAAGCACATTTTCGAGCAAAGATCGTCTGCACAAAAAACCTATAAAATTGTACAATTTAGCAGTAAACATTAACAATCAAAGAGCATTTAGGCACAAAATAAACCTCAGTCAGACAATCACTAGCGAAGGCAATTTGATGGAATAACCCTCAAGAGTTTTTAAAAAGATCTCCCTGATACCCGACTCCAGTAAAAAATGTTTCTTTTGAGTTGAATTTCCCAATGACAATGTCTAATAATCTAATGACCAAACTCCATTGCCTTTCTCTATTTCTTAAATGCCAAAGCAAAGATTCTTGGGAATAGGCACTTCAAATTTGAGTCATTCACCCAGTTATCTAACCATAACTCAAATGATCGACCATCACCGCACTAAATTATATGTTTGAAACAAATGGATCAGATGTCGCTTTAGAGGGACTCAGGGGTCTCACGATTTAATGCCAAATCCATGACTTGTTTTTAACTTTGAAATAGACTAGACCAAGCCCACCAAATTGCTGAGAAAGACATTAGCGCTCCCAACTTACCTAATAAATCCTTCGGACATTTTGGGATCCCTAGATAAAATTTACCACATTTTTATTTAGCTCATAAGCAATAATGGTTGTCATTTTAAAAATTGATATAAAATATAGGGGCATTATGGAAATCATAGATTTTGCCAATGTAATCCTTCCACCAAATGATAAAATATTTGCTTTCTAGAGAGACATTATTTTCTTTACCTTTTTCACCACTAGTCTCCATAAAGAGATCGAGTTCCTAAGAAGGTCCAAGGGGATTCTCAGATAAGATTGAACCAACCCATATTCAACAGTTACACCAAACAATGAAGATTTTATTAGATTAAGCTTTAGGCTGAAGGGAAGCTTAAAACATCAAAACAAACATTTAATGTTTTGAATTTCAGATAAGCCATCTCCATAAAAAATAATAAGGTAATATGCTAATTGGAGAGGAGAAAGAAGAAGATTTTCATTTCCAATAATAACTCCCTCAAAAAACCCAAACGACCGCTTTAGAAATAATTGATCTCAGTCCTTCTGTGACAATATTGAAAAGGAGATGAGACAATGGACAACCTTAATGAAGACCCCTCTGTAACACCCTAAACCCTATTAGACCTCAAGTGTTACACTAGGCCACCTAGGAAACCCCTAAATTTCAAAACATGTTCATTTTCTTTTCAAACATGCTGATTGGCATCATAAATAAATCATAAATAACTGTTATAAAACTGTATCACCTATCTCCTGTATACATTTTCGTACACGAGATACAAAGGTCACATCATTTTAAAACATTTTGTCATTTGAAAACCCGTAAAATTTTGTTTCAAATCATAAAACCACACATTAATATAACATTCATAGAAACATATTAATAGAACCATCACTTTAAATACATTATAAAATATTTTCTTAATTTCAATTATATAACAGCTAAGTTTTCAAAATGAATAAGATTGCCCAATGTTACTGACAAGTCAACCTTTAATTGATGATAGATGATGCTGCTGCACTCCTTACTCGGCAAATCTTTTATTATTACCTACGCATGAAATCAACACACGTTAAGTATTTACTTATTGATGTGTAGTCTTGTAAAAGAATTACTATTTATTCATAAGCATGTCCTTACAATCAAAACCATGATAAATTGTCTACTTTGTGGGACTCCTTTGCAATATTTTTTGTCAAATCAATTAATGACACCATTTATGTCAAATTGCACTGTTAAGCACTTAATCTTTTACTCAAAGGCATTTAACCTTTCATATAACTGGTATTGATGTAAGACATTTCTACCTTTAATTGATTGTGGATCTATAAAGGAAGCAAAACAGCCTGCATATGTGAATGGCTCAAAGAGATGGTGTGGTGGTAGATGTAAAGGTGAAATGGAGGGCTATTTATGTTATGAATTTGGTAGTAGAAGTATGGTGATATGGCTAAGGTATTGGTGATGAAACAAAGGATGGTTGGTGAGGATAATATCTTAGAAAGACCAAGGAACAACCAGTGCTACAATGAGCAAATACCCAACCTTACAAATCTCTCTAAGGGGTGGTAACAAAGGAATTGGACTCACTATCTATAAGGAGATAGGAACCATAAGTATTAATGAATAGGGGTTGACACAACAAGTAATTAACTTACTTGATAAGTCGATAAAAGTCACAAGGACTTGAGAAAAGAGAATAATCTCGTTTATATTAAAATGAAAGGTGTGTTTACAAATGAAATGCAATAGTATATTTATAATTCTTGAAGGGACATGGCCGAATGAATACATGGTGGTTAGACCAACCCTTGTGTCCCTCTAAAATGGCATAATTAACATGAATACATAGGTCTTGGTTCTGCTGAATGAAAAGGGCATGTCTCATGGCCAAATAGTGCTTGAGTCCTTTCAAGTTGGCGCCAATTTGAAGGGGAATGGATGGTTGGTCGAATGGTTATGTAGCCATTCATCTTGGCGCCTAAAAGAAACACACGCATAGCATATGGCTTGGTTGGTTACAAGGCGTGCACATGGTTCTCTAGGAGGCTTGGATGAAGACCAAACATGCGCAACAGCCTTGGGTGTGAGTTGACCTATCTTTAAGCTTGCATGTGTCTAGCTAGCTAGCAATGCAAGGGCTGGTGGTGATAGATTTCTTAGACGTGATCACCCAAGCTTCCTAGTATACTATTCAGCTATGTCCAGCTACATTTAATGTTACTTTCAGCAACTTGTCTCCAAATAGTCCAACTAGCTAAGATTAGCTAGCCTTGAGCTCTTCCAGCTGAGTTGAGCTTCTCATTGTGTCCCACTAGCTGCCATCATGTTTGTGAGCTAATTGTGAGCTGCATATGGATCCCAAATACTCTAACAAGCTGCCCCAATGTGTGCCATGCTTCCAAGTACCTACATGTGTAAAGAAAGCAAGGTAAATCAAAGGGATTGACCTATAAAAGAGATGTATGCATGCAAATGAGCTAAAGAAACATGGATTTAAAGCTAGTGAGCTAATGTAAACATAACATGAGATAGAATAACATGACATGAGCTAGAATAACATGACATGAGTTAATGAATGAATGAATGAATACATGCTGCCATGATATGTAAATGATATGCAAACATAATAAATGAATCTAAAACATATGTAAAACATAATATAAAGCTTAGTAAAGATGTAGAAACATATGTTATGCATGAAAATCATATAGTATGCAAGTGAATGATAACATATGATTTTTTCAAGCATAGTTTAAGGAGCAAAGACATGCTTATAACATTAAATGATCCATATAGAAGATAATAAAGGATAAAGTAAGGAAGAAATCCTTTAAAATCAACTTTGAATAACATCCATGGTGTGATAGTGTCATGGAGAAAGTTGGAGCTAGTGTGGATCGTATCATCCTCCTCTTATTTTAGGTAATTTGTCCTCAAATCAAAGTAGTTTCTCATTGAAGACCTTCTTGATGTAGAAATGATTGAATCCTTATGCTTTCCTCCAATAGATGCTTAACACAGAAGGTTCAACCTCTTGGCTTCTAATCTGGTAACTTCACGTTCTTTGATGGGAGGACACATTGTTTGAGAACCATTATTTGTACTTTGAATGGGAGAAACATATCATTTCATGAACCAACTTGATCCATTTTCTTTATTCTTTGAATCATCACAATTCTTGGAAAAGACCTCTATCTCCTTAATTCCTCCTTTTAATTCACCATGTTTGTTGGTGAAAAGGTTTGTCTCTTAGTTGGAATCATCGCATCGTTTGGTGAAGATAATTGTTCTTTGAATAACTCCTTGGTGCTGATATAAATGATCATGTCCTTTCACCTTTGTACCTCTCCAAATGATTGCTTTTAAGGTTGATAGGATTTCATCATAAGGGTAAAACAAGTTGCTATAAAACAAATCAAATTTAGTAAATGAAAAACTATTAAATAGCAAACCAAGGTGGATGTTAAATGGGTGTTGGTTGCTTGATGATGGAAAAATCCATTGGTTGTTTAATTCTATTCAATATGTGCAATGTACTTGGATTATCAATGATCCCATTCCTTGGCACTTCAAGTGGTATATCCTTTGGAACGTCAAGAGACATAACTGTTGGATCTTCAAAAGACATGCCTTGTGGAACACCAAAGGTAATGACTATTGGTTCTTCAAAATACATGTTTCTTGAATCTTTAACTTGAAGTGAAATGTCTCTTGGATTATCCTACAAAACAAAAGAAAGAATTGGAGGGAAATAGTTGTTAGGCGAGTTTTGCTCTCCATTCTACTTTTCTTTTCTACACTTATCAACTCCAATACCAATCTGATTTTCCACTTGTTATACTTGTTACTCTTATAAAACTTCTCTTTCAACTTTGTTCATGGCTTTAGTTTCTCCCATTCCTCTATACATGTCTTAAGGTTTATTTGGCATTCATGGACTTAACTTGTAAACATATGTGCCAATATGATTTTCCTTCCTTGATGTTGGAAGGAATACTCATTGGAAAATCCATCATGAGTAGCCTTTTTGTCAAATTGCCAAGGTCGTTCTAATATAATGTGGCTTGCACTCATGGGCACCACATCATAAAGAACTTCATCATTGTATCTTCCAATCGAAAAAGGAACAACGACTTGTTTGGTTACCTTTGCTTCTCTTACATCATTGAGCCACTGCAGTTTGTACGGATAGGATGTTTGGAAGTCTTTAGGCCCAACTTCTCCACCTTATGAGTGCTTGCTACATTTGTACAACTTCCTCCATCAATGATCACCACACAGACTTTATCTTCCACATGACATTTTGTATGGAAGATATTCTCTCTTGGTTTATCTTCATGACTTTGAATGTTCAAATTCCTTTTAACTACATAGATGTTGAATGGAAAAGACATTTTAGCAAAATAAGAAAAGGAAATGTGTCAAGGACCTTACCAAATAATGCTCTCACAAAGCCTCATGAGTTCACTCCAAGGATACTTGAATATCACTCAATCCGCTCGTGTTTGTACTCTAGGACATCAATACTTTTACTAGTCGACGCTCAAGCCTTTTTCCTCGCATTCTCTTTATCTCAAGTTCTATGTAACTTTACTCAAAACTATATCAAGTAAAGTTTACTTGTTGTGCGTCGGCTGCAAAAGGGTTAGTATGAATGGAAAGCAAAATATATATTGAAAATGGTGGCTTAGAAATAAGAAATAAGAAAATAAAGGGGTTACTTACACAAAGTCACTTGAAAACCTTTCTATAACCACAATCAATTTTAGATGCTTACTTGAATGGCTTGGTGATGAGACTTGTTGTTGTTTGCTTTCAACTTTTCTTCTTTGTTTTCGTCTTTGAGTTCTTGCAATTTCTTTGCTGATTTTTTTTATTCTTTTACTTGCATTTCACTTGCACTTTTTTTTGTATTTTTGTTGGCTTCTTCCACCAAAACTCTAAATACCGCTTGATGTAAGGTATCTATACCTTTAATTGATTGTGGATCTAGAAAGGAAGCAAAACAACCTGCATAAGTGAATGGCTCAAAGAGATGGCTTAGTTCATGCAAAGGTGAAATGGAGGGCTATTTATGTTATGAAGTTGGTAGCGGAAGTATGTTGATATGGCTAAGGTATGGGCGATGAAACAAAAGATGGATGGTGAGGATAATATCTTAGAAAGACCAAGGAAGAACCAGTGCTACAATGAGCAAAAACCCAGCCTTACAAATCTCTCTAAGGGGTGGTAACAAAGGACTTGGACCCACTATCTATAAGGAGATAGGAACCACAAGTATCAATGAATAGGGGTTAACGCCACAAGTAAATGACTTACTTGATAAGTCGATAAAAGTCACAAGGAATTGAGAAAAGAGAATAATCTCACTTATATTAAAATGGAAGGTGTATTTACAAATGAAATGCAATAGCCTATTTATAGTTTTTGAAGGGACATGGCCAAATGGATACATGGTGGTCCGGCCAGCCCCTGTGTCCCTCTAAAATGACATAATTAATTGAATAATTAACATGAATACATAGGTGTTGGTTCATATGAATGGAATGGGCATGTCTTATGGCCGAATAGTTCTTGAGTTCTTTCAAGTTGGCGCCAATTTGAAGGGAAAGGGATGCTTGGTCGAATGGTTACGTAGCCATTCATCTTGGCGCCTAAAAGAAGAACATGCATAGCACATGGCTTGGCTCATCACAAGGCATGCACGTGGTTCTTTAGGAGGCTTATGGTGTAGCCTTATGCATAAGATGAAGACCAAACATGTGCAGCAGCCTTGGGTGTGAGTTGAGCTATCTTCAAGCTTGCATGTGTCTAATTATCTAGCAATGGAAAGGCTGGTGGTGATGGATCTTCTTAGTTGTTATCTCCCAAGCTTCCTACCATAATATTCATCTATGTCCAGCTACATTTGATGTAACTTTCAGCAACTTGTCTCCAAATAGTCCAACTAGCTAAGATTAACTAGACTTGAGCTCCTCTAGCTGAGTTGAGCTTCCCATTGTGTCTCATGAGCTATCGTGATGCTTGTGAGCTAATTGTGAGCTGCATATGGAACCTAAATACTCCAACAAGCTGTCCCAATGTGTGCCATGCTTCCAAGCACCTACATGTGTAAATAAAACAAGGTAAATCAAAGGCATTGAGGTAGAAAATAGATGTATGCATGCAAATGAGCTAAAGAAACATGGATTTAAAGCTAGTGAGTTAATGTAAACATAACATGAGCTAGAATAACATGACATGAGTTAATGAATGAATGAATACATGCTGCCATGATATGTAAATGATATGCAAACATTGTAAATTAATCTAACACATATGTAAAACATAATATAAAGCTAAGTAAAGACGTGGAAACATATGTTATGCATGAAAATCTTATAATATGCAAGTGAATGATAACATGTGATTTATTCAATCATAGTTTAAGGAGCAAAGGCATGCTTATAACATTAAGTGATGCATATATAAGATAATAAAGGATAAAGTAAGGAAGAAATCCATTAGAATCAGCTTTGAATAACATCCATGGTGTGATCAAGTCATGGAGAAATTTTTAGCTATTGTGGATCATAACAGGTATGATTGGAACCTTTTTGCCAAATAAACAACTAGGCATTTAATCTTTAACTCAAATATATTTAACCTTTCATGTAAATGGAATAATTGACTCATTTATGTTAAATGCACAACTAGGCATTTAATCTTTAACTCAAAGGTATTTAACCTTTCACCTAGCTGGCATAATTGACACATTTCTGTCAAATGCATAGCTAGGCATTTAATCTTTAACTCAAAGGTATTTAACCTTTCATCTAACTGGCATAATTGACGCCTTTCTATCAAATGCACAGCTAGGTATTTAATATTTCATTTTAAATCAATTTCTATGAAAAATTATTCATTAAATCAATTCCACACACATTATAAACATATATTATATACAATAAATCATATAGTAATTCAAACATTTGAGGTTGACTTATTATTAGTCCCCCTCAACCCGTATAATTACAATATATGCACTCACCTGATATGCTTCCCTAATATGTTGTAGTGATGTCCAACTACTCAACAACTTTATCCTTGCCCTTTTTCGTGCTTGACTCAGGAGCTTGGTTATGATCTACACAAGCACCCATTTAATACACATTCCATACAAATGTTAGTATATTATCTAACATTTATATTTTAATAATACGCAAAAGTACTATTATTTTCAATTTCTGTAACAATTTCAGCCTATCTTAAAATTCCTGACTCAATAGTATCGGTACACATACCCTGGTATCGATACTTCTATACTATGGTACCAATACTCCTTTTCAGTATCGATACCATTTCGACATTCTAGAATCCATGGTATCGATACCATTCTCCTAGTACCAATACTTTTATGCTATGGTACCGATACTTCCTTTCAGTATCGATACCATTTCTACACTCTGGATTCCAAGGTATCGATACTCACATCAGTACTGATACTAATTATATTAGTATCGGTACCATACATATGATTTCCCAAATGTAAACCTATAGTATCGATATTGTTCTTCTAGTACCGATACCCTTACCCAGATTTTCCATTTTTCAGCCCGGTTCTCACCTAAAATTAGTCAAATTTCCTTATTTTTACCCCCAACAATACTACTAAACTCTTCTTTACTTATCCCTACTAACTTTCCTTCATTTAGCTTCTTAAAACATCTAAAATCTCCCAATAACATATCCATCTAAGAATCATAACACTTTTTCTAACTTGTTTTTAATCCCATTCAATGCTTCTAATCTCTTATTTACTTTTTTGACAAGTCAAATATACTAGTAAACATCAATAAAAACTCATATTCTAACATATCATTTAAAAACCCATTTTCTTAAATCTCAAATATTTCATCTATCTCCTAGTTTTAATCTTATCTAACCCTTCATTAAGCTTACATATCACTTAAGGTTGCAATAACAAACCATAATCAAAAGAAAATGCTAACTAGATAAAGTTTACTTTTGGTTGTGGAGGAGTACACGAAGTCACATGAAAAAGAAGAGAATAAGTAAATAACTTAACTTATTTTCTTAACCTTCCCCTTTCTTAAATCCTTATTAATTAAAATGAGTTTTAAATTCATTTCATTCCAAAAGACCAAAATGCCCTTTTCAATCATTTATTTCTTACTAATTGGTCTTACTCAAATTATTCCTTATACTTTAACATTTATTAAATTAAATCCTCAAATTTTTAAATTATTTCAAAATAGTCATTGACCTACCATTTGTGGTATTATAATTCTCCCACCATAAGAAAATTCATCCTCGAATTTCAAGAAGTACCTGAAACAATGAGGTATGGAAATTGCTTCCTCATATCCTCCTCTATTTCCCAAGTAGCTTATTCTACCTTATGATTCTGCCAAAGAACTTTAACTAATGGACTCCTTTTGTTACACAATTCCTTGTTTTTCTTAGCCAAGATCCGAACTGGTTCTTCCTCAAAAGTTAAATCTAGTCGGATTTATATCTCTTCAGGTGTGATGATATGGGATGGATCTGATCTATACCTTCTAAGTATCGATACATGGAAAACATTTTGGATCTTGTCCATATCCAGAGGCAAACCTAATTGATAAGCTACAGATCTGACCCTTTTCAAGATCTCATAAAGTCCAATGAATCTCGGACTCAGCTTTTATTTTCGCCTAAATTGTAATACCTTCTTCCAAGGCGATACCTTCAAAAATACTTTGTCTCCCACTTGAAATTCGATTTCTTTTCTTTTAAAATCAGCATAAGATTTCTGTCAATCATAGGCTATCTTAAAATTATCCTGGATAATTTTTACTTTCTTCTCCATTTCTTTCATCAAATCTGGGCCAATTAGATTTCGATCTTTAAGTTCAAACCAATTTAATTGTGTTCGACATTTTCTCCCATACAAAGCTTATACGAGGCCATCTTAATACTTGATTGGTAACTATTATTATAAGCAAATTCATCTAAAGGAAAATACCTTTCCCATGATCCTTTAAACTCAACCACACATGCCCTTAGCATATCCTCCAATATATGTATAGTTCGTTCAGACTGCTCATCTGTCTCTAAATAAAAAGCTATGCTGAAGTTCAATCCAGTACCTAATACCTCATGTAACGACTTCCAGAATATTGAATTAAACCTTGGGTGTCGATCAGACACTATTGAGATTGGTAACCCATGCAATCTGATTATGTCTTTTATATACAACTCCACATACTTATCCATTGAGTAATCTACTCGAACTAGAATAAAATGAACTGTATTGGTCAATCTGTCTATAATTACTCATATTGAGTCCTTTTGCCTGTGTCAAAGATAATCTTGAAACAAAATCCATTGTAACACGTTCCCACTTCCACTCAAGAATGAATATCGGTTGTAGCAATCAAGAAGGCACATGATGTTCATCTTTCACTTGCTGACATGTCAAACATTTTGCAAGAAACTCCGATACATATCTTTTCATACCAAGCTACCAATAACGACTCTTTAAATCGTGATAGATCTTATTTCCTCTGGATGCATCGTCAAATTACTATAGTGTACCTCATAAAGAATATCTTTCTTCAATTCCTCATTATTGGGAATACAAAGTCTTCCGCGATAATATAAACATCTATCAGCCCTTATTTCGAAGTATTTGGCTTCTTCTTTTTCTATTTGTTCTATCCTCGCCAAAGAGTTCTCATCTTGACTTTACAGCTCTTTTATCCAATCCAAAAGCATCGGATTTAAATTAAATTCAGCAATCAAGGTACCATCTTCCTTTAGATACATATGTATATCTAACGCCTGTAAAGCTACAAAAGTCTTTTGACTGAGTGCATCAGCTACCGCATTAGCTTTTTCTGGATGGTAATCAATGATCAAATCATAATCTTTTAAAAGCTCAATCCATCTTCTCTGTCTTAAATTCAGCTCTTTTTGAGTCAGCAAGTACTTTAAACTCTTGTGATCCGTGTAAACATGACAACGCTCACCGTACAAATAATGGCGCCAAAATTTTAAAACAAATACTACCGTTTCCAATTCCAAGTCATGTGTTCAGTAATTTCTCTTATGATTCTTCAGTGGTCTTGAGGCATAAGCCATAACTTTCCCTTCTTGCATCAGTACACATCCTAATCCATTATGGGATGTATCACTAAAAACGACATAATTTGTACATGACTCTGGTTGCACAAGCATTGGGGCCTCTATTACTATTCTTTTTAGCATTTCAAAACTTTCTTGGCATTTCTTCGTCAAAACAAAAGTCACATCTTTCCACAACAACTTAGTTAGCGGCAAACCTAACATGGAGAAGTTTTTCATGAACCGTCTATAATAACCAGCAAGCCCCAAGAAACTTCTAACCTCATAAATATTCTTTGGGGTTGTCAATCCACTATAGCTCATATCTTTTTAGGATCTACTCTTATGCCTTCTGAGGAGAATATACGACGAAGGAATGAAATCTCAGATAACCAAAATTCACACTAGGACAATTTGGCATACAACTTCTTTTCTTGAAGTATCTTAAGAACCACTCGAAGATGAGCATTATGTTCTTATATTGACTTGGAATACACCAAAATATCATCTATAAATACCACCATGAATTGATCCAAGTAAGGTTGGAATAATCGCTTCATCAAGTCCAAAAATGTTGTAGGAGCATTAGTCAATCCAAATGGCATCACTACAAATTCGTACTATCCATTCTGAGTTTAAAAAACTGTTTTGGAAATATCCCCCTTTTCGATCTTTAATTGGTAGTACCCCGACCTTAGGTCTATCTTAGAGAACACCTCTTTATCTTTCAGTTGATCAAACAAATCATCGATCCTCAGAAGAGAATACTTGTTCTTTATCAATACTTTATTCAACTGATGATAGTCAATACATAACTGCATAGACCCATCATTCTTTTTCACAAATAGAACTGGTGCTCCCCAAGGAGAAACACTGGGTCTGATAAATCACTTATCAATTAACTCTTACAACTGGGCTTTTAATTCTCTTAATTTCATTGGAGCTATTCAATACGGGGCGATAAAAATAGGTTCGGTACCCTAGTAAACCTCAATCCTGAATTCCACTTCACGATCTAGAGGTAGTCCCGGTAACTTCTATGGAAAAACATCCGGAAATTCCCTAACCGTGGGGATATCATCTACTCTAACCTCTAATATTCAAGTGTCTATCACATTGGCTAGAAAAGATATACATCCTTTTGATATCATTTTCCTTGCAGTCATGGCTGATATCACATTTGATGGTGATTTCGCTTTTTCGTCGATCATTACGATTTTTTAGCCTTTTGCATCTTTCAGAAATAATAACTTATGATGATAATGGACCCATCCATAATGTGGAGACAACCAATCCATGCCCAAAATGATTTCAAACTCATCAAAAGGTAACTCCATTAAGTTTGTCGAAAACAAAATCCCTTGGATTTTTATTGGGCATTTTCTACATACCAGCTCTACCTCGCACTATGACCCATAGGATTTACCACTATCACTTCACTAAAGATTGGTTCTAAAGAAATTATTCTAGCTCTAACCAACTTTGTACTAATGTATGAATGTGTAGAACCAGGGTTAACTAAAACAAATACTAGCTCATCAAAAAGATGAAAAGTACCTATTATGATTTTGGGGTCATCCCGTCCTCATTAGTTTTAATGTTATAAATTATGGTGATTCCCCTAGTCTCTTGTCACTGTATTTATTCAGACCTTCCCCTGGATCTACCCATTCCTATGCTTCTATAGAGGTTGCCACAGTTCTTTCAGATTGCGCCGAATGGTCCCCAAATCTCTTTGGACAATTTCATACAAAGTGACCAGTCGCGCAACAGTGAAAACAAGCTCCACTGAGAAGTCTGCATACTCCCTAGTGCGCTCTACCGTAGTCTGACATACATTTCTTTCTCCAGCTGCTCTATTCAAGCTAGCAGCAACCGACTGAGACTGTTTAGTTTTCTATGAAACTGCAACCGAACCATCTCTGTCAGTATATCTAGAACTCAAACTATTGCCTCTTTTAACATAATAGGGAGTTGAAGGTGTTCCAAGCCTTTTCCCCATCTGCAAACTGTTCTGCTGCAACTGTCTCTTCTTGAGCTCTTTCGATAGCTTTGGCTCGACTTATATCTTCTTGCAAGATAGGTAAACTCAAAGCTAACATCATTTCCTTCAACTTTGTCCTTAATCCCTCAATAAACTAATTACGTCAGGCCTTGTCATTGAGAACCACCTCAGTAGCAAAACAACTCAACTTATTATACTTAGCCTCGTACTCATGTACTGCTCGATCACCTTGTTTCAAATTAAGAAACTTCATTAGCATCGCTCGTCTGAACTGCTCATCAATATACTTATTGGTAAATTATTCCAGGAAGAATTGTCAGGTTAATTGTTTCGATGGTGCATACATTATAGTATTTGACCACCACAATCGAGTTGATCCCCTTAGCAACGATACAACTCCACCTAGTTTCTCTCAATCCGAGTAGTGCAAACTTTTAAGCATTATCATTACATCATTCAACCATAAGTCAACCTCCATAGGTATTTCCTCCTCTTATCCACAAAATTAGGGAGCTCCTAAACTCTTCAGCTCCTTTGGGATCAACATCCTCGGTAATGGAGGAGCAAAGGGAGGGAGAGGAGGTTGAAAACGGGTCAATATAGCGTCGAGAGCTTGCATAAAAGCTCCAAACTCTAGTACATACACCCCTTGATGTGCAGGCGCACTATCATTTTCAGATGGGACCCGGTGCTCACTATTAGCCTCATAAATTTTGCTACCAATCCCTTCTCTAACTTATTGTTCCCTCGCTCTACTTGAGTTTGAAGATTCTGACATCTATTAGAACATGCATCATAATAATATTACGGTTAGTAAGGAGTGTTATCAATCACACCCTAATGACACCATATCAGTAACCTTGACAATCTTATTGGCATGTAATTCAGTTTTCTTATTTCAATTGAACTCAGTTTTGGCCAAGAATTGGCTAAACCTGTAGCTCTGATACCAATAAAGGTAACACTCATCTCCTGTATATATTTCTGTACATGAGATACAGATGTCACATCATTTTTAAAAAATTTTGTCATTTGAAAACAAGTAAAAGTTTGTTTCAAATCTTAAAACCACACTATAGTATAACATTCATAGTAACATATTAATAAAACTATCACTTTAAATATATTATAAAATATTTTTTAAGTTCAATTACATGCCAGCTAAGTTTTCAAAATGAATAAGATTGTCCCAATATTACTAGCGAGTCAACCTTTATTTTATGACAAATTTTACTGTTGCACTCCTTACTAGACAAATCTTTGATTGTTACCTACGCGTAAAATCAACACACGCTAAGTATTTACTTAGTGATGCATAATCTTGTAAAAGAATTATTATTTATTCATAAGCATGTCCTAACTATCAAAACCATGATAAATTGTCTACTTTGTGGGATTCCTTTGTAATCCTTTTTATCAAATCAATGAATGACACCGTTTATGTCAAACTACACTGTTAAGCATTTAATCTTTTACTCATGGGCCTTTAACCTTTAATCTAACTGTCATGATTGGCACCTTTCGGTAGTCATTTAATCTTTAACTCAAAGGTATTTAACCTTTCATCTAACTGACATAATTGACACATTTCTATCAAATACATAGCTAGGCATTTAATCTTTAACTCAAAGGTATTTAACCTTTCATCTAACTGGCACAATTGACACATTTCTGCCAAATGCATAGCTAGGCATTTAATCTTTAACTCAAAGGTATTTAACCTTTCATCTAACTGGCACAATTGACACATTTCTGCCAAATGCATAGCTAGGCATTTAATCTTTAACTCAAAGGTATTTAACCTTTCATCTAACTGGCATAATTGACACCTTTCTGTCAAATGCACAGCTAGGTATTTAATCTTTAACTCAAACGTATTTAACCTTTCATCTAACTAGCATAATTGATACATTTTCATCATATACACAACTAGGCATTTAATATTTAACTCAAAGGTATTTAACCTTTCATCTAACTGGCATAATTGACACCTTTCTATCAAATGCACAGTTAGGCATTTAATCTTTCATTTTAAAACAGTTTCTATGAAAAATTATTCATCAAATCAATTCCACACACATTATAAACATATATCATATACAGTAAATTATACATTAATTCAAACATTTGAGGTTAACTAATTGTGAGTCTCCCCCAACCCATATAATTATAATATATGCACTCACTTGATATTCTTCCCTAATATGTTGTAGTGATGTCCAACTACTCAACAACTTTGTCCTTGCCCTTTTTCTCGCTTAACTCGGGAGCTTGGTTATGATCTACGCAAGCACCCATTTAATACTCATTCCATACAAATGTTAGTATATTATATAACATTTATATTTTAAAAATATGCAAAAGTACTATTATTTTAAATTTCTATAACAATTTCAGCTTATCTTAAAATTTCTGGCTCAATAGTATCGATATCAATACCCTGGTATCGATACTTCTATACTATGGTACCGATACTCCCTTTTAGTATCTGTACCATTTCTACATTATGTATTCCAAGGTATCAATACCTTTCTCTTAGTATCGATACTCACATCAATATTGATACTAATTACATTAGTATCGATAATGTACATCTGATTTCCCAAATTTAAACCTATATTATCGGTATTGTTCTTCCAGTAACGATACCCTTACCCAGATTTCCATGTTTCAGCCTGATTCTCACGCAAACTTGGTCAAATTTCCTTATTTACTGCTAAACTCTTCTTTACTTATCCTCACTAACTTTCCATCATTTAGCTTTTTAAAACTTTTAAAATCTCCCAAGAACATATACATCTAAGAATCATACCACTTTTTTTAACATGTTTTTAATCTCATCCAATGCTTCTAATCTCTTATGTACTTTATGACAAGTCAAATATACTAGTAAACATCAATAAAAACTCATATTCTAACATATCATTGAAAACCCATTTTCTTAAATATAAAATATTTCATCCATCTCCTAGTTTTAATCTTATCTAACTCTTCCTTAAGCTTACATATCACTTAAGATTGCAATAACAAACCATAATCAAAAGGAAAAACTAACTAGATGAAGTTTACCTTTGGCTATGAAGGAGTACACGAAGTCACGAGAAGAAGAAGAGGAGAAGTAAATAACTTAACTTATTTTCTTAACCTTTCCCTTAAATCCCTATTAATTAAAACGAGTTTTAAATTCATTTCATTCCGAATGACCAAAATGCCTTTTCAATCATGCATTTCTTACTAATTGCTCTTACTCAAATTATTCCTTATACTTTAATAATTATTAAATTAAATCCTCAAAATTTAAATTCTTTCAAAATAGTCATTGACCTACCATTTGAGGTATTACAAAAACATTTTACAAAACCAGAGCTCTATGACACATACTTTAAAACCAAAATAATACAACACGTAGTTTATTAAACTTAATTCTTGAGTAAGGCTCTATGAATAGTCATGCCTAGTAAAGCTACAATATAGTACTCTGTCGGAGATACTTGAAGTCTTGTTGTGACGGTGCTCCACGAACGACTCAAGCTACTGACCTGCCAATGGAAAACATCTGAAGGTTGAGTTTACAAAACCCAACAATATAATTGCTAATCTATAGCAGTATAAGAATTTCATAAACATAAGCATGCTGAAGACATGGTATTAAGCAATAGGAACATTTATAACCTACATCAAGTGCTACCTGCTTAAGGTTTTACTGCTTTATCGCTGAAGTAGGGGTTTCAAACTTCCTTTAATCCTCTGCTAAGGGTCTCACCATGAGTACACCTCTAAAGGGTCTCTGACCTTAATGACAGAACATGCTACGCATTATTAAAATGTGACACTAATACTCACATGCATTATCTTAATGCAAACCTTACTATTATCTAGTCTCACATAGCCATCAGACACTAGTTATTGAGGGAACCCTAGTGTCACATAAAATCAGCATAATTCCTACAAAACATATTGAATAATCTTCTGGTCCTCACATAGCCATCAAGTATATCACTAAGGGGAACCCGATGTTACATAACATTAGTATAATTTCCACACAAACTGAAGCATTGGCTCGGTCTCATAAAGCCTTCAGGACAAGCTTAAACATAACTGACATACTGAACTAATGAGGTAATACATGCATGATGAACATGAATAGACATGATGTAGGACTGGTAGTGAGGTCTGAGGAATTTTACGTACACCTCGGAACAACTCCCCATCCTACCTTGAATACGAAATAGCCTAGGGGTAAGAACCAAAATTTATGTGCATTGGAAGCTTACCTGACTGAACTGAACTGACATAACTACCCATGCATATCTAAGGCCCACAAGCCGTATAACACCAACATTGCTAACCCACTCCTCGTGAGTGTTCGGGTCTCGTAAACTAGTTAGCCACAGAAGTGCCTCGTACACTGGTAATGCCCCACTGAGGCAACTAAAGTAACCTGAGTATACTTAAATATAGTTGGACTCATTGAAGTTAACATTACACTAGATGTTATCTCGCTCATTCTCTCATCTAGAATGTTATGTGAATACTTATTTATTAACCATGGAATTTGCTAACTTGATATCTGGTTTCAGTTTATTTCTGAGAAACGCAACTCTATTTGATCTTATTGTACTTCCCTTCAGAACCTATTGGACTGAAAAGGATGGCTTACTCTTTCTAGGTTTATTGACATTCTCGAAGCTCATGCTTTTCGATGCCACTGAATTTTACATATTCAATGTACCGCTTATTGAATATCTCCATTAACAATCCTCGATCCCAATTATCCTTATACATCATCGATTGAAGGTACTTCAACTTATTGCACTTAATATGGTTACTCCTAATATAACCCACTCCTATGAGTGTTTTTAGGTATGCTTGGTCATCTATGTCCTTTACGGACTAAGTCTTACTACTATAGATGGAACTTAGCTCTTACGAGCCTTAAATGGGTTAAATCTAAACATTCAAAGTGAGTAGTATAGATACTTTACTTGCAGTATTGATGCATTATGGTCAAGTGTCGGTACCCCTATAAATATCAGTACCGAAATGCATTATGTTATAATCATAAATATCGATACTACATGAGTAGTATCGATACTCCCATTGGCAGTATCGATACTCCCAGTCAAAGTCCCTATTTTTGGCCTAATTTGACTAGTATCGATATTGTTCGTCCCAGTATCGATACTAGAACCCTAAAATGGTTAATTTAGGCTTAAAACACTCAAAATTCATCCTAAATGACTTGGTTTGGTTTCTAAACTTATTCTAAAACTTTACAAAGTTGTTTAGGGTCTCAAAGTATCATAAAAACATATTATTAATATGTGAATTGTGATTTTCTTGAGAAATCAAAGATAAACCCTAAAATGCTCAAATCATCAAATCTTAACAAAGTTTATAAATTTATTAAAACTTAATACTCCAAATGATTAAAAATACACTACCTTGATGATTGAATCCTAAAATAAACCTAATTTAGCTAGCAAGAACTTTTCTCTTTGAACTTTGTTAATATTTCCACTCTTTTTCGTCTAGCCAAATGAAGACAGTGATTTCTTAATACAAAATTTAAATAACGAAGATTATGGACTAATTTTCAAGCTTAGGGAAGCATGGAAGAACCCCAAACACTTAGATTGAATTTTTTCCTTAGCTATAGAGAAAGAATATGAAGGAAGAAAATATAAATGAACAAGATAAGGTTGGAAGATGAAACCCATGCCCAAACACTTATAGCCCTTGGCATTTTAACTCATAATCAAAAATCCCCTTTTAAGACTAATGGGGCCAAAACCAAACCTAATTAAGGCCAAAGACTTAAATCATGAAATTTACAAGTCTACTTACCCCTTGAGTAAACCCAAAACTACTAGCCCATAATTTGGGGTGTTACAACTCTCTCCTCCATAAAAGAAATTTCATCATCTATATTTACTCAGTCAGAACCATATATACTTAAGTCAAATACCTAGAAACGTCGAAGCACTTAAACTAATATCAAATCTGATTCTGAAGAAAGATGTTCCCATAACCTAACATGCAGCTCGAAACTCGCAAAATCGAGATATGATTTTCTGAATGTGCTACCAATGCCAAACTTTAAGTGGAAACCTTTGAGAAGTATGAATATAAAGATATTACATCCTGGTTATCTGAAAATGTACTCTCGAAACGTTCCATAAGGATAACACTACACCAAGATTCACTACTATTACAAAATTCCCTTTCCTGGCTAACCTTACTCAATTAAGTTAACTCAGTGCATAACCTGATGAACTTTTTACTTGTTGAACATAAGAAACTCATCATGTCATACCCTGAGATCATGTGACACTTACCAACACTGTCTCGGTACCGATTATTGAAGAGGTGATGACAATTCTTGACCAACGTCGATCTCTATGCCTCTGTTATGCAACTCTGATTCAATACCCATCCACAGTACCTGATTGTTTCTCTTATACCTTGAGACCTACATACGCTCTGCTCACCTGATCGAGCATCTAAGGTACTTACAACTAAAAATTGACCACTTATCTAGAAAAGAGACTCTATATTTTTCACTTGCTAACACTTACCCTCATTGATCTATTTGATGATAGCTAACGATAGTCATACAACGGTTAACGCAGTTAATTTCCCTTAATCTAAAGCACCCAAAGTCTGTGATACTATGCAATGTTGCATACTGTTGGTTGTGATATATAGCTCACGCTCATATACCACAAAAAGATTCTACTAACAAGCTTGGTTTACTTACTGGTTGTGCATGAATACACACTAATGAAATTACAGGAATCTCTACAGTTCAAGACTTACAACTCATCACTTGACCTTTAGTACTCCTAGTACATAAGATGGCATTTCGGAACTGTTGTATCAAGACATATATCCTGCTAACTTACTCATTAAGAGTATGACATTTTCGATAAACAAAGTGATCGACATATTATTTAAAGCGACTTGGGTATTTTTAACATTCGTGGAGATCTTCATCTCTAACGTGAAACTTGAGATTTCAAAATTTTCTATGAGTCGATCACACAAACCCTTGATGAATATCTAAAATAACTTGCTTATTCTGCTATGGTCTACCGACTCGGCACTTGGAACCTCACGTTAAAATTCCTCTACACGTACACTTTTCTTACCTAGTTCACTAGTCACCATGAAAGAATGCATGCACTCATGCTTACTGAAGCAATATGAAAAACTAAAACATTTGAAAACATACATGGTATCTTATTTGTATCATCGACATACTGACCCTTCCCCTATGCTATCTGACAAGCATGATCAAAAATTGTCGAAATATAAATAGGTTGAACCGCTCTTATACTCTCTTATCTAAGGATAGGACCAGTACCAACCGAACTAGGATAATCCGTCACCATATGTGCCAAGGATCCACATCCATAACACTTCTTAGAAAGCTTGAAGCACATTTCTCAATGATTTTTTCCACATTGCTCACACTATGGATACCTCAAAACTCTATAAGAGCCTATAGAGCTTGACACAGACCGTGAAGCTGGTGGTCTCTTACGAGACCCTACGTGTAAACTTTGGGTCGACTAGAGTGATAAATTTGACGTCACTTTTCTTTGCTCTAACAGAACCTGGTCCTATCTGCCAGTGACAGAGATAGATTTGCTAGCACACAAGTTCTCATACTTGGGTTACCTGACTCTTCCAATAAACTCTTCCTCATAGTTTGCAATGTAACACCCATATCTAGTATACTTTTTCGTACACTAGATACAGATGTCATATAACTTTATAAAACTTTTTGTCATTTGAAACCAAGTAAATTTTGTTGCAATTTGATCAACTATAAAATATGATATTTATAAAAGAAACATACTAAAACTATCACTTAAATACATTACAAAATATTCATTACAGTTTAATTACATGCCGACTATGTTCTCAAAATGAATAAGATTGTCATAATGTTACTGATGAGTCAACCTTTAATTGATAAAAGTTGATGCTACTGCTACATTCTTTACGCAACTAATCTTTGTCTTTACCTACGTGTGAAATAAACACACATTAAGTATTTACTTAATGAGACATATTACTGTAATGATATTACAATTATACGACAATATCTTATAAATATTGAATGAATAATTTAATTTCATCATTCATAAGGACCAGTTAAGCCCTCCTCAGTTAAACCATAATTCTTTCATACCATCATGAAAATTATTCTTAGTATGTCCATCATACTTATTCTTCTATATATTTTCTCCTTTTATTCTTTATTTTCCCTGTGTACATTAAATGAGAAATTACTATACATACATTGCACCAAAGTGCTAATTGATCATATATTTTTTGTAATTGTCATGGGTGGCACCTTAAATACTGTTAACACACCATTTTGTATTTTCATTTTGGGACATCCTTTCATGCTCATCAAGTATTGTTTACGTTTTTCCTTTATTACATCTATCTTACAATTATGCACTGATGTACATTTTATGTATACATATATATATATATATATATATATATATATATATATATATATATATATATATATATATATATATATAGCATCCTTCCATACTACTTATGAACCATTTATATCAAAATGCATTATAATTCCTTTAGTTTTTTACTTTTAAACATATCCTACTCTAATAATTAGACATATTATCAATTAACTATTAAATTTCATTATAAATTCTATAGTTTACACCTGTAGTGCCAAAACAGTCATTTCCCAAACTTTTCTATAATTTATATGAGTTGCACACCACTACCAACACAAAAATTCATAAACTTATAATGAATTTATTAGTTTTTTAAATAATTTGCATCATCTATAAGGATTAAATAAGTCCCTATTATTGAAACCAAACTCTTTTTATAATTCTTATCATAAATATCCTTAGTATGTCCAAAATACCTTTCTTTCCTATACATTTTTCTTTTCATTTTTTTTTGTGGTAATTATTCATTAAATTTCATTTTATTTATGTCATATTTTCATGTATTTTATTTATGGCATCCTTTTATTATTTAATGCATCCTTTCATGCATTTTATTTATGGCATCATTTTATACCTTAATGCATCCTTTCATGCATTTTATTTATGGCATCCTTCTATGCCTTAATGCATCCTTTCATGCCTTAATGCATCCTTTCATGCATTTTATTTATGGAATCCTTTCATGCTTTAATGCATCTTTTCAAGCATTCTATTTATGACATCCTTTCATGCCAATAATGCACCCATATGCATTATTCTTTTATGTCGATAATGCACCCATATGCATTTCAGCTATGGCATCCTTTCATGCCAATAATGCACCCATATGCATTATTCTTTTATGCCGATAATGCACCCATATATATTTCAGCTATGCCATCCTTTTATACCAATAATGCACACATATGCATTATTCTTTTATTCATTCGTTCTAGAGTAGTTCATACTCTAAAACTCACTCATAATACTCTTTCCATACATATAATAAATAATGTAGTCAATACTATAGAACATACATTAATTTAAACGTTTTAATTTGAATCAGTATAAATCTTCTTCATCTCAAATTATTATAATAATGTACTCACCTGATTTTCCTCGCTATGTATCTAAAATGCAAAGTTGATCACTCCGGTACTTTGCCTTTGTCTTTAGTTTTGCTTGAATCGGGAGCTTGGTTCTGATTACTCAAGCACCCATTAAAACATGTACCATACCCAATATTAGTATATTTCCTAACCATTATACTTAGACCATACTTAAAAGGACATATCATTAACTTTCTATACCAATATCAGCCTTTTTAACATTTCTGTCTCCATAGTATCGATACTACTACCCTAGTACTGGTACTTTTATATTATGGTACCGATACCCCCTTATAGTATCGATACTAATTTTAGGTTTGATGTTACTTGGTATCGATACCCTTACCATGGTATCGATACTACCATACTATGGTATCGATACCCCCTTCCGGTATCGATACCAATTTTAGCTTCAATGATGATTGGTATCGATACCCTTACCATGGTATCGATACTACCTCATCGTTATTGTTATTGATTGAATCAGTAACAATACTACTTAGTTAATTCATCCCATTTTAGCTAATTCATCCCATTTTAGCATATAGTATCGGTACTGTTCTATCAGTACCGACACCCTTGCCTAGATTTTCTAGTTTTTAACCTAATTATTAATCAAATGGGGCCAAATTTCTTTTTATTTACACCCAAAAATGCTATTTAACTATTTTCTGCTTATCCATACTAACTTTCCTTCATTTAATTACTTAAAACATCTAGTATCCCTCAAGAGAATTTGATTCTAAGAATCACACCAAAATCTCTAGCTTGTTTTTACACTCATCCGATGCTTCTAATCTTTCATTTACCTCTATGAAAAGTCAATTCTACCAATAAACATCAATAAACACTCATATTTTAACATATCATTTCAAAACCCATTTTCTTAATTCTCTACTATTTATTCCATTTCTAAATTTTAATCATATATAACTTTTCCTTAAGCTTATATATAACTTAAGGTTACAAGAACTACCCATAATCGAAACGAAAAACTACTTAATTAAATTTTACCTTTGGAGCTATTGAGGAGAGCAAAACCCACAGAAAAGAAGAAATAAGAAGAAGAAATAGCTTCTTTTACTTACTTTCCCCTTTTAATTAAATCCCTAGAATTTAAACAGGTTTTAAATTTATTTCACTTAAAAAGACCAAAATTCCCTTTCATTAATCCATCTCTTACACATTGGTCTTACTTAAGTCATTTCTTATACTTTACCTTTTATTCAATTTAGTCTTCAAAATTTTTAATTCATTTCAAATTAGTCACTGACGTACTATTTGGGGTATTACAAGCAACCTCTCCATGGCCTTAATATGTAATGTCAACTCTGAAAACATTATAGGTGCTGCCAACTGCTCATATATATCAATGTGAAGCCCCTCAAGGAACCTTCTACACCTCAATGACTTAGTCGTAACTAAATTTAGAGCGTAAAGGCTTAACCGGAGAAAATATCTCTTGTACTTAAGCATTGAGCGATCACCCTAAACTAGCTGAGAAAAATGAATCCTCAAACAATCTATGTGTGTGTCGTTGATATACTTGCCCCTGAACTCACTCAAGAACTAATCCTACGAAGGCGCATCTGGCTGTAGAGCCATATCTACAGTCTCCTACCATTTAATAGTATCACCCTTGAGTAAAGTGGTGACACACTCTAACTTACGATCTGTGGTAAGATGAAGATGTCTCAAATTCCTCATGGTCTCTCTTAACCACTGATCAGTCGAAATCAGATCATCATCTTCTGAACTGTGGAAGTCGATTGTCTTATACCTTCTCAGTCTCTCTATTGAGGACTCTATTAACACTGAAATACTTTGGGTGGTTAGTTGTGTAATCTACACTCTAGGAATGGCATCCACTATCTCCCTGAGAGTGAAGGTCAAATCCCTCATGAAGGTCACCACTACGACATTTACGCCTAACGAAATCCCCTGATCTTCAGCCCTATGAAGGAACTCTTCACTGACATAGTCTGGATGAGAGGCTAGGCTCTCTATCCTATCCTCAATACCATGCTCGGAACTATCTGCCATCATAAGGCTCTACAACACAAATTAAGAAATTGAACACCATTAAGATTCCAGACTTACACAAGTACTTTAAATACCTAGAGGTGTATTCACTGACACCTTAGTAAAACCGACCATTGAGTCCTAAGACTAACTCAACCTGAGGCTCTAATACCACTAAATGTAACACCCTAAACTTTATTGAGCCTAAAGTGCCACACTGGGTTACCGAGGTGACCCCTGAATTTCAAAACTTGTTCATTTTCTTTTCAAACAAATCGAATGGTATAAAAAAATAAAACATAAATAAATGTTATAAAATATTTTACAAAATAGGAGCTCCGTGACACATACTTTAAAACCAAAATAATACAACATTTAGTTTAATAAACTAAATACTTGAGTAATAGTATTGATACTACTATGGGTATCGATACTAAGAGAAAGATATCGATAAAATGGATTCCAGAATGCAGAAATGGTATCGATACTGAAAGGGAGTATCGGTACCATAGTATAGAAGTATCGATACCATGGTAGGGGTACCGATACTACTGAGCCTAAAAAATTTAAGATAGGAGGAATTTTATTAGAAATTGAATATAATAGTACTCTTGATTATTACTAAAAATATAAATGTTAGAGAGTATACTAACATTGGTATGGCATGTGTACTTAATGGATGCTTGTGTAGATCATAACCAAGCTCCCGAGTCAAGTAAGAAAAAGGGCAAGGATAAGGTTGTCGAGTGGTTGGACAACATTACAACATACTATGGAGGTATATCATGTGAGTGCATTTATTGTAATTATATGGGATAAGGAAGACTCGCAATGAGTCAACCTCCAATGTTTTGATTTAATGTATATTTTACAGTATTTGATATATTTTATAATGTGTATGGAAATGATATTATGAATAGTTTTAGAGTATTAACTGCTCTATAATGAAAGTTAAATGCATAACGGTGCATTTTTGGCAGAAAGATGCCACTAATGCAAGTTAAATGCATAATGGTGCATTTTTTGGAAGAAATGTGCCACTAATGCAAGTTAAATGCATAATGGTGCATTGTTTGGCAGAAATGTGCCACTAATGCAAGATAAATGCATAATGGTTCATTTTTGGCAGAAATGTGCCACTAATGCAAGTTAAATGTATAATGGTGCATTTTTGGAATAAATGTGCCACTATTGCAAGTTAAATGCATAACGTTGCATTTTGGTAGAAAGGTACCACTAATGATAGTTAAATGTATAACGATGCATTTCGGCATAAAAAGTGACACTCATGTTTAACTAAAAAGGTATTAAATAATTCTCAAGAAGTATACGAATTATCTCAAATTTTGATAGTCCTGACATGCTTTGTATGAATTGTAGTTCATTTACAGTATTATGCGTCACTAAGTAAATACGTAACGTGGGTTGATTTCACGCGTAGGTAAAAGAAAATACTAGCCGAGTGAGGGGTGCAACAATATCTATCATCAATCTAAGGTTGACTCACCAGTAACAGTAGGACAATCATGTTTATTTTGAAAATTAGTTGGCTTGTAATCGAATTTAAGAAAAAAATGCTGTGGATTTATTTAAAGTGATAATTTTTGGTAATATATTTCAACGAATGTTTTATTATTGTACTAAAATGTTTTATTTTATTTTCGAAACAAAATTTTATGGGTTTAATAAATGAGTGAATGTTTTTAAAAGTCATGTGACACCTATTACTTTATATGGAAACATATACGGGAAATGGGTATTACATTTAGAAAAAGAGAATACATGCCATTAAGATTGTCAAGGTTACTGATATGGTATCATTAAAGTTTGATTGATTTCATTTCTTACTAACTTTAGTATTATTATTAGGTATGTCTAAGAAGATGTCGGAATCTTCAAACTCGCAAAGAGCGGCTGAGTGAGAAAATAGAGAGCTATCGGGTAGTGAAAGCTTTGAGGAGAATAGTGAGCATCTGATTCCATCCGAGAACACTAGCACCCTACACTAGCACCCTACAAGCTCTCAATGCCATATTGACCCGATTCCAACCTCCTCCACCTCCCCTGCTCCTTCAGTACTGAGGATGTTGATCCCAAAAGAATTGAAGAGTTTAGGAGCTCTTTAGTTTCAGTGAGATGAGGATGAAGGTCCTATGGAGGTTGACTTATGGTTGAATGATGTCATGGTAATGCTTGAAAGTCTTCACTTCTTGGATTCGGAAAAGCTGAGTGGAGTTGTATCTTTACTACGGGGATCAGCTCGAGTATGGTGGTCAAATACTATGATGTATTGACCACCAGAGCAAGTGACCTGGAAGTTCTTCTTGGAGGAATTTAAGAACAAGTATGTGGGTGAGTAGTTTAGACCAACAATGTTGCTAACGTTCATTAATTTGAAACAAGGTGATCAAGCAGTACATGAGTTTGAGGTTGAGTAAAATAAGTTGAGCCATTTTTCTACTAAAGTAATTCCCAATGACAAGGCTCGATGTGATTGGTTCATTGAGGGTTTGAGGCCAAAGTTGAAAGAGATGATATTGGTTTTGAACTTGCCTAGCTTGTAAGAAGTCATAAACCGAGCCAAAGCTATTGAAAAAACTCAAAAGGAGACCCTAGCAGCAGAGCAGAGTATGCAGTCAAGGAAAAGAGTTGAAAGGCCTTCCACTCCCCATCATGCTAAGAGAGGCAAGGGCTCGAGTTCCCGATATACTGATAGAGATGGTTCTACTGCAGCTTCATAGAAAACTAAACAGTTCCATTCTTTTACTACTAGCTCGGGTAAAGCATTTGGAGAGAGAATTCCATGTCAGACATGTGGTAAATTGTACCATGGAGTATGAATATTACTCAATGGAGCTTGTTTATAGTGTGGTGAAACTGGTCACTTTGCTCAAAATTGTCCTAAAAATTCGGGGCCAATTCAGCATAATATGAGAGAACATTGGTGGATTCTAATATAAGCAGAGGAAGAGGTAGATCCAGAGGATA
Source organism: Hibiscus syriacus (assembly GCF_006381635.1). NCBI lineage: Eukaryota > Viridiplantae > Streptophyta > Magnoliopsida > Malvales > Malvaceae > Hibiscus > Hibiscus syriacus. Next base: position 8,385,742 of record NW_024063538.1, on the reverse strand, counting down.
ATCTGAATCAATGCTGTGACCAGAGACTCAGGGAGTCACCAGAATTTACAACATTAAGACCAATGAGGATCGGGATGACCCAGAGATCATAACAATTACATTCTATCTTTTTGGTGAGCCTATATTTGGTTTAGTTGACACTGGTTCTATACATTTATACATTAGTACAAAGTTGGTTAGAGCTAGAGGATTGCTTTAGAACCAATTTTTTGTGAGCTGATAGCGGTAAACCCTATGGGTCACAGTACGAGAGTTACTCGGGCATGTAGAAAATGCTTTATAAAGATTTTAGGGATTTTCAAAAAGGTGTATAGCTTTCTTAGCTAATGTTATAGAGACTAGAGTACTGAAAGTAAGATTAAATGATATTCCAACAGTTAAGGAGTTCCATAAGGTGTTTATGGAAGAATTATCGGGTTCACCTCCAGACCGTGAAGTAAAATTCAGATTGAGGTTTACCTGGGTATTGAACCTTTTTATATGGCTCCATATCGGATGACTCTAATGAAGTTAAGAGAATTTAAAGCCCAATTGCAAGAACTACTCGATAAGGGATTTGTCAGACCCAATGTTTCTCGTTAGGGAGAACATATACTATTTGTGAAAAATGACGGGTCTATGCCATTATGCATCGACTACCATGATTCAAATAAAGTAACAATAAAGAATAAGTATCCTCTTCCAAGGATTGATGATCTATTCGATCAACTGAAAGGCGCATCAGTGTTCTCTAAGATAAATCTGAGGTCGGGGTACCACTAATTAAAGATCAAAGAGGATGATATTTCCAAAATAGATTTTCAGACTCGGTATGGACACTACGAATTTGTGGTGATGCCATTTGAATTAACTAATGCTCCTGTAGCATTTATGGACTTGATGAACCAAGTATTCCGACCATACTTGGATCAATTCATGGTGGTATTTATAGATGATATTTTAGTGTATTCCAAGTCAAGAGAGGAACATGATGCTCATCTTCGAGTGGTTCTTCAGACACTTGGAGATAAGAATATGTATGCCAAATTATCCAAGTGTGAATTTTTGTTAGCTAAGACTGCTTTCCTTGGTCATATAGTCTCCGCATAAGGCATAAGAGCATATCCCAAAAAGATTCAAGCAATAGTGGGTTGGTAACCTCCAAGGAATATTTTTAAAGTTTAAAGTTTCTTGGGGCTTGCTGGCTATTATAGACGATTCATGAAGAACTTCTCAATGTTAGCTTCACCGCTAAGTTATTACGGAAAGATGTGCCCTTTGATTGATCGAAGAAATGCCAAGAAAGTTTTGAAATGTTAAAGAGAATTGTAACAGAGGCCCTAGTTCTTATACAACCTGAGTCGGGTAAAAACTATGTAGTCTTTAGTGATGCTTCTCACAATGGGTTGGGATGTGTGCTTATGCAAGATGGAAAAGTTGTGGCTTATGCCTAAAGACAGCTGAAGAATCACAAGAGAAATTACCCGACACGTGACTTAAAATTGGCAATAGTTGTGTTTGCTTTGAAAATTTGGCGTCATTATCTGTACGGTAAGCGGTGCCATATTTATATGAATCATAAAAGTATAAAGCACCTACTGACTCTAAAAGAACTGAATTTGAGACAGAGAAAATGGATCGAGCTTTTAAAAGATTATGATTTGATCATCGATTAACATCTTGGAAAGACTAATGTGGTAGCGGATGCATTTAGACAAAATACTTTTGCCAATCTACGGGCTTTGGATGTGCGTATGTCTTTAAATGAAGATGGTGTCTTGATTGCTAAACTTAAGTTAAACTCAATTCTTTTGGATCAAGTAAAAGAGCTACAAGGTCGAGATGAGAAATGTTTGGCGAGAATGGCGCAAGTGGAAAAAGAAGAGGTTAAAGATTTTGAAATGAGGGTTGATGGATGTTTATATTATCGTGGAAGACTTTGTATTTCTGATAATGATGAACTGAAGAAAGATATTCTTTTTGAGACACACTATAGTCCTTTGACGATGCATCCAGATGGGAATAAGATGTATCAGAATTTAAAAGTCGTTATTGGTGGTCTGATATAAAAAGAATTGCATCAAACTTTGTTGTGAGATGCTTGACATGTCAGCAAGTGAAATCTGAACATCAGGTGCCATCTTGATTGCTACAACTGATATCTATTCCTGAGTGAAAACGGGAATGAGTAACAATGGATTTTGTTTCTGGGTTACCATTGTCACCCGGCAAAAATGATTCAATATGGGCAATTATGGACTGATTGACCAAGACAGCTCACTTTATTCTAATTCAGGTACATTACTCGATGGATAGATATGCGGAATTGTATGTAAAAGAGATAGTTTGGTTGCATGGAGTGCCTTTTGTTAGAGTATGCCCAAAGACCAATCATATGATGATTGTAATAATACTTTTATTTACTGATTTTATTGAATAAAGGCATTGCCGCTATTATTTTCATTTATATATATGTGTTTAACATAAACTGAAAGATAATAAAGTCCATATAATGACATAATTGTTATTATTAAAAGATCCCTAGTCAAGTATTATTATGGTCATGGACAATAATAATACGCTTAAGACTAACATGTTATCGATTGATGACAATGAGTTGTTATTGACATATAGATGTCAGAATTGATACATGATTATATTATTAGAGAACAATGTATTAGATTGACCGACCATGAGCATATGTCTTGGATTATTATGTGACAGTCATAACATTGCTCATGGTGATGACTATATGTATGATCCTCAGACTTGAGATTAATACTATCCCAACATATATTGTTGTATGTTTTGATGCAACTAAACAAGCTCCGTAATTGGTTGCTCTATAAATACTGTTATTGAATATATCTCAATATATGTAGTGGGTGTGTATGATTAAGATAGGATTTGTCCTTCCTACATAATAGGAAATATATCACAGGCCACTTGATTGAGTAAGACTAGAAATACATGGCCATGCTCGAATAAGTTGATATGAGATATCATAAACTATTCGTTAATTAAATTCTACTCTAGATATCAAGAAACAATAGATGGGCTAAACAAGTGTAACTATTCCAAGACTTGTGCCTATTCTAGATATAAAGGACATAAAGATGTAATACATAAAAGAGTAATCACCAAGATGATATGTCGAATCATATTTTCTTATAACTTAGGTGATAATGATATATTGCTAGATGTCACTCATTGTATGTAATATTAGAATTGTTCTAATAATTACTGCTAACATTACAAGAACCTACAAGGTCACACCCTAGGATTGAAACAAGCAAAGATGTACAATTATTGTACGTTACTAAAATATATATCTAGAGTTAATTAAATATATGTTTTAATAATCCCGAATATTTAATTTCAATTAATTAAATATAGATTTAATTAATTTAAAATAATAAAATCCCTAATATGATTAGGGTAATTTGGATATAAGAGGATTATTAAATTCTAATTAATTAAACATAGATTTAATTAATTTGAAATAGTAAAACCCTAATATGATTAGGGTAACTTGGCTATAAAAGGGTATTTAGGTCTAACACACACTGAAAACCTTCAGCCATTTTCTCTCAAAAAAGTTTTGGGGAAAACAAATATTGCTCTCAATCGGGTGAACTGAGTAGAGGTCGAGACATGATTTTGTGGAGGCTTAAGATTCAAACTGATCTACACAACCAGTATTCACTATTGTCCTTGTTGTTTTTCAATGAACCCACTGTAAGTATTTGTATCTCTTCCTCCCAATTTCAGTTTTTTGTACTTTGATCGCTGGTGAGACCGTCGAGTTTTGTTTTTGCTGCGCCATGGGGTGTGCCGACAGTACCAACAGTGGCATCAGAGCCACTTGTACGATATGATTTTGGGTTAAATTTTTTATTGATGCGATATGTATGAGACGCATGTTCTAGTTTTATCGATTTTGGTAAATATGTTGATATCATTGTTCGAATCGATACCCACAACGATTAATATGTTAATTTGTTAATATGTTTTTCAATCGATTAATTGCTAGATGATCTATAGGAGTGTGATAGCAGATCGCGTTTAGTAGTGGAACAATGGTTGTTCCGATGCAGAAAACCTTCGGGATTGAAAATACCAAAAGAACGATTCTGTTGATAATTGTTATCAAATCGTGAAGATTTTCCATGGAAACAGAAGTACTATTTTTCAAAAAAATCCTACTGGCTGTTTATCAACAGTACAAATTGAAGGCCCATATTAATATTTTTAACAAAGGCGTAACAACGTGTATATATATATATATGATATGTTTGTTTTGCATGGTGTTTGATATGCATGGTTACATCCCTTGTTCAATTCACAATGGTTTATTTTGAAATATGGTCTGCGAGCCGTGCCTTTCTATATCTCTGTTGTATTTCTCTTCTCATCTTACTCCCTCGTATGTAAAACGAGTTTCTTTTAAAATTATAAACCTATGAAGATTCACAATGAGCAGAAGAAAGGCGAGAAGATGCCTAGAGAGCAGTATTAGGCTTTAGGGTTTTTGGTTCTCCCATTGGCTTGGGATGGGCCACCTTAGTCATTGGTTTTGGCTATAACCATTGCATCTTATTTATTGCTATATTTGTTATGTATGCAATGCATCAAATGATATAATAATAATAGATATCGATGAGATCAATAAGGGCCTAATATTAAAACGAACAATGATGAGATAATTACGCAAATCCCTCTTTATAATCTAAGTTAACTTAACCGTCCAATATTTACCCTCGTTAAGGCTTTGATCGATATTGTGTGGGCTTTGCCAAAGCATTGGAACATAAATCTACCTTGGTTAAACGTGAAGAATAAGCAAGTGATATTCACCGGTTGAAATATTGGTAATAACTTATCTAGGTTATTCTAATAGGATAGAAACCTACAGGTTAAATATTTGGATAAGTCATGAGATGACTTGAACAAAACTTGTTCACCAAAAATGAGGAGTTACATAAGATGTAACTAGTCAAGTGTTACTTACCTAAATAATCATTATCCTAAAAGAAAAACAAAAGCTGATTTAGGAAATTAATGTATTATGGATCCTCACCCATTAGAAAAATTTTGGTTGAATTTTTCCGAAATTAAAACAAAGAGGGTTTTTAATTTTGAATAAAATAGTGGGAGTAATTTGTAAATAAATTCCTATTTATAAATTTTAAATTCATTAAATTTACTTACTTTAATATTTCCACTATTGTAGATTTAATGGCAAACAACACTTTATCACTGCGATCACCCCTTGAGAAGGATAAACTTCATGGCATAAACTTCCTTGATTGGTTTCGTAATTTGAGAATTGTTCTCAAACAGGAAAGGAAGGAATATGTCATTGAGGAACCTGTTCCTGATGAGCCGGCAGCTAATGCTTCAAAAGTTGACAAAGATAAATTCAAGAAACATATGGATCATATGTTAGATGTTGGATGTCTAATTCTTGCCACCATGACTCCTGAGCTTCAGAAGCAACATGAGGACATGGTTGCATATGAGATGATTTAAAATCTCAAAGAAATATATGAAGGGCAAGCACGTCAAGAGAGATATGAGAACTCTAAAGCTCTATTTCAATGCAAAATGGCAGAGGGAACTCCTGTAGGAGCTCATGTCATCAAGATGATGGGCTACATCCAAACGTTGGAAAAGCTGGGATTTCCTCTCAAAGATGAATTGGCTATCGATGTTAGCCTGCAATCGTTGCCAGATAGCTTTAGCCAATTTGTCCTTAATTTCAACATGAATACAATTAACAAAACTTTGCCACAGTTACATGGCATGTAACGAACTACTGAAAGTAACATGAAAAAGGTTGGATCTAAGCCCATTCTGATGGTCCACAAGGACTAAGGAAATAGAAAGAAAAAAGTAGTGGTAAAGTCTAAGGGAAATGGTAAGACCAAACCAAAAGGGAAAAATGCATTGAAACCCAAAGGTGAAGTTAGCAAAGAAAGAAAATGTTTCCATTGCGATAAGACTGGACACTGGAAGAGAAATTGCCCTGTTTACCTTGAAGATGTCAAGAAGGCAAAAGCAAACAGAACGTTTGTTTCAGGTATTTATGTTATTGATGTTAATTTGTCAACATCTACTTCTTGGGTATTAGATATCGGTTGTGGTTCTCATATTTGTACTTCTATATAGGGACTGCAAAAGAGAAGGAATCTGGCTAAAGGAGACGTGGGCCTACGAGTGGGAAATGGAGCAAGAGTTGTTGCATTATCTATAGGGACATATGTTTTATCTTTGCCTAGTGGACTTGATTTAAATTTAGAGGATTGTTATTATGTTTCTAGTTTGACTAAGAACATTATTTCTATTTCTTGTTTGGACAAGATTGGCTTTGAGATTATTATTAAGAATAATTATTGTTCTTTTTATCTCGATAGTGTTTTTTATGGTTTGGCAAAATTGTTAATGGTCTCTATATTTTGGATCAAGATAACACCATTTATAACATAAATACTAAGAGATCAAAAACAAATGACTCGAATCAAACTTATCTTTGGCATTGTCGTTTAGGCCATATAAGGTAGAAACGCATATCAAAACTCCATAAAGATGGATTCTTATATTCATTTCTTTTCGAACAATATGATGTATGTGAATCTTGCTTATTGGGAAAAATGACTAAAGCTCCTTTTAATAGTAAAGGTGAGCGAGTAAGTGATTTATTGGGCTTAATACATAGTGATGTATGTGGACCAATGAATACACAAGCCAGAGGTGGATTCCATTACTTCATTACTTTTACTGACGACTTCAGTCGGTATGGGTATATTTATCTTATGAGCCATAAATCTGAAACCCTTGAAAAGTTTAAGTAATTTAAAAATGAGGTACAAAATCAACTAGGAATGAGTATTAAGGCACTTCAATCAGATCGAGGTGGAGAATACTTAAGTATAGAGTTTGATGAAATCCTAAAAGAATAAAGGATTGTCTCACAGCTTACGCCACCTGGTACACCATAGTGGAATGGAGTTTCTGAAAGAAGGAATCAAACACTGTTAAACATGGTTTGGTCGATGATGAGTTATAGTGGTCTTTCAACTTCTTTTTGGGGACATGCAATTGAAACAGCCGCTTTCACACTAAATCGTGTTCCATCTAAATTGGTTCAAAAGACACCATACGAGATATGGACTGGGAAACGTCCTAGTGTGTCTTTTATAAAGATTTGGGGTTGTGAAGCTTGTGTAAAACATCAGATGTCTATAAAGCTCAAACCTAAATCTCATAAGTGTATATTTGTTGGATATCCTAAAGAAACTAAGGGATATTATTTCTTTAACCCTAACGAGAACAAAGTGTTTGCTGCTCGAATAAGAGTTTTTCTTGAAAGAGAATTTCTCTCACATAAAGGGAAGGGTAGAATTATTGAACTTGGAGAAGTTCAAGAACAGAAAATAAATGAACCTAAAGTTGAGCATGTTTCACAAGTTGTTAAGGAGAATTCAACAGATTTAGAAACACAATCACTGCGTAGATCCACAAGAGAACATCGTGCACCTGAGAGATTTGGATTTCTCGTTACGACACATGGAGATGTTCTTTTTATGGATCAAGATGAGCCCAAGACTTATCAAGAGGCAGTGTCTAGCCCAGACTCTAAGAAATGGCTTGAAACCATGAGATCTGAGATGGATTCCATGTCAGTAAACCAAGTATGGACTTTGGTTGAACCACCTGAAGGGGTCAAACCTATAGGGTGTAAATGGGTTTTCAAGAAGAAAACTGACATAGATGGTAATGTATAAACATACAAGGGGAAATTAGTCGCTAAAGGTTTTTGACAAGTTCATGGTGTAGACTATGATGAAAAATTCTCCCATGTAGCTATGTTTAAGTCCATCCGGATCCTGCTCGCAATAGATGCATTCAATGATTATGAAATCTGGCAAATGGACGTCAAAATCGCCTCCCTTAATGGAAAACTTGAAGAGGATATGTATATAACACAACCAGAAAGTTTTGTCTTTCCAGGAAATACTGGAAAGGTTTGTAAGATACAGAGGTCTATTTATGGACTAAAGCAAGCTTCTCGAAGCTGGAATCTTCGTTTCAATGATGCAATCAAAGAGTTTGGTTTTATAAAAAATGAAGATGAGACTTGTGCTTATAAGAAGGCTAGTGGGAGCATTGTTTCTTTCCTAATCTTGTACGTAGACGACATACTCATCATAGGAAATGATATACCTACTTTACAGTCTGTTAAGACTTGGTTAAGTAGTTGTTTTTCTATGAAAGTTTTGGGTGAGGCAGCGTATATCTTAGGAGTTAAGATCTATAGAGATAGATCAAGACGACTTCTAGGTCTGAGTCAAAGTACATATATAGACAAAGTGCTGAAAAGGTTCAGTATGGAAGAATCCAATAAAGGATTTTTGCCTATAAGACATGGCATTTCTCTTTCTAAGGAAATGTGTCCTTTAACTCCACTAGAAAGAGAACGGATGAATAAGATTCCATATGCTTCGACTATTGGTTCTATAATGTATGCCATGATATGTACTCGACCAGATGTATCGTATGCTCTAAGCATGATGAATCTGTATCAAGCAAACCCTGGTAAAAATCACTGGGTTGCGGTTAAAAATATCCTTAAGTACTTAAGAAGAACTAAGGATAAATTTCTTGTCTATGGAGGGGAGGAAGAGCTTAGTATAAAAGGTTATACTGATTTCAGCTTCCAAACTGATAAGGATGACTTACAATCGCAATCGGGTTTTGTATTTTGTCTTAATGGAGGCGTTGTGAGCTGGAAAAGTTTGAAGCAAGACACAATAGTTGATTCTACAGCAGAGGATGAATACATTACAGCCAGTGAAGTAGCAAAAGAGGCTGTTTGGATAAAGAAGTTTATATCAAAATTAGGGGTTGTTCCCAGCATATCAGATGTTGTAGAACTCTGTTGTGACAATAATGGAGTCATTGCACAAGCAAAAGAACCAAGATCTCATCAACGATCCAAACATATTCTTAGGTGCTTTCATCTCATTCGAAAGATCATTGATCGAGGAGATGTGGAAATATGTAGAGTACACACAAATGACAATAATGATGATCCCTTGAAGAAGCCTTTTACACAGCAGATGCATGATCGTAACACTGAATCACTCGGTACTAGATATGTGAGTGATTGGTCTTAGTGCTAGTGGGAGACTATTAGAGTATGCCCAAAGACCAATCATATGATGATTGTAATAATACTTTTATTTACCGATTTTATTGAATAAAGGCATTAACGCTATTATTTTCATTTATATATATGTGTTTAACATAAACTGAAAGATAATAAAGTCCATATAATGACAAAATTATTATTATTAAAAGATCCCTAGTCAAGTATTATTATGGGCATGGACAATAATAATACGCTTAAGACTAACATGTTATTGATTGATGACAATGAGTTATTATTAACATAGAGATGTCAGAATTGATACATGATTATATTATTAGAGAACAATGTATTGGATTGACCGACAATGAGTATATGTCTTGGATTATTATGTGACAGTCATAACATTGCTCATGGTGATGACTATATGCATGATCCTCAGACTTGAGATCAATACTATCCCAACATATATTGTTGTATGTTTTGATGCAGCTAAACAAGCTCCGTAACTGGTTGCTCTATAAAGTCTGTTATTGAATATATCTCAATATATGTAGTGGGTGTGTATGATTAAGATAGGATTTGTCCTTCCTACATAATAGGAAATATATCACAGGCCACTTGATTGAGCAAGACTAGAAACGCATAACCATGCTCGAATAAATTGATATGAGATATCATAACTATTCGTTAATTAAAGTCTACTCTAGATATCAAGAAACAATAGATGGGCTATACAAGTGTGACTATTCCAAGACTTGTGCCTATTCTAGATATAAAAGACATAAGGATGTAATACATAAAAGAGTAATCACCAAGATGATATGTCGAATCATATTTTCTTGTAACTTAGGTGACAATGATATATTGCTAGATGTCACTCATTGTATGTAATATTAGAATTGTTCTAATAATTATTGCTAACGTTACAAGAACCTACAAGTTCACACCCTAGGATTGAAACGAGCAAAGATGTACAATTGTTGTACGTTACTAAAATATATATCTAGAGTTAATTAAATATATGTTTTAATAATCCTGAATAATTAATTTCAATTAATTAAATATAGATTTAATTAATTTGAAATAATAAAATCCCTATATGATTAGGGTAACTTGGATATAAAAGGATTATTAAATTCCAATTAATTAAATATAGATTTAATTAATTTGAAATAATAAAACCCTAATATGATTAGGGTAATTTGGCTATAAAAGGGTGTGTTAGGTCTAGCAGCCATTGTACAACACACACTTAAAACCTTCAACTGTTTTCTCTCAAAAGAGTTTTGGGGAAAACAAAGATTGATCTCAATGGGGTGAACTGAGTAGAGGTCGAGACGTGATTTCATGGAGGGTTAAGATTCGAACCGATCTACACAACCAATATTCACTATTGTCTTTGCTATTTTTCAAGGAACCCACAGTAAGTATTCGCATCTCTTCCTCTCGATTTTAGTTTTTCATACTTGGATCGCTGCTGAGACCGTCGAGTTTTGTTTCCGTTGCGCCATGGGGTGCGCCGACGGTTCCAACAACTTTATTGATAGTGTTTGACCAAGACCCAAAGTTTACTTTAAGATTTTGAAAGTGCTTACATGAGCCATTCGGTACTCGATTGTATTTCAGCACATTTTTTCATGCGCATACAGATGAGCAGTCAGAACGAACTATTTAGATATTAGAGGATATGCTAAGGGCATGTGTGATTGAGTTTAAAGGATCAATGAAAAGGTATTTTCCTTTAGTTTAATTTGTTTATAATAGCATTTACCAATCGAGTATTAAGATGGCCCCATATGAAGCTTTGTATGGGAGAAAGTGCAAAAAACCTTTAAATTGGTTTGAATTGAAACATCAAGACCTAGTTGGCCCGAATTTGATGAAAGAAATGGAAGAGAAAGTGAAATTTATCTAGGATAATCTTAAAAGAGCCTCCAATTGACAAAATTCTTATGCATATTTGAAAAGAAAAGAAATTCAATTTCAAGTGGGAGACAAGGTATTTCTGAAAGTATTGCCTTGGAAGAAAATATTGCGATTTGGACGCAAAGGAATGCTGAGTCTGAGATTCATTGGACCTAATGAGATTTTAAAAAGGGTTAGACCAGTAGTATATCAATTAGCTTTGCCTCCGGATATGGACAAGATCCATAATTTTTTTCACATGCTGATGCTTAGAAGGTACCGATCAGATCCATCCAGTTTCATCACACCCAAAGAAATAGAGATTCAACCAAATTACACTTACGAAAAAGAACCAGTGTGAATCTTGGGAAAAGAAGATTCCTTTAGTTAAAGTGCTCTGGTAAAACTATAAGGTGGAAGAAGCTACTTGGGAAAGAAATGAGGACATGAGTAAGTAATTTCCACACCTCTTCGTATCAGGTACTTCTTTAAATCGAGGATGAATTTTCTTATGGGGGAGAATTGTAATGCCTCAAATATCGAGTCAATGACTAAATTGAAAGAATTTGAAATTTAGGGATTAAATTGAATAAATGGTAAAGTATAAGAAATGGTTTAGAAATTGTGTTTAAGACCAATTAGTAAGAATGGAAGAATGAAATGGAAATTTGGTTCTTCAGAGGGAAATGGATTTAAAAATTCATTTTTAATTAGGGTATTAAAGAGAGGGGAAAAAGGGAAAGTTGAAAAAAAACTAAGTCATCTTTTCTTCTTATTCCCCGCTGCCCTTGCTCTCCTCTATAGCCAAAGGTAACACTTCATTTAGCTAGTTTTTCCTTTAGTTTTTGGTTTGGTCTTGACACCTTAAGTGATGTGAAAGCTTAAGGAAGGTTTAAAGACGATTAAAACTAAGAGATGGATGATTTATTTGAGATTGAAGAAAATGGGTTTTTGAATGATATGTTGAAATATGAGTTTTTAATGAGGTTTGTTAGTATATTTGACTTGTCAAATATGTAAATAAGAGATTAGAAGCATTAGATGTGATTAAAAATATGTATGAAAAAATAGTATGGTTCTTGGTTTTGGATTTTTTTTGAGAATTTAGATGTTATAAGAAGCTAAATGGAGAGTGATGTTAAGATTAAGGGTATTGTTGAGGTAAAAGTAAGATATTTAATCGAAAATTTGATAAAAATCGGGCTGAAAAATGGGAAATCTGGGTAAGGGTAGCGATACTGGAATAACAGTACTGATACTATAAGTTTAAATTTGAAAAATTACGATGAACAATATCGATAATTATGCAATTAGTATTGGTACTGTTGTGGGTATTGATAATAAGAGGAAGATATCGATACCATGAATTCCAGAATACAGAAATGGTATCGATACTGAAAAAGAGTATTGGTGCCATAGTATAGAAGTATCGATACCATGATAGGGGTATCGATACTACTGAGCCTGGAAAATTTAAGATAAGAGGAATTTTAATATAAATTGAATATAATAGTACTCTTGAGTATTATTAAAAATATAAATGTTAGAGAGTATACTAACATTAATATGGTATGTGTACTTAATGGATGCTTGTGTAGATCGTAACCAAGCTCCCAAGTCAAGAAAGAAAACGGCAAGGATAAGGTTGCCGAGTAGTTGTAAGTCATTACATCATATTAGGGAGGTATATAAGGTGAGTGCATTTATTGTAATTATATGGGATGGGGAAGACTCGCAATGAGGCAACCTCTAATGTTTTGATTTAATGTATATTTTACAGTATTTGATATATTTTATAATGTGTATATAAAGGATATTATAAATAAGTTTAGAGTATGAACTGCTCTATAATGAAAGTTAAATGCATAACGCACCAAAAAGGAGCCACTGAGTTAAATGCGTAATGGTGCATTTTTGGCAGAAAGGTGTCATTAATGCAAGTTAAATGCATAATGGTGCATTTTTGGAAGAGAGGTGCCACTAATGCAAGTTAAATGTATAATGGTTGATTTTTGGCAGAAAGGTGCCACTAATGCAAGCTAAATGCATAATGGTGCATTTTTGGCAGAAAAGTGCCACTAATGCAAGTTAAATGTATAATGGTGCTTTTTTGACAAAAATGTGCCGCTAATGCAAGATAAATGTATAATGGTGTATTTTTTGCAAATAGGTGCCGCTAATGCAAGTTAAATGCATAATGGTGCATTTTTGGCAGAAAGATGACACTAATGCAAGATAAATGCATAATGGTGCATTTTTGGCAGAAAGATGCCACTAATGCAAGTTAAATGCATAATGGTGCTTTTCTTGCAGAAAGGTACTACTAGTGCAAGTTAAATGCATAATGGTGCATTTTGGCAGAAATGTGCCACTAATGACAATTAAATGTTTAACGGTGAATTTCGGCATAAAATGTGCCACTCATGTTTAACTAAAAAGGTTTTAAATGATTCTCATGAAGTATACGAATTATCTTGGATTTTGATAGTCATGACATTCTTATGTATGAATTGTAGTTCATTTATAATATTATGCCTCACTAAGTAAATACTTAATGTGTGTTGATTTCACGCGTATGTAAAAGTAAAGTCTAGCCGAGTAAGGGGTACAACAGCAGTTATCATCAATCAAGGTTGAATTATCGGTAACAGTAGGACAATCATGTTTATTTTGAAAATTAGCTTGCATGTAATCATCAAATTTAAGAGAAAACAATGCTCTAGAATGTATTTAAAGAGATAATTTTTTGTAATATGTTTCAATGAATGTTTTATTATTGTACTGAAATATTTTGTTTTGTTTTCGAAACAAAATTTTATGGGTTTTACAAATGAGTGAATGTTTTTAAAAGTCATTTGACACCTATGACTTGTGTACGAAAACATATACGGGAAATGAGTGTTACATCTTCACACTTCGATTCACCTTCTCATTGCAATTAGGAGAATATTTAGATTCGATTATTGAGTTTGCCTACTCAATTGCAATTAAGAGTTTTCATAAGATAATTATCTATCAATCAGCACCACCATCATTATCATCATTATCAAATCACCATTTTCACCCATCATCAACAAAATCCTAATTTAGTCTAAGTCATCCTACCTTTATGTTATATGTCTTTGTTTATCTTATTGCCCTAATCTTTATTATCTCTATATTAATATTTTATTCTTAACTTAATTTCCTAGTAACTTTATTTCCCATTCAAAATGCTAGATCATGACAACAACCTAATCCTTCTTCCATCGTGTTCTTTGATTGAGTCTAGACTCATAGGTTTGATTCTTCAACTATTACCAATTTTCATCACTCTGCTGCTATCTCTTATCAATTGGCATCATATTTGGATCGATTCTTGGAGAAAATTAAGCATTTTTAGTTGTTCTTGCACACATAAATATCTGATGTATCCTAACGGAGCTAGTTCGCAACGATTGATCATTTTCATGTTCTTTTTACATTATTTTAATTTCGTTTTAGTTCCTTCTTCAAACTAAATATTATTATCTTTAGTTTATTATTTTTTTAGTAGTTACTTAGATTCTTGTACCTTTGAAGCATTCTTCATTATTAAGGTCTTCAAGTTATTTGTGAGGGAGATCTTTAAACTCCAATTTGCCTTCTCATTATAATTAGGAGGGTTGGTTAGAGTTGATTATCGAGTTTGAGTAGTCAATTATGATAAAGAGGGTTTGTAGGATAACTATTTATCAATCACAATCATCATCACCACCACCAAATCACCATTCTCACCCATTATCACAAAAATCATAATTTTGGCTAAGTAGTCATATCTTTATGTTCTTTAACTTTGTTTATATTTTTTTCTTAATCTTCATTATCTTTGTATTAATATTTTGTTCTTATATTAATTTCCTAGTAACTTTTTTTCCCATTCAAAACCATAGATTGTGACAACAATCTAATCAATCTTCCATCTCATTCTTTGATTGAGTCTAAACCTTTAGGCTTGATTATTCAACAACGATCAACGTTCATCACTCTTAAACCATTCCTTATCATAGGTTTCCATCTTCGATATGTTGTTGACCAGTGAAACCCCCGTGATACAAAAGATCGTTGAGAACATTTCGTCATATCAAAACGTGATTTACCTCCACAACATTTACGAAGATAAAACTAATGTTTAGTATTAGAGCTCCACTCTGACAGTGAGTTGCTCGATCGGGTCATTGTAGAAATAAGGTACTCAGAGGCTAACGTGGTGGCGCTGGGGCGACAGATCGCGTATGTCGGAGGGTTTAATGGTGATTCGTAAGGCGAACATTGTTAATAGGGATCTAGAATTGGAAAATTGCTTGTTCTTGGGAAAAAACAAATATTCAATGTTGAATATCATGCATTTTAGAATTAGTTTATTGGATGAATTCACATATTCAGTGAAAGCGACGCTTTCTAAAGGGAAAATCACCACAAAGTGTGATATTCAATTATCGAGTTATTTGGATCCATTGATTTGTATTAATGTTCCCTGTATTTAGCATTTTGTAATCTCAATCTTTGGAAATTGAATTTTAATTTGTATAACTGAGATTACCCAGCTTTGTTTTATCTCTAGATGTTTGCCCTCTCATTTTTCTCTAAACTTGTGATATTATTGTTTGTTATCAAAAGTTGTAAATCTTGCATTATTCTTGAAATTAGTATTTTGTCTAAAGTTTAGGTATTAAAATAAAAATTAAACTATTTTACTAATGGGTCATGTCATCAACGATATTCAAAGTTAAAGTGACTTAATAAAACGATAACATAAGTGACCAAAAATTAATAAAAACAATAACGTAATTGACCATAACTTATGTTTTTTTATTTAGTGGACAAAAGTGTGCATATATGAAAGGAACATGATCAAAACATAATCCATGTATTATATAATTGAAAATGATATAATTTTAATTTTATATATTTACCATGCCATGACATCAATTATTCCAGATTTAAAAAGGTCGTTACCTCATTAACCTTTAGTGATCACATCTTAATTAAAAAGAAACGAAAATGACCAAATATTATGTTTTTTGAATTCACTAAGGCAAAGTTTATAAAATTCAAACGAAAGTGACCAATTCTGTAATTTACCCATTAAATATAAAACTCTTTAATATTTAAGAGTTAATTACCTCACACATCCTTAAATTAGGATCTCATTCTAAATTTATCCTTAAAATTTTAAATATTATAATTTTATCCCTAAATTGTGTATCTCTTTCTAAGTTAGTCCATAATTTGTTTTATATTCCATGTTTATTCCCAAACTATGACACTCATTCTAAATTAATCTATAAACTTTTAATTTCATAGCTTATATTATAAATAAGTATATAAATTATACTATTTTTTCATCTAAGTACCTAAAGTATTTTTTATTAAAAAAAAAGTATATAAACTCATCTTTTTGGTCAAAAGAGGTACCTAAAGTTCTAAAAAAATTGGCAAGTGATATTAATTAAAGAATACTTTAGGTACTTAGATGAATAAAATTGAATACTTAGGTACCTATATTGACCAAAAAGATATCTTTGGATACTTATTTTGACCAAAAAAACTTTAGGTACTTAAATAAAAAATGTGATATTCTTTAGGTATTTATTTTCAATATATGTCTAATGTCAACTATAGTTTAACCTAAACTTTTCCCAAAATATAATAATATAGTTTGACCTAACGACTAACAATTTTATTAACAATGGATGTAATTTGCATATACAAATAATTTGAGATGAAATTAAACTATTCACAAGTTTAAGGATTAATTTAAGAAGAAAAATCTTATTCTGAGAATAAGAAAAAGTTTAAAGAATAATATAAAATGAAAATCATAATTCAAAGAAAAAAATAAAATATTTAAAAATTTAAAGATAAATTTAAAATAAATGTCATAATTTGAAGACATGTGATGCGATTAACTCGTTTTTTTATCTATAACAATAGATCCTACTCATCATATATAGATAGACTTAATCTTTCAGCATTAACTTCCATTACATATTGAACTTTAAGACCTAAAAGCACATTTTCCTACCACCATTTAAAGGTGTAATTATATAAAAAACCAAAAAAACATTTATTGGAATAGTAATCCCAAACAACATTAATTGGAAAAATACCCCCAAAACGCACACATAGGACTACCTTGCATCTTACAAAATATGTTTAAAGGCCTCAGACGCTATAAGGTGCGAGACTCTTCCACCATGGAAACACTTCTCAGAGAATACAATTTAATATTTCAAAAAAAACCTCATGTTCTGCATAACGTGAGGTCCCCGACAATTTAAAGCATCATCAAGAATTTGAAATACTACGTCTTTTGAACGAACCTCACGGTTTACGTAATGTGAGGTCCAGTCTAAAATAATAATAAAAACCAAACTACTTTAAGAAATTAAATAAATTCTTATATATATTTTTAAAGCATATAATAAAATAACAAAAAACTCTATTGTAATAAATAGTCAAAACTTATTAAAATTAAAATTTATTCTAATGTAACATGTTACAAAATAAAGTTGCTTCATGGTTCTAAAAACAAGAATCATAACAAGAACATAGGTTTGTTACATGGTTTCCAAACTTGGTTGATTAAATTATGTAGACAGTTGTTATCACAATTGCAGTCTTCAATTAGTTCTGGAAAGGCAAAGTTGTGACGACTCCATGACATTAAATCTACAAATGGATTAATCTCTGAACGAATAACTTATAAATTTATTTTCTTAGAATTGGTGAGATCAAAAACTTTCACAATTCAAAGTCCTTCATCTCTTAATTCACCCCCATAACAAATTAGAATAAGGTTATATATATATATAATGTTAGAGTATGCCCAAAGACAAATCATTGATGATTGTAATAATACTTTTATTTACCGATTTTATTGAATAAAGGCATTACCGCTATTATTTTCATTTATAAACTGGAAGATAATAAATTCCATATAATGACATAATTGTTATTATTAAAAGATCCCTAGTCAAGTATTATTATGGGCATGGACAATAATAATACGCTTAAGACTAACATGTTATTGATTGATGACAACAAGTTGTCATTGACATAGAGATGTCAGAATTGATACATGATTATATTGTTAGAGAACAATGTATTGGATTGACCGACCATGAGAATATGTCTTGGATTATTATGTGACAGTCATAACATTGCTCATGGTGATGACTATATGTATGATCCTCAACTTGAGATCAATACTATCCCAACATATATTGTTGTATATTTTGATAATGCTAAACAAGCTCCGTAACTGGTTGCTCTATAAAGACTGTTATTGAAATATATCTCAATATATGTAGTGGGTGTGTATGATTAAGATAGGATTTTTCCTTCCTACATAATAGGAAATATATCACATGTCACTTGATTGAGTAAGACTAGAAATGCATGGTCATGCTCGAATAAGTTTATGTGAGATATCATAAACAATTCGTTAATTACAGTCTACTTTAGATATCAAGAAACAATAGATGGGCTATACAAGTGTGACTATTCCAAGACTTGTGCCTATTCTAGATATAAAGGACATAAGGATGTAATACATAAAAGAGTTAATCACCAAGATGATATGTCGAATCATATTTTCTTGTAACTTATGTGACAATGATATATTGCTAGATGTCACTCATTGTATGTAATATTATAATTGTTCTAATAATTACTTCTATCGTTACAAGAACCTACAAGGTCACACCCTAGGATTGAAACGAGAAAAGATGTACAATTTATTGTACGTTACTAAAATATATATCTAGAGTTAATTAAATATATGTTTTAATAATCCCAAATATTTAATTTCAATTAATTAAATATAGATTTAATTTATTTGAAATAATAAAATCCCTAATATGATTAGGGTAACTTGAATATAAAGGGATTATTAAATTCTAATTAATTAAATATAGAATTAATTAATTTGAAATAATAAAACCCTAATATGATTAGGGTAACTTGGCTATAAAAGGTCGTGTTAGGTCTAGTAGCCGTTTTGGAACATACAAACAAAACCTTCAACCGTTTTTCTCTCAAAATTGTTTTGGGGAAGAAAATATTGCTCTCAATCGGGTGAACTGGTTATAGGCCGAGACGTGATTTCATGAAGGCTTACGATTCGTACCGATCTACACCACCAGTATTCACTGTTTTCCTTGTTGTTTTTCAAGGAACCCACTGTAAGTATTCGCATCCCTTTGTCCCGATTTTAGTTTTTCATACTTGGATCGCTGATGAGACCGTCGACTTTTGTTTTCGCTGTGCCATGGGGTGCGCCGACGATCCCAACACTGCATCAAAACCACTTGTACGATTTGAATTTGGGTTAAATTTTTGGTTGACACGATATATATGAGATGCATGTTTTAGTTTTATCGATTTCGGTAAATATACTGATATTATTGTTCGAATCGATAACTGCAAAGATTAATATGATAATTTGTTAATATGTTTTTCAATCGATTTGTTGCTAGATGATCTGTGAGAGTACAATATCAGATCGCATTTGGAAGTGAAACAATGGTTGTTCTGATGCAGAAAACCTTCGAGATTGAAAATCCCAAAAGCACGATTATGTTGATAATTGTTATCAAATTGTGAAGTTTTTCCATGGAAACAGAAGTACAAATTAAAGGCCCATATTAATATTTTTAACAAAGGCGTAACAACGTGTATATATATGATATGTTTGTTTTGCAGGTGTTTGATATGCATGGTTATAGCCCTTGTTTAATTTACAATGGTTTATTTTGAAATACGGTCTGCGAACCATGCCTTTCTATATCTCTGTTGTATTTCTCTTCTCATCTTACTCCCTCGTATGTAAAACGTGTTTCTTTTAAAATTTTAAACCTATGAAGATTCACAAGGAGCATAAGAATGGTGAGAAGAAGCATAGAGAGGAGTTTTAGGCTTTAGGGTTCTTGGTTCTCCTATTAGCTTGGGATGGGCCACCTTAGTTATTTTTTTGGGCTATAACCATTGCATCTTATTTATTGCTATATTTGTTATGTATGCAATGCATCAAATGATAAAATAAGAATAAATATTGATGAGATCAATAAGGTCCTAAT
Source organism: Hibiscus syriacus (assembly GCF_006381635.1). Classification (NCBI taxonomy): domain Eukaryota; kingdom Viridiplantae; phylum Streptophyta; class Magnoliopsida; order Malvales; family Malvaceae; genus Hibiscus; species Hibiscus syriacus. Next base: position 8,365,603 of record NW_024063538.1, on the reverse strand, counting down.
ATTAAAACGAACAATGATGAGATAATTACGCAAATCCCTCTTTATAATCTAAGTTAACTTAACCGTCCAATATTTACCCTCGTTAAGGCTTTGATCGATATTATGTGGGCTTTGCCAAAGCATTGGCACATAAATCTATCTTGGTTAAACATGAAGAATAAGCAAGTGATATTCACTGGTTGAAATACTGGTAATAACTTAGCTAGGCTATTCTAATAGGATTAGAAACCTAGAGGTTAAATATTTGGATAAGTCATTAGATGACTTGAACAAAAGTTGTTCACCAAAATGAGGAATTACATGAGATGTAACTATTAAAGTGTTACTTACCTAAATAATCATTATCCTAAAAGGAAAGCCAAAGCTGATTTAGGAAAATGATATATTATGGATCTTCACCCACTAGAAAAATTTTCGCTGAATTTTTTCGAAATTAAAATAAAGAGAGTTTTTAATTTTGAATAAAATAGTGGGAGTAATTTGTAAATAAAGTCCTATTTATAAATTTTAATTTGGTAAATTTACTTACTTTAATATTTACATTGTTGTAGATTTAATGGCAAACAACACTTTATCACTACAATCACTCCTTGAGAAGGATAAACTTAATGGCATAAACTTCCTTGACTGGTTTCGTAATTTGAGAATTGTTCTCAAACAGGAAAGGAAGGAATATGTCATTGAGGAACCTGTTCCTGATGAACCAGCAGCTAATGCTTCAAAAGCTGACAAAGATAAATTCAAGAAACATATGGATCATATGTTAGATGTTGGATGTCTAATGCTTACCACCATGACTCCTGAGCTTCAGAAGCAACATGAGGACATGGTTGCATATGAGATGATTCAAAATCTCAAAGAAATATATGAAGGCCAAGCACGTCAAGAGAGATATGAGAACTCTAAAGCTCTATTTCAATGCAAAATGGTAGAGGGAACTCCTGTAGGAGCTCATGTCATCAAGATGATGGGCTACATCCAAACGTTGGAAAAGCTAGGATTTCCTCTCAAAGATGAATTGGCTACCGATGTTAGCCTGCAATCGTTGCCAGATAGCTTTAGCCAATTTGTCCTTAATTTCAACATGAATAAAATTAACAAAAATTTGCCACAGTTACTTGGCATGTAACGAACTGCTGAAAGTAACATGAAAAAGGTTGGACCTAAGCCCATTCTGATAGTCCATAAGGACAAAGGAAAGGGAAAGAAAAAAGTAGTGGCAAAGTCTAAGGGAAATGGTAAGACCAAACTAAAAGGGAAAAATGCATTGAAACCCAAAGGTGGAGTTAGCAAAGAAGGAAAATGTTTCCATTGCGATAAGACTGGACATTGGAAGATAAATTGCCCTGTTTACCTTGAAGAGGTCAAGAAGGCAAAAGCAAACGGAACGTTTGTTTCAGGTATTTATGTTATTGATGTTAATTTGTCAACATCTACTTCTTGGGTATTAGATACCGGTTGTGGTTCTCATATTTATACTTCTCTACAGGGACTGCTAAAGATAAGGAATTTGGCTAAAGAAGACGTGGACCTACGAGTGGGAAATGGAGCAAGAGTTGTTGCATTATCTATAGGGACATATGTTTTATCTTTGCCTAGTGGACTTGATTTAAATTTAGAAGATTGTTATTTTGTGCCTAGTTTGACTAAGAACATTATTTCTATTTCTTGTTTGGACAAGATTGGCTTTAAGATTATTATTAAGAATAATTGTTATTCTTTTTATCTCGATAGTGTTTTTTATGGTTCGACACAATTGGTTAATGGTCTCTATATTTTGGATCAAGATAACACCATTTATAACATAAATACTAAGAGATAAAAAACAAATGACTTGAATCAAACCTATCTTTGGCATTATCGTTTAGGCCATATAAGTGAGAAACGCATATCAAAACTCCATAAAGATGGATTCTTAGATTCATTTATTTTCAAACAATATGATGTATGTTAATCTTGATTGTTGGGAAAAATGACTAAAGCTTCTTTTAATAGTAAAGGTGAGCGAGAAAGTGATTTATTGGGGTTAATACATAGTGATGTATGTGGACCAATGAATACACAAGCCAGAGGTGGATTCCATTACTTCATTACTTTTATCGATGACTTCAGTCGGTATGGGTATATTTATCGTATGCGCCATAAATCTAAAGCCCTTGAAAAGTTTAAGGAATTTAAAAATGAAGTACAAAATCAACTAGGAAAGAGTATTAAGGCACTTCAATCAGTTCGAGGTGGAGAATACTTAAGCATAGAGTTTGATGAACTCCTAAAAGAATGTGGGATTGTCTCACAGCTTACACCACCTGGTTCACCACAGTGGAATAGAGTTTCTGAAAGAAGGAATCGAACACTGTTAGACATGGTTCGATCGATGATGAGTCATAGTGATAATCTGACTTCTTTTTAGGGACATGCACTTGAAATAGCCGCTTTCACACTAAATCGTGTTCCATCTAAATCGGTTCAAAAGACACCATACGAGATATGGACTGGGAAACGTCCTAGTTTGTTTTTTATAAAGATTTAGGGTTGTGAAGCTTATATAAAACATCATATGTCGACAAAGCTCGAACCTAAATCTCATAAGTGTATATTTATTAGATATCCTAAAGAAACTAAGGGATACTATTTCTTCAACCCTAACGAGAACAAAGTGTTTGTTGCTCGAACATGAGTTTTTCTCGAAAGATCATTTCTCTCAAAGAAATGAAAGGGTAGAAATATTGAACTTGGAGAAGTTCAAGAGCAACAAATAAATGAACCTGAAGTTGAGCATGTTTCACAAGTTTATGAGGAGCATCCAACAGAGTTAGAAACACAATCATTGCGTAGATCCACAAGAGAATATCGTGCACCTGAGAGATTTGGATTTCTCGTTACAACACATGGAGATGTTCTTCTTATGGATCAAGATAAGCCCAGGACTTATCAAGAGGCAGTGTCTAGCCCAGACTCTGAGAAATAGATTGAAGCCATGAGATATGAGATGGATTCCATGTCAGTAAACCAAGTATGGACTTTGGTTGAACCACCTGAAGGGGTCAAACCTATAGGGTGTAAATGGGTTTTCAAGAAGAAAACGACATAGATGGTAATGTATAAACATACAAGGGGAAATTAGTCGCTAAAGGTTTTCGACATGTTCATGGTGTAGACTATGACGAAAAATTCTCCCCTGTAGCTATGTTTAAGTCCATCCGGATCCTGCTCACGATAATTGCATTCCATGATTATGAAATCTGGAAAATGGACGTCAAAACCGCCCTTCTTAATGGAAAACTTGAAGAGGATGTGTATATGACACAACCAGAAGGTTTTGTCTTTCCAGAAAATACAGGAAAGGTTTGTAAGCTACAGAGGTCTATTTATGGACTAAAGCAAGCTTCTCAAAGCTGGAATCTTCGTTTCAATGATGCAATCAAAGAGTTTGGTTTTTTCAGAAATGACGATGAGCCTTGTGTTTATAAGACGGCTAGTGGGAGCATTGTTTCTTTCCTAATCTTGTATGTAGATGACATACTCATCATAGGAAATGATATACCTACTTTACAGTCTGTTAAGACTTGGTTAAGTAGTTGTTTTTCTATGAAAGATTTGGGTGAGGCAGCATATATCGTATGAGTTAAGATCTATAGAGATAGATCAAGATGACTTCTAGGTCTGAGTCAAAGTACATATATAGACAAAGTGCTGAAAATGTTCAGTATGGAAGAATCCAAGAAAGGATTTTTGCCTATGAGACATGGCATTTCTCTTTCTAAGGAAATGCATCCTTCAACTCCACTAGAAAGAGAACGGATGAATAAGATTCCATATGCTTCAGCTATTAGTTCTATAATGTATGCCATGATATGTACTCGACCAGATGTATCGTATGCTCTAAGCATGACGAGTCAGTATCAAGCAAACCCTGGTGAAAATCACTGGGTTGCTGTTAAAAATATCCTTAAGTACATAAGAAGAACTAAGGATAAATTTCTTGTCTATGGAGGAGAGAAAGAGCTTAGTATAAAAGGTTATACTGATGCCAGCTTCCAAACTGAAAAGGATGACTCACGATCGCAATCGGATTTTGTCTTAATGGAGGTACTGTGAGATGGAAAAGTTCGAAGCAAGACACAGTAGTTGATTCTACAACAGAGGATAAATACATTATGGCCAGTGAAGCATCAAAGGAGGTTGCTTGGATCAAGAAGTTCATATCGGAATTAGGGGTTGTTCCCAGTATATTAGTTGTTGTAGAACTCTGTTGTGACAATAATGGAGCCATTGTACAAGCAAAGGAACCTATATCTCATCAACGATCCAAACATATTCTTAGGGGCTTTCATCTCATTCGAGAGATTATTGATCGAGGAGATGTGGAAATATGTAGAGTACACATGGATGATAACATTGTTGATCCCTTGACGAAACCTCTTACACAGATGAGGCATGATCGTCACACTGAGTCACTCGGTATTAGATATGTGAGTAATTGGCCTTAGTGCTAGTGGGAGATTGTTAGAGTATGCCCAAAGACCAATCATATGATGATTGTAATAATACTTTTATTTATCGATTTTATTGAATAAAGGCATTGCCGCTATTATTTTCATTTATATATATGTGTTTAATATAAACTGGAAGATAATAAAGTCCATATAATGACATAATTGTTATTATTAAAAGATCCCTCGTCAAGTATTATTATGGGCATGGACAATAATAACACGCGTAAGACTAACATGTTATTGATTGATGACAACGAGTTATCATTCACATAGAGATGTCAGAATTAATACATGATTATATTGTTAGAGAGCAATGTATTGGATTGACCGACCATGAGCATATGTCTTGGATTATTATGTGACAGTCATAACATTGCTGATGGTGATGACTATATCTATGATCCTCAGACTTGAGATCAATACTATCCCAACATATATTTTTGTATGTTTTGATGCAGCTAAACAAGCTCCGTAACTGGTTACTCTATAAAGACTGTTATTGAATATATCTCAATATATGTAGTGGGTGTGTATGATTAAGATAGAATTTGTCCTTCCTACATAATAGGAAATATATCACAGGCCACTTGATTAAGTAAGACTAGAAACGCATGGCCATGCTCAAATAAGTTGATGTGAGATATCATAAACTATTCGTTAATTACAGTCTACTCTAGATATCAAAAAACAATAGATAGGCTATACAAGTGTGACTATTCCAAGACTTGTGCCTATTCTAGATATAAAGGACATAAGGATGTAATACATAAAAGAGTTAATCACCAAGATGATATGTCGAATCATATTTTCTTGTAACTTAGGTGACAATGATATATTGCTAGATGTCACTCATTGTATGTAATATTAGAATTGTTCTAATAATTACTGCTAACGTTACAAGAACCTACAAGGTCACACCCTAGGATTGAAACGAGCAAAGATGTACAATTTGTTGTACGTTACTAAAATATATATCTAGAGTTAATTAAATATATGTTTTAATAATCCCGAATATTTAATTTCAATTAATTAAATATAGATTTAATTAATTTGAAATAATAAAATCCCTAATATGATTAGGGTAACTGGGCTATAAAAGGGTGTGTTAGGTCTAGTAGCCGTTTTAGAACATACACACAAAACCTTCAGCTGTTTTTCTCTCAAAACTGTTTTGGGGAAGAAAAATATTGCTCTCAATCGGGTGGACTGAGTAGAGGCCGAGACGTGATTTCGTGGATACTGACGATTCGAACCGATCTACACCACCATTATTCACTATTGTCCTTGTTGTTTTTCAAGGAAACCGCTGTAAGTATTCGCATCCCTTCCTCCCGATTTTAGTTTTTCATACTTGGATCACTGGTGAGACCGTCGAGTTTTATTTTCGCTGCGCCATGGGGTGCAACGACGGTCCCAACTTATAAGACATTGATCTTACGTTTATAGACTGCTTTCTTTAAACAATACATATCCAACATCGAATTTCTTCCAGTAAAATAATTATACATGTTGTCTCTATATAAAACTTCGTGATTATTAGCAGCTTTGTATCTTTCTTGAATGCTTATCGTTGAGTGTACGGAATGATGTAGAAATTATTCATTGAAACATTTTGGAAAATGTAATTATAGTTTGAAGCTTCATGAAAAGTCTTGTAACTCAACTGCGTATTGATAAAATCGTCAATAGAATTAGACGCCAAATGCACAAGAATTTTGGATAACACTTTTGTTGGGAATAACTCCACAATATTACTAAATATTTTTTCCATTTTTAAAATATGTTTAGAAAACCTTCCAAATGGCCCTTACTTATAATACTCTAAGAACCATTTTTTAAAGTAAGGAATTGATGGAGCTCGCGTTATACATGACGTGTGCTTTGTTTAAAAGATGTGACTTTTAATTAGAATAATATCCAACGTGTCAAAAAAGACCTTACGTTACACAGTACACGAGGTACATTGAAAAATCACGACTTTTAATTCCAATAAAGTTCAATGTGTCAGAAAGGACAACGCGAATTTCAAAACGCGAGGTCATAGTGTTTCTAGCCCACAACTCTTTTCTTCATATTCATGTTCGAGGCATTTTATCGGGTCGTAATTGGTTTTTTTATAATTTATAAGATTTGTGATGTAGTAGTTGAACTTATCTTTCAATTAAGTCTAATATCGACACATATCAGACATTATAAGCAGGGTAAAAATTGTATTCAAAATGGTTCCAAAGCTTGGTTGGTGCATAGAGAACAAGCTGAAATAGCTTGATAGGCATGTTCATTGAGTATTTCCAAGAAGTTAATCAAAGCATTTGTATAATTTATGAGCTTAAAGGCGTAGTTTTCCAACTTATCTTTTAATTGAAAATGATATCGGCACATACAAGAAATTGTAAAGTAGGTTATAAATCACGTTTAACAAGGTTCCGAATGAAAATAAATTGAAAACTAACGAACATATTTTTTAAATAACTTGAAGTGGCGTAAATAGCTCCAAAACTTATATAAAGTTGTTGATGCACTTATTGGTGCATATCTTAGTACGAGACAAGTAGATGTTACCACCAGAAGAGGATGCATTTTAAAATACACAAATACCAACACGCTAGTGAAACCCAAATGAAATTTTCTCTTAGACTTTGTGTTCTTTGTATGGTCAATACAAAATGCAACAGAAAAAGATCAGCAGATACTAACATACTAGAGTTTCTCAAAAGGTGTTCGCTTGACCCTAACTTATTGAACGAGAAGTTTCTCAAAAATCCCAAGAAGAAATCGAGATGCTACCAAAAGAGGATGCCTTTATAAAAACGTATGTCACCAAATAATATTCGAGTTGTTGAGGCACTAATAGTGCCTATCTTAACACGAAGAAGAAAATGATGCCACCGAAAGATGATGCCTTATATAAATGGATACGAACACGCTAGATAAACCTAGATGACTTTTGTACAAAATGATGAGTGCATGTGTCTTATTCATCTGTAAAAAATACAAGATTCTCAAGAAGCCAAAGAGAAGAAGAATATGCTACCAGAAAAGGATGTCTTTTATAAACTACAAGTTTCTTAAGAAGGGGTAAATCATATATGAAGGAAGAAAAAGGTTTTGGTTAGGTTTGGTGGAACAAAAAGAATTTAAATAGGCAAGAACCTCGCCTCATGCAGATTCTTCTTGACATGACGTGAAATAGATCTCGCACCATGCATAATGCGAGGTCCCTACCATTTCATATCAAATTTCCACATCAAATCCTTTTCTTTCATGTCAAGAATTTCTAATAAACTCATGTTTTGGAGAACACAAATTCATTGTCATGTCAAGTCAAGAATCTTTGTAGACCCATGTCTATGCCACGTCACGTAAAAAATCCCTACATATATATTTTAAAGAAAAACATAACTTTTATTAGAAACCTTATTTCAATCAAGTGAAGGTAAGGACAAGGGAAGTGAAATTGAAATGTTTTAATCATAAGTTTATGTGACGCTTCTCAATTATTACACAATTTGAAGTCATTACAATTTCTCTAATGTTTGTTCACCTCTTTTTATGATCGTAGATATTTTCAAAATATGTCGAGAAGAGAAAGTATTACTGCTTTGGTGTACTATGATGACAAAATAATATGTGATATATCTCTCAGTGTCGTCTTCCATTCCACACATACAATAACAATAATTATGTCGATGAAATGAACGTACAAAAAATTGATGAAGGAAGTTAAGAATAATGTTTAGTATGGTCGTGGGAAAAAAATTTAACCGTTGAAGTATTGATTACTGACATCATTAAAACCATTAACCTACTGAATGTAAAACGTTGAGGACAATGGTGATGTGGACATGTTGCTTGATTCCTACTTGCAATATTCATTAGCAAGGCCTTTTAGGCTATATGCAATTTTTTCTTATAATAATGATGCTACTAATGTTCCAAATTGGAGACGGATAGATTTTAACTTCAATCCTAATTTTAAGAGTTTGACAACTAATTTATGTCACAACTTCAACTTATTAAGTACACAAAGTAGACATGATGACTTGGGTACATAATCATCTTCGATGCCAAGGCATTCTTGCGTAGCTAGCTTCGACTTTGACCTAAATCTACCACCAATGCAACATTCAACATACAATTGATACAATATTGGATCATCCTATCTTGGATGTGCACGTACTTTTGATGTCTTCATTCTATTGGTCAAAGCAAATCCATATTGTCAGTTGTATTACTGTAATTACATCTCAATACAACTGCACGATTAACTACCATAAAGCATGGTATGTGTAACACCCCTTTCCCGTATATGTACCAAAATATGAGTCAAATATGTCACTTCATACATTTCTTATTCAAAAATCAGTAAAATTTTGTTTCTTTAAAAATCATCAAATTTAACATTAATCATAAAAAATATTAATTACGCAAAATAAAAATATAATATTTTAACATATAAATCAAATTCGATTTCAGGCAGCAACATGGCAGTTCAATACCATTTTCATATAAAGAGTGAAAATGCCTAAATAAAAATTCATCTTTATTCTCATAAAAATATAGCTTTACTATAATATACTTTAAAGTCCACATATAAAATATAACAAATCACTTAAGTATTATACACATATCAAATCTTTTCTAACCCATTTTAAAATATAACCATATTAAATGATTAAGGACACTTATTATATGTATGCATGCCAACTAGAAAATCAAAAACAACTTTAAGATGTCATTGCTGATACCGATACGTAATCCTCGATAAGTGATGTCAAGCTAAGCTCCTTACTCCACTTGTTTTCCTTTACGTACGCATCAAAATCAACACATGCTAATAGTAAGACATTTTATAACTTTTAAAATAAATATATCAAAACATATGTATATACCAAAGTATAAAACATAATATTAGTATCATATAATATAAAATTTACTTTCAAACCATTTTCCTCATACTGTAACATGCAATTCCGCAGTTCAGATATAAAATATCTTATATTAAATCAGAGTATTTGATAAAAGATTTACTTTCAATGAATCAATCAAACATATACTTTTTAATTTTCATTCAAATCATATGCCCAATGTAAAACAGATGAGAATGCAAGGAACGTCAGTTAGACGAGTGTGTGTGCTATATGCAATTTTACTACCAGTAACATATTGTACATTTAGTGACATTCAAATCTACAGGTACTGTAGAACTGATAAATTTATCACAAGGCTCACATCAAGGGAAGCTGGACTAATGCTTCCAATTGATCCACATGAACAAGCCTTAGAAAAAGAAGACCAGCAGGGAATCAGAATTGCAATTGCTTTTTGAATGGAATCCTGATGTTAATTGGTCAACATGTCTTATGGATTTATAACCATCTGTCTCATAGTTTTCCAACGGTTCTTGAATCACATCAATCTGATGTTGGGAACTCAATATACGCTCATTTTAGTGAAGACGACGCATGCAGAAATTCCTATATGGGATTAGGTTTTATAAATATTACGAATTTTTTATATTTTTACTAATTATTTTTAATATAATTTAATATAGGATGATGCATTATCTTTTAGGATTAGATTTATTATTTTATTAGGAATTAAGATAGATTTAAAACAATTATCTTTAGTTTATTGTCATTAAAGTTATTATTTTATTACATTTATTATTTTATTAGGAATTAGGATAATATTGTTATTGTTATTTTTATTATTATTTTCAAGCATTAGTCATAATACAAAAAGGTTTCATTTACCCTATATAAAGGATGATCCCTCTCATTCTAATCATCAAGTTTTATTCTTTATTTCAATACAATGAGATTTCATTTTTGCAAGAGATTATTGCCTTGTGCCTTTGAAGCTTGTTTTTCTTTTAGTTCTTCGGAGTTCTTGAGAGAGAGATCTTCACACTCCGATTTTCCTATTCATTGTGATTAGGAGGGTTGGTTAGAGTCATTTATTGAGTTTACCTTTTTTGCGACTATGAGGGTTTGATAGGATAGTTATCCATCTATTTCCATCATATCCTTCATCATTATCAACATCATCCATGCCATCATATACATGATTTGGCCATAAACCCTAATTTGGCTAAGTCTTTCTATCTATATCAATTCTTTATTTTATGTTATTCTTCCTTATCTTTATTTATCTTTATTATCTTAGTCTTTATTTTCTTAATCTTTATTCTTCAATTTTCTAACAACCCTAATCCCATTATCCATCTTCCACAATCCATCATCATCTTCTTCCATTCAAATCCTTATTTTTTCTTTATCAAGTCTAGAGTTTTCTAGGTTTGATTCCTCAACAAGAGAAACAATCATTCATCCGCTACCGTTTCTCTTTCAATTGGTATCAGCTTTGGGAAGAATCTTGTGAAGAATAAAAGTAATTTGACTTGTTCTTAAAGCATCAACCGTCGGAGTACCCTAACGGAGCAAGTTTGCACAAGTTCATCATTTTCAAGTTCTTTTTCATTTTTTACGATTTAGTTTCAATTACTTCTTGTTAGTTTGTTGATTTTCATTGGAAAAAAAACAAGAAACAAGGCAAAAAAAGAAAGAAAAAAGTAAAAAAAATCTATAAATCACATACGAAGGAATTTGGAGCTGATTTTAACAGGATCATACCTCATCTAAAGAAGATTCTACAGTCTAAAATCCATCTAAATCAATGTTCATTCGATCTTTCAATTCGATAATTTAAGTTTGTTCTGCAAATTCACTCTCCTCTCATTTTTGGATTTTTCCAGAAGGAATTTCATGCTAAAATTTTCCATATTGCAACTACATCTATTGGAAAACATCCAAAAACCTCATAATTTTTGGAGATCAGAAACACCTAATAAAGATTGCTCAAGTTGGTCCTGTGTTTGTTCAGAAGATTTGACTTCTTGTCATTGTTAGATTATTCCATAATTTTCCAGATGGAATTTCATGCTGAAAATTTCCAAATTGCAACTACACTCATTGGTGAACATTTAAAATCAAAATTTTTGAAGATCAGTAACCCCCTAAAAAAATTCCTCAAGTTTATTCAGCTTTTTAGGTTCTATCCGGGTTTGGGTGTAATACCCTAAATATCAGGTCAGAGACTTTAGTGAAAATTTTTAAATTTTGAGGATGTATTTGATTAAATAATAAAGTATAAGAAAATAATTTAGGAATTTGGTTAAGACTAAATTCTAAGTGTGAAAGAATGAAAGGGGTATTTTGTCATTTATAGAGGAAATGCATTATGGTATTAAAGGAAAGAAAAAAGGGAGAGTGTTAATAGTTTTGGCTATCTTCTCTTCTTTTTTCCCGTGTTCACTTGGCCTTCTCCATAGATAAGGTAAACTTCATCCAATTAGTTTTTCTTTTCGATTATAGTTTGTTTTTGCAATCTTAACTGATAAGTAAGCTTAAGAAAGGGTTAAATAAGATTCAAACTAAAAGATGGATAAGTTATTGGAGATTAGAGAAAATGGGTTTTTGAAGGATATGTTGGAATATGAGTTTTTACTGATGTTTATTAGTATTTTTGACTTGTCAAATAAGTAAATAAGATATTAGAAGCTTTAGATATGAGTAAAAACATGCTAGAAAAAGTGATATGATTCTTGAGTTTAGATGTTCTATGGATATTTTAGATGTTATAAGATGTAAAATGAAGTAAAGTTAATTGGGTTATGTATAGAAGAGTTTAATAGTATTGTTGGAGGTAAAAGTAAGAGATTATAGAGGAAAATTTAGGAAAAAATGGGTTGAAAAATGGTAAATTTGGGTAAAGGTATCGGTACTAATAGAACAGTACCGATACTATAGGCTTAAATGGGTAGAAATATGACAAACATTATCGGTACCGGTGCAAGTGGTATCGATATTAATGGGGAAAAAATGGGTTGAAAAATGGTAAATTTGGGTAAAGGTATCGGTACTAATAGAACAGTACCGATACTATAGGCTTAAATGGGTAGAAATATGACAAACATTATCGGTACCGGTGCAAGTGGTATCGATATTAATGGGGTATCGATACTAAAATGGAAAGTATTGATACCATGGATAATAAAATGCCAAAATGGTATCGATACCGAAAGGGAGTATCGGTACCATAGTGTAGTAGTATCGATACTGAGAGAAAGGTATCGGTACCATAGTATAGAAGTATCGATACCATGGTAGAGATATCGATACTATAGAGCCTGGAACTATAAGATAGGTTGAAATTGTTATAGAAATGTAAATAATAGTACTTGTGAATATTAGTAAAGTATAAATGTTAGGAAATATACTAACAATAATTATTGTACGTATCTGTAATAGATGCTTGAGTAGATCGAAATCGAGCTCCTGAGTCAAGCAAAATGAAAGGCAAAGGCAAAGTAGCTGAGTAATCAGCATTTGTGTTTTGGATATAATAGAGAGGCAAGCCAGGTGAGTACATTTATTATGTACTTTTATGTTGTGATAGTAATATATGTATGTTGCTTAATGTATGTATGGTGGTTACCAAATAACACTATATGTGTGCAAAAACTAAGAAATTCGTAATGAGTTTATGAATTTATGTATGGGTACTTTGTGTGCAAAAGCTAAGAAATTCATAATGAGTTTACGAATTTCTGTATGGACACTTTGTGTACAAACATAAGAAATTAATAATAGGTTTATGAATTTCCGTATGGGCACTTTGTGTGCAAAACTAAGAAATTCATAATGAGTTTATGAATTTCGTATGGGCACTTTGTGTGCAAAACTACGAAATTCATAATGAGTTTATCTGTATGGGCACTTTGTGTGCAAAACTAAGAAATTCATAATGAGTTTATGAATTTTCGTCAGCACTTTGTCTGCAAAACTAAGAAATTCATAATAAGTTTATGAATTTCCGTATGGGCACCTTGCGTGCAAAACTAAGAAATTCATAATGAGTTTATGAATTTCCGTATAGGCACTTTGTGTGCAAAACTAAGAAATTCATATTGATTTTATGAATTTCCGTATGGGCACTTTGTGTGCAAAAACTAAAAAATTCATAATAAGTTTAGGAAATTTCGTATGGGCACTTTGGGTGCAAAACTAAGAAATTCATAATACGTTTATGAATTTCCATATAAGCACTTTGTGTGCAAAACTAATAAATTCATAATGAGATTATGAATTTCCATATAGGCACTTTGTGTGCAAAACTAAGAAATTCATAATGAGTTTATGAACTTCCGTATGGGCACTTTATGTGTAAAACTAATAAATTCAAAATGAGTTTATGAATTTTCGTATGAGCACTTTGTGTGCAAAAACTAAGAAATTCATAATAAGTTTATGAATTTCCGTATGGACACTTTGTGTGTAAAACTAAGAAATTCATAATAAGTTTATGAATTTCCGTATGGGCACTTTGTGTGTAAAACTAAGAAATTCATAATAAGTTTATGAATTTTCGTATTGGTAGTGGATGTGCAACCCACGTAAATTATAATAAGTTTGTGAATTACCGTATTGGCACTACGTGTGCAAACTATAGACTTTATAATGAATTAAAAGAGTTAATTGGTATTATGAATAATTATTAGAGTGGAAACTGTTCTAAAATAAAAGACTAATGCCTAACTGTGAATTTGGAAGAAATGTTTCAATAATTCAAGTTATAAGAAAGGTTAATTGCATTTAGGATAAAAGGCTAATGCATAATGGTGCAATTTGGCAGAAAGGTGCTACTAATACAAGTTAGATGAAGAACAATGCATAATTGGCATGAAAAGATGCCATAAATGAAAATGTATAGCAGTGCATAATTGGCATGAAATGATGCCACAAATGAAAATACATAGCGGTATATTAATGATATATAATGTGTCACTCAAGATAATTATAAAAGATAAAGGAGTATTTGGCACTTTGGTGCAATACATGTATATTACTTTCTCATTTAACGTACATATGGAAAATAAAGAATAATTGGGAAAAATATACATAAGGATAGGTGTGCTGGGACAACTAAGAATGATTTGATGATTGTATGAAAGAAAAATCTGGTTTAACTAAGAAGGACTTTGTTTGATCATTATGGAGTATGCGATTTAGTTCGTCAATAAATAGTCATGAGATACTTGTGTATAAATTGCAGATTCTTTACAATATTATGCCTCACTAAGTATACTTAATGTGTGTTGATTTCACACGTAGGTAACAACAAAGACTAGTCAGGTATTGGGAACATGAGCAAATATCATCAATCTAAGGTTGACTCTCATCAGTAACAGTAGGACAATCATGTTATTTTGAAAAATTACTGGCATGTAATTGAAATTAAGAAAAATTGCTTTAGAATGTATTTAAAGTGATAACTTTTGGAAATAGGTTTCAACGACTATATTTTTGTTGTATAAAAATGTTTTTTAATTTTAAAATTCAAGATAAAATTTTAAGGGTTTCCAAATGAAAATTTGTTTTAAAAGTGATGTGACATCTTTATTTCATGTACGGAAAGGTCTACGGGAGATGGGTGTTACATTGGGTTTTCCAATTTTTTTTCTTTGACACTTATTACCTTTAGGTTCTTTTTTTCACCTTTTACTTGTTCCTCTACATCATCTAACATATTCTCTTCCTTGTGTTAGTAGAATGAAAGAGTTTGCATACTTATTCTTCATTGCATTCTCGTTCACTTGGAGTCATATATTTCCTTGGCCTCTTAGAACTTCTAAGTCTCTTACCTTCTTTTTTAGTGATCAAACTCCAATACGAACATTGGAAGATTTCTTGGAGAAGAAAGTTTGAAAGAATAAAAGATCGGCTTTCTTGCTTCTCGTTGTGTTGCTTTTCTTGGAGTGACTTGTGTGGTTTCTTAATTTCTTTGATTTTTTTCTCTTTACAAGTTGCTTTGAGTGTTGTGATTTTTAGGATGTTAAAACTAAAGATACCACGATTGAGCATTCCACAATTTTTTAGTGTGATGATCCACACACTTACTATGAGTGGGAAAAAAAATTAAATCTAGATACAAGATCCATGGAGGATTATTATAAAGAGATAGAAGCCTTAGTTTGATGAGAAAGGTTTTATAATGAAGATTACCACTGTTACCAATTTGTGAAAAGTCTCAATCTAGACATTCATGATGAACTTACTGAACAATACTATGAAGATCTTCAGGATGCATTACAGAAAGTCATCATAATTGAAAGCAAACAACAAAAAAGACATCGGTTCAGAGATAATTGCCAAGGTATTTTAAACCATTGCACTTCTTCTTCTACTCCACCATATACCATGGATAATAAATCGGACGATGATAATGATGAATACGATGGTAGTAGCCTGGTAATAGAAGATATCGATCTTCGTTCACTTAGCCTTACACCATTTGAACCAAAAGATGGACTTGAAAGTCATGAGATGTAATTTTCTGACAAAGGTGAGAAAACAAAAAAAGTAAAAGACACTGGAAAATAGACAAAAAATAGATGTCACACCCTATAAAAGCCAAGAACATGAGCCAATGGAGGTGAGTGAACCTTTTTGTGAGAAAAAAAGAGTGAATCAAAACATAAATGTGCGAAAAAAATATTGAGAGTGAACATTCTTCACAAAAAACTTTGCATCATTGTTCGCTTTTGGGAATCAATTTTTTCAATTTATAACATTAACAAGGATTTGCCTAGTGTGTTTATTTCTCTCTTACAGGATTTTCGAGAAGTGTTAGGTCATCCACCTGGCAGATTACCTCTGTAAATAGGAAAACAACACCAAACCGATCTAATTCAGTGTAACACTCATTTCCCACTTACGTCCCCATACACGAGTCATAGATGTCACATGTCTTTTAAAACGTTTTTGTACTTGAAAACTAGTAAAATTTAGTTTCTTTCAATAAAATTTTTAATAAATAAATATACTTCTATTGTAACATGTCGTAAAACCCATATTAAAACATTATGAACTCTTTTTACACGTATACATGCCAACTAGAAATTTAAAACAATAGTAATATGTCATTCATGATACCGATAAGTAATCTTCGATGATTGATGTCAAGCTCAGTTTCTTACTCCACTCGCTCCCTTTTCCTACGTGTGAAAATCATCACATGCTAAGTATAAACTTAGTGAGGCATAAAAAGAGTAAGTAAAACATTTTAAAGCATAAGTAAGCCATAAAAGATCAAATACGAATTAAATCGTATAAAATATATATAAAGGCATAAAACTGACTTGATAAGC
This sequence comes from Hibiscus syriacus, assembly GCF_006381635.1. Taxonomy (NCBI): domain Eukaryota; kingdom Viridiplantae; phylum Streptophyta; class Magnoliopsida; order Malvales; family Malvaceae; genus Hibiscus; species Hibiscus syriacus. Next base: position 8,348,896 of record NW_024063538.1, on the reverse strand, counting down.
CAAATTTCTATCACATAACCTTCGAAACATTATTTCATATGCATACCATACTTATTAATCAGTATATTCAAAAATATTCATTCACAACTTAATGTATGAAAGTTAAGCATGCAATGTACATAAATTACACATAAGTGCTAAACGAAAGTATAGGTACCATAGTAACAGCAACACTATACTAATATATCGAAATGGTAATTCACAAACTCATTATGAACACCATCAATACACACATAGTGCCGAAAATACACAGAGGTACTAATACAAAAAATGCAACAAATACATTAAACAAAATCGATTGATAACCACCTTATTCAAGGTATTAACAAGTGCTCATTATGAACACCATCGTTGCACACATAATGCCATAGTACACAAAGTACTGGTACGAAAATGAAATAATGCATTAAACATAATCTATTGATAACCATCATACTCAAAGTATGTCGAAATGCACCCATGGCTCTCAATGTACATACAATAGGTTGTTATATCCCCAAATCGTAGATTAAACATTTATTCTGAAACACATATAGATGTTACATAGAGTAAAATAAATCTAATTGTTTTAGGGTTGTTCATACCCTAAAATCCTTCAATAAAATCATTTTCATAAACTTTGTGAAAATACTTCAGAATGCGTTAAAAACATGCCTTCATAAAAACATTTGAGGTTAACTCGTCGCAAGTCTTCCTCATATCATATAAGTACATAATAAATGCAATCACTCTAACACTATTTATACAATTCAAAATATAATCCTCGCTAAGATTTAAGCTTGTTCCTCTGTTTTAAATTCACTTCTATTAAGAAGGTCATCACAATTTCGTATTCTGGCAGTTTGTACTACCTTTAAAGAAATATTATTTTGTATTAATATACACACTTAAAAATTATTCCATTATACCAATGGAAACTAGAATCGAATATGAATCTAACCATATAAGAAACAATTTATAGTGAATTTTCAAAGTTTACTTACATAAGTTGTTTTCAGCAGAATTTGATGCCCTGTTTTCTGACCTATCCTTGATTAATTTTTTTATCATTTTGTATACTTATTAAAATCAGTATTTTTTTTTTGTTCTATAAAAAAACTAGACTGGTATATGAATCTAACGGTATAAATATCATCCCCTAATAATTTCTATAGAATTTATGGTGTTTTTCTAAACTTACTATTCACTAACTTATATTTTCAGTTTATTCACTAATTCAATTAGTATACCAAATGAACATATAACATGAATCACAAAATTTCATAACATTTAGGATTCACTTCTTTCCATAGTAACTCCGTACTGGCTCGTCGCAAGTAAATGTTTGCACGATATCATAAATACAAATTAAATATGCACTCACCTAGAGTCCTTAGCTTGCAACTTTCCTTAGAAATTCACATTTCATCCTTAAGCTCTCCTTAGCTTTAACATTGCTTGATCTCGATTTCAAGAACACAATCTAAATGGATATCATTTATAAAACATGTACATTTCAAACCACATGTTAGAATCTCACTAATATAGGCACACAATATAAAATAAATTTCTAAAAATCTTTCAATGCTCATTCGATACTGATTCCATGTCACAGCATAAATATTGGCTTTAACACTTTCAAGTTGACCATTCAAGTCATATTTTATCCAAATTCACCCAAACTTCACATAACCTTTTTCAACTTTCCATTTTAACTACTAATTATGAATTCTTTTTGAATTTATCTCAACATTTCCATTTTATTCTAAATAGTTTTTTTCCTTTTTACTTCAATTCAAGTCTCAAAAAACTTAATTAAATTTCCAGTCTCTAATTTCCAGCCCAATACCTCAAAGATTCCATTATTACCACTTAAGTCACTAACTTTCTCAATATTTTCCATTTATTACTCACACTTTGATAACTTCCCAAAATAGTCAAATTTCACATTCTAACACCAAATTCGTCACTCTAACAATAATTTCCAGCATAGTAATTCATGTATTGAATAATTACACATCAACCCTATAACTTTTCAAAAAATTTGAATAGATCCCCTAACTTTTCAAAATTACAAATTGATCCAAATATCGCTCTAAAGCTTGTATGATCCTTCTTACATCATCTATAACCCTTGTATACTTTTTTCCATATTTTTTCTTACTTTCAAAAGCTTAGGTTGAATGTTAAGGGGGTATGGTTTCATGATTTCAATTGATTTCAATTTGATTCAAGCATGAAATCAACCTCTATTCAATATTGTAAAACCTTTACGATCAAACCTCTAACTCAATTTCATCAAATCACAAACTTCCTCTAATTTAGGGTTTAGGCCAAAAATTAATATAGCATTTCTAGGTGGTTTTGATCATCGAACAAGATCAGCATGAACATAAACAAATTTGGGAACTTAAAATCCATCATCAATTCATAAAATCCTAACATGAACAAAACCCTAAAATTTGGGAACTTAACATTCAAGCAATATTAGCATGCAATAATGGTACCAAATGATAAAGCTCTTCGAATAGAACAATTTTCTATTTCACGGTTCGATCCAAAATCCAAAGGAAATTGCTCAAAATGAAAAATATAATTTTTCTTACCTAGTTCATGGGAAGCACGAAATGGAGGCTTGACGATGAGCTTGTCTCATGAAATTTCTAAGTAATTTCATGTTAATTTGTCATTTCACATTAAATGAATTTAAAATTCATTTAATGTGAAATGACAATTTTACCATTAATGATTCCTGATATTTGTATTCATACCAAGCCACATAACCTTTATCATCTTTCCAAAGTCAAATATGGACAAAATATTATACCCTTTACCATTTTATCCATGCAACTTTCAAAAAAAATTCAATCTTACCACTTTAATCCAACGGTCTAAATTGAACATGGAAATTAATTCTCAAATCCAATGATCAATATTATTTTCCATCATTTTAAAATGAGAAAATAACATTTCTAAGATTAATTTAATAACCTTCACATTTTTCTAGAATTTCTATTCGATCTGATTTACCGAATTTTTATCGAACTTTAACACTTTGTAGCTTTTAACACAATTTTCAGATCAAGAATCTGATTTTTACCCTAACATCATTCTTGGGGGTGAACTATTTATTTAAGGTCCAAAATACATAACTTTTGAAAATTACACTTTTAGTCCCTAAACTTTTCCAAAACCTTATACTTTAGCCATTAAACTTTCAAAATTTATATTTTGGTCAATACTAAAATTTGGGGTATTACATTCAGAGTTTCATTATACCTAGTCAAACAAAAAATCTCGGAGAAACCAAAGAGTTAGATTTGCTACAAAAAGATATCCATGAAAACATAAGTCATTGTGACATCTTAGTGACAAAACAAGAATTCAACCTCGCCACAGGTAAGTGTGTTGCCTACTTAAATGATATTCTTATATACTCACTTTCTCTCGAATCTCATTGTATTCATGTTCACTTGATTTTTAAAGTTCTCCGACGAGAGCTCTTATATGTTAACATGAACAAGTATGTGTTTTGTAGTGATAAGCTTATATTTTTAGGCTTTAAAAAAGTGCATAGGGAATCCATATTGATGATGAAAAGGTAAAGAAAAAACTAAGGATGGCCAACGCCATCTTCCATAACTGAGTTGGTTGAATTTAAGTGAGGACCACAATGGCAAGAAGCATTCCAACTTCTTACATGTAAGTTATGTTTTACCCTATTTTTCATTTTCCTGATTTTTCTAATACATTCAAGCTAGAATGTGATGCTTCAGGTATAGGCATGGGCGCAGTTCTGATGCAGGAAAGACAACCTATTGCTTACTTTAGTGAGAAGTTAAAAGTTGCACAATTTAATTACTCTACCTATGACAATGAACTCTGGCATTAGTTCGTGCACTCAAAGTGTGGCAACACTATCTTTTTTTCTATAGAGTTTGTCATACACAATGACCACGAATCTTTGAAGTGGTTAAATGGACAAGGTAAGCTAAATAAACGACAAGCTCAATGGGTTGAAATTATTGAATCTTTTCTTTATGTGATCACTAACAAACAAGGGAAAAATAACATTTTAGGTAGTCGATGCATTATCCCAGAGGTAAGCACTTATAATTCAAATGCATGCTACCATTCTTGAGTTTGAACATATCAAAGATTCATATCATGATAACTCAGAGATTTCTGAAATATATACCCATTCTTTGAAAATTACTTTTAATGAGTTCTATTTTGTAGATGGGTTATCTTTTTAACTAAATAGGTTTTGCACTCCATAAAGCTCCTTACTATATTCTCAACTTATGAACCACACTTAGGAGACTTCGTGGATTAGTTTCATGAACCACTTGACATGGTTTTTAAACACTCTTTCTCACCACACACGACTGAAACCATGTAAGCAAGTTATAAATCATTCACAGAGAAATAAAATAAAGGTCAGCGCCATGTTGATTTTCAATCGAAACACCAGATTTCAAGAACGACACATCACATTGATCTATGTAAGTATTTTACTATTTTTTTTCTTTCCACACTTCTAAATCTCTTTCTCTTGAATTTTTAGATTTGTGGATGAACCTTTTGAGGAAAGGGGGAATGATACAAGCACTAGAGTCAATAATGACGACAACGTCTTCTTTTTTGGACTAATATTTCCACTCAAACCTATTAGAAGAATAAAGTCTAAAAGATTCAAAGCATATCTATTTGGTAAGTATAATGTGAGTGAATACTTAAAAGGCTCTAATGTTTCTCCCTTTGATGTTTCATATTCGAGGTTAAATCTTTTTGAAGAGATGGAAGATGATACATGCATCACAAGGTTCATATCAAAGGAAGATGGACTAATGCTTCTAATTGATCCACACGAACAAGCCTTAGAAAAGAAGATCAGAAAAGCAACAGATGTACGAATGCTTTTTGAATGGGATCTTGATGTCATTTGGTCGACATATCTTTTGAGTTATGACCGACTATCTCCTAGCTTTCCAATCATTCTTGAATCACATCAATCAGATGTCAAGAACAACAACGCATGCAAAAATTCCTATACGGGATTAATATGGGATTTTGTAAATATTAAAAAATTTCAATATTTTCATTGATTATTTGTAATATAATTTAATATAAGATGATGTATTATCTTTTAGGATTAGATTTATTATTTTAATAGGAATTAAGATAGAGTTAAAACAATTATCTTTAGCTTATTGTTATTAGGAATTAGGATATTATTGTTATTGTTATTTTTATTATTATTTTCAAGCACTAGTCATAATACAACAAGGACTCCTTCACCCTATATAAAGGATACTCCTCCCCTCATTGTAATCATCAAATTTTATTTTTTTTTATTCAATATAACTAGAGTTCATTTTTGCAAGAATTGATTGCCTTATGCCTTTGAAGCTTATTTTTCTTTTAGTTCTTTTGAGTTCTTGAGAGAGGGATATTCACACTTTGATTTGCCTATTCATTGCAATTAGAAGTGTCGGTTAGAGCCATTTATCGAGTTTTCCTTTTCATTTAGTAGGGTTCAATATGACAATTATCCATCTATTTCCATTATATCCATCGTCATTATAAATATCATCCACGCCACCATCTTTATGATTTGGTTATAAACCCTAATTTGGCTAAGTCATTCTATCTTTAGCAATTCTTTATTTTATGTTTATCTTCCTGGTATTTATTTATCTTTATCAACTTAGTCTTTATTATCTTAATCTTTATTCTTCATTTTTCCAACAACCCTAATCCCTACATTATCCATCTTCCACAACTCCATCATCATCTTCTTCCATTCAATTCCTTATGTTTTCTTCATCGAGTCTAGATCTTTCTAGGTTTGATTCCTCAACAAGAGCAACAATCATTCATATGCTACCTCTTCTCTATCAAGAACACAGTATCACTATACCAGTAGTCAGAAATACACCACTCCATGTACTATTTTGTGCATGCACCATGTACTATGTTGTTCCATATAATGTATCTTTGAAAGTATATTATATACCATATACAATTTTGTGATACGTGCTAATTCTGAAAACAAATATCACTTCACCTCTTGGTAGGCCAGTTGTACATAAGACTCTCAATATGCATGCAATGGGTCGTTTAAAACAATAACATATACTATTCATTTATCTAAAAGTATCAACAAATACTATAATATCAAAATAGCATACACAAGTGCGTTGGGTAGTTAATACTGGAAATCATTCATAAACCATTTAGTAAAACATCATATAAAAGTGCATTGGGCAGTTCATACCCAAAATTATCTAAATACCAATTTTGTGAAACGGTACAAAAATATATCAAAATATTATTTAAAAACTTTTCTTTCCAAATCATTCGAGGTTGGCTCATCGCAAGTCATCCTCATATCACATTTGATAGTATAAAAATAGTAAAGCATTCACCCGGTATACTTAGCTTGTAAACTTTATTAGTAATTAAATTTTCACTCTTGGACTTTTTCCTTAGTTTTAAGCTTGCTTTGATTTCAATTTCGATCACAATCTACATGAACATCATTTCTGAAATATATACTTTTCAAAGTAGGTTAGTATCATTCTAACTTAGGCGCATATTAGGAATAAATCTCCTAAAAAAATTCAATATTAATTCCATTTCACAACATCAATATTGACCTTAATACTTCAAAATGACATTTCAAGTACTTTACTATCCATATCCATTAGTAGCTCACATGACATTTTCAAATTTCACAATTCACCCACTGATATGAATCTAATATGAATTCTTTTAGAATTCATATCAACCTTTCCAATTTATTCAAAATTATATCTTGCCACATAACTTCAATACAAGTACCTAATATCATATTCAAGTATTCCAACAATGCATTCAAGCTTAGTTTGTAACGCCCCGAATCCCAAGTAAGTAATTTTGGGTTAACTTGAGATTTTAAAACGTGCCCAATAAAATTATAGAATAGCTTCGACCAGGTTAAGTATGGAAGTGGGCTTATGATAGGCTCAAATGGAAGAGAGTTAGAACCATTTTAAAATATAAGTGCAAGAGGAGGACTAAAAGAGGCATTATACCCTCTTTTAAATCAAAAGTGGTGGCTTTTATGAATGATGATGCATGTTACCTTAACCACTCCCCTTGTTTTCCTCCATCTTTGTCCCTTTCTTCCTCTCTCTTCTTCTTTTTTTCCTTCCCAATAAAACTAATAAAGGTGAGAACTTGATAGCCTTCCAAGCTTAGTACGAAATTTCCAAGGTAATAATCATAATCTCCTCACCCCCGAGCTTTAATTTGAGCTCCAAATGCCATAGTTTGGCCATAATTACCATAGTTGGGGGTTTAATGGGGGTTTAGGGACCTAGGGATTTATACCTCATTTCTAGTAGATTTGAGTTTATAAAAGTGTTCTTAGACTTATATTAGTTTCATAAACAAGTTAGTAACTCACTTTCCATGTTATATTAGTGAGAGAAGTTGGAGAAGATTCCAAAACCAAAGAAAATGAGAAGCTAACTCTTGGGTGATTTGGAACATTTTTCAGCAACCAAGACTCAAAGGTAACACATTTCAATCCTTCTTATACCATTTATGGATATCTTAATGCATTTACTTAACTTGCATTAGATTTGAAGCATATGACCATGTCCATGGTGAATTTTAGATTAATGTGTTTTAAGCAAGTGAATTTACTCATTATAACCCTAACAAACTCTCATAAGCTTTTAATAACGATTGAGAACCTCAGTAGGGTTGTTGGGGTAATTAGAGAGTGGTTTTCAAGCCCAAACAAGGCAATTATGGGTTTGGGTATTTGTACTAGAAGAATAGTGCTTTTACTATTCTTATGTAGGGCTAAAATAAGGGTTTTGGGGTAGTAGTATCAATACTTATTCATTGAGTATCGATACCGAGGGCCTATCTTGATACTCGCATGAGGGGTTTTAAGAACGAAATTCTAGTGTCCATTTTTGGTATGGGTACTCATGGGAGTATATGTACCAAGGGTAGAGTATTGATACTCCCCATAGGAGTATTGATACGAGGTATTTTCAAAACATCAAAACCCATTTTGGTATGGATACCTAGTTTGGTATTGATACTCTATCTAGGGAGTATTAATACTTGCTTAAGAGTATCGATACTATCCCTTCATCCAAGCCTTAGATTATAGGTATTGTATTGATAATTAAGGGAGAATATCAATACCCATGGGTCAGTACCGATACTGAGGGGCTCAGTATCGGTACCATCGTACAATTTTAGATAAGGAATCTAGGAGAATTAGAGACATTGTTAAGGGACCCAAAAACACCCTAATTATCTTCAATAAAATATCAAGAGAAAATAATATTTATGATCACACCTACAAACCCTATAACTTAGAGAATTATAATACTAGCCTTGTATGATACCCATAAAACAAATTGGATACTCGAGTTACACTAGTAATAGAATAAACAATTGTATGTTAGAATATTTGGACAAAACTAAACTAGTGCAGAAGGCACTTATCTACCAACCAGGGTGTATATTATAATGCCCTGAATCCCAGGTTAGGAGTTTCGTGTTATCCAATTGGGCCTCAGAATACATTTCATTAGTTTATGGAAGGCTTGATCCAAATGGGTTCAAATTCTATTTGGATGAGCCCAATAAGTGTTAAAAAGGGTGTCTTTGATTATGAACCAGATGAGGAAGGGGACTAGTAGGTAATTAGACTATTTTTTAAAACAAAGGATAAAACCCCTTAATTGTTGATGATATCACTGTCTGATTTTCCACCACCTCTTTTTCACCCTTCTTCTTCTCTATTTCTTCATCTTCTTTTCTCTTCAAGAATCAAAAAAAGGTTGAAGCTTTAAGAATTCTAGGTATCCTTTGATAATTCTAAGGTGAGAATAACATTCTACATTTCCCAAGCTTTCTTTCAAGCCCCTATTTGCAATGTTTTGTTTAGTTACCCAAAAACATGTTATAATGGGGTTTAGGAAGCCAAGGATTTCTAACTTGTTTTAGGAAGATTTAAGTTCATGGTAATATTTTTAACCTAATTTCAAGTATTTAAATGAGTTAGTAACTAATTTCCCTTGCCTTGATTAGTGATGGAGAATGGAGTGAGTTCTAAAGCAAGAGGCAAAGAGAAACTAGTCATTCGGTGAGTTCTAAATTGTCCATACCACATGTAGGTCATTAAATGTGCATATAAGGTTAGTTTTGTTCATGAAGCATTTTAGAGTAAATCCATGGTAAATTTTGTATTTGATGTTCGTAAGAATGGAAGGTGACTCCGTAATTTCATGCCCAAAACAGGGTACTTCAGGTCATCAGTATCGGTACTGAAAGAACAATATTGATAATATTCTTTGTGAATGGTAAAAACAAGGGCATTTCGTGAGGGTAGTATCGATTAGTATCGATACTCTCTCAAGTAGTATCGATACTCGTGGTCTGATTTTGATACTCAAGGGGTGGTGTCGATACCGTTAGTAAGTTAAGGATTCCAGTATACAATGACTATTGATACCTAGGGTAGTATCGATAGTCCCTACAAGGGTATCGATACTGAGGTATTTTTCAAAACGTCGAAGCCATTTTTGGTATTGGTACTCGGAGTAGTATCGATACCCACCTATAGGAGTATCGATACTCCCATAAGAGTATTAATATTTAAGGTTTTTCCCAAAAATCAAATCTGTTTTTTTGTAAATATACTTAGGGTGAGTATCGATTCTAAGGGTCACTATCGATATTATTGGCACAGTATCGATACCATCGTCATATTTTGGGCAGTTTGGTTCTTTTGGTTTGAGTGACAAAATTTGGATGCTTGAAGGTCGTATAAGCTTTATCTATCTGAAAACAAGTGCAAACAATTAAATTAACTAAATTCTCACATAGAAATTGAACAAGTTAGGATGACATAAGATTATCCATTGTGTGATACTCGAGAAATAGTTAGGACACTCGAGTTACTCTAGAATTATGATGATCATCCTCTTTATGAAATATTTGTATATTGTTTAACCAATTACGCATCCGATGCACATAAAATTCTGGATCATACCCCAGTGCTTGAATAGGTTCGGGAAATGAGCTTCCGATGCACATAAAATTTTGGTCATCACCCCGATCTCTCGATTATCTGAGATAGACTAGGGCTATAAGTTTTGATGCACGTAAAATTCCAGTTCATACCCCGGAGATATCACGTTTCTAGATAGGTTGGTATGTTGTTTGAGATACACATAAAATTCCTTCGACCACATCACTAGGCCTATCTCATGTTTGTTGATGTACTTTTACATATTCATGACTTTACGCACTGGTATATTCATGTAATGAATGCATGAAGTGTTGCATAGTTATTTTCGTGGAATTGAGCTTTTGAGCTCAGTGTTTAGAATGTGTTTCTGTGTGCAGGTCAGTATAGGATCGATGATGAGCCTATTGTATAGATACATTCCGGAGCAAACATTTCTCAAAGTATGTCTTGAGTTATTTAGAGGGCATGTATTTATGTGGACCATGTATTTATTTTAGTCATAACTCTATTTCGATTTAAAATGTGTTGGTTCTATTTGAACTTATTGGGAGACTCCTACATTTTGTAAACTATGATTTACGATTTTATTTATGTCATGGTAAATAATTATGGATGTTTTTGCAAATGATTTGAACGAAAAATTTTGGGTAGCCATTTTGGTGGTTTGTGTAATGCTTTAACCATATGATCTTCAGGTCAGACCGGATTAGGGTGTTATATTTAGTGGTATCATAGCGTTCAGGTTTACACATTCCTAGAACCTACGGGTCAAAGTCAGTAAGCGTCTGTGTGAGTACATGCCCCTAGAGTGTCAAGAATACTTAAGTTTCTGGAATGACGATAGTGACATCTCTTTACTTTCTAATTACAGACTTAGATCATGGTAGATAGAACCGCTCCTAGTCATGAGGGTCGGGAAACGAGTCGTGACTCCCTTGCTAATGATACAAGTGACGAGTTTGTCATGGATTCTAAGTACGAGATACCAGAGGATGCTAGAGTTGACCAAGGGACCTTATTCCATGATATGACTTTGACTCATAGACAGATTGTCAGCGCTATTTAGAATACTCCCGTTATGACACCTCTGCCACCCGTAACTCCTGTTCAACCTGTGGTAGCACCTCAGGAGTCCCTGTTCGAAGGTCTCCAACGGTACAAGTCTACTAATTTCTATGGATTTAGGAACGACAACCCCATCTCTACAGATCAATGGCTCAGGGAGACACTCTGTACTTTGCGTTAGTTACACCTCTCCCCCGAGGGCAAGCTTGAGAGTGTCACCGCCCTCTTAAAAGGTGATGCAATCGACTAGTGGGAGACCATATAAATAGTAATAGAGCTAGAGATTCCCACAGGGTAGTACTTCCTATCTGAGTTTAAAGGGAAGTACATAGGATAAGCCCAGGCATATGAGTTGGGGGACCAGTTAGTACGTTTGACTCAGGGAGACGAGATTGTATGGGAGTTTGAGAAAGAGTTCCCCATATTGAGTCTGACAACTTCATAAAACACTATATTTAAAACCTTTTTATTTAAGTTATTAGTTGTCTTAAGGCACATATAGGTTTATATAGATGCATTTAGGAACATAAATTACATTTGGTGGTTTATGTTTGTCGTGACATATTATTTTGTAAATGGTGTTGTTTTACGAGGAAGATTATATTTTGTTGATTATGTGTAGGTTGAAGAAGCAAAGGGTGAGCATGGAGAATTGCCACAACATTCTCGGATGGTGATCAAAGGAGAATTGCCAAGGAAATTTGGGATGACTCCAATGCATAAAAAAATACAAAAATGAAGAAGATATTTTTATGGGAGCTACCAGTTGTCCAGCACTCATGTTTTTTCTGCTCCAACCACCAAGGAGGGGACCATTACCACCTTTGTATCCATTTTCACACGAGGGGAATGTACCCTATGGTACTATGGGAATTTTAACACTAAAACCTAGGTCATTTCCTAGTATAAATAGAAAATGTGGCCACAAAAATTAGAAGATGACTCTTTAAGGGAATAGTACGCTAAGGAAGAGACGGCTGAAAGTTCTCAACTTTCTTTCCCCTTTCATATTTTCAAAGGGCACCTCCATATCTAAGCTAGAGGGAGTGACGAGCTAGACTTCTGAGAGGAGCTGGCACATTAAGGTGTCGTTCGTGGTGGTCTAAAGAGTAACCCGCAGTACGCGTTGGGAGTTTCCTCCATCCTTATGCCTTTATTTTCCTTTGATTACTTGGGTTATATGGAACGGATTATTCTTTCAATTATTTCGAAACCTACCATGAACTAAACCTTATATGGTATGGGTTTTGATGGATGATTAAGAATTTTCTTTAGTGAATGATTTGACGTTTTATGTTTATCTATTTGTTTTACTCATTGTGGTTAATAACTTAGGATTATAAGAGCTATGAGACTAGACTTTTTTTAGGTAAAACACTTAGTATTCGAGAGAAACTAGGTGAAAGATCCTTAGTGTTCAAGAGAATCTAAGGGACAATCAACATGAGCAATGGGTTTTAGCTACTAACTAAGACCTAATCCCCCTTAGAGATAAGGATAGGATTTGAGCTTATTCGATAGGTTAGATGTTGCTTCTCAGGCCGAGAGGATTTGCCATGGCATTTTTATCTGTCAGGTTCCATGACTAGAGATAGCATAGGGGCACTCTTAGTAAACTTTGTCAAGCAAATAGACCATAGAAGTTTGAATCATTTGTTAGAGTACGCACAAAGACTAATCATAAGATGATTGTTATGATACATTTTATTTACCAATTTTATTAAATAAAGGCATTGCCACTATTATTTTTAGTTATATATATGTGTCTAACATAAACTAAAAATAATAAAGTCCATATAATAATATGATTATTATTAAATATCCTTAGTCGAATATTATTATGGGTATGGACAATAATAATATGTTTAAGACTAATGTGTTATTGATTGATGACAATGAGTTGTCATTGACATAGAGATATCAGAATCGATAAATGAATATATTGTTAGAAAACAATGTATTGGATTGACCCACCATGAGTATATGCATTGGATTATTATGTGATGATCTTGATATTGCTCATGGTGACAACTATATGTATGATCCTCAGACTTGAGATCATTAGTTTCTCCACATATATTGTTGTATGTTTTTATACAGTTAAACATGTTTCGTAACTGGTTACACTATAAAGATTGATATTAAACATATCTCAATATGTGTAGTGGGGTGTGAATGATTAAGATTGGATTTTTTTCTTCCTACATAATAGGAGATATTTCACAAACCACTTGATTGAGTGAGACTAAAAATGCATGGCCATGCTCGAATAAGTTGATATGAGATATCACAGATTATTCGTTGATTATAGTCTACTTTAAATATCAAGAAAGAATAGATGGGTCATACAAGTGTGACTATTCCAAGACTTGTGCCTATCCAAGATATAAAAGGAAAAAATGATGTAATACATAAAAGAGTTAGTCATAAAGATGATATGTTCAATCATGATTTCTTGTAACTTAGGTGACAATGATATATTGCTAGATGTCACTCATTGTTTGTAATATTAGAATGGTTTTAGTAATTACTACTAATGGTACAAGAACCTACAGGGTCACACCCTAGTGTTGAAATGACCAAATATTAAACCAACTTTATTGTATAATTTAGTGTACAATAATTAAAGAATATAATTTGAATTAATATATGTATATTTGTTATACATATAATTTAATTATCCCGAATATAATAAGTAAACATTAAAAGAATGTAATTTTAGATTACAACTCTTTTAATGAATATTTAATTCGAAATAATTAAATAAAATTTTAATAAATTCATAATTACAAACCCTAAAGGTTAGGGTAACTCCTATATAAAATGATAAGCAAGGGTCTAGCAGTTGCTTTTATCATTTAGCCAATTTTCTTAAAATTGTTTTAAAAAAGTGAAAATATTTTCTCTCAATCGGATGAACTGAGTAGAGGTCAAGACGTTTTCGTGGAGCCATACGATTTGAATCGTTCATGATGACTATTATCATTTCTGCAATCTAGTTGTTTTCAAGGAAACCAATGTAAGTAATTGTATCCCTTCCTCCCGATTTCAATTTTATCGTACATGGATCGCTGGTGAGAGCGTCGAGTTTGTTTTCGCTATGCCATGGGGTGCACCGATGGTCTCAACATCATTCTAAGAGGCAAGGCTCAGGATTCCTTAGTAACCCCACCATTCATTCCCGCAGTAGCTTGTCATATGAGGATTATTAAGTTTGCTTACTTATTTTTGAATTCTGAACTTGTTTTCCTTTGAATTTTTAGTTGTTTATAGTTCAATTACATATTCAATTGTCATGACATTTCAATTTACTAAATTGCCATCATATTTTCACAATATCATTAGACCCCCTTCAGCACATATTCCATTTTGCCATCACATTGTTATTTCTGCATACCACCACATTAACTATACTTAGATTAATTAGTATTAGTGCTTTAACTTAACTTGCAATTTCCTCCAATCCTCGTTGGAATGATACTCACTCACTCTTTATTACTTGTACGACTGTGTATACTTGCACATAATTTGCGACCAATTCATAGTACTTACAACACGCAACATGTTCTTGGCACCATTTCCAGGGATTGATATTTGGAAGTTTAACGGTTTTGTTATAACATTTTTATTTTACTTTGTTTATTAATTTTTGTCTATAGTTGTATTTTTTATTTTCTTTGTTTTCATTTTTCATGCTTTGCCATTCCATGACCAGAAGGATTGTTGAGGAACCTCTACATCCTCTAGTACCTGAGATTGAACATTTATTTAGTAGAAGATGACGTGCTATACGTGCTAATAAAGCCATGCACGACATTCAGAACTAAGGAGTTTTGCGAGTGCAAGATCCAACAGATCCAAATGTTGTTGCAAATCAAAATGATGGATTGTACCTCTGCCTAGAATTATTCAGGATCACTTAACTCCTATCTTGGATGATCTCAATCTAGGGATTATAGCTCTCGATATTTAAGCATCCTACTTTGAGATCAGACCAGTCATGTTCAACATATTGAACTCAATGGGATAATTTAGTGGCATGTCTTATGAAGATGCAAGGCAACACATTCGTGCCTTCTTGGAAGTTTGTGATTCATTTAGTCAAGAAAGAGTGAATGAAGATGTGTTTATGCTTAAATTATTTCCTTATTCTTTGCATGACGGAGCGAGGGCTTAGTTAAGTGGAATCTCATCCAGGTCGATGGAATCTTGGGATGATATATGTAAAAGCTTTTTGTTGCGGTATAATTTGCAGAACATGAACACTCAACTCGGAAATGACATAGCATCTTTCCGTCAAGCTGATGATGAGTCTATGTATAAGTGTTGGGATCGCTATAAGGGATTGTTTTGAAAGTGTACTAATAATGGATTTCAGGATTGTACTCAGGTTGTGATGTTTTACAATAGAGTCAATGCACCCACCAGGAAGATGCTAGATGCCTCAGAAAATGGCGCTTTGTTAGACAAGTCACCTAAAGAGGTATTTGACATCCTTGATAGGATTGCAAACAATGATTAGCAGTTTTCCTCTTCAAGTCTTGGAACAGGAAGGAGATCACCGGGGACATTTGAGCTAGATGCTAAGGACTCGGCCCAACTCTTAGATATCACAAATATGATGAAGAACTTGTAACGCTCCAATAAGGTGAACGAAGTGAAAGTTGCCAGCTCTGTATGTTTCTTATGTCGTGTCAATCACCATTAGAATAAGTGCCCTGAAAATCAAGAATCCATTAACTACGAGGGGCATTAAAATCGAAGCAACAACAATCCCTACTCCAACACGTACAACCCAGGCTGACGTTAACACCCAAATTTCTCATGGGGAATCAAGGATCCAGTAATGCTAGTCATTCTTCTCAGCAACAGAATGTAAAAGAGCCCCAAGGTTTTCAAACAAATATACCTTGGCATAATTCTAATAAGGGGAAGCGTCTTTATCAAATACAAGTTCTCTAGATACTACTATACAAGAATTTATAGCAAACATAAAGACAATGCTGCAAGATCATTCTACAACTATCAAAAATCAAGGAACATTGTTGCAAAATCACAACTCATCTTTGTGAGCTTTGGAGGGTCAGGTTGGCTTAATTGTTGTTGCATTACAAGAACGCCAGCCAGGTCGCCTACCAAGTGACAATGAAGTCACTACCTTATGAATGTGCAAGCATAATCGGAATTTCCAGAAGAGACACTTAAGAAGAAGGAAAAAGATGAGGGCACAACTAGTGAGCCTACTGAGGGAGCAGACAAAAATTCCACAGCAAAAGTAGTTCCCACACCATTAGTAGAAGATGTTAGATCCCCACTAGTCTTCCCTCAAAGGTTGAAAAAAGCATAATGATGATGTCAAGTTCAAGAAGTTCATTGACATTCTCGACCAGCTTTATATCAATGTCCCACTCCTGGAGGCCATTGATCAAATGCCTGCATATGCTAAATTTCTCAAGAAAATTGCCACCATGAAGAGAAAAGTTGAGAAGTTTGAGACAATTGCCATGGCAAAAGAATTCTTCTCTGCATTGAGCAAGTTTTATTATTCTATATTCTATATGAGACAACTATATTGGGAAGGCACTATATGACATTGGATCAAGTGTGAATCTAATGCCTAACTTCAATGCTTTTGAAGCTTGGGATGGGAAATGCAAGACCTACCTCTGTTATTTTACAACCATCCGACCGATCCCATGTTCGCTCCGAGTGAATGATCGAAGATATCATAGTGAAGGTGGATAAATTTGTGTTTCCAATCGACTTTCTTATACTTGATTGTGATGTTGATGCCAATGCACCCATAATTTTAGGGAGACATTTCCTAGCCACAGGTCGCATCCTTACTAATTATGATAAGGGTGAACTCACTATACAAGTAGCCGATCAAAGTGTGACCATGAATATCTTTCGTTCTCTCAAGTATGTGGATGGTTATGAGGAATGTCAGAGCATTCTGGAAATAGACTTAATGATAGAAGAGGAAGTAGAACAAATTTACCACAATAATCTCATACAGCTGGAAGAGTATAAAAAGCTCACTAAAGTGGACGATAAGAAGAGACTGAGGAATTTTCCTTGGAGGTACATCAGTCTAGCTAACTCTTAGCTAGACCAGGTCTATGCTTTAAACCTCTTGATTTTGATGAATTTACTTCTCCTAAGCTCTCACTATATCATGTGCCTACCTTAGAGATGAAAACTTTTCCATAGTATCTCAAATATATTTACTTGGATGATAATGAAACATTATCGGTGATTATCTCCTCTAGTCTTAGATCTGATCAGGAGCAAAGTTTGCTAATTTTTTTAACCCAGCATAAGAAAGTGTTAGGATAGACGATGATAGACTTGAAGAGGATAAGTCTGACCATTTGCATGTACAAAATTCTGTTGGAAGAATGTCATGGCAATTCCATAGAGCCATAGAAAAGGTTAAAACCTATCATGAAGAAGGTTGTCATAAAAGAGATTATTAAGTGGCTTGACAATGGAGTGATTTACCCAATATCTAGCAGTTTGTGGGTAAACCCGGTACAATGTGTCCCCAAGAAATGAGGCACAACTGTGGTGAACAGTGAAGACAATGAGCTCTTACGCACGCGCACCGTCACTGGATAGAGGATTTGTATGGATTACCGTAAGCTCAACAGGCTATAAAGAAAGACCATTTTCCTCTACCTTTCATCGATCAAATGCTTGATCGATTGACGGGTAAAGCGTATTATTGCTTTCTAGATGGATATTTGAGGTACAACCAAATTGTCATATCACCGGAGGACCAAGAAAAGACAACATTCACATGTCCTTATGACACTTTTTCTTTTTGAAGAATTCTCTTTGGTCTATGTAATGATTCATCAACTTTTCAAAGATACATACAAACCATTTTCTCTGACATGGTCGAAGATTTTCTAAAAATTTTCATGGATGATTTCTCCGTCTATAGAGACAGATTTGAAAAAAGTCTCGGCAATCTGGCAAAGGTTCTGAAGTGTTGGGAAGAGGCTAACCTTATGTTAAATTAGAAAAAATGTCACTTCATGGTGACTCAAGGCATTGTGTTAGGCCACAAGATTTCACTCAAAGGCATTGAGCTTGATAAAGCTAAAATTGAGGTGATTGAGAAGTTGCCTCCATCAATATTTCTCAAGGGCATTAGGAGTTTTCTTGGACACGCTGGTTTCTATAGGAGGTTCAATAAGGACTTCTCCAAAATTTCTAATCCCTTGTGTACTTTCCTATTGCAAAATCAGTCTTTTTTGTTTGATAAATTTTGTCATAGTGCATTCACGGAGCTGAAGCAGATCCTTATCTCAATGTCTATTATTGTTCCTCCTAAATGAACGTTTCTATTCGAGTTGATGTGCAATGCAAGCAATTTTGCCGTAGGAATAGTGTTGGGACTATGTCGAGGTAAAATATTCCATGTTATTTATTATGCTACCCACACATTGAATGATGCACAACTTAACTATACACCCCTAAGAAAGAATTACTTGTCGTGGTATTTACGTTTGATAAGTTTGGTGCATACTTGATAGGCACCAAATTTATTGTTCATATTGATCACTTATCCATCAAATACTTAGTGAATAAGAAGGATGTCAAACCTAGACTTATTAGGTGAATACTACTCTTGCTAGAATTTGACTTAGAGGTTGTAGATAGGAAAGGCACTAAGAACCAAGTTGTTGACCATCTCTCTAGGCTAGAAAACAATTCAGAATGTTATGACAATTTGAAAATTAAAGAAGAATTACTTATGAGAAAATATTATATGCCACAACAATTTTTGGTACGCTCACATTGTTAATTTCTTGTTAGTGGTATTTTGCCTTATTACATGAATAGCCAGAGAAAGAGGAAATTCAGGCATGATGTGAGATTCAATTTTTGGGATGAGTCATACTTGTTCAAGCGGTGTGCCAACCAGATAATCCAAAGGTGTGTACCCAAAGAGGAGCAAAAAGGAATTTTATATCATTGTCACACGGGTCCATGGGGAAGCCACTTCGGAGGTGCAAGGATTGTTGCAAAGGTCCTCCAATCAGGTTTTTATTGGCTTACCCTTTCCAAGAATACTAATGCATTTTAAGAAGGCTTGCGATAGATGCTAACGCACAGGAAACATCTCCAGGTGACATGAAATGTCATTGCAAAATATCTTTGAGATATAACTTTTTGATGTGTGGGGTATCGAATTTATGGGATCATTCTCATCTTTATTTGGAGACTTATATATCTTTTTGGTAGTGTTCTATGTTTTCAAGGGGGTTGAAGCAATTTCCACGCCAAAGAATGATTTAAATGCTTAAGTTCCTACATAAGTACATCTACACAAGATTTGGTGCACCTAGAGCTATCAATAGTGACAAAGGTACCCACTTTGACAACAATTTAATTGCTAAAGCATTACAGAGGTATAGGTGCAGTATAAAATTACCATGGCATATCACCCCCCAAAACCAATGAGCAAGCCAAAATCTAAAATCGCAAGATCAAGTAGATTCTGGAAAAGGTGGTGAACCCCAAGAGGAAAGACTGGTCACCAAAGCTTGATAAAGCGCTCTAGGTGTACCGTACAACACTTAAGTCCCCGCTAGGAATATCCCCATTTAAATTGGTACATAGAAAAGGGTACTATCTCCCGGTTGAGTTGAAGCACAAAGCCTATTGGGTTATCAAGAGACTCAATTGTGATGCTCAATTAGCTGGTGAACGAAGATATTGGAACTCAATGAGATGGAGGAGTTTATGGAAGCTTATGAAAATACCAAGCTATACAAGGAAAATACCAAGAAGTAGCATGATCAAGCTCTTTTTCCACGATATTTTCATATTGGTCAACATGTTATACTCTACAATTCAAGATTGAAACGCTTCCTGGGAAAGATCAAATCAAGATGGTCTGGACCATTCGAGGTACACCAAGTATACCCCTACGGAGTTGTAGAAATCAAGAGTCTGGATGATGGAACAATTTTCAAAGTCAACGTCTAATGTTTGAAGGCATAAACTAGAGCCCCCATTGTGCGAGACAATCCAACATTCTACTTGCAGAATGACTAAGTTTGAAAATGCCTTGATATTTTACTTTTACTCTTGTTCATAAATAACATGTTTTCTTTATTTTATTTTTCAGTACTTTATTTATTTTAATTAATTTGCATGTGATTTTAGGCATGGATTGGTTTTCAAAACACGATGTTATTTTGAAGTGCAAGGTGAGACAGCTTATAATTTGCAAGGACAACAAGACCAAGGTAGTGATGACCAGCGAGATATCGGGTTACACTACCATCATTTTTTCCACTGTTAGGACTTATAGATTATTGAGTCAAGGATGTGAAGACTTTTTAGCTCATGTTGTGGAAACGCGAGCTTCTGTTTTGACTCTTGAGGATAGTCATATAGTACGAGAGTTCTTTGATTTATTTTTGGATGAACTATTGGAGTTTCCACCTGATCATAAGGTTGAGTTCAGTAATGAGGTATTCTCAGGTTTAGCTCTGGTGTCTACTTCTCCCTATCGCATAGCATCAATAGAGCTGGAGAAATTAAAGAAACAAATCCAAGAGTTGTTGGAAAAAGGTTTCATTCGACCGAGCGTTTCGCCTTAGAGAGTGTTGACCTTTTTCATCAAGAAGAATGATGGTTCAATAAGGTTATGCATCGACTACCAATAATTTAATAAGTTGATTTTTAAGAACCCCTACCCTCTACCCAGAATAGATGATATCTTCGACTATTTTAAAGGAGCATGTGTGTTCTCTAATATATACTTGAGGACATGGTATTACCAATTAAAAATCAAGGATGTCGGCATAGCCAAGGCAGCTTTAAGGACAAGGTACAACCACTATATGTTTCTCATAATTCCATTTGAACTCACCAATGCTCTGATGGTATTTATGGATTGGATGAATTGAATCTTTTATCCCTATCTAGATCATTTTGTGGTGTTTTTATCAATGATATACTTGTGTATTCCCTGTCTGAGGAAGAGTATGACCAATATCTCTACATCGTTCTGAAGACACTTCTAGAGTGTCAATTATATGCCAAGTTCAGGAAGTGTGAATTTTGGTTGACAAAAGTTATATTTCTAGGTCATGTAATAACAGCAGACAATATTCGAGTAGATCCCCAAAAATTCCAGGTAGTATTAGAGTAGGAACCGCCTAAGAATATATTTGAGGTGTGTAGTTTCTCAGGCCTCATAGAGTACTACCATCGCTTCGTCAAGGGTTTCTCGATGATAATGGTGTCGTTGACCAAGCTATTATAAAATGGAGTTCCTTCCATATGAAACACGAAGTATCAAGAGAGTTTTAACCAATTGAAAGAGATACTCACTCAAGCTCTCATTTTGACTCAACTGGAATCAGGTAAAGACTTCATCATGTTTAGTGATGCGTCACTAAACGGTTTAAGATGCATCTTGATGCAAGAAGGGAAGGTAATGGACTATGTGTCTCATTAACTCAAGCCTCATAAGAGAAAATATGCTACCCATGATTTGGAACTTACAGCGATGGTTTTTGCATTGAAGATTTGGAGACACTACTTGTTTAAGGAGAAGTGTCACATCTTTACAGACCACAAAAGCCTTAAGTACTTACTAACCCAGAAAGAGTTGAACTTGAGGTAGCGTAGATGAGTAGAGCTACTAAAGGATTATGATTGCGTGACCGACTATTATCTTGTCAAGGCTAACATTGTTGCAGATATGTTGAGCAGGAAATCTATATTGAAGTTGCAAGCCTTGCTTGTGTGTTTAAGCTTGAATGACTTGGGTTGTTTGTTAACCGAGATATGGTTTGAAACTGAGTTAGTAAGTGAAGTTAAGAGGTTGTAGATTACAGATGATCCATTTAAGACCCGAGTAAAGCAAGTCCCACAAGGAGAAGCTCCAAGTTATAAGTTACGCGATGAGAGCATGCTATACTTTAGAGGTCAATTATATGTGCCTGTAGACCAGCAACTGTGTGACAAGATCCTACACAAAGCACATTTTACCCCCCTTTAGTCTATCCTGGTAGCAAAAAAATGTATCAAGAGCTCCAAACATTGTATTGGTTGTCGACCATAAAGATTGAAGTATCTGAGTTTGTTTCCAAGTGCTCGGTGTGTTAGCAAGTCAAGACACAACATCAGGTTCCCTCAGTATTACTACAACCAATTCAAATGCCGTAATGGAAATGGGAAATAATGACTAAGGACTTCGTAACCAGCTTATCGATGACAAGATTTAGGTATGATGTTGTGTGGCTTGTAGTGGACTGATTAACCAAATTGGCTCATTTTTCGTTTTGGATGGATTACACTTTAAAGAGATTGTCGTAGTTGTACATCAACAAAGTAGTGAGGCTACATGGAGTTTCTATTTCGATTATATCCGACAGAGATCTATATTTCACCTCACGATTCTGGAAAGAACTAAATAAAGTTTTCGTACTAAGCTACATTTCAGCATCGCCTTCTATCCTCAGACATACAAACAATCTGAATGTGTTATTCAAATCTTCGAAGATATGCTCAGGTGTACCATTTTAGACCTTGAAGGTAGTTAGGAGGATCATTTTCCATGGTGGAGTTCACATATAACAATAGTTATCAGGCTAGCATCCAGATGGCTCCGTATGTAGCCCTATATGGACTTAAATATAGAACCCCATTGTGTTGGACAAAGCTTAGTGATGGTAAGATTGTAGGTCCTAATTTGATTCAAGAAAGTGAGAAAAAAGTTTAGTTGATTCAGAGTCGGTTGAAAGAAGCTTCGGATAGAAAGAGGTCGTATGTTGATATTTAGTTTATAGTAGGAGACAAAGTGTTTCTCAAGGTTTCCCCATGAAAAAGGTACTCCGGTTTGGGCATAAAGAAAAGTTAACTTCACGTTTCATAGGACCCTACGAAGTGTTGGAGAGAGTAGGACCAATAGCTTATCATTTGGTTTTACCTCCAAAGTTAGAACGCATCCACAATGTGTTTTAAGTGACCATACTTAGGTGATATCGATCTGATCCATCCCAAGTCATACCCTTTGAGCAAGTTGAAGTGAGTCAAGACCTGACATACAAGGAAGAACCACCAGAGATGTCAAAGAATTGAGAAATAAGAGAATACCATTGGAAAAAGTTTTGTAGAGAAACCATGGTGCAGAAAAGGCGACATGGGAACCTGAAGAGGATATAAAACTTCAGTATCCTTACATCTTCTATTTAGGTATATTTTGAGGATGAAATTTCTTCTAAGGATGGGAAATTGTAACAACCCTAATCTCGTGTTAGGAGTTTTGGGTTATCCAATTGGGCCTTAGAATACATTTTCTTAGTTTATAGAAAGCTTAACCCAAATGGGTAATTGAGCTTGGACGAGCACAATAAGTGTTAAAAAGGGTGTATTTGATTATGAACCAAAAGAGGAATGACTAGGAAGGTAATTAGACCATTTTTTAAAACAAAGGCTGAAACCCCTTAGTTGTTGATGATATCATCGTTTGATTTTCCCCCCTCTTTTTCACGCCCAAGCTTGTTTTCTTCCTCTCCATTTCTTCATCTTCTTTTCTCTCCAAGAATTAGACAAAGGTTGAAGGTTTAAGAATTCTAGGCATCCTTTGAGAATTCTAAGGCAAGAATCACATTCTATATCTCTCAAGCTTCCTTTCAAGTCCCAATTAGCAAGTTTGGTTTAGTTTTCCAAAATTAGGTTTTAATGGGGTTTTAGGAAGCCAAGTATTTTCATCTCGTTTTAGAAAGATTTAAGTTCATGGAAACATTTCTAACCTCATTTCAAGTATTTCAATTAGTAACTCATTTATCTTGCCCTGATTAGTGAAAAAGAAGGGAGAGAGTTCCAAAGCAATAAGTAAAGAGAAGCTAGTCCTTGGGTGAGTTAAGGACATTTTTCAATAGCTTGGAATCAAGGTAACACGTTTCTAACATATGCATACCACATGTAGGTTGTTAAATGTGCTTATAAGGTTAATTTTGTTCATGAAGCATGATAGAGTAAATCCATGGTAAATTCTATATTTTATGTTTGTAAGTATGAAAGGTGACTCCTTTTGACTCCTAGGACCTCAAAAAAGACTCTAATAATGCGTGCTAGCCTTAGTTTAACAAATGGGTGACTTTTGGATGCAATTTCGTGCCAAAAATAGGACACTTCAGGTTGTCAGTATCGGTACTAGAAGAACAATACCAATATTGTTTTTCATGAAGGGTAAAAACAAAGGCATTTTGTGAGGTTAGTATCAATACTCTCTCAAGGAGTATCAATACTCTCTAAAGAGGTATCGATATTCGTGGTCTAATTTTAATACTTAAGGGGTGGTATCAATATTGGTGGTAAGTTAAGGATTCTAGTGTGCAATTTTAGTATCGATACTTCTATAAGTATCTATACCCAGGGTAGACTATCGATGCTCCCAATAGGAGTATTGAAACTGAGGTATTTTTTAAAACATCAAATCCATTTTTTGGTATTAATACTCAGGGTAGTATCAATATCCACCAATAGGAGTATCGATACTACCATAAGAGTATCGATACTAAATGTTTTTATCAAACATCGAATCTATTTTTTGTATTGGTACATAGGGTCAGTATCGATAATGCTAGCACAGTATCGATACCATCATAATATTTTGGGCAATTTGGTTTTTTTGGTTTGGGTGATCAAATTTGGGTGCTTGGAGGTCGTATAAGCTTTATGTATCTAAATACAAGTGGAAACAATTAAATTAACTAAGTTCTCACCTATAAATTAAGCAAGTATGATGGAATAAGATTGAGCATTGTGTGATGCTCACTAAACGATTAAGACACCCAAGTTACTTTAGAATTATGAAAATCATCCTCTTTGTGAAATATTTGGATATTGTTTGACCAGGTATGCATTCGATGCACGTACAATTCTAGATCATACCCCAATGTTCAAATAGGTTTAGAATATGAGCTTCCAAAGCACCTAAAATTTCGATCCTCACCCCATATCTCGAGCATCCGAGATAGACTAAGGCTATAAGTTTCGATGCATGTAAAATTCTAGTTCTTACCCTAAAGCTATCATGTTACCAAATAGGCTGGTATGTTGTCCGAGATGCACGTAAAATTCCTTTGACCACATCACTAGGCTTATCTCATGTATGTTGATGTACTTTCGCATATTCATGACTTTACACACCGACATGTTCATGTAATGAATGCATGTAGTATTTTATAGTTATTTTCATGGCACTGAGCTTGTGAGCTCAACATTTGAAACGTGTTTCTGTGAGTAGGGTAGTAGAGGATCAACGAGGAGCCTATCGTGAAGCTATATTCCAGACCAGACGATTTTCAAAGAATGTCTTGAGTTACTTAGAGGGCATGTATTTATGTGGACCTTGTATTTATTTGAGTCATAACTCTATTTCAATTTACAATGTATTGGTTGTATTTGTACTGATTGGGAGTCTCTTGCATTTTGTAAACTGTGATTTACGATTTTATTCATGTGGTGGTAAATGATTATGGATGTTTTAGAAAATGATTTGAACAAAAAAATTTGGTTTAGCCATTTTGATGGTCCATGTAATGCTTTAACCGTACGAAATTCGGGTCGAACCAGATTAGTATGTTACATAGATACCCCAAGTACTTGAAAGGAGTTGGTTGGTAGGGCAAATTTTTTGATGTAGAAATTCTAAAACTCACCCTAGGCAGGCTAAAGTGGTGTGTCTCTGAGATGTAGTGAAACCCTCCGACCACATCTTGATGCCTACCTCTATGTGTATGTTTAGTTTAGCATACTTGTATGCTAATGGTTATGTTTACTAGCATGGGCATATTGAGGAAACATGTAGTTTAGTTTTATTATTAGTGTAGAACTAAGCTTAGCATTTGAAATTTGTTTCCCTGCGTAGATTCGTAGGTAGAGCGTTTGAAGAGCCATCACATAGACCGTCTTCCAGATCGGCGTGAGCTTTTTAGTACGTCTCCAGTATATTTTAAGTGGGTATGTAATGTATATGAATCCTTTTATTTTCGAGTCGTAATTTTACTTTTAAGACCATTGTTAAGCTTCAATTGAACTTATTTTGGGGGTTCTCATACTTTGTAAATTAAATACTATACATTTATTTATTATTATCATTATGGATTAATTTTTAACTGGATTTTTATGTCGTTTTAAAAGAAAAATTGGGTAAGCCTCTTTGGTGGTCTGTATGACGCCTTGGTTCATGAATATTTGGGTCATACTAAATTAAGACATTACATTTAGTGGTATCAGAGCATTAGGTTTAGTCGTTCCTATGACCCGTGGGTTAGAGTATTGATATGTACTTTTGTGTCTGGAATAGCTATAATGACCTCTTTTTTCCTTGTTATTTCAGAGTAAAATTATCGATGATGGTTCAGCCCTAGTCATGAGGGTAGAGAGGAGAGTCATACCTCTTTAGTAGCCGACTCTAAGGATTAGTTTGTTCTAGACTCAGGGTTTGAGATTTTGGGAGATATTGGGGTCGACGAAGGAACTTTTTTTAGAGATTTGAATGTGACTTTGAGGAATATAATAGTGGGGGCCATCGCTAAGACTTTTGTTGCATTACCTCCTCCTCCTGCACCGCCAGCCCCTCAGGTGGTACGACCATATAAGTTCTAGTCGAGAAACTATGTCGATATAAGATGACCAACTTCTTTGCCTCAGGGTACGATGACCCCGTTACGACGTATTAGTGGCTCAGAGAGATACTCCGTACACCCCGATAGTTGCACTTGACCCCCAAGGATAATTTAGAGTGTGTCACCTCCTTGTTGAAAGGTGATTCCATCGACTGGTGTGAGACGATCGACTTAAGTATGGAACCTGAGAGATCGATGTGAGATTTTTTTCTTATCATAATTCATAGAGAAGTATATTTGGGAGGCTCATATGGACGACCTGATGGTACATTTTCTCCATCTGAGACAGGGAGATCGATCAATGATGAAGTACGAGAGAGTTTTTTTGGTAAAGTCGATATGTGCCAGAGTTAGTAGCACCTGAGTACCACCACTGAAGGAAGTTCATGGAGGGCCTCTTTCTACCTTGCTACTGACCCACATAGAATCTTCATCGAGTTGACTCGCCAGGAGAAAGTGATCGAGATGGTATTAGGGATGAGGTCTAAAGCATCCACTCTTGCTTCAAGGCAGAGTCAGAGAATGATAGTGTCATCAAGATCCACTCAAACACTGGCCAAGAGGGCCAAAGACTCTCAAGGTTTATGGAGAACCCCAAATCGTCAGTCTAAAAGACTAATTCAGAGCTCAAATCGTAGAGGTAGATCAAGGTCCTAAAAGAGACCATTAGTGATTGTTTCAGTGGCTAGTTCTAGTGGATCAGTGAGGACACCTTATCCACCCATCAGACATGTGGAAATATGCAACTTGGAGTGTGTCATTTTGGGACTAGAGGGGTTTTAGTTGTGGCTCACTAGACTATTTTATCTGATATTGTCTAGAGACACAGAGTACGACCCCGGTTAAAACTCAGAGGTCAACTCAGACAGTTTAAAGAGGCCGAGGACCCTTGAGAAGTGGGAATTTTGCTTCCAGACAGCACAGTAGAGGCAATGCTAGATTTGTAACCAATTCAGAGACTCGAGTAGCCTCCCTCTAGTACATCGTCCGATCTTAGGAGGAGTATGACACAACTGATATGATATCAGGTACTTTTATCGTGTTTTCTATTCCAATTACAACATTAGTAGATCTAGGACTCTTACATATGTTATAATTTAGTCCAAGAAAGAAACCTTCCAGCCGAGGACTTAGAAATAAGAGTAAGAGTGTCTAGTCCTCTAAGGTTAGATGTTCTTGTCGATAAGATCCACCGTCATTGTCCAGTTGAGATCCATGGTCAGATTTTCAAATTGACATCAAGAATAGATATCCCCTCTCTATGATAGATGATCTCTTTGACCAGCTTAAGGGAGCGTGTGTTATCTCTAAGATAGACTTTAGGTCCAGGTATTATCAGTTGAAGGTTAAGGACACCTATATAGAGAAGATGGTGTTTAGGATGATGTATGGTTACTATGAGTTCCTCGTGATGCTATTTGGACTCACCAATGCCCCAGCGTTATTCATGAACTTGTTGAACTGAGTTTTTCACCCATACATAGACCAATTCCTGGTGGTGTTTATAAATGACATCCTCCTGTACTCATGATCAGAGAAAAAGCAAGAACGAAAACCTTCGCATAATTTTGCAAAGGTTGAGGGATCGTTAGTTGTTTGCTAAATTTGGGAAGTGTGAGTTCTGGTTATCCGAGCTATCCTTCTTGGGTTATATAGTATCAATAGAAAATATATGGGTTAACCCTCATAAAATTTAGGCATTGTTAGAGTGAGAACCATCGAAGAATGATACAGAAATTCGTAGCTTCTAGGGCTCGCGGGATATTACTGTCAGTTTGTAAAAGGGTTCTCAATAATTTTCATTCCTATGACTAAGCTACTTCATAATGGAGTTCCTTTTGTGTGGGACAAAAAGTGTCAAAAAAACCTTGAGCACTTGAAGACCATTTTGACCCAAACACCCGTATTAACCCAACTAGAATTCGGTAATGGGTTCATAGTGTTTAGCGATGCATCACTAAATTGTATTGGGTGTGTACTTATGCGAAAAGGAAAAGTAGTGGCTTGTGCATCATGTCAACTCAAGTCGTATGAGTACAATTACCCTACCCACGACTTAGAGCTCGCAACAGTAGTTTTTGCGCTTAAGATTTAGAGACGCTACTTGTTTGGAGAGGAGCGTCATATATTTACAGACCAAAAGAGTCTTAAGTACTTGTTTACCCAGAAGGAGTTTAACTTAAGACAGCGTAAATGGGTTGAGTTACTAAAGAATTATGATTGGGTGATTGACTATCATTCGAGGAAAACATATGTGGTGGTGGATGCTTTGAGCAAGAAGTTGATGTCAGAATTGAGGGCTTTGTTAGCTCGTTTAAGGTTTTCATATGATAGATGATTGTTAACTGAGATTCAGGTAGAACCCAAATTAGTGAGTGAATTCAAGAGGTTGCAAGGTACAAACGACTGCCTAAGTGCTCGCTTGGAGCAAGTACACGGTGGCTAGGCTTCAGGTTTTGAATTGCGCGATGTAGATGTATTGTTTTTTATAGGTATTTTATGTGTACCTACAGACAAAAAGTTTCATAGAAAGATTCTCTATGAAGCACATTGTAGTCCGCTATCAGTTCAGTCGGGTAGTAACAAGATGTATCAAGAACTTTGATTATTGGATTAGTGGTCGTGTATGAAAAAAGAAGTATTTGATTTGGTAGCGAAGTGCTTGGTGTGTCAAAAAGTGAAGATGGAGCATTAGGTTCCTCTAGGGTTGCTCCAATCAATCAAGATACCATAGTGGAAATGAGATAGGGTGACCATGAATTTTATGACCGGTTTACCAATGAATAGGTAGAGACACGATGCAATATAGGTTATTATGGATAGGTTGACCGAATCAACCCTTTTTCTACCAGTACGAATGGATTATACCTTAGAGAAATTAGTGTAGTTATATGCCCATGAGATAGTGAGGTTGGATAGAGTTTTGACCTCATTCATATCCGATAGGGGCCCTTGTTTCACTTCTCAATTCCTGAAAGCTCTTCACAAATCCCTAGGCATCAAACTACACTTTAGCACCATTTTTCATCCTCAATCAGATGACGAGTCAAGCTTGTTATCCAAATCCTAGAATACATGCTTAGGTTCACCATCATAGACCTAGAGGGTAGTTGGGAGGATAATTTTCCACTAGTAAAGTTTGCATACAACAAAAGCTACTAGTTTAGTATCCAAATGATTACGTACGAGGCTTTGTATGAACGCAAATGTAGGACTCACCTATGTTGGACAAAGCTTAGTGAAGGGAAGATAGTGGGTCTAGACTTGATTAAAGAAAGTGAGGAGAAAGTTTGGTTGATTTAAAGTCGGTTGAAGGAAGCTTCCGATAGGCAAATGTCGTAAGCAAATTTGAAGTGTAAGGACATCAAATTTGTCGTGGAATAAGGGTTTTCCTTAAAGTGTCTACATGGAAAAAGGTGGTTCATTTTGGGCGTAAAGAAAAGTTAACCTCGCATTTCATATGACCATACGAGATTCTCGAGAGGATTGGACTTGTGGAATATCGGTTACCCTTACCCCCAGAGTTGGAGCATATCCATAACGTGTTTCACGTATCTATGCTGAGGAAATATCATTCTAACCCTTCCCACATCGTACCGTTAGAGTAAATTGAAGTAAGTCAAGATATGACCTACAAGGAGGAGCCGATAAAGATATTGGCAATATATGAACCTTTAAATTCAACCACACATGTCCTTAGTAAATCTTCCAGAATTTGAATAGCTTGTTCTGATTGTCCATCCGTTTAAGGATGAAAAACAGTGTTGAAGTTGAGTCCAGTATCTAAAGCTTTATGAAAAGACCTCTAGAATTTCGAAGTAAACCTCGGATCTCTATTGGATACTATTGATACTAGCATTCTATATAGTCGAATAATTTCATTAATGTATAACTTAGCATACTTATCCATAGATTAATATGTTTGAACTAGAATGAAGTGAGTTGATTTGGTCATTCTGCCAACAATCACCCATATTGAATCCTCTTTGATAGGTGTCAAAAGTAGTCCTATTACAAAATCCATTGTAACTGTTCCTATTTCCACTGAGAAATAGAAATCAGTTGCAACAATCCAAAAAGCATTTGATACTCTTCTTTAACTTGTTGACATGTTAGGCATTTGGAAAAAAATTCAGTTATAACTCTTTTTATGCCTGGCCACCAATATTGACTCTTTAAGCCGTGATACATCTTATTTCATGCAATATGCATAGTCAAAGGATTGTAATGCGTCTCAAAGAGAATTACTTCCTTCAATTCATTATTTGGAATATAAATTTTTCCTCGATAATATAAGCATCCATTAGACTTAACTTCAAAGTCTTTGGTTTAACCTTTTTACACTTTTTTGATCCTTAACATGCACTTTTCATCCTTTCTTTGAAGATTCTTTATTCAATCCAACAACATAGGCTTTAACTTTAGTTCTGCAATCAATGTGCCATCTTCTTTCAAAGACAACAATGCATTTAAAGCTTGCAGAGCTAAAAAAACCTTTCGACTAAGTGTATCAGCTACCACAATAGCCTTTCCTGGATGGTAGTCGATAATTACATCATAATCTTTAAGGAGTTCTATCCATCTCCTTTGGATCAACTCCATTTTGGTCAACATATACTTTAGACTTTTATGATCAATGTAGGTGTAACATCTTTCACCATACAGGTAATGGCATCATATTTTCAAGCAAACACGATTACTGCCAATTCTAAGTCAAGAGTAGGATAATTCCTCTCATGTGTCTTAAGTTGTCTTGAAACATGAGTCATGACTTTATCTTCTTACATTAATACGCATCCCAAACCATTATGAGATGTGTCACTATAAATCACATAATCTTTTTCGAATTCTAGTTGTACTAACATTGGGTTCTACTAATATCTTCTTTAATGTTTCGAAGCTTTCTTGACACTTATCATTCCAAATAAAAAGCAAATCTTTTCTCTATAATTTTTATGTTGGAAGGGATTATCAAGAAGTTCGTTATGAACCTTTGATTATAGCCGACAAGTCCTACGAAAATCTAAACCTCAGAAATATTCTTCATAATTTTTCATTCAACAATAGCTTGTACTTTCTTATGATCCAATCAGATCCCCTCTGATGAAGCTGTGTCGCCAAGAAAAGCTACTTCAGACAACTAGAATTCACACTTTGACAACTTAGCGTATAACTTTTTCTCTCACAGAGTTTGGAGAACTATGTGAAATTGCGATCATAGAATAGACCAAAATATCATTGATAAATACCACCACAAACTGATTCAAGTATGGCTGAAATATTTTATTCATCAAAACCATAAAATGTCACATGAATATTAGTCAATCCAAACGACATCACTACAAACTCATAATGTCCATATTGAATCCAAAAAATTGTCTTTGGAATATCTTCTTCTTTAATATTTACCTGGTGATACTCAGATATGAGATCAATCTTGGAAAAAATATTGATACGTCTTTTAACTTATCAAAAAGATCATTGATCTTTGGAAGAGGATACTTATTCTTCACTATCACTTTATTTATCTAACAATAATCTATGCATAATTGCATAGACCCATCTTTATTTTTCACAAACAATATCAACACTCCCTAGGGTGACACGCTCGGTCTTAAATAACTCCAATCTAATCAATTCTTGTAATTGTGCCTTTAACTCTCTAAGCCTAGTCGGAGCAATTCTATACGGGGCCATAAAATAAACGCATATCCCTATAATACTTCTATTTTAAATTCTATCTTTTAATTTGGAGGTAATCCATGTAGCTCATCTAAAAATACATTTAGATACTCTTAGACAATCGAAATATCTTCCAATATAATTTTGGAAGTTTAAGTATCCATCACATTAAACAGCAAATTTACTCTTTTTCCTACCACTATGATCTCAAAACCTTTCAAGTCCTTTAAAATTTCATTGATTTGAGCGAAAATTCACTGTGGCATGATAGGGAATAACCAACCCATACCCAAAAATTACATCAAATTCCTTGAAAGGTAACTCTGTCAAATCCGTTAAAACTTAACTCCTTGAATCTTTAACAGGCGGATTCTATAAATATGGCTCACCCTCACACTCTGGCTAAAGGGTTAGTAGCATATATATCACTTAAGATCGATTATATCAAAATATTCCTTCTTTTAATCAACTCAATACTTATGTACGAATGAAGGTTCCTTAATTTTACACTGACAATTCTTATTGTGCCAGTGCACCACCATGATCATACTGAGCAAGAAGATTGTGATTAATTGTATTACTTCCACTAATTGCTTATTCTCGAACCTCATGTTCAATCATTTACCTAGAACCCTCTATTTCAAATATCTAATATATATACTACACTTATCCACTTTCATTAGTAAGTAGTGGCATCAACCAAATCATATAAACACTGGATCAGTAACAATGACATCCTAGTGTCATGTATACACTTTTCTATACAAAACAACTTCGGTTTAGGCCTAGAATCAGCTAAACCTATAGCTCTAATATCAATAAATATAACACCATTTTCCCATACATGTACCCAAATATGAGTTAAAGATGTCACATCAAACATTTCTTATTCAAAAAGTGATAAAATTTTGTTTCTTTAAAAATCATCAAATTTAACATTAATCATAAAAAATATTAAATCGTGTAAAATCGAAATATAATATTTTAACATATAAATCAAATATGATTTCAGGCAGCAACATGACATTTTAATGTTGTTTTGTATAAATAGTGAAATTGCCTAAAAGCAGCCTAAATAAAAATTCATCTTTATGCTTATAAAAATATAGCTTTATTATAACATACATTAAAATACATATTTCTAACTATATATATATTACCTACTATACTCCCCACATATAATCTATAACAAATCATTTAAGCATTATAGACATATCAGAGCTTTTCTAGCCCATTTTAAAATATAACCATATTAAAATATTAAGGACACATTATATGTATACATGCCAAGTAGAAAATAAAAACAACAGTAAAATGTCATTACTGATACCGGTAAGTGATCATTGATAAGTGATGCCAAGCTAAGCTCCTTACTCCACTTGTTTTCCTTTACCTACGCGTGAAAATCATTACACGCTAAGTATACACTTAATAAGACATTTTATAACTTTTAAAATAAATATATCAAAACATATATATATATAGCAAAGTATAAAATATAATATTAATATCATATAATAACATATAATATAAAATTTACTTTCAAACCATTTTCTTTATACTGTAACCTACAATTCAGCAGTTCAGACATAAAACATCTTATATCAAATCAGAGTATTCAATGAAAGATTTACTATCAACAAATCAATCAAACATGTACTTTTCATTTTCATTCAATTCATATGCCCAATGTATAACATATGAGAATGCAAGGTATGTGAGTTAGACAAAAGTGCGCACTATATGCAGTTTTACTGCCAGTAACATATTGCACTTTTAGTGCCAGACGACGTACATGTACTGTAGAACATAACATCACTGTACCAGTAATCAAGAATACACTACACCATGTATTATTTTATGCAGGCACCATGTATTATGTTATTCCATATAATGTATCCTGAAAGTACATTATGAACCAAGTACTATTTTGTGCTACGTACTAATATTGTAATCAATGATCACTCCACCTCTTGATATGCCAATTGTACCTAAGACTCTCAATATATATACACTGGGTCTATTAAAACAATATCATATAATATCATTTATCCAAAAGTATTAACAGATATTAACATATCAAAATATCATATACAAGTGCATTGGGCAATTTATACCTGAAAATCGTTCATAAACCATTTAGTAAAATATCATATAAAAGTGCATTGGGCAGTTCATACCCAAAATCATCTAAATACCATTTTGTGAAACAGTATAAAAAATATATCAAAATACTATTTAAAAACTTCTCTTTTCAAACAATTCGAGGTTGGCTCATCACAAGCCGTCCTCATATCATATTCGATGGTATAAAATAGTAATGCACTCACTTGGTATACTTAGCTTGAAA
Organism: Hibiscus syriacus; assembly: GCF_006381635.1. NCBI lineage: Eukaryota > Viridiplantae > Streptophyta > Magnoliopsida > Malvales > Malvaceae > Hibiscus > Hibiscus syriacus. Next base: position 8,314,101 of record NW_024063538.1, on the reverse strand, counting down.
ACTTTATTAGTGATTAAAAATTTTCACTCTTGGACTTTTTTCCTTAGCTTTAAGCTTGCTTTGATTTCGATTTCAATTTCGATCACAAACTACACGAACATCATTTTTGGAACATTTACAATTCAAAGCATATGTTAGTATCATTTTAACATAGGCACATATTATAAATAAACTTCTTAAAAACCCTTTCGATACTAATTTGATTCTAATTCCATTTTACAACATCAATATTGACATTAATACTTAAAAATGACATTTCAAGTCCTTTACTATTCATATCCATCAATAGCTCACATTACAATTTCAAATTTCACAATTCAACCACTAATATGAATTCATTTAGAATTCATATCAACTTTTTCAATTTATTCAAAATGGTCCCTTTCTATTTAACTTCAATACAAGTACCTAATATCATATTCAAGTATTCCAACAATGCATTCAAGATTAGTACATCAACTTATAAATTCTAATACTACACCTATAATCTTATGTGTCGATATTGGCCTTAATTGAAAGGTAAACTCCAATACTACGCCTCTAATCTTATAAATTACGAAAAGTTTTAGATTAACTACCCAAAAATACCTCTCGAACGTGCCTAGAAACACTTGAGATTTGGGTTGGAAATATATATAAGTCGTGTTCTACAGAACGTGAGGTATGTTAAACACCACAAGCGATAAATTGCTAAAACGTTTCAATATCTCGAGGACCTCGCGTTATGCAGAACGCAAGGTCTTTTTTTGAAATATTAAATTGTATTCTCTGAAAAATATTTCCACGTTGAAGGAGTCTCGCGCCTTATAGCACGCGATGCTTTTAAACACATTTTGTAGGATGCAAGATAATCCTACGTGTACAGTTTGAAGATTATTTTTTTTTCAATTAATGATGTTTGGGATTACTATTCCAATAAATAATTTTTTGGTTTTTTAGGGTTAACTACATAAATGATCATTTATGTTTGTGTTTTGTCCACTTTTTATTACTGATTTCAAAAAACATAAGATATGGCCACTTTCATTTTTATTTAATTAAGATTTGATCACCCTGAGTTAATTGTCGTTAACAGCAGTTAAATATTTTGGTATAATCACACATTTGGTCCCTATCATTTACATATTCTCTTAATTTAGTCCTAATTTGATATAAATCTTAAAGGTCGAATTTTCATTTTAGTCCCTTAACATGCTTAATTTTTTATTGATGTTTTTTAAAAGGTAAAATACATTCTTAAATATTAAACTTTGACCATATTTTTTATCATTGAGCTATAAAATGTTAAAATTATAGTATTAAAGTTTTCTAATTCATTTTTTTAGTCATCAAACCGTTAATATTTTAATGTGCACTACAACAAATTTATTAATTTCTGATGGAATTTTTTTATGACATTGCATATAACGTCACAATATATACTATAATGTGACGCTTTTTTATTTTCATCATATTTAGTGATTAATGATATAACTTTTATGAAAATTTTAAAAATAGTCATTGATTTTTGTCACTATATGTTTGGCACTAAAATATTCCCTCCAAAAATTTTGGTGAGAAACCTTTTAATGACATTTAGATAAAATGATGACGTTGTAAAATTGTCTCCAATGAAAAAAAAGGTATTAGTGACGATTTATTATAATGATAATTCAATTTGTATTAGTGATGTTGCACATTTGTCACTAATTAGTTTTATTCGTGACAATTTGATTCGTCATAATTTAGAAGACACTAAAAGTGACATTTTATTATTGTTCCAAAAATATTTAGCATGATGAAACTAATTATTTTCTACTTATTGTTATCCCTATTTTTTATATGACGATTTTAAATGACGTCATGAAATTATGTCACTTAATGTTTTGCGCCAAGATTTTTTTATATCTTATTGTGACTAATTAAAAAATATTATAATATTATTTATTTTAAAAAATATAAATTAGCGACTTTGGTCTGGTCATCTATAGGTCCTGACATTGATCATATACGTGTTGAGCTTGACCTGTCACCTTAGAATAATTTTTTTATATATAAAAAACTAAATCATTCATTTTAATCTCATTGATAGAAAAAAAAAATGTCTTTTTTTTTTACTCGTGTCCAATTATTAAAACAATTTATTTGCTCACATATATACTAATATTAATAAACATATTGAAAATTTTCTCTTTTTATTAAAATAACACAAATTCATATTAAATGAACAATTTTTAACACAAAAATTTTAACAAAAATCTTTTGGTAATTCTTGAGTAATATACTTGTTAAAAAAATATAAATTACTTTATACAATAAGTTATTATTAAAAATCTTATCAACAATTCGACAATAATCTCTACTTTTTTAATAGACAATGATCTCTAAAATTAAACCTTACTAAAAATGATTTTATTTATTTAAAATAAGGTAAAATACTTTATTTAAAAATATTGATATATACATAATATAAATTTTTTAATTTAAACTATACAATAAACATATAATTGATAAGAGATACAAAGATAATATAAAATTCATTTCAATAAAATAACAATGATATCAAATTTAAATCATAGCACATTTACTTTAAATTAAATATAAATTTATTTAAGAAAATGCTACTCCATATTTATATGTTATTTAGGGTTTTTTTCCTAACTTCTTCATTTGTTTTGTCGTTCCACGTATGTTCCTTTCTCCTTTCTTTTTTCCCCTTTTGTTCTTCATCTATACTCCTATTTTCTTCTTTCATTTCCTTGTTCTTCATTATCTTCCCTCTTTTGAGACCATGATAATTTATTTTATGATTTTTTCATGTGTTTTTAAAATTTTCACGCATAGTTTTTTCTATTTTTCATTATTGATTTTTTAGATTTGAGTTCACTTTCGTTAAGATTTTGGCAGAATTCATCAATAAAAAACTTGTCTTTTTGATTTCACAATGGCATATGCTTTTCTCTTTATTATTTTTTTCTTTTGTTCTTTTTCCTTCTAAACCACCATCATCTTCCCCATGGAACTAATTCTAACCGGGGGGAAAAGTGGTCAGTATAGTGAAATCTGAAGGATTGTTTTTGTCTTTGTGTTGTGTTGTATATCAGATGTTGTTGCATATAAATGTATTTCTTTTAACTTTTTATAAATTTGATTTCTCTTGTTTTTCAATATTTTGATCAAATTAAGAAAAGTTTATTGGTTGGAGTTATAACCATAATATTTTGATAATCTTATTAGACACATGTAAATAAAAGCAGTGAGACTATCAATGATTGATGGAGCTTGGAAGCGGAGTTGGATTTATGTTATATTATTTGAACAAACAATTTTTTATTATTTTATGGTCATATATGCACTGCTAAAATATATAATATTCTTTCTTTTAATGCATTACTTTAATTAAATTTAATAAAGATCATTCATTAATATGTTTTGCTTCTAGTTAATTTTTTTGTATGTACAAGATTTTAGAATGGCGACCGAGATAAAGTGACGACAACCGAGGTTGAGATATGTGGGTTGGTTTTTGGTATTCTACACAGAAGGGATCAAAATGCAGTGATTGTAAAAATATAGGTTGTTATTGTAATATGTAAAAATATGAGTTGTTATTGTAATTTGTAAAAAGTATATGTCATTATTATAATTTATAAAAAGATTTATCCATTATTGTAATTTTTAAAAATCTTTGTCCTTAAATGTAATTTATAAAAAAAAATATTTAATTATTTTAAAAATTTTAATAAAAAATTATGACGATTTTATTTTCATTATTTATAGAATAAAATTAATGTATTATTGGTGACGATATAAATAAATAATGACAATATTTTATATAATTTCATGACATAATTAATTGTCATTGAATATAAATTATAATATGACGTTATTCATTAATGGCACTATATATTTAGCAATACATGACAAAAATATATAAATCGTCACATTTGATATTTAGTGACACACCTAGGGTGACGTTCGTCGTGACATCAATTTTTACGTTACAAAATACAAATAGTGACATAAATATAAGTTTTAGTGATAATATTTTAGATGTCACAAATAAGTAAATTTGTTGTAGTGGCGGTTTATGATGTGATTTTTTTCTTTTGTAAAAAGATCTTAAATCTTTTTCAATTATCATCTACCAGCGTACGTGGCATAGATGGTACAACGATGTTTACCTTTTATCCCTCATTTTTTTCTCAATAATTTTTTTTCTCAAAATTCATTAAAAATCAAGTCAGAATTTTAATCTTCTAATGCTCAAATCTCTGTCAATAATGGTCCGATGAAGTTAGTTTCATAATATATTATTTTTCTTATTGAAAATATGTAACTTAATATTTAATTTTTTGGTTGACCACATCCAAAACCATTAAATCCGAAAAAGTTTTTATCCCTCTAAGAAAAAAAGAGATAAGCGTTAAAGTTTTGTGAATTTTATAAATATTTTAACAAAATTAAATTGATAAACGATAATAAAACAAATTTATAAGTTGTTAAAGTGACCAAAGATATAAGATAATGTTATAAAATAATAGTTGATAAATAGTATAATTAGACTTACTTTATCATATACATCAGTCAAATAAATCTTATACTTAACAAACTAACATAATTGATTTAAAAATATGATTGAATTGAGAGAATATATAAATAACATGGACCAAATGTCTGATTATACCAAAATATTTAATTGTTGTTAACGGAAGTTAACTGGGAATGATCAAATTTTAATTAAATAAAAAAAATTATTATATCTTATATTTTTTTAAATAAGTGACTAAAAGTGAACAAACACAAACATAAATGATCATATGTATAGTTAACTTTTTTTATTATTATGATAAAGCTCATTTAAATCTGTTGGTGGTTGCTCAACAGTATTGTTTTAAACCAAATCTTAATAAGAACTGAAGATGGCAAAGTCCACAACAACACAGATCAGGAGGAGCAAGAAAAGATTGTATCGTCACATCATGATCCCACAAGAAAAACAACACCAAATTGTTGCTAAACCCCCTTCAAACACCAGCAATTACTGAAAAAATCCAAGGATCAGATCTCAGAATGATCAACTGAGGCAGTTCAAAAATGTCCATTATGACACAAGATTTGGTCTGCCTTCTTCCTCCATAGACATCATAAGTAATAAGTAGTCGAGAGATTTAGATTGGGACCTTATGTCTCTCCCTAAAGAGTAAAAGACCCTTTGAAGTAAGTACACTAGAAGTAGACTAGACTAGACTAGACTAGACTAGACTAGACTAGACTAGACTAGACTAGACTAGACTAGACTAGACTAAACTAGACTGTTAGTGCTAGCATTAATCTTTGCTTTTCGAGTTATTGGAGTTTTTAGTGGCCAACGATGGCAATAAGCCAATAATAAGGTGAAAAAGAATAAAGGTTGGTAATTGCTTGAATAAATGCGTCAAAATCTTTGCCCATCAGATATTCTCGTCACCTTTTGGCATAGCTCGCATCATCATATATGTTCAAAGTACACTGCAAAGAAACACAGTGTTTTCTTGCTATACCCTTCACAAAATTTTGCAGTTTTGGTTGGTTTTTTGTGTTTCTTCACTCACCTTTCTCATCAAACACACATTAACCACTACCCCCATTGTGTCCAAAATTAGCTAAAAAAGCAAAAGACTTTCATCTGAAAAACGGTGCCTGACATGAAACAGAAGTTTTCTACAAAGAATGCAGATATTTTAATTGTGATGATTGTAGAGAAAACGGGTAGTTATGTGTGGCGGTTAAAAATGACTGGTTAAATAAGTGATCGGTTAAAATTTTGATCGGTAATGTTATATCATTTAATCGAAAATATTACCAAGTATAATAACATATTAGGTAGCACTTATATAATGTAATAGGTAGCGCTTATATAATAAAATAGGCATTTAACCGGAAATATTATCAAATACAATAACATATTAGGTAACTCTTATATAATGTAATAGGTAGCGCTTATATTGACATATTTTCGAAGTAAACCGATATATTTATACCGGTAACATTACAAATTTACCTATTACATTATTGTTATCAGTTACGATGTTTTTTAGATCGATACAATTTTAAATGTATCGACACTTTATGCTTGCATCTGGTTGGGCATTCATATTTCATTCTGGAAAAAAGTATCGACACAAACTAACAACGTGTCGATACATTATTTAGACATATTCTCTCATAAAACTGGTATATTTATACCAGTTACATTGAAAATTTACCTATTATATTATACTTATGGGTTTCGATGTTTCCGGGATCGATACTTTTTATAAATGTATCGACACTTTATAGTTGCACCCTTTTTGGTATTCATTCTGGACCAAAATTATCGACACAAATTTAGCAAGTGTCGATACTTGATGTTGACCTATTTTATCATAAAACCGGTAGATTTATATCAGTTACATTGTAAATTTACCTAATACATTATAATTATCGATTTCGATGTTTTTGGGATCGATACTTTTAATAAATGTATCAACACTTTATGTGTGCACCTCGTTTCTGCATTCATCCTGGACAATAAGTATCGACACAAATTACACAAGTGTTGATACATTATGTTGACTTGTTTTCTAATTAACCGGTATATTTATACCGGTTACATTGTTAATTTACCTATTACATTATAATTATTGGTTTTGATGTTTTTTGGGTCGATACTTGTATAAAATGTATCGACACATATTTAGGTAGTTATTGTACATACCTAAATATGTACTGCGAATTTAATGTTGTACCCACCCTTTAACTGCCACTACCAATACCACATCCTATTGAAAGTAGCCGACTGAAACATGTTCAATGAACCTTTGCTTACATCTCCATCAACTCTGGGACCACTGAACTTGCACAACAAAATTTTTGCCATGGATCATACTGATGCAGACAATGTTAAGCCAACCGAGGAATACCATGAAATACATAATGTTGATGAATCTGACAGATTGGTTGGTCAGCTCTTCTGTTCACGTGATCAAGCTTGGTACTTTTACAACGGATTCGCACGGGAACATGGGTTTAGTGCATGTAAGGGAACAACACGGCTTGATGTGGAAGGGAATGTGAAGACACAAGAATTTTGTTGTTCCAAAGAAGGGTTTCGAGCATCAAAAGTCAATATTGTTAATCGTCAACGTGCTCATACGCCAGTCATAAGAACAGGATGTAAGGCTAGAGTCGTAGTTACAGCAACAAATACAAACGATCAGTGGGTTATAAGTAAGTCTTATCAGGAACATAATCATACATTGTGCACACCTGCTATGACACCATTTATGGGTTCTAATAGAGCTGTAAATAAGGCTGATATCGATGAGGCAACAACATTGAAAGAGGTCGGTGTTGGCACGTCACAAGTAATGAACTATTTAACGCAGCAGGCAGGGGGCTATCATAATGTTGGATTTACACATAAAGACCTCTACAATGCACTTCAAAGAGGTAAAGGAAAGGAAATCGTCGATGGGGATGTGGATGCGCTTATTGCCTACTTTGATTATAAGAAACATATGATCCCGGGGTTTTTATGACATACTCGGTAGACGAATCAGGGGTATTGTATAATCTTATTTGGTCGGATTCTACATCGAGATCGGATTACACATGCTTCGGTGATGTAATTGCGTTCGACACAACGTACAAAGATAATTTGTATGGTCGACCAATTATGCCTATTGTCGGTGTCAATCATCACCATAACACAATTGTGTCTGCCACTGCCATAATCGCTGACGAGACGTCTCAATCTTTCGAGTGGGTGCTACAGAATATTTTAGAAGCCATGATGAATAAATCACCTATTTCAGTTGTCACCGATGGGGATAAGGCAATGTAGAGGGCTATCAAATCTGTTATCCCTTATGCTAAGCACATATTATGTTCTGGGCATCTTTCTCGCAGTGCACAAGCTAACATTGGTGACCCAAAATTTACAGCAGCATTCTCAAAATGCATGGCTTCTTGGTGGACAACCGAGGAATTTGATATTCAATGGCATTCGGTTGTTTCAGAATTCAAAGTCGAAAAGCATCCATAGGTGAATGAGAAGGGAAATACACGGCACTTATGGGGCACAAGCATATCTAACCGATCATTTCTTTGTCAATATTCGCTCAACACAAAGGTGCGAGTCTATAAATGCTTTATTACCGATTGCACTGAAACACAAGAAGACATATTTAGATTTTGTTCGTGCAATTGAAGATGGAATTAGTAGAATGCGTATGAACGAGTTGAAAGCGGATTACTTAAGTTCCCATACGAAGCCCTTCCAGATCACAAAATTGTTCGACCTTGAAAGCCATGCTGCTGTGATTTTTACCCGCGAATCTTTTCGTGCGTTCCAAGATGAACTTCTACGGGAGACATTGTATCGGATTGAGGCAGAGATTCAGTCCTTATCAGATGAATATCAACATTATATTTTGTCAAAGTACAAAGAAAAAAATAGGAAATTTGAAATTAGTTTTGATTCTCGTACGAAAACCCTAATTTGCTCCTGCAAAAAATTCGAGACCGTTGGACTTCCGTGTCGCCATCAACTTCACATTTTGAAGCACTTGGATTACACATATTTGCACGGGACTTTGATTCAAAGTAGGTGGACTAATGATGCGAAGACTTCTGCACCCAGTTATGTTGACTTGAATGTGTCTCCATAAGTGATGCAAATGGCACGGTTCGCTGCTCTACGTTCAACGTCAAGTAGGTTATGCTACATTGCATCAAAGATAGACGAGTCTTTCAAAACCGCAAGAGATGAGATGAAAAGACTAATAGAAGAATTAGAAAACTCGTTTGGTTTGACTGATTCAGTCAACCAGAGCATTGTAGTAAACAACGTTCGTGACCCTCAACGAAAACAACGCAAGCGAAAAGAAGTACCGAAGAACAAGGTCGAGAAGATAATTAGGCGATGTGGGTACTGTAACGGTGAGGGACATAACAAACTAACATGTCCTCAAGTCAAGCTCAGTTTGAGTATAATGTAAATTATACAAAATTAACCCTATATTTACAAAATTTACTCTCTTAGTCTATTTTTATTGTGGATTACGAGACCGTTTAATATTTCATCCGCATCATCACATAAATGCCAAATAATCTGTAGAGTATAGTCTCCCGCAATCATGGCCGGAATCAGTTTTGTAATTGGGATTATCCAGGTTAATCATGTTGACAGCATAGCCAATAAAACCTGGGGTTTTTCAACAAAGTGTTGATACATGTTGTATACCTATTCTCTCATAAAACCGGTATATTTATACCGGTTACATTGTAAATTTACCTATTACATTATAATTATAGGTTTCGATGTTTATGGGATCGACACTTTTTGAAAATGTATCGACACTTTATGCGTTCACCCTTTTTAGCATCCATTATGGACAAAAATTATCGACACAATATTAATAAGTATTGATACATATTATAGACCTATTCTCTCATAAAACTGGTATATGTGTACCAGTTATATTACAAAATTACCTATTTCATTATAATTATGGGTTTCGATATTTTTGGGATCGATACTTTTAATAAATGTATCGACACTTTATGCGTGCAACCCTTTTGGATCGACACTCTATGAAAATGTATCGACACTTTGTAGGTTCACCCTTTTTGGCATCCATTCTGGACAAAAAGTATCAACACAATACTAATAAGTGTCGATAAATGTTGTAGACATATTTTTCATAAAACTGGTATATTTATACTGGTTATATTGAAAAATTACCCATTACATTATAATTATGGGTTTCGATGTTTTTCGGGTTGTTACTTTTTATATATGGATCGACTTTATGGGAAACTTTAAGTTTGGATACATTATAAAAAACGATTATAAATATACCGATATTTCTAAGTATGAAAACTTTGTTGTGGAGATCATAGAAAACAATTCTTTAATAATGTGTTTCGATACATTTGCACGCATATGTAAAATACATTAATAACTAGTATTGATATTTCAACAATCCTCAAATGTATTTGTATACAGAGAAGCAAATATGGAATAATTAATGAAAATATACACACAATATAATCAAACCAAAAGATACATACACAACAATGTTCAAATAATGTACCGACAACGAAATTAATCCGATGAAAAAGAGTTATTTCTAACGAAGTCCATAACATTAGGCGCCTTCAACAAATTTTCCAAATACTCTCATATGTTTCCGCCTTTTTCTGAGGACATACATAAATAATTTCAATTATCAAACTAATGAGGTGCAATTTTACTAACAATAAACTAAATTCGCATAAGCATGAATAAATTTGTGTCATACCTAGAGCACTGTCGTTCGAATGGGAAGCAGCGTCAAAGGTATGTGGACATATGTAATTGTATTTCTATATAAACACATAAATTGTTAAAATAATCAATGTATGAACACCTGTTTAACTGGAAAAACATATTGCATAAATGCAACTTACCGAATTATAAATCATTTTTTCCGCTGAATCAGCTCGTTAAAATCAGGACACGCGTTCCAAACATCATTGAGATCTTTACAGTAGGTAACATTATCATATGTTTTCCATTTTTCTTGACCCTGTTCACAAACAGTCGAACATAAATATGTAGGAATCGTAGACAAAGAAAAGTCAGTAAACTGTAATGACATTCATCTTACCCAAACGAATAGAAAATGCTCAGAAAATAAAGGTAGCTTCTCAAGTACACGGTCGACGTTATGCCTGAGATTGTAATCAAGTTTAAATGTTAACATTCAATTGTATATTAACAATTTTGGCTACAGTAATTCAATTGCTCAACAGTTCTAACCTCATCTTGGAAGACCAACTGGCAACAACAAAATTGTCTACACAAAATTGCATAAATTCAAATAATCCTGTTCTGAGGACAACATCTACAACATGAAGAAAATGAGATTAAAGTTCTACGTTTATATGTTAAAATAATGGATACAAAAGAACAGAATTAAAACCTGCAGGCAGTCTTGGGATGTAGGCAAGGACATCATTGAGATCAAAAATTAAAAGTTTTCTTGAAGGCGACGTTGCAGACACGATATACTTGTTTGGATCATCATCATCATCATCGTCATCTTCATCTTCATTGACCGCTTGGTTGTCCACATCTGTTAAAAGAAAATAAAATACATTTCAGAATGTGTAAATGTTTAGAAACATAAATAATGAATTACCTAACTCTTTTGATGTTGTTGACGTAATTCGTCACGCAACATGGAGACTTCATCGCGCAATGATGAAATATCGGCTCTCATTCCACTCACAAAGGAATCAATATGCTCCCGAAAATTGACCATGTATTTCATCACGGTCTTAATTGTGACATCCTCTCCAACTGGAGCTTCTTCCATCATTGCGTCTCCAATTGGTTGCTCATCTTCATGGCCAATGGGGTCCATTTCCTCCCTCTCTTGATCTAATCCGACCTCCTTGTCACGCTTCCAACCGAGTTTTTCAACAAAATCATATCCCTCTTTTTTAATAAATAACATGTCAATCTTGCGGGTTAATCGAACAGGGGCGCCATGCGAAAAATAAACTTCTTTCTTCTTCAACAGATGTGTGATGACACATCCATATGGTAGTGAAGTTGAAATTGTTGCTCCCTTTGTGACCATATATACAATTGTATTAAATATCAGTTTAGCAATGTTTGGAGCCGTTTTAGATTTGGATTTATATTTTACTATCCATCAATAATCGCTGTCTCGAAGCATTGAATGTTTTCCCCCACTAGGCCGGATATACCATGTGAGCATTTTGTGAAACACTCTCGACTCTACATCTAGGTGAATTGAGCTATTTCTAGCAACCCGTTGTATTGTAGTATCTAAATTATTTTTATCTGAATCCCCTTTATTCTCGACACCTAGACCCTCTACAATAGTTTCCAGAGATATATATATTTCCTTCCCCATGACATGGGTATTAATTTCTATTATATTAGTCTTATTAGGCTCGTGCTGTAAGGAAACATTGTTGTAGAAGACTCTAACTAGGTTGGGGTAATATTTTAGTTCTACACCAAGGAATTCAAGTCAACCCTAAGATGTAAATATGGATTTAAAACTAAATGCATATTTATCATCAAATAAGAAACCCAGGTCAATGACACATTCGGGACGAATCTTCCTTACTTTAAAACACATCTGCCATCTTTGTTTCTCCATATCAGATCTAAAGTTAAGAGTTTCGAAGGACCTGATTTCCTCAGAAGAATCGTTTGTATGAGAATGAGGTTGTGGTTGAGAAGAACTGGGTTGAGAAGAGCTTTGAGAAAGACCGCGCTTCTGAAGCTGACGTTTTGGAGCCATTTTGGGTGTGGATGTTATTACAATGGAACACAAACACATTCAGGAAAAAAAACTCCAATATACAAATCAATCAAACCCATAAAATATCGATAAATTTACCTGAATATCTGATTGTCACTGTTATGATAATGCTAGTATTCGTCGGAGAGGAAGAGTTCAGAAGCCTTTAAGTTTAGGGTTTGTCAATTTTGGAGTTTGTATCGAATAAATAATGAAGGGGGAAAACACGCGATATTTAAATTAGTATCGACACAAAATTAAAAATGTATCAATATATGTTGTAGACCTATTCTCTCATAAATCGGTATATTTATACCGGTTACATTGAAAATTTACCTATTACATTATACTTATGGATGTATATGTTTTTGGGATCGATACTTTTTATAAATGTATCGACGCTTTATGGTTGCACCCTTTTTGGCATTCATTCTGGACCAAAAGTATCGACACAAAATTAAAAAAGTGTCGATACATGTTGTAGACCTATTCTCTCATAAAACCGGTATATTTATACCAGTTACATTGAAAACTTACCTATTACATTATAATTATGGGTTTCGATGCTTTTGGGATCGACACTTTTTGAAAATGTATTGACACTTTATGCGTTCACCTTTTTGGCATCCATTCTGGACCAAAAGTATCGACACAAAATTAAAAAAGTGTCGATACATGTTGTAGATCTATTCTCTCATAAAACCGATATATTTATACCGGTTACATTGTAAATTTACCTATTACATTATAATTATGGGTTTCGATGTTTCTAGGATCGACACTTTTTGAAAATGTATCGACACTTTATGCGTTCACCCTTTTTGGCATCCATTCTGGACCAAAAGTATCGACACAAAATTTAAAAAGTGATGATACATGTTGTAGACATATTCTCTCATAAAACTGATATATTTATACCGGTTACATTAAAAATTTACCTATTACATTATACTTATGGATGCATATGTTTCTAGGATAGATAAATTTTACCTATTACATTACACATATGCTGACTTATTTTTTGGAAACTTAACGTTTGGGAATCATACTGGACAAAATGTTGGAAACAAATTAGTGTTTATTAATTTTTCAGTAAAAAGTCTATTTTTACCAGCTATATTGTAAATTTACCTTTTACAACAATCTCCATATATCGTACGTATCAACATGACTCTTAATGTGTATAAGAAAATATACAACAACCTACTGCTAACTTTTCTCATCTCATACATAATTACATTCACATACAAATTTATAAATCTTATACAAAATTATAAATCTTATAAAAAATTAACCCTACATTTACATCATTGCATCCTTATGTTATTCTTGTGTCTTATGGAAGCTTTTGTTATCTCCTGTCTTCGTTGATTTTGATTGTGGCTTACGAGATCGTTTAATATTCGCGATCGATCCCACTCTCCAACAACCTATATTCAAATTGTCAGAATGTTAAGTATTGTAAATCACATCATTCAATCTACGACTTTTAACAATTTTACCACAAACGAATTTTTAATTCCACTTACAAAATCACCAGTTGCCCCTGTAGAATCGATCGATTCCATCCACATCATCAGATACATGCCGCAATCATATCTGTTACAAAATTTGAAAGCAACACATGTCAATTATGAATCCTGCATAAATTAAGCTTTCTATTTATGATAACATCTCATACCCATTCAATTGCTTATTCTTCTTATGCTCCAAAAGTTTGAAATTTTTCAAGGGGAACTTTCCTAGAGATCCATAGTATTCAACCCAAATGCGTTTCTTATTATAAAAATCTAATATTTTAATTTGCATTAAAAAAAGAAGTTATAATCCAAATAAATTATGCATTATAATTTACATAATGTCCTTTCATACATACATACATACCAATCTCTTAGCATCCTTCACACTCTATTTAGCTGCTTTAGATGTAAACATACTATCATATATTGTTGCAACACGATCTACCATATCCAACATCAACATATATCAATGTGAATTATGGTAGTTTATTATGATCATGATATGCAACAAATTTCACACCCAACTTGACAAAATTCAACATTCTATATCCGAAAACATCATTTACAATTTGTATGGTGTCTTACCTTCTCACAGTCGGTGAATTTCACATAGTTATCCAATATAGGACCCCAAAAGGTAGCAATACTCTCAACACTTTCTTTGTTGTCGGCATTCAATGCCTGTTGTTGTAATTACACAACAAACATTATTAATTTACCGTCTATAACACTACTTTTCAATATTTATTAATTTAACTCACCGCTAAGAGGTATGGAAGGTAGTCAATCCTCCGGAGTGACTTTTGAGAATCGTAGCATACTGTCCAGGCGAGCAAATCAATAACCTAACAAAATTAATTACACAATCAGAACATATTCAATAAGTTTTAACATTTTCTACTTTCTACTTACCACACCGCCAACCCATTCCGTAGGCTTCAACGTTGCAACGTCGTATACACTAGCGAATTGATTTCCCATTGAGATTATAGAATATCTGTACGAATCATTAGGATTAATATGTTGTCATGAAATACTTAAATATCACTCACAAAGCAATATATTTCACTTACCCCGATTCTAACTCACTATTCCATAAATAATCACAAATTGCAGCTTCGATGTCATCAATTCCGCTTGGAATATCCACTTTTTCAACCTACAATTTTGCATACAAATTTTTGTCACAACAACATGATAAAGATCAAATTAAGTTTTCTTTTATTCAACTTACCTTCTACTTCTTCTTCTGAGGTGCAGGACATTCCGAATCCAAATCTGCTGCTATAACACTTTCCGGTGTATAAATGACATCGACTTCCTTCCTCCTCATTTCTTCCATCTTTTCTTCTTCCTCCTCCCTCTTTTCTTCTTCATATTTTTTCAGTTCATCGTATTTTTTCTCTACATAGATCTTCATCTCTTTTATTTCACCCTTCAATTGATCTCCTTCATCCAAGTATTGATCAACCACCCCCTTCACCCCCGTAAGTTCACTCCTCAATTCCACAACCTCCTTCACCACTCCATCAAATTTTTCACCCATCACCATCTTAAGATCACCCCTTAACCCCTCAACTTCTTTCACCACTTCACCCCTCAACACCTCTACTTCTTTCACCACTCCATCTATTTTTCCTTCCACTTCTCCTTTATGCCTCTCAAGTGTATCTTCGACTCTCTCAAGTTTCTCTTTGACTCTTGATTGTCTTTGCATGTTATCAAATTGGATTTTTTTGATATCAGCCAATTCAGACATCAAAATGTCGAAGTTACTTTGTTTTCCCTCACCGTTATCCCCCAATACAACCATCTCTTCTTTCTTCTCCTCTACCTCCTTACCAATAACCTTCAAAATTAAATTACAATATTAAGACATTGATTATATTCTTAATATTATTTAATTACATTTATTACCCTTTCTTGCTTCCTTGATCTATCCAACTTCAACTTCCCCATCACTCTAACCACCTCTTGCTTCCCCCATGCACGGATGCGTGCCACTCCAATTCTTTCATAAGCCGGCACTCCCTCACAGTCCGACCAAAAATCGAACAGTGCAACCTGCATTTATAATAAAATTTATAATTTTATATAATAATTATACTATCATTTTATATAAAAACACAAAAAAGTTCTTCAACTCATTTACCTCTAAGATTGCTATGCACCCTTTGAGGTATCTATTGCTGCCCTTTTTAAAAGTGATTATTGATTCAATCAATCTCGAATGGACATATTCAGCCCAATTGAATTCACCCTTCAAGCCTTCATCGCAAATGAGCTCCATATAGTCATTTTTCGTTGACGTATCACCCGTTGGACAAAGAAATATACCGACAAGATACAATAGAACTCTGGCCTTCAACTCATCCCCCCGTAAGATCCACTTTTGATTTCCTCTTCAATTTCAGCATATGTCACATTCTGCTTCAAATCATATTTGGAGGCAAGTGCTTTCCAATCCTTACTCTTACAGACTTCTACAACACTTTTACCTTCATTTTCTACCCCCAATACGGCTATAGCACATGGGATCCCGAGAGGAAATGAAAAATCACCATACTTAGCAATACATTGTTTGACATCAAATTGCTCCATCAAGGATCGACATAATTCCCTCCGAATATGTCGATCCCTTACTCCTACCAACGATACAAAACCTATTTCTCCCAGCACATTCAACTGACCCTTCTCCTTAAGGTGTTTAATTAATGAATTCACCCTTTTAATGCTGCACCTTATCGACACTTCCTACATTTTTTAACAATATATAATGTTATAGTTCTTATATATTTTGTATCAACGTATTTACAAGTTTAATGAATACCTTATTTTCATGTGCTTTCCTCCGTTCTTTGTATTTTTTACTATCATTTCTTGACTGTGTGATGTAAGGTTCCTTTTCAGCATCACTCATCGAATTCCATTTGGACCTCATATATTTTGTCACCTAATATTAAGCATAAACGTTTCTTAATCAATACATTAACACTAAATAATACTCAATGTCAATTTCATTTTACATACCGAACCGCTCTGTGTGCCATCTTCCTTCATCATTTTGCATTCGGCCATACTGTCAACATTTAAAATTTGTAATCAATTTAAAGTTTTTAAATAATTTAATCCAATTACCATTTCAACAATAATAACAAAAAGACATTGATACTTACTAGAAGTACATATATCCACCCTTTGGTTGCTTTCGAGTCTCGGCCTCAATTTCAAAGTCATCTGCGCCACCAACAATTTTTTTCACCCATTAACTCCATTTTTCATTCATATATCAGTTTACGCAAATCAAATCAAATACTTGTTACATACACTTTATTCGATATACAAATATAGATAACTACTCTTATGGTAAAACGGGTTTCTTCAAAAGAATTTAAATGGTCACTACAAAATGTGTCAGCACATTTATACAACCTATAATATCATTTTCTACCTATAATATTTAATAAAAGTATCGACATTTATATTTTACCTTGAATATCACTTTCTACCTGTAATCGGTCTTAAATGCTTCTTTACTCTAAAACCCTAAACAACACATAAAAACCCTATTTACAATTAATGTAATAATAAAAAACTAGGGTTTCAACAACATACTTTTCGATTCGACTACAGCAACAAACAAACAAACTTCGCTTTAGAAACGCCTTCTGAAATGCAACAACAATTACGTTTCGATTTCAAAAACTCGTCTGTTCTATCTATTTTCAGATGATATTTAGCTATGACCTTTATATTTTTATCGGATATGTTATTTATATTTAATCGATACAACTACCAAAGTATCGTTACTTTTATGTCAGGTGTCGATTCTTTCGATATGATAATTATCTATTTCTTTGAAAGTATCGATAATTTATTACACGTACTTATGAAAGTATCGACACTTTAAATATATCCGGTAGCGCTTTAGCGGTTTTATCATTTTGATATCGGTTTAACCATATTTTTACCTGTTATATCGTTGTGGATCGATACATTTTTATAAAGTATCGACACTTTATAGTCGTTAAAACTGCTTCTCTTTTAAATTCACAAAGTGTCGATACTTATATTAAAGTATCGATACTTTAAATATATCTGGTAGCTCTTTACCAGTTTTATCATTTTGATACCGATTTCGTCATATTTTTATATGTTATATCGTTGTGGATCGATACATTTTAATAAAGTATCGACACTTTATAGGCGTTAAAAATGCTTATCTTTTAAATTCACAAAGTGTCGATCCTTATATTAAAGTATCGACACGTTCAATATATCCGGTAAGGATTTACCGGTATTGTCTTTTCGTAACCGGTTTTATCGACATTTTTACCTATACTAATATGGATCGATACATTTTTAATTTGGATCGACACAAACCGACAAGTTAAGTTTGTCGGTTGCCAAATTTTTTAATATTTTTCATGACTTAGACCTACTATATTATTATTACTCAACATTTCTGATAACGTTAAACTAAGTTTATTAAATATCTTTTAATGTATCTGGTAATACTGTATATTAATAATATATTAATCCGCCTCGAAAAAACATATAAATGATGAGAAAGAAAGAGAGATAAAGAGAGGGGCCCTCTTTCTAAAGCCTGCAACAGAAATGAGTGGCACTGCACCAAAGAGTAACGTGTTTCTCTACCTTCTTGTTTTTTACTTATCTTTTTCTCTTTCCATCTTAAGGAAATGGGGGCCATCTCCATATGTGTTTTATCGTCTGCACTCTTTTTTCCCCATTTTTTCTGGGGCATTTTTGGACTCTACCGCCCTTTTTAGTGGGGTTCTCTCTCTATGACTTTTGCTGTTCTAGTACATTTTCCCAAGAACCCAATGTGTGCTTTTAGAGCTTTAAAAATCTTTGTTGGACTGATTATGTATTATCTTGTTGGGTGTCTGAAATTGTGAATCTCAGTTTCTTGGTGTTTGAGTTCTTTGATAGAGACTAATAGAGCTCTACTTTTCTGTTCATGCAAACAAATTAACCCCACCTTTTTTGTGTTTGCTTCCTTTTATCATTTCTTTATATTCCTTTATGTTAAAGAAGAAAACGAGGGGTTCTTTTTTCACAACAGTTCTTTGATGTTTTTTGACAATGCTCTTTTTATTTTTATGGAGAATCAGAAACCTAATGATTTCATGTGAACTTTGCATTACAATGGCTTCTGTTGAGTGTATCTGAGAACACCCCATATTTATTTCTCAGTCAATATAGTTATAATGAAGCTGGTTTTCCCTTGTAGATAAGATTTTCAAGCATGAAAAATACTTTACCCTTCATAAAATCTCAGGTAGTTCATCTTTTTTTCTTCCAGCTTTTCTCTTTGTTTCAGACACAAGCATTGAAGAAGGTGAACTTTGAAGCCTCTAAATGTTCTACTTTCTAGTACATGAACTTACTCTATTTGTTCACATGCTCTCTTTGTTTCATTACCATTTTTTACCAGTTATCCAGGTTCATGGTGGATCATTGGAATGATTATAGTTGAACTCAAGGAAGTTGTTTAGTGAACTTATATTGGCATGAAATCCTACATGTTGAAGGAGGTTCATAGGCCTAAGGCCATGTGATTTTTGTGGCCAAAGTATAATGGAGAATGATATGTTCGGTGTTCCACGGGCGACGGTGAGTCGAAATTCCGTTGTTATCGATTTGATCCCGTGGGGGACGGTCTCTAATAATTCAATAGTCAAGTCCAATTTGTTTAACCAGATCAACCAAAACCAGACACTAGCTGGATTTACTGTGCTCCCCTCGATGCAAGGGGAGTTTAGTGGCGATCTAGGTGCTGATTGCCGTCCGAATCATGTCCGGTTCTTTGACCCTAATGCATCGGTTGCAACGAAGGTTACGAGTTTTGCTTCGTGTTCGGAACATAACATTGAGTTTCATGAGCAATTCATGGGGAGGACACCCGTTTCGAGTCCACCTGCAAGGTGCGGTCTTCAAGAAAGCTTAAAAGAGTTAGCAAACGTGCAGCCTTTGATATACCCTCAGAATTGTAGGACCTACTCTTCAACTGAATGCTCTGATGGCATGAATTCTACAATGATGGCTTCAGTAAATAGTGTGTTTAATGAAGTTTTTGGTAGTATGGAAAATAAATGGAATTGTACCCCATCGAAGACGGCATTTCAACCTTATTCTTTGATCGGATGTCCGGATTCGAATGGTTGGATAGCGTCGAATGGTGCAAATATGGGGCTGGATTTTCCCTGTGGTTCCTCAAAAAATAGTAACGAGCTATCTTTAAGTCTTGCTACTTCACTTCCTGCTGTAATCAGTGGGAACAATATACCTGATCAGTCCTCTGAAATAAACTGTAGCTTGAATGCAACAAGGTTAGGCTCAGAACAAACTTCTTGCAATGCTAAGGAGCTTTCTCTCAGTTTCGGTTCTGACAAACCGGTTCAAGTATCGCTTTTGATATCAGGATCGAGATATCTTCATGCTGTTCAAGAAATACTTGCTCAAATTGCAAGCTATTCTCTTGAAAATCTAGAGCAGATGAGTGTCGGAGCCAGAGCCTCTACGGCATTCTCCTCTAGCTGTCTTGCCAGAAGATGGATGGCGATGATTGATTCGAATGATCTACCTGATGTTAATGGTAACTCTGAGGTACATTTAGAGGCAGAAGTACAAACACTCCCTGTCGAGGCCAAAAAATCCC
Organism: Hibiscus syriacus; assembly: GCF_006381635.1. Lineage (NCBI taxonomy): Eukaryota > Viridiplantae > Streptophyta > Magnoliopsida > Malvales > Malvaceae > Hibiscus > Hibiscus syriacus. The sequence goes on along the minus strand of NW_024063538.1, from coordinate 8,293,567 downwards.
AACTGCTGACTTTGCTCCAAGCGGTATGTTGATCTAGATTATGCTTGTAGTGTTATGAATTATCCCTTTGGCTGCTTCAGTTGCTATATTGAAATATGAACTGCATAATTTTCTCAATTATCGAATATATAAGATAAGACAGATTTGTTTATCCAATTACTTGCTTTTCTCTATTTGATGGTGTGTTTAACACCGCATTGGGTTACTCGAATGGCGTTGCTTTGATCGAGACCAGGTCGATGACAGATACAGTCAATGCTTGGATGAGATCCATACGGTTATATCTGCATTCCATGCCGCGACCGAGTTGGACCCTCGAGTGCATGCTAGTTTTGCTCTACATACCTTCTCTTTCTTATACAAGAACCTTAGGGAGAGGATCAGCAACCAAATCCTAGCCATGGGAGCAAATTTCGAAGGCGGATGTAAGAGAAGTAGCGATGACTCATTTCAGAATTCATTCATCCAGGAGCAATTGGCCCTTCAGCAGCTGAAGAAGGATCAAATATGGAGACCACAGAGAGGATTGCCGGAGAAGTCTGTCTCGATTTTACGTGCATGGATGTTTCAGAACTTCCTTCATCCGTAAGCCTTCTTTACGGAGAATTGCTTCTAGGACAAGAGATCTCTAGCAGTTATGCGTTTCTTGACATGTCGTATTCACAGGTACCCCAGGGATGCAGAGAAACATTTACTTGCAATAAGAAGTGGCTTAACCAGGAGCCAGGTACTTGGAGCATTCGATAAATCTTTCGACATAACCGGTGCTTTCTTACCTGACTTTCATATGATTCGGTTGTTTTTATAATTTTCATGTTGATCGGTGGATGACTAGGTCTCTAATTGGTTCATAAATGCTCGTGTTCGTCTATGGAAGCCGATGATAGAGGAAATGTACTTGGAGATGAACAAGAGAAAAACGCTACAAAACAAAGGAACCAACAGCAGCAACCCCCGGAGCGAGATAAGCATCAACCATCAAAGGTTTAACATCAACTAAAAGCACAAGAAAGAAAGTATATCGATCGGAATCCGGATTTGAGCACCTTTCCGGTTGGAAAGGAATGCATCCACCTCAGTCAAGGTTACAACTGTGCTTAATGCTCCACTGTAGTTGGGACCTTTAGCTTTTAAGGGTATGGTCCTAATTCAAGCAGGGAACCCTCTTGTTGAAAATCTTATGAAATTCATAGTAAAATTTCATGGAATTAATTGGTATGTTGACTACGTTGAACGCCCCGTGATGGGTAAATTGCACAATTTTGTTTGCATGCATATATATATATTAAATCTCCGTTTTCGTCTTACATTTAAATTTGATTCGAACTATTTTTCCTTTATTTAGTGACATTACAGAAACTTTTGGTCAACACTTGCACGTTTAATGTATGTTGTAAAAGAAACTTGTAAAAGTAATTGGATTGAGCAAGTTCTAACGAAGAACAATTTGATGGGGGAATCAAATTATTTTCCTGGAAAGTTGGTGATAAGGACAAAGATGACTGTTTCAGTGACAATGTGACAGCAACCAGTCTAAAAGTTTTCCCATCACTCTCGTGGAAAGTGACATGAACCCATTTTCAATGGCTCACCCTAGCCGGATGATCAGGCACTGCACCACACTCGTTTGACCCCATAATTTTTTGTTTTTATTGAATGATTGAATCTTCAATAGTAAACATAGATAGAAAATGAAAACAAGTATTAGATTGAATCGAATAGTAAAATTTGAATTAATTAAATTTAAAATCATTTTATCATCTAAATTTTATTTGATTTATTTTCTCGATTGAATCTAATATATTTTTTGAGTTTATTGTCAAATTTAAATATCATTATTTATAATTTTATGGATCATATTATTTTTAATTTAAACAATACTTTCAATATCATACGACATATATATTAGATGTGTAAATAAGATTTATAATATTATTTAATAAAAATATTTAATATATATATATAATACTTTTAATATCATTTGTTAAAGAAAAGATTTTGGGGCGAACTATTGACGAGTATAAACAATTAAAAAGATTAATTGAAAAAGAAATTGTAAAGAGTTATAGTTTAAAAACTAAATTAAATAAAATGTAAAATTAAGAGATTAAATTATTAAAAAGTTTATTATGGGAAAAAATAAAATTACATTTGTATTTTATAACAGTTGAAAATCATACAATTTAAATTTAATAAAAAATTACTTAAAACAAAAGAGGAATTATAAAAATATAAAAACTAATGATCAAATTGTATAAAAATTAAATAATTTAACTACATACCAAAACGTTACGTTTTCAATTTTTAGATTATCCGAATTCAATTCAAACTCGAAGTCTAAATTAAAAATTTAAATTACTAATAATTAGAAAATTAAAAAAAAATCAAACGATTTTGTTCATCCCTAATTATTATGACAAATCTACAAAACGACTTCACCTCGGCTAAAATTTATGGTTTAGAAATAAAAGAATTGATCATACTTCTCTATCTACAACCCTCACCAACTTGTCTTGTCGTAACCAGTTTTCGTCCGAACACGAATTTTTTATTTGGCGGGAAAAGTGAATAAATAGTTTTTAAAATAATTTGAGAGTCGCCATCGGCCTTTTGGGTCAGGTAGGTCGAATACCTAAAAAATCATCTTTTAAAAGAGTTTTTAAGAAAACATCATTTAAAAGATAAACTAGTCTGCGTTTTAACTAAAAATTCGTTCTTTTTAATAATAAAAAGGGATTCGTGGTCGGTTACGTTTAGGGAAGGATTAGCACCCCTACAACGCCCAAAATTGGTACTTTTTAATTATAAATTGTCTCTATTATTAGAAATTTAAATTTTCAAAAATATATTTAATTTATAATCCTATTATTTCAAAATTATAATTATAAAAAAAATATTAATTTATATATATTTATAAATAAAATATTTATTTATTCAGAAATATCAGAAAAGAACTTCTAGGTGCCTTAAGACAGCTCTTTTCTTCGATATTAAAAATAAATAAATAATTAAAACAATTTATATAATTTATAAAATAGGATATTTATTTATTTAAAAATATCAGAAAATGGACATACAGTTGTTTTAAGACTGCCCTTTCTTAATATTAAAAAATAAATAAATATTAAAACATGATTAAAATAAGTTAAAAGTAATAAAATAAATATTATTTATTATATAAATATATATTTATGGCTAAATAATAATAATAATTAAAAATTAACATATAAAATTAACATATAACTAAACAATGAATAAAATTAAAACTATATATTTAAAATAAATAAAACTTGTAAAAAAATAAATAAAAATTGAAATTAGTGACTAAATTATAACCTAATAGAATTAAATACCTAATTCATAATTAATTATTTAAAATTACAGGGATTAAACATGTTATTTTACTCATTTATTAATTTATGGACTAAAATAAAATTACATTAAATTCGAATGTCAAATTAAAATAAATTAAAACATGTTATTCAGATTAAAATATTAATTATTAAAATTAAAGGACTAAATATGTTATTTATCTAAAATATTTATAATTACGGTTAAGGACTAAAATACATATATGTGAAATTCGAAAACCGAATTAAAAGAATTTAAAAATTGATTTAGTGACTAAAATATAAAGTTATAAAACTGATGGACTGTGGATGGGGTTTACCCATATGAGAAATTACACAGATACCCTCACCAAAACGGCGTCGTTTTGATGAGGGTATTTATACCCATTTAAGCCGGCCCCAAGGGCCATCCTTCTCACTTCTTCCTTTCTTCTTCTCTCTAACAGAGAGAAAAAAATTTCTCTCTGTCTTCTCTCTAAACTCTCCACCGGAGGGAGATAAATTCCGGCCGGCAGCCGTACTCCGACACCGCCGGCCACCGTTGATGGTGGCCGAAAAATTTTAAAACCCACCAAAATATAGATCGAAACGTGTAATGCCAATTCCGGTGTTCTTTTTCCCTAAAAAGCTCCCAATCGGAGCAAATCTACGAAAGTACCTTCGGTTTTCGAAGGTTTTTGGTGACGCTTGGAGTACTCCGAAGGTAAGTTACTCTTTTTCTCTTCCTTTTTATTTCTTGCTTGCTTTCTGTTGCTCTCGGTTTCTCTCGTTTCTGTTTGGTATTGCTGTGGTTGGTGGTTGTTGTGGTTCTGTCTTCCGTTCTTCTTTTCATTTTTTTTTCTTCTGTCCTTTTTGTTGGTTACCCCTCTGTTTTTTGTTATCTCCGGTTCTTCCTCTCTAGTTTTTTCTTGCTCTCCGTGGCTGTGTGTGTTCTTTATTTTGCAGGTAACGGTGGATTTTATAGCCACCACGGCGCTCCTCTCGGACTGGTTAAAGAGTGGAAACTTCGGTGAGTCACCAAACTATGTGGTGACTCACCCCATAGCTGAGACGTGGACGACCGACGTGATGTTTCTAGAGTCTTCGAAGAGGCGGTGATGTCGTGGCTACAGCAGGGTGGAACACCTGGAGGTGACAACTGGGCTCTTCTGGAAACATGAGGCGGCGCCACGTGGGGCTTCTGGAAACGGCGGCTGGGAGCTAGGGTTTAGAAACCCTAGCTGAAACCCTAAATGTTTAGGGTTTTATTTTGGTCTGGGCCGATTAATCGGGCATGTACTGGATTGGGCATTTGATGTAATTTATAATATATATATATATATATATATATATTTAATAATAAATAATAATAATAATATATTATATTAATAATAATTATAATTATTATTATGAAAAAATTAATGTCTACACTGTCAAAAGATGTCTACGAACACCTTTTATATTATATATATATATATATATATATATATATATATGCGCGTGCGCGCATTACGAAAAGGTGACGTTGCAGTTTCTCTTCGTCTTACCTCAACAACTTAAAAAGAAATCTGGGTTTAAATCGGTTTCAACTTCCAGCCCATGCTTTCTAGCGAAAGAAGCTCGGGACGGATGAATGATGGACTCAAAGGGCTTCTCGGGCTAATGCTTAGAGTTGGCCGGTTTAAGCCGTATCCTGAAAGAGAGTACTATATTGGTATCAACATGGCATGGGTTTGCTCCTCCGTCACCATTGACCCGCATGCCTGAACCTGCAGGTTCTGTCGTTTCGAGATTGTTAGTTCATGGCACTGCTTTGTTAATATGATTTTGAAAGTTGGGTGCATGATGTTATGGCATGTTACCTCCACCAGGGCACTGTATCTTCTATCTAATTTCGATGTCATGTGAAGAACCTCGGAATGGAATGGAGAGTTCTCCCCGACAAAGATTAGCGAACGGCAATGCAGTTTTCTCAGTCCTTCACTAAGGTCGGGTCTCCTGAAAGATGGGAATTAAGATTTTTATGTTGGATTAAAGCATTAACAGCAAGCTCAAAGGAAATAAGATTGATCTCTCGTCGGACTGGGCTAACCCATTCATCGCTTCAAGGAATCGGCAAACATTTATACTCTGCCTTTTATCTAACAACTGCAGGGGTACAAAAAACACTAATCATGTCAGAAATAATTCTTCTACATGCCTGAACTATATCGGATTCTGGTAACCACAACACTACCACGAACATCCTGCAATTGTGATTCACAGCCTCATCACTTGGCTAATCCGGTTCTAGGAACAAAAACGAACAAACGGAACAAGTTATTGAAGAAGAAAAATACCTTACTGAAGTACCGCTTAAGCAATAACTCCACCATGCTGCACATGGCATTGAAATAAAGCAAATTCGACATCACTGAAATAAAACGAAAATCCATCTATCTATCTAAGCACGTAATTATTTAGTCCCTGAGAGAAAATAAAATGGTCTAGGACAGGAACCTTATTCAACAACCATTCTGTCCAGGAAAGCAGTCTGCAGAGGGGTGAAATGAGTATTAACCCAAGGACACGTTGTCTGTATTTCATCTATTAAGGGGCAAAAAGGCAGACATATTTATTTCCAATTCAAGAGAGAATGATGAACAAAATTTCCACAAACGATGCCAAGATAATTGACTTACTGCAAATAGGGTCAGAATATATGCTCCGGTTGTAACTCCCATGCACATTACAGCACCGAGCCTGCCATTAAAACATTAAAAAGAGGAGAGTTAAAAGAAAAGGAATATCAGCTTGCTTGCCTTTATTCTTTCCAATATAAATTGTTGGTGGTGGTATTACATAAACGAAGACGACAGCTTAAGAAATTATATAAGGGTGGTAGGTGCCTCAATTAACATCCTTTTCAGACGACTACAGCCCACCAATTTCCAGCCTTCATGACAACATAATATGTGCCATACAATGTCTAGAGCATAAGATAGTAAAGTAAATTTCTAATCGGCCGACAATTGGAAATATAAAGCAAATAAAGTAATGAATGAAACTATATTTTACCCGAAAAAGTTGAGAACCTCAACAATCTGATCTGCCAAGTCATCAACCGAAGGAATAAGGTCATCAGATCCAATCGGGACAGCTCCTAACTGCAACATTTCTTGAAGGAAGTTCGGATAAAAAAGGTGTGAATTATAGGATTCAACTAAAACAAGGAAGATTAAAACAGCTAATTAAAACACGAATAGAACTGACCTCGTGCCCGGGAGGACTTATATGATATATGCAAAAGTTATGCAGGAGTAAGGAACTAGCTTCTGGGCAAAAGAACAAGCCTTGAAAACATGAGATATCTGCACAATGTCACATGATTAACAGTTTGAGATACAAAATGTATCACCGCAAAAAGATCTTGGTTGGTACAAAAATCTAACAAATAATGTCATGAACTTCCGACATATTTTGGAATAAAAGCATTACAGCCTCGAAATCTCATGCACCATGATGAGAACACAAATGAATATCTAAAACTCATAAGCATAAGGAAAATCGACGAAACGATAATGTTTCTGGCATTACTTACGATTTAGAGCTAAATCAGGATAGGTTACAAGAGCCGGCTTATCTTGGTCTCCAAACACAAAAACAGAACCCGAACCGAGGCGAGTTTTCACAAGGTACTCCTGCAGATAGATCTCATAATGCATTGTTATTCATTTAACAAACCTTCAAGGAAAACAACCAACCTAATCAAAACAAATCACAAGGTAAGGAGAATCCAACTAGGGTTTCATTTACTTCAAAATAGAAATGTTTCAAAAGCATAATCCAAGTTAAGTAAAATCTAACTAGATTTAGCTAGCATAATACTATTTTGATCATCTAAGGATGCTCTTCATCGCCAAAACTCATGATTTTAAGAGACATTGACATGAAACTCATGATATTACTTGTCAAACTTCTCTTCTTGTACAAAAAAACAGCTTCTAAAGTGAGCACAAGAAGAATCAAAAGCCACCAATCAAAGGATAAAAAACCAAAAAATAGATCAGCTACATAGCTTAAAAATAGAGAATTAAACAAGAAAGTGAACGAACAATCCGGCTTTGCTAAAGAAAAAAAGATAGATAGCTTCTGCATTGAACCTTTTTTTCATTCCGTTTTCTCTTCAATTCCAGATTTTTCTCGGTAACCAAACAAGATGATACAATATGAATGCAGGTTACCTTGCCGCCTAGAGAGATCATTTCCATGTCAATGAAAACTGAATCGCTCCGTGCATACCAAAACGAAGACGCATTTGAGGAATTGGGTTCCATTCCTTGTATACCAAATTTCCCTCCGTGTTTCCTTTTCAGAATTTTCTCATGCTATTAAAAATGATTTAAATTAATAATAATGGTGAGAAAATTAGACTATAAGTACTTTTTATCTTTCATCTTCGAAATTACGAGTTTAACTCGTGGGTAACTACCGAGTCACTGACGCTCCAAGACTCAGAGTCGGAAAAACTCATAATTCACAAGGATGCCCTACTAGCGGGCTTTAACCCGAGTCTCGGGTCTATTTAACCCCAGTTAAGAGGCCGACAGTTTCTTCCATTTTACGATATTGCCCTCAATCCATTTCCCAATCGTTTACCCATTTATGAATTCTGCAAGCTATTTTATTTGCGATCAATTTGCTTTATTAGTCCTTGTACTGTGTTAAAGTTGTGGATTTAGTCCCTATAATATAATTTGATCACCTAGTTTTGACCCAAACTGTAGTTATTAAATTTATTAAGGAAACCTTTACAATTAATTCGATAATATATCAAAGTTGTAGATTAAGTACCCTCTAAATTGATCATTTTATGTTTTTATAATTTAATCACATTATTTATGTATTATTTGAATGGTTATTGAGATTAAAAATGATCAAATTCAAATACAAAGACTAAATTTATAATTTATGTATAATACATAAACTATTGAACGAATTTAAATTTTACGCAATTCATTCATTAAATTAATGATAAGTCGTGATTTAATCTAAAAAATATTATGGTTCAATTCGCATTTATTATATTATATATCCTTTAATTTCTCTTAAATTTAACTCTTTACTAAAAGAGATATATTATAAATTTTTAACCGTGTTAAATAAAAATTCGAGTCATTAACCATATATATATATATATATATATATATATATATATATTTATTTGGCATTTGTTAAGAAAGAATTGTTCCCACTTATAACGAAGGATTCTGATTTTCTCTACTAAAAAATATCTAAATGATTCCTTTAGAATTTAATTAAATATATATATTTTTAGGGCAAATTATGTCAATAGTCCCTTTTGTTTAGGGTCTATTCAACTTTGATCACTAATTTAAAAATTAAGGATAAATGGTGTCTAACATTATCGGTCCGTCTAGTTTAAGTCCCTCCGTCGTTAACCCTTAACGAATATGTGACATAATTAAGAGACTAAAATCGAACGGAAGTTAATAGCCAAGGGATTAAAATTGAACAAATCAATAACGTTAGAAACTAAAATCGAATGAATCGATAACGTTAAGGAAAATGTACAATTATTTTTTAAATTAATGATCTATCAAACTAAAAATAAATAAGACTATTCACATAGCTTATATATATTCTTAGGGTGCGTTTGGTTCACGGAATGTAAGATTACCAGTGGGAATAAAAGATTACCAGGGAATAGGATTACTGGGAATGTTGTATTTTGTGTTTGGTTGGTTTAACAGGAATGTAAGATTACCGTGTTTGGTTAAAGGAATAAAAGATTATTAGAATGTATATTTGACCAAATTGTCCTTATTATATATTTGTATAATATTACAAATTGTAAAATATTTATATATTTTCTTTAAAAAATTAAATTCATAATATTTATATAATTTTTTTTACAAAATTAAAAATATAAAAAAAGTTTAATGAAAGGGTAAAAAAATTTTAACCCTTGAACTTTATATAAAAATTTAATTATATATTTTTTTTTGTAAATCTAAAATAATTTAAGGATAAATTTGTAATTTAACCTTCGTAGAATTTTTATTATTCAATGACAGAAAAAGGATATTTTTGAAAAAAAAATAAAAATTTAAGGGCATTTTAGTCCAAAATACTGGTAATGTTATAATACCTAAGGGAATGGAGGTAATGACATTTCCGGTAATATACCCCAAAAAATCTACTATTGGTAATAAAACATTACCGGGAATGAGATTCCCGACCAACCAAACATGGGAATGTGGGATTTCCATCCCATGGGAATCTCACAATCCTTGAACCAAACACCCCCATAGTATTTCATAAATTATTGTCAGCCATAGGAATAGGATCCTTCAGTTGAGACATCATTGCTAAAGTGGGGCCCAATTAACCACATCAGTAATCCAACTCATGCAAACAATACGGCGTGGTTTTGTACTTAAGTTGGTATATGTCATTTACCTCTCAACTACAAGGCCGACAATAACCCCGAGTCCGAGACGAGTCCCTTTCCGTACTACTTTCATGTCGTTTTACTCTAATTGAAAAATATTTTCCATTTATTTATTTTTAATAAGTAGATATTGTAGACATTTATTTTTGTTCGAGATATTAAGGGTTTATTATTATTATATAGTATAATATATAAAAAATAATTTCAAATGTAATTTTTTGAAAGTATATAGTAAATGCTTTGAAAACGTATTTTCGAAAACGCATAATATATAATTTTTAAAAAAATAGTTTTGAAAATGTATAAAATAGGGTTTTTTAAAAAACAGTTTTGAAAACGTAAAGTATATAGCTTTGAAAACATTTTGGAAAATGTATAATATGATTTTGAAAACAATTTTTGAACGTATAATATGGTTTTTGAAAATGATTTTTGAAAATATATTAATATATATAATTATTGAAAACATATTATATAGTTTTTGGAAATATAATATATATAGTTATTATTATTATTATTATTATTTATGCTATTTATTATATATATATATATATATATATATATATATATATATTATTTATTTGTTTGTTTAATTTTATTTTTAACATGTCCAATACAGTCCAAAGTGCAGCTCAACCGAGCCAACAAGCCTGACCCAGCAAATCAGCCCGGTTAGGGGGCCAGACCAAGCCTAGTAAATAGTAGGTTAGGGTTATGTAAACCCTAAGCAACTGACGGCACGCGCGTGAAAGCCACGCACAATAATCGATCGAGATTCCCGGCCTGTAACACCCCCAACCCGTATCCGACCCAGATACGAGTCCGAGATGTCACATCAACTTTTCAAAACATTTTCTTGTATCAAATAGAAAATGAATTTTTAACTCAATATAAACATAATAAATAATTTACATATAACTACTTAAAACGTTTACAAAATTGTTTAGAGCTTATGCAATATACTATTTTAAATACATGTCAACTAGATTTTTTTATATACCAGAATACATATATTCAACAACAATTCTGATATGATCTATAGCAAGGAGAATCTGACCTGTCTTGCTCCTCATTGCTTCGCTTCTCGCTTTCCGGAACCTACGTGTGACACGCTCACACGCTAAGTCTATGACTTAGTGAGGCATATAAAACTTATAAAGTAACCATGACTTCTAACAATGAATGCATGTTTTCTACTATTATAATAAGCAACCTCATATACAATACACTTCCACATAATGAACCTATACATACATACATACAAATCATCATATCATACATATATTTGCATACTTTTTCATTTCCATATAACCCTGTATATTTACCTCACTCAGTTTATATCACATTTTTCCTATTATCATTTAAATCATTTCTTTTATAAAATTATTAATCATATAATTTCTATCCCAAATTTACATAATTTATCCCTTATTTCCATGTGCTCTTATTTATCATATAACCCATAAATTCTTTTGTTATATGTTTTATTAGTTCATTTCTCATCTAATTTGTCACATAGACACATATATTTTATTCACTTTCCATAATTTAATTCCTATGAAATTTTCATGACTTCCTTTCCTAAATCCTTGTATTATATTTTATATCAACTAAGAATTTAACAGGTTTTAGATCATAATTTCATTGAACCATATAGCCCTTCCTTTACAAATTAACTCCTATATTCTTATTCTTAATCCTATACATGTTTCCTATTTGATATCCTATTTCTTTTATCTCTATTCTAATATAATTCCATTATACGATTTCTTTCCCAAATTATATTCTCGTAGTGTAATCATAATTATTCTATCCATATAATCGTATAGTTTATCATTTCCTTACATATACCTATACTTATGGAGTTCACAACATTTTTCATATAATTACTTGTAACATATCATATAAGTTCATTTCATTCTCTTATATTCAAATATATATCACACAAACATATTTCCACATAAATAATATAACATATGAAATACATGCAACCAACATACTCATATTCAAGTACTCAATCAAATATAACAATCATCTCAAGTTTACTTATTATATCTTTATTAGCCCATGTACACATATGAGAACTATAGATATACGAGTACATTGAGGTTGTGCACTATGCTGTCACCACAGCTCGTATAAGTCCCACTGAGTGGCATAAGAAATTTGTCCCGAAGGACCTCTGTATATCCTGAAGGACCTCTGTATGTCCCGAATGACCTATGAACCCTCGACTCTTAGCATGCCAACTATACCTCTAGCCCTCATAACCTATAACATGGGCATTATTATTTATCATTTCACATATTCACATGTACATATCACTGTTCATATGATTTCATATTCATATGTTACTTATCTTATAACACTTCCTATGTGTTCATATAACATGTATATCATTTCCATCTCTTGTTCACATATGTTTCCTGTATATCATATATATATATATATATCACATATACACATAGATCTTTTTCATATTCTCATATCACATGACTTATTTCTCATTCATATATTTTCTCATCTTGTAATTTATATTACATGTGCATATAATTTTATAACTTATTATCAAGTAGCTCAGGTAACATTCTTGTAATGTTTCCTAGATCATTATCATATACTACACATCATATAAATGCAGATCACATAACATGTAATACAAGCAAAGCATATTCACATATTACACAATCCTAATCATGCATTGAATCATACTATCATATATTCAAAATATTGAAACAGACTTATCACAAGTCTGGTTTCCATGTAGAAATACATATATTCTAAGAGTATGCACTCACCTGGCCTCACTAGTCAATACCGATCTCTCATCTTTCCCTTAATCGATCTTACTTTACAAATGTTCCAGAACTTGTTTAGGCTCAAAATCTACATAAATATAATTTCTAAGATGATTATTAGAAGCCTAAACATTATAATTTAATGCTAATATGTTGAAAACATTTTGATGTTTTGATATAACAAACTAAGAATAAATGATTTTTAAGATTTTACAAAAGCCTTTCTAAGAATATTCGATACAAATATTTGAATATCAAAAAATTACTCCAAATCTTTCAAAGTTCAAATTCAATCCTTACTAAAGTGTAAAAAAATTAAGTTTCAATCTTAAAATAATTTTGAAACAAATTTAAAGTATTTTGAGCACTATTCAAACCAAAAAAAAATTACACCTTACTCAGAGGGTACCGATTCCCCCTCAAAGAGGGAATCGATTCCCCCTGAATGGTTTTGGCTCTGAGAAATAACAGATTACTCAGAGAGAACCGATTCCCCCATCTCATAACGGTCAAAATATTTGAATTTTACACTGCAGGAACCGATTCCCTATGAGGGGGTACCGATTCCCCCCACGCTCCAAGTTGTTTTATTAATTTTTTTCACACAATAACGACTCTATTGACTCCATTAATGACCCCAAACGTTTAGAATCAATTGAAGGAGTATTTAAACAAGCTTAGAAGCCATTGATCAAAAACAAGAAACAATAATCAAGAGAGAATCAAAGAGAAAGCATCAAACCTCAAGTTTGAGCATTTTCAAGCCTATTTCATTCAATATTCATCTTTGCTTTCAAGAACACTTGTTGTGCTCAATTGTATCATTCTTTAGTGTTTTTTCTTTGTTCTAGAATTGTGCAAACATCTTTCCTTGTGAGGATTTTCTTGTAAGTTTGCAAAATTTGTATTGTTCTCTTTGGGAGAGAGTGTTCTCAAGAATTTGGGGTATAATTCTTGAGGGATTTGTAAGATTACTCTTTTTCCTCAAAAGAAAGAAAAATTAATGAATTTGTTGAAAATCCTTAGTGGATAGCTAAGGTAGTGGACGTAGACTTTGGTTGAGAAAGTCAAACCACTCTAAATCGTTGTGCAAATATTTTTAATTTTCTGTAAAAGCTTCCACCAAAATTTTTATTGCCAATTCACCCCCTCTTGGCCTATTTCGTCAATCGATTAACTCAATAATTGGTATCAGAGCCTCACTCATTTGAAGGTTTAATCGCCTCTTGAGTCGATTTGGGAATTGTTACATCGATAATCAAGTCATCAATGGCCTCCACTTCAAACTCCGACTTCGGTCTTGATTCATTGCCCGTCAATAAGCCTCCTTTCTTCAATGGAGCTAATTATTCTTATTGGAAGAATAAGATGATGTACGTCATTCAAGCAAGTGACATGGGAGAATGGAATATCATAGAAGACGGATACATCAAACCTTCAACACATCCAAGATTGTGGAGTGAAGGAGAGACAAGAATGTTCCAGCTCAACTCTAAAGCTATCCATATTATCTTTTGTGCTCTTGGATCGGATGAATACAGGAGAGTTTCATCTTGTACAACCGCTAAGGAGATATGGGATAAACTACATGTCAACCATGAAGGAACAAACGAGGTAAAAGAATCTAAAATTAGTCTTCTAACTTATAGCTATGGAAATTTCAGGATGAAACCGGATGAAGATGTCAAAGCTATGAGGGATAGATTCTCCATGATTGTCAATAGTCTCAAATCATATGGAGAAATTATTCCAAATGACAAGCTTGTAAGGAAGTTAGTTTACTCTCTTCCAAAAGCTTGGCAATCAAAGAAGATGATAATCATCGAGGCTAAGAACTTAAAATCCTTGACCCTTGATGAGCTTATTGGCTCTCTCCTCACGCATGAAATGATGCTTAAAGAAGAGGAAGACCTCGAGAAAAGAGAAGAGCCAAAGAAGGAGCCGAAAAAGAAGAAGAACGTGGGAGTTGCTCTTAAATCAACAAAAAGATGAGAGTTATTCGGATGAAGATGATGATGACGAAGAAATGCCATTGTTTACCAAACGGTTCAGAAAATTAATGAGGCCCAACCGAGGAAGAAAATTCAAACGAAATAAAGGCTTCAAGAATGAACCAAAAGAGAAGGACCCGATCATTTGCTATGAATGCAAAAAGCTGGGGCATGTCAAATATGATTGCCCATAATTGAAGAAAAATGGTCAATCAAAGAATAAGCACAAGGCTCACGTGGCTACATGGAGCGATGAAGAAGGTTATGATGATATAGAAGAACAAGAAGTAGCAAACTTGTGCTTGATGACATTTGAGGAAGATTCTCAGGTAACCTCTAGCGCATTTAATTTTGAAGATTATTCATTTGATGAGCTATTAGAGGAATATACTGGGTTGTCTTCAGATTATAAGAAATTATTTTTACAAAATTTAAAAATGAAAATAATCTCATATCCAAGACCAACAATGAGCTTGAAAGTAAAATCAAAGATTTGCAAATCAAACTAGAAGAGTTTGAAAAGAAAAATTTTGATTTGCATAATTTACTTTCAAAGGTCAATGATGATCATCAAAAGAAAATTGATGATCTTAAAGCTTCTTTTGATAAAGTTGGAACGAAATGTTTTGGAAATGGAGAAAGTTCAAAATCCAACTTTGTTAGAAAAAGTTTTAAAAACTACAATCATAGAGGTCCCCGAAGAATCTCTAATTGAAAAATCGTTAGAAGTATATGGGTTCCTAAAGAACTCATTACTACTAAAGATAAAGATATCTTACACAAATGGATACCTTAAGGGACTAGGATTTTGGAAACTAATGAATATGGACCCAAAAGAATTTTGGTACCAAAAATAAAAAATTAATCTATGTTTGTAGGAAAATGAGCATTGCTATAAGGCACGGGAAACAAATTCAAACTCATGGTACCTTGATAGTTGATGCTCAAGACACATGACAGAGACAAGAGCCAGTTCATAGAGATTAATGCCAAAAATGGAGGAGAGGTGACTTTTGGTGATAATTCTAAAGGTCACATTGAAAGTATAGGTACAATAGGTAATACCTCTTCCATACAAATTAAAAATGTTTTATATGTGAATGAATTAAAGCATAATCTATTGAGTATTAGTCAATTGTGCGATAAGGGATTCAATGTCATGTTTGAAACTAATGGTTGTAAATGTCATAGAATAGGAAACATATACATGGTGCATCTAAATTTTATAGATATGACTAATTTATACCTAGTTGCTAAGGATGAGCATGATAGTTGGTTATGACATAGGAGACTAGGACATGCTAGTATGATTGTTTTGCAACGGTTAATTCAAGGAGATTTAGTTCGAGGGTTGCCTAAACTAAAATTTCACAATGATAAAATCTATGATGTTTGTGCTAAAGGAAAACAAAAGCGAGTTTCTTTTAAATCTATTATTGATGTATCAACTAGTAGAGTATTACAATTGATCCATTTGATCTTTTTGGGCCATCTAGAGCGACTAGCTTAGGTGGAAAAAAAATATGCATTTGTCTTGGTAGATGACTATTCTAGATATACTTGGGTTCTATTTTTAAGTACTAAAGATGAAGCATTAGAAAAATTTGTCACATTTTCAAAAGTAATCCAAAATGAAAAAGGTTACTCTATAACTAGTGTTAGGAGTAATCATGAAACTGAATTTAAAAATCTTGGATTTACTGAATTTTGTAATTCTAATGGTATTAGCCATAGTTTTTCAGCACCTAGAACCCCTCAATAAAATGGAGTTGTTAAGAGGAAAAATCGAACTTTAGAAGAAATGACTAGAACCATGCTTTGTGAAAACAACTTGCCAAAATATTTTTGGGCGAAAGCCACAAATACCGCTTGTTATGTTATAAATCGAGTAATGATTAGGCCTATTTTGAAGAAAACTCCATATGAGATTTTCAAAAATAAAAAGCCTAACATTAGCTATTTTCATCCTTTTGGATGTAAATGTTTTGTTTTAAACAACGGTAAAGAAAATCTTGGCAAATTTGATGCTAAAAGTGATGAAGGAATTTTTCTGGGTTATTCCTTAAATTCTAAAGCTTATCGAGTATTTAATAAAATAACTTTAGTTGTAGAAGAGTCTATACATGTTGTTTTCGACGATAATTCCCTTCCGAGGAAGGATTCTTGTGTGAATGATGATGTAGGTATTATAAACATAAATGACGTTGGACATGACGTTGGAGAACCATTATCAAAGGAAGAAACAAAAGATGAGGAAACTCAAGATCCTCTTGAGAATCCAACTATTGAAGAAAGGGAAGTCTCTTATCCAAGAGAATACAACTATGTCAAGGATGGTGAAATAATAGGTGATCCATCCAAAGGGGTAACAACTCGATCTTCTCTTAGAAATATATGTAATTATATTGCATTTATTTCATGCATAGAGCCTAAGAATATCAAAGAAGCATTAAATGATGAATATTGGATTATGGCTAAGAACACTTGTTTTGCTCAATTTTATCATTCCTGAGTGTTCTTTCTTTGTTCTAGAATTGTGCAAACATCTTTCCTTGTGAGGATTTTCTTTTAAGTTTGTAAAATTTGTATTGTTCTCTTTGGGAGAGAGTGTTCTCAAGAATTTGGGGTATAATTCTTGAGGGATTTGTAAGCTTACTCTTTGTCCTCAAAAGAAAGATAAATTAGTGAATTTATGGAAAATCCTTAGTGTGGATAGCTAAGGTAGTGGACGTAAACTTTGGTTGAGAAAGTCGAACCACTATAAATCGCTGTGCAAATATTTTCAATTTTTTGCAAAATCTTCCACTGAAATTTTTATTGCCAATTCACCCCCATCTTGGCATATTCCGTCGATCAATTAACTCAACATAATAACTTAAACTAATTTATCGAACTATAATTCATATTTTTCCTTTAGGGGGTATCGATACCCTTCTTAGGGTATCGATACCCTCATTGTATTATGTGATTCTTTTCGTTTGAGAGGGTATCGATACCTGTTGAGTGGGTACCGATACCCCTTGCCCAAAAATCATATTTTCAGCACAATAATTACCTCATTTCATCTCAAACACTTCATGTTTCCTCCTTCTTCATATGCTAAACTCAAATACACCTACTTAAGCCCATTTATACTCATTCAACACATCTTTAACTTAAAAATTCTATCCTCCACATGTAATTCAAGAATTACACCAACTTTGCAACATGTACAAATTCTAATTCTAACACTTCATATTTCTTAATTTAACCATTGACAAGTCAAATTTAACTTCAAAATCTATTAACTCCTTCTATTTCAAATATTCACTTAAAAACTAATTTTTCTTAATTTCTCATAACTTGTTAATCTTTGAGTTTTAAGCCACCTAAAGCTTTCCTTAATCTTTTTTAACATCCCAAGAATCAAAACAAGTTTTAAAATGAAAGAATTAACCAACTGAAGACCCACTTACCTTATACAAGACTTCACGGTGAAGAGGAGGAAGAATAAGACTGAAGAATGCTCTAGAGAAATTATCTCCTTTCCACGTGCTTATTACCCTTTATAATGGGAAATAGTTTTTTTCCT
Organism: Hibiscus syriacus; assembly: GCF_006381635.1. NCBI lineage: Eukaryota > Viridiplantae > Streptophyta > Magnoliopsida > Malvales > Malvaceae > Hibiscus > Hibiscus syriacus. The sequence goes on along the minus strand of NW_024063538.1, from coordinate 8,275,424 downwards.
AAAAATGACCATAATACCCTTATTACTTTCAAACTTTGTTATTAAATCCAACCTCAACACTTTTCATTTAAGTCCCTAAACTTTCAATCTTTTCTAAGATTGGTCACTAAATTACCAAAAATTCTATTTTGGTCATTGACTCGACTTTTGGGATGTTACAAATCTCCCCTCATTTAAAGAAACTGCACACACAATAAGAACATTTCTTCTAATGTTTTTATGTTGTTTCCTTTACTTAATCTTTCATTTCTTTAGTTCTTCAACTATCTTTTTCCTTTATACATCCTTATCATGTCACTTATCATATAACCAGTAGCATCAGTTCTTATCACTCAAAATCATTAATCAATCAAATTCCTTAGCAATCTTTAATTACCTTGCAATAATAACCAACTTTTATTCCATCATCACTTAATTACTTCTTAAATTTCCTTAATACATATAAATTATTCTTTATTTCTCTGACTAAATCTACTTGACCAAGAAACATAACCTTTATCATATCTGACTCTTTAAACTTTAACCTTTCACTTCCTTATTCCATTATTCCTTTATTCATTCAAAAGCAAAATCTCCTTATACACAAATCATATCTTTTCTTTCATGCTCACATACTTTTTTCCTCACTTATGCTCATTTCTGATTACTGATCTTTATCACATCTTCATAACTTTGATAATAAATACTCCTTGCACAAATTTTATTCTTCGTAAAGTCCTTATTCAAATCACAATACACATATCCTTGACTTCCTTCAAACATATTAATCATTTACTCTTTCACTACATCACCTTTACATAATCAAATACATAACCATTTACAAATTTACGCCATACTCTGTTAGCTTAACCTGATATCATCTTTAATCTTTTAACTACATTCTTCATCAGTTAACCTTGTCAGTCAGCAACAGTTCCTCCAATCATATACACTCTTTACGGTCGAAACTAACTCAACATTAATTTATTTGACTCATTCAACTCACATTCTTACTCATTCACAATGCAATTTTCCTGGGTTCAAACTCACTCATTACAACTTCCTTTATCTTATAAATCAATCATCAATGTACCCATTTTAAACCCTTGCAAAATAGTACCTATATCACTTGATCCTTTTAAAATAATTTTACTTTACCTATTTTCTAGCAGCAATTTTAATCCAATCCATTATTTTCCCTTCTAAACTTAATTTCATATTCATTCTTAACTCCTTATTTAATCATCCAGTACCAAACTCTACTATTCAAGTGTATCTTTCTTTCATCAAATTTGATCATTTGATATGGAATACAACTAATTCAAACCGAGTATGTAATTGAAAATCATAATCTCTGTATCTCTTCGATAGTGTTGATTTTTGTGAGATACGAATTCTCTTAATCCCTCTGAGATCCCTCTAGATCTTTAACACAATTCATCACTTCTTGAAAAGAACAATTTTAACACCAATAATATTCCTTTAGTTTAGGCACAAGCCCTCTATACCTCACTTACATACATCATTTTCCTTTGAATAACTTAACAACAATTTCTTCAACTTATCAAACTACATTCATATCCCTACATGTTACGATTCCTCTGTTTCCAAACTCAAGCATTCTAACTTTCTTTGTCTTATAAACTGATTGCTGATATATTAATTCTTAAACTTTTCTATTACTCCTTAACTTTTCTTAAACATATGAATCCTTATCTCATTCACTACGTCATATTTACATGATCGAGATACACAACTATATCCATATCCGTTTCATATTTGGTTAACTTATTCTAATAATATCTTCAAATCTTTTAACTCCAATACACTTTTTATCACATAATCTTGTTAGCCAACACTAACTTTCCCATCTAGATTGCAAACCCTTATCGTATCCATATTCTTGCTAAAGCATAATACTATCCTTTTGTCTTAAATTCATAAACTCTATCTCCATATCTCTTATACACTTGTCACTGATGCATCTATTCTTAAACTCTTATACAAATACTCACCACATCCTTTTATCTTTTATCATTCTTATGTTGACACTTGTTCACCATATTCTATCTTATCCACGTAATAATAATAAAACTACTCCATATCGATTTTCTGATTCAAAACAGCGAAGACCTTCTATCACTATTATGATATGATTTCAACTTTCTGAAATCAATCTTTGATCTTATGAGATACTTCCTGAGGTGTCCGCTCTCCATCCTTCCTGGCCAGGGCAGGTGAATTACTATCACCATCAGGTTTATCACCTCTCACTATTCCTAAAAAATTCTAATAATCGAATTTATACTATATTATACTAATCTTATTATATTAGCAAGACAACATACTCCTCACACTATTATATCAGAAATTATCTACTTTAAGTTGGCATGTACTATTCTAAAACTTCTTTGACTTCGGTTTAAGCCTAGAATCGACTAAACCTTAGCTTTGATATCATTAAATGAAACACCCGCAACCCGTATCCGACCCTGATATGTGTCCGAGATGTCACATCAACCTTTCAAAACATTTTCTTGTATCAAATAGAAAATGAATTTTCAACTCAATATAAACATAATAAATAATTTATATATAACTACTTAAAACGTTTACAAAATTGTTTAGAGCTTATGTAATATACTCTTTTATATACATGGCAACTAGATTTTTATATACCAGAATGCATATATTCAACAACAATTATGATCTGATCTATGGCAAGGAGAATCTGACCTGTCTTGCTCCTCATTGCTTCGCTTCTCGCTTTCTGGAACCTACGTGTGACACACTCACACGCTAAGTCGATGACTTAGTGAGGCATATAAAACTTATAAAGTAACCATGACTTCTAACAATGAATGCATGTTTTCTACTATTATAATAAGCAACCTCATATACAATACACTTCCACATAATGAACCTATATATACATACAAATCATCATATCATACATATATTTGCATACTTTTTCATTTCCATATAATCCTGTATATTTACACCACTCAGTTTATATCATATTTTTCCTATTATCATTTAAATCATTTCTTTTATAAAATTCTTAATCATATAATTTATATCCCAAATTTACATAATTTATCCCTTATTTCCATGTGCTCTTATTTATCATATAACCCATAAATTCTTGTTATATGTTCTATTAGTTCATTTCTCATCTAATTTGTCACATAGACACATATATTTTATTCACTTTTCATAATTTAATTCTTATGAAATTTTCATGACTTCCTTTCCTAGATCCTTGTACTATATTTTATATCAACTAAGAATTTAACAGGTTTTAGATCATAATTTCATTGAACCATATAACCCTTCCTTTACAAATTAACTCGTATATTCTTATTCTTAATCATATACATGTTTCCTATTTGATATCCTATTTCTTTTATCTCGATTTTAATATAATTCCATTATACGATTTCCTTCCCAAATTATATTATAGTAGTATAATCATAATTATTCTATCCATATAATCCTATAGTTCATCATATCATTACATATACCTATACTTATGGAGTTCACAACATTTTTCATGTAATTACGTGTAACACATCATATAAGTTCATTTCATTCTCTTATATTCAAATATATCACACAAACATATTTCCACATAAATAATATAACATATGAAATACATCCAACCAACATACTCATATTCAAGTGCTCAATCAAATATAACAATCATCTCAAGTTTACTTATTATATCTTTATTAGCTCATGTACACATGTGAGAACTATAGATATACGAGTACATTGAGGTTGTGCACTATGCTATCACCACAGCTCGTATAAGTCCCACTGAGTGGCATAAGAAATTTGTCCTGAATGACCTATGTATGTCCTGAAGGACCTCTGTATGTCCCGAAGGACCTATGAACCCTCGACTCTTGGCATGCCAACTATACCTCTAGCCCTCATAACATATAACATAGGCATTATTATTTATCATTTCACATATTCACATGTACATATCACTATTCATATGATTTCATATTCATATGTTACTTATCTTATAGCACTTCCCATGTGTTCATATAACATGTATATCATTTCCATCTCTTGTTCACATATGTTTCCCGTATATTATATATTTATATATCACATATACACATATATCATTTTCATATTCACATATCACATGACTTATTTCTCATTCATATATTTTCTCATCTTGTAATTTATATTACATGTGCATATAATTTTACAACTTATTATCAAGTAGCTCATGTAACATTCTTGTAATGTTTCCTAGATCATTATCATACACTACATATCATATAAATGCAGATCACATAATATGTAATACAAGGAAAGCATATTCACATATTACACAATCCTAATCATGCATTGAATTATACTATCATATATTCAAAATATTGAAACAGACTTATCACAAGTCTGGTTTCCATATAGAAATAAATATATTCTAAGAGTATGCACTCACCTGGCCTCACTAGTCAATACCGATCTCTCATCTTTCCCTTAATCGATCTTACTTGCGAAATGTTCCGGAACTTGTTTAGGCTCAAAATCTATAAAAATATAATTTCCAAGACGATTATTAGAAGCCTAAACATTATAATTTGATGCTAATAACTTAAACTAATTTATCGAACTATAATTCATTTTTTTCCTTTAGGGGGTATCGATACCCTTCTTAGGGTATCGGTACCCTCATTGTATTATGTGATTCTTTTCGTTTGAGAGGGTATCGGTACCTGTTGAGTGGGTACCGATACCCCTGGCTCAGAAATCATATTTTCAGTACGATAATTACCTTATTTCTTCTCAAACACTTCATATTTCCTCCTCCTTCATATGCTAAACTCAAATACACCTACTTAAGCCCATTTATACTTATTCAACACATCTTTAACTTAAAAATTCTATCATCCATATGTAATTCAAGAATTACACCAACTTTGTAACATGTACAAATTCTAATTCTAACACTTCATATTTCTTAATTTAACCATTGACAAGTCAAATTCAACTTCAAAATCTATTAACTCATTCTATTTCAAATATTCACTTAAAACTAATTTTTCTTAATTTCTCATAACTTGTTAATCTTTGAGTTTTAAGCCACCTAAAGCTTTCCTTAATCTTTCTTAACATCCCAAGAATCAAAACAAGTTTTAAAACGAAAGAATTAACCAACTGAAGACCCACTTACCTTATACAAGACTTAACGGTGGAGAGGAGGAAGAAGAAGACTGAAGAATGCTCTGGAGAGATTATCTCCTTTGCACGTGCTTATTACCCTTTATAAAGGGAAATAAAAATCTTTCCTAAAAAATGACCATAATACCTTTATTACTTTCAAACTTTGTTATTAAATCCAACCTCAACACTTTTCATTTAAGTCCCTAAACTTTCAATCTTTTTTGAGATTGGTCACTAAATTACCAAAAATTCTATTTTGGTCATTTACCTGACTTTTGGGATGTTACATGGCCAAACGACCCGGGACTGAACCATCCCATGATGGCTGGTCACATGAACGACCGAACGGCCCGAAAATAACGGGAACGAGGGAAACAACCCCGTTGGGAGTGAAAACAATCACTGGCGATGGGGTATAAATACCCCACTTAATCTATCAAGAACAACAACAATAGCCACAGAAAAAACCCAACAAACAACACAGAGAACAACACAAACAAGGAGTATCCGTAGTAACTGAAGAGAGCGTCAAACAAAAAATAAAGCAATAATCGAAGGTTACCAAAGTAATACTCAACAAAATATAGCATAAACCAAGCCAAAGAAAAAAAAACATCTTGCAAAGCCGCGTGGAGGAGTAAACGACCATTCAAAAGATCGAGGGGTCACCGGAGATAAAAGGTAAAAAAATGAGACCTTTTAGTTTAGATCTACATTGAGAGGATTTGTTTTTATTGTTCTGGTGTTTGAATTTGGGGTCTCGAGGGTGAGATGAGCACTTCGGGGTGTTTCGAGTTCTCCCGGCCACCAGCGATAGTGGTTGGAGTGGTGCTCAGTAGCCACCAGGTGGTGACCGACCATCAGGGCAATTGAAGAGCGAGGGAGAGCATTTTAGGAAAGAAAACCCTTTTTTTGGGTTATGAGTTAAATTGAGATTTTTTGTTATTTTGGGGTATTTTTAGAGATGCTTGGGTGTAAATAATGAATATTTTAATTATTTTTGCAGTCCCTCTAACTTTGAAGTGAAATTTGTTTTGGTCACTCATTGTAAATTTACCCTGAAATTTCGAATCAATTCGATTTAGTCTTATTTGTTTTTGGTACTTTTGTGATTTAACCCCCTAACCTTTGTTTTTCTCCTTGCAACTTTCAATTAATTCAATTTGGTCTTCAAATATTTTTATTCTTTCTAATTTTAAGTGATTTAATTTAAATTTTCTTTATTTATCTTATATATTTAATACTTATATATTTTTTTATTTTAATTACTTTATTTTAACCATAATACTAACTCTTTTATGTTATTACTCAACCTTTTTATTCTTTTAGGAATAACTGTAATCGATCAAAGGAAAGAATTCAGATCGAACTTTTAAATTTTAATTTAACCTTTAATTTTCACAATTAAGATAACCGAGAAATTAAATTAATACTGGAAGGTCAGTACAGGGGTACTAATCCTTCCTTGACTGTAATCGACTCCCGAATCCGATTCAATTCTGGTAAAAAAGCAGATCAGGTAAAATGGTAAATTAAGGTATCTAATCACCTGGTTTTAAATGATCAGTGGAGGATCCATCACATCAGATTTAAGTTAAAACCTGATTTCAGGCCCACCCAAAGGACAGTTACGACAGCTTGATGACTCCACTAGGGATAGGTAAGTAAGGTTAAAATTAATTTCCGGTTGTCTTCTTAAGCGAAAATTGTAAGTTTAAATTTTAATCTAACTTTTCGATCCTTATTATTTACCTTTGATTATTATTTTTCAAATAAATAGTCGTACTAATGTTTTCTAATGATTTCAGCTTTTCAAAAATTCGTCCCAGGCTATATGCCTGATCTCCAAACCCTTTCGTAAATGGAGGTAAAACCGACGCCTTCGTGGGAATTTATTCTCCGTATAGGTCTAGCAAGTAACCTTCGAGATTCATATAACTTATGTCTTCGTGTAAATTTATGCTTCGTACAGACGTAAGAGAACGTTTCCTCTCGAGTTTAACTCGGTCCACATAAGCTTTGTCGGAACCGTTTTTCAGGTAGGCCCAAAATTAGGCTTCGACTTGAAATGAAAGTGTTAAAGTCTCCACCGATCATTATTTTAAAAACAAAATGGGTCGGATACCTTGATTTTTTACCTGATCTGCATCTTACCTAAGATATGTTGGATTCGAGAGTCGATTACAGTCAAGGAAGGATTAACACCCTTGAACTGCCCTTTCGGTACTAATTAATTTCCAGTTATCTTTAATTAATAAAATTGTAATTTAAATTAAAAGGTAAAATATGATCCTAATTACTTACCCCCGATCGATTTAACGAATGCCTTTAAAAAGATAGAAATGTTAGATTTGTAATAAAGTGCATAATCGAATTAAGATAGAAAATGCAAATACTAATTGCAAAATTAAATGTAAACAAATACCATAATGAAGAAAAGGGGAAAAATAGAAAACATAAAAAAACTCTAAAAATTAGCTAAATAAATTAAAGAATAAAAAATAAAATAATAAAAAAAATGGAAAAGATATTAAAATAAATAAAATAAAGATAATAATAAAAATAAAATTAAATAAATAAATAAATAAAGATAAAATAAAACAAAATTAATAAAATTAATAAAGCAACATTAAATAAAACAAAAATTAAAACAACAGAAACAAATAATGGAAACAAAAAACAAAAATAATAAAAAACAACATAAAACATATTATTAATAAAAAATAAAATAAAAAATAGACAAAATATATATAAATATTAATGCTAAATTAGATAAATAATATATATATATATATATATATAATTATATTAGTAATAGAGTACTGAATTAAAATAAATACAAATTGGGGGTAAATTTTGAAGAAAATTGAGGTTAAAATGAGAATTTATAGGGCAAAATGAGGGTGTAAAAATGACGAGTGACCAAAATGGGGATTTCCCCTTTTTATTCAAAAGCACGTGGGATGGGTTGTGGGTCGGTCCTAAGGGTCGTATAAAACCCAAAAATTAACCCTATACATTTCATTTTTTTTTTCATTTTTGCCAAACAAAAGCCCCCTTTTATGTTTACTCTCAATTGTTCATCCATTTGATGAATAGCCACCGCCTGGGTTCATGATGAAACCAGAAATCAGCCACCCTCACTTCGCCGGCTGCCGCTTCGTCGGCCGCCGTTCATTGACGACAAAAATAATTTTTTTGAAAAGTTTTTGTTGAGTTAATCGATTGACGAAATTGTCCAAGAGGGGGTGAATTGGCAATTAAAAATTTGGTGGAAGCTTTTGCAGAAAATTGAAAGTAATTGCACAGCGATTTAGAGTGGTTCGACTTTCTCAATCAAAGTCTACGTCCACCTTAGCTATCCACACTAAGGATTTTCCAACAGATTCACTAATTTGTTCTTTCTTTTGAGGCCAAAGAGATAACCTTACAACACCCTCAAGAATATACCCCAATTCTTGAGAACACTCTTTCCCAAAGAGAAGATTACAAATTTGCAAACTTACAAGGAAAACCTCACAAGGTAAGATGTTTGCACAATTCTAGAACAATTCTAGAACACTCACAAATAATTACAAATGAGCACAAATGGTGTTCTTTCAAAGCAAAATGAATATTGAAAGGAAAATTGGCTTGATTTGCACAAACTTGGTGTTTGATGCTTTCACTCTTGTTTCTCTATAATTTCTTATCTTTCAAAGGCTTCAGAACTTGTTTAAATACACCTTGAATCACTTTTGAACATTGGGGATGATTAGTGAAGATCATATAGCCGTTTTAGTGTGAAAACAATTAATAAAACAGCTTGGAGCATGGGAAGAATCGGTACCCCCTATGGGGAATCGGTTCCCTAAGTGTAAAATTCAAATATTTCGACCGTTATACAAGGGGGAATCGGTACCCCCTGGGGGAGAATCGGGTCCCTCCGAGCATACTGGAATTCTCGGAACCAAACCATTCAGGGGGGAATCGGTTCCCTCTGAGCAATCTGGAATTTTTGGCTTTGAAATGGTTTGAAATACTTTATAAAATTATTTTGAAATTGTTTTAAGAATAAAACTTAATTTTACACTTGAGTAAGGATTAAAAATGATTTTTGAAAGATTTGGAGTAATGTTTTGATATTCGAATAGTTATATCGAATATACTTAGAAAATCATTTGGAAAATCTTAAATTCATTTAACTTAATTTGTATATCAAAATATCAAATGTTTTCAACAATCTCCCCCTTTTTGATATAACAAAACATTTTAGTAATTTTAATATTTTGAAATCAAGTTTTGAAATTACTCCCCCTTACTTTAACACTTCTCCCATTTATCATTTAAAAACATATTTAACACTTCTCCCCTTTTTGTTAAATCAAAAAGACATTTAATCAATATTCATAATTAATGTGACATGGCAAAATTGGTCATATTGTTATAACGATGTAAATGATGCAATAAATTTAACTAAACCATCAAAAGAAAATATTTAAATTCAAACAAACAAATCCAAAGTCACAAAAATCAAACAATCAAAAAGTTGAAGCAATAATCGTTTAGTTCAAAGTTTTAAATTTAAGCACAGAATCACATATCCGGATCAGGAGGAGGAAAACGAGCTCGCATAGCGGCCATTTCGTGAGTGAGGTCATTAATACGTGCATTGGTTGCTTCATTTTTTGCATGCATCTTCCGAAGAATTTCTAATTGTTGAGCTCCCATTGTGAATAAATGGGACTCTATAGAAGTAAAGCGCGAATCCATGGTATCATATCGGAAATCGAATGTCTCCATAAATGATTGAAAATATGGAGGCATTTTATGCGTTTGTTGTGCTTGCTCCTCGGGCTGCTCAGGCTCATCTTTGGTTTCATCGATGTCTCGCATTAATTGCTCAAGCTCGAGATCATTGTCAGCTTCGGGTGGAGCTTGTGAAGAACTAGCTCCCAGAGTATTTGCAGAAGATCGAACCCATTCACCGGTTTCCTTATCCTTAATCCATCCCGCTCTCGTTAAGGAAAGAAGATTAATTTGTTTCTTAAGGGGAAAAATGACATCTAGACCGACTCTAAGCCCAGCTTTGGAAAACAGATTACTCAAAATGCAACCGTAACAAGAGATGAACAGAGTTTTTGTTAGGAACAAGATTTACGGTTTCAACAATTTCAGCAAAAATAATCTGAGGTAGGTTAATTTTAATATTATTTTCGAAACAATGTAACCACCAAAGATCTAAGGCTCTAAGAGTAGAATAACGACCTCCGGATGGTCAAAACCACCAAGAAATCATTATATGAAGAAAACGTTCATGAAGGTCTAAGACACTTGCACTATCTCTTATTTTATAACGAGATCCTAAAACCTGTTTTTCATTTGAAATACCATCATTATCTAATCTGAATGTATTGGCTATGTAAGCCAAGTCAATATATAAGAATTGTCCTAGGAGGTAGGAATGAATTCCTATGATTTCAGTTTCAGTTTGGTTTTTAACACAAACGACATTAGAATAGAAAATACGAATAAGTTGATGATAAACAATGGGTTCAAGATCAAAGAGTTTATCAAATTTCCACTCTTGTAAAAGAGGAAGATATTTAAAATTAATAGCTAACATAGCTTGACGAGAAGGAATATGTTCTTCCCGGATTTTGTAAGAGTCGAAATATTGATAATACCAAAAATGATGATTTCTAGGACCAGGATGATTGAAGCACGGATTTTGGATAGTCAAATTAGGATCAATGGGATTAGGATTAGGAATTGGATTTTGAGGATTTGGAGGTGGATTTGTTGATGTTGTGAGCGACTAGATGATGACCTAGCACGTTTAGGATTGGACATGGTTTAGGAAATCAGAATAGAATGGATAACCTGCAATTTAGAAAACACATGTATGCAATTCAATCAATCCCAAAACTCAATTGAGTCCTCAATATTTCAAGGTTCTCTAAATCAATCCTAATGGGCAAAGTTTTTGAAAACTTTTGAAAAATACGGTTTTGAGAAACAATATAGTTTTCATAACAACAACATAATTCAATCAAAACACAATAATTTGAAAATCAACATTTTTTTTAATTTTGAAAATTTAAAAATTTTTGGAAAAATTCTTGTGTTTTTGATGAAATTAGTTGTGATATCTAGTTTCTAATCACTAAACAATCAATGCCCGATCTAAAGTTCATCCTAGAACTAATTAAAACTAGTTATATGTTCATAAATTGATGAAATAGAAGTTTTGGAAAAATACCTTGAAAGATTTCGGATTTGAGTGAGATTAGATGAAGTGTGCACGTTTTTTATGATTCCAACAGGTTTAGAAGATGATATTTGAAGTGAATTCCGATTAAGAACGTTGATTTGAGGCAAGAATGGAGATAGGGAGAGAGTTTAGAGGAAACGGCGGCAAGGAAGAGAAGGGTTTTGAACAAAAGTAAGGGTTCTGCCCGTGTATAACCAGAACCCCATGGGGGTATCGATTCCCCTGTGGGGGGAATCGGTTCCCCTTCAAGGGGAATCGGTTCCCTCATGGGGGATCGATTCCCTCTGCACCAAAATGCTAAAATCCGATTTTAAACACCCAAAATGCTAAATTAATTTCCTCTAGTGGTATTGGCAACTCTATATGAAAATTAATCATGTTCAAACAATTAAATTAATCTTTAAACGATATTTGAACATAAAATTAATTTTTCATCAAGAATCATAAACTCCCCCTAACTAATAGCAATGAATGCAATCAAAAATTACTATGATAAACATTTTTCATTTATTATTAAAAGTGCTAAAATTATTTTAAACACTAAGTGAAGATAGGTTGGTCAAACCTAATTCTCTCCTAAGTGTCCAAAATCGTTCCTTGTCTAAAGGTTTTGTAAAGATATCCGCTAATTGGTGCAAATTATCCACAAATTCTAGAACTACATCTTCCTTACTGACATGGTCTCTAATTAAGTGATGTCTTATTTCAATGTGCTTAGTTCTAGAGTGTTGGATGGGATTTTTAGTGAGACAAATAGCACTAGTATTTTCACACTTGATAGGAATGGTACCAACTTCAATTCCATAATCAAAAAGTTGTTGTTTCATCCATAAAACTTGTGCACAACAACTACCAGCTGAAATGTATTCGGCTTCAGTAGTAGATAATGCAACACAATTTTGTTTCTTTGAAAACCAAGAATCACATATTTCCAAGGAATTGGCAAGTACCGGAGGTGCTTTTCCTATCTAATTTGCATCCTCCATAATCCGCATCAGAAAAAGCATGCAAGCTAAAGCTAGAGTCTCTAGGATACCAAAGTCCTAAAACTAGGAGTGTCGTTAAGGTATCTAAAGATTCTCTTAACAACTAGTAAATGTGATTCCTTAGGGCATGATTGAAATCTAGCACATAAGCAAACACTAAACATAATATCCGGTCTACTTGTAGTTAGATAAAGTAGAGATCCAATCATTGACCTATATAATTTAATATCTACACATTTACCTCCTTCATCTAAGTCAAGTTTTGTTGAAGAGCTCATTTGAGTGTCATGAGGTTTCCCATTTTCCAGTCCAAACTTCTTGAGTATATCTTCAAGTGTCCTTAGCTTGTATTTATAGCTTGGAATGTGTTTGAAGTCATATCTAGCAGTTGAGGATGTTTTGGAGTCGTTTGGGAATGATTTTTCTGCAAATATAGGCTGCCCAGAATGGGGGGAATCGGTACCCCTTCATAGGGAATCGATACCCCTTCATAATATTCAAATATTATGACCGTTGGGCTGATGAACAGTGAGGGAATCGGTTCCCCTTTTACATACTGGAATTTTTGAGCCTCGGGGTACTGTTCAAACAGTGATTTACTGTTCATATAGTAATTTACTTTTCAAATAGTAAATTACTATTCATAAAAACATTTTTGTGCTCAATTTTTAATTAAAAGAACTTTGAATTATTTTTGTAAATTTTGAATAAATTCAATTAAGTCCAAATACATTTTGTAAATTCAATTCAAGTCCAAAAACCATTTTGCCTTAAATTGTTATATCGAAACATAGTTCAACAATCTCCCCCTTTTTTATATAAAAAACATTTGAAAAATTGTTTTTGGCAAAAACTCCCCCTTAATAAAATGTTTAATGAAAAAGATACTAGTCCCTTTTTCATTAAGAAATTGAATTTTTCAAACTAAACTTCTCCCCCTTTTTGTTATATAAAAAATAATTTCGATCTTTGAAGTTTAAAATAACTATGGAGAGTAAGTAGTAAATTTTACATTTTAAAAATCAAAGCTCCCCCTCAATAAATACATTCCAAATAAAATTTAGCTTTAAGAACAAGACACTTAAACAAAATTGAATTTCAACAAAGAATAACAAACATGTTAATAGCACATGAAATTCAATATATCCAAGACTAAAATTCTTTATGCAATACCAATTGTTGAAATTTGATATCAATATCAATTGTTAAAATTAAGTGCATATGCATAAAGTTTTCCAAAAATGCTATGCATTTGAAAATTTTGATATCAATTGTTAGAGAGATATCATTTTCATTTAAACCACATGCATAAACATTCAAATTTAGGTAAAAAAAAATTAAAATTTGTAAAATCAAAGTATTTGAAAAATTGATATCAATTGTTAGAGAGATATCAATTGTTAGAGAGATATCAATTGCATTAAAACCAATTTTGACCAAAATTTTATTATGATTAACTAAAAATTCTTAAAAATTAATATAACTTTAGAATGTTCATCATAATCATCTTTTCAACATACATGAGATTAAAACAATGATGCATAATCATTTAAAAACAAAACTCATGCATGCTTAAAAATCAAATGAGCAACCAAATAACCAAATTAAAAGCATTAAGCTTAGAGGTTACCCATTCCTTTTTCATGTGTGGCTAGAGCATCTTGAATATCATCACTCTCATCATCATTGCTCCCACACACCTACAAGAGACATTTAAGTAGATTTTGGTATCCAAATTGCTTTGGATCCTTGGACGTTAGTTTCAATGCCCCTTGTTCCTTTTGGAACCCATACTTGCCTAATTTTAAAACGTTTTCCTTTCTTCAAAGGAAAAGTATGTTTCAAATGACCATGATAATGACAATGTGAGCATATTGTCATTATTGAACTAAATGAATTATTTAAAATGATTTCTTTTTCTTTTGTTAAGTATTCAAGCATAACTTTTAAATCAAAATTTTGTTTTTCAAAACTATCAATTTTTATTTTTGAAAGCTCTAAATCTTTTTTCAAAATTTTATTTTGGCTTTCAAAATCTATTTTTGTTTTCAAAAGAAAATCATTTTCAATTTTAAATTTTGAAATCATTTTCTTATATTTGGAGTTCATGGTCTCAAACTCTGAATATAACCTATTAAAAGCATCTTGTAACTCATCAAATGTATATGAATTAAATTCATTTGAGTTGGAAGATACCTCGGGCTCTTCATAAGCCATTACAGACACCACCTTTGTTGGTTCTTCTTTCTTGTTTCCATGGATTTCTCGAGCTTATTCCAAAGCTCCTTGGCACTTGAACATGAAGAAACCCCTTCATAGATTTCAGGACCAAATGCACAAAACAACATGTGCATGGGCATGGTATTAAGTTGAGCTTTCTTCCATCATTTGTCACTCCGCTTCTTCTCATTCTTCTTTTGAGAAGAGTAGCCATTCTCGATTATCTCCCATACATCAAGATCATTGGATTGGATGAATACCTTCATTAATTTCTTCCAATGATGATAGTTGACTCCATTGAAGTATGGAGGTTTGTCGGTTGATAGGGAGTCTTCCATGTGGAACGAGCCGGAGGTGGAAGCCATCTTCTCGGTTGTGTAGGGAATTAATATAGCTTCTTCTAGGATCGTCTCAAGGTGGTTAAAAATTCTTAACGAGTTAGGCTCTGATGCCAATTGCTGAGTTAATCGATTGACGGAATTGGCCAAGAGGGGGGTGAATTGGCAATTAAAAATTTGGTGGAAGCTTTTTCAGAAAATTGAAAGTAATTGCACAGTGATTTAGAGTGGTTCGACTTTCTCAATCAAAGTCTACGTCCACTACCTTAGCTATCCACACTAAGGATTTTCCAACAAATTCACTAATTTGTTCTTTCTTTTGAGGCCAAAGAGATAACCTTACAACACCCTCAAGAATATACCCCAATTCTTGAGAACACTCTTTCCCAAAGAGAAGATTACAAATTTGCAAACTTACAAGGAAAACCTCACAAGGTAAGATGTTTGCATAATTCTAGAACAAGAAAAGAACACTCACAAATAATTACAAATGAACACAAATGGTGTTCTTTGAAATCAAAATGAATATTGAAAGGAAAATTGGCTTGATTTGCACAAACTTGGTGTTTGATGCTTTCACTCTTGTTTCTCTATAATTTCTTATCTTTCAAAGGCTTTAGAACTTGTTTAAATACACCTTGAATCACTTTTGAACGTTGGGGATGATTAGTGAAGATCATATAGCCGTTTTAGTGTGAAAACAATTAATAAAACAGCTTGGAGCGTGCGGGGAATCGGTACCCCCTATGGGGAATCGGTTCCCTAAGTGTAAAATTCAAATATTTCGACCGTTATACAAGGGGGGAATCGGTACCCCCTGGGGGGGAATCGGTTCCCTCTGAGCATACTGGAATTCTCGGAACCAAACCATTCAGGGGGGAATCGGTACCCCTTGGGGGGGAATCAGTTCCCTCTAAGCAATCTGGAATTTTTGGCTTTGAAATGGTTCGAAATACTTTGTAAAATTATTTTGAAATTGTTTTAAGATTAAAACTTAATTTTACACTTGATTAAGGATTAAAAATGATTTTTGAAAGATTTGGAGTAATGTTTTGATATTCGAATAGTTATATCGAATATACTTAGAAAATCATTTGGAAAATCTTAAAATTCATTTAACTTAATTTTTATATCGAAATATCAAAATGTTTTCAACAGTTTTTCGTACCCTCAATTTGAATATCAAAATGGTTTTTCAAAAAACGCCTCGGGGAATGCTAGATCTGAAAATATCATTCAAACCTTTTCCCCTTCGATCATCGACAAATATTTTTTTTGGGTTTTTGTATAAACAAATAACGATAACAATATCATCGAGGATACATGCATATACAAAAATGAAAAGGTGAGAGCTTTTTACTTTATTTCTTTCGAAATATTGCAAAAAAAAAAATGCTTCAATTGCTCTGAGTTTTTGTATGATTTCTCTCTTGTATATCATTTGTAAAATCTCGTGTTGATTACATCTTATTTATAAGTAAAAAATACCCTATTTTTAGTTTCGATTTAGAGTCCCTCTTGGACTCAAATGCTTCAGTTTAGTGTTATAACTTGGTTGTTTTATTATTTCCGAGAAATCCGGTCGTTGGAGGCATGAGGAGTGAGGAGTCTCCGGCTGCGGCGCTAGTGATGAATGGCTGAATGAAAGATAAGGTTAGGGTTTTAAAACCCTAACCAGTTCGGGTCACTCCAATGGATCGGGTCATGGGTTTCTCAAATCAGGCTATTGTTACTGGTTCGGGCTGTTGCAGGTCTGGTTCTGCAGTTGGGCTCCAGGCTAGCTGGGCTTATAATGTTGGATATGTATATTTGGGCTTAACCATGTAAATAATTGGAAATTAATATGTATATATAATAATAATATATGTTATGTAATTATAGCATAATATATATATATATATATATATATATATATATATATATATTATGTAACATAATACACATACACTATATACCATAACACATAACATAAATTAACACGTAAATATAGTCGGACAAAAATATGTGTCGACAGCTGCCCCTCTTTTCTTATTATCGTGTAACTAAAATAGGGTAAAGATAAAAAGACACAAATTTTGTCTACATCGAATGTCCTCTGTCGTAGAGTTAAAATCCGATGTCATGATCGATTTGTCATAACCCATTTAGATTGGATTATAGATGACTCCCTCATCGTGAGGTTGAGTTGAGCTAGAATATTCTGAGCATGATATCCTTCATTACGAAGTTGAAACCGAACTCAAAGCTTTGGCAAGCAGCTCCTGGATTGTCTTCTAACCCGAGACACTTCGTCATGAAGATGAAACTCGACCTGAAGACTTTGGTGTTGTTGTGTTACAGACGACTCCTTCATCGTGAAGTTGGGTCAATCGTAGAAATCAAAAAGTGTCTTCTTGTTGCCAATCTTGACCTTGGCCTTCTTCTCGATGTAAAGACCTTGGTGTAAAAATTTGACCGAAAAGTAGTTCCTTGTTGTTGCCTTACGATGAACACGTCCTCGAGCTGAATAGTATCGAACTCGACAGTGTTTGTTGACAGATAACTCTTCTTGCCTTTGAGTTATACTTGGCTGGGGAATTAACCCCTGTTGTTGCAGATAACTTATTTGCTATAAAATTAAGTCGATCCGTTGGGCAGGATATCCTTCGTCATGAAGTTGAAATCGTGGATGGCTCATTCGTTGTGAAGTTGAGCTTTTAATTGGATATCCTTCGTTGTGAAGTTGAAATACCATTTTGTAAACTTTATCACTTCGAGTTCAATATCATTAACTGTGAAGTTAAAATTGACTCTAACAAAAATCTACAAAATTATGCATATATGTGATGCTATGGATGCAATGCTCTTAGGTATGCCTAAACTGCATATGTGAAATATGTTATTTTGGGCTATGGAGAGAAATATCGATCTCCAATTGCCTGTTTTGGTGACTATTGATTTTGGAATCTTGAATTTCTGATTCCCGATCTTGAATTCTTCAAATGTTTAAATCTGATATGCAGATTTTATCTTTTATCCTTGATTTGGGAAATGCTTCTCAACCATCTCAAGTATAGTGCATGATCCTTGATCGGCTTTTGAGTACCTGTACTTTTCAAAAATCTTTGTACAATAATATGCAATTATCTTTTTCAGAAGTGAATAAATCATTAGGTTTAAATTTAACCCAAGATGCTCAAAAGGAATTGGTTTGGATAAATGATCGTCTTTATTTATATAGGGAAAAAGAACAAACAATACATGACAAACATTCTAGAAAAATGAATACATAAAGTGACTTTGAATGCAACTTTTGTCAAGGGATCTTTGAAAATGCAACGACATTCAGGAGAGTGCAACATTTCTCCAACTCGTTAAGTCTGTAGAAGATTCGGATGTCGGGATGCTTCACTGTCTGGATTAGGGACCTTTATTGAATCAATATCCAAATCGCCCTTTCGGGTTTTAAATTTGGACCCATCATTGGTTTCAAGACGCCCTTTTCGGGTTTTCATCTCGAACCCACCTTATTTTCTTTTTTCTTTTTCTTTTCTTTTTTCAATTTAGGTCGCCCTTTCGGGTTACTATTTCTTGACTGTATTCGAATTGACGGGATTTGGCAGTTCAGACCCGTCTATTTCAGCCAGGACAAGCGCGCTTCCGGAGAAGGCCTTTTTCACGACATAAGGTCCCTCCCAATTTGGCATCCATTTTCCTCTGAAGTCATTCTGAATTGACCAAATTCTCTTTAGCACAAGATCTCCTTTATAGAATATTCTCGGGCGCTTGTTCTTATTATGTACTCGAATCATTCGTTTTTGATAGATTTGATCATGATGAATGGATTTCAATCTCTTTTCCTCTATCAGGTTCAGCTGATCATATCAGGATTATACCCATTCTTCATCATCTAGTTTGACTTCTGTCAAGACCCAGAGCGATGAAATTTCTACCTCAATGGGCAACACTGCTTCCATCCCATATGCCAATAAAAACGGAGTTTCCCCAGTCGAAGTTCGCACTGAGGTTCGGTAAGCAAACAAAGCAAAAGGCAACTTCTTGTGCCAATCATTTTAGGTCTTAGCTATTTTCTCCACTATCCTCTTGATGTTTTTGTTTGCTGCTTCTACTGCTTTGTTCATCTTTGGTCTATAAGCAATAGAGTTGTGATGTTTTATGTTGAATTGCTCACAAGCAGCATCTATTATTTTGTTGTTCACGTTTGTAGCATTATCGGTGATGATCCTTTTAGTTACATATGATCTCTTTCTTCAAAAACTTGCAAATAGTGGACAGAGTGACACTGGCGTATGATGCAACCTCTATCTATTTGGTAAAATAATCAATTGCCACGAGAAAGAATCGGTGACCATTTGAAGCCTTCGGATGGATTTGCCCGATGACATCCATGCCCCATATAGAGAAAGGCCATGGTGACGTCATCATATGCAGAGAATGAGGTGGAACATTTATTTTATCCCCGTAAATTTGACATTTATGACATCTTATAGCATAGTTGATGCAGTCACTTTCCATTGTGGACCAAAAATATCCGCATCTCATTATCTACCTTGACATCGTATGTCCATTTGCATGTGTTCCACATACTTCATCATGTACCTTTTCCACTATCATCTTTGCCTCTTCTGCATCTACACACCTTAATAGGACCTGATCATGGATTTTCTTGTACAAGACCTCCCCGTCAAGGACATATCTAGCCACCATCCTTATAATGGGTCTTTTATCAGTTTCGGTGGCTTCCTCTGGATACTTTCGATTCTTGATGTATTGCAGAATGTCATGGTACTAGGGCTTAGTGTCTTTCACTTCCTCGATTTGGTAACAATAAGTTGGGTACTCATACGATTGCATGTCAATTGGAATTATTTCAGACTCCCCGTCAGCCTTGAATGTTGTTGCCAAGGTAGCTAAAGCATTAGCCATTTGATTTTTTTTCTAGGCATATAATGGAAGGTGACTTCATTGAAATCTTCGAGCAGATCTAGTATTAGTTTTCGGTACTCCACCAGCTTTATATCCTTGGTTTCCCATTCTTCACGGAGCTGATAGATTACTAAGGTTGTGGGGAGACTAGGATTGCCCCGATGCCATGTCCTAATGCATTTGATCCACCATCAACATGCATTTTCCAGGATTTTCTGTGGAAGTGCTTGCTTCTTCTACGGATATGGCCATCAAGTCTTCATATGGGAAGTCAAAGTCTAGCGGCTCGTAATTTTCATCGGTTATGCTTTCCAAGAAGTCCGATATGACACTTCCTTTTACGGCTTTCTGGCTCACATAATCGATGACAAATTTCGATAACACCATCTTCCATTGGGCTAACCTTCCAAAGAGAGCAGGCGCGCCCATCATGTACTTTAGTGGATCCAACTTGGAAATCAGGCAAGTGGTTTAATACATCATGTATTGTCTAAGTCTTCGTGTAGCCCAGAGTAAAGCACAACAAACATTTTCGATAGGAGGATACCTGACCTTGCAATTGGTGAAATTCTTGCTCAAGTAGTAGATAGCTCTTTCTTTCCTTCCGGATTTATCATATTGACCCATGACACACCCCATTGAATTATCGAATATGGATAGATACAAGAAAAGAGGTTTTCCAGGGATAGCGGATATCAAGATAGGAGTTTGAGACAAATACTCCTTTATCTTTTCAAATGTAATCTGGCAATTTTCATCCCATGCTCCAGGGTTGTTCTTTCGGAGAAATCGAAAGATTGGGTCACATTTGTCGGTTAACTGAGATATGAACCGTGTTATGTAGTTCAATCTGCGTAAAAAACCTTGAACTTATTTTTGTGTTTGTGGGAGAGGTAGACTCTGGATAGCCTTAACCTTATCGGGATTTACTTTGATGTCTTTCCTGCTGACCACAAAGCCTAACAACTTCCCAGATGTTACTCCGAAGGTACAGTTGCTAGGGTTCAGCCTAAAAAACCTTGAACTTATTTTTGTGTTTGTGGGAGAGGTAGACTCTGGATAGCCTTAACCTTATCGGGATTTACTTTGATGTCTTTCCTGCTGACCACAAAGCCTAACAACTTCCCAGATGTTACTCCGAAGGTACAGTTGCTAGGGTTCAGCCTCAGCTGAAACTTTCTTAATCTCTGGAAGATATTTTTTAGATTCTCGACATGTTCATTCTTGGTTTGTACGTTGATAATCATTCTGTCCACATAAACCTCGATTTTTTATGTATCATATCGTGGAATATAATTACCATAGTTCTCTGATATATTACCCCACCATTCTTCAATCCGAAGGGCATCACTTTGTATCAGAAAGTTCCTCGCATTGTGAAGAACGTGGTCTTTTCCATATCTTCAGGATGCATCTTGATCTGATTATATTCTGAGAACCCGTCCATGAATGAGAAGAAGGCATTTCTGCCATGTTAAGGTCTCGATAATCAACACACATGCGTACTTTCCCGTCTTTCTTTGGAACCATCACTATGTTGACCACTCATTCAAAATACTTGGCCACTTGAAGGAAACCAACATTTAACTTCTTTTTGACTCATTCTTTGATCTTAAGGAGCATTTCTGGTCGTATTCTCTTCAGATTTTGTTGCACAGGTTTGCATTCTAGTTTGATAGGTAGTTTATGGACTACCATATATGTGTCTAGTCCTGGCATGTCTTAATACGTCCATATGAACACATCTCTATATTCTTGAAGTAAGACTATCAAGTTTGTTCTTGCTTCAACCGAAAGAGTTGTGCCGATTTTAACCTCCTTTCTCTCCTCTTAGGTGCCCAGATTCAAGATTTCGATATTCTCCTCATGTGGAAGTAGTTGTTTGTCTTCTCTTTCTACCATTCTCAACAATTTGATAGGTAAGTTGCACTCCTCTTCATTGTCGCATTCATCAATTTCCCTGAGACAAATGACTGATTTAATATCCACCTCCAGATCAAGATTATCAGTGCCTGTATTATCATTATCTGGGGATATTAAGGAAAAAAGAAAATGTGTATGCGTGAGAGAAAAATATCCCACACGGAACAGTCAAAAAATAAATTCGAAAGAGAATGAAATTGAGTACTAAAATGAAAAAGATAGAAAAATGTATTCAAAGTAAATGATATAAGAAAACTATTTGCCATGAAAGAAACTTGCATCTTTTATTGAATTTAAAAAATGTTTATTCACCCTTACAAAAGATCACTTATTGCCCTGGGTATAGGCAAATAACGATAGTTTGAATATTACTCTGAAAGATATTTGTAAATTATAGGCAGTTCTTCCGCCGACCAGTTGCTAAGCACATACCCAGGTGACAGTGGGCGAATTCCTGATCTATCTGCATCTTCAGCATAACCACCTGACTTGAACATGTTCTAAAGAGGTAGGAATACCATGGGTTCCTATTGAAATTCATTTCCAATTAACTTGGCTATTCTTCTTTTTTGGTTCTTCTGAATTTCCTTCATCTTTTCTTGGTGACTGTGCTGAAAACCAAGCCCAAATTGATTGAGTTTTGATATAGGAAGGACTGGATTAATCCTTTCTTGTAGTTGCTTCCCAAACCCTCTTCCCACCTTGGCACCTCATCCCAAGGTTTGCTTGATCTCCATCTTGGTACACTCGGAGAGCTAAGGTTTGGAAATCTTTCTTCCTTCTGCCACAAAAGTGGCATTCACAAATTCCAAGGAGTGAAATGAACAATATATCGACTCTTCGTCTACTTCGATGTATGGAGTTTTCGTGGTTGCACTTTCCACAATATCTTCTTCAGCATTAATAATCACTAGGGCTCCATCAATAACGAACTTAACTTTTTGGTGCAGCGTAGATGGTACTGCACCAGCTTGATGGATTCAAGGCCTTCCCAAAAGACAGTTATAGGAAGGCATGATGTCCATCACCAAAAACTCAACGTTGTAGGTGGCTGGTCCGATTGTTAATGACACCTTAATCTTGCCAATTACCTCACATTTGGTCCCGTCAAAGGCTCAAACCACGTTCTGGAAGGCTCTTATATGAGAGATATCAATTGGCAACCTTTTCAGTGTAATTAAAGGAATCACTTTAAGGGCTGAACCGTTGTCGATTAATACACTCGGTAAAGTGTGCCCCTTACAGTGGGTGGTGATATGTAATTCCTTAGTTCGTCCTCTTCCTCCAGATGGAATCTCATCGTGTGAAAACAAGATGAGATTATCAGCTTGAATGTTGTTCACCAGTCGATCCATCTTGTTAACTGATATGTTATGCGGCATGAACGTCTGATTCAGGGCCTTCAATAACACTTCTCGATGTGGCTCTATGTTTAATAATAATGACAACATTGAAGTGCATGTCGGCAAGCTATGTAATTGTTCTACAATGCTGTACTCGCTTTGCTTCAAGAATTTGAGGAACTCTCTAGCTTCTTCTTTCTTTACGTGCTCGTTGATAGCCATCACATCTTCCTTGAAGGGTTCGAGTGGTCTCTGTCCCACTTAGCCATCATCTTCTCTGGAAGTGCTCACCTAACATTCATACTTCCATGGCACTTGTCGGTTGTCCTTGTAAGTAAAAGATCGGGGTGTCGTGATCACCACCTTCGCTTGTTTCATTTCTGTTGTTTTTTCTTTAAGGGTAATTATCAAAGGGCTACTCCTACCATATTTCCTTTCTGATGCTCTCTAGTAGTGCAAACGTCTACTTCCGGAGAATCTTAAACTTCCTTATAAAACTCCAGCTCCTTCCTATCCATCATGAGTTGGACTAAAGCTTTGAATTCTAGGAAATCTTGCACCTCATGACCCTATTCATTGTGGTAACAACAGTGGTTACTATCTCTTCTCCTTTTTGTATCAGACTATGGTGTAAGAAGCCCTGCCTTTACCATTTGGCTCCATATCCAAGCCAAAGGAGATTTTACTTTCGAAACACTAGTTTTGACTCTCCTACCCTTCTCAGTAGTAACTACGTTTGTAACACCATAATTTAGGGGCTAAATTTAAGAAATTATAAAGTGGTGGATTTAATTGGTATTTTAGAAAGAAACGGTGGATTAAATTGTAAAATTTCAAAGTTGACAGACTATTTTAAGAAGTGCAAGAAATTCAGTGGCTAAACTCATGATTTGACCATTTTTCTTTTGCGATGAATTATAACACCCATTCCCGTATGTTTTTCTAGAGAAAAACATCAATTTTCCCCTACCCCTCAACCCTTCTTGCAACTCCGATCTACTCGCCGTCCGACCTCCGATCGACGAGCCGAAACCACCATCGTGTTCGTTGTCAACCGAGGAACAAAACCCCTCAAACCTTTCATCGTGAATCGTCACCGTTCGTCGTTAATTTTAGTCGGAAGTATCGTCGGTAATAACTCGATTTCAATTGGTTTTTCGTCGATTCACGACGATCCGAGCATCCGTTTACGACACCTCCCGCACCATCGTGTTCCTTGTATCGTACCGAGTCTGTCGGTGTCATCCTTGGTCTCCGTCGATGGCGGCGCGTGAGGAGGTAAAGCGGTCAAAGTTTCTGATTCGTTGAAATCGAGCACTCCACCGTTCAAAATTGTGAACCAAGCTTTGCAAGGGCCTTGAAATCGCTTAAAATAATTTTTAGGAATTTTTCAGGGAATTTTCTGACACCGTATCACTATTCACGCGCCGCCACTGCGCGTGGAGAAAGGAAAAATGACCGGTTTGACCAGTTTTGGAGCTGTTTTGACCGGTTCCAACCTGACCCGACCCGTTGACCGGTGTTGACCAACGTTGACCAAAAATTTGACGGGCTTTGACTGGGCATCAAATGACCTTTGACTTTGACTGAGTATACCTATCCTGACATTTTTCGACGTTCCAAATCTGATTATGCAGTCCGTTTTTCAAAATTCGAACCCGAAGGCCTCGAAATTTCCAGTCAAACCCGTTGACTTTGATTTTGACCAAAAATTCTAAATTTTCGAAAAGTCATATTTTATGCTTTCGACATCCTGAATCCGAATCCGAAGTCCGTTTCACCAAATTCGAACCCGGTAAGTTGGTTTTCACTGATTAATCACTCGATTCGATCCGTTTATCGTAATTATGCTCCGATTTTGATATAATTTATGTTGATATGTATTTGAGGAATTATTGGAAGTTGATTTGAAGATCAAAGGCGTTCTAATGGAATTTTTATGGTCGATTAATATTGCACGAAAATCGAGGTAATACTTTACTACCTCTTTATGCTTTATAGAACATGTTGGTACTGGTAAATGCATGAATGGAAATGTTTGGTCTCATATGTGTAATTAATGAAGATCTACACTAGATATGAATACGGTAGAAAGTAGGTAACTGAATATGACTCAGATTACTATTATAAGAAATTGGAGGACATTTGGAATTAAATTACAAGTTCTGGAATTAAGTGATAAAAGAATCAACCATGAATATGTAGATTATAATTTATCTGATTAAAGGTACTTAGATGATAAATTATGAGAATATTTCGATTAGGTAAAATTACAAAATTACCCTTATGTTGGAAAATGACAAGAATTGTCCCTGGAAGTGGATTAATAAATCTGAAAAGAATTATTGATCTGCTAAAACTATTGATGTGCATAATAAATGTTAGTTTTACTTGGAAATTATAGATAATCGGTTTTTAACCCAAGAAGGTTTATGCTAGATACTAGAAGTCTTTTAATGAATCTTTTCAAGATCAAAGAATGTTCGAGGAAGCAATTAATCATAGGATCTCTATATTATATTATTTTCGTTAAGAGCTAATATCGAAATTATCTGGTTAAGAAATTATGAAAATAACCTTGTGAGGTAAAATAGTCAGAGTTGACCCTGAAGAAGAAAGTACTTTGAGGATTTGTACTTAACTCGATTAAGTACGAATTTAATTATTAAGATCTTGTCTTTGTAAAGAAAAATTCATGATATTTCGTTTGTAAAATCTGAGAAGGCACTTGACCCGAAAATATCCGAGTTATGAGTAAATACATGAAAAACAATTTATCAGAGGGTGCTCTTTTAGCAGAATTGTTCAAAAAGACTGGAATATATGATAAATTGGAATTAAATAATAAGTCTGGATGGAGGGAAAAGATTCAAATACCGTAGATCTGTAAAATGACCAAAATACCCCTGTAATGGAAATGACCCAAGAATATCACCAAGCTCAGGAATGATTGGATATCCTCGAGCTTTGAAATGAATGGAATAAGACTGATAGAATAAGTAAATATCTTGGATTAATTAAGTAATCCAAATAAGCACAGGTACTGGACTACCTTTAAAAGTTATGGAACACAGCTTAAGTGAGTTGATCAATCGTAATGATATGTCAGTACCTGGATGATATAGATATTACTTGTATGCGTGTTCGTCTTCTCAAGTGTGGCTTGATGATAGTTTTGGAAGTATTCAACTAAGCTAAACTTTAGATCGCATTCAATATTAAAAAGTGGATATTCATTAGACAAATCAACTACGACTACCAAATTGAATTGAACGGAAGTGCAATATGTATAAGAAATTCTGAATTCTGAATTACTATGGAAAACTCTAAAGTAATTGTAAAGGACTTAACTGCTAAATGAACTAAGTAACCTCAAAGACTGAGGATTAAGTAAGAGATTGGAATAAGTTTGGAAACTCGGATGAACTTATATGATGTATCATCCCTATGGATTATGAACCATAAATCAAGTACGTCAACATTTCCTGGTATAGTTGAACATGGAATGAAATAAAGACCATTAGAATATTTGTTTGTCTCCTTAAGATTTATTCAGTGATGACTCAGAAGTGATCTGGGATAAGAGATTTGGTATTAAGAGTAAATACCCTGGAAGGTTAATGAATTGACAAGTTGGTAAGTATTGGTTCTGGGAGCTATTCATCTGGAGTTGTTCGATAATCAGATTAATCGTAATAGATTGTAAAGATTTTGAATACCTTTAAATTTCGTAGAGCTTCAGAAAAGTGTCCGAATAAGATGATTCCGATAGATCATATCCTGAATAATTGATGATTCTGCCAGTTAATGAACTTTTCAAATAGTTATTCTAACTTCCAATATTCTATCGGTAGATTTGTGTCTCTCTACCTGATAAGATTATCCAATATCTTTGAATAATATCTGTAAACTCTCTGGTGTGTTCCCTAATTATATAAATATTTTATCTGATTTCTAACTTGAATTTTGTTCTGATATATGACCTGAATTCTGTTCTGATTTCTGATCTGGATTCTGTTCTGATATCTGTTCTGAATTCTGTTTTGATTTTCAATATCTCCGTTTAACGACGGAAAAATGTTTTAATTGGGGGGTATTGTTGAAGGAAGTAATTCTGCAGGTTCAACAGCTTTGTGCTCAGGGCCTTATATGTTGTGTTGGGTTGGGTGTATGGTTCTGGAGAACCTACACATTCTGTTGTGATGGGATGGGGGTATATATATATATATATATATATATATTAAAAGATATGTATCTTTTTACTGGTTTTACGGGAACACACTAGACAACCTATTCCGATCTCCTGAACTCAAGCATTCGAATTATTTATTTGATCTAAAAGCTCATTGTCCGTTAACATCTGAAATATCAGTAGGATCTCCGATCAGCATAAAAATCTGTAGATGTTTGGAACCAATAAGGAAATATATGTTTATCTGTATCTGCACGTTCTTCAGCATCATCTGGTAGTTCTGTATTACTGAGCTTTCCAAAGCTCACTCTGTTACTCATCTTTTCAAGTTAAAAGAATTTTACCAGTGCAACTATCGTCATCAGTAAGGGAGTTCTTCCGGTGCTGTTTACAGAGTACGATACATGTGATTAGGGGGCATGTAATTGTATTTTGTTTTATATACGAGTCTGAAAATCTGTTTTATTTTAAAATAGTGTGATAAATGATTTTATAAGTTTACATGTTCTGATAAAAAGTTTTAAATTTTCCACGATTTTTACTGTGGGTCGCTCCGTTGGCCCTAATATGACTTCCTGGATCGGATCGGGCTAATCGTATCAGTCTGAGGGGGTTACATTTAGTGGTATCAGAGCTATGGTTTGAGTCAAAAATTTTCAAGATAGACCGTCTGGTCGAATGTCAAAATATGTATGATCAATACATGCCCCTAGACTGCAATCGTACCTCTCTGAGCCGAAACTCCAGGGCTGAGTCTCTATCTGTAATAAGTAAACCGAAGTTTCTATCTTTTAAGGATATATTTGTACGAAAACAAATACGAGTAACATCTGTCTAAACGTTGTAAAGTACCTCACGAGCCATGTGAGAGTTATTCATCTGAGAAATTTTGACCCGACATCGAAAATAAAATTGGGATATGCTACGCTCTATGAGCCTATTCTCATGACAAAGATTGAATTGATTACTTAAGGAAATTTTCTCGGATTCTTTTATTGAAATAAGGAAAAGTTTTGATAAGAATGTATGCTCAACTGGTTAAGGATTAGTGGACGATCCGTATTTCTAAAAGAGCTACACGAAAGATCTGAAAGAACTGATGGAAATTTCATTTATGTAATAATGTGACATGAATGAATTTCGAGGACGAAATTCTTTTAAGGAGGTGAGAATTGTAACACCCCAATTTAGGGGCTAAATTTAAGAAATTATAAAGTGGTGGATTTAATTAGTCTTTTATAAAGAAACAGTGGATTAGATTGTAAAATTTCAAAGTTGGCAGACCATTTTAAGAAGTGCAAGAAATTTAGTGGCTAAACTCATGATTTGACCATTTTTCTTTTGGGATGAATTATAACACCCATTCCCGTATGTTTTTCTGCAGAAAAACATCTGTTTTCCCCTTCCCCTCAACCCTTCTTGCAACTCTGATCTACTCGCCGTCCGACCTCCGATCGACGAGCCAAAACCACCATCGTGTTCGTTGTCAATCAAGGAACAAAACCCCTCAAACCTTTTGTCGTGAATCGTCGCCGTTCGTCGTTAATTTCAGTCGGAAGTATCGTCGGTAATAACTCAATTTCAATTAGTTTTTCGTCGATCCACGATGATTCGAGCATTTGTTTACGAAACCTCCCGCACCATCGTGTTCCTTGCATCGTTCCGAGTCTACTGGTGTCATCCTTGGTCTCCGTCGACGGTAGCGCGTGAGGAGGTGAAGCGGTCAAAGTTTCCGATTCATTGAAATCGAGCACTCCACCGTTCAAAATTGTGAACCGAGCTTTGTAAGTGCCTTGAAATCGCTTAAAATAATTTTTAGGAATTTTTTCGAGAATTTTCCGACACCGTAGCACTGTTCACGCGCCACCACTGCGCGTGGGGAAGGGAAAAATGACCGGTTTGATCGGTTTTAGAGCTGTTTTGACCGGTTCCAACCTGACCCGACCCGTTTACTCGACCCGACCCGTTGATACTACCTGACCCGTTGACCGGTGTTGACCAAAAATTTGACAGGCTTTGATCGGGCATCAAACAACCTTTGACTTTGACCGAGTATACCTATCCTGGCATTTTTCGACGTTCCAAATCCGATTCTGCAGTCCATTTTTCAAAATTCGAACCCAAAGGCCTTGAAATTGCCAGTCAAACCCATTGACTTTGATTTTGACCAAAAATTCTAAATTTTCAAAAAGTCATATTTTATGCTTTCGACGTTCTGAATCCGAATCTGAAGTCCGTTTCGGCAAATTCGAACCCGATAAGTTGGTTTTCACTGATTAATCACCCGATTTGATCCGTTTATCGTAATTAAGCTCCGTTTTTGATATAATTTATGTTGATATGTATCTGAGGAATTATTAGAAGTTGAATTGAAGATCAAAGGTGTTCGAATGGAATTTTTATGGTCGATCAGTATTGCATTGGAATCGAGGTAATACTTTACAACCTCTTTATGCTTTATAGAACATGTTGGTATTGGTAAATGCATGACTGTAAATGTTTGGTCTCATATGTGTAATTAATGAAGATCTACACTAGATACGAATACGGTAGAAAGTAGGTAACTGAATATGGCTCAGATTACTATTATAAGAAATTGGAGGATAGTTGGAATTAAATTATAAGTTCTGGAATTAAGTGATAAAAGAATCAACCATGGATATGTAGATTATAATTTATCTGATTAAAGGTACTTAGATGATAAATTATGAGAATATTTCGATTAGGTAAAATTATGAAATTACCCTTATGTTGGAAAATGACAAGAATTGTCCCTGGAAGTGGATTAATAAATTTGAAAAGAATTATCGATCTGCTAAAACTATTGATGTGCATAAGAAATGTTAGTTTTACTTGAAAATTATGAATAACCGGTTTTAACCCTAAGAAGGTTTATGTTAGATACTAGAAGTCTTTTAAGGAATCTTTTTAAGATCAAAGATTGTTCGAGGAAGCAATTAATCATATGATCTCTATATTATATTATTTTCGTTAAGAGCTAATATCGAAATTATCTGGTTAAGAAATTACGAAAATACCCTTGTAAGGTAAAATAGTCAAAGTTGACCCTGAAGAAGAAAGTACTTTGAGGATTTGTACTTAACTCGATTAAGTACAAATTTAATTATTAAGATCTTGTCTTTGTAAAGAAAAATTCATGATATTTCGTTTGTAAAATCTGAGAAGGCACTTGACCCGAAAATATCCGAGTTATGAGTAAATACCTGAAGAATAATTTATCGGAGGGTGTTCGTTTAGCAGAATTATTCGAAAGGACTGGAATAGATGATAAATTGGAATTAAATAATAAGTCCAAATGGAGGGAAAAGATTGAAATACCGTAGATCTGTAAAATGACCAAAATACCCCTGTAATAGAAATGACCTAAGAATATCACCAAGCTTAGGAATGATTGGATATCCTCGAGCTTTGAAATAAATGGAATAAGACTGAGCATCAAAATGACCAAAATACCCTTATAACCTAGAATAAGTAAATATCTTGGATTAATTAAGTAATCCAAATAAGCATAAGTGTTGGACTACCTTTAAAAGTTATAGAACACAGCTTAAGTGAGTTGATCAATCGTAATGATATGTTAGTACCTGGATGATATAGATATTACTTGTATGCGTGTTCGTCTTCTCAAGTGTGGCTTGATGATAGTTTTGGAAGTATTCAACTCAGCTAAACTTTAGATCGCATTCAATATTAAGAAGTGGATATTCATTAGACAAATCAACTACGACTACCAAATTGAATTGAACGGAAGTGCAATATGTATAAGAAATTCTGAATTCTGAATTACTATGGAAAACTCTGAAGTAATTGTAAAGGACTTGACTGCTAAATGAACTAAGTAACCTCAAAGACCGAGGATTAAGTAAGAGATTGGAATAAGTTTGGAAACTCGGATGAACTTATATGATGTATCATCCCTATGGATTATGAACCATAAATCAAGTACGTCAACATTTCCTGGTATAGTTGAAACATGGAAATGAAATGAAGACCATTAGAATATTTGTTTGTCTCCTTAAGATTTATTCAGTGATGACTCAGAAGATGATCTGTGGATAAGAATATTTGGTATTAAAGAGTAAATACCCTGGAAGGTTAATGAATTGACAAGTTGGTAAGTATTGGTTCTGGGAGATATTCATCTGGAGTTGTTCGACAATCGGATTAATCGTCATAGATTGTAAAGATTCTGAATACCTTCAAATTTCGTAGAGCTTTAGAAAAGTGTCTGAATTAGATGATTCCGATAAATCATATCCTGAATAACTGATGATTCTGCCAGTTAATGAACTTTTCAAATAGTTATTCTAACTTCTGACATTCTATCGGTAAACTGAAGATTTGTGGCTCTCTACCTGATAAGATTATCCAATATCTCTGAATAATATCTGTAAACTCTGGTGTGTTCCCTAATTATATAAATATTTTATCTGATTTCCGACTTGAATTTTGTTATGATATATGACCTGAATTCTGTTATGATTTCTGAGCTGGATTCTGTTCTGATATCTGTTCTGAATTCTTTTTTGATTTATGATATCTCCGTTTAACGACGGAAAATGTTTTAATTGGGGGGTATTGTTGAAGGAAGTATTTCCGCAGGTTCCTCGGCTTTGTGCTCAGGGCCTTATATGTTGTGTTGGGTTGGGTGTATGGTTCTGGGGAACCTACACATTCTGTTGTAATGGGATGGGGGTATATATATATATATGTTTTAAAAGATCTGTATATTTTTACTGGTTTTACGAGAACACACTAGACAACCTATTCCGATCTCCTGAACTCAAACATTCAAAGTATTTATTTGAAGTAAAAGCTCATTGTCCGTTAACATCTGAAATATCAGTAGGATCTCCGATCAACATAAAAATCTGTAGACGTTCGGAACCAATAAGGAAATATATGTTTATCTGTATCTGCACATTCTTCAGCATCATCTGGTAGTTCTATATTACTGAGCTTTCCAAATATCATTTTGTTACTCATCTTTTCAGGTTAAAAGAATTGTACCAGTGCAACTATCGTCATCAGTAAGGGAGTTCTTCCGGTGCTGTTTGCAGAGTACGATACATATGATTAGGGGGCATGTAATTGTATTTTGTTTTATATACGAGTCTAAAAATTTGTTTTATTTTTAAATAGTGACAAATGATTTTATAAGTTTACATGTTCTGATAAAAAGTTTTAAATTTTTCACGATTTTTACAGTGGGTCGTTCCGGTGGCCATAATGTGACTTCCCAGATCAGATCGGGCTAATCGCATCAGTCTGAGGGGTTTACAGCGTTAATCTCAGTCTCCTGATGATTAGGCAAGGGATTTTGTGCAACGTTTGGTGCTTCAGAGTTAAAGTGGATCAAATTCTTGTTACGTATTCTTTGTACAATCCTTTTGAATGCGAGGCAGTTTTCGATCGTGTGCGCAGCACACCACCATGGTATTCGCAATGAGCGTTCTCATCATACCATCTGGGGTAAGGGAGCTTCATTAGTTCCATAGGATAAGGTGACACCACATGAGTGTCAAAGAGTTTTTGGTATAATTCCTTGTACGACAAGGGAATAGGATCAAATTGCTCATTCTCTTTTTCTTTCCTAGGTTCCCTCTGATTTTGTTTAGAAGTACCTGATGGTACAACTGCAGTTATTTTTGTACTCGAAATTGTAACACCTTTGTTGGCATTATAGGTGTTGACGTTGTTGATATCTTTGTCTTTGTTCTTCATAAAAGGTTTCTTGCTCGATTATCCTCCCTCTATTTTTCCTTGTTTTATGGCCAACTCGATCATCTCTCTGGCCATAACTAGATCTGAGAAACTTCCTGATGTGATTGCAACCAGGTGCCCGAAGTAAGAAGCCTTCAGGGTCTGTACAAAAAGCTTCATAGTTTCCTTTTCATCCAAGGGTGGATGAACTTACACAGCTAAATCCCTCAATCTCTGTGCATCAGTACTCGAAATTGTAACACCTTTGTTGGCATTATAGGTGTTGACGTTGTTGATATCTTTGTCTTTGTTCTTCATAAAAGGTTTCTTGCTCGATTATCCTCCTCTATTTTTCCTTGTTTTATGGCCAACTCGATCATCTCTGGCCATAACTAGATTGAGAAACTTCCTGATGTGATTGCAACCAGGTGCCCGAAGTAAGAAGCCTTCAGGGTCTGTACAAAAAGCTTCATAGTTTCCTTTTCATCCAAGGGTGGATGAACTTACACAGCTAAATCCCTCAATCTCTGTGCATCATGTCATAAACTCTCGTTATGCTAATTCTCTAGGCTCTGTAGCATAAATCGGCCTGGTCTCATATCGCTAATGTGTTTGTACTGCTCCAAGAAAGACTTGGATAGGTCTTTCCATGTTTTGATATGAGATCGGTTCAGCTGATTGTTCCACCGGATAGCTGAACTGGACATGCTATCCTGGAAGCAATGAATCAAGAGTTGATCATTGCCCACATACCCTGCAATTTTCTGACATAACATAATGATGTGGGCCGAGGGGTAACTGTTTCTATCAAATCTCTCAAATTCAGGGACTTTGAATTTTGGTGGGAGTACTAAATCTGAGACCAGACTAAGTTTTGCGACATCCACTCTGTAGTAGTCATGGTCCCCTTTGATCCTCTTCATCTGGTCTTCCAGCAGTTTGATTTTCTCTTTCATCTTTCTCGCATTGTCTTCCTCATCAAAATTCGGGATGTGGTAGTCCTCCAGATTATTGTCAGGATTTGTTGTAGAAGTTTGTATCTTCACAGCAGATGCGACTTTCCCTTTGGTAGAAGATGAGTCCTGGGTAAGATTTCGGGTGAAATAACCACCTGTGGGGTCAGTGGTATAGTTACCTAATCAAACGAATCACCCCAGGGTGCACTGGTTTGATGTAAGTCGGATAACTTAGCCATAATCTGATCAAACAAGGACTCTTTGCTCTTTGTGATTATATCCAAAGTACTCTGACTATTCTGGTTTATCTTTTCTTTTAACTATCTTTGTAGCTTCAACTTGTTCTCCTTGATTTGAGCAGTTCTGGCCTCCATTTGTCTTTTCTTCATTCGGGTGTTGTGCGGATAATACGTGTCTAAAGCTTGTGGAGGTAAACTTGGTGTTTATTTTTTCTTCTGATTAGACATTTTATGTTAGTTAATATGAATGTAAAAACATGGAAAATAGAAAAATAAACATAGAAAATAAAATGCAAAGTATGAAATGCATGATGTATATGATTTAGAGGCATTGATCTAGAAAAGTGTTTGTTAGTATAAATAATCCTTATTTAAACAAAAGTGTTTTATCTTTTAAGAGACAAAAATAATCTAAAGGTACATCTGGACCTCTAGACCCCGAACAACTTCTAATAGGTTGACAAGTCTTCTTCCTTCATCTGTCACTTGTTGAATGCCTTGTCTAACCACTCCGGCTTCCCTTGCTAAGCCATGTAAAAGAAGAGCTACCTTCTGTACTTGCTCCAAGAAATCACGTATGAATATATATCTAACCTTCACCCTTTGCTGAGCTTGTTCCCAATGAAAATGCCACTATAACCCTCCATCAAAGGGCACTATCTAAAGCTGGCTTGCTTGTTTCTTGAATCCATCCACAATGGCTTCTAACTCAGATATGGTTTTGCCGTCCCGTTCCTGCTGTTTCTGAATAGACTTCTCTAATTTAGCTACCTAGATTCTCAAACGCTTGCTCTGATACTGACTGTCTATCAAACACCTCTGAGCAATCTTTAGTTGTTCTTTTAGAGTTTCTTTATCATCATACCCTTTAAACTTCCTTTTCAAACTACTGGTTTCGCCTCTCCAGTACTCATAATGCTTTTTCAGATTAGAGTTACCCTTTATTTTAGTTTATTTTTCACAGCTTCAAACTCTTCATTTGCTATTTTCAGCTCGGAAAGGATAGACCTGAGATGTTCCTCCATGGTCCGGGTGTCCTCTCAATCTGACATTGGGATGTTGTCGTTTTTCCTTAACCTTCGCCACACCAAATAGTCCAAGTAGTTCCTTGATCATCTTCTTGTAGTTGTCACCATGGTATACAAATTCTGATCCCGATTTCCATATGTTGCTGGGACAAACTGTCGTGTCGTATACTGTCGAAGTGCTAAGAGCAGAGAATACCCAACTCCTCCCTATAGTCCATGTAGGGTCATAGTGTCTGAATCCCCACATCGAAAGAGATTGTCATTGTGGGTCAACTAAGGAGCTCTCCAGGTAATATCTCGGTCCTGAAGATCTATGAAGAATTTTACCCATTTTTCTTTCGAGACGCCTTCATGTCATTTCAGAGGGATGAATTCTCCTAAAGGTGAATAAGTGGTGCTGAATCGGTGGTAGCCAATCCCTTTAGTCTTCCAGAAATGGCTGTGAATCCAAACTTAGAGAAGCTGAGCACACCCTATAAAACTTCCTCTGCCATTCTTTCTGCAGTGGTTGAGAGAGCGAAATGTCTCAGCTAAGATTGTCGGTGTTGCATTTACTTGCCTCAGAAGTTGTTCAAAAAGTTCCACCACAGCTGCGTCGATGCACCTCAAAGTCTTCAGGAAGATAACCAAACCATAAAGGCCTAGTGCAAAGAGATATATTGCCTTCCATTCATCGAGGTGGTTTATCATCAGTTGCTTGATATGGTTCCACTTGATTCCTTCCCCGCTACCTTTGCGTCGGATTCGGTCAGTTACCCATTTTTCATCTACCCCGACAACCTTCGTCAATCCATTCTTGAAAGGATAACTTTTGATGTGCTTGATATAGCCCCGTTCCAATCTGATGCTCTCGCAATGTAGTAGTGTAGTATACTCCTCGATTATGGGCACCATGTCCTTCTGGTTAAAGGTGAAATAACTGTACCCCGGATTCTAAAATTGAATCAATGCTCTAATTAGGGGCTCATCGGTCTTGACATAAAGCAAGAGCACAATATCACTATACCACAGATTGAACTTATGTTTTCGGTCACTCTTCCAACTATCCCAGATGTTTCGAAGCTCTTGTACATCATTATGCTTTAGGCTGACAGAGGCGTAGCTAACCAGTTCTGACACATAGCTTCCTTGAAGACTGTCTCCCTTCTCTTTCTGGATCTTTTCGAACCATAGTCGTACCTCGGCATTTTTTACCTCTTACATTACAACCCCTTTGTCCATTAATGTAGATTATTTGTGTATAACTAATACCTTTTTATGGATCAATGGCCTCTTTTTATAATGTAAATGCTAGAAAGACAAACACGAAAGCACAAAGTTATTAAGATAAAAAAATGATGAAAGAAAAAAATAAATGAAAAAAATAAATGAAAAAAATTGCATGAGTAAAAACATCTTATGTTTTGAAATTGGGTTTTAGGGTAGACTCTAATTCATTGTCATCTCCCGGTTTAGGTTCTAAAAAAGGTGCCCGAGTTCTCCTTGCCAGTACCCCTTGGGCCTACTAGACCCTTAGTCCTAAACCCATTATAGGCTCATGTGAACTAAGTTAAACTCAAGAGGATACATTCCCTTATGCCCACACAGAGAATAAATTCTCACGAAGACATAAGGTATATGAATCTCGAAGGCTACTTGCTAGGCCCACACGGAGAATAAATTCTCACGAAGATGTCACTTTCACCCCTACTTAAATAGGGTTCAGAGCTCGGGTATAGAGCCTTAGATGAACAATAAGTTTGAGAAGCTGAAATCATTGAAAGATATCATCAGTACAACTATTTATTTGAAAAGATAATCAAACGTAAGTAATAAGGATCAAAAAAGTTACCTTAAAATTTAAACATACCATTTTCATTAAAAAGACACCTTGAAATTAACCTTATCCTGACCCACTTACATGTCCCCAGCAGAGTCGCTAAGTTGTCGGAACCGTCTTTCGGGTGAGCCCAGAATTGGGCTTCGACTTGAAATGAAAGTGTTAGAGTCGCCACCAATCATTATTTTTAGAACAAAATGGGTTGATCGGATACCCTTGATTTCTTACATGATCTGCATCTTACCTAAGATATGTCATATTCGGGAGTCGGTTACAGTCAAGGAAGGATTAGCACCCTTGAACTGCCCTTTCGGTACTAATTAATTTCCAGTTGTCTTTAATTAAGAAAATTGTAATTTAAATTAAAAGGTAAAATATGATCCTAATTACTTACCCCCGATCGATTTAATGAATGCTTTAAAAAGATAAAAGTGTTAGATTTGTAATAAAGTGCAAAATCAAATTAAGATAGAAAATGCAAATACTAATTGCAAAATTAAATGTAAACAAATACCATAATGAAGAAAAGGGGAAAATAGAAAACATAAAAACCCATAAAAATTAGCTAAATAAATTAAATAATAAAAATAAAATAATAAAAGAAAAAATGGAAAAGATATTAAAATAAAGATAACAATAAAAAAATTAATAAAATTAATAAAATTAATAAAGCAACATTAAATAAAACAAAAATAAAAACAACATAAAAAAATAATGGTAACAAAAAGAAACAAAAAAAATAAAAAATAACATAAAAACGTATTATTAATAAAATAAAATAATAATAAAAACAAAAGAAAAAAATAGAAAAAAATACATATAAATATTAATGCTAATTTATATATATATATATATATATATATATTAGTAATAGATGACTCAATTAAAATAAAAGCAAATTGGGGGGTAAATTCCGAAGAAAATTGAGGTTAAAATGAGAATTTATGGGGGCAAAATAAGGGTTTAAAAATGACGAGGGACCAAAATAGGGATTTCTCCTTTTTATTTAAAAACACACGGGTCCCCTAGAGGATCCACTCGGGTAATGGGTCGGTCCAACGGCTCGTATAAAACCCAAAAATTAACCCAAACATTTCCTTTTTTTCATTTTTGCCAAACAAAAGCCCCCTTTTATGTTTTCTCTCAATTGTTCATCCATTTGATGAACAATCGCCGCCTGGGTTCATGATGAACCCAGAAATCGGCCACTGCCGCCTCGTCGGTCGCCGTTCATCGGCGGTAAAAATAATTTTTTAAAAAAAGTTTTTTCGTACCCCCAGTTTGAATATTAAAATGGTTTTTCAAAAAACACCTCGGGGAAGGCTAAATCTGAAAAAGATCATTCGAACTTTTCCCCCTTCGATCATCGACATACATTTTTTTTGGGTTTTTGTATAAACAAACAGTGAAAACAACATCAACGAGGCTACATGCATGTACAAAACCGATAAGGTGAGAGTTTTTTTATCTTTATTTCTTTCAAAATATTGCAAAAATATGCTTCGCTTGCTCTGAGTTTTTGTATGATTTCTCTCGTATTTCTCTCTAGTATTTTGTATGTAGAATATCGTGTTGATTACATCTTATTCATACATACAAAATAACCTATTTTTAGTTCCGATTTAGAGTCCCACTTGGCCTCAAATGCTTCAGTTTAGTGTTCTGACTTGGTTGTTTTCTTGTTGCCGAGAAATCTAGTCGTTGGAGGTGTAAGGAGTGAAGAGTCTGCGATGGCTGTGGTACTGGTGAGGAACAGTTGGAATAAAAGATATGGTTAGGGTTTCAAAACCCAAATCGATTTGGGTCGCTCTAGTGTATCGGGTCCTGGGTTGCTTAAGTGGATCGACTGCTGTTGCTGGTTCGGGCAGTTGTAGGTCTGGTTCTGCAGTTGGGCTCCGGGCTGGCTGGGCTTATAATGTTGGATAGGTGTATTTGGGCCTAACCATGTAAATAATTGGAAATTAATACGTGTATATAATAATAATATATGTTATGTAATTATAACATAAAATATGTATATATTATCTAACATATAATATGTAAATATTATGTAACATAATACACATACACTATATACCATACACATAACATAAATTAACAGGTAAATATAGTCAGACAAAAATATGTGTCGACAAGCTTGTAATGGGCTTAGGACTGAGGGTCTGGCAAGCCCAAGGGGGCACCAACAAGGAGAACTCGGGTACCTTTTGTAGAACCTAAACCGGGTGGGTGACTGCAAGGAATTAGAGCCCACCCCAAAAATCCATTTCAAAAACTTAGGATGCTTGAGTTATTTCCTATTTTATTTTCTATTCAAGGTATGTGAACTAGAAATATATGCGGTTAGGGTTTATTCAAAAACATTAATATTCAGGATAGAGATCATGTCTGGGTAGGAATAATAAACATGTGGGGGTAGATATCATGTGGGGTAGGAATTTTCATTTTAATTAATCTTTTTATTATTTTCATCTTACTAACTTATTTCTCTTTCCATTTCGTTTTTGTTTTCTTTTATTTTAATCATTTGCATCATTTAAAAGAGGTGTTGATTTGAGAAAAAGTGCTCGTTAAATCGAAATAATTTGCATTAATGGATAAAGGGGTTATAATGCAAGAGATGAAAAACGTAGAGGTCCGGCTATGGTTATAGAAGACTCAGAAGGAGAGGGAGACAATTTGCAAAGTAACTATGTGTCAGATCTAGTTGGTTATGCTAATGTCAACCTTAAGTAGAACAATGTTCAAGAATTGCGGAGCATTTAGGACAGCTAGAAAAATGACCAGAAATGGAAATTCTGCCAATAGTATGGTGATATCGCGCTTCTACTCTATGTTAAGATAGATGAGCCCCTAATTCAAGCCTTAGTGCAATTTTGGAATCCGGGGTACAATTGTTTTACATTTAATCAAGAAACACGGTGCCCACAATCGAGGAGTATACTACTTTACGACATTGTGAATGAATCAGAATGGATCAGGTTTACACCTAGCACATCAAAAGTTAACCTTTCAAGAATGGGTTGACAAAGGTTGCAGGGGTAGATGTAAAGTGGGTAACTAACCGGATTCAACACAAGGGTAAAGGAGAGGGAATTGCTTAGACCCATATCAAGCAACTAATGAAGAATCATCCAGATGAATGGAAGGTGATAGATCTATTCGTACTAGGTCTCTACGACTTGGTTATCTTCCCAAACACTTTGGGATACATCGAGGCGGCTGTGGTGGAACTGTTCGAGCAACTACGAAAGCGAGTAAACCCTGCACCAACAATATTAGCTGAAACTTTTCGTTCACTCAACCATTGCAGAAAGACTGGGGGAGGAAGATTTATAGGGA
Organism: Hibiscus syriacus; assembly: GCF_006381635.1. Taxonomy (NCBI): domain Eukaryota; kingdom Viridiplantae; phylum Streptophyta; class Magnoliopsida; order Malvales; family Malvaceae; genus Hibiscus; species Hibiscus syriacus. Next base: position 8,234,969 of record NW_024063538.1, on the reverse strand, counting down.
GCACACAACTTCTTCAGGTCTGGATCCATAGTCACTTTTGGAAGACTGATGGGATTTCTAACCACCGATTCAGCACCACTTTCTCTCCTTTGAGGGAATTCCTTTCACTAAAGTGGAAAGAAGGCAACCCAAAATAAAAATGGGTAAGGTATTCACGCACCTTCACGATAAGGACATTTTCTGGAGAGCCCCTTGCTTAACCCATATTGACATCCTTTATCGATGTGGAGACTCAGAAATCATAATGTTACTTGGATTATGGGGAAGAGTCAGATATTCTCCACTTTTTGCACTTCGACAGTATGGGGCACATTAGTTTGTCCCAACTACATATGGAATATTTGGATCAGAATTTGTATACCATGAGGACAACTACAAGAAGAAGGTCAAAGATGTAGCTGAGTCATGAAAGAAGATATTATGTATAGATGTTGTGGCTACTAAAGACATGCTTACTCCATATTATTTGGAATGGTGAAAGTTAATAAAGAATGACACCATTCCCGTACCAGATCATGATGACACTCGGACCATGTAAGATCATCTTAAACCAATTCCCTCCGAATTGAAGATGGTAAAAAAAGAATTCAAAGTTGAAAAGGAGGAGCTGAAATAAAGGCTAAGAGAACTTGAGGCTGAAAGATTCCAATAGAAGTTAGATGTCGATACTCTGAAGGATCGGCCAGACATGTTAGAAAAATAACATAAGAAAGTCTGTTTCGAGTTGGAAGATTTGAGAAAGGGGTATCAAGAGCAAGTTCAGAACAATTCCAGTCTAAAAAAATCTTCCGAATATTGTAAAGGTGAAGCCAGCAGTCTGAAAAGGAAGTGTGAAGGACAAGATGAAAATAAGACACTGAAAGAACAGTTAAAGACTTCCCAAAGATGTTTGTTAGACATCCAACACCAAAACAAATGATTCAATACTAAGGTAGCTGATCTGAGAGGTCTCTTCAAAGACAGTAATAACAGGATGACAAAACCATAGATGAGCTGGACGGCATCGTGGATAAATTTAAGGAACAAGCAAGTAAGCTTCAGATGGTTCCCTTTGATGGAGGATTTCAATGGCATTTTCATTAGGAGAAAGTTTAGCAAAGGGTGAAAGCCAGAGATATGGTCATTCGAGACTTCTTTGAGAAAGTACATAATCACTTTCACAGTTTGGTGAGAGAAGCTGGAGTAGTTCGACAAGGTATTCAGCCGATGACAGATGAATGAAGAAGACTTTTCAACCTGTTAGAAGTCATTTGGATCTAGAGGACTTACTCAGAATGTACCTTTGAGATGTTTTTAGTCTCTTAAGAAATAACACTTTTGTCCCAATAAAGATTATTTATAATAACATATGCATTTTTGGATCAGTGCCTCGAAAATTACATGCATAATGAATTTTTACATATTTTGCATTTGTTATTTTTTTCTCTTCATTTCTTTACATTCACATTAACTAACAAAAAATGTCTCATAAAAAAAGGAACAAACAATGGACATACCACCCCAAGCATTGGACACACCTCATCCTCATAAAACCCGTTCAAAGAAGAAGAAAATGAAAGTTAAGATTGCTCAACTCGAAGAGAACATACTGAGGTTACAAAGGGAGCTTGAAGAAAAAATAAGTCAAAATAATCAAAGCACTATGGAATCGATCAGTAAAAGCCAAGAGTCTTTGGTTGATCAAATTGTCGCAAAATTTTATGGCTTGAATCAGGCAAGTACTCCTGGGGCTGGGACATCTGAAAGAGTAACTGTGCCACCTACCCCGCAGGTGGTTATCTTACTGGGAATCCTACTAGTACTTCAAGGGGACTCATCTACTGCAAAAGCACAAGCCTCATCCCTTGTAAAAGTACAATCTGTTGTATCCAATCCTCAGAATAATCTGGATGACTACCATATACCGAATTTTGATGAAGACGGCAAGGCAAAGAAAATGGAGGAAAAAATCAAGAAGTTGGAAGATCAGATGAAGACGATTAAAGGGGACAATGATTATTATGGAGTTGATGCCTTGGAGTTAAGCCTAGTCCCAGATTTGATTCTTCATCCAAAATTTAAAGTCCCAGATTTTGAAAGGTTCGATAGGAACAGTTGCCCTGTAGCTCACATCACCATGTTTTTTCCGAAAGATGACATGATATGTAGGAAATGACCAACTCCTGATTCACTGCTTCTAACAGAGTCTTTCAAGTTCAGACGTCCTCTGGTATAACCAGCTGAGCAGATCTCATATCAGGACTTAGAAGGATCTGACCAAGTCATTCTTGTACCAATACAAACATGTAAACAATATGAGACTAGATTGAGTTATGCTGTAAAGTATAGAGAAGAAGCATAACAAAAGTTTCAGACAATATGCACAGAGATAGAGGGATTTAATTGTGCAAGTTCATCCACCTTTGGATGAGAAAGAAACCAAAAAGCTCTTTGTGTAAACACTGAAGGCTCCTTACTTCGGGCACCTGATTACAATTAGATCTGGAAATTTTTTTGGACTTGGTTATGGCTGGGGAGATGATAGAAATGCCCATAAAACAAGGCAAGATCGAATGAGGAGAGTCAAACAAGAAACCTCCTATGAATAAGAGGGATGAAGAGATCAACAACATCAACACCTACAACACCAACAAAGGTGTTACAATCTCTAACCCAAAATCAATTGTAGTTGTACTGTCAGGTACTTCTAGACAAGATTCAAGGGAACCTAGGAAAGGGAGAGAAAAGGAACATTTTGATCATATTCCCATGAGTTACAAAGAACTTTATCAACAACTCTTTGACACTCATATAGTGTCATCATATTTGATGGAAACTATAAAGCCCCCATACCACAGGTGGTATGATGAGAACGTACATTGCGAATATCATGGCGGTGTTCCAAGGCATACTACTGAGAACTGACTCGCATTCAAGAGGATCATGCAGATAATGCGCAATAGGAATTGGATCTACTTCAATAACTCAGGAGCACCAAATGTCGCATAAAATCCTTTGCCTAATCATTAAGAGGCTGGGATTAATGCAGTCACTGAGGAGAAAGGTAGGAAAGTTAAAACCAATGTTTTTGAAGTAAAGTCTCATTTGGCTTGGTTGTGGAGACAAATAGTGAAGGCATGATTTATTGCACCAAATCCCGGTGTAACAGAGGATACAGGTAGCAGTTATTGTTGCTATCATAACGAAGAGGGGCATGATTTGCAGAAATGTCCAGAATTTAGAGCCTTGATCCAACTGATGATGGACAGAGAAGAGCTAGAATGTTATGAAGAGAACAAGCACACTCCAGAAGAAGACATCTATGCAATTATATGATTAAGGATATAGTGCGAGGTTCCCTTTTATGATCACCCTTAAGGTGAAACCGATAAAGAAGACATCAGCAAAGGTAGTGATTTAGCACTCAAACTTTTTCCCTATAAATACGATCGGTAAGTGCCTTGGAATTACGATTTCCAATTGAGCACTGTGAAAGAAGGTGCTCATGAAGTGGGGCACGTTTCTGGAAGTGGGGCACGTTGTTGGAAGTGGGAAGTGTTATTCTTAGAAAGTTCATCCACCCAGAGACCACTTGAGCCATTCAAGGGAGACGAACCAGTGGTAAATAAGCCTATTAAAGAGGATGAAGCAGTGGAGATTTTGAAATTCCTAAAACATAGTGAATACAGTGTTGTGATGCAACTACACAGTTTGCCAACACGTATTTCAATGTTGACACTGCTACTGAATTCGGAAGCACATAGAGATACACTGCTGAAGGTCTTGAATCAGACCTTTGTACCACAAGACATACCAATCAACAAGCTGGACAGACTGGTCAACAACATTCAGGGTGACAATCTTGTCTCATTTTCTGAGGATGAGATCCCATCCGGAGGAAAAGGCATGACTAAAGCATTGCACATTATAATGCACTGTAAGGGAAATGCCTTGCCAAGTGTTTTAATCAACAATGAATCTGGTCTGAATGTGATGCCTTTGGTCACTTTGAAAAGACTACCAATGGATACCTCCCATATGCGAGAATGCCATAGTGTGGTAGGAGCATTTGACAGGACAAACAGGGAGGTAATCGATAAGATTGAAGTACCCCTAACCATTGGACCTTCCACTTACAACATCGAATTCCTGGTGATGGACATTATGCCTTCCTATAACTACCTTTTAGGGAGGCTATGGATACACCAAGCTGGGGCGGTGCCATCAACACTTCACTAGAAAGTGAAGTTTGTCATTGATGGAATCCTTATCATCATCAAGGCTGAGGAATATATAGTGGCAAGTGTGACCACTGATGCCCCATACATTGAGGTGGATGAAGAAGCTTTAGAATGTTTATTCCATTCTTTGTAATTCATAAATGCCACATTCATGGTTGAAGATGAAAAGACTTCCAGACCTAGGTTCTCAGAATACACCAAGATAGAGCTAAAACAAACCTTGGGAAAAGGTGTTGTGATAGGAAAAAGAATTAGAAGTCTTTTTCAGGGAAGAATTGACTCTATTTTTCTTGTCACAAAGCTAGATCAATTTGGGCTTGGGTTTTAACCCAGTCACCAATAGAAAAATAAGGAAATTCAGAAGTGCCGAGAAAAAAGATTGGCAAGATTAACTGGAGATGAAATTTTGTGGGAACCAATGATATTCCCTCATCTCCAAGATATATTTAGATCTGATGGCTATGTGTTTGAAATGACCTTACCAGACTTGGAGGTTGCTTTGAAACACTTGGGCATCAATGCCATAACAACGAACAACACTGAAGACATTGATAGATCCGGAATTCGTCCGTTACCGCCGGGGTTCGTGTTTAACAACTAGACAGCTGAAGAACTACGTGTGGTTTTCAAATTTCTTTCAGAGTAATACACAAACTTTCCTTATTTGCCTATACCCGGGGAAATAGGTGATCTTTTGTAAGGGTTAATAAATTATTTTTATTCATATTCAATAAAAGATGCAGTTTCTTTTCCGGTAAACATTTCTTTATTTTTTCATTCCCTTTCTTTCGTAATTAATTTTCTTCATTCCTTGTGGGATACCTTCCTCTCGCATATACGCATATCTCTTCTCCTTTCCCTTTCAGGTCCCCAGATATTAATGATGCAGACAATGATGATTCTAACCCGTAGGTGGATTTTAGACAACTCAGTTATCTTGGGGAAATTGATGAACGTGAAAATGAAGAAAAATGCAACTTACCTTCTGAATTATTAAGGATGGTGGAAAGAGAAGAAAAATAAATATTGCCACATGAAGATAAAATCGAAGTTTTGAATTTGGGCACAAAAGAGGAAAAGATGGAAGTTAAAATTGGCACAACACTTTCGTCTGAAGCAAGTCAAAGCCTGATAGACTTACTCTAGGAGTACAAGGACGTGTTTGCATAGACCTATCAAGACATGCATGGGCTAGATACAGATATGGTAGTCCACAAACTACCCATCAGGCCAGAATGTAAGCCCGTACAACAAAAGCTCAGGAGAATGAAACCTGAAATGCTCCTTAAAATAAAGAAAGAAGTCAAGAAACAACTTGACGATGGCTTTCTTCAAGTGTCTAAGTATCCGGAGTGGGTGGCTAACATAGTCCCAGTACCAAAGAATGATGGAAAAGTGTGCATGTATGTCGACTACCGAGACCTTAACAAAACAAGTCCTAAATACAACTTCTCCTTACCGCACATAGATACTCTAGTGGACAACAAGGCAGGAAATGCTTTCTTTTCATTCATGGATGAATTCTCAAGATACAACCGGATTAAAATGCATGCAGATGACATGAAAAAAACCATATTCGTTACGATGTGGGGAACTTTCTGCTACAAGGTGATGCCTTTCAGATTAAAGAATGTTGGGGAAACGTACCAAAGAGCTATGACGACCTTGTTTCATGACATGATACACTTGAAAATTGAAGTTTATGTTGACGACATGATTGTCAAAGCACAAAAAGAATAACATGTCGAGAATCTGAGAAAACTCTTCCAAAGATTGAGAAAGTTCCAACTGAAGCTAAACCCAAGAAAATGTACCTTTGGGGTGATGTCTGGCAAACTACTGGGATTCATGGTTGACAGGAAGGGCATCGAGATTGATCCAGATAAAGTCAAATCCATCCAAAATTTACCTTCCCCACGAAGATAAAAAGAAGTTTGAGGTTTTCTGGGTAGATTGAATTATATTGCACGGTTCATATCTCAGCCGACCGACAAGTACGACCCAATTTTTCGCCTCCTTCGAAAGAACAGCTCTGGAACGTGGGATGAGGACTTCCAGACTGCATTTGAGAAAATAAAAGAGTATTTATCTCACACTCATGTCTTATTGTCTCCCATCTTCGGTAAACCTTTACTCATGTATTTGTCCATATTTGAGAATTCAATGGGACGTGTCCTGGGCCAACATGATGAACCTGGAAGGAAAGAGAGAGTCATTTACTACCTGAGGAAGAAGTTCACTGATTGTGAGGGTAGATATTCACCCATTGAAAAAGTTTGTTGCGCTTTAGTCTAGGCTACACGAAGGTTCAGACAATACATATTGTACCACACCACTTGGTTGATTTCCAAGTCAGATCCGCTAAAGTATATGATGGGTGTGCCTGATCTCTCTAGAAGGTTAGCCCAATGACATATGTTATTATTTGAATTTGACATCGAATATGTGAGCCAAAAGGCTATAAAGGGAAGCGCCATATCAGACTTCTTAGCAAGCAGAACTTCTGAAAAATACGAACCACTGGACTTTAACTTCCCAGACGAAGACTTGATGGCCATATCTCTAGAAGAAGCAAGTACTTCCACATGTGATTCCTGAAGAATGCATTTTGATGGTGCGTCAAATGCATTAGGACACGGCATTGGGGCAATATTAGTTTCACCTGAAGGAAATCATTACCCGTTCAGTAGAATATTGAACTTTAATTGCACTAATAACATGGTTGAGTATAAAGCTTGTGTTTGAGGGATTTGAGCTGCTATTAGACATAAAATAAAGACTTTACGGGTATATGGGGATTCTACCTTAGTGATCTATCAACTACAAGGAGAGTGTGAGACAAAAGAATGTCAAGTTGGTGGAATACATAAAGCTCATATTGGATTTTCTTGAAAAGTTTGACGAAATCACTTTCCGCTATGTGCCTAGAGAAGAAAACCAAATGGCTGATGCCTTAGCTACCTTGGTGGCAACATTTAAAGCTGGCAGGAAATCTGACATGATGCCAATTGATATACATTCATATGAGCACCCAGCTCATTGTTACCAAATTGAAAAGATAAAAGACACCAAGCCTTGGTACCACGACATTCTACAATACATTAAAAACCAAAGTTATCTAGGAGAAGCCACCGAAACTGATAAAAGAACAATAAGAAGGATGGAAATCGGATATGTTCTTGATGAGGAAGTCTTATACAAGAAAATCCATGATCAAGTCTTGTTAAGATGTGTAGATGCAGAATAAGAAAAGATGATTTTGGAAGAGGTACATGACAAAGTTTGTGGAACTCATGCAAATGGACATATGATGTCAAGACAAATTATGAGACGCATATACTTTTAGTCCACATTGGAGGGCGACCGCATCAATTATGTTAGAAGATGTCATAAATGCCAAATTTATGGGGATAAAATAAACGTTTCGGCTCACCCTCTTCATGTGATGATGTCACCGTGACCCTTTTCTATGTAGGGCATGGATGTCATTGGACATATCCACCCAAAAGCTTCAAATTGTCATCAGTTCATTCTTGTAGTAATTGACTATTTTACCAAATGGGTGGAAGCTACGTCATATGCCAGTGTGTTGAGTTAATCGATTGGCGGAATCAGCCAAGAGGGGGTGAATTGACAATTAAATATTTGGTGGAAGCTTTTGCAAAAAATTGAAAGTAATTGCACAACGATTTAGAGTGGTTCGACTTTCTCAACCAAAGTCTACGTCTACTACCTTAGCTATCCACACTAAGGATTTTCCACAAATTCACTAATTTGTCTTTCTTTTGAGGACAAAGAGTAACATTACAAACCCTCAAGAATTATACCTCAAATTCTTGAGAACACTCTCTCCCAAAGAGAACAATACAAATTTGCAAACTTACAAGGAAATCCTCACAAGGTAGATTGTTTGCACAATTCTAGAACAAAGAAAAGAACACTCAAGAATGAATACAGTTGAGTACAAGGAGTGTTCTTGAAATCAAAATGAATATTGAATGAAAAATAGGCTTAAAATGCTCAAACTTGAGGTTTGATGCTTTCTCTTTGATTCTCTCTTGATTCTAGTTGTTTGTTGTTTCTTGTTATTGATCAATGGCTTCTAAGCTTGTTTAAATACACCTTCAAATGATTCTGAATGTTGGGGATGATTAGTGGAGTCAATATAGCCGTTTAAGTGTGAAAACAATTAATAAAATAAGTTGGGAGCGTCAGTGCATCGATGCATACACATGGTGCATTGGTGCATCAGTGTAAAATTCAAATATTTTGACCGTTGGACTCTTAGTGCATCGGTGCACTAAGAGTGCATCGATGCATGAAATGCATTCGATGTTTTAAAATAGCCTGACTGCATCGATGCATGGTCTTGTGCATAGATGCATCAAATGCACTAAGTGCATCGATGCATGGTATGTGCATCGATGCATAAAATTCATTCGATGTTCAATTAATTCCATGGTGCATCGATGCATGGATTGGTGCATCGGTGCATCAGTGCATCACTTTGAAAAATTGATTTTAGGCTTGATTTTGGTTCAAAATACTTTGTGAAAATTGTTTCAAAAATAGTTTAAGTATAAAACACAATTTTACACATTTAGTAAGGTTTGAAATGATCTTGAAAGACTTGGAGTAATAATTTGATATTCGATTAATTGAATCGAATATACTTTAGAAAATCATTTGTAAAATCTTAAAATTCATTTAAACTTAGTTTGTTATATCGAAATATCAAAATGTTTTCAACAATCTCCCCCTTTTTGATATAACAAAAATCTTGAGTAATTTTAAGGTTTTCTTTGAAAATAAGTTTTCAAATCAATTTTGAAATTACTCCCCCTTACTATAACACTTCTCCCCTTTAAAACTTTTAACACTTAACACTTCTCCCCCTTTTTGTTAAATCAAAAAGACTAGAAAACTGAGTGAAAGAAGGCTTTAAAAACATAGCCAATTGATTAAACATTTTAATTGAATATAGCTTAAGTTGCTAAGATCAAAGATCAAAAGAGAGATTAGCCATTAGTGTTCATAATCAATATTCAAATCAAATGTGAAATAGTAAATTGGTCATAATGCAACTAAGATGTCAATAATGCAAAAATTAATAAAAATGAAGCTCATAAAGATCAAACCAAATAAATAAAAAGTTCAAACATCCAACAATAGTTAAACAATTCAAAAAACATCAAAATGTTTTAACAATCCAAGTTTTAAGTTTTAATCCCAAATACAATCAAAATAAAATAAGTCTAGTCATTCATAGAAGGATCGGGAGGCGGAGGAGGAAATCGGGCTTGTATCTCAAGAGAGAGAGCATCCATACGTGCAAGCATCTCCCTTTGAAACTCCATCTGACGAGCTTCCAAAGTGTCTAAGCGTTGATTTACTGCTTCGTGAGTAGCAGTCAAGTGGGATTCGATGAAAGCATACCATAGATCAAATGTCTCCAAAAACGAACGAAAATATGGAGGCATTTGATCCTCTTGTGGAGCTGGTTCCAGTGCAGGCTCCTCATCGGGTACATGATCATCGATGTCTTGCATAAGCTATTGAAATTCAGAATCATCGTCAGTAGCCGGAGCCGAAGGAGGAGGAGGAGCACGAGAGGAGCTAGGAGCAGCTCGTGAGGAACTAGCTCCCAGAGTTTGCTTACCGGGTCTAAAAACCCATTGACCGGTTACCTCGTCTTGTTTCCAATCTGCTTTCTTCAAGGATGTAAGATTGATTTGGTTTTGGAGTGGGATAGGATTGTCGAGAGAGACGTCTAGACCAAGTTTGATAAAGAGGTTACTAAGAAGACATCCATAAACTAATGTTTCGACATGTTTTGAAGGAACAATGTTTATGACATCAACTAGTTGACTGAAGACAATATGGGGTAGATTGATTTTGATTTTATTCTTGAGACAGTGCATCCACCATAAATCCCTAATACGAAGAGTAGAGTACCTACCTCCGGATGGTCTAAACCACCAAGAGATCATCAAATAAAGAAAACGATCGTGATGAGATCGTAGAGTACTAACACTAGCGTTTGGAATATATGGATAATCTACAGTTTCATTCTCATTATATATCCCATCATCATCTAACCCAAAATGAAAAAGCTATAGTTTCAGGGTTAATATTAATATATTGGCCTAAAAGATAAGATCTAATGGCTATAGTTCCACATTGAGTTTCATTTTGAATACATACCGCATTGGAATAGAAAATGCAAACTAATTATTGATAGACGATAGGTTTGAGCTGAAACAATTTATCAAACTTCCAAGCTTTAAGAATCGGAAGGTATTCAAAGTTAATATCTATCATAGCTTGAAGAGAAGGAATACGCTCTTCCCGGATTCTATAAGTTTGAAAAGAATTTATGTACCTAGAGTACAATTCGTCTCTACGACGCTCAAGCATGTTAAAACAGGATCCTAATAGAGATGTAGGTGGAGGAGGAACGGGATTAGGAGGTTGGTTTGAACGAGAATGACTCGACGAAGTCCTAGGGTGTTTGGAATTAGACATGGTTTAGAGATCGGAAAAAGGAAAGAAATAGATAACCTGCAAATTGAAACATATGTATGCAATTTAATCAATCCCAAAAATCAATTGAGCCCGCAATAATCAAGGTTCTCTAAAACAATCCTAATGGGCAAAGTTTTGAAAACTATTTGAAAATATCATTGGAAATATTTCAATAGATATAGTTTTCATAAAAACAATATAATGAATTCAAAAACATCAATGATTTTCGAAAAAAAATTTTTAATTTCAAAGAAAATTTTGAAAAATTATGTGTTTTTGATGAAATTTGTTGTAAAATCTAGTTTAGAATCATCATATAACCAATGCCCGATATAATGTTCATCCTAGAACTAATCAAAACTATCCCTAAGATCAAAAATTGATAAAATAGAGTTTTTAGAAAAGTTTACCTTGAAATTTTGGATTGAGAGGGATGTAATGATGTTTTTCACGAATTAATGATTGAAGCAGGATTAGAAGTTAAAAGCTTGAAGATTCTGACCAAAAATGATGATTTTGGAGCAAGAAAGGAGATTTTTAGAGAGAGAGAGACGAACAGTGGGTGTATGTTTAGTTTTAGGGTTTTAAAAATAAAGGAAATTAGGCATATAAACCCACAAACCCAACGGATGCATTAATGCATGACCTTGTGCATCGATGCACATTCAAGGTGTGCATCGGTGCATCAACATGATGAATCGATGCACATTCAAAGGGATGCATCGATGCACTGTTAAGTGTATCGATGTAAGAAGCACAGAAATGTCAAAAATCCATTTTAAACACTTAAAATGCTAAATTAGTTAGATTTAGTGGCATTGGCAACTCATATATTGAAGATTAATCATGTTCAATTAATCAAATTAATCCTTTAAATTTCATTTGAACATAAAATTAATTTTCATCAAGCAACATAAACTCCCCCTAACTAATAGCAATGAATGTAATCAAAAATTACTATTATATGTATTTTTCATTTATTCTTAAAAGTGCTAAAATTATTTTAAACACTAAGTGAAGATATGTCTGTTAAACCTAATTCTCTCCTAAGTGTCCAAAATATTTCTTTGTCTAAAGGTTTTGTAAAGATATCCGCTAATTGGTGCAAAGTATCAACAAATTCTAGAACTACATCTTCCTTAGCGACATGGTCTCTAATGAAGTGATATCTAATTTCAATATGCTTAGTTCTAGAGTGTTGGATGGGATTTTTAGTGAGACAAATAACACTAGTATTGTCACACTTGATAGGAATGGTGCCTACATCAATTCCATAATCAAAAAGTTGTTGCTTCATCCATAAAACTTGTGCACAACAACTACCGGCTGAAATATATTCCGCTTTAGTGGTAGATAATGCGACACAATTTTGTTTCTTTGAAAACCAAGAAATTAGCATATTTCCAAAGCATTGGCAAGTACCGGAGGTGCTTTTCCTATCTAATTTGCATCGTCCATAATCCGCATCAAAAAAGGCATGCAAGCTAAAGCTAGAGTCTCTAGGATACCAAAGTCCTAAACTAGGAGTGTCCTTAAGGTATCTAAAGATTCTCTTAATAGCTAGTAAATGTGATTCCTTAGGGCATGATTGAAATCTAGCATATAAGCAAACACTAAACATAATGTCCGGTCTACTTGCAGTTAGATAAAGTAAAGATCCAATCATTGACCTATATAATTTAACATCTACACATTTACCTCCTTCATCTAAGTCAAGCTTTGTTGAAGAGCTCATTGGAGTGTCATGAGGTTTGTCATTTTCCAGTCCAAACTTCTTGAGCATATCTTTGACGTACTTAGCTTGATTGATGAAGATGCTATCTTTTCTTTGCTTGATTTGGAGTCCCAAGAAAAATGAGAGTTCCCCCATCATGCTCATATCAAACTCATTTTGCATTAGCTTAGAAATTTCTTGGCAAAGAACATCATTAGTAGAACCAAATATTATATCATCAACATAAATTTTAACTACTAATAAATCTTTACCTTTATGCTTTAAAAACAATGTAGTGTCAACTTTCCCTTTTGAAAAACCTTTTTCAATTAAAAATTTTGACAATCTTTCATACCAAGCTCTAGGAGCTTGTTTTAAACCATAAAGCGCTTTTGTCAATTTAAGAACATGATCCGGAAATTTTGAATCTTCAAAACCTGGAGGTTGTTCCACATACACTTCTTCTTTTATAAACTCATATGCACTTTTAACATCCATTTGATATAATTTAAATTCATGAAAAATGCAAATGCTAATAACATTCTAATTGCTTCCATCCTAGATACGGAGCGTATGTTTCATCAAAGTCTATACCCTCTTCTTGAGTATACCCTTGAGCAACAAGTCTAGCCTTGTTTCTCACTATATTACCACTCTCATCAAGCTTATTCCTAAATACCCATCTAGTACCTACAGTAGATTTATTACTAGGCCTTTCAACTAATGTACATACTTTACTTCTCTCAAATTGATTTAACTCTTCTTGAATAGTCATAATCCAATGTTCATCATTTAATGCTTCTTTAATATTTTTAGTCTCTATGCATAAGATAAATGCAACATAATTACAAATATTTCTAAGAGAAGATCGAGTTGTTACTATTTTGGATAGATCACCTATAATCTCACCATCCTTGACATAGTTGTATTCCCTTGGGTAAGAGACTTCCCTTTCTTCAATGGTTGGATTCTCGAGAGGATCATGAGTTTCCTCATTTTTCGTTTCTTCCTTTGATGATGGTTCTCCAACGTCATGTCTAACGTCATTTGTATTTATAACTCCTACATCATCATTCACACAAGAATCCTTCCTTGGAAGGAGGTTATCATCGAAAACAAAATGTATAGACTCTTCTACAACCAAAGTTCTTTTGTTAAATACTCGATAAGCTTTAGAATTTAAGGAATAACCCAAAAAAATTCCTTCATCACTTTTAGCATCAAATTTACCAAGATTGTCTTTACCGTTGTTTAAAACAAAACACTTACATCCAAAAGGATGAAAATAACTAATGTTAGGCTTTTTATTTTTGAAAAGTTCATATGGAGTTTTCTTTAAAATAGGCCTAATCATTACTCGATTAATAACATAACAAGCGGTATTTGTGGCTTCCGCCCAAAAATATTTTGGCAAATTATTTTCACAAAGCATAGTTCTAGCCATTTCTTCTAAAATTCAATTTTTCCTCTCAACAACTCCATTTTGTTGAGGGGTTCTAGGTGCTGAAAAATTATGGCTAATATCATTAGAATTACAAAAATCAGTAAATCCAAGATTTTCAAATTCAGTTCCATGATCACTCCTCACACTAGTTATAGAGTAATCTTTTTCGTTTTGGATTACTTTTGAAAAAGTGATGAATTTTTTTAATGCTTCATCTTTAGTAATTAAGAATAGAACCCAAATGTATCTAGAATAGTCATCTACCAAGACAAATGCATATTGTTTTCCACCTAAGCTAGTAGTCCTAGTTGGCCCAAAAAGATCTATATGGATCAATTGTAATACTCTACTAGTTGATACATCATTAATGGATTTAAAAGAAACTCGCTTTTGTTTTCCTTTAGCACAAGCATCACAGATTTTATCATTATCAAATTTTAGTTTGGGCAACCCTCGAACTAAATCACCTTGAATTAACCGTTGCAAAACACTCATACTAGCATGTCCTAGTCTCCTATGCCATAACCAACTATCAAGCTCATCCTTAGCAACTACGCATAAATTAGTCACATTAATATAATCTAAATGCACCAGGTAAATGTTTCCTATTCTATGACCAACAAGCATAATCTGATTAGATGCAATGTCAATAACTTTACAACCATTAGTTTAAAACATGACATTGAATCCTTTATCACAAAATTAACTAATACTCAAAAGATTATGCTTTAATCCATTCACGTATAAAATATTTTTAATTTGTATGGAAGAGGTATTACCTATTGTACCTATACCTTCAATGTGACCTTTTGAATTATCACCAAAAGTCACTTCTCCTCCATTTTTGGCATTAAGCTCTATGAACCGGTTTTTGTCCCTAGTCATATGTCTCGAGCATCCACTATCAAGGTACCATGAATTTGAATTTGTTTCCCGTGCCTTGTAGCAATTCTCCTTTCCCTACAAACATAGATTAATTTTTGATTTTTGGTACCCAAATTCTTTTGGGTCCATATTCATTAGTTTCCAAAATCCTAGTCCCCTTAGGTATCCATTTATGTAGGATATCTTTATCTTTAGTAGTAATGAGTTCTTTAGGAACCCACATACTTCTAATGATTTTTCCATTAGAGGTTCTTTGGGGACCTCTATGATTGTAGTTTTTAAAACCTTTTCTAACAAAGTTGGATTTTGAATTTTCTCCTTTTTCAAAACGTTTTGTTCCAACTTTATCAAAAGAAGTTTTAAGATCATCAATTTTCTTTTAATAATCATCATTGACCTTTGAAAGTAAATTTTGCAAATTCAAATTTTTATTTTCAAACTCTTCTAGTTTGATTTGAAAATCTTTGATTTTACCTTCAAGATCGTTGTTGGTTTTGGATATGAGTTTATTTTCATTTTTCAATTTTAAAATATCATTTTTATATTTTAAAAACAATTTCTCATAATCCGAAGCCAACCCATTATATTCCTCTAATAGCTCATCATAGGATAAATCATCAAAATCAGATGAGTTAGAGGTTACCTTAGAATATTCCCCGAATTCCATCAAGCACAAGTTTGCTACTTCTGGTTCCTCTTAATCAAAACCTTCTTCATCGCTCCATGTAGCCACATGATCCTTGTGCTTATTCTTTGATTGACCATTTCTCTTCAATTGTGGGCAATCATATTTGACATGCCCCGGCTTTTTGCATTCATAGCAAATGATCGGGTCCTTCTCTTTTGGTTCATTTTTGAGGCCTTCATTTAATTTGAATTTTTTTCCTCGGTAAGGTCTCATCATTTTTCTGAACCGTTTGGCAAACAATGCCATTTCCTCGTCATCGTTATCTTCATTCGAATCACTCTCATATTTTGTGGATTTGAGAGCAACTCCAATGTTTTTCTTCTTCTCCTTATCCTTTGGTGTTTCGTCAATCTTATCGAGGTCCACCTCATCTTCAAGCATCATTTCATGAGCGAGGAGGGAACCGATTAGTTCTTCAAGAGTTAAGGACGTTAGGTCCTTAGACTCGATGATTACCGTCTTCTTTGATTGCCATGATTTTGGAAGGGAGTAAACTAACTTCCTTACAAGATTTTCATTTGAAATGATCTCTCCATATGATTTGAGACCATTGACAATCGTTGAGAATCTATTCGTCATAGCTTTGATATCTTCATTTGGTTTCATCTTGAAATTTTCATAGCTATGCGTTAGAATACTAATTTTAGATTTTTTTACCTCATCAGTACCTTCATGAGTGACTTGAAGCTTGTCCCATATTTCTTTGGCAGTTGTACAAGATGAAACTCTTTCGTATTCATCTGGTCCAATAACACAAAATATGATATGAATGGCTTTAGAGTTGAGCTGGAATAATCTTGTCTCTCCTTCACTCCACATTCTTGGATGAGTAAGAGGCTTGATATATCCGTCTTCTACAACATTCCATGCTCCCATGTCACTTGCTTGAATGAAAAACATCATCCTATTTTTCCAATAGGCATAGTTAGCCCCATTGAAGAAAAGAGGCTTTTTGACGGGCATCGAATCGAGACCAGAGTCGAAGTTTGAAGTGGAGGCTATTGATGACTTTGATTATCGATATAGCTCTTCCCGAATCGACTAAAGAGGCGATTAAACCTTCAAATAAGTTAGGCTCTGATACCAATTGTTGAGTTAATTGATTGACAGAATCGGCGAAGAGAGGGTGAATTGGCAATTAAAAATTTAGTGAAAGCTTTTGCAGAAAATTGAAAGTAATTGCACAGCGATTTAGAGTGGTTCGACTTTCTCAACCAAAGTCTACGTCCACTACCTTAGCTATCCACACTAAGGATTTTTCACAAATTCACTAATTTGTCTTTCTTTTGAGGACAAAGAGTAACCTTACAAACCCTCAAGAATTATACCCCAAATTCTTGAGAACACTCTCTCCCAAAGAGAACAATACAAATTTACAAACTTACAAGGGAATCCTCACAAGGTAGATTGTTTGCACAATTCTAGAACAAAGAAAAGAACACTCAAGAATGAATACAATTTAGTACAAGGAGTGTTCTTGAAAGCAAAATGAATATTGAAAGAAAAATAGGCTTGAATTGCTCAAACTTGAGGTTTGATGCTTTCTCTTTGATTCTCTCTTGATTCTAGTTGCTTGTTGTTTCTTGTTATTGATCAATGGCTTCTAAGCTTATTTAAATACACCTTCAAATGATTCTGAACGTTGGGGATGATTACTGGAGTCAATATAGCCGTTTAAGTGTGAAAACAATTAATAAAATCAGTTGGGAGCGTCAGTGCATCGATGCATACCCATGGTGCATTTGTGCATCAGTGTAAAATTAAAATATTTTGACCGTTGGACTCTCAGTGCATCGGTGCACTAAGAGTGCATTGATGCATGAAATGCATTCGATGTTTTGAAATAGCCTGAGTGCATCGATGCATAGTCTTGTGCATCGATGCATCAAATGCACTAAGTGCATCAATGCATGGTATGTGCATCGATGCATAAAATGCATTCGATGTTCAATTAATTCCATGGTGCATCGATGCATTGATTGGCGCATCGGTGCATCACTTTGAAAATTTATTTTAGGCTTGATTTTGGTTCAAAATACTTTGTGAAAATTGTTTCAAAAATAGTTTAAGTATAAAACACAATTTTACACATTTAGTAAGGTTTGAAATGATCTTGAAAGACTTGGAGTAATAATTTGATATTCGATTAATTGAATCGAATATACTTTAGAAAATCATTTGTAAAATCTTAAAACTCATTTAAACTTAGTTTGTTATATCGAAATATCAAAATGTTTTCAACACAGTGTCATTCAGTCCACTATTTGCAAGTTCTTGAAAAAGAAGATCATATATTAGTATGGTTTACCCGAAAGAATTATTATATATAATGAAAAAACCTTGAACAACAAGATGATGGATACTAATTGTGAACAATTTAACATAAAGCATCACAACTCTACTGCTTATAGACCAAAGATGAATGGAGTGGTAGAAGAAGCAAAGAAAAACATCAAGAAAATAGTGGAGAAAACGGCTGAGACATACAATGATTGGCACGAGAAATTACCTTTTGCTTTGTTTGCTTACCGAACTTCGGTACGAACTTCAACTGGGGTAACCCCTTTTTCCTTAGCATATGGGATAGAGGCAGTATTGCCCATTGAGGTGGAGATCCCATCACTCCAAGTTTTATTGGAAGTTAAGCTGAATGATGCAGAATAGGTGCAAACTCGATATGATCAATTGAACCTAATAGAATAAAAGAGGTTGAAGGTCATTCACCATGGTCAACTCTACCAAAAACAAATGATTCGAGCACATAATAAGAAGGTGTGCCCAAGAGTATTATGTGTAGCAGATCTTGTACTAAATAGGATTTGGCCAATTCAAAAAGACTTCAGAGAAAAATGGATGCCAAATTAGGAAGGGCCTTATGTCGTAAAAAAGGCATTCTGCAGAGGAGCATTGATATTGACGGAAATGGACGGGCCGAAACTACCTAAACCCATTAATTTGGATACAATCAAGAAATACTTCACTTAAGGTGAAAACCCGAAAGGGCGCCCTAAGTTGGAGCAAAAAATGTTTAAAGTGAAAACCTAAAAGGTTACTCTAAATTGAAAAGAAGAACAAGAACAAAAAATAAGGTGGGTCCAAGATGAAAACCCGCAAAGGGCGTCTTGAAACCAAGGATGGATCCAAGTTGAAAACCCGAAAGGGCGGCTTAGGTAATGATCTAGGATTCGCGCATGGAAAGGTCCTGGATCAAGGCAGTAAAGCTTCACAGCATCTAAGTGTTCCGTAGACTTAACAATTCGGGGGAACTTTGCACTCTCCCAAACATTGTCACATCTTCGAAGTCCCCTTGACAAAAGTTATACTCAAAAGTCATATAACAGTGTTTCAGTTCAAAGGCGTCCGCATTGTCGAGATCTAGGGCATCTACTTGTATTTCTTTTATTGACTTTCCAAAATGTTTTCCATTTACTCTTTGTTCTTTTTCCTCATGAATAAATATGGTCATTTTTCTAAAAGATAAATTCCTTGCAAGCATCTTAGATTAAATTTAAATGGGAATTATTTATTCACTTTTGAAAATATATTCACATATTATTGTACAAAGGTTTTCTGAAAGGTACAGGTGTTCGGAAGCCGATAAAGGTTTTTTTTGCACCATACTCGAGATAATGGGTTCTAGTTCATTGAAAGACATTGTTTAAATCAAGACAAGAAGTAAACCTTTTTTTACAAGCTCCCAGAATGTATATCGGATCAAAACCTGTCAAAGATCAATGATTAGAAATTCAAGATTCCATAATCAAGAGTCATTCGAAATGATAGCAAGAGATTGAGATTTCTCTCTAAACCTTAAAATAACATATGTTGCATATGCATTTTAGGCATACATAAGAACATTGCATCCATAGCATCGCATATATGCATAAATTTGCAGATTTTTGTCTGAGTCAATTTCAAGAATACTGAATTTAAAAGAAGCTCAAAATTTAAAACAATATAGCCTATCCAAGTTAGATTTCAACTTCACAATGAAGGATATTTGCCTCAAGGCAAATTTATTCAATCTGGACTCAACTTCACGACGAATGAGTCATCCACGATTTCAACTTCGCGAAGAAGGATACTGTGCTCAATAGATCGACTTAATTTCACAACAAATGAGTCATCTACAATAACAAGGACCTATCTCCCAGCCTAGATTACAACATAGCTCAAAGCGAGAAGGGTTATCTGTCAACAGAAACTTTCTAGTTCGATTCCATTCAGCTCGAGGGTATATCAACTACATGGTAGTAGCGATGAACTACTTTTCGGTCGATTTTCAAACCGAGGTCTCTAATCCAAGAAGAAGACCAAGGTTGACTACGATTTAGAAATAAGAAGCCACTTTCCAGTTTAGATTTCGAACTAGATTTCAACTTTATAACGAAGGATATCATGCTTGAAAATTCAAGATTGACTCAACTTCATCATGAAGGAGCCACCTGTAATTCAGCTCAACAGTAGGGAACCATGATCTATTAGAACTTTTAAGTCGAATTTCAACTCCACGACGGAAGATATTCAAAAAGAGAGTAGACAGACATTGAGTCCGATTTCAATCACAGAGAAAGATATCAGATTCACATAAGCAAATTCGCTTTTGGACACTCTTCTTACCGAACGAAAAATTTGTGTCCTTTTATCTTTGCCCTATTTTTTTCGTTACACAATAATGGGCAAAGAGGGGCAGCTGTAAGCACCCATTTTCGTCTGGGACATTAAGAGCCTTTTATTATTATATAGTATAATATATATAAAATAATTTCAAATGTTATTTTTTTGAAAGTATATAGTATATGTTTTGAGAACGTATTTTCGAAAAGGTAGAATGTATAGTTTTTGAAAAACGGTTTCAAAAACGTATAATATATGGTTTTTTAAGAAACAGTTTTGAAAACGTATAATATATGGTTTTTAAAACATTTTGGAAAACGTATAATATGTTTTTTAAAACGATTTTTGAACGTATAATATGGTTTTTGAAAACGATTTTTGAAAATATAATAATATATATAATTTTTGAAAACAAATTATATAGTTTTTGCAAATATAATATATATAGTTATTATTATTATTATTATTTATGTTATTTATTATTGTTATATATATATAATATATATTATTATTTATGTATTTATTTAATTTTATTTTTAACAAGTCTGATCCAGTCCAAAGTGCAGCCCAACAGAGCCAACAGGCCTAACCCAGCAAATCAGCCCGGTAAATAGTAGGTTAGGGTTTTGTGAACCCTAAGTAACTGACGACACGCCCATGGGAGCCACACGTAATAATCGATAGAGATTCCCGGTCAAACGACCCGGGACTGAAACATCCCGGGATGGTCGGTCACACGAACAACCGAACGACCCGAATATAATGGGAAAGAGGGAAACAACCCCGTTGAGAGTGGAAACAATCCCGTTGGGAGTGGAAATAATCACTGGCGGTGGGGTATAAATACCCCCACCTAATATGTCAAAAACAACAACAATAGCCACGGAAAAAACCCAACAAACAACACAGATAACAACACAAAAATAGAGTATTCGTAGCAACCGAACAGAGCGTCGAACAAAAAATGAAGCAACAATCGAAGATTACCAAAGCAATACTCAATGAAATATAGCATAAACCAAGCCAAAGAAAAAAGAAAAACATCTTGCAAAGCCGCGCGGAGGAGCAAACGGCCATTTAAAAGACCGAGGGGTTGTCGGAGATAAAAGGAAAAAAACATGAGACCTTTTAGTTTAGATATATGTTGAGGGGATCTGTTTTTGTTGTTTTGGGGTTTAGATTTAGGGTCTTGATGGTGAGACAAAAATTTCAAGGTGTTTCGGGTTCGCCCGACCATCGACGGCGGTCGGTGGCCACCGGGTAGTGGCCGGCCATCGGGGCCAATTGAAGAGGGAGGGAGAGCATTTTAGGAGAGAACCTTTTTCTTTGGGTTATGAGTTAAAATGAGGTTTTTTGTTATTTTGGGGGTCTTTAAAGAGGGGGCTTGGGTGTAAATAATGAACAGTTTAATTATTTCCGCATTCCCTCTAACTTTGAAGTGTAATTCGTTTTGGTCACTCATTGTAAATTTACCCTGAAATTTTGAATCAATTCGATTTAGTCCCATCTGTTTTTGGTACTTTTACGATTTAAGCCCCCTAACCTTTGTTTTTCTCCATGCAGCTTTCAATTAATTCAATTTTTCCTCGATTCTTTTTATTCTTTTTAATTTTAAGTGATTTAATTTAAATTTTCTTTTATTTATCTTATATATTTAATACTTATTTTTTTTATTTTAATTACTTTATTTTAACACTAATACTAACTCTTTTATGTTATTACTCAACCTTTTTATTCTTTTAGGAATAACTGTAATCGGTCAAAGGTAAGTATTAGGATCGAACTTTTAAATTTTAATTTAACCTTTAATTTTCGCAATTAAGACAACCGAGAAATTAAATTAGTACTGAAAGGGCAGTACATGAGTGCTAATCCTTCCCTGACTGGAATCGACTCTCGAATCCGATTCAATTATGGTAAAAACACAAATCAAGTAAAATGATAAATTAAGGTATCCGATCAACATGATTTTAAATGATCAGTGGCGGCTCCATCACATCAAATTTAAGTCAGAACCCGATTTCAGGCTCGCCCGAAGGACGGTTACGACCGATATTTTAACTGCATTTTATTTTTATGAGTTTATTTGTGTGTATAAAAAGCTTTTTTATTTGAAATTTTGAGATAGCTTTTCTACGGGGAAATATTTTATCGAGTCTAGTAAAAAATTTAAGTTAGTTGAGTTAACGAGTATTGTGTATGATTAAAATTTTATTTAAATTTTTTTGAGTTGAATCCAGTTAAATTCTTTAAATTTCATTTAATTTTTAATATTATGGCATATATTGATTTAGGGTTTATGGTTAAAACTCGATCAAAATAAACTTAACATGGATGAGAAATTAGTGAAATGAAAAATTAAGGACTAAATTATATTTCTTTTCAAATTTTACATCCAAAATTGCCTCAAAAATCAAAATTAAAATTTGAGTTGACTCAAATAACTAAAAAAATTATTTTTTAATTAAATCAAATTTTGTTCACCCTTCAATTTAACTAAAAATTAATTCGATGAACCGTATTAATAAGATCAACTGGAGAGTGTTACGGTAACAGAGTCGAAACTCATTGCAACTGCATTTGAAAATCATTTTTGGGCTATGTACAACAATGTACCCACCTTACCAATTACAAGCTTCAAAGGCATTTAGAAGAAATTAAATCCCTCTTCCATAGCTGCTCTTTTTCCCAAGAGAAGGTGTGGGCAGCGATAGAAAGGTCATATGGTAATCCAGCTCTATGCCCTGATGGGTCTAATCTGAACTTCTTTAAGAAATTTTGATCGAAAATTCAGAGACGAAGTGATTAACTTTTTCAAGGACTTCCATAAAGGGAAACTAGCTGACAAGTCAATAAATCACTCATTTGTGACCCTTGTTCCAAAGAAAAAGGACCCAGTGTGCATCGAAGATTACAGGTCGATTTCTTTGGTGGGCAGTTTGTTTAAGATCCTTGCTAGAGTTCTGTCGAGAAGACTATTAGCCTGCATTAACAAAGTCGTGGACGGTTCGCAGTTCGCTTTCATTTATGGAAAACAAATTGTGGACTGTTCCCTTATCACAAAAGAAACCATCGATGATCTGATATGGAGGGGTAAGCAGGCCATTTTATTAAAAGCAGATTTTTGGAAGGCTTATGATCAGGGTTTTAAAAAACGGTCCGCAACCGCGATTTCGGCCGCGATATAGCGGTTTCGCCGCTGTCCGAGTTACCCGCGAAGGCCGCAATAGCATCCGCGACAGTTGTAATAGCGTCCGCGACGGCCGCAATCACGGTAAATCCGAAATAACCGAAAATGCGACCGCGACCTCGATTTGAAACCCTGCTTATATACCTTCGACTGAAAGTTCTTGGATGTAATTATGAAGGAAATAGGTTTTGACCAGAGATGGAGAAAGTGGATATTCCTATGCGTGTCGACTGCTTATATTTCAGTGCTAATCAATGCTTCCCCCACTCATAAATTCAACATCAAAAGGGGACTCAGACAGGGTTGCCCACTTTTATCTCTCATGTTCAACTTGGTCAGTGAAGCGTTGACCGTTATTATTAATCGCGCAGTTTCGAAGGGATTATTAAATGGTGTTCCAATTGGTGAAAATGGGATGCGTTTGTCACGTCTCCAATTTGCTGATGATTTAATTATCTTTGTAGAGGCACAAGAGGAATATGTTTGCAATATCAAGCGTATTCTGAGAATATTTGAGCTAGTTTCGGGTCTTCAGCTGAATGTCAAAAAATAAAAACTATAAGAGATAAATGCGGAGTGTTCGTTGCTTTAACAATGGGCTGATTCAATATATTACAACACAGATCGCCTACCTACGACATATTTGGGTCTTCCTCTGGGTAATCATCGCAATTCAAATTCAATTTGGAAACCCGTCATTGATAAATTCCAAAGCCGACTTGCTGGGTGGAACGGCAAGGTGCTTTTTTTGGTCGCCGAATCAACTTAGTGAAGTCAGTACTTTCGAACCTCTCAGTTTACTATTTGTCATTATTTCAAATGCTTTGTGTCGTGGCTAATAAACTAAATAAAGCTATCGCAAGGTTCTTGTGGGACTATTCACTTCAAATGGCAATGCTATCCACTGGATAAAGTAGGAGCAGCTCTGTAAACCCAAAAACTTTGGCGTTTTAGGATTTTTGGACTTAATATTGTGGAACAGATCGTTGTTAAACAAATGGCCATGGAGAATCAGGAGAGAACCTGATAGTCTATGGAATATGGAAATATCGAAGAAATACGGGCACGACCACAGAGCTTTGGTCTCAAGTGCGCCTACAGGTAGAAACAAATCGTGGACATGAAGTAATGTAACAAGACCTCTATCGCAACCTGATGACCCTTTCAACGAACATTTATAGGCAATCTTTGGAGATGTTAATTTCATTGATTTTTGGAATGTTCAATGGACAGATTGTAAATCTTTAAAGGAGATGTTCCCAATAATTTTTACAACGATTGTTAACAAATATAGAAAAGTCACTGATTTTGGAACTATTATTGACGGTAAGTGGTACCTGGACGTCGAACTTCGGAGATCTTTGCTCGACTGGAAAATTCAAATTTGGGATAACTTATTGGAAATTATCTCTGGTGCCTCTATTGTATCGAGATTAACAGATGAAATTAAGTGGGTATGCTTTGAGAATGGATTGTATCTCTGATGTCCTTGTCTCCGTCGGCGACGGCGCGTGAAGGGGTGAGAAAGTCAAAGTTTTTATGTTTTAGAATCGAGCTCTCCACCGTTCAAAATTTTGAACCGAGCTTGGTAAGTTTCTCAAAATGCCTTAAAATAATTTTTAGAAAATTTTCGGGATTTTTTCGGAAACCATAACACTGTTCACGCGCCCCACGCGCCACCCCCTGAGAGTGGGCTTCGTCTGGCAACAGAAAAAAAAGAAAGAAAGAAAACCGGTTTGACCGATCCGACCCGACCCGACCAGTTGACCAGCATTGACCGTTGACCATGTTAACCGTTGACCGAAACTTTGACTCGCGTTGACGTTTTTCGGGTATATCTATTTTGATGTTTTTTGACATCCTGAGTCCATTTCTGAGGTCCGTTTCACCAAATTTTAATCCGATAAGCTATTTTTCACTGATTTATCATCTGATTCGATCCGTTTTTTAGAATTAACCCCCGTTTTTTTATGAAATTTTTATTGTTATGTATTTGAGGAATTATTGGAAGTTGAATTAAAGATCAAGGGCATTTGAATGAAATTTATTTGGTCGATCAATATGGCACGGAAATTGAGGTAATACTTTACTACATCTTTATGCTTATTGGAATATGTTGATATTGGTAAATGCATGAATAAGATAATATTAGTCTCATATGTGTAGTTAATTAATTTCTACACTCGATCCGAATACGATAAAAATTTGGTAATTGATTATGGTTCAGATGACTTTTATAAGAAATTGAGGGATTGTTAGAATTAAAATTACATGTTCTGTGTTTAGTGATAAAGGAATCAGCTTGGATATGTATCATATTATTTATTTCATCAAAAGTACTTGGATGAGAAATTATGAGAATACCTCGGTAGGGTAAAATTACAAAAATACCCTTATGTTGTAAGATGACAAGAATTGTCCCTTTAAGTTGGTTAATAACTCTGAAAAGACATATTGATCCGGTAAAATTACAGATATGCATAAGAAACTCTAGTTTTACTTAGAAGATTTGGATAACTGGTTTTTAACACCATGAGGGTTTATGCAAGATGCTAGAAGTCTGTTATGGGAATCATTTCAAGATCAGAGAATGTTCGGGAAAACAATTAACCATAGGATCTCTAAATTATAATTATTTTCGTTAAGAGTTAATATCGAAGTTATCTGGTTAAGAAATTACGAAAATGCCCTTTAGAGGTAAAAATAGTCCGAGTTGACCCTGAATGAGAAAGTACTTTGAGGATTTGTACTTAACTCGATAAATTACGGATTTAATTGTTAAGATCCTGTCTTTGTACAGAAAATTCCTGATAACCTATAGGTAACTTCTAAGAAGACAATTGACCTGAAATTCTTCGAGTTAAGAATAAATTATCGAGGGTGCTCTCTTGTCAGAATTGTTCGAAAGGCCTAGAAAAGTTGATACGTTTGAATTAAATAACAAGATCATATGGAAGGAAATGATTGATATACACCAGATCTATAAAATGACCAAAATACCCCTGTAATGGAAATGACCCAAGAATATCACCAAGCTCAGGAATGATGGGATATCCTCGAGTTCTGAAATGAATGGAATAAAACTGAACACCAAAATGACCAAAATACCCTTA
The DNA here is from genome assembly GCF_006381635.1 of Hibiscus syriacus. Taxonomy (NCBI): domain Eukaryota; kingdom Viridiplantae; phylum Streptophyta; class Magnoliopsida; order Malvales; family Malvaceae; genus Hibiscus; species Hibiscus syriacus. Next base: position 8,208,573 of record NW_024063538.1, on the reverse strand, counting down.
TGGCCTATACTAAGTAAATGTCTTGGATTAATTAAGGAATCCAAATAAGCATAGGTGTTGGACTGCCTTTAAAAGTTATGGAACACAACTTAAGTGAGCCGATCAACCTTAATGATATGTCAGTACCTGAACGGCATAGATATTACTTGAATGCGTGTTCGTCTTCTCAAGTTTGGCTCGATGATAATTTTGGAAGTATTCAACTCAACTCAACTCTAGATCGCATTCAGTACTAAGAATTTGATATTTATTCGACAAATCAATCACGAATACCGAACTAAACTGAACGGAAGTACAATATGTATCTGAAATTCAGAAAACAACCGAAAAACTCTAAAGTAATCAGGATATACTTGACTGTTAAATGAAATAAGTAACCTCAATGATTGAGGATTAAATAAGTGATTTGGATGAGTCTGGAAACGTTAATGAACATACACAATGTAATGTTCTTATGAGTCATGAACTACAAATCAAGCACGCCAGCATTTCATGATATCGTGGAAGCGTGGAAATGAAATAAAGAGCATTGAATTATTTGTTAGTTTCCTTAAGATCTATTCAGTGATGATTCTGAAGATGATCTATTCAGTGATGATTTTGAAGATGATCTATGGATAAGAATTTTTGGAATTAAAGAGTAAATACCATGGAAGGGCAATGAATTAACCAGTCGACAAGCATAAGTTCTGGGAGTTGTTCGATAATCTGATCAATCGATATAGTTTGAATCTTCGTTTCTTCCGTATCAGCTGAAATCACATTCTGCATAACTGATGATTTTGTCAATTAATGAACTCTTTCAATAGTGATTCTAACTACTGGCATTCTATCGGTACACGGAAGATCCTTGTTTCTCTGCCTGATAAGATTATCCAGTATCTCTAAATAATATCTGTAAATACTAGTGTGTTCCCTAATCACATAAATATTTTATCTGATTTCCGATTTGAATTATGTTATGATACATGACCTGAATTATGTTCTTTTTTCTGATTTGGATTCTGTTCTGATATCTGATTTGAATTCTATGTTCATTTCTGATATCTCTGTTTACTGACAGAGAAATGTTTTATATGGGAGTTTGTTGTTGGAGGAAGTATATCTGCAGACTTCTCGGTTGTGTGCTCAGGGACTTACTGGTTGTGTGGGGTGTATGGTTCTGGGGAACCTACACAAACAGATTGTGAAAGGATGGGGTAACATTCATGTTTTAATATATATATATATATATATATATATATATATATATATATATATATATATGTTTTAAAAGAATTGTATCTTTTTACTGGTTTTACAGTAACACACTAGATAACCTATTCTGATCTCCTGAACCTATACATCTGAAATATTTCCATCTGAACTGAATAGTATCTGTTACTACCCGAGATATCAATTGGACCTCAACTCAGCCTAAAAATATATAAATATCTGAACCAATAAGAAATATATGTTTATCTGTATCTACATATTCTTCAGCATCATCTGGTAGTTCTTTATTACTGAGCTTTCTGAAGCTCACTCTATTACTCATTATTGTAGGTTAAAAGAATTGTACCAGTGTAGCTATCGACTTCAATAAGGGAGTTCTTCCGGCGTTGTTTGTAGAGTATGGTACATGTGATTAGGGGGCATGTAATTGTATTTTGTTTTGTATATGAGTCTGAAAATCTGTTTTAATTCTGTATACCGAATTAAAGATTTTATAAGTTTAAATATTTTAATAAAAGTTTTAAATTTTTCGAGATTTTTGCAGTGGGTCGCTCTGGTGGCCCTAATGTGACACCACAGACCGGATGGGGTTACCGCATCGGTCTGAGGGGGTTACATATTTTGATATAACATGAATTTTGAAATATTTTAAATTGTTAAAATATACATTTTATGATTTTGTAAATGATTTATCATAAACTATTTTAAAGCATTTTTATGTGTGAAAATAATCACAAGTGTTGTTGAGTAAATTCACATTTTATAAATATTGTTTTAAAGCTCAACACACTTGATTTTTAGCCAAAACCCTTTCTAGTCTCGAGACCAGTATGACAATCTCAATAAAAAAATTTCAAAAGGCTTTTTGGTATCAATACCATGGCCTTGGTATCGAGACTGGTGGGTGAGTATCGATACTCACACAAATAATATCGATACTAAAGGTTTAATAGCTATAAATTTAACCGTTGGGAGGCTCAGTCTCTTTATCAATGTCCTGGTATCGATATCGAATGTGTAGGTGAGCATTAAATGCTCAAAATTAATTAATCAAATGGCTCTATTCAATCCCCAATGGCTCTAAACAACTAGATTGATGTTAGAAGACATAAAATGGACCAAGATTCAAATAGAGAACAACAAGAAAGTCTATTGCAAGATCAAACCAACATCAATAGTGTTTTCGAGCAAAAATTATCAAATACTTTGTAACACACTTGTGAGCTACATTGTTAAATTTACGTGTGATTTTTGGTGAGAGCTTAATTTGTGGAAACATATTTGCCTTTATGAGGTTTTTATTTTGTTTGCTTAATTTATAATTACTCATTGGGAGAGTGTGTATTCAAGGTTTTGGTGTATAAACCTTGAAGTGTCTGTAAGGTTACACCTTATCCTCAAAGGTTTGCAAATCTAGCGGATTTGAGAAATCCTTAATGTGGATGCTAAGGTAGTATATGTAGACTTTGTTTAGAAGTCGAACCACTCTAAATTCTTTGTGTAAGTTTTATTTTTGATTGTTTCTACTACAAAATTTTTAAAGGCCAATTCACCTCCTCTTAGCAGTTTTCGGTTGATCGATAAAGCTAACAATTAGTATCATAATGGGACTCTATATACGGTTTAACAACCTTGAGAAGGTCCTAGGAGAGCTATATCAAATTCCTCAAATTAACTGATAAAGATGGTTTCAACTTTCGGCTCCTACAATGTGGAAGACTCTCAATCCATTACAAGATCATCATACTCCAATAGTGCAAATTATTCATATTAGAAGAATATGATGATGTTGTTTGTTCAAGCTACCGATTAATCGTTTGGAATGTTATCAATGATGATTCACCTATGTCTCTAAGAAACAAGTTAGAATGGACCAACGAAGAGAGAGAGCTAGCTCAACTCAATGCTAAAGCCATGCAAATTCTCTTTTGTACACTTGACCCCGCTGAGTATAGTAGAGTATCCTCATACTCCAATGCTAAAGAAATTTGGGACAAGCTTTATATCACTCATGAAGTAACAAGCCAAGTCAAGAAGTCCAAGACTGTCATTCTCACTCTCAACTATGAGAACTTTAAGATGAAGCCCGATAAAGACATAAAAATAATGTCCAATCGATTCACTTCAATAATCAATGAGTAGAAGAACTTTGGGAAGATCTATCCTAATGAAGAAGTAATGATAAAGATGATTGCCTCATTGTCGACATCTTAGGAAGGCAAATTTGCTGCCATCGAAGAAGCCAAAAATTTTAGAATTGTAAACCCTTGATGAGCTTATTGGATTGTTGTTTACTCATGAGATGAGGCTTAAAAAAAATGAAGCGGGAATGAAATATAAGGAGAAAAAAGATGTTGGCATCGCTCTCGATTCCACCAATGAAGATAAAAATGATTCAAATGAAAAGGTGGATGAAGAAGTTTAAAAGATGGCCAAACTCTTCAAGAGATTCAAGTGATTCATGTCATCCAAAGAAAAAGAGATGAAGCATGAATCAAAGAAGGAGAATGATCCTATCATATGCTACCATTGCAAAAAAAGGGATACATCAATATGATTGTCCTCACTTAAAGAAGAAAGGATATACCAAGCCAAAGAAAAAGACTTTTGTGGCTACATGAAGTGATGAAGACGTCATTGATGATGAAAATGATGAAGTAGCCAACTTTTGCCTCATGGCCATCCAAGAAAATTCTAAGGTATCCTCTAACTCATCTAATTCAAATTTATATACATTTGATGAGTTACAAGATGCCTATGATGAATTAGTGTTAGAATGTGAAGCCATGATTTCAAAACAAAAAAAAGATTCATTCAAAATTGAAATTAAAAAATGACTCACTTTCTAAGGCTAATAGTGAACTTGAAAGCAAGATAAATGATTTGCAAAATAAATTAAATGATTTTGAGAAAAAGAATATAGACTTGCAAAATTTACTTTCAAAAGTTCATGAGAATCATCTAAAGAAAATTAATGATCTTGAAAATGAAAAGGCTAACTTTGAAAAAATTATCAAAAATAAAAGAGGAAATTATTCCAAATCAAATTTTGTCAAAAATGGTTTTTACATTAGACATGTTTATTCCTATAAATTTTTTAAAGGAAAAATGATTAAGAGTATATGGGTCCCTAAAAGACTCATTGCCACAAAAATATGAATATCCTATCTCCATGGATACCCAAGGGGACTAAATTGTTTGAAACTAAAATAAATAGTCCCAAAAAGATTTGGGTACCAAAAATTTTATAATTTTCTATTGTAGGTGTGTTGGAGCAATGGTGAGCAATGTCAAGGTATTTGGAAGCTCTAGACACACTAAGGAATTACACTTGAAGAAAGAGAGATTTAACAAATCAATCTTAATTCAAGTGGTAAAATATTTCATTTTCATACAATCTTATTCTTCTACATGATATTATATGTTTTCATGGTTTATTGTGTGTCCCCACATAGTGTTTAACTACAATTAGTTAAAGGGAGTTAATATTGCATGAATTGTATCTTAGTGGTGTTGTATGCTTAATTTGATTTCTTTTAGCCTTAAATTAATCTTTGTGTTATGTTTTGGACTTTGTTTGTTCTATCTAGCTAATTCTTTTAAAAGTCCATAATATATACTTTAGTAAAGTACCTAGGAAAACACTTTAATTTAGTATTAAATTATAATTTTTAGTGCTTAAGTAAGTTTTTAGTGCATTCTATAGTCTTAAAATCATTCGGTATTTATTCCAGAAGTTTTTAGGGTTAAAAATGTCAAAATTGACATTTCCAAGCCTTTGGTATCGTGACCACTAGTTTGGTATCAATACCAAAATTCTAGTAGACATTTTTGGTATCGATACTATGATTCAGTATCGATACCTATATGAGAGTCTCGAGACCGCCAGTCTCGGTATCGAGACCGGGGCCTCTATTCACGCTTAAATGGGATGTTGTTTTTTTCCCAAAAAGCATCATTTTTATTAAATTTCAAAACCCTAAACTAAAACCTCTCTAAAAAATCTCCCATTTTCACTCAAGTTAACTGCAAAGTAATGCCAAAATCTTCACTCATTCATTATTTACAAAGGATTTGCATCAACAATATCACAATTTTCATCAAAATTTTAAGGTAATCTCATTTGAACCCTAAATTTCTAATTTTCAAAATTTATGTTCTTAAATCATTTTAATCATTTTTAAGTTACTTTTGATTCTCGAAATAAGATATATATTATTTTCAAACAAATCTATTCATAAGGGTTTCGAATTTTTTTATAATGTGCAAATATTTGTCATAATTGGTTGTAATTGGGTTGCTTATTGGATATGTGTGTGTGTGTGTGTGTGTGTATGTATGTTTTCATTGCAGGAGGTCAACCCATTCACCATTTTTTTGTTTAGAATCCTTGTTTTATGTTTGTTCTCCAAGTGTTCAACAAAATTCCCAAAAGAACATTCCTTTTGTCATAGCCACTGTTTTGATAAAAACAAATGCCTACTAGAACAAACTTAAAGCGTCTTAGGTCTAGTGGCTCTACCCATCAAGGTTAGTCCTCTAACTCCGTAAGTTTTAAAAATGCTTGCTTTAGGGACTCCAATGCTCTCGACCTATTCTATTGTTTTTAAAAATAAATCCCCACTATTTTGAGTGTACCATTAACCTTGATTTTCTTATATCATGGGTTTACCAATTCACCATCTTTGAAACCTTCGTTTCGTGACGTGATTAGACTAATTTAGCATTCCTCCCAAGGTTCATCCAAACCTTGTTCGTGATTTCTTATCAAATGTTATCATTGTCCATATCGAAGATAATGAGAATAAAGTCATTGCAATAGATTCATATCTCACGGGCAAAACATTACTATTTATCCATCCTCCACTTCTACCCACTTAAATATCCATGATGATGATAGTCTTTTCAATGAAACTAAATTTGTTCCAATAGAGAGATTTCCTACAGCCCTACGTCCCTTAAGTTTCCCAATCATTTGTTATTGCTCCTTATTATGGTGTTATTTCGTCCTTCCGGTGGTAAGGCTACCCATGCGCTCTTACGATTATTTGTGGTATTATCATATCAAGAACAACATCCGTCCAGACTTTGTCAAGATCATATTCTTATACCTTGTTGATGTTATCTCTAAAGAGGTCAATTACACTAAAATATTTCCCTATGGTTGTACTCGTAGCTACATATTTATAGAGATACTTAGAGTGTCCTCCGCCTATGACCCTTTCATTTTTCTCGTTAGTATCATCGATCTCAAATTGGCTCACAAGGACAATTGGCATTTTATGAAAGTACCGATGAGTGGTATCCTTATAGAAGATAACTCTTGGACAACATCAAGGAAAAAGGAAACGAAATAGAAGAACCATTGGTTCCACCACCTCAAGAAGAGATATCGATGAATACCATGAAAGATTATATGGTTCAAAGATTCGAGAATATAAATGCTCACTTGGACTTTCTTGAGTCTATTGTGGATCATCGCTTGGATGCGCTTGAGAATAACGTTAGCTCAACACATCATCACTTAACGCCTCTATCTCATTTTCCACCACATCTAGAAAAATAGGCTTTCCTATATGATTTTAGGACATTTGCATTTTGATTGAGTTTATGCACTTTATGGATTTTATTTTGGAACTTTATGTTGTTATATGTTTGATATTTTCCTATTTTGGTAGTTTATGGATTTGAACTATTGTTGATGTTGATCTTATATTTATGAACTTGTTTATTTTATGTTAAGCATAATTTGACTTTTTCTTTTTGTTGAATCCTTGAGTTCCCTATTACAGTAACATATTTTCTCTTTTAAATGTTCATTTGAATTTGTTATAACAAAAGGGGGAGAAATATGTATAAGCATAAAATTTGCAATTTGATAGCCAACAAAATTATTTTAGCTAAAAACAATTCTATGGGGAGATTTAATTTAGCATAAAATATGACAATCTAATTTTAAAGCAAATTTTCACAAAATGTTTTGTTATATCAAAAAATGGGAGATTGTTGAACTAACTTTTCATTTTGATATAATATGATTTTTAAATGTTTTAAGTTGTTAAAATTTGCATTTCATGATTTTATAAATAATTTGTCATAAATGATTTTAAAGCATTTTTAAGTGTAAAAAATAATCACAAGTGTTATTGAGTAAATGTACATTTTATAAATATTGTTTTGAAGTTCAAAACACTTGATTTTTAGCCAAAACCCCTTCCAGTCTCGAGACCAGTATGGCAGTCTCGATACCAAAATTCCAGAAGGCTTTTTGGTATTGATACCATGGCCTTGGTATCAAGACTGATGGGTGAGTATCAATACTTAGACAAACATTGTTGATATTGATGGTTCAACGACTATAAATTTGATAGTTTGGAGGCTCGATCTCGATACCAACATCCCGGTATCGATACCAAATGTCTAGGTGCGCATTACATGCTCAAAAATAATGAATCCAATGGCTCTATTCAATCCCCAACAACTCTAAATAGCTAGATTGATGTTAGAAGATGTCAAATGGAGCAAGATTCAAATGGAGAACAACAAGAAAGTCTATTGCAAGATCAAACCAACATCAATAGTGTTTTAGAGCAAATATTGTCAAATTCTTTGTAAAACACTTGTGAGCTACATTGTAAAATTTACTCAAGTGTGAGTTTTGGTGAGTGCTTCATTTGTGCAAACACATTTGGATTTGTGAGGTATTTCTTTTGTTTTCTAAATGTGTAATTACTCTTTGAGAGAGTTTGTATTCAAAGTTTTAGGGTATAAACCTTGAAGTTTCTGCAAAGTTACACCTTGTCCTCAGAGGTTTGCAAATCTAGTGGATTTGAGAAATTTTTAGTGTGGATGCTAAGGTAGTAGATGTAGACTTGGTTTAGAAGTCGAACCACTCTAAATTCTTTGTGCAAAGTTTAATTTTTGATTATTTCCACCACAAAATTTTCAAAGACCAATTCAACCCCTTTTGGTAGTTTTCGGTTTATCGATAAAGCTAACGGTTTCTTGCAATAGATGAATCATGTCTTAGTGTCTTTAAAGCCTCATATCCTAGTTATTTGAATTGTTTTCCGTGTTGTTTGGTTTACTTTACCGATCTGTGTTGTCGCTGATTGTGGCTTGCTTCCTTTCTCAATGAAAAAGTCCATGTGCTAGATGGTTCTCTTGGTGGTCTATTTGAGTTAGTAATGTCTATTCTTATGGCTTTCATGATGGTGTCATTATTTTGTGTAGCAAACTTTAGTCCTAAGAAACCTAATTCGGTTGTTCTCGTTTCAATCTGGCATTGGTCCAAGTTACTCTTTTTCCTCCATATAGGTTTAAGGGGTTTTTAAATAAGGCCTTAACCATTGTTGTGGTCTATGTATGTTTGGTTTGCTTTAATAACCTACAAGACACCTTTTTTCAGGAAAAAAATATGATTACTAGACAAAATTATTTGGATAATGGTTTGAGGAAAAAAAAAAGAATGACTCATATGGGGTGTTGGATAAATTAATTTCTCAAGTAGGGTCAATTGAATCGTGCAGGAGAAAACTTATAGAAGAAATGACATCTTTAAGAAGACATATGAAAGACACAGTGTCCTCCTCAATAGCAACTATGTATACCACCCGTTACTTTACATAATTCGGTCTAGACACCATGCGAAAGACGTCTTACAGTCCGATCGAATTCATAAAATTATCAAGTGGTTCAGTCCACTTCCCTCAGCATTGTTCATTCTATTATGATTGAAAAAAAGAATTCTCACATTTTAAATGAATCGATCTTTTTTTCATCACATTATTCAAAAAAATATCATGATTACTATATAATATATGATTTTAAATCAAATGAATCAATTTTCAAACCTTTAAAGTAGACATTTTACCTCACAAAATACCCAATTTTATATTTTTAATTGTTTTTTCTATGAATATTAAGAGTATGAATATTTAATGTTAAAGGGTTGAGGATCCAAATCGAGAGTGGCAAAGCTATGTCAACCGGAGCAAATGCAAACAATACTAGGATGTCGAGGAGATCGGATACTCTAAAAGGGAGGCCCCTCCGGAAGAATGGCTGAAGATAAACAAAGATGGAGCACGAAACATCCAAGGTTATACGACCTGTGGGGGAGAAATTTGTAACAGCCACAGAGAATGGATATCAGGATTCGTTAGAGCTGTCGGAATTTGTTCAGTACTTGAAGTAGAATTATGGAGGGTCTTGGAAGGTTTAAAACATGCCTGGAATATGGGAGCGTATCGCTTCATACTCGAAGTCGATTATAGAGAAGTCTTCCAGAATTTAAACCAAGTTGTGCCGAAACCAGTTTCACCAACCATTTTACATCACGTCCAGGGGCTGCTAAACAGACAATGGCTAGTCTCGTTTTCTTTGGTTGATCGAACAAAGAATAGAGTGGCCGATTTTATGAAGAAGATAGCCCACATCGATGAATTTGGGGGTCAAAGTTTCTCAACACCCCTGGTGGCTGGAGAGCCAATACTTAGTAAAGGATGTTTATGAGTTAATAGCTAGAATGTTTTATGTCCTTATTTCACACAAAAAAAAGGTTGAAACTCATCTTTAAACATATATTGTTTTATATTTAACCCAAATTAATTAAGAAATCAAAATAATAATAAAAAATCAAACCTAAATATATCACATGGTTCATAACAAATTGAGAAAAAAATTTGTATACTTAAGTGGATAACCATGAATTAAACCTTATTAATTTGTAGATTCGTGCAACAATTGAACAATTTTTGTTTCTCGCATGAATCAATTATTTCAACAGGTTTCATGAATTTGGGTGGATTGAATCGAATTTAAATTCACACTGATTCCCATATAATATATTTTTTCTATTTAAACTTAGTTATAAAATAATTTAAACTTTTTTATAAATTGTGAATCCAGCTTAAAATATTGCTTTCATTTAATTTGATTCTTATTTTTTTCATTATTTCAATGTTTGAATTGCATTTTTCATGCATTTAACATAAAGCGAAAATCCCGTAGAGTTGTCTACTTGTATAGTATGATATTATGTTATATTTGAAAGAAATTTTATAAATCAATATTAGTTATGTTAATGACATGATATTTTGTTATATTATATATTTGGAAAATGATACTACAAAGTTCAAAATATCACAACCCTAAAAGATTAAAACAACCTAAACTCAAGAATCAGATTAAGAATATATCAAATTTTCATATTAATATAGAAATATAAATTAAATTATAAAATATATAAATTAAATGTCATTTCACTCCATTTAAAAACAATGTAATTTGCATATTATACTCCTTCACCTGACAATTTTGAGGATAATAATATTTCACAAAATGCTGGCCGACAAATAAATGACTATAGATCGAATTAGATTGAATTAAATTTTTAGTCAATTCAAATTCGATTTATATATTATACTCTTCTACCTGACATTTGATACGACTCAAGCTTAGGAGAATTCAATACGATCAAAAATTATGCTCAAATTTTAGTGTTAAAATTCACACCCGATCTAATCTGATATAGATATTTAAAAATCATATTTATATTAAAAAGGAAACTAGTTAAAATAATAGAAAGAAACATTGTAACAAGCGTGTCGCGACCGTCTTTCGGTTGGGCTCAGAATTGGGCTTCGACTTGAATGAAATGTGTTAGAGTCACCACTGATCACTTTAAAACATTTAGGTGAATCGGACACCATCTTACCTGATCCGCATTTACTAGAAATGTGTCAGGTTCGGGAATCAGTTACAGTCAAGGAATGATTAGCACCCTTGTACTGCCCTTTCGGTACCAATTAATTTGTCGGTTGTCTGAATCGCAAAAATTTAAAAACCCAATTTGAATTGCTTACCTTTGATCGATTGAAACTTCCCCTAAAAATGTCAAAAATAGGTTAGATTGGAAAATAAATATATAAATCTAATAAAGGAAAAATAAATAATGTTAAGAAGAAAAAAATGAAGAAAAATGTTCAGTCTTTAAAAAAATAAAAGAGTGTAAAAACGAAATATATACATAAAAACAATATTAAAAGAAATAAAAAAATTAGAATTAAAAGAAAATAAAAATAAATAAAATAAATAAATAAATAAAAATGTAAAAGATCAAAATAGAAAAAACAAAAGGTTAAAGGGCAAAAATGTCAAAAATAGAAATTTAAGGGTATAAACTGGTATTAACATAAACTAAAATGACTACACAGTAATTACAAAATAAATCAGAGCCCAAATCGCAAACATCAAATAATACAGGCCCCATAAATGAAACAGAAATATAGAAGATTAAATAATAATTAAACCTAATGATAAATAATTACCAAAATAGAATATTTATAAATATGGTGTCTAAATTTAAGTATTAACAAAAATTACAAAATAAGTAAAAATGGACTAAAATAAAAGTATAAAAAATGAATGCTCCAAACGAAATAAAACAGAAGTTCATTTAATAGCTAATACATAAAGCTACAAAGCACGAGGGACTTATACTGATATTACCCCTTAAAGTTTGAAAAACACGACAATGAGGGACTCAAAACTAAGTCATTTTGATCTCAATATTTAACTCCCTTCATAGCTTTCAATATCTCATGTTTCCTCATTTGATTCATTTATCAGCCGAGTGGAGAGAGAAAAAGAGAGAGATAGCTCTCTTGAGCTCTCAACCAGCGCTCATAGGCTCCCAGAAACCGGTAATCCTCCGTCGTGTCGGTCGTCGCTGATCGGCAGCCACCGTCATTTGCCAGTGTTAGAAAAGAGGGAGGAAGATGTTATTCGAAGCGTCTTCTCACCCTGAGTACGGATCCAAACTTAGTTTGGCTTGAAAATGGCTCACACGTCATGGATCTAAAGTATTACCTTTTGAAGCAACAAACGACCGATGAATTTTGGTGTTCTATATCTGCTCCGAGACTCGATAAGCCTTCCCTTTCCTCTTTTTTCCTCTTTTCCTTTCGATGTTCTTCTAAAATTCCTCTATTTTTTTCTTGGTATTTTCCTGGTTTTTGTTCGAATACCCCTTTAACCTGAATATCTTCCTCATCGTATATCTCTCTTTTTCATATGATTTTCCCCCGTCGTATTTCTCCTCCTCTTTTCACTGTTAAATACACATTTATATAGTCTAAAATAGTTCTATTTTTAGAGAGTCCTTTTTGTACTAAACTCGTGTTTGTTGGGTGTTTTTGTGCCACACGTAGCTGATGTTTTCTATTGCGCCGAGAAAATCGGTCGTTGGTTGCGACTGGGACGGTGGGTTCTTCGCGTTGACCGGCTGGAGCGACGCTGGAGCAAAAGGAGGGAAACCCTAACTCTCTTAGGGTTACACATATAATGGATCGGTTCGGGGTTGCTCTCAAAACCCAGGTCTCGGGTCGGGTCTTTTATTGGCCTTCTGGGCTACTGTTGTAATGGGATACCCGCTGTTTGGGCCTGTAACTGTTGGACCTGAAAAATAAAATGACAAAATGAATATGTAATAATATATATATTGATATAATATATATATTTATGCTAAATGATTTACAACATAATATGTATATATTATATACATATACATATACATTATACATTATTTATATGACATGAATAAACGTATAAATGTAAAGTCATACGAAAATACATGTCGACTGCTGCCCCTCTTTGACTTTTTTTATGGAACGAAAAATAGGACAAAGATAAAAAGACACAAATTTTCGTTCGGTGTGGTTGAAAATTGACTCTGATATTTCAATTAAGAATAACTCCCTGTCGAATTGAGTTGTGGATAACTCCTCCATCGCGAAGTCGAATCCATCTTGAATTGAAGCTGTTGTTCGAAATTTGAATCGGAAAGTGGCTTCTAGTTTCCAAATTGTAGTCAACCTTGGTCTTCTTCTTGATTTAAAGACCTTGGTTTTAAAACTTCAACTGGAAAATAGTTCCATCATGTGGCTGATAGGCTTTCAAGCTGAATGGAATCGCACCCGTAAGTTTTCATTGACAGGTAGCTCTTCTCGACTTAAGCTATGCTGTTGGAAGATAGTTTCTTGTCACTAAAACATAGCTAACCCAGGTCTTCTTCTTAACTTAAAGACATCGATTTAAACTTCAACCAAAAAGTAATTGATACGTCATCGAGCTGAATAGAATCGAACTCATCAGTTTTTATTGACATATAACCCTTCTTGCCTTGATTTATGCTGTAAATTTGATATGCCTTTGAACTGGTGTAATCGAACTCGAAGGTCTTGGTTGACAGATAGCCCTTCTCGTCTTGAGATATGTTGTAAATTTGGCATTCCTTTGATCTGAATGTAATCGTACTCGGAGGTCTTTGTTGAGAGATAACTCTTCTCGCCTTAAGTTATGCTGTAAATTGTTGGGGAAAAAACCCCTGTTGTTGCAGATGACTCATTTTCTATGAAATTAAGTCAATCTATTGGGCACGATATTCTTCATCGTGAAGTTGAAATCGTGGATGGCTCCTTCGTGGTGAAGTTGAGCTTTGAATTGGATATCCTTCATTGTAAAGTTGAAATCCAATCTAGAGATGGATTATGATTGTGGGTACGATATCCTCCATCGTGAAGTTGAAATCGTGGATGGCTCCTTCATTGTGAAGTTGAGCTTTAAATAGGATATCCTTTGTTGTGAAGTTGAAATCCAATCTAGAGATGGATGCTTCTTGTGGGCACGATATCTTTCGTCGTGAAGTTGAAATCGTGGATGGCTCATTCGTTGTGAAGTTGAGCTTTGAATTGGATATCCTTCGTTGTGAAGTTTAAACCCAATCTAGAGATGGATGCTGCTTGTGAGCACGATATCCTTCATCGTGAAGTTTCGATATCCTTCGTTGTGAAGTTGAAATCCAAGGATTGTTTCACCAAATTTGCTTTGAGTTGGATATCCTTCGTTGTGAAGTTGAAATACAATCTTGAATATTGTTTAGCTTTGAGTTGGATATCCTTCGTTGTGAAGTTGAAATCCAATCTTGAATATTGTTTGGCTTTGAGTTTGATATCCTTTGTTGTGAAGTTGAAATTGACTCTGGAAAGTTGTTTGTTGACAAACAGCTTTTCTCGGCTTAAGTTGTGCTGTAAATTTCCTCCAACTGAAGGACGGCCCCCTTCGCAGGTCTAAATCGATCATAGTTCTTCAAATGGCTCCTCTTCACGGGAAAGCCAAGTGGTATATTCTGTCAGTCAGATATCCTTTGTCGTGGAGTTGAAATATGGCTTGAAAACATCAACTGGAAACTAGCCATTCGTCGCTGAGTTAAGCTGAAATTGATCCGTTCTGAATTGGTTCTCGAACCCGTCTGAATTTGATTTTAAGATTTGTCGGTCTTTCAATAGGTCAAATTGGTTGAGGTGTAGCTCCTCGTTGTTGAGTTAAGCAACCACCATCAATTTTTGAATGTTCTTTTGAATTTAATATCTTTCTTCTTGAAGTTGAAACTTGACTCTAAAAGCTGTAAGAAATCATGTATGAAAAAAATGATAAATGCGATGATCTTAAGTATGTCTAAGATGCATGCAACATGAATTAGTTCTGTTTCATCTCCTAGATGGAGCCTTATTTTTGTCTATTGGTCTTGTCCTTAGAATCGACCATGCCCCATTTTCTTCTCAGGTTGTTGACAATGTCACAAGTTCTATCTGATCTATCGGACTGATTGTTTTCAAGAATGTGAAATGCTCAAAAGTTGGCATTGTCCGTTCTTTCTTCAGTATAGGAAAAATGAGTCTCAATAGCTGCCAGGGCTTTTCACATTTGAGATTGCCCTGTTTGAAAATGTTTTTCCTTTCTCTTATTTTAGGAGGGAAAAGATAAAAATATAAGAATTCTGTAAAACATTATCCCTTGATTCAGGCTCGTAATCGAATCAAATCATAAACATGAGTTCAAAGAATATCAAAAGAATTAATAGCTATTTACTACTTTCAGAGTTATAGCTCTTTGACAAATGTCCAAAATTGATGAGTTGGTTTCAGGTTGGCTTTCTATTTTCTAAGGTTTTGGCCACCAAAATGTCATTTCTTTCTCGGTTCTTTTGAACATCGCAACATGCTCCTACTTCTTGGCTTGGCATTTTAATCGAATGCGGACAAAATGACGCAACTAGCATGGTCAATTACTAGACCTTCTATTTCAATCCTCTAAAATCTTTCATTTGTTCAAGCTTTGTAGACTCCTCTAACAAAGGTAGTGCGGAAATATCAGTCTAAAAATTAAATTATTGAGTGCTTGTGTGAAATTGACTATAACAGGTGTTCCCTAACTCCCTTAGTCCATTTTTACCGAAACTCCTTATTTAAATAAATTTGATTTCACTTTTCCATTATCTGGATAGCTGGATCTATAAACCCGGCGCGTTTAACCAATTGCTCTAGAGGGACAGCTCAATAAATAATCATCTTTATCAGGCTAGCTGAATCTTATCCAAAAAGCCGGGGCGTTTAACCAATTACCTTAGAGGGACTACTCAAGCTTTATTGTATATATATTATAATCACCTTTATCAGGTTACCTTAATCTTATCCATAAAGTCGGAGCGTTTAACCAATTGCTCTAGAGGGACAGTTCAAGTTGTATTGTATAATATATAATATAGTAATCTGGGTATACAGATCCAATTTCTTAAGTTTGTTCAGAAGAACATGTTATAGTCTAGGTGTAGTTAAAAATCAAGGAATCTCATCTTTATAGTTCAATTTCCTAGCGACTGGCCTAAACTAGATTCACCTACTCGACTATTCCATCTGTAAAGATCATGATCATCATCGAACATCTTAAACAAAAGTATAGTAATGACATACGCAAGAGATGCCCCATGTTGTCCACTCCTATGCATACCTAATACCAAGACTCTTTTTCATTCCCTTATAAAAGGAGAAGGCTATATCGGTTAAAAGAGAAGGGTATGGTGTTCGAGTGTGTCTTTTAGGGTAAAACCAAGTTTCATTATTTGATCATGTCATTTTATCAAAGATATGTAACTCCGATAATTTACAGAGTTTTTAATTCAATTGATATTCAAAAAAATTCAAGTTGTAAATTTGGTTATAAGTTCATTCAAATATCCATAAAAAGAAAGTTCAAAAATAGGTTTTAAATATGAGAAAATTCAAAAACAAATTCAAACAGGATGTTGTAAAATGGAATAAGGCCTCATCAGGATGCCCTACTAGTTGGATTAGGGCCTTCATCTGCACTTGCTCCCCATTTCTCAATTATTTCACTCGTCATGGCTCCTTTTGATGTCCCTCAGACGCACAAATTTATGCTTCTTCTCGAACAACTTCTTGGGAAGATCCTACTTCCTTGTGATTTATCAGCTTTTCCTTTCCTGGGTGGAAATTGGGCCCAAATTTAGATCCAAAATGACTTTCCTCGGTGGTGATAGTTTTGGTTGGATCCCAAACGCATATTACAACTGTGATTGGCGTAATATTCGTCAGACCTTCTAAGCTGCTCAAAACCCCACTTTCCTTCAAGAAATATGATATAGGTGTTTGAGGCATTTTCAAAGTTACGTCTGTCCCACTGACTCTTAAGCCAACGGGCCAGTCTCAGACTATATTCACGGAAGCCCTTTTGTTTGCATTTCTTTTTCTATCCTCTTGTGCCTTATGTTTTTCTTAGGAATCCTCTGTTGAAACAGTTTGAGGTGTCTTCATGGCTGTATCTACCCCATCCATTCTCAAACCCACGGGTCAGTCTCAGGTTACATTTATGGAGGCCCTTCTACTTAAATTTTCTTTTTCATCCTTTTGCCTCTTATGTTCTTCACATGCATTCTCTGTTGAATCGACTTCTGAGTTTTTGACCTTCATCTCTTTCTTTTCTATCTTGCACCCCTGACTTGCTTGTTCTAAAGGACCCTCAGGGTTGCTAGGAGCCTTAATTGAACAAACTGGGGTTCCATCCTGGTTTACCCAAGGAATCTCCATATATGTCCACTTATAATTTGGGGGACACTGTGGCTGAACATATCCTGGTGTAACCAATCCGATTGTGAGCATTTTTTAATGTAGTTTTTCAAGTGAAAAATGGAAGGGATGGAACAAAAAGCCCTGCACTTTATTTTTCTTCTCATCTAGTCCTCATGACGAGAGACTACTTGGCAATGACTTTATAGATAGAACTTGAGTGTATTGACCTGATGATTGTAAAGGGTTATAACCTCTAATCATGAGAGATTGATCCTTCTTAGCTTTCTTGGTCCACATTTGGTCATCTTCTATGACCATCTTCTTTGACTGAAGTTTATCTCTCACAAGGGAATATTTATCCCTCATTAGATCTTCCTTCATCGTCGGCCCAGTGGAACCTTCTATAATCATATTTGATTTTCAGAGCTGACTTGAAATATCGTCTCCTTAACTTCCATTTTAGTTTCAACACCAGTATTCATAGTCCCATCTAGAATGGGATCCACTAGTGGCTTATCTCCATGTATCACCACATTTAGCATATCCATTAACTTGGTCATTTGTTCTTTTGATTCATCCTGAAATTTTCTTACTTGATCGATCATTTCCTGTTGGGTTTTTATGAGTTGCTCTTGAATTTTCTCAATCTTACCAATACGAGCTAGTATCTCATTCATCGCTTTGGATCTTCTTACAGACACGCTTCAGGTAACGTCAATTTGCTTTCAAAGCTTTTATTTTAATTGCCTTTTCTTCAAACAAGCTCAGTGTGTCCATTTTTTTCCTTTTTTATGAGACATCGCTTGTTAGTTAATGTGAATGAAATGAGGAAAAAAAAAAGGAAAAAAATAATGTGAAATATGCAAGAATGCATGATGCATGAAATGTTCAAGGCATTGATCTAAAAATGTGTATGTTATTATAAATAATCCTTATTGGGGACAAAAGTGTTATTTCTTAAGAGACAAAAAACATTTTAAAAGTGTATTCTTCTAGACCCTGAACAGCTCCTGACAGGTTATTTCATCTTCCGTATTTTTTCTATCACCGGTTGAATACCCTGTCGAAACGTTCAAGCTTCTCTGGCTAAACTGTGCAAGTGATGAGCTGCTTGCTCCAAAAAGTCTCAAATGACTGCATCTTCAGTTTTCATTCTCTGTTGAGCCTGCTCCCAACGAAAGCGCCATTGGAGCCCTCTATTTATGGGAATTATCTGAAACTCGTCAACAATGACATCTAATTTCAGTTATCATTTTATCCATCTTGTTCTTGTTGTCTTTGAAGGAACTCTCCAGGTGAGTAACCTTTTTCTCGTCTTGACCCTACAACTTTTGCCAACCTATTTTGGAAAAGTTGACTTTTGACATGCTTGGTGTAAACCCGGTCCATTCTGAGCCTTTTCTAACCATAGCCGGACTTTTGAGATTTTCATCTCTTGTATTATATCCCCTTTGTCCATTAATGCAAATTATTTACATTTAATGAACAAGTTGTAGTGGTTCAACACCTCTTTTGAATGATGTAAATGTCAAAAAATGAAAGAGCAAAAATTAAAAGAGTTAGTGAGGTAAGGATAATAATCAAAGGAATAATGAAAATAAAAAGTCCTACCCTACATGATATCTACCCCACAAGCTTTAATTCCTACCCGGACATGATCTCTATTTCGTAAGTTGATTTTGAACCAGTCCTAACCGCATAAATTTCTAGTTCACATGCTTTGAACATAAAATAAAGCAGGAAATAATATCAAAGCAGCCCAGGGTTTGAAATAAGGTCTTGGGGTGGGCTCTAATTCCTTGTAGTCTCCTGGTTTAGGTTCTAAAGAATGGTACTCGAGTTCTCCTTGCTGGTGCCCCCTTGGGCTTACCAGACCATTAATTCTAAGCTCATTACAAGCTTATGTGGACTAAGTTAAACTCGAGAGGATACATTCCCTTATGTCTGTGAGGTAAATAAATTCACACGAAGACATAAAGTATATGAATCCCGAAGGTTACTTGCTAGGCCTGTGCGGAGAATAAATTCTCACGAAGGCGTCACTTTCACCCCCACTTAAAAGGGTTTGGAGCTCGGGTATAGAGCCAGAGATGAAAACTTTGAAAAATCTGAAATCATTGAAAAACGCCAGTACAACTATTTATTTGAAAAATAATCAAAGGTAAATCATCATAATCAAATAAATAAATTAAAATTAAAATTTATTATTTTCGCTTAAAAACACAATCGAAATTTATTTATGGCCTGACTCGCTTACCTCTCCCCAGTGGAGTCGCCAAGCTGTCGTGGCCGTCTTTTGGTTGGGCCCGGAATTGGGCTTCGACTTGAATGAAATGTGTTAGAGTCGCCACCGATCACTTTAAAATATTTAGGTGGATCGGAAATCATCTTACCTGATCCGCGTTTTACCATAAATATGTCAGATTCGGGAATCGATTATAGTCAAGGAAGGATTAGCACCCTTGTATTGCCCTTTCGGTACCAATTAATTTGTCGGATGTCTTAATCGCGAAAATTAAAATTAAAATTTAAAAATCCAATTTGAATTGTTTACCTTTGATCGATAGAAACTTCCCCTAAAAAGGTCAAAAAAGGTTAGATTGAAAAATAAATATATAAATCGAAGAAAGGAAAAATAAATAATGTTAAGAAGAAGAAAAATGTTCAGTCTTTAAAAAAATAAAAGAGTG
The DNA here is from genome assembly GCF_006381635.1 of Hibiscus syriacus. Taxonomy (NCBI): domain Eukaryota; kingdom Viridiplantae; phylum Streptophyta; class Magnoliopsida; order Malvales; family Malvaceae; genus Hibiscus; species Hibiscus syriacus. Next base: position 8,188,739 of record NW_024063538.1, on the reverse strand, counting down.
TAAAAAACGAAATATATACATAAAAACAATGTTAAAAGAAACAAAAATTAGAATTAAAAGAATATATATATATATATATATATATATAATAAATAAATAAATAAATATATAAAAGATCAAAATAGCAAAAACAAAAGGTTAAGGGGCAAAAATGTCAAAAATAGAAATTTAAGGGTATAAACTGGTATTAACAGAAACTAAAATGACTAAACGGTAATTACAAAATAAATCAGAGCCCAAATCGTAAACATCAAATAATACGGGCCCCATAAATGAAAATAACCCATAAATAACAATAAGGACCAAAATAACAAAACAGAAACATAGAAGATTAAATAATAATTAATCCTAATGATAAATAATTACCAAAATATAATATTTATAAAAATGGTGTATAAATTTAAGTATTAACAAAAATTACAAAATAAGTAAAAATGGCCTAAAATAAAAGTATAAAAAAATAAATGCTCCAAACGAAATAAAATAGAAGTTCATTTAATAGCTAATACATAAAACTACAAAGAACGAGGGACCTATACTGATATTACCCCTTAAAGTTTGAAAAACACGGCAATGAGGGACTCAAAACTACGTCGTTTCCCAATATTTAACCCCCTTTATAGCTTTCAATCTCTCATGTTTCCTCATTTGTTTCATTTATCAGCTGAGTGGAGAGAGAGAGAAAAAAGAGAGAGAGCTTTTTTGAGCTCTCAACCGGAGCTCATAGGCTCCCAGAAACTGGCGATCCTCCGCCGTGTCGACTGCTGCTGACCGGCAGCCACCGCTGTTCGTCGGCGTTAAAAAAGAGGGAGGAAGACGTTATTTGAATAGTCTTCTCACCCTAAGTACGGATCCAAACTTAGTTTGGCCTGAAAATGGCTCACACGTCGTGGATCTAAAGTATTACCTTTTGAAGCAACAAACGACCGACGACCTTTGGTGTTCCAGATCTGCTCCGAGCCTCGGTAAGCCTTCTGTTTTCTCTATTTTCCTGTTTTCCTCTTTTCTTCTTTTCCTCTTTTCCTCTTTTCCTTTCGATGTTCTTCTATTTTTCCTCTATTTTCTTCTTGGTATTTTCCCGGTTTTCGTTCGAATACCCCCTTAACCCGAATATCTTCCTTGTCGTATCTCTCCCTTTTTCATATGATTTTCTCCCCGTCGTATTTCTCCTCCTCTTTTCACTGTTAAATACGCATTTATATAGTCTAAAATAGTCCTATTTTTAGAGAGTCCTCTTTGCACTAAACTCGTGTTTGTTGGGTGTTTTTGTGCCATACGTTGCTGATGTTTGCTATTACACCGAGAAAATCAGCCATTGGTTACGGCTGGGAAGGAGGTTCTTCGCATTGACCGACTGGAGTGGCTCTGGAGCAAAAGAAGAGAAACCCTAACTCTCCTAGGGTTACACTCATGATGGACCGGTTCGGGTTGCTCTCAAAACCCGACTCGTTGTTTGGGCCTGTAATTGTTGGACCTGAAAAATAAAATGACAAAATGACTATGTAATAATATATATTGATATAATATATATATTTATGCTATATGATTTACAACATAATATGTATATAGTATATACATATACATTATTTATATGACATGAATTAACGTATAAATGTAATGCTGGACGAAAATGAATGTCGACAAACCGTCCATAAAAACATATTATATAATTGTCCCATATTAAATTTGGTCAAGGTTTTTTTATTCTAAATTTAGTTTTAATTTTTCACAAAATTTGATTTAACTCGATTAAAACCTAATTTTTATAAACAAAATTATAAAATCAGACTAATAACATAATTATCCCTAAGCTGGCATGATTAGTTGATCACTTGATTGGTAGTCTTAGAGTATTAGGACCAAAGAAAAGTTTAACAATAAAAATTAAGGTAAATTACATAAATTGTCTCTCGATTATAAGGCATTATTTTCTCGAATCTCTCGATTATAGTTGTAGACACACATTTTCGTCCGACCCTTTATATATATATAGCATATTATTATAATATATATTATATTATTATATATTATTTTACTATACATATATTATATATTTATTATATTATTTATTTATTTATTTATTTATTTTTGATTTTATGTTTAGGCCTAAATTCAAGGTCCAAAGGTCTAAGTCTAGACCCCAACTGGGTGGCCTAAACCAGTAGACTCGGTTCAAAGTCCAAATCGAATTAGGGTTTCCACACATAGTCAAGGGCGCCATACGGTTAGGGGAGGTCAAGAGACAAGCATGTGCGCCAATGACCAAGAGATGTACCGACACAAAGCGAAATGACCAATGAGAAAAATAGTGCACGAATCGAAGTAAATCAGACAATCTGGGACTGAACCATCTTGGGATTTTCGTCAACAAACCATCTTGAAGCAAAATCGAAACAAAACGCCATACGGTTAGGGGAGGTCAAGAGACAAGCATGTGCGCCAATGACCAAGAGATGTACCGACACAAAGCGAAATGACCAATGAGAAAAATAGTGCACGAATCGAAGTAAATCAGACAATCTGGGACTGAACCATCTTGGGATTTTCGTCAACAAACCATCTTGAAGCAAAATCGAAACAAAATCGAAGAATACGAGACAAAATCAAAACAAAATCGAAGCAAAAAAGGGATATATTCTCCCCTATTTTCAGTCACAAAACCAACAAATCGAACGTGCCAAGAGAATCGAAGAAAATCCCAAGAAAATCGGGGATAAAACCGTCGAGATACAAGAGGAAAACACTTCCTCAAATTGGTTATAAAAGCCCTTGCAGAACAAGCAACCACAAGAAAACAAAAAAATCACTCACAAAACCGCAAGGAAAATCACAAAAAGAACGAATGAGAAGCTTTGATCGTGGCTCGGGATAAGAATAGTCATCAGTAGTTGAAATATTATCATCGGGAAAGGTAAACTTCGAGGCTTCCAACTTAGATCTACGTTCATAGGGTCCTTTTTAGGACGAATAGGCTTTGATTTCATGACTATCGAACCGAGGAGAGCGTTTTAGTGTATTTGGATTTTTTTAGCACTCGTGGAGCGGCAGTCAAGTGGAGGTACGGGGCTAGAGTGGTGGCCGGTCATTCGGTCGAGTAGGGGGAAGATAGAAGAGAGTTAAGATAGTTTGGGGGTTTAAGGGAAGGGGTGAGAAATGAAGGAATTTTGGGATTTTAGAGGTATTTATAGGGTGACTAGGTTGTAATTATGAAAATTTTAAATTATTTTCGTAGTCCTTGGACTTTTGATGCGTAGTTCATTTTGGTCACCTATTGCAATTTTGCCTCTAAATTTTCAATTAATTTGGTCCCCTAACCTTTTTATTTCTTCTTACAGCCTATTTATTAGCATTAATAATTGGACCATAATTTCCAATTCGTTTTGATTCGATCCTTTACATATGTTTTGGTTTTATTTTAATTTTTATATTTTTTTATTTCTTCATTTCTTTTAGGTAACATTATTATATATATATATATATTTCTTTTTTCTTTTATTTAATATTATATATATATATATATATATTTTTTATTTCTTTTAGGAACGATTTTAATTGGTCAAAGGTAAGTAATTCGTATCAAATCTTTAAATTTCAATTTAACTTTTAATTTTCACAATTAAAACAACCGAGAAATTAAATTAATACCGAAATGGCAGTATAAGGGTGATAATCCTTCCTTGATTGTAATTGACTCCTGAATCTGATATATTTCTGGTAAAACACAGATCAGGTAAGATGGTAAATTAAGGTGTCCGGTCAACCTAATGTTTTAAAAAAATGATCAGTGGCGGCTCCATCACATTAAATTTAAGTCGAAGCCCGATTTCGGGCCCACCCGAAGGACGGTTACGACAACTTCTCTTAAACTAGTTTATATTTTAATTTATAATTTCAATCCTTATTATTTATCTTTCATTATTTTTCAAAATAAATAGTTGTACTAATTGTTTTAATGATTTTAGCTTCTAAAAAATTCATCTTCGGCTCTATACCCGATTTTCAAACCCTTGCGTAAGTGGAGGTGAAAGCGATGTCTTCTGGGAATTTATTCTCTGTATAGGCCTAGCAAGTAACCTTCAGGATTCATTTGGTTTATATGAGCTTGTGATGGGCTTAGGATTGAGGGTCTCACAAGCACAAGGGGACACCAGCAAGGAGAACTCAGGTACCGTTTTTTAGAACCTAAACCGGAATGCTGCAAGGAATTAGAGCCCACCCCAAAAATTCATTTCAAAACCTAGGTTGTTTGAGTTATTCCCTGCTTTATTTTTTGTTCAAAGCATGACCACTAGAAATATATGCGGTTAAGATTTATTCAAAAAAAATTAACATGTGAGATAGAGATCATGTCCGGGTAGGAATAATAAGCATGTGAGGTAGATATGATGTGGGGTAGGAATTTTTATTTTCATTAGTATGTTGATCTTACTAACTTGTTTTCTTTTTATTTTCATTTTTCCTTTTATTTCTATCATTTACATCATTAAAGATGTGTTGATCTGCAAAAAGTGTTCATTAAACTCAAATAATTTGCATTAATGGACAAAGGGGTTGTAATGCAAGAGGTGAAAAATGCTGAGGTCCGGCTATGATCAGAGAAGACTCAGAGGGAAAAGGGAGACAAACTACAAGGTAATTATGTGTCAGATATGGTTGGGTATGCTTCTGTCAGTCTCAAACAGAATGATGTTCAAGAGTTGTGGAGCATTTGGGACAGTTAGAAAAGTGAAAAGAAACAGAGATTCTGCCAGCAGTACGGTGATATCACACATTTACTCTATATCAATATAGACGAGCCCCTAATTCGAGTCTTAATGCAATTTTTGAATCTAGGGTACAACTATTTTACATTCAACCAAGAAGATATGGTACCCATAATTGAGAAGTATACTACTTTACTGCATTGTGAAGTAATCAGAATTAACCGGGTCTACACCAAATATATTGAAAGTCAGCCTTTCAAGAATAGGTTGGCAAAGGTTGCAGAGGTAGATGAAAAGTGGGTAGCTGACCTGATTCAGCACAAAGGAAAGGGAGAATGAATTGCTTGGACTTATATCAAGCAATTAATAAAGAATCATCCTGATGAATGGAAGGTGATTGGCCTTTTTGCACTAGGTATCTACAACTTGGTTATCTTCCCAAAAACTTTGGGATATATTTAGGCAGCTGTGATGGAACTGTTCGAACAACTGCCTAAGCGAGTGAACCCTGCGCCAGCAATCTTAGAGGAAATTTTCCGTTCACTAAACAATTGCAAAAAACCTGGCAACGGAAGATTTATAGGGTGCACACAGCTTCTTCAGGCTTGGATCCATAGTTATTTCTGGAAGACTAATGGGATTTCTTATCGTCGTTTTAGCACCACTTACTCTCCTTTGGAAGAATTCCTTACACAAAAATGGCGAGAAGACATTCCGAAAGATAAATGGGTAAAGGTATTCATGCACCTTCAAGATAAAGACATTGTCTAGAGGGCCCCTTGGCTGACTCATAGTGACATCCTTTTCGATGTGGAGACTCAAGAATCATAATGTTACTTGGGTTATGGGGAGGAGTTAGTTATTCTCCACTTTTGGGAATTCGGTAGTATGGGGCACATCAGTTTGTCCCAGTTACACATGAGATATTTGGATCAGAGTTTGCATACCATGAGGACAACTATAAGAAGAAGGTTAAAGATGTAGCTGAGTCATGGAAGAAGATATTTCGTACAGATGTCGTAGCTACTAAAGCCATGCTTACTCCAGATTATGTAGAAATGAGGAAGCTAAGGAAGAATGACACAATTCCCATACCAGATCATGAAGATACTCGGACCATGAAAAAGCATCTTAAACCATTTCCATCTAAATTAGAGATAGTAAAGAAAGAATCCGAAGATGAAAAGGAGGAGTTGAAACAAAGAATAAAAGAACTCGAAGCTGAAAGATTCCAATGGATGTTGGATGCTGACACTCAAAAGGATTGAGCTGACAAGTTAGAAAAGGAACAGAAAACAAAGCTGCTTTGAGTTGGAAGATTTGAGAAAAGGGTATCAAGAGCAAGTTCAGAATAATTCCAGCTTAAAAAGGTTTTCCAAGTACTGGAAAGGTGAAGCCAACAGTCTGAAAAGGAAGTTAAGTTGGCAAGTAAGCTTCAAATAGTTCTTTTTGATATAGGACTTCAATGGTATTTTCGTTGGGAACAAGCTCAGTAGAGGGTGAAAGCTAGAGATGAAGTTGTTCGAGATTTCTCAGAGCAAGTGCAGAAAGTGGCATACCACTTGCATGGTTTGGCAAGAGAAGTCAGGGCGGTTAGACAAGGTATTCAGCTGATGACAGATGAAGGAAGAATACTTGTCAACCTATTAGAAGTCGTTCGCGGTCTAGTGGAATTAGCTAGAAAGTACATTTCAGTTGTTTTTGATCTCTTAGATGAAGGAATAAAACTTTTGTCCCAATAAAGATTATTTATAATAACATAAACGTTTTTGGATCAATGCCTTAAAAATTTCATGAATCATGCATTTTTACATACTTTGCATTTTTTTTATTTCTTTACATTCACATTAACTAACAGAAAATGTCTTATCAAAAAAGGGAGCAAACACAGGGTCTACCTCCTCAAGCATTGGAGACACATCATCCTCACAATACATGTACAACGAAAATGCAAATTAAAGCTAAAATTGCTCAACTCGAGGAGAATATGTTGAGGTTACAAAGGGAGCTTGAAGAGAAAATAAGTCAGAATAATCTAAACACTTTAGAATCAATCACTAAAAGCCAAGAGTCTTTGGTTGATCAAATCGTCACAAAATTATCTGGCTTGAATCAAACAAGTTCTCCTGGGGCAGGGACATATGAAGGAGTGAATGTGCCACCTACCCCGCAGGTGGTTATCTCACCAAGAATCTTATCGGGACATTAAGGGGACTCATCCGCTGCGAAAGCACAAGCCTCGTCTGCTGTAAAAGTTCAGAGTTATGTATCCAATCCTCATAATAATCCAGACGACTACCATATACTGGATTTTGATGAAGAAGACAAGGCAAAGAAAATGGAGGAAAAGATCAAGCAGTTGGAAGACCAGATGAAGATGGTTAAAGAGGACGGTGACTATTATGGAGTTAATGCTTTGGAATTAAGCCTAGTCCCAGATTTGATTCTTTCTGTAACACCCGTAACCCATATAATTATACCTATACAGATTATAGATCATTTCGTAAAATCTTTTCCCATTCAAAGTGATTTAAAAATTTCCTTTCTTAAAATGATAATTGATAATATAAAAATATCATACTACCATATTAATAAATGAAACACCCGTAACCCGTATAATTATACCTATACAGATTATAAATGTCACCTTACATTTCGTAAAATCTTTTCCCATTCAAAGTGATTTAAAAATTTCCTTTCTTAAAATGATAATTGATAATATAAAAATATCATACTATCACATACTATTTAAACATATATTAATATGGATTTATGCTATCCGTATTAAAATAGAGTAAAACATATTAGTTTAACCATTACAAACCATTTTTTAAAATTAGTTCAACAAAGAAAATAGGACATTAATAAGTACATGCCACTAACTAAATCAACATTACATCATAGGATGTCTTACTGATATTGAAATATACTCATCGATGCTTGATGTTGCTTTGAACTCTTTACTCTACTACTGGCTTTTTACCTACACATGAAAATCATCATACTCTAAGTATATACTTAGTGAGGCAATTAAAAACAATAAACAGTGCAATACAACTCATGCATGAAATTTAATGTCATAAACAAATATCAAAGATCATGTTACCTGCATATCCAATATTTTACCATGATCAACATGATATAACCGAATATAAAATTCCTACCACTATACTTGCCATTTATTCCATAAGCTCGTAAGCTTATTTACATTTTTACCATTTATTAAGCAATAAACCATAAACCATAGACAATAGCCCAGTATAAAAACCCTGAGGACCCTGGGTATTCGAGTAATATTTGCACCGTAGTGGTACACATAAGGTCGTGCCCACCATATTACACTTAGTGTCCTTACACACTATAGTGTTAATATAAACCTGCAACTGCTATACTCTATGGCATGCCAACTATACCTTGTCCCTCAATGACTTACTTGGGCATATAGTCTATTTTATTTGATCCATCCATGGAAAGGTATATTATCATAATTTAACACTGGGCAATTCATACCCGAAAACATTCATGATAAAATATCACATTATCCATGATCAATGCATTATAATTTCATACTGTGACATATCAATGTCATGTCAAAGTTATAATAATGACATAATATCATGATGATATAAACAAAGTAGACTTATCGCAAGTCTTCCTGGTGATGTATAAAACATCTATGTACATGATGTATAAAACATCTATGTACAATGTCATGCATGTATTGCACTCACATTGACACTTTATATATCCCAAAATATGTGCCTCGGTATGATCCACAGTAAACCCTTTTATACTTGACTTGCTTCGATCACAAATCAATCACGATCTGTATAAATCACAAATTCATAACGATACATATGTTAGTATTGTACTAACATAAACACGTCCCATAACAACTCCATAATATATTTGAAACTCATTTTCTACCAAATATATAACACTTAATAATTCCTTTTAACATTGGCACCAATTTTTCTAATTTACACAAAATGGTCCTTCTCCATTTTATCACTTAGATTCTTCATACCAAAAATTCCAGCATTGAAATTAATACCATTTAAATGCTTTGACAAAGGCATAATTACATTTAAGTACCCCAACTATGTTAATGTTGTACTTAAATCACCAATCTTTTCAAACTTCCAAAATAGCCATATTTCACATCTAAACACTCATTTCAATTCCAAAATAGCATTTTCCAGTAAAATACATCAACTATTAAACAATTATACAACCATTCACAACTTTTCCAAAATTATCAAATTGGTCCCCCAACTTTTCAAAAATTACAAAATGGTCCCCAAATTATTCTAAGGCTTTTAGAATACTTTCTACATCATTTTCAGACCTTATATAATTTTTCCATAATTGTTCTCACTCAAATACATCATAGCTGAATTCTTTATCCTTTAAAACTATGTTTTCATGATTTTTGCTCGATTTTGATTCGATTCTGATTCGATTCAAGCATGAAATCAACTTTCAATAAAACTTATAACATCTCTACAATCAAATCCCTTATCAACTCTTATCAGAACAAAAAGTTTCTCCAACTTATAATTTGGCCGAATTTTAAAGAATTATTTCTAGAAAGATTGAACATGTTTTAACCATAAATCAAGCTTGAAAATGAATCTACAACCTCTAAATCATCAATATTTATCATCAATTTTATGAACCCTATCATGAACATAAACCCTTAGATTTGGGATCTTTGAATTCTAGCAAGATTAGAAAGAAATATTGGTACCAAATGATAGCGTTTTTTGCGTAGATCACTTTCCTATTTCACGGCATAACTCGAATTCCAAAGGAATTGACTCAAAAATGGAAAACAAATATTTTTCCCTTGCCTTGGTAAAGTTCACGTCCATGTAGAGATGATAAACACTTTGGAATGAAATTTCAGAAATTTTTCATGTTTATCATCCTTTAATTTATTATTTAATGAATATTAAATTCATTAAATTGGGAAAATACCAAATTACCTTAATAAAACTTCATAATCACCATTAAACCAAGACACCTAACCTTATCTTCTTCCAAATCATATCAACTAAACCTTATCTTCATCCATAAGTCAAATATGAACAAATAATATGTTAGTTTACTGATTTGCCCTTGTCTTTTTCCAACAATTACAATTCAGTCACTTTAATCCAACGGTCCAAATTAAACATGAAATTAAATCCTAAAATCCAAAGATTTATATTATTTTCCAACATTTAAAAATGAGAAATAATATAGATTTTCGAATCCAATTGAAACTTTTTAAAATTACCATTTTGGTCTTTAAACTTTTCTAAAGTTTATACTTTCGTCACTTAACTTTCAAAATTTATAAGTTGGTCACTCACTAAATCCATTTATGGAATAACATTCTTTTTGGGAAAATTACCACTTAATTCCTTAAACTTTTCCCAATTTTCTACTTTAACCATCAAACTTTCAAAATTTACATTTTGGTCATTATCAAATTTTTGGGGTATTACACTTCCTCCAAAATTTAAAGTCCCTGACTTTGAGAAGTTCGATGGGAACAGTTGTCATTTCGCTCACATTACCATGTTCTGGCGAAAGATGATAGGATATGTAGGGAATGACCAACTCTTAATTCACTGGTTCCAAGAGAGTTTGGCAGGTTCAACTATTAGGTGGTACAATCAATTGAACCGCTCGCACATTCGGACATGGAAAGATCTTGCCAAGTCATTATTGGAATAGTACAAGCATATAAACGATATGAGGTCAGATCTTGTTATGCTACAAAGCATGGAAAAGAAGTATAACAAAAGTGTCCGACAATATGCACAACGATGGAGGGATTTAGCTGTGCATGTTCATCCTCCCTTGGATGAAAAAAAGACAAGGAACCTATTCGTACATACCTTGAAGGATCCTTACTTCGGGTATTTGGTTGCAATTATGTCCGAAAACTTCTCTGGTTTTGTTATGGCAGGAGTGATGGTGGAAATGACCATTAAGCAAGTAAAGATTGAAGGAGGTGGGTCTAGCAGAATACCTCCTATGAAGAAAGGAGAAGGAGTGATCAATAACATCAATGCTTTCAACACTAGAAAAGGTGTTACGATCTCCAAATCAAAACCAACTGCAACTGTACCGTCAGTTACTTCTAAACAAGACTCAAGGGAACCAAGGAAAGAAAAAGAGATGGAACATTTCAATCCTATTCCCATGACTTATAAGGAACTCTATCAACAGCTCTTTAACACGCATGTGGTGTCACCTTATCCAATGGAACCTTTAAAGCCCCCATACTCCAAGTGGTATGATGGAAATGCATATTGTGAATATCATGGTGGAGTTTTGGGGAATGTCATCGAGATTTACCTCGCCTTCAAAAGAATCATGTAACGGATGCACAATCGGAACTGGATTCATTTCAATGATTCAGAATCACCTAACATTGTACAGAACCCTCTGCCTAACCACCAGGAAAGTGGAATTAATGCAATCATCGAGGAGATGGGAAAGAGAGTTAAAAAAAGCATTTCTGAAGTAAAGTCTCCTCTAACTTGGGTATGGAGGAAAATGGTGAAGGAAGGATTGCTTGCACCACGTTCTAGCACACGAGAACACTAAGGGGGTAACCATTTCTATTACCTCAATAAAGAAGGACATAATGTGCAAGACTGTTCTGAATTTAAAGCATTGATCCAGCTAATGATAGACATGAAGGAGCTGGAATTTTATGAGAAAGATAAGGTCACTTCAGAATTTGATATTTATGCTACTGGAGATTCATCCGAAAAAGGGTTTGACACGAGTAGTCCTTTGATAAGCACTCCAAAGGCAAAAGTGGTAATAACGTCACCAATACCTTTTCCATATAAAGACAGCAAACAAGTGCCTTGGAAGTATGAATGTCAAATAAGCTCTTTGAAGGAAGATATTAATAAAGTAAGGCATACTATTGGGAAATATTATTCCCAAAAGTCTAACTTACATCAGAGACCACTTGAACCATTCAAAAGGGACGTACTAGCAATAAATGAGCCAATAAAAGAAGAAGAGGATGTGGATTTCCTAAAATTTATGAAACACAGTGAGTATAGATTGTGGAACAATTACATAGCTTGCCAGTACGTATTTCAATGTTGGCACTACTGCTAAGTTTTGAAGGCACACATAGAGGAACTTCTGAAGGTCTTAAATCAAACATTTGTACCAAAATACATACCAGTCAATAAGATGGATCGACTAGTTAACAATATCCAAGTTGATAATTTCATCTCATTTTTTGATGATGAGATTCCGTCTGGAAGAAGAGGTCGAGCTAAAGCATTACATATCACCACTAATTGCAAGGGGCATTCCTTGCCAAGTGTATTAATTGATAATGGTTCCTCCCTTAATGTAATGCCTTTGGTCACTCTGAAAAGGTTACCAATTGATACTTCCCACATGAGATCGTTCCAGAGTGTGGCTCGAGCATTTGATGGGACAAAAAGAGAAGTGCTCAACAAAATTAAGGTACCATTGACCATCGAACCTGCCACTTATAACATAGAGTTCCTGGTGATGGACATTATGCCTTCTTACAACTGCCTTTTAGGGAGGCCATAGATTCATCAAGCTGGGGTAGTACCATCAACACTGCACTAAAAAGTCAAGTTTGTTATCGACGGAAATCTGATAATCATTAATGCTGAAGAGGATATAGTGGCAAGCGTGACCACAGACTCCCCTTACATAGATATAAATAAGGAGGCTTTAGAATCTTCATTTCGATCATTGGAGTTTGTTAATGCCATATTTGTGGCTGAAGGGGGTAAATTTTCCAAACCTAGGCTCTCAGAATGCACCAAAATGGAAATCAAACAGACTTTGGGAAAAGGTACAAAGATAGGAAGAGGCTTTGGAAGTTCTTTGCAAGGAAGAGTTAGCCCTATTCTTCCTTTTATCAAGTTAGATTAGTTTGGGCTCGAATTTCAGACCAGTCATCAACAGAGAAGAAAGGAGATTCAGAAATGTCAAGAAATAAGAAGGGCAAGATTGACTGGGGAAGACATTCAATGGGAACCTATGTCCTTTCCTCCCCTTCACAACACATTCAGGTTTGGTGGCTATTCTTTTGAGGAATAAATGATGATGGTCTTACCTGATATAGAAGAAGCTCTGAAATATTTGAGCATCAATGCTATAACAACAGATAACACTGAATACGTGGATAGGTCTGGAATTCATCGTTTACCACCAGGGTTCATGCTTAACAACTGGACAGTTGAAGAACTACATGTGGTTTTCATATCTCTTTCAGAGTAATACTTAAACTTTCCCTATTTACATATAACGGGGGCAATAGGTGATATTTTGTAAGGGTTAATAAATTATTTTTATTTATATTTCAATAAAAGATATAATTTTGTTTTCCGACAAACGTTTCTTCCTTATTCATTTCCTTTCTTTCATATTTAATTTTATTTCTTCATTTTATATGGGATAATTTCCTCTCTCATATACATATTTATCTTTTCTTTTCAGGTTCATAGATATTAATGATGCAGACTATGACGATTCTGACCCAGATGTGGATTTTGAGCAGCTCAAATGTCTTGGGGAAGTCAATGAATGTGACAATGAAGAAGAGTGCAACTTACCTTCTGAATTATTAAGAATGGTGGAGAGAAAAGACAAACAAATATTGCCACATGAAGAAAAAATCGAAGTTTTGAATTTGGGCACGAATGAGTAAAAGAATGAAGTTAAAATTGGCATGACACTTTCGTCTGAAGCAAGGCAAAGCTTGATAGACTTACTTCAGTAGTACAAAGATGTGTTTACATGGACGTATAAAGACATGTCTGGGCTAGACACAGATATATAGTAGTCCACAAACTACCCATCAAGCCGGAATACAAACCTGTACAACAAAAGCTAAGGAAGATGAGACCTGAAACGTTGCTTAAAATAAAAGAAAAAGTCAAGAAGTTGTTTGATGCAGGCTTTCTTCAAGTGGCCAAGTATCCGGAGTGGGTGGCCAATGTAGTGTCGGTACCAAAGAAGGATGGAAAAGTACACATGTACATCGACTACCGAGCCCTCAATAAGGCAAGTCCTAAAGATAATTTCCCCTTGTCGCACATAGATACTCTGGTGGACAACACGGCGGGAAATGTTTTCTTCTCATTCATGGACAGAGTTTCTAGATACAACTATATTAAAATACATCCAAATGAAATGGAGAAAACCACATTCGTCACAATGTGGGGAACATTTTGTTGCAAGGTGATGCCCTTCGGATTAAAGAATGCTGGGGAAACATACCAAAGAGCTATAGTGACCTTATTTCATGACATGATGCATAAGGAGATTAAAGTTTATGTTGATGACATGATTGTCAAAGCACGAACTGAAGATGAACATATCGAAAATCTGAGAAAACTCTTCCAAAGATTGAGAAAGTTTTAGTTGATTTTGAATCCCAACAAGTGTACTTTTGGTGTAACATCTGGAAAGCTGTTGGGATTCATTGTTAGTATGAAAGGTATTGAGGTTGATCCAGACAAAGTCAAGGCCATTCTAAACTTACCTCCCCCACGAACACATAAAAAATTATAGGTTTCTGGGTAGACTAAACTACATTGCCCGATTTATAGCTCAGTTGACAGACAAATGTGATCCAATTTTTCGTCTTCTTTGAAAGAACAATTATGGAACGTGGGATAAGGACTGCCAGACTACATTTGAAAAAATAAAAGAGTATTTGTCACACACTCTTGTATTAATGTCTCTCATCCCAGGCAAACCTTTATTCATTTATTTGTCCATCTTTGAGAATTCGATGGGATGTGCCCTGGGCCAACATGATGAGTCTGGAAAAAAAAAGTCATTTACTACCTGAGTAAGAATTTCACTGATTGTGAGGTTAGATATTCACCCATCGAAAAAGTTTGTTGTGCTTTAGTCTGGGCTACACGAAGGCTCAGACAATGCATGATGTAACACACCACTTGGTTTATTTCCAAGTTAGATCCACTAAAATACATGATGGGTGTGCCTGCTCTCTCTGGAAGGTTAACCCGATGGAAAATGTTTCTCTCTAAATTTGATATTAAATACGTAAGCCAAAATGCTATAAAGGGAAGTGTCATATTGGACTTCCTAAGAAGCAGAACTTATGAAAATTATGAACATTGGACTTTGATTTCCCAGATGAAGGCTTGATGGCCATATCTTTAGAAGAAGCAAGCACTTCCACATGTGACATTGGAAAATACATTTTGACGGTGCATCAAATGCGTTAGGGCATGGAATTGGAGCTATCATGGTCTCACCCAAAGGAAATCATTACTCGTTCACTAGCAGATTGAACTTTGATTGCACTAACAACATGACGGAGTATGAAGCTTGTGTTTTAGGAATTCGAGCTACTATTGGAAAAAAAATATAAAGACTTTACGGGTGTATGGAGATTCTGCCTTAGTGATCTATCAACTCCGAGGAGAGTGGGAGACAAAAGATGTCAAGCTGGTGGAATACAGAAAGCTCATATTGGATTTACTCGAAGAGTTTAACGAAGTCACTTTCCATTATATACCCAGAGAGGAAAACCAAATGGTCGATGCCTTAGCTACCTTGGCAGTAGTATTCAAGGCTGGTAGGGAATCCGACATGATGTCAATTGATATACAGTCATACGATTACCCGACTCATTGCTACCAAATCGAAGAGGTAAAAGACACAAAACCTTGGTACCACGACATTCTGTAATACATTAAAAGTCAAGGCTATCCAGAAGAAGCCATCGAAACTGAAAAAAGAACAATCCGAAGGATGACGGCCGGATATGTTCTTTATGGGGAAATCTTATACAAGAAAAGCCATGATCAAGTCAAGAAGAAAAGATGATCTTGGAAGAGGTACATGAAGAAGTTTGTGGAACTCATGCCAATGGACTTATGATGGCAAAATAAGTTATGAGATGCGGATACTTCTGGTCCACATTGGAGAGCGACTGCATCAACTATGCTAGAATATGTCATAAGTGCCAAGTATATGGGGATAAAATAAATGTTCTGCCTCGTCCTTTTCATGTTATGACGGCACTGTGGCCCTTTTCTATGTGGGGCATGGATATCGTTGGACAAATTCATCCAAAAGCTTCAAATGGTCATCGGTTCATCCTTGCGGCAATTAACTATTTTACCAAATGGGTGGAGGTTGCATCATATGACAGTGTCCCTCAGTCCACTATTTACAAATTTTTAAAAAATGGGATCATATGTCGGTATGGTTTACCAGAAAGAATCATTACCGATAATGCAACAAATTTCAACAACAAGATGATGGATGTTCCTTGTGAACAATTTAACATAAAACATTACAACTCTACTGCTTATAGTCGACAGATGAATGAAGTGGTAGAAGTAACAAATAAAAATATCAAGAAAATAGTGGAGAAAACGACTGAGACATACAAAGATTGGCACGATAAGTTACCTTTTGCCTTGTTTGCTTACCGAACTTTGGTGCGAAATTTGACTGGGGTAACCCTATTTTCATTAGCATATGGGATAGAGGCGGTATTGCCCATCGAGGTGAAAATCTGTCACTCCAGGTTTTGTCAGAAGTTAAACTGGATAATGCAAAATGGGTGCAAACTCGATATGACCAATTGAACCTAATAGAAGAAAAAAGGTTGAAAGTCATTCACCATGGTCAACTCTACCAAAAACGAATTATCTGAGCACACAACAAGAAGGTGTGCTCAAGAGTATTCCATGAAGGAGATCTTATACCGAAAAAGATATGGCCAATCCAAAAAGACTTCAGAGGAAAGTGGATGTCAAATTGGGAAGGGCCTTATGTCGTGAGAAAGGCCTTCTCTGGAGAAGCACTCATCCTGACAGAAATAGACGGGTCAAAACTACCAAATCATGTTAATTCCAACGCAATCAATAAATATTTCGCTTAGGGTAAACACCCAAAAGGGCACCCTAAGTAGTAAAAAAAGTGTATAGAGTGAAAACCTGAAAGGGCGCTCTAAATTGAAAAATAAAAAGAAAATAAAAACAAAAAATAAGGTAGGTCGAAGATGAAAACCCGCAAAGGGCATCTTGAAACCGAGGGAGGATCCAAGTTAAAAACCTGAAAGGGCAGCTTGGGTAATGATCCAGGATTCACGCACGGGAAGGTCCCGGACCAAAGTAATAAAGCATCATGGCATCCAAGTCTTAATAAGACTTAGTGATTTAGGAGGAGCTTTTCATTCTTCCAAACGTTGTCACATCTTTGAAGTCTCCTTGACAAAAGTCGCACTCAAAAGTCATCTAACGGTGTGCTAGTTCAAAGGCGTCAGCATTATCGAGATCTAGGGCATTTACTTGTATTCCTTTATATCTTGACTTTTCAGAATGTTTGTCATGTATTCTTTTGCTTTTTCCTCATAAATAAATATGGTCATTTCTTTGAAATAATCAAGTCCTTTTAAGCATCTTAGATTGAATTTAAATAAGAATAATTCATTCACTTTTGAAAAAGATCATTACGTATTACTGCACAAAGATCTCTTGAAAAATACAGGTGTTCGGAAGCCGATAAAGGTTCTTGCACTCGAGATAATGACATGGATATAGTTTATCGGGAAATAAGAAAACATTGATTAAAAATCAATGTTAAAAGCGAAGCTTCTTCTTGAAAAATTCCCAGAGAGGATATCATATCAAAGCCCGTTGAAGATCAAATGGTCCAAAATCAAGAATTCAAGATTGGCAAGAACCAAGAGACATCAAGACTGATAGCACGAGATTGATATTTCTCTCTAAGTCCTAAAATAACATATGTTGCATATGCATTTTAGGCATGCATAAGAACACTACATCCATAGCATCGCATATACACATAATTTTGTAGATTTTTGTCAGAGTCAATTTCAACTTCGCATCGAAGGATATTGAACTCAAAGAAAACTCAAGATTAAAAAAACATATAACTCATCCAAGTTGGGCTCAACTCAAAGATCAAAACAAATATACTCAATTTTTACTCAACTTCACGACGAATGAGTCACCTACGATTTTAACTTCACAAGGAATGATATCATACCCAAGAGATCGACTGAACTTCATGACGAATGAGTCAACCACGATTTCAACTTCATGACGAAGGATGTCGTGCAAACAGTCATTTTAAGATCGACTTAACTTCACGATGGAGGAGTCATCAGTAACATAGCTCAACTCAACAGCGATGAGTTATTTTCAAATCAGGGTCTTCAAGTCAAATTTCAACTATGAGACGGAGGATATTGGGCTAGAAGAAGATCTAGAATTAAGTACGATATAGCTTAACTCAATAACGAGAAGCTACTTTCCAGTTCATATTTCGAACTAGATTTCAACTTCACGACGAATGATATCGTGCTCAAATCATTCCAGCTCGACTCGACTTCACAACGAAGGGGTCAACCACGATTTCAACTTCATGAAGAAGGATATCGTGCAAACCTTCATTTCAAGATCAACCTAGGGAGTCATTTGTAATTCAGTGTAGATTGAATTTCAATTGTACGACGGAGGATATTCGATAAGATGGAAATCAACCCCCATAATAGGGATGTTAGACTTGGAGATCCATTTATGATGGACGAAAATAGTGTCTTTTAATATGTCATATTCATGTTACACCACTATGAGCAAAGAGGGGCAGCTGTAGACACATTTTCGTCCGACCCTTTTTATATATACATATACATATATATATATATAGTATATTTATATTATATAGTATATAAATTATATTATTATATATTTATATATTATATAGCATATTATTATAATATATATTATTTATTATTTATTTATTATATATTATTATTATTCTATATTATTTTATTATACATATATTATATATTTATTTATATTATTATTTATTTATTTATTTTTGATTTTATGTTTAGGCTTAAATTCAAGGTCCAAAGGTCCAACCGAGTAGCCTGACCCAGTAGAACTGATTCAAAGCCCAAATCGAATTAGGCTTTTCAAACATAGTCAAGGGCACCGCATGGTCAGGGGAAGTCAAGAGTCAAACATGCGCAACAACGACCAAGAGATGTGCCAACGCAAAGAGAAATGGTCGGTGAGACAAAACAGTGCACGAATCGAAGTAAATCGGACAACCCGAGACTGAACCATCCTGGGATTTCTGTCAACAAACCATCTCGAAGCAAAATCGAAGCAAAAGGGGAGATATTCTCCCCTATTTTTAGTCACAAAACCAACAAATTGAATGTGCCAAGAGAATTGGGGAAAATCCCAACAAAATTGGGGATAAAATCGCCGAGATACAAGTGGAAAAAGCTTCCTCAAACTGGCTATAAAAGCCCCTGCAGAACAAGCAAATAGGGGCATCACAACGCAAACACAAAAAAAACAAAAAAAATCACTCGCAAAAGCGCAAGGAAAATCATAAAAAGAACAAATGAGAACCTTTGGTCGTGGCTCGGGGTAAGGACGGTCATCGGTAGTCGAAAGGTTATCATCGGGAAAGGTAAACTTCGAGGCTTCCAACTTAGATCTATGCTTATATGGTCCGTTTTAGGATAAATAGGCTTTGATTTCGTGACTATCGAACCGGGGAGAGCATTTTGGTGTATTTGGATTTTTTTTCGGCCACCACGAAGTGGCAGTACGAGCTAGAGCGGTAGCCGACCATTCGGCCGAGTGGGGGAAGATGGGGGAGAGTTGAGAGAGTTTGGGGGTTTGGTTTAGGGGAAGGGGTGAGAAATGAAAGAATTTTGTGATTTTAGAGGCATTTATAGGGAGACTAGGTTGTAATTATGAAAATTTTAAATTATTTCTATAGTCCTTGGACTTTTGATGTGTAGTTCATTTTGGTCACCTATTGCAATTTTGCCTCTAAATTTTCAATTAATTCAATTTAGTCTCTGGTTATATTTCTTGTATTTTGTAATTCAGTCCCCTAACCTTTTTATTTCTTACTGCAGCCCATTTTTTAGCATTAATTGGATCCATAAATTCCAATTTGTTTCGATTCAGTCCTTTACGTATGTTTTTGTTTTATTTTATTTATTTTATTTAACACTATTTTTCCCTTTTTTATTCTTGTTTTTTTCTCTTTAACATTATATATATATAATCCTTTCTTATTCAACATTTTTTTTATTTCTATTTCTATATTTTTTTTTATTCTTTCTTTATTTCTTATA
Organism: Hibiscus syriacus; assembly: GCF_006381635.1. Lineage (NCBI taxonomy): Eukaryota > Viridiplantae > Streptophyta > Magnoliopsida > Malvales > Malvaceae > Hibiscus > Hibiscus syriacus. Next base: position 8,168,846 of record NW_024063538.1, on the reverse strand, counting down.
TATATATTCTTTTGTTTCTTTTATTTAATATTATATATATATATATATTATTTATTTTAGGAACAAATTTAATCGGTCAAATGTAAGTAATTCGGATTGAATCTTTAAATTTCAATTGAACTTTTAATTTTCATAATTAAGACAACTAAGAAATTAAATTGGTACCGAAATGACATTATAAGGGTGTTAATCCTTCCTTGATTGTAATGACTCCTGAATCCGATATATTTCTGGTAAAATGCGGATCATGTAAGATGGTAAATTAAAGTGTTCGGTCAACCTAATTTTTAAAAAAAATATCGATGGCAGCTCCATCACATTAAATTTAAGTCGAAGCCTGATTCCGTGCCCACCGAAGGACGGTTACGATAATAGTGTATTATTTTGTTGAGTCTTTTGACTATTAAAAGTTACAAAATGATCATCCAACAATTCATTTATTTCAAACTTGTCCTTCTCTATGAAAAAAAGTATTAGTAATATGAGTTGGACGTTAACTTATTAACTGGAAAATGATGAAATCCGATCTCAAAATCTCAAACGACTATAGAACTGATGGTTCAAGGATCAAATTTTATTATATTCAAGTCAAAAGATTAACGTCCAACTCTTATGACTGTCAATTTTTAACAGAAAATAATGAGTTTATAATATATGAATATTCAGTGACTATTTTATAACTTTTAATAGTCGAGAGACTCAATAAAGTAATATTCTATAATCAGATGATTATTTTATAACTTTTAATAATCGATAAACTCAATGAAACAATATCCTATAATCGGAAGACCATTTATACAATTTTCACTAAAAATAAGTGTAAGAATTTCTATTTACGTGGCACAAACGTTTGGTGAATAGAATTTTCTATTCAGTTTTTTTTTTTGGATGGTTACATGGGGTGACGTGATCGTGATCTGATGGCGGGGAGATAGCCACGTGTTGGTTTCTCAAAGGCAGTCCTTCTGTGTGTATTTGCTTGAAATACAGGGGATTGAACTGTAATGATTGGGATGCTAGACTAATATGTAGGGATGGCAAACGGGCCGGTCGGGTGCGGATACCCTCTCCCCATCCCCATACCCATCTAATATTTTTCAATCCACCACCCGCCCACCACCCATAATGGGTAAAAATTTTCAAATCCACACCCGCCCACGCGGGTACATTCTCAAATCCATCCCCACACCCACTATCCAACTAGAGATGTACCCGGCTAGACCCGCTTGACAGCAAACTTAGGTTATACATAAGCAACAAACACATAAATAAAACTAATACTTACTCATTTTGCCCTAAATTGATATCAAGTAGTCTAAGCTTTATTCCAATCCGAATTTCAGTACGTTTCCACAGTTTCGATAAGTTTTGAACTGTTCCAACCAGTATCAATGCATGCAGATTAATATAAGATTTCGACATTTTAACTAAAAAACGAGTATTTTATTATGCAATCCCTTCCAATATCCTAAGAAAGTGAATCCTTTATACCAAAAACACCACAAAATCCAACATCATTTGAAGATCGGCAGAAACTTGATATTAACATATGAAATTGAGAAATACGTAGAACCCAAATTGCCTTTGAAGATCGGCGCAATAATGAAAATGAGAGGTTTAAAAGGAAAAAAAATTATGCATAAACTTAACTTATCCCTAATATTTGGTTAAATAACAAGTTATATCTTATACAATATTAGGATTTATAAATTAGTCTCTAAAATTACACCTAAATTCATAATGTCCAAAATGTAATGGATATTTTACTGGGCGAGCGGATGTGGGGCGGGCGGATGCGGGGCGGGTAAGGTGTCAAACCCATTACCCGCCCACTACCCGCGACGGGTACCACTTTCTAAATCCACACCCGTCTACTACCCACTAAAATTACACCCATCTCCGCTCCAATTGGAGCGAGTGCGGTGCGGAATCCACGAAATTGTACCCGTTTGCCATCCCTACTAATATGTACGTTGATGATGAATTTGATTGATTATCAAATTTTCTTTTGAAATTAATAATAATAATTTTCCCTTTGTAACAAAAAAATTAATAATAAGAAGAAGGATAATTATCTATACCTTATCAATTAAACAAAATTAATTAAAAAACATTATCGAGTTATTTGATAATGAAATAAAAAAATGATGTGAAAAAATTAAAAATAAAAAATAAAGTCTTATTAAAGTATCGTCATTAAAAAATAATGGAAAATTAATAAAATAAAATATTATATATAATTTTCAAAATCATGTAGTTAAATAAGTAAAATAAAAACGTGAGATTAAATGAATGACCATAGATAATTTATCCTAATAAAAATAATTTTTAAAATAGTCTAAGGTGATTGTAATGTAATATATATTGATAATCTTTTTTAATTGTTGATAATGTGCAGACACTCTGCAAACATATCTACTCGAATTTAAGATCTCAAAAAAGAACTATACTTTTTTTAACTATTAAAATCACTCAATAAATTAAAAAAAATTATATAATCATGTTTGACAATGTTCTTTTATGGTTGGACTTGGACCTACCATGAATTACATGTGACTCATAGACTCCAAGTCTTATTTTATGGATACTTATGCCTCTTTCAAACATTTTTGGCTATATTCATCCAAAAAAAATATTTGGCTGTCCGATGTTATTATTTTCACACACATATATATATATATATATATATATATATAAGTAAAACTATGGAAAATGGATTTTTTAAATTTAAATAAATGTTGATCTGCAAAATTTAAAGTCTCTGTAAACAATAGCAAACACTATCTTTTAGACTAAACAAATTGCACAATTTCATATGACATTTCTTAAAAAATAATAGTCTTTGTAATTCATTTTTTTTCTAATTTGATCCTTACAGTTAAAAAAGTAAAATTACAACTAAAATCATTAATGTCTGTTGCCATTGGCTGATAATATTGTCTATAATTGTAATAAATTTGGACTTAATCATTTTTTCACCCATTTCCAAAACTTTGTCTAGACTAATCTGGACTGATTCGGGTCGCAGGATTCAACCATTTTATTGTATGATAAGACAATTTGGTTAAAATCAACAACATTTAAATATTTTTAAAAAATTTATTGTGAAATTGATCTTAAATCTTTAAATACTTTTTCCATATCAACATCTCCTTATTAAAAACATATTTCCTAATTTTAGGAAAAAAAAATGCTTACAACTTCCTAATTCATGAGCAATCAAAATAATTGAATTCATCAAGTAACATAAATAGTTAAAAGGTGAGTTGTTTTTATTAGAGGTCTTAGGTTTGAGAAGTTACATTTGTAGGGTATGTGTGTTGTCAATGGTTAAGAAAAATTATTTTTTTATTAAGCTAAAATTATTAAAAAGTGGTATTTGTTTTAAATACGCTTAACCACTTGACCATGTACACTCAATCATTGATGTAGTTGTTGATCAAGGAAGATTCTAAATATATACTACATTGTAATCACTCTATACTATTAAAAATTAGATGTAAACTTAAAATATTAAAAGGTATTTAACAATAATAATATCAAGTAAATTAATATTATATTTACTTTATCTTTTAAGAATTTTGTTTTCTTAAAAAATAACTATGAACTAAAATAATAATAATAAATTATATGTATTCAACATTAGATCTAAAGATGAACCCATTTAGTGGCTTCAATAGTTAAAGGAGTGTTGTTTTTTCTTGAAGTTTTAGATTCGAACAATTGTATCTACAAGATATTTATATATTGTCAATAATTAAAAATAATAATGAATAATTTATAATACATCAATCTAGAGATACAATCATGTTTTTTTAAATTGTAAAAATATTAATATTAAAAAATAATTTTGAGGTAAAAAAATCTCGTTTAAATTGTGAGATGGGCTTGGACTTTATTCAAGGCTCAATCCATTTACCTATATTTCATACTCGGTCAATAAAAAGGTAAAACATTGATTTGTTCGATCATATAGTGGCAATTTTAACTAAAAATCACCCAAAATTATTTATCAAAATAATACATTTTTCATAATATTTATCAAAATGACACTCTTTTGTACTTCTCAACAATAAACCGTGATTTGTAATACGTGTTTTACATACATGGCATTTGACTCAACAAAGGCACGTTCTATAGGAAGCCTCTTATGTTGATTTAGCAGTCCACTTAGAAGACACATTCTACATAAAACACATTTGCTTTTTATATGTTAAAAATAAAATATTTAAAAAAAAACTAAATTTAAAATACTAAAAATTTTATAAAAAAATAAATAATATTCAATTAAAGCATAAAACATCAAACATTCAATTAAAAAATTGAATTAAAACATAAAAATAAATATAAAAAATATAACATTTAATTAAAAAAATAAATACTAACGATGTTTTATTCGTGAATGTGTTCCACAAGATGATGATTGTCTATTTCGAACAAGATTTTTATGTCTTGATTGCTCTTCCTCTTCATTCTCACCATCTTCATTGACATCAACTTCATCTTGTTGGGTCGGAGTCGATGTCAAAGAAAGACCTCCATGAAATAACGGATGTGGAGGCCAACAATCCCACCGCTTATTGAGAATTGTGAAAATTGTGAAAGGAATGACATCAGTGATTGAGATACATACGGTGGTAGTGGTGGTGTTGGTGGAAGAGCACCACCCGCTAGATACGATGCATATGAAGCGTCAAGTCCATAGGTGTATAATATCCTTCGGGGTCGACTTATAAACCAGCAGGCTCTGAATATAACCTTATGGGCTTCACATATAAACTAACGGGTTTGGGATATAACTCGGTGGGCTTAAAATTGATCCATATGGTGGATGCTTTAGTGTTTTTGATGGTGCTCTTGAATACGGGTCGGAAGTGTCTACTTTTCATCCACAATTAGTCAGGGGATGATGATATTGTTTCGGTAGACATTTTTTCTACGACGATGAATAAACTCATCTCGTGCGTCCTTAGAAAGTATAAACGACTTCCCATTTTCGTTGAACCATTAAATATATTCAGGTGAAATCTTGAAACCAATTTCTAAAATATAGTAGCAAACGAGAATGTGTTTATGTTGGTGCTCCCACATCGTTATCCACTCGATGTGATTTTCCCCTCAATCAACACAATGTCTTCCTCATCTGTCAAGTTTATGCATATTGTTGAGATTCTCAAGTGCTTCAGGAATAAATTGTGTGAAATCAAACTGATGAATCACACGGTCACTCAGATATCACTCAACAATAACATAACATATAAGAGGCACAATTGCAAGCATACGTCCAATAGACCACTCAAATCAGGTGGGATGCAAGCCCTCATTTCTTCATTTATATTAGGCATCCATTGGAACTGTAAAAAATATATTTATTATAAATATTTAAATGATATTTTAATTAGAACGATAATTAAATAAAAATTCTAATAATTAAAAGCATACCTCTGAACTTGATTTTGCTCTATTAATAATCTGATATCTTGTAATTCATCAGGGATATCACAATATTTTTTTATCGATGACCACCTACTTAGTATAAAAATATTTTAATTATTATATAATAAATTTAGTATTGAAATTACTTTATTAAGAAAATAAAGACAAATGACTCGTTCACGATCAAACCTTTTGTCTGAACAAATACTTTTTCCTCATCTTTAGAAGAATTTTCGTCTAACTCTCAAAAATTGGTTTGAAGCCACGTTAACAAGATTCAGCCACCATTGAACAAATTCAGGAACTTTCTTAGATACTAGAGGCACAACTTTTCCAATCACCACCCGCCACACCAATAGGATCATGACCATCTATCGGGAGTCCCAACTGTATTGAAACATCATTCAGAGTAATGATGTGCTCCCCCACATATAATAAATTTAGTATTGAAATTACTTTATTAAGAAAATAAAGACAAATGACTCGTTCACGATCAAACCTTTTGTCTGAACAAATACTTTTGCCTCATCTTTAGAAGAATTTTCGTCTAACTCTCGAAAATTGGTTTGAAGCCACTCTAACAAGATTCAACCACCATTGAACAAATTCAGGAACTTTCTTAGATACTAGAGGCACAACTTTTCCAATCATCACCCGCCACAGCAATAGGAGCACGACCATCTATCGGGAGTCCCAACTATATTGAAACATCATTCAGAGTAATGATGTGCTCCCCTACATAGAAGATAAAATGTGTATGTCTCTGACCTCCACCTCTAGATTAGTGCAGAAATGAGGGTGGGTCCAAGTTTACAGCTTCCAATTATTTGCGATGCGTACCTAAACCCAACATCAATTAAATACCTCCAAATACGAGGTAAAATGGCTATCTTACTGTTATAAATAAACGCTTCCAAAATACGATCATTTTACTAATTGATAAAAATTTAGTATATTAAAATCTGAGACATTCAATAACATAAAAAATTAAATAAATATAATTAATTATTTTTACCATATTTATTATATGAGACTAAATGTGACTTTCATTCAATCTCAGCATGCTTTTTATTTTTCTAACTTCACATATTTAGAAAAATAGTAATTGAAATTAAGTGAAAATTTTAAATACATTTATTAAAAAATAAAAATAGTTACACCTTGAATTGAACGTTATGAACCCAACGGAAGTAAATAAGAAGAAGTAGATTTTTTTGTTTGGTGTGATTTGTAAGAGGGGAGCGGGATTATACAGGGAGTTGGAGGAGAGGAAAAAGGCAAGGAACACTGAAATGAAGAGGTGATAAGCGAGGGGATGAAAGGTGTGTTTCGTAAGAATCACCTTTGTTAGATCTAACCTAAAGCGCGTTCTACAAGAAGTTTTTCTTAGGTGTCCATTGAGATCAACATAAGTCACTTCCTGTACAAAGTGCCTTTGTGGAGTGCGATTGACACATAGACAAATGTCATTTCAATAAATATGTGTTAAAGGTTGCTATTTCGGTAAATAATAATATTTTTAATGATTTCTAAGTAAAATTGCTCCTTATAGCCACGCGACAAAGTTCCAACATTGAAAACAAAGACAATTACGAGGTGACCAAGACAGAAAGCAATCACGGAGCAAATATGCTTATATATTGGATAAACGTGAGATTCAGATCAGATACATTTTGATTTTTGATTTAATTTTATAGACTTAATATTTTCTTTAAAATGAATTCAGATCTGATCGTATTCTTTGAATAGTAAGATTGAATTAGGTTGGGTTGACTTTATATTTAGAATGAAAATTTATAATTTGACCTAAAAATAAAATAATTATTTTTATATATATTTATGTTGGATCCAATTGAATCAGTGCATATTTTATCCAAAAATTGAGTATGTGAAATCTCCCTAAGTCGATATCCAATTATATGACAAGTAGCACGAATCAAGTGATATATGTGGTAAAAGAATTGTTGTTATTATTCCTTGAGTCGTGTTTGAACATCAGAAACGTCAGGGTTATGAGCGTTCAATATCAAAAAATTAAGAGTTACCTTTGAATACATATTATCTTGTAGTTAAACCATATTAATAAAAATTATATTACGAGTATAAGAATAAATATGCAAATCAAAATCGAATCAATCAAAAACTTCACCCGACCCGATATACATAAATCAGTGACTAAATTGTCTCACAAATCCAAATCACCGGAAACCAATTCGATTAACTTTAATCAAATTGCTGCCTCAACATACGTCTCAACTGAAACCATATTGTTTAAATGTAATCTTTTTTTATAATTAACATAGAGGAGTACACCATGGTTAAATAATAATTTTATAATTATAAAAATACATACAAACAATACTTATTTGATATAATAAAAAAATAATATTCAACAAATAAAAAAATGCATCCCATATTAATTAGATATTCTTTTTTAAATATTTAAATATAATTTTTAAACACATATTCACTGAGTTATTAAAAGGTAATATACAAACACATATATTTTTTGTCACTTATGCTATCGTTTTATTATGTTTTTGTCACTTACGTTATCGTTTTATTATGTTTTGGTCACTTACGTTATCGTTTTATTATGTTTTGGTCACTTACGTTATCGTTTTATTATGCTTTGGTCACTTATGTTATCATTTTATTATGTTTTAGTCACTTTATCGTTTTATTAAGTTTTGGTTACTTAAACGTTGAATGTCGTTAGTTTGATGACGTGACCCGTTAGTAAAATGGTTTAATTTTTGTTTTAGACAAAATACTAATTATGTTTCTTTTTATAAATTCAAATTAGTTTTGGCATCTAGAGATAAAATGGAGGTGGATAATCTCAGTTATACAAACTAAAATTCAATTTCCAAAGATTGAGATTGCAAAATGCAAAATCCAACAAAGAACAAAAAGACAAATCAATGGATCCAAACAACCCGATAACTGCATCTGTGAATTCATCCACTGAACTCCATCCAAAATTCATGATCTTCAACATCGAATCTTTGTTTTTGCTCAAGAACAAGTAATTTTCCGATTCTAAATTCCCATGACTAATGTTTGCCTTATGAATCATCGTTAACCCCTACGGCCTACGTGATTTATCGCACTGCCACCACTGTGTTAGCCTCCGAGTACCTCATTTTTGCAATGATCAGGTCGAACAACATATCATTATAGCAGAGCTCTAGTACTAAGTAAACGTCAGTTTGATCTTCATGAGCATCGTGGAGGTCAATCAAGTTCGGATGTGATGAAACGTTCTCGACAATATTTTGAATCACGAGGATTTCGTTGGTCAACAACGAGTCGGAGATGGAAACTTGGTATTGTGTTGTCAATAACGCCGCCATTGAAGAAGCTCTAGTTTTCTTGTCTCGAGGCGGTGGCATCGTTATGGTGGTGAATCTTTTTAGCGTTTTAATGACAAATTCTCTACATTTTTCATGATCTTCAATACTTCTTTTTATATTTTTTCTTATAACTAAGAACCCACCTAATTTGACTTCAAATGATTACAACTAATAATTAGAAACAAGAAGGCTATTGCAATGAAGCAGAGACGTTTGAAGAAGAAGTGGTGAGAAGATGAGCGATATTGGGGGTTGGAGAGAAAAATAATAATAAAAAGGATAAATTGAAATGTTGTCCCTAAGCTAATTTGAATTTATTAAAAGACTAATAATCGATATTTTTTCTAAAGTTTAGGGATTAAAATAAAAATTAAACCATTTTACTAACCAGTCACGTCATTAAACTAATGACATTCAATGTCCAAGTGACTAAAACTAAATAAAACGATAAAGTGACCAAAACTCAATAAAACGATAAAGTAAGTGATCAAAACTCAATAAAACAATAACGTAAGAGACCAAAACTTGTGTTTTTTTAATTTAGTGAGCAAAAGTGTACAAATATGAAATCAATGTCACCAAAAATTAACCCACATATTATCTGTTAAACCATGCTTTGATATTTTGATATACCAAAAATAAATATTTTTTAAAGAAATTTTAAGATTATTTTTTATTAGATTTTCAAGATTATATTCGATTAAATCGTTCGAATATAAAAATTCTTTTTAAGGTCAAAAACTCCATTTCGCTCCTTAATCTTTTGAAAATTCAAGTCATATACTGGAAATAATTTTCAAACATTTTTACAAATGGTTTTAGATTTTAATCAAGTCAAAAATCATTTTTTAACTCTGCAATACCAATACTGCAAGAACAGTACCGACTGTTCATTCAATATCGATACCAGTATCGATACTAGTGAGCTAAAATAGTCAATAGTACCGATATTCGGGATGGGAGTGCCAATACTCCCTTAGAGGTTTTGAAAAAAAGAAATTCAGTATGCTATTTTGGAACTGATATTGTGCTAGTATCGATACTCAAGGCTAGAGTACTGATACTCCCCTTTGCCAACAGTCAAATTTTGGGTATTTAATGCAAGTAGTACCGATACTCTTGGTACGAGTACCGGTACTCAAGGTGTCTGGGTTGCATTTAATGATGTAATTTTTCATTCCAACAGCTTTATTAACTCCCACAACAACCCAAATGATTAGAATTGAATGAAGATGTATAAAAACCTCATTTGTGAAGACAATAGATAAACAAGAAAGCCAAAGCAATTACATTGAGCCAAAATCAAATTCAACATTCTTGAATATTCTTTTTGCTTTTAAAGAGCACCTTGTATTCATTTTGTTTTATTTGTTAAGTGTTCTTTTTTGTTCTTGAATTGTGCAAACAATTTCCTTGTGAGTTTTTTTTTCTAAGTTTGTAAATTTGTAATTTTCTCTTTGAGGAAGTGTTCTCAAGAATTTGGGGTATAATTCTAGAGGGAGTTTTAATGTTACACATTGTCCTCAAAGATTGATACAAATTAGTGAATTTGTAAAAATCCTTACTGTGGATAACAAAGGTTGTAGAATTTGGTTTAGAAAGTCGAACCACTCTAAAATTTTTGTGTTCAATTTCTTATTTTTGCTTTAAGCTTCCACCAATTTTTTTAATTACCAATTCACCCCCTCTTGTCTTTTTCATCTTCTTGATTGACACAATAATTTCTATTTAGAAATGATGTAATTTTAATTTTATATATCTATCTTTTCACATCAGCAAATCATTAAAGGTTTAATAACTTTTAGCCTTAAGTGATCACATCTTAATTAAAACGAATTGAAAGTGACCCAATATAATGTTTTTTTGAATTCAGTGAGAAAAAATTTATAAAACTCAAACGATCGTGATTAATTATTTAATTTATCCTTTTTTTAAACAATAAATGACAATATAAACAAAGCCCTAATCATCTACAGATAATTTTATCATTTACAATAAAAAATTACAACAAATCCCTAAGAAATTTAAAAAATCATCATTTCTCTAAATAATTTTCAACTATTTTCTATTAAATTTAGTTTAATCAAACATCAATTCAATTAAAAAAATTATAAGACAAATTCATTTAAATAATAATAAATAGTTTATTTTTATATTTTTAAGTAAAGTAGATTAAAAATTATTATTTGAAATTGAACATAAAATTAAGAATTTATATATAATTGTTTACCAATTCACTCGCAACTATTTACTAAATAATTTTCGTTAATATAATTTTATATAATTTTTTCTTATATATAATAAATTAATATAATTTTTAACTAAATTGAGTCACGGTCCGGCCCGAACTAACTATAGAGTGATGAACTTCTAACCCCACACGTGGCAGAAACAAACCACGGAAACGATGCTAATTTAACCAAAAACCCGAGAGAGTTCGTTGTTTTAAATTATTAACTTCAAATCCATCGCCTCTCCAAAGCCAAACGCTACACTTTCCACAGACCGGCTGCCGCCGTACCATGGCTTTAACCCGAACGACCGCCAGTCGACTTCCCCATCTACTCTACGCGCAGCGTGCGCTCACTATTCACACCGCTACCCCTTCTCTCTCCTCCTCCGCCACGCCATCCACATACGCCCGCCCTTCTCCGCCGTCAACATCCGGCCCTCCCACCGGACTCTCTAAGCCTGCCGAATACGTAATCTCCAAGGTCGATGACCTCTTGAACTGGGCCCGTCGTGGGTCCATCTGGCCAATGACCTTCGGCCTCGCTTGCTGCGCTGTCGAAATGATGCACACAGGTGCTTCTCGCTACGATTTCGATCGCTTCGGTGTCATTTTCAGGCCCAGCCCTCGCCAATCCGATTGTATGATTGTTGCCGGCACCCTTACCAATAAAATGGCCCCTGCTCTCCGCAAGTATGATTTAATTTCATTTCTTAGGGTTTCGTCAAGATATTTAATTTAACAATCCTCTATTTTGATCTCTATATTATTTAATCTACCTAGCTGTTTTTAGGGTCATTATATGCAGGCAAAATTGCAAAATTTAATTCGTGAATCCTCTATTTGATCTGTGTCAAGGGCATATTTATAACTTGATTTGTGGCTGAATTTCTTTGATTTAATCTGGGAGCAATTTTCAAGTGATGAATTATTTCTCTGAATTTGATGGATTTTTTTGGGAGTATTTGATTCGTTGATAATGAACTGAAAGCTACCTGGGGCTGTTTTTTTCTTAGACATTATGCCCTTTTCATGCTCCCTTATATGAGAAACATTGTGGTTCGATTTTGATACTCAAATTGTGAAGATTATATATATATTTTTACTGTCTATTCAACATATCATTTTCCTTCTGATTTTGGGTGAATTGTTGGAGTTAAAAACGTAAAGAACTATGACTGCCATCAGTTTCTTTCTGTATTCTTTTTATGCCATTAGCTTGGTGTGTAAAACCTGAAGCTCAAGCTTGTGTGGCCCTGGATAAATTTGTGTTATTTAACCAGGACACTGTGTGTTATGAAGAGGATTCGTAATTTTTACAAATATATTAATACATGTCAAGGTTTGTTCTTGTTAGAGTGAGCTGGCTTATTGGCTTGTAGTTTAGTCTCATAAGGACAATAGGCTAAATGTGTGATGGTGAATCTAGAGTGGAATGTTCATGAGAAGTTTTGTTTTTTAATGTGATATGGCATTTTGATTTTTTTTTCTCCGAGATTTTGTGAAGCAAATGCAACCATAATCCTTTTACCCTTGCTGGTATCTCACTCTCTGCTTTGAATTTTATGATTCTTAGTAGTGTTTCCCAAATTTTGTTGCTTGGCTTGAGGGATTCTCTGTAATTTTGTGTATGATGACTTGACAGACTCAAACACTCTTCCTGCTTTCCTTCATATTTCCCGTTTGTTTTCCCGGTTTTAAGTTAATACAATTGTATTGTGATCTTTGCAGGGTATACGACCAAATGCCTGAGCCAAGGTGGGTAATTTCTATGGGAAGCTGTGCAAATGGAGGTGGATACTACCACTACTCATACTCCGTCGTTAGAGGTTGTGATAGAATTGTTCCGGTTGACATCTATGTTCCTGGTTGCCCACCCACGGCAGAGGCATTACTGTATGGAGTTCTTCAATTGCAGAAGAAGATCAACAGGCGCAAGGATTTCCTCCATTGGTGGTCCAAGTAAGGATATCATGAGCTGTTTCCACTATATTTGCAGAGTATGCAGTGTGAAGGACAATTAAATAAATGAATTCTCTGGTGAAATGCCATGTAGAAGCTTTAGAACATAAAAGTCAATGAGGTTTCTATTTCTTGTATGGTGACTGCACTTATTGTATTATTTGGAACTTCATTTTCCTTGAACCGATCATCATGATTTTGTTCAGACGATGTTTTATGTGCTGTTTTGAATTTAAATTGGTATGCAGTTTGAATAATTTCATTTTTTTTCTTGTGGTATGTATCTGGATTTGATACTTTTTTCTTCATAATCATTGGCAATGATTTTCATTAATCGTCTTTTGGATCCTCACTGGATACGTTACAGGAACCCTAATCCTGTCGTGAACATATATCTGTGTTGCTCCTGCGCCAAAATATTCTTGCAGGATTTGTGGAAGCAGTTGAGTATTTTCTGCACCACTTGCCGAAGTTTCAATACTCAGCTTGCAAGTCTCTCAAGAAGAACTCCCATTGTTCTGTGCTGGTGCTTGTCCGATATTTTGTTGCCTGAACTGCTTTTGCAAAAGGGTAAATGCCATAGCTTGCGTATTTTCGACAAGGAAAAAGGTACGCTGTAGCCAGTCATTAAGTTTGGTTATAACACGAGACAAGAACCCGGCGAGAACGTTTTTGTCACAACGAAATTGAATTGCATCCACGTTGAACCGTCTGGTTTCATCATACAATCACTGTGGAAAATAGTAGGAAACATGAATGCCAAAACGAAAAGATAATGGAAAGAGAGTGGCGAATAGAGCATGTGAAAATCTATATAATCAAACCAACCGATTTACAATAGGTTAGATGATGAAAGCTCTGATTGCTATTTAAACTTGGTATCGAACCAAAGTTCAAATGCTCTAACCCATTGAATTGAAAACCAAAGATTTAATTGGTTCGACTTTTACAATGTTGATTTAGGGGACCAAATAAAATTTTATCCAAAAGTCGATTCATATGACTTTTCAACCTGTTTCTCTGTGGTTTCTTTGACGTACAGTCCCATAAGTATTTCTTTATTCCCATTTTATGGGACTGATTAAACCGTAGAACTTAGGGATGGGTACAAAATCTAGATTCAATGGTTTTTGACCTGTTTCGATCTCATAAGATCATTAAAAAATTCGATTTTGTTTGAAGATGTTTTAAACATGTCTTATTCAAAATATCGATTTGAAAGATCTAATTGGATCATAGGAACTTAATAAATCCAATTCGATTATGAATTTATTCAAATATAAAATTACTATAACTTTTGAAATAGTTTAATTTTAAATATATATTAATAAAAAGATATAAATATAACGTAATTAAATATAAAATGATCAGAACTCAATAATTTAATTTAAGAAAAATCCGACTGATGCCTCAATTTATAAAATTGAGCATCAAACATGAATAATTCAAACATATAATAATTTTTATCTTAAAAAAAGCTTAAAACTCAAACTCCAATGATTTGAGTCCAAAATTAATTCAAATCTCAAATTAACCTTGTAATACCTTAATTTTGTCCAGGGACTAAACATATAATATTATCCATTTGTAATTTGGTGGGGCTTTAAAAGCCAATCAAAAAGCAGGAAACAGCCCCGGTTTTCTCTGCCCTTTTTGTAAACCCCCATGTTTTGTATCCTAAAAGAAAAGTTTTTTTCCTCGTTTATTCTTTCTTTGGACGTGAGTATGTGGGAATAGGGGTGAGAGTGGAGGAGGTAATCCTCCACCTCGGTTCGTGGCCCTCACCGGCTAGTGGTGGGGGGCCGTCGAGTAACCACGAAGTCCGGTGGCCGTTCGTCTGGTGGCCTTTTCGGCCGGTTATGAAGAGAGGGGAGGAGAGGTAAATAAAATATTCTTTTAGTTCGATTTGGGTGGCCTTTTCGGCATCCCTTCTCGTCGGTCGCCGTATCCTAGTCGGCGTTCGGGTTGGACGATGGCCACCGAAGGTTTGACGGCCGACGCCGTTAGTCTTGGGGCTTAGGTGTGGTGGTTGGGTAGTAGAAGAAGAAGAGAGAAGTTTTGTTTTCCTGTTTTTTTATTATTTTTCACGTGTTTCATCAGGAAATTGGGGGTTTGGTTTAATCGCATAACAGGTCCCCAGTTTCATAATGTTTCTTACTTTGGCTACCATTTTATGGGTTAATCATACTTAGGTCTCTCCACTTCTGCCTTGTTTTTACATTGTGGTTATCATGCTTCTTTTTTGTTTATTTATTGTGATTATGACTCATTGTTTTGCTTTCATATTATTTTGGTCATTTATTTATAGCTTATTTACTCTAACTTTGACATGTTGTTTTGTTTATTTTTAATTTCGTCATTATTGCATATTGACCACTGACTTTTATTTTCTTGCACTCTAATCATTTTGTTTATTTATTTATTATTTCTCATATTTGAATCAACCTTGTGTGACTCGATCCGGGGTATGATCATATTATTATGGTTCAGACTCTTTTAACTATTAATTTTTTATTTTATTTTATTTATTTTATTTTATTTTTATTAATTTATTTGAATTATTCGATTCGATCTTGTGGTGATTCGATATGGGATATGATTTGCGTTATTATGGTCTAGACTCTATTAACCGCTAACTTTTCTAATCGTTAACTTTTCTAACAACGAACATTTTTAACTGATAATTACTAACTGCTAACCTTTTATTTATTTATTTATTTATTTATTTATTTTATGTTCGAACCTTGTACGATCTTGCAACGACCTATCTCGAGGTATGACTCGTATTATTTATGGTCCGATATAAACAGTAAAACTTAGATACTAACATTTTATTTTTATTGTATTTTATTTATGTTATTTAACTTTATGCACTTTTAAATTTATTTTTTTATTTTCTTTATTTAATTGCAGTATTTACCTGCTTTAATGTTCTCATTGTTTATTTCTGTTTTTTTATTTTTCAGTATTTTATTTTATTCACTTAATTATTGTGTTTTATTGTATGCTTATTTTATTTTTATAATTTAATTTTTGCATAGTTAGATTTTGTTTCCTTGCATTTTACCATGTATAGATATTATATATTTATTTGTATTATTTATGTATGTATATATTCTTTGCTCTTGGGGATTGGTTTCAAACTATTGTACAAAATGTGTGTTTCATTCATTTTTAATCTTTATTTACTCTAATATTTTTAAGAACACTTATTTGTAAAATGGGAGTGGAAAACATTGTTTGGTTGAAGTCGTGCTATTCGATACGACATTCGAACGAAATGTGAACTTGAAATAAATCGAGTTTATTTTTTTTTAAAAATGTAAAATAATTCGTTTTTATTCAAATGATGCAATGCGTGTTTCTTTAAAATAGCAATTAATTTTATGCAATTAATGATAGTCGATTTATATTTTATTTGTGCTTTTGATAACGTTGGGAGGGGACATTTATAGTAAAAAAGAGAAATAAATGGGATAGCTTTCCGATTGGAGGATGTGCAAATACCGTGATTTCTTTTCAAATTAAAGAATGTTCCATAATAATTAATTCGAAGTAAATTAATTAAACTTTAAATAAATGGATCATATTCTAACATTATATTCGATTTATAATTTCTACCATTTACGACAATGTGTAAGTGATTAGGTACCAATTTTGGGCGTTGTGGGGTGCTTATTCTTTCCCACGCGTAACTGACTCCCGGACCCGTTAAGCTGAGGTTTTAGTAAACACACACCAATTTTTTCTTTTAAAAAATGATTTTTCCTTTAAAAAATGATTTTTCCTTAAAATTGTTTTAAATGACGTTTTAGGTATTCGACCTACCTAACTCAAAGGTTGATGGCTACTTCAATTCAAAATTTTCAAATTAATTCGAAATCCCATTTTTTTCAAATAAAGTCATAATTGTTTTTTTAATTTAGTTGTTTAAAAAATGGTTATAACAGCTTGACGACTCAACTGAGGATACTTTAGAAAGTCATACTGTAAGTCGCTTACATATTGTCGTTGTGGTGGAAATTATGAGTTCGAGTCTATAGTTAGCTTATGATCCATTTATTGAAACTTTTTTTAATTTTTGTATTTTTATCTCTCTAATGTTTTAATTTATGTTTTCATCTTTGTCAAGGTTTCTGTCAAGTTTTTTTGTTTTTGTGTGAGTTAAAGGTTTGTATGTTCCTCCTCACATGCATCACGTGCATTTGCATGACATAAGCTCTATACCCGAGCTTCGTCCCGAGTAAGTAGGGGTGAATGCTTTACTCTCGTAAGAATGTATTCTTCACATGAGTTTTAGCAAATAACCCTTGAGATACATATTTCTTATACCTTCGTAGGGATTTATTCCTCGTATGGGTATAAGGAAATGAATCCCCTTGAATTGAATTCGATCCATTTATGCCTGTAATGGGTTAGGATTGAGGGTTTGACAGCTCAAGGGGGCACCGACATCAAGGACAATTCGAGTACCCTTTCCTCATAGAGCCAAAACCATGCATGTAGTGAAAAGTAAAACGGTCACCTTAGGTATAGCCATACCGAACATTTGTCTATCAATAGGTACCGAAATAAGTGTACAGAAGGAAGAACAACCCTAAACATTTATCTTTTGCTTTAAGTTTGTAGAATATATTTATTCTTTTCGAAAAAAAAACATGTGAACTAGAAATTATATGTGGTTAAGATCAATTTCTTGAAAATATATCATTTTGGGTAGAAAACATGTCCGGGTAGGAATGTTATTTAATAAAAGCATGTTCGGGTAGATATCATGAGGGGGTAGGTGTTATATTTATCTTTGAATAACACTTTTATATATATCGATTATCTTACCTGTACTAACTCATTCATTTTTTCCTTTTGTGTCATTTTTCATCTTTTTGCATTGCATTTCATCAACATAATATAATGTGAAAGTGTTGATCTGCAAAGGGATATTTAAGTGAAAATTTTTACAAGGTGAGCTAAAATTTTTCAATTAAGCAGTTGCGTACACAGACATAAACCGAGTGCTAAAAGAAGTTCAGAGAGTACAAGAAGGAAACTTGCTTGAAGATCATGTAACATTCGAGACTAGAAAGATGATCCATGGATCTGAGAAGTAATCTAGTAGTAGAGCCTTATCTACGTTGGTTCTATTGATAATCACCAAGGAGTGACGCATGATTTCAATAATGCAAGGGCATTAAGCGAGATAGGTTATGGAGCGCTTGAGGGGAATAATTTTCAAGAACGAAGCTCCGAGATGAAGAATTAACCATTTTAGACCCAACGTCTAAATGAAAGCATGTTTGTAAAATGGACTATCTTGTGATGTGAAGACTTTTATCTCTGGTGAAAATTATTCTATGATATTCATCATTAGGACCAACACTTTTTGCATCTGCATCTTTGCATTTCGCACTTGCATTTCATTTATTTGAACATTTTCACATACATCATTCATGAAAACATGGGGACTAATTCATGGAGGATTCGCTGAAGTGGTCCTAATCACGTGACACCACATTAACAATAGAAGTAAGATTCGAACAATTAAAGGAAGAAGCTGAAATTAGTACAGTGGGAGCCTATTGAGCTGGTCGTAGGGCTGAGCCTCTTGGATGATATGAGAAAATAGTCAAATTAATCCAATTCCAATGACCTATGAGGAATTACTTTCAATACTAATTGAGAAGAATCTTGTGATTCACATCCAATCTAAGTCAAAAGAGTCCCCATATCATGAGGTCTATGATGTTGATGCGGTATGTAGCTATCATATAAGAAGTTTATAGCACACCACTGAAAATTGTGGGGCATCGAAGCTAAAGGTCTAGAATCTCATTAATTCAGGAGCATGGACATTTGAAGAATGATGGGGCATTCTAATGCTAATGAAGAAAAGATCTTTGCACCTACCAGAAAGCTTTCTTGCAATTGCATTAAGAATATTGTTTTGTCTGAACTTGTTTTTTTTTTGTCTTTAATATTTGCTTAAATATTTTTTAATCTTTTAATGATTGAATTTATGCTACCTTCTAAGGTTGAATAATTGAATGATTTTAATCTTGTATTTCTTCGAATATCGAATGAATTACAGATTCTTTTAGTTCTTCAAGAATTATAGATTTTTGACATATGGCAAGATTAGACCTTTTTTATACTATCTAAAACCAAAAATAAAACCTATTGATTCTTTACCCGAAATAATTCATAGTCACTATCAAAATACCAAATTTTGACATTATCTTTCTTTGAGATTTGAAAATATTGCCTTTATCTTTTTCAAGACACAAAAAAGGCATACCCTTTCCTTTCGTTAAGCCAATAAAGTCACACAATCATATTCTTAGACGTAAAATTGACATTTTGTCTACCAATAAAACCTGAAGGCATTGAGTACAAGATGTTCACTTGAACGTGGACCTTCCTACAAGAAGACACAACGTGAGGCATCTCGCATCAATTTTATTAAGATGAGCCTGAACAATTGAGACATGCTAGAAGCAAGAAGCAAGAAGCAGAAAAAGGAAATTAATTCGAAATAATTCTATTATGCATTAATTACATGGTTTTCATGTGAATAGTATTAATCCTAAAAATCTATCCCTCTGGGATACCTCTTCTGCAAGGACTTCTGTGTATGAAATGATGAACGAATTTCTTTCATTATCCCTTCACAAAAGGAGAAAATATATATCCTTTGTGTCCTCATTTGAGCCTAAATTATATTTTATTCTGATTCAACCCTAATCAAGGTCACCCTCCACACTGGGGGGAAAGGCGAAGGAAATCTGCTCTCATGAGTGAATACCATTAATCCAGATAAGATATCGAAAGGTGAACCAAATGCAAATTGCAAAGATCAAATCAAAAAAAAATAAAAAAAAGAGAGCGAAGAAAAAGAAAAAGCGAAGAAAAAAAACAAAGAAAAAAAGCAAAAAGAAAAATAGAAGAATGAAATAAAATGGATCAAGTATTTCAAGATGAGTGACTTGTTGAGCCTCAAGCCATAAGATTGATCAAATACAACCAGTTTAAAGATTCCTAATCAATTCACCAGAAGATCATAAAAGACATAAAAGCATACTCAAATCGAGCAAGACAAGATTGAAGGCATTAGAATGAATTTATCCTTGATTCAATTACCCTTAAACACTTGTTTGAGCCTATTTATCCCTTTCTTTCATAACCATTAATGTAACATCCTAAAAAATGGGGCTAGTGACCAAAGTGTAAGATTTTAAAATTTTATGGTCAATTTAGACAAATTGGAAAATTCAGGGATTTGTTTGGAATATTGTTATATAAGATTGTTTAGCAAAAATTAAAGAGGAAGGGGTATTTTGGTATTTTGACAATTAATGGGTTAAAAATTTATGAGGAATGTATTATAAACACGTGGAATAGGGAAGACGAGTAATACGGAAGTGTAGAATTCTCTATCTTCTTCAACTTTCTTCCTCTTCTCTACCGTGAGTTCTTACCTAGGGTGATTATGTTTCCTATTGATTATTCCTTTCATTTTAAGTTGGTTTTGATTATTGGAGTGTTAGGAAAGCTGAAGGAAGCTAAAAGAGAATTAGAAACTAAAAGAATTTCAAGTTACAGATGATTGAAGAAAAAGGGTTTTTAAGTGAATTGATGAGAAAAGGTTAATAAATGGATTTTGAAGTCATATTTGACTTGTCATAAGCTGAAATAAGAAATCTAAAGTGTTAGAAATAGATTTAGAACATGTTGAATTTTTGGTAAGATTTTTAGTTTCAAGTGAAATTATGGGATTTTGGATGATTAAGTGTGTTAGAGTAAAATAAGTTAGTTTTTATAAGTATCATTAAGTTTAAAGGCTTGAGAAGAGGTCAAAGTGGAAGGTTTAAGGGAGTTTGGTCAAATTTCAAGTTGAAACGAGCAAGTTCTAGGTAAGGGGTATCGGTACTAGATGAGCAGTACCGATACTTCAAAGAAAAAATAGGTGATATCGAGGTCTGGGTATCGATACTAGATGAGCAGCATCAATACCATAATGTAAAAGTTGATGAATCATTTTAAGAGTATCGATACCGAAGGAGTAGCATCGATACCAGGCGTATCGATACCAATGTACAAGTATCGGTTCCATTTTATAAAACGAATTCCAGAATCTAGGAAGGGTATCAATACTGAAATAAAGTATCGATACCGCAGTAAGGAAGTATCGGTACTGTGCCTGGGGTACCGATACTATTCAGATTGAAATTTTGAACTAAGTGCTTCGTTTAGCTTATGTTATTAAGGATTGAGTATAATGATATGAATAACAATATTTATACCAATCATATTGATGTATAAATATCGAACGAAGGCAAGTCCAAGACGATTCAAAGTCATAAAGTGTTCAAGAGTTATAAGTATTTTGCTTTGACTAAGTTAGGCCAAGGTGAGTGCATACTACTATAATATATGGTAATATAGGAAATAAGACTTGCGATGAGTCTATTTCCAATATTTGGATTTTATGATTTATGAATACTAGTATATTGTGATATGATTTCCATGTGTACATGAATACAAGCATATGTATATGTGTTATATGCACTGTTCTACTTGGTCTATGTGATTACATGAAAAGGTAAAATAAGATATGTGACATTTACTTATGTGATACATAAATGCATGATATATGCTATGTGACTATAACTTGTGTGTTATGTGATCTATGTGATTACATGAGAATATGATATAAGCTATGTGTTATTGACCTAGTAGATTATATGAACATGTGCTATAAGCTAGCTGATAAGGATCTATGTGCTTATATGTATATGTGATATTAAACTACGTGATTATATGAATATCTGAAAAGTGAAAATAGTATATGTGAATGCATGCCTATGTGATAAGTTATGTGAAATGGTACAAAAGGTAAAGCCCATAACTATGTGATATGAGAGTTAAGGGTATAATTGGTATGCCAAGAGTCGAGGGTTCTACACGGTTCTTCGGGACATTTCTCTGTGGTCCTTCGGGACATTTTTATGCGGTCATTCAAGACAATACTATGTGGTTCTTCGAGACATTTCTATGTGGCACTTCGGTGCTATTTATACGAGTTGTGGTGACAGCATTAGTGCACAACCTCAATGCACTCACATACCTTAAGTTCTCAATGATGTTCCATGGGCTATTAAAAGAAAAGATATAATGAATTGTAATAATGATAATGATAGTGACAATGATAATGATGTTGATGATGATGATGATGATAATGATGATGATGATGATGCTGATGAGGATATATATATATATATATATGTGTGTGTGTGCACTTATGCTTTTGTTATATGATGTGTTCTATAGTTTCTTTACATGATTGTATGAAATAGTTAAAATATGATTAAATGATGTAATATTTTATGATACATTTTATATGCCTCACTAAGTCAACGACTTAGCGTGTGAGTGTTTCACACGTAGGTTCAGAGAAGCAAGAATATTAAAGTTAGGAGTCAAGACAACATAAACCTTCTGAAGATCATATCAGAAAAGATTGAACAATATGTGTTTTGTTGTATTAAATATGGTTGGCATGTAATTATAGGTTAAATTCGATATGTTTTGATCATTTTTATGAACGAACTTTACTGTATTTATGTAAATTATTAAGTATTTTACTTTCAGTTGGAATTTGAATTTTCTTTCTATACTTTGATTAAAGGATTCCACCAGTTTTATATAAAAAAAGTTTAAATTTTCAACTATCTTTTAAAAGTAAACAATTTGAAAAGTCAATGTGATACCTCGGATTCGTATCCGGGTTGGATATGGGTTGGGGTGTTACAATGAACCATAGCCTACAATATGTGCCTAAAAAGTCCCTTCTAATCATACATGGATTTCTAAACAGAATATAATATCTTTAGATTTTATCCCGCCCATAAGGATTAGTCTTTTATTTACAAATGGTTTTCTAAAATCCTTAATGCATGATAGAGAAAAATAACAAAGGGGGTTCAAGACGTAAATTTTGAATAACATCTTGAAACCAAAGGAGGATTCGAGTTGAAAACCTAAAAAGGCGGCTTGAATATAAAAAAATGTGCAGCTGTTGTATAGGAGGCGATCTCACAAATCCCTTGACAAGACATCGCATAACCCGAATGTGCTAATTAAAGATGAGAATCGGAGAACACCCCCAGTAGATGAGAATAAAAGCTACTCCATCAGATCAGTGAATATCAAAGAAACAAGAATACCAAACCTTTTACCAAAGACAACAACCTGAGACATTTTATCCTTTCCTTACTTAACCCTACCTCAAAGTTAGCATTAATCTTGACAATTTTCAAATAACTATAATTTTCTGAAAGATTAAAAGTGTAATTAATTCTTTGATATCCAATGTAATATTGTTTTATGATTTGTCTTAATTGTGAAACCTAGAAATGGGTAATATTTTTCAAAATTTTTTATAAAAGATTTTTCAAAATTCTTTTAATTTATATTTTTCAAAATTTTGAAAATAAAAAAAAAGAAAAACATTTTCAAGAAAGACAATCTCTCTGGAGTGGGTCTTGAGAATTGACACATGTCTCCCAAGCACAAAAGCTCATGCTTAGAATCAATGTTGGAGAAAGAAATGATGAATGTTGGGGCATTTTTGGAGGCTCATATCATCCAGATGTACAATATCATTGAATTAAGCGGGCATCAATGAGTCAGAAAGGTGACGACTGAAAATGGTGAAGCAGAGATAAATGAGCTTACTATATGACTATTTTGTCCATTATCACAACATACAAGTTGCATTATTCTCGTGATTTCCCATGCATTAATGATGGCAAGCCAAAGTTTCCCACTTATATCCCCACTAAGCTTTGCTCTTTGGTGTCCTTGCAATGCTATACAAAAGCTCTGAACACCATGCAAAGAGCTTCCCTGGTTGAACAATCAAGGCAGAAGCCACATGAAGGGATGAGTAAGTTGCCAAATGTTTTATGAACCATTTACTATGGCCCTGAACTAATGATTCGATCATATAGGGTTTCTAAATTCCAATTTCACTCAAATGGAAGGCCGTGCTTGACGACATACAAAGGTTAAAAGCGACGAAGTTTTCTTGTCACAGAATGAATAATAAAATCTTAACAGCAAGAAACTAGTGGAGTCAACTAAAATTAAACAATGAGTTGTTATTAACTTATCAACATGATATGATACAAAGAGCATCATTCGAGATTTAATTCAGATAAACCCTCTATTCAGAGGAGTTAAAAGCCCAATCAGAGTAAACTTTACTATCATGAGGTAAGAATTTGAAGAGATGATAAAGGAAACCCAATCTGAACTTCCTGAAGCTCCATAGTTCCTCATTTGTGTTTTACCTGATAAGAAAAATTCTTATCTTTATGAATTTTACTGAGTTTGGCATAGTGACACATTGTATGGCTCCAACTAGAGTCAATGATCAATACCTTACGATTTTTTTTCTAAAAATAAATGCAAAGCTTGGAGGACTGAATTCGATGTTAGCCATTAAGCCAATACCTTCAATTCCAATTGTTTCTAAGGTTCCAACCATTACCCTTTGTATGGATGTGTCTCATGACTCTCCTAGGCAGTCTGATATTTCATCAATTGTTGTGGTGATTAGCTCCAGGCAGTAGCCTTTTGATTTTTTGATACAGGGTGACTGTGCATACACAATCTCTGAAGCTTGGAATGATAGATTCTCTTTTCAAACAATCTGGCGAAGATGATGGTGGCATCAAGAGGAAAACTCTGTTGGATTTCTACGCAAGTTCAGAAAAGGGAAGCCAATTTTATCAGGGCAAAAATTTGCTGGGACAAGAAGAAATTGACACGAGTTAAGAATTGCAATGATGCACGTTTGTGCAAACAAAGAGTGAAAACAACCAAATCAGGGATAAAATGAAGACTACCCATGCAATCATTCCCACCATTGATCAAGAAAACATACATCAGCATATACATACATGTTACATGAAATTTGCATCTTTTCATCATACATTCATCATCGCATTGCAATAAAAAAAGTTTTTCCCATCTCGTGAGGATGCCTTTATAATCTTTTTTTGAGAAACTAATTCCATATTTCTCACGATCATCTGTCTAAAAACATCAATCTAGTCTTTCCTAAGACTGGTTTTCCTAAAATCCTTATTTCATTTTCTTTCAAAGGCCATTTTTCTCCTCTCACGAGGACATCGTCTAAATTTCTTTTCTTAGAAATCATTCTCTCCTCACATGAGGACAAATTCAAAGGGTAAATTTTATCAAAATAAAAGTCAAACCAAATACATGAAATAAAATTCATCTTGACATCCATAAAAACATTCAAGATAATCATTCATAAATGTATCATTTATTATTTTGATCTTTCAGGAAATAAAAGTTTGATGATGACTAGACGTCCTCAACATGAAGGAACAATGTCATCCACATATCTGACATCCTAAAGTGAAAGATCAGATCTTCCACATACAGTTAGATCTCCTCAACATGCAGGAGCAAATTGTCTGTCACCTTAAAGATTGTTTCTCTTGAAACAAAGTTTCGTCTCGTTTGAGATAATTTTTCTTGAAACTAAATTGATCTCACATGAGATTGTTTTATATAAAATCAAATTTTGTCTCGCTTGAGACAATTTATCTAAAAACAAATTTTGTCTCACTTGATATAAATTCTCTTAAAACAAATTTTGTCTCGCTTGAGACAATCTCGCTTGAAATAAATTTTGTTTCACTTGATACAATTTTCTCATGAAATAAAATTTTATCTATCTTGAGATGTGTTCTCTTGAAACACAAATCATTGAGATTGTTGCTCTCGAAACAAATTTCGTCTCGTTTGAGACAATTTTCCTTCGAAACATAATTTTTGAAATTATTTCACTTGAAACAAAATTGCTGACATTTGAGATTGTTTTTGTCTCACTTGAGACAGCTTTCCACAAGTTTTGAAAATTTTGAAACAAAATTGATCACATTTGAGATTGTTTCTCTCCAAACAAAATTTCGTCTCGCTTGAGACATTTTCTTTTGAAACATAAGCCTTTTCGATTATTTCTCTCAAAACAAATTTCGTCTCGCTTGAGACATTTTCCCTTGAGATGCAAATTTTGAATTTGTTTCATTTGAAACAAAGTTGACCTCACTTGAGATTGTTTTTCCTCAAAACAAATTTCGTTTCGCTTGAGATAATTTCCTCGGAACAAATTTCAAAGTTGTTTTACTTGAAACAAAATTAATCTGACTTGAGATTGTTTCTTTCAAAACAAATTCGTCTCGCTTGAGACATTTTCCCTCAAAACACAAAATTTGGAAATTGTTTCACTTAAAACAAAATTGATAACCTTTGAGATTGTTTCTCACGAAACAAAGTTTCATATTGCTTGAGACATTTTCTCTTGAAACATAAACCTTTGAGATTGTTTCTCTTGAAACAAAGTTTCATCTTGCTTGAGACAATTTTCCATTGAAACGTAAATTTTGAAATATTTCACTCGAAACAAAATTTTATCTCACTTGAGATAGCTTCTCTTGAAACATATTTCTTTCCACTCATTTATTTTCATTCAAATATTTGATAGGAATTCAATGTTAGCAAAGAGTTCATTCCACAATTCCATCTATTTTATCATCACGTAACCATTTACCACCACTCATGTAATCATATCATCTTATGTTATTCCATTTCCTTTTAGTTTTGATTAATGTGATTTCAACTTTTTTATTTTTTATATCTATGTATTTTTTCCAATTAAATGTTTAATTCTTACAATCTAACATACAACTAAAAACAAAAACATCATAACATACAACTAATTTTAAACTTCTTCAAAAACCCTAAACCATACAAATATAACCTAAACCACTAAGAAAATGACCTAAACCACTAATCAAAACCTTAAAACCATTTTAAACTAAAACCATAAACATAAAACCGCCGAATCAAAGGAGGCGTATGCCGTAGGACGAGCAAGGGAGGCGCGTTTCCTAGGACGCGCCTTAGGTAGGAGGCACGTTTCATGCGACGTGCCTTCTCTCCCACACCAAAGGCGCATTCCGTGCACATTGCCTCATTCTCTCTCCTGAAAAAAGATGTTAGATCAGCAAATAGTTAGAAATAGGTGTATGATAAGGTGAATTTTTTAAGGAATGTGATTTTTTTTTGTTAAAACACACAAAAAAAGGTTGTGGAAAAAATATTAGGAAAATTAATAAAATAATTATTCATGCGTTGTTTGAAGATTCCGCTATATCTATTAACGCCGTGAGTTAAAGTTGAAGACTAGAAAGGCACAAGGATTGGTCAAATTTCATAGAAGGTCCTTATACTATGTATCTTTGATGGATCTAATCATTTTCTTTTTAAAAATGTATTGAGATTAACCTTTTTTATATTGTCTTTATCACATAATATGTCTTATACTTTTAATATCATGATGAAACGACACACATATATTGCTTTTTCTTGTAAAATTGATTAGGTTATAATAAAGGTAAAATATATAAAAGGTAATTGAATTATGTTTAAGTAATTTTTTTATAATTAATTTTTTTTTAAAATTATAAAATACTTATTAAATTTATCAAACTGAAACAAAATAATTATTATAATATTATAATAATTATAAAAATATCATAAATTTAATAAATATCTTGTAACAATTTGATTAAATTTAAAGATAATTTTATAATTGTTTGATAAATTAATAATTGTTTTATAAAATTAGGCATATAGTTTTAATCTTCTGATGAAATGGCACAATTCTTTTTGTAAAGTTGAACATTTTATTAAATTATAATAAAGGTAAAGTGTATTAGAGGTAATTAAATTATACTTAAATAATAAATTTAGTGCTAATTTTTTTAAAATTATTAAATAATTGTCTAATATATCAATTTTTTATAAAATGAACATTGCAACATTATAACGATTGTAAAAATCTGATAATTTTAATAAATATTTTGTAACAATTTGACAAAATTTAATGATAGTTTTATAATAATTTATTAAAATTCATGAATATTTTATAACTTTTAAAAGTTTAATAATCAAAATGATCATAGTTGAATAAAATTATAGTTTACTCCACCCTTACTATAATAGGATCGAATTTGGAAAACTATATATACGAGGACTTTCTGTAGAATTTGACGCAAGACAATGCCGTAACGAGAATCGTAAGATAGACGGAGTTAACGGTTCAAATTTAGGGTATTCGATAAGAACCGTTGGATTAACGATGAACGGTTTGGATATCTCGGTGATGAAGCCTTTGGTGGTATAACGGAGGGTGAGGAAGAGGTATAAAGATTGGGGTATTCGGAAGGGAGAGAGAGCATTTCGTTTTTATGATTTCTTTGTTTAATTTCTTCTTCTTCTTCTTTGTTTTTGCTAATTTGCTTCTACTTTCTTTTTTTCTTCTTCTTTCTCGTGAACCAAACAGAAAATTCCTGAGGGAAAAAAAATAAAGAAAAAATTAAAAGCTGATGTTGATTTCTAAATAAATGTTGAGGATCTAAAACCAAGCGAAACAAAGAGAGACGGCGGAGACGACAATTTGAGGAATTGTTAGGTGTGTTTGATTTGAGAGCAGAGATTGTGTTTCTATTTTAATTTGTTGTGATGAATTCCCGTTGTGTATTTGCAATGGATAATTTTATTTTCCTCTCCTATTTTCTGCAGATACAATCGAAGAGGTTGGAGGAAAGTTTTTGCTGGTTCTGGAAACAAATCGTGAAGATTTCTTTTGTTTTATGTTTGAAGTTTTTGAGAATCCGTAAGAAACGAAGCCTGTGAACGAAGTTCAAGAGATTTGGAGCTACCGCTATGTTCGATTCTTCTCTAGAAATAAGTTTTTTTGATTTTTGTTTGGCAGATACATTTGGAAGATTACAGAGCTGTTTTCTAGAGAAATTTGGACTGAATTCATCTGCAGATTGGAAGCTCAATTGCTGACATATTCAAAGGATTAGAATCTTGTATCACAAGAGAGCCCGGAGAATAGGCTGCAAATGTCATTATTTTGTTGAAATCCAAAGTAAATTTGTGGTTCATAACCATAAGACTGAAGCAAAGTTGTAACGTAACGGCTTAAGGCTGAGAGATTTCAGGTACGAGATAAGATCAGAAATTTGACTATCTGAATACCGATTCTAAATCCGCCTCAAGATAAATTGACTCGCCATTGATACACGCCAAGCTTTTTGTTATTGTTTTCATCTTCTCAGCCTCTTTTTTTTCCAGAAAACTCTGTGTTCTACCAATTGGTTTTCTCAAGCTTGGATTTGATTGAAAATCGGAGTTTTGTTTGACAGAGTTTATGTTTTTCCCGAGAATGCTACATCTCTTTGGAGAGCATTGGGATTCCTTTTTCTCAGATTTCAATTTCACTTTGGAAGTGTTGTTTTTTGCTTTCATTTTCTCAGAATTTGAATCACAAGTTTCTTCATAATCCGTCGATGGATAGTTTCAAACTATTTTAAGAAGAATTTGATCTGTTCCGCTAAGATTTTTTTCCTCTTTATTGAAATCTTTGTTTGGTTTTTTATTTTCGCTTGCTTAAATCTCCACTGAGAAAGGTTTTTTCTTCTTTTGCTGACATGCTCCCTGGATTCTGTTCATTTTCATCTCGTTTCTGCGTAGCCAAAATGACTTGCCGTTTGGTAACCGGGAAACCAAGAGAAAATTACAACTACGGCCAAAGACATCATCGCTCACTCTGTTTCTTCCATTTTAAAATTTTCCTCTTAGTGCACTTCCTGAAAGTAATCTTCAACTTTTCATCAGTGTTATTTTTTTGGTGAAAATTTTCTGTGAAAATTCCTAGACGTCCGGTGCAACTATTCCGGTGATCATCTGCGGCAACTGTTGCTTGAAATTGCGTGAACGTTTTAACGGAAGTGACATCCAAATTCTTCCTTTTCTTATCCTTATCGGCGCTTTCACTTTATTTCTGAAATTGAATCAAAAACTTTCTTCCAAAATTATATTTATCAATTTTCACTTTCATGATGGGACAGGCATGCACGAAAGAATGGAGGACTCATTAAGGAGCAATAATAACAATGGTATCGGTAATAGCACTAACTACAGCAGAGATAGAGCCGCAGGAGCAGGAGTCGACGGCGCCTTGTTAAGATCCAGCTCGGATCCGGCCAAGCAAACGGCGTCGTCATCTTCTTTCATTTTGCAGTGGGGAAATCGGAAACGTCTCAGGTGTATGAAGATCCAGGTCAAAGACGATAGTCTGGACCGGTTAATCGAACCACGGTTCGAGTCGACCGCCGTGTCGTGAGGGCCGACAAGAACTCTTCAAATCGGCCAAGCAATAATAATCACGGGAACGGATAGTTTAACCTCCGTCAACGGCCTGCTTCCCTTCAAGCTCCGCCACCTCAGCGCATTATCAGGTACTGTGTGAAATTTACGTTTTTACACTTCTCTAAATGGGTGTCGGACGCGTGTATCATACGCTCCGTTCTGATTGGTTGGGTTTTTATGTTTTTTTATTCACTCGTTTCTGCGTTAGGTTTTTTATTTTAATTGTGAGGCGGATATTTTAACATAGGCTCCTTTCGTTTTTGCATTCTTAGTCCCACTTAACTTGTTTGCCTGAAATTCTATAAATAACATTTTCCCCAATTTTAAAATGAATTACATTAATATTATCAAAAACTATTTGGAGAAATGATACTATTTTCTTTGCCATTTCTCTAAATAATTATTTTAAATTTTATTTTTATGATTTATTTTAGAATATGTATTATTCATATAAATTAACCTATTGATTTGAATTAGTTAATTTCACCTTTTATATGTTAAAATCTTTCTATTTTCTATTTTCTAATTTTTAATCTTAATTTTTAATTTCTATTTATCCTACAATCTTTAATCAATATAAAATTACTTTTTTACACATAATAACTCAATCCTACACAAACTGAGTGACTCCAGTGGTAAAAGAACCGTTGTTATTTTTTGAGATCTCGAATCCAAACACTAAGAATGATAGGAATGAATTCGAACACTAGGAATGATAGGAATGGTAGGACGATGAAATTGGATCATTCCATGGATTTTAAATAGATCTCTCCTAATTAAGGAATTTGTGAAGTAAATTTTTCTTAAAATTATTATTTTTCCATTATATTTTATATATACACTTTAGTATATATTTCTATAATCATCGATATTTGATCTATTAATTAAATAATTTGATCGGATATTGCATAGTTCTAATATGAGAGCGATCCTTCTAACCAAACTACTATTCTTAAATGTCAATATTCGAACCCTTGACTTTGCTTAAAGAATCTAGTGTCTCATCCTACTAGATAGGGATGGCAAACGGGTACAATTTCGTGGATTCCGCACCGCACCCGCTCCAATTGGAGCGGGGATGGGTGTAATTTTAGTGGGTAGTGGACGGGTGTGGATTTAGAAAGTGGTATCCGTCGCGGGTAATGGGTTTGACACCTTACCCGCCCCGCATCCGCCCGCCTCACATCCGCCCGCCCCACATCCGCCCGCCTAGTAAAATATCCATTACATTTTGGACATTATGAATTTAGGTGTAATTTTAGAGACTAATTTATAAATCCTAATATTGTATAAGATATAACTTGTTATTTAACCAAATATTAGGGATAAGTTAAGTTTATGCATAATTTTTTTCCTTTCAAACCTCTCTTTCATTATTGCGCCGATCTTCAGGCAGTTTGGGTTCTACGTATTTCTCGATTTCATATGTTAATATCAAGTTTCTAGTTAAAATGTCGAAATCTTATATTAATCTGCATGTGTTCAAAACTTATCGAAACGTACTGAAATTCGGATTGGAATAAAGCTTAGACTACTTGATATCAATTTAGGGCAAAATGAGTAAGTATTAGTTTTTTTATGTTTTGTTGCTTATGATAACCTAAGTTTGCTGTCAAGCGGGTCTAGCCGGGTACACTCTAGTTGGATAGTGGGTGTGGGGATGGATTTGAGAATGTACCCGCGTGGGCGGGTGTGGATTTGAAAATTTTTATCCATCATGGGTGGTGGGCGGGTGGTGGATTGAAAAATATTAGATGGGTATGGGGATGGGGAGGGGGTATCCGCACCCGACCCGCCCGTTTGCCATCCCTACTACTAGATCATTTAATTATTGGTTATATATTAAAAAGATAGATACGGAGCAATACTTCTTATGTAATCTATGTTTTTAATATGTTAATCAAAATACATAAATCAAAATTTGTATAATAAATCTTATATTATTTATTTTACATATAATTTTTTGAAATTTTAAATAAATTATATAAGAATTATTATATAAATTTTGAATAATGTGTTTTATAACATCAAAATTCAAATTAAATTACATCGATATTTATTTTTATTTCCGGTCTACTTAATTGTCATTCGCGATCTAAATATATTCAATTTTTTAGGGCATCATAAGTAGGAGGATTTAGGGATATTTTTTTATTAATGATTTAATTTTATGTTTTTTTTTAAATTTTATATCTTAATTTAAATAATAAATTCTTAAATCTATACTCATTAACATAAAATTGTGTATGTTTCTAATTGGATTTGGATGATATGTTAATTGTCTTCTATTTTCCCCTAGTATTGGAGTGGTTTGTGCCAAAAATGGGTAAGCTTAACGCTTGGTTGCCACATTCCTAAAACCTAGACAAAGTTTGGATGGATATTTTTTCCAGATGGGCCTGTCGACTAGTTGGTGAATGCATATAATGTGCCTCTCTCTTGTATAAAAAATTAACATTTCAGCCTCAGATTTGCTATTCTAACATTTCATCATCATTGTATGATTTGATGCATATTCAGGGCTGAATTATTTTCAATACGCTCATATGTATTTGTGCACTCTCCAATTTGGTCAGGCGGGCGCCAGTGTATGGTTCTGGAGAGAAGGAAATAAAAATTCATGGTGTGTTTATGAGAATGGCGCCTCTAGGAAATAAAAACTCATGGTGTGTTTATGAGAATGGCGCCTTTTCTGTGTTTTAGGAGTTTTGTTGATTTTTGGTAGATATGACAAAAGCCAGGTTGCTCATGCTAATCTAGTGAACATCCATATTCCTCTAGATACAAATATTGGAAATCCCCTAGGATCCTTTAGCTAAGATTTCCTTGTGTTTCTTCTTGAATCTTTGATCTTTCCCTAGATTTTTAAGTTAAAACATAACTGGGAAACAAATATGTTTACTGTATTCAGATTCAGATTATTATTATTAGGATATGTTTATATTACGGATGGACATTTGATTTAAGTTTGACAAGTTTCAATCATATAAGATCAGTTTTTTTTTTTTTAATTTCGGATCAGGTCGATGTTTCTGAAGGATAAGGTTGAGTTAGATCCGGTTTAGGAAAAATTATACTCGACCTTATGAAGGAATAATAATATACTTGACCTTTATATATTTAGAGATCATTGTTATAATATTCCTTTCAATATGTTTTTTTACTTAGTTTCTTATTTTATCTAAGAAAAATAAAATTATATATATTAGTGTCAAATCATATCAAATTGAGTAAAAGTTTTAACTTTAAAATCGGACCAGAATTAGGGTGAAACTTCTTTAAATTCGGATCAGATAACAGTTGAATGGGTGTTTTACTCAGATCAGATTCAAGGTTCAAAATCTAACTCGATTTAAGCCCACCCTAGTTTATATTATGTAAAATTTATAAATTTTATAAGAAATTATAATCTTTAGATGAATGTAAATAAATGAGTGGTGCTAAAATAAAATTAATTATTATTTTAAAAAAAAGGTAATATATATGCTCAAAGTTTTAAAATCGTCTGTTTAATTCATATATCATTTATATTTATATTTTAATTAACAAGTTTTATACAATTAATATTTTTATTAGCGGATCATATCTCATCATGTATATTAATTAAAGATTTATGATTATAGATTAAAGGTGGATGTTGCTTTGAATTTGATTGTTGCTATTACTCTTTGATGCTCCTTTGCAACTTTGAGTAATATATTTTTTTTCTTTTAGTATTAGTTATTATCGTTTTCTCGATTGTTCTTTGTCCTGCTCCAGACATTTGACAAATTGTTTTATTTTCCGTCTACCTTACCACACCTGATCCTAAACCGAGCATCCGTGGACAACTTGGAAAACATCAACCATGTAAAAATAGACAGTTACCTGCAAATAGTCTGTTTTGATCTCCAAAGTCCAAACCCTCTTTAAGCCGTCGATCAGAAATTAGATATGGGAATCTGGTCCCACTTTCTAATACCAACACATATCTCACCATAAAGGCCAAAAAAGGGAAAAGAAATGGCCTTTAATCCAACGGCCATAAATTCACTTGATTTCCTTTTTACAACTGTCCTTGTTTAAAACCAATCCCAAAGTCTCGCCCCTTAAGAAAGCCAATACTTCCACCAACCGATCTAGAATTCTATATCACTACAAGGTTATATTCATAAATTTATTTACAATTTAATCCTTTTTTATTTTCCAAAATTTACTGTAGTTTATTTTTTCTTTTTCATTTTTTTTATTTTTATGGTGCTTTTTGTCTTTGTATTCCTGTATGTGATTTGTTGATGTTAATGTTTTCCCAGAAACTCTGAGAACTCCAGTGCTATGAGAGACCAAAGCAACGGAACAGCTGTAAGAGGATTCGCTTCGCCAGATAGGGGTGCGCACGATAAGAGAGTGGGTGGTAACAATCATAACAATCACCAGCAGCTCCACCAGCGAACCAGCCACAACAACCATGATAACAACCACCACCAAAGCAAATCAGCGGCGTCTTCTGAGATGGCTCACGACAGCAAAAAGGGAGGCTCCTCTTCAGGAAGCGGCGAGGCAGATGCTCCGCCCATCGTTTGGCCGCCGAAATTCGTGATCGCTTTGACGAATAAAGAGAAGGAAGAGGATTTCATGGCCATCAAAGGATCTAAACTGCCACAGAGACCCAAAAAACGAGCGAAATTCATTCAACGAACCCTCAACGTAAGCTCTCTCACTCTTTTACTTGAATTGAATCGGAAGTTCTATTTTAAATTTAACGCAAATTGAATAATTAGTCATTAGATTAGAGGATATTTCGATTTTAAAACCTTTTAGATTATGTAGACGACGTACAATACAAGACTTATAGCAGGGGAGAACTACCCGTGAATTACACGTCAAATAGAAAACCTTTTAGAGTAGGTAAAGGGACAGTAAGTGAAACATAGTTGTATACGTGCCAACCAATGAGTGGATTAGAACCTGGCTGGAAAGGCTGTGACCATAATGGTTTGCTTGTGTGTACTACTTTGATGTAGTTGCGCAATGCACGCCTACTGGTAAATTGAATCAAGTTGAATTTTGTGAAAAAATAAGGTTGGATTATATTTAAGATAAAAAAATATTATTAGAGGGTATTGGGTAAGGAATATAATTCTAGAATTGGGTTTTAGGTCACAACTTAAAATATGATCTAATCTGAACAGTTATTCTTACCGACGATCATATGGATTTTTTTTTTATAATTGAAAAAATAGCATGAATATTAAAACTGGACCACACAACACACTATATTATAAAAAAAGAGGGTGGTTATGTTCGGGTTATGCTAATTATTAGTTTTGCAAGTGAAAAGCAAACGGGCAGATAGGGCACACCAGTTACCAGCCAGGCGATCCATTAGTCAAGCTATCATTGTCTGGGAGGGCATTTCTGGGAATATGCTGCCATTGTAGGGTTTACTTTTTTGCATAGCTGTAGCCATGGTTGAAATATGGTCAAAAAAAAATAGTATAACTGGTTAAATAGGTAACCGGTTAAAAGCGTTATAATAAATGTTTCATGTTTTCATCAAAAATATTATTTGTGTTGGTAATAATAATGGTAATAACCGACAATATCATTGTTGTATGTAAAATGTACAAAAAAAGTTGTAACTTTAACATAAAAGGTTAATTACTGAAAACATTATT
Organism: Hibiscus syriacus; assembly: GCF_006381635.1. Classification (NCBI taxonomy): domain Eukaryota; kingdom Viridiplantae; phylum Streptophyta; class Magnoliopsida; order Malvales; family Malvaceae; genus Hibiscus; species Hibiscus syriacus. Next base: position 8,132,889 of record NW_024063538.1, on the reverse strand, counting down.
AATCATAATTAACATAACAGGTAGTGCTTTTTAACGTAATATGTAGCACCTTTTTAAAATTAATGGGACCTTAGAAATCAGACGGTAAAAAAAATATGTTAATTACTTAATTTGTTATCAATACTATCAACATATTCGGTAGCGTCTAAAATGTTACCAAAGTTTAAGCTGATGGAGCCTTATAAATTCTACAATAACAAAATATGTTAATTACTGGAAACATTATCAACCATAAAATCATAAGAAGTAATCTTTATTTAATGTAATAGGTATTGCATGCTTAAAGCTGATGGAGCCTTAGAAATCTGGCGAAAACAAAATATGTTAATTACTTAATTTGTTTTCAATATTATCAATATATTACCGTGTATATTGTTAATTTACTTAGGTTTTGAAATTATAAGTATCAATATTTATATGATAGTATCTATACTTGTATATTTACGCCTATTTTCATAATATCGATAGAAACATTTATCGTGTACATTGTTAATTTACCTATTACTTTAAAATAATAGGTTTCGAAATTATAAGTATCGATACTTTATATATGAGTATCGTTACTTGGACATATACGCCTATTTTCATTATACTGGTAGAAACGTTTACCGTGTACATTGTTAATTTAACTATTACTTAATAGGTTTCGAAATTATAAGTATCGATACTTGGACATTTACACCTATTTTCATTATATCGGTAGAAATGTTTACCGTGTACATTGTTAATTTACCTATTACTTTAAAGTAATAGACTTTGAAATTATAAGTATCGATACTTTATATATGTGTATCGATACATTTTGCATGCAAATTGTTTGAAAAACATACTGGAATAAAAGTATTCATACCTATAAAAAAGTATTGATACTTGTTATTTACGCCTATTATCAATATACCGGTAAACTTTTATCGTTTACATTGTTAATTAACCTATTACTTTAAAGTAATAGGTTTCGAAATTCCAAGTATTAATATTTTATATATGTGTATCGATACATTTTACATGTAATTTGTTTGAGAATCATACTAGAATAAAAGTATCAATGCCTATATAAAAGTATTGATACTTGGTATTTACACAAGCAAATAGTTAGTCTCTTGCAGGTATGTTTCTCTTAGACGATTTCGGTTATCCTATCTTAATAAGCTGGATGAAATGGATTCAATCCGATATATTGATAATAGGTGCAAATACCAAGTATCGATACTTTTATATAGATATGGATACTTTTATTTCAATATGCTTCTCAAATAATTTGCACGCAAAATGTATCGATACACATATATAAAATATTGATACTTATAATTTCGAAACATATTACTTTAAAGTAATAGGTAAATCAACAACATATACGTGAATGAAAGAAAAGTCGAGAAAGTCACATCTTGTAGTGGATTCTTTACAGTGTCCCATCAGAATAGAATCTTTACTGTGTAAGTCACATGTTGTATTGTGGATAGGAATATTAAAATGTTTAGTATACAATTATTATTTGATATGTTTGAGTACATTAAAATTGAAAATAATGCATTATGTGTATGGATAAAAAATATACACATAATATAACTAAACCAAACCTACAGAACAATGTTATACATAACAATCATGTCATCAATAAATAAATTAAGGATGTTCTAATTGTCCACCCACAAAGAATTAAACCAAAGAAAAAGGGTTATTTCGGACAAAGTCTGGAATATTAGGCGCATTTGTCAAAATTTCCAAATAATCGCGGATGTTTCTGCCTTTTCCTAAGGACATATATAAATAATTGAAATTAGCAAACCTAACATGTTTAATAATGTAATAATAAATCAATTTCGCATAAGTGGACATAAATTTGTGTCATACCTAAAGCATTGTCGTTCAAAGATGAACCGTTAAAGGGATGTGAACATATGTAAATGTATTGCTATATAAATACATAAATTGTGAATGAACAAATGTATTAACATATAACTTAACATAAAGAACATATCACAAACATATAACTTACTGATTATAAATAATTATTTACGCTAAATCATTCACAAACACTGTATTTCCCGGGTTATATTCAGAATACGTATTCCAAACATCTTGGAGATCTTTATAGTATGTTACTTCATCTTTTTTTTTTTTACATTTTCCTTGATCCTGTTTATATAAATAGTCAAACATAAATTTGTAGGAATCATAAATAAATAAAAGTAAGCAACGCAAAAAAAAAAAAAAACACGCATCTTACCCAAATGAATATAAATTGGTCAGACAATAAATGTAGTTTGTCAAGTGCACGATCAATGTTATGCCTGAAATTGTTAACAATTACCATGAGAAACATCCAATTGTAAATTATTTATTTATCTATAGTAATTCAATATCGTAACTGTGTTTACCTCAACTTCGAAGACCAAATGACAACAACAAAGTTTTCTAAACATAAATGAAGAAATTCATATACACCTGGTCATAGTATAACATCTATAACATGAACAAAATTACATTAAAATAGTACGTTTATAGGTTAAAATAATGTATAGAAATTAAACAATTTTAAAGACTTTAGTATTTTTTGAAAAGTATGCAATGATTTCATTTATATAAAAATAACTAGTTTTCTTACCGGTGGTGTTGCAGACACCATATATTTGTTTGGATCTTCATCCTCATCATCATCATCATCTGTAATGTCATTCTCTTCACTCATCACTTGATTGTCCACCGTCTTCTCCATCGCTGTTATAAGAAAAACAAATATATTTTAAAACATGTAAATATTTAGAGCATAAAGAATGAAATACCTAACTCGTATGATGTCATTGAAGGAATTCGTTACGCAAGTTGTAAACTTCATCACACAATGATGAAATGTTGGCTCGCGTTTCCTCGATTTGGTCATTAATGTGCACCACACGATAATCAAAATGCTCTCAGAAATTAACCATGTACTCCATCACTGACTTCATTGTAATATCCTCTTCAACCCTAGCCTCTTCTATCAGTTAATGGTCATCATTGTCAATAGGGTCCAATTACTCTTACTCTTGTTCTGCTCCAATGTCATCTTTTTTAGTTCAACCGACATTTTCAATAAATTCGTATCCGACTTTAGTCATGGATAACATGTCAATTTTTCGGGATAAGCGAACATGGTAGTTAAGCAAAAAATCTACTTCATTATTCTTCAATAGATGAGTAATGACACATCAATGTGGTAGTGACGTTGTAATAGATTCATCCTTTTTGACTAAATTAACAAGTGTGTCAAATATCAGTTGTGTAATGTTTGGAGCAGTTTTTGAGCTATACTTCGCTAACCACTAATAATCGATATCTCGAATTATGAAAAATTTTCCACCGAAAGGTCGAATAAACCAAATGACAATTTTGTGAAACAATCTAGCCTCTACATCTAGGTGAATAAGGCTATTTCTATCCACACTTTTAATTGTAGGATCTAAATCAGTTTCATCGAAATCCCCTTTATTCTCAACAACATATACCTGTAGCAATAGATTCCGGAGATATATATATATATATATATATCATTCCCCATTACATGAGTATTAATTCTGATGATGTTGTTCCTATTAGGCTCACGGTGGAATGAAACATTATTGTAGAACACTCGAACAAGGTTTGAGAAATATTTTTGTTCTACATCAAGAAATTTAAGTCAACCCCAATCTGTAAATCCATGTCAATAACACATTCGGGACGAGTCTTTCTTGCTTTGAAATATCGATAAAATTTTTCTTTCTCTTTATCAGTTCTAAAGTTGTTTGTATCAAATGTCTTGATTTGATCATATGACCTTACTTGAGAAGAAGACCTTGGTTAAGAAGATCTTGGTTGAGAAGAAGGTTTTAGTTGAAAAGAACTACTTCTCGGACGTTTTGGAGCCATTTTTAGGAGTGTATATAGAGGTTGTTATATGAATCACAAGCACATTAAGAACAAATTTTTGAATCTTTAAATCACTAAAACCCTAATTTATGGTAAAATATGTTTAAATTTACATGCAAATCTTATCGTAATAGTTGCAAGAAATGTCTCCAATCGAGGGGATATTTAAAGAAGCTTGAATGGTGCAATTTTCGTGAACGGTGGTATTTGTTGGAGTGGAAGAGATATATGCCTTTTGGGGGAGCGACATATCGATATAAGTATGGAGATTACTTGACGGTCGATTCTTATTTAAATAACTAAGACAAAAAAATATGCCTACCGAATAAAAACAAAGCACAACCTAATACTTGAACATTGATACCGGTTTGTTTATAGGTTAATCATAATGTAACCGATAAAATATTTATAACCTAATCGGTTAATTGATTTAATATTGATACTTGTGTTGAAAATATTAGTGTTGTTTAGATCAAATGTATCAATACATATATAAAAGTATCGATAGCCTATTATTAATATACCAGTAGACTTTTACCGTTTACATTGTTAATTTACCTATTACTTTAAAGTAACAGGTTTCGAAATTTCAAGTAGCGATACTTTATACATGTATCGATACATTTTGTGTGCAAATTGTTTGAGAAGCATACTGGAATAAAAATATTCATATTTATATAAAGAGTATCGATACTTGGTATTTACACCTATTATCATTATATCGGTAGACTTTTACCTTTTACATTATTAATTTACCTACTATTTTAAAGTAATATGTTTCGAAATTTCAAGTATCGATACTTTATATGTGCGTATCGATACAAAATGCGTGCAAATTGTTTGAGAATCATATTAGAATAAAAGTATTCATACAATCATAAGAAGTATCGATACTTGGATATTTTCATACTTTGCATACATTGTTTCGAAATTATAAATATCGATACTTTAATAATGTGCATCGATACATTTGGCATGCAAATTGTTTGACAAGCATAATGGAATAAAAGTATCTATACCGACATGAGAAGTATCGATACTTGGACATTTTCATAAGCATACATTGTTTCGAAATTATAAATATTGATACTTTAATAATGTGTATCGATACATTTGTCGTGCAAATTGTTTGACAAGCATACTGAAATAAAAGTATCCATACCGGCATAAGAAGTATCGATACTTAGACATTTTCATACTTTGCATATATTATTTGAAATTATAAATATCGATACTTTAATAATGTGTATCGATATATTTGGCGTGCAAATTGTTTGACAAGCATATTGGAATAAAAGTATCGATATCGGTACAAGTATCCATATTTTGAATAGTCTTTCAATATACACTCCCAAAAGCTCGCAACATCATCAACACTTGGCATGTGTTCTAACACAATTAACTGCATTTCTCGACAATCATTATTAATTGATCATCCATAACATTACTTTTCAACATTATTAATTTAACTCACCACAAAATTGTATGAAATGTAGGCAATCTTTCGCTTCCCTGGTATCTTCTTCTTTGAATCGTGAACCAACACCCAGCCGACCAAATCAATAACCTAACAAAATTAATTACACAATTATAACATATTCTCTAGGTTTTAACAATGTATACTTTCTACTTACCACACCACTAACACATTCTATTGGTTTTAACGTCACAACGTCGACTACTGTGGCGAATTGTTTTCCCAATTCGATTACAACTTTGCTATATAATAAATTTGAATTAATGTTTTTAAATAAATATTTAAATATCACTCACAAAACAATATATATTACTTACCTCAATGGTAACCCACTATTACATACATATTCACACATTTCACCATATACCGATTTCTTTTGGTATTTTGACTTTTTTAACCTACAATTGGATTACAAATATTAGTCACAACACAATAATCAAAATTAAATTCAATTTTTTTTATTCATCTTACCTTCTGCTTCTTCTTTTTAGGTGCAAGACATTCTGAATCCAATTCAGAATCGATAACATTCTCCAGTGTCCCCATAACATTAAACTCATTCCTCCTCACTGCATCCAACTTTTATTCTTCATATTTTTTTAATTCATCATATTTTTTTTCTCCGCGTAACTCTTCATATCTTTCATTTCAACCCTTATATTTTCCCGTCATCGTTTTTTTATACTTTTCTCATCACCCCTCAATTTCACCAATTCTTTCACCACTCTATCAATTTCCTCCCACTTCCCCTTAAGGCTCTCAATCGCCTCTTCGATTCTGGATTGTCTTTGCAAACGATCAGAAACGACTTTTTTTAGATCCGTCAACTCAGACATCAAAATATCAAATTTACTTGCACTCTCTTCACCATAATATCCCCTACTACATTCTCTTCTTCTCTTCTTCCTTATCTTCCTCCTCCTTGCCAATAACCTTAAAAAATAAATTACAATATTAATACAATTTTTTAAATCCTTAATATTATATAATTACTTTTATTATCATTTCTTTCTTGCTCGGTCTTTCCAACTTCAATTTTGCTATCACTCGAACTACTTCTTCCTTTCCTCATACACGGATGCGTGTCACTCCGATCCTGTAGAATGTCGGCACACTTGCACAATCAGACCAAAAATCAAACAAAATAACCTGCATTTATAATGAAATTTATCATTTTCTATAATAAATATACTTAAAAGTTTTCTAACCCAACACATCCTTCAACTTATTTACATCTAAGATTGTTATGCACCCTTTAAGGTATGTGTGGTTTCAGCCCTTCTGAAAGCTAATGATTGAATCAATCAATTTCTGATGGATATATTCTTCCCAATTGAATTCACCTTTCAAACCTTCGTCGCAAATCAACTTCATATTGTTCTTGTCAGGGGATGTATCACCCATTGGACAAAGAAAGATTCCGACAAGGTACAATAGTACCCGAGCTTTCAGGTTATCCCCGTCATAACGATTACTTTTAATTTCCTCCTCAAATCTAGAATATGTCGCATTTGGCTTTAAATCATATTTGTTGGGAAGTGCTTTCCAGTTCTTCGTCTTAATTACTTCTTCAACATTATTGCATTTATCTTGTGGACCTAATACGGCTACAACACATGGGATCCCCAGAGGAAATGAATATTCACCATATTGAACTATACAATTTTATACATCAAATTCCTACATCAACGATCGACACAATTCCATCCAAATTGGTTGATCACTCACTCCTATAAAAAATCCGAACTTCATTTCTTTCAGCACATGTACTTTGTTCTTATGCTTCAAGTATTCAATTATGTCGTTCATTCTTTTGATGCTACACCTTGTCGACACTTCTTATATGTGCTAAAAATATATAATGTTAGTGTTTTTATATTTCATTTATCACAGTATTTACAAGTTTAATGAATACATTCTTTTCATGTGTTTTTCTCCAAGCTTTATATTGTTTTCTATCATTTTTGGATAGTGTCACATATGGTTCCTTCTCAGCATTACTCATCGACTTTCATTTCTCCAACACCTCATGTTTCACCTGAAATTATGCATAAATATTTCTTAATCAATAAATTAACGCTAAATAATACTCATTCTAGATTCAGTTTACATACTGAACCAGTGTTGTAAATACCAGCTTTCTTCATCCTCTGGCATTCAGTCATACTGTCAAGATTTGAAATTTGTAATCAATTTCAAGTTCTTAAATACTTTAATCCAATTATCATTTCAACAACAATTACACAAATACATTGATACTTACTAGAAGTGCATATATCCACACAGTGGTTGCTTTCGATTTTCTTCATTGTTGATATTATCGGGCTCCATTTCAATGTCATCTTCGCGAAGAACAATTGCGAGATACATTGACTTCATTTTTCCTTCATATATCAGTTTATGAACATTCAATCATTAAATTAAATCATATCAAATACAAGTTACATACAGTTTATTCAATACACAAGTTTCGATAACTAATCCTATAGTAATCGCTTGCGTTCAAAGGAATGAGAATAGTATCTAATACAAGTATAGGTACCTTTATACAACCTACAATATCAATTTCTACCTATAACATTATATAAAAGTATCGATATTTATTTTCTACCTAGAATATCAATTTCTACCTATAACAGGTCCCAAATCTTTCTTTACTTTGAAAACCCCAAACCTTAAAATCTAACTCATACTTTTGAATACTACAATACTAAAAAACTAGGGTTTCGACAACATTCCTTTCGATTTAATTGTAGTAACAAACAACTATACTTTTAAAATCGCCTTGCTTCTATCTCGCATCAACTAATACACTTCGATTTCAAAAACTATGACTGTCTTCTATCTATTTCGCATAACATAATGCCCCTTCAAATTCTCTGTTAGCAATGCCTTTGATATTTTAATCGGTTATGTTATTTATATTTAATCGATATCATTCCCCAAGTGTCGATACTTTTGGTAAGGTATCGATACTTTCGAGACGTTTTTCTTTTTTCATTTCTTTTAAATTCCTTAAGTACCGATACTATGGTACATATGCTTATAAACATATCGATATTTTAAACAATTCCAGTAGCACTTTACCAGTTTTCTCAAATTGAAACTGGTTTTGTCAAATTTCAACATGTTATATTGTCATGTATCGATACACGTGTCTAAGGTATCGATACTTTATAGGCGCTATTATTGAAATTCTTTTAAATTCCTAAAGTATCGATATTTTGGTACATATATTTATAAAAGTATCGATACAAATTTCAACCATTCCAGTAGTTCTTTATCAGTTTGTCAAATTAAAACTGGTTTTGTCAAATTTAAACATGTTATAGTCATGTATCGATACATGTGTCTAAGGTATTGATACTTTATAGGCATTATTATTGCAATTCTTTTAAATTCCTAAAGTATCGATACTTTGGTACATATAATTATAAACATATCGATACAAATTTCAACTATTCCAGTAGCTCTTTACCGGTTTTGTCAAATTTAAACTGGTTTTGTCAAATTTAAACATATTATATTGTCATGTATCGATAAATGTGTATAATGTATCAATACTTTATAGTCTCTATTATTGCAATTCTTTTAAATTCCTAAAGTATCAATACTTTGGTACATATACTTATAAAAGTATCAATACAAATTTCAATAATTTCGATAGCTCTTTACCGGTTTTGTCAAATTGAAATCGATTTTGTCAAATTTAAATTGGTTATATTGTCATGTATCGATACATGTGTCTAAGGTATCGATACTTTATAGTCGTTATTATTGCAATTCTTTTAAATTCCTAAAGTACCGATACTTTGGTACATATACTTTAAACGTATCAATACAAATTTCAACCATTCCAATAGATCTTTACCGGTTTTGTCAAATTTAAACCTATTATATTGTCATGTATCGATACATGTGTTTAAGGTATCAATACTTTATAGCCGATATTATTGCAATTCTTTTAAATTCCTAAAGTATCGATACTTTGATACATTTACTTATAAACGTGTCGATACAAATTTCAACAATTCTGGTAGCTCTTTACCGGTTTTGTCAAATTGAAACTGGTTTTATCAAATTTCAACCTGTTATATTGTCATGTATCGATATATGTGTGTAAGGTATCGATACTTTATAGTCTTTTTTATTGCAATTCTTTTAAATTACTAAAGCATTGCTATTTTTTATATATATACATATACATATAAAGATATCGATACATGTCTACTTTTAACCAGTTTTCTTCACTTTCTTATATATTACTATATATATATCGATACTACTGTACACGTTATCAATACCTACCGATAAGCAAAGTTTGTCATTTGCCAAATTTTTTAATATTTCTTCGTGTTTTTCACTTACAACATTATTATCAGTCAACATTTCCGGTAGCACTTAACCGATTTTGTTAAATATCTTATTGATTTCCAGTCACGTCGTTTCTTAGTAGTATATTAGTTCGTCTTTCCTTAGACATTCTCATTGGATCACACATAATTTAGGTGAAGGCAATACAGTTAAAAATACATGAAGAGTTTTGATCTGATTTAATTTTATAAAATCATTTTCTCAAATTTGGATTTTAGAATGTCAGTGCGTGTTTTGTGAAGGAAATCACAGTTGGGGCGGAGTTGGATTTAAATTTAAAATATTCCCAGCTCGATCATACCTAGATAATGACTATAACGTTCTTCTTTATATATTTCAAGATAACTATTATAATGTTTATTTTCTTAATATCTTACCGAACGAAAATAGTAAATATTATTTACATCAGGTCAATATAGTTTTCATCTAAAAAATTGGGGCAAATGGAACATCACCCAATGTTAAGATGACGTTGAAAACCTTCAGTTTTTCACCCTCAACAAAATCCTGATATCCTTAAAAAACTTCCCACATGAATTTTATTTTTTTAAATTATTGTATTATTATATCGTCTTGTAGTGATTTTAAAATTCATGGTTTAAGTCTTGTTGATGTAATCATCTGCGGCACTAAAAGAACATTCTGCGTCGTTGTTTTTGGATAAGAAATACGTAAACCATTGTTTAACATTTATATTTAAGCCTTATAAAATTCTAATTCCGAAATTATTTTTGTACAGCTAGTAAGTCCGGGGGCGTGGCTATGCGATTTAACCCTCGAACGATACGAGGTCAGGGAGAAGAAGATGACAAAGAAGGTATCAAAATAAGTAGAATTGTACTTTCGCTGAAATCACCGTTATTGTTTTTTCGAATTTTTTCTCTGATCGAATCTATGTACGATATCAATGTCATATATAGTTGTTCAAATTCGTTCATGATTTATACAAATGGTTAATTCAAACATCGAGTCTTAAGTTTGACAATCGTATTTTAAACAGTGTATGCTCGTTTTTCGAGTTTAGTGGGCGTTTTTATCTGAACTTGAAGTGGTTAAAATGTAACGTTTGCAGAGACCAAGAGGATTGAAGGCAATGAGAAATACTAATATGGAATCGGACTCCGAATAAGAAGACAGGAGGAGCGGTTTAGGCGTCGGGATCGAGTATCGGAATATGATGCTATGATGAAAACGTCGAAGCCAAGTTGGCCTTTATGTTAAAGATGATAAGAAGGATTTAAAGTCGTGTAAATGAGGATCCTTTTCATCAAATTAAAAAGTCAAAATCAAATTTTATTTCCGACGTTTTACTTTTACTTATGGTAGACTCATTTATTTTTCGATTTTATTCAATAATTTCAAAATTAGAATAAAGTTAAAATAATTTAAATTTAAAATATTTTTTATTTAATTACAACACAAAATATCTTTCTAACACAAAATATTACAACACATATATTAATTGGTACTTACACTTTTTTTTATTTAATTATGTATTTGAATTTAACTTTTTAAATCAAATTGGTACATGAACAAAAATATTATGTTCAAGTAACTAATTGGACCAAAAAATCATATACCAAATTGAACATTGAAATTAAATCCATACATCTCATTGGATAAAAAAATTGGATATCAAATTAGATCTTGAAGTTAAATTTAAATACGAAAGTGTATATTTATTAAAAAGAAATTAAAGATAAAAAATGATTCTATTTATGTATTAGTACATACAATTTATGTTTAAACTTACTGAACATGGAAATTTAGATGTTATCTTAATTTATTTGAATAATGGGAAACCCCTTCCAAATATATTTCCAAAATGCAATCTTCTAGAAGTAGAAAATGAAACCAAATGAAGAACGTGCATGGAAAATTCATGGGGAAATTTGAACTTAAAATAAACCATGATTTTTGAAATGGTCTATGTCCAAGAAAAATAAGCACAAACATTAAAATTCTCTTATCAACTGACAGGATTTGGACTGATTGAAAAAATTTTCTGTCGAAAAATATAAAAATTTTAAAAATACAAAATTGGGTTGTACTTGAATTTTTTTGAAGAGTATGGTTATATCCTTTGTTAAATAAGTCCGTTATTTTATGTAATAAATAAAAATTTTACACGTTACAAATTAAATCTAGAAATTATATAAACATAAATATTTTTATCTAATTACCAGCTTGTTTAAATGAACAATTCTATGTTCATGTGTTTTTAAAACGTTTATTCGTTTCACTGATTTAGAATTAGACTAACACTGACTAAATTAATATAATAATTTTATCATATAATTCGTCGTTTAAAGCATTTATAAAGATGAATCGTCATCATCACAGACATCCACAACTATAATTTTATTGAATAATACTAATGTCATTGGGATTGAAAGTCAAATTTCATGAAACATGGGGCCTTCGTTTTTCATTTTTTAAATACATAATAAACTAATTAAGCACTAAATTAAATTATCTAATGTCCCCAAGCAAGAAAGGGAAGCAATGGTGGCCTATCCAATGGGCGGAAATGTTTGTCTTTTTTAAACACTTTGGTAAGAAGGCAAAGACAAGGTTTACGACGGTTCAAATTCAGAAAATTCAACATCCCTTGTGAAGGCAAAGACAAGGTTTACGACGGTTCAAATTCAGAAAATTTAATTATAATAGATTGAATTATAATTTTTTAAGACTGAACACATAATTTTATCATTCATAATAATTATATTTAATAAAATTAAGGGAGTTCAAAACTCTAATTTATGTTTGACTATATGAATAAACTTGAGCAAGTTTGTGGTTTAAGGTTAGAATGTATTTAGAGTTGTAGATTTGACTTTTTTTATGTGGGGTCGAATTAGGGTTTTAATACATTATATATACAAAAATTGAGATGTAGTCTATCAGATTATACAACAACTAAAATGAAAACTAGCTAGTAAGATCACACATGATTTATATTAGTTGGAACCCGAACCCAAACCTGGATGCCCAAGGATCTAGGGTATCCACATTTGTAATCGACTGACACTACAAATTTTTAGGGATAATAATACATTTTTTCTTTTACTATTGAGATCACTCGATCTATATGAAATTAATTGATCATGTTCAAACAATAATAAATTTTGTATGTCGGATAAATGGTTAAAGTTGTTTTTTATTAAACTTAGACTACTAACAACATTATAAAGAGGGGCTAAATTTCATCAAGTAGAGAGTTTAGACCTAAATTTGAGGGTAGTAAAGTGACTAAAACAGCAATTTGACATTTTTTTCACTCGGTAGTGTGGTTTTGAAACAATGATCAATGAAATAGAAGGGTTGCCGGTACTATACGTGGACATATTATACGAACGTACATTTATAACAAACGGTTTTCTGTATTTGTATTCAAATACGCGTGGAATACTTAAAGGAAGAATCCTGGCAGGTAGGGCACCTTGAGATTGCCACAAACTGTAATAGAGATTTTATGGTTACTGTAAGAAGATAACACGTTTACAGCAAATGCATGATGAGATTTTATGCCATGCAACTTTCGTGACATCCAAAAAACAGGCAGACATGATGATGGAATCCCCCAAACCATATATATAGAGAGAGAGGATTATGCGTAGGTTTTTATCTTAAAATTCAGATTGATTTTCAATGGGTAAATTTTTTTCTAAACTTGATTAAAGGGTGAAGAGATGTTATATTTAGATGGTATTTGGGTGAGAGAAAACTCAACTTAACCCGACTTAGGATCATTCTTATGTACATATGCACTAAGCCCTCATAAGGGTCAAGAGCATTCATTATTTTAGAAAATTAATTAAATTTAACTTAATATGATAAGGAAAAAAGGGAAAAAATTGCACACCCATTATTTAAAAAAAATAAAAATAAAAATTTTGGATATCATACTTAAATTTCTAAATTTGTCACTACTTTTGTATATATATAATCTTGTAGTTGAAGTGTTGCATTCAGAGATATTTAAAGATTAAAGAGTGTAAAACATCAACATCATAGATTAATTTAAGCTAACCTTGCTTGACTTGAATCCAACACAAGTCATTGTAATCCGTTTTGTTTATCTACATAAACCCTAATATTTAATTAACAGATACAAAAGCATGTGAATATATAATATCATATCTTTCTTTCACAGGGCTTAAACTTGATTCCACGTTCAATATGGGTCAACGACGCTTTGATTCAGTCCTCGAGTAACCTTTATGTCAGCATGAGATAAATCAGCTAAACTCGGAAGTCGGAACACCAATCTCGCCGCCATTGATGAACTCATAAGACAACTCTTAGCTAAACTGTTGTTGATGATAAGCATAGACCAGAACACAGTCCGTATCTCCAACATATCCATTACCCGCGGAATCCGACACGGCGGATTCTTCTTGGGATGCGACGAAGACGATGTTGTTGTCCAGATTCGGACATGACGGGTGAGAATTAAACCGCATGACCGGGTCTAAAGGCAAGCTTTGAGAGGTACTATTGACAGAGAATCCATAGCCAACACCAGCAGCAGCATCGGTGAAACTGAAACCGCCATTGTTGTCGGTATTAAAGCTTGTCGTTTTTCCGGCGAGTAGCTTCTTCTTCAACTTGGTGTTCCAGTAGTTCTTCACATCGTTGTCGGTTCTTCCGGGGAGTTGGGATGCTATGAGAGACCACCTAAAACCAATCACAAGTTGAGTTTTTTTTTTATTGGACCAAAACATGATTTTATGTTTAGTGAGTTCATAAAGTTTTAAAGGGTAAAATTTTAAAATTTAACTAAACGTAAACGTATTATTAATAAATATATGTAAAAATACATCTAAATCATATGAAAACTTAAAATTTTCATGATGGTGACGAACCTCTTTTATCTATCCTTGATTATCCTGAACAAAACAAAGACATGAACAAGACAACAACTTGCCTGCTTCCCATTTGAGTATAGAGACTGCATATAATGTCGTCTTCCTCCTGGGTAAACCCTCCATGTTTAATGTCTGGTCTGAGATAATTAAGCCAGCGCAGGCGGCAACTCTTGCCACATCTCTTTAGGCCTTAAAAAAAAAAGGGAACCCAAGATCATGGAACTTGGTAATAATATCAACAAAGAAGCTGTCAGGAAACCCTAGCTTTAAGGGACGAAAAAGAGGGTTGATTAGGTACCAGCTTTAAGGGGCAAAGAGATCCAGTTACCACCAGTGCCATGGGTCTGAACATAGCTTTTGAGAGCGGCGTCTTCTTCAGGAGACCAAGGCCCTCTCTTCACGTTTGTTTTGTCGCAGCATGGAGCGCTACCCATGTCTGTCTGCTAATCAAAAAGAGACACTCATTTAACACTCGAGAGATCACAGAAAAAAAAAGTAGCAAAAGAGAAACAGTGGGCACTCTTGGTGAAAAAATTTGGGGTGGGGAAGGGGGGGGGGGGTGTTAAGGTTGGTTGGCTCCTTTAAGGGCAAACGACATGACTTTGCAAGACTATCTTTTTTGTTCAAATTTGGTTCTGATCCCTTCACTTTGCTCAAATTTCGAATTTAGTTTTTTATTACCCTTTTGATTCATCACGTTGGCATGGATGTTTTTAAGAAATTCACATCAATACTTTAACTAAAACAATTGATGGTGTTGAATATCTGGATTAACTAATTTCATTACAAAAATAATGAATTAAATACTATCAAAGTAAAATATAGGGACTAAAATTATAATTTCACATTTGTTCATTTTTTATTGGTTTAATTTTGGCCAGAGAGAAGTCAGGATGAAAAGGTAAACATAAATAAGAATAAAATGATGGTAATAGCCTAATTATTAAATCGTCAATTTAAAATAAAAATAAAGAGGTCAAGACTTAATTTATTTAATTTTGAAATCAAAAGAGACCTAAAAAGTATTTAAACAAAAAAAATGGTAGGTCAAGGCTCAATTTGCCTACTTTCACTTAGGAGGGATCTAAAAACAATTGTACCCCAAAAAATGGGGATATGGGATCTAATTCACCTTGTTTCAAAACTAAGAGGCTGTTTGTTTACCTCTTAATTGAATCATTCAGATCTGAATGCTGAATCAGACCGATTCAGCGCGTTTGATTCCCATAATTTCTTCTCTCTGAATGATTTGGAATTGCTGACCGATTCAGAGTCTAAAATTACGCTTAATCATTCAGACGCACGCTAATACCCTTTTTCTCCCTCTCTCTTTATCGTTTACCTTCGCTCATGAGCAACATCTAATCTTCCCACTCCTTCTCGAGGTAATCTGAACTATGCTTTCCTTTTGGACTTTGTTTTTAATCGTCTCAGTTATTGGTTTTTCCCTCTTCTTCCTTTATGAAATTTGCTGGAGCTGAATTTTCCATTGTTTGATATATTTCTTTGGCTACTCTGTTTGACCCTTTCCCTCTTTTCTTTTTAGGGATTTGGTTTAGTCCTTGTTTTGACAATCCCTTTGTTTGCCGCTGGTTCTCAACAATCTTGTTTCTAAGGTAATGTTCTCTTTAGTTCATTTTTTTCTTTGATGAAGCCTTTTTAATTTTTATATCTTATGTCCTTAAAGAACATGTTACCTTTGTCGACTGTTTCTATGGTTGTGTTCAGAAATTTAGTGAAGGGTTTTGATTTAAGTTTTTATTTTTTGATACTTGGAAATGGGTTTGATGAATTTGGGATCTCTCTATTTGTATCAATGCTTAGTTTTGATGAATTGTCGGGTTTTTTATCATGCATATTGGAATAAATTCCGGCAGTAGCAAGAAAATCCATTTTTTTAAAAAAACTTCGGTAACTGAAATAATCCGCCCATGTTATATCCCTTCGCTTTGATTGCTTTAGACAAATGATTTTGATCTGGTCAGTTATTTATTAGTAAGTCAGTTTACATGAAAAATTCGACTGAACTGACTGATTAACTAATAACATTACAAAAATAACTGGTTAAATAATAATTGAATTAAAATATAGGGATGGCAGGTCCCAGTCAACGTTCACATATGTTGACTGTTCGACATCTGATTCATTAATAATCCTTTTTAGCCATTGATTCTCACTAATTTGGACCGAATTTTGTAAAGGGCAATTCTCTAGTTAAGGTTATTTTATTTATAATTATTAAGATTCGAATTTTTAATTTTATTTAAGAAATTTAATATCTTGTCTCACTAAATCAATTTATTTAGAGATAGTTATATTTTCAATTAGGGGTAGTTATGAGTAAAAGCTCATATTCGACTCGACTTGATAATTTTTTTGTGAAAAGCTACACTTGACCAGAATGATCCGACATAAATATATATTTTTCATTTTTATTAGGTAAAATAAGGATTCAATTGAAAAAATACAGAGAGAAGTATTATAGCGATTTTCCATATATATATATATATATATATATATATATATATATATATATATATATAAATGTCAATTATACTATTATTTTTTGATTGATTCAAATCAAATATTTCTACGCTAAATCTAAACTCGATCCGATCTCATCCTTTAAGAACAGATCCAACCTAAAACTAAATTAGGATAAAAAACCGATCTTATAAAATTAAATTGGATAAAAAATGGTGGAAATGTTCACTTGTCTTCTCTATCCTGCTCGAAGGAGTAACTTAATTAGGAATTAATGTGTAGAAAAGAATGGTTAATTGTGGGAATTTTACCACAATGCATCTTTGATTGCAACCCAATGGTAAAAAGAGAGAATTTTACCATAATGTTATTGTGTATAATGCATGATTATTTTAGCACAATTGAAATAGACCTGATGAGCTTTTACTCGATTTAAACCTAATAATGTGATTGAGATTTACATTTACTACTTCTCTCTTTCAGCTTCTATGAGAAAAAAGAAGTATATTCCCCACTATTGATGATAGTTTTGTAGAAACCTCTATAGCAAAAAGCAGTAGGTGCGGCAAACTCTATAATAGCTAGCTAGGGTTTTGTTATTTAATTGACTTTCTAGCTGGCTGATTCCCTATATTTTTCAAGCTTAATTTTTTATATTTGATTTATTATAGATTAATTTAGGCCGGATATTACAAAGACTTTTTTTTTTTTGGATAAGTATGTGTGTATTTATACAAGAAGCAGATAACTTACTACAAACAAACAGATATCCAACAAAAACAGGACACCCTACAATGAGCAGCCTTAGCTCTCACAAAACTCTCAATTTACACTATCCCTCCCTTCAATTTTCCTATATATAAGCTTAACTCGAATAATATTACAAATAATATCAAAGATAACAAGATGATCTCTAGACACACCATGAAATTGCTTGACATTTCTCTCTTCCCAAACACAATATATTAGAGTATTTTGAGCTACCTTAAGGATAAAGGAAATCAACGACTTACCCTTAAGGGGTGTTTGGTTCAAGGATTGAGGGATTTTCATGTTTGGTTGGCCGTGAATCTCATTCCCGGTAATGTTTTATTATCAATAGTAGATTTTTGGGGTATATTACCGGGAATGCCATTACCTCCCTTCCCTTAGGTATTGTAACATTACCGGTGTTTTGAACTAAAATGCCCTTAAATTTTTATTTTTTTTCAAAAATATCCTTCTTCTGTCATTGAATAATAAAAATTCTACGAAGGTTAAATTACAAATTTATCCTTAAATTATTTTAGATTTACAAAAAAAGTCTATAATTAAAATTTTACATGAAGTTAAGGGATTACTTTTTTTTACCCTTTCATTAAATCTTTTTTATATTTTAAATTTTGTAAAAAAATATATAAATATTATAAATTTAATTTTCTAAAGAAAATATATAAATATTTTACAATTTATAATATTATACAAATATATAATAAGGATAATTTTGTCAAATATACATTCCAATAATATTTTATTCATTTAACCAAACACAGTAATCTTACATTCCTGCTAAATCAACTAAACACAAAATACAACATTCCCAGTAATCCTATTCCCGGGTAATCTTTTATTCCCACTGGTAATCTTATATTCCATGAACCAAACGCACCCTTAAGGTGACAGTAGCCCAAACAAACTCCTCCTCCCAACTTATTACCGCCCTACGAAGATTACATCGAGCTAGAATAGCCTCCCAAATGCCCCTGTAAAAAACACACTAAAAAAACAAGTAGTTTCGAGTTTCAAGGCCACTACAAAACACACACTTGTCATCAATCGCAACTCACATTTGCAACAATTTATCCTTGGTGGGAAGCCACCCATGAATGGCCATCCACCCAATGATAGCATACTTGGGGATATGAAGAGGGAACCATAAAGTCTTCTGCCACGCAACCTTCTCACCCTCAAGCCGAATTGAGGATCAAATCCACCTAGTGCTAATGTCGCAGACATCAACAACAGGGAAAAGAGAGCCCAAGCTTCCTCCTTAAGATCCAATATCTTCTGCAAAATACAACTAGTGCAAGGCTTACTATTAACTTGCCAAAAATTGACCCCCCCTAAACACATAAGTTTTGACCAACGTCACCAATTATGAACCATCATCAGCCAGAATTTTCCGAATAAGGAAAAGAATACAAGCTCTGTTTCAACTTTTGGTGTCCTTCAATCCTAGGCCACCTTCCGACTTCAACGAACAAAGTTGTTTTAAACTAACTTTGGCACCTGTGGCACCCGAATCTGTTCCTTTCCAAAAGTACCTAGAACACAATTAATCGAACCTCTTAACGCCATATTAAGACAACCAATTTTCGGCATCAATAATTCATTATACTTAACATGAATAATTGGTCAAAATTTGAACTATTAAACTTATTTAAGAGACGTAATGTCATATCTTACTAGACTAATTAGTAGTTGGTGGGAATAAGGATGAGCATCGGTTGGATCAGTTTGAGTTTTTAGTAAATTCTAATTTGACTCAAGCATTCTAACTCTTCCACCTGTCACTCAACCCGACCCTGTTTAGAGAGAATACACTCAACCCAAAATCTAATATGATTTTAAGGAAAAATCATACTCGATTGACCGAATATGTACACATACATACATACACACACGCACGCACACAAAATTGAAAAAAATAGTGAGAGATGGATATTAATGTTATTATTTCTAAATATATTATTGTCGTGGGTCGTCTCGAGTTAGGCATTTTTCACCTTAAGCACGTACTAGATCTGACTGCATCTTATAAAAAATTTGAATTGACCTAACTTGAACATAAGTTAAAAAAAATGATTTTATAAGATCCTATCTGTCAAGGGAGAAGCTGTATTTTTTTCCCAGGGAGGTGAAATTGAATTGTAATTTTTTATGAGAGCTAAAATATAATTTTATAATTGTATTAACTTTTAATTTGATTGTTTTTAACTACAAAAATAGGGAGAAAAAAATGAAATTTTGAAGGGACTTTTGCACGATTTTATTATTTTAGGAGAGCCAAAACACATGTCATCTCCTAATTTCGTCATTATTAACTGTGTGACGAAATAACATTAAATAAATTATATATTAAGTGATTGAAAGTTATCTTTAAATATATATTATTTTGTATTTATCCTAAATTAATTATAAAAAAAAGTGAACTTATATTCTAGATACTTTTAGTATATATTGATATTAAGTCTCGATTCGATCTCAAGCAATCTCTTACCCTTGTCTTCCCTAACTTCGCCAGAAAGTTGCAATCATATATAAATATTAATCTAGAATCAATATTGAATTTCGTACGAATTTATTTAATATTATTTTTAAATTTCAAATTTCTAAAAAATATAAAGCTCCATTTTAGCTTATTAAAGTTTGAAGCTTCAAATTTGGGTTTAGGTTGTACCTCGATAGGGCTTTGGATTAAATGGATTTATTGAGTCATGTTTAAATATTTTTTGCATAATAAATAATTTAGTCCATTTTTATTTTTCAAAGTATATTATATTTTCTTTAATATTAGGTTGGACCTCATTAGGGCCTTGGATTAAATGGATTTATTGAGTATATTATAATATAAAGTTTCTTTAATATTATTTTTATATTATATTTTCTTTCTAAAAAAATAATCTTTTATCCTACTAAAATTATCACATGTGATTTTAAATGGTCAATTTTTTTTTTAAAAAATTGACTTCTTTTCATTAAAAAATTATTAAATATAAAGTAGATTCACCACACCAACATATTATTTTTAGGATAGACACAAGACTCAAACATGACAAGTTTTGATTCGAATCCATTAGGCCAGGTCTGTTGTGCTTTTTAGAAAATAAATTTAGGTCGAGTTATAATTTGAGTTTGTGTTGAAAAATATTCGATCTAGCTCGACCCGAAAAATCATATAATTATACGTTATATATTTATGAATAATTGCAATAATAGTCATATCTATATAATTTTTCCAATTAGATCCTTATTTTATCAAATAAAATTATTGTTTTTTTTATAAATATGTATGTGATAGGTCAAATTGGATCAGATTCAGGTTTTATCTCAAAAGACAGGTTGGGTATTGGGTCGGGTGAAGTCACCCTAAACCTAGGTCGGATTAGGTTTTGGGTGAATAGTGTACATATTTCAGGATGGGTATGGTTGGTCGGAAACCTCGTCCAACTAGGATGGACACGAGACCCGAACCCGACGAGTTCCAACCTAACTCGTTGGGTCAGGGTTTTCCTTAAAAAATTCAAGTTTGAGTCGAGTGGGGTCGTATTTTTTAGAAGATAATTTCAGTTCAGATTTTGGGTGAAAAATATTTGATTTGACCTAAAAATAATATAATTATACCTTATATATTTAGGGATAATTATAATAATACTTCTCTTCATATTATGTTTTTTCAATTTGTAGAAATAGAATTCTCAAAAAAAAAAGTTTTTATTTCACTTCAGAAATTGTGAGAATACAATAGGGATATTTATATTATCAAGAGTTCTAGATAGACTAAAGGTTATTTTATTTACAAAGTAGGATTCTAGAGTTAATGTTAAAATAGGACACTAATAGTTATCTTACCTACAAAGTAGGATTCTAGAGTTAGTGTTAAAGTATGACATTAATCTAAACACAACATAACTCACATTCTCCCCCAAGTTGGGGAGTAGATATTATAGAGACCCAGCATATATGTAATCTCATCGAAACTGATCCTTGGAAGCGCCTTAGTCAAGACATTGGCTAGTTGATCTTTTGAAGAGACATAGTTTAGCTTTACTGTTTCGTCATTTACCTTCTCAGCAAGGAAGTGTCTATCAATTTACACATGTTTGGTTCTGTCGTGATGTACTGGATTTTTAGCAATACTTATGGCCGACTTACTATCACTCTGAAGTTCAAAATAGGTTCTTTTGGAAACTTCTAGCTTAGTTAGGAGTCTTTATAACCAAATACCTTCACATATTCCAAGTCATATCACTTGATATTCAGCTTCATCATTACTCTTAGAAACTACGACTTGTTTCTTGCTTCTCCAAGTCACCAAGTTTCCCCATACAAACGAACAATAACCAGAAGTTGATATCAAATTTGTTAATTCTCTAGCCCAGCTTAAATATGAGAACACCTTGATTGTTCTATCTTCATATTTTCTAAAAATTAACTAATGCCCTGGTGTCATCTTTAGGTACCTCAAAATTTGATGTACTTCCTTTAAATGTTCTTCTCTAGGATCATTAATGTACTAACTTACAATACTAACAAAAAAGGCTATATCAGGTCCAGTAAATGACAAATAGATGAGTTTACCTACTAATCTTTGGTATTGTTCTTTATTTATTTGACTTCCATATTTCTTTAACTTCAGATTTGCTTCCATGGGAGTTTTTGAAGGATTGCAACCAGTAAACCCAGTTTCAGAGAGTATGCCGAAAATGTACTTTATTTAGTTTATGACAATCACTTCTTTCGATCTTGCCACTTCCATGTCATTGGTTTCAAATTCTCTTGCTAGCAATGCTTTCAATTTCTTGATTTCTTCTGAGTCATCACCTGTGATGATGATGTCATCGATATAGACAATTAAGATTTTATTTTTCTTATTTGGAGTGATCTTTACAAATAGAGTGTGATCAGATTGATATTGCTTATTGTTGTCTTGCAAAAGTACCTACGTGAATCTATCGAACCAAGCCCGAGGAGATTATTTCAATCAATATATTGACATCAACAACTTGTATACTTGCTGATATTTTGATTGCATACGTACCCCCGGTGGAATTTTCTTATAAACCTCCTCTTCATGATTTCCATTGATGAATACATTCTTGACATCAAGTTGATGAAGTATCCAATCCTTATTAACTACTAAGGATAGAAGTACTCTTACAGTGTTGAGTTTCGCCACCGGAGAAAAAGTTTCTTGATAGTCTACACCATGAGTTTAAGTGAACCCTTTTACCACAAGTCTAGCCTTATACTGCTAAATACTGCCACCTGCCTTATATTTGACTGTAAAGATATATTTGCATCCAACTGCTTTCTTGTCTATAAAAAGGTCATCAATAACCCATGTTTTGTTGATTTCAAAAGTCAAAAGTTCTTATTCTATCACATTCTTTAATTCGAGACTTTTTAAAGATTCTTCTATGGTATTTGGAATATGGATACTATCAATCTTAGTTGTAAATATCTTAAAACCAGGAATTAGTTTACCATAAGCAACAAATTCATTAATAGGATGAGTTGTACACCTTTTTACTCCAACTCTTTGAGCAATCAGTAACTCAATAGTATCAACCAAAACATTCAAATTACTCTGATCACCTTCTTCACTTTCCAAGGAATTTAAGCCTGGTTCGGGCTCTTGACAATGCTTCAGCGGTGTGAGGACAAGTAAGGTGTGTTTGGGTCATCTTTTGTAGGTAAGAAGATCGGTCTGGGAAATAAATGAAGATATAGATGGGTTTGGTGTTTGAGTCGATTTAATTGGATTAATGATTTGGTGTAGGTTTTTAGTATAAATTATGGTGGTGGTATTAGGTGGTGTTTGAGTGATTAATTCAGGCAATGTATGAGTTTTAGTAGGTTCAATATCAGGTATAGTGGTGGTATTTGAGTGATTGTTTCATGAAATGACTGAGTTTTAGTAGGTTCAGCTGGAGATAGGTTGATGGGTAGTTCAATATTAATTAGAAAGAGCTTAAATTCACACCCACTCTCCCCCTGGATTTCAGATTTAGAGAAAAAATGCTTATGTTCAAGGAAGGTAACATTCATTGAAGTAAACAATTTCTTGGTAGTAGGCGAGTAACACCGATTACCCTTTTGAAGAGAGGAGTACCCAACAAAGAGACATCGAACTGCCCGAGGATCAAGTTTAAACTTAGTGTGGGTATAATCATGAACAAAAATAGAACAACCAAATACACCAAGAGTAACAACAGTAGTGAACGATTTAAAATGAAGGAAAAATTGAGAAAGAACATCCCGAGGACATTTAAATCCAAGAACCTTACTGGGCATGTTATTAATGAGATAAGTTGCAATTAAGAGAGCATCACCCAAAAGGTACTTAGGAACACGAGTAGAAAAAAGAAGGGCTCGGGTTACCTAAAAAAGATAGAATTTTATGTTCACCGACCCCATTTTATTGGGGTGTATCAATACAAAAAATGAGATGAACAATTCCATTTTCCTAAAAGAAAGGCCCTAACAAAATAGAAAAATATCCACTATCATTATTAGACTTAAGAATACCAATAGAGCTTTGAAATTGGGTCTCAATCATTTTATAGAAGCATTTAAAAATGCCCTAAGCCTCAGGTTTATCCCGCATGAGAAAATTCCATGTGGTATGAGAGCGGTCATCGATAAAAAAACCAACGAACCCCCTTTAAGCCTTTTACACGAGATAAACCCCAAATATCATTGTGTATCATTAAAAAAGGCTTGGAAGAACGACTAGGAGAATGAGGATATGTATTGCAAATGTGTTTGACAAGATAATAAATATCACAAGAAAAAGATATAGGGTTTTTATGAACGAACAATTTAGGAAACAACTTTGCAAGATAAGCAAAATAGGGTGGCCTAACCTAAAATGCCATAAAACAATTTAAATAGACACATCATTAGGAGATGGAAATATGGAAAATAATGAGGACATAATAGTAGAGGGCACATATTTTTTAACCAGACGAGGGGCTTTAAGAATATAGACTCCATCACAATGTTTAGCATTGCCAATCACCATCCCCGATCTCAAATCCTAAAATTCATAAATATTGGTTTTAATCCAGTAAATACAACCTAAATTCGTAGACAATTTACTAACCAAAAGGATATTGTAAGCCAAATTCGGAACATAAAAGACATTAGATAAAATAATGTGGTGATTAATCCGGATGAAGCCACTGCTCGCGATAGATGAAAGTGAACCATCAATCGTGCTAGCACTACAGGAAGAAACCACCTTGATAAAATTTTAAAATATAGTGAAATTGCCCGTCATATGATCATTAGCGCCTAAGTCAACAGTCCATGAAACAAAACTCGAAGAAAATTGAGCCAAAATTGAGCCAAAGTTATGAATGAGTTAAGGAACAAAAAAATCCCTTTAGTAAAGGTACTGTGGAAGAACCATTGCGTTGAAGAAACAACTTGGGAAACCGATGAGAACATGCAGGTTCAGTGTCCTCACTTTTTCTATCCAAATAAATTTCAAGGACAAAATTTCTTTCTAGGAGGGGAGAGTTGTAACGCCCTAAATCCCGGGTTAAGAGTTTTAGGTTAACCTGAGTGAGCATCGGAATAAATCCATTATAATTGTAGGAATTCTTGGACACAAAGAGCTTTGGTTTGGGCTTGACTTGGGCTCAATGGATAAAGAAAATGGCATTTTTATGCTATGACCAAAGTTAGGAGGACCAAGGAGGAGGTTTTACCATCATTAGTTTAAAAAGATGGTTTTCATTAAAATTTGGTGATCTTATGTTGTCCCTTATGTCTTTTTCCTCACACTCCTTTGTCTTCTTCGTTCTCATTCATCTTCTTTTTTTCCTCTTCAAAGAGCAAGAAAAGTTTAGAACTTGGTGGATTTACAACCCTAGTATGTCAGTTTGAAGGAAATAATCTCAATTCTCAAGTCTAGAGCTTCAATTCAAGCCCTCAATCTCTTTATTTCTTAAAGATAGCAAAAAGTGGGTTTAGTTGGGGTTTTAGAAACCTAAGTGAAACCAGCTTGTTTTTAAAAGGATTCATACCTCTAGAAACATTTTAAATTATTTACTAAGCTTTCCAACAACGTTACTAACCCTTATATTGATTTCTTTCTTAGTGAGATAAGTTGGGGAAAGTTCTAAGGCAAGGGGAAATGAGAAACTCACTTTTGGTTGAGCCTTTGGGAGTTCTTAGCAATTTAGGATCAAAGGTTACACCCTTATAACTAATCTCTACCATATGTAAATCATTTAGGTCAAGGTAAAAATAGTGTTTTAAAAAAGGGGTATCGATACTCATTTAGGGAGTATCTATACTGCAGGTCCGGTTTCAATACCCACATGGTGGTATCGATATTAGGAACACAAATCAGATTCCAGAATATAATTTTGGTATCGGTACTCAAGGGAGTATCGATACATAGGGTAGAGTATCGATACTCCCAGTAGGGGCATCAATACTGAGGTATTTTACAAAACATCTATCCTAATTTTGGTATCGATGCCCCAACACTAGAGTATCAATATTGCCTTTCCCTATCAGTGTACAATAGTCAACATGTATTAATACCAATAGGTGGGTATTGATACTCATAGTTCAAAATCGATACTTGAGAGTCAGTATCGGTACTAGCGGACAATTTTGGATATATAATATAATGATGAAGGGATTAGAATTGAGGGACCCAATAACATCAAAATACCAACAGACAAAACTACAAGTGAGAATAGTAATTAATATAAGAACGGTTAAAAATAGTAACAACTATGGTTATATAAAACTAGCCTTGCTTAACACTCGAGCAATAGGCAGGACACCCGAGTCTCTTTAGCAGAACACAACAGTCAGTGGATATCCAGTTAGTGCTAAGGCACTTCAGCAGTCGATTGGGAGCAGATGCTTCAAGACTCGACGGAGTAAGTTGGCGGGTGTAATTTTCTGATGTAGCTCCAGGTCTCACCTAAATACCCGAGGGTATTTCAAAAAGGCTAGATATGTGAGCTCCGAGATGCAGAATCCTCAGCTACACCATGATGCCTACTTCAACATTTTAGATCATTATTATCATGTCTTCAAACCTATTACCCTTGCACTCTCATCTAGTGAATACATGTATACATTACAATTATTAGTGTGACATTAAGCTCGTGACCTTAACGTATGAAATGTATTTCGTGTACATGTTTATAGGTGACCAGTTCAGGAGCATTATCATCACCAGATATTCCAGGACAACTAAGGCACCAAAGTATGTTTGTTTTACTTAGAGGGCATGCACCATTGTAGACCCTTATGTATTCAGATATAAATCTATTTTGGTTTTAAACTCAGTGTATTTATTCTGGATGATTTGATAGCTCCCCATATTTTGTAAACTTAAATTATGATGTTTTACTTTATTTTATTTGAGATGGATTTTACGAAATGTTTTACAGATGTCTTAAAAGAAATTTTTGGGTTAGCCATTTCGGTGGTCCTATGTGATATCGTAATCCATAGATCTTCGGGTCACATTGGATTAAGGTGTTAGAGTTTTGATTTGTCTATATTTTCCAGCCATTCTTATACATAAGGGCGAGATTCATATCTGTCGAGCTCCTAATCCCAAGACCCTCATCTGATTTCGACCTGCAAACAGTCTCCCACTTTACTAGATGGTTATGGAAATATTCAGTACCTCCACGTCATAGGAAATTACAGTTCAGTCTATCAAGCTTGTTTTGAATAATCTTTGGAAGTGTGGTTGTCTGCATGATGTGCACTGGTAACGCTATCGTGACTAATTGAATTAAAGTTCTTCTGCCAGTTATTGATAAAACCTTACTTTTCCATCCGACCATTCTTTTCATTACTTTTTCCACTAATGGGTCGTATGTGTTTGTAAACGCCCTCTTGTGAGTGATAGGCACTCCCAAGTAAGATCCAAGGTTCTCGGATCTGCTAATGTTGCTTAACTGGCTAAGATAATTAGTTGTTTCAGCTTTCAGATTGGTAAAAATGAGCATGCTCGTTTTTTGGATATTTACTTCCAGTCTCGAAGCCTGGCTAATTTGTTCGGCTGTAACTTCGACAAACAACAATAAATTGTCTGTAAAAAATAAATGATTAGTATTAGTTCCTCATATAAAGAGTTATATAGGTTTCCAAAGTTTATTATGGACCATTTCTAATATCATGTGGAATAAATGCTCCAGGACTAGAATAAGGAGATAAGGGGATAGAGGATCTCCTTGTCGGAGGCCTTGCTGTGGATGAAAGCTTTTTCTTTTTTTCCTCGTTCCACAGAGTTTCAATTGTACTATTCTTAATGCAGAACATGATGATGGAAATCATTTCCTCTGGGAGACTAAACTCGGCGAGAGTTTCTTCCAAAATATTCCAATTCACTTTATCATAAGCTTTCTGTATATCTATCTTAGAAATCGCGGCCCCTTTCCTTCCTTTAAAATTTGAAAAAGTATAGACGACTTCTTTGACAACGAGGATGATATCTTATGTGCTCCTTCCGGGTAAGAAACTGTTCTGGAACAGACCCACCAACTATTAAAGAACCGGATCTTATAGGAGTTATTAAGGAGACTAATGGGTCGAAAAAGGTAAATTATATCCTCATTTTCAGTTTTAGGAATCAACACTTGGTACACCTTCAACAATTCCGCATCAATTATACCTATTCTCAAAGCATCACTAAGTTTAAGATTGTATCCCCCATTATATCCCAGCTCTGTTTGTAAATAATGGTCTGGATTCTGTCAGGTCCTGACGCTTTTAATTTTTTTTTTTTATAGAAAAGAGGGTCATTGTAACCTCATCCTTAGTAACATCACTAGCGATTTTTAGTCTCTCTGCAGGCATAATTTGGGTTCTGAACATAGAGTAATGACCTCCCAAAGAAATCACATCATTGCTAGTGTACAATGTTTTGTAAAACTCAACAATATGGTCGGTAACAACTTTTTTATCAGTGATCCAATTATCATTAATACTTAAACCCTGGATTTTGTTACGTTTACGTCTAATTTGCATGGTAAGATAAAAAATCTGGTGTTTCTTTCACCCTTGATTACCCACTCTAGTATAGATTTTTGAAATCATAGGAGTTCTTCTTGGATCAAAATGTGTTGCACTCAATCTTGGAGTCTAATAGAGTTAAAGTAGTGAGAAGCTTTTTGGTTCCCTTTCAAATGATTTTGAATGTTCTGTTTCTTTACAAAGATATTTTCCGAAACTGTATCTTTCCAAAGACAAATATACTTCACAATTTCAGCATTACTTCCACGATATAATGCTTCTTTCTCTCTCAGGCCTCATCAAACAGTCTTAAAATCAGGATAGATAATCCAAATGGCCTCCAATCTAAAAGGTCATCTACTTCTATCAAGCTGAATGGTATACTCAGTGTCGAGCCAAATAGGGTGATGATCCAAAAATTGTCTAACCAGGTTGATGGTCTGAATATTACGAAACATCTCAACCGTCCAACATCATAATGAGCTCCATCAAGCCGCTCTTGGATAATTGTTTAACCCCTAATCTGTCTTACCCAAGTGAACTTATTCCTAAAGTAACCAGCATCCAAAAGATTGCATCTATCCCATTTTTCACAGAATTTAATGATGTGATAAATACAATTATCGTTGCCTCCTTCCTTTATATTCAGAGAGGCGATATTGTTAAAGTCTCCAATAACAATCCACGGTTTGATAACAGTTTCAGAATAATTTTCAAGATCATCCCAAATTTTAGATTTTTTATTTCCGTGAGGTTGTAAGAAAGGAGGCATGGTGGCCAGGAGATGCCCGGAAGGTAAACAATAGTGAATGGAGATGAGAAGCTGTGAAAGAGGCTGATAGAATTATTAGAGGATATTCTTTTACTCAATGTGAAAATGAATTACAAAATACTTGGGTCAAAACCCTCTTCTCAGCCAGGCTTTATATAGCCCAAATTACAATTAAATATTAACTAATTATTACTATCAAACTTCCAACTAATTATAGTTACTTCTAACTATATTCTAATAGATAAATGTAATTATCGTTGACTCCTTCCTTTTTATTTAGAGAGGCGATATCGTTAAAGTCTCCAATAACAACCCACAGCTTGATAACAGTTTCAGAATAATTTTCAAGATCATCCCAAAATTCATATTTTTTATTTACACGAGGTTGCACATATGCAAAGAAGTCAGCCACCCATACGACCCTCTTCAAGTTCACAATGAACCACTTGATCAGTGCTAATTCTAATATTCATCTTTATTTGACTACCGTTTCAAAGAATAAGAAAACCTCCTGATATAGGGTAATCTACCCTTTAATTGTAGATTTAGTGAATGAGCAAGTGTAATAACCCATTTTAGATAGTGACCAAAATACAAATTTTGAAAGTTAAGTGACCAAGGAATAAACTTTGGAAATATTTAGGGACTAAAATGGTAATTTTAAAAATTTACAATCTGGATCCGTAAATTAATAGTTTACCTCAAGAATGATTTTATGTTGGAATTAGAATTTTCGTACGGATTTTGTATTAAAAGTTATAAAGCAATAAAGTTTGAGGAAAAATTTGGTAAATCGGATCGAATAGAAATTCCAGGAAAAATTTCAGGATGATAAATTAGACCTAAAAATATTATTTTTCACATTTTAAAATGTTGGAAAATAATATAAACCATTGGATTTGAGAATTCAATTCCATGTTAAATCTGGACCATTGGATTAAAGTGGCAAGATTATAATTTTTGGGAAATTTCAAGGGAAAATTGGTAAAGTTTGAAATTGTTTGTTCATATTTGACTTTTGGAAGATGATAAGGTTGAGGTGTCTTGGTTTGATGGTAAATATGAAGTTTCATTAAGGGTAAATTGGTCTTTTCCCAATTAAATGAATTTAATATTCATTAAAGCTTAAATTAAAGTTAAATTAGCATGAAATTAATCTAAAATTTCATGCCAACTTATTCATATTCTTCTCCATTTCTGTGAACCCTCGAAAGGTAATAAAAAAATTGTTTTTCATTTTGAGCAATTTCCTTTGGATTTCGGGTTGAGCCGTAAAATAGAAAATTGTTCTACGCAATAAACACTATCTTTTGGTACCATTTATGCTCACTAATCTTGATTGATTTCAAAGATCTCAAATCCTATGGTTTGTGTTCACATTAGGGTTCATGAAATTGATGATGAATCTTGATGTTTTTGAGGTTGTAGATTCATTTTCAAGTTTGTTTGAAGATTAAAACATGTTCAATCTTCCTAGAAATGCTCTATGATATTCGATCAAATGATGGAGTTGTAGAACTTTGTGTTTTGATGAAATTTGATTAGGGATTTGATTTTAGAGATGTTGTAAGGTTAGATGGAAGTTGATTTCATGTTTGAATCGAATCAAAATCGAGCAAAATCACGAAAACCCTAGTCTTAGAGCATTCAACCATGGCTTTTTTGGATGAGAAATTTATGAAAAAATTATGTAAGGTATGGAAATGATGTAGGAAGTATTATGAAAGCCTTATAAAAATTTGGGGACCATTATGTAATTTTTGAAAAGTTAGGGATCAAATTGGCAATTTTGGAAAAGTTGTGAATTATTGTATAATTTTTTAATAGTTGATTTACTATGCTGGAAATTTCTATTTTGGAATTGAAATGAGTGTTAAGATGTGAAATTTGACAATTATGGAAGTTTGGAAAGTTTGGTGATTTAAATGCAATATTCGTATAGTTGGCGTGCTTAAATGTAACTGTGCCTTTTTAACAGTACTTGGTTGATAATAATTTCAATGCTGGAATTTTGGTATTTAAAATTTAAGTGATAAAATAGTGAAGGACCATTTTTTGTAAATTGAAAAAGTTAGTGCCAATATTAAAAGAATTAATAAGTGTTGAAGTATTTCAGTATATAATAAGTTTCAAGTATAATTATGGATTTTGTTTTGGAAATGTATTTATGTTAGTACAATACTAACATATGTAATGATATCAATTTGTGATTTTGTACGAATTGTGATTAATTTTGTGATTGAAGCAACTCGAGTATAAAAGGATTAAGTGTGGAGCATAGCGAGGCACATCTTTTGAAATATATATAAGTGTCAAGGTGAGTACAATATATGAATGATATTGCACATAGATGTTTTATACATCATCAGGAAGACTTGGAATGGGTCTACCTTGCTTATATCAGCATGATATTATGTCATTATTCATAATATCGAAATGACTTTGATATGTCAAATTGTGAAATCATAATGCATTGATCACTGACAAATATGATATTTTTCCATGAACGTTATTTTGGGCATGAACTGCCTTAATGTTAATTATATGGTTATACGATGCCATGGATGAATAAAATATACTATATTCCCAAGTAAATCGTTAAAGGACAAGGTATAGTTGGCATGTCATAGAGTATAGCAGATGTAGGTTAACATTAGCGCTAGTGTGTAAGGACACTAAGTGCAGGTGGTGGGCACGACCTTATGTGTCATATCCGGATTAGTATTAGAGCGTAAGCTTAGTGCAGATTTAACATTATGGTGTAGATATATATTTCACTTGAATACTTAGGGTCTTTATAGGTTTACATTTGGGCCATGGTTATTGGAATAAATGATTATAATATTATTATTATTATGGTAAATTATTAGTCATGCAGGTAAGGTGATCTTATTGCATTGGAAAATAACATTTAATTTCATGCATGAGTTGTATTGCATTGTTTATTATTTTAATTGCCTCAGTAAGTATATACTTAGCGTGTGATGATTTTCACGCGTAGATAAAGATCAGGAGTAGGAGTAAGGAGTACTGACTAACACCAAGCATCGAGAAGTATATTAATATATCAGTAAGACATCCTTTGATGTGATTTTGACTTAGTTAGTGGAATGTACTTATGAATGTCCTAGTTGCTTGGTTAGACTATTTTGGAATTGGTCTGTAATGGCTAAACTAAACTATTTTACGCTATTTCAGTATGGATAGTATGAATCAATATTATTATTATAAAGGGATGTATTTTAAATTAATATATGTCTTAAATATTAGGCATAATGCAAACAAATACCTCTAATGTTTGACAATATATGCAAATTTGCCCCTATTGTTTTTTTGAAACATTTGACCCCACAACGTTTTATTTTGATTCAAAACTGACTCCCGTTGGATGGAAACCGTTAGTCAACTGACGGTCAATGCCTCCAGCTGACTAAGCAATCACATGTGGACACAAATGATGACATGGCATACCCATGTCACTAATATATGCTGATGTGGAATTGACGCGTTAGATTTTTTGTTTAAAAATTTATTTTTTATGAGAATTTTGTACTAACGAGAGAGACACGTGTCACTCTCCTATTGGTGCAGATTGAAAAGAATGATAAAAGTCTACTTGATGGAAGGAGACTCAAACCTGGGGCAAGGGAATGCCTCTTGCCACCAGGCCAAGCACACTACTCGGTTTTGTAATGAAACAAAACCTTATTTAACCCATAACAAATGTTCAGTTTAATAAAACAAAATAAAACACACGTTTCAAAATGAAACACACTAAATTTAGTCATTTGTTCTTAATAAGTAACAATCAAACACTTAATAATAGACATACATAAACACTTAATCTTTAACAAAAACACTTAATAATAGACATACATAAAGACTGTGGATTTGAGAAAATGTTAAAGAGTTTTCCGAGCCAGTATTCAATTACTGGAAAAAGAAGTGTCTTGTTCAAGTGAGGAAGTTGGATGATTCACTTGCACAAGCAATGTAAGTTGCAAGCAGCTCTGAAGAGTGGAAGTCACGTGGTTATAAGGTTTGTTGTTTCTTGAAGGTCGTAAATAACTCATCCGATTGTTCTTGTTGATAAATCTTATTTCTAAGTTCCATTAATTTTATTTTACTATTAATCTGATGTTAATCTAACAACTCATTTATCCCTCTTAATTGTGTTATACAGCTGTTGTATCAGGGTAACTATGAGATGGCGGCCATATGCTTCGAAAGATCTAATGATACATATGGGGGAAAACTAGACCGGTTGTATTGTTAAAATCTCGAAATGGCTTCTATTGTCAGGAGGCAGGCTGCTGAATTTTTTTATTCTATTGGCAAGGTTGAGGATTCTGCAGAGTGCTTTTACATGTTGAGAGAGTATGAAAGAGCAGGTAAAGTACAATTTTGCCACTTTATACCTTGTTTATTGCATGATTTATGACTGAAACTATTGCTTTGAAAATGCAGGCCACATTTATTTGGAAAAATGTGGGGAATATGCTCTGGAAAGAGCGGCAGAATGTTTTGTTCTTGTCGGATGTTACATGAATGCAGCAGAAGTGTATGCAAAAGGCAATAATATCTTAAAATGCTCGTCCGTTTGTATGAAAGGAAAACTCTTCGACACGGGATTGCAATACATTCAATATTGGAAACAACATGCAAATGTAGATGAAAAAATGGTCCAAGGAAGTGAAGATCTGGAGGAACTGAAGTAAAAGTTTTTGGAGAACTGTGCCAGCCATTATCATGAGATTAATGATAAGAGAAAAATGTTGACTTATGCCCGAGCTTTTGATTCCATGAATTTGAGACGAAAGTTCCTGAAGTCCTTAGAGTGTTTTGACGAGTTCATATCTTTGGAAGAAGAATCGGGGAACTTCATCGAGGCAGCAAATATTGCAAAGTTGAGAGGCAACCTTCTGCTTGCTGCTGATTTACTTAGGAAGGGTTCACAATATGAGGAGGTTGTGCATCATATTTTGTGGGCTGTGTTTGCTAAAGATTAAGTGTTTATGTATGCATATTATTAAGTGTTTGACTGTTACTTATTAAGAAAAAATGACTAAGTTTAGTGTATTTTATTTTGTTTAATTAAACTGAACATTTATTATGGGTTAAATAAAGTTTTTTTTCATTACAAAATCGAGTAGTATGCTTGGCTTGGTGGCAAGAGGCATCCTATTTCACACCTTTGCCCCAAGTTCGAGTCCCCTTCCATGCAAGTAGGTTTTTATCATTATTTTTAATCCACACCAATAAGAGAGTGACAAATGCAGCTCTCTCATTGGTACAAAATTCTTATAAAAATTAATTTTTAACAAAAAAAATATGACGTGTCAATTCCACGTCAGCATACATTAGTGACGTGGATACGTCACGTCATCATTTGTGTCCACATGTGCTTGCTTAATTAGCTGGAGGCGTTGACTGACAGTTGACTAACGGTTTCCATCTAACGGGGGTCACTTTTGAATCAAAATAAAAAGTTGTGGGGTCAAATGTTCTAAAAATAGCATTAGGGGAAAATTTACATATACTGTCAAACATTAGGGGTATTTGTTTTCATTATACCTAAATATTAGACGACACTTTTATGTAATTTAATATTTTTATATTATCAGTCACAATTTGAAGAAAATAAATTTTAAATTACTTTTGAGTTGGAAAATGTTTTAAGTAATTCATGTGACATCTATAACATGTATTGGCATACATATACGAGTCGTAGGTGTTACATTTATTAATATTAGAGCTACATGTTTAACTGTTTCCAGACATGAAATGAGTTTATATTAAGTTAAGAATGTATACATGCCACTAGGATGTCAAAAGTTTACTGATAGTTGTATTTATACTATGATGCTTATTAGTGAGCAAAGTTACTCCTTACTAATGTTACATGATTTTGACTGTGTTCAAATGTCAGATCATCAGGAATCTAGTAGGACAGGTGAGCATGTTACTCCTGCACAAAGTGAGAGTAATGAGGGTGAACAAGAATCCACCTAATGCTCAGCCGAATGTGGTATCGTCTAATTTGAATCAACACAATATGTCTGTGCAAGAATGAGGACTTTTCCTTCAGGCATTGGACAATATAATCAATCGCTGAAACCATGTGTCAGTTTTGAAATAACTGAGGAAATGAGAGAACCTGAATTTTGAGGCGATACAGAAGCTGATCTAATGGTTGTCGATTACTAGTTGAATGATGTTAAGAACATATTGAACAGGATTCCTAGTGACGATCAAGGAAAATTAGAAGGTGTTGTGTCTCTAGTGATGGAGCAAGCCAGTGTGTGGTGGAATACAGACGCCGCACGAGTTTCCTCTGAGCAAGTCACATGGGAATTCTTTTTGAGAGAATTCAAGGAAATGTACATTGGGGATGTGTTTATCAACGAAATGATGCAACAATTTCTAAATTTGAAGCAGTCTGGCAGAACAGTACATGAGTATGAATGTGAGTTCCACAGGTTGAGATGATTTGAATTGAAGTTTCTTCTGACGGAGAAAGCCAAAATTGATAGGTTTATTTATGGGTTGGATCCTCAGTACAAAAGAATCCTGGTGTCTCACCATTTTACTTCTTTTCAAGAAGCAGTAAACAAGGCTAAAGCTATGGAAAAAGTTGACCTTGAAGATCTGGAGGCGATGAAAGCTCAGACAAGCAAAAGGTTTGGAAACTCCTACACTACACCATTTTCCAAACACAACAAGGGTCAGCAGCAGAAAAGTTATGCTTCCTCAGTATCCATAGGCAGAAAGGGATTTTTTGGAGGGAAGTCCAAGCAGACTCAGGCAGCTTCGACAGGTACCCAAGGTTCGAGATTTCATCCTATTCTAAAATATAAGATTTGAGGAAGAAAACATCCGGTTCGGTGTTGCTTCGATGAAGGAAAATGCTTTAACTATGGGCAAGTTGGGCATTATAAAAGGGATTGTCCATAGCGCTACCCAGATCAGTCGATAGCGGGACATCAAAAGGGAAGAGGTGGGAAAGGAGGCAAACCGAGTACATCTAAGGTTGTATCCAACCGTGAAGGAAAGACTATTGCTCAAATTTACCACATTAAAACTAATGATGATCAAGATGTTCCTAAGATTATCGAAGGTACCTTTTATCTCTTTGATAAACATATTTTTGTGTTAGTAGATCACGGTTCTATTTATTCTTATATTAGTGCAAAGCTGGTTAGAGATAGGGAATCTCTTTAGAACCTATTTCTAGTGATATTGTGGCAATCAATCCGTTGGGCCATAATGCAAAGATTATTCAGATATGTAAGGATTGTCCAATAAAGATTCAGGGAGTAGAGTTTCTTGCAAATCTGTTGGAATTACCTTTTGAGGAGTTCAGAATAATCTTTGGCATGGATTGGTTATCTCCCTACTATGGTTGGGTATATTGTCGTATAAAGACATTGTTTTTAAAGGATGCAAAAGGTTCAAAGATAATATTTGTTGGAGAAAGGGTAAATCCCTTATGTAATGTGATTTCAGCCTTTACTGCTAAGAAATTGTTGTCACAAGGATGTCAAGCAATTTTAGCGAATGTGGTGGATATAAGAGCTATTGAGTTAAATTGGAAGACATTCCAACTGTACGAGAGTCTCTAGTTTTGTTTCCAGATGAGTTACCTGGATTACCTCCAGACAGAGAGGTGGAGTTTAGTATTAACGTATTTCCAAGTACAACGCCTATTTCGATGACTCCTTATCGAATGGCCCTGACAGAGTTAAGAGAATTAAAGGCTCAATTGCATGAGCTGATAGATTAAGGATTCATTAGACCGGTTATTTCACCTTGGGGTGCATCGATGTTGTTTGTGAAAAAGAAAGATGGATCCATGCGATTATGCATTGATTATCAACAATTAAACAAAATGACTATCAATAGAAAGTATCATCTTTCGAGGATTGATGACTTGTTTGATCAACTTAAAGGAGCAACAAATTTCTCTAAGATTGATCTTCGATCGGGATATCACTAGTTAAAGATTAAAGAAGAAGATATTCCAAAGATAACTTTCAGAACACGGTATGGGCACTACAAGTTTGTGGTAACTCCGTTTGGTTTTACAAATGCTCCGACATCATTCATGGATTTGATGAACTGAGCATTTCAGCCTTACTTGGATCACTTTGTGGTAGTATTTATTGATGACATTCTAGTGTACTCGAAGACAAAGATAGAGCATGATGCTCATCTTCGTACTGTGCTCGAGATACTTAAGGAGAAAAAGTTATATGCTAAGCTGTTGAAGTGTGAGTTTTGGCTATGAAAAGTTTCTTTTATTGGTCATGTGGTCTCAGCAGAAGGCATAAGGGTTGATCCTAAGAAGGTTCATGCAATAGTGGAGTAGAAACCCCCAAATAATGTTACAGAGGTTCGAAGCTTCGTGGGACTTGTTGGTTATTATCGAAGGTTTGTGAAGAATGTTTCGATGATTTCTTCTCCGTTGACCAAGCTCTTGAGAAATGATGTTTCATTTATTTGCACTGAGAAATGTCAAGAGAGTTTTGAAGCTCTAAAGAAGATTTTAACGGAAGCACCAGTGTTGGTACAACCGAAATCTGGTAAAGAGTATGTGGTATATATCAATGTATCTTATAATGGTTTAGGGTTTATACTTATGCAAGAAGGTAATGTTGTAGCTTATGCTTCTCGACAACTAAAGAAGCAAGATAGAAATTATCCCACTCATGATCTTGAGTTAGCAGCAGTAGTATTTGCTCTAAAGATTTGGTGTCATTATTTATAAGGTGAGCGGTGCTACATATACACGAATCATAAGAGTCTGAAGTACATGTTGACTCAAAAAGAGCTAAACTTGAGACAGAGAAGATAGAATTCTTAAAGGATAATGACTTGATCATTGATTATCATCCAGGGAATGCAATGTTGTAACAGATGCACTTAGTAGGAAAACGTTTGCAACTTTGCAAGCTATTGATGTACGACTATTTTTTTTAAGAAAACGGTGCATTGTTGGCTGAATTAAAGATAAATTCGATGATTCTAGTTCAGATAAAAGATCAACAAAAGAAAGATGAGAAATTCTTGAAAAAGATTGCACAAGTTGAAAAAGGCGAGACTAAAGACTTTGAAGTCAAGTCTGACGGATGTTTATATTACCGAGGAAGAATATACATTTCGCATGATGATAAGTTGAAGAAAGATATTCATTTTGAGGCACATTATAGTATGCTGACTATGCATCCAGGAAAGATTAAGATGTATCAGGATTTAAAGAGTCATTTTTGGTGACAGGGTATGAAAAGATCAATTACTGAGTTTGTTGCTACATGTCTGACATATCAACAAGTAAAAGTTGAACATCAACTGCCTTAGGAATTATTGCAACCAATTTATATTCCAGAGTGGAAGTGGGAAAGAGTCACTATAGACTTTGTTACAGGCTTACCTTTGATACCAAATAAGAAGGATTCCATTTGGGTGATAGTTGACCGGTTAACTAGGTCGACACATTTCATTCCAGTGCGAATGGACTATTCATTAGATAAGTATGAAGAGTTGTATATAAAAGAGATAGTCCGACTGCATGGAGTGCGAGTATCGATAATATCCTAAAGATATCCAAGGTTCACGTCAAGATTTTGGAATTCTTTGCATAAAGCTTTGGGTATTCGATTGAATTTTAGTACGACCTTTCATCCGCAGACGGATGGTCAGTCAGAGCGGACTATTCAAATATTAGAAGATATGTCGAGGGCATGTGCGATTGAGTTCAAGGGATCATGGGAAAAGTACTTTCCTCTAGAAATATTTTCCTACAACAACAGTTATCAATAGAGCATCAAGATGGCTTGGTTTAGGTGTCTTTTGATGAAGTTTCATTAATGGTAAATTGGTCTTTTTCTAATTAAATGAATTTAATATTCATTAAAGCTTAAATTAAAGGTAAATTTACATGAAATTAATCTAAAATTTCATGCCAACTTATTCATCTTCTTCTCCATTTCCATGAACCCTCCAAAGGTAAGAAAAAAATTTTGTTTTCCATTTTTGAGCAATTTCCTTTAGATTTCGGGTTATGCCGTGAAATAGAAAATTGTTCTACGCGAGAAACGCTATCTTTTGGTACCATTTATGCTCACTAATCTTGTTTGATTTCAAAGATCCCAAATCCTAGGGTTTGTTTTCATATTAGGGTTTATGAATAGATGTTGAATCTTGATGTTTTTGAGGTTGTAGATTCATTTTCAAGCTTGTTTGATTATTAAAACATGTTCAATCTTTCTACAAATGCTTATATGATTTTTGGTCAAATGATGGAGTTTTAGAACTTTGTGTTTTGATGAAATTTTGTTTAGGGATTTGATTTTAGAGATTTTTTAAGGTTGGATGGAAGTTAATTTCATGCTTTAATCGAATCAAAATTGAGCAAAATCATGAAAACCCTAGTTTTAGAGCTTTAGAGCATTCAACCATGGCTTGTTTGGATGAGAACAATTGTAGAAAATTATGTAAGGTATGCAAATGATGTAAGAAGTATTCTACAAGCCTTAGAAAAATTTAGGGACCATTCTATAATTTTTGAAAAGTTGGGGACCAAATCAACAATTTTAGAAAAATTATGAATTGTTGTGTAATTGTTTAATAGTTGATGTACTATTCTGGAAATTTCTGTTTGAGAATTCAAATGAGTGTTAAGATGTAAAATTTGACAATTATTTAAGTTTGGAAAGTTTGGTGATTTAAATGCAATACTTGTATAGTTGGGGTGCTTAAATGTAACAGTGCCTTTGTAAAAGTACTTGGTTGGTAATAATTTCAATGCTGGAATTTTAGTATTTAAAATTTAAGTGATAAAATGGAGAATGACCATTTTGTGTAAATTGGATAACTTTGTGCCAATATTAAAAGAATTAATATGTGTTGAAGTATTTTGGTGGAGACTAAGTTTCAAGTACAATTATGGATTTTGTTTTGGAAATGTATTTATGTTAGTACAATACTAACATATTTAACGATATCAATTTGTGATTTTGTACAGATCGTGATTGATTTTTTGATCGAAACAAATCAAGTATAAATGGATTAAGTGTGGAGCATAGTGAGGCACATCTTTTGAAATATATATAATATTCTAGGTGAGTGCAATACATGCGTGACATTATGCATAGATGTTTTATACATCATTAGGAAGACTCGTGATGAGTGTACCTTGTTTATATCAACATGATATTATGCCATTATTCATAATATCGACATGATTTTGATATGTCAAAGTGTGAAATCATAATGCATTGATCATTGACAAATATGATATTTTTCCATGAATGTTAATTTGGGTATGAACTACCCTAATGTTAAATAAATTATATTATATTCCCAAGTAAATCGTTGAAGGACAGGGTATAGTTGGCATGCCATAGAGTATAACAGCTGTACGTTAACATTAGCACTAGTGTGTAAGGACACTAAGTGCAGGTGGTCGGCACGACCTTATGTGTCATATCCAAATTAGCACTAGAGCATAAGCTTAGTGCAGGTTTAACATTATGGTGTACATATATTGTTGAGTTAATCGATTGGATGAATCGGCTAAGAGGGGGTGAATTGACAATTAAAGTTTTGGTGGAAGCTTTGATAGAAAATTCAAAAGATTTGCACAACGATTTAGAGTGGTTCGACTTTCTCAACCAAAGTCTACGTCTACTACCTTAGCTATCGACACTAAGGATTTTCCACAAATTCACTAATTTGTCTTTCTTTTGAGGATAAAAAGTAACCTTACAACACCCTCAAGAATTATACCCCAAATTCTTGAGAACACTATTTCTCAAAGAGAAAATTACAAACTTTGCAAACTTACAGAAAAACCTCACAAGGCAAGTTGTTTGCACAATTCTTGAATAAAGAAAGAACACTCAAGAATAAATACAATTGAGCACAAATGGTGTTCTTGAAAGCAAAATGAATATTGAATGGAATTTGGCTTGAATTGCTCAAATTTGATGTTTAAGTCTTTCTCTTTTGTTTCTCTCTCAATTGGATTCAGAACTTGTTTAAATACACCTTGGATGAGTTTTGAACGTTGGGGATCATTGGTGAAGTCAATAGAGCCGTTGTGGTGTGAATTCTACTTCAAAAAGCTGTTGGGAGCGCAGGGGTATCAGTATACCTTCAAGGGGTATCGATACATCCTATGTAAAATTCAAGTATTTCGACCGTTATAAGACTAGGGGTATCGGTACCCATTGGGCATTCTGCTTTTCTCGGAGCCAAAATAAACATAAGGGGTATCGGTACCTTTGGGATAGGTATCGGTACCTCTTTGGATAGGGGTATCGATACCCTATAGGTTATCCGTACCCTTTTTGCATTTGAAGTATGAGGGGTATCGATACCTATTAAAAGGGTATTGGTACTTCCCTATTTAAAACTCATTTTTGACTTGATTTTGGTTTGAAATACTTTGTAAAAATTATTTCAAAAATGTTTTAAGATTGAAACACAATTTTTCACTTAAGTAAGGACTAAAATTGACATTTGAAAACTTGGAGTAATATATGTGATATTCGATTAATGGATCAAATATTATTTTTGAAATCGAATATAAAATCTTAAAATTCATTAACACTTTATTTGTTATATCGAAACATCAAAATGTTTTCAACAATCTCCCCATTTTTTATATAACAAAACATTTTAGAAATTTTAAGATTTTCTTTTGAAAAATCATTTTTGAAAAATTTACTCTTACTCCCACTCCCCCTTACTATATTCTCCCTCTTTTTATTAAATCTAAAAGACTTTATTAAATCGTTTAAACAAGTTATTAAAGAAAATAACCAATTGATTTATATAGATATAGCTGCTAAGATCAAAGTCAAGAGAATATTGGCCATTAGTCCATAATCAATATTCATAAATAATGTGTAATGGTAATTGGTCATATTTGATCTAAGATGTAAATGATGCAAAAAATAATGAAACCAACATAAACATTAAGTTCAAATAATTAATAATCATTCAACCAAACACACAAATATCCAAAATCCAAACAAATATTCAAACAACCATCAAAATCATTCAAAATGTTTTAACAATTAAATTCAAATTCAACCTAAGAAAACTAGCAAGTGGAGGTCAATCATCCATCGGAGGATCAGGAGGAGATAGATGTGTCCATATATGAGCCACATCTCGTGTAAGCGCATCGAGTCTCTCATACATAGCATTGAATCGATTATCCATTGCTTCGCGGTTAGCTCAAATTTCTTGTTAATTCTCCAACTGTTGAGTCCCCATAGCAGTCAAGTGGGACACTAATGATGCAAAACTCAAATCCAATGTCTCCATGAATGAGCGAAATTATGGAGGCATCAAACTCTCTTGTTGGGCTGGCTCATCGTCAACTAGGTTAATGGGATCATCGACATCCCATAGAAGATCGTCGAGCTCTGGATCATTAGCCGAAACTGGAGCAGCTCGTGAAGAGCTAGCACCCGGAGTTTTCTGGGTTGAACAAACCCATTGATCCTTGTCACCACTCCATCCCAATTTGCGCAAAGTGATTTATTTGGGTGGTAAGATGGATGGCTACACCAAGCTCTACCTTAAGCTTGACTTTGATAAACATATTACTTAGAAAACAACCGTAAACTAAAGTTTCTACGCGTTTAGAAGGGACATTGTTTACGGTTTCAACGAGTTCGACAAAGATAATTTGTGGTAGGTTTATTTTCCTATTTTTCTGGATACAATCTATCCACCATAGTTCTAAAGCTCTAATAGTGGAGTATTTTCCTCCGGATGGTCTAAACCACCAAGAGATGATCAGATGAAGAAAACGTTCGTGGTGATCTAACACACTCGCACTCGACTTGGCTTTGTAAGGAGTACCTACTATTTCTCGCTCATTATCTAAGCCATTATTATCTAGACCAAATGTGTTAGCTATGTAGTCTGAGTGAATATAAATGTATTGGCCTAGGAGATAAGACCTAATACTTATAGTGGCGGTTTGGGACTCGTTTTAGATTCATACCGCATTGGAGTAGAAAATACGAACAAGTTGATGGTAAACAACTGGTTAGAGCTGAAAGAGTTTATCAAATTTCCATGCTTGGAGGGTAGAAATATATTTAAATTTCATATCTAACATGGCTTGAAGAGATGGGATACGCTCTTCCCGAATTTTATAAGACTCGAAGCGGTGAACAAACCTAGTATGGAGACACTACGGCCAGGTTCATTAAAATAAGAATTTTGAATCATCATCTCAGGTTCATTTGGATTAGGGTTAGGAGGTGGATTTGGAGGTAGGTTTGGAGGTGGGTTTAGAGGTCTGTTTGATCGACTCGAAGATGACCTAGGGTGTTTTTACATGATTTACGAAATCGGAATAAGAGTACCTTGAAAATTCGAATTTGAGTGGAATGTGATGTTGTTTGCATGATTTTGATGATTGTAGCATGTTTAGAAGATGAAAAACAAATGATTTCCAACTTGATTTCGTTGAAAATGAGTAATTTTGAGATAGGGGTTGAGAGAGGGGCAAACAGCGTGAGTGAGAATGTTTAAGGGTTTTGAAAAAATATTGTAATTTTAGGGATTTAAAGCCTAAACCCGACAGGGGTATCGGTACCCATTGAAGGGTATTGATACACATTCAAAGAGGGTATCAATATAAGATGAAGAAGTCTCGATACCTAGCAAGGGGGCATCGATATATGTTTATGGGGTATCGATACCTATTGCACAAAAATGTCAAAAATCTTCTTT
The DNA here is from genome assembly GCF_006381635.1 of Hibiscus syriacus. Taxonomy (NCBI): domain Eukaryota; kingdom Viridiplantae; phylum Streptophyta; class Magnoliopsida; order Malvales; family Malvaceae; genus Hibiscus; species Hibiscus syriacus. The sequence continues at coordinate 8,088,497 of NW_024063538.1, read as the reverse complement.
TAAACACTTGGTATGCTAAATTAATGAGCTCTAGTGGTATTGTCAACTCATATTTCGAAAATTAACTATGTTCAATAAATCAAAATTATTATTAAAATTTTATTTGAGCATATTACTAAAGATCATAAACTCCCCCTAACTATTAGCATACAATGCATTCAAAAATGTTATTTTTATAAGCACTTTTCATTTGATAATTAAAAGTACTAAAATCATTTTAAACAATAAGTCAAGGTAGGTCAGTTAAACCTAATTCTCTCCTAAGTATCCAAAATCTTTCTTTGCCTAAAGGTTTTGTAAAAATATCAGCTATTTAATGCAAAGTATCAACAAATTCTAGAACTATATCTCCTTTTGTGACATGATCTCTAATAAAATGATGTCTAATTTCAATGTGTTTAGTTCTAGAGTGCTGGATGGGATTTTTAGTGAGACAATTAGCACTAGTATTTTCACACTTTATAGGTATGTTACCAACTTCAATTCCATAGTTTAAAAGTTGTTGTTTCATCCATAAAACTTGTGCGCAACAACTACCCGCTGAAATGTATTCCGGTTCAGTGGTAGATAATGAAACACTATTTTGTTTCTTTGAAAACCAATAAATCAACATATTTCTTAGGAATTGACAAGTACTGGAGGTGTTTTTCCTATCTATTTTGCATCATCCATAATCCGTATCAGAGAAGGCATGTAAGCTAAAGCTAGAGTCTCTAGGATACCAAAGTCCTAAACTAGGAGTGTTCTTAAGGTATCTAAAGATTCTCTTAATGGCTTGTAGATGTGATTCCTTAGGGCATAATTGAAATCTAGCACATAAGCAAACACTAAACATAATATCTGGTCTACTTGCGGTTAGATAAAGAAAAGAGCCAATCATAGACCTATAAAGTTTAACATCTACACATTTACCTCCTTCATCTTTGTCAAGCTTTGTAGATGAGCTCATTGGAGTGGCTTGGGGTTTAATATTTTCCAATCCAAACTTCTTGAGCATATCCTTGACGTATTTTGCTTGATTGATAGAGATGCCATCTTTTGCTTGTTTTGGAGACCCAAGAAAAATGAAAGCTCCCCCATCATGCTCATCTCAAATTCACTCTGCATTAGCTTAGAAAATGCTTGGCAAAGAGCATCATTAGTAGAACCAAATATTATATCATCAACATAAATTTGAACTACTAATAAATATTTACCTTTTCGCTTTAAAAACAATGTAGTGTCAACCTTCCCTTTTGAAAAACCTTTTTCAATTAAAAAGTTTGACAATCTTTCATACCAAGCTCTAGGAGCTTGTTTTAAACCATAAAGAGCTTTGTCAATTTAAAAACGTGATTTGGAAATTTTAAATCTTCAAATGCAGGAGGTTGTTCCACATTCACTTCTTCTTTTATAAAGCCATTTAAAAATGCACTTTTAACATCCATTTGATATAGCTTAAATTCATTGAAACATGAAAATGCTTATAACATTATAATAACTTCTATCCTAGCTACGGGATCATATGTTTCATCATAATCTATACCTTATTCTTGAGTATAGCCTTGAGTAACAAGTCTAGCCTTGTTCCTCACTATATTACCACTCTCATCTAGTTTGTTCCTAGATACCCATTTAGTACCTATAGTAGATTTATTACTAAGCCTTTCAACTAATGTCCATACTTGACTTCTCTCAAATTGATTTAACTTTTCTTGCATAGCCATGATCTAATTTTCATCGGTTAATGCTTCTTTAATATTTTTAGGCTCTATGCATGAGATAAATGCAATATAATTACAAATATCCCTAAGAGAAGATCGAGTAGTTACCCCTTTGGATGGATCACCTAAAATCTCAGCATCCTTGACATAGTTGTACTCTCTTGGGTATGAGATTTCCCTTTATTCAATGGTTAGATTCTCGAAGGCATCTTGAGTTTCCTCATCCTTCACTTATTCTTTTGATGATGGTTCTCCAATTTCATGTGTATTTATAATACCTATATCATTATTTACACAAGAATCCTTCATCGGAAGGGGATTATCATCGAAAACAACATGGATAGACTCTTATACCACTAAAGTTCTTTTATTAAATATCCGATAGGCTTTATAATTTAAGGAATAACCCAGAAAAATTCCTTCATCACTTTTAGCATAAAATTTGCCAAGACTCTCTTTACCGTTGTTTAAAATAAAACATTTACATCCAAAAGGATGAAAATAGCTAATTTTAGGTTTTTTATTTTTGAAAAGTTCATATGGAGTTTTCTTTAAAATAGGCCTAATCATTACTCGATTTATAACATAACAAGCGGTATTTGTGGCTTCCGCCCAAAAATATTTTGGTAAATTGTTTTCACAAAGCATGGTTCTAGCCATTTCTTCTAAAGTTTGATTTTTCCTCTCAACAACTCCATTTTGTTGAGGGGTTATAGGTTCTGAAACATTATGGCTAATTCCATTAGAATTACAAAAAGCAGTAAATCCAAGATTTTCAAATTCAGTACCATGATCACTCTTATCATTTGAAATGGATTAACCTTTTTCATTTTGGATTACTTTTGAAAACGTGATGAAATTTTCTAATTCTTCATCTTTACTACTTAAAAATAGAACCCAAGTATATCTAGAATAATCATCTATTAATACAAAACCATATTGTTTTCCACCCAAACTAATAGTCCTAATTGGCCCAAAAAGATCTATATGGATCAATTGTAATACTCTACTAGTTGATACATTATTAATAGATTTAAAAGAAACTTTCTTTTTTTTTTCTTTTGAGCATGCATCACAGATTTTATCTTTATCAAATTTTAGCTTTGGCAACCCTCTTACTAAATCACCTTGAATTAGTCTTTGCAAAACACTCATGCTTGTATGTCCTAGTCTCCTATGCCATAACCAACAATCATGTTCATCCTAGGCAACTAGGCATAAATTAGTCATATTAATAGAATCTAAATACACCATGTAAATGTTTCCTATTCTATGACCAACGAGCATAATCCAATTAGATGCAATGTCAACGATTTTACAACCATTTGTTTCAAACAAGACATTGTATCCTTTATCACATAATTGACTAATAATCAATAGATTATACTTCAACCCATTCACATATAATACTTTTTCTATTTGTATGGAAGAGGTATTACCTATTGTACCTATACCTTCAATGTAACATTTTGAGTTGTCACCAAAGGTTACCACTCCTCCATTTTTGTCGTTAAGCCATATAAACCGGCTCTTGTCTCCGGTCATGTGTCTTGAGCATCCACTATCAAGAAACCATGAGTTTGAACTTGCATTTCGTGCCTTGAAGCAATGCTCCTCTTCCTACAAACATAAATTAATTTTGATTTTTGGTACCTAAATTCTTTTGTGTCCATATTCATTAGTACATAAAATCCTAGTCCCCTTGGGTATCCATTTGTTTAGGATATCCTTATCCTTAGTAGTATTGAGTCCTTTAGGGACCCATATACTTCTAACGATTTTACCATTAGAGGTTCTTTGGGGACCTCTATGATTGTAATTTTTAAAGCTTTTTCTAATATAGTTGGATTTTGAATTTTCTCCTTTTTCAAAACATTTTGTTCCAACTTTATCAAAAGAAGCTTTAAGATCATCAATTTTCTTTTGATTATCGTCATTTACTCTTGAAAGTAAATTATGCAAATCAATATATTTTTCTTTTCAAACTCATCTAATTTAATTTGTAAATTTTTAACCTTACTCTCAAGATCAATGTTGGTCTTGGATATGAGATCTTTTTCGATTTTCAGTTTTGAAATATCTTTCTTGTATTTTGAAAACAATTTATCATAATCTAAAGCCAACCCATTGTATTCCTCTAATAACTCATCAAAAAAATAATCTTCTAAATCAAATGAGTTAGTGGTTACATGAGAATCTTCCCCGAAGGCCATCAAGCACATGTTTACTACTTTTTGTTCCTCTTCATTTGATGATTCATCATCACTCCAAGTAGCCACTTGTGCCTTGTGCTTCTTCTTTGATGGACCATTCTTATTCTTTAATTGTGGGCAATCATATTTGACATCCAGACCTTTTTGCATTCATAGCAAATGATAGGGTCCTTCTTCTTTGGTTCATTTTTGAAACCTTCATTTTGCTTGAATTTTCTTCCTCTGTTGGGCTTCATTAATTTTCTGAACCGTTTAGCAAACAATGTCATTTCTTCATCGTCTTCATCATCATCATAATCACTCTCATCTTTTGTTAATTTGAGAGCAACTCCAATATTCTTCTTTTTCTTCGTCTCCTTCTTTGTCTCGTCCTTCTTCTCAAGGTCTACCTCATCTTGAATCATCATTTCATGCGTGAGGAGAGAACCAATGAGCTCATCGAGAGTTAAAGACTTTAGGTCTTTAGCTTCGATGATTGTTGTCTTCTTCGATTACCAAGCTTTTGGAAGAGAATAAATTATCTTCCTTACAAGCTTCTCGTTTGGAATATTTTCTCCATATACCTTGAGGTCATTGACAATCACAGAGAATCTATCCATCATAGCTTTGATGTCTTCATCCGATTTTATCCTGAAATTTTCATAGCTACGAGTAAAAAGATTAATTTTGGATTCTTTTACCTCGTTAGTTCCTTCATGTGTGACTTATAATTTGTTCCATATCTCATTGGCAGTTGTACAAGATGATACTCTCCCATATTCATCTGGTCCAAGTGCACAGAAAAGAATATGGATAGCCTTTGAGTTGAGCTGGAATAATCTCGTCTCTTCTTCACTGCACATATTCAGATCTGTGGATGGTTCAGAGTACCCGTTCATCACGATTTTCCATGCTCCCATGTCACTAGCTTGAATGAAGTATCTCATCCTATTCTTCTAATAAACATAGTTAGCTCCATTGAAGAAATGATTCTTGTTGACGGGCTGAGAATCAAGAATGAAGTCGAAGTTTGATGTAGAGGCCAATGATGACATGAATATAGATTGAACTCTTCCCGAATCTACTCAAGAGGTGGTAAAACCTTCAAATGAGTGTAGCTCTGATACCAATTATTGAGTTAATCAATTTGATGAATCGACCAAGAGGGGGTGAATTGGAAATTAAAATTTTGGTGGAAGCTTTGATAGAAAATTGAAAAGATTTGCACATCGATTTAGAGTGGTTCGACTTTCTTAACCAAAGTCTACGTCCACTACCTTAGCTATCCTCACTAAGGATTTTCCACAAATTCACTAATTTGTCTTTTTTAGGATAAAGAGTAACCTTACAACACCCTCAAGAATTATACCCCAAATTCTTGAGAACACTCTTTCTCAAAGAGAAAATTACAAACTTTTCAAACTTACAAAAAAACCTCACAAGGCAAGATGTTTGCACAATTCTAGAACAAAGAAAGAACACTCAAGAATAAATAAAATTGAGCACAAATGGTGTTCTTGAAAGCAAAATGAATATTGAATGGAATTTGGCTTGAATTGCTCAAACTTCATGTTTAAGGCTTTCTATTTTGTTTCTCTCTCAATTCTTGATGATCATAGGCTTCAGAACTTGTTTAAATACACCTTGGATGAGTTCTGAACGTTGGAGATCATTGGTGAAGTCAATAAATCCGTTGTGGTGTGAATTCTACTTCAAAAACTGTTGGGAGCGTAGGGGTATTGCTACACCTTCAAGGGGTATCGATACATCCTATGTAAAATTCAAATATTTCGACCGTTATAAGACTAGGGATATCGATACCTCTAAGGGGTATCAGTACCCATTGGGCATTCTGTTTTTTCGGAGCCAAAATCAACATAAAGGGTATCGATACCTTTAGGATAGGTATCGATACCTCTTTGCATACGGGTATCGATACCCTATGTGGTATCCGTACCCTTTTTGCATTTGAAGTATGAGGGGTATCGATACCTATTAAGAGGGTATCAGTACCTCCCTATTTAAAACACATTTTTTGCTTGTTTTTAGTTCGAAATACTTTGTAAAAATTATTTCAAAAATGTTTTAAGATTGAAACACAAATTTTCACTTAAGTAAGGAGTAAAATTGACATTTGAAAACTTGGAGTAATATATGTGATATTCGATTAATTGGATTGAATATTATTTTTGAAATCGAATATAAAATCTTAAAATTCATTAACACTTTATTTGTTATATCAAAACATCAAAATGTTTTCAACATATATATTTCACTCGAATACGCAGGGTCTTCATAGGTTTACATTTTGGCTATGATATTATTATTATCATGTGATTATGATAAAATATTAGTCATGCAGGTAAGGTGATCTTATTGCATTGGAAAATAACATTTAATTTCATGCATGAGTTGTATTGCACTGTTCATTATTTTAATTACCTCACTAAATATATACTTAGCGTATGATGATTTTCATGTGTATGTAAAGATCAAGAGCATGAGTAAGGAGTACTGAGTAACACCAAGCATCGAGGAGTATATTACAATATCAGTAAGACACATCATTTGATATGATTTTTACTTAGTTAGTGGCATGTACTTATGAATTTCCTAGTTGCTCTGTTGAACTATTTTGGAAATGGTTTGTAATGGCTAAACTAAAGCATTTTACGCTATTTCAATATGGATAGTATGAATCAGTATTATTATTATAAATGGATGTATTTTATATTAATATAGGTCTTAAATATTATGCTATAGTTTTATGTAGAGGTGTGCAAATAAGGGTACCTGGATTTTCGGGTACCCGATTACCGGGTACCTACAACATCCGGTTCAGTGATTTCTGAGCCCGCTCGATCCAGATGTTACGGATACCCAATAATCGGGTATCCGGATTTTGCTGGGTACCCGGTACACGATTTTTTTATTTTTTATTTTCAAATTATTAATTTAAAAAAATATACACAAATTTAAATGTTCGAAACTTCGAATTACATACTCTAATATCCGAACATAAAATTTAAAAGTTCGAAATAAAAAATATAATAATCCATAATATAAATAATTCATTATATTATATATATATATATATAAATATATATATATATAACTAACCGGGTACGTGGGTAACTGGGTACCCGGAAAAATAGATTTTGTGACCCGGGCCCAACCTGGCCGGGTAATTTTTTATAGAAAATTACCATATTTTTTTAGGTCTGGGTCGGTGGGTCAGCGGGTTAGGTCAACCGGGTCGGATAGTTTTGCACACCTCTAGTTTTATGTGATTTAATATTTTTATATTATCAGTCATGATTTGAAGAAAATAAATTTTAAATTACTTTTGAGTTGGAAAATGTTTTAAGTAATTCATGTGACATTTATAACTTATATTGGTATAAGTATACGGGTCGTAGGTGTTACATCAAGTGCCTGCAAGAAGATTGACATAAGTCGAGGGCTTGGTAGTTGATGTAAGCGTGAAATGTTTATAGAATATGAAAAATGGAGATGGCTGTAGATGTATGTTGGTGTGGTGATCGACTTATAAAAGAATGGATATAGGGAATGATAATGTCTTGAACAACGAAGGTAGAAACTAGGTTATGGGAAACCTAACACCAGACCTTATAAGTTGGAAAGGGGCGATAACAAAGAACTTTGACAACTTTGGTATATTAAACCAAAGCAACAAGAAGCTTCAATGGAAAGAGGGTTAATGCCACAAGAGCCTAAGGGATTGATAAGTCGATAAAAGTTTAAAGAACTTAAGCAAAGAGGGAAACCTCACGATTATATTTCTTGTAATGGGAGTGATACCTTACAAGAGATAAGGCATTGGCTATTTAGATATTTTGAAGGAGGTTGGTATAATAAATATGTGTCCATTCGGCAAGGGTTGTTCCTATGGAATGTTATAACGCTTTGATGAATAAATATGATACAAGGGTAAATAATCAAAGTAATGGTTCAGCTAAACTCTCCCCTCCTTAGGTTGAATAATTATGTTGCTTTGCCTCTTGGATTGTTTGAATTTGTGGTGTATGAAGCCTTGGCCGAATAGGTGTGCTGTTCTTCAAGTTTGGCACCCAAATGTGTGGTGTAGAAGGCTTGGCCGAATGGTTGTGTCTCTTAGATTCTTGGTGCATTCATTTGAATTCAAAGGAAGTTACAAACTATTTTAATAAAAACACATGGCTCATTGATCAAGTGTGTTTCTCTACACCTTGTAGCATGTTTCTTTGGCCTCATGACTTTTACATGAAGCATGTGGTGGCTAAGGAAGCAAACTAGCACCTTAGTAAGCTAACTAATTTAGTGTAGAGCTTAGCTAGGCACCTAGTGTTGTCACCCCAGCTACCTTCAGCTACCTCAAGTCCTCAGCTCAGCCACTGTAGTCCTCAGTTGTCCTCTAGCTAATGTCAGCTACTCTTCAGCTCATTTATCTAAGCCACAGTTACTTTCCACTTGTGTATAACTTCCTAAAACTGGTTTTTTAGTTGACGTGGATCGTGTGAGCTTCCCAAAGCTTAGTATGTTTCGTTCTTAGGTCATAAACACCTACAAAATTTATGAAATCAATGAGTGGACCTGTGTAACTTAGGTAAACATTATAAATGAATAATGTACCCTATAACGAGCTAAGCATAAGCTAGGAAATGTCATGTATACAAAGGATAAGCTAGGAATGGAGGTTTATGCATGAAATGTGCTAAGTAAATATGTGTGGTGTCATGCATGCTATACAAAGATCATGAAATACTTTAACTATAAGGACTAACATATATCATGGCAATGCTTAACATAATAAATATTAAGTATATACTTGTAACATACAACATAGGGTATGCATATAATATGACAAATATCATATGGCTATTATATATAGAAATAACATAGGTATGAATATGGAAATATGAGAAAATGTATAACAAAGCTCCCTGGTCTCTTAATTATTCCCTGCTTGAAGAAAGAAGAATGAAAAGTAGTTGGTGTAGAAGTATGATCACATTATTCCCTAATTTTTGAAGCGATTTGTCGTCAAATCGAAATCCTTGGACTACTTGAACTTGCTTGTCATGGGAATGACCAAAAATACTTTCTCCTTAGCATATAAATCTCCTTGTTTTCTTTTTTCAGGGACAAATCATCTAATTGATGGTTTGAAGATATTATCTTCTTTATAGGCCTTTATTTGAAATCATTGTTACCAAAAGTAACTTATATGAATAGTTCTCTCCCAAACATTCAATTAGTTGATATTTTTCATTAACCTGTAGTAGAAAACTGCTTACCTTTGTGTCATTTTTTCTTGGGATCCTTTTGTTTCTGAAAGACATGACTCCTCTTGAATACTTAGTGCTTGTAACGTCATATGTCCCTTAGTGAAAGAAAAAGTCTCATTTCTTGAAACAATGGGTCCTTTGATGAATGGATTCGTCCTACTTTTTTGAACAAAGTCTCATTTGGTGAAATAATTCGTTCCTTTTCTTGAAACAACATGAACCTCTTCAAATGGATGGCTATTTTTATTAACAAACCAAGATGTCCTTTCATTTAAATCGATATGTTGCTTCAAAAGGGTGCATTACTTAGGTGTCGAATCATCATGCCTCTTGGGGAAAAGGGTTATTTCTTCGTTCCTTCCCGGTTCTACCTTTTTGTACGCAAACAAGCTTGCCTTTTTTCTTGTCTTCTTGGTTATTGGATCTAGATGCGACCTTTTTGATGGCTTCCATGTTTTCCTTCATGTGATTTTGATCGCTAAGCACTTGTTGGGATGACAATGGCTTGAGCGTGATGTTATTTTCATCATGCTTGAATGTATATGGATTAGTATAGAAATCGTGAATGGTCCTCTTATCGTACTACCATAGTCTTCCAAGCATGATATTGCTAGCGTACATAGGGACCACATCACATAAAACTTCATCTTTTTACTTGCCAATTGAGAATGAAATGATTGCCTGCTTTTTGACACAAAATTCATTGCCATCATTTAGCCATTGCAACTTGTAAGGTGCTAGATGCATTTATGTCTTCAATCCTAGCTTGTTCCCCATGATAGTGCTAGTAACGTTAGTGCAACTACCACTATAAATAATCATAAAATATACATTCCCTTCAAAATTTGCACCGGTATGAAAGATTTTCTCCCATTGTTGATCATCAGTTGTCACTTGCGTGTTCAATATCCTTTTAATCGCCAAGAGTTGTCTTTCTACAACATCAACTTCTTCTTCATTTTCTTCAAGGACTTCTTATTTCCCGTCATCTTTATGGTCAGATTCTACTTCTCTATTCTCGAGTATCAACATGGTATTACGGTTTGGGATGGCCTTTTCCTAGGCATTTGAAGCATTTGATATCTTAAGATCACTCGATACTTGTTTGTTTTTTTGTCTTTGCTCTTTCCTTACACCATGGTTCGCTTAGGCTTCAGGGCATATGCACTCTCTCGAATTTACAAGAAAGTTTACTTCTTGGTTTCACTCCCTTCTTGATTCATCGGTTTGAAGTAGAATTATTGCCTCATAGTGAACTATTTCTTTTGATTTTTATGGCCATGTGAACCATCTCGTCTAACTCCATGTAGTGTCAAGAATGTTAGAGATTTCTGGATTCAAACCTGCCAAAAACTTCCCCATGGTTGTCTCCCGATCTTCTTCAATATTTGCACGGATCATGGCTACTTCCATCTCTTTGAAATAATCCTCCACGCATCTATTACCTTGCCTGAGATTATGCAGTTTCTGGAATAAATCTTGGTGGAAATGAACAGGAATGAACCTCCTACCCATGATGGCCTACATGACTAACCAATTGTTAATTGGTCTTTCTCCATTTCTCCTCTTAGTTGAATTTAGTTGATCCCACCATAATAGAGCATAATCAACAAACTCCATGGCTTCAAGTCTGACTTCCTTTTGCTCCGAATAGTATGGCAATAAAAAATGTGATCAACCTTGGCCTCCCAATCTATGGATTATTCCTCAATTGAAATGTAGGAATGGTTAATTTGATGTTATTCAAGTTGTAATCAAAGTACATTTTCCCTTCTTTTCGCACAGTTCTCCTCGAATTCTAGGAAGTTGCATCAATTTTGTCATCTTCAAAATCTTGTTTTCTTGGAAACCTTCAGTTCTATCCTATCTTTCATAAAGGGGTTTTAGTTTTAATCTCATCAGTCGTATCATTTTTGAAAGACGGACCCAATTTTGTAAGTTTGGGGAAGCTCCTTGGGGTGATTGACCTAAACCTCCAGACATGGTTCGAAATAAGAAAGAAAGAAATATGTTAAAGGACCTTACCAAAATACTCTCACAAAGACCCTAAGTATACGCAACAAGGAAATATGAATGGCACTCACTCTCTCGTGTTTGCTCTTAGGTCACAATTGGCTTTTATTTGTCCTCTTATGATCTCTCCCACTCAATGCCTTTTGCCACTCGTCCTCTTCTGTAAAAGTCATGTGAAATTTTACTCAAAACGTTCTCAAGTCTTGGTCTTAGTACAAGTTAGCTTCAAAGGGGTTATGCGTTAAGATAAACAAAGAAAAATGATGAAAAGGTGGTTAGAAATAAAAGGGAAAAAAAGAAGGATTGGAGTTACTTACAAGCAAGCACTTACAACCTTCACTTTCACCACTATCAAAGGTCTTGAAGACTTTCCTTGTAATAATTTATGTTTGCTTGATGTTGAAGTGCCTCACCCATTCTTTTCATTCTCTTCTATTGGCGCTTCCTTTGTATTTTGGTCTTCAGTTTTATTTGAACTCCTTTTGATGTTTTGGACTCATTTCTTTTGTTGTTTCTTCACTTGGACAAATCTTGCACCTTGATGTACCACTTGATGTTTTTTTTCTATTTTCTTTTTTTTCTTTGAGCTTCTTGTTTCACGTTGGCTCTTCACCCAAGGCTCTGAATACTTCTTGATGTAGGGTAATCTACTCTTTGATTGTGGATCTAGAAATGAGAAAGTACCTATAAGAAGATTGGCACAAATTAAGGGCTTGGTAGTGATGTAAGGGTGAAATGGTGGGCTGTTAATATGAAAATAGAGATGGCTAAGGAAATATGTTGGCGTGGTGATGGGATTATGAAAAAAAATGAATATGGTGAAGGATAATATCTTGAACAATGAAGGCAGAAATTAGGTTACAGGAAACCTAACACCAGATAATATAAGTTGAACAATGGGTGGTAACAAAGAACTTTGACCACTTTGGTATATTAAATCAAAGCAACTAAAAGCAACAATAGAAAGGGGGTTGATGACACAAGAGCTTAAAGAGTTGATAAGTCAATAAAAGTTCAAAGAACTTAAGCAAAGAGGGAAACCTCACAATTATATTTCAAGTAATAGGAGTGACGCCTTACAAGAGACAAGGCATTGGCTATTTATACATTCTGAAGGGGTTTGGCCGAGTAAGTATGTGTCCGTTTGGCAAGGGTGGTTTCTATGGAATGTTATAACGTTTTGATGAATAAATATGATGTTATAAGGGTAAATAATCAAAGTAATGGTTCGGCTATGCTCTCCCCTCCTTAGGTTGAATAATTATGTTACTTTGCCTCTTAGATTGTTTGAATTTGTTGTGTATGAAGCCTTGGCCGAATGGGTGTGTTGTTATTCAAGTTTGGAACCCAAATGTGTGGTGGAGAAGGCTTGGTCAAATGGTTGTCTCTTATACGCTTGGTACCTTCATTTGAATTCAAAGGAAGTGACATGTTGTTTTAATGAAAACACATGACTCCTTGATCAAGTGTGCTTCTTCATGCCTTGTAGCATGTATCATCAGCCACATGACTTGCACATGAAGAGTGTAACACCCATCTCCCGTATACCGATACGTATACGAGGTACAAATATCACATCTCTAATATTATTTTTCTTAATTCAAAATTTCATAACATTTCTGTTTCATTTTATAAAACATTTAATTCATTTAAATGAAAACATGCATTAACTTAAATAGACAACAAAAAGAGATGTTCAAACACCTCATCATTTTACAACAGTTTAATCTAAATACTCATCAGAGTGTTTTCAATAAACCCTATTACATGCCAACTAAAATATAACAAAAGTAGACAAATATGTCATACTGTTACTGATGAGGCAACTCTGACTGGATGTCCAAAGATCTCCTTACTCAGTTGTATTCAACCTACGCGTGAAATAAACACACGTTAAGTATTACTTAGTGAGGCATAATTTAATCACAAGTAAAGTTCTAAACACAAATTATTTTAATTATACTTCACGTTCCAATGAATCTTTAAATTCAATAGGAAATTCATACAATTAGTATGATTTCCTTATCATTTTAGCACACGAAGTGCCCTATCTATTTCCTTATCATTTTAGCACACTTAGTGCCCTATCTGGAAATTCATACACTCAGTATGATTTCCTTATCATTTTAGTACACGAAGTTCCCTATCTAGAAATTCATACACGTAGTATGATTTCCTTATTATTTTAGCACACTTAGTGCCATTTTGTAATCACCATACATACATCAATAAATCATACCATTATGACTATTATAGTATATACGTACATAATTAAATGCACTCACCTGGCTCGCCTTACTTAGATATCTAAAATGGGAAGATAATTACTCAGGAACTTGGCCCTTACCTTTCGCCTTACTCGACTCGAGAGCTTGATTTCGATCTATTCCACATTTATTAAATACATGCATAATATCAATTGTTAGTGTATTTCCTAAAATTTATAACTTAAACATTAATCAAAATACTTATTATTAACCTTTCTACAATAATATCAGCCCAACTTAAAATTTATGGCCCTTCAGTATCGATACCCCTACCATGGTATCGATACTACTCTACTATGGTATTGATACCCCCTTCGGGTATCGATACCAAAATTAGCTTCGATGTGGCTTGGTATCGATACCCTCACCATGGTATCGATACTACTATGCTAGGGTACTGATACCCCCTTCCGGTATGGATACCAAAATTAGGTTCGATGTTACCTGGTATCGATACCCTCACCATAGTATCGATACTACCTAATCAGTACCGATACTGATTGAATCAATATCGATACTTCTTTTATAATTTAACCCAATTTTTTCCTATAGTATTAGTACTGTTCTATCAGTATCGATACCTCTGCCTAGATTTTCTAGTTTTCAACCTAAAACTTACCCAACTTTGGCCAATTTTCCTCTCATTTACCCCTAACAATACTATGTAACACTTCTCTACTTAACCCTACTAACTTTCCTTCATTTAGATACTTAAAACATCTATTATTCCTCAAATGTTTTTGATTCTTAGAATCATACCAAAATTTCCAACTTGTTTTCAAACTCATTATAGGCTTCTAATATTTCATTTACCTCATTGACAAGTCAATTTTACCAATAACCATCCATAAACCCTCCTATTTCAACATATCACTCAAAAACCCATTTTCTTTAATCTCTAATATCTCATTTATAACTTAGTTTTAATCTCATTTAAACTTTCCTTAAGCCTCCATCATATACAAAGCTTCAATAACCAACAAAAATTGAAGGAATAAATTATTAAATTGAAAACTTACCTTTTAGCTAGGGAGAAGCTTAGTTATGGGGGAAAAGAGGAAGAAAAGAGAAAGAAGACTTTATACCAATCTAATCCCCTTTTCCCTTATCTTTAATATCAATTTAAAATACACTTTAAATTCTCTTTCATATTAAGGACAAAAATACCCTCTTAATAATCCATAGTCACAATTTAGTCTTAACCATTAATCCTAATCATTCTCATCTTTCATTATTTAATAGAATAAATCCTAATATTTTTGAATTATTTCAATATAGTCTCTAAATCAATATTTGGGGCATTACAATTCTCCCCCTTAATAAAATTCATCCTCGAATTTTAAAGAAGTACTTGAAGAAAAGAGATGTGGAAACTGCTTTTTCATATCCTATTCTCTTTCCCAGGTAGCCTATTCCAAAGCACTTTGACCAACAAAATCCTTTTGCTACGCAATTCCTTGGTTTCCTTAGCCAAGACCCGTACTGGTTCTTCCTAATAAGTCAAATCTGGTCGGATTTCTATCTCTTCAGGAGTGATAACATATGAGGGATCTTATCAATACCTCCTAAGCATCGGTACATGGAAAAAATTGTGGATATTTTCCATATCAGGAGGCAAAGCTAGTTGATAAGTCAGGTGTCCAACCCTTTTCAATATCTCATACGATCCAATAATTCTCGGACTCAGTTTTCCTTTACGGCCAAAACGTAATACCTTCTTCCAAGGCGATACTTTCAAAAATACTTTGTCTCCCACTTGATATTCTATTTCATTCCTTTTGAAATCCGCACATGACTTCTGGCGATCCGAGGCTATCTTTAGATTGTTATTGATAATTTTCACTTTATCTTCCATATCTTTCATCAAATCCGACCCTACCATATCTCAATATTTCAATTCAAACCAATTTAATGGTGTTCTACATTTTATCCCATATAGAGCTTCATACTGGGCCATCTTAATACTCGATTGATAACTATTATTGTATGCGAATTCCGCTAACGGCAAATAATTATCTCATGATCCTTTAAATTCAATCACACATACTCTCAACATATCTTCTAATATCTGAATAGTTCATTGTGATTGCCTATTCGTTTGCGGATGAAAAGATGTACTGAAGTTCAATCGAGAACCCAACGACTCATGCAAAGACTTCTAGAATCTTGAAGTAAACCGTGGGTCTCGATCAGAAACTATCGATATCGGTACTCCATGCAGTCTCACTATTTCTTTTATATACAACTCTGTAAACTTATTCATCGAATAGTCTATTCGAACCGGAATAAAATGAGTTGTCTTGGTCAATCTGTCCACTATTACCCATATCGAGTCCTTTTTACCTGGTGACAACGATAGCCCCGAAACAAAGTCCATTGTTAATCGTTCCCACTTCCACTCAGGAATAGATATAGGCTGTAATTACCCGGATGGCACCTGATGTTCCGCCTTCACTTGCTGACATGTTAAACATTTAGCTATAAATTTTGTTACTGCTCTTTTCATGCCAGACCACCAATAACGACTCTTTAAGTCTTGATATATCTTATTCCCGCCTGGGTGCATAGTCAAAGGGCTATAATGGGCTTTGCAAATAATATCTCTCCTCAAATCATCATCATTGGAAATGCAAAGTCTTCCCTGATAATATAAGCATTCATCATCCCTTATTTCAAAATCTTTAATCTTTTCTTTTTCAACCTGTGCCAATTTTATCAAACATTTCTTATCTTGCCATTGCATCTCTTTTACACGATCCAACAACAATTTTAATTTTTATTCGGTAATTAGAACACCATCTTCTTTCAAAGACATACATGCGTCTAAAGCCCTTAAAACTACAAAAGTCTTTCGACTGAGTTCATTTGCTACCATATTAGCCTTTCCTGGATAATAGTCGATAATCAAATCATAATCTTTCAAGAGCTCAATCCATCTTTGTTTCCTTAAGTTCAGCTCTTTTTAAGTCAACAAATATTTTAAACTTTTATGATATATGTAAACACGACAACGCTCACCGTACAAATAATGGCACCATATTTTTAAAGTGAAAACCACTGTATCTAATTCTAAGTCATGCGTCGGGTAATTTCACTCGTGATTCTTCAATTGTATGGAGGCATAAGCCACAACTTTCCCTTCTTGTATCAGCACAAAAACCAACCCATTATGGGATGCATCACTATACATGACATATTATTTACCCGACTCAGGTTGCACGAGTAATGGAGCCTCAGTTACAATTCTCTTTAGCATATCAAAACTTTCTTGGCACTTCTCAGTCCAAAGAAATGACACATTCTTTCGCAACAGTTTAGTTAAAGGCAAAGATAACATTGAAAAATTCTTCACAAATTGTCTATAATAACCAACAAGCCCCAAGAAACTTCAAACTTCTGTAATATTATTTGGAGACTGCCAATCTACTATGGCTTGAATCTTCTTGGGGTCCACTCTAATGCCTTCTGTCGGCACTATATGACTAAGAAAGGAACTCTCAAACAACCAAAATTCGTATTTGGACAATTTAGCGTATAACTTATTGTCATAAAGTATCTGAAGGACCACTCGAATATGAGCATCATGATCCTCTTTTGACTTGGAATAAACCAGGATATCATCTATAAACACTACCACAAATTGATCCAAATACGGTTGAAATAATCTATTCATTAAATCCATAAATGTTGCAGGAGCATTTGTTAATCCAAACGGAATTACCATAAATTTGTAATGTCCGTACCAAGTTTGAAAAGCCGTCTTGGAGATATCCTCTCTTTTGATCTTTAACTGATGGTACCCAGACCTCATATCTATCTTAGAGAACATGGCTGCTCCTTTCAACTGATCAAACAAATCATCAATCCTTGGAAGAAGATACTTGTTCTTTATTGTTACCATATTCAGTTGACGATAATCAATACATAACCACATAGACCCGTCCTTCTTTTTCACAGATAGCACATGTGCTCCCCATGGAGAAACACTAGGTCAGATGAATCCTTTATCGAGTAGTTCTTGCAACTGAGCCTTTAATTCCCTTAACTCCGTTCGAGCCATCTGATACAAAGCCATGGAAATAGTTTCGGTAGCCGGATAAACCTCTATTCTAAATTCAACTTTGCGATCTAGAGGTAAACCTGGTAACTCTTCAGGAAATTTTTTTGGAAACTCCCTAACTGTGGGAATATTATGTAGTCGCACACCTGATAATCGAGTGTCTATCATGTTAGCAAGAAAAGCAACACATTCTTTTGACGTCAATTTCTTTGCGGTCATAGCGGATATCACATTTGACATATATTTTACCGTCTCTCCTATCACCACAATTTCAGAGCCTTCCACATCCTTTAAGAATAATCGCTTCCGACGATAATCAACCCATCCATGGTGTGGAGATAACCCATCAGTGCCCAAAATGATTTCAAACTCATCAAAGGGCAACTCCATCAAATTTGCCAAGAATATCACCCCTTGAATCTTAGTTGGACATTTTCTACACACCCTAGTTACCCTTGCACTTTGACCCATAGGATTTATCGCTATAATTTAACTAACAATTGGTTATAAAGGAATTCCTCTAGTTCTACTCAACTTGGTACTAATATATGAGTGCGTAGAACTAGGATCAACTAGAACAAAAACAGGCTCATCAAAAAGGTGAAATGTACCTGTTATGATCTCCGGATCATCTTGATCAACATTAGTCTTTATATTATATACTCGGGCCACACCCCGAGTATCTTGTCTTTGGCCATCCTCAATTTGACTTCCTGATCTTCCTCTCCCTCTACTTCTATTAGGTGTTGTTATTGATCTCTCAGATTGTACGAATTCATCACTATATTTCTTTGGGCAATTTCGAGAAAATGTGACCATATTCATCACAATTGAAGAAAGCACCAGAAATCCACCTACATACTCCTATGTGTAACTTGTCGCATGTCAGATATCGAGGTTTCTCTCCATGAGCTCTACCCAAGCTAGCAACATAGGATTGGGATTGCTTAGTTTTCCTTGAAGCTGCAGAATGATCAATTCTAATTGTGAATTGAGACCCTGAGCCCTTGCCCCTTTTTCCATACTGTGCAACTGAAGATGTTCTGATTCTTTTTCTTGTATGTATACTCTTTTCCATAGCTAGAGTCTCCTCTAGAGCCCTTTTAATCGCCTTCGCTCTATTTATCACTTCTTGCAGACTAGACAGATTTAATGCCAACATTATTTTCTTTAGCTTAGGCCTCAAACCCTCAATGAACCAATCTCGACGAGCTTTATCATTAGGAACAACTTCTATAGCATAACGACTGAGCTTATTATATTCCACCTCGTATTCATGCACCACTTGATCCCCTTGTTTCAAGCTCAAAAACTTTAGTAACATTGATCTCATGAACTGCTCCCTAATATACTTATTTTTGAACTCCTCTTGGAAGAACTGCCAATTCACTTGTTCGAGGTACGCATACATCGTCGTGTTTGTCCACCATACCCGAGCCAATCCCACTACAAGAAAATATACCTTTAATGACACACGCTAATTTATGACTTGGGAAAAATGTGTCATAAAAAATATCATGTTTGTTAAAATCTGAACGATTTATGACTTACAATAATGTGTGTCATATTTAATAGTCATAATCTAAAAAATTTAGCAAAAACACATAGTGCACTTTTCATTGTGTGTCATCTCTAAAAGTCATCTTTTAATTTATTTGAGTTTCTTCAACCCTTTTTATATTTTCGAGCCTACTCGAAGGCTGAAACCCTCTCAAACCGACACCATGGCACTACTAGAAAAAAAACCCCTTTAATGACACGCATTGCGCGTCATCTATGGGTACGGAATACACACAAATGCCTGTCGTTGAAGCCACCGACATGAATCTCAGATGACATGCAATTGTGCGTCATGAATTTTTGACGCGCATTTATGACACGCATTTATGACCCACATTTCTGACGCACATTTATGACACTCATTGCGCGTCATTGAAGCTCCCATCATAAATGAAGACGACACACATTTGTGTGTCATAAATTTATGATACACATTTATAACTTACATTGCGTGTCATTGAAGCACAAGTCATTAGAAAAGATGACACACATTCGTGTGTCGTGATTGTATGTCGTAAATTATATATATATATATATATATATATTGTAGATTGACAAATAATAAAACTAAATCACATTTAATGCCTCATAATACTAAATATATATATATATCATATTATATATAAGCAATCCATTTGTTATAAAAAATATTGTAATCATATGTCGATACAAAATATCACGGCATAATAAAGTTTTCCACATAAGATACTCATTCTTTGCGAATATCAAACATGTCGACGTTGTGGGAGATGCAACTCCTCTAGGTTCTTCTGCAATTTTGAAGTTGCTTCTTCAGAGTCGAGAACTCTTGAAATAGGCTGAGAATGAGCATTGGCTTCAACTGAACTAGTAGGAACATCAGATGCACCAGCTGTTCCCGAACCCTTCCCAAAATTAGAGTTGATCACCTTTGGTTTCCACTCCTTATTTGAACCAACTACTGATGGCATATAGGAATTAATACTTTTAATATATTAATCAAGCATCAACTATCTTCAGGTGAGAACATAAAGTAGTCCAAACATTTGTAAAGAGAAAACATTTTCATTTATGGTTATCAATTTATCACTCATCACTAAGTAATATGAAAAGAACGAAAAATCAAGTAAATTTGTGGTAAAGGTATCTTAATCTTTAAAAGCTTTACTTTTCATTTCACACAATTACACTGTTATTTAAGGGGATACTTCTATTTACATATGGGTAATTCACCCATCCTTCTCGGTTATAATGATGATTTTCATTCAAACTTGCAACAAACGTGCTACTGAATTCTATTTCGCTCAGAGGAAAAGGTGATTCATATCCATTTACCAAAATTAGTTATAGATTCCAATGATTATAAGGAGTAACATAGTGGGTCTGAACTCTGAACATCCTTAATCAATCAAAGAAAAGAGGGCATTCAACTAAACTTTCATGGTCTAAGTGAATTTAGATAATTCCCATCTCTAACAAATAACGCACATATCTTGATATCTAGGTTAGATCGAGATAACTTAAGCATCCATGTACAGTCCAATAAAAAGCCAAAAATAAGCTTTTTTTGGGTATATCAGGAGGATTATAGCACAAAATCCACAATGTTTCTCTGGATTTATACTTATTTAAAGTGAATTATATACTATCAATGAGTACTAAAATGACCAATTTTACATATGCATTATTTGAAGCATATGTAAATTTTTTTTTACACATTTAATTAGTAAAACTTCCCATATAAATTATATACATTATCACGACATGAGTTCACAGTTTTCAGTCTTGCTAACAAGTACTTGCATTAATTTGTTTAGAATAGCATCCTACTTCAAGTCCATATGATAGTTGTATGACTAATGTGTATGTATGATATCACAGATGTAAATCAGAAAAGTTTACTTACATTCTTATTGCCACATATGATATGATAGTTGTATGACTAATGTGTATGTATGATATAAAATGACTATTGTTTTTTCTTTTTTCGTTTCGGTAAAAGCCAGAACAAAACAAAACAACACAATGTGAATTGGACAAGCTTACCTTATTCAACTTAGAAGTGAGTCTCAACCGATTCATTCCAAACATGTGCACTTCCATTAGAGGCATCTTCAACATCATCTTCCATTGAAAGTCTAATATATTCTCTATGTGCAAATCGGTCCCACTCTGTCAATGTAGGGTTCTCATGTATTTGTTTTTTCGATACAAACAATACTGTTATCTGAAACTTACATAGATGTATGATGATTTACAATTTCTGGTAATGGTAATATTAAAGGAGCTAACGTAACACATTTACCTGACGAATTAGGAATGGATCATGAGTCTCAAAGGCCATGAATTTGTTAAGATTAAAAATGATGTTGAAAACACTTCCAGAAAGTTTAGAGCCTTTCAGATCACGCAATGTGACATAGCTCTCATCCTGCAAATGTGACATAGCTGAACATGTAAAATAGTCTATCTTCATTTGCAGTGTATAAGAAGGAGCATTCAGTGAAAAGTGCTCATATGAAAGAGCATTGCAGTATATCACGTAAAAGTGCTCATATGAAAAGTACCTGTATATATAGTATAGAAGAAGAGAGATTGCAAAGTGAAAATAATTAGTATCAGACATAATGTATTAAGCATGCATCCAAAAGCAATTACTTATTCCAAGCCAAGTCCCTACCTTAAAACTTTATTAATGTCCTCTTCCTCATCAGCTTGTAGCATCGCGTCAATCAAGTTTCCACGTTTTAACTCCCTAAGAGTAAGGTGACCATTCTGAGATCTATTCATATAGTAATATATTCTGTATATTACAATTTCAGCTGGTCATGTGAAACAAAAGTTATCTTAACAAACAATATCAGACAAAATTTACTACATATTTGAAAGTAATAGAGAAATTTAACCTTGCAAATAATTGAAAAACAAAGAAGTAGTAGTTTGCGCTAATTGTTTGAGCAACAATAAACATCCTATATAATGGGAAAGAGCCCGACATGTTAAGACATATATTCTTTAAGCTGAAATGCATGACTTGGTTTAAGATAATTTAGTTTCACTTTCGGTCATAATATACACAATATGTTTTCATGTAAACCCTCTCATATGCTCGTTAAATTGTCAATAATCAGTCCCAATTATAACAGAAAAATATACGATTACTCAGAATTAAACTAGAAAAAAGGATGAATTTTTAGAACTTGGTGCAAATTCATCATCTTAAACCTACACATTTTAGAAAATAGAAGCATAGCCATTGAAACTAAAGACTACAATGAGAAGTATAATGGCAATCTTTCTTACTAACGATAACTGACCAGCATTATAAGCAAGAATGTGAATCCATGTTTCGTCATTTTAGCTAAATAGTAAAAACCGTGAAAAGATGAAAGTTTACCCTCCACGTCCTTCGGTTCCAAAATCTTCAGAAAACATCAATTGTACACTTCTAATAAACTGCCTCGACCATAATGGTTCGAAAATAAGATTGGCGAACCGAAGAACCGATAGATTTTCCACAAGTTCTCTGCACATCAAACCCAAATGAAGGCAGCAAAATTGTACCTGAATATCTGGTCCTCATTTAGGTACCGTTTTAGCGCTTTTGTTAGTGCGGCAAAAGATTCTGAATCTCGACCGATAGGCTTCTCGACAATGACCCTAGTCCAACCATTACCAAATGAAGTTGTCGTGCTTGCACATTTTACGGCATCGATAAAAATGTTTGGAGGGATAGAGAGATAAAAGAGGCGATTAGAAACCCTCCCGCCCTGCACAAGCAGTTTATCGTCGCCAAAAAGAATTAAATTTTCACATTATGATAAGAACGACCAAAAAGAACTGAATTTTCACATTATAAAAAAGGTGCGTGCAGAATCCCCTTTGGTACTAGATTTTGAAGAACACTTGCACTTAAAATACCATTGCATGGCCCATAACTAAAAAATGGTCGAAACTTGAAACCCTCAATATCCAAAAATACATTCAATTGTAGAGAGATTATAAACAACAAGTCGACATTAGCTCACTATTCCCGTTAATCAGATCAAAAATTCATTACCTCATGCTCATTGAGCTTCTTGTCCAACTGTGCACAATTTTCCCCGGAATCATACTGACCAGAGTGGTAGAAACATCTTTTAAGAAATTTGTCCATCTTTTCACTGCAATTTCCCTGGATTTACATATCTCACCCATTTATAAGTTCAATAATCAATTAAAAGAAACAAAAAATGAAATATGCAATCGGATGCCTATGAACTTGAAGTTGCAAACAAAAGATAGGAAAATAGTTCACCTTTTATCGATCCTACAAGTAAGGGTCTTGCTCACCATATTCTTTAGTTCTGCATCAGTCATCATACTCCTCGAATATCCATATATTGTATTAACCCACATTGTTTTGAGCACAAACTAAGTTACATCAATCTTCGGATCAAAGTTTCAAGTAGTTTAGAAGAAGATACTAATGCGAAACAGACCTCAGGAAGACAACCTTCATAATAAAGTACAGAAAGTCCAGGGAATATCTTCTTTTTCGCAAGATCCCCGGAAGCTCCGACCACCGTGATACTGACAGTCAACTCGTTTTCATTGATATCAAAACCTGCTTTTTCATCTCATTCCTTTGATGATGTAACTGACAACAAGTCGCCTTTTGATTTCTTCATAGGGGTTTCTTTTGCCATAGGTGACACTTTTGTTGCCACTGCACCTAAGCATGTAAACAATATCATATACATACATACATACATATATATTATGGTTAAACATGTAACATCTAGCATTAAATCTAAACTAGCAAATTGAAAATCAACAATACATGGAAGTTCATAACTATGCTCGTGTAAGAAAAACAACAAAATAAGTTGGATTCAAGCTAATTGATAGTCAAGTTAAGACTTTTCCTCAATTCAAACAGAAAAATGCAGATTCCCTAGAATTTTTCATGCATTTAAAAGAAGAAAACAACAAACAAATTGAAAATCAGAAACACACACAAGCATGAGACTAAAACCTATAAGCTAATAACTTTGCTCACGTAAAAGAAAACAACACAACTAAATCAGCAATATATTATGGTTCAAGAAAATTGATAGTCAAGACTTTCCCTCAATCCAAAACAGAAAAAAAGGCAGATTCCCTAGAATTTTGCATGCATTCAAAAGAAGAAAACAACCAACAAATTGAAAACCAACAACACACACAAGCATGGGACTTAAACTTATAAATCAATAACTTTGCTCGTGCAACAGAAAACAACACAACTATATCAGCAACATATTGTGATTCAAGCTAATCGATATTCAAGTTAAAACTTTTCCTCAATCCCAAACAAAAAATGCAGATTTCACAGACTTTTTTGTGCATTCAAAAGAAGAAAACAACTAACAAATTGAAATTGCGTCAAAATTAAAAGAACCAAGATTACGAAGTATGTTGTTGGTGCAAATGCGAGTCCTCTGAAGAAACTGAGAAGACCACGGAAGAACGGGAAAGTAATCCCGAAGAACATCGTTATTGCTGCAATGAAAATATGTGATGCATAAACTTATGTTCAAGTAGGCTGAAAGAATCAAAGAGTTTTGGTTTTACTTACCAACATAAGAATTGCGAACAATGAATCAGAGCATTTGGGAAGGTGCGAACAATGAATCAGAGCATTTGGGAAGGTGTGAACAATGAATCGAGGGGGGAAGAAACGAGAAATGATGAAAATAATGGGGGGAAATTAAAAGACGACTTTTACAGTGACACACAATTAAAAGTGTACTCCGTGTTTTTGTAAATTTTTTGGATTATGACTATTAAATATGACATACATTATTGTAAGTCATAAATCGTTCAGATTTTAAAAAACATGACATTTTTTTATGACACACATTTTTTGCAAGTCATAAATTAGCGTGTGTCATCGTTCGTGTGTCATTAAAGGTATATTTTCTTGTAGTGTGTAACACCCATAACCCGTATAATTATACCTATACAGATTATAGATGTCACCCGAATTCTCAAAAATCATTTCCTTTTCAAAAGCGATTTAAAATTTATTTTCTTAAAATGGTAAATGATATTATAAAAATTTCATATCATATAAATCATGTTTCATTGTAACCAATTTAATTCAAAATATTTTTTTTATATAGTGAACAGTACCCGTGAACAGTAAATAGTTACAATGAACAGTGGGGGTATCGATTCCTCTGTAGGGGAATCGGTTCCCTAAATGCATTCTGGAAATTTTGCTTAAAACGTGTTACTGTTCAGTGCTACAGTAACTTCCGAAAATTACATATAAAATTCATGAAAATTAATCTTTCATCACTATCAATTTATCATTTTGTTTCCAAATTAATTCAACAAAACAAATTAAACATTATCACATTACATGCCACTATCTAAATCAAATTCCATCATAGGATGTCTTACTGATATTGAAATATACTCCTCGATGCTTGATTCACTTTGAACTCTTTATTCCATTACTAGCTTTTTACCTACGCGTGAAAATCATCACACGCTAAGTATATACTTAGTGAGGCAATTAAAACAATAAACAGTGGAATACAATTCATGCATGAATTTAGATTTCAAATCCAATGCCATAAAACCATGCTAACAACATATTCAATATTTTACCATGATCAAAATATCATAACTGAATATAAAAATATTCTTTCCAAAATACTTGCCATTCATTCCAATAACTTGTAAGCTTATTTGCATAACTTACCATTTATTAACTAATAAACCATAAACCATAGACAATAGCCCAATATAAAACCACAAGGACCCTGGGTACACGAGTCAACTATAAGCACCGTAGTGCTATCCCGTATGATACATAAGGTCATGTCCACCATTTGTACTAGGTATCCTTTAGTACAGTCCCTTATGTCACATAAGGTCGTACCCACCATATACACTAGGTATCCTTTAGTGTATCCCGTATGCAACCTGCTGCTGGACTCTATGGCATGCCAACTATACCCTGTCCCTCAATGACTTACTTGGGCATACATACCCGAAATAACATTCATGGTAAAATATCACATTTTCCAAACTCAATTCATTATAATTTCAATCTCTATATATCAATGTCATGTCAATTTATAAAAATATGATATAATATCATGCTGATAAAACAAGGTCGACTTATCGCAAGTCTTCCTGATGATGTATAAAACATTCATGTATAATATCATGCATGTATTGCACTCACCTTGACACTTTATAATTTCCAACATATGTGCCTCACTATTGTCCACAATAACTCTTTTCTTTTATACTAGAATTCTTTTGAACACCGAATAAATCACGATCTGAATAAATCACAAATTCATATGATACATATGTTAGTATTATATTAACATGAACATATCCCATAACAACTTCATGATATACTTGAAACTTATTTTCCACCAAATATTTAAACACTTATTAATTCTTTTGAGACTTGGAACCAACTTTTCCAATTTACTCAAAATGGTCCTTCACCATTTTACCACCTAGATTCTTAATACCAATAATTCCATCATTGAAATTATTACCTTTCAAATGCTTTTACAAAAGCATAATTACATTTAAGTACCCCAACTATACAAATGTTGTACTTAAATCACAAACCTTTTCAAACTTCCAAAATAGTCATTTTTCACATCTTACATTCATTTAAATTCCCAAACAACAATTTCCAGCATAGTACATCAATTACACAACACTTAGATAATAGCCCATCAATTTTCCAAAATTTTCAAATTGATCCCCAACTTTCCAAAACTTACAAAATGTTCCTCAATTTTCTAAGGCTTATAAAATACTTCCTTCATCATTTCAAATCCATATATAATTTTTCCATAATTTTTCTAAATCAAACCATCCATGGCCGAAACTTAAAGAACAAGTTCTAGAAAAATTAAACATGTTCTAATCATCATACATGCTTGAATATGAATCAACTACCTCACAAACATCAAAATGCATCATCAATTTCATGATCCCTTTTTATGAACACAAACCCTTAAATTTGGGATCTTTGAACACCAACAAGACTACCATGCAATATTGGTACCAAAAGATAGCGTTTTTCCTATATAACAATTTCCTATTTACAACTTACTCAAAATCCTAAGTAAATTACTTGAAAATTGAGTTGAAGTTTTCTCTTACCTTAGGAGAAAACCCACGACAAGCTTGGATGAGGAAGAAGATGAAAATACTCCACCATTATTGATAGTCTAATATTATAATCCATCACATGGCATAATATTGCATAATGGCCTTTTTTTATTCAAATAAATATGAAATTCCATTTTTTCCATTAATGAATCTCCATATTCACCATAAAACCTATACACCTCATCCTTATCATCTTTCAAAGTCAAAGATGAATTATTTTGTCTTTGATTTCTGAAATTTCCCATGAAATTTCAAATCTTGCATTTTAGTCACTAAATTCCACTGTTTTAGTTAAATCTGAAAAATTGCACATTTCCAAACCAAATTACTCTGATCCAAAATATTAAAATAATATTTCCAACATTTTATAACATCCTTCAAATTTTTGTAAAATTCCAATTCAATTTGAAATTACCGATTCCTTACCGATTTTAACCATTTCTAATTTTCTTTACTAAAATTCCAAATCCAAAATATAATTTCCATAAAACCCCACTCTCAAGAGTAAACTATCTATTTATGAAATAAAATTCTTTTTAGGAAATTTATCCCTTAACTCCTCATACTTTTCCCAATTTCTACTTTAACCATCAAACTTTCAAAATTTTCACTTTGGTCATTATCCAAATTTTTGGGGTATTACATAGTGTGGGTTCAATAGACATGCCGACGATAACGAAGAATGATTCAACATAATCCCACGACGTTGTAGAGCTGGTCGGTGACGACCAGAAGCCTCTGGCCTCATCTAACGGAGCACCGGAGCCTGAGGCAACGAAAAAGAGGAGGTCGAGTATACTCCCTCTAGAGGTGGGTACTCGCATGATGTGCCGCTGGAGGGACGACAAGTATCATCCTATCAAAGTCATCGAACGTCGCAAGATGCATTTTTTTGAGCCTAATGATTATGAATATTACGTTCATTACACAGAGTGTAAGATTTCTGTTCTCCCTAGGGTTTCTAAATAAATTTAATTACTTTAGGTCTTTATTATTGAATTGAAAATTTTAGAATTATTTATGTTGGGAACTTTGGAAATTGTTATGTTTTTTTTTTGTTATGGTGATGATAGTTAATAGGAGGCTAGATGAATGGGTGAAGCTTGAACAACTTGATCTTGATTCCGTGGAAACACTTGTTGATGTTAAGGTTGAAGACAAGGTAAAGTTTCTTTTACAATGTCGAGCATTACATATCAACTTCTTCTCAATTTATATTCTAAGGGTGTATTTATGTGAAGATTTTTCTCATGGGGTTCTCAGGTTATAAGCTTAAAAATGATTCGCCACCAAAAACGTAAGATTGATGAGACACACGTCGAGGTTGTAAATAATGAACACCTTTTGCTCGATGACGTGTAAAGATCAGAGGCTAATTTGAAATTTCTACTTGTTGCTTTTGTGAAATTATGTTATATGTAACTGTATGTTGCTTTCTTTTCTATAGGGTCATGAAGAACTAGATGTTGCTAGCTTGCGTGAGCATGAGGAATTCACAAAGGTGAAAAATATTTCGACCATAGAACTTGGAAGATATAAATTTGAGACATGGTACTTTATTACGAGCATATAAATGTTTTTCACCATTTTTGTTTTTCTTTTTCCTATCCCTTTGTTGTGTTTTCCTGCTTAAACATGTCTTGTTATAGAATGCAGCAGATCTTTACTGACATTGGTATTCCTTTGTTCAAATATTTTGAGACAGGTTGATGGCAAAAATAACAAGGTTTATGGGCAGAATCTTTGTTATTTAGAAAAGTTATTCCTTGACCACAAGCCCTTTATTACGACGTTGACCTATTTTTATTCTATGTTTTGTGTGAATGTGATGATCGAGGTTGCCATATGGTTGGATACTTCTCCAAGGCAGCTTCTATGTTTTTGTTGCATATGATTTGATGCGGTCTGGAGTTAAAATAAACCTTATAACTCTGTGGTTGTTTTAATATTTTTTTGTTGCGATCTACTAACTATAATAGAATCATATAGGTGATTTGATTTATAGAACTTATTGTCGATCTGTGAATTATAACATCATTACCGATAGTGTGTTGGTTAAAAACTCTGTAGTTCTAATATCTGGCTTTGCTTAAGATGTTGTGATTCTTTCTTATTTCTTAAATATAAATATATATATGTATGTATTTCATTGTTCACAGTATTTAGACTGCGTTACCCTAACACAAACAAATATATTAGCATTTTGCATCTAATCATGCAGGAAAAACATTCAGAGGAATACTATAATTTGGCATGTATCCTCACCCTTCCTCCATATCAAAGGAAAGGCTATGGAAAATTTTTGATTTCATTTTGTAAGCTATATGCTTGCTATTTTCTTTTATGATTTTTTCCCTTGTGATATGTCCTTTGGAATTTCATCCTATCAGTTATTAACTAGAGCTTTATTGCTTATTTGTCTTTGTTTTGGACCACAATATATGAACTCTCAAAGAAAGAAGGTAAAGTTGGCACACCTGAAAGACCACTTTCTGACCTAGGTCTGTTGAGCTACAGAGGTTACTGGACAAGAGTTCTTTTAGACATCTTGAAGAAACATAAAGGAAATATTTCCATCAAGGTATCACTACCGAAGCCATATATCAAGTCTAATGAGCTGTGATTTATGCAATTTCTTCTACTTTTTCCACTGTGAAAACTTTAATTCCATAATAAAGTTAAAAATACTGTCATACGTCTCCTTTTTTCTTTTTTTTTTCTAATTTTTAAAAATTTATTTTAATATATCCTAAAAGGGTATGCCTAGTAAACTTGCTAGTGGATTTCAAAAATTTGGTTAGCAGTGGATGTGCTACTGATATGAGTGGTTGAGTAGACTAAAGCGTACACGGTAAATATTCTTGAGTTCAACTTAATAAGACCCAACTATCAGAAAATTAAGTTGCAAGTTTGATTAGGAAGACCTCATCTCCTATTCAATAATATATGAAAAGAGAAATTTTGAGATATTGGATTTGAATAATATGAAAACACTAGTGATTTTAGATCATCTTCCCATATCGAAAATATAAAAAAAAAAGTATGCACATGATGCTAAAAACATGCATGAATTGATTGGTTTGATGATGTTTTTGTTTTGTGTGATAAATTATTATTCTTGTTTAGTTGAGTGTTTATACCTACCATAAATTATTGGTAAATTTTGGTTCAATATTGGTCACTCAATTGTCGGCTATTTCCTGCATGAACCTATTCGCTGCAGGAACTTAGTTATATGATAGCCATAAAGGCTGAGGATATATTGACTACTCTTCAAAGTCTAGAACTGATACAATACTTCCTCCATCTCTCTTTCGAAATGGTAACTCACTCCTAACCGTTTGATCGTATCAATAGAACCAATTTGTGCAGTAAATCATCATCCACGTCTACCTTAATCGTCCTCCTTGCTTCTTCTTTCAATTCTTCGTGTTGTAGTTCAACTGCATCATCAACGTTCTGCATAATTGTATACAATATTAGATTTGGTTATAAAACAAACTACTGAACTATAAGAACATATTTACAGGCGCAGACGCACAAAAAACACATATATACAATCTAAGTTCTTTACCATTTTAGGTGGACATAAGAAAATATCACCCAAACGCTAGGGGGAAAGTTGGCTAGGTGGACATATATACACATCTGTCATATCATACATACACATTAGTCATACAACTATCATATGGACTTGAAGTACTTGTTAGCAATACTGAAAACTGTGAATTCGTGTCGTGATAATGTATATAATTTATATGGGAAGTTTTACTAATTAAATGTGTAAAATTTATTTTTACTTATGCTTCAAAGAATGCATATGTAAAATTGGTCATTTTAGTACTCTTTGATAGTTATATACTTCACTTTAAATAAGTATAAATTATATACTTATTTCATATTTTTACTTAGGTTGGCGATGTGAATGAAGAATACACATATGATGACATTGATGATATTCGCAAAGAATGTGTATCTTATGTGGCAAACTTTATTATGCCGTGATATTTTGTATCGATATATGATTACAATATTTTTGATAACTTAATGTTAATATATTGTATGCAAATGGATTGCTTATATATAATATGATATATATATTTAGTATTATGAGGCATTAAATATGATTTAGTTTGATTATTTGTCAATCTACAATATATATATATATATATATATATATAATTTACGACACACGAATGTGTGTCATCTTTTTTAATGACGTGTGCTTCAATGACACGCAATGTAAGTTATAAATGTAAGTCATAAATGCGTGTCATAAATTTATGACACACAAATGTGTGTCATCTTCATTTATGATGGGGCCTTCAATGACGCACAAAGTGCGTCATAAATGCGTGTCATAGATTTATGACACACAATTGTGTGTCATCTGAGATTTATGATGGTGGCTTCAATGATACGCATTTGTGTGTCATTTGCACCCATAGATGACGTGCAATGCGCGTCATTAAAGGGGTTTTTTCTAGTAGTGTCCTCTGCTCGGGCGACGCATACATCGTCGAGTTTGTCCACCATACCCGAGCTGATCCTTTGAGTAATGATACAACTCCACCCATTTTCTCATAATCAGAGCACTGTAAACTTTCCAACATTTCCTTTACATCATTCAACCATAAGTCCGCGTCCATCGGACCTTCATTTTCTTCTCCCCTAAACTCATGAGCTCCCAAACTTCTTAACTCATTTGGGATTAGCATTCATGGTACCGGAGGAGCAGGGGGAGGTGAAGGAGGTTGAAATTGCATCAGGATAGCATCTAGAGCATGCATAAAAGCTCCAAACTCTGGAACAAGCATGCCCTGAGGTGCCGGTGTACTGGCATTATCAGAAGGAATCATATGTTCACTATTCTCTTTATAGCTCTCACTGCCCGATTCGTCTCTACTCTCTCAACCATCCGCTCTTCTTGAGTTTGTAGAATCTGACATCTATCATATCATTCATAAAATAATAATTACGTTAGTAAGTTGAGACATCTTTCATATTCATTCTATACCCTATTAGTAACTTTGACATCTTAGTGGCATGTAAACTCTTTTTTTTAAAAAAGTTTACTCTTGATTCGATCGAAAATCGGCTAAACCTAGCTCTGATACTAATAAATGTAACACCCATCTCCCGTATACCCATACGTATACTAGGTATAGATATCAAATCACTAATATTATTATTCTTAATTTAAAATCCCGTAAAATTTTTGTTTCATTTTATAAAACATTTAATTCACTTAAATGAAAACATACATTAACTTAAATAGGCAACTAAAAGAGATGTTCAAACACCTCATCATTTTACAAAAGTTTAATCTAAATACTGATTAGAGCATTTTTACTAAACCCTATTATATGCACACTAAAATATAACAAAAGTAGACAGATATGTCATACGGTTACTGATGAGGCGACTCTGACTGGATGTCCAAAGATCTCCTTACTTAGTTGTATTCAACCTGCGCGTGAAATAAACACAAGTTAAGTATTACTTAGTGAGGCATAATTTAATCACAAGTAAAGTTCTAAACACAAATTATTTTAATTATACTTCACGTTCCAAGGAATCTTTAAATTCAATAGGAAATTCATACAATTAGTATGATTTCCTTATCATTTTAGCATACAAAGTGCCCTATCTGGAAATTCATACACTTAGTATGGTTTCCTTATCATTTTAGTACACTAAGTACCGTATCTGGAAATTTATACACTTAGTATGATTTCCTTATCATTTTAGGACACGAAGTGCCCTATCTGGAAATTCATACACTTAGTATGATTTCCTTATCATTTTAGCACACGAAGTGCCCTATCTAGAAATTCATACACTTAGTATGATTTTCTTATCATTTTAGCACACGAAGTTCCCTATTTGAAAATTCATACACTTAGTATGATTTCTTTATCATTTTAAAACACTTAGTGCCCTATCTAGAAATTCATACACTTATTATGATTTCCTTATCATTTTAGTACACGAAGTGCCCTATCTGAAAATTCATACACTTAGTATGATTTCCTTATTATTTTAACTAACTTAGTGTCATTTGGTAATCACCATACATACATCAATAAATCATACCATTATGACTATTATAGTATATAAGTATTAATTAAATGCACTCACCTAGCTCGCCTTACTTAGATATCCAAAATGGGAAGAAAATTACTCCGGAACTTGGCCCTTGTCTTTCGCCTTACTCGACTCAGGAGCTTGATTTCGATCTATTCCACAATTATTAAATGCATGCATAATATCAATTGTTAGTGCATTTCCTAAAAATTATAACTTAAACATTAATCAAAATACTAATTATTAACCTTTCTACAACAATATCAGTCCAACTTAAAATTTATGGCCCTTCAGTATCGATATCTCTACCATGGTATCAATACTACCCTACTATGGTATCGATACCCCCTTTCGGTATCGATAACAAAATTAGCTTTGATGTGGCTTGGTATTTATACTCTCACCATTATATCGATACTACTATGTTAGGGTACCAATACCCCTTTCTGGTATCGATACCAAAATTAGGTTTGATGTTACCTGGTATCGATACCCTCACCATGGTATCGATACTACCTCATCAGTACCGATAATGATTGAATCAGTATTGATACTTCTTGTATAATTCAGCCCAATTTTTGCGTATAGTATCGGTATTGTTCTATCAGTATCGGTACCCCTGCCCAGATTTTCCAATTTTCAAGCTGAAACTTACCCAACTTTGGCCAATTTTCCTCTCATTTACCCCTAACAATACTATGTAACACTTCTCTACTTAACCCTACTAACTTTGCTTCATTTAGATACTTAAAAATCTATGATTCCTCAAATGAATTTGATTCTTATAATCATACCAAAATTTTCAACTTGTTTTTAAACTCATTCTAGGCTTCTAATATTTCATTTACCTCATTGACAAGTCAATTTTACCAATAACCATCCATAAACCCTCCTATTTCAATATATCACTCAAAACCCATTTTCTTTAATCTCTAATAACTCATTCGTAACTTAGTTTTAATCTCATCTAAACTTTCCTTTAGCTTCCATCATATAAAAAGCTTCAATAACCAACAAAAATTGAAGGAATAAATCATTAAATTGAAAACTTACCTTTGAGCTAGGGAGAAGCTTGGTTACGAGGGAAAAGAGGAAGAAAAGAGAAAGAAGACTTTATGCCAACAAAATCCCCTTTTTCCTTATCTTTAATACCAATTTAAAATACACTTTAAATTCACTTTCATGATAAGGACCAAAATGCCCTCTTAATAATCCAGAGTCACAATTTAGTCTTAACCATTAATCCTAATCATTCTCATCTTTCATTATTTAATAGAATAAATCCTAATATTTTTGAATTATTTCAATATAGTTCCTAAATCAGTATTTGAGGCATTACAAAGAGTTTTGTGGCTAAATGATGACATAGGTGGCTAAATGATGACATATGTGTCTCGAGAAGCAAGCTAGCACCTTAGTAAACTAGATAATTGAGTGAAGAGCTTAACTAGGCACCAAGTTTCACTCAGTTACCTTTAGCTGCCTCAGGCTCTCAACTCCACTACTGTAGTCTTCAGCTGCACTCCAGCTATTATCAATAACTCTTCAGCTCCCTTAACTAATCTGTAGATACTTTCTACTTATGCAAAGCTTCCTAATGCTTTTTTAACTGGCATAGATTTTGTGAGCTTCTCAAAGCTTATTATGTTGTGTTTTTAGGTCATAAATACCTGCATAATGTATAAAATTAATGAATGGAGTTGTGTATGTAACATCCCCAAAAGTCAAGTCTGTGACAAAAATAGAAGTTTTGAAAATTTAATGACCAATCTTAGAAAATATTAAAAGTCTTGGGAAATTAATTGGAAAATTTTGATGTTGGATTTAATAATAAAGTTTGAAAGAAAGAAGGGTAAAAGGATCATTTGACAAGAAAGATTTTTATCTTTCTTTTATTGGTTATAAAACGTTGGATTAAGAGAAAAAAAGATAGATTTCTCCAGAAACTTTCTTCTTCTTCTTCAGCCGTG
Source organism: Hibiscus syriacus (assembly GCF_006381635.1). Classification (NCBI taxonomy): domain Eukaryota; kingdom Viridiplantae; phylum Streptophyta; class Magnoliopsida; order Malvales; family Malvaceae; genus Hibiscus; species Hibiscus syriacus. The sequence goes on along the minus strand of NW_024063538.1, from coordinate 8,053,200 downwards.
AACTTCAAGAGTAATAGGTGAGTTAATTTCAACTGATTAATTCTTAGATTTTTAAGTTGAGTTTTATTCCTTGGTTGCTATATAAGCTTAAGGAAAGCTTGTATAAGCTTAAACTCAAAGAATTGGAAATTATAGAGGATTGAATGTAAGAAGTTCATAAGTGAATTATTGAAATAGAAAGAGTTAATAGATTTTGAAGTTGAATTTGACATGTCAATGGTTAAATTAAAAGATATGAAGTATTAGAAGTGGATTTAGAACAAGTAGAAATTTTGGTATGATTCTTGAATTCTATGTGGAAGATGAGAATTTGAGGATAAAGATGTGTTAAATGTATAAGAATTGGTTTGAGTATGTATACTTGAGTTAAGAGTATCAAATGATCTAAGTTAGGAAGGATTTAAGTTGATTTGGTATGATTTTCGGGCTTAAAAGTGATTTCTGGGCAAGGGGGTATCGGTATCCATTCATCAGGTACCAATACCTCAAGAGTAAAATTTGGGAAGACATTCAAAGGGTATCGATACCTTAAGGAAGGTATCGATACCATCTTTGAACGAGAATTACAGAATATGAGGAGGGTATCGATACCTATGGGGAGGTACCGATACCCTTGCAAGAGAAAATTGGGAATTACTCTTTCTTATAGCTTAAGAAATCAAGGATCAAATCATATTATTTGGAATATTGATATGTATACATGATTGTGTAGATATCGATTGACGGCAACGTCTGGACAAGTCGACAAGAAATAGGCATCAAAGAAAGTTAAGAGAACGATATTGACTAGTGAGGCCAGGTGAGTGGATATAAGTTAATTTATGATGTTTAATGGAAATAAGACTTGCGACGAGTCTATTTCCTATATTAGAATGCATGAATTTATGATTATATGCATATGTTTGATTTTAGTATATGCGATATATATTATAGTATGTGTTAAATGATTTGTGTGAATAAATGTGGTGTGATAAGTTATAGGAACTAATATGAATGATCTATATGACTACATGGGAATGTGAAATAGGTTATATGATAGGTGACCATACATGTTACATAGTATATGTGATCAATTATAAGAATCAGTATAATAGATTTATATGATACATGAGAAGGGTGATGAGTTCAATAAGAGTAGACTATAGAGTAATATGAGAATAATATATTAGTAAATGGAATTGAGTATAAATGATGATACTGAACTATAAGATAAGAGATATAAGGAAGATTTATATACATGTGTGATAATATGGAAAAATGAACTAAGTTCAATAATATGGAACTCTATGAGTATAAATATATGTGAAATGTGATATATGAATGTTAGTATATGTGGTTGATATGACTATTATGTATGCTTGAATACATGGATAGATTAATAGAGTTTATATGTTATATGATATGAACATAAGAGGTTATGCGAAATGAACTATGTGATTATATGAACATATGAAGATATGACTAAGAGCTATGTGATATATGACTTGAGATATATGAAAGAGTAAAGTATATGTGATACTTGAAAGTGAATCATATGATTATATGGATATGGGAAATGATATGATAAAAGCTATGAGCATAGATATGACTATGTGAAACGATATAAAAGAGAATGCCCATGTAAGTGTTAGGAGAGCTAGAGGTATAGTTGAGATGCCAAGAGTCAAGGGTTACTTATATCTTTCGAGATATGTGGATAGTTTACCTATGTCCTTTGGGACATATGGACAGTGTTACCTATGTTCTTCGGAATATATGGATATTGGTCCTTCGGGACAAATGCATAGGTCCATCGGGATAAATTTCACATGCCCCTAGTGGGACCCCATACGAGTTGTGGTGATAACATAGTGCACAACCTCAATGTACTCACATATCTTTAGTTCTCACATATGTACATGGGCTAACAAAGAGATAACTTTGAATACAATGTATGTAATATATATATAATGTGTGATAGGAATTGTATGACATGATATATGTGTGTTATGGGTCAGTGCATCTGTTATATGATATACATGAACATATGTTAATGTATGCATGAACGAATATAAATGATTTGTATGATAATATAAGAATTTGTTATAAGATATAGAATATGAACGTAAGAGATCATATGAACGAGAGATAAGAGACATGAAGGATAATACTATAGAAGTATGATAAAACATAAATGATGACATGTATGCGTATATGTATGTAGTTGTTATAGGAAAAAACATATGAATTGTATGATCTGATAGTATAAATATTCATGCATGGATAAAGGATAAAATTTTCATTAGATGTTTTTTTATGCCTCACTAAGTCATAGACTTAGCGTGTAAGTATTTCACACGTAGGTTTCTGGAAGCGAATAGAGAAGCAAAGCAGCGATAGTCAAGGCAAGACAGGTCAGCCTCTCATTTCATATGATCAAATCAGAAAAGAGTTTGGAATTATCTGTATTTGATTATTGGAAATTGTTGACATGTAATTAAGAGATTTGAGTAGTTTACGCTCTGATATGTTTTGTAATTAATTATTTTAATAAATTTAAAATTCTTCATTCATTTGTAAAAAGTGATTGTTTGAAAAGTCAATATGACACCTCAGACTCATATCCGGGTTGGATATTGATTGGGGGTATTACATTTAATGGTATCAGAGCTAAGGTTTAGCCGATTCTAGGCTTAAACCGATGATAAAAGAGTTTTTAAAATGTGTACATGCCAACATGAAGTAAAAAAAATTATGATATGATAGTGTAAGGAGTATGTTGTCTTGCTAATAGAATAAGATTAGTATAATATAGTAGAAATTCGATTATGAGAATTTTTGAAGAAAAGTGAGAGGTGAGAAACCTGATGGTGATAGCAATTCACCTGTCCTAGCTAGGCAGAATGGAGAATGGACACCTCAGGAAGTGCCTCATAAGATCAAAGATTGATTTCAGTAAGTTGAAATCATATCAGAATAGTGATAGAAGGTCTTCACTGTTTTGAATCAGAAAAGCGACATGGAGTGGTTTTATTATTACGTGGATAAGATAGAATATGGTAAACAAGTATCACCATAAGAACGTTAAAAAGATCAAAGGATGTGGTGAGTATTTATATAATAGTTCAAGAATAGATGCATCAATTACAAGTGTATAAGATATATGGAGATAGAGTTTATGAATTTGAGACAAAAGGATAGTACTATGTTTAAGCAAGAATATGAATACGATAAGGGTTTGCATTCTAGATGGGAAAAGTTAGCGTTGGCTAACAAGATTATGTGATGAAAAGTGTATTGGAGTTAAAAGTTTTGAAGATATTGTTAGGATAAGTTAACCAAATATGAAACGGATATGGATATAGTTGTGTATCTCAATCATGTAAATGTGACGTAGTGAAGGAGACAAGGATTCGTATGTTTAAGGAAACTTAAAGAGTAATACAAAAGTTTAAGAATCAATATATCAGTAATCAGTTTATAAGACAGAGAAAGTTAGAATGCTTGAGTTTGGAAACAGAGGAATCGTAACATGCAGGGATATGAATTTAGTTTGATAAGTCGAAGAAATTGTTGTTAAGTTATTCAAAGGAAAATGATGTATGTAAGTGGGGTATGGATGGCTTGTGCCTAGACTAAAAGAATATTATTGGTGTTAAAATTATTCTTTTCAAGAATTGATGAATTGTGTTAAATATCTAGAGAGATCTCAGAAGGATTAAGAGAATTTGTATCTCACAAAAATCAACACTATCGAAGAGAGACAAAGATTATGATTTTCAACTACAGACTCGGTTTGAATTAGTTGTATTCCATGTCAAAGGATCAAATCTGACAAAAGTCAGACCCATTTAAGCAGTAAAGTCTGGTACTGGAAAATTAAATAAGGAATTGAAGATGAATATGAAGAAAGTTATGAAAGTGGAAGAATGGATTAAGAGTTCTGTTAGAAATTATGTTAATTGAAGAAGAAAAAATCTTTAAAATATATCAAGTAATGTGGATATTATTTTGGAAGAGTTTAAGAATATGTATACATCGGTGATTAGTTTACAAGACAAAGGAAGTTAGAATGTGAGTTGAGCAAAAGAAATTGCATAGAATATGAGGAAAGATGTGGATTTGATAAGTTGAGTAAATTATTGATGGGTTAATTCTGAAGGGAAAGAATGTATATGAATGGTTTGATAAAAGTTTATGCTCTAGATTGGAAGTATTGACGTCGACTAGCAAAATTATATGATCGTAAGTGCATTAGAATTAAAGGATTTGAAGATGATGATAAGTTAAGCTAATTAAGTATGGAGTGGATTTGTGATAAAGATTGATAATCAAAGATGAGTATAAAAGAGTCTGGGAATATAAAGGAAAAGATATGACTTATGCTATAAGGAGACTTTAATTTGTGTTATAAGGAAATGAAAAGGATGAAGTTTAAAGATCGGATATGACAAAGGATATATGAAAGTGTAAGTTATAAGTTCGATATAGAAGTAAGAGAACTGTATAAGGTAAGGTGAAAAGATTGTTTGATTCCGTAATGTATATGTTTAATTATATTCGATGAAGATTTAAGGTTGTGTCTCTCGGTCAAATGGACGTTATTAGAGAAATAAAAATTTATTTATGCGTATTAAGGAAGTTTAGAGACAGTAAATTAATGATGAAATAAAAGTTTGGTTATTATTATAAGGTAATTAGAGATTGATGGGGAAATAAATTGATTTATGATTTTGAGTGATAAGAATTGATGTTACTAACTACATGATGAGTAACATTATATGGATTTTATAATGGTCAAAGGAAAGTGTAGAATTGAATGAGTGAAAAGACAGGAATATGATTAAGTTCTTTGGGAATTAAAGACAAGTTATTAAGTGCAACTACGAAAGATTAAAGTAGTGAAAGTAACATGGAAAATTTGAGGGTATATGTAGATATGTTTCTATTGATATGTCTAGTGAAAATTCGAGGATGAATTTTCTTTAAAAGGAGGGGAGATTTGTAACATCCCCAAAAGTCGGGTCTGTAACCAAAATAGAAGTTTTAAAAATTTAGTGACCAACCTCAGAAAAGATTAAAAGTCCTGGGAAATTAATTGGAAAATTTTGATGTTGGATTTAATAATAAAGTTTGAAAGAAAGAAGGGTAAAAGGGTCATTTGACAAAAAAGATTTTTATCTTTCTTTTATTGGCTATAAAACGTGAGATTAAGAGGAAAAAAGAGATTTCTCCAGAAACTTTCTTCTTCTTCTTCAGCCGTGAACTTCAAGAGTAATAGGTGAGTTAATTTCAGCTGATTAATTCTTAGAATTTTAAGTTGAGTTTTATTCCTTGGTTGTTATATAAGCTTAGGGAAAGCTTGTATAAGCTTAAAACTCAAAGAATTGGAAATTATGGAGGATTGAATGTAAGAGGTTCATAAGTGAATTATTGAAATAGAAAGAGTTAATAGATTTTGAAGTTGAATTTGACTTATCAATGGTTAAATTAAAATATATGAAGTATTAGAAGTGGATTTAGAACAAATAGAAATTTTGGTATGATTCCTGAATTCTATGCGGAAGATGAGAATTTGAGGATAAAGATGTGTTAAATGTATATGAATTGGTTTGAGTATGTATCCTTGAGTTAAGAGTATCAAATAAGCTAAGTAAGGAAGGATTTAAGTTGATTTGGTATGATTTTTGGGCTTAAAAGTGATTTCTGGGCAAGGGGGTATCGATACCCTTCATCAGGTACCGATACCTCAAGAGTAAAATTTGAGAAGACATTAAAAGGGTACCGATACCTTAAGGAAGGTATCGATACCTTCTTTGAATGAGAATTACAGAATGTGAGGAGTGTATCGATACCTATGGGGAGGTACTGATACCCTTGTAATAGAAAATTGGGAATTACACTTTCTTATTGCTTAAGAAATCAATGATCGAATCATAGTATTTGGAATATTTATATGTATACATGATTGTGAAGATATCGATCGAGGACAACGTCCAGACAAGTCGACAAGAAATAAGCATCAAAGAAAGTTAAGAGAACGATATTGACTAGTGAGGCCAGGTGAGTGCATACAAGTTAGTTTATAATATTTAATGGAAATAAGACTTGCGACGAGTCTATTTCCTATATTATAATGCATGAATTTTTGATTATATGCATATGTTTGATTTGAGTATATGTGGTATATATTACAGTATATGTTAAATGATTTGGTAAATACATGTAGTGTGATAAGTTATAGGAACTAATATGAATGATCTATATGATTATATAGGAATGTGAAATAGGTTATATGATAGGTGACCATACATGTTACATAGTATATTTGATCAATTATAAGAATCAGTATAATAGATTTATATGACTACATGAGAAGGATGATGAGTTAAATAAGATTAGACTATAAAGTAATATGAGAATAATATATTAGTGAAGAGAATTGAGTATAAATGATGATACCGAACTATAAAATAAGAGATATAAGGAAGATTTATATACATGTGTGAGAATATGGAAAAATGAACTATGCTCAATAATATGGAACTCTATGAGTATAAGTATATGTGAAATGTGATATATGAATCTTAGTATATGTGGTTGATATGACTATTATGTATGCATGAATACATGGATAGATTAATAGAGTTTATATGTTATATGTTATAAACATAAGAGGTTATGAGAAATGAACTATGTGACTATATGAACATATGAAGATATGACTAAGAGCTATGTGATATATGACATGAGATATATGAAAGAGTAAAGTATATGTGATACTTGAAAGTGAATCATATGATTACATGAATATAGGAAATGATATGATAAAAGCTATGAGAATATGAGATATGACTATGTGAAATGATATAAAAAAGAATGCCCATGTAAGTGTTAGGAGAGCTAGAGGTATAGTTGGCATGCCAAGAGTCAAGGGTTACCTATGTCTTTCGAGACATATGGATAGTTTACCTATGTTCTTTGGGACAAATGGATAGTGTTACCTATGTTCTTCGAAACATATGGATAATGGTCCTTCAGGACAAATGCATAGGTCCTTCGGGACAAATTTCACATGCCCCTAGTGGGACCTCATACAAGTTGTGGTGACAGTATAGTGCACAACCTCAATGTACTCGCATATCTTTAGTTCTCACATATATACATGGGCTAACAAAGAGATAACTTTGAATACAATGTATGTAATATATATATAATATGTGATAGGAATTGTATGACATAATATATGTGTGTTATGGGTCAGTGCATCTGTTATATAATATACATGAACATATGTTAATGTATGCATGAACGAATATAAATGATTTGTATGATGATATAAGAATATGTTATAAGATATAGAATATGAACGTAAGAGATCATATGAACGAGAGATAAGAGATATAAAGGATAATACTATAGAAGTATGATAAAACATAAATGATGACATGTATGTGTCTACATATGTAGTTGTTATAGGAAAAAGCATATGAATTGTATGATCTGATAGTATAAATATTCATGCATGGATAGTGGATAAAAATTTCATTAAATGTGTTTTTATGCCTCACTAAGTCATAGACTTAACGTGTGAGTATTTCACACGTAGGTTTCTGGAAGCGAATAGAGAAGCGAAGCAGCGATAGTCAAGGCAAGACAGGTCAGTCTCTCCTTTCATATGATCAGATCAGAAAATAGTTTGGAATTATCTGTATTTGGTTATTGGAAATAGTTGGCATTTAATTAAGAGATTTGAATAGTTTATGCTCTGATATGTTTTGTAATTAATTATTTTAATAAATTTGAAATTCTTCATTCTTTTGTAAAAAGTGATTGTTTGAAAAGTCAATGTGATACATCAGACTCGGATCTGGGTTGGGGGTGTTACAGTGTAACTTAGGTAAACATTATAAATGAATAATGCATCCTATAATGAGCTAAACATAAGCTAAGAAATGACATGTATACATAGGATAAGCTAGTAATGAAGTTTTATGCATGAAATGTGCTAAGTAAATATGTGTGGTGTCATGGATGCTATGCAAACATCATGAAATAGTTTAAGTATAAGGACTAACATGTATCATGGCAATGCTTATCATAATGAATATTAAGTTTAGACTTGTAACATGGAACATAGGGTATGTAATAATATGAGAAATATCATATGGTTATTATATATAGAAATAACATATGTATGAATATGGTGATAGATATGGCTCATAAATATACCAGTAAAGGGGACAGAGCGAATGCACTGAACATCAGTTGTCCTTACAAAAAACGTCTTGTATAGGGGTCACGATTATGTGGGTTGGGGGTGCGGGGGCATAGCCCTCGCGGTACGGTACAAGGTTAATTATGTAATTATATACCAGGTTTTTTATTATAAATAGAGATGTAACCTAAACCTATGAGACATTGAATAAAACTTCTAGCGCCACCTAGGCACCGAGGACGTAAGCACATTACCGAACCTCGTTAAATTTCTTGTGTTCTTTCGTTATCTTTGCCCGATTCTTCAACAATTGGTATCAGATGTCATGAGAAAAATTAGAAGTTACGAAATCCGATGGTCAGGGTAACTTCAGATTATGGCAAACGAGGGTGAAGGATCTGTTGGCGCAATAAGGGATTCTGAAGGCTTTGCGACCTACAAAATCGGCATCGATGGAGGAGGAAGATTGGGAAGAATTGTAACAGTGAGCGACAGGAACCATACAATTATGCTTGGCGGACGAGGTCATGTATCACGTCATGCATCTGTCATCTCCAAACGAAATTTGGAGGAAGTTGAAAAGTTAGTTTATGTCCAAATCCTTAACGACAAAATTGTATCTAAAGCAGCAGCTGTATGGGTTGAAGATGCAGGACAATCATGATTTGGCACAACACGTGAATGTCTTCAATCAAATCGTTTCTGATTTGGCTCAGCTTGATGTGAAAATTGAGGATGAAGACAGAGCGATGATTTTGCTGTGTTTGTTGCCTCCCTCTTACGAGCACATGGTGACTACTCTTACATATGGGAAAGAGATTATCAACGTTGAGGTGATTACTACAGCCTTGTTGGCTCACAACCAGCGGAAGTAGAATGCAGGGGAAATCTCTCATGCCGATAGCTGCTTATATGTCAAGGGTAATCGAGACCGTGGAAGGAAGCCAGAGAAGGCAGGGTCTGGCAAGAGGAATTACAGATCCATATCTAGGTATGAGAAGACAATTCATTGTTACAAGTGCAAGGAGGCGGGACATATGAAGCGGGACTGTCTGAAGTTGAAAAAGAAGACTGATGAGAAGCTTGAAGACTCTTCCAAGTCTGTGAATGTGGTCGAGGATGACAATTCTGATTGCAGTGAAGGTGATATGCTCTCTATTTCAACGACTCAATTGACGGATGTTTGGATTCTTGATTCTGGTTGTTCTTATCACATCACGCCAAATAGGGAATGGTTTTCGACATACAGGCCGGTTAATTCTGGTTTTGTTTATTTGGGTGATGATCTATGTTGCAATATTGTTGGTATTGGTGAGGTCAGAATTAAGATGTATGATGGCTCTGTTCGGACATTGATTGGTGTTTGGCATATCCCAGATTTGAAAGAGAATTTGATTTTTTTGGGCACTTTGTAAAAGAATGGTTTTATCCCTAAGGCTAATGAGGATAGGGAAACCATTTGGATTGTTAAAGGAGCTTTGACTGTGATGAAAGGAAAGATGATTGCATGGAATATTTATAGATTATTAGGAAGTACCGTTGTAGGTGGAGTTCATTCTGTTGAGTCCTGTGATGATACAACCAAACTGTGGCATATGCGTCTTCCTCATCTTAGTGAACGTGGTATGGCTGAATTACATAAAAGAAATATGTTGCATGGTGTTAAAAGCTGTAAGCTCAACTTTTGCAAGTATTGTGTTCTTGGTAAACAGACTAAAGTTCGTTTCAAGACTACGAAGCACACAACTGAAGGGATTCTTGATTATGTGCATTCTGATGTATGGGGGCCTTCCACGGCATCGTCTTTGGGTGGATATAGGTCTTATGTTACTTTTATTGATGATTTTTCACAAAAAGTTTGGGTGTATTTTTTAAAACAGAAGTCAGACGTTTTTGAGAAGTTCAAGCTGTGGAAAGCTGAGGTAGAAAACCAAACAGGACGAAAAATCAAGTGTTTGAGGTCTGAAAATGGTACGGAGTACACAAATTCACAGTTTCTACAATTTTGCAAGGAGCATGGGATTAAGAGGCATTTTACAGTACGCAAGACACCACAACAGAATGGTGTTGCGGAACGGATGAACAAGTCGTTGAATGAAAAAGCCAGATGTTTACGGTTGAATGCGGGGCTTCCCAAACACTTCTGGGCCGAGGCTATTAACATGGTGTGTTATCTTATCAACAGATCGCCAAGGGCATCATTGGTTGGGAAAGTTGCAGAAGAGGTATGGACTGGTCATGATATTAGTTTTGATAACTTATAGATTTTTTGTTGTCTTGCTTATGTGCATGTACCTACTGATGAGAGATCCAAACTTGATGCAAAATCGAAGGAGTACATTTTTCTGGGTTACAAGAAAGGTTTCAAAGGATTCAAGTTCTGAGATCCAGTTGCGAAGAAAATTGTGATCAATAGAGATGTTGTTTTTTATGAACAATTAATGTTGCAGCAGAAGAAAGACACGATAGTGGTGGATTTCGAGCAGTTTCCAGTTGATAAACCAGAAACTTCTCCACCGACTTCTGGTGGTTTCACTACAGATGATTTACAGGATTATAGTCTCGCCAGAGACAGGGTGAGACTAACGAATATAAAGCCCCGAGTAGATTGGGTTTTGAAGACTTGGTCTCTTTTGCACTTACTGTTAGCAGTGATGATCCGGTTACTTTTCATGATGCTATTACTAGTCAGGAAAACGACAAATGGATGGCTTCCATGGTTGAGGAGATGGAGTCTTTGAATCACAATCGTACATGGGAGTTAGTTCCCCTTCCTGAGGGTAAGAAGCCAATTGGTTGCAAATGGGTGTATAAGAAGAAACCAGCAGTAACAGAAAAAGAGGGGGAGAGGTTCAAGGCTCGCTTGGTAGCAAAGGGTTTTCACAGAAGAAAGGAGTTGATTATGATGAAATCTTTTCTCCTGTGGTCAGGCACACTTTAATCCGAGCAGTACTTGCATTGGTGGCTAGTTGGGATTTGCATTTAGAGCAGATAGATGTTAAAACTGCTTTTTTGCATGGTGATTTAGAGGAGCAGATCTACATGCGACAGCCTGAAGGTTTCACTCAACTTGGAAATGAGCATTTAGTTTACAGATTGAAGAAATTTTTGTACGGGTTGAAACAATCTCTGAAACAGTGGTATAAACAGTTTGACTCTTATATGATCAAGATTGGCTACAACCGATGTGAGTATGATTGTTGTGTCTATGTTAAGAGCCTTGATGGTGGTTCTTTTTTTTTTCTGTTATTGTATGTTGATGATATGTTGATTGCTGCGAAGAACATGGATGATGTTATTGGTTTGAAAACCTTATTGAGTCAGGAATTTGATATGAAAGATTTAGGTGCTGCAAAGAAAATTCTTGGAATGGAAATTTGCAGGGACAGAGACTCAAGGAAACTGTGGCTATCTCAACGGGGTTATGTTGAGAAAATGCTAGAAAGGTTTGCGATGACCAGTGCAAAACCAGTTAGCACTCCATTGGCGAATCACTTTAAGCTCTCATCAGAACAGTGCCCGAAGAAAGATAAGGAAGCTGAAGATATGGCAAAGGTTTCGTATTCTAATGTTGTTGGCTGCTTGATGTATGCAATGGTATGTACTCATCCTGGTTTAGCTCATGTTGTTAGTCAAGTTTTTAAGTATATGTCTAAACCTGGTAAGCAAAATTGGGAAGAAGTCAAGTGGATTTTTCGGTACTTAAAGGGTACTGTGGGACATGGAATTATTTTTTGTAGTCAACGGGATAATCCTTTGGTTGTAGGGTATGTGGATTCAATCTATGCAGGTGACGTGGATAATAGAAGATCTACGACAGGGTATGTGTTTACTCTTGGTGGAGGGCCTATTTGTTGGAAGTCTACTGTTAATCTGTTGTGGCACTATCTATAACTGAAGCTGAATACATGGCAGTGGCTGAAACTGCAAAAGAAGCTTTATGGCTTACTGGTTTAGTGAAGGAGTTAGCTGTTCAACAAGGTGGAGTTCCGTTGTTTTGTGATAATCAAAGTTCTATTCACTTGGCTAAGAATCAGGTGTATCGTGCTAGAACTAAACATATTGATGTACGGTTCCACAAGATCAGAGAGTTGGTTGCATCTGGAGAGGTTTTGTTTCAGAAGGTACATATTGATGAGAATGCCGCTGATATGTTCACCAAGCCAGTTACGGCAAACAAGTTCAAACATTGCTTGGACTTGTTGAATGTTCGAGTTGTTAAAGAAGTAAGGTAACCCAACCCACATTGAAGTTTCCAAGGGGCAGGATATTTGGCAAGGTGGAGATTTGATAGGTATGGCTCATAAATATACCAGTAAAGAGGACAGTGGATGGAGTGGAGTAAGCGAATGCAGCGAACATCAATTGTCCTTACAAAAAAAGTCTTGTAGAGGGGGTTACGATTATGTGGGGTTGGGGGTGTGGGTGCGCAGCCCCCGCGGTACGGTACAAGGTTAATTATGTAATTATGTAACAGGTTTTTTATTATAAATAGAGATATAACCTAAACCTATGAGACTAGGCACCGAGGACGTAAGCACATTGCTGAACCTCGTTAAAATTCTTGTGTTCTTTTGTTATCTTTGCCCGATTCTTCAACATATGGAAATATGAGAAAATGTATAGTAAAGCTCTATGGTCCATGAAGTATTCCACGCTTGAAAAAGAAGAATAAAAAGTAGTTGGTGTATAAGTTTTATCACATCACCTCCACGCATCCCATGGGCTGAAACCTCATAGGAGTTCTCAAAATTAATTTTTTTTGTGAATGGCTTTACCAATTCCTGTAGAATCTTTCGTCTCCAACAGGTTGATGATCATGGTCTCTCATTTCTAAAGATATATTTACGATTTCTATTAAACTTCTGATTTTTAATGCCTCTACAGTTCAAAGAGACCAACTTTATTGAGTAATTGAGTTTTCTGATGTAGTTTCCTGGCACAAAGGAATATCACCTTCATGTTCTTCCGCCATCATGACATCAAATTATGTAGTATTCAAGTTTATACTCCTGACTACCACAATTTCCTTGGTTGGTTTTTGACGGCTTCGATTTCTATTCATTGTTAAAGTATATGTGTCCATAATTTTCTTTATGGAATTACCAGTGTAATATCCTAATCCAGTACGACTCGAAGACCGATGGATTAACATGTCACACTGGACAACAAAAGTGTCTAACCATAAAATTTTCTTTAAAAATTGTTTGTAAAACATCTAATAAAATCCATACATAGTAAATAAAATAAAACATGATAATAATCTGAGTTTACAAAATATGGGGAGCTCCCAAAATATCCAAAATAATAAAATAATGAGTATAAATCAAAAGAGTTATGACTGAATACATAATGGTCCATAAGTAGTACATGCCCTCTAAGAATTACTCAAGACGTACTCTAAATACCTCGGCTGATCTAAAACTGTTGTTGATGATAATGCTTTGTTACTGGTCACCTAGGAACCTGCACACGAAAACACATTTCAAACGCTAAACTTACGAGCTCAGTGTCACACTAATAATTGTACTATACTACAAGCATTCACTAAATGAGCATGCAAGTGGCATAGGTATGAAGTCATGAAAATACTGATATAATATATTGAAGTAGGCATCATGGTGTGGCTTAGGGTTATGCATCTCGAAGCTCACACACCCCTCTAACATTCCTAAAATACCCTTAGATATTTGGGTGAGATCCGAAGCTACATCAAAAACGTACACCCGCCAACTTACTTCGTTGAGTCTTGGGGCATCTGTGCTCATTCCACAACTGAAGTGCCTTGGCTCTTACTAGGATTTCCAACTAACATCATGGTCTGCTAAAGTGTCTCGGTTATTCTATCTGTTTCTCGAGTTTGCAAAAAATCTAGTTTTATATAAAATTCCTAATTGATATTGTTTCTAGCTGTTCTAAATTTAATTACTTTTCTCACATGTAGTTTTATCTGCTAATATGTTGATGTTATTGGCCTTGTCAAGTTTGATCCCCTACTCATTGGTTTATTTATCCAAAATTGTTTGTTGGCACCGATACTGGCCCTTGAGTATCGTTACCCTCATTTTGGTATCGATACTAACTAACTGTACTATACTGAAATGGGAAGGTAGTATCGGTACTCCTGGCTAAGTATCGATAATCTAGCGTTGGGGTATCGATATTGGCATGAGTATCAATGCCAAAATTAGGTTTGATATTTTAAAAAATACCTCAGTATTGATGCCCCTATTGGAAGTATCGATACTCTACCCTCAGTATCTATACTCTAATGAGTATCGATACCAAAAATTATTATTGGAATCTGTTTTGTGGTCTAGTATTGATACCACCTTATGAGTATCAAAACCAGGCCTACAATATCGATACCCTTTCCTAAAACTCTTTTATTTTTACCCCAAAATAACCTATTTTGGGCACGATAAATGTTATCTTTCTACCCCAAAGGCCCTACTGGGGTTCCCAATTGTTATTTAAGTCTTACGTAAGATTAAAGTGATCATAAAAGGGTTTTTGCATACTAAAAAAATCAAAGGATGCATCAACCATTAACATGCTTCATAACTCATGCAACCTACTAAAACACACCTAATGATTTGCATGTGATAGAGTTGAGTTAGAAGTTGAAACATTGATTCTAAGATGCTGGAAAACACCTTAAAACCACCCAAACACAAGATCTTCATTTCCTCTAACTTTGGAGCTTTCTCCAACTTCTCTCACTAAAAAAGAATCAAACATAAAGGTTACTAATGTTGTTGAAAGGCTTAGGGGAAATTTTAGAACATTTATAGAGGTATGAATCTTCCAAAAATGAGTTGATTTCACTTAGGTTTCTAAAACCTCCATTAAACCCATATTTGGTTCTCTCAACCAAAACTTACAAATGAGAGCTTGATTGAAAGCTAAGGAGATGGTGGTTTCATTTCTTACCTTGAAATCTCGAAAAAAGAAATGATTGTCTAGTAAAGTTGGCACCTTTGTTGCTTGGAATGGTGGAAGAATGAAGGAGGATGAAGGAGAAGAAAAGACAAAGAAGAGTTGAGAAAAAGAGGGAGAGGGTCAGATGTGAGATCATTCTGATTAAGGGGATTTTAGTGTTTCAAATTAAAAAGGATATAATTACCTCCTTGGTCCTTCAAGCTTTGGTCACAATTAAAAAATATCCTTTTTAAGGCCAAATGGGCTCAACTCAAGCCCAAATCCACTCAAACTTGCGTCAAAACTTCCTAAAAGCTAAGGGATTTATTAAAGTCCCATCATGTGTAGCCTGAAACTTCTAACCTGAAATTTGGGGTGTTACAACCAGCTTTCCCCAAAGACGGCATCTTTTCAGAGTTATTATCATTCTTATTTCTGATGTCCTTAGAATTTATCTCCAAGCTTGGAGTCATCTGTCTCAGTTTATTTCTGTTTGGATCTTTGAAATAATCCTTTGAGCAGTTTGTTATTTTTCTATAACTTGATTGTCCAACTATTGGCTTTTTACCTTTACGTTTCTTACTTAGATAAGTTGTCTGACCATCCCTGTTTTTACCTCGACATTGGAATTCCTGTTGGTTGTATCCTCGTTACCCTCAGTTGTTTGCTCTTTGCTTTTTTCCATGTTGGAAGCTTCATTTGCCATTTCCTCACTTAGGGCTGCGAATCTGTTACCATCTTTTTCAACTTAATTGATCTTGCTTTGAGACCTGAAGTTAACTTTTGAACCTTTTTTCTTCTTTGAACAAGCATCTAGGGGCCATACTTGTCCTCACACGACGTTTTAGTATCAAACGTGATGTCTGTAGGGGGTCTCATTATTCAGATGCTCATTTTATTTCTTTTTTGAACTTTCCTCAGTTCCTCCTTGGTTTTTGTCGATAATTTTCACTGAGCACTGTTCCGTTCTGTGACCCACCATTCCACAGTAAAAACAGATAAAATGTAATCCCTCATACTCGATATTAAGGACCAATTTCCCTACTCTGAAAGTAGAGGTTTATTGAGATCAACCTCGATACATATTCTTGCGAACTTTCCTCTTGTTGACCAAGCAGTCCTATAATCAAATTTATTCGGTCTTCCCACAAGCTTCCCAATACTGATTAGTATACCTTCATCGAAGTACTTGATTGGTAGTCCTGGGATGTGTATCCAAACTGCGGTAGAAGTAATATTAGCCTTTCTGCCAAGAAACATGGTCTTCATTTTTGAACTGTTAAATAATGATCCATGATTTTCCATGGCCCATCGGTTAACACTTTGATCCTGTCATTTGCATTCTGGAATTTGATGGCATAGAACCTGTTTCCCAAGTCAATACAGTCAGACACACCAACCAGTTTCCACATTGATGTGATTCTTGAAATGAGAATTTTGTAAGAGGGAATTTTGCCTAGAAGTTTGATTATTACTGCTCTCCTCCACGGTTTCCTAATCTTATCCTTTAACTCTGAATTAATCTTGATTGTAGTGATATTATCTTCTTCATCTTATTCTTCCTCAAATCTTGCCGAGCTATTAAACATACCTGTAAAAAAAAGGGGGAATCTGTGATTGTATCTTTCCACGACCTTTCACGGTTCATATTCTCCTAAGCATATTCTCCCTCAGTTGTTCTGAATCTCTTGCTTTCTACGCTTACGCCATCTGTCATTACTTCTGCCTAGGTCACCTTGGTAACCGGCCGGTTTTTCCGCCTCCATACACTGCAGGCCCCAAGAATCAAAAGAACGAGTTCAATCACTTCTTAGAGAAAAAAACAGCTTTGGTTCATTTTGGTTTTAGATTGGTTTAATAGTTATTATAAAATAATATGATGCATATAAAATAAAATAATAATATATTAAATTTTTATTTTATTTTGATTATTTGTTATTTATGTGTTTGATTCAAATTTTATTTTTTATATGTGTTTTATTATGCTTATTTTTAGGATTAATTTTTATAAAAGATTTCCTATATTATATTTTTATATTTTCTATTTATTTATTCAAATAATTTGATATGATATTTCGTTGTACAACTCATACATATAGCATGAATAAAATAAAATAGTGTACCAATTAATACATACGCCGAAGTAAGTATGTACATCTTTCAATATCTTGGTACCTAAAATAAACACATACTTACATAGGTGTATGTATGTACATCTCCCAACATCTTAGTACTTAAAAATAAACATATAAATATATTGATGGAAGTATGTTTATGTATTTTCAAAGAAAAAAATTAAAAAAATTATATATATATATATATATATATTTAAAGTTATTTGTGTATGAATTTTATTTAAAATGTATGAATTAGAAATAATAATAAAATTATATTTTTTTATAAAGTTTCATTTAAATATTTTGACTTTCATATTGAGAATTCAACTTATTAAAAAAGAAAAAGGTAAAATGGTCACTTTTGTCCCTATAGTAGACCCAATTTATCATTTTCGTATCTATCGTATTTTCGCATCAATTTAGCCATTGAAGTTTCTCAATTGCATCAATTTTCAAAATATTTACTATTATTTAGGGTTTTAAGTTAAGGTTTAGGGTTTAAGATTTGGAGATATAATTATGGTTTAGGGTTTAGGGTTAGAATATATGATGATGTAATTAAATAACTTTAAGGGCTAAATTAATGCGAAAATAAGGGTGAAATGATAAATTATGACTACTACAGAAACAAAAGTGACACTTTTGCCAAAAGAAAATTATCTCAAAAATAATTTGGTAAAACATACATTTTCTCTATCTTGTATCCTTCAATCAAACATTATAATATTACACTCTTATTAAATAAATTAAATGGAGTATATGTAAATGTATATGCGAACTGCCCCTAAATAATTGACATGACACTCAAAAAGGAATATATGTGAACATGTAAATGTACAGTATTACACTACACCATCAAACAAAATCTTAGAATAAACTTTTAAAACATTTGATGTTGCAAATAATGTAGGTAAAAAAATGGTTTCGCTTGATGCAATACTATGTTAACGATTTGGAGAGTACATGTGTACCTTAAATTAGATAGGGATCATATTTGATAATTATTCAAAATTCTTTAAATAAACTCGTGTTAATAAAATGTTGTAAATAAACGAAATGAAGTAATAAGAAGAATAAAAGATATTAGAACAAAGAGAGATAATTGTATTATGATCTCAATATCAGTTGTGTACAATGTAATCTAATCTCCATGTATATAACCATAAGTAGTAGATGTAACATACAACTCTAATATTAATGGATATTATAGATCTAATAATAATATATATTAATAACTTTTTTATATATAAAGATAGATATCCACAAATATAAATATTTATAATAATTTTGATATTTATTTAAAAGAAGGCTTAATACAAAAATAAGTGTCTAAACTATATTTTAAATTGACATTTGGTGCCTAAAGAATTTTTCGTTAAAAATAGGTGACTAATGTTTTCGTCGTTACACTTTTAGTTCATAATGTTATATTTTTTTTAATTTTTAAAATAAAAATATGATTATTTTTTTAAAAAAACAACCGTCACGCCGTCCCCTTTCTTTCCCATCCCCTTATCTTCGACGATGAAATGTAACCACCGACTGGGTTTTGTTCGGAGAAGGACGAGGAACTCAATGGTGGTAGCTGTGTAAGGCACAAGTAGTTGGAGCCGTCTAAAATTGATAGGTGGGAGACTGAATTTTGATCGCAACTGCTAAACGGTCCTGATGGTGTCAACGGTGACAACCACAGACCTATGGTGATCGATCTACGATGAAAGAATTAAAATTTTATATGTGTGACTTAAAATTATAACGCTGAAAACATTAAACATCTATTTTTAACAAAAGAATTTTTAGACACTAAAAATCAATTTAGAATGCACTTTACTAATTTAGACACTTACGTATTAAGCCTTAAAATAACGGTATATTTGAATAAAAATGGCGAATGCATGTCTTTCCTAGAACGCTGGCGTTTAAAGAAGCTTAAAAGCCAGACCAAAACAACTCGCCCTGAAATATCAAAGAGTTTTTCACTGCGGTGACGAAAAGCAGAGAGATTCAAACTGAGACCGATCAGAGCGTCGGATTCCGGTAAGTACTGTGAAAGTTATAATTTTCTTGTTGAAAATTGCACGTAAAATATTGTGTTTTAGGGTTCTTTCAATTCGGTTGGAATGGTAAATCAAAGCATGCTCTTTTAATTAAAGCATTTTGACGAATACTTGGCGGGCATGAATGAAAGTTCAAAGCTTTTACTTCATCGCGTCATTCAATTATAGTTTTTCAATTGTAGTGAGTCAGATTCAAGAGCTTGGGGAAGCGAACTGTCATCTTATGTACAATGCTTCATTCAAATGAATTCAATTTGTTCATCCCAATCTATATTTTGATCTTCATTGCTAGCAGCTCAATCTTCAGCCATGGAAAAATGCAAGTAATCTCAAAGAAAAGGATGTGTTTTTTTTTTCATTTTCTTCTTGATTTTCCCCCTTCGTAAGAATGTCGTCATGTTCCAATTTTTTGCAGACTAGACGGCGGCGTTTTGAACGTCGGGGAGGAACTGAAGGCGGAAACTTTACCGCTTAAAATGGGTTCTCGAGCCTATAAACTGCAAAGGCTAAAATCATTAACTTGGTACGAAGTAAAGATCTCGTATCCAGCTTCTGTATGTAATTTTCTTTGCAGTGATTTTTTGCCTTCTTGTGGTATTTCATTTCAAAAGAAACTGATCTTTGCTTTGGTTATTGGAAGGTTCCCGCGAGTTTTTCTTTGCAACTGAAGAAAGGCGAATTGGATTCTGGGTTAAGCAGGAACAGAAGATTGTTGAATACAGAGAAGTTGATATTCAAGACTGACGATCTGGACACCATTAATGATCAGGTTTTGGTTTCTGCTGATGAATTTTTTTGATGCATTTTTATCCTATCATGTTTGAAAATTTTGATTTGATTCGATAGATGGATTAAATTTTTAAATTTCAAATTAAATAATTCAGTTATTCGGATTTTGGGTTAACTTGAATATATAGGTAGTTAGATAGTTTAGCTCAGATTTTAAATTGTGCACCTCAGTTATTCAGATAACTCAAATATTCAAGTCCATGATCAGAAGGTCGTCCAAGGTCCGATTGGACTGGCCAGATGACTCATAGATGCAGATTTTGAGTGATTCCACTTGACTAGAGTGAAACTTATGTTTCAAGTTATGAAAAATTATGATGCTGTAATCACACTTGACTAGAGTGAAACTTATGTTTCTAGTTATGAAAAATTATGATGCTGTACTACTGAAGATCAGTAGAAGTCTATAAAGCAAAGAAAGCCAAAGAAACAAAGTAAAAGGAGACAATATAGTTGAAGGAGAAGAAAGGAAAGCCGAAGCAGTATAAACGGATAGATCTATTAAGCAGCAATGATCTGTGAATACACGAGCCACGTTAATGGCATTCAGGTGAGG
Organism: Hibiscus syriacus; assembly: GCF_006381635.1. Lineage (NCBI taxonomy): Eukaryota > Viridiplantae > Streptophyta > Magnoliopsida > Malvales > Malvaceae > Hibiscus > Hibiscus syriacus. Next base: position 8,032,563 of record NW_024063538.1, on the reverse strand, counting down.
AGATTTCACACATTTCTTTCCTGTATAATGCATGAATCCAGCAGTGGAGTGTGAACACACGAGCCACATTAATGGCTGGAGTTAAGGCATTAATCTAGGTTGTATAATGCATGACCACATTAATGGCTGGAGTTAAGGCATTAATCTAGGCCGTATAATGCATGAATCTAGGTGTATATTAGCAGATAAAAAGAGTGGGTCGGCTAGTGTAAAACTGCATAAAATGGCTGGAGTTAAGGCATTAAATCTAGGCTGTATAATGCATGAATCTAGGTGTATATTAACAGACAAAAAGAGTAGGTCGACTGGTGTAAAACTGTATAAAATGGCTGGAGTTAATATATTAGCAATGGGTCTTGTGAATTGTAGAAATAGCTCTTAACTCTTGAGGGTGGGACAAGCAATGGTGAAGGAATGGAGTGTGAGGAAGAGTTTAAGTGCTTCATGAGTGAACTTGTGGGTAACGGGTGTAGATATTGTCTAGAAATGATTTATAAGCCTTTTAGCATAAAATGTATGCCTCGCATACGAAAGGAGTGTCTGCGCCTTGCACCCTTAAAAGCCAAGGCTGTAATCACACTTGACTAGACTGAAACTTATGTTTCAAGTTGCGAAAAATTTATGTTAACTCATTTAGATTTATTGGACTTGAATTTCTTCTCATTCGACTTGATTTCATGAAATCTTGAATCACACTTGATTTGTCAACTCAACTAATTCAATTTTTTATCATTCGACTTGATTCAATTGAATACTCACCCCTCTCTATGTATATAAAATATTTTCACGCACACATACATAGTATTGCTAAAGAAGCTCGGTTTTGCTCAGGGTGGACTGTACGTTTTGGTGACTCTGGAGCCTGAAGGGTTTGTTGCGATACCCAACACAAAGGAAAGAGAGTTCATCATCTTCAATATAGGTAAACCAACTATTGCGTTGCACCTCCTTTCATGTAATGGCATACCTTGCTAGTTATGTTGCTACGATATGTCGATATAATAAGCTGCTTCAGTTGTACACGTAGTGTATAAAAGGGCTGCACTCCACTGGAAAATACCATGCGCTGAAATATCACACTCCTAGAGGCTAGATTCTCTAGAACACATTGCATTTTATTCAGATACCGATGTGCATGGTAACTTTTTTCATGCCAAGGGGGTGTGTGTGTGTAACTATATATATATTCAGCCATTCTTGTGATCTGCTTTGATGTTTTGATTTACTGATTTGCAATGTCTCCACACGTTATTAAAAATGTCATCTGCATCATCAAATGAGATCTGATCCGATCATTGCTTGTTCGACAATCCCTTTTGTTTTCCATCACTTCTGATGCTCATTTATATCCCCTATGATCCATCGTGCTCATTTGAAAACCAGTTTCATATTCAGAAGCACCGGCTTTATTGTTCAGTATGATATGAGACTTTCTTTTCATTTACTTTTCAGTTTGTGATGAACTGTTGTTGGGCATCCCTTACCAAGCTTGGTGGGTCGTAGTCTTTGTCGTCCTGTGTTTGGTATTGGCATTGATTATTCCTAGATATCTTCCACTGTACCTGCTTTGTGACCGGAATGTTGCCAAACAATCTTGAGATATTGTCGTTTAAGATAATCATTTGTATCATCGCCACTATTTTCTAACAGTGGAGCATTTGTTAATTGCCATGTAAGGGTTACCAAAGTTTTCAGAAATGTAGCTGAACCAAATTGTCGGAAATGTTAAACGTTGTTTTGGTGGTTGTTTATGCTTCACTATGAACAATGGGTTAATCAATTTTCTATAAAAATAACATCTCGAAATCCCAGTTCGAACAACTCAATATACACGTAGACAGAAGTTTCTAAACAATAAATTATTCATACAACAACATAGACTAAACAGCACTACTGCTAGCCGAATATTTACTTATTTACATGAATGGTTCGTAGATGAAACTAGGGGTGAGCAAGACTCGAGTCGAAAAATCGAATTTTTTGACTCGATTTGACTCAAAAAAACTCGACTCGAAAAAATTTCAAGTTCAAATCGAGTTGTAAAATACAATTTAAATAACTCGAATAACTCAAATAACTTGAAATTTTTAGTAATTATTATATTTATTTTCAAGTTTGAGTCGAGTCTTTAGATATTATATGATATATGTATATCACGTATGAAAAAAAATATGAAGAAATATATGTGTATTATATATATATATATATATATATATATATATGTATATATATGGTTATAGAAAGTTACTTAAATTAGAATCAAATAACATTATAATATTATAAATATTTACAATTAAATTTAAACAAAAACTCGAAAAATTTGACTTGACTTGACTCGAAAAAATTTCAAATCAAGTCTTAGTTGTAAAATAAGACTCATTAACTCAAATAACTTGAAATTTTTTAACTCACTCGATCGAACGCTCACCCCTACATGAAACTATGCGATGCAACTTTAATGGCATGCCCGGATTGGTTCGGTCACCGACTTTCCGTCTTTACAGTTTTCCCCATTCAACAAGCAATTTGGTGCAGGATGTTTCTTTTTATTGGCTTCAGCAATATCTATGGGGTTCAAGAAGCTTGGTTGGTTAGTTGAAGAAAGCAGCCTTGCCCAAATCCTGTCCGTAATGACAACCTTGCCCACAATGAGAGGCATGTAATAACCTAATCAACTAAAATATAAGTTTTGAAAGTTTGGTGGTTAAAGTATAACTTTGTAAAAGTCCAATAACTCGAAAATGTAATTTTTAAAAGTTATTTTTTGGGTTTATAAATAAGTAGTTAAGCCCAAAATAATTATTTTAGTGGATTTCATAATTTTGATTTGGAGTTTGTATAAAAGTTTATTAAAGGACAAAATAGAAATTATATTCGGATAATCGGATAGAATCGAAAGTCTATAAAAATTTGAAGGAATGTATTTTTGTGTTAGAAAAATTATATGGATATTTTTAATTAGTGAAATTTAAGTTGGATTGGTGGAATTTGGTGAAAATTGTACTATAAAGTCGAATAGTGTAATTTAGTGACTAAAATAAAATTTTAGAAAAATTTGATGGTCAAAAAAAGAAATTAAGAGATGAGATTTTTACATCCATTTAATAATATTAAAATAAAATTAAAGGAGTGGCATGTAGGTCAAAATAGAGATTCATTCAGGGCAATTTAGAATTTTGGATTAAATTAAATTAAATTAAAAATTTAATTTAATTAGCTTTTAAAAGTTAAAGTTAAGAGATATTTGCTTAGAATTTTCAAGAAATCAGATTCTTTCTTCCAGCAAGCTGTCGAACCTCTTAGTCAAAGACCACGATAAATCTAATGATCCAAGTAACTCAAAGGGGAAGAAAAAGATGCAGGATTAAGAAAATTATCGTGGAGAAAGTTCGATAATGAGGCAAAGGTGAGTGCATTTAACTTGTATTTATGTTATCAAAACAAACATTGGCTTGTAATGAGTCAGTGTCAGAATTACATTAAGAAGTGATAAGAAGTGACTCCTAGTGTATGACAAGTGTACTTCAAGACTATATGTTCAATTGGTAAACTTATAGATTTAGTGAATAAGTTAAGGATGCAAGTTAGTGAAATCTGCGTAGAAATTATGTTTTGAAAAATCACCAGAAAATTATATAAAAATAACTGAAGAATGAATCTTAATAATTGGATTCGTATATCAGTATAGTTTTGTTTAGAATAAATAAAAACTGATTTCAATGGGTATACAAAAAGATATGAATTTTTAATCAGTGATATGTCAAAAAATAGGGCATCAGATTTTGATTGAAACAACTTCTGTCAGTCAACTTTGAAAATTCGCTATAAATTGTATAAGTGGAACTAGACGGATTGCCTTATAGGTTAGACTCGTACTCGAGTCTAGTTTTCATTGGTGCAAACATAATAATTTTTCAGTATATAAATTAATACATAATAATATTTGTTTGAAGGTAGTGCAAACTGCCAGAATATGAAATTTTGATAAATTGTGTATTGAAAGTAGTGGAAGGCAAAGGATTTAAATTTAAAGCTTAGTGAGACTTATATTTTGATTTAAAAAAATAAAGTGTTAAAGTGGGTACAATTTATTTATTTGATTATTATAGTCGATGACGACTTGCGATAAGTCAACCTCATTTTATTTTCTAGTATGATTTATAAATTTTCAATATGGAATATTTCTATAATCATCAAGTTTTATGAATGATTTTGGATATGAAATGCCTAAGTATGATATTTATGATGATTAATTTTAAATGTTTGCAGATATCAGATGATTACAATTATCAAATATTTACAGATATCAAATGTTTTACACTTATCAGACAAAGATTAATAAATGATTCTATGATGATACATATAAGCCCATTTTATGTTGCATTGAGAGTCATAGGTACATTTGTCATGCCATTTAGTGAGTACTTTTTAGTTATATGTTATCAGTTCAGCTTTGGTACATTCGTGTACCAATGTTCAACACCCTTGGTGCTCGGGTTATGATTGCATTGAAGTGTATCATATCGCAGTTTTAATTATGATTTGACATATTGTTGTGCCTAGTGCGCACCTTAAATTCATGTATCTTATATTATCTTACATATATATTGGGGTATAACAGTAAATGTGAAAGTTATGACATTGTATGAAAGAAAGGACAATATAATTGAAAAGAAAGTTTTGAAATATTGTCGAATGAAAAGAAAAAAAGTTATTTATGATATTTGATGTTGACTTACATGATTTTTTATAAAATCATGAGATGATGATTTTTCAGGTTTTTAGAAGAAAAAAATGGCTTGACTAGCCGAGTTTGAAGTTTAATGTTTTTATTTATACAATTTATTTCTTATATTTTATGAAATTTACGGTTTTATATCACTTTAGTTATATTTCTGCCTCACTAATTTTTACTTAACACATGATGATTTTTATGCGTAGGTTCAAATAAAGTAGAGGACGTAAAGTGAGGAGCTTGCCAGCATCTTATGGAAATCAAATCTACCGATAGTTTCAGTAAGACATCCTAACTTTAACTTATTAGTGGCATGTACATTATATACGTAAGGTTGCTTTATTAGATTCATTTTTAAAGGTCTGTATTAGTAACTAGGATTTTTTTTAATTTTGGCTAATTTTTAGTATTAATCGTATTTATGAATAAATAGCGTAAATATTATATTTTAAATGTTTTTAAAAATTAAGCAGTATTTAGGTAGTGTATATATATATAGTTATGATAAGCTCTGAACTAGGGCTATAAATGAGACGAGACATATCGCGAGCTACTCGAGATCGATTCGATCAAGGTTCGATAAATACTCGAATCGAATGGACTCGACTCGAGTTCTTAACGAGCCGAAACGAGCTACTTGATATTCAACTTGAAAAGCTCATGAGCAACTCGAAAAATGTTATATTATAATTTTAGATTTTTTAAAATTACACTATTAAAAATACATTATTGATAATTATAAAATTTTGTAATGAACCCTAAGCCCTACGCCCTAAACCCTAAAACATAATATTTCAAAAACTATATTGATTAATTAATATCAAGTCGTGAGCAGCATTTAATATCAAGATACTATATTGTACTTACCTCATAAATCAATACCAAGTTGATTAATTAATGTATTTGTAATGAATCTTAAACTTTAAACCCTAAACCTTAAACACTAATCCCTAAGCCCTAAACCCTTAATCTGATTATATGATAAGGGTTAAGTTATGCACATGGAGGTAACAAACAAATTATGTAAAATGATGTTATGTGACTCCTAAATAAATCATTCGCATACTTATACATAAACATATCAACATGCAAAATAAATATACACAACTTGCTGATTGAGACATGATTTTATCATATCTTAATGATGACTATCGACACCATCATTGCTTTCAAGCACTGACTCACCAACATAATATTTCAAGAACTGACTCGACGAAATAATGTAAACGGAGATTTGATGTACAAATACAACTAAAACGATGGGATCATATTTTATCATACCATAGTCAACAGGTTAACATCAATATCATACAATCACCAATTTTTTAATGAAAAATGGCGAGTTCGAATCATATGAATAGTCGAGTGACCATTTTATAACTTTTAATGGTTGAAGGACTCAACAACATAACATCCTATAGTCGTGGGACTATTTTATAACTTTTAATAGCCATGGGACTATTTATATAATTTACCCTATTATTTTCATATGATCTTTTCAATGACTTGATAAAAATGAATTTAAAAATATTATATGGAATTAATAATCAACCGATGTGAATATTAATAAAAATATTAATATATTTAATGTAAAAATTAATATATTTAGATGGAAAAAATTAAAAAAAATTATATTAATTATTGATAAAATAATATTTTATACAATTTTCGTCTATCATGATCCTACACCTATAACAGATGGTTGCAGGATATGCAATATTTAACTCTCACAAATGTTAACCTCAATTAATCCATTAACAGATGCGTGAGGTGATAATTTTAAAATAATAAAAAAATCCATATTCACTGGTTGTACACTTCTTTCTTTCATCTCATTTCTTCATCACTTTATCTTCTTCTTCCTCTGCACATGGGTTTAAAAACCAAAAACCCATATTCACCAGTTGTGCACTCTAGGATCCCTGTGGCCGTTCACCTCTCACCGCTGGTGTTAGGCACCGATAGCCATCTACCATTGTTTTTATCCCGGTCGACAGCCTAATCCTAAAAACTAAACAGCCACCCCCATTTTTAGAGTTCTCAAACTCTCCCCCTTTTTTCTCCTAGCCGAGAGCCCCTCCACAGGGCCAAACAAACGTCGGCCACCATCCACCAGTGGCGTAATTCACTTAACCTACCATCTCTGACGACCGAGAAAGGCCTAAACGTATCCCACAGACCTTTGTTTCTTCTTTTCACTCTTCCACAGTAATACACCTAAAATCCATATTTACAAACTCCAACTTCAAACTACCAAACTAGTGAAAGGTACCCAAACTCATAAGCACCAAAACCCAAACTAAGATTTTTCTTCAAGTTTTGCTATCATAAAATTAATCAACAAAAAATAGATTAGAGCATCATGTTTACCGAGTAAAACCCAAAACAACAAGAATTAAAAATATAGTAACATAGCTAGGGGAGGAAGCTTTGTTTTTGAAGCAGAGATCAAAGATGAGAGTGAAAAGAAGCTTGGAATATAGAGATTATGCATTGTAATTTAAGTTGGTCATGTGAGTTGATATCCCACATCGGTGGTTCTTGGGGAATAACGGGTAAAGTCGAGTGTATAAAAGGAGGATGGGTTTCAGCAAATGAAAATTAATCAGTCGAGCTTGAATCTAGCTTCAATCGAGCTTCAATCGAGCTTGAGTCTCGAGCTCTTGAAATTTTTTTGAGTTCGAGCCTTTTCGAGTTTGAGTCGAGTTTCAATAATATATTTTGAGTTTGAGCTGAGCTTGATAATTTTTAGCTCGTGAGTTTTCGAGTCGAGTCGAGCTTACTTTTACAGTTTTCAAGTTCGAGTCGAGTTCAGCAATACTCGAACTCGACTCGGCTCATTTACACCCCTACTCTGAACTGCCTACTTACAGACTAAAATTTGATTTGTTTTTCAGTGATTAAATATTATTTTATGATTTTATACGAATAAGATAATAGTTTAAAAGTTAAAACATTGAAAGTTTTTAAAAAATGAGATTTTAAATCTTTATACATAGTAAATGTTTATCTAATTGATGTGACTTATATGGCTCGTATTACGAGATATATATAGGCTATGAGTGTTATATTTATTGGTATCAGAGTTGTATGTTTTGTCAATTCTTGGTCTAAATTGAGCCTATGTTATATTAGAAATATGTACATGTCACTAGGATGTCAAAATTTCTGATATGATATTGTTTGATGATTTTATTGATAATACTGCTCCTTAAAAACATAATTTTGAAATGTATGTATTAGATATCTGAAGTTAAGAACAAGGGTAATAAAGTAGATAATGTTAGAAAGAGAATCGCTATTAAAATCGTTCCAAACGGATCTAGGACTTTAGAATCTAACCTTAGAAGAGTGGGAGCTGTAAGGGATTTTCTTCTATTATGTGGACGAAAAACCTCAGCGTTTAATGAGGTTACTGAATTAGAGGAATCTATCAGAAGGTTTAAAAGGATTAAAAGAGAAGTTAAGGTTGATGAGGATCCACATATTATTGAATTTATCGATGATTTTGGAATGTTTATAGGTAAATAAAGTGTATGTTAAAGTTTAAAGAAAGTTAAGTTTTAGTGAATCAGATGGCAATTATGCTATCCTTTGAAAGAATTTAAAATGAGATTGAAATAGAGTAGCTATTGATCCGAAGGACATGAAGGGTTTCACGATTATGGTAATTGGAGTAACGTTATAAAAATGTGAAAGTATATATAGAATAATTTAAGGTGGTAAAGTAGAAATTTATTGTTAAGAGAAGAATTCATGAATAAGTTGTGTTAATAAAAAAATTGCCTTAAATAGGATTTTTCTTAGAATTTATTTATAGTAACAAAACTGTTGGATTTTAGTGTTAGAGTAAAACAGATAAGTAGAAATTGTCTAATATAGGTTCAAGAGGTGATGTTTTCGACAAATCTTATGGAATTACCATTTGATGAGTCTGAGATTATTGTGGACAATGATTGGTTATTTTTGTATTATGGTTAGGTAGGTTTTCGCAAGAAGAAATTAATTCAGAAAAATGTGAAGGGTTTCGAAATAATTGAAATCGGAGAAAAAGTGAAATTATTGTCTAATGTGATATGTGTAGTAATGGCAATAGAATTGACGTAAAAAAGGTTATTCAATTTTTCTGGTAAATGTAATTGACAGTTGAACATCTGAAGTTAAATTGAAGAATATTCTGGTAGTTTGGGAATTTTTAGATGTAATCCCTGATGAATTACATGGATTACCTCCTAATCAAGAAGTAGAGTTTATGATTGAATATTTTTTGGGTGCAATGGTTATCTCAATGGCTTTGACCCAACTCAAAAAGTTAAAGGCACAATTATATGAGTTATTTGATTGGAATTTCATTAGACCAAACGTATCTGCATAGGGTGCACCGATACTCTTTGTTAATAAGAAAGATAGATTTATACAATTACATATAGATTACTCTCAGCTAAATAAAATGTTGGTGAAGAATAAATATTTTTTCTAAGGACTGATGATCTATTTGATTAGCTTGAAGGTATTTTAGTATTATCGAAGATTGATCGTTGAATTGAGTATTATCAGTTGATGATTAAAGAGGAAAACGTTTCAAAATCGACTTTCAGAACCCGACAAGGTCACTATGAGTATGCAGTGATGTCATAAGGACTGATTAATACCTCTTCAGCATTCATAGATTTGATGAATCGTGCGTTTCAATATTATTTGGATAAATTTGTGGTTGTGTTAATTGATAATATTCAGTTTATTCTAAGAGCAAAAAGGAACACGACACACATTTTCGCATTGTACTTTAAAAAGTGTAGAATAAAAAGTTATATGCTAAGTCATCAATATATGAACTTTGGCTTTCGTAAGTTACTTTTCCTAGCCATGTGATTCCAGTAGAAAGAATCGGAGTAGATTCCAAAAAAAAAGTACAAATCATAGTAGATTGGAAAGCTTTGAAAATAATTCAAAGTTCGTAATTTCTTGGGATTAGCTGGTTATTATTAGAGTTTTGTGAAGAATTCCTCAATGATTTCTTCTTTTCTTACAAAGCTGCTTAGAAAAGATGAACCCATTGTTTGGAATGAAAAATGACAAGAAAATTTCGATATACTTAAGAATATTTTGACATAAGCACCAATTTTAGTGCAACCAAAATCAGGTATAAATTATGTGATTTGCAGTAATATGTCCCTTAATAGTTTAAAATGTGTCTTGATGTAAGGAGGTAAAGTGGTAATTTATACATCGAGATAGCTAAAGATACATGAACATAATTATACCACTCAGAATTTAGAGTTAGCGGTTGTGGTGTTTACTTTGAAAATATGACACCACTATCTCAATGGTAAATGATGTTATATTTGAATAGATCATAAAAGTTTGAAGTATTTTCTTATTCAAAAAGAATTGGATCTAAAGCAAAGGAGATGGAACGAGAAAAAAAAGAAAATAAAGTCTGGGATTTTTTTCAGTTATATGAAATTGTAAAGAGAGTTGGTCTGGTAATTTATCAGTTAGCATTACCTCTAGAAATGAATAAGATTTATAATGTATTTCATGTATCGATGCTTTGAAAGTATAGATTTAATACTTTACATGTGATTATACTGAGGAAATCGAGATTCACTTAAAATTATTATATGAAGAGAAAATAGTAAATATTTTGGTACATGTAGACAAAAAACTGAGAAATAAGACGATTACATTGGTAAAAGTTCTTTAGTGAAATCATAAAATTAAGGAAGTTAATTGGGAATGAGGAAAAGACACGAACAGATAGTCTCCATATGTCTTTACTTCAGGTATGTAAATACATATAGAAAATTTGAGAACAAATTTTCTTTAAGGGGGAAGAATTGTAATACTAAAATGTAAATTTTGACTAGTGACTAAAATGTAAATTTTAAAAGTTTGGTGACTAAAGTATAAATTGTGTAACAGTTCATGGACCAAAAATGTAAATTTTAAAAGTTATATTTTGGGTCTATAAATAATTAGTTCAGCCCAAAACAATTATTTTAGTGGGTTTCAGAATTTTGATTTGGAGTTTGTATAAAAGTTTATTAAAGAAAAAAGATCGAAATTATATTCGGATAATCAGATAGAATCGTAAGTCTACAAAAATTTGAAGGAATGTAGTTTTGGGTTAGAAAATTTATATGGATATTTTTCATTAGTGAAATTTAAGTTGGAATGGTGGAATTTGGTGAAAATTGCATTATAACGTGGAATAGTGTAATTTAGTGACTAAAATAAAATTTTGGAAACTTTTGATGGTCAAAAAGGGAAATTGAGAGATGATATTTTTACATCCATTTAAGAATATTAAAATAGAATTAAAGGAGTGGCATGAAGGTAAAAAATAAGGATTCATTAAGGGTAATTTAGACTTTTGGATTAAATTGAATTAAAAATTCAATTTAATTAGCTTTTAAAAGTCAAAATTAGAGACAATTGCTTAGAATTTTCAAGAAACCAACTTCTTTCTTCCAGCAAGTTGTCGAACCCCAATAGCCAAAGACCAATATAAATCTAGTGATTCAAGTAACTCAAAGGGGAAGAAAAAGATTTGGGATTGAGAAGATTATCGTTGAGAATGTTCGATAATGAGGCAAAGGTGAGTGTATTTAATTTGTATTTATGTTATCAAAATAAACATTGACTTGCGATGAGCCAGTGTCGGAGTTACGTTAAGAAGTGACTACTAGTGTATGACAAGTGTACTTGAAGCCTATATGTTCAATTGGAAACCTTATAGATATAGTGAATAAGTTAAGGATGCAAGTTGGTGAAATCTACGTAGAAATTATGTTCTGAATAGAAAGTTTAGAAAATCACCACAAATTCTAAGAAATAATTAAAGAATTAATATTATATCATTGGATTTTTATATTAGTCTAGTTTGGTTTAGAACAAACGGAAACTTATTTTGATGGGTATAAAAAAATATATGAATTTTTAATCGGTGATAGGTAAGAAAACAGGGCAGCAAATTCTGCCCGAAACAACTTCTGTCAATTAACTTTTAAAATCAACTATAAATTGTATTAGTGTAAATAGATGGATCTCCTTATATGGTTAGATTCGTATTCGAGTATAGTTTTTATTGATACAAACATAATAATTTTTCAGTATATAAATTAGTACAAAATAATAATTGTTTGAAGGTAGTGCAAACTGCCAGAATATAGAATTTTGATAAATTGTGTATTGAAAGTAGTGGAAGGCAAAGGATTTAAATCTAAAGCTTAGTAAGAATTATATTTTGATTTAAAAAATAAAGTGTTAAAGTGAGTGCAATCTATTTATTTCATTATTATTGTTAATGACGACTTGCGGTAAGTCAACCTCAATTTATTTTCCAGTAGGATTTATAAATTTTTAGTATGGAATATTTCTATAATATTTTTCATCAAGTTTTATGAATGATTTTGGGTATGAACTGCCCAAGTATGATATTTATGATGATGAATTCTAAATGTTTACAGATATCAGATGATTACAGTTATCAAATATTTACAGATAGAAAATGTTTTACAATTATGAGACACATATTAATAAATGATTCTATGATGATACATATAAGCCCATTGTATGTTGCATTGAGAGTCACAAGTACATTTGCATGTCATTTAGTGATTACTTTTCAGTTATTAGTTCAACTTTGGTACATTCGTGTACCAATGTTCAGGACCATTGGTGTTTCGGTTATGATTGCATTGAAGTGCATCATATCGCAGTTTCAGTTATGATTCGGCACCATGTTGTGCCTAGTGCGCACCTTAAACTCACGTACATTATATTCTCTTACATATACATTGGGCTATAACATTAAATGTGAAAGTTATGACAATATATGAAAGAAAGGAACATATAATTGAAAAGAAAGTTTTGAAATATGTTCGAATGAAAAGAACAAAAGTTATTTATGATATTCGATGTTGACTTACATGATTTTTGATAAAATCATGAGATGATGATTTTCAGGATTTCAGAAAGAAAAACAGCTAGACTAGCCGAGTTTGAAGTTTAATATTTTTATTTAAATTACAATTTATTTCTTATATTTTATGAAATATATGGTTTTATATCACTTTAGTTATATTTCTGCCTCAATAAGTTTTACTTAGCGCATGATGATTTTCAAGCATATGTTCGAATAAAATAGAGGACGTAAAGTAAAGAGCTTTCCAGCATCTTATGGAAATCAAACCTATAGACAATTTCAGTAAGATATCCTAACTTTGACTTATTAGTGGGCATTTACATTATATTTGTATAGTTGCTTTATTAGATTCATTTTTTTAAATGCATGTATTAGTAACTAGGATTATTTTCTTTAATTTTGGCTAATTTTTAGTATTAATCATATTTATGAATGAATAATATAAATATTATATTTTAAATATTTTAAAAAATTAAGTAGTTGTCTAACCGTCCTTCGGGTGGGTTTGGAATTGGGCTTCGACTTGAATAAAAATGTTAGAGCCTCCACTGATCATTTTTTATGAAATATTTGGTTGATCGGACACCATCTTACATGATCTGCGTTTTACCGGAAATGCGTCAGATTCGAGAGTCGGTTACAGTCAAGGAAGGATTAACACCCTTGAACCGCCCTTTCGGTACCATTTTAATTTCTCGATTGTCTTAATTGTGAAAATTTAAATTTAAAACTCGATTCGAATTACTTACCTCTGATCAATTAGAAGTGCCCCTAAAAAGTCAAAAATTATTAGATCATGAAATAAATATAAAAAGTTTTTTTTAAAAAAAGAATATAAAATGAAAGGATAAAATTGAAATAAAATTAAAGTTGAGGGACCTAATTAATGCTAAAGACGTGCTACAATAAAAAAAATAAGAGTTAGAGGGGTTAAATTGCAAAAAAAAATATAAATTATAAACAATGACTAAATCGAATTAATTGAAAATTTAGAGGTAAAATTGAGGTAAGTGACCAAAATGAATTACGTATCAAACCTTCAGGGATCTTGTAATTACACAAAGGTCCCCTATAAATAGCCCTTTAAACCCAAAATAATTATCATTTTCCTCATTTTTCACATTCAACATTCTCTCCCTTCTCTCTAACTCTCTCCCCTCCTTTTTAAACCGGTTGAAACCCGGCCACCCGCCAGTGCCAAACTCATCGCTTGGACTACTGCTCCGACTGCCACCGTGGTGACCGAATCACCCTATCCTAGCCCATTCGAAAGCACTTTTCACCCCCAAGCTAATTCTACCGATCAAATCATCAAATAAGATCCCCCTCGACGTAGATCAAAGCTGAAACTATTCGGTTTTACCTTTTATCTCTGGCACCCCTTTGTTTCTTAAGTGACCGTTTGCTTTCCTCGATGGTGACTCTTCCCTTGCAACCGATGATATCCTTGCTTTTCTTCTTCGAATAATGTTTTTACTTTGGGGTTTTAGTCTTTGTGGTGTATTTTGCTCGGGTTCCTTCGATGTTGTTGTGGATTTTTCTGTTGTTGTTGATTGGGGACGATTTCCTTGTTGTTTGCTGGTTTGTTTTATGGTATTTCTCTTGTATGTTCCATGTCCTTTGCTTGGCCTCACAGGAGGATTTTTATAGCCTCAATTTTGGGTTGTTTTTAGTCCCGATCGGGAGGGGATTTGTGGGTTACTTTCTCCGATATTTTTGTATGTTGTTGGTCAGAGTTTTAGGGATGGTTTAGTCCCTAGCTTCGACCGATTACTGTTCTGATTCCCTATTCAAGGGCTGAGAAATTCAATCAGTGCTCGATATGTTTGGGCGCGTGACTCCACGCGTGCTCCCGTGCGATGTCGTTGGCTTGATATGAAACCCTAATTTCAGGATTCTAGACTGGGTCAAGCCCACCTAATCTGGGTCTACTGGGTCAGACTTACCCGATTGGGCTTCCTACTGGACTTCATTGGACTTAAAAATGGAAATAAAAATAAAAATAAATAAATAGAAATAAAATAAATAAAAATGTATATATATATTTCGAAAAAAATATTTTCAAAACCCAAACACATTTTCTAAAATATATTATATATATTTTCAAAAAAATATCTTAAAACTATATATTATACATATTTTCAAAAAATGATTTCAAAACTATATTATATATATATATATATATATATATTCAAAAACGTTTTTTTAACCATATATTATATTTTTTAAAACGTTTTCAAAACTATATATTATATATATTTTTTAAAATGTTTTCAAAATTATATATTATATATATTTTCAAAAATGTTTTCAAAACTATATTATATATATTTATATATTTGAAAATGTTTTCAAAACTATATTATATATATATATATATTAAATAGAACCCCTGACGAAAATGAGTGATTACAACTGCCCCTCTTTGCTCATTATCGTGTAAAGAAAATATGGAAAAGACACAAAGGCACAAATTTTCGTTCGGTGTATATGGGTTTTGAAATAAGCATGCTCATATGAGAGTTGTTGAATTCTGAGCTTGAAATCCAACTTAAGGTTCTCATTGAATTTTTATCAACTACCCTCCGCTATGGAGTTGAGATTCGAAGAAGATGATAACTCCCTATTGTTGAGCCATATTGTGGGTGACTCTAGAGTTGTTTTTTAACATGATATCCTTCGTTTTGAAGTTGAAATCGTAGTTCGAAATTTGAATCGAAAGTGGCTTCTTGTTGCCAAATCGTAGTTAACCTTGGTCTTCTTCTTGGTTTAAAGACCTCGGTGTGAAAACTTGATCGGAAAGTAGTTCCTTGTTGCTACTATGCGTTTGATATGCCTTCGAGCTAAATGGAATCGAACTCGAAAGTTTTTTGTTGACAGATAGCCCTTCTTGGCTTGAGCTATGATGTAAATTAGTCTAGGAGATAGTTCTTTGTTACTAAGTCGCAGCCAACCTAGGTCTTCTCCTTGACTTAAAGACCTCGGTTTAAAGTTCAACCGATAAGTAGTTCCTCGCTACTACCATGCGGTTGATACACCCTCGAGATGAATGGAATCGAACTCAAAAGTTTTTGTTGACAGACAAACCTTCTTGCCTTGAGCTATGTTGAAAATGATTCCTCTAAGCGAAGGATGACTCCCCTTCTCGGGTCTATGCCAGTCATAATTCCTTAGATGACTCCCCTTAGCGGGAAAGGAAAGTGGTATATTCTTCGGGTGGTTCCCCTTCGCGGGTTTGAACCAGGTGAGATGTTATAAAAATGAATTCTAATTGTAATAATAAAAACAATGAAAATAATTATAAAAATAGTTATATATTTCTTATTTATCTATATATTAAATATCTTTTTTATATCTTAGTTATATTTTTTTTGCTATTCTATTTTATTCTATTAATTTATTATATGTTATATTTATTCTAATTATCTATATTTAGACTAAAAAATTTAAATTATCTTCGAATTTGAAATATAAATGAAATCCAGATCATTCAAAATGGTAGACTTCTTTCTTTTGTCTTTTGATTTCATTCATAAAGTTTAAAGGCAAAAGCTAAGATGAAAAAAGAATTGACCGTTCGAGTATTCCACCAAATTGATCGAGAAAACTGAGAGTCAGAGTGGCATATATATGTTATGGAATACCCATCCATATTGAATTGTGAATACAGAAATGATAAATATTTTCTGATTGGACCAAATAAATATAAATATAGGTCTCCGATAGTGATGAAAGAAGATAAACAAACAAGAAATAAAATAGGGAAAGACCCTTTGATACGATATAAGAATCACTATCTATATCTACTAAATCGCATAAAAATGAATGACTCCCCTTAAAGGGAAAGCCATGTAGTATATTCTTCAGGTGACCCCTCTTTGCAACAAAGTCAATTGAGGTAGTCTGTCAGCCGGATATAATCCGTTGTGGAGAAAACTTTAACTGGAAACTAGTCACTCGCCATTGAGTTAAGCTAAACTGAATCTGTTCTGAATTGGCTCCCGAACTCGTCGAACCCGATTTGAAGTTGATTCTAAGATCCATCGATCTTTCTATAGGTCAAGTTGGTTGAGGTGAAGCTCCTCGCTGTTGAGTTTAGCATCCACCATCAATTTTTTGAAGACACCTTTGAATCGAGTATCCTTCGTTGGGAAGTTGAAATTTGACTCTAAAGCTGCAAAAATTATGTATGTGAAAAATGATAAATGTGATGCTCTTAAGTATGTCTAAGATGTATGCACAATGAATTAGTTCTTGCTTTATTTCTTGGACAGAGTCTCATTCTTTGTCTACTGGTTCAGTCCTTGGAATTGATCATGCTCCCGCACTAATGGCTTCATGGTAAATTTCTGACATTTGCTCATTTTTTGGCTCAATCCAGTGATCTTGTACTCCTGATTGTATGGATAAGAGATTCTTAAGTTTTCTCTTTGTTTACTCAAGGGAATAAGACTCTTTTGCATTTCAGTTGATAATCAATAACTGGAACTGGTTGAATCAATATCGTTGTTGACACATCAATATTTAGTGAAAGGCATCCTTACATGGCTTTGAAGCTCAAACAATAACCTCTACAGCCAAGGTTGTCTCTTCTAGTATCTGTAAAATTATTCTGATTGTCATGGAAAAAGACTGGCAAACAAGAAGGCATGTTGTCTAGAAATTATATCAAACACCCTCAGTGCTTCGTGTGAGTTCTCAGCTTCTTGTATTTGTAGAGTACTTTGAATTTCTTGCACGTGAATCTTGGCAACAAAGCTTATCTTTACTCTAAATGACATTGAGTTATAAAAGTCTCGCTTTCATGCTCATTTGGACTGTCATTATCATGAGGCCTTGTGTTCCCATTGTTTCTCTTTGATATGGCATCCTCAAGTGCAACAATAAACTCATGCTTCGGGAGGGGCCCGAATTTCTCATCACCATGGGCTAAACATTTTCCAACCAACTCATTGTTATATGTTGCTTGCACCTTACTGGGCGACCATCTTCATAGTAAAAAGAGACACTGTGCTGGATGAAGCAACCATCTGTATTGCTCATACTCACTTTGAGATGATTGGTTAGAATGATTATTTTTATCCTTGTGATCCAGTATCACGTCTGGCTGTGGATTGTAACACTACCTTCTTCTTCGCAAAATCAAGCTCTGTTTTGATAAGAAACACGTCAGGAGGTGGTGGAAAGAGAAGAGATTGAAAACCTGGAGATGCCCCACATCATTTCAGATCCTTCAACCAATTTTTCAAGGAACAGTGTCTTGTCTGAGATATATCTCCCCTTTTTAAAAAAGGTTTGGTATAAAAATGATGTCAGAGCAATTGAAGCAAAGTATTAGTTCACTAAATATCAAATAAATGAATCACACAAGTTGTTTTCAAAGGTTATAGCCCTTTGACAAGTATATAGATCCATGGGTGATATGGGAAAGCAATGCGATTTGGTTTTGATTTTCATTATTTTTAAATAGGATGTAAGCAAAATAGAGCAACTGATGCATTCCCCTGTAAGGCCCTTTTAGAGAGCATTTCTATTTCCGTTCTCAGAAATCTTCCATTTGTTTACAGATTCCTTAAGCAGATATAGCGTTGAAATATCGATCTAAAAGCAAAACCCCTGAGTGCTTTTATGTAGTCAACTATAACAGATGCTTCTTGACTCTCTTAGTCCATCTTTCATCGAAGTTTAATTTCAAATCCACATTTATTTCAGGAATTATCGCCTTTAAATTATACTTTGTTAAACTTGATGCCCTTCCTTTAGATTTTGCTGGGAGATTAATCTCGACACATAGAGACTAGTGTCATGATCTGAATGTACTCGTATTCATAAAGTTAGGGAACTTAACATTGCCCATTACTTTAGCAGAATACCCTTAGTTAAAGGATTCAAGTGTCAGAAAGTCTTCGACTTGACAAACTCAAACAAAACTCACTTCATAAAGCTTGGACATTACCACCATAGCTGCTTCAGACATTACCTCCGAAGATTAACAGCCTACTACTTTCAGTAGAGTGCCCCCAACATTGTTAAAATTATCGTTCATTAATATCACATTAACTCTTTGATTTCAAGATTTCCTAAGTTTTTCCAGAAGAATCTATTATAGTCTGATTGTTAGTGAAAATCATAAAATTTCATCTTTATAGCTCAATTACTAAGCAACTGATCTAAGCCAAATTTGTTTATTCCACTATTCCATTTGTGAAAATTGTATATCGCCACGGAACGTCCTTAGCAGACATGCAAACTAAACTGGTCTTGCAATGTCATGCATCAAAGATGTCCCATCTTGTCTACTTCCATACTTGTATGAGTGAACTAGCATTTTCTTTTTTGGGTAAAAGATAGGGATATTGTTTTTTTTCAAAAGGAGTTTGATCTTGGCATATGTCAAAAGGCTATAACCACCTTTCTCAAAATGTGCATTTCA
This sequence comes from Hibiscus syriacus, assembly GCF_006381635.1. Classification (NCBI taxonomy): domain Eukaryota; kingdom Viridiplantae; phylum Streptophyta; class Magnoliopsida; order Malvales; family Malvaceae; genus Hibiscus; species Hibiscus syriacus. Next base: position 8,013,465 of record NW_024063538.1, on the reverse strand, counting down.
TTATACTTGATATTCACTGAATTTCAAACAATTCTCTATTACTCAAAGAGATGTCATTTTTTTTTTAAAAAGTTCAAGCATATAAAAGATAAATTCAAACAAGACATTGTTTCACATACAACACAAGTATGTGGTAATAATGATGATATCTTCTTGCCTCATCCCAAGATATCATGTTCCTTGATTGCGGCTTTTCAGATCCATCTCCAGTTGCAAAAATATCCGTTTTGGGAGTATCCTTATCGTAAAATTTCAACTCTTTTCTGTCATTCCTTAGATGGATCAAAGCTCTAAATTCAACACATTCTTGTACATCATGTCAATCCTCGTTGTGATAAAAATAATGACTTCCACCTTTGCGATCTGATGTGCTAGGATACGGTATAAGAAACCTTGCTTTCACCATCTGTCTACATACCCACGCTAGGGGAGACATTATTTCAGCAACACTTGTTTTGACTCTCTTGTTCCTTTCCTCAACAATTGCATTAACTCAGTCTTCTTGGTGGTTAGGCAAAGGGTTTTGTGCAACATTCGATGCCCCTGAGTTGTTGAAGTGGATCCAATTATTGTTTCACATTCTCTGTACGATTCTCTTGTATGTGAGGCAGTTCTCGATAGTGTGCCCTGGGACACCGCCATGATATTTGCAATGTGCGTTCTCATCATATCACCTGGGTATAGGTTCCACTGGATATGGTGACACTATATGAGTGTCGAAGAGTTGCTTGTAAAGTTCTTTGTAAGTCATGAGAATAGTATCAAAATATTCCCTTTCTCTTTCTTTCATGGGTTCCTTGAATCTTGTCGAGAAGTACTTGACGGTACAACTGTAGTTGATTTTGGATTGGAGAATGTAACACCTTTGTTGATGTTATTGACCTCTCTATCCCTCTTCTTCATAGGAGGTTTCTTACTGGTATCCCCTCCCTCAATCTTGCCTTGTTTTATGGCCATTTCTATCATCTTCCCGACTATAACTAAGTCAGAAAAATTTTCAGATGTGATTGCAACCAGGTGCCCGAAGTAAAGAGCCTTCAATATTGGCTGAAATTTTCGTTGTGCTTCTTCTTCATACTTTGTAGCATAACTCGATCTGGTCTTATATCATTTACATGTTTGTATTGTTTCAAGAATGACTTGGACAAATCCTTCAAAGTCTTGATATGAGATCGGTTCAGCTGGTTGTACCACCAGATGGCTGAACCAGACAAACTCTCTTGGAAGCAATGAATCAAGAGTTGGTCGTTTCCTACGTATCCTGTCATCTTTCGACAAAACATGGTAATATGGGCTGACAGGCATCTGTTCCCATCGAACTTCTCAAACTCTAGGGATTTGAATTTTGGAGGAAGAACCAAATCTGGGACTAAACTTTGTTCTACGGAATCGACTCCATAGTAGTCATGGTCTCCTTTAACCACCTTCATTTGGTCCTCCAACTGCTTGATTTTCTCTTCCATTTTCTTTGCTCTGTCTTCTTCATCAAAATCCGGTATATGGTAATCACCCAGATTATTCTCAGGGTGGGATATAGAAGTCTATACTTTTACAGCAGACGAGGCCTTTGGTTTTGCAGCGGATGAGTCCCTTTGAAGTTCTGGTAAGATTTCAGGTAGAACAACCATTTGTGGGGTTGGTGGCATAGTTACCCTTCAGATGTCCCTGCCCCAAGTGTACTTGCTTGATTCAGACCAGCTAATTTTGCAATAATTTGGTCAACCAAGGACTCTTGGCTTTTGGTGATCGACTCGAGAGTGTTTTGATTATTCTGACTTATTTTCTCCTCCAGCTCCTTTTGTAACCTTAACATGTTCTCCTCGAGTTGAGCTATCTTTACTTCAATCTTCTTATTTTTTGAATGGGTGTTATGAGGATGAGGTGTGTCCAATGCTTGGGGTGGTATGTCCAGTGTTTGTTCCTTTTGATGAGACATTTTCTGTTAGTTAATGTGAATGTAAAGAAATGAAGAAAAAAAACAAATGCAAAGTATGTAGAAATGCATGAAATGTTTGAGGCACTGATCCAAAAATGTGTCTTGTTATTATAAATAATCTTTATTGGGACAAAATTTGTGTTTCTTAGGAGACTAAAAATATCTCAAAGGTACATTTTGACTAAGTCCTCTAGCCCCGAACGGATTTTAACAGCTTGACGAGTCTTTTTCCTTAATCTGCCACCGGCTGAATACCTTGTCAGACTACTCCAGCTTCTCTTTCCAAACCGTGCAAGTGATGTGTCACTTTCTGTACTTGCTCCAAGAAATGACTGTATCTCTAGCTTTCACCATTTCATGAGCCTCCTCCCAATGAAAACGCCATTGAAATCCTCCATCAAAGGTAACTATCTGAAGCTTATTTGCTTGTTTTTAAAACCGTCTACAATGGTCTCTAACTCAGTTATGATTTTGCCATCTTGTTATTGTTGTCTTTGAAGAGACCTCTCCAGATCAGCTACCCTAGTCTTCAGTCGTTTATTCTGGTATTGGATGGCCAACGAACGCCTTTGAGAAGTCTTTAGCTATTTTTTCATTGTCTCTTTTCCATCTTATCTTTCGAACTTCCTTTTCAAGTTGTTGGCTTCACCTTTCCAGTATTTGGAAGATCTTTTCAGACTAGAATTGTTTTGAACTTGTTCTTGACACCCCAATTGCCTCGATGTATCCCAAAGTTTTTGAGAAAATAACTAAGTCGTAGATACCCAGTATGAAGAGATCAAAGGATGATTCTTCATTAATTACTTGATGTGGGTCCAAGCAATTCCTTCTCCTTTACCTTTGCGTTGAATCTGGTCAATTATCCACTTTTCATCTACCCCTACAATCTTTACTAACCCATTCTTGAAAGGCTGACTCTTGATGAACTTGGTGTAGACCCGGTTCCTTCACAATGCAGCAAAGTAGTATATTCTTCGATGGTGGGTACCATGTCCTCTTGTTTAAATGAGAAATAATTGTACCCCGAATTCTAGAATTACATTAAGGCTCAAATTAGGGGCTCATCAATCTTGACATGGAGTAGAAGTGTGATATCACCATATCGCTGACAGAATTTATGTTTCTGGTCACCTTTCCAGCTGTACCAAATGCCTCGTAATTCTTGAACATCATTTTGCTTAAGGCTGACAGAGGCATAACCAACAAATTCCGACACATAGCTGCCTTGCAAGTTGTCCCCCTTTTCTTTCTGAGTCTTCTCTAACCATAGTCGGGCCTCTGTATTTTTCACCTCTTACATTATAACCCCTTTTTCCATTAATATGGATTCTTTGTGTTTAATAAACACTTTTTGTTGGTCAACGCCTTTTTTTATGATGCAAATGATAAGATAAAAAGAAAACAAAAGATGAAAGGAAAATAAGTCAGTAAAATAATAATCAAAATAATACTGAAAGTAAAAAAACAATCCTACCCCGCATGATATCTAACTAGCATGCTTAAATTCTTACCCATACATGATTTCTATCCCGCATGTTAATTTAATTTTGAGCAAGTCCTAACCGCATATTTTCCTTGTTCGCATGCTTTGAACAGTAAATAAAGTAGGAAATAACTCAAGCATCCTAGGTTTTGAAATGAAGTTTTGGGGCGGGCTCTAATTCTTTGTCTCCCGATTTAGGTTCTAAAAAAAAAGGTACCTAAGTTCTCCTTGCTGGTGACCCCTTGGGCTTGCCAGACCCTCAGTCCTAAGCCTATCGCAAGCTCATGTGGACTAAGTTAAACTCGAGAGGACACATTCCCTTATGTCTATACGGAGAATAAATTCACACGAAGACAAAAGATATATGAATCCCAAAGGTTACTTGCTAGGCCTATACGGAGAATAAATTCCCACAAAGGCGTCACTTTCACCTCCACTTATAAAAGGCTTTGTAGCTCGGGTATAGAGCCTGAGATAAGTTTTTTTAAAAAGATGAAATCATTGAAAAAATGTCAGTATAACTATTTATTTAAAAAATAATCAAAGATAAATAATAAGGATCGAATAAATAAATTAAAATTTAAACTTATAATTTTCGCTTAAGAAGACAACCGGAAATTAATTTTAGCCTGACTCACTTACCTGCCCCCAACAGAGTCACCAATCTGTCTTAATCGTCCTTCGAGTGGGTCCGAAATTAGGCTTCGACTTGAATAAAAATTTTAGAGCCGCCACTGATCATTTTTTTATGAAAAATTTGGTTGATCGGACACCATCTTACCTGATCTGCATTTTACCGAAAATGCGTCAGATTCGGGACTCAGTTACAGTCAATGAAGGATTAACACCTTTGAATCACCCTTTCGGTACCATTTTAATTTCTCGGTTGTCTTAATTGTGAAAATTAAAATTAAAATTTAAATACTCAATTCAAATTACTTACCTTTGATCAATTAGAAGTGCCCCTAAAAAAGTCAAATTATTATATCGTGAAATAAATATAAAAAGTTTTTTTTAAAAAATAATATAAAACGAAAGGATAAAATTGAAACAAAATTAAAGTTGGGGACCTAATTAATGCTAAAGGCGTGCTGCAATAAAAAAAAATAAGAGTTAGAGGGGTTAAATTGCAAAAAAATATAAATTATAAACAATGACTAAATCGAATTAATTAAAAATTCAGAGGTAAAATTGAGGTAAGTGACCAAAATGAATTACACATCAAACCTTCAGGGACGACGAAAATAATTTAAAAATCTTGTAATTACACAAAGGTCCCCTATAAATAGCCCTTTAAACCCAAAATAATTATCATTTTCCTCATTTCTCACATTCAACATTCTCTCCCTTATCTTTAACTCTCTCCCCTTCTTCCTAAACCGATCGAAACACGACCACTCGCCAGTGCCAAACCCGCCGCTCCGGTCGCCACCTCCTGTGGTCGAAGCACCCTGTCCTAGCCCGTTCGAAAGCCCTTTTAACCCCAAGCTAACCCTACCGATCAAATCATCAAATAAGACCCCCTCGGCGTAGATCTAAGCTGAAACTATTCGGTTTTACCTTTTATCTCCGGTGACCCTTCGGTTCTTAAGCTGCCGTTTGCTTTCCTCGACGATGACTCTTCCCTTGCAACCAATGATATCCTTGCTTTTCTACTTTGAACTGTGTTTTTGCTTTGGGGTTTTGGTCTTTTTGGTGTATTTTGCTCGGGTTTCTTTGATGTTGTTGTGGATTTTTCTGTTGTTGTTGATTGGGAACGATTTCCTTGTTGTCTGTTGGTTTTTGATGGTATTTCTCTTGTATGCTCCCTGTCCTTTGCTTGGCCTCGTCGGAGGCTTTTTATAGCCTTGATTTTGGGTTGTTTTTTAGTCCCAATCGGGAAGGGGTTCGTGGGTTACTTGCTCCAATTTTTTTGTGCGTTGTTGGCTGGGGTTTTAGGGATGGTTAAATCCTTATCTTCGGTCGATTACTGTTCTAATTCCCTGTTCAAGGGCCGAGAAATTCGGTCGGTGCTCGATATGTTAGGGCGCATGATTCCACACGTGCTCCCGTGCGACATCGTTGGCTTAATATAAAACCCTAATTTCAGGATTTTGGGTTGAGTCAGACCCACCTAATCCGAGTCTACTAGGTCAGACTTACCCGATTGGGCTTCTTGCTGGACTTTATTGAACTTAAAATGGAAATAAAAATAAAAATAAAAATAGAAATAAATAAATAAATAAATAGAAATAAAATAAACAAAAATGTATATATATATTTCGAAAAAATATTTTCAAAACCCAAACACGTTTTCTAAAATATATTATATATATTTTCCAAAAACCTCTTAAAACTATATATTATACATATTTTCAAAAAATGATTTCAAAACTATATTATATATATATATATATTCAAAAACCTTTTTTTAACCATATATTATTTATATTTTTTAAAATGCTTTCAAACTATATATTATATATATTTTTTAAAATGTTTTCAAAATTATATATTATATATATTTTTAAAAAAAATTCAAAATTATATATTATATATATTTTTGGAAATGTTTTCAAAACTATATATTATGTATTTATTAAATAGAACCCCAAACGAAAATGAGTAACTACAACAATATTTAGGCAGCGATATATATATATATATATATATATATATATATATATATATATATATATATATATAGTTATGATAAACTCTTAATTGCATACTTACAAACTAAAATTTGATTTGTTTTTCAGTGATTAAATATTGTTTTATGATTTTATACAAATGAGATAAAAGTTTAAAAGTTAAAACAGTCAAAGTTTTAAAAAAGAAACGAGATTTTAAATTTTTATGCATAGTAAATGTTTATCTAATTAATGTGACATTTGTGACTCGTATTACGAATCATATGTGAGATATGGGTGTTACAAGACACATCGTCCCGATAAGCAAATTTGGTAAGTAAAAGTAATCCGATTTCAAGTAAATCCGAACAAAAGCTCAACGGACACGGATTGAGGTTAATGGTTTCTATTGGACACTTGGACTACAAGTTATAACATCGACCTGTGTTCGCAAACAGAGAAGTTATTAAAGGTACAATGGAACGTACACTAAATGGAATGTAAGCATGTATTCCATTGACAGGACCGACGGTAAAGCCTGTATACCCCACCATTGCTCCATGAACTGCTGCGTGAGCAAGTAGGTTGCAATAGAAATTATCCGAACCGATGCTAGGAATAGCCCGGATCATGTATGTAGGATCTGCAAACAAAATTTCTCGAGTCGAAATTTTCTCTGAGTTGTTTTTCTATATATTCATTAAATCCACCTCTTCCTTTGAGATAGAATGCTGACTCTGGAATCAAGCAACAATCGACGTCATGAATAGCGAGAGTAGCATGCATCGCGATGAAACCTGCAGCAGAAGCTCAACATGGTAAATAAAGAATGATCGGAAACAAAAGTTATGTCGACAATAATTTGTCAGGGTTCCATACCACTGTATCGTCCTATTAGCTTTACAAGTCCAATGCCGTTCTCGATAATTTTGGATTCAACATGAGCTGCATTAGTGGCACGTTGAGTCTCCTCTAATGCAGTATCGAAACCAAATGATTTCTCAATAACCTAAAAACAAAATGAGCAACCCAGCACAATGCCATTCACGGATTAACTAACTTGCCTTTCAAGTAACAAGGACAGTTCACGGAGATGAGAAGTACCGGAATGTCGTTGTCAATGGTTTTGGGAATTCCAGCAACAGAGATTTTGAGGCCACGTCGCCTAATTTCCTTCCACAGCAGAACCATTTATGCTAAAACATAATGACAATGATTAGAGACGATACATTATAGATTGACATTTATAGAAAAACACCTACTGTAAATACCTCAAAGATCTCTGTTGATCCTTTTTGTGTCCCATCACCTCCGATTATATAGACCTGAACCGATAAAGGATACAATTAGAACCAAGAAAGTGTAGGTATAAATTCAAATAACAGACAGAGGTGACTTCGACAAAAGTCTCTTGTCATAACCATTTTTTTTTAAACAATTAAGTTAAAAAAATAATTATGACTTTATTTGAAATATTGAAGATTTTTAATTAATTTGAAAATTTTGAATTGGAGTAGCCATCGACCTTTGGACTCAGTAGGTCGAATACCTTAAAACGTCTTTTAAAACAATTTTAGGCAAAAATCATCTTTTAGACAAAAGTTGGTCTGCGTCTACCAGAAAAACTCGATGTAACGGGTCCGAGAGTCAGTTATATGTAGGGAAGGATTAGCACCCCAGAGTGCCTAAAATTGGTACTTAGTCCCTTACACGTTGTCGTAATAGTGGAAATTAAAATCCGAATAGAAAATAAAATTATGATCCATTTGTTGAATATTGATTAATTTGCTTCGAATTATTTATTAGGGAACACTCCTTAATTCAAGAAGAAATCACGAGATTTGCACATCTTTCAATGAGAATGTTATCTCATTTATTTCTCCTTTATACGAGAAATGTCCCCTCCTCAGTGTTGTCAAAAGCACAAATCGAAAATAAATTCACTATCGGTAAATGTATAAAATAAATTATAAAAAAAAAACATGTATTATGTCATTTGAATAAAAACGAATTAATTAGCACTTTAAAAAATTAACTTCGATTTATTTCAAGTTCACATTTCGTTCGAATGTCGTATCATATCGGATCGTACTACTTCGACCAAGAAATGTTTATCACGTCCATTATACAAAATAAGTGTTCTTGAAAGTGAATTCGAGTATAAAAAAACTAAAAATTAGCAAATAAAACGAGCCTCTTGTAATCTTTGGAAAATATCAAATCTAAGGAAACAAAATATACGTGTGTATATATATAAATATACATATATATAAGGGTTGTAAGACATTAAATATATACATATACTAATATATTATAACCTTAATATATACTGTGAAACAACTATGTAAGATACAAAGCATTTGTACACAAATAATATATATATATATATATATAGTACTAAAGAAAATAAAACACAAAACATATCATGCAATAATCTCAAGGATTAAAAAAATAAAGAAAAAACAGAACGGTGAGGATTAAGTGGATAATAAGCCCCAAACATTAAGCATTAAGATAGTGATTAAAATGGACATAAAGCTACATTTGAAACCTAAAACATAAAGTACATAATAATCTTTTAGGCAGATAAAGAATGACTAGAATGAACTAAATCACAAATCATGGCTCAAAACAAAGTATTTTCCCAAAACTCATTAATGAACAAATAGTGATCAAAATGAAATTGAAATAAATATTGAATCCAAAATGAAACAAACAGAAACCATTAAATAATGACCAAAATGAACACTAGACAAAATCAACAACTAAAATTTAAATACTTAAACAAGTAAAATACTAAGAGATAGGACTAAAATGAAACACGAAACAGATAAAAAGCTCGAAATGGAAGGATAAATTTTCATTAAGTGACCAGATTCCAACCATTACAAAGCTCAAAGGACTTCGGATGAGATTATACCCTCAACCAGGCGCGTAGTCTCCCCTTGGAACGGTGTCATTTCACGAGTGCCATATAAGGCCGAAAACAGGCAAAAATATCAGTCATCCTCATTGTTTCTTCTTCACTTGGCCTGAAGGATAGAGAGAGAGAGAGAGAGAGAGAGAGAGAGAGAACTCTCATGAGTTTCAACCGGAAGCCATGGGATTCCAGAATCCGATGGACCTCTGCCGCGTCGGACGCTGTTGATCTGCGACAACCACCGTTTTCCGGAGTCGGAGAAGAGAGAAGAAAGTACGGTTCAAAGCATCTCTTCACCGTGGTTACAAATTCAGTCTTCTTTTAACCAAAGAAAGGTCCCTAGAAACGTAGATCTAGGAAAATCTCTTCGGTTTTCTTGACTCTGGTTACCTTCGAGATGACCGGTGAGCATCGAGATAGGTAATCCTTCTCTCTTTCCTCTTGGTTTTCTCTCTCTCTCTTTTTTAGTTTATTTCCCTTATTATTTTTTTTGAATGCTTCTCTCTGGTTTTCTCTCTCTATCTTTTTCTTATGTGTTCCAATCTTCTTCCTCGAATCTCTTTTTTCTTTTCTCCTTTTATCTTACATGTGAGAGTTGATGATGGCTTTGCTGTTACCAATAATATAGGGTTTGAGTGCCCTATTTTAACTTAATTAAAAACCCTCATTTTCCTCAAGATTTCATTTGGATTTGTTCATATTTTTATGGGTTTTTAGACTGATTTGCTTGATTTTTGACTGATTTCGTTCAATTTTCTATCACTGTTGATGATGACGATGGCTCATGGAGCTTTCAGTGGTAGCTCACGTGGCTGGGGTGATAGACGGTAAAGCGTACACATCGGTCGATGGCTGCTCATTGCTGACGGTGACGGCTAGTAAAATCTGTTAGGGTGAAACCCTAGATTCTGGACGATATGGACTGTTGATTTTCAACCTGATCGGGCGGCTGAGATTAGGAGATGGCATTGGACTAAAGTATGTAACCCTAACCGGGTTTGGGATCCCATACGAGTTTCAATTCGGTTGGGTCGGGTTAGTGGGTTTATAAGCCTTGGTCATTGGGCTATTAGATGGGTCCTGACCTGTTTGGGCCTTATTGGATCTATAAAACAAATATTATTAATAAAATAATAATAATAAGTTAAACCCCAGACAAAATCGGGTATTTATAGCTGCCCCTCTTTGCACATTCTTATGTTAACAAAAATAGGGCAAAGACAATAAGACAACGAGTTTTTATCCGATTTTCTTCTACGCATTAAAGCTTGATGTTAAGGATGACACTGCTCATCCTTGTTGAAGATATATGGCCTTTTTCAGATAAATTATTTGTTGAAGATGACGTTGTTCCTTCTTGTTGAGGAAATCAGGTCAATCTGTAGATGATTTTGGAGACAACACGATTCCTACGTGATCAAGAAGTCTGGTTATCTGAGGATGACATTGCTCCTACGTGTTGAGGAGATCTGGTCGGTGGATGACATTATTCCTACGTGACGTTGACGTCTAGCCTCTTTTGGGATAATTTGGAGACAATACGGTTTCTACGTGATGAGGAAGTATGATTACCTGAGGATGACGCAGCTCCTACGCATTGAGAATATATGGTTGGTGGATGACATTGTTCCTATGTGATGAGGACATCTAGCCGTATTTAGGGATAATTTGGAGACAACAATCTCAAGTGAGGTTAATTTTGTTTCAAGAGAAATTATCTCAAGTGAGATGAAATTTGTTTCAAAAGAAACTGTCTCAAGCGAGAGAAAAATTGTTTCAAGGGAAACAATCTCAAAGGTTTATGTTTCAAGAGAAACTGTCTCAAGCGAGATAAAATTTGTTTCAAAAGAAACTGTCTCAAGCAAGAGAAAAAATGTTTCAAGGGAAACAATCTCAAAGGTTTATGTTTCAAGAGAAACTGTCTCAAGCGAGACAAAATTTGTTTCAAGAGAAACAATCTCAAAGGTTTATATTTCAAGAGAAACTGTCTCAAGTGAGATAAAATTTGTTTCAAGAGAAACAATCTCAAAGGTTTATTTTTCAAGAGAAACGGTCTCAAGTGAGGCAAAATTTGTTTCAAGAGAAACTGTCTCAAGCGAGACAAAAATTTTTTCAAGGGAAACAATCTCAAAGGTTTATGTTTTAAGAGAAACTGTCTCAAGCGAGACAAAGTTTGTTTCAAGTGAAACAATCTCAAAGGTTTATGTTTCAAGAGAAACTGTCTCAAGCGAGACAAAATTTGTTTCAAGAGAAACAATCTCAAAGGTTTATCAATTTTGTTTCAAGTGAAACAATTTCCAAATTTTTTTGTTTTCAGGGAAAATTGTCTTAAGTGAGACGAAATTTGTTTTGAGAATAATCTCAAGTGAGATAAATTTTGTTTCAAGTGAAACAATTTTAAAAGTTTTATTTCTAGGGGAAACTGTCTCAAGTGAGATGAAATTTATTTTTAAGAAAAATTGTCTCAAGCGAGACGAAATTTGTTTTTAAGAAAAATTGTCTCAGGCAAGACGAAATTTGTTTTTAAGAAAAACTGTCTCATGCGAGATAAAATTTGTTTTTAAGAAAATAATCTCAAGTGAGATAAAATTTTTTTCAAGAGAAATTGTCTCAAGCGAGGCAAAATTTGTTTCGAGAGAAACAATCTCTAAGGTGACAAACAGTTTGCTCCTGCATGTTGAGGAGATCTAGCTGCCTTTAGAAGATCTGATTGTTCACTTCATGATGGCAAATATTTGGATGACATTGTTCCTTCATGTTGATGTTAGAGTATGCCCAAAGACCAATCATATGATGATTGTAATAATACTTTTATTTACCGATTTTATTGAATAAAGACATTGCCGCTATTATTTTCATTTATATATATGTGTTTAACATAAACCGGAAGATAATAAAGTCCATATAATGACATAATTGTTATTATTAAAAGATCCCTAGTCAAGTATTATTATGGGCATGGACAATAATAATACTCTTAAGACTAACATGTTATTGATTGATGACAACGAGTTGTCAATGACATAGAGATGTCAGAATTGATACATGATTATATTATTAGAGAACAATGTATTGGATTGACCGACCATGAGCATATGTCTTGGATTATTATGTGACAGTCATAACATTGCTCATGGTGATGACTATATGTATGATCCTCAGACTTCAGATCAATACTATATCAACATATATTGTTATATGTTCTGATGCAGCTAAACAAGCTTCGTAACTGGTTGCTCTATAAAGACTGTTATTGAATATATCTCAATATATATAGTGGGTGTGTATGATTAAGATAGTATTTGTCCTTCCTACATAATAGGAAATATATCACAGGCCACTTGATTGAGTAAGACTAGAAATGCATGGCCATGCTCGAATAAGTTGATATGAGATATCATAAACTATCCGTTAATTACAGTCTACTCTAGATATCAAGAAACAATAGATGGGTTATACAAGTGTGGCTATTCCAAGACTTGTGCCTATTCTAGATATAAAGGACATAAGGATGTAATACATAAAATAGTTAATCACCAAGATGATATGTCGAATCATATTTTCTTGTAACTTAGGTGACAATGATATATTGCTAGATGTCACTAATTGTATGTAATATTAGAATTGTTCTAATAATTACTGCTAACGTTACAAGAATCTACAAGGTCACACCCTAGGATTGAAACGAGCAAAGATGTACAATTTGTTGTACGTTACTAAAATATATATCTAGAGTTAAATATCGATTTAATTAATTTGAAATAATAAAATCCCTAATATGATTAGGGTAACTTGGATATAAAAGGATTATTAAATTCCAATTAATTAAATATAGATTTAATTAATTTGAAATAATAAAACCCTAATATGATTAGGGTAACTTGGCTATAAAATGGTGTGTTAGGTCTAGCAGCTGTTTTAGAACATACACACAAAACCTTCAGCCGTTTTTCTCTCAAAACTATTTTGGGGAAGAAAAATATTGCTCTCAATCAGGTGAACTGAGTAGAGGCCGAGACGTGATTTCGTGGAGGCTTACGATTCGAACCAATCTACACCACCAATATTCACTGTTGTCCTTGTTGTTTTTCAAGGAACCCGCTGTAAGTATTCGCATCCCTTCCTCCTGATTTTAATTTTTCGTACTTGGATCGCTAGTGAGACCGTCGAGTTTTGTTTCTACTACGCCATGGGGTGCGCCGACGGTCCCAACAGTTGAGGACATCTAGTCATCACCAAAATTTTATTTCCTTAAAGATCAATATAAAAATGATGCATTTATGAATGACTATCTTGGATGTTATGATGAAGTTGATTTCATGTATTTGACTTGATTTTTATTTTGATAAAAATGACCTTTTTGAATTTGTCCTCGTGAGAGGAGAAAATGATCATGATAAAGAGAAAATTAGAAGATGTCCTCGTGAGAGGATAAAAAATGGCCTTTGAGAGAAAATGAAAAGGATTTTAGGAAAAACAATCTTAAGAAAGACTAGATTGATGTCTTGTAGACGAACAATCTTGAGAAATATGAAATTAGTTTCTCAAAAGCAATTATAAAGGCATCCTTATGAGAACGGAGAACCTTTTTTATTGCGATGTGATAATGAATGTATGATGCAAAGATGCAAATTTCATGTAACATATATGTATATGTTGTTGTATATTTTTTTATTCAATGGTCAGGGACGGATGTTGGTGCACTCTTCCTTCTATCCCTGATTCGGTTATCTTCAAACTTTGTTTGTGCCAGTGTACATTCTTTCAATTCTTAACTCGTGTCAATTTCTTCTTGCCCTAGAAAAGTTTGACCCTGATAAAAATTGGCTTTATTTTCCTGAATTTGTCCAGAAATTCGATAAAGCTTTCAGTCTTGCTTTGAAAAGAGAATCCATCATTTCAAGCTTTGGAGACTATGTACATGTTGTTGCCTTGTAGTGAGAAATCAAAGGCAACTGCTGGAGCTAACCACCGCAGCAATTGATGGAATATCAGACTACCCCGGAAAACCATGAGACATATCTATGCCAAGGATGATAGTTGAAACCTTAGAAACAATTGGAATTGAAGGTGTTTGCTCAATTGCTAACATCGAATTCAGTCCTCAAAGCTTTGCATTAATTTTTAAAATCAAATTCATAAGGTGTTGATCATTGAACCTAGTTAGAGCCATACATTGTGTGACTATGACGAACTCTGTAGGGTTCTTAACTCTCTCATTAACCCAAAAATCATAATTTTCTTAGGCAAAAGACAAGAAAAAAACTACGAAACTATAAGAAGTTCAGGTTGGGTTTCTTTGATCACCTTTTCAAATTCTTACCACAGGATAGTAGAGTTTGCTCTGATTGAGCTCTTGACTTCTTTTGAATAGAGGATTTATCTGAATTGAATCCCAACTGAGTTATTTGTATCACATCATGTTGATAAGTTAACAACGACTTATTGTTTAATTGGATCCACTAGTTTCTTACTGTTAAAATTCCATTGCTTATTCTGCGGCAAGAAAAATTTGTCCCTTTTAACTTTGGGATAGGAAGAACATGACCTTCCACTTGAGTGAAATTGGGATCTAGAAACCCCCATATGATTGAATCATTGGTTCAGTTCCATAGTTACTGGTTCGTAAAACATTCGACAACTTATTCATCCTTTCTTGTAGCTTCTGCCTAGATTTTTCAACCAAGGAATCTCTTTGTATGAAGTTTAGAGATTTTGTATAGTGTTTCAAGGGCATCAAAAAACAAAGCTCACTGGGAATATAAATGGGACATTTTGGCTGGCCATAATTAATGTATTGTAAATCACCAGAATAATCCAACTTGTATGTTGTGACAATGAACAAAATAATCATATAGTTGGCTTCACTATCTCTGCTTTGCTATTTTTCAGTCTTCATGCCTTTCTGCCTCATTGAAAATGATTTTCTGTTCAATTCAATGATCTTGTACTCCAGAAAGATATGATCCTTCAAAAATGCCTCTATATTTATCCTTTCTTGCTCCAGCACTAATTCTAAGCATGAGTTTCTGTGTTTGGGAGACAAGTGTCAATTATTGAGACTCACTCCAAAGAGATTGTCTTGTTTCAAAATGTTTTTCTTCTTCTTATTTTCAAAATTTTGAAAAATATTAATTAAAAGAATTTTAAAAAATGTTTAATCAAAATTTTGAAAAAGTATTACCTCTTTCTATGTTTCACCATTAAAACAAATCATAAAACAAGAGTTCATTTGATATCAAAGAATTAATTACACTTTTAATCCTTCAGAAAATTTATAGCTATTTGACAAATGTCAATATTAATGCTAACTTTGAGGTAGGGTTAGATAAGGAAAGGATAAGGTGTCTTGGGTTGTTGTCTTTGGTCAAAGGTTTGTCATTTTAGTTTCTTTGATGTTCCCTGATCTGTAGAAGTAGATTTTATGCTCATCTACTGAAAATGGTCTCCGGTTCTCAACTCTTCTGAGCACGTTCGGGTTGTACGATGCTTTATTAAGGGATTTTTTAGATCGCCTCATATAAAACAGCTTAACAATCTTTATATTCGAGCCGCATTTTTAGGTTTTCAACTCGAATCCTCCTTTGGTTTCAAGACGTTAATCAAAATTTACGTCTTGAACCCCCCTTTGTTATTTTTCTCTATAATGCATTAAGAATTTTAGAAAACCTTTTGTAAATAAAAGATTAATTCTGATAGGTGAGATGAAATCTGAAGATAATCTCTTTTGTTTAGAAATCCATGTATGATTAAAAGGAAATTTTAAGGCACATAATGTAGGTTATGGTTCACAGTTACGAAAGAAAAGGATAAATTGGCTCAAACAAGTGTTTAAGGATAATTGAACCAATGATCAATTCATTCTGATGCCTTTAATCTTGCCTTGCTCGATTTGAGTATGCTCGTATGTGTCTTTTATTTTCTCTTGATGTTCTAAGAACTTCTGGTGAATTGATTCTAGATTTTTGAACCAGTTGTACTTGATCAATCTTATGGCTTGAGGCTCAAAAACTCACTCATCTTGAAATACTTGATACATTTTCTTTCTTCTTTTTCTTTTCTTTCTTCTTTTTTCTCTTTGTTTTTTTTTTCTTTACTTCTTTTCTCTTTTATCTTTGCTCTTTTTTTTTCTTTTCTTTTTTTCTCTTTTCTCTTTGTTTTTCTTTTCTCTTTGTTTTTCTTTGCTCTCTATTTTTTTTCTTTTTTCTCTTTGCTTTGCTTTGATCTTTGCACTCTACATTTGGTTTAACTTTTGGTAGCTTATCTGGATTGATGGTCTTCACTCATACGAGAATATTTCCTTCACCTTGCCCCCAGTGTGGAGGGTGATCATTGGTTAGGGTTGAATCAGAAGAAAATATAATTCAGGCTCAAATGGGGACACAAGGGATATATATTTTCTCTTTTTGTGAAAGGATAATGAAAGAAAGTCGTTCATCATTTCATACACATAAGTTATTTCATAAGAGGTATCCCGGGGGGATATATTTTCAGGATTAACTTTTATTTCCCTGAAAACAATGTAATTAATGTATTATAGAATTATTTTGAATTAATTTACTTTTTTCTGCTTCTTGCTTCTAGCATGTCTCAATTATTCAAGCTCCTCTCCAGAAAATTGATACGAGATGCCCCACATTGTGTCTTCTTGTAAAAACGTTCCCGTTCAAGTGAACATCTTGTACTCAATGCCTTCAGGTTTTACTGGTAGAAAAAATGTCAGTTTTACGTCTAAGAAGATGATAGTGTGACTTTATTGGCTCAACAAAAGGTATGAATATGACTTTTTGTGTCTCGAAAAAGAAAAAGGCAATATTTCAAAGTCTCAAAGAAAGGTAATGTCAAAATTTGGTCCTTTGGTAGTGACCATGAATTATTCCGGGTAAAGAATTGGGATGTTTTATTTTTGGTTTTGGATGGGATAAGAAAGTCTAATCTTACCATATGTCAAAAATCTATAATTCTTGAAGAACTAAAAGAATTTGTAATTCATTCGATATTCTAAGAACTACAAGATTAAAACTCGTTAAAACGAGTTCAAACAAAACAATGCTCTTAATGCAATTGCATGAAAGTTTTATGGTAGATGCAAAGATCTATTCTTGATTAGCATTAGAATGCCCATCATTCTTCAAATATCCATGCCCCCGAATCAATTAGATTCTGGTTCTTAGTGAAATGTCATGAGCTTCCTATGTGATAGATGTATACGGCCTCAATATCATAGGCCTCAGGATATGGGGTCTCTTTTGGCTTGGACTGAATGAGAGTCACAATATTCTTCTCAATATGTATTGGAAGTAATTCCTCATAGGTCACTAGAATTAGATCAAATTGACTTTTTTCTCGGATCATCCTATAAGGCTCAGCCCTATGGCTAGATGAGTAGGCTCCATCGTACTAATTTCAGTTTCTTCTTTTACTTATTTGAATCTTGCTTCTATTCTTAATGTGGTGTCATGTGATTTGGACCACTTCCATTGAATTCTCCATGAAATAATCCCCATGTTTTCATGAATGATGCATATGAAAATGTTTAAATAAATGCAATGCAGAATGTAAATATGCAAATGCATATGCAAAAAATTATTGATCCCAATGACGAATATCATAGAATAATTTTCATCAGAGATAAAAGCCTTCACATAACAAGATAGTCCATTTTATAGACATGCTTTCGCTTAGATGCTGAGTCTAAAATGGGTCAGCGCTTCGTATCGGATCTTCATCCTTGAAAATGATGCCCCTCAAGCACTCCGTAACCTAACTCTGTTAATGCCCCGTGTGGTGTTGAAGTCACATGTCACTCCTTGATGACTAGCGATGAAATGATCGTAGATAAGACTCTATTGTTGGATTACTCCTCAGATCAATGGATCATCTTTCCAGTCTTGAATGTTGCACGATTTTCGAGCAAGTCTCATTCTTCTACTCTATGAACTTCTTTTAGCCCTCGGTGCATGTCTGTGTACGCGACTGCTTGATTAAAAAACTTTTATCTCTCTTTGTGAAAATTTTAACTTGAATATCCCCTTGCGAATCAACACTTTTGCATTATGTCATGACGATGCAATGTGAAAACAAGATGAAAAATGACACAAAAAGAAAATAAATGAGTTAGTATAGGTAAAATAGTCGATATAATTAAAAGATGTTATTTAAATATAACACTTACCTAATTATTGTATCTACCCGATCATGCTTTCATTAGATAGCAATCCTACCCGGACATGCTTTCTACGCAAAATGATTTATTTTTCAGGAAATTGATCCTAACCGCATGGTATCTAGTTCGCATGCCTTTATTCGAAAATAATAAATATATTCTACGAACTTAAAGTAAAAGGTAAAGGTTTAGAGTTGTTCCTCCTTCATGTACACCTATTTTGGCACCTATTGACGAACAAAGGTTTGGTATGGATATACCTAGGGTGACGGTTCTACGGTTCACTATATGCATGGTTTTGATACTATGAGGAAAAGGTACTCGAATTGTCCTTGATGTCGGTGCCCCCTTGGGCTACCAAACCCTTAATCATAACCCATTACAGGCGTAAACGGATTGAGTTTAATTCGAGGGGATTCAATTCCTTATACTCATACGAGGAATAAACCCCTACGAATGTATAAGGCATGTGTATCCCAAGGATTATTTTTCTAAAATTCATACGAAGAATAAATTCTTACAAGAGTAAAGCATTCACCCCTACTTAATTGGAATAAAGCTCGGGTCTATAGCTTATATCATGCAAATGCACGTGATGTGTGTGAGGAGGAACATACAAACCTTTAACTAAAAAAACAAATGGAAAAGTCTTGCCAGAAACTTTAACACAACTGAAAACATGAATTAAAGCATTAGTATGACAATTTAAAAAAAGAAATTAGAAAAAATTCAATAAATGGATCATAAGCTAATTATAGACTCGAACTTATAATTTCCACCACTACGACAATGTGTAAGCGACTTACAGTCTGACTCTTTAAAAAAGTCTCCAACGGAGTCGACAAGCTGTCATAACCATTTTTTTTAAAACAATTAAGTTAAAAAATAATTATGACTTTATTTGAAAAATTGGCTATTTTGAATTAATTTGAAAATTTTGAATTTGAGTCGCCATCGACCTTTGGGCTAGGTAGGTCGAATACCTAAAAACATCATCTAAAAAATTTTGGGGGGAAAATCGGTTTTTAGACAAAAGTTGGTATGCGTTTACCAGAAAAACTGGACGTAACGGGTCCGGGAGTCGGTTACGTGTGGGGAAGGATTAGCACCCCCAGAGCGCCCAAAATTGATACTTAGTTACTTACACGTTGTCCTAATGGTGGAAATTAAAATTCGAATAGAAAATTAAATTATGATCCATTTATTGAACATTGATTAATTTGTTTCGAATTATTTATTAGGGAACATTCCTTAATTCAAGAAGATATCACGAGATTTGCACATCCTCTAATGGGAAGACTATCCCATTTATTTCTCCTTTATATGAGAAATGTCCCCTCCTCAGTGTTGTCAAAAGCACAAATCGAAAATAAATTGACTATCGGTAATTGTATAAAATAAATTATAAAAAACATGTATTACGTCATTTGAATAACAAATAATTAATTAGTACTTTAAAAAACTAACTTCGATTTATTTCAAGTTCATATTTCGTTCGAATGTCGTATCGGATCGCACTACTTCGACCAAACAATGTTTTCCATGCCCATTCTACAAAATAAGTGTTCTGGAAAGTGAATTTGAGTATAAAAGGCACTAAAAATAGCAAATAAAACGAGCCTCTTGTAGTCTTTGGAAAATATCAAATCTAAAGAAACAAAATATATGTGTGTATATATATAAATATACATATATAAGGGTTGTAAGACATTAAATATATACATATACTAATATATTGTAACCTTAATATCTACTGTGTATGGAAACAACTATGTAAGATACAAAGCATTCGTACACAAATAAATAAATCACATGCATATATATATAGTACTAAAGAAAATAAAACACAAAACATATCATGCAATAATCTCAAGGATTAAAAAAATTTTAAAAAAAAAATAGAATGGTGAGGATTAAATGGACAATAAGCCCCAAACATTAAGCATTAAGATAATGACTAAAATGGACATAAAGCTACATTTGAAACCTTAAACATAAAGTACATAATAATCTTTTAGGCATATAAAGAATGACTATAATGAACTAAATCACAAATCAGGGCTCAAAACAAAGTAATTACCCAAAACACATTAATGAACAAATAGTGATCAAAACGAAATGGAAATAAATATTGATTCCAAAATGAAACAAATAGAAACCATTAAATGATGACCAAAATGAACACTACACAAAATCAACAACCAAAATCTAAATACTTAAACAGATAGGACTAAAATGAAACATGAAACAGATAAAAAGCTCAAAATGGAAGGATGAAATTTCATTAAGTGACCAGATTACAACCATTACGAGGGACTTCGGATGAGATTATACCCTCGACAAGGCGCGCAGTCTCCCCTTGGAATGGTGTCGTTTCACGCATGCCATATAAGGCCAAAAACCAGGCAAAAATATCAGCCATCCTCTTTTGTTTCTTCTTCACTTAGCCTGAAGGATAGAGAGAGAGAGAGAGAACTCTCATGAGTTTCAACCTGAAGCCATGGATTCCAGAATCCGATTGACCTCCGCCGCGTCAACCGCCGTTGACCGACGACAACCACTGTCTGCTGGAGTCGGGGAAGAGAGAAGAAAGTACGGTTCGAAGCATCTCTTCACCATGGTTACGAATTCAGGATTCTTCTAACCAAAAAAGGTCTCTAGAAACATAGATCTAGGAAAATCTCTTCGGTTTCCTTGACTTCGGTTACCCTCAAGATGACTGGTGAGCGTCGAGATAGGTAAGACTTCTCTCTTCCCTCTTGGTTTTCTCTCTGTCTCTCTCTTTTTTAGTTTATTTCCCTTATTATTTTTCTAATTCTTCTCTCTGGTTTTCTCTCTCTCTCTTTTTCTTCTATGTTCTAATCTTCTTCCTCGAATGTCCTTTTTCTTTTCTCCTTTTATCTTGCATGTGAGAGTTGATGATGGCTTTACTGCTACTAAGAAAATAGGGTTTGAGTGCCCTATTTTAGCTTGATTGACACCCCCGATTTTCCTCAGGATTTCATTTGGATTTGTTCCTATTTTTTATGGGTTTTTAGACTGATTTACTTGATTTTTGACTGATTCGATGCAGTTTTCTATCACTGTTGATAATGACGGAGGCTCGTGGAGCTTTCGGTGGTAGCTCACGCGGTTGGGGAGATGGACGGTGAAGCGCAGGTGCCGGTCGATGTCTGCTCATTGCTGACGGCGACGGCTGGTGAAATCTGTTAGGGTGAAACCCTAGATTCTAGATGATTTGGACCGTTGATTTTCAACCCGGTCGGACGGCTTAGATTAGGAGACGACGCTGGACTAAAGTGTGTAACCCTAATCAGGTTTGGGCTCCCTTGCAGGTTTCAATTCGGTTGGGCTGAGTTTGTGGGTTTGTAAGCCTTAGTCATTGGTCCATTAGCTGGGTCTTGACATGTTTGGGCCTTGTTGGATCTGTAAAAAAATTAAAAATATTATTAATAAAATAATAATAATAATAATAAGTTAAAACCCGGATAAAAACGGGTGTCTACACCTCTATTCTCGTGCCTTTTAAAGCACCTGATTGATTACACGATCCTGAATGCGGTCAACAGTCTTTGAGGAATTGTGAGCTCCTTTCAACGTCCCAAGAATCGTATCACCACGTTTATGAATATCATCGACAGCCTTAGGTGTTAAGGTAACGGTGTTCTTGGCATAAAAACCCCTATATTCTCCCTAAAACTGGATCATGTATCTGTGCTGGTGAGATTACAAGATGATGGTGTTCCCCTTACTGATAATAAACCAAGTTATTATGGATTTGAATATGCCTAAATATTGAAATTGCTTACATTGATTCCGAGAACTTTTCAGACACCGTACATGTGATATAGGCCGCACACGATTTCCCTGATCACCGTGTTGATCCTGGGGCATAGACCACCACATGTGACAATGCATGCATTCACATCTTCTGATTTAAAATGTACCCGAGGAGCATAACAGATGCCAGTCAGTGAACTAATATCCATAGCTTATCAGTTCATACCTTCAACCGAAAACCATCGAGATAAGATGAAAAGTATACCTTTTGGTGAGGTCCGGCACGCCGAAAATGCACCCCTCTCGGACTTTCCTTGTGAACAACCTATGATAAAATTACAGCATCAGTTAAACCAGAGCATCTAATAACTGCAATTCCATCACATGAGAACAATCAAATTCAGTGGCTTCCTTAGAAAGCAAGAGTATATAATGGAAACCAAGGATTATGTTTATATCAAATATATATATATATATGTACCATACGAACTTCAAATGAGTTTCCCATAAAACAATAAACCCGTGTACTAAATTGTGGCCGCCTATCGTTTTTCAAGGTAACGGCGACATCGCAGCAAGCGTTTCCGCAAATTTAAAAACATTGTTATTCTAGGAAACAAATAACGCCATAAGGTCCGCAAGCATGACACCACAACCGCAACCACTGTTGAGTACCAGTATAATAAACCCCACCGGCCACCAAGGCAAGGATTCACCTTCTGAGGGACAGTGTCATTCTCATCAACAAAGTATTGCCTGTGAAACAAAAACCCAAATCACCATCTTCAAACAAGTCAAAGAAAACTATAATTATGCAAGACCATTGATTAGCTGATGAAAACTTTGGTTTAGTTTACTCACTTGACAACTGAATAAGCCGGGTTATCTTGTAACGGGTTGGGATATCTTTGTCACACAAAAAAACTGGGTTCATCGGCACTCAACAAAACAGTGAAACCCAAAGCTGATCAAGCTACTATCATAAAGCAAGAAAGAGTACATGGAGATCATGAAGGTAATCAAAGTGAGGAATATCTTAGAGCACGAAACCGGCAGCTCCGGGAACTGTTTGTTTCCTTAAGTTTTTCTATTTGTTTTCTGCACAGCACAAAATACAAGGAAAAGCATATATTTTATTCAGCAAATAAAGACCAACTTATAAAGCATGAGAAGACGTCTCACCCTCCTAACAGCATGCCATCTGAAAAAACAACCTTCAAAACAAATAACAAATTGCCTACGCCCCACCTTCAAGCAAACAACGTGCATGAGCTTTTAACACATCATGCAAGCACCGCCCTCTACATATTCTAACAGGAACTAACTTGAAATGGGTATCAGTGGGATTTCCCATGGATAAAGTAAAACGGAAAGTGTTGGATTTTGGGTGAAAGTAATTGTTGCAATTGTCCTTCGAGTGGCCCTAGGTTTGCGTTTCGACTTGGAATCGCGATGAGTTCGTCATCAATTTTTTTCGAATTAGGTAAATCGAACACCTATTTACCATTTACTGAGTCTGAGTCTTATCAGAAAAATTATCGGATTCAAGAGCCGATTACAATCGGGGAAGGATAGCACTCCAAGTTGCCCTTTCGGTACCACATGATTACTGTGACGTCTTAGTCACGAAAAATTAATAATTTTAAAATAAAAATTTAAAAATCGATTCAAATTTATTTATCTTTAACGACTGTCGAGAATTCAATAAGTCTCCTTAAGAAAGTTTAAATCAATGTTAGAAATAAAACCAAAAATTAAAATAATAAATAAATAATTGAGGAAATAAAACCTTTTAAATGCTGCAAAACACAAAAGAAAATGTCAATGCATCAAAATAAAAAAAAATAAACAAAAGACCAAATTGCATTGACTAAAAATCCAGTAGCCAAATTACAATAAATTCAAAATAAATAAATAAAAAGACTAAAATGAATTATGCTTCAAAAGTTGAGGGTTGGCACGTGTAATTAGACTATTGCATAATTGTAAACCCTTCTTTGTATTTAAATCCCTCAGAAGCTCATTTTCCCTTTTATTTGTGTCAAACCACCCAAAAAGTTCTCCCCCATTCTCTCTCAAACTCTCTACCCATCCTGAAATCTGGCCCTCTTCCCCAACGAGCAATCGTTGTCGCACTGTCGTACCGGCCACTACCCACGGTTATCAAAGACCCTAAAACTACCCCAAATCTTCCCTTTTATCGATGAACATGAATTCGAGCCCTCTTAGAGTAGATTTAGACTGAAATTCTTGTCCAGGGCTATGGCTGGGTTTTCGGGGGCCCTGTATAAATTCTTATAAAGGGGCCCCTATTTTATAAATATATTCAATTTTGGGGCAACAATAGTGGCGTTTCTTTTACAAACGTCGCGATAGATCCATCTATAATGGCATTTTATCAATAAAGCCGCAATAATAGTGGTGTTTTTTTGAAAAAACGTCATAATAAGTCCATCTATAGTGGCGTTTATTGGAAAAACGCCACTATATATATACTTTTTTGGGGGCCCTACGCGGTTGCGTAGTTCGCGCTGCCTCAGCCACGGTTCTGGTCTTGTCTTTACCTTTTCTCCGACGACCGTTCAGTTTTCCCACGTCTTCTCGTTCTCCCGATGGTGTTCAACTCTTCCTAGTAGCAACGAGACCCATTGACTTCTCTTTTTTTTATGGTTTATGTACTCAAAAAATCGATCCCCTTATCTCTTCTCTTGAAAGGCTTTTTATAAAGCTCATGACCCTCTCATTTGAGACCTCAGCACCACTGTGACTTGGGGATTTGATTCTTTTCCTTGCTTTGACAGAGGATTTGTTTCCTCCGTTGGCTCTGTTTTGAATCATTTCCACTTTTCATCTTGATTTGCTGCCATGCATATTTATGCTTCTTCGGTTTTGGGTTGACTTGCTGATATTTCTTGCCATTTTCTCTCTTTGGGTTACCATTTTGTTCGATATGTGGAATTCTTGGTTGATTTTGTCTTGATTTGGTTTCAATTTGACATTTGTGTTCTACAAAAATTTCCCAAAAATTACGGCCGTGAAATCTAGAAATGGGATTGTTCGTTGGTTTGTTGACGGTCGTCCGTGTTCTGAAACGTTCTAGGACTTTCCCGGTCGTTGGATCGTCATGCAAATCCAATCGCTCGCATGATGCGACCCTTGATCCTAATATTGAAACCCTAGTGTGCTGGGTTAGGCACCTTGGGTTTGCTTGACTGGGCCTCTTCTCTGGGTCAGGCAAATTGAGACTTTTACTTGGCTTACTGGACTGCTAACCAGGCTTGCTTGCTGGGTCAGACATGTTTACTCAGTTTAGGCTTTTAGACATCATCTAGACTAAAATCAACTGGACCAAACCCTAATATTTAATTTGGATTAAACCAAACCTATAAATAAAATAAATAATAATAATAAAATATTCAAAATTTATAATATATATTTTCAATAAAATCATATATACTTTAAAATATATTTAATATATATTTCAAAGAAATATATGTTTTCAAAATATATAATATGTATTTATTTAAGAACTATATATATATATATATATATTCAAAAATATACAACATATATTTTTAAAATTATATATATATATATTTAAAAAATATTTATTTCAAAACTATATATATATATATATATGAAAAATACAACATAAATCCCGGAAGAAAATGGGTGTCTATAGCTGCCCCTCTTTGTCTATTTTTGTGTAATGATAATAAGACAAAGATAAAAAAGACACGGATTTTCGTTCGATTCACAAAGTAAAATGGATTTTGAAGGCGAGCTCGATCTTCTAGTGTTGAGACGTTTTCTCTTCTTTAAGAATCGGACGATCATTTTCTAGGTTGGATATCTTCTAACTTCGGGAATATATGACTGGAGACTAGTTCCTAGTTGCTAGACTACAATTGATTTAGTCCTTGAACTCGATATCGTCTGTCGCGGAGTTAAAATTGTCTTTGGTTGACAGATGACCCTTCTCGACTTAAGCTATCTTGTCAGCGACCTCTCTATCGTGAGTTGGTTTTGGATTGTGAAGTAGTTCCTTGTTGCTACATCACAACCAATCTTAGGCCTTCTTCTAAACTTAAAGGCCTTGGTTCGAATTTTGACCAGCATGTGGTTCCTCGTTGCCATCATACGGTCAATATACTATCAAGTTGAGTGGAATCAGATATGGACTTGAGTTATGTCGAAAACTGGGCTGGGAAGTAGTTCTTTATTGCTAAATTACATCCGATTTGGGTTTTTTTCCAAACTTGAAGACCTTAATTTGAATTTTGACTGGAATATAGTTCCTCATTGCTACCATGCGGTCAATGCGATCTCGAGATGAGTGGAATCGAACTTGAAAGCTTTGGTCGATAGATAGCTCTTCTCGACTTAAGCTATGTCAAAATCTGGGCTAGGAAGTAGTTCATCATTGCTAAATCATAAATCATTTGGGGTCTCCTTATTGACTTAAAGACCTCAGTTTGAATTTTGACTAGAGGGTAGTTCCTCATTGCAACCATACAATTAATGCGCTCTCGAGTTGAGTGGAACTAAAACTGAAAGCTTTGGCGACAGATAACTCTTCTCGACTTAAGCTATATCAAAATTTTAGTTGGGAAGTAGTTCCTTATTGCTAATTCGCAGTCGATTTTGGCCTTCTTCTAGACTTGAAGACCTTAGTTTGAATTTTGACCATAAGATAATTCCTTGTTGCTACAATGCGATCGATGTGCTCTCGAGTTGAGTGGAATCGAACTCGAAAGCTTTAGGTTGACAAATAGCTCTTCTCGACTTGAGCTATATCGAAATCTGGGTTGAAAAGTAGTTCTTTATTGCTAAATCACAACCAATTTGGGTCTTCTTCTTGACTAAAATACCTTGGTTTGAATTTTGATAGAAATATAACTCCCCGCTACTATTATGCGGTCAATACGCTCTGAAACAGATAGATCTTCTCTACTTAAGGTATGCTATAAATGATTCCTCTAAGTGAAAGATTCTTTGGGTGGCTCCCCTTCATGGGTTTAAGCCAAGCGAGATGACTCCACTTCGCGGGTCTAAGTCTGTCTTGATGCTTTGGATGACTCCCCTTCACGGGAAAGTCAAGTGAGATATTCTATCCGTTGGATATCCCCTGTCGCGGAGTAGAGATTGGACTTGAAAACTTCAATTGGAAACTAGCTCATCACCGTTGAGTTATGTTAGATCGTAGTTAAATTGAGGTATTTTTCTAGACTTGAAGACCTATGTTGAAAAATAGCCCCTCATTATTGATTTGGACTATGTTGTAGACGAATCCTCCATCGCGAGTTAAGTCGATCCTAGATTCTTTGAGTGCAATATCTTTCATCGTGAAGTTGAACTTGACTTAAACAACATGCAAAAATGTATATGTATGCATGATGTCATAAATATAAAGTCTTAAAATATTCCTAAAATTCAAATGTATTATTTTTGGCATTCTTGTTTTCAAAGAGAAGTATCAATCTTCTCCTGTCAGTCTTGATCTTCTCTAATGTTTCTTGGTGTTGATCTTATCCCAGCACTGACGGTTTAATGGAAAATATATGATATTTGCATATTTGCTCACTCAATCCAGTGATCTTGTACTCTTGATTACATGGATTAACTTTACTCTTGAGATTCTTAAGCGCTCTTTTGGCCTTAGTTTACTCAAGGGATTAAGGCTCTTTTGTATTTTGATTGACGATCAACTATTAGAATTGGTTGTATCGTCATCGTAGTTGACATGTCAATATTCAGTGAAAGGTCTCCTTGCACCTTATCAGGTGGCAATCTTCATAATATGGAGACATTTCTTATTCAGGCTCGACTTTGATTAGGAAGTACATCGGGAGGCGAGAAGAGTAGGGATTCTAGAGATACCCCATATCATTTCAAGCTCTTTAGTAGATTTTTGAGAGAATATATCTTGTTTGAAAAATGCCTTGAAAAGTTTGGTGTAAAAAATGATGTCAAAGCAATTGAGGCAAAATATAAATTAACTGAATATCAAATAAATAAATTATACATGTTGATTTAAAAAATTATAACCTTTTGATGTCAAGATCGAGCAACTGAAGGCAATGTAATTTGGTTTAGTTATTCCTTTGGTTTTATCAAATAAATAAAGTGGAGGACTACAATAGTTGAGTTGAGGACTTGTAGCAACTAAAGGCAGCTAGAGTGACACTAGGTACCTAGCTAGCTACCTATATTACCTAGCTATCTACCAAATCTTCTGGTTAGCTTACTAGCCTAGCTAACTATCTAAGTCACATCCTAGCATGCACCTAACCATGTGAGCAGCATGTGATCGAGGGAACACCATAAGGCAAGGCGAGAAGTAACACATCAAGCAAGGGTCTTGTACTTTCATTAAAGAAGTATGTACCTCCATTTTGAATTCAAACAAGGCACCACTCCAAAGGGTTTGTAACCATTCGGCAAGCAACTTACACCACAAGTTTAGGCGCCAAGCATAAAGAGCAACACACCTATTCGGCCTATGCATCCTACACTATTCATTTGAATTATGTTAATTAAACCAACGACACTATTCAGCCAAGGGAGACAACTTCAACATGAAGGGTTAGACGAACCATCACAAGCACTATAGGATGATTATTTGTAATTAAATTATGTATCTTTATAGGGACACAAGCATAGAAGAATCATCACTTGTTTATTTGGCCATCCCCTTTCATTTTCTATATAAAGCTAAGCATTGGCTCTTGTAAGGCATCACTCTCATTACATCAAATATATTTGTGAGGGTTTCATATATCTTAAGTTATGTTGAACTTTTATTGACTTATTAAGTTCTTTTGGTTCTTGTGGCATCAACACCTCTATTTCATTGATATTTCTGGTCATTTTGGTTTCATAAATCAAAAAGGTCAAAGTCTTTTTTTATTACCCATTGTTTAACTATTAAGGTATGGTTTTAGGCTTCTTATAGCCTAGTTTCTTCCTTTGTTGTTCAAGATACTATCCTAGACCTTATCCATTTCATTATTAAGCCCATCACCACGCCAAGCTACTTCCGCGGCTATACTCATATCATTTCTTATTATCTTCTTGCATGTACTTGCTCATTCACTAGATCCACAATCAAGGGAAGCTTTCCATACATCATCGTCTTATCGATCGACAATATAAAATCATGTAGAGTTCTTGGTAGGTGGGTGTGAGTTAGTGTGACAGTTCACCTATCATTTATATAATAAAACACAATTATTCGTAAAACTAAAAAACATATAGTAATTTAAATATATAAATATAGCTTATTTTTAATTACCTCCGAAGCACTGGAAATTCAAATGAGAACGGTTGTGTCAAAATCAGATGTAAAAAAGGGTATTCGAAACCAAGCCCACGATTGTAACAATATTAATCAGCCTCAAATTATTTGTTTGGTCGGGTCAACAACTTTACATAGCTCCGGGAACAAAAAGGCCAACACTGTCAATCCCCAACTCATATTTTTAATGTCTCACAAAAGCATTTAAACGATACAACCACATCATATTTATTTTTCTTCGAGATTTACCAGACATCAAAATCCCTCCAATAACTTGTAAAATATAAGCACGAGCAAATTATTGTAAAATGAAAATGGTGCGGATAAATTAAAATTTTATCATAAAAAATACAATAACACTAAAAAAAATAAAACTTTAATATTATAAATAAATAAATTAAAATAAATAAACATATATTTCAAAAATGACTTGTTTAATTTCTCGAGTAGCATTGACAAGTAGCTCCGAAAAATTATTGTCCAAAAATTTAACTGTAACATCCCAAAAACCGAGTTAGTGAATAAAATAGATTTTTTTGAAATTTGGTGATTAATTTCAAAAAAGATTAAAAGTTCAGCGCCTTAATTGGAGAATTTTAGTGTTGGAGTTAATAGTAAAGTTTGAAAGTAGAAAGGGTATAATGGTCATTTGATAGGAAATATTTTTATCTTCCCTTTATAAGGATATAACCACGTGGAGAATGGGGGGAAAAGGAAAAGAAAAGTCTGGAGAGCTGGGTTCAGTTAGCTTCTTCTTCTTCCCGTGAGCTCAGTTAAAAAGGTGAGTTTCTTACAAGTTGATTATTCCTTAATTTTATGATGGGTTTTGATTCTTGGAAGATTAAGAAAGCTTAAGGAATGCTTAATGTGGCTTAAAACTCAAAGATTGACGAGTTATGAGAAATTAAGTAAAAAGAGTTTTTAAGGGAATTATTGAGAAATAGTTAGTAAATAAGTTTTGAAGTGAAATTTGACTTGTCAAGGGTCTAATTAAGAAGTTGGAAGCAATAGAAGTGAATTAAGAACATATTAAAAATTTAGTAAGATCCTTGGTTTTAAGAATTTTAATGAGATATTGAAGATGATGATGTGTTATAGTGTTAAAAGATGGTTTAAGTATATGTAATTGAGTTTAATGGCATAAAGGGAGTATTATAAGTGGAGTTTAGGCAAAGTGATGAAAATTTTTAGGTTAATGAAGTAGAATATGGGTTGGTAGTATCGATACTGGTTGAGTAAGTATCGATACTACAAGGCAATATTAAGTGATATTGTAACATCCCAAAGCAGGGCTAGTGACTAAAATGTGAATTTTGAAAGCTTTGTGTTCAATTTTGAAATAAGTTAAAAGTTTAGGGACTTAATTAGAGAATTTTAATGTTGGATTTAATAGTAAAGTTTGAAAGTAATAAGGGTATTATGGTCTTTTCTAAGAGAATATTATTATTCTCTCTTTTTAAGGGATATAACACGTGGAAATGGGAAATGAAAAGGAAAAGTCTGGAGAAATGCAAGCTTTTTCTTCTTCTCTCGTGTCTCTATAGCTAAGGTAAATTGGTTTCAAGTGGTTAATTCTTTCGTTTTAAAGTTGGTTTTAATTTTTAGAGTGATAGACAAGCTTAAGGAAAGCTTAAGATTGCTTAAAACTCAAAGAGGATTAAGTTATGTAAGATTGAAGGTAAAGAGTTTTTAAATGAATTATTGAGATAGAGTTAGTAAATAAGTTTTGAAGTGAAATTTGACTTGTCAATGATCTAACTAAGAAATTCAGAGTGATAGAAATGAATTTAGAACATGTTGATTTATTGGCTTGATTATTGAATTCAAGTGTGTATGTAGGATAATGGAGATTAGGATGAATTAAACTGATATAAGTTTATTTGAATAAGTATAGTTAAGTCTTAAGGGTTAAAATGAGGTTATAGAAGCAAAATTAAGTGAGTTTGGTATGATTTTCGAGCTTAAAAAGGAAAATCTCAGCAATAGGTATCGGTACTACTTCATCAGGTACCGATACCTCAAGAGTAAAAATAAGAAGGCATTCAAAGGGTATCGATACCTGGGAAGAATAGTATCGATACCGAGGGTACCGATACCTTTAGGAATGTATCGATACCATCTTTGAACGAGAATTATTGAATTCAATATGGGTATCGATACCACAGCTAGGAAAGTATCGATACCCTATGGGGGGTACTGATACCACTATAAGAGAAAATTTGGATTAACTCTTTCTTCTAGCTTAAAAAATTAAGGATTGAATTATAGTATTTGGAATGTTGATATTTATACATGATTGTGTAGATATCGATCGAGAGGAACGTCCGGACAAGTTGACAAGAAATAGGCATCGAGATAAAATAAGAAAGCGGTATTGACTAGTGAGGCCAAGTGAGTGCATATTAGTTATATGATGTGTAATGGAAAGAAGACTTGTGACAAGTCTATTTCCTATAGTAGAATGCATGAATTCATTAATATGAGCATATGTTTGACATGATAAATGTGTGTTATTGATTATTGCATATGTTAAATGATATGTGTGAGTACATATTAGTGTAATTGTGAATGGGTATAAATGATATAAGTGATGATATAAGAATCTATTATAAGATATATGATATGAAAATGTGATAATGAGTTGTGTGAAAGAACCATGAGATACAAGAATAAAAGAATATGTGATGTGTGAAAGTGAACCATATGTCTATATGAATATGGGAAATGATATAAAAGAGAATGCCCATGTTATATGTTATGAGAGCTAGACGTATAGTTGGCATGCCAAGAGTCGAGGGTTCTACGTGTTTCTTTGGGACATATATGTAATTCCATGGAACATATATGTGGTACTTCGGTACACTTATTTGGTCCATTATATTATGTACATGGTTCTTAAGGAGTGGTTCTTCGGGACATATGTGATATGTGATCCTTCAGGACATAGTGGTCCTTTGAGACAAATGTTAAGTGCCCCTAGTGGGAATTATACGAGCTGTGGTGACAGCATAAGTGCACAACCTCAATGAACTCATATATCTTTAGTTCTCCAAAGTGTATATGGGCTAATAAAGAGATAATATAAATAAACTTAATATGATTGTTATATGTGATTGAGCACTTGGATATGAGTATATGGGTTGCATTTGTTGCATATGTTATAGTTTCTATGTGAAATATGTTTGTATGATATATTTGAATATAAGAGAATATAATAAACTTATATGATATGTTATAAGTAATTACATAAGAAATATAGTGAACTCTATAAGTATATATATATATGTAATGAGGTGGTGGACTATATGATTAATGAGAATTGAGATAAAATAGATAATATATGAACTAGGAAATAGGTATATAAATAAGTATAAGAGTATATTAGATAAGTTGTATAGAAGGGTTTATACGTTTAAATAGAATTGTGATCTAAACTTGTTAAATTCTTAAGTGATATGGAATTTAGTATAAGGATCTAAGAAAGCATATGAAAACATCAAGGGAATCAAATAACAATAAGTTTTGCAAATATATGTTTCGTAACAAAATTATGTGACAAATGAATTAATAGAATATAAAAAATTAGTATACAAGAATATGATATAGAATATGTAACAAGAATTTATGGGTTAAATTTTAAATAGAACATATGGAAATAAGAGATAAGATATGTGAATTTGTGATAAGAATTATATGAGTAGGAAATATGTAAATAAAACGACTTAAATGATGACAGTAGAATGTGGTATAAGTAAATGGTGTAAAATAAATGATTATAAGAATATGAAATAGTAAACACTCATAAATGATATGATGATATATGTGTATATATGTATTTATTTTATAGAAGTGGATATGAGGTTGTATGATGTGATAGCATGAAACATGCATTTATTGTTAGAAGTTATAATTTATATTATATGTTTTATATGCCTCACTAAGTCATAGACTTAGCTTGTGAATGTTTCACACGTAGATTTCGATAGAATAAGGAGCAAAGAGGAGCAAGACAGGTCATATTCTCCTTCCCAAAGATCAGATCAAAAAAGCATTTTGAATTATATGTATTTTGTTTTATTGAAATGTAGTTGGCATGTAAGATAAACGATTTGAATTGTATATGCTCTGATAAGTTTGTTGGCATGTAAGATAAACGATTTGAATTGTATATGCTCTGATAAGTTTGTAAACTTTTATTTTGAAATAATATGAAGTTTTCTTTTAAGGGGAAATTTTCATTATATTGCATAAGTAAAAGTTTTGGAAAATTGATGTGATACCTCGGACTCGGATTCGGGTTGGGGTGTTACAGATATCTATGTTTGGGTATCGATGTTGCATGAACAGTATCGATATCATAAGGCAAACGTCTGTAAAATATTCATGGGGTATCGATATTGAAGTGATAGTATCGGTACCAAGGGTATAGATATCAATGTGGAGGTATCGGTACCATTCTTGAGATGAAATTACAGAATCGAAAATGGGTATTGATACCGTGGAAGGGTATCGATACTACAAGCATGAGGGGTATCAGTACTGTAACAGTAGTACCGATACTACTTAAGTTGGGATTAAGAAAGTAGTGCTTTGTTTAGTTTATATTCGTAAGAATCTTTTCGAGTAATTCGAATCCCGATATTTATTGGATTATATATTCGTGTAGATATCGATCGAAGATAAGTCCAAGATGAGTTGAAGCTATAAGGTTGTGCAAGAATCGTAAGTGGTTGCATTGTTAGTGAGGCCCAGGTGAGTGCATATTAGTTGGTATATGATGTTTAATGGAAATAAGACTTGCGATGAGTCTATTTCCTATATTAGAATACATTAATTCATGAATGTAAGCATGTTTTTGATATGAGTGTATATGTTATATGTTATTGCATATGTTACATGATTTGTGTGAATACATGTTAGTGTGATAAGCCATGTGAGCTATTATAAGTGATCTATGTGATTATATAAGAATATGATATAAGTTATATAATATAGACATAAGGAATGATATGAACATGTGATATAAGCTATTACCTAAAGAATTATATGATATATATATGAACATAGGAGAACAAATTGTAAGTTATATGATACGATATAAGTGATTACACGATAAATGTTATGAGCTCTATGAGATATGACTTATGTGATCATATGAAAATGTGACAATGAGCTATATGAAAGAATCTATGAGATTATATGCCTATGTGATATGAATATGTGAATGTGTGACAAACATAAATGATAATGCCCATGTTATGTGATGTGAGAGCTAGGGGTATAGTTGGCATGCCAAGATTCGAGGGTTCTACGTGGTCCTTTGGGATGTAATCCTTTGGAACATATATGCGGTACTTCGGTATACCTATTTGGTCCATTGGAATATGTATGTGGTCCTTAAGGAGTGGTCCTTCAGGATATTTATGTTATATGTGGTCATTCGGGACATTTCTACGCGGTCCTTCGGGACAAATTCTATATGCCCTTAGTGGGAATTTATACAAGCTGTGGTGACAACATATGTGCACAACCTCTATGTACTCATATATCTTTAGTTCTCAGAAGTATACATGGGCAAATAAAGAGATAAAATAAATAAACTTGATATGATGTTATAAATGTTTCTTTGTGAAATGATTTATGTGTTATATGATGTGCATGAATGTTAAGTACAAGACTAGATGATAAGAGGAATTAATGAGAATAATATTGATAATTATAATAAGATTGATAAAGCTAAGAATGTAGATGATGATATATGTGCATATGGGTATTTGTTACATGAAAGAATGTATACTTTTGTATGATATGATAGTATTAATTATTCATGCATTTTTATAAGTTAGAATTTACATTATATGTTTTATATGCCTCACTAAGCCAATGACATAGCATGTGAGTGTTTCACACATAGGTTCCGAGAAGATTAAGGAGCAGAGAGGAGCAAGACAGGTCAGCCTCTCCTTTTCGAAGATTAGATCAGAAAGGAGTTTTAAATCATATGTATTTTGGTATATTAAATGTAGTTGTCATGTACTAAGAGATTTAAATTGAATATGCTCTGATATGTTCTGTAAAACCAATTGCTTTTAATGTAAATTATTCATTTTTCTTGAAATGTGAATTTGAATTTTTGCTAATTTGTAAAGAAAAACGTTTTGGAAAGTTAATGTGACACCTCGGATTCGTATCCGGGTCGGGTACGGGTTGGGGGTGTTACATTAATGTAGATCTTCCCTTTATCCATATCGTCACTTGTTGGAGTATGTACGAGTAGTTCTGTACACAAGCCGCTCCAATGTCCATGGGAAATACCGGTAATAGGATTTCCGTCAATAGGCAACCCAAGATGGAATGTGACATCTTCAAGGATAATAGTCACCTCCTATTAGGATTATTGAAGAGGCTTAAACTGACAACCGAAAAAGTGCAAAGGG
The DNA here is from genome assembly GCF_006381635.1 of Hibiscus syriacus. Lineage (NCBI taxonomy): Eukaryota > Viridiplantae > Streptophyta > Magnoliopsida > Malvales > Malvaceae > Hibiscus > Hibiscus syriacus. The sequence continues at coordinate 7,977,834 of NW_024063538.1, read as the reverse complement.
GTTTAATTGATTTAATTGAATTTAGAGAGTAAGGAGAACAAAAAGATAAGACAATTTGGCACAATGATTTAAAGTGGTTCGATATATCAAACAAGTCTACATCCACTACCTTAGCTCCTCACTTAGGATTTTCTAACAAATTCACTAATTTGTTCTTTCTTTTTCAAGGACAAAGAGATAACCTTTATAACTCCCTATGTTTTCAATGGCTAAGATAGAATCAAAACCCTTTACAAAGGAAAAAGAGTGTAAACAAATAAACCTCTAGAAAGAAGGTGTTTACAAATTAAAAGCTCACGAGAACACAAATATTTACAAGAGAATTGAAAATAAGAATGAAAAACTCTTCTCTTGTGTTTGATTGTTTGGATAGTTGTTCTAACCCTTCTTCAAGTGTCTTGAACTTGTATTAATGTGTTGAAATGTTGTTGTGGCCGTTTCTAGCCATTGGAGGTTGCTTGGAGCCATTGGGGATCAATTTTCGTGCAAAATAAAGTTGCCTAAAGGGAGTATCAGTACTACCTTTGTTATATTTAAATCAACTAGCCGTTACTAGTCGTTGGGGCCTTATGGTATCGATACTATGCCTTTGGTATCGATACTACTATACAAAGTATTATCGATACCACTTTGGGTATCAGTACCATTTTTGCATTCTAGAATCTGAGCAAAGCTGGTAATATCGTTACTACCTAGTGAGTATCGATACTTCCCTTATCTTTGGTATCGGTACCATATAAACAGTATCAATACTTGTTCAATTGGTATCGATACTGTAAGAACCGTATCGGTACTACTTGTACAAAAAATTATTTTGTGCTCAATTCCAAACTTTTAAGGACTTTGAATTATTTTTGAAAACTTTGAATAAATTCAATTCAAGTCCAAAAACATTTTGCCTTAAATTGTTATATCAAAATATAGTTCAACACCTCCCAATAAGAAAATAAAACGTGTGTGTCTCCAGTCTCAACTGTTCTAGCAATGTGTTTATCAATTGAGGGTCCAACTTCGTACCACCAATTATATTGCTAACATAACCGAAACCGACTTCGTGCAAATATGGAATAATATCGGCACGAGGGCTAGGGAAACGGTTGATATAACACGTCAATGAACGTTCATACCTCAAATAAATAAATAAATTATTCAAATTAAATAAATAAATAATTTATTCAAAATAAATAAGTAAATAAAAATTACCTCCGAATTTGTTTTCTAATAATCGCATACATGCCTACGATCAACCCTTAGTAATCATGCCATAATAATATCAGAGAGAGAATATGTGTGAGAGATTTTTTTGAAGGATTGTGTGAGAATTTTGGTTTTGTGTCCTATTTATAACCGTCATTGCATCACCCCGAAATGAGGTTAATAGTACATCGCGTTTTATAAAGCACGAAGATTAAGAATCTTTTTAAATTTTAAATCTTCTGCGATCACGATAATTTGTTGATATCTCGAGAACTCTACGTTTTGAGTAACACGAATATTTAATATTAATATTAAATTAAACTCTCTAAAAAGTTTTTCATGTAGGATGTACCTCGTGCTAGGACGCAAAGTATTAATTCGTATTTAATAAGAAACGAGTTAATCCTACGTGTATTTTACAAATATTTTTTTTAATAAATCTGGTACGAGGAAATCTTCAAAAGAAAAAATTAATTAATGGGTTATATATATATATAAAATAACGCCTAAGGTCCGGCTGCTAAGAGGTGTATGAATATATATATTTAAAAGGTCAAAAGGGGTGGATAGATGGCAATCAAAACACGGTTCTCTCCCCCTTCACCTTAATTAAAAGTCTCTCGGATCATCATCTTTGTTCAATCAAAGCTTGGATACTAGATTTTTGAAAACACACTTTTGTTGGTGTAAACTGCAGAGCTAGAAACATGGGAATTACGTCGGAAATGAGGGATGTTTGGGTACAGAGAAGAACAGATTCCTTCCTAATTCCTTCTCCCGCTGAAGACGAGAAGAAATTGAGGGCCGACCACTACTCTCAAGGTTTTCTTCTTTATCTTTCTTCTCCACCTAAAAAAATCGTACGCAATTAACCAAAAAAAGGGCAAAATTAAGATAAATAGAATTTGAAATTTCTCGTTAAGTTTAATCCCAGTTTGTCTCAGTGATCAAAGCTGACTTCCAATATAATTAGGTTGCAATTCGATTTTTTTGTTCAATTTGAGAAGGTTTAATTATGACTGTATCCATCTATTCTTCAAAGTTTGAGATCTGGTGCCCTGCTTTTGGTTCCTGTTGACAACTCTGTAGTTGATAACATATGGTTAAATTTAATGCAATATATGATTTGGACTTTGATTTCTAAAGGCTTAATGATTTTTCATTTGAAGAGAAGACCGGGGCTTTATTATATGATAATATTTTTGCAAAATAAGAAGTTGGAACAATATAATTGTTAATGTCTTATTTGAACTGCAGAGGGAATTCGTGCCGGTATCAAGGCTGCTGCCATTGCCGCCGTTGTTAGCGCTGTGCCTACAGTACGTAAACCTTGCTCTCCTATGGCTTTTTCTTTTATACCTTGTCATGTTCCTTTCTAAGTTTTATTCTTTAGAAGTATCGTGTTTTCCTCTCAAATATGCAACTACTTTAATGTTTCTCTCTGGTTGATGCTTTCGATTTTCCTGCAATTCCCCTCCATTGAATGAAATTGTGTGCTGCGTGCTGAGATAACTGTTACGAATCCTGAAATTTCCAGGACCATAGTGTTAATGCAGGTTCATCATTTTCATTTTGCCGAATTAGCAATTGAGTGATCATTTAAAAGCTTGAATTTCGGGCTTTGTATCGGTTATTTATTATGTTAAGTGGACTCATTTTTTTTTTAAGTATTCCTGCAAACCCCCTACAATTAGGTATTATATTCTTGGGACGACATTGTCTTAGAATGTCCAGGATTTTGTCTCCCTACCCTGTAATGGGTCTCGGGAAGGGCACAGTCCGAAGACTGTCTAGGGCATAGAGTGTGTACTTATTGTGACTTATCTCTGGATGCCGAGACACTGCACAATGACCCGATAAAGGACTTGGTGATGGGGACTGAATTGCAGAGTTGACAAAAGCTTGGAGTACCATTTGGTGGAGAGTGCCGAAATGGGAGAGCGATATGGCGTTGAAGGGGATCGAACTCACACCAATCCCTTTATTGGTACCATGGCTTATATGCCATTGCCTTTGAAAGGGCACGGGTTCTATTCCTCCCGTGGCCACTTTACTTTCTCATTTCATCAATTGTTCCATTCAACACCAATTGGACCTCCAGGCTTCGCCGGCTCTTCAATTCAGTCTCCGCCTTCCCTACATCTTTAATTAGGTTATCATGCGGTGTCTTAGTGCCAAGATTCAAGAGCTAAGTTACAATAAGTGCTCTATGCCCTACATGATCTTCGGATCATGCTCTCCCCCTTCGAGGTGCTCCCCTGTACCTGTTACAGGGTAGGAGAGACAAAATCTCAGGCATTCTACGACCGTGACATTCTGAAAATACATACCTAATTGTTGAGTGTTTTGACCACGCAACCGGAAAGATCCACCAACATAATATGATCCTTCAAACGCAAATCTAGGTAACATAGGTTATATGGTGTTACAAGTGGTAATGGAACTAAAAGTCAATTAACTGATTGTCTGCACAAGTGGTTGAGAATAATGTATCACAACGGTTCTTACCGTTTCATGATCTACATTAATGAAGCCTTTTGGTTCTCAGTTCTTTCCCATGTATGAATAATTTAATAATCAACCTCTAATCAGTATGCGGAATCACTGCCACTGTCGACCATCCGTTTTGTTTTCAGTTGATTGCAGTTCGGAAGGTTCCTTGGGCGAAGGCAAACCTCAACCATACTGCTCAAGCTCTTATCATAAGTGGAGGTATGTTTGAAATCTATACTCAAGATTTATCAGTCTTAACTTGTGAAAGGCATGATTTCTATATATTAATCAGCTAATCCGGTGTTGGCTCATTTGTATACCGTTTTTCTTCTCTCCCCTCATTTAGTCTTCGAATGAACTTGTCGCAGCGGCCGACGACGACGATAAAAGGCCAAAAATTAACTCCGTTACCGTCGATCACATTGACACAAAGCAACGATAACTCGACCATCTATTCTCGTTGGACTTTCTATTATTATTAGCCAAAACTCCGTATCTTTTAATAAGCCTTTTAATTCTCATCATCGGTCATGCCAAAGGCACATTGACAGTCATAGGAATATATATATATATATATATATATATATATATAATACACATAGTACAATATCTACAATTTTCTTCCAACGAGATATTTAAAATAAATAAATGTGTTAGAACTTCCAACATTTATTCTATCATTTATGCTATTACACAAAAAAGCTATAATTTTGACTTCCTTTCTTTTAATCATCCGCATAGCTGGTGCCATGATTTAGACGTTTACCTATAATAATAATTAGTGGAATAGTAAAATTACAAATGCCTAAAATGAAATTTTTAATATTTCACCAATTATGCACGAACCAATTTATCTCAATTGTCGAAGGAATCATTATTATTTCTAGAGGTCACGAGTTTAAGCACTAGTAGTTGTAGCAGGATGATTGAACGATCATTGTCAAATGGCTAAGAATATTTAGAACCGATACTATTTTGTAATCATCTTAGTTTAATAAATGGAATAATATTCCACTAATTATTATAGGTTTTACTTTAAATAATAACAATTAATGTCTGCCCCTTTTTAACTTACTGTTGATATTGTGGGAATTCGAATGACCCTTGCTGACAAGTTTAATTTAGTTGTAATTTTGTTTTCTACCACAGGAATTAAATTAAAAGTATGAGGATTAATAATAAAATTTTCACATTTTTACCCTAAAATTACACATATTAAACTCTTATAAATAACGATATGGAATATTTATGTATAAAAATTTGAAATTTTAAGTCCAACAATTAAAAAATGAAGTAAAAAACTAAAAAATAAAATCCAAAGGTCAAAATGATATTTTTTGAGATGAAAACAATGATAAAACATCACAACAACAACAACAACAAAACCCAATTCCCATATGTATGGGGTAAGGGGGAGGTAGGGTAGTAGGCTACCCCCAACGCCAGGTTGAGAGTAACTTCCGTGGAAGACCTCCGCAGTCAGAAAATTAAAAATTTAGATAAAATGCAATGCATGTATAAATAATATAAATACATAGCTAAACAGTATTCTATGCAGTCATTAAAATCATATGTGCGTCTGTAACGGGAATTAATCCCTGCATAATAATCCCTGCGAAAGAATCTCTGCATATAGACATAAACATAAGATAAGATCCGGCTAAATTTAAAAGAGGAAACATGAAGAGAATGACACACAGAAGGCAACGTTAGCAAGCCCAGTTCTAATCCTTCATAAATACCAATAACAGAAACGTATAAAAGTATAAGTCATGGAAATACTACAAAGACATTAAAAGAGAGAGATGATACACCCTATAGATGTGACCCACACTACTCGACTAGTCTTTAGCCTCCATATTTTCCTATCAGAGGTCATGTCTTCGGTAAGGGCTAAATCCCTCAAATCAGATCTCAAGCAGTCTTCCCACTTTCGCCTTGGTCGTCCTTTCTTCTGGCACCGTCGACTGTAATCGACTCTACCCTCCTTACCGCATCCGACGGTAGTCGCCTAAGGACATGCCCAAACCACCGTAGTCTTCCCTCCCTCAATTTTTCAGAAACAACACCACCCCCAAGGACATCATAATAGCAGAGTTGTCGTCATATCCCTCAGTCTTACCACATGTCCATCGAAGCATTCTCATTTCTGCGGCCTCAATCCTCCTTACGTGATCCTTCTTGGTTGCCCAACATTCTGATCCATACAACAGCGCTGGTCTTATTGCCATTCTATAAAATTTTCCCTTAAGTTTTAGAGGGACCTTCTTGTCACACAGAACTCCAGTAGCTCCACTTTAGCCATCCCGCCTTTATACGGTGTGTAACGTCATCATCTACACCCCCTCTTTATGTATCATAGACCCTAGGTACTTGAAACAATCCTTTGAGGGGAGAACATGTCCTTCTATGCATACTTCTACATCTTCATCGTTTTGGTTCCCATTGAAGTTTGAACATAAATACTCTGTCTTTTCAATATTGATCCTTAAACCTTTTTCTTCCAAAGCAGTCTTCCAGGTAGCCAGTCTACTATTCACGCAGATTTTGTTTCAGCAACTAAGACAATGTCGTCAGCGAAAGCATACACCATGGTACACCGTCTGGTGTCGCACAATAGATGTCGTCCATGATCAAGGCGAAGATGTAAGGGCTAAGAGCCGACCCCTGGTGGAGTCCGATTTCCACCGGGAATGCCTCGGTGTCGCCAACTGTAGTCCTGACGTAAGTAGTAGATCTACAGTACATATCACGAATCGCCCGGATATAAGCAGTTGGGATCCGTCTCGTTTCAAAAGTCTTCCAGATCGTATCGCGGGGAACACTATCATAAGCCTTCTCAAGGTCAATGAACGCCATGTGAAGATCTCTAGACTTTTCCCTATATTTCTCCATAAGCCGTCGAAGTAGATGAATCGCCTCCGTGGTAGACTGCCTGGCATAAAGCCAAATTGGTTTTCCGAAACCCTAGTAACTTGTCTCAACCTAGCCTCTATCACCCTTTCCCATAGCTTCATGGTATGGCTGAGGAGTTAATACCTCTGTAGTTACCACAACGATGGGGATCTCCTTTATTTTTATAGATTGGTATCACCGTAGACTCTCTCCACTCCTCTGGCATCTTGGCAGTCTCTAGAATAATATTAAAGATGTTGGTCAACCACTTAACTCCCTCTTCTCCTAGGGCCAACCACACAGTGATAGGAATTTGATCAGGACCGACAGCTTTGTCCCTTCCCATCTTTCTAAGAGCCATTTTGACTTCCTCAAACCCAATCCTACTTGTAGGGCAGTCATTGGCCGTAGTATGATAGTCGGCTAACCATCAACGACTATCTCTACATGGAGAGGCACCGTCATTAAATAAGCCAAAGAAGTAACTACCCCAAACCTCTTAATATCGTGATCTTTCGCTAAAAGAACACCATTGTTGTCCTTAATAAACCTAATGTTACCTAGATTTTTCCTAATCTCCCTAGATTTTGCAAGTCTGAAGATGCCATTTTGTCCTTCCTTGGTGTCTAATCTCTTGTACATTTCCTCGTATGCCTTATCCTTTGCTTTAGCTACCGTTTTCTTGGCTTCCCGCTTTGCCTCCTGGTATCTTTGTTTAGCTCTCGACCTTTCTTCGTCGTCATTGCATTGTAGAAACTCCTTGAAGCAAGTTGTTTGTCTTCACCTTAGTTTGGACTTCATCGTTCCACCACCACGATTCTTTATGTTCCTTGGCCTTCCCCGTCGACAACCCAAGGGTATTTTGCCAACATCTCTGATGGAATTTGCCATATTTTTCCATAACATATCTGCATTTTTGAGTTTGTAGTTTCAAAACTTGTATTAGACAAAACCTTACTCCTAAAGTCATCAGTTGTCGCTCCATGTAAGTTCTTCCAGAGGATCCTAGGTTTACCAAGTTTAGCCCTCCTATGAGTGCTCCGCCCGTGGGGTACGCGATACACCAAAACCAACAATTTGTGTTGTGATGCACATGCCTCTTCAGGGAACACCTTACAGTCAATGCAAGCCCATCGTTCCTGATTTCTAATCAAGATGTAGTCGATTTGGGTACAATGTCCCCCGCTATGAAACGTAATCAAGTTCGCATCTCTTATTAAAGAAGGAGTTAGTGATCACCAAATCGTGAGCAGTAGCAAAATCAAGCAACGTACGCCCCCATCGTTCCTGCTACCATAACCGAAACCCCCATGAACACGTCATACCCGTCGGTTGCACTTCCTATATGGCCATTGAAGTCTCCCCCTATGAAACTCTTTGGTCCTCCGGAATGCTCCTAAGTATATCATCTAACTGATCCCAGAAGCAACGTTTCTCCCCCTCCCCTAGGCCAACGTGTGGGGCGTACACTGAAAGGACATTCACTACTTCCTCTTCTATAATAACCTTAATCATCATGATCCTATCCCGGTATCTGCAAACTTCAACTACATTTTCCTTGTGCCTAGAGGATGCCAAGATACCACCCATTTCTAGCGTTATCTACGCCTGAATACCACAACTTGTACCCATTACACTCTCTTGCGCGAGACCCTTTCCACCTAGTCTCCTGAATACATGCAAAATCTATTTTTCTATTATTAAGTACGTCGGTCAGCTCCAGCAGCCTAGCATTTAATGTGCCTACATTCAGCGAGCAAACTCTTAATCTAGTCTCCTTGTCACCACTCTGTCGAGCCCTCCCCCTATACGCCCCATGGGATCTAAAAGAATGACATGACCTCAAGTAATCATCTGTAACCGAAGCTATGAGGAACTATGAAAAAAGAATCCAAATAAGACAGAAGATGCACTAATAAAACGCTAGAGAATTGAGGAGTACTAAAAATCCTAGTTGGTTACTTAATAGGATTTTAAGAAAAAATAATACTATCTTATTTAACTATAGGTCAATATCTAGAAACTATAATTTAAAATGTTTAATAAATATCCGAGCTAAGCAAAAAAGGATTAAAATTGTAACACGAGATATAAGAGTAATGAAATCCTACTCAACTAATTGAAAAACATCAAACCCAAAGCTGGTAAAAAAAAGATCAGTATAAAAACAAGAGAAAAACAGCAAGAAGCTAAGTCAAAGAAAGCAGATCCAACAACAACAAGATTAAGAAATATTAAGTACAAAAATATGCAAGGGATATGCAAAACAACGACAGCTAAAAGGGATATATCAAAATTCGTGGATGCGAAATTAACAACCTTTGTTCAGATAAAAATCTGATAAAAACCGTGCTATAACACAAAATCAAACCTTTACCTATCAAGAAATTAGCATGCAAAATCTTATGAAATTAGAAGAAAAAGAGAAAACCCAGAATTTTTATTCAGAAATTAAACCGCTGAAGAAGGCAATCGTTGCTCTACGAGGAAGGTGGTCCGATCGAACTGCAAGGCGGAAGAAATTGAGCCTGGAAATGGAACGATTGATTACGGACCTCTGAGTTGGCTGTTTGTGACTGATGGTGGAAAGGTAATTGAAGAGTGAAGACGAACGAGGCAAGGTGATTACGGAGTACGGATCGGATGAGTGGTCGGTCGAAGTGAGAAAGCGAGACTGAGAGAGAGGCAAAAAGGGGGGGAAATTAGGGACGGAAAACAATGATAAAACATCAATGGCTCGTTAGCGCATTAATATAAAAATGTTATATGAATTTTATCTCAATCAGACACTTAAATATCAAGTTATGATCTTTTAAAATTTTATAAAATGATTATGATTTAAAAATATCGCATTAAATTTTCAATCAAAATACATATAAATTTGTAACCAAAAACAAAATACATAAAACATTTATGATATTGTCCCTAAATAAAATATTAAGAGAAGAATCCTCCTGCTTAAAGTAACGAGATATGACAGATGAGTTACTTGATAGAATCTAACAATTAACAGACAACCACACCCACCCCTCTTCAATAATTTTTTTTATAATAATTTAAGGAGTAATTTCGAGGATAAAAATGTTGTTTTTTTAATAATAAAAATTGAGCAGTTTTATATGTAAAATATGTTTTAATTTTAAAAAAAAAATCATATTTAGTTCGAGTTAAGTTTTGTGAAAAGCAATATTGGGTTCGAGTTTAAAACGAAAAACTTTTGACCTAATACAATCCGAATAATAATATAATTTTTTTTTATAGATTGAAGGATAAATACTACAATGTCATTATTTTTATATTTTTTTTCAATTATGTCCCTGTCTTTTTGAATAAAAATAAGTTTTTATATATTTGGGTCGAATTAGATCAGATGTAATTTTTAACTCAAAATTCAAGTCGAGTTTCGAATCATATGAAACCTCCTTAAACTCGATTCGGGTCAAGTTCGGGTGGAGGGAGTATGTTTCTTGGGTTAAGATGAGTTGGATCAACGAAAAACTCAACCAACCCTGATCCATTGTCATCGCTACATGCCACCGTATATTTGTTTGGATAACTACGCCAATAGTCATTAATTTATTACTTCTTTTTTATTTTTATCGAGGAACAAATTTTTTAACAAACACAAAATAATAATAAATTAGTGAATGGGGGTGAACGTTCGATTGAGTCGAGTTGAGTCAAAAGAATTCGATTTGGTAGAGCACAAGGTTCTTAACCTTGAGGTCGTGGGATAGAGTCCCACGGAGGGCATTTCATAATTCGGAGGTCTCTTATGGAAGCTGCTCTCAACCTGGTGTTGGGGGTAGCATATTATCTTACCTCCCCCTTACTTCATATATATATATATGGGAAAAAGGGACATCCATTAGCCATTTATAATACCTGTTATGAAGTTATTCGATTCTAATTTAAATGATTTTTATAACCATATACAATACATATATATTTTTACATTTTTACACTTTTTTTATATGTGATATTAGTATATCATACATAATCAAGGGATTTGATTCAAACTTAAAAATTGATCTACTAATTACTAAAATTTTCGAGTGTTTCGAGTTACTGTTTGAATTATTCGAGTTGTATTTTACAATTCAATTTGAACTTAATTTTTTTTAGTCTAGTCTAATTTGTGAAATTAAAACTTGAAGTCAATTCGAATCTAAAAAATCAATTTTTTTAATCTAATCGAATTTTGTACACCCTTATTAATGACAATGGACGTAATTTACCCAATCTTTTATTCGGATCCGATCCACAGCTTAAAATAATCAAAATAAATATCGTAAATCTGGAACTAATTATTTTTAGTCAGCCATCAAATAGAAAAAAAATTCATCCTTCAAAAGAAAAAAATCATACCAAACGCTTCTTTTGGCCACCGTAACGGCGAAAGCTCCTCTCTTTTCCTTCGCCTCTCTCGATCTTTCCTCGCCGTCTCGCCCTTTTGTTTTCACTGTTCTTCAGATTCCGTGTTTGACCTTTCTTCGTTGATTCCACTGAGCATATTCCGTACCTTCGAAGAAATTAGGGTTCCGATCTGTTTTTTATTTTCGGCTTTGCTTCAGATTTATGTTATAATCTGAATTTAATTTCCTTATGAGTTGCGATATCGGTTCGATCTTCATCGTGTGTGCTTGATTTATATCGGATTTGGTGTTAAATCCAAGCTTGGGCCTTTTTTCGGGTTTGGTTTAGTGCAGAAACCGATGGAGACTGAAAGCCCTAACGGATCTCTGCCGCTACCATCGCCGCCTCCGCAGAATTATGGGATTACGAAACCTATATCCCTCGCGGGCCCGACTGAGGCTGATAATCAGCGGAATACGGAATTGGAGAAGGTAATATTAGTTTTTTGTTTTGAGAATTATATATATATATTTAATTCTATTTAATTTACTTTTTTTTTGTTTATTTCTTTAGTTTCTGATAGAGTCGGGGATTTACGAGAGCAAAGAGGAAGCTGCGAAAAGAGAGGAGGTTCTTGGCCATATCTCTGAGGTAATTGGGAAATCATTGTATTGTTTTGCTTGATGTCTTCTCATTTAAAGATATGAAGAAAATGTGAATGCACTTGTATGTTGATCTTAAATTTTAACTTTATTTACTATTTGGTACTCTTTGATGAGTAATTTGATGAATGAATAAACTAAATATGAAAGAATAACGCACTAAGAAGGCTTTATTATGTTCTTATTTCAATAAAAGAATAAAGTAAGCACCTAGTATGCTTGCAGGTTAAGGTAATTGCATGGTGATTTAAAATTTGACTTTAATTTACTATTGGTTGGTATTATTTTATATGGAAGTGGCTGAAATAGAAAAAAAACTAATTATGAAAGAGTAATGTAGTCAGAAGGCTTTAGTATGTTCCTATGTTGTAAGAAAAAGATATTTTTGTGGTGTGGTTTTGAGAAAGTAGATTTTGTTTTCCTTATAGATTGTAAAAAGTTGGGTAAAGCAATTAACTCGTCAAAGAGGCTACACTGATCAAATGGTGGAGGAAGCAAACGCAGTCATTGTCACTTTTGGGTCATACCGTTTAGGGGTAAGCAGAAATTCCTAATTCCTTTATCATAACTGTTATTTGATGAGCTTTTGTTATAATCTTACTGACATTTTTTGCAATTATAGAAAATCGGTTTGAAATCTTGCATGCTTAGCCTGCTTGATAGGATTTATGAATTTGATCAGAAAAAGGACCAATGGATATAAAGACAGGCTTGCAATAGAAAAAAAAATATAAGATGCCATCTGGTAGCTGGATATTGTTGAAAATTTATTTATTTTTTATAGAAGTTGGAGGTCTCATTAAAAACTCCCTTCTTATTTGTTCACATACTAAAAGTATGTTAACGAACATTGGAAGGAAGAAAAGAGTATCTCAAATTTTATTGATAATAATACCCGATACAAAGACACCACGGAATATCCTCTCATGGTGATGAACACCATTACAACAAACACCTTAACCTCATATAACCTCATACAAAGCCACAGTCTAATCACCTTACTTCTAATTACACCACCAGCAGTAGGAATAAAATAGCGCAACAGAACATAATGCAAATTAAAAGCAACACCTACAGCCATATAAACTAAAACAAAACCACAATTGAAGAGACAAGATCTAATGAGACTCGTCTTCTTCAGGAGCCCAAGAGTTTGGTTTGAATGAAGGTTCTATCTCATGTACCATGACCTTGAAGAAGTTGTCACCAACCTTCAATTCCACCATCGCATCAATTCTCGCATCAGCCTTTGTGAGGACTTGAATTTTTGCCCTATCAAAGGATGATGGAGAATGACAACTTTCGTCGATAGCTAGTAATAAACCCCACTTATCAGCAATGTTCTTGAAAGTACTGCAATTCCATGTGTGAAAAGGAACACCCTCGCAAACTAACCATACTCGACGACACTCCATTACCAAACTCTCTAACCAAGCTTCGACTAAGGAGAACCACTCTGCGAGAATCTTTGATTTATCGTTCTTTACACTTCTCAATGAAGCATTGTCTTCGAAAATCATTAAAATCGCATTACCAGCAGCTCTCATTAAGGTGAAGCCAGTGAGGCCCTTCGCTTGCATTTGTCTAGCGAGATGACCAATTTTGACAAAGTCCTTGCACCACCCCACTAGACAATTGCTCAACACCTGAAGTTTTTCTTCATCTATAACACCTTCAACTTTATAATGATTTATCCTCGAATCATCTTCCATCCCGGACTTGCGAAGAACACCTGTCGAGGACTTTCTCCAATAGGAATGTCGAGGTTTGAATTTAGCGAAAGAAACACCAATTTTGTTGCCGTCGATACGAGAGCCATTCATTTTTGAGATTGCTCTCCTTGCTTCTTCGATTGATGCGAAGCAAATAAAACCAAAGTGAACTCCTTTTGAATTCCTTTTATTTGGAATAAAAGCATCAAGTACACGACCATGAGAGCAAAAAAGAGATCCAAACCTCTCCCAATGAATCTTCTCTGGTAAATTTTCAACAAATAACGTGAAGCATCCAGACTTGTCAACTCTGCACCCCTTTGTGATCGACTCCCTGGATCCCTCGTGTACACCATTTACTGCAGATTTTTCATCGCAGCAAACTTCTTTAACTGACACATGAAAACTAGGAGATGCTACAGAAGCTGGAATTGGCAATGGCGGTACTGAAGGAATAGGAAAACCTCCATACTTGTCAAAATCAGAATCTGTAACTATTTTAACAACAAGATTCTTCCTTGCCATCTCGATGTGCAAGAAGGACTTCAACTTAGCGTCAAAAACTATTTTCTGAAGGGCATCCTTGGCAGCAACTGCAAATTTAACAGTTGAGAAGAGTGCGAAACCCTTGGGCTTATCTCCCTTGAAGCTCAAATGTGAATCTTCAAAACCTGGAAGCCATCTCAGAAAATTTTGCAACTCTCTCGCTTTAACATCTTCAGGCAAACCCATAATGAAGATAATACGAACCTCATCATGATGAGAAGGGTGAGATGACAGAGAATGTGCAGCTGCAGAGGGTGAAGGAACTTGAACCGGAGGTCTCATCTTGAGAGAAGGTAGGATTCCAGCACTTGGCATGATGACTGACTGTTGAAATAAAACACCCAGAGACTTGACAAACTGTCCTGGATTTTGAATGCAGATTTGAACGAAAAAAACAGAGAAGTAAAATGCTAGGTAAGATATGCCTCCATATGTGAAAATCCAGAGCCAGTAACTACGATCTGGAAAAATAAGTTTTTCTCAAGAAGATCCGTTGACCAGCAGAGATTATTCACAGTAGAGAACTTGGGTTTTTGTCACGAGCTTCCGGCGAGTACAGTGGAACGGTTAAAACGAAACTCGGGAAACTGCTGGTGGAAAAGAACGGCGAAGAAAGGCAAGTAGATTTGCTCCGATTGAAAAGGAATCTAACAAAAATAACCAGGAAAAAGGAAACGCTGTGGGTAGACGAATATCCTTGAGAAAAACGGTGTCAAAAGGTGGTAGGAGTGCGGTGGTGGACGGTGGTCGGAAGACGGCGGACGGTGGTCGGAGGACGGCGGACAACAAGCGACTGAAGGTGGAAGACTAACGATGGATGACGGTAGTGAGGGCTGTATAAACGACACCCATATTTTCTCTCTCCCTTGGAAATTTGAAATTTGAAAACGCCTGGGTTAGAGAGAAGCTGGAGCTTCTCTCACTTCAAGATTTTGAAATGGGTTATTTTTATTGTTGAAAATTTATCAATGGTACATTGGTTTCATTGTGCTTTTTATTTTTGGGAATAATTAGTTACTTCTCTTGGTGGGCTTGTACCAGTTGCCTTTGATGTTCACTATGTTTTGGTTGTTGTTTTTGTTTTTTCTTCTGCGCAAATCATTTAGATCTTTTATATTTAGATGATAAGCAAACACTTGCTATTTTGATAGGTGCATGGACCTGGGGCTGACATAGACACTTTGTGTGTTGGGCCATCTTATGTGAACCGAGAGGTTTCTTTAATCCCACTAATTCTTTTGTTTACCTTGAAATTAGTTGGCATTCATTTAATTTGAGTTTTATTTATGTTGAATTTGAATTTTTCCAGGAAGATTTCTTCATCATTTTGCATGATATTTTGGCCGAGATGGAAGAAGTCACTGAACTTCAACCAGTTCCAGATGCTCATGTCCCAGTAATGAAATTTAAGTTCCAAGGGATATCTATTGATCTTCTTTACGCAAGTATATCTCTTTTGGTTGTTCCAGATGTAAGTGTGCAATCCTGTTGGTTCTTTTTTTTGGATCAACCCTAGTCAAATCTACTGCATCTCTTATAATCAAGTGAAAGTCAAGAATGATAACATATACATAGTGCTGCATGTTGCAAGCAATTCTATGCCAAAGAACTGTTTCTGCCTTTCCTTTTTTTTCTTGGTTTTTATATATGTAGTCAGCTAGATCTTATAGGCATAGCAACCTTTTTAAGTATGGTGGTATTCAAATACGGTATTCTTTTGATTAAAACATCTTATTCTTCTTCTTAACAGATTATCAAAATCATTTTCACCTCTGACCTTTCAATTAGTATTTTCCTAAATAGTTTCGAAAAGCAAGTCAACTTCTTACAGCCACCTTTTTTTAATAATTAATAACCTATTTTAAGTGTGCCAGAGAACTGTTTCTGCCTCTTCCTTTTATTATTTTCTTGGTTTTTTTGATATGTTGTCAACTAGATCTTATAGCAACCTTTTTTTAATAATTAATAACCTATTTTAATTGTGGTGGTATTCAAATACGGTATTCTTTTGATTAAAGCATCTTATTCTTCTTCTTAACTGATGGTCAAAATCATTTTCACCTCTGACCTTCCAATTCGTATTTTCCTAAATAGTTTCATAAAGCAAATCAAATTCTGGCACAGTTTTTTCTTTAATAAAAAGCATATATGGATGATTTTGTTTGTTCAAACTGAATTTTGCCAGGAGTTGGAACCAATCAACGTAGAATTTTCGTTATGTGAAATTTGCTATATATTATGTGGTTCCTATGATATGTAAATAAATGTATGATGAAAATGTAAAACATGTATAATGTCTCTAGTAATTCAGTGCATTCTTAGTTGCTGTCTACTTTGATATCTATTTTGTTTTAAACTAATCAACAGGACCTTGACATATCACGTGAATCTGTGCTGCATAATGTCGATGAGCAAACTGTTCGAAGTCTTAACGGGTGCAGGGTTGCTGATCAAATCCTTAAACTTGTTCCGAATGTCGAGGTGAATATTTTATATTCTCCACTTGTTTTATTATTTTTCTAATTTCGTAGTCTTCTAATCTATGACCCAATTTTAGCACTTCCGCGTGACACTTAGATGTTTGAAGTTCTGGGCGAAGAGGCGTGGAGTTTATTCCAATGTAAGTTTGTTATTTTTTTTCTTCATTGTCTTCTTTGGTTTAAAATTATGTTCCTATTTTTCTGTTTTGACTTTATAGGTTACCGGATTCCTAGGAGGTGTGAATTGGGCACTTCTTGTTGCACGTGTGTGTCAACTTTATCCCAATGCAGTACCTAGTATGCTGGTTTCTCGGTTTTTTAGAGTATATACTCAATGGAGGTGGCCAAACCCTGTTATGTTGTGTTCAATAGAAGAAAATGAACTTGGCTTTCCCGTCTGGGATCCTCGCAAGAATCCTCGGGACCGTTATCATCAAATGCCTATAATAACTCCTGCATACCCTTGCATGAATTCCAGTTACAATGTATCTTCAAGCACTCTTCGTGTTATGATGGAACAGTTCCAATTTGGTAATAGAATATGTGAGGTGAGATAACACATGGCCCTTTTGTTAAGTTCTAGCTGCCCATGTTGAAGTTTGAACTGTTGATGACATATATTGGTGACTTGGTCATTTATCTTCCTGTAGGAGATTGATCTAAACAAAGTTCAATGGAGTGCTTTGTTTGACCTTCATCTTTTCTTTGAGGCGTACAAAAACTATCTGCAAGTTGACATAGTTTCTGCAGATGTTGTTGATTTGTTGGCATGGAAGGGCTGGGTGGAGTCACGACTTAGACTGCTTACCTTGAAGGTGAAACATTAACTTGTCCATTTGGGGAGTACTCTATTGAGCTTTAAGCTGCTTGCTTTATTTAACCATTAATATGACTTTGAAGATGCTGTTTCCTTTTCATGCTGCAGATAGAGCGAGACACAAATGGAATGCTGCAGTGTCACCCTTACCCAAATGAGTATGTTGATACATCCAAGGAGTTCCCACATTGTGCTTTCTTCATGGGCTTGCAGAGGAAAGAGGGAGTGAGTGGTCTAGAAGGTCAACAATTTGACATTCGTGGAACAGTTGATGAGTTCAGACAAGAGATAAGCATGTACATGTATTGGAAACCAGGAATGGATATTTATGTTTCTCATGTTCGTAGGAGGCAGCTCCCTGCTTTTGTTTTCCCTGATGGACATAGACGGCCTCGATCATTGAGGCATCCAAGTCAGCATACTGGAAAGACTTCTGAAGATGTCAGAAGGTCCTGCTCAGACTCTGCGGAAAGACAAATTAAGAGAAAACGTGATCATGAGACAGTTGATGAAAAATTGAACAAGCCTGAGAAGCAAGCATCAATTAGCCCCCCGAGAATGAAGTCGGTTTCTCCCGATATTATTACAAGCAAGTCTGGTGGAACTTCTCATATTCATAATATTCAAGCAGTTAAATTAGAGCATCCTAAAACTGGTGATGTTGATACCAAATCTGTTGATAGTATGTCTGGTGGGCAGACTTCTTTAGCCGTAGATAATTCATCGGTAGTTAGAAATGTAGAATCAGCTGAACAGATGAGTGTACGAGTTAGGCAGGAGTTACTTTCTTCATGTGAAGTCCATGATTCTGAAATAAGGGAAACATCTAAGGTTGGATTGAATCAAGAGAAAACTGCAGATTTGGCATCAGCTTTTATCAATGATCCAGAAATTGGATCTTCTAGGAGAATCTTGAACTGGAAAGGAGTTGCTGTTGAGGTCGATCAAGAGGTGGTCAAAGCATGTACTCGAACAGCAGCAGTAGAAATTGCTGAAAGTGTATTTGGGTCAAGTCCCAACATACAGAACCTCAATTGCAAGGTGAGTTTCTTTGTTTGAGGTATTTGGGTTAAAGATTGTAGCTGAGGGCTGTGAGCATACTGAAATATCTGAGTGTTTGTAAGAGTTGGGGATCTTTGCAGGGCAGCGTATGCAGTGCTGATTTGGAATCACTGCTGGAAAATGGACATCTGAATGCAAGTGGCGTTTTCCAAAGCAACTTGTCTGAGGAATTAAAGGTTTTGAATCCAACTCTTGGACATGAATTACTTATGCTAGTTTTATCATCTACTCTATAGCTAGTTCTCTTGCTGTTTTGCTTTCTATAGAGGATAGCTTCTTTGTTCCTTTTTTATTCTGTATTGTTTGAGTCATTTTGGCCTTCAATCCCAGTTTTTATATTTTATTCTAAAGAAATGAGGCTCCGAGCACAGAAAGGTTCATGATGTGATGTTTAATGTTGCGGGAACATAATCTTGGAAGGATGATTTTGAGCATCTTATTGATCTTTTTTAAAGGAAACATCTGAGCAATTTTGATGTAATCATTGCAATTGTCTAGTTTTTTTCCTTCCCTGTTCTTTTATAATGTTAATTCTCAGCCAATCTCCTAACTGGTGCATATGTGGTGGCAGGTCCTGCTCCACCATCATACGTGCTATGTTTCCAGTAACTGTGCTTAAGACCTTGACTCTGTTTTGTGTCTAACGCTCGGATACTTGACCTCATCTTATTTCTTACATTTTTATCAACTTTTGTGGACCTATTTGCCTAACTAGTTTTTTTTTTAACCTTGATGTTGTTGTATAGCCGAGTATATCAGTCGAAAAGGTTGTAAATTCCCAAGATGGCGCTAGGTCAGATACTTTGCAGAAGTCAGTGATGAGGCATGTCATATTTTGGAACTTTTGTTTTGTTTATGCAAATTATAATTTCTTTATGCTTGTTCTGTTTTTCATTATTTATAGCAGGTGGAGTTTGAAGTCAACGGCATAATGTGTTGTAGATGACGGGTTTTGGAGAAATCTTTGTTACCAAAGGAGTATATGGCCAGTACACCTCGGTAAGTGTCACATTATTAGCTGGGTTTACGTTATGGTTATACAGGTATAATACCAAGTGTGACTGGACTAGCAAAAGTATATTTGGCCGTGCAGCGGCGGAGAGCTGTTTTGTTCAGCTGATAGTTTTGGGTTGTGGCGTTTGGTTGTTAAGCTTAGGAGGGAGCCAAGAAGCTTTACTAGAGTGGTGGTTCTTTGAAGACTTTGCTATTTTTTTTTTTTATGCTCGAGTGTCGATGCTTCTCGGTTCCATTCGAGAATGAACAACTCTTCCAACAACAAGAAACTGTAAATCAAACTGGAGTGTTGCTGTATCATTTGGATTTTGTCTTTGTTTTAATCTTTATATAGTATTTTTTATGTAAACTTTATGATACAGTTCATCAATGCTTTATAGTCATCTTCTCTATATACAATACCTCTCTTAGGAACGCCCGTATTTGGAATGCCTTCAATTGGGTACTGGATGGTCTATTCTGGAAAATAGTTGCCATAGACTTACATGGTACTCGCGTTATTATTATATAATGTTAATGCTTAACAATTTTTTTTTTTTTTTTAGTATTAATTCAATTGACATGCGTGTTATCGTAGGCGCGAAGGTAGATTATATTTTGTTACAAGTGAAAGCACATATATTTTGTAAACTTAGCTTAGCTTTTCAAATCTTGAATGTTCGAATTTAAAATCTTTAAAGAAAATAATATATCCTATGGTATTATTCCATGTTTTTCTATTTGCGTCAAAAGAGGAGAAGAATAATGTCTCCTTTTATCTAAATTGGGAGTGAACCATATGAACTGGCTCTTGCAGTGGCTTGCTGGTCCAAGGTTCGAGAGCCGGTATCCTCGGCTGAGGTAGCTAACGACCACACACATTTCAAAGGGAGTGAACCATTTGTTTCAGCTCATTAATAATTCAATTCAAGTTCATTTGAATCAAATATTCACCAATCTTTGATCAAATCAAATTGGAATCACTTACAATCTGTTCTATATTCTAAATAATAAATAAATTAGAAGATACATTAGAATATATATATTAGAATATAAAAATATATAATAGAATTAATATTCTAACATCTAATATAAATTATATATAATATAAACTCAATAATAAATCAAAATAAGAAATTCACCCTTGACAGCTTGATAGTAATATACGTTGTATATCTAAATCCTAGATGTGAAAATAGGCATAATTCGTTCATGAAATGAAAAAAAAAAATAGATGGAAAAAGGGGGAGAGGTTGTCGTAAAAAAAAATCGATATACTAAAATAAGATACGAAATGAGATAGAAATAAGGAAATCCTAATCATAAATAGGAGTTCGGAATAGAATTCCATAGATAATATGGATGGATGGTATATGTTTCATCTATAGTCCTAATAAACCATGGTCGAATACTAATAGGCTTCATACATCTAGTTGACCCATCAACAATTTATATATGTTTTAAGATTTTTTTAACGAGGTATTAACTTGTGATTTAATATGTAGTATTAAATATGACAAATTTCCATGTTACAAATGAAGAAACCATGCAAACCCAAAGCCATTATTTTTCTAGAACTTCTTAGATACATGTTCGGTTAGCCTATAACACCCGACAGTTGCTTCTCATGTACATTTAGCAATGGGAGACACCACTGCTATGTGTATCACACGTTGTAAACTTTGTTATCTTCTTCCTCGAATCTGTAGCTCGAAAAGTATGTCGCACCGGAACCACCGAGAAGCGGCGAGACGTCGAATTCGCTTCCCACTTTCTTGGCTTCCTGACCATCCTTCGGACACCAGCTTTGGAGAACATGCAAAACTTCCTTCATCGAAGGCCTTGTCGAAGGCGACGGGCGTGTACAAACAATCCCTACTTTGTATACCATTATCATTTCCTCCAAACAACACGATTCCTTCACTTCCGGATCGAGTATTTCAACGATGGATTGATTGTTTGACGAGTGTTGACGGGCCCATTCCACTAGGCCCATGTTCTCGTTTGCGCTGTTCGCTTCTCTCCCGGTCGCCAATTCGAGAAGCACCACTCCAAAGCTGTAGATGTCGACCTTCGTATCGACTTTCGTCGAATAGGCATTCTCTGTTTACACAAATGACAGTTGAGTGTTAAAATAGATGTTCCGGTTTTTCAAAAAGGGTTTAAAGCATTTGATTTACCTGGGGCAAGGTAACCAAAAGATCCTGCAACTGTGGACATTGTGTGAGAACTTGCATGCCTGGCCAGTATCCTTGCGAGTCCGAAATCCGCAATCTTAGCCTTGAATTCGATGTCCAACAAAATGTTACTCGACTTCACATCACGGTGGATGATCGGTGTAGGACATTCATGGTGCATGTAACACAATCCTTGTGCAGCTCCGACTGCGATTTTCAACCTCTTCGGCCAATCCAGAACGGAGCAGCTACTCGAAAATGACCCTTTGCTCCCATGAAGCCATTTATCGAGGCTCTGATTCTCCATATACTCGTACACCAAAAGCTTTGAATCCTCACTCGATATACAACACAATAGCTTCACTATGTTGCGATGGCGAATGCTTCCGAGTACTTCAACTTCAGCCGAAAACTCTTGCTCAAGCTTGTGATCTAGTTTCTTATGATTCCCGATTTTCTTCACCGCAACCGATTCGCCCGAACGGTCGATCTCGATCCGATAAACTTTCCCCGAGCCTCCAACTCCGACGAGATTATCGTCTACCAAATTGGACAATATGTTCCATTCACTGAAATTCAATCTCTGGAACGAGGTCAATTTCCATGTCTCTAAAGATTGTGAACTCTTTTTCTTCTTATAGTCTCTAACAATGAAGAAAATCATTAGAAACACAACCAAGGAAGCAACAACTGCAAGTGTTACAATCACTGCAACATATCGATTTGTCGATCTCTTCTGCCGATCGTGCTTCGAGATGGCGTTGCAATCTCGAAGCTTTAATTTCGGATCATCGGCGCATAGATCGGCATTGTTTAAGAAGCAGTTTTCATATGCAAGATTATCAAGCTGTTCTGGGATTTTCCCAGAAAGTTGATTTGATGATAAATTGAGTGAAGTTGGCCTCAAATTGCCGATGCCAGGAGGAATTTCTCCGGTGAATCGGTTTTCGGATAAATCCAAGTTGATCAGATCAGGTAAAGATCCGATTGCAGCCGGGATTTGACCCGAGAGCTTGTTCCAAGAGACATTCAATGTGTTCAATGATTCCCAGGAGATGATTTCCGATGGAAGTTCGCCGGATAGTTCATTACCGTCAAGAAGTAAAGTGATGAGTTTAGAAAGATTTGTTATCTCCTTCGGGATTTGGCCGCGGAACAAATTGTTGCTGGCTTTAAAGACGACCAAACTCGACCACGAAAAGATTCCGGCGGGGATTTCGCCGGAGAATTTGTTGTCACTGATTTCGACCCTCGACATGTTCCATGCAACTCGGCTGGGTAATTCTCCGGAAAACGAGTTGTTGCTTAGGATCAAAGTCGACAAATTGAAGCTCCTCCATAAACTCGAAGGAATCTCGCCGGAAAACCTGTTGTTCTGAAGTTGAAAAGTGCCCAAACTCCGACAATCCCCGATCGATCTCGGAATTTCACCTTCGAGATTGTTTGTATGAGCGACCAGTCCATGTAAAACACCGCCGGCGCATAAATTTTCCGGCAATTCGCCGCTGAATTGATTCTCCGACACCTCGAACGCTTCGAGCTTCGAATGAACCCCGAACTCCGGCGGCAAAACTCCGGTCAACTTGTTCTGAAAAACCTTAAAATCTCTCAGCGCAGGCAGTGAACCAATCCCCGCCGGCAACTCTCCCGTTAACTGATTCGAAAACAAGTTGAAAAAGCGCAAAGACTGTAATTTCCCGAAGCCTTCTGGAATTGTACCGGTCAAATTATTCTGGGAAAGATCAACTTCAACCAAATTGAAAGCATTAACAGCTTTGGGTATTTCATTTGAAAGATGATTTTTGTAGAGATAAACAAGAGTTAAATTCTCCGATGAAAACAAACCACTTGGAATCGGACCTTCCAAATTGTTTATAGACAAATCAAAATGCTGTAAACTCGAAAGATTGTTGAAACTTTCCGGGATTTCTCCGATCAAATTGGTTTCCTTCATCCATAAATACGTCAATTTCTTCAAAAACCCAAACTCTCGAGGAATTCCCATGGGGACGAAAGGATTATACGCCATACCCAGTTCTTCAAGATTCGACAAATTACCAATTTCTTTTGGAAATGTACCGTTGAAGAGGTTTTGGTGCATATATAGCCTTCGCAATACTGGGAATTTTCCGATACTAAATGGGATATTCCCGGAAAAATTATTGCCACTTATATCAAGAGAAATCAAAGACGATAATCGGTCAATATCAGATGGAACTTGACCGACCAAAAAGTTTTGAGAAAGGTCTAAAACTTGAAGCTTTGAACAATTGTAAAGCGTTATCGGGAATTCCCCAGGGATGAAGTTCAAGGCGAGGTCAAGGAAAGTGAGGTTTTTGAGGTCACAAATCGACGGCGAGATCTTTTCCGTAATGTCTTTTTCACGGAGGTGAAGCTCGGTTACTGAGCCGGCGGTGCAGTAGATCTCCGGCCAATCGCACGGCGAGGATGATGAGTTCCACGAAGCAATGGACGGTGGATTGTCCAGTTGTTGTTTAACGTTGAGAAGAACGGTCCGTTCATCGTTTACGGCTTGCGAATGAATCACGGTGATGGGTATGGAGAGGGAGAGGAAGAGGAAGAAGAGAGATGTGAACCGCGTTTCAGCCATTGGTTTTTTTTTTGTTCCGGTTTGCTTCTCTTTTGCCGGGAAAAAATGGTTGGGTTTTTGGAATTTTTATTTGCGAGTTTAGACTCAGCAATGGCGAATGAGGACTGAGTCACTGGTTTTGGGAGAGATTTATTTATTTATAAAATTCCGTATGTAAAGTTACGTTTCGGCGGCAAGTGCCTGCTGCCGCAAATAGATTATTAACGGTCACTTTTAGTTTCTAGTTCGCTTAATATATTTTTGGTCCTTGAACTTTTGTAATCTTCTCTGTCTGATACTTGTAAAAATTTTCAAAACACTTTAATACTTGTGCTTTAAAAAATCTCAAATTACATGCATCGATATGATATTCTAAAAATAGGTACAGTACATAAATAGCCCTTCAATTATAAGGTGGTATTTTGTTAAGTCCATCGACTATTAAAAGTTATTAATTGGTCCTCTTATTCATATGTTGAGTCATAACCTACTCATATATGATAAAAATCTTATCCAATATTGTTTGAGATGTATTTTGTGAATTGATTATGTCCCAATTAATATGTTAATGTCCATTTTGGACAATCGTCAAATTTTTAACATGAATAGATGAGTTTGAAATATATGAATGATTTGATAATTATTTTGTAACTTTTAATACTCAGATGACTCAACAAAACAATAATCTATAGTCGATGTATCATTTGTGTACTTTATCCTTAATAATATCGTTAATATGATATTATTAGATTAAAATGTTGATGGCAGAAAATGTCACAAATCATATATAATCTATTTTTAAAATATTATATCTATATTAAGTATTAATTTTTTTTTTGAAAAATTAGATTTTAAGTTGAGAAAATTGTCATGTTTAAAAGTGTAAGTATATATTAAGGTTGTTTAAGTTTTTATTATTATTAAGAGTGATGTTGATATGTTATTATAAGGTAATAATATATCATTATTGATTTTTTTTAAAAATTGACACATCAATAATTATGTTACTTTTTAAATAACGAGTGATCAAAATAAAGTTAAAAATAAATATTAGATATGATTTTGAAAAAAAATAACATTTGAATGACTAAAATGAAACAAAAGTAATAGTTGGAATACGAAATATGTAGTTTACCCTACTTTAAAATCTAATGAGTTGTTTGTTTACTAAAAATAAATTCCGAAAAATGGATTTCATAAAATAAATTATATTTTTTAAAACATTTCCTAGAAATTATTTTATCGTGTTTGGATGATGTTGTGTAATTCGATGATATATTTTGTAAAAATTACTTATTATAAATATCAAACACAATAAATAATATTATTTATTAATCAAATAGTATTATTTATTAATCAAATAATAATATTATTTTTAGAATATTTAAATAATTTATTTAATATTATTTATGTAAATATTATTATTAAAATATTTATATGTACAATTTTAGAAATAAATATATTAATATCATTATATTTTATTAAAATAAAATAAAATAATTATAAATTATAAATTATATTACTTATTTATTAAAAATAAAAATAATATATTATTAATTATATTAATTAATTATTAAAATATTAATATTATTAAAATATTAAAAATTATAATATTAAAATAGAAATATTATATTATATTTTGAATATTCAATAATTTAATAATATGAGTTTTATGAATAATTTATTATATATTATTAAAATAAAAGTATGACACTAGATATTATAATAATATAATTATAAAAATATTATATTATATTATATTATATTATTAAAATTATCAATAAATATAATTTAATAATTAATAGTTTTATTAAAATGATACTAAAATAATATATTATTATTAAATATACAAAATAATAATATTTTGAGTGTTTATGTTTGAAATGAAAAGTTCTTAAAATGACTTACAGAAAATCAGATCGTAAGTCATTTTCCAGAAAATATAAAATAATTTTAATTGTCCTAGAAAATGAATTACATTGATCGTCTGTTTTCCGCAAACTATACACTACAAAATGAGGAAAATATTTTTCGAAAATTCAATTAAAAAAACAAAAAAAAACAAACATAAGTAATGAAATTTTATCATGTACGGAGTTAAACTTTATGAGATAATCTTATAAAAAACTTATTATTTCATTAAAAATAATATTTTATTTTCGTAAATCAAATATTTTATTTTTTTTATTGTCATAAATAACTTTTTTATAAACGTGGATTTAGGGTTTGACGTGGAATTTTTCATCCGAAAACTTTGACTGTATTTTTGTCTTTCGAACAACGTGGTGTGTGGTATTATGTAAAGCCCGCATTTGTAGGTAATGGCAGCTCAGAAAATTAGTTGCAAAAACAAGGACTTTTTCGGAAACGCACAGTTTTATTGACAGTCAACTAATATGGGCAGCTTGACTTGAGCCGAAGCCTACATTTGCCATAAGATCTTGAGCTTCGAGTTAGAATTTAAAAAGGTTTAAATATGGCAATAATACCTAAAATATTTTTTAATCAAAATGGCACTTAAATAATACTATTTATTGAATTTTTTTGGGGGGCAAAGATGCACCACACGGGAAGAGTTTTTCAAAAGGTGAACTTTATAGGGCACACTTTTGCCTATATGAAAGACTTTTCGGATAATCTATCTCATGTTAGCGTCCTCTAAGATTAAAATGAACTAAATTAGGATAATAGGTAAAAAAAACTTAAAATATTATATGAATTTTATTCAAAAAAGAAATTCATGTGTATTATATATTAAATACATATATTTATACGAGTACGAGACTAAAAAATAATTATATCTAATTTATTTTAAATATATATATATATATATATATATATCAATTAATATGTTATAGTTTTTAATTTTATTTTTAAATTTAAAAAATTTATCTTAACATATTAAATAATATTTTTATATTTTTTTTATAAATAAATCAAAAAATGTTTAAAAGTTACAATGCATTGTTTCCTTCATTTTGTTACGATGATTTTAAAATTTTAAAGGTACAAAATGTTACCTTCTAAATGTTACAAAATGTTCATTGAACTTGTCAAACGTTACAAAATGATCATTGAAATTTATTGAACCATTGCAAAATAGATTTTAACTTATCATATAATTACAAAATGATCCTTAAATTTATGAAAATCTATTTCTATTTCTACGTTACAAGGATCATTTTATAATTATTTAAAAGATTTAATAACTATTTTATAGCATTTTTACATACGCAGCATATCCACAGCTTATGGCTTGAGCCTTTAGGCTTAAGTCAATGAAAAACTTTCTAGATAACTTCAGTCAACGGCTAGAAGCAGTTGGTCAAATGAAATAGTCAGTACCATACCTTTTGATGCAAAGTGCCACATTTGGCAATTGAAGAGAAGTTTCGTTCCCCAACCTTTTAATTTGTATTGGTCAAATGCTATGGAATATAAGCCTCACTAAGCTTTAAAATTTGCTTCCACTACACAATTTATTGAAATGTCATATTCTAACAATTTGCACTACCTTCAAAGAAATATTATTATGTATTAATCTATGTATTGAAAAATTATTCCATTTGCACCAATGAAAACTAGACTCGAATAAAAATCTAACCATATAAGGCACTTCGTCTAGTTCTATTTGTACAATTTATAGCTAATTTTCAAACTTGACTAACAGAAGCTATTTTGGACAGAATTTGCTGTCATATTTTCTGACCTATCACTGATTAAAAATTTATATCTTTTAGTATAATTCTCTATATCAGATTCTGTTTATTCAAAACAAAACTAAACTGGTAGACGAATTCAATAGTATGAGATTCATCCTCTAATCATTTTTGTATAATTTCTGATGATTTTCTAATCTTATTGTTCAAAGCATAATTTCTAGGTAGATTTTACCAACTAGTATCATTGACTTATTCACTAGTTCTATTAACTTTCTAAATAAACATATAAACTTGAATCACACTTCATATAACACTAGGAGTCACTTCTTAATGTAACTCCAATACTGGCTCATCGCAAGCCAATGTTTGGTCGAAATATATATACAAATGAAATGCACCCACCTTTGCCTCATTATCAAATATTCTCCACGATAATCTTCTAATTCCGCATCTTTTCCTTATCTTTTGAGTTACTTGTATCACTAAATTTACCGTAGTCTGACAACATCATAAAATATTCAAGCTTTATGTTAGCATCAAACTAACATAATTTAAACTTAAATATAAAATTTGATAAAAATAAATCTGATACTTAAATTGATATAAAACTAAATCTTACTTCCATCATAATTTCAAACTTCTCAAAATATTCTTTAAATTCCATGAATATTTCGTTTCACTATCAACTTTTCAACTTTTACTAATTTCATAATCCAACCACTAATTATGAATTCTTTTTTAGAATTTGTATCAACTTTCCTATTTAATCCCTAATAGCCCTTCACCATTATGATCATTTCACGTTAATCACATAAAATTTCCAGCACCTCAATAAAATATTCAAATCAACACTTAAACATTCAAAAGCTTGCAATTTGATCCTAAACTTTCTTGGACTTTTCAAATTCAACCACACAACTTGATAAACTTGAAATTAAATCTCAACTTAAGAATTAAACCAAAAAATCAGCATATTAAATAAATTTCCAGCATTACAATAATTTACTCAAATGACACTTCCACATTTAATAAACATAAAATCAAGTCCCCATAATATTGAGACTTTTCAAATTCACCCTCAAATTTTACGAAATTTGCAATTTGGTTCCAAACAACTTTCTAACTTAAATTTTAAGAATTTTCAACTATAAAAATCAGCATTAACCCTTCAAATATTACATTATTGAAATAATGTCCCAAAATTCACAAAACTTGTATATTAGCCCTTTTTACCAACTCAAGCTTCCAAATTGATCCAAATTGATCTCCAAGTCTCATAGAATACTTCTAATATCATTTCTAGGCCATAGGAAATTTTTTCAAAATTTTCCCCTAATTTCTTCATATGGTTGTAAATTTCAAGTAGCTTTAGGCATGATTTCTATTCAAATTCAAGCATGAATTCAACTTTCTAACATCAAATTCATGCTATTCTAATCATAATAACATCAAATTACATCAAATCCAATCACTCTCTAAAACCCTAGCATGGTCGAACATCATATAAGCATGTACAATTAATTTTAATCATTATACATACCTTAGGATCAATCCCTAACATAAAAAACATAAAAATCCTTTATCTATTCTTCAAAATTCCTAAACCTTACATAAACCTTAATTTCCAAATATCATGAAATAAGCATGAACACCATGTAATATTTATACCAAATGATAGAGAATTTCATTTAGATTAATTCTCTATCTAATAGCTTAATCCAAAAATCAACCATAAAGCTTCAAAAATCAAATTAAATATCATACTTTGATAGCCATGTAGGTTTTCGCCAAGCGAAAATAACAAGCTAAAAATGTAGATTTATCTATGTTATTCTAGTATTTAATAACTTGTATTCTTGACATTTTTATAATATAATTGAATTTAAAATCCAATTAATGAGAATTTCCAAAAATACCATTAATGAAACTTGAAAATTATCAAATGCCATTGCATTTTCTTCCAATAAAATATTTCTTAGTCAAAAATGAATCAACTGGCTTGAATTTTCACTTTGTCTATGCAATTTTTTAAAATTGCATTTTAGTCACTAAAATTCCATTGTTCAACCAAATCTGAAAATTACATTGTTCTAAGCCAAATTTCTTTAATATAAAATTTGGAAATAATATTTCCAACTATTTTCTAACATCCTTCAAATTTCATAAAATTTCGGTTCTATCCGATTTCAAAACCAAACTTTATCGCTTTATAGCTTTTAACATAATTCCCGTACTGAAAATCTGATTCCAAAAAAATCCTTGTTTTAGGCCAAAATGTTCATTTACGGGATAAAATATATAACTTTTCAAAATTATATTTTCAGCCCCTAAACTTTTATAAAGTTTATACTTTAACCCTTAAACTTTCAAAACTTACATTTTAGTCACTAGCCAAAATTTGGTACCTCCCTCCTTAAAGAAAATTCATCCTCGAATTTTCTACACGTATCTACATACTTGAAGTAAAGAGATAAGGAAATTATCTTTTCGTGTCTTTTCCTCGTTCTTAAGTCGCTTCTTTAACTTTATGATTTCACTAAAGAACTTTCACTAGTGGAATCATCTTATTTCTCAGTTCTTTGTCTCCATATACTATAATATTTACTAGTTTCTCTTCATATAAAAAATCTTACTGAATCTTGATTTTCTCTATGTAATCACATGTAAAGTATTCAATCTATACATTTGAAACATCGATACATGAAACAAATTATAAGTTTTATCCATCTCAAGAGATAATGCCAACTGGTAAATTACCAGACTAACTCTCTTTGCAATCTCATATAATTGATAAATCTCATACTTTATTTTCTTTTATGCTCAAATCTCATAACCTTTTTCTAAGGTAAAACTTTGAGAAATACTTTATCATCTATTTGATATTTGATTTCTGACAACTAGAATTCGCTTTTTGACATCTTAACATGCAACTTTTGATGCCCTAATGTTTGAAGTATAATGCAAAGATGTGCGTCATGCTCCTCTTTAATCTTATAGTAAATCAAAATATCATCAATGAATACGACTATGAAGTAGTCTAATTACTACTAAAACATTTGATTCATTAAATTTATAAATACTACTGGAATATTAATTAGTCCAAATGACATCACTACAAACTTATAATATCCCTTTCGGGTTCTGGAATTCATCCTAGGAATATCTTTACTCTATAATCTTTAATTGATGATACCCTAATCGAAGATCAATCTTCAAAAAAATATTAATGTACCTTTGAACTGATCGAATGGATCATCGATACTTAAACAGGGGTACTTATTTCTTTCAATCACTTTATTCAGTTGATGGTAATCTATATATAGCCACATCTATTCATTTTTCTTTCACCAAAGAGTACCAATATACCACATGGAGATACTTTTGGTCTAATAAAATTATGGTCAAATAGCTCCTGTAGTTGTACCTTTAGCTCTCTGAATTCTATCAGAGCAATACGATATGGGACTATCAAAATTGGCATTGTACCCGAAAAATATAAAGTTTAAACTCCACTTCTTGATCAGGAGGTAATCCAGATAAGTCATCATGGTTACATCTAGAATTTCCCAAACTATTAAAATATCATATAATCTAACTTCAGCTGTTCAACTGTCAATTGCACTTACCATGATGATCTCAAATTCATCAAATGGCAATTTTATTATATTAGCAGGAAATATCATTCCTTGAATTTTATCAGGAAATTCCTACTTATATATTTTATTCTAATGCTAAGACCCAACGGTTTCGTTACTATAAATAAGTTCTAAGAGAATGCATGTTTAAGGCAATTCTTTTATTAACACAAATTATTCATAAATTCTATTCTCAACAATTAAATTACTACTCTATCACTTGAAGTCATTTTTCATATACTTTCTCATTTCTATAATCTTACTCCAATTACCATGATCGTAAAACCTTTCAATTCCTTCGGGTCAACAACTACTCTTTTTCAATCTCATTCCAAATCCTTTCAATGGATAACATAATTGTCATCGGTAATTTCAATAATCCCGGCGTCTCTTTAATTCTCGATTTTTCTTATATACTTTACAAAATTTTTGATAGTTTCCTCTATTCCAGCTACCTTATTAAATATTGGGGTATATTTTCTATAGAATAGAGGAAAGTCCCTGATAGCCCAAACCTTACTAGGGCGAGATACTAAAGTCTCCCTGAATCCAATTGAATTGGTTCTAATCTTCATTCTATTTCTAATATTATTTACATTCTTACCATATTACTTAACTTCCAATATCTACCACGTACATTTCCATATTACATTAGTACGGGGTAGCATCATTAATAAAATCATAAAACCATACCAGATCAGTAATTTTTGACATCCTAGTTGCATGTTCATATTTCTAACATAACATAGGATTGGTTTAGGCCGAGAATCGACTAAACATGTTGTTATGATATCAATAAATGTAAAACCTATAGCCCATACATGTCTCGTTATGTGAGCTACAGATGTCACATCAACTTGACAAACATTTAACGAGCATAAAGACTTAAAATCTCGTTTCTTTTTTCTAAACTTTCTCTATTTCAATTAAAAAATATTTATGAACAGTTTTGAACTGCATTCTTACTGATTGAAAATGGATTTGTTTTCAGTGATTAAGTTTATTTTACGATTTCATATGAATAAGATTAAAGTTTTTTTTAATTGTGTTGGGTCAGACTAAGTAAAGAACTTTTACCATAAAAATTGAAACAAATTTCGAGTAAAGTAGAGCTTTCTTAAATCTAGGTTGGGTAAGATGAAGAATGGAAGACTATTATCTTAGATACATTTTAAATGAGGTAAAAACATGGTCCGACCCAACTAATGACCATCCTTAATCACGACTAAAATTTCAAAATCTAAAACAATACAAGATTAGAACCCTTCAAATGGTCTCAGTGATTAAAGAGAGTGTTGGTCTCATTATAAGTCTTGGGTTCAAACAGTTGCATTTGCAGGTGTGTATTGTCAATAACCAATAAAAACTAAGGATTCGTTTGTTTCACAGAAAGTGAATTCCAGAAAATGAATTACATTTCTTGAAAAACATTTTTTAGGAAATTATTTTACGGTGTTTGGATGATGTTGTGTAATTCATTTTTCACTGGTTTGTAAGTTTTTAAAAAAAATATTTATTGTAAACATCAAATATAATAAATAATATTATTTATTAACAAAATAATAATATTATTTTAAAATATTAGATTAATTATTTAATATTATTTACGTAAATATTACTATTAAAATATTATATCTACAATTTTGTAAATAAAAATATTATATTTTATTAAAATAAAATTAATATAAATTATATTAATTATATATTAAAACAAGAATAAAATATTCTTGAGTATATTAATAACTTATAAAAGTAATAATATTATTAAAATATTAAAATTATAATATTAAAGTACACATATTATATTATATTATACTTTAAGGAGTATATTTTAATTATTTAATAATATTATTTTTATTGAATTAATAGATAATGTTATTTTATTAATAATTTATTATATATTATTAAAATAAAAGTATAGTATTATAGATTATAATAATATAATTATAAGAATAAAAATATAATATAATATTTATTAAAATTATCAATAAATATAAATTTAATAATTAATATTTTTATTAAAATGATACTAAAATAGTACATTAGAATTAAATATATAAAATAGTAATATTTTGAGTGTTTATGCTTTTAAGCGAAAATTTCGTAAAATGACTTACGGAAAATCAGACCATAAGTCATTTTTCAGAAAATGCAAAGGAAATTCAGTTGACAAAGAAAATAAATTATATTGGCCATCTGTTTCCTGTCAACCAAGCACTGAAAATGAGGACAATATTTTTCAGAAAACGAATTACAAAGAAATAAATAAATCTTAAGAAATATTCTAACCGATATTACCTTATAATCATCCTAGATTATTTAAAAAAATTACAAGATAAAAATGACCTTACATATAATATAATTACTAATCAAGTAGTGATAAAATTTAATGAACTTATATTAATATGTCTTCACTTTTACATACTTTCTTTTTTAAAATTTGTTGCCTTATATTGCTTTATTCTTTGGTCAATTCGTTGAATATACCCATTTTTCTTGATTTAACTTTTTGATAATTCTTTTACTTTCTTTTCTTAAAGTCCATTTCGCTTTCACATATCTATTGAATAACATATGCACGATTATTAATTCAGTTGGGTTTGATAAAAAAAAATCAGTTGGGAAACTATGATTATTTTAGATAATAATCAGTATAATATTTTTATGCGTATATTTTTTTTTATAGTTTTTAACAAAAACAAATTATCTAAGAATTAAATACGAAATTATAGACATATATATATATCTATATATATCATTTATCATCTATTGCTTGATATATATTTAAGAATTAAATATGAAATTATAGACATATATATTTATATGTACAATAAAAATAACCATGTGTTATTATTTACTACTGTAAAAGATTGATTCAAATTGAAAGTGATTGAGTACGGTTAAAATTAATAAAATTTTAATTATCAAATAAAGTATGTGTTAAATGATTCATATTTTTTGGGTATTTTTAATGTGACGATATAAACTGCATTCATGTAACATTTATTAATGATATTATACTTCTAATAATCTTTCTATAGACTAATTGTTAAGTATTATAAATTCTAACACATTTATATATTTATATCATATATTATACTATCTTCTTATGAAAAAAATACAATTATAATCAAATTATATTTTATAATCAAAACGATGAAATTAACAAATTTTGTAAAATCCTTATAGCTATTAGTGACTTCGGAGCATAAAAAGTTTTTTTTTTTCTATTTGCAATATTTTCTTCAAATGGAATTTTCTCCTTTTTCAATAGTTTAAACTTTATAAACATTGAAAATCAAATTTATTATTGTACCTTTATTCATTTATTATATTGGGATTAAGGAAGACATAATCATCTTCGCTACGTATCTAATATCATATGAAATTATGCCTGGGTTGAAAAATGAATTTACTTCTTTTTTTATTTGATATTAAATTCTCGCAAGTACAAATTAAACGAATAATGTTTTCCTCTCTGTTGACATTTTGTTGTAAATAATAAATAACAGTTTATGGATTATCAATTGGTTTAACGAGATACAATGTTAAATTTTTTTAAGTTGAGAATTTAAATTATAATATAGTGAGTAAGAAAGTAAAATTAAGAAAATCATAATTACTCTCTTTCCTTTCAATCTAATTTTTTTTTTCAATATTTTTGTATCATACTCTTCTTTCTATTTGATATTTGTTTAGTCAACGACGGCACAATTTTAATTTTGGTTGCTAACCGTCGGTGACTATTAGTTCTCTTTTTTTATAGATTATTTTTTTTTTATCTTTTTTGCTTGAGTCTTTTTAATTTTGAATAAGATTCTCTATCCTTGTGACATGATTTTTCTCTGCTTTTGTAGCACGTGTTTTCTCTGCTCTAGTCGCACGATCCTCATGGTTTTTTGTATGTTTTTCGCATACCTTTGCGGTCATTTTGGTTCCCACACAAAAAACTATTACAACATTTATTTTCTGATTAGTTAGTCGATGGTCACGTATAGTCAGATCACCTCTTTTGGTAAAAGGTTATTTGCCGATGAAATCAGATTGTGTAGCGAAGCAGCCTGTCAAATTATTTGGTTCGCTTTCCACTCTTTTATCACTATGTCAAGCATCTCATTCGATAGAGACAAGAAGTTTTTTTTAAAGGTTATTAGGTTTTGATGTTTGTCGTCATTCTCATTTGAATGTTTTATTTTTCTTCGTATCTTTAGTTTTAATTGTTCCTTTTGTATGAGTATTTTGACGACTATTGTCTCCAAATTTCTCTATATATTTTGATGTGTTGTAATTTAATTTCTTCCGCTATTAATAAAATCCAGTTTCCATTGTTAAAAAATGGTCATTATAATAGGTCTCTAACAAGATTTAATTTGAATGAGTGGTTGTCCAATTTCGAGATTAGTATATTGAAAATAATAGAGAAAAATTGTTTTTAGCCTCCGAACTTAAGAAGTTTTACTAATTTAGTCCTTAAATTTTATTTTGATTCATAGTAATCTTAACTTTTGTTTTTGTTTTAGCTCTTTAGATGATGTAAGACTATGAAGTTATACCACATGACACACTCTAGTCATCAGAAGGATAAAAAAGGCTAAAAATTTAAGTATAAAGATTAACATAGATAAAAAAAATAAGGACTAAATTAAAAAAATGACCAAGTTGAGGGATTAAAAGTTATTTATCTCTAAATATATTGAAACGTAGGACTAATTCACGTAAACATCCATGCCAGGTTAGCTTACAATTTTCCCTTATTTTCAGGCGCGATGACTTCAAAACGTGGAAGTTTCAAAAGACGATAAAATAATATGAGATTAGAAGAAAGTTTGAACATCAATAATCGGCCAGTCTAATTAGATGATACATTAGAATTTTTTAATTAAAGTTTAAGACTCGAGTCTAATATTATAAATAAAGCAAATTAAGTTTAAAAAGTTACTCCAACAATAATCCATGAAATACTTAATTGGATTAATCAATTAATAAATCATATATCAAATCAAAGATTTTGATCATATTTTCTTACTCATATTTCCACCACAATGTTAAAAATTCAGAGGAAAGTCAAAGTTCTTATCCTCATAGCTTCTCTGAGTTGCTGAATGTTGACTTTCACTGGAAACGTGAATACTAGGGATAAAAATAATCAGTATCCGACATTGTCGATGGAACAAATATCCGAACCGTTGTTATCCATAATTAATATTACTCTTTTATCTTTTTCAGTGTCTCGTATGTAGGTAAGCACCACGAAGGAGTCTAGGAGTGAACATTTGATCGAGTCGAGTCGAATACAAAATTTTCGAGTTATTTAAGTTGACGAGTTGTTTCTGACTCGAACTTAACTTGAAATTTATTCAAGTCGAGTCGAGTTTAAGAATTCGAGTTGCGTTATTTGAGTTTCTATACAAATTTTATTATAATTATTTACAGTATTATGGTAAGGATTGATTTCAATTTTTCGATTTTCTCTTATTTCACATTATAATGTTATTTATATCAAATACAACCAAAACTTATTAAAATATATTTACATAAGATATTTTGAGTGTAAAATACTGATGAGAGTATAAAAGAGTCAATGAATTGATGGGAAAAAAGAATTTAAAAACAATTGTAGTCAAAAGACCAAATTGAGTAAAATGCAAAGATAATGGACTAAACAAATAGAGACTATATTCTTAGTAGAAAATAGGAATTGAAGTTATATAGGAATCCTATAGTGGTATAGGAGCACGTGGTTCAAATTTAGTAAAAAAGGACTTAAAATGAATGAGGAATTAAAGGAATAAAGAAATCAGAGACTAAATCGCAAAATCGTCAGCCAAATTTTTAGTTTATCAAGTAAATCAAAATTTCTAATTTTCAACTTGACTCCAAATTGATAATTTCAGTTTACTCGAATAACTCGAATCAAATAACTCAAATTTAAAAAAGAAAAATTCAATTTTTCAAGTCGAGTTTTACTCTCATACGAAGGACAAGGTAAAACACAACATACAATGATAAGTTGTCTAACCAAGGTCCAATTCTATCTTTAGTACCTAAACTATGCATGAATAATGGATTTAGTCCTATAAATTCATCAGTTTTAGTCATGTATTTTTCAGATTTTAAAATTTTAATTGACCAAAATCATGGTCACATTGATATCTAGACCGCACTAGCAATGGACACAAAATTTTATATTAAAGGGGATATTTTATAAAACTTTAGGACATAAAATAAATCATCAATATAAAATATAAAGAAAAAATTGAAGTTGCATGAGAATTTAATAACTATTACTTGATTAATTATTTAGTTTCGGTCTGCTCATGTCTCAACAATGTTATCATGTAGAGTAACAAAATCAAAATTCAGAGGCAGGATGTGTAGACAGGATTGTACATGCAGCTCTGAGCATGTTTAAACAGATCTTTAGGCTGAGGAAGGTGAGATGCCAGCCCCAGTATGTGAATACAACACATGAGTTTAGTAAAAACAATTTGTGCCGGTGTTAATATCAGATACCGAGTATGTTTTCGACTCACTGAGCTAGTATGCCTTGGCCGCAACCTTGGCAGCGATGTTAGCTGAGATGTTTCTGATGTTGGAGAATGGTGGTTAAATTAGTCCCTTTCCCAAGTGTTCCTTCGTCACTTGCGACGCCAAAGCTTTTGTTGCAGCAGCAGTTAAGTCCGTTTGCTCAATATTTGCAGGGCTAGAAAGATAACCAAAGGTGATATCGGCTTGATGGACTTACAGGCTGCCAAAAGCATGTCGTCGTGTACGTGGATAGCCCCTGATATGATCAAACCCCAAACCAAATCCAGGGAAAATGGAAGCCTTGTTAGCCTGAAATTTACATCCAACATGGAGATGTTAAAGCCTATTGTAACAACTTAGAGACGAAAAGAAACTCATTGTCGAAACTTCAAAAAACGCGTGAGGGACGGATCGCGGTTACATGCCTAGGCGCGAAGACTTTTCCCCTGTATTCAAAGGGGTCAAATGGACTTCCACTTGCGAACATTGCACGACCCTGAAGATTGAAAACAGAAATGGTTAGAGTGTTCTTATTATGAGTCGCTTTATTCGAATCCCTATAGAATTCGAATAAAGCTTATGAGGTTAAAGAACATAGAAGAAAATTGCATGTCATTTACCTCGCTCCATGTATATTATGCTTCTTCTGCTGTACATTCAGCTTGTGAGATCGGGTTTGATAGAGCCATGATAAGAGGTTTCTGAAAGCCCATCAAAACTCTCCAGTTGAGGTATGTCATAACCTAATTTTGTCCAGGCAGTTTAAATTAATTGAGGGTGATCGAAGATGCTCGTGCATTGATCTGAACGACACTGGGAGGTATTTGGGGGTGTACCTTTGTTTAATTGTGGTTGTTTTGGATTTGGTTGACCATATGTTTTTGGTGAAATTCGAAGCCCGTATCGTAAAACCATTCAAATTTGAATATCAATATATATATTTGGATCCGTAAAATTAATATCCACAGTCCTTTTACAACCAAAACAAACCATAACCTGAACAAATTCACATATTTGGAAGCCCAATTAATTCAAAACACGACTGGCCCATTCTCAATCAAGCCTTCATTACGGCCCAGCTAACCCAAAGCCACGTGTAATCAAGCCCGTTACATTTTGCAAATTCGGCTAAACACAAACCCTAGATTGTGCAACTTCAATCGCTGCCTCTGCATCCCATCAAGCATCATCCTGCTGCCAGCTGTGCCCTCCAGGTGTGCTCATCGTCAGTCACATCAGCACTGGCCGTACTTCCCAACGTATGGCATCAGTTGTGAAGATTCCCCCAACGACCTCATCATTTTTCAGCAGGATTTGGTAGGCTCCTCACCTTCAATCTACGGAGGAACGGATGATAGAAGTCACAAAACCTTCCATCCACAAGAAATCACATGCAAAAACAAAAAGCAAAATATGTAATTTTTATTTTTTTAATCATGTAATTTGGGTTATATAAACCCCTTAAACGAAATGTAATAGGGAGCTTCCCCTTTTCATTTTTTACCCAAACAATGTAAGTTTCCCCATTGAAGAGAAAATGAAAGCATGTAATGGCCTTTCGGCCTCCTCCATCTTTAAAATAACAAAGAAATACAAGCAAGCCTGTTTTAGCAAAAAAATTTAAGCAATACAACCAAACACCATTTTCTTTTCTTTTTTATTTCAAAGAAAAACCACAAAAAAAGTGAAAAGAAAGAAGATGAGGGGTTTTACCTCTCAACTAAAGTGGTAACCGGTGTTGGGGGCCTCCATCGCTTAATTCGAAAGGTGGGAAGCTTCGGAGCACTCCCAAGAACATCATACCTCAGAGCCAGCTTGATCCGATGGTGGATGACAAATATCGGTGTGATTGAAGCCGAAGAGTCTTTACTTTGTTCCATGGAGTTGGGGGATTTTTTCTCGCAAAATCGAGGCCAGATCCGAGAGACTGATGTCAAGAGGAACCTCTCGGTGAATTTTAGGCTCGAATGACCACCGAATACGACAACAATGAGGTGGTCGACACTTCTACTATTTTCTGGAAACCATGAAGAGAGACGGTCGAGCATTTTTTTGAAGAGAGAGAGTAGAAAGTGAAAAATAAAGATAAAGATGAAAAATTGAATATTTATAAGCGAATGGAGCGACGCAATGTCCAGTTATTAGGAACAATAATTGATCTCCCACATTCATCCTTGGGCGTGAAAATTATTGGCTTTAATAAACGAGTACCATATTCAACTTTGCATCCATAGTGATTTCTAAATTAAATAAAACATTGAACTCAAAATTTCTAATCTTAAATATAGGGTAATCGACTAGGTACAAATTTCTGGGCGCTTTACGGGTACTAATCATTCCCTACGTGTAACTGACTCTCGAACTAATTTTTTGGTTTTCGTAGACCCCGAACTTGGTATTTTGATAAAAATAAAATATTTTTTTAAAATTATTCATTTTTATAGTGTTCCAATCGCACCCTAAAATGATTGGTGGTGACTCCCACCATTTCCTAATATTTCAAAACTTTTTCAAAGAAAACCCCTAAGTCAAACTAGTTTTTCTCCCCACCCGGGTGGAAAACGGCGTCAACAGCTTGGCTACTCTGCAAGGGATATTTTGTTTTCTAAAACAAATTGAGATTCAAGCAACGATTTGATTACCCTATATTTGGAATTTGGAAATTTTGAGTTCAAATTTATTTAATTTACATTTCATTATGTTTTTTTTAAAATTGAAAAATGTTTTCTCTCTAGTTAATGCTTACACTTCTGTGAATATATTTTGAACTGTTGCATATCATAGCTTTATACCCGATCTCTGTCTTGTTTTACCTAAGTAGGGGGAAACATCACACCCCCGAGGAATATTGGTCTTCCTCGTGTAGGTTTGATAAAGTACCTCTGGAAAGCGTCCTAAGTGTTTGTCCGGATATCAGTTATGATGCACACATTTAGTGGTGTGATCCCATAGACTGAATTCGATTTGCATGTCTGTAATGGGCCAGAATTGAAGTCTTTATTAACATTAGCAGGTTATAAAGACATTTTGGGAACCTTGTTAGAACTAAATCGTCATGTAGAGAATTTTAAAAAGCCCACCTCGCTAGAGCCATGTGGATAACCTAAGAGAACTAGAACGTATGCAGTTTGGACTTTACTTTTCTTTGCGTGTTTTGTTTGTAGCATCATCTATGTGTTATATTTAATTATTTTTTTCATGTTCACATTACTTTGATTATCATTTCTACTAACTTTTCTTTTGTATTGTTACGTTTCTGGTCATACTTTATTTCTTGCATAAACATGACATCTCATCAAAGGTATTGATCCCTGAAATAGCTGGTCATTTATAAGGTTATTAAAATGAAAATGTCTTTCATTGGGTTTGATAGAATTTAAAAGATTCTTCCATGGACAAAACAAAGCAACATGATAGCCTACCTGCAGACATAACAAGCTAGACTCAATTAGCTTCAACACTGAAGCCAATAGATAAAGGTCGTGAACAAGCTCAACAAACTTCCGCCATAGTGAAGGAAGCAAAAGCTCTGAAGATTTTTCAAGAACCCAAGTTTGACGAAGGACAGTGCATCATCCTAGCCAGTTGTAGGAGTTTAACAACTAGAAGATGGACCAGATTTATCAATAAATCTTTGATTTTCTCTTTCCTATAGTACCGAGACATTGTCAGTTCTTCAAGAATTGTTCTAGGAACAATTATTTTTGGGATCAATACTTTTTGCATTGCATTCACATTTGTAGTTACCTTTACCTTTACATTTTGTATTAACTTATTCTTTTGTCATTCTGTCCTAACTCATTTCCCCTGTGCTTTTATTTTCCTTGCATTATATGGCCATGACATATATAAAAGGTGTCGATTTATGAGTGGTCACCGGTTAAAAGATTTTCACGATGGACAAGGGGTTTCATGATCAAGTAAATCAGGATGCATCCAATAAGTGGCCTCGTGAAGAAGATACGAGAAGACCAGAGTGCTATACATCCAAAGATCGTATGACCGAAAGGGAGCAAAGAAGAATTACAATAGATCTAAGAGCAAATGTCTAAGATGATGGACATAATAACTGCTTTGGCTAAAGGAAAAGGGCTTCTAAAGAAGAAGGGAAATATCTTGATAAAAACAACTCTGGAATGTTAGATACACAAGAAATTACTATAGAGCGAGGTAATCTTAGCAAATACAAAGAATCACACACATTCATTATTCGCATTAACAAGCTATCTGGAGAGACCAAAGAAATAGTGACAACTGTGGAAGCTCCAAGGTATAAAGAGGAGTTATGTGACCAAGATTCGTTGGTATTTGAGAATCTACTACCTAGGCTAATAGAGAGAAACCTTGTGACTCCAGTTTAGTCTAAACCAAAAGAGCCCCCATATCCCAAGGGATTTAATGTTAAA
This sequence comes from Hibiscus syriacus, assembly GCF_006381635.1. NCBI lineage: Eukaryota > Viridiplantae > Streptophyta > Magnoliopsida > Malvales > Malvaceae > Hibiscus > Hibiscus syriacus. The sequence continues at coordinate 7,935,623 of NW_024063538.1, read as the reverse complement.
GCCACATGTATCTATTATGTAGGAAGCTCCGCGCACACTATAGAAAATTATGGCGCATTGAAAAACAAAGTCAGAGATCTTATCCAGACAGGATTGTTGAGTTTCAAGCAAGGTCAATTCGCAGATCAGTGTTCAAAGCCAATTTCAAAATCATGTCTTCACTCAACCGGTCATGCCTAAATGATGACAAAAAGTTAGAAAGTGGTGGTCCATGTTTTAATCTTGCTCTTATCTCATATATAGACTTGTACAATTAGCTGTTGCAAGCACAAGAAATGATCCCGCAATATGTGAAGCCTTGGCAACCTCCCTATCCAGAGTGGTATGATGTCAATGCAAATTGTGAATATCATGCAAGAGCTCAAGGACATTATATTGAGAACTGCATTGGCTTTAAATGCCCAATCTAGTGCCTGACAGAATATGGAGTATTGGAGTTTGAGATAGAAGGTCAATATGGTTCAATAACTGAAGGCCTAGTTGAAATGAAACCGAGAGTATTCAAGGATAAAAGTATCAATGGGGGCACCCAAGATGAAGAGCGTCTGCTGAAATACGAAGCTCAAATACTTCAATTGTAGAACAAAAGAGATATTGTGAGTAGAGAAATGAAGGCAATGCAAGATGGTCTTCAAAGAATCAGTCAAACCTTTCAAAGTGCTGGTTTAAGTGATACTCTAGAGGAATGGGCAAAAGCAGTCTCTAAGCTGAGGAATGACACTGAGCAATGGAGAAATAATTGTAAGGTGCAAGAAAATCGAGATAAAAAGTTCTTTTGTGATTTGTAAATTACTGGAAGTAGTCACAATACAGCCTTAAACGATTTGAGGATTTTTCAATCAAAGAATGAGATGATGAGCCAACTTAGAATCTTTATTTCAAAGCCATAAGCATGGGAAAGATACTGAACTAGAAATTAGTAGAGCCAAGAATGAGACATTAATAGAGTTGGTACATGATTGTAGGAATCTTATACGAGAACTACATAGTCGCGTTGGGTCTCTTTTAAAAGAAAAATGAACAATATTGTCTACTGCTTCAAGGATGAAAACATAAGGTGGAGGAAAAAGACAATACAATGAAGGAGGCTATTGCTCAAGCAAGTGATGTGGCTCATAAGTTGGTTGATTTAGCTGGTTTTGCAAGAGATTTGAATCATATTGACAACTCAGCACCAGAACATTCCTGGAAGATAACTTGGCTCTTGAAAGAGATAAAGAATCTAGGAGTTAAATTTATTCCTTCTATGTAAATATTAGTTACTTGATGTACTTAAATTTTTATGTTCAATGAAAATCGTTTAAGATGGTTACTTTAGAGTGACACCTTTTTGCATACATGCATTGTATTTATTTATTTAAATATTTTACATGCTTCAATTATAAAAACATAAAAATAATTTATGGAGGGTATTATAGCACCATTCACATATTTATCCTCTGTCATCATGGATAAAAGGTTAGAAGTAATAGAGAAATCCCAAGGCGATTTACGAGATCGGTTTCTCACATTGCAGCATGACATGAAAAATCAAAAATTGTCTTCTCAACAAGAAGTATTGCCGCAAATGACCCAAGTGTTAACTACAAAGGTTGTTAACATAGAGAAAGTGCATACTGAGGGATACTAGTGTTGTCAGCTCGATATGTTAGGGTTGTCAACCTACCCAGGGACATACTATGTGAATGAATGGAGGAGTCTCACTAATCCTGAACAATTTAAAGATAAAATCAATAGATTATAGAAAAAGGTTAGAGTGATGAAAGGTTTTGAGGCCTCTTACAAGAATCTAGAAGCGATAGAGCTCTGCTTAGTCCTTGATTCCATGTGAGTTTAAGGTACCTAATTTTGAGAAATATGATGGTACCAGTTTTCCTCTAATCCATCTGAAGATGTTCTGTGGGAAGAAGGAAAGTATTTAAATGATGATAATTTGCTCATCCATTACTTCCATAATAGTCTTGTTGTACTTGCTCTGGTATGGTATAATCAATTGAGCGAAGAAAAAATCAAGTCATGGGTTAATTTGGCCAATGCATTTATGGGGTAATACTAATATGCCAAAGATCTGGCTTTGAATCTTCAAGATCTCCAGAAATTGAAAATGAAAGTTACTGAAAGCTTCAAAGAGTATGCATTGAGATGGAAAGGGATGACTGCTCGAGTTCAACCTTCTATATAGAAGGAAGAAATGTCGCATATGTTTCATCAAATTCTTCCAGCTCCCTAGTTTGAGTTAATGCTCGTAAATTTGACTGTGGGCTTTGATAATCTTGTGATAAGTGGAGAATAATTAGAAAATGTGATTAACAAAGGGAATTTGAGGGTCGCTTCCAAAAGTTTAAATGATCAAAAAGCAAAAGATGATGAGGTGAATGAATGTCATTTTCAGAAGCCACACAATCATAAAAGAAAAAAGCCAACTAATCGCTTAGACTGGCCAAAGAAGATTCCTCGAGTAAGAAAAGCTCTAGAGGTGTTCCAAACACCCATATCAGAATTGTTCCCTTATTTGACTAAAGGTACTACATCACTCTGAAGTCGATTAAAGTGGCGCCAAATACTTCTTCTTCTTACTCTATGTTCAAAATAGTATATGTGTTTTCCATATGGGGCATCTGAGCATTCTATAGGGAATTGTGGGCTATTGATGAAAGAGATATAAATGCTTGTTGATAATGGAGTATTGAAACGAGAATTGGTCGAGCAATGGACAACAAACCAAATGGAGTATTAAAGTACGAGTCAAGGAGTTTGATCAAGTCAAACATTTCAGCATTGAGGACGTTCAAAGACCAATATACGAGGATGTTCACTGTATAACACCTTCATGAAAACATGTTTTATTTGCATTTGTTTTTCTTTCTTTCTCTATTTTTAGGATGTTTCCAAAGTTTCAACTGAATAAACACTACCCCTTTTCAGACTATGAGCAATGAATCAAATTCTTAATCTTGCAATTCCTTGAATATCAATTGAATTAAAAGCTCTTTAAATAATTAAGTTTATAAAATATTTGACAAAGTGACAAGATTGAACCCCTGTAAAACAAGAACCTTTGGTTGTACTCCAAAAGATACACTAGAGCACCATACCCTTTTTTTACAGGGAACAAGATAGTTTTCTCCTCTCATAAAGAGACAATTAAAAGGATTGGCATTTAGGTATGCATATGAGTGAACAAAATGAGGCATCTGTTGTGTTTGACATTTCTAGATTGATTAGATCACACTTATATTGAGGATGATAATCATAATTTTCACGTATGGAATATTAGAGAAGATGAATTTAGTTTAGGTCGGTTGCTTGGGAATTGAACTCTAAAGATGAGATTTTCTGACTTTCAATGAGACCTGGACTATAACATATTCTTCTTGATAAGTTTAAGAAATTTTGAAGATGGATACTTAAAAAGTTAATAAGTGAGTGTAATAAAACGGGATCATTCCACTGAAAGTAGTAAGTTGATAAATTAAAGGTAATTTCAAATAACTATTGAGGTAAGTCTGAGCTTCATGAAGTGGTTATATTCAAACCGTGACATTAATTGTGACACAATGAATTTCCCGAGGAAAGAGAAAGAAATGAGAATAAAAAGGTAAAATGAGTTTAATAAAACGGGGTCACTCATTGAAAGTAGTAAGCTGATAATTTAAATATAATTTCAAACAACTATTGAGGTAAGTCTGAGCTTCATGAAGTGGTTATATTCAAATTGTGACATTAATTGTGACGTGATGAATTCCCTGAGGTAAGTTAAAGAAACAAAAGGCTGAAGAAAGATGAAGCAAAAAGAAAAAAGGAGAAGATCAAAAGTAAAAGAAAAAAAGAAGAGAAGAAAATAATGATTAGGATTGAGTTTAGGTGGAAGATGGACTAAGGGAGTTGAGAAACACTTGTTATAGTCAATCTCACACAAGCACTCGAGAATTTTGTTTTTGGACTGATATTTTCGCACTGCCTTTGCTGAAGAAGTTTACAAATCTTGAACAAATGGAATATTTCAAAGAACTGAAATAGAAATATTCTAAAAGGTCTAGTAATTGATTATGTTAGCTATTTCATTTTGTCTGCATCCGATTAAAATATAAGCCAAGAAAGAGGGGCATGTTACAACATTCACAAGGACTGAGAAAAAATGACATCTCAATAGGTGAAACCTTAGAAAATATGAAGCCATCCTGAAACCAACCCATTAATCCTGACACTTGACAAATGGATATAACTTTGAAAATTTAAGGAGCAATCCATTCTTTCTATATTCACTGAACTCATGTTTTGTGATTTGCTTTAATTGTGAGCCTAAGAAATGGCATCATTTTGTTTCTATTAACAAGCTTTTCAAAAAAAAGAAAAATATTTTTAAACAAGAAAATTTCCCTAGAATGGTGTCTTCAAAAGGTCGCTCAGGCTTATAAGCTAAGAATCATATCAAGAAGACATTGAGAATGAGCCTCACCATTTCGAGTTGTTAGGGACATGATATGAAGACAAAAAGAGAGTAGTTATTTTAAGACTGTAACGAAGAAACCAAAAGATATAAGACAGAAAGACATGATTGCACAAGATGATCAGATCATTCCTTAGAAGATGTGAGCTTAAGTTGACAAGTTACCACTGATATCAAGGCAATGCCTATTCAAGAGTGATCAAGTGAAGCAAGATTGAGTTTTCCACCTTTAAAGCCAGAAGAAGATCAATGAAAAACATTTCTGCATACAAGAACTTCATACATTACAATTGCATTCACATTTCATGCATTAATACATATTTTTACAGATCTTTCAAAGAAAAATAAGAGAGTGAAGAAAGAGTAGAATTCAAGCCCCGAATGAAGGGAATTTTGTTCATAGTGGCTAAGCCTTAAGGATCAAGTAGCCCAATAAAGAAGAATTATTACTTTGAAGTGGGGCATGTTACCCGATATATATGGTGTTTTGTTATGATATTTTGAGAAAGCGATTTTCAAAGTTTCTCATTAATTTTTTTTCTTCTGAAAATGAATGTTTTGAAAAGTAAGAAAATGATTTCCAAAGTTTCTTACTTACTAAGTCCTCTGGGCCATCAGTAAGTCTTTTGAGCATAGTGATTAAATCCTTTGGGTCATTTGTAAGCCTTTCGAGCAGGGCAATAAGTCCTTCGAGCCATCTATAAGACCTTCGAGCAGAATATTTTCATATTATATTCTTGAAAAATGAAAATAATTTCAAAAACATTTCAACAATTTGATCTCACTTAAGATAGTTTCCTTCGAAGCTGAAAGACATTTCAACATTTTTATCTCACTTGAGATAGCTTCCCTCGAAGTTAAAAAATATTTCAACAATTTTATCTCACTCAAGATAGCTTCCCTCGAAGCACAAAAACATTTTGATAATTTTATCTCACTTGAGATAATTTCCCTTGAAGCTCAAAAAAAAACATTTCAACAATTTTATCTCACTTGAGATTTTTCTTAAAACAATTTTATCTCACTCGAGATAGCTTCCCTTGAAGCTCAAAAACATTTCAACAATTTTATCTCACTCGAGATTATTTTTCTTAAAACAATATTTCATCTTACTTGAAATAGCTTCCCTCGAAGCTCAAAATCAAAACATTTCAACAATTTATCTCACTTGAGATTTTTTTGTTTCTTAAAACAGATTTCGTCCTTCTTGAGATCAAAATAAAATGATTTTGTAGTCTCACATGAGACAACATTGTTTCTAAAAATAAAAACATAGATAAATCCTCAGACATACTAATTAAAGATAATTGTCTTTGCAGGACCAACATTCAAGAGATTGGGGTAAATCATGTGTGAGGACTTTTGGATGAAGAGGAGCAGATTAATTAATTGAAAGAACAACACATGCATATTGAGACAGACCAGTTGAGGAAGTTTTCATTTTCGTAGGTGCAAATTATTTGGTTAAAAGATGAAGGGACAAGTCAATAAAATACCAATGATGTTGATGCCAAGATGAAGTTGCAATCAAACCAGACAAAATTAGCCATTTTTGCCATTGCTTTGTTCTTGTCTCCGCAACAACGAGCAAAGATGGGCAGATGCCATAATCTAATTTTGTCTGGGTAGTTTAAATTAATTGAGGTTGATTGAAGATGCTTGTGCATTGATTCGAACGGCATTAGGAGGCATTTTGGGGTGTATCTTCATTTAATTGGATTTGTTTTGAATTTGTTTGACCATATGTTTATCGTGAAATTCGAAGCCCGTATTGTAAAATTATTCAAATTTGAATATCAATATATATATAAATTTAGATCCTTAAAATTAATGTACACAATCGATTTACAACCAAAACAAACCATAACTCGAACAAATTAACATATTTTGGAAGCCCAATTAATTCAAAACTCGATTGGCCCATTCTCAATCAAGCCTACATTACGGCCCAGCTAACCCAAAGCCACATGTAATCAAGCCCGTTACATTTTGCAAAATTGGCCAAACACAAACCCTAGATTGTGCAACTTCATTCATTGCCTCTGATCCCATCAAGCATCATCCTACCACCAACTGTGCCCCTCCAGGTGTGCTCATCCTCTGAGGCATCAGCACTGGTCGGACGTCCCAACAAACGACACCAGCTGTGAAGATTATACCAACGTCCTCATCATTTTCAGTAGGATTTGGCAGGTTCCTCACCTTCATTCTACGAAGAAACAAATTGGGCATAATGATAGAAGGTACACAACCTTCCCTCCAGCACATATCACATGCAAGAAAAAACAAAAAAAGAAAAATATGCAATTTTCATTTTTTTAATCATGTAATTTGGGTTATATAAACCCCTTAAATCGAATTTAATAGGGAGCTTCCCCTTTTTATTTTTTACCCAAACAATGTAAGTTTCCCCATTGAAGAGAAACTGAAAGCATGTAATGGCCTCTCAACCTCCCATATCTTTGAAATAACAAAGCAATACAAACAAGTTTTTTTTAGAAATGTTTTTAAGCAATACAACCAAGCACCATTTTCTCATTTTTTTTTATTTTGAAGCAAAACAAAAAAAAAGTGAAAAGAATGAAGATGAGGGGTTTTACCTCTCGGGTAAAGTAGTAACCAATGTTTGGGGCCTACATCGTTCAATCCGAACGGTGGGAAGGTTTGGAGGACTCCCGAGAATGTCATACCTAGGAGCCATCTTGATCCAAAGGTGAACGATGGAGATCGATGTGATTGAAGCCTAAGAGTCTCGACTTTGTTTCATGGAGTTGGGGGCCTTTTCTCATAAAATCAAGGCCAGATCTGAGAGATCGGCGTCGAGATAAACCTCATGGTGAATTTTGGGCTCGAACTGGTGGCCGATAGCGACCAACGTGGCTGTCGACGATGGTTCTTCTACTGTTTTTTTGAAACCATGAAGAGAGAGGGGATAACATTTTTGTGAAGAGAGATAGAGATGAAAAAGTGAAAAATGAAAAATGAAAAAAAAATGAAAAATGGAATATTTATAGGTGAACGGAAGGACTTTGTTTTGGAGCGTGCCTAACCAAGACGAAATGATGTTGTTTTGGGTCTCACCGTGTTTAATGCTTGGTTGGTCTAACCCTCTCTGTGGTCCTCGTAACTTTATCTTGTATTCAATCTGGTCACTTGTTTTTCTTTTATTTCATTTATTTTTATTTAATTGTCCTTACTTCGTTATTTTCCATTTTTATATTACAATATTAACTTTTGGTTTATTTCATTTTAGGTCCTTCAACATTAGTCGTGTTTTACATATTGGTTCTTTTTTTATTTATTCAATTTTATGCTTAATTTTTCATTTATTTCAATTTCGTCATTTGTTTAATTCACATAATTATTTAATATTTAATACCTAATTAATTTTGTAAATTTTAATATAGTCCCAAATCTAAATTTGATTTATTTAATTGCAATCCAGTCCCTAAGTTTTTATTTTATTTCAATTTAGCTTTTATTTTAAATTATTTTACTAATTTATAATTTTATTCTCTTTTTAGGTCATTCGAATCAAATTGCCGACATTTCATTTATTTATTTTAAATTGTTCTCCTTTAATTTACTAGCTTTTTATTTTATTTTCCTAATTTATTTATTCTTTTAAATTATTTATTTTAATCATATTATTTAATAAGCATTCTAATTTTCTTCTTTCATTTCTTTTCAGGTTTATCATTAAGGTACATTTTCATGATTAATTTAAATTAAATTAAATTTATTTTTTATCATAGCATGTTAATAATTAGATTTCAAGTTTAATCCTTTCGGTTTAGATTTTTCATACTTAGTCTTTTAAAGTAGGGGAATTTTCAATTTGGTCACATCCTTCATGCTCAAGGATTCAAATTGGCTTTCCGATTCAAATGATTAATTAGATTAATAACTAGAGCCTTAGTTTAGATTTAGTCCCTTGACTTTAGTTTTTTCATAATTTAGTCCATGAACTCTTTTAATTAGATATTCTTTTAACATAATAAATTGGGGTTAATTAGAGCCTCCACTTTAGGTTAGATTTCAATCTATTCCTTTAATTTATGGAGTAATCTGAGTTAGCACTCACATAAAGCATTTCCTCTTTTGAAAACTAGTAAAATTTTGTTTCTTTTCATAAAACATTTTAATTTAATAATAATAAAATGCTCATTATACTTTAGTATGTAACAAAAATTTAATGTTCAACCATTTTATCTTTTTACGTCATTATAAATCAAATACTTTTCAGAGCGTTATCATAATTCTATTACATGCCAACTAATAATATCAAAAATAGACATAGTTGTCGTACAGTTATTGATTAGACAACTCTTGATTTGCAATGTCAGATGCACTCCTTACTCGGCTTGCTCAAACCTACGCGTGAAATAAACACACGTTAAGTATTTACTTAGTGAGGCAATAACACTATTAAGGTGAAATCAATGCATCCGTATATCATAATTATCAAATTCGAATTTATTGTTTTCAAATCATTATAAGTCCTTTGGGGTGCACACGTAGTGCCGATAGGGTCGTTCATAAACATATTATGAATTTTGTGGGTTGCACACTTAGTGTTGATACGGTCATTCATAAACATATTATGAATTTTGTAGGTTGCACACTTAGTGCTGATACGGTCGTTCATAAACATATTATGAATTCTGTGGGTTGCACACTTAGTGTCGATACGGTCGTTCATAAACATATTATGAATTTTGTGGGTTGCACACTTAGTGTCGATACAGTTGTTCATAAACATATTATGAATTTTGTGGGTTGCACACATAGTGCTGATACGGTCGTTCATAAACATATTATGAATTCTGTGGGTTACACACTTAGTGCCGATAATACACATAATACTAACATAACAATGCAACATATGCATTTAACCACATGCAACTATAACTCTTAATGTATATAATAAATGCACTCATCTGGTATGCCTCGTTAATATGCTTTAAGGATGTTTAACTATTCGGTAACCTTATCTTTGCCCTTTTTCTTGCTTGACTCAGGAGCTTGTTTACGATCTACACAAGCATTCAAAAAGTACACATACCATACCAATGTTAGTATACTCTCTAACATTTATAATTATAATATACTTAAAAGTACTATTATATTCAATTTCTATCAAAATTGGTCATATCTTAATTTTACAGACTCAATAGTATCGGTACCCCTACCATGGTATCGATACTTGTATATTATGGTACCGATACTCCCTTCAGTATCAATACCATTTCTGCATTCTAGAATCCATGGTATCGATACCTTACTCTTAGTATCAATACCCACATCAGTATCGATATTGTTCATCGCATTTCTTCAAATTTAAACCTATAGTATCGGTACTGTTCTTCTAGTACTGATACCCTTGCCTAGATTTTCCATTTTTCAGCTCGATTTTTACCTAAATTTTGTCAAATTCCCTTACCTTTACCTCCAACAATACCATTAAGCTCTTATTTACTTATCTCAACTAACTTTCCTTTATTTAGCTCCTTATAAAATCTAAAATCTCCAAAGAACATCACAAACCAAGAATCATACTACTTTTTCTAACATGTTTTTAATCACAACCAGTGATTCTAATCTCTTATCTACTTCTTTGACAAGTCAATTATGCTTGTAAACATCAATAAAGACTCATATTTCAACAAATCACTCAAAAACTCATTTTCTTTAATCTTCAATAAGTCATTCATTTATTAGTTTTAATCCTCTTTAAACCTTCCTTAAGCTTCCACCACACTTATGGTTTCAAGAACAAACCAAAAACGAAAGGAAAAACTAGCTTAATGAAGTCTTACCTTTGCTTATGGAGGAGAGCACGAGTAACAGGGGAAGAAGAAGAGAACTTAGCTTGTTTTTCCCTTTTTCCCCTTCTTCCTTTACTTTAAATACTCTATTAAAAATAAATTTTAAATCTATTTCCCTCTAAAGGACCAAAACACCCTTACATTTTTCCATTCTTACTATTTGGTCTTAATCAAAAATTTTAAATCATTTCTTATATTTTATCATTTACTTAATTTAATCCTCAAAATTTTAAATCCTTTTATTATGATCACCGATCCGATACTTGGGGTATTACAATTCTCCCCCTTAAGAAAATTCGTCCTCAAATTTAAAGAAGTACTTGATACGAAGAGGTGTGGAAAATGTTTCCTCATATCCTCTTCTCTTTCCCAAGTAGCTTCTTCTACTTTATGATTTTGCCATAGTACTTTAACTAGAGGAATATTTTTATTATGCAGATCCTTGTTTTCTCTAGCTAAGATTCGCACTGGTTCTTCCTCGTAAGGTAAATCTGGTCGGATCTCTATTTCTTCGGGTGTGATGACATAAGATGGATCTAATCGGTACTTTCTGAGCATCGACTTGTAGAAAACATTGTGAATCTTGTCCATATCAAGAGACAAAGTTAATTGATAAGCTATGGGTCTGACCCTTTTTAAGATCTTACAAGCTCCAATAAATCTCAGACTCAGCTTTCCTTTCTGCCCAAACCGCAATACTTTCTTCCAGGGCTATACTTTCAGAAATACCTTATCCCCCACGTGATATTCAATCTCTTTTCTTTTTAGATCATCATAAGATTTCTATCGATCCGAGGCTATCTTCATATTATCTTGGATAATTTTCACCTTCTCTTACATTTTTTTCATCAAATTCTTATATAAGGCTAACCAGGCTTCTTCAATAATGGAGAACTTGGTAACCTTGTTGTTTCCTGATCTAGGAGAGACATGAAATGCCACACTTGAATGAATAAGTAATCTGCACAAAATTAAAAGAAAGAAATGATTAAAATGGAATATGGAAGAAGAAAGGAAATGATAAGAAAGAAAATGGATAGAAATGTTATAAAAGATGGGATGCAGATGTGTTGAATAAATCTCCTTCAAGTGATGTTGACTTCGGCCTCCAATGGTGGTGATGAAGTATGCCTTGTTGATGAATGAAGGATGATTTAATGGTAATGAAATGGTAATGGAAGGATGATGTTATTAGCGTGATATGGAAGATGATGATGTTATAGATAGTATCTTATAAAACTAGAAGGAACCAATGCCATAAAGGAGCAAAGACTCGTTTCTTATAAATCTTATAAGGGATGGTATGAAAAACTTTGGCCCACTAGTTATAGGAACTAGGAACCAGAAGTATCAATGAAAGGGGTTTGACGCCACAAACTATGAAAGCTTGCTTAATCGATATAGTTCTAAAAAGAACTTGAAGAGAGAAATATCTCACAAAGAGTTTTTAATTATCAAAGGGTTGAGTTACAAATAAAATGCCAAAGCCTATTATAGGCTTGCATAGGTTTGGCCGAATAATTAGGTGTCTATTTGGCTAGATACATGTCTTAAAATGAAAATATATGATGCTTGGATGAGGGGAGATGTCTTTGGCCGAATGGTTCCCTTGTCTCTTCATCTTGGCGCCAACTTGAAGCAAGATGATGGTTTGGCTGAATGGAGAGAACCCTCTTCATTTTGGCACCCATTTCATCCACATGCATAGCACATGTGTGGGCTGGTCATGAGACACTCACATGGGTGGCATAGGGTGCTTATGGTGTGGCTTCTCCTTGGCGTGAAGTTGAGCAGCAACTAGGTGTGACTTGGCTTCCATCTTGTTTCTTGGTGACATGGCATCAATGGGGCAGCAACTAATTATGAAAGGGTACATTTGTGTGAAGCATCTTTTCATCATTTGAGCTATTTCCCATGTGTTTGAGCTGAAGATGAGCTGGCCATAGATGAAATACATGAAGATGAGTCTTAGGACAGCTCCTTGTGAAATGGCACTTCTCGGATTGGCAACTCTTCGTAAAAAGGTACGAATTCACAAAATTCGACCTAAACCATATTTGTAGTGCTCTGTGTGGTGAAGATGATGGTGCAAATCTCCATCTGAAATGAGGTCTCTAGATAGCTCAAAAGTCCCTCAAGTCAGCTATGAGCTCGGAGGTCAGCTGGCAACTTTATCTTAAAATGTCCTTGAGCTGTCCCGGAGTTGTCCTAGTCAAGTTTCTTTAGCTTAATGACTCCAATTCTAGCTTTAAGTCAGCTCCCATCATGTGGTCAAACATGCATCTACAAAAGAAAGAATAATATCAGCTAAGTATATGAATTATTATAAAGTAATAAGAATGTACATATTATAAAGATGTGAACTATAGGTTATAATAATAATTCATGCATCATATGATAATGAATGAATATTATTATTACAACTATAGATTATATGCATGAATATCAATCAATGATGCAAACCATATGACATAATGAATGAATGCACATGTTATGATAATTCAAGCATAGTCTAATATGAAAATGTATGCTCATAATAATATATAGTGCATAAATGAGTAAATATACTATAAAGTAAGGTAGAACTCCCTTATATTGAGCTTGATGGAATTTCAATGATGTGAGTATGTCATCCAAAAAGTTGGTGCTAGATAGGATCACATCATCCTCCCCTTCTTTTGGGTGATTTGTCCTCAAATCGAAAGGTGACTTCTCCAAATTGTACACCCATTCATAGGTCATCTTTATGAAATGATCTTTATCAAAAATCACATCCCTTGAATAAGTTCCTTGAATGTCCATGACCTGAAAAAGGGAAAGGAATCTCATAAGTAAGAGAATGATTAATGATAAATAAGTGAAAGAAATACTCCATATCTATGTTTGCTAGATGGTCAAGAGTCATGTCTTTTGAAGAAATATTATCTTCAATGATCATATCTCTCGGTACCCCAAAAGACATACTGTTTGATTCTTCAAAAGTCATGTTCATTGAATAAAAATTCACAATTTTATGCTCTTAAAGGATCACGTCCACTCTTTGTTTCTCGTCATTTTCAACGTTTTGTTTGATTTCAAAATTCATTCCATCATTCGAACTTCCTTCTAAACATTCTTCTTCACGTTGCTCCTTCATTGCTTCAATTCTTTTCCTCAAGGTGTTTTGATCTTCATTCACTCATCTAGGAGATAATGGAGTCAAGATGATTTTCCTTTTATTGTGGTAGAATGAATACCGATTTGTGAATCCATCATACAATGCTCATTTATCAAACTGCCAAGGTCGACCAAAAAGAAGATGGCTTGAATTTATGGAAGCAACATCATAAAAGATTTCATCTTCATATCTCCCAATTGAGAAGGGAACAAGTACTTGCTCTATGACTTCGAACTCTTCATCTTCATTTAATCCTTGCAAAACATATGGGTTGGGATATTTGAATGTTGTAAGACCCAATTTTTTCACCATGTATGTGCTTGCAATCTCAACTTCCTCCGTCAATAGCTACCAAACACACTTTACCATTTACATGGCACCGAGTATGAAATGCATTCTCCTTTTGCTGAATATTCTTCATTCCTTGCGAAGAGGAAAGATCAAGTAACATTGTTAGTGAAAAAAATTTTGAAATGTGAAAAATAGGACCTTACCAAATTTCACACAACAAAACCTCACGGTCACTCCAAAAAAAAATTACGATGTCACTCCACTCAAGCACTCGTGTTTGCACTCGGGGATATATTCTTGGCTTTTTTTATCCCCCTTCTGATCTCACCCTCTCGTATGCTTTTTTCCACTCGATTCTCTCTTGTGGGTCTTTTTAAAGAACTAACTCAAGATTGAGCAAGTTTCTTAGTTTGTGCGTCGGCTTAAAAAAAATGGTTAGGGTCTAGAAATGGTTATGATAGGGGTAGGATAGAAAATGTTAAGAAAAGGATAAGGAAATGAAATAAGAAAATATGAAAGAAATAAGAAATGAAATAATAAGAAAAATGAAGATAACTTACAAATCAAGTTGCAACACTTACTATCTTCATTCATAAGAAATAACAAGGATACCTCCTTCAAGTTTGTTGTTGGGATAGATTGTAATGTGCTTCTCTTTGAGTGTATTTTGCAACTTTGCTTCACTTTTCTTTGCTTTTGATTCTTCTTTTTCTTTTCTTTCTTTTGCACTCCAAATTTTATGCAGGAGTCTTTTTTTTTCTTTTTTTTCTTCTTGTTGCAGCACTTTGAATGTCGATCCAACAAAGCTCTGATTACCGCTTGATGTAAGGCTAACCAGGCTTCTTCAATAATGGAGAAGTTGGTAACCTTGTTGTTTCCCGATCTAGGAGAGACACCAAATGACACACTTGAATCAATAAGTAATCTGCACAAAATTAAAAGAAAAAAATGATTAAAATGGAATATGGAAGAAGAAAGGAAATGATAAGAAAGAAAATGGATAGAAGTGTTATAAAAGATGGGTTCTGGAAGTGTTGAATAAATCTCCTTCAAGTGATGTTGACTTCGGCCTCCAATGGTAGTGATGAAGTATGCCTTATTGATGAATGAAGGATGATTTAATGGTGATGAAATGGTAATGGAAGGATGATGTTATTGGCGTGATATGGAAGATGATGATGTTATAGATAGTATCTTATAAAACTAAGAAGGAACCAATGCTATAAAGGAGCAAAGACCCGTTTCTTATAAGTCTTATAGGGGATGGTATGAAAGGACTTTGACCTACTAGTTATAGGAACTAGGAACCAGAAGTATCAATGAAAGGGGTTTATCGCCACAAACTATGAAAGCTTGCTTAATCAATATAGTTCTAAAAAGAACTTGAAGAGAGAAATATCTCACAAAGAGTTTTTAATTATCAAATGGTTGAGATACAAAAGAAATTCCAAAGCCTATTTATAGGCTTGTATAGGTTTGGTCGAATAATTAGGTGTCTATTCCGCTAGATACATGTCTTAAAACGAAAATAGATGATGCTTGGATGAGGGGAGATGTCTTTGGCCGAATGGTTCCCTTGTCTCTTCATCTTGGCGCCAACTTGAAGCAAGATGATGGTTTGGCCGAATGGAGAGAACCCTCTTCATTTTGGCACCCATTTCATCCACATGCATAGCACATGTGTAAGCTGGTCATGAGACACTCACATGGGCGGCATAGGGTGCTTATGGTGTGGCTTCTCCTTGGCGTGAAGTTGAGCAGCAATTAGGTGTGACTTGGCTTCCATCTTGTATCTTGGTGACATGGCATCAATGAGGCAGCAACTAATTATGAAAGGGCACATTTGTGTGAAGCATCCTTTCATCATTTGAGCAACTTCCCATGTGTTTGAGCTAAAGATGAGCTGGTCATAGATGAAATACATGAAGATGAGTCTGAGGACAGCTCCTTGTGAAAGGGCACTTCTTAGAATGGAAACTCTTCGCGAAAAGGTACGAATTCACAAAATTTGACCTATACCATATTTGTAGTGCTCTGTGTGGTGAAGATGATGGTGCAACTCTCCAGTTGAAATAAGGTCTCTAGCTAGCTCAAAAGTCCAGCTCAAGTCAGCTATGAGCTCGGAGGTCAGCTGGCAACTTTATCTCAAAATGTCCTTGAGTTGTCCCGGAGTTATCCTAGTCAAGTTTCTTTAGATTAATGACTCCAATTCTAGCTTTAAGTCAACTCCCATCATGTGGCCGAACATGCATCTACAAAAGAAAACATAATATCAGCTAAGTATATGAATTATTATAAAGTAATAAGAATGTGCATATTATAAAGATGTGAACTATAGGTTATAATAATAATTCATGCATCATATGATAATGAATGAATATTATTATTACAACTATAGATTATATGCATGAATATCAATCAATGATGCAAACCATAGGATATAATGAATGAATGAATGAATGCACATGTTATGATAATTCAAATATAGTCTAATATGAAAATGTATGCTCATAATAATATATAATGCATAAATGAGTAAATATAATATAAAGTAAGGTATAACTCCCTTATATTAAGCTTGATGGAATTTCAATGATGTGAGTATGTCATGCAAAAATTTGGTGCTTGATAGGATCACATCAAATTCGGGCCAACTAAGTCTCGATCTTTTAGCTCAAACCAATTTAAGGGTGTTCTACACTTCCTCCCATACAAGGCTTTATATGGGGTCATCTTAATAATCGATTGGTAACTGTTATTATAAGAAAATTTTGCTAAAGGCAAATATATTTCCCAAGATCCTTTAAACTCTATCACACATGCCCTTAGCATATCCTCCAATACCTGAATAGTTTGTTCTGATTGCCCATCTATCTGCGAATGAAAAGCTATGTTGAAATTCAATCGAGTACCCAATGCCTCATGTAAAGACTTCCAGAATCTTGAAGTAAACCTTGGGACTCGATCGAACACTATTGATATGGGCACTCCATGCAGTATAACTATCTCTTTTATATACAACTCCGTATACTTATCCATCTAGTAATCTACTCGAACTGGAATAAAATGAACCGTCTTGTTCAATCTGTCCACAATTACCCATATGGAGTCCTTTTTACCTGGTGACAAAGGTAGCCCCAAAAAAAATCCATTGTAACTCATTCTCACTTCCACTCAGAGATTAATATCGGTTATAGCAATCCATAAGCCACTTGATGTTCATCTTTCACTTGCTGATATGTTAGGCATCTTGCAACAAACTCTGATACAGCTCTTTTTATGCCAGACCACCAATAACGACTCTTTATATCCTGATACATTTTATTCGCACCTGGATGCATAGTCAAAGGACTATAATGTGCCTCGGAAAGAATATCTTTCTTCAATTCATCATTATCGAGAATACAAAGTCTTCCACGATAATATAAACATCCATCAGTCCTCATTTCGAAGTCATTGGCCTCTTCTTTTTCTATTTACTAAATTCTTGCCAAGAATTTCTCATCTTGACCTTACAGCTTTTTTACCCGATCAAAAAGCATTGACTTTAACTTAAGCTCAGCAATCAAAGCACCATCTTCTTTTAATGACATACGCGCATCCAAAGCCCGTAGAGTGGAAAAAGTCTTTCGGCTAAGTGCATCTGCTACCACATTAGCCTTCTCGGGATGATAATCGATGATCAAATTATAATCTTTTAATAGCTCGATCCATCTTATCTACCTCAAGTTCAACTTTTTTGAATCAGTAAGTACTTTAAACTCTTGTGATCTGTATAAATATGATACTGCTCACCGTACAGATAATGACGCCAAATTTTCAAAGTAAACACTACCGCCACTAATTCCAAATAATGTGTCGGGTAATTTCTCTCGTGATTCTTCAGTTGTCTAGAGGTATAAGCCAACCCTTTTCTATTTTGCATCAGCACACATCCCAATCCATTATGGGATGCATCACTGAAAACGATGTAGTCTTTACCCGACTCAGGTTGTACAAGCACTAGTGCCTCTGTTACAATCCTCTTTAACATTTCAAAACTTTCTTGACATTTCTCTGACCAAATAAAAGACATGTATTTCCTCAAAAATTTAGTTAGTGGCGAAGCCAACATTGAAAAGTTCTTCACAAACCACCTATAATAACTAGCAAGCCCCAAGAAACTTCGAACTTCTGATACATTCTTTGGGGGTTGCCAATTCACTATAGCTTGAATCTTTTTGGGATATACTCTTATGCCTTCTGCGGAGACTATATGACCAAGAAAGTAATTTCAGCTAACCAAAAATTGCACTTAGATAATTTGGTATACAGCTTTTTTTCTCGAAGAATCTGAAGAACCACTCGAAGATGAGCATCATGCTCCTCTCTTGACTTGGAATACACCAAAATATCATCTATAAATACCACCACGAAATCATCCAAGTAAGGTTGGAATACTCAGTTCATCAAGTCTATAAATGTTGCGGGAGCATTAGTCAATCCAAATGGCATTTCCACAAATTCATAGTGTCCATACCGAGTCCGAAAAGTTGTTTTTGAAATATCGTCCTCTTTGATCTTTAATTGGTGGTACCCCGACCTCAGGTCTATCTTAGAGAACACTGTTGTACCTTTCAATTGATCTAATAGATCATAAATCCTCGGGAGAGGATAATTATTCTTTATCGCTAATTTATTTAACTGAGGGTAGTCGATGCATAATTGCATAGATCTGTCCTTTTTCACAAAAAGCATAGGTGCTCCCCAAGGAGAAACACTGGGTCTCACAAATCCTTTATCGAGTAGCTCTTGCAGTTGGGCTTTTAGTTCTCTTAATTCCGTTGGAGCCATTCGATCTGGTGCCATAGAAACAGGTTCGGTACCCGGGTAAACCTCAATCCTAAATTCTACCTCACGATCTGGAGGTAAACCAGGTAATTCTTCCTGAAAAACCTCTGGAAATTCGTTAACTGTTGGGATATCATTTAATCTCACTTCCGGTACTCGAATGTTTATCACGTTAGCTAGGGAAGCTTTACACCCTTTTGACATCATTTTCCTTGCAGTCATGGTTGATATCACATTGGATGGTGATTTCTCTTTTTCGCCAATCACTATTATTTCGGAGTCTTCCGTATTTTTCAAAAATAATCGCTTCTTGCGACAATCAACCCATCCATGATGTGGAGACAACCAATCCATACCCAAAATGATTTCAAACTCATCGAAGGGCAACTCCATCAAGTTTGCTGGTAACACAACCCCTTCAATCTTTATTGGGCATTTTCTACATACTCCAGATACTCTCGTACTATGGCCCTGGGGTTTACCGCTATCATTAAACTAAAAATTGGTTCTAAAGGAATTCCTCTAGCTCTAATCAACATTGTACTAATATGAGAGTGTAGAACCAGGGTTAATCAAAACAAATACTGGTTCATCAAAAAGATGGAATGTACCTGTTACAATCTCCGAATCATCCCGATCTTTATTAGTCTTAATATTATAAATTCAGGCCACTCCCCGAGTCTCTTATCGCAAGTTTGACTCAGATTGACCGACAGATCTTCCTCTTCCTCTACTTCTACTATATGCTACTATTGATATCTCTGTTTGCACTAATCTATCTTCGGATCTCTATGGACAATTTCGGGCCTGGTGACCAGTTTCTCCACAATTAAAACAAGCACCAAAGAGCAATCTACACACTCCCCAGTGAAATTTGTCACATGTCTAACATGGATTAGTTATTTCTCCATATGCTTTAGCTGAGCTAGCGACAAAAGATTGTGATTGTTTAGTTTTCTGAGAAGCTGTAGCAGAACTATCTCTATCAGTATATCAGGAACCTGAGACCTTGTCTCTCTTAGCATGATGGGAATTTGAAGACATTCCAACTCTTTTTCCCATTTGCATAGTCTGCTCTACTGCTAAAGTCTCCTCTTGAGCTCTTTTAATAGCCTTAGATCGGTTTATAACTTCTTGCATTCTAGGCAAGTTTAGAGCCAACATTATCTCTTTTAACTTTGGCCTCAAACCCTCTATGAACCAATCATGTCAGGCTTTATCATTGGGAACTACCTCAGTAGCATAACGACTAAACTTGTTGTATTCAGCCTCATACTCATACACCACTCGATCGCTTTGTTTCAAATTAAGAAACTTCAACAGCATTGACTGCATAAATTGCTCCCCAATGTACTTGTTCTTAAACTCATCTTGAAAGAATTGTCATGTCACTTGCTCAGGTGATGCATACATTGTAGTATTTGACCACCACACTCGAGCTAATCCTCGAAGTAAAGATACAACTCCACCCAGTTTATCAGAATCTGAGCATTGAAGACTTTCTAACATCACCATAACATTATTTAGCCATAAATCAGCATCCATTGGACCTTCATCCTCTTCCCCCCGGAACTCATTAGCTCCCAAACTTCTCAACTCTTTTGAGATTAACATCTGCGGTGCTGGAGGAGCAGGGGGAGGTGGACGAGGTTGGAAACGAGTCAAAATGGCATCAAGAGCTTGCATAAAGGCTCCAAACTCTGGCACAGGCATACGCTGATGTGCTGGTGCGCTAGCGTTTTCATATGGGACCGGATGCTCACTATTAGCTTCATAGCTTTCGCTACTCGACCATTCTCTAATTTCTTGTCTAGTTGCTCTTCTTGAATTTGTAGAATCTGACATCTTATATAACATACATAAGGATAATACTTAATTTAGTAAGGAGTGACATCAATCATGTTCTAACTATACCCTATCAGTAACCTTGACATCATAGTGGCATGTAAACCCTTTTTACATTAAAATTCATCTGATTTCTGCCAAGAATCGACTAAACCTGTAGCTATGATACCAATAATTGTAACACCCATTTCCCGTATACGTTTCCGTACACGAGACACAGATGTCACATTATTTTTAAAGCATTTCCTCTTTTGAAAACTAGTAAAATTTTGTTTCGTTTCATAAAATATTTTAATTTAATAATAATAAAACGCTCATTATACTTTAGTATGTAAACAAAAATTTAATGTTCAAACATTTTATCTTTTTACGTCATTATAAATCAAATACTTTTCAGAGCATTATCATAATTCTATTACATGTCGTCTAATAATATCAAAAATAGACATAGTTGTCGTACAGTTACTGATGAGGCGACTCTTGATTTGCGATGTCATATGCACTCCTTACTCTGCTTGCTAAAACCTACTCGTGAAATAAACACACATTAAGTATTTACTTAGTGAGGCAATAACACTATTAAGGTGAAATCAATGCATCTGTATATCATAATTGTCAAATTCAAATTTATTGTTTTCAAATCATTATAAGTCCTTTGAGGTGCACACGTTGTGTCGATATGGTCGTTCATAAACATATTATGAATTCTGTGGGTTGCACACTTATTACCGATACGGTCGTTCATAAACATATTATGAATTATGTGGGTTACATACTTAGTTTCGATATGGTCGTTCATAAACATATTATGAATTCTGTGGGTTGCACACTTAGTACCAATAGTACACATAGTACTGATATAACAATGCAACATATACATTTAACCACATGCAACTATAACTCTTAATGTACATAATAAATCCATTCACCTGGTACGCCTGGTTAATATGCTTTAAGGATGTCCAGCTATTCGGCAATCTTATCTTTACCTTTTTTCTTGCTTGACTCGGGAGCTTAGTTACGATCCACATAAGCATATAATAAGTACACATACCATACCAATGTTAGTATACTCTCTAACATTTATACCTTTAATAATACTTAAAAGTACTATTATATTCAATTTCTATCAAAAGTCGTCCTATCTTAATTTTTCAGACTCAATAGTATCGATACCCCTACCATGGTACGATACATCTATACTATGGTATTGATACTCCCTTCAGTATCGATACCATTTCTACATTCTGGAATCCATGGTATTGATACCTTCCTCTTAGTATCGATACCCACATCAGTATTGATACTAATTGCATCAGTATCGATATTGTTCATTGTATTTCTTCAAATTTAAACCTATAGTATCGATATTGTTCTTCCAGTACCGATACCCTTACCCATATTTTCCATTTTTCAGCTTGATTTTTACCCAAATTTCATCAAATTCCCTTACTTTTACCTCCAATAATACTATTAAGCTCTTTTTTACTTATCCCAACTAACTTTCCTTCATTTAGCTCCTTATAACATCTAAAATCTCCAAAGAACATCTCAAACAAAGAATCATACTACTTTTTCTAACATGTTTTTAATCACATCCAAGGCTTCTAATCTCTTATCTACTTCTTTGACAAGTCAATTATGCTTGTAAACATCAATAAAGACTCATATTTCAACAAATCACTCAAAAACTCATTTTCTTCAATCTCCAATAAGTCATCCATTTATTAGTTTTAATCCTCTTTAAGCGTTCCTTAAGCTTCCACCACACTTAAGATTTCAAGAACAAACCAAAAACGAAAGGAAAAACTAGCTAAATGAAGTTTTACCTTTAGCTATGGAGGAGAGCACGAGCAACGGGGGAAGAAGAAGAGAACTTAGCTTGTTTTTCCCCTTCTTCCTTTACTTTAAATACCCTATTAAAAATAAATTTTAAATCCATTTTCCTCTAAAGGACCAAAACACCCTTACATTCTTCTATTCTTACTATTTGGTCTTAATCAAAAATTTTAAATCATTTCTTATACTTTATCATTTACTCAATTTAATCCTCCAAATTTTAAATCATTTCATTATGATCACCATTCTGATACTTGGGGTATTACACAAAAGCCCATCTCAATTATTCGATTCAATAACTGGTTAAAATCAATCTGGATTAATATTAGACCCAACATTTCTAGGTTTGGTCCCCCATGTTCTTTAAATTACATAATTTAACACTTTAGGTTATGAAAGCCTTAATTAACTCACCTAGTATAATTAGGTATAATAAAAAGTTGTTTGCCTGCATTTGGGTTTAAAATAACAAGGCAATGCTGATTTACCAAGGAGTTAATGGTGTATCCTCCACATTATGCTCAAGGGGTGACCGCTGATAATTCCCGAATTAGATTGACATCATTTTCAAAACTCTTTCATTATTGGCTTTAATAAACGAGCACCCTATTCAACTTTGCATCCAAAGTGATTTCTAAATTAAATAAAACATCGAACTCAAAATTTTTGATTTTAAATATATGGTAATTGACTATGTACCAATTTTTAGGTGCTTTGGGGGTGTTAATCCTTCCTCATGCGTAATTGACTCTCGAACCTATTTTTTTGTTTTCGTAGACCCAAACTTGATATTTTGATAAAAATAAAATGTTTTATTAATATTACCCGATTTTTATGGTGTTCCAATCGCACCCTAAAATGATTGGTGGTGACTCCCAACATTTCCTACCATTTCAAAACCTTTTCAAAGAAATCCCCTAAGTCGAACTAGTTTTTCTCCCCACCCGAGCGAAAAACGGTGTCGACAAGGTAATGACAACATGCATGCATATATATATATATATACGTATGTGCATACATACACACATATATACAAAACGATATATTTAGGAAGAAAAATAGAAAAAACCTCTTAAATGGATGCCATCGCCTCAACAACCTTCTTTGTGAATTGTTTTCCCCCTCCAGATGTTCCAATCAAGACCGTTGGTTTGATTGCCTTGTTAATCAAGACAAAGGTGCGAAGGAATATACGTGTATGTATACGTGTATGTGTACGTGTACGTGTACGTGTACGTGTACGTGTACGTGTATGTATATGAAACGGTTTTCGAATTGTGAAAAAATCGAGACAAGATGCTCCCCTTGACAGCGTCTACGAGTTTCGTGGCAGGTTCATGCTGATGTGCCCAAGGTTTCTGGAAGTGTTGAAGCGACTGTTTACGAGACTCAACAATCAACCCCTGCCGCACAACTCGAACTCATCATTGGTGAGAAAGGAATGGCATAAACAAGCCAATACAGGAAAGATCTAAGAATCTTATATACATGATGTTCGGATGAGATTCACAGTACCTTTGAGTCTACAAGCCAAATCTTCTTGTGATTCTCTTCGATCGGATTTCTTGTCTGTCAAGAAACAGTAAAAGATGAGCCATAAACCCAAGGGAGCGAATTCTTATCATAAGAAAAGACGGTCACTTCTTACCTGCTTCGACTTCTGAGGACTAATAGCTCTGCTACACCAGTTCCAGCCTATTTGCAGATTAAAGACGGACAAAGGTCGAGTGATATAAAGAGAAACACTGGGAAGAATCGATGAAACGGAATTTTGTTAATTGAACCTTACCTCTCCAGCACCGAGGAACAAGAACATATGGTCAGCGAGAGTTCCACCGAGTAACTTCAGGGCCGCATAACCCCAGACAGCACCACAGAGGCGATACCCTGCAATACGAAACCGAAATAAAGATACCAACATCAAGGGAGAAAAAGAAGAGCATCTAGTTAACAGTACGTTACCTGTATGTCGTCTTTCAAAACAAGATTACTAGAACTATATCTTGCCAACAGCTCAAGTGCATTGTGGTTTGCAAAATCTTCAAACTGAAAACAGTATTTCGGGTATGTAAAACTCCGAAAAAAACAGCTAAACAAATGTAAGCCAATTGTTACCTGTATTAGTACTTTCTCTCCGTAATTCTGCTTAACTGCAGACATGAACTCATGAAAAAGCTCAGCATATTCCTACACCATGGATACCGATGTAACACCGTAAGTATTTTTATATATGACTAGATGTTAAGCATATAGAAGAAAATAAGAACCATTAAACCTGTCCAGTTTCCCTCCATTGTCTGAGGCCGATGTAAAACTCATCGTTTAACAACTTCTCGTTGTTCATCCCAACATCGATAGTAACAGGCAAGCACTGCAGATATTAAACAAACCAACATACATCGGTTGTGTACTAAAAAAACAGAAAATCGATCACGAAACTAGGTGGCTTAAGCAATGCTTACAGCAGATGGGCGGACTCCTCCTAGAGCTGTGTATAGACAGTTTTCCCACAGGTATTCCCATCCCCTGATACAATCATAATATCGAAATTCAAATAAGTCGATTTGGTCACGGTTCTAGCTCACATGTCCTATTACCTGACAACCAAGATCTCCGAGCCCCAAAATTCTCTCGCCATTAGTGACGAAGATGACTTGTACACGTCTCTCCGGACAGTTTTCCAATACTTCAAGAATCTTTCCCCTGATAGATTTGTGATACTTTGTTGCTGTTATGCAATTGCAACATACATACAAAGGACATGAACAACTGTCGGAGTGTAAACACATACTTATCTTTCAAACTGATGTAAAGACCCTGAGGGCGCCAGGAAATGCTCCCTTACTTTTGGCAAGCCTCGCCAACTGTCGGAGTGTAAACAACCAAGAGAAGCTCCTCCACATTGTCGATGAGAAGCTTGTAGAAAAGCCGTTCATTCCTCTCCTGTAAAATGCAAATTCAACGATCAATAAGGTATATACCTGAAGATCCATCATGGCCACGTACCGTTGCAAAGGAACTTTGTACTGCCGAAGGATATGCATCAGCCTCTTCTGCTGAAGCTCCTGACCGAGGATGGCTGGCGGCAGGAGGCCGCGGAGGCAGTGAGCAGCTCGCTCTTTCTTCGTTGAAAGCAACTGGTCTCTCACCAATGCATATCCACTACAACATTAGAAAATACAAAGAAAATATTTAAACTATATAAAAATTTAAAATTTTCTCGAGAACGCCGACCCCTAAACCCTGCAAAGATCTAACTTGAGTAGGAAGATTACCTAGATTTTAAATCATGTATGAACATTCAGATTTCTTTAGATCTATAATGTATGAACATTAAACATCAATTATTACCAGAAGTTGAGAATTTAACCACGATCAGTGGAAGCAAAAACGTATATGAACCTCACCTAGCAACAGAGAGAGTGACAGGCTGATCCACCGTGGCACAATCTTCAACACCACCACCAGATTTGTTATCCACTAAATCACCACCGTTCATTATTGTTCTCAGCAATAACCAAACAACCAAGTTTTTCTTTTTCAGAAAACTTGAAAGAAGAAACGCAGCAAAGGAACAAGCTTTTTGCCTCTGTTTTCAGAAACAAAAACCAATCCCTTTTTATGGGTGAAATAAAAAGGCAGTGGCTGATTGCCACAAGAAGATTCTTCGGACAATTATAGTTGGAATTTTGTAATTAATATAAATTTGGTGAGAAAAGAAAAAGATTTTTTGGAGGTCATAAATCAAACGTGTAGTGTGGAAATAATAATGAGAATTGATTAATGAAAATCATGTTTCATGGTACCAACAACTATTTAAACGAAAGCATCCTGATAGTAGGCATGAGGAGAAAGTGGAAAACACTTGCCGATTGGCGATTGCTGCATTTTTATATCTAATTTTTTAATTCCAATATTCTGATTATGAAATGAATAATAATTTTACAAAGTTTTAGATTAATTTTATTATTAATTCATGTATAATATAAAATTATATATTTTTAACTCAAATTCTTGGTTGAACTAGAGTAACTTATGCGGTTTGATCCAAGTGTTTGGTAATATGATTTTTTGCAAGTAATATAGATTACATAGAATCAGGGTTTTTTTTTTTTCAAATAGGGCAGCCCAAAAAAATGTAAAATAGGGTACATACTTTTATTTTGAAATTTACGATATTTTTTACAATATGTGACGAATTCTAATAATAAAATATTTTTTTATTAGAACTTTTTATCTTGACGTGATAAATTTTAATAAAATAATTATATTTTATTAAAATTCATCACTTCGAGGTGACGAATTTAAATAAAAATATTTTTTATTGAAACTCATCACTCCGACGTGATGAGTTTCAACTTCACTGCAGCATTTATCGTATTCTCCAAAATAAAAAATCGGGTGTCCTAATGGGCTAAATAAAAAGACTCGGACGCCCTAATCGGCCAAAAACACTGAGAATCAGGCATGGTTTTGTTTAATACTATGGATAGAATCAATCTAATTTATGTAGATAGTATTTTTTAAATTAATTTGAATAAAAATGATTAACTAATAACTATTTTATATATCTGGCAAATTTGACCTGAACCTGATTATCCGAAACAATTTATCCGAATCGAGACCCGAATATTATCACCCAAATTTGACCCAAAACTCAAAAAAAACAAATTGAACCGAAACTGACCTGAAATTTAGCTAAACCGAAAGTAACACAAACCGAAATCGATCTGAATTTAACAAAAGAAAGCAACTCGAACTGAAAGTAACCAAACCGAAAATGACCTGAACCGAAATTAACCCAAACCTGATCTTTTTTACAAAAATATATCAATAATTATATACTTGATTTGACTTATACCCAACTTAACCTAAATTAACTTGAAAATCTAAAATTGACCCAAATCGAAAATAATTGACTGGATATTGACATGACCCGAAACCGAAAATCAATCGATCTGATTTGACCTGACCTGAAATCAACCAATCCGATATGACCAGACCTAATACCCGAACCGACCCGACTTACAATAGACTTGAATAAAACCAAAACCCAAAACAATCCAAATTTAACCCAAATTAAGTCTAAACTGAAATAACTCAAACCAAAATGACTCGAACAAAACTTGATATGAATGACTCGTTTGTCAACTCTACTATTTGTATTATGATTGTATAATGCTTCTTTTTCCCCATTTCTATTTCATGTTGAATAAAAATCTATTTGTTAATAACTAATTATTAATTAATTTGTATAATGCTGTTGTAAACAACCCCCGTTCCAAATACAATGGAACATCACCATCATCATCATTGTTGGCTCTGATACACTTTGTAGGAAATATTATCCACTTTTTTTAAAAGAAATATACATAAAATGTATAAAGTCCTGGTTTTTTATAAATTATTATTAATTTAAAAATACAAATTAACTATTTAGCTCGGTGGGTGAATTTTATACTACCTCCGTCTAATAAAACTATCGCTTATTAACTATTTTTTCGTCAAATTTTTTTAACTTACTCTTTATTATTTAAAATTTATTATTAATAAAAATATATAAAAATATTATTTTAAAAATTTTCAATCAAACAGTTTTAAAATGTGTATTTTATAAAATTTAATTTTTTAAGATGTTTAAAATAATTTTGACCAAAGTTTAAAAAATGTAACTTTTCAAAAGTTAAAAAGATACAATTTTAGTGGGACAGTTATCTCAAGTTAGCATTTACTTCTCTTATTTAGAACTAATGGCTGGATAAATGAGACCTTGACATCACGTGCAAATCAAAGTGAACATCAAATCATTCACATAGATTATTATAAAAAGAAAGATTAGAGCCAGAGAATTTGAATTCGAACAACATTATCTATCCTAGTTCGAGTAACATTGTCTACCCTCATTCGAGCAGAGCATTGTTTGTCCTCGTTCGAGTAACATAGCAACATCGCCTGTCCTCGTTCGAGCAGGCAGCATTGCAACATTGCCTACCCTCAGCTCAAGCAATACTGTCTGTCCCAATTCGAGCAGGGCAGCAGGCATTGTCTGTCTCCCGAGCATTGCCTGCACTCGTTCGAGCAGAGCATTGTCTGTGTTTCATTGTTATTTTTTGTCTCCAGATTACCCAGGGAATGGAGGCAATGTTCCCGTAACACCATTGTTCTTTAGTGCCATTAAGATCTCTGGAATTCAACCCCCGGCTGGATCCATTGTCAAATACCATTAAGTCGGAATCTATCAATTCTTAAGTTCAGCCGGTCAATTACAAATCCACAAAGCGATCTGACCAATTACAAATACCGGCATTACACATATCCCCGCCTCCAGAAAAACTACCAACAGAATCACCGCAATCACCGATCAACGATCTCAATATTTCTTCAGTTTTGGAAAAGCAAAGACATCACTGGTATGATTCAACAATTCTCGAATTAATTTTGCGCTGAGGTTGCTCTGCAAGAACAAACATTGCAAATCTCGATGGGGAGGAAGACGATAAAAGAAAGTGGTTAATGCATAAACAAGTCACTTTAGTAACACATGTTAGCTGTTTACTTCAGATTTCTTTGTCCAGAACAAGAGGACAACCAATGTAACATAGTAGAGACAGTGATGAGTGACCTGACCTCTAACTCTTTACTTTTGATTTAAGTACCCATGTTCAACACATATCTAAACACGAGTCCTCCAAATACCCGATTCAAGTATATACCTACATCCGACACTTACCAAAGTCCAAGTAACAAGGTCACTACAGATCATCACGAACACCCCACTATATCAGAGGTTCGCAAACTAAGAAAGCAAGTAAACACAATCATAGTTAGCACGCCATGGTGCTTATTTATATGACAAGTCCCTGAACTAGAAAGTAAACTCTACAACTCCACACCCCATGCGGAGATTTTCAAACTGATATTCTAGATTATTAAAGCATGCTACAAAAGGTGCTTAGTTATCTTATGCCAAAAATAATTATATGCACCGGGGTAAAACCCGTTGTAGCACAGCACATGTCTGAAGGGGTGGATGCTTTTATTTTTTACATCAGTCACAATTATATAAAGGTAATCTCAGATATGAAATGCTGAAAAAGCCATGATATGCTTACCACTTCAGAGGCAAGAAAAACAGAAGTTGATTCTTTATAAGACTGATGAACTTGAAGTCGTACCTGAAAAATACATGGCAAAATATTGAAAATGAATTGAATGGTCAATATATGCACGGGATTTGCAGCAGCAAAGAATGATATTAGGCACACTACTATAATCACATTAACCAAGGAAAGTTACTTACCAAATCAAATATCGGTTGGTCTCCTCACAGTTCTTTCGCAGAAACTTTTAGGCACATATAAAAGGGCCTGAATGGCCTTTCTTTTGCGATTTTGACCTCCATTACTGAAACAAAACCATCTCATAGGATCACATGTTGGGAGCCTTGATAGATAATCACCACAAAGCACCATTTCGAAGACCAAACTCCAAAGTAGAGCTTTAAGATATATAAATGACCAATTATAAGGTACGATTGCAAATGGCATTATCAGACTACATCAGTAAATATACAAATAGACACAATGGCATTCAAAAGCTAGCACGGCACCCCTAAAAATGGAACGTTGAAATATCACAACTCAAATATTTGAATGCTTAAATAGATATATCAATTTTTA
The DNA here is from genome assembly GCF_006381635.1 of Hibiscus syriacus. Lineage (NCBI taxonomy): Eukaryota > Viridiplantae > Streptophyta > Magnoliopsida > Malvales > Malvaceae > Hibiscus > Hibiscus syriacus. The sequence goes on along the minus strand of NW_024063538.1, from coordinate 7,905,704 downwards.
GCATGCACCAGGTCAAAACAAAATAAAGTGAACTCTCTGCTCTGGAAGAATAATGGGAAGAAAACATCTAGCCAACCAAATTCGAAAAATTGTGTTTTGGCAAAAGGAAGAGATGGTTGTGCTTGCATTACTAACAACCATCTACAAGATATTTGGATGGAAAACGGAAATGGGAATACTAACATCAACTATAGCCCAAAATCAATAATACTGTTGCTGAAAAATATACAAAATAAGTAAAATTCTCTTTAGGGTCAAATCAGACATCCCAGAAGTGAATGGGTGGAAGATCATTATGATCTTCTCCAGAAACAAAGCTAGACGTAGTACACAGATTGAATGACTGAAAGCAACTAGGGTCCAGCATATAAACATGAATGCATGCTCCTCACACACTGACAATTAAACTTAACCTGAGCACTTGCCTTCAACCAAGAAATTACAACTTCAAAACTATACAAGGTAAGAACATCCTCATCTGAATAGAGAGTATATAAGAATTTAACTTAAATATTTTCGACTTGATTGGATGACAGTGCACAGGTGTTCAATTAGATGCTACATAATGCTGACAATAAAGTAGAAATTTGCATACATCAACTCCCTAAACCTGTGATCAGTCAATCTGGCTAAAGAGCTTAGTTCCTTAAAAATGAAGCAGTAGAATCGTCCCTCGCCGTACAAGTGCAAGATCAACCAAAATGAGTGGCATCTGAACAAAACTTTGGCAGTTCATGAAACAGTTCGACCATAACAGACTGATGCGATATAGATATTCTTTGCCCATTTATCCTGAAGAAGAAAGCCATAAGTTAGCATTTACACTTTCAGGAAAAAGGATGAAATAGGCTACTGATAAAGTTGAAGTAAATACCTTTACATGAGTGCTTGGAAAAGCAGAAGTTCTAAGGGTCTCCTGAGTTTCATCTGCAGGTTTTCTTCTTGGAACAATAAGAACAAAAGCCGCTTGATCCCAAGTCGCAGCAGTTGAAGTGATGTGATAGCCACTATCCCACCTCCGATGAATACCTTCACTAGGATATAGAAAATCTAATTCTACAACCTGAAACTGAACAAGAACAAGATACAGCAAGGCTGCAAGCTTTTCATTTAACACAAAAAATCGAATGGCATTGAACAGATATTCTAAAAATTCAATAAACCTGGTCAAAAAATGGAGCACCGCGTGACTTAACAATTGCCCATCTGCTTCCAGCAGTGGCCATGGAAGTCATATAAAAACCCTCCCTCCACTTTTTGTTGATCCATTTGAAAGGAAATGAATCACTAACTTTGTAGGATTGCTGCAAATACTGGGTCCCTACATTCAATAAATCAATAGAAATAAGATAGATGTATATAAAAAAATAGAAACTTCCCAAGGGAAAGCTAAACTAACCTTTAGACATTACAACTAAAGAACTCCCGTTATTTGCTCCTGCGATTGCACTGATGTAGTAATTCTTCTCCCATTGCTCCACAATCCACTCCTTCAGAGAGTAATAAAATTGGTAGATGAACATTTGTGCTAAACCAATAGGAGCTATTTACAACTGTGTCTGACATATATTACTAAGAGCAAACATCAAAATAGCATACAAATGATATGTAATAATATAGCAGAATTGCAATAGATAAGTCTCAGAATCAAAAGAGCATAATCAACCTTATGAAGGAAGAATGGAGAGAGTTCATAAACTTGAGCAGTGAAGCCAGTGCCAGCATCCATAATAAGAGCCCACAGGTTAGAACAAGAAGCCACACAGCTGATAAATAACCCGTCTTCATTTCCTTTCTCAATATGCTGGGGAAGCCTCACATCTGCTACATTATAGTGATATCTATAACCGGATATAGAAATTATTAACACCCGTTCTTATTAATAACTGGAAAAGCTTGATGATGATTCTTACATACCTTTGCTTCATAGGCCTACGAGTATTATACACACTAATCCACTGAGTTGCAGGCATACCCATTCGGACCTTTTTCTTCGGCTGTTCATCCTCTTCCTCCTCCAATGTTAATCGTCCCCTCTTTTGTCCTACTTGATATATAAGCTTCAAGAAAAATATATTCATGTTCAATAAATTCCAACAATTTAGATATATTTCTTTTCAATGACAAATTAATCAAATAACGCAGACGCAAGGAGTACCTTCTGAGCACCATCAATATTTATTGGCCAAATATCAGGATTTGGATCAACAATCCCATCAAAAAGATAGATATATTTTGCATAATTTGGTTCCTCGTCAAACTTCAAATTCACAACATACTCAACAAACTGTCTGAAGGGTGCAGGGCAAAAGCAACACAAAGTTTTTTGGAGAAGTGGCCATCTTTTTCTTACAAACAAGAAAGCCTTTATTTTCACCCTAAAATAACGACTTGAATCAGAAAGTAAGAGACAATAAATATCTACAAGCAGAAAGTTACATTACAAAAATGCAAACCTGATATCCTTGCCATGGTAACCGACCACGGAGGAGAAATATGAGCGTGTAAGCCAGAGATTCTAGGTCGTCTCTCCGACAACCAGTTCTACCAAGATGAGAATGCACACTAGCATACCGTACAGTTCCCCTGTGGGTATTGGGTAAAGAAATAATCAATAGCAGTTGACCATAACCTCAAAAAAAGAAAAAGAAAATGAAGTTCAAAGCTTAGGATAAGTTAGCAAAGAAAATTATACACACAAAAGGAGAAGATAAGCATGCAAAGGTAACGGATAACAATTTTATCAACTTTACCTGAAAACATCAGGACGTTGGTCATAATCCACATGTTGACCAGTTGAACTATCTAGCCATTTGGTAGCTGTTAAGTCAAAAGGGAAACGTAACAGTCAAAAATACTTCGATCTGAATAGAAATAGATCTAAAAATAAAGTTTATGCAGCTTACTTAATCCAAGGTCAACAAGAAAAAGTTTCTTCTCATCTGGAGTTCCAGGAGAACCAAGCAAGAAATTTTCAGGTTTCACATCCCCATGCACATATCTAAAAGGTATAGAAGCAACAGGATTATAGCACCAAATGTGTTTATTTCACACAAAAAAAAAGAATAAATAAATATACAGCGTGAAGATATATAATAATTGCTACCCAAAACTAATGACAGAGACCTCGATTCAGAGGACTGATTATCAACATTTATCAATTCAAGCATATAAACTCTCTTAACAGAAATCTTCTTGCCATATCTTAAACCAAAACAAGAAAGTCATAAGCAAAGTATAAAAATGCATCACCCTTTGGAGTGAATCTTCTCTAAGATTGATATTGCTTCAATGGCAATACATGCTACCATTTCGATAGACATCCTGGAATTGAAAAGATAAGGTACCGTTAGATAGTTTCACCGTGAATAAATAAAGCAAAATCTACCATGTAACTTCACAAGTAACACACGTGTGTGAGCTGTTGTTCCAAACATCCCATAAGCTAGGTCCAAGCCTATCCATCACCTGCAAAAAAACATTGCAACACCTCAAGATAATACTTGGAAACCTGAAACACACACACATATGTATGTATATCGAACTTAAGAGACTGCATGAAAGCAAACACATACCATAACATAGTAGTCACCTTGCTGACCCTTGTAATGAACTCGAGGAACACCATGGCTACCACTAAGGGCACTGCACAATAAGAAAAAACATTGGTTAAATCACAAATGACATACATGATACAACCCCGATTAATGAGGCTATGATAAAAATAAAACAACCATTAAAAATTGAGATGTTAGGAATCTCACTTGTAAACTTGCCACTCATATGGTGGCCCATAATTACATCCTTTGCTGCTTCTATGCTCAAATTTTAAAGCCACCTAAAATTCAAACATAAAAGTTCAGCACATTTGAGATATGAACTACTCAGTAAGGAATGGAATCTTCTATAGCATTATCAGGCACCTCTAGAGCACCAGGACCAGAAGCGCTAATTCGTCTACCAACATAAACTTGTCCAAATCCTCCTTTCCCCAGTTTCTTTTCAACTCTATACATCGGGGAACCACCTACAGAAACCTGTTGCATCGAAGACAGAGAATAAAAATCTATTCTTAAGACTAATATGACTTCCTAAACTGAAGTTTTCCTTTCTCATCAAAGAATAAAAATTTAAAAATATTAACAAAACAACATTTAAAGACAAGAAAATAGGGGGGGGGGAACCTTTTCAGGAAGCGGAGCTGTGTTTCCTTCATCTTCAGCGCCCTGGCCGTTATCACCGCTACGGACGCCACTATCGAACTCGTTCATCTTCTTTTCGGCAACCTGCCCTGTCAAAACCCTAAGCTCTTCAATATACTCGTCCTCCTATCTTCCCAACGGCGTTGTTTCAAAACCAACACCGCCCACAATATTATTGTATCCTTTACCGTTGATGTTGTTATAAACGGCAGCGACAATCGCTTCCTCCCGTTTCCCCTTCTGTACGGTTCTCCTCCGGTGAACAATATCAATCGGGTTAGGGTTAATGGATGTCCGATTTCTTCGAGAGCGGCGACGCAGCTGAGGCATCGTACGGATTACATAGGTCCATGACAGAAGGCAGCTTGGTGACGATTATTTATGAAGGTTCTAGAATCGTCGGATATATAATATATATCTTTGTTATAAATGTGTTTGGTGGGGGGGGAGAATGTTATTTATATTTCCTCTTTGGTTGATCAGAAATGTTATTTTAAGTAGATTTTTTAAATATATTATCGTAAATGTTATTATTTTTCTTTCTTTACGTATTGTTAGATTATCGATATTTTGGATTAAAATATTTTTAATTTTTTTTTAATATATTTATTCTGTCATTGAATAATAAAAATTATACAAAGGTTAAATTACAAATTTATCCTTAAACTATTTTAGATTTACAAAAAAAAAATCTATAATTAAAATTTTATATGAATTTTAAGGGTTAAAATAAAATTTTACCCTTAGATTAAATCTTTTTATTTTTTTCAATTTTGTAAAAAATATATATAAATTTTAAGAATTTAAATTTTTTAAAGAAAATATATAAATATTTTCTAACTTGTTAAAAATATATATATATAATAAGGATAATTTGGTCAAATATACATTCCAATAATTTTTTATTCCTTTAACCAAAAACGATAATCTTACATTCCTGCTAAACCAACCAAACACAAAATACAACATACTCAGTAATCCTATTCACCGGTAATCTTACATTCCCACCGGTAATCTTACATTTCGTGAACCAAACGCACCCTAAGTGTCTTAAAAGAAGAACCGAAAAAATAAAAATTTTCTTATTACAAAGATGTGTGAGTTTAGGATTTGAGGAGTGAATGATTTTGGGGATCCGAAAAGATCAACGAAATCTCCTCTCTCTCTCTCTCTCTCTCTCTCTGTTGTGTAAGCGAGAGAGATGTGATGTGAAAGACGTCTATCGATTATAATTTTTCCATCGGTATAATTTATATTTAGGATAAACTATAAATTTAGTATCTAAACAATTAATTTTGATTCGTTTTAGTATTTAACTTTCAATTATTTTCAAAACTATACATAATATTTAGTTTTCATTTCATTTTAGTATTCGCCATTAAAAATTTAAAGCATTTAATACTTAAACTATCGTTTTTGATTCGTTTCCATTTTAATACCTAAATTTTCAATTTTTTGAAACTTAATGTTAGATTTTGAACAGAATACTAAAATGAAACAAAAACTAAAATTTTTAATGGCAAGATATTAAAATGAACAAAAACTAAACTTAAGGTATAGCTTTGAAAATTTAGGTACTAAAACAAATCAAAGCTGATAGTTTAGATATTAAACATTTAATTTACCCTTAAAATATTAAAATTTATCGTTAATATTAGTTTTTATTATTTTTCAAATATTTTGATCATTATAATTTTAATTTTTTATAAAAATTATTAATTGATTAATAATTAATTTTTTGTTATCGGGATATATTTAATAATTAACTTTAATTAATTTATGTTATACTATTTTAAATAATATATTTATAAAAATGTATACTTATAATATTCTATAATTTATATAACTAATAGATTATAAAAAAAATAAATATATTATTTTTTATAATTTTTTTATAACATATTATAATTTATATTATAGTTATCATAATTTTAAATATATATATAATTAAATTATATAATATTTTAGTTTAAATATAATTTTTTAAATAATGTAATAATTTTTAGCTTATTATAGTGATAAGGTATTAAAGTCTTCTTTCTAGGAGATTCTTATTTAAATTTTCTTCAAAGTAGGAGTTAAAATAATTTATTTTATCAACTATTAATTGCATATTTTGATATTATGTTTTTATCTTTTCTTTTTATATTACCATTAATATTCGATTAATTAGTCTAAAATTCAAAAGCTCTTTATAGAATAACTTTCCAAACTCAATTTTCTTCATGTATAATATTAAGATTCGAATCATTAACATTATATAAAGAATTTGGTGTTTCATCATACTAAACTAATTGATAATTGTTTAAAATGGTAATGTCTCATTTTGACATTTTGGTAATCATTAACTCTTTTGTCTCTATTCTTTTTTAAAGTATTTTAGCCCAGTATCTCATTTTAAGGTAAAACGATTCCTAGCGTCTAACTGAATAGTCATTTTGACCATTATTTTTTTATTCTGAAGCATTTTAGGCCCCTAACATTTCATTTTCGGGTAAAAATCTCAATTTTGGAGCATTGACTGTTTGTTAACCAATAGTTATGGAAGGACCTTTTTGTCTCAAAATGAAATGTTGGGGACTAAATTACTCCAAAAAAGAATAGAGGCCAAAATAACTATTTTGATAAATATTGAGGACTAATTTTGATATTGTGCATAGTAATAACATACAAATTCATATGACAATGATGACTCATTGACAAACTGATATTATTATAGCTCAATCCCGACATATCTTCAATGATTATGAGCATTTATCAATATATAGTCTAAGGATCCAAAATAAGAATAAATCAACGATATAATCAAATAAACATCATTTGGATTTCGATAAGTGACGTTAAATTTAATATGAGAAAAAAAAGAAACTACATAATACAAGAGCATACAAAGAATGTGTTAAAAAATGTTTCAAGTCATCACTTTTGACATATAAAAATTGTCAAGTCAGCGACGAACATTGACAATTAGTCAAATAATTGTTTCCATCTAATCACATGACATCTTGCCTTGAAATTAAACGTTGAGGGTTAAAGTACTCTAAGAAAATATAAATAAAAGTAATTATTCAATAAACGTTAGTGACATTTTTTGCCTTTTTGTCTTTCAATTTAATATTAAAAGTTGTACACATTAAAAAGAAAATATATTAAAAAACATATTAAATAAACAATTCAATAAATTTATATCATAATATTTTATTATTCAATATGTTGAACATATTTTGATATAACAAATTTAAGGGCAAAATGTTTTTGGACTAAATTGAATTTATTCAAAGTTTTCAAAAATAATTATAAGTCCATAAAACTTGAATTTGAACACAATGATTTTTAGGACAAACATTACCAATATTGTCCTAACAATATCGATACCACATGAACAATATCGATATTGTTCTTGTAGTATCTATACCCAAAGTAAGGAAAGTATTAATACTCTCTTGACAGTGCCGATACTACCCTTTGGTTTTAAATGTGTTCAGATTCCAATAGCCAAAATTGTTATCGATACTCTAAGGACTATACTACTTTGTATAGTAGTATCGATATCGTAAACCCCAATATCGATACTCTCTGTCCAACTTTCATATAACGACTAATTTTTATTAGAGCAGTATCGATACTCATAGCCTTGTACCGATACTCTTTGGTCTGGATAGTTTTATTTTGCAAAAAATCAATCCCCAATGGCTCCAAAACATCCTCAACGGCTAGAAACATCCACAAACACATTCCAACATATAAAAGCAAGTTGAGAACACTTGAAGAAGGTTACAACACATATCCAAGCAATCCACACTAAGAGAAAAGTTTTTTCATTCTTATTTTTCCTTTTCTCTTTTACATAAGTATTTTTGTAAGCTTAAATTGTAAACTCATACCTTTTAGAGATTTTCTTGTTTACATTTCTCTATCATTTTGTAAAAGGGGTTGTGGTTCTAGTTTAGCCATTGAAAACTAGGAAGTTGTAAAAGGTTACTCTTGAGCCTAGAAAAATAAAGAACAAATTAGTGAATTTGTTAGAAAATCCTTAGTGTGGAGCTAAGGTTGTGGATGTAGACTTAGTTGAAAATTCGAACCACCATAAATCGTTGTGCAAATTTCCTATCATTTATCTCCATACTCCCAAAATTTTTATTTGGCCAATTCACTCCCTTTTGGCACTTTTTCAGTTGATCAATTGAGCTTCCAAATTCCCAATAATTGGTATCAAAGCGGGTCACAAATTGACGATCTAACAACCTTTTGAAGAACCTTGAAGCTTTACATCAATTTTTCGAAGCAACTGAAAAGATGGTTTCTACTTCCGTCCAATACTACCTAGAGGATTCTCACTCCATCCATAGGTCACCCTACTTCAATGGAGCAAATTATTCTTATTATAAGAATAGGATGATATTTTTCATCCAATCCATCAACCTTGTGATTTGGGATGCCATTATCGATGGTTCTCTCGTGCCTCCAAGAAATCAAAAGGAGTGGACAAGCGAAGATATAAAGCTTGCCCAACTCAGTGCTAAGCCATACACATTCTCTTTTGTGCTCTTGGCCTAGATGAGTATAGTATAATATCTTTATAGTCTAATACAAATGAGATTTGGGACAAATTGGAGGTGACCCACGAAGGAACAAGACAAGTGAAGACGTCCAAGATTGATATTCTCACCCTCAACTATGAAAACTTCAAGATGAAGCCTGGTGAAGACATCAAGACAATTTCAAATCCGTTTACTATGATCATCAATGACTTGAAGAACTTTGGGAAGGTCTATCCCAATGAAAAGATGGAAATAAAGATTTTTACCTCATTGTCTACATATTGAGAAGGCAAAGCTAATGCCATTTAAGAAGCCAAGGACTTGGAGCTATGCACTCTCGATGAGCCCATTGGCTCATTACTCACTCCTGAAGTAAAGCTCCAAAGGAAGAAAAATGAAGAATAAGAGAAAAACAAGAAAAAGAGGGAGGTGACAATCGCCTTTTGATCCATCAATGAGAGCAATCAAGACTCAAGTGAGGAATATGAAGAAATGGCCAAGTTCTTCAAATGATTCATAAAATTCATGATTTCCAAAGGAAAAGAAGTGAAGCATGAATCTAGTAAGAAGAAAGGTCCCCTGATGTGTTTTGAATGCCAAAAGACAGGACATGCCAAGTATGAATGTCATCTCATAAGAGAAAGGGATCAAGCAAAAAGATGGCATTTGTGGTTATTTGGAGTGATGAAGGCAAGTTCGATGATGAAGTAGCCAATATATGCCTCATGGCCATTCAAGAAGATTCAATGGTAACTTCTAACTCTTGTGATTCAAATTCTTATTCATTTAAAGAGTTACAAGATGCCTATGATGAGTTGTATTTGGAATTTGAAACCATGAATTCCAAATATAAGAAATTAATTTCAAAATTCAAAATTGAAAATGATTTGATTTTGAAAGAAAAATTTGATTTTGAAAAACAAAATGAAAATTTTTGAAAAATGATTTTGAGCTTTCAAAAATCAAAATCAATGATTTAGAAAAAGAAAATTTTGATTTGAAAGTGAAGCTTGATAGCTTAACAAAAGAAAAATAATTAATTTCTCAAAACAATTCATCATGTTCAAAAATGGCAAAATGCTCACATTGTCATTTTCATGGTCACATGGAACATACTTGTCTTTTGAAGGAAGAAAAATGTTTTAAAATTAAACAAGTATGGGTTACTAAAGGAACAAGGGGCATTGAAACTAATGTTCAAGGATCCAAAGCAATTTGGATACCAAAATCCAAATAAATGTCTCTTACAGGTGTGTGGAAGCAATGGTGATGAAAGCGAAGAAATTCAAATGCTCTAGCCACACTTGGAAAAGAATGGGTAACCTCTAAACTTAATGATGTTAATTTTGCATAATTGGTTGCCTATTTGTTTTATGCATGATTGAGCCTTGAACTTAAATAATTATGTGTTGATTTTCATCTCATGTATGTTAAAATATATTATGATGAACAATTTTAAAGCTTTTAATGATTTTCCATAAGTCTTAGTTCATCATAATGATTTTTGGTCAAATATTTTTTAATGCTTTGTTTTTACAAACTTTGATTTTTGACCTTAAACTTAAATGATTATGAATGTGTTTTGCTACAAATGATATCTATCTAACAATTAATATCAATTTTCTCAAATGCATAATATTTTTTGGATAACTTTATGCATATGAACTTCAATATCTCGTGTTAATGTTGCATAAAGTAGTTTAGACTTGGATTTATTGAATTTCATGTGTTACTAACATGTTTGTTCATCTTTGTTGAAATTCAATAGTTTTTAAGTGTCAAATTTTTTCAAATTCAATTTTTTGGAATACTTTTGTTGATGGGGAGTTTTTGATTTTTCAAATGAATTTTAAGTTAAAACTACTTACTCTCCATTGTTATTTTTTAACCTTAAAGTTTGAATTATTTTTTATATAACAAAAAGGGGAAGAAGTATGGGTTTGAAAAATTCAATTTCAAGACTGAAAAAGAGGGAACTTTAATATTTTCTAAAATATTTCTCTTTTTCATTAAATGTTTTATTAAGGGGAAATTTTGTCAAAAACCATTTTTCAAAGGTTTTTTATATCAAAAAGGGGGAAATTGTTAAACCTATTTTGATATAACAAATTTAAGGGCAAAATAGTTTTGGACTAAATTGAATTTATTCAAAGTTTTAAAAATAATTCAAAGTCCGTAAAATTTGAGTTTGAATTCAAAATGATTTTCAGGACAAACATTACCGATATTGTGCTTACAATATTGATGTCACATGAACAATATCGATATTGTTCTTGTAGTATCGATACCAAAAGTAAGGAAAGTATTGATACTCTCTTGGCAGTACCGATATTGTCGTTTGGTTTTAAATGTGTGCAGATTCTAATAGCCAAAATTGGTATTAATACTCTAAGGACTATCGATACTACTTTGTATAGTAGTACGATACTCCCTGTCCAATGGTCATATAATGGCTAGTTTTTATTAATGCATTATCGATAATCGTAGACTGAGTACCGATACTCCTTAGTTTGGACAATTTTATTTTGCATAAAATTAATCCCTAACGGTTCCAAAATATCTCCAATGGCTAGAAACGTCCATAAACACATTCCAACATATAAAAACAAGTTGAGGACACTTGAAAAAGGTTACAACACCTATCCATGCAATCCACAACAAGAGAAAAGTTATTTCATTCTTATTTTTCCTTTTTTCTTATACATAAATGTTTTGTGAGCTTAAATTGTAAACTCCTACCTTTCAGAGGTTTTCTTGTTTACATTTATCTATTCTTTTGTAAAAAGGGTTGTGGTTCTAGTTTAGTCATTGAAAACTAGGGAGTTGTAAAAGGTTACTCTTGAGCCTAGAAAAATAAAGAACAAATTAATGAATTTGTTAGAAAATCCTTAGTGTGGAGCTAAGGTAGTACATGTAGATCTAGTTGAAAAGTCTAACCACTATAAATCGTTGTGCAAATTTCATATGCTTTATCTTCATATTCCCAAAATTTTTATTTGGCCAATTCACCCCCTCTTGGTACTTTTTCAGTTGATCAATTGAGCTTCCAAATTCCAACACAATCAAACAATATAATTTTAAGTTTCTACCAAATAAACTAAATAATACAATGTAACATTCTCAATAATTTATTATGTAATGTTACATTTCAAGAATCTTATTCATAAATATAAACTCATATTCCTTGAAATAAATGGCCCCCTTAAATATATAAGACTTTACAGGAATTATCACCAGCATTATTTTGAAGAGTGGGCTGTAATAGCAAAGCTAAATTGTTCTCGGATCCGTGGGGAGGTACAAAACGGGTGAACCTTACATGTACTTATAACTTTTCACATTTAAGGAATGTTTGTTGTGGTGATCTCATGCAACGAGACCAGCTGTGATGGGACCACTCCAGGGTACGCAATATCCTATCAGGATTATATATGGATATCGTACTACAAACTCTGATAGCGCCATGTGTGTATGATAACATTATCTGGGGGAATCATGATTCGGGTGTTTATTCGGTTCGCTGTGCATATTGGTGGCTCCATAAACCATATCACAATGCAGGTTCACTATCCTCATTCTAGAAGACGATTATGAAGCTACGTGTCCTATTGAAGGTACGTATTTTCGTATGGAGACTTGCAAACGAAGTCTTACCAGTTGGAAGCAAAGTACTGGTAACCGGGTTAGGTGATGGTATTTTTCCGTTATGTAAGGTTGCAGTTGAGATAATGATTCATGCATTTCGGGATTGTCCACATGTGAGGGACATTATCCGAGCTGTAGATATATCAGGTGCATTATTTACTTCAATTTATACTTTTATACTATTATGGCTAGAATCTGCATGTGCTACGTTGGAGTTGATTCTTTTGCAGGTTTTTTGGTACTTCTTTGGAATGTCTAGAATGGTCATAATTTATTGGTGCATGAAGGAATGCTACAATCAACTTTGGTGATTGTGGCCAACGCCACATGATTTCCTTAGTGCTCAACGAAATCAACTCCCTAAAAGGGATAGTGTTATCGAGATCAACCGATGGAGGTCACCAGTTGGACAGGTTGTTAAGTTAAATGTCGATGGTGCTTATAACCTAACGATTAAAATGGCAGCGGTAGGTGTTATTGCTCACGATGCAGGTGGTTCGGTTCAGGGCAAACTAACTACTACTTTCGGAGGTATCTATGTACCAGTTTTGTCCAAGTTGCATAGCCTAGCCGCAACTGTCAATTGTGCAATTGAGGAGGAATAGCGAGACATTATTATTGAGTTGGATTCTACTACAATTGTTAATCTTTACAATGATATATCTGGTGATGAATCTATTATTAGTGTTCACATGGCAGCTATTCGAGAGAAATGTACTATGTTTAATAGTTGCATTGTGTCATATGTTAGTCTGGAAGCGAATAAGGTTGCTCATAAGTTAGCTAAAAGAGCCATTGATTGTAATGTGTCCTATTTTTTAGTCTGATATGCCGACATTCATTGAGTCTGATATGCCGACATTCATTGAGTCTGATGTAAGACATGATTGTTTGTTGGTTGATTAATGGATTTTGGGCACTCTTTTCCCCTTATACGAACCCAACCTTTAGGTTGGCAGAAGGGTTTTTAATGAGGCATGCCTTTCTTTAAAAAAAAGAAATATTAATGATTTGTAGGATAAATGATATTGTTAATAAAAAATATTAGTAATTTTTAGGGTAAATCATATTATTAATGTTGGGACCATCGACGCACCCCATGGCGCATCGGAAACACAACTTGACGGTCTCACCAGCGATCCAAGTACGGAAAACCGAAATGGGGAGGAAATGATGCAAATACTTACAATGGGTTCCTTGAAAAACAACAAAGACAGCAGTGACTAATGGTGATCACGAACTGTTTGAATCGTAAGCCTTCACGGAAACATGTCTCGACCTCTACTTAGTTCACCCGATTGTGAGCAAAATTTACTTTTCCCAAAAATAGTTTTGAGAAAAATGGCTGAAGAGAGAAGTGGCTGCTAGACCTTACCTCACTTTAAATATATCAATTACCCTAACCTTCTAGAGATTTTAAGTTATTTCGAATTAATAAAAAATCTTATTTAATTAATTCAAATTAAATATCCATTAAAGACTTATAATATGAATTATAATCTTTAACGTTTATTTAAACTCTTATTTAATTATTCCGAATAAAATATCGATTAAAAGAGTTGTAATCAAAATTACATTCTTTTAGTGTTTACTTATTATATTCGGAATAATTAAAATCATATGTACATCAAATATACATATATTAACTCCAGATATATTTTAATAACATACAACAAATTGTACATCTTTGCTCATTTCACTCCTAAAGTGTGACGGTGTAGGTTCTTGCAACGTTAGTAGTAATTATTAGAACAATTTTAATATTACATACAATGAGTGACATCTAGCAAGATATCATTGTCACCTAAGTTACAAGAAATTATGATTCGAAATATCATCTTTGTAATTAACTCTTTTATGTATTACATCCTTTTGTGCTTTATATCTAGAATAGACACAAGTCTTGGAATAGTCACACTTGTATAGCCCATATATTGTTTCTTGATATCTAGAGTAGACTATAATTAATGAATAATTTGTGATATCTCACATCAACTTATTCGAGCATGGTTATGCATTTCTAGTCTCACTCAATCAAGTGACCTGTGATATATTTCCTATTATATAGGAAGGACAAATCATATCTTCATCATACGCACCCACTACATATATCGATATATATTCAATAATATTCTTTATAGTGCAACCAGTTACAGAGCATGCTTAACTATATCAAAACATACAACAATATATGTTGGGATAACATTGATCTCAAGTCTGAGGATCATACATATAGTCATCACCATGAGCAATTTTATGATCGTTACATAATAATCCAAGACATATACTCATGGTGGGTCAATCTAATACATTGTTCTCTAACAATATAATAATGTATCAATTCTAACATCTCTATATCAATGACAACTCGTTGTCATCAATCAATAACATGTTAGTCTTAAGCGTATTATTATTGTCCATGCCCATAATAATACTTGACTATGGATCTTTTAATAATAATAATGTTATTATATGGACTTTATTATATTTCAATTTATTTTAAACACAATCATATAACTGAAAATAATAGTGACAATGCCTTTATTCAATAAAATCGGTAAACAAATGTATTATTACAATTATCATATGATTTGTCTTTGGGCATACTCTAACAATTAAGTCATCCAACTATTAACATACTTCTATTTTGAACATCAAACTACAAAACTTTCAATTTCATCACTTATATTTTTGATCGATTATGTTTTTCTTATTATTATTTTTTTGAATTAATGATGGATTAATTTTTAAGTACTCTCCATTAACTCGTTAATAAAAATGATGAGATGGCCTTTTTCTATAATAATACAATAATATATTTACATAGGAATATTTATATATTTAATCAATTTAGTTTTAGTTATAAGTAAATTAATAAATTTAATTATTTATATGTATAAATTCTTAAGATTAAGATCATTGCTTGGCGAGTGACTTATGGTGGTTTACTAGTTGGTTAACGTTTGTGTGAGGCTAGAATAAGTGATGGTATCTATCTAATGTATGAAATGGAAGAAGAGACGGTCGTTCGCGTCTTGAGAGATCGAGCATATGCTCTGGAAACGTTTGTTCGCGCCATAGTACAAGGTTCATTTTTGTCTAGTCAATTTGTACCTCGATTAGATTGGCTCAATTTGGCAATCTCTTCCATGAAGATTGATGACCTAGCTTGCTCTTGTTCTCCTTTGGAATCTTTAGAACGGAAGGAATTCCAAAGTGCATGAAAACAAGTGGCAACCCCATGGATACTGGCTATCAATGTCAGGTCCTTGTAATAAGAATTTTTATCGATCAGAAATCAAGCGTTGGGAAGAGTGAGGACTGTGCATTTTGCTCCTAGAACGTCGTCACTGTTAGTTCATACGAAATAGAAACCTTTCCTTATTGGTTATGTTAAAATTAACCTGGATGGTGCTTATGAACCCATTGGGAGGATGACAGTTGTTGGTGTTATTTTTCATGACTCTTTCGGCCATGTACTTGGAGGAATGGCTGCGACATTGCTAGGTTGTGTTGAAGCTGGCCTAATAGAGATTCACGCTTTCAATGCTATTCTTTCGTTGGCTAGCGAGTATAATTGAACCCATGTCATTTTTTAACCGAACTTAACGCTCGTTGTTAACAAGCTATCTCGACAAGAGGAGGATCTATCCACGTTGGGTTACCACCTTTTGGATGCTCGTAAGACACTAGAGGCTAGGATCCACTTCAAGGTTTGCTATATTCCTAGATCTTGTAATTCTGTAGCCCATACTCTAGCTACATGGGCTTTTAGGTACGACAATGTTGTGTATTTTGACTTAGTTTGTCCTGAGTTTATATCGTCTATTGTATCCAACGATTATGTTTATGGTAATACAAGTTCCTAGAGCACTCTTTTCCTCTTATAGACTTAAAATGGGTTTTTAATGAGACCCTTTTTTCTTTTTAAAAAGTATTGATATTGATCTTAAAAATTAAGAAAATATATAACAATCTAAAAATAACGTAAAAGACATGAAATAAAAATATAAGAAATACATAAAAATCATTAAAAAGAAGAAGATTCGTTGATGTTACCTGAATGGCATGGTCTTATAATAGAACAAGACGTCGCGCAGGTTTTTGGGAGAATTTTATAAGGTGCTCCATAGAATTTTATTCTCTATTGACACTCTTTTCGAAGTTTTATTTATTTATCCGGATAATTTATATTTTTATTTACTAAAATATAAGCTTCTCATCAAATTAATAATTATACCATAATATTAGTTTTAAAATATTTAAATTCGAAAAATATTATTATCTTATAAATAAGAAATTATATGTGATAAAATCTTTTTTTCAAAGTTAACTAGAAATTAAATTATTAAAGACTGTGATTTGAATTCTATTTGATTCGGTTTAAAAAAGCTAGCAGTGTAACTTGATGAAAAATGAAAATTATGAGAAAAATAAATATATGTGATGGATTCAAAGATTATCGGGTTTATAGGCCCAAATTCGTAGTCCACCACTGATTCTACTGGGGGTGAGAGATCGAAACTCTTGGTGGTATAGTACATGTTTATTGTTTAGAATTCAGTGATCGTATATTTAAGATATAATTAGATTTTTTAGGGTTATCGTGCCTGTCACTATCCTCTCATAGTACTTTTATTGAGTTAATTTTTATTTTTAATCTGTTTGTAATTTTAAAATATATTTATATTTTTCTAATTTATGATCAATTACAACATTATATCGTAACTTTTTTTTAATAAATATGAGATAGATTGTAATATTTATTCAAAGACTCTCGATCATTTGCTAATAAACGTTCATATCCTTACATTTGTGGTGTTTGAATCTACGACTACAAAACAAAAAGAAAAACAAGTCAACTATTGAAGTTACTTGGTTTTAGCTTATATCATAACATAAATATTTATTTAATTTATTGATCAGATGTGATTGAGAGTGAATATTCACTGGGAGTGAGCTTTTAGATGCGTTGAAAGGAATTAATTCCATCATTAACGAAATCGATCTATTGAAAATCTCACAAAATTCGACCGGTATATAAAAATGAAATGATCAAATCAACAAGATCACCATGAAAAAACAAACAAATTACTAAATAAAATAATTTCCCATGGTTACAAATCTCACTTTAAACCAGCAACACTTGCATCTAATCTCTTCTTCATCCAGTCTATTATATCTTGTACGATCTCTTCTAGCTCCGGCTCGAAGAGCAGGTCGTGCAAGAAGCCCTCGTAATGCTTAATGTCTTTGAACTCGGAGGCTGCTTTGTTGTACAAATCCCGGGAGGCGAGAGGATCGGTTACTTTGTCCGCCGTTCCATGCAGAACGAAGAATAGGATAGTCACAGACTTGAAAATCCGCATCAAGTGTGATGATATTCGCAAATATCTCGTGCCTGGTTCGGACCCTTATCAGATCGGTGTAGACCAATGGATCGGAGTACTTGGCCGACATTGCTGCAGGATCCCTTGAAACTGGGATGCCCCTCTTGTCGTACCTTTGAACTGCAACTTTGGAGCAATCAGAGAAACAAGAGGAGCAAGGGCCTCCACAAAGGTACCATGCCGAAAATTTAAATGGGGGAACCGGTATAGTATACCATATCCGAAAACCATTTCGATCGGTATTAAAATACAGATTCGAACAGCTAGAAATCCGAATTCCCGAACGGAGCATTAAAGAATTTCATAGGGTCATATGACTGGTTATTGTTTGGTTTCTAAGGAACTGCCAACTTTTTAATCCTTTTCTTCAAGAAATAAACCTCAGAGATCAATACAAACTGACTTAGTGCGACTACGAAACAAGAACTAGGGGAAACTTACAGTAAAAATTGGATGTGCTGGCTTGACATGTAATGCTGGATATGTAAGAACAATTCCCTCCAGCATTTCTTGAACACAAGGATATGAAGCTGCCTGCACATTTAAGCCTTATTAAACCAAAAGTTCAACTGATAATTCAGGTACTAATTATAACATGAACCCCGATCTCTAAACCCTTAACGCTACGCCTTCAACATATGTCGTACCTTCAAAGCCACCACTCCACCAGTAGAGTGACCAATAAGGAACAACGGTACACCGGGATTCTCTGATTTGATTTTCCAGCCACCGCTCCACCAGTAGAGTGATCAAAAAGGAACAACGGTACACCGGGATTCTCTGATTTGATTTTCCACAAAAAATCCCCCTTAAGAAACAGAACAAGTTAAAGTTTTAGTACTATATAGCCAAGCAGTAGCCATGAAAGTCGGTAACACTCAAATGATATACGAAAGAGCAAGAAGATAATCTGATCGAATATTATAAAACAAACGAGTATGAGTTAATCTCAAGGCACATTATAGATACAGAACAATTCAAGAACTTACAGTGTCTGCAACTACATGATCGAGTGAAGGAACATATCCATGCAATCCATCACTGCCACTGTGACCTACAGCCAGAGAGTTTATGTCATTATCTACAGGGGATTACAACGTTTGGCCCTTGAACTATCTAGAGAACGAAAGATCTACTAGAGCATTTGTGTCAAATTATGTACCTGTCCAGTCCATTTCATGTACACCAAAGTTGCTAGAGTTTAGTTGCTTTGCAAATTGAGCATATCTTCCACTGTGGACAGGGAAGAAAGCATGATTTTATGTTAGGGCGAAAACATATCATTAATAAAATATGTAAATAAAATATCTAATATATATGATAATTTGAAGTGTGACTGCCCGACCGCCCCTTCGGTCCATCCTGAGCATGGAAAATGAGATTCATTTATGGAAACTGAAAAGTTCACACAATTCAATCAACAAACTAAGGTTACCTGTGCCCATTCAACCCGTGTATGATTATCAAAATGCCCCTAAAATCACAAACAAGCAGCACTTAGGAGACAATCTAACAGAAATGTATCCGATTAATTCATTCTTTCCCTCAATTTTATAACAAAGAAATGAAGTATAGCATACCTCAATTCACCGGTAAGCGGAAACCAAGACCGGCAAAACAAGGCATTTCCTCGAACACCAAAGAATAGAGACGTGCTCCACCGGCACTGAATCTTTCCGTCCCCTGTTACAAACCCCATGTCTAAAGCCTCCGTCAAGGCTCTCCTTCTCAAGGTGTCCTCCTTTTCCCACCTCGATACCGACCTCCGCTGAGTGATTTTAGCAGCCGTGACCCCCCTTTGAGAGTGCCGGCGCCGAGGGAAGAGGAGCACGAGAAGACACAAGATCATTGATCGAATGAAAATAAGAGGGATTCGTAGGGTTCTCAGGGTCGGGATTAACCGGTTGCTTGCTCCCGACGTCAATTGATCCATCTCCCCCGCCGTTGCCATGGCAGCGACAGCCAAAAAAAAAAAATAATTTATAAAAACAAACAAACAAAAAACTAAAATGAAATCGAAGAAGAAAATCGGGTATTTTTACAAATGGACGGTGCTGACGAGGGAAGCATTTGTAGCGTGAGCTTCAGTTTCCTTAATTTGAATATCTGGTGTGATAAAAATGGAGAGTCGACGCCAAACGGGAAAGTAGAGTGAAGCTTACGCTATATTCCCCATGTTGACAGCTCCGCTTCGTACAGGTCGAGGCGCGAAATGATTAAAGGAAAAACCGGTTAGCAACCGTTATTTGAATTTAACTTTTAAATTAAATTACAAATTCAATCCATCAAGCAATTCTCTTCTCACTCCTAATTTATTTACTAAAATTTAATATTTTTAATTTACTCATCAGACTTTCATTTTACTCCTATTTTGATCACATTCGATTCTCTATCTATTGATATGTTAGGGACATACACATGATTTTATACTAGAGAATACACTTATAAAATTGTAAAGGAATATAAATATATTATTAATAGAAAATACAAAGAATATATATATATATATATATATATATATATATTATGATAATTTAAAATTTTCATAAGAAGCACGAACCAAGCGACCTTGGTGTTAAAAGAATTGTTGGTATTCCTTGAGCTTCCGGGTTCGAACACCAGAAATGGAAGAGGTATGAGCGTGTTTAATGTCGATTGATTGAGAGTTATCTTTAAACATATATTACCTTATACTTATCCCAAATCAATAAAAAAAATCAGAAGAACAATTGTCACCACCTATTCCTCCATCGATCTATCCTTAGATATTATTAGTATATAATCATATAAAATTAAATAACGCCATGAATCCTATAGAGGAGCCGAAATGAGCTTTAAACTACTTATGAACACAATGTTTGTTAGGTATTTGAGAGTGGAAATTGTAACACCCTAAACTCGAATGGGCCTAAAGTGTTACATTAAGCTACCGAAGCAACCCCTGATTTTCAAAATTTGTTTGTTTTCTTTTAAAACATACTCAATGGTATCATACAACATATAAAACAATTATTAACTAGAGCCCCATGATACACAATTTAAAACCAAAATAATACATCTCTATCTTTAATAAAACAATTATACCGAAGCTACTAAAGCTATAATACAGTACTCTGAAGGAGATACTGGAAGTCCTGCAGCGACAATGCTTCACGAACTGCCCAAGTTACTGACCTACCAACGGAAAACATCCGAAGGTTGAGCTTACAAAGTACATCAGTATAATCGCTAATCTACATCAACATTAAGAGTTTTATAAACATAAGTGTGCTAAAGATAGGGTACTAAGCAGTAGGCACATACATGATCTTGATCAAGTGCTACCTACTTAATGCTCAACTATTTTGTCGCTGAAACAAGGGTCTTACGCTTCCCTTATTCCTCAGACAAAGGCCTCGCCACGAGTACGCCCTCTATTGGATCTTTACTCATATTGACTGCAACTGCTTTGCATTATCTAAATGTGACTCTAACTCGATTGTGTACTATCTATATGCAATACTGACTAGTATCTGTTCTCACAAAGCAATCAGATACTAGCAACTACGGATATCACGTTCGACTAACCCACCCCTCGCGAGTGTTAGGCCTCGCTCCCAATTTAGCCGTCAAAGTGCCTTGCGCACTTGCTGTGGTGTATCCGGGTAAGGACATCACACCTGCCAACCCACCCCTTGCGAGTGTTAAGGCTTCAGCACATAGTTAGCCGTAGAAGTGTCTCGCGCACCTGCTTCACGGACGAGATGAACAATAATCCACTATAAACATATAAAACACGAAGAGTACAAATACATGATTTCACATATATTCTAAAACCTGATATAAATATCAAAACCCGATATCTCCCAAAATACTCTTCATATATCCATATAAATCTATCTCTACAATATAAACTCCAAAAAGTTATAGAGATCCCAAAAAGGATTATATCTCTTCAAAATAATTCTCTCTCACATTAACCCTAAATGTTAAGACAATATCTTTATTTATAGAGTCAAATACTTACCAAGAATTCTTATTGTATAAGAAATCTTGCTTAAAATAAATATTTATTAAATAAAGTCAAATTACCAATGAATCTTTAACCACTATAATTACAATAAAATTTAACTTAATTATTAATTATAATTTGGGTCAAAATATAACATAATTCTATTATAGGTCTTGCTCTGTCCCTTTTAGACTTCTGATTATTTCAATAATCCACAGTGAAAACTTAGGCTTTGTATGAAATAATTTTTAAACCTATGTTTTTTGAATAGTTTAGAGTGACTACAATTTAGCATCTATTTAGAATTTTTTTTACCTATTGACAATGCTCACACACCCTACAAATGTAGTTGTTCGAACCTAGAACCTCTAGAGAGCATAACCTTCTCTTTTACCATTGAAGCCACTTATGTAACATCCTAAACCCGACCTTACTCAACGTCAAGTTCACGAGTGTCACATTTGGTCACCAAAGTGATTCAAGACTTTTTTGACTTTGAAAAAAACCATGATTTACTCAAAAATTTAAAACAATCTATAATAAACAAGGAAAACATGAACTTATATAAAACATATTTATGATACGACTCTAATTATAAATGACAAACCATAACCTCTACATGTCTTTTAAGTCATCTTTGTTGTACTCAGATACTTTCATTGAGATAACTTTGACGATATCGTTATCCTATCGTGATTCATAAATCCCGCAACATAAAACAATAATTATTCAAAGAGTCAGCTAATAAATCCAATGAGTACACAACTACTCTGTCATATTTCAAAAATTTCATAAATAATAAATAGGCAACTCACATATATGCACACAAAGGCCATAACTGTAGCATTTATAGTTTTTTAACTAATCTAAAGGCTCAACTCTAATATTATTATCATAAAAGCTTGAGTTCATTACAAGCTGAGTGCTTTCGTACGATTCACTCGATAAATAACAATTGACAGGTGCTCTCGTGCGAGTTATCCTATCCACTTTGTATTATCGTACGAGTCATCGAAATTAAATGTGATAAGGTGTTTCGTGTGAGTCATTTTAATCTTTCAGGGCTCCCGTATGAATCACTAAGAGTAAATATGATTAGGTACTCTTGTACAAGTTTCTTTAATCCTTCAAGACTCCCGTGCAAGTCAACCAGAATAAATGTGATCAGATGCTCCCGTACGAGTCACTCTAATGCTTCAGGACTCCTATATGAGTCACCCATAATAAATATGATTAGGTGTTATCATGTGAATCACTCTAATCATTCGGGGCTCTAGTAAGAGTCACCCTATTAACTTTTGTATATATATTATTCAATATTCGTTTAGCATACATACACCGTATAATCAATAATATACGTCGCAAGAATAATCAAGTCAATGCCATTCAAATTGTACCATTTATTCTTAACCAATATAGTCTTTAAAATCCCAACTAGACAATCTTGGGAGTATTGTAGTAAATTTCCTTATACCAACCTTTTAGTAATTTTAATAAGAGAAAATAACCTCAGTGACCAAAAATCCCATATAATATACGATTTTAACCAACTTTTTCCGGATTTGCCAAAATGACCAACAAAATCGCAATGCGATCGCTAATTCGCAACGCGATCTCCATTATCGCAAATCAGTTTCCAGATTCGCAACGCGATTATTACTATCGCAATGCGATTTTCCAATTTCGCGTTGCGATTTTCTCAATTCGCAATGCGAATAAGTAAATCGCAATGCGAATTTGGAAAATCGCAATGCGATACTGACTATCGCAATGCAATTTTCCTAATTCGCATTGCGATTTACGTATTCGCGTTGCGATTTTCATAATTCGCAATGCGAATACGTAAATCGCAACGCGATTAAGTAAATCGCAATGCAATTAGGAAAATCGCAATGCGAATACGTAAATCGCAATGCGAATCTGACTATCGCAATGCGATTTACATAGCGCCATTCGTATTAACGCGTTTTTTTTTTCAAATTCCAAACACGAATTTTTTCTTAATATATCAGAAACTGAACCGTTCACAGTAATCGCAACTCATAACCTCAAACCTAAAATCACAACACTCAGTCCCATCTCCATCTCTCACTCTCTACGGCGAAATCCGTCCCCATCTCCAAAGATTTCCGTCCCCATCGCCGGCGAAATCCCTCACAACCATTCACAGTCAGAAATCCCTCACAATCATTCAGAAATGGAAAATCAACCTCCGAGGGTTAGTTTTTTTTAATTATTTTTATTTTGAAATTTTTGCATTATTTTAGGTTTTTCATATTGAAATTGATGATAAGTTTACTGGTAATTTCAATAATAGATTAATCATGTCACTTAGATTTCTTATTAAATTTATTCAATTGCTGTCAATACTGCTAAACTGTTTAATATTTAACCCTGTTATGTTAGTATTTGTCTTTGTTTTGTCTTTTGGTTGAAGTAATGCAGAAGAATAGTTTCGAGAATAAAAATCGCAACGCGGAAATGACTATCGCAACGCGAAATGAAAATCGCAACGAGATAATCACAACGCGAAATGAAAATCGCAACGAGATAATCGCATTGCGATTTTCATTTCGCGTTACGATTTTCATTTCGCGTTGCGATTCTCTCGTTGCGATTTTCATTTCGCGTTGCGATTCTCTTGTTGTGATAGTCATTTCCGCGTTGCGATTTTCATTCTCTCGTTGCGATTTTCATTTCAACCAAAAGACAAAACAGTGTTGCAAATTTTAGTTTCAAGAATAAACTACTATTTATGTTTCTTGTTTTTGGTATATCTTCACAGTGTAGTTTTTGGTATATCTAACTTGGTATGTTTATTGTTTTTGTAGAAATTTTTTTCGGCTTCATTGACATTAAGGAATAAAGTTAGCCTAGCCACTACAATTGCTTCGAAGCTTTCACCTGCACAAAGAAAATTGTTTGAGGAAACGTGTTTCGGGCCATGGCTGAGAGTACAACATCCGGGTGAAGATGCTAATTTGACCCATTTGTGGCTTCAGACCATGACTAGCGATCTACCCGACAATATACAACGTGGTGAGGAAGAGATATGGTTTCATTTTCCACCGGCGTATACTTGTTTTGGGCGGAAGGAGTTCTGCTTAATCACTGGTCTACGATTCGGACACGATAATGTAGGCTGGTACACTCGTCATATCACCCACCCATCATGGTTATCCAGGGTTTTTCCTGATGAGTCAATAGAGAAGCCGAACTTACACGTCGACGACATGAAGAAATTGTTTAATAAGAAAGATGGTTTTACTCGGATGAATGACGTCGATGTTGTCTGAGTATGCCTTCTACAACTTTTGTATGCCGGTTTTTTAGGCAGAGAGGCCAGACAACCTATTCCTCAGGAGCTAATATTATTGGTAGAGGACCTAAATGCATGGAATCTGTTTCCGTGGGGTTCGTATATATGGAAAGCTACCTGGACTAAGTTGTCGTCTGCCTTTGATGACCGCAAAAGTTTGCGGGGCGATGGGTCGAAATACACTTTGTCAGGCTTTGTTTGGGCCTTTAAGGTAAGAATTTCTATATAATGTTTTCAAAATTATAATTAATTATTTAACAATTACTAATGTTTGTTATTATATTGTTTGTAGATTTGGATATTCGAGGCTTTCCCCAGCATGCGGACATATGCATTAAAAACCTCAAATGATATTCCTAGGGCTATTTCCTGGAAGAGGAAACGTCTGTTGGATTGGGAAGACTTAATACCATATGCGACAATAAATAATGTAAGTTAACACAAATACTATCATATATAAACAAGTTATTAATAGTAGACGTTTAACTTTGTTTGAGTTTTTATATTTTTAGGAGGCCAACACTCCATTAATGAGACTGACACCCACGGAGGCTGAGCTTGCCACTGATTGGTGGCAAGCTAGTCAGCATTTTCTTGATGGCACGAATGATGAGCAGCCTCCACTTCCTCCACTTCGAGAGCCATCACCTCACCCAGAGCCATCACCTGATCGACCCGACTATACACCTTTACAACGAGAGCCATCACCTATCCCGTCACATCATCAAGCCTCTTCTCCATCATCACCTCATGATAGGTGACCGGCAAAGATGCCACGACTTCTATCTCCCTGTTCTCCACCTCCACCTCCACGGGATGAGTCAAGGGAGTTACGCGATGAGGTCAATGCCTTGCGTGAGGAGATCGGTACTCTACGCGATAACGATGGTGCATGGCGTGTGGAGGTGTCTACTTTACGTGGTGAGGTTGCCGCTCTACGTGAGATGGTAGTATCGTTACAGAATGAGGTTCATACTCTACGCAACGAGGTAAGTTTAAGATTTTCCATATTTAACTTGATGATAAATTTACTCGTAATTTCACTTAGATTAACCATTTCACTTAGATTCCTTAGTAAATTTATTCGGTTGCTGCCAATACTGCTAAACTGTTTATTAACACTGTGAAGTTAGTATTTGTCTTTTGTTTTGTCTTTTGGTTGAAGTAAATTTATTCGGTTGCTGCCAATTCTGCTAAACTGTGTATTCTTTAACACTGCGAAGTTAGTATTTATCTTTGTTTTGTCTTTTGGTTGAAAGTAAATTTGTTTGGTTGCTGCCAATTCTGCTAAACTGTGTATTCTTTAACACTGTGAAGTTAGTATTTGTCTTTGTTTTGTCTTTTGGTTGAAAGTAAATTTATTCGTTTGCTGCCAATTGAAACTATTCTTCTTCTGCAAATTGAAACTTGAATGAATTGCATTACTTCAACCAATAGACAAAGACAAATACTAAGTTGACAGTGTTGCAAGTTTGAAATATATTTTCCTTTGGTATCTGATGCATTTTGTGAACTATGATAGAATAATGACTTGGGTGAATTCAATGCAAGTTTGAAACATATTTGTCTTTGTTTTCACTGTTTAAATATCATGTTTGTTTATTTACTGATATTTGTATTTAATTATTTAGCGGACCGATAAGGTGGATACTTTACGTAGGGTTTTTCTTGCACGACAGAGTTCACGCATCAGACGGCGTGCACGTGCTATTAAGTCTCCGTACACCCCAATAGTACAAAGACACCAAAAGAAGAAGCCCGACTCGCCTGTCATCCCTCAAGAGTCTACTCCTATCGTTGAAGAGGCCCCTATCATTCCTCGAGAGTCCCCTCCCACCGTTCAAGAGGCCACTGTCATCGTTGAAGAGGTCCCTCCCACCATTCAAGAGCCCGATTCACATGACGTCATATGTAGGATTCTTGAGAAACCTTCTGACGTGCCGGACATGATGGATTCAAGTTGGCTCTCGTATGAGTTACCGGCCAATACCATACTGGTATCTGAAGTAGGAGGAGACAACTACCGGACACAATTCTGGATAACACCCTTTGGGCTAAGACAGCAGTTGATTTTTATCTACATGAGCGGAGCCAGGGGTGTTTCACTGACATATGCAAGATCAACGATGATATCTATTTGTTGCTTGATCGGTCTTGGTGGAGCGTATTATTAGGGGTCGAAGACAATGGGTATTTCGATGGAGGGGTAAGTCTTATATTTTAATTTGATTATTTTTTTTAAATTTATGTAAGTTACTAATATATGTCTTTTTTTGTAAAACAGCATATCGATGCGTGGGCGTCACGTCTTCTAATAATTAGGAAACTTAAGGAAAATAAAAGAAATACACGATATATAATTATGCCGACGTCTTTTAACGCCGTTCACTTGAAGAATCAACGAGATGAATAATTTGCGTTGGGCAATGGACAAGCTAAACTTTATCCTGCATGGTGGGAGGTCGATAAGGTTAGTATTTATTTTAGATTGAGTTTAAAGGTATTCATAAATAAGTGCGCAAATGAATGAATTATTACTTATGATTGCAGGTGTTTATCCCTGTTTTGGAACGTAAACATTGGCTTCTCGTCGAGCTTCAGCTCCCATCCCTTAAGGCAATAGTATATGACAGCATGATAAATTACATATCATTGGCTGATTTAAGATATATTAAGGGATGGAGCTCTCATTTGGCTAAATTCTTGGATGCGATAAATTATTAGACTCGTTCTGGAAACAAGAAGCCAAAGAAGCTCAATATTACAGTTAGCAGAGACGAGACCGCACCATAACAAACGAAAGGACCCAGAGGGATTGTGGTCCTCTCGTATGCTTGGCGTTGGAGCGTTGATCACAGGAAGTATAAAGTATCTACCTCCTACCGATAGAGATAGAGCTGCAGTAGGCTTGTGGTTTCGGCATTATATGGCTAGATCGATATACGAGACGCTGCTACCTGCATCTGCGTTATAAAATGTCCATAAACAATTGGTAAGTTTATAGGCTTGTGGTTTGAAATGTTGGTTAAGTACCTAGAATTCAATAATTTGCTGTTTGTAGGTTTTAGATGTGTAGAAAGTGTGTTGAGGAAATGTTTGGTTTATGCAGGTTAATCTCAGAAGTGAGCTGCGTGAAAATGATGTATGGCTGCAAAAGTTGATTCAATAGAGAGGAATAAGAATATTGCTTATTTTTTGATTGTTTAATTGATTTGTAAAGATGATTGTAAAAGTTGATTTGTTTAATTGATGTGAACATAATTCTTATTTGTGCTTGTTTAATTGATTGAAATGTATGGTTGATTTTGTTGATTTCAATCTGCATTATGTTGAAGGCAAAAATGACTATCGCAATGCGAAATGAAAATCGCAACGAGAGAATCGCAACGCGAATGAAAATCGCAACGAGATAATCGCAACGCGAAATGAAATCGCAACACGAAACTAAATTCGCGTTGCGATTTTCATTTCGCTTTGCGATTCCCTCGTTGCGATTTTCATTTCGCGTTGCGATTATCTCATTGCGATTTTCATTTTGCATTGCGATTCTCTCGTTGCGATTTTCATTTCGCATTGCGATAGTCATTTCCGCGTTGCGATAGACATTAAGATGATTGCGAACGTCATTTCCGTGTTGTGATAGTCAAATGATTGCAAGTTACTAATACATGCCTAACTGAAAATGTTAAAAGTTCACACATAAAATCTGCATAATACAACGTTTGCATTTAAAAATCACCTAAGTAACAGTCCCAAAAGGTGAAGCCATTTGTGATTGGGATTTTAAAGATGATTGCGATTTTGATTGCCTTTTTCTTAACACCATATGAGCTTTGGATTTTGATGAGGATCCATATTTTGGTAGAGGAAAAGATGATTGTGATGGCACTGGTGATCCACATGTCAACCTTGTATGACACTTTCCTTGCACCGATACATGTCGATCTCTTCTTTCTTCACCCTTAGATGGTATACGATCGTGACTTTTTGGTCGGCCAGGTAGCTTCTGTCCATGGCTGGTGGCAAAACTGTTTGTAAGTCATCTGGTATGTCCCACTCAGAAGGATTGAATAGGGTAGAATCTCGCCATAAGTCTGTCGATATACTTCTGTAGTGTAGCAATCCATAGCATATGCGCTTGAATCATCTTGTTTTAGATGAAGAGAAACTTTTATAACATGGCCACACGAATAACCAGATGTTTGCCATTTCATACAACTACACGTCTTTGCATTTAGATCGACAAGCCCATTTAAGTTATTATCCAGTACTTCAAACAAAGTGTTTGAACATGGTTCAACTCTCCATGACGTTGACTTCACAACATTTCGTTATCTTTTTTCTGTCCATGGTGTAACACGATGTTCCTGTAAATTTAAATAAATAATACTTAGTAAAATATATGATAAGTTACGAATTTAAAGAAATAATACCTGCATGGTTTCTTTTCTTGTAGTACCACTGTTGAATAGAGGCTCGAAAAAACTCCATTAACATAGTAATGGGTAATTTCCGGGAATGACGACTTAGAGCGTTGATTGATTCTGCACTATTAGACGTCATGAAACCATATCTTGCTCCAAGTTGATGTACTCTTGACCATCTTTCAAACCCGACATCTTCTAGTGTTTGAGCACACTAAGGCAAAACACGTCTTAAACAATTTATATGCTTATTAAAATACATTTCCCGATAAGCTTTTATAGCCTTCCAGTATGTCCATTTGTGATTTTTTATACCAGAAGACCTTGATTTTAGATTTCTATACAAATGAACACCACAAAGTCCATGAAAAGCATATGGGAAACACCTTCTAACAACGTTGTCAATTGAGTTTGCCCTATCGGATATGATTGTCAGATTACTAATAGGACCTATGCAATCCCTAAGATGCCCCATAAACCATGTCCATGAATCAGAGGTTTCAGATTTGCCAACCCCGTAAGCTATTGGCAATATCCCATTGGTAGCATCCATGGCTACTGCTAATAAGTTTACTCCAAGGTATCGACCTTTCAAATGTGCTCCGTCAACTATAATAACTGGGCGCATGCAAGTAATAAACGAACGAATCTACAAAATAATATACACAAGAAATATAATCATTTAAATGTGAAATGCATGTAACTAACAAAAATGAGTCAACAAAATTATATTGATTTACTAACCGCAGCACCAATGGCGATAAACAACAACTCAAAGCGTCCATCTCTATCTGTTTTGATATGAGTTACCGACCCAGGATTTTTCAGCTTTAAATTGTGACAATAAGCCGGCAGTTGGGCAAACGATGCTTCTGGCGACCCCCTCAACAATTCCAAGGCATAACATTTGGCTCTCTTGAGAATATGATATACTAATCTTGAACCGAGCATTCATGTCAGTCATAATTTCATGTTCCCGATATACCATGCCATTCAAAACATTAACTCAGCCAGAAAACCACCAACACCTTTTTGTTTGTGTCTATGGTGAGGAAAAACTTGGGTTCTTGAACATGTATGTTATCAATAAAAGTCCTAACTTGAAACATTTCGCAATCTTTACTCTTTGCAATCATACGCCACGTACAGTTTTTGTCAATCATACACCTTGTTTCGAAACGATCTTTGCTTGATTTGTTAACTTTTAGTTGATAGCCCTTTTTCTTCTTATTTTTCTTCTTCAGGATTATAATTACAGAATGGATTCACATGTTCATTCACAGTCGTAACTTCCTCCTCATTATCATCAACACATCTTCCTTGGCACGGCTGTTTCATCATCAAAATTCGGGTATTGACCAAATCAAAATCATTACACGCAGAGTCTGTTTCTTCTCTGAAAATCACAAAATCCGTATTGACCAATATCAAAGTCCGGTATTGACCAAGATCAATTCGAATACTGACTAGTACTCACAATTTTTTCTGTTGGCTCATCATCGTCTAATTGGTCAATCGAAAACCGGAATTTGGTGCTGAAGTTGATTGGGATTTGGATTAGAGAAAGGTTGTGGGTTGTGGGTTTTGAGAAAAACTTAGTTGATTACTACCCGCTACTGACCAACAATACTACTTCTAGGTTCAACAACATACATGTAACATCATCAATTGAAACCTAATGTAAGCAATGAATCGTTCAACATCTTCATTATCGGTTAACAAATAAACTTTACCATTTCTCTGATAAGATAGCCTAAATCCACTTATGGGCTCTAAATTCAATTTCTTTGAAACACGTAACATTAGAGTTTCATAAGTTAACTTTTTTAATGACAGTTTTAGTTGAAGATTCATGGGTAAAGGCTTATATTGTAAAACACCATGAACATTCTCCCATAACCCTCGAAAACACAAATCTATCCAAACATGATCAACATTAGATGATTTCATGGTTGTAAATTAATTTACTAAACAAACGAGCTGCGAAACTAAGACCTGTTGCCGGATGGGGAAGGATGTCGTTGGATATAGGAACGGATGTCGCCGGAGAGAGTGATAGATGGAGATGAAATGAGTTGCGATTTAGGGATTTAGGTTATGAGTTGTTGCTGCTGCGTAGATATATACACAAAAAATTTGTGTTGCGAAACTAAAACTTGTTGCGAACTTTGAAAATCACATTGCGATTCTGTATTATCTCGTTGCGATAGTCAGAATCTCGTTGCGAAAGTCAGAATCGCGTTGCGAAAGTCAGAATCGCGTTGCGAAAGTCAGTATCGCGTTGCGAAAGTCAGTATCGCGTTGCGATTTTGTATTATTGCGTTGCGATAGTCAGTATCGTGTTGCGATAGTCAGTATCGCATTGAGATAGTCAGTATCGCATTGCGATTTTCCAAATTCGCATTGCGATTTACTTATTCGCATTGCGAATTGGGAAAATCGCAACGCGAAATTGGAAAATCGTATTGCGATAGTAATAATCGCGTTGCGAATCTGGAAACTGATTTGCGACAATGGAGATCGCGTTGCGAATTAGCGATCGGATTGCGATTTTGTTGGTCATTTTGGCAAATTCGAAAAAAATTGATTAAAATCGTATATTATATGGGATTTTTGGTCACTGAGGTTATTTTCTCTTTTAATAATTTTCACACTAGAGAGTTTATCATACATTTAATAATTCACTAATATAATACTTAATTCATTCCAGACAGCTTATTACATTTTCTCGCGATTCAGACTTTTTCTGGCACTTACTATAATTCAAGATAATTTAATCAATTTATTCGAACGAATTTTGGGTATTTGATATAACTTAACTCGCTACCACTAAGGTATTATGGTTTCGTATTAAAAGTTTATGCTCAAGTATTCTTTTTTGCCCTCTATTATTATTTAAATATAGGGGTATTTCTAGAATTTTCCTACATTCTTATTCAAATTTTTAAACGCAACATGCAATGCGTCACAATTATGAAAACTATGAAATTTTATATTTTTTAGAGTACGAGGGGCACTCATCTTAATATCTCTTAATTCGACTTTACTTGCATTAAATTCAAGCTTCTAACCACTTCTTGCAAATCCAAACGATCCGTCATCACGAACACGGCTCTCATTATTTTCCCAAACCCAAAGGACCAATGTTATAAATTGCCCCATATTCTTATCTCAAAGGCTTTCAAAACTACATAGTTTAGTCATCCTAATTAAATTTCCCTCTCACTCCCGTTTGTATGCTCTGCTAAGGGACCAAACGAGGTCGCTTGTAACAACCATGCCGCCTGTCGTCATCGATCATCGTCCGAGACCCAGATTTTATTGTTCGAACCGTCGGGCACTCCTCGCATGGATCTAGCCTCCGATCATCGAGAATCGTTACGGATGGTCGTAAATCTACCAAAAATCTTTTAGGTTCCACGAACTATAAACACCTTTATCTCCGTCGTTCACCGTCCGATGGAGCTAACTTAGAGATATGTGCTTCCCGCTGCTGAGAGGAGTATTCCCACCGTTGAGATTCCCAAAATAACGCCTCCAACGCCAAGTACGTAACCCCCACCTCTCGTCGGCGTTCCTCTTTCTTTCTTTTATTTATGTCCTTTGGGTCAATATTTGGCTTCTTTATTCACAGATGTTGTCGCGAAGAAGAAGAGCGTCGTCATCACTATGGTTGCTGCTGTCATTAGCCACCACATCCTTGGTGTTGTAGTTTGACGAACATTGCCCTTTGGTTGGTCATCTGGGCTACTGTTATGGGTTGTGATGAGTGTTAGACCAATGAGGCTTGGTTTAAGTTCTGGCCGGTTTTCTATTCTGACAAACCAATCGGTTCTCTTCCTTGATCACTATTTTTGGGACTCGGTTCAAGCTTCCTCTTTTATTTACCCCTCACTTCCTGTTTAAAACCAATCTCCCCTTGAAAAATATCTGGTGATTGTGGTTCCTAATTTTTCAAGGCTTAAATGCACCATTTTGCCGAGTTACCTCTGACGTTTTGCTTTTAAAATCACTCAAATATTTTCACGGTTTTGTTTTTATCACCTAATTATTATTTTTTAAATAATCACTAAACTTAAGTTATTGTTCCATTTTAGTTACCTAATTTTATTTAATTTATTTTTTTTAAAATTTGTAACATATAATAATTCATTTATATCACATATTTTTTTACTTGACATACACATTTAATTTATAATAATAAATAATATTATAATATAAATAATACGGTAAAGTATAGTAATGGTCATTAAATTTTTCTAAAACTTTCATTTAGGTATCCCAACTTTTAAAACATACAATACAATCCTCCAACATTTAGTACATTTGCAATATGGTCCCCGACGTTACACTACCGTTAGTACGTTTGCAATATGATCACTGAACTTTTTAGGCACTTGCATTTAGGTCCCTCAACTTTTAAAACTTATAACACAATCCTTAATTTCATTATAAACCCTAAATTCCTTTTCGATCTCGAATTTCCTTTTTTGCTTCTCTATTCTCATTTTCAGCGTAACTTTTCAGTCAGGGATGCATAGGAAATTCTAGTCTAACTTTGAATTATGTGGAGGTGTTGACTTGAATAAGGGTCCATTGAGAGAAGACCCGACCAAGGGACTATCGAGACCATCAACGATTCAAGGTGTAATGTTAGATACATGTCATCTCAAGTGAAGCATAGATGTTCGATGAAATGCTTGTGAGAAGAAAATGGGGTTAGAAATGCAGAGTTGACAAATACTACTAAGATGAAATAAGTATCATTTTTGAAAGTCACCAACAAAGCTGAAATTATTTTGTATAAATGGCATATAATAATTTATTCGTTTAATCCTTGTGATTAAAGATTTTCCAACATATGATCAAATATAATGAAATCCCAAACATCGCATTAACCTCTCAGTCTCTTTCGCTCACATACAGTCTCATTTGGTTTTTTTTCTTCAATTTTCCACCATGTAAAATTGTAAACCCAAGCAGTGCTCTGTCTTTTAGCTTTTTATTTACAAAGAAAAATGGAGGAAGAATTGCTGGAACACAACACCGATTCTGTTTATTTCTTAGCCTCTCCCCTCACTTACAAGAAGGTATTTATTTTCTCTTTTGAGCTATCCGTGAGTAAGTTTTTCCTCTTTCGCACTTTCCCATTTTCAGCTTACATTGTGTGTTTTTTGTTGAAATTTTTATGTTTCTGGAACTGCATGTCAATGATCTGGATATTCAGTGTTAGTTTTGAACCAAAACCATCTAATTTTCTTTCTTTCTTTTTAATCAAAACTTTTAGTACTCCTTATGAAAGATATTTAGTCCATCAGAATAGAACTGAAAGAGGGTCCTAGGCTAATTTTTTTTGATCTTCTTGTTTGGTTTTTCTTTAAATGAGGGAATTGGTTGTGAGTATCGACATAGTGAAATCGCCATGCTCAATCCGAGAGACTGTTGTTACTAGTTTACTGGGAATTGTATTGTTTCAACCTATGGTTTTCGGCGTCATGTGAGCTCGTATTCTTTTTAATAAGTTCATATTGATTATGAGACTGATATATTGTGAACGAATTTTTTTACATGTTTTGGAAATTTTACAGTTGAATTGTATTGAATTATAGCTTTAGAAGACAATTCTACATGCACGCAACTCGAAAGGAATCTTGACAGGGTATTATATTTGGAGTAGCTACTTGACCCTATCATGATGCCTTTCGAGTTACGAAAGAGACTGAGTGGTGAATGTGCTGTTTGGGATTTCATTATATTTTATCATTTGTTGGAAAATATTTAACCACAATGATTAAACGAATAAAGTATTATATTCCATTTATACAAAAAAATTCCGGCTTTGTTGGTGACTTTCAACAATGATACTTAGTTCATCTTAGTAGTATTTGCCAACTCTGCATTTTTAACCCCATTTTGTTTCTCACAAGCATTTCATCGAACATCTATGCTTTACCTGAGATGACCTGTATCTAACATTACACCTTGAATCGTTGATGATCTCAATAGTCCATTGGTCGCTCTCAATGGATCCTTATTCAAGTCAACACCTCTACATAATTCAAAGTTAGATTAGAATTTCCTATGCATCCCTGACTGAAAAGTTACGCTCGAAATGATAATAGAGAAGCAAAAAAGGAAATTTGAGATCGAAAATGAATTTGGGGTTTATAATGAAATTGAGGATTGTGTTGCAAGTTTTAAAAGTTGGGGGACCTAAATGCAAGCGCCTAAAAAGTTCAGTGACCATGTTGCAAACGTACTAATGCAACGTAACATCGGTGACCATATTGCAAACGGACTAAATGTTGGAGGGCTATATTGCAAGTTTTAAAAGTTGAGGGACCTAAATGAAAGCTTTAGAAAAGTTTAGTGACTATTACTATACTTTACCCTAAATAATAAACAACATATTAAGTTATTTGTATTTTAAATTTTAACAAAAAATATTAAATGTTAAATTAAAATATCATAAATATTTTAAGAAATAAAAATATAAATGTATCATTATTCATTTGTAAATGTATATGTTTAGTAAAATTTAAATGGCTTAATATAAAAATAAGTGTGCAAACTATGTCTCAAAAAATATTTTAGTGTCTAAAGATTTTTTGTTAAAAATAGATGTCTAATGTTTTCTCATTTATATTTTTAGGTGCCTATAGTTATATTTATTTATTTTTTTAAAAATAAAAATATTATTTTTAAAAGAAAAAAAAAATTTAAAACTTAATTTATTTATAAAAACCCCAAAGTTTTCAAAAGTTACAAAATAACCCCGGTTGCCGGTTGGGTTTTTACCGGAGCTTCAAAACTTCCTCCACGGCAAACGGCTGCGCCACTTTACGAATGGACGGTTGGGTTTTCCTCGTCAGGAGACGACACTCTCACTGATGGAAGTTGTGGCGGTCACGACTGGCTGGAGAAGGATTCGACGATAAGGGACAACGAACAATTTTTTATTGTTTTGTGACGATTGACGGTCGGTTTGGGTGATTGTTAGTTGGGGTTGGGGTCACGAGATGCCGATGAATCTACTGGTGATGGCGGTGTACGACATCAGCTACAAGTGACGGTGGTGCCGAGGAAGGAGGAAGGGTACACCGGTGGGTGGGGGATTTTTTTAAAAAAAGTTTTTTTTATAAAACAATATATTGTTTTTTACTAAATTTGTTTTTTATTTTTTTATTTTTAAAATAAATTCTCAAAATTACCATAACGTGACACGTGTTACTTAACAATGATTTTTAATGGAGGGCACCTAAAAGTGTTACGTTTGAAACATTAAGCACATATTTTTAGCGAAAAATTCTTTAGACACTAAAATGTTTTTCAATGTATAATTTGGACACTTATTTTTATTATTAAGTCAATTTAAATCTTATATTTCGAATAGGACTAAAAATAAGTATAATAGGGGAGAGAATAAATGTTAGTTACTAAATTTGTAATTTACCCACATGATTGGAAATCAAATCAGTGCGTGAACTAAAAACCAAGCTCTGTCATGTAATAGTGATGCATCTTCTGATAGGGTTTTTTGACAAGTGCAAGAAGACTGTCATACACACTACACTGGATTTGCTTTGTTTCTCGGCTTCTGCACTACTATCCTCCGATTGCCTGTTTTTGTTATCTAAGTTCAATGGCTTTACATGAGACTTCAAGTTTTCTCTTCTGTATATACATGTATGTTAGATACAAGGGGTTGTTCTTGCTACTTTGTTATGTATGTATTGGGGGTGTATTATTCGGAAACTATATATATAATACATGCTTAAAAGGTTTTTAGTCGTAATCTTATATGATTGTTTAAGTCTTCTACTTGGGTTAGTATAACAAAAATCAACAAACTATTATGAACAAGGACACTTCCATGCAACAAAAAATGATTGGTTAGTGTTATAGATGCAAATTACCTGGGAACTCCATTATCATCACATATATGCAGCAACAAGCTACTACGATTCTTTTCTGTGAAAAAGTACAGCAAAAAGGCCACCATTGTATCAGTTTTGTAGTTCCTTCCAAGCATTTCTGCAAAAAAATTCCAAACCACCACATTCATTCACCTCGAGATAAAAGTCTTATTGAATCAAAAGATTAATGAAGTGAGCTGATAGTTGATGATGACTGTAGAAACCATTGGATTTAATAGAGTACCGAAAACTCATATAATAATGTTCCCATCGCCTCTCCCACCATGGACATGTCCACTGCTTTGGTTGTAAGTACTGCGCCCGGCACCATTGCCACTAAAAGGCCCATGATTGACATGGGGTTGAGAATTACGGAAAATTGTGTCATAGAACTCATCCTTCATGTAAGCAGGCTGCAGGAAAAAAAAAAAAAAACAACCAGCAGAGAATTCATGCAACTTATTTAAAATTTGTCCGATTCGAAATATGAGATTTAAATTTTACTAAACATATATATTTACAAATGAATAATGATCTGTTCATATTTTTATTTCTTAAAAATATTTACGATATTTTAATTTAACATTTAACATTTCTTTTATTAAAATTTCAAGTACAAACAACTTAATATGTTGTTTATTTTTTACCTTATAATATTATTTATTATTATAAATTAAATGTATATGTGGAGTAAAAAATATGTGATATAAATGAATTATTATATGTTACAACATTTAAAAAATAAATTGAATCGAATTAGGTGACTAAAATGGAACAAAAATTTTAGTGATTATTTCGAAAGAAAAAATAATTGGGTGACAAAAACCAAATCGTGAAAATAGTTGAGTGACTAAATATGTAATTTTCCCATGTTGTTTTTAACAGAGTTAACAGTTTGGAACAAACGAAGTAACGATTTAAACTTTAGAAGACAAAACATCCCAAAAAATACTTTAGGATATAACTCGATACAAATGACATAACACAATTAAATATTTAAGCCATTTTCAAATATAATAATAACACATTAAATCTTTTATTTATGAGCTGAATCTTATTAAATATTCATAAAATCAATTTCACATAAATCAGTTTCACAAGTGTATCGAGAACCCTCTAAACTTGAATAATCAAATAATAAATCCAAATTAATTCGTTTAAACATTAACTCTATATTCAGAAACAAATTTTAGAATATTCGCTTGCAGTAAAAGTATTTAATTATACTTCTTAAAAATCAGATTCCATACACACACACATATATAAACCAAATAGTCATATTTGAACGAATTCAGGTTTTCGAGATCCAGGACATTACAGTTCTCTCTCCCTTGTGAAAAATTCATCCTCGAATTTTTGTGGATTCGAATATCCAGAATTAAGATTAACGCACGACGACATCATTCATTTTTCTCATTATATAGTACGATCTGAAATTGCTTCAATTCTCGCATTGGATTCTAAAAGTTCAATCTCCTCACAATAGGTTTCATGAATTGATACTGTTGCACATCTGCTGAATGACTCTTCATAATATGTCAATATCGTCAAAATGTTATACCTTTGTCGATAACATCTTTGTACATCAAAATCTCCAGAGCAGTTCTCGCATTCAGTTATCCATTCGAATCGAAACGTTACTTGAATATCACTAATCTTATTGACTTACACTCAAGACTAACATTTAGAAGAACTTTCATGGATAATGACAATTCTTTAACTAAACTTCGCATTAAGATCCTCTAATAAAATGAAGAATCTTTTTAGAAATAAATTTGAATGAATCATTTTCTAATGTTGATCAAATTATCAAAGAAACAATGGATAGAAAATCACCAAAACTTGACATTTTTTTACTTTTTGCTACAAAAAATTTAATAATTTACAAAAGTTTAAGGAGTTTCAACCAAAATTAATTAAATTGAGATAAAATGAAATCTTTGATTTACGAGGCACGATCTTCAAATACACTTTAGTGATACTTTCAATCAGAAAAGAAAGAAAATTCAATTGAAGTAAAACAATGACATAATTAAATGTCAAATCGAACGCAGATTAAATGATATTTTAATAAAAGAATAATGAAGTCGTGATTGAAAATTAAATCAAGCTCGAATCAAGTAAAACTCAACAAGAAACAAACACGAAGTTCCCAAAAATTCCTTCAATGACACCTGGAATATATTCATTGAAATTATTAGAAGTCAACAATAGACTTGATGTAGGGAGGACCTATTCTTGATTGTGGATCTAGGAAGGAAGCAAACAATATGCAAGTAAGTGAAGGCTTCAGACGAGAATGGCTTGGACGGTTGGTGTAAAGGTGATACGGGTGGGCTTGAGTTGAGATCCTCTAATAAAATGAATAATCTTTCTAAAAATAAATTTGAATGAATTATTTTCTAATGTTGATCAAATTATCAAAGAAACAATGGATAAAAAAATCACCAAAACTTGAGAATTTTACTTTTTGCTACAAATTTTTTAAGAATTTACAAAAGTTTAAGGAGTTTCAACCAAAATTAATTAAATTGAGATAAAATGAAATCTTTTATTTACGAGGCACGGTCTTCAGATACACTTTAGTGATTCTTTCAATCAAAAAAGAAAGAAAATTCAATTGAAGTAAAATAATAACATAATTAAATGTCAAATTGAACACAAATTGAATGATATTTTAATAAAAGAACAATGACGTCGTGATTGAAAATTAAATCAAGCTCGAACCAAGTAGAACTCAACAAGAAACAAACACGAAGTTCTACTTGGGAACTTCGTGTTTGTTTCTTGTTGAGTTCTACTTGATTCGAGCTTGATTTAATTTTCAATCACGACTTCACTACTCTTAGTTTTTGAACTAATTCTCATCATCTATAAGGATTAAATAAGTCCCTATTATTGAAACCAAACTTCTTTTATAATTATGATCATAAACATCCTTAGTATGTCCAACATACCTTTCTTTCTTATTCATTTTTGTTTTCATTTTTCTGTAGTAATTATTCGTTAAATTTCATTTTATTTATGGAATCCTATCATGCCTTAATGCATCCTTTCTTTCATTTTATTTATGGCATCCTTTCATGCATTAATGCATTCTTTCATGCATTTTATTTATGTCATCCTTTCATGCCTTAATGCATCATTTCATGCATTTTATTTATGGCATCCTTTCAAGCCTTAATGGACCATTTCATGCATTTTATTTATGGCATCCTTTCATGCCTTAATGTATCATTTCATGCATTTTATTTATAGCATCATTTTATGCCTTAATGCATCCTTTCATGCATTTTATTTATGGCATCTTTTCATGCCTTAGTGCATCCTTTCATGCATTTTATTTACGGCACCCTTTCATGCCTTAATGCATCATTTCATGCATTTTATTTATGGCATCCTTTCATGCCTTAATGCACCCTTTCATGCCTTAATGCATCATTTCATGCATTTTATATATGGCACCCTTTCATGCCTTAATGCATCATTTCATGCATTTTATTTATGGCACCCTTTCATGCCTTAATGTATCCTTTCATGCATTTTATTTATGACACCCTTTCATACCTTAATGCATCATTTCATGCATTTTATTTATGGCATCCTTTTATGCCTTACTGCATCCTTTCATGCCTTAATGCATCATTTCATGCATTTTATTTATGGCATCCTTTCATGCCTTAATACATCATTTCATGCATTTTATTTATGGCATCCTTTCATGCATTTTATTTATGGCACCCTTTCATGCCTTAATGCATCCTTTCATGCATTTTATTTATGGCATCCTTTCATTTCTTAATGCATCCTTTCATGCATTCTATTTATGGCACCCTTTCATGCCTTAATGCATCCTTTTATGCATTTTATTTATGGCATCATTTCATGCCTTAATGCATTATTTCATGCATCTTATTTATGACATCATTTCATGCCTTAATGCATCATTTCATGCATTTTATTTATGACATCCTTTCATGCCTTAATGTATCCTTTCATGCATTTTATTTATGACACCCTTTCACGCCTTAATGCATCATTTCATGCATTTTATTTATGGCATCCTTTCATGCCTTAATGCATCCATTCATGCATTTTATTTATGTATTTGGTTTAGAGTAGTTCATACTCTAAAAGTCATTTATAATACTCTTTCCATACATATAATAAATAACGTAGTCAATACTATAGAACATACATTAATTTAAATATTCTAATTTGAATCAGTATAAATCTTCTTCATCTCAAATAATTACAATAATGTACTCACCTTGAATGCCTCGCTATTATATCCAAAACGTAAAGTTGATTAATCAGGTACTTTTCCTTTGCCTTTTATTTTGTTTAACTCGGGAGCTTGGTTTCGATCTACTCAAGCATCCATAAAGACACATACAATATCAATTGTTAGTATATTTCCTAACAATTATACTTAAACATTACTCAAGAGTACATATTATTATATTTTCTATAATAATGTCAACCTAATTGGCCATTCCAAGCTCAATAGTATCGATACCACTACCCCGGTACCGATACTTCTATACTATGGTACCGATACCCCCTTCTAGTATCGATACCAATTTTAGATTCGATGTTGCCTGGTATCGATACCCATACCATGGTATCGATACTGATTGAATCAATATCGATACTACACTACTAATTCATCCCACTTTAGCCTATAGTATTGGTACAGTTCCATCAGTACCGATACCCTTGCCCAGATTTTCTAGTTTTTCAACCCGATTATTACATAAATGGGGTCAAATTTTGTTATAATTACACCATACAATACTATTAAACTCTTATTTACCTATTCATACTAACTTTCCTTCATTTAGTGTGTTAAAACATCTAAAATCTTCCAAGAACGTTCAGTTTTAAGAATCACACTACTTTTTCTAATATGATCTTAATCCTATCCAATGCTTCCAATCTCTCATTTACATCTTTGACAAGTCAAATCTA
The DNA here is from genome assembly GCF_006381635.1 of Hibiscus syriacus. NCBI lineage: Eukaryota > Viridiplantae > Streptophyta > Magnoliopsida > Malvales > Malvaceae > Hibiscus > Hibiscus syriacus. Next base: position 7,863,305 of record NW_024063538.1, on the reverse strand, counting down.
CCAATAAACATCTATAAACACTCATATTTTAACATATCATTTCAAAACTTATTTTCTTAAATCTCTAATATTTCATCCATACCTTTGTTTTAATCCTATTTAACCCTCCCTTTAGCTTACATATCACTTAAGGTTGTAACAATAACCCATAATCGAAAGGAAAAACTGATAAAATTGAAGTTTACCTTTGGGCTATGGAGGGTGGTCCTTGCACAGGAAGAAGAAGAGGAGAAGAGATAACTCTCTTTGTTTCTACTTTTCCCTTTTCTTCCTAAAATCCCTAATAAGGATAAATTTTAAATTCATTCTTCTTAAAAGACCGAAATACCCTCTATATTCATCTATTGCTATAATTTAATCCAAAAAACTATTTTAAATCATTTTCTTATCTTTTACCATTTATTCAAACAAGTCTTTAAATTTCAAATCTTTTTAATATAGTCCCTGACATGATATTTGGGGTATTACAATACTAAATAGTATAAACCCAGTCTTTATATGTTTTCTTAAGGGGCGGTAAATAATGACTTGGACCTGCTAGATATAAGGATCTAGGAATGAAAAGTATCTATGGAAAAGTAGAGGGATTGACGCCACAAGTATTACTACTTGATAAGTCGATAAAGTCACAAAAGGACTAAGGAAAATTGAACAACTCTCACACTTTTATTAATGATCAAATGATGATGAGTACAAAGCAAATGCCTTAGCATACTTATAGGAAATGGAAGGGTTTGTCCAAATGGAAACATGTTGATTCGGCAAGCCCTTGTTTTTAACAAAGACATAACTAATTAAATTACAAAGGGAACAAATAGAGGTGTTGGTTTCGACTTGGATGAGGGGAAATGATGCTTGGACGAATGGTGATGAAACCCCTTTATATTGGAGCCTAAGTGAATGATTGTGCCTTGGCCGGATGATCATCTCCTTTCATTTGAATTTGGGTACCTAAGGATGTCACATGGTAAGCCCTTATGTAGTTGTGCACATGATCTCTCCCTTGGTGTCACAGGCATTCCGCACCTTAGGTTGTATGCTAAGCTTGATGTATCATATACTTCCATGCCTAAAAAAGGTGTTAGGCTCGACCATAATGCTCATGATGATAAGGTGAGTGTCAAGTAGGTAGCTAGGAGAGTGTGAGATAGAATAACTCATGCTAGCTAGCTATTAACATTTTCAACTACTCAACTTCTATGTTAGCTACTCTATATCTGTCTTCAGTTCCTATTTAGCTTCTTTAGCTAGCCTTGAGCTAAGATCTTCATGTCTAAGTTCCTTTCAGCTACTTGCCCATGCTTTGAGCTAAATCCTGAGCTGTCATACTTTATGTTTAGCTATATTGACATGTCATATGATGCCTCACCAATGTCTTCACCTATGTATGTAACACCTTAAATTCTAGACTAGTAGTTTTGGGTTTACCCGGGAGGTAAATGGACCCTACAAAAATTCCAAGTTAAGTTGTTAAGTTTAACTAGGTTGGTTTTGGGCACAAATTTTCATAAAAAAATGGGTTTTGAATTAAGGAAAAGTGTTGAGGGACCAAAAGAGTAATTAAACTATTTTTGGAAATAAAAGATATTTTAGGGGTCTTTATATATGTTTTGGATGTGGGGTTTCCCTTCATCTTCATTCCCTTCTATTTTTCTTCTTATCTTCTTCCTTTTCAAGGTCAAGCCAAGGTAAATTTTTGTAAACTCATTTCAAGCTTCATTTTCACTCTAAATCTCTCCAGCAGCCTCGTTTTATTGAATTAAAGTCTTGGGATTCTTTATAACTAGATAAAAGGTGTGGGTTTCATCCAAAATCATTAAGGAGGGATCTTGGCTAAGCAAGGAGTTATATTTTGGGATCATAACATGAAGGTAGTATGTTTATAATCCTTTGGAATATAAAGATTTCATAAATTTCAATAATTTGTTAAGATTTGATTATTTAAGCATTTTAAGGTTTGTGTTTGATTCTTGCATAGAAGAGGTTTTAATAAAAAGTTAGTGTTTTTATAGTGCTAGATGACCTTAATTAACCTTCATAAGTTTTATTAAAGATTTAGGGATCTTGGAAAGGTTTTGAGAGTGATTTAGAAAGCTTTCTCGGAAGAAAAAGAAAAATATGCAACAGAGGTTTCAAAACCCCCTGAGCTAGTTTTGAAACACTTATCCAGAATGCAAATATGCAGCAGAGGTTTCGAAACCCCTTAAGATGGTTTCAAAACCCCTGCCCAAAATATCCAAATTGGCAAAAACATTGCCCGGGAGGCTCTAGACCCATATTATGATCATAAATGGGATTGAATATATGTAAAACACTAGAATAAGTGTTAAATAAGGTGTTTAAAGTTAGGCTACAATGGATGAAACTATACTAAGTGAAATACATCGAAACATCTCTAGTCGAGGAAATATATGGATTTACTGAGGATGAGGATCATTGCCTAGGGTGTATAGACAAGCAATTCAAGGAATAAATCAATTTCAGTAATAGTAGTAAACATGATCTTTGAGAACATCAACAAACCTAAGAAGAGTAGGCCATCATTTCAATTCAAGGGGTATTGAAGGGAAATATGATAAGAGCGACCAGAGTGTCGCTACTCAGTGTTAAACCCAAATTAGGTATCGGGCTAGAGAATAGTACAACCAGTGGATGACAACCACAGAGATCATCGTAAAATCATCGGAACACACAGAGTCTTCCTTATAGGAATAGAACGATTAAAGTGCCATTGAGTTAAGTAGCTTACTAACTAACAACAGTAATAAATTAATAAACCATAGTATAATGTTTTGGATAGAGAACGAGCAAGATAACAATTATAAAGAGTATGACCTTACTTTATTGAGTCCATTTATGCTAGGGTATACCCAGGTTACCTTAGTTACCTAGTAGGGTATTGTCAGTGCGAGGCACTTTTGGAACTAGCTAGGGAGCGATGCCCAAACCCTCGTGAGGAGTGGGTTAGCAGAGTCAATGTGTGTGACCTTTGAGCCTTAGATATGCATGTAGAGTTGCATTAGTCCAGTACCTCTGCCACAAGAAAAGCTTGGCTTGATGCTATATGATACCAATCTAATGCTTCAGTTGAGCGGGAATTTTTGATGCTGTGTGATACCATGATTCCTTCTCGATAGTCTTCCTGATGCTATGTGATCTTAAGAGATCATCCAACAGTTAGATGGACATTACCGATGTTGTGTAATATCGGTACCCCCTCTCAGTATGCTAGTGTCTAATGTTGTGTGATACCATATACTAGCATAGCAGAGCCAATAAGTCTAGTTTTTGATACTGTGTGATACCAGATACTAGCATAGCAAAGCTAATGAGGCTAGTATCTGATGTTGTGTGATACCAGATACTAGCAAAGCAGAGTTAGCGTCTACATTCAAGACATGCATTTGTGTAACAAAGTCACATTTAGAGAATACGTAGTAGTATAATCATTAGGGTTAGAGACCCTTTAGAAGTGTACTCATGGAGAGCTCTCAGTAGAGGATTATGGGAAGTGTGAGACCCTTACTTCAGCAATAGAATAGTGAGGCCTTAAGTAAGCAGTACTTGATCTAGATCATGTACATACCTATTGCTTTGTACTCTATCCTAGATTGATTGTGTTTATGAAATTCTTATGCTTCTTTAGATTAGTGATTATACTACTGGGATTTGTAAGCTCAGCCTTCGGATGTATTCCGTTGGCATATTAGTAGCTAGAGCAGTTTGTGGAGTACCGTCGTAACAGGACTTCTAGCATCTCCTTCAGAGTACTGTATTGTAGTTTAGAGGGCATGTGTAGTCACATGTCCTTACTTAAGTATTCTGATTTATGATAAAGTGTTGTATTACTTTGATTTTAAATTATGTGTCGCGTAGCTTCGATTTTTGTAAAATATTTTATATCCATTATGTATATTTTAAATTACAATACCACTGAGTATATTTATAAAAGACTACGAGCATGTATTTTAAGTAGGGGTTGCCTCGGTATCCCAATGTGGTACTTTAGGCCCAATCGAGTCTAGGGTGTTATATTTAGTGGTATCAGAGTGTTAGGTTGAGTCAATCCTAGGACCCAATGGTTAGTTTTAGTAAGGTGTTAGTGAATACATACCCCTAGATACTTGAGGTACTTGTATAAGTCTGGAATCCTGATGGTGTTCCTTTCTTAATCTATGTTGTAGAGAGTTAAGATGTTTATAGTTCTGAGTGTAGTCACAAGGATAGCATGAAGAGCTGAGCCTCTCATCTGGGTAGCACCAGTGAAGAGTTTTGTCCTAGTGCAGAGGACCATGGGGTTCTGTTGGGCGTATGAGTCGTAGAGGTGACCTTTTTCAAAGGTTTGACCTCCATTCTCAGAAAGATAATGGAAATCATTCTTAGAGCGCAGACTATTCAGCCAGTCACCCAGAGTACGTTAGTGTTGACAGAAACTCCAGTAGGGAGACTGAGGAGGTATAAGCAAGTTGAGTTCTATGTTTCAGGCGATGATGATCTATTTTTGACTTATCAGTGATTGAGAGAGAGACCATGAGAACGTTGAGGTAACTTTATCTTACCCTAGATGGTAAGTTACAGTGCGTCACTGCTTTGCTCAAAGGTGATGTTATGGGTTGGTGGGAGACTGTAGAGATGACTCTACAGCCAGAGGTACCTATATGGGATCTGTACTTGAGTGAGTTTAGAGGCAATTATATTAGCGAAGCTCACATAGATGAGTTGAGGAAACAATTCTCTCATCTAGTTCAGGGAGATCATTCATTGTTCGAGTACGAGAGATATTTCCTCCGATTAAGTCATTACGCTCTAGAGTTGGTTACAACTGAATCCTTGAGGTACAAGAGATTTCTAGAGGGGTTTCACCTCGATATCCTTACGCAGTTGGTGACAAACCTGCCTAGAGTGTTTCCGGAGTTGACACGTCAGACTAAGGACATGAGGAGAAATTTGTTGGATGAATCGGGTGGTCCAAGTATGAGGACTTGTTCATTAGTGGATTTACCTCAGTTGGTGGCCAAGAGGGCTAGAGATTTGCATGAACAGAGGAGAGTGACATCAGCTTTGTCAGTCCAACCAAGTCAAACCTTAGGTTTGAGGTTTGATAGAAGACCATCCCTATGTCGGGTGTTGAAAGCTCCAACAGAGTTTTAGAGAATTCAGAGTGTGAGCATTGTGGAAAGAAGCATTGAGGAAGGTGCTTTAGATTCTCTAGGAAGTGCTACAGATTCGGATCTTTAGATCATTTAGTAGGAGATAATCCTAGTTCTGATGAGATACCAGGTATGTTTTCAACTACCTTAGTTTTCATGATTACTTTGGTAGGTGTAAGTGTATGCATTCTCTTGTGGTGTCAATGGATTTAGTAGTATTCGAGTACATAATTCGTGAGTAAGGATTTAAGTGGCTAGTATATAGACTCTAAGAGGTATATCTTAGATATTTTTCGAAGACTTAAGTAAATCTCAGTACTAGATCAAAAGAAAGTTGTCAACACAAGTGTAACACTCTTAAATCGTATACATGTACTAATACGATATAAAAATGTCACATCAATTATTTAAAACATCTCTTACGCCAAACTGAGTAAAATTTTGTTTCTTTCAAGCAGTTCATGATTATAATTATTAATATAAAATATTTAATCATAGAAGTTCAAAACATAATATTTTAAAACATAATATAGTATAAAATGCCATTTCATACTATTATTACTAGATAGTACAAACTATAGTAAAGCATAGCAAAGCAATTTTGGTTTAACTATTACAAAATAGTTCTAAATATAGTTTAACATAGCAACTAGGACATTTGCATGATACATGCCACTAAACAAGTCAAAATCACATCGAAGGATGTCTTACTGATACTGTAAATACACTCCTCGATAATTGGGGTTGTTTAGTACTCCTTCTTTTTACCTACGTGTGAAAATTACCACACACTAAGTATATACTTAGTGAAGCAATTAAAATAATAAACAGTGCAATACATCACATGCATGTAATTAAATGTCATTAATAAATGCGATATGATCATCTTACCTGTATATCCATCATGTTACCATAATTAACATGATAATATTAATAACCACATATAAAAATATATTACCAATAAACCATAGCCCAAAATATAAACCTATAAGGATCCTGAATACACGAATAAAATATGCACCGAAGTGCTTACCATATGCACTAAGTGTCCTTACATACTACATTGTTGCTCTAAGTGTCCTTACACACTATAGTGTTAAACCGAATATGTAGCATGCTGCTGGACTTTATGACATGCCAACTATACCACTGTTCCTCAATGACATAATTGGGTATATAATCTATGTTAATTTAAGCCATGACAATGTATATCAATATAACTTAACATTGGACAGTTCATACCCAAAATAACATTGATGGCATAACATTATATATATATATATATATATATATATATTATTGATCAATGCATTATATATTCAACCTTTGACATTTTAAGAACATGTCAATCATATGATAAATGACATAAATATCATGCCAATATAGACAAGGTAGACTCATTGCAAGTCTTCCAAATGGTGTATTAAACATCCATGTATAATTTCATGCATGAGTTGCACTCACCTTGACACTTTATATATCTCAAAATATTAGCCTTACTAAACTTCAGACTTGCTCCTCATTCTCAATTCGCTTTGATCACGAAATTAATCATGATCTATACAAAGAAACAAATACATACTAAAAGCATATATTAGTATTGTACTAACATAAGTAAATTCCAAGAACAACAATCCATAAAATTATATTCGAAACTTATCTGATATAATTTACTTCAACACTTATGAATTCTTCTAGAATTCATACCAACTTTTCCATTTTTTTTTAAAAAATGACCCTTCATCATTTTATCCAATTCAAATGAATTTAAAAAATTCCACCATTGAAATAATTGCCAACCTAGTCCATTTACAATTGCAAAATCATCTTTAAAACCCCCCAACTATTCAAATTTTCCATATTAGTCACCAAACTTCCAAATTGATCAAATTTCACATTCTAATATCAATTTCAACACTCAAGAAACAATTTCCAGCATAGTACGGTAACTATTGAATAACTACACATTAACCTACAACTTTTTCTTAATTACTAAATAGATCCCCAACTTTCACAAAATTACAAAATGGTCCTAAAATTTTTCTAAGGCTTGTAGAATCATATCTACATCATTTCCATCCCCTACATAATTTTTCTCACATGTTTATGAATAGGCCGAATGCTTCATGGCTAGGGTTCCTTGAATTTCACTTAATTTCAATTGATTCAAGTATAAAATCAACCTTTATTCAACATTTCAAAACCTCTACAATCAAACCCCTAACTCAATTTCATCAAGTCACAAACTTCCCATAATTTAAGGTTTAGGTCAAAAATCATTTATGCATTTCTAGGAGTTTTTGATCATCAAACAAGCTTATAAATTATTTTAAAACCTTAATAAACTCAAAATCCATCATCAATTTATAAAACTCTAACATGAACATAAACCCTAAAATTTAGGACTTAACATTCAAGTAAGATTAGAATGGAATAATGGGACCAAATGATAATGTTTTTCTAATAGAACAATTTTCTATTTCACGGTTCTATCCAAAATCCAAAGGAAATTACTCAAAAAGGAAAAATAAATTTTTTGTTACTAGGTTAGGAGCTCACGGCTTTAATGGGGAAGATGAACAAAGCTTACATGAAATTTTAGCTTAATTTCATGTTAATTTGCCATTTATTAAGCTTAAATGAATATAAAATTCATTTAATCAGGAAATGACAATTTTACCATTAATGAAACTTGATAATTATCTTCATACTAAAACACATAACCCTTATCATATTCCCAAAGTCAAATATGAACAAAATATTATACCCTTTACCATTTTATCCTTGCAACTTTTCAAAATTTTTAACCTTGCCATTTTAATCCAACGATCCAAATTGAACATGGAAATAAATTCTCAAATCCACTGATCCATATTATTTTCCATCATTTTAAAATGTGGAAATAAAATTTTTAATCTTAATTTATCATCATCCAAAATTTCTATTCGATTCGATTTACCTAATTTTTACTAGACTTTAACACTTTCTAGCTTTTAACACAAATACCGAATCAAAAATCTGATTCCCACCCAAACATCATTATTGGGGGTAAACTACTCATTTATGGAATAAATATTTTTTTGAGAAAATTACCACTTTGGTCTATAACTTTTTCCTAATTTTATACTTTGACCATTAAACTTTCAAAATTTATGTTTTAGTTACTAGCCAAAATTTGGGGTATTACAATAAGGGTTATATAGGTTTCGGATTTGTAAACCCAGAGATGTATGAGAACCTTATGGGTACGAGTTATCATCCCTTGACAAGTCAAAAGTAAACCCTAAGAAATGTGTAGCCGTAAAATTTTCCACCATTGAATGTTCTCTTAAGGAGCATCCTTGCGTGTGGTCCCGTTAGATGCGAAACTATATGATCATCTTTATTTCGTCAGTAGAGGGTTTTTGTGATCAACCCGAAGTGAGTTAGCAATCCCAAGTTCAACGTTGGAAATAAGGATCTTTGAGAGAGCGTTAAGAATTCCCATGTTGCTAGCCAGAAACACCAGAATGTCTCTTAGTTGGTGCCAAGGTTGCTTCAGTTGCTAATTGGGCACATATTCCCAAGTACTCCAAGGAATAAGTTAGCGAGGTGTATGTTTCGATACAATAGTTCCAGAATTTACCATTATGTCCCAAGGATAATATAGGTAAGTGATATCGAGTGCAGGATGTAAAGGCTCATAATATTTAAGTCATAGTGCGGTTGCGAGAGTCACTATTTGGTAAGGCGTGCTCTCTGGGAGAGTCATATGTTGTTAGTTACACTCGATAATCAAGTAGAGTAAGTGTTAGCAGTAGAGTATTAAGGAAGTAATCAGGTAGCATAGATGAATATTGAATCAGAATTGAGTAGCAAAGTATAGAGGTCGACTTTAGTTGAAGATCTTTGTAATATATTTAGTGTGTCTGTATTGAGACAGTTTGGCATGTGCCATAAGGTCTCAGAGTTGTCTATGTGCAGTAGATAAAAATATATTATCAGGCTGTGCTATATGTTAACTCATTTGAGTAAGGTTAGTAAAGAAAAGTTTTAGTGTTAGCATTGAGTTGTGGAGTAGTGTTCACCTTGTTAAATGTTATAAGTATTTAGAGCTAGGACAACCAGAGTAAGGTTACATGATTTTTACGTTTCTCAAGGGCTGTCATTTAATGTTTGATGCAGTCAACCCCTGTTGGGAAAAAAAAGGATATCATGGATCAGTTTGTGAGTTTCAAGTTGCAAGCCAGGTTTCGAGGACTTCTTCAGCAATGAGTAGGTTGATATGAGTTTAAGAACTTTGAGGTTTCTAATTGGTTGACCAAAGGATATGTTGTTGGTTGGATTAAGCAAATTTCGAGGATGAAATTTCTTTTAAGGAAGGGAGAGTTGTAACACCCTAAATTCTGGGCTAGTAGTTTTGGGTTTAGCCGGGAGATAAGTGGACCTATAGAAATTCTAATTTCAATTGTTGGTTTAATTTGGTTGGCTTTGGACCCAATTTTCCATAAAAATGAGGTTTTAAATTAAGGCAAAATATTGAGGGACCAAAAGAATAATTAAACCATTTTTAGAAGTGAAAGATATTTTAGGGCATTTTATATATGCTTTGGACGTGGGTTTTCCCTTCCTCTTCATTCTCTTCCATTTTCTTATTCTCCTCTTCCTCTTCAAGGTCAAGCCAAGGTAAGTTTTTTTAAAACCCATTTCAAGCTTCATTTTCATTCTAAATTCCTCATGCAATCTCGTTTTATTGAATCAAAGTCTTGGGATTATTTATAGCTAGAGAAAATATGTGAGTTTCATCCAAAATCACCAAGGAGGGATCTTGGCTAAGTAAATAGCTTCATTTTGAGATCTTAGCATAAATATAGTGTATTTCTAATCCTTTGGAGTATAAATATTTCATAACAAGAATTTTTTAAGGTTTGAGTATTTAAGCATTTTAAGGTTTTTGTTTGATTCTTGCCATGGATGAGGTTTTTATTAAAAAGTTAGTGCTTTTATAGTGCTAGATGACCCTAATTAACCCCCATAAGTTTTATTAAAGATTTGGGGACCTTGAAAAGGTTTTGAGAGTGATTTAGAGAGCTTTCTCAGAAGAAAAAACAAATCTGCAGTAGAGGTTTCAAAACGCCCCTAAAATGGTTTTGAAACCCCTACCCAAAATGTCCAAATTGGCCAAAAACATTGCCAAAAGGCCTTAGACCCATATTATGACCATAAATGGAATCAAATATCATAAAATAGTAGAATAAGTGTTAAGGAAGGTGTTTAAAGTTGGGTTACAATGGATGAAACTATACTAAGCAAAATTCATCGAAACATCTTTAGTTGAGGAAATGTATGGATTTGTTAAGGATGAGAATCATCGCCGAGGGTGTATCGATGAGAAATACAAGGAATAAATTAGTTTTAGTAATAGTAGAAAGTACAAGCTTCGAGAACATTAGCAAACCTAAGAAGATTAGGTATTCCTTTCAATTCAAGGGGTATTGAAAGGAAGTGGGATAAGAGCGACTAGAGTGTTGTTATTTAGTGTTGAACCCGATTTAGGTATCGGGATAGCAAATACTATAGCTAGTGGATGAAAACCACAGAGATCATCGTAGAATCATTAGGATGCGTAGAGACTTCCTTAGAGCCAGAGAACGATTAAAGTGCCCTTGAGTAATGAATGACTAGAATTGAGTAGCTTACTAACTAACATCAGTAATTGATTAATGAATCCTAGTACAACGTTCTGGACAGTGAATGAGAAAGATAGCAGTTAGAGAGAGTATGACCTTACCTTAGTGAGTCTAGTTATACTAGGGTATATTTCCCTACTAGGGCATTGCCAGTGTGCGAGGCAATTGGGGAACTAGCTAGGGCGCTAGGCCTAAAAACTCGCGAGGAGTGGGCTAGCTGAGTCAGTATTGTGTTGCCTTTAAGCCTTAGATATACATGCAGAGTTAAATCAGTCCAGTACCTTTGCCACCAAAAAATCTTGGCTTGATGCTTTAGACATGTACTCATGGAGAGGCCCTTAGTAAAGTGCCCTTCAGATGTTCTCTATTGGCAGGTTAGTAGCTGGAGCAGTTCGTGGAGCACCGTCGCAACAGGACTTCCAATATCTCCTTTAGAGTATTATATTGTAGTTTAGAGCGCATGTGTAGTCACGAGTCTTTAATCATGTATTCTGATTTATGAGAAAGTCTTTATTATTTTGATTTTAAATTATGTGTCACGGAGCTCTAGTTTTTGTAAAATGTTTTTTATATCTGTTATGTATGTTTTTAATTACAATACCACTAAGTATATTTACAAAAGAGTTGATAGGTCTTTTAAGTAGTGGTTGCCTTGGTAGCCCAATGTGGCATTTTAGGCCCAATTGGGTCTAGGGTGTTACAATGTAAGTCATGAAAACAACCAAATTAGTGAAGTCTGAACTAGAATCAATCCAAATGCATGTTATTGCCTACGTTAACCATGCAAATGAGATAAAATGAGCTAAAGATGAACCCGAGCTAACATAAACATTGATCGCTTGTAAATGTATATGCTAAGGTAAGCAATTCTGTGTAAGTATACATAATCGAATCAAGTAATATATGGTAAGTGAGTTATCGTCTCCCCAGGGTTTGGTTGAAAGTTTTTAAGCTTCACCACAACCAAAACTAGTTGTCACAAGCTAATTCCTACTATTCTTGTCAAACTAGAAAACTATTATTAATAAAACAAGAAAATTATATAAAGTATGATTGTAGAAAAGCTTGGTTAAGATAAAATAAATCTGTAATATATCGAAATAAAAAAAAGAAAAGATAATGTTGATTCAAATATAATTCAAACAACCTCACATATTCAGACTTATCACAGAGCACTTATGCTAATCTTTTTTATTGACAAACATCTATTCTAAGTTTAGAATGAATCGTTATGACATGCTTAAATTGCCCGACATGATTACTAAGTATTCTTAGACTGTTGGTATAGAAATACTCCTCAGCGTTAACTATAACCCTTTGTTTGTCAGACTGTTGTTTTAGCAATACCTCTCAGCGTAAACTATTGTCGTTGTTTATCCTAATTAAGCGTTCATCCATTTTATTCGATTGAAACCCGCTCTTTGTCTCTAAGGTAGACAAGTTAGAACATCACCATCCCATATCCATTCTATTGTTCACGTAGATATATCTTAATTCTCTCGAATCTAAGAATCAATATCTAGACAAAGGGCAATCTCTCGACTCTCTTACATTGCCAAGACATGTTTCACCAAGACCCCAGCCAATCTCTCGAAGCTCTTACAGTTTCAAGGTAAAATATTTAAACAATGAACAAAACAATCACGAGCAAAATCATAATTTATCATTCATAAAACAGAAAATAATTGTCTACGCAAAACAAAGATTGACACCAAGTAAGACAGTCATGGTGCTATCAAAAAGTCATCCAAGTATAATTATTTTAATACAACCCCAAATACGTAAATAAATTAAGAACAAAGGAAGAATGACTCCAAAAAATGGGGGCTTTGTCGTGACAATTTTGATCAACACCACGCCTGCCTTGGTGATCAGCCTCTCTCGAGACCTGATCACTGCTATGCTATAGTCTGGCTATGGAGGACACCAAGGAAGCTCGGTTGGTAAACGGTGGGAAAGCACTATAGTTGCTTGCTCACACTTTCAGTAAAGCTCTTACTTCATTGCCCCCTTTCTTTGGTGGATACGACTTGATATTTTTAGAGGGGAATCTCCTAGGGTTTCACATAAGTGGAGATTCCTTAAATTCCCGTTATTGTCTTGTCTAGACTAAAAAAGAAAGACGGATGGTGGCTGTTAGAATTTTGAGGGCTTGCTTGCACGTGAAGGAAGTCATACAAATAGCTTATGGCATAGGTTTTTTTGTCATACCCGCTTCAGACATTCCAGATAAACCTTTCGTTGGCGAGATAAATCTGCTCCTCACGTTCTTTAACTTCTCTATTCCATTGGCCCATACAAATTAGGTTGTCGCAATTGAAATGTTATTCCTCTGTAAATTTCCTGCACATACACAATCCCTTTCTCTTCAACATCATCAGCTAAACCAAATAAATCTTGCCAAAGCAAAACTTATCCACAACAAGCAAATATAACCTAGATGCAACTAAATGCAAATAAAATGCTATGTATACTTTGTTTAAATAAGCAATAACTTAAGTGAAAAGACTAGAAATTGAGTCTTTTTACGGAGTTATCACACCCCCAAACTTAAGCTATTTCTTATCCTCAAGCAATGTACAATAGCTAAAAAAATCAAAATTGTCATGGCAAAGCAGCATTAAGAAAATCATATGGTTTGAGATTTCATCCCTCAGTAAAAAGTTTTTTGGCCTCAACATGTTTGACGGTCATATCAGTCAAGTCCTTTCCTTAGTCAAGATTCATTTCTATTGTGTGTGCTTGATTGTAATCAGTCTTTGCATTAAAGTAATTAGAAAACTTAAAGTAAGTGTTTTTCGGTTGTCAAGGCATCAAATTATTTGTCAAGCTTAGTTTCTATTCCTAGTTATTTATCAACTTTTTTTGGGAGTCAGCTCATTACACCTACCTTCCCATACTCTAGGTGAAAGGGAGCATACCTTCCACCCTCAAGCTAATCGGGTAGAGTCATCATCTGACTTCTTTCATTCACTCACATGCCTCGGCAACTCTCAATTTCTTATAGGGTTTTTCTGTTTATGCCCTTGCATAAGGGAGTGTCCCTTTTATTTTTCAAGTTTTTAAACAATAAGGACTTCGACCTTAGCCTTAAAATATTTTCTCTATCTCGGCAAGCAGAAAGTTCTTTCCTTAAAGTTTTGGTGATTACCTTAAGCATACATAGCCTACAATCATGTTTGTAAATTTAAAAGAATCAAGCCTAGGGTTGGTTCTCTTCTTTAGACAATCTTAACAATAATTCTGGCCTAGGCAATCAAATTATGCATTCATCATTGGGCATCCCTAATCTATTCCAAACAATAAACTTAACATGCTTATGTCATGACAACCAAAATTTTCAACCAAATATCATCAATTTCTTTTTAACAAAGCATGTTACAGTACCTCCCCCAAACTTGAGGGATGCATTGTCCTCAATGCATGCAAACTAACTACATGTATCTATATGCAAATGCAAAAAACAATTTTTTTTTTAAAAATACGAGCTTACTGTGGTGGTGTGGCTTGACTGAAAACCCTTGATCGATGTCGTTTAGGAGGAGGAGGATTCTCTGATCCCGAATCTACTGCTGCTATCGTCAAGGGTGATGGGTGAAGGAAACAACCTTTTGTTCGCTTGATGCATCTCTTGGTGCTCAAGGCTCATGCTGGAGTTGATTGTTCTTCAGTAAGAGTGGGTTATGCAGGAATTGGAGCTTGGCTTTGAGTTATTTCAGGGGCTGGCGTTTCTTGACGGACGGGGGACTGTGCTGGAGCTTGCTTGGGTTGCGTCGGGACTGGAGTGAAACTTTTAATGGGGAAGAAGTTGGGAGGAATCTCTTGAGTGCTTTCAGAAGTTGAGAAGGAGGAGGAGCTGAGGAATTCACCTGTGTCACCGGTATATGCGAGACATGGGTGGCTAGTGGTGGGATGTCATTCGGTACCTCAGGGGAACATTCAATGTCAAGGCTTGGAATGTGCTGCCACCAGTAGTATGTTTTAGAATGACGTTGGGGAAAGGCGACAGGTTATCGGTTGCGATTGGGAGCAACTCCTTGAAAAGGGTATTGAGTTGAGTGTCCCATGCCTTGACGTATCTAATGAAGATCTCCATATGATTTTCAAGGCGCTCGATCTTCTCACGTGTTTCTCACATGTACGTGACCACTGCTACCATTCTGGTCGCAACAACAGATTTTGCTCATCCCTCCAATCCTTTATGCGGGGCATTGTCATCAAAACTCATCAATTCTGGCATTTTCTTTTTGGTGATTCCCTCATTGGATTTGGTGAAATCTTCAAAGGGCTCCTCGCAGACCTTCTTTTTCCTGCATAGAGCAATTATCAAGTTAAGAAATAAGAGATTATCCCGGTTTCTTTTAGAGGACTCATGGATTTGCTCGAAGATGAGTTCTCCAACATCAATTTTTGTCTCGTATAATATCGAGTGTAAAAGCATCAATGTTTTCATGAGCACGGTTGTGTTATGAGATGTTGGCATAAGCTTTCCCTTAAGAAAATGATTCCATAACTTTACAACCGGCTTAAGGGCTCAGCGATCGACTCTCTTCCTTGTTGGCGTATTCCCCTCGAACTTAGCCTACCCGAAGCAAAGATCATCGAGAACTCCGTCGTAGGTTTCTTGGTCTACCTCAGCCATAAATCTCTTATGCTGCTCCTCCACTTTCCCTAACTTGAAGTATATGTTGAGTACTGAAGGGGAAAATCGCAGGAGCTTCCCTCGAACATACACTCCCTAACTTGAAGTATATGTTGAGTACTGAAGGGGAAAATCACAGGAGCTTCCCTCGAACATACACCGTGTGGTTGAATGAGTCTCCGAGATGGGTGTAGAACTCTCTGACCATCGCTGGTGCTACGGCTTTGGGGTGGCGAGCAAACTTCTCCCAGTTGTGCGTCTGAATCACGTCCGTTACCTCCAATCCAAATGGCTCTTCGTTCTATGATGGGAAAACAAACACGTCTTCCAAATACACTTGCTGTTTTTGGATGTTTTTTAAGCGTACCTCTGCTTCGGCTGTTTGGAAACGCTCAAAGCTTGGTGTTGGGGCTGGATTTTTCTTCGATCTGCCATGATACTTGTTTGGTGCAGTGAGTTTAGCGGTGGCGATGGGGGGAATTTTGTTAATTTTGTTTGCTGTAGAGAGAGATTGAAGCACGATGAAGAAGATGGAGTTGAGGGTGGTTTTTTTTGGAAGGTTAATGGGTTGTTTCTTTTGGGGGTAATTCGGTTAAAACAAGAGGGGAAAAGATTGCATTGATGGCTTGATCTTTGATTGGATGTAAAGTGGGGAAAATATACTTTCCCTCTTTAATTCTGAAACCAAATTTTCTTGCCCCAGGGTTTCTCTTCCTTTCATGCGTGAACTATTTCTCCATGCTGCCTCGTGTATTATGCATGCCTATAATAAATAATAAAAAAAACTAAAGTAAAGCAAAACGGATAATGTGTGCATAAAATAGCTTAATTTATTTATGTACAGAATTCATATTTTCGTTGCCTAGGCAATGAATTTAGTTCAAGTAAGTAAGGCAAACTCTTGGGCATCATGTGCATTTGATGCCGGTTTATCGCGCATGACTGGTGCTCCTTTGTATTCCTTTAGTCTCTACCTGTTCACCTTGAAAATGGAACCATCATATCGGTTCTTGATTTCTATTACTCAATTGTTATAAACTTGATGTAGGAAGAACGATCCTGACCATCGTGACTTTAGCTTGCCCGGGAATTGATAGCATTATTTGCTATCCTGTCGAGAATATCAAAGGCTTTCTCGGGTGATTTGTCAAGTAAGGTGCCATTTGCTGAGGCATCCAACATCATTCGAGTAGGTGCATTAACTCTGTTGAAAAACATCACCACTTGAGTCCAGTCATGAAATCCATGGTTGACACATTTACGAGGTAGACTTTCATACCTATCCCAACACTCGTACATTGATTCATCATCTCCTTGGTGAAAACTTGCAATGTCATTGCGAAGCTGTGTATTCATATTGGGAGGATTGTATCGAAGTAGGAAACTCTTTCATAAATCTGCCCATGATTCCATTGAGCCTGAAGGAACTCCACTGAGCCAAGCCCTTGCTCTATCGTATAGGGAATATGGGAAAAGTTTTAGTTTAAGCACATCTTCATGCACTCCTTGTTGTCGGAATGAATCGCAAACTTCAAGGAAGGTACGAATATGCTGTTTAGCATCCTCATTAGGTGAACCACCAAATTGACCGATAGAATTTAACATATTAAACATCACCGGATTAAGCTCAATGAGTTGCTTGTATTTCAGGTGCCACAATGCCTGGATTGAGGTCATCATGAATAGGATTCAAATGATCTCGTATTGCTCTTGGTCTTGTAACTTGAAGATTAATTGCTACATTGGGATCTTCATGATCTCCCATGTTGTTGCCTTATAATTGTAGTTGGTTTAGATATTCTCTGATTCATTGGTCACGTCGCCTCTGTCTGAACGACTGTTCAAGTTCAGGGTCGAATGGTTCCAATGGTTTACCAATATATCTCAGGTTCATGCAATAATAAAAGCCTGCAAAAGAAAATAATAAAATACGTTAGACTAAGTAGATATAAGGTGACAGGAAAAACTTGTTATGGTGAAAATAAAAAATTTCGTTAGTTGCCAATCCCTGACAATGGCGCCAAAAACTTGATCGCTTGTAAATATATATGTTAAGGCAAGCAATTCTGTGCAAGTATACATAATCGAATCAAGTAATATAGGATAAGTGAGTTATCTTCTCCTCAGGGACTGGTTGAAAGTTTTTAAGCTTCACCATAACCAGAACTAGTTTTCACAAGCTAATTGCTATTATTCTTGTCAAACTAGGAAACTATTATTAATAAAACAAGAAAATTCTATAAAGTATGATTGCAGAAAAAGGTTGGTCGAGACAAAATAAATCTATAATCTATCGAAATAAAAGAAAGCAAAGATAACGTTGATTCAAATATAATTCAAACAACCTCACATATTCAGACTTATCACAGAGCGTTTAAGCTAATCTTTTGTATTGACAAACATTTATTCTAAGTTTAGAATGAATCGTTATGACATGCTTAAACTGCCAGACAAGATTACTAAGTATTGTTAGATGGTTGCTATGACAATACTCCTCAGCGTTAACTACAACCCTTGGTTTGTCAGACTGTTGTTGTAGCAATACCTCTCAGTGTACACTATAGTCGTTATCTATCGTAGTTAAGCGTCCATCCTAGTTAAGCGTCCATCCCTTTAGTTGATTGAAACCCACTCCTTATCTCTAAGGTAGACAAGTTAGAACATCACCATCAAGGATCCATTACATTGTTCACGTAGATATATCTTAATTCTCTCGAATCTAAGAATCAATATCTAGACAAAGGGCAATCTTTCGACGCTCTTACATTGCTAAGACATGTTTTACTAAGATCCCAGGCAATCTCTCGAAGCTCTTACAGTGTCAAGGTAAAATATTCAAACAATGAACAAAACAGTCATGAGCAAAATCATAATTCATAATTCATAAAGCAGAAAATAATTGTCTAGGCAAAACAAAGATTAACACCAAGTAAGACAATCATGGTGCTATCAAAAAGTCATCCAAGTATCATCGTTTTAATATAACCCAAATACGTTAAGAATTTAAGAATAAAGGAAGAATGACTCCCAAAATCGGGGGCTCTATCGTGATAATTCTGATCAGCACCGCGCCTGCCTTGGTGATCAGCCTCTCTCGAGAACTGACCACCGCTCTGCTATAGTCTGGCTATGGAGCAGACCAAGGAAGGTCGGTTGGTAAATGGTGGGGAAGCACTGTAGTTGTTCGCTCACACTTTCAGTAAAGCTTTTACTTCCTTGCCCCCTTTCTTTGGCGGCTACTGCTGAATATTTATAGAGGGGAATCTCCTAGGATTGCACATGAGTGAAGATTCCTTAAATAAATGTTATTGTATTATCCATACTAAAAAGGAAAGGTGGCTGACAGCTGTCAGAATTTTGAGGGCTTGCTTGCACGTGAAGGAAGTCGTACAGCTGGCTTGTGACATAGGCAATTTCATCATACCTGCTTCAGACTTTCTAGATAAACCTTGCCTTGGCTAGATAAATATGCTCCTTACGTTCTTTAACTTATCTATTCCATTGGCCCTTACAAATTATGTCGCGACTGAAATGTTCTTCCTCTGTAAATTTCCTGTATATACACAATCCACACACACCCTTTCTCTTCAGCAGCATCAGCTAAACCAAATAAATCTTGCCGAAGTAAAACTTATCCACCACAAGCAAATATAACCTAAATGCAACTAAATGCAAGTAAAATGATGTGCATACTTTGTTTAGATGAGCAATAACTTAAGTGAAAAGATTAGAAAATGAGTCTTTTTACGGAGTTATCAAACATGATGTGAGCTAAGTATACATACACATAAGTTATGAAATGTTACAAACTCATGATATAAGCATAGAATAATATAGAAATGAATGTGTAACATATCATATGCATAGAATAAACTAAGTACAGTAATCTAGGCATATACCATGCTACATTCAGCTTGTAACATATTATATAGCTTGTCTTCAGAGGCTGATAACTTTCCAAATGAATCAAAAGCATTAAGACATTTAAGTGAAAAGAATTTCCTGAATTGTTTGGCCTTTGAACGATTAAGAGATCCTTATTGCAATGTCTTTGGATCAAGTGTAGGTGTGTTCACATCATACCACTATAGTATCCAGGTACGTGATCACTTGTAAATGTGTGCGCTATGACAAAAAAATATGTGCAAGTGTATGCAATTGGTGCAAGTAATATAGTAGCGAGTGAGTTATCGTCTCTACAGGGATTGGTGGGAATTTTTGATGTTTGCAATAGCTAGAACTAGGTGTCACTAACTAGTCCTACAATTCTTGTCAAATGATATTCATAAAGGAAAAACAAGGAGTATCTAATGATACGAACAAATAAAAAGTATTGTTGAGGCAAGAAAAATTGTAAAGTGTAGTGAACAGAAAAATTTGGTTGAGACAATAAAAATATGCAAAGGTAAACAAATAAAAGTGGTCAATGTAATAAAAATTAATGTTCGAGTGTAATATATTCAAAAAAATCTCACACAATCAGACTTCTAATGGAGCACTTGAGTTGGACATGCTACGGTGACAAATTATTCTACGTCTAAGATGATTCAGAATGCTATACCTATGTTATCCGACAGGATTTACTAGAGTGTTCTCGGTCTTTTGCTACAGTAATACTACTATGCGTGAACTACAACCCTTGTTTTGTCAAACTATTGATGTGACAATACCCCTGAGAGTAAACTATATCCTTTTGCCTATCTTACTCAAGTATTTAACCTTTTTAGTCGAATGAAACCCTTTCCTTATTTCTAAGGCAGATTAAAACTTCACCGTCCCAGATTAGTTCCCTTGTTCACGTAGATCTACCCTAACTCTTTCGATATTAGGCATCTACTCCTAGAAAAATGCCAATCTCTTGAAAGATCTTACAAAGACTAAGAATGTTTTGTCGTGGCACCAGGCAACCTCTCAAAATCCCTTATAGCGTCAAGGCAAAATATTAAAACAATGAACAAAACAACACTTATCATAAACAAATTATATCATTCTTTAACAATTGAATAAAGTATCATCCAAACATCATCCAACACCAAATAAAATAATTTATGGTGTGGGAAATATCATCCAAAAGCAATATTTAAGTACAACCCTTAAAATGATATGGAAATGAAGAACCAAAGAAGCAAAACTCCCAAAAATTAGAGCTCTGCCACCACCATGCTTGCTCCGATGACTAGCCTCTCTTAAGGGCCTGGCCACCGCTCAAATGAAGCCCGACTATGGAGGGCACCAAGGACGGTCGAGTGGGGGACGATGGAAAAGTGAAGTACTGTAGCTGGTTACTCTAATCCTAGGGTATATTCTCCTCTCCTCGATTCCTCTTTTATGAAGAGTTATAATAGAGTATTTATAATGAGAATTTCTAAGGTTTATTGACCTTGGAAATTCCATAAATACCCTTGATGTCATACCCATTTTATGAATGATATAGCAGCTGAAAGTGGTTTCAATTAACTTAATGAGGGCATGATTGCACATGAGGTTGAAGCTGGGCAAGTGACGTCAGTAGTTTCGTTGAGCTACATTAGACTTGCAATATATATCTTTCCTAGACAAGAAAGTCTATTCCTCATTGTTGTCTTTTTATGTCCACTAGCCCTAGCAAATTGATTTGTCTCACCAAATGAATTGTTCCTTATTCATTTCCTGTATCAATACAATCAACAAACAACCTTCCTTCTCAGCAGCATCAGTTAAGCCAAATAAAGTTTTCCTCGACAAAAATTATCCACCGCATGCCAATATGTCCTAAATACAACTAAAATACTATAACAAATGGCTTTTAGACAAATAACATCCTAAGTAAAAAGACATATAACATAGTCTTTTACGGAGTTATCATACCCCTAAACTTAAGCTATTACTTGTCCTTAAGTAATGGATAATAAGCAGTAGAAAAATTAAGTCTCATGGCAAAGTAAAAATTAGGATAATCATGTGGTTTAAAATTTCATCCCTCAGCAAAAAGTTTAGCCTCAACATGCTAGACTATATAAGAAGTCAAGTACCTACCTTAGGCCAGGACTCTTTGTTAGTGTTTGTGCATGATTGTATCTAGTCTATGGTTTAACGTATTTAGAAAACACCTAAGTAAGTTCTTATGTTTTTCAAGGCATCAAATTATTCATTAATCATAGTTTCACTCCAATTTATTCAACATGTATCTTCAAACTTTGTTTTGTTTCGTTTATATATTTTTAGCACTGCTTCAAGGGGAGTCAGCTCATCACACCTACCATCTCACACTCTAGGTTAAAGGAAGCATACCTTCTACCCCCGAGCTAGTCAGGTAGAGTCATCATATGACTACTTTTATTCACTCATTTGCCGAGGTAACCATTTATTTAGGGGAATTTCTAGGTTATGTCGTCACACAGAGGAGTGTCCCTATAGTTATGCCAAGGTATTTATTTTTAATTTAACATAATTCAAAACATTAAGGAGTTCAACTTAATCTTTTCAACCATTTAATTCCATTGAGCATAAAAAGTTCTTTCCTAAAAGTTTTCTAAGCACTTTAAATAGAGAAAACATACAATCGTGTTAACAGGATCATAACGAATCACGTCTTAGGGCCAACTATATCATTCAACAGTCATAAAATATTTTGGCCTAGGCAATAAAAATTTGCTTTCATCATCGGACATCCTCAACTTATTCTGAACAACTATCCTAACATACTCATGCCATGACAAAAATATATTTCAACCAATCATTATCAAATACAATTAACTAAGTGTAAGGCAAAACACCTCCCCCAAACTTGAGGGGTGCATTTTCCTCAATGCATGAAATCTAATGCAAGGGAAATTACTCTAAAACGTTGATGCAAATTGATCGCTTGTAAATGTATATATTAAGGCATGCAAATCTGTGCAAGTATACACAATCAATTCAAGTAATATAGGGTAAGTGAGTATCGTATCTACAGGGATTGGTCGAGAAATATATTTTCACCACATCTATAACTAATGTCACAAACTAAGTCCTACTAAGTTGTCAACTTAAGAACTAATATTAATAAAACAAAGAGGTGATTTAATGAGTGCAGAAAAGTTTTGGTCTAGACAAAATAAATATGCAGAATACTAAAGTAAATAAAACAAGATAAGTGTTGATTTAAATCGAATGCAAACAACCTCATATAATCAGACATATCACAAAGCACTAATACTAAACCCTTGAATTATCAAAAATTATTTCTAAGTCTAGAATGAATTATTATGACTCGCTCAAGCTGCCTGACAGGATTACTAGGTATTCTTAGACGGTTGCTATGGCAATACTGCTCAGTGTTAACTATAATCCGTTGTTGTAGCAATACCTCTCAGCGTAAACTATAGGCATTGTCTATCCTACTCTAGCGTCAGACCTTTTAGTCGATTGAAACCACTCCTTATCTCTAAGGTAGAGAAGTTAGAACTTCACAATCCCGGATTCATTCTATTGCTTATGTCGATCTATCTTAATTCTCTCGAATATAAGAATCACTATCTAGACAAAAGGTTATCTCTCGATGCTCTTACAATGCCTAGACATGCTTTACCAAAACCCCAGGCGATCTCTCGATGCTCTTACAGTGTTAAGGCAAAATATTTAAACAATAGGCAAAACAGTCATAAGCAAAACATAATTCATCATTCATAAAACATAAAAAATATTTTTCAGGCAACACAAAGTTTAACACCAAGTAAGACATTCATGGTGCTATCAAAGATCATCCAAAATTCAACGTTTAGTACAACCCCAAATAGATAAAGAGTTAAAAACAAAAGAAGAACGACTCCGAAAACCAGGGGCTCTATCGCGATGATTCTGATCAGCACTACTCCTATCTTGGTGATCACCCTCTCTCGAGGCCTGATCACCACTTTGCTAACATCTGTTTATGGAGGACACCAAGGAAGGTCGGTGGGTAGACAGTGAAGAAGCACTGCAGTTGCTTGCTCATGCCTTGGTAAAGTTCCTCTCTCTTCTTCCTTTTTTTGTGGCTACGGCTGGTAAAGTATCGTCACTACCTAGATAATCATATTTCAAATGTGATGGAAAAGGTTTAAGTTCTAAGGTAAGTGCATGCTGTAATGAAGGTTTTGGAGGAACAAATTCATTAAAGTCAAGGGATTCGAATCTCTTACCTAGTCTAGCTTGAATTAAGTTAGACTGTCCCACTTCCAGTATATAATTCTCGAACTCTTCATTTATTCTATCTTTAGTAAATCTTATGTTTTCCTCAATAAAAAGAGAAATTTTTCCTGGGCACATATTTTTCCTACCTCATTCTGAAAAAAATCGCCTGGGACAAAATTATTATTTCTCTATGGTTGTAAAGTATCATCGGGGCCAAAATTTTTACACTCCTGTATCTGATCAATGTTATCCTTGCACAGAGTGTCATATTCATCTAGATGTAAAATTTTTCCTTGGCCAAAAATTTCCATCCCGTCTTCTTCATGTGGCTCCATGTCTCCAATGCAGTGGCATTCTTTAGAATCATCAACATATTTAAGAGTGTTGAAGACATTGATAGTGACACTTTAATCAACTACCCTTATCGTAAACTTTCCCTTCTCGCTATCTATTAAAATGCACCCAGTGGCTAAGAAGTGACACCCAAGAATAATAAGTACATTTTCATTGGTTTCACAGTCTAAAATAATGAAATCTATTGGCTTGTCCACTTTAACTATCACATCTTAAATTTTCTCTTCGGGACAAACATGTGATCGGTCAACCAGTTGCAAAATCACGGTGGTTGGTCAAGTATTACCCATTACGAGCTTAAAAATATGGACTTGGGCATCAGTTTTACACTTTAACCTAAGTCACAAAGGGATCTCCCAACATAGTTGTATCTGATGGAGCATGGTCTAACAAATTTTCCAGGATCTTTTTACTTCGGAAGAAGTTTACTCAATGCCAAAAAATATTTTATTACCGTGGTAACATTTTCTATTATTTCCACCTTTATATTCCTTGTGACAATATCCTTCGAGAACTTTGACAACTTATCAAGGACATCAAAAAATGTTTTGAACTAGATCTCATAATTATGCTTCTTCAACCGCTGAGGGAAAGGCAGTGGAGGTATGATTTCACTTGTTGCAGGTGGGGGTAAAACGTTTACCTTGGAAATAAGTTTTTTGTCCTCATTTGGTTGACTTGTTAACCCCTTGTTCTTTTTTTTTCTCCTCATGCAAGTTTTCTTGTTCATCATGTGCAGCTTTACCTTTCGGTTCTTCCTGTGTAGTGGCTTGGCGAGAAATTTCTTGCTTCTTTCCCCCAAACTTACCATCATGATTAATTTGGGTATCACTCCTAAGTGTAAGCGCATTGCATTGCTCCTTTTCCTAATGCTTATTGACCTCAGTATCATTAGGGAGACTTTCTTGCGGGCGAGAATGTACTGTCCTAGCAATTTGACCCACTTGATTCTCTAACGCTCTCAACGATGAACTATGGCTTTGTAATAGAGCTTCTTGGCTTTGTAACAAAGCACATTGATTCTTGATTTTCTATGAGTGTTTATGTATCAAGGTCTTTTTTGAAGCCATGAAATTTTTTGTCGAGGCTATAAATTCCTACACTGAAGCTTCGAGGGAGTTAGAATTTGAGAAAGATGCATTACCTTTATTGTTTTTATTTTGCCAAGGCATCTGTTGATGCTGCAAACTTGAATGTTCAGAAACATTTTGATGTGGCCTATTAAAGTTGCTTGCATAGTTGTTGTTGTTGTTCCTTTGACTACCCCACGAAAAATTTGGATGTTGTCGCCATCCAGGATTGTATATATTAGAGTAGGGGTTGTTGTTTCTATTAAAATTATCCATAAAATTGATGGACTCCTGGTTTTCTGGGCATTCACTCTCATGATGGTTGTCGTGGCTAAAAATGCATGTTGGGTTAGTTATCTTGACTTATTTTACCTCACTAGAACGCTACAAAATTTTCAGGATGTTTTATGGCATAAAGTAGGACAAAAATTGAATCCTTATCGTCAAGTTCATATGCCCTAGATATTTTCCTATTGGTTCCAAGCCTTGTAGAGGATAATTAATAGTCGTTGTTGGTTATCCGATCAAGGATATCAAAAGCTTCCTCGGGTGATTTTTCAAGAAAAGTGTCATTCGCTGAAGCATCAAACATCATGCGAGTAGGTGTATTGACACCATTATAGAACATGCCGACTTGAGTCTAGTCGTGGAATCCATGGTTGGTGCATTTACGAAGCAAACTTTTATATACGTCCCAACACTCATGCATAGATTCATCATCGCTTTGGCAAAAACTTGAAATGTCATTGCGGATCTGGGTGTGCATATTGGGACGAGACTCCACTCAACCAAGCTCTTGTTGGGTCACGTAAAGAGTAAGGGAATAATTTTTATTTTAGCACATCCTCGTACACACCTTGTTGCCTAAATGAGTCATACACTTCAATAAAAGCACACATATGCTATCTAGCATCTTTATTAGGTAAGCCACCAAACTAACCGATAGAATCGAGCACGTTTAACATCAACGGTTTGAGTTTAAAGTGGGTTGCCTGTATTCCTGGTGCCACGACTCCGGCGTTGAGTAATCGAGAATTGGATTTAAGTGATCTCGTAAAGCTCATGGTCTTGCTATATTTTAGGGAATATTATTTTCCGTGACAACGAGATTTGGCTGATCTTCCATAGGGTTATCAGCCTGAAACTACAGTCGATTTATATAGCCTCTAGCACGTTGAGTACGTCGTCTTTGTCTGAATAACTACCCGATCTCAGGGTCGAATGGTATTAATGGTTCGTTAGCAGATCTCCTGGTCATGCAATGACAAACACATAAAAAAGAAAATAAGAAAACAAACAAGTAAAACTAAAATAAATAAACAAAATGTGACAAGAAAATAAAGGTTGTTATGGCAAAAAATTATCAAAATTCCTCTAGTTGACAATCCCCAATAACGTTGCAAAAAACTTGATCATTTGTAAATGTGTGTGCTATAGAAAGAAATTTTTTGCAAGTGTACACAATCGATGCAATTAATATAGTAGTGAGTGAGTTATTGTCTCTACAGGGATTGATGGGAATTTTTGATGTTTGCAACAGCTAGGACTAGGTGTCACTAACTAGTCCTACCATTCTATCAAATGATATTAAAAAAAGACAAACGAGTAATATTTAATGATATGAATAGAAAAAAAGTATTGCTGAGGCAAGAAAATTGTAAAGTGTAGTGAGCAAAAAAGTTTGGTCGAGGCAATAAAAATATGCAAAGGGAAACAAATAAAAGTGGTCAAGGTAATAAAAATAAATGTTCGAGTGTAATATATTCAGAAACACCTCACACAATTAGACTTCTAACGGAGCACTTGAGTTGGACATGCTGCGGTGATATATTATTCTACATCGAAGATGATTTAAAATGCTATACTTGTGTTGCCCGATAGGTTTTACTAGAGTGTTCTAGGTCTTTTGCTACGGCAATACTACTCGGCGTGAACTACAACCCTTGGTTTGTCAAACTGTTGTTGTGACAATACCCCTTAGCATAAATT
This sequence comes from Hibiscus syriacus, assembly GCF_006381635.1. Lineage (NCBI taxonomy): Eukaryota > Viridiplantae > Streptophyta > Magnoliopsida > Malvales > Malvaceae > Hibiscus > Hibiscus syriacus. The sequence goes on along the minus strand of NW_024063538.1, from coordinate 7,836,301 downwards.
GTAGCCTTTTTCCTATCTTACTCAAGTATTTACCCTTTTTACTTGAATGAAACCCTCTCCTTATCTCTAAGGTGGATTAAAACCTCATCATCCCAGATTAATTCATTTGTTCATGTAGATCTACCCTAATTCTCTCTATATTAGGCATCTACTCCTAAAAAATGGCAATCTCTTGAAAGCTCTTATAAAGACTACGAATTTAATGTCATGGCACCAAGAAATCTTTCAAAAGCTCTTACTGTGTCAAGGCAAAATATTAAAATAATTAACAAAACAACACTTAGTATAAACAAACCGCATCATTCATTAACAATTGAATAAAGTATCATCCAAGCATCATCCAACACCAAATAGAACAATTTATGGTGTGGTAAATATCATCCAAAAATCAAACTTTAAGTACATCCCTTAAAATGATATGGAAATGAAGAACAAAGGAATAAAAAATCCCAAAAACAGAGCTCTACCATGACATTTTGACCACCAGCATGACTGCTCCGGCGACCAGCCTCTCTCGAGGGCCTGGCTGTAGCTCCAATAAAGCTCAGTTATAGAGGGCACCAAGGACGATTGAGTGGGGGACGGTGGAAAAGTGAAGTGTTACAGCTACTTACTCCAAGCCTAGAGTATATTCGTCTCTCCTCGATTCATTTTTTATGAAGATTTAAAATGGAGTATTTATAGTGGGAATTTTTAGGGTTTAGTACCCTTGGAAATTCCCTAAATACCCTTGATTTTATACACATTATATGAATGATATAACATTTAGCAATGCTTTCAATTAACTTAATGAGGGCATGATTGCACGTGAGCTTGAAGCTAGGCAAGTGTCTTTAGTAGTTTCGTTGAGCTACGTCAGACTTGCAAGATATATCTTGCCTAGGCAAGAAAATATTTTCCTCACTATCGTCTTATTATGTTTCACTAGCCCTAGAAAATTGATTTGTTTCAGAAAATGAATTATTTCTTAGTCATTTCCTGCATCAACACAACCAACAAGCAACCTTCCTCCTCAGTAGCATCAGTTAAGCCAAATAAAGTTTGCCTCAACAAAAAGTATCCACCGCATGCAAATATATCCTAAATGAAACTATATGCAACTAAAATGCTTTGACAAATGGCTTTTAGACAAACAAAAACCTAAGTAAAAAGAAACAAAACATAATCTTTTACGGGGTTATGAGTAGGTCTAACTTGTATGCATTATCGTTCATTTTCTCCACAATTTGGAAAGGGCCATCTTCCCTGAGTAGAATTTTATATTTCCTTTGATTTGGAAACCTTTCCTTTCTATAATGAACCCAAACCCATTATCCAACTTCAAAGGTAAACTTCTTTCTTCCCTTGTTGGTTATTGTTTATAATACTGAATTCTCTCTAGAATGTTTTCCCGTAATTATTGATGAAGGTTCTTCATATATTTGGCCTTCTCCTTTCAATATTTTCCCTCTATTTGATCGTAAGGTAAATGAAGTAAGTCTAATGGACTTAAGGGGTTAAATCCATACACTACCTAAAATGGTGAATGTTTTGTGGCTGAATGTACGGATTATATACAAACTCCACCTGTGGTAGAAATTCTTCCCATGTCTTGTTGATCTTCTGAATGATAAACCTTATTAGTGTAGATAATACTTGGTTCACCACCTTGGTTTTCACATCAATTTGTAGGTGATATGTTATAGAGAAAAAATATTTTCGTTCCTACCTTACTTGAAAGTATCCTTTAGAAGTAAAACTTGACATCACGATCAAACATAATTGTTTGAGGGATTTCATGAAATCTCACCATTTCTTTCAAGAATAAGTTTGTAATATAGGTGGTATGGTCGGTTTTGTGGCATGATATGAAGTGAGCCATCTTTGAAAATATATCAATAACCACAAAGATGGAGTCCTACCTGGTATTTGTTCTTGGCAACCCCAACACGAAATCCATTGAGATATCATCCCACAACATGTTTAGCATAATAAGAGGCAAGTATAATCCATGAGGCATGATTATTGATTTAGTCATTTTAGACACAAGGCACCTTTCACACACCCTTTCAACATCCCTTTTTCATTTTGGCCAAAAGAGGTGTTCTTTCAATGTACTTAGTGTCTTTTCAACGCAAAAATATCCCATGAGTCATCCTTCATGTGCTTCATTAGTTAAAATATCTCAAATGGATCATTGTGGTATGTAAAGTCTTTTTTCCTTGAAAAAAAATCCATCATGTTTGTAGTACTTATCATGGGCACGTATTTTACATAACTTGTACCTTTACCTAAAATCAAGGTCAGTAGCATAATGTTCTTTAGTGAAAGAAAAACCAAGAAGTTTAAAATTTAAAGTGTTAAGTATATACCTCATTGACAATGTATCAACAATAATGTTATCCTTACGTTTCTTGTAATGTATGACGTAGGGGAAATACTTAAGGAACTCAACCCATGGCATGCCTTTTGTTTAACTTATGCTGTCCCTTGATGTACTTCAAGGCTTTGTGATCAATATGTATTACAAATTCCTTTGGCCATATATAATCCTACCATGTTTCCAAGGCTAGAATTAGTGCATACATCTCCTTGTCATAAGTAGGATAGTTTAAGGCTATACCATTCAACTTTTCACTAAAGAAGGCAATAGGTCATTCCTCTTGGCTTAAGACAACACCTATCCCAATTCCTGAAGTATCACACTCCACTTCAAAGGTTTTTTTGAAATTGGGTAATACAAGTAAATGAACCTTTGTTAAACATTCCTTAACCTCAATAAATGAGTCCTTTCGTTCCTTGCCCCATATGAAGTTAGAATTTTTCTTTATAATCACAGTTAAGGGGGCAACAATGGAACTAAAGTTGGGCACAAACCTTCGGTAAAAATTTGCCAAGCCATGGAAACTCACTACTTGACTTATTTTGGTTCTCGAACATTCTTGAATTTCCTTGATCTTTTCTGGATCCACTTCTAATCCCTGTAAACTAACAATGAAACCTAAAAAAGTAGCATTGTTAGTATATAAAACACATTTCTTAAGATTGGCGTATAGTTTCTACTTCCTCAATGTATCAAGAACAAACCTTAGATGGTCCACATTATTCTCCAAGGATTTGCTATAAATCAGGATATCATCAAAGCAAGCAACACATAACTTACCAATAAAAGGCTAAAAGAGATGGTTTATCGAATGTATTAATGTACTAGGTGTGTCGGTTAAGCCAAAATGTATGACCAACGACTCATACAAACCATGTTTTATCTCGAAAGAAGTCTTCCACTCATCCCCTTCCCTTATTCTTATTTGATGATATCCACTCTTTAAGTCAATCTTGGAAAATATACAGGCTCTATTGAGTTCATCAAGCATATCTTCTAACCGAGGTATGGTATGTCTATACTTGATGGTGATTTGTTTTACTGCTCGACAGTCTGCACACATCCTCCAAGTTACATCCTTATTTGGCCCAACAAGACTATAACCGCATATGGGTTTAAAATTTTTTTGATGTTTCTTTTGTCCATTACTTCTTTGACTTTTATTTGCAATTGTTTGGTTTCTTATGGATTGCTGATATATGAGGGTAGATTTGGGATAGTAGTCCCAAAAATAAAATCAATATGGTGCTCAATTCTATGAATGGGTGGTAATCCATTTAGGATCTCTTCAAGGAATATGTCTTCAAAGTTCTAAAAAAAACATGAAATAGAAGAAGGCACGCCTTTAGGAGGGTTAGCAAGAAGAAAATTATTTTTGTTCAGAATTCTCCTCCATTGGCATATATACTTAACTTCTTGCTTTCTTTTGCTTTGGCTTTTTCATGGCTTCCATGCTAAGTTAGAGAGTAACTTATACTTCATTAACTTGAATTGAACTTAATAGTGACAAGATGATCTTCCTTCTATCATGTTGAAAAGATAAGCGGTTGGTGAATCCGTGTGTGGTTTTCTTTCAAATTACCATAAAATTCCAAGTAAAAGATGACTTACATTCATGGGCACCACGTCACGAAGTAATCAATCTTGGTACTTACCTATAGAGAATGGAATAAGAACTTGTTAGGTGACTTTGAATTCTCCACATCGTTCATCGATTACAACTTCTACAAATGAGGATGCTTGATTGTCTTGAGGCCTAATTTCACAACCATTAGGGTACTGGTCACGTTGGTGTAACTTCCTCTATCGATTATTATCAAACACACATTTCCTTCAACATGATATTTAGTATGAAATATGTTATCCCTTTGTTCATCATTACGAGATTGAATGTTCAAAGTCCTTTTAACAACAAAGATGCCATAGGAAGTATAGGGAAAAATTCTAACATTTTAGTGAAAATAAATAAAGAATGTGTAATATGACCCTACCAAGGTACTCTCACAATGTAACACCCCAAATTCCAAGTTAGTAGTTTTGAGTTTACTCGAGGGTAAATGGACCCCATTAATTTCATAATTTATGTCGTTGGGTTTAATTGGGTTGGATTTGGTCCCTTTAACCATAAAAAGGAATTTTAAATTATAGAAAAATAAGGAAGGATAAATTTTGCAAATTTTCCATTTTTCTAAAGATGTGCCTTTTTTGTACATATTCTTCTCCTCTCCATTTCTTCATTCTTAATTCTTCTTAATCCTCTTCAAAGTCATAAGTTAACCTAAAGAAAAGTGGGTGTTTTTATCCAAATCACCAAGGAAAAGTGTGTGGCTAATCAAGGAGCTCAAATTAGGGATTCAAACATCAAAGTTGTGTATTTATAATCCTTTAGAGTTTTAAGGTTTCATAAATTTGATTTTTTTTAAGATTTGATTATTTAATTATTTTAGGGTATATCTTTGAATTCATGAACAAATCACATTTTAGGTGTTAAGGAAGTCTTTTTATGACACCTTAAGACCTTAATTAACTCTATAAAGCTTCGATACTAGATTAAGAGCTAAACCAAGTTATTTAGAATGATTTTGGGGTTTTCAAGCCTAAATAAACCATATTAGGGTTCAAATATAGATACTAGGATGAACAATATATATATTGGTTAAATTAGGATAAAATTTAGGGTTTCAGGTAGGGAGTATCGATATTGGTACCTTGGTATCAATACTGGAGGCTCAATACTGATACTAGACTCTTAGTCTTGAGACCAAATTGGTCTCCATAACAAAAAACTGGTCTCTATACCGAATAAATAGGTAACCATACTGAAGGCTTGGTAACAATACCCAAAGTGACTGAGTGACTTCAAGATGTCAAATAGACTCAAGAATGAGGAGTTTAATATTGTTTAAGATCATACATTTATCTCGGGTACTAGTGAATTACTAAAATGCCTTTGGGGTAAAATTACTAAATTACCCTTATAAGCCTCAATGCGAGTAACTAAGAACGAAGGATCATTATAGAGGACATGCCGACAAGTGGTATGATGAATTAATTTGACTACGAAATATAATAATCATATACTATGAGAATGTCAGTGAATGGTGGACGTATAGTGGTCCCACTAACTCGAGCATGAATTAAAAAAAGAGAAGCAAGAACGACTAGAGCATCGCTACTTAAATTTGAACCCAATTTAGGTATCGAGCTAGTGAATAGTACATATAGTGATCAACAAACTCAATAATCATTAGTGAACCAAGAAATACATAAAGACTTCTCTTGAGACAAAGTGACTAAAACGCCCTTAAATAATGAACGAAGAATAGTTCATCTTAATAAATAACAATAGTAACAAACTAAAAAGCCTTTCCATAACGTTCTAGATGAGATAAAGAATGAGATAGTAGCGAGTGAGAGGATTTCATCACTTTAGTGAGTCCAACTATTATAGGGTATACCTAGGTTACCTTAGTTGCCCTAGTGGGGTATTGTCAGTACGCGAGGCAATTCAGGGGCTAACTAGGGCGCAAGGTCCAAACAGTTGCGAAGAATGGGTGATAACTCCATAAAAAGACTATATTTCTAGTCTTTTTACTTAAGTTATTGCTCGTCTAAACACAGTATTCACAACATATTATTTTCATTTAGGTTATATTTGTTTATGGTGGATAGGTTTTGCCCAGTAAAATATATTTGGTTTGATTGAAGCTGCCAAGGAGAAAGGGCTTGTGTGGATTGTGTATGTGCAGGATATTAGCTAAGGAAGAACATCTCAATCGCGACAAAGTATTTCGCAAGGGCCAGTGGAATATAAAAGATAATGACAATGAGGAGCATATTTATCTCGCCAAGGCAAAGTTTATCTTGCAAGTATGAAGCGGATATTATGAATTGCCTATGTCACATGCCAACTGGATGACTACCCTCACGTGCAAGCAAGCCCTCAAGATTCTGACAACAACCAACCACCTTTCCTTTTTTTAGCCTAGATAAGAAAATAACGTATATTTTGTGAATCTTCATTTACATAAAACCCTAGGAGATTTCCCTTTATAAATACCAGCCACAGCCGCCAAAAAGGGAGGCAAGGAAGTGAGAAGAGCTTTAACTGAAGCGTGAGTGAGCAACTGCAGTGCTTCCCCACCGTTTTCCAACCGAACATCCTTGGTGTCCTCCATAGCCAGGCTATAGCAGAGCGACGATTAGGCCTTGAGAGAGGTTGGGCGTTAGGACAGGTGCGGCGTTGATTAGAGACGTCATGATAGAACCCCTAATTTTAGGAGTTGTTTTTCCTTTTTTCTTAATTTATTTACTTTGCTTGGGGTTGTATTAAAACGATGATACTATTATTGACTTTTTTATAACACCATGAACTGCTTTACTTGGTGTTAATCTTTGTTTTTCCTAAATAATTATTTTCTGTTTTATCAATGATGAATTATGATTTTGCTCATGACTGTTTTGTTCATTGTTTAAATATTTTGCCTTGACACTGTAAGAGTTTCGAGAGAGTGCCTGAGGTCTAGGTGAAACATGTCTTGACAACGTAAGATCTTTAAGAGATTGTCGTTTGTCTAGATATTGATTCTTAGATTCGAGAGAATTAAGATAGATCTATGTGAACAATGGAATGGATCCGGGATGGTGATGTTCTAACTTGTCTTCCTTAAAGATCAAGAGAGGGTTTCAATCAACTAAAAGGGAAAGACGCTAGAGTAGGACAACGATTATAGTTTAAGCTGAGATGTATTACTAAAACAACAGTCTGACAAACCAAGGGTTGTAGTTAACGCTGAGTAGTATTGCTATAACAACCGTCTAAGAATACTTAGTAATCTTGCTAGGTAGCTTAAGTATGTCGTAATAATTCATTTTGGACTTAGATTAATTGCTTGTCATAACAAAAGATTAGCATGAGTGCTTTGTGAAAGGTTTGAATATGTGAGGTTGTTTTGAATATATTTGAATCAACGCTTGTCTTTGTTTTATTTATTTTAATTCGATAGTTTTGCATATTTATTTTATTTTGACCAAACTTTTCTGCAACCATACTTGATAATATTTTATTGTTTTGTTTTATTGCTAATAGTTTTCTAGTTTGACAAGACTTCAGGAATTAGCTTGTGACAACTAGTTTTGGTTGTGGTGAAATTTAAAAGGAACCGACCAATCCTTAAGGAGACGATAACTCACTTACCCTATATTACTTGGTTTGATTGTGTATAATTACACATAATTTCTTGCCTTAGCATATACATTTACAAGCGATCAGTAGGTTAGCGATGTCAGTGTTATGTGGTCTTCAGGCTTTAGGTATGCATGTGTAGTTATGTGAGTTCAGTACATCAGATATGTTAATCTTGGCTGGATGGCTATGTATGACCGAACCAATGCTTCAAAAATGTGGGAATTATACCGATTCTATGTGACACCGCGTTCCCCTTCATGGTTTACCTGATGGCTACATGAGGACCAAGAGATCATTCCGTATATTAGTAGGAATTTCACCGATGCTATGTAACATCGGGTTCCCATAGTAAATAGTGTCTAATAGCTCTGTGAGACTATATACTAGTCAGGGTGCATTCAGATAATGCACAGTATGTCAGGTTTACATTTAGATAATGCACATAATAGTCAGGTTTGTATTCAGGTAATACACATTATGTTTAGGTTTGCATTCATATAATGCACAGGAGTATCAATGTTACATTTAGATAATGCGTAGCAGTTACAGTCTGTATGGATAGAGACCTTTTAGTGGCATACATATAGAGAGTCTCTTAGCAGAGGACTAAGGGAAACATGAGACCCTATTCACATTTTATATGTACTAAATATGGACGTGAAATATGTACAAGTATTCATAATCGAACAAGTAATAAAGTGATGAGTGAGTATCGTATCCACGGGGATTGATGGAAATTACAAAGTTTAACCAAAACAAAACACGACCCTATCTAAGTATAGTTAGTAATGGTATGCACTAATGATGGATATCAAGGCCATAGATATTGTTGGGGATAGAATGATGGTATGATGTGGCTGCAAATGGTAATGTTGAGGAACAAAGGATGTAAATGTAGTGGCAACAGAGCAAATTATAAGGTAAAAATAATAACAGTACCAAGGCAACACAAAATGGTAAAAACAACAACTAAATGGAATGACTTGACAATCCTTACAAGGGAAACTACTTCAGGAATGAGTAATGGGGAATGATTTAAGGATGCTAAAACTTATCTCTCTAGCAAATTTAATCTATCCAATCTTCACTTGCTCAACAGAGTTTGCTGAAAGTGCTCCCACTATCTCTAGTCAAAGGAATCTAATAGAATAAAATGCCACGACATCTTCTCTCAGTCTCAACTATAGAAGGCTACACTATTAATAAAAATTATCCTTTTTAGTCGTTGAAATCCTATCGTAGTCTCTCTCAAGCAATAAGGGATTAGGATATAGTACTATTATGCCAGGTTTATGCTTCAGTAAACTACTACACTCCATAGCTTATATGGATTTTACTTGTGTTTCTCTCAAATACTCCAAGCATTAATGACTAAGTTTCTCTCGAATTCCTAGCCTTTATCTAAGTAATGGACACTCTCATGCCTCTTACAAACTTAGAAAATGAAGCCTTCATAAGCAAAATAAGTAAATACAAAAGATAAACTTCAATATACCATTAAACAAAATCAGACATACATAAAATCAAACCCAATAAATAAGGTTATTTCATGATGGGGTTCGAATCATCCATGAAAAAAATTCATAAAAACCAATTGTTCCAACAACCCAAATCAAATAATAAATAACAGCAGACATGAAGGAGGAAGAAGCCTTCGACGTGAGCTGCCAGAGCTCCCCTCAATCACTACAAACTGCCTTAGCTTGCTAGCTCCTCTTGGATGCCTAGCTCGCCACTCCCTCGAGCTTCACCAATGGAGGAACACCAGCAAGAAGACGGAGGGAAGAAAATGATGAAGAATATGAAGAAATTCATCCTGTCGAGTGTGAGTGTGTAATCTTTATCCTCTCTCATGTGACGTGTATTAAATAATAAAATATCAAAGGGTATTCATAGGATTTAGCACTCCAAAATACCTATCATAATCCTAGAGTCACTCCTTAGGTGTGATGTCTATCCTCACAGGTGGCAGTGGTCCCCAGCAAGTAGTTGTAACCATCAGACACGTTCCAAGCTAGCTGTAAATTTGTAACAATATATTTTTGTCCTTTTCTGTGCCAGAAATGCCAAGGAATTTCTATCTGCTTCAGCAACATGTGATGCCATGACTTTCCTTCCCAGCTCGCCCCTTTTCTTATTGTTTTCATACACATAATTAAAAATCACACCTTCCTCCTCATATAGCACCTTGACAACATAAAGTAACACAGCTACCAAAACTGCAATGATATGCATCTACATACATCTAAAATGAACTAAATCAACCCTTAAACAAACAACAACTTAAGTGAAAAAGGCCTTGAAAGTAGCCTTTTTAGGGAGTTATCACACCCCTAAACTTAAGCTATTATTTTTTCTCAAGCAATGAATAACAAGTAACACAAACAGAATGTCATGGCAATTTATAATAACAAGATAGTGAAGACAAAAATCGAATTTCAACCCTCAAAAAAATTAGGCTCCAACATGATAGACATATCAATAATTCAAGTACTAATCCCTAGGTCAAGATTCTTTGTGGGTGTGGGTGTGCGTGATTGTATCCAATCTATACTTAACAAATTTAAGTAATTTCTAATTGAGTTCCCTAGTTTTGCTCCAACGCCACATATTCATTTAGCATATTTATACTCCCTTTTTACTTAATACATTTTTTATAATGATGCAACGAGGAGAGTAAATTCATCACACCTACAATCCCACACTCTAGGTGAAATGGTGTATTATCCATAGATTATTCATTAATAGTTGCCTTAAACTTTCGGTTCTCCAAATCCAATAGTAATGGCAATCTAGCCCTAGTTATACCTGAAACACCAGACAAAACTTCGTCAAAAGATCTCTCACAAACTTTTTTCTTTCGACACAAAGCAATAATATTATTTGGATCGGGGAGAGATACCATTGTGTTGTGGGTATTTGGCATGAGCTTATGCTTCATGAAATGGTTCCAAAGCTTTACGCGTGGTTGGAGACGTTCGCAATTTATAGAGTAACGACTAGTCTGTCGGTCGGTCCAAGTTGTATTTGAAAAACATAAATCCTTTAAGACTCTATCGTATGTAACATTGTCGGAGTCTTTCTCAAATTTTTCATGTTGATCTTCAACATCCTACAAATAAAAATATTTATTAATGGCAGATGGTATGAATCGAGTATATTTACCTCGAACCTAAACTGCATGTTGGTTCGGTTTGGAAATATTCGTATAAAACTCTTTCACCAACGATGCATTCACAGAATCTGGGTGCCTCACAAACTTATACCACTTGTGGGGTTCGACTATATCCATTACGCATGGTCTGAAACCTCAATCCTATTTATCAGTGAAAATAAGCCCCAACTCAAAGTAAAACTTGCAATTCTTGAAGTTTTGAAATCTTTGCTTTGCCGCGTCGTCAATGAACTATTGAGGAATAAAGGTTTCGGCCTCTGTAGGTCTCGTTCGTACCATTTTTGCACCGGTTTGAGAGTGAAATGAAGAAAAGTTAAGAACTTTGTTTGGATTCAATGATGTCAATTATGGAGGAAAAATGAGATATGAAAGAGATGAAGAAAAAAATTAAAAGAAATAATGGGAGAGATTGAATGAGTGGACGGTTAAGAGAAAATGAGTGGATGGGGTAAATGGGTAGGTGAAAAAGTAATTTTTTTCATTGCTTTGTCTTTTTCCTCCTTGGTAACCGCTCTAAAGTACTACCACAGTACTGGTGGGTCCCTACAAAACAAAACAAAATGTAATTATTCACAAGATAAAATAAAAGGAAAGAATAAATTTATTATCTATGCACAATCAATGAAATTCAATATCGTGGCATTATAATTTGTTTTTTCAGGCAAGCATACTCAAGAGTCGTACAAGTAAAGCACTGACTTGTCTCACACATATGGAACTTCATTGTAATTTTTTTGACCCTGGTCGTTTACTTTAAAGATCGTCCCATTATGTATGTTCTTGATGTCGACTGCTCCATAGGGATATACATAATGCACCTTACATGGTTCTGACCATCGAGATTTGAGCTTCCTTGGAAAAAATTAAGTTTGGAATTGTAAAGCAACACTTATTGGCCAACATGAAAATTTCGTGGCATCAGTTTTTGGTCATGCCACATCTTTGTCTCTTCCTTGTATATCCTCGTATTCTCATATGCATGTGTCCTAAACTCTTCCAACTCATTAAGTTCTAGTAATCTATATTCCCCAGCTAACTGGGCATCAAAACTCAATCTTTTAATAGCCCAATACGCCTTATGTTCAAGCTTAATAAGGAGGTGGCAGGCCTTCCTATATACCAACCTGAATGGTGACATGCCTAGAGGAGTCTTGAACATTGTTCTATATGCCCAGAGTGCTTCATCTAACTTAGGTGACCAATTCTTTCGCCTAGGATTCACCATTTTTTCTAAAATCTACTTTATTTTGTGGTTGGATATTTTAGTTTGACCATTTGTCTGTGGATGATATGCCGTGGTAATCTTGTGACGGAATCCATACCTCCTTAATCCCTTGGTAATCAACTTGTTATCGAAGTGGGTTCCCTCATCACTAATAATGGCTCTAGGGACTCCAAACCGAGTAAAGATATTTTTGTGAAAAAATGGCATTGTTTTGGAATCATTCTTTGATGTCGTAATTGCCTCCACCCACTTGGATACATAATCCACAACAAGTAAGATGTATAGATCACATCCAGAAGATGGGATTGGTCCCATGAAATCAATTCCCCAAACGTCAAACATCTTAATTTCCAAAATACCTTGCAACGACATTTCATGTCGTCGGGATATGTTTCCAGTGCGTTGGCATCAATCACATGATTTGTAAAATGCCTGAGCATCTTTGAACAGAGTTAGCCAATAAAAACTTGAATATAGAACCTTTACAGCAGTCCTTGCTCCTCCAAATTGCCTTTTTAGGTACATATTGTCTAATGAGCTGATCAACATAATGCTTGAATAAAAATGGCTCGTCCCAAAATTAGAACCTTGCATCGTGCTTGAATATTTTCTTTCCCTGGCTATCAAAAGGTAGTATTCCACTAACAAGAAAATTAACAAGGTTAGCGTACCACAGGATTATCGAGGCATATAAGATTTTCTCACCAGGAAATTCCTCTTGAATATCTACAATGTCATGGCATTTAAAATTGTTCTCTAGCCTAGATAAATGATTAGGAATTTGGTTTTCAGTACCTTTTCTATCTATAACCTCTAAGTAAAATTCTTGCAAGAGTAAGATCCACCTAATAAGTTTAGGCTTGGTATCATTTTTGTTCACTAAATATTTTATAATTGAATAATCAGTGTGAACAATAACTTCAGTGCCTATAAGGTACGATCTAAATTTATCAAAAGCAAATACCATAACAAGTAATTCATTCTCAGTGTTTGTTTAGTTTAATTGTGCTTCATTCAAGGTATGACTAGCATAATATATAACATGAAAAGTTTAACTTGGTGTTTCTCCAAAACAGCTCCTATGGCATAATCGCTAGTATCACACATCAGCTCAAATGATGATGTCCAGTCGGGAGGAACTATAATGGGTGCTAAGATCAATCATTGCTTCAGCTCAGTGAATGCACCAAATCATAGCTCGTCAAACACAAATGGTTGGTTTTGTTGAAGCAAAATGCATAAGGGCTTTATGATTTTGGAGAAGTCCTTGATGAATCTTCTATAAAACAGTATATCCACTCCAAACAGCTCCTATGGCATAATCGCTAGTATCACACAGCAGCTCAAATGATGAGTCCAGTCGGGAGGAACTATAATGGGTGCTAAGATCAATCATTGCTTCAGCTCAGTGAATGCACCAAATCATAGCTCGTCAAACACAAATGGTTGGTTTTGTTGAAGCAAAATGCATAAGGGCTTTATGATTTTGGAGAAGTCCTTGATGAATCTTCTATAAAAACCAGTATATCCAAGAAAACTCCGTATACCCTTGACAGAGGTTGGCGGTTGCAATTTTTCAATTACTTCAATTTTTGCTTTATCCAACTCAATGCACTTTTGAGATATCTTGTTTCCTAATACAATGCTTTTCAGTCACCATGAAGTGACATTTCTCCCAATTTAAGACCAAATCAGCCTCTTCGCATCTTTTGAGAACTTTTGCCAGGTTGCCGAGGCATCGTTCAAAATTATCTCCAAAAACAGAGAAATCATCCATGAATATCTCAAGGAAGTCCTCAACCATATCAGAAAAATAACTTGTATGCAACGTTGAAAAGTTGTAGGGGCATTACAGAGTCTAAAAGGCATCATCCTAAAAGCAAAAGTTTCATAGGGACAAGTGAATGTAGTTTTCTCCTGGTCCTTTAGTGCGATGGTAATTTGATTGCACCCAGAATACCCATCTAAAAAACAATAGAATGCTTTGATTTCCAATCATTCTAACATTTGGTCGATGAACGGTAGAGGAAAATGGTTATTCTTTGTATCTTTGTTGAGCTTATGATAATTCACAAATATCATCCATCCAGTGACAGTACGAGTGGGTAGTAGCTCATTATCTTCATTTGTAACAATTATTGTGCCATTTTACTTTGGTACATATTGGACATGGCTCACCCATGAGCTATTTGACATAGGTTAAATCCCTCCACCATCAAGCCATTTCATAATTTTTTTCGTTACCACTTTCTTTATAATAGGTTTGAGTCTTCGTTGTGGTTCCATCGAGTTATCGTGGCATTCTTCTAGCTGGATCTTGTGTATGCAAATCGTGGGACTAATTCCCTTCAAATCAACCATAGTCCAACTAAGTACTTTCTTATGCTGCATCAAAACACTTAACAAACATTTCTCTTGGTTAGTAGTAAGGTTAGAGAAAATAATCACCGATAAGGTATTATCGCTACCCAAATAAACATATTAAAGATGTCTTGGAAAAGGTTTAAGCTCTAAGGTAGGTGTATGCAATAACAATGGATTAGGACGAATAGATTCATCAAAATTCAAGGTTCAAAGTTCTTACCTAATCTAACTAGTAGTAAACTAGATTTTTCAACCCCAATTGACAATTTCTCATAGTCCTCTAAGCTTTCATCATCAATCGGACATTCCATGTCTGCTAGATGAATGAAATTGTTCTGGAAAAAGTGTTTGGTTTCTTCTTCAATTAATGAGTTCAATTCAAACATGACTTGGCATTCTGCAGGGTCATTAACATACTTGAAAGTACAAAACACATTGACAATCACACACTGATTGACCACTCTCATGGTGAGTTCACCTTTTTCACAATCTATCAAAATACGATCAGCGGCTAGGAAAGGTCTACCCAGAATGATGGGTGCCTTGGCATCAAATTCACAATCAAGAATAAGGAAGTCGACTGGAAACACAAATTTATCCACCCTTACTATGAAATCATTGACTCTCCCTTCAGGTCTAACATGGGATCAGTCGGCAAGTTGTAAAATCACAAAGGTGGGTCTCGTATCTTCTATGCTAAGCATCAAGAATATGGACTTCGACATTAAGTTCACACTTGAACCAAGATCACATAGTGCATTTCCAGCAAAATTAGCTCTTATAGAATAGGGAATAATGAAGCTGCCCAGATCATTTTGCTTTGGTGGCAACTTACTCAATGAAGAGAAAAATTCTGTTGCCATGGCAACTGTCTCATACTTCTCTATTTTCCTTTTATTGGTGTAAATTTCTTAAGAAATTTGGCATACATTGGCATTTATTCAATAGGTTCCAAGAAAGGTACATTGATATGGAGCTGATCAAGAATGTCCACAAACTTCTTGAACTAAACTTCATCATTATGCTTCTTCAGTCTTTGCGAGAATGCTGGTAGGGATCTAGCTTCCTTAATTATAGTAATATAAATTACTTTTTTCGTGGCATCTAAATTTTATACCTCGACATGCTTAGTAATAGAACCGTCCTCCTTGTTCTTCTCAGTAATGATATCATCGTGTAATTCAGCTTCAACTTGTTCGACAATGAGGGTAGAATTATTATGTTGTGTCCCCCAACCTTGACTTATTGGTTAATTTTTGTTCCACTTCTATGAGTCAACACATTGCATTGTTCTTTTCCATGCATTTTAGTGACTTCAATATCACTTGGAAAACGTCCTTGTTGACTCTATTGTAATGCCGCAACAATATGACCAACTTGACCTTCCAAAGTTCTCAAAGACGAGCTATAGCTTTGAAGTAAGGTGTCTTGACTATAAAGTAAATCTTCTTGATTTTTAATTAAAGTAGAATGGTTTTGCAGTGTTGTCTTTGTTGTAGATATGAAATCTTGAATTGTAGCTTTTAAAGAACTCACACTTACTGAAGATGAGGATTATTTGTTAGCATTATGCCATGGCATAATGTTTTGGTAGAATTGAGATTCAGTGTGATTCTGCTGATGAATAGGTTGACTAGAATTATGAGCTCCTTGATTACCCCATGAGAAATTGGGGTGCTAAAGCCATCTTGCATTATAAATGTTAGAATATGGATTGTTATTATTTCTACTAATATTACCTACAAAGTTGATGGACTCATGATTGGTTGGGCATTCGCTCTCATGATGATTGCCTTGACATAACAAACATGTCAAGCTAGTTGCTTTCACTTCCTTTACCTCAATGGAGCGTTATAAATTTTTCAGTATAATAGTTGAGAGTTGAGGGGACACCGAATTCTTGCTATCTAACTCAAATGTTCCAGGTTCTTTCCTCCCACTCCCAAGCCTTGAGGAAGGAAATTGATAGTCATTGTTGGCAATTTTATCCAAAATAGCAAATGCCTAAGTAGGTGATTTCTCCATCAATGTCCCATTTACCGAGGCATCAAGCATCATCCTCGTGGGTGCATTGAATCCATTATAAAACATAACTACTTGAGTCCAATTGTGGAAACCATGATTTGAACACTTTCAAAGTAAACTCTTGTAACAATCCCAACACTCAAACATAGATTCGTCGTCGCCCTGGCGAAAGGATGCTATTTATTCCTTAGATGAGGGTTCATGTTTGGTGTGTTATATCGCAATGAGAAACTCTCGCAAAGATCAACCCATTATTCCATCGAACCAGATGAAACACCATTCAACCAAGCCCTTGCTCGGTCATGCAAAGAATATGGAAACAACTTTAATTTTAGCACATCCTCGTGCACTCCTTCTTGGAAGAAAGAATACAAACCTCCAAAAAGTTACGAATATGATGTCTGGCATCTTCAGTTGGCATAGCTCCAAACTACCATACAGAATTCAACATATTAAACATGACTGATTTAAGCTCAAAATGTAAAGCTTGAATTTCGATTGCCACAATTCTAGCATTCAGATCATCTAGCATCGAATTTTAATGATCACGAATAACATGAGGCCTATCAGCAGGTCCAACATTTTGTAATGCCTCGACATTCTGATTTCTATCATCCTGACCAATGCCCTGGTTCCCAATTTGATACATATTTTCTCGAGCATGTTGATCATGTCTTCTTTTCTGAAAAGTCTCTCAATCTCAGGTTCTATTGGTTCCAATGGCTCATCATAATGTCTTCTAGGCATACTCCAAATAAGTCTAAAAAAGAATAAAGAAAAGTATCAAGTAAAATATACAAAAATAAAGAAGCAAAAATAAAATGCTCTAGCAAAACTAATTAAATTCACGTTGCCAATCCCCGATAATGATGCCAAAAACTTGTTCACGTTTTGTGAGTAGTAAAAATGGACATGAAATATGTGCAAGTATACACAATCGAACAAGTAATAAAGTGATGAGTGAGTATCATCTCCAAAGGGATTGGTGGAAATTACAAAGTTTAACCAAAGCAAACCCGACTCTATCTAAGTATAGTTAGTAATGGTATGCAATGATGGATAAGGTATGATGTAAATGGTAATGTTAACGCAAAATGGATGTAAAAGTACTGGCAACAGAGCAAATTACATGGTAAAAATAATAACAGTACCAAGGCAACACAAAATGGTAAAAACATCAACTAAATTAAATGACTTGACAATCCTAAAAAATGAAACTACTTCAAGAATGAATGATAGAGAATGATTTAAGGATGCTAAAACTTATCTCTTTAGCAGATCTAATCTATCTAACTTTCACTTTCTCGACAGAGTTTGCTGAAAGTGCTCCCTCTATCTCTAGTCAAATAAACCTAATAGAATAGAATGTCACATCATCTCCTCTCAGTCTCAACTATGGAAGCCTATGCTATTGATAAAAAATACCCCTTTTAGTCGTTGAAATCCTATATTAGTCTCTCTCAAGCACTAAGGGATTAGGATATAATACTACTATGCCAAATTTAAGCTTGAGTAAACTACTACACCCCATTGCTTATATAGATCTTACTTGTGTTTTTCTCGAATACTCCAAGCATTTATGGCTAAGTTTTTCTCAAACACCTAGCCTTCATCTAAGTAATGGACACTCTCATGCCTCCTAAAAACTTATAAGATGAAGCCTTCATAAGCAAAACAAGTAAATACAAAAGATAAACTTCAATCTACCATTAAAACAAAATCAAACATCCATAAAATTAACCCCAACAAATAAGGTTAGTTTATGATGGGGTTCAAATCAGCCATGAAAGAAATTCTTAAAAATCATTCGTTCTAACAACCAAAATCAAATGATAAATAACAATAAAGGGAAGAAAGAAGAAGCCTTCGACGCGCGCTGCCAGAGCTCCCCTCAGCCACCACGAACTACCTTGCTCGCTAGCTCATCTCAGACGCCTAGCTCGCCACTCTTATGAGCTTCACCAATGGAGGAACACCACCTAGAAGATGTAGGGAAGAAAATGATGAAGAAGATGAAGAAATTCAAGTTGTCGAGTGCGAGTGTGTAACATTTCTCCTCTCTCATGTAGGTTGTATTAAATAATAAAAATATCTCAGGGTATTAATGGGATTTAGCTCTCCAAAATACCCATCATACCCCTAGAGTTACTCCTTAAGCGTGATGTCTATCCTCACAGGTGGTAGTGGTCCCAAGTAAGTGGCTATAACCATCAAACATGTACCAAACCAACTGTAACAATATCTTTTTATCCTTTTTCTACCAGAAATGCTAAGGCATTTCTATATGCTTTAGCAATATTTGATGCCATGGCTTTCCTTCCCAGCTCGCCCATTTTCTTGTTATTGTCCTGTACATCAATAAAACCCACACATTTCTCCTCATACATCACCTTAATAACATAAAATAACACAATCACAAAAAATAAAAAGATATGAATCTACATACATCTAAAATGACCTAAATGAGCCCTTAAACAAATAATAACTTAAGTGAAAAAGGCCTTGAAAGTAGCCTTTTTAGGGAGTTATCAAACCTCTACTTCACTGATATAACAGTAAAGCCTTAAGTAGGTAGCAGTTGATCCATATCATGGATGTACCTATTGTTCAGTACCATGTGTTCAACATGCTTGTGTTTATGAAATTCTTATGCTGCTCTAGATTACCAATTATACTATTGGGCTTTGTAAGCTTAGCCTTCAGATGTTTTCAGTTGGTAGGTTAGTAGCTTGAGCATTTCGTGGACACTGTCGCAGTAAAACTTCCAGTATCCCTGATTAATTAGAATTATGTAGTTTTAGTAGGCATGAGTATTCATAGAACCTTACTCGTGTATTTAGTTTAATAAACTCATAATTTATATTATTTTGGTTTAAATTATGTGTCACAGAGCTGTAATTTTATAAATGCTTTTATAACAGTCATTTATGTTTTATTTATGATATCATTCAGTATGTTTGAAAACAAAATGAACATGTTTTGAAAATTAGGGGTTATCTCTATCGTCAAATGTGTCACTTTAGGCTCAATCAGTTTAGGGTGTTACATTTAATGGTATCAGAGTGCCAGGTTGAGTCGGTCCTATGATCCAATGGTCAATTTTAGTAGATATCAGTCGATCCTATGATCCAATGGTCAATTTTAATGGAATCCTGATGGTGCTTTCTTTCTTTAAATGTTTTGTAGAGCGTTTCGATGGTTGATAGTTCCAATCATGGTCTTGAGGATAGGAAAGAGAGCCGACCCTCTCATGTCGTTAGCGTAAATGAGGAGTTCCTACCTAGGGAAGAGGATTAGGGGGTCTTGTTAGGTATTGGAGTTGTAGACGTAACCTTGTTTAGTGGTTTAACTTATACTCTCAAGGTGATAGTGGACACCATTCTTAGAGTGCAGACTGTTCAATCGGCTGAACAAAGTACGTCAGTGCTGATAAAGTCTCCAATAGAGAGACTGAGATGGTATAAGACAGTTGACTTCTATGGTTCAGGTGATGGTGATCTGTTTTCTACCGATCAGTGGTTGAGAGAGACCATGAGGACTTTGAGACAACTTCACCTTACCTCAGAGGGTAAGTTAGAGTGTGTTAGCTATTTCCTCAAGGGTGATGTTATCGACTGGTGGGAAGCTATAGAGATGGCTCTAAAGCCAGATGATCCTACATGGGATCAGTTCCTAGATGAGTTTAGAGGCAAGTATATTAGCAAGGCATACAGAGATGGTTTGGGGATGTTGTTCTCTTAGCTATTTCAAGGGGACCGCTCAGTGTATAAGTACGAGAGATATTTTCTTCAGTTGAGTCATTATGCTCTAGAGTTAGTTGTGATTGAGTAGTTGGTGACAGACTCGCCTAGGGTATTTTTAAAGTTGACATGACATACTAAGGTCATGGAGAGGGTGCAGAGTATGAGGAAGACTTTGTTGGGTGAGTCCAGCACCCCAAGTATGAGGACTTGTGTACCAAAAAATCCTATCCTAGTCAGTGGTAGAAAGGACCATAGGTTCGCGTGGGCAAAAAATAGTGACGTCAGTTTTGTTACTCCAGTCAAGTCAGAGGATAGACATAAGGTCTCGTAGGAGACCACCAACTTTACCATATGTGGCTAGCTTTGGAGGCTCTGATAGACTTTTGAGGTGCCTAGAGTGTCAACATTGTGTAAAAAATCATCGAGGAAGGTGCTTCATGCTTTTTAGGAAATGCTATAGATGTAAATCCTTGGCGCATATGGTGAGAGGTTGTTATAGTTTAGTTAATGTTGGTTCTATGCTTGGACAAGAGAGTAGAAGAACATATCAACCTATTTATAGTTCGACGATGCATGATATCGCTTGTCAAATCATAAAGAGACAGGGTTAGGATGTTGATTACATAGATGAGATGCCATGTATATTTTTAGATGTCTCAAATTTTCATGTTGCTTCAGCAGGCATGAGTGCATGCATTCTTTTGTAGTGTCAATAGATCTAGATAATAAAAGTATTTGTATAGATAATCTTAGAGTGAGAAATCAAGTGCTGAGTAGGTTGACCTTAGAAGAATAAGAAAAGTTTATCTTAGATATTCTTCGAGGGTTTGTGTGATCGACCGGTAGAGAATTTTGAAATCCCAAGTTCAACATTGGAGATGAAGAATCTCCACGACAGTGTTAAGAACACCAAATTCACCCTATTCATTATGTAGATCACCATGTTAATTGAAACATCATGATATACCTCAGTCAGTGCCAAGGCACTTCAGTAGCAAACTAGGCGTAGTTGCCCCAAGTACTCTCGATGAGTAAGATAACAGGGTGTATGTTCTGATGCAACAATTCTAGAATTTCACCCTAAGTACTAAGAGTACTATAAGTCGGGTGGTGAGTTTTGATTCTTCAGGCATAGAGATCCCTCTGATTTCGTCAGTATGAATTCATGCATGAACAAAAAAATCAACTAAGTGAGTCAATCCTCGTCACTGATGCCTTTGTGTTGGAATATGAGCATGAGCTATAAACAACTGGTAGCATACAACGTGGTATAGTAACATAGATTTTAGTACTTCAGAAAAAAAGAGATCAAGTACATTAAGCTATGTTTGACTAGAGTTAGTTGTCATTGAATAACCCAATAATGGTAAGTGATAGTGAGCGTACATAGTATCCCAAAACCCTTAATTTAAAATACAATTTTGAGAGATTTCCGTTTGGGAGGCGTGTTCTTTGAGAGAGTTAGATGTTGCTAGTTTCGCTAGAAAAATGGTCGATTTCTAGTTGTGAGTACCTTGGATGCACAAGTCAGTAAGTGGCATCTATGTAAGAATAAGAAAAATGAGGAATAGTCTAGTAGAACTGATGAATATTAAATCAGAGTTGCACAGTAGAAAAATAGATAACGATGTTAGTCAAGAATTATCATCGTATCTTCAGTAGTTAGTATCGAGGTAGTGTTGGAAAGTGCCATAAGATCTTAAGGTATAGCACGACGAGTTACCTATGTCCAGCAGACAAGAGAGGTTATCATGTTACACAGTGAATTAGCTCGATTGAGTAAGGTTAGCAAAAGAATGATTTAGTGATAGTAGTGAATAATATAGTAGCGTCATCTTCTTGGAATATTCCGAGCATGCAGTATTAGATAGAAAGAATGTGATTTTTTTTAAATTCGTGCTTTTCGAATGTTTTCACTTAAATTTCGACGTTAGTAGTGCCTTCAGAAAATTGTAGATCGATTTGACAAGTTTCGAGATGCATGTCAGATTGTGAGGACTTCTTCCTTCAGAATCAGATTTGATATGAGTTTAGGAACTTTGAGATTCCTAAGTGTTTGACTTGAGAATGAGTCATTGTTTGGACTGAGTAAATTTGGATGACGAAATTTTGTTTTAAGGAGGAGAGAGTTGTAACACCCCAAATTTTGGGCTAGTAGTTTCGGGTTTATCTGAGGGGTAGGTGCAACCCATGAATTTCATCTTTTAAGTCCATGGGTTTAATTAGGTTGGATTTGGTCCCAATTAGCCATAAAAAATAGGATTTTATGACCAATTGTGTAATTTTTCCATTTTTGTAAAGATGAGCCTTTTTATTTTATCCATCTTCTTCTGCTCCCCATTTCTTCATTTTTATTTCTTCTTCTTCCTCTTCAAAGGCAAAATCTAAGCTAAATAAAAATGGGGGTTTTCATCCAAATCAACAAGAAAAAGAGTGTGGCTAAGCAAGGAGCTCAAATTTGAGATTCAAACATCAAGGTAGTGTATTTCTAATCCTTTAGAGTATTAAACTTTCAAAATTTTGAATTTTTTGTTAAGATTTGGTTATTTAAGTGTTTTAGGGTTTATCTTTAAATTCATGAACAAATCACGTTTTAGGTGTTAATGAAATATTTTTTATGATAATTTTAAGACCCTAAATAACTCTCTAAAGCTTCAATACTTGATTATGAACCAAACAAAGCCATTTAGGATGATTTTTTGGTGTTTTCTAATCCTAAATAAACTATTTCGAGGTTTGAGTATTGATACCAGGAAGAACAGTATCGATACTGGTTAAATTGGTACAAAAATTATGGTTTCAAGTAGGGAGTATTGATAATGGTCCCTTGGTATCGATACTTGGTGCTCAATATCAATATCATATTCTCGATATAAAGACCAAATTGGTATCCATATCGAAAAATTGGTCTCCATACCAAAAAATTAGTTTACAAACCGAAACGTTAGTCTCTATACTGAATAAATGGGTATCCATATTGAAGGCTTGGTATCAATACCCAAATTGATTGAGTGACTTTAAGATGTAAAATAAACTTAAGAGTGAGGATTTTAATATCGTACATCTATCTCGGGTAAGAGAGAATGACTAAAATACCCTTGGGGGATAAAATTACCATATTACCTTTGTATGCCTCAAAGTGAGTAACTAAGAACGAATGATCGTTATAGAAGACATATCGACAAGCAGTATGGTAAATTAATTAGACTACAAAATATAGGAATCATGTACTACAATAATGTCAGCGAATGGTGGACGTATAGTTGCCCCTCTAACTCGAGTGTGAATTAAAGAAAAATATAGGTAGAACAACTAGAGTGTCACTACTCTATGTTGAACCTAATTCATGTATCAGGTGAGTGAATAGTATAGTCAATGATCAGAAAACTTAGTAATCTTCAGTGAATCACGAAACGCGTAAAGACTTCTTTTGAGAGAAAGTGACTAAACATGCTTAAGTAACAAACGACCATAATAGAGTAGCTTAATAAAAAAAACAACAGTAATAGACTAAAAAGCCTTCACATAATCTAGATGTGATAATGAGTGAGATAGCAACTAGTGAGAGGATGACATCACTTTAGAGATTCCATCTATGGTAGGGTATAACATGTTATCTCAGTTTCCCTAGTGGGGCATTGTCAATGCGTGAGGCACTTCAGGGGCTAACTAGGGCGCGATGCCTAAACACTCGTGAGTGGGTTAGCGATGTCAGTGTTGTGTGGCCTTAGGGCCTTAGGTATAGATGTATAGTTATGTCAGTTCAGTATATCAGATATGTTAAGCTTGGCTTGATGGCTATGTAAGACCGATCCAATGTTTTAGATAGGCAGGAATTATACCAATGCTAGGTGACATCGGGTTACCTTCTGTGATCTATCTAATGGCTTTGTGAGGACTAGAAAATCATTCCATATGTTAGTATAAATTAAACAAATGATATTTGACATCGGGTTCCCTCAGTAACTTATATCTGATGGCTATGTGAGACTATAAACTAGTTATGGTACATTCAGATAATGCACAGTATGGTCATGTTTGCATTCAGATAATGCATAGTATGGTCAGGTTTACATTCAGGTAATGCACATTATGATCATGTTAGTATTCGGATAATGCAAAAGAGTATCAGTGTTGCATTTAGATAATACGTAGTAGTTAGAGTCAATAGGGCTAGAGACCCTTTAGTGGCGTACTCATGGTGAGGCCCTTCGCAGAGGACTAAGGGAAATGTGAAATTCATACTTCAGTGATATAACAGTAAAGCCTTAAGTAAGTAGCCCTTGATCCAGATCATGCATGTACCTATTGCTTAGTACCATGTCTTCAACATGGTTGTGTTTATGAAATTCTTATGTTGCTCTAGATTAGCGATTATACTATTGGGCTTTATAAGCTCAACCTTCAGATGTTTTCTATTAGCAAGTCAGTAGCTTGGGCAGTTCATGGACACTGTCGAAGCAGGACTTCCAAAATCCTCGACAGAGTATTGTATTTTAGCTTTAGTGGGCATATGTATTCATAAAACCTTACTCATGTATTCAATTTAATAAACTCAAAGTTTGTATTATTTTGGTTTAAATTATGTACCACAGAGCTCTGGTTTTATAAAATACTTTTATAATAGTCATTTATGTTTTATTTATGATGACATTCAGTATGTTTGAAAAGAAAATGAACAGGTTTTGAAAAACATGGGATACATCGGTAGCTCAATGTGGCACTTTAGGCCTAATCGGGTTTAGTGTGTTAAACACAAAGCCTTACATAAAGCTATAAAGAAACTTGAAATGTCACTCAAGTTGCTCGTGTTTACACTCAAGACTTGATGGCTTTTACACATCCTATTCTAATCTCACCACACTCTAGCCTTTTTCCACTCGATCTTCTTTTGTAAAGTTCTCTTGTGGAGTTACTCAAGACCTTCACAAGTACGCTTACTTATGTTCGTCGGATGCAAAGGTTAGTTGGGTAGGGAAAAACAAATATAATGTAAAAGGTACTTAGAATTAGGAGAAAAAGAAAGAAAATGGTTACTTACTAGGCAAGTCACTTACAACCTTACTATCACAATCAAGTCAAATGCTTACTTGGCTTGATGGTTGAAGTACATGTTTCTTGTGCCTTTTAATCCTTCACATGTAATGTTTTCTTTTTGTATTTTTATTTTCTTAAACTCCTTGTTATTGTTGTGGAGTATTTTTTTCTTGCACTTCACTTGTACTTTCTTTTCACTTCTTCTTTGCTTTCTTTGATAGGGCTTCACATTTTATTGTTGTTGTTATTGCACTTTGCTTCTTTCACCAAGGCTCTGAGCACCGCTTGATGTAGGGAGGACCTACTCTTACTTTTAGATCTAGGAAGGAAGCAAAGAACTTGCAAGTAAGTGAAGGCTTTAAATGAGAATGGCTTGGATGGTTGGTGAAAATGTGATCATGGTGGGCTTGAATTGATGAAATGAAGGGCTGATTTGGATGTTAATGGTTATGGTGGTGGTTAATGAAAGAAAGGGATGATGATGGTGGTAATATGATGATAACATCTTAAGAAAGGATCAAAGAATAACCTATAATAAAGAGTATAGACCCATCATTTATATGTTTTTATAAGGGGTGGAAAACAAGGAAATAGGAACCATAAATATCTATGGACAAGTAGAGGGGTTGAGGACACAAGTATTGGTACTTGACAAGTCGATAAAGTCATAGAATGACTAAGGAAAAGAGAATAACTCTCACACTTGTATTAATGATCAAAGGATGATGAGTAAAAATAAAATGCCTTAGCATATTTATAGGAAATGGAAGGGTTTGGCAGAATGAAAACATGTTGATTCGTCAAGCCCTTATTTCCTTTCATAAAGACACAACTAATTAAATTACAAAGGAAAAAATAGAGGTGTTGGTTCGGCTTGGATGAAGGGAAATGATGCTTGGCCAAATGGTGATGAAACCCCTTCACGTTGGCGCCTAAGTGAATGGTTGTGCCTTGGCAAATGATCATCTCCTTTCATTTTAATTTGTGCGCCAAAGTATGTCACATTGAAGCTCTTGTGTAGCTGTGTATATGATCTCTCCCTTGGTATCACATGCCTTTCACGCCTTAGGTTGTATGCAAAGCTTGATGTATCTTATATTTTCAAGCCTAAGAAATGTGCTAGGCTCAACAATGATGCTCACTTAATTCTCAGGTGACAAGGTAAGTGTGAGCTAGGATAACTCAAGCTAGCTAGCTAGTGACACTTTCAGCTACTCAGCTTCCATGTCATCTACTCTCCAGCTTCCTTTACTTCCTATTAAGCTCTTTTAGCTAGCATTGAGCTAAGATCTTCATGTCTAAGTTCCTTTTAGCTACTAGTCCATGCTTTGAGCTAATCCCGAGCTTTCATGGTTCATGTTTAGCTATATCGAGTTGTCACATGATGCCTCACCAATGTGTTCATCTATGTAAGTCATGAAAACAACCAAATTAGTGGTGCGTGAGCTAGAATCAATCCAAATGCATGTTGTTGCTTATGTTAAGCATGAAAATGAGATAAAATAAGCTAAATATGAATGCACGAGCTAACATAAACATGATGTGAGCCAAGTATAGATATGCATAAGCTATGAAATGATGCAAACTCATGATATAAGCATAGAATAAGCTATAAATGAATGTGTACATATCATATGTATAGAATAAACTAAGTATAGTAATGTAGGCTTATAACATGCTACATTTTAGTTTGTAACATATTATATAGCTGTGTAACATATCATATGTATAGAATAAACTAAGTATAGTAATGTAGGCTTATATCATGCTACATTTTAGTTTGTAACATATTATATAGCTTGTCTTCCAAGGCTGATAACTTTACAAAGGAATCAAAAGCATTAAGACATTTAAGTGAAAGGACTTCCCTGAATTGTTTAGGTTTTGAAAGAGTGATAGGTCCTTGTGGCAATGTCTCCAGATCAAGTGTAGGTGTGCTCACATCAAGACTGATTTGTCTAAGTACAATGGATTGTCTAAAAATTAGAACTGAAGGGAAATCAACCGAGACATCCGAAAGCTCGTAGATTACAATCTACGGGACTTGAATTCCAAATTTTAAGTTTCTCAAACAAGAACAATTTTAGACTAATTGATTTCTCTTCTGATGTACACATGTATTACAGCAATATCGACTCATGAGAACTCAGTAAACCTTCTCGAAATTTAAATGATACATCTAAAATGTTTAGAGAAAACTATTTATAAAACTCAAACCCAAAACCATGGGTTTTCTCAACCTCATATTATCTTAATTTCGGGTCGAATGAGTTTTCTTTTTGATGTGCACACGAGTTATCACCATATGAGCTATTTCTAGGGTCTGATACACCATCTTGAGGTCTAACTTGATCGTTAAATTTTATCAAAAATTGAATAGGAAACACCATTTTTAAAAAATCACAAGGGGTTGCTCATCAAGTCTCGAAGGCATTCACTTATTAAAAGTGATGAAAAGATCATCCGATTCATACAAGAGAAAAACATTTATTTTAAATTTATGAGTAAAAATTATCAAAATTGAGAAGGCTTTCTCTTATCGGAGTAGAGAAAATATCTATAAGATCACTCTACAGTCAAAGTGCACATAGAGGCGTCAAAGATCAATATATTATCCTTACAAGTGTTGAAGTATCATAGGGGCTTCTACATATTAAAAAGTATTGGTACTCTACTATGAATATTGATACTACATTTCATTAGTATCAATAACATATGGGTGATTCGATAACAAGAATTGTCTTGAAATAATTTTTACAAATCATAACATTTATAATAATAATAGTACCGAGGTTGGCAAATATAAAGTTGAAGAAATTCTTGATATTGATGCTCCCAAAGGTACTACGTGACATTTTTTCTAGATTTTTCTAGAAATTCAACATGTGTTTATATTGATCCATCATTATAAATATCAAATCTTGATTTCAACACTTTTTTTTTTAATTTTATACATATCTTATCACTTAGGTACTAATTTTCTTTTTACTTTTCATAATATCACTTTTATCACTTTTGCGAAAGGCATTTTTATTCACTAGCTAACTAACGCTTCATTCTCTTATTTATGAAAAGGGATAATTTTAATCTCTTTAACTTTTCTCTACACATTTAAATGTTTGATATACTGTTTTCAAACGAGAATCACACTCAATTTAGTTTAATTGTTTTTTTTCACTTTAAAAGCATTTATTCAATTAATTTCATCTTCACACTTTTATTAATCATGGCTAACATAATAACTTATCGATCACCGATGGATGAACGATATCAGAGTCGAAGTCTACGAGTACATCCCTAAACCTTTAGGGCATGTAGAACTCGATCAGATTAACCTAAAATTGACTAAACTCTAACTCTGATATCACTAAATGTAACATCTTAAACCCGACTTTTACTCAACGTCGAGTTCATGAGTGTTACATTCGATCATTGAAGTGATCCAATACTTTTTCAACTTTGAAAAAATATATAATTTACTCAAAAGTTAAAAAAAATCTATAATAAACAAGGAAAACCTAAACTTATAATAGTAAAACATTATAAAACATATTTATAATACAACTCTAATTATAGAAGACAAACCATAACTTCTACATGTTCTTCTAAGTCATCATATTTGTGCTCAGGTACTCCCACTAAAATACATTTGGAAATATCATTATACCATTGCGATCCATAAATCCTACAACTTGAAATGATAATTATTGAAAGAGTAAGCTAATAAGCCTTGTGAGTACACAACTAGTCTATCATATTTCAAGAATTTAATAAATAATAAGTAGGCAAGTCAAATATATCCACACAAAGGTAATAAATGTAGCATTTATAGTATTTTAACTAATTTAATAAAAGCTTGAGTTTGTTACTAGCTCAGTGCTTTCGTAAGAGTCACTCGATAAATAACAATTGATAGATGCTCTCGTGCGAGTCATCTTATCCTCTTAGTATTCTCTTACAAGTCATCAAAAATAAATATAATTAGGTGCTTCCGTATGAGTCACTCTAATTGTGAGTCACATAGAATAAATATGATTAGGTGCTCCTGTGTGAGTTACTCAAATCTTTCGGGGTTCATGTGTGAGTCACTCAGAGATTAGGTGCTTCCGTGCGAGTCACTCAAATACTTCGGGACTCCTATGTGAGACACCCGAAATAAATATGATTAGATGCTCATGTGTGAATCACCATATTTACCCATATCTAAATATTCGTTTAGCATGCATACTCTGTATAATCAATGATATACATAAAACTCAAGAATAATCAAGTCAATGTCATGCGATTTGTACCATTTATTCTCAACCAATACAGTCTTTAATATCCCAACTAGACAATCTTGGGAGTATTTTAGTAATTTCCCTTATACCAACTTTTTAGTAATTTTAATAATTTTCACACTAGTGAGTTTATCAGAAATTTAATAATTCATGAATATAGTACTTAATTCATTCATGAGAGCTTCTGAAATTTTCTCGTGATTCAGACTTTTTCTAGCACTTACTTAATTCAAGACAATTTAGTCATTTTCTATATTCGATCAAATTTCGGGTATTTGATATAATTTAAGTAGCTACCACTAAGGTATTATGGTATCGTATTAAAAATTTATCCTCAATTATTCTTTTCTAACCTCTATTGTTTATTATTTAAATATAGGAGTATTTCTAGAACTTTCCAATACTCTTATTTGAATATTTAATGGAATGTTTAAATGTGACATGCAATGCGTCATAATTATGAAAACTATGAAATAGTTTAGAGTACGAGGTACACTCACCTTAATATCTCTTAATTCGAGTTTAATGGCATTAAATTCAAGCTTTTAACCACTTCTCGTAAATCCAAACGATTCGTCATCACGAACACGACTCCTATTATTTTCCTAAACCCAAATAACCAATTTTATAAATTGACCATCTTCATATCTTAGAGGTTTTCAAAACTATGTAGTTTTAGTCATCCTATAAATCCCATGCTTATATCTTTCTCTTTTCTTATTTCTTTTATTTTCCACTCCCTCCTAATAATATTTCCCTCTCACTCCAACATGTATGCTCTGATGAGGGACCAAACCGGCTAGTCACCGACTTCTTGTAATCACCATGTCACCCATCATCGTCAGTCACTGTCCGGGATCCAAATTATATCGTTTGAATCGTATTACACTCCTTGTCATGGATCTAGCCTCCGATCATCGAGAATCGTTACGGATAGTTGTAAATCTATCAAAAACCTTTCGGTTTCCATGGACTATAAACATCTTTACCTCCATCGTTCACCATCCGATGGAGCTAACTTGGAGATATGTGCTTCCCTCCGTTGAGAGGAGTATTCCCACCATTGAGATTCGCAAAATAATACCTCCACGCCAAGTACGAAACCCATACCTTTTGTTGGCGTTCCTCTTTTAATTTCTTTTATTTTATGTTGTTTAGGTCAATTTTTGGCTTCTTTCTTTACAGGTGTCGTTGCAAAGAAAAAGTGTGTAATATCCCAATTTTTTTTAGTTATCAAAATGTAATTTTTAAAAGTTTAGTGACCAAAGTATAAATTAGGGAAAAGTTTAAGAATTGAAATAGTATTTTTTTCAAAAAAATATAAATGAATAGTTTACCCCAAGAATGATATTTTTGTGGGGATTCAAATTTTTTATTCAAATTTTATATTAAAAAGCTATAAAGCGATAAAGTTAGATAGAATATTCGGATAATCGGATCGAATAAAAAATTTATAAAATTTTGAAGGATTAAGGTAGAAGGTTGATAATTTCATTTCCATATTTTAAATTAGTAGAATTTAACATGGACCATTCGATTTAAGTTCCATGTTAAATTAGGATTGTTGGATTAAAATAGTAAGATTGAAATTTTTGAAAAGTACAAGGAAAAGTTGGAAATGATGAATAAATTTGTTCATATTTGACTTGGATATGTAAGGATGACTTTATGATGATGTATTATGGTAATTATCAAGAGATTTTAAGGGCAAAAATGTCTTTTAGCATAAAATGAATTTTAAATTCATTTTAAATGATTTAAAGCTCAATGTATTAGATATTTTATTAGAAAAATCAAGAATTCTTCTCCATCTTCTAGCTTGTTGCCGTGACCTTCATTAACAAGATCGTGATCAAAACCGAGATCGAATCAAATTAAAAACTAAGGAAAAAGGCACAAAAGTGAGGTTATATCAAAAGTATGGTTTGTTAGTGTGGCATTACCAGGTGAGTGCATTCTTACTTATTTGCGATGAGTTAACCTCAAATGATTTAAAAAGAAAATAATTTAATTCATATTTTGATTTATTTTCATAATGTTTTATAAAATGATATTATGATGATTTTGGGTATGAATTACCCATTCAATTTTTATATGATATTTTACTAAATGTTTATTGGATGATTTTGGGTATGACTTGCCCAATATATTTTATATGATATTTTACTAAATGGTTATGAATGATTTAGGGTATGAACTGCCGAACGAACTTTAATATGATATATTGTGATATAATAGTATCTTCTGATACTTCTGGCAAGTGAAAAGTATATGATATTGATGTAAAAAGCCCATCGTAAGTGCATTGTGAGTTGTAGGTATAATTGGTATACCATGATGTGGAGTGATTATATGATATGGTATATTTGTGTACATTTTATATGGCACTTACGGTGCAAATTACCTACGAGGCATTTTCGAGTGCAATTTATCTACGAGACACTTTCGAGTGCATATTGTGCAAATGACGAGACTCACATACATTACATTCTCATTTAATATGCATTGGGCTACAGTTTGAATATGTGAAACAATACATGTTAATTGATTCAAAAGAAAGCAAACAGTTACTACATAAATTGATTTGGCATAGTAAGCCTTATATATGAAACAATGCTTAAACATGTTATACGGTTTGAATGAAAGCTAATGTTTTACAGAATATTTTAACTTGGCATTATATGCATTATATTTGTGAATTTTTTTTACAGTTTACAATATAAGGAAAAAGGTTTGAAAATCAGTTTTATATTATACGTTGTGAAATGAAATTTGTATTATGTTTTATACTTTGTTATATACATACGTTTTAACATATTTAATTTAAAGTTATAAAATGTCTCGGTGTATATTTAGCATGTGATGGTTTCACGCATAGGTAAAATAAAGCGAGTAACATCAATTATCGAAGAACACTTACCGATAAAAATAATGACTTCTTATTATTGATCTAATTTTTAGTTGGCATGTATATGTATAATAAGTGCATGCAATATCTTAATATGATAATATTCTGAAATGATTTAAAAGGGCTCTGATATATTTATAATGCTTAAATGATTTATTATGCATTATATGTGTGAACTTTATTAAGTAATATATATATATATATATATATATATATATATATATATCATTATAAATGTACTTGTTTTTTGAATATATGTTATGATAAAATTTCATATGGAGATTTTATTAAGTAAAATATGGTTATAAATTTAGATTTTTATTTTATGTTTTAAAAAAGTTATATTTTATTAGCATAAAGATCAATTTTGAATCAGACGCT
The DNA here is from genome assembly GCF_006381635.1 of Hibiscus syriacus. Lineage (NCBI taxonomy): Eukaryota > Viridiplantae > Streptophyta > Magnoliopsida > Malvales > Malvaceae > Hibiscus > Hibiscus syriacus. Next base: position 7,803,613 of record NW_024063538.1, on the reverse strand, counting down.
TTTTAGGCAATTTTACTTCTTATATGAAACAATATTGAACTGCCAAGTTGCTGCTTGAAATAGAACTTGATTTGTATGTTAAAATATTATATTTTAATTTTATGTGATTAAGAAAATTTGGTTAAAAAATGTTAAATTGAATAATTTTAAATAAACAAAATTGTACTAATTTTTGAATATAGATTATTTTGATAAATGGTATGTGACGTCTCTTATTCGTATTTAAGTAGAATGTCACAGAAAGGGCCATCATCACTATGGTTGCTGCTGTCATTAGCCACCACCGCCGTGGTGTTGCAGCTAGACAAATGTTGTCATTCGGTTGGTCATCTAGGCTGCTATTATGGGTCGTGATGGGTGTTAGACCAATGTGGTTTGGCTTAAGTTCTGGCCGATTTACTGTTTCGACAAACTGACTGGTTCTATCGCTTGATCACTATTTTTGGGACTCGCTTCAAGCTTCCTGCTTCATTTGCCCCTCATTCCACGTTTTAAAATCAAGCTCCCCTTGAAAAATATCTCGTGATTGTGGTTCCTAATTTATCGACTGATCTTATTAAATATTCAAAAAATCAGTTTCATATAAAACAATTTCACAAGTGTAACCTGAACCCATCCATAATAAATCGTTCGAACATTAAGTCCATGTTCAAAAACAAATTTTAGAATATTAGCTCTCTCTCTCTCTCTCTCTCTCATTTGATTCAAAATTCGATATAAACTTAAATTTGATGTTTCAAATTTGATTCGAAATTTTAAACAAATCGAACTAAATTAAAATCAACTCGAATTTTAACTGGATTAATATGGATTCATACCTAATTTGACCTAAATAAAAAATAACTCGAACTAAAATGAACGTGAACTAGAAACAATCCAAACTAAAAATAACTCAAATTACAAATTGAAAGAACTCTAAATTTAATTTATCCATATTTGAGCTAAACTAACTCAATTATTGAGTGAAAGTGTACGCATTATTTATTTTTAGCAATGTCATAAATAGTATAATGGTGTAGGTTTTATCTTCGTTTGTATTATACTACCGTCCCATAAAAAATTTCCTTTATTAACTTTTTAAAAGTCAAATTTTTTTAAAATTTGATCATGATTATTTAAATATTTTAAACAAATAAATTTTATAAAATATATATTTGAAAACTATTAAATTGAAGGTTTTTAAAAAACATTTTTTTACATATTTTTATCAATAATAAATTTTAAATAATAATTCATCAAAATTTTAAAAAATTAACAAAGACATAATGTACATATTTCATGGGACAAAGAAGTAAAAGTTAACCACCACATTTAATAATAGTTTAATGATTCAATATTATTATATTATTAGTTAATCGTCGCCAATATGTATAACCTATTTTTTTAACTCAAGTGGACTCGTACCCATCTCAATCTTAATTAACTGAAAGGTTTAAAGGTTGACCTAAATCGAAAAAAGATTAATATGATACAAACTTAATCTGAAAATCGATTTACCTAGTGTTAACATGATCCAAAAATAACAGACCTAATATTGATCAAATCTGAAAATTAATTGATTAGACCCGAACATCAATCAATTTGACATTGATCAAATTTAAAAATTCATCTAGATAATATTAATCTAACTCGACATTCGACTTGAACCTACTCGATACTCATCCAAATTGTAGACAACTATTTGCGTTCGGAGTTGTTTTTCGAAGTCTATAATATATAGGATTCGTATTTTATATATATATATATATATATATATATATATAGTTCTTTAGATATATTATATTTGAAAACATATATAGTTTTTTAAATGTATATATAATATTATAGTATATTATATATTATATATATTACATTTATATTATTATATATTACTATTATTATCATTATTATTAATTCTATTTTTATTTGATTTTGGTCCAATTAATTTCAGTCCAAATACAAGTCACAGTCCAAATCCAAATCCAGCATGGGTGACAAACCCCAATCTGACTGACCCAATATATTGGGATCCAATTGAGTTCAAATAAATCCAAATAAAATGGTGATCCAGCAGACAAAATATAAAGCAGGCCTACCGGCCCAATTGGGAACCCATCCGACTGAACCAACGAATTAGGGTTCCCACTTTAGCATTCGGGCCGCAGGGGCAGGAGTCATCGGGCCAGGGGAACCATCAACGGTTCAAATGATAAGGAGCTAGGGTTTGTAAACTTGAAGGAAGATATGGCAAGAGTTGCATCGGCCTTAGCTATTGGATCGACCGAATGTTCCAACGGTACAAGAAGCATGAGAGTCACCCAATCTCCCAATGGCCGCGCGTGAAGGCCACGCGTCGATCAGGAAAAAAAAATTCCTTCCCAGATTTGATTTGATTCGATTAAGAAAGAACCTATAAACCAGATCGCAGAAAATCAACATCAAAAAAGGAAAACTTATTCATTTAAACCATATTCAATCGAACCAAATAAAAAACAGAACAAAAATCCACAAAATAGGCAACATCTAAATCAGATCAGCAAATATAACAACATTCATGCAAAACAAAAGTAATGAATCAATAAAAAGGAAAATCGAATCCCTTCTATAAAGTAGGTTTCCTTATTCAAACCACCCCTATAAAGCGACCTGTAAAGGAAAAAAAGGGTAAGTCAAAGAGGATTCTAAAAAATCATACAAAAAAAAAGAAGAGTAAAACGAGAGCATACTTAACCTTGCATGATTAGATCTACTTCAATAGGGTCTTTACTTGGGTGATTGGGACTCAGATTATTACTCAAGGGGAGAAGAGGAACATTTTAGTGTGGCTTTTAAGATTTTGGGCCTCCGTTGGTTGTTGTCAGCGCAACGATCGAAGCTAGATTGACGACGAAGTGTCGTAGGTATCTGGGTTTAGACTAGTCGGATGTGTGTAGGCTTTGAGAGAGTTGATAGTTTATTTAGAGATGAGTGAAAATGAATTGAAAAAAAGGAAATTTTGAGCCTTTTATAGGAGAGATGCGAATTTAATTATTTCTATGTTTTAGATGCGTAATTCATTTTAATCACTAAAATTATAATTTGACCCATGGGATTTTATTTTAAATGCAAGTTTGTCCCTAATTCCTTGAATTAAGCCTTTTAATTTACAATGAAGTCCTTGTAATTTTTCCTTTTAATGAAATTAAGGCCTTTGTTCCCTTTTAATTATTTTGATGTAGTTAATTATCAATTTATTTTATTTATGTCTTTTTTTTTCATTTTTTCATTTTTTGGAATAATTGTTAATTATTAATTGATTTTAATTATTTTAATGACATGTGTTTATGTGAATTTTTCTTAACATGATTAATTAGTTAGGTAATTCAAGCACGACTAATTATTAATCAGATTATTTGAAATTGGTTGATTGTTTAGCATTTTAATTATTTTTAAGCATGAAAACCTCATATGCATTACTCAAACTTTTTACAATAATAAATTAAAAGGTCATGCACATTCAATTTAAATTATCAAAGAGAGCTACCCTAATCCACATGGGTAGTTTAATTTGATGATTTAAAATGAATGTGTATCCTCCAGTAAAATAAATTAAACAATGATAACATTTGAAATTGATGAGGATAGTAGAAAGGAAAATGTTCCTATATTTAAATTTATAAAAAAAATGAGCCTCTCGACCTTATTCGGAGGTTTAGATTTGATACTTATAAATATTTGAACATCCTATATCTATCTTAAAGGCCTTGGTAACTTTCCATTAATAAAACTTTTGTTTGTTGCACAAATTTAGGTAAATAAATACCATGAATATGATATTTCTTATTTCCTTCAGAATATGGGGAATCAACATTCTACCTCATATTAGGTGGTGCTTCCCTTTAGTTGGAAATGTTGAAATAACAATAATTTAAATTAAATTTTGTAGAATAAAATTAGCGATTCACCGATTTTGTAATACCCTAAATATCAGGTCAGTGACTTCATTAAAAAGATTTAAAATTGGAGGATTAAATTGAATAATGATAAAAGATAGGAAATGATTAGAATAATGTTTAAGACCAAATTGTATAAATGAATGAATATAGAAATGAATTTAAAATTTATCCCTTATTAGGGGTTTAAGGAAACAAAAGGGGAAAGAAAAAGTTAACATATTCATCTCTTTTTTCTTCTTCTTTCCTGTGCATAACTCTCCTCCATCGCTCAAAGGTGAGTTTTCAATTTACTAGCTTATTCCTTCGTTTTTGGTTGGGTTTTACAGCATTGAGTATACTAGAAGTTTAAGGAAGGATTAAAGGGGATCAAAACTAAGTTATGGATGAAATAATAGAGATTTGAGAAAATGGGTTTTTGAGTGATATGTTAAAATGGGAGTGTTTATGGATGTTTACTGGTAGATTTGACATGTCAAAGAGGTAAATGATATATTAGAAGCATTGTATAGGATTAAGAACACATTAGGAAAAGTGGTGTGATTCTTAGAATTTATTGTTCTTGGAAGATTTTAGATGTTTTAAGAGGCTAAATGAAGGAATGTTAGTATGGATAGTTAAAGAAGAGTTTAATAGCATTGTATGGTGTTTATATAATGAAATTTAACCCCATTTGGAGTGATAATAAGGTTAAAAACTAGAAATTCTGGGTACGGGTATCGGTACTAATGGAACAGTACTGAAACTACAGGCTAAAATAAGATGAATATGCTAAGTTGAATCAGTATCGATACCGAAGGGGGAGTATCGATACCATTTTGAAACATAAGCAAAAAAATGGTATCCATACCATATTATAGTATCGGTACCATAATATGATAGTATCGATACCATGGTATGGGTAACGATACTAAGGAGCCAGAAATTGTTAGATAGGTTGATAATATTGTAGGAAAGTTAATAATAAGTTTTATTGAGTAATGTTTAAGAGTAATTGTTAGAAATACACTAACAATTGATATTGTACATGTATTTAATGGATGCTTGAGTAGATCAAAATCAAGCTCCTAAGTCAAGCAAGACAAAAGGAAAAGGCAAAGTACTTGAGTAATCAACTTGTGTCTTGGATATAATAGAGAGGTAATCCAGGTGAGTTCATTTAATTGTGAAATTTTATGTTGTACTAATCATATATGTATGATTGTTTAATATGTATATGGTGATTACCAAATAGGCACTATGTGTACAAATCCACGAAATTCATCATGAGTTGATGAATAACCATACATGCACTATGTGTGCAAATCCACGGAATTCATCATGAGTTGATGAATAACCGTACATGCACTATGTGTGCAAATCCACAGAATTCATCATGAGTTGATGAATAATCATACAGGCACTATGTGTGCAAATCCACGGAATTCATCATGAGTTGATGAATAACCGTACATGCACTATGTGTGCAAATCCATGAAATTTATCATGAGTTTATGAATAACCGTACAGACACTATGTGTGCAAATTCATGGAATTCATCATGAGTTGATGAATAACCGTACATGCACTATGTGTGCAAATCCACAGAATTCATCATGAGTTGATGAATAATCGTACAGGCACTATGTGTGCAAATCCACAAAATTCATCATGAGTTGATGAACTACCGTATAGGTACTACGAGTGCATCTTAATAAATGGACATGAATAGAAAATTGGTAAATTACCATGTTAGCACTAAGAGTGCAAATGTATAAGGTTTATAGTAAATTATAAAGAGTTATTTTATATTATCATAGTAGAAACTAGTCCAAGATAAAATTTTAATGGCCTAGTTGTGCATTTGACAGAAAGGTGTCAATCATGCCAGTTAGACGAAAGGTTAAATGCCTTTGAGTAAAAGATTTGATGTATAGCAATGCATAATGGTGTATAAAAGGCATGAAAGGATGTCATAAATGAAATGTATCATGGTGTATAAAAGGCATGAAAAGATGTATAAACAAAATTAATAAATAATTACTAAAGAATAATAGGACAAATGTACAGAAAGAATATTATGTTAGATATACTATGAATGGTTATGATGATGGGATGAAAGGAATTTGGTTTAAATAAAAGGGACTTATCTAATCCTTATTGATGATACAAAGTAGTTCAAAAATAAATAAGCATGGTATACCTATGTATATAGAAATATTTCTTTACAATTTTATGTCTCCCTAAATAAGTATTTAACGTGTGTTGATTTCACGCATAGGACAAAGAAGAGATTAGTCGAGTAGGGAGTGCAGCAGTAGCATCAGATTTCATCAATTAAGGTTAACCCTCATCAGTAACGGTAGGACAATCATGTTTATTTTGAACAATTGCTGGCATGTAATCAAATTTAAAGAAAAATACTCTGAATATATATAAAGTGGAATTTTGGTAATATATTTCAATGATTGTTTTATGATTACATTTAAATGTTTTAATTTAAAAATTTTGAAATAAACTTTTAAGGGTTTTCAAAAGAAAAAATGTTTTAAAAGTGATGTGGCATCTATATCTCGTATACGGTAAGGTATACGAAAGATGGGTGTTACATTTATTGGTATCAGAGCTACAGGTTTAGCCGATTCTCGACCAAAACCGAGTTTAATTGAATTAATAAAAATGATTACATGTTATTAAGATTATCAAAGTTACTGATAGGGTGTCAATTAGAGTATGAATGAGATCACTCCTTAGTAAATTGAATGTTATTTTTATGTATGTCCTAATAGATGTTGGAAACTAAGGAAAAATGTAAGAAAGTAGATGATATTAAAAAAAGGTCGAGATCAAAATCGACCCAAGAGAATCTGACATGATTTTAGTATCATGCCGTATAAGGGTAAAAGCTGCTAGGAATTTTCCTGCATTTTGTGGAAGGAATACCCCATCTTTTAATGAAGTTTTTGCGTAAGAGGAATCTATTAAAAAGTTTGAACGATTTTATGAGAGAAGTTGAATTGGATGAGGATCCAGAGGAGATTTCCGAATCTAGTGATGATTCCGAGATTTCTTCATAATTTAGAAAGATTTAAGTGAAGCATTAAATTGTTTAAAATATTATTAATTTGAGTAAGGGGAAATGAGTAAGCTGTAAATACATTGACTGCTAAAAGCTTATAGAAAGATGAGTTATTAGTGGATCAAGTGATTATGAGTTAATTTAAGAATAACTGTTAAGTTTATGGACCTAATAGAGTTACTTTTATTGGGTAAATGGTGAAATGGATTTTCTACCCATTTTATACCTCAATGAATTATTATTTAGAATCGAGATTAATTCTCGAGAACTTAGAAAAGTGTCAAGTTTGTAATGACAGGAAAAAGAATAAATTTGGTTACTAGTGTAATTTTAGCATTAACTACTATGAAGTTATTGCTACAAAGTTGTCAAGTATTCTTATTTAATGATGTGGATAATTAGACTTACATAAATGAGATATAAAATCTTTCAATTGCTCGAAAATATTTTAATTGGATCCGAAAAAGTTACACGGGTTTTCTCAAGAATGAAATGAAAGATTTTAAAATAAAAGTATTCTATTTAACATAATCTTGAATAAGATGATAGCGGTAAACCCTAGTGGGTCATGGTGCAAGTGTGAGTTGGACAAGTAGTAAACATTGATAAAAATTCCAGGGGCTATGTTTCCGGTGAACCTGATGGAATTATCAGTTGATGAGTTAAGATCATATTGTGTATAGGTTGTTTTTCTCTAAAGACGATTAATTCATAAAGATGCAGAGGGTATGGAAATTATAGTTTTTAGTTAGAAAGTAAAATCATCTCTTCAGGTTGATGGTTATTAAGGTACTGAATATATTTCAATGGTTTAGTATCTAATGATTTAAGTGAGTTAAGAGAATTAGGGCTCAATAATAAGAGTTGATTAATCAAAGTTTTATCAGCCCGAGTATTTTATTTTGGGAAGTATTTATGTTATTAGCGAAAAGAAAGATAAATATATTGGATTATGCATAGATTTTTTCAGTTAAATAAAACTTCTTGAGAGAAGAACTTGTATGTCAAACTATTCCAATCCAAAATTCTGGTTAGTAGAGATGGCTTTCTTTGGCCATGTTGTTTCAACATAAGGTATAAGATTAGATCTTAAGAAAAACTTATGTTGTGGTAAAATTGGAAACTCCCAAAGAATGATCATGAAGTTCGAATTTCTTTGGTTCTTGTTGGTCACTATTGAAGGTTAATGGAAACATTTATACGTTAGCTTTGCTGCTAATCGAGTTTTTTTTTAAAGAAAGGTGTGTCTTTTGTTGGAAGGAGAAGGGTGCTTATGCAAAAAGGTAAGGTTATGGCATATTCCTCAATAAAGTTAAAGATTAACAAGAGGAATTACCCTATGCATGATTTAGAGTCAATAGTAGTCGAGATTGCCTTAAGGGATTTGACGTCATTATCTGTATGGTGAGTGGTTCTATAGTTTTACTAATTACAAAAGCCTAAAGTATTGGTGGAATTAAAGAGAGTTGAACCTGAAACAGAAAAGATGGAAATAACCTTTAAAGGATTTTGAAGTAATTATTGATTAACTTTCAAGAAAGGTCAATGTTGTTAAAGAGGTACTTGGTCAAAAACCTTTTATAATTTTGCAAGCTATGGACAGGCGATTAGTGTTGAATGAAAATGGCATTGTGGGTTGAATCAAAGATGAAGATGATGTTTTTATTAGAACTGATAAAAAGAATTATAAAGGGAAGATGAAAATTTATGGATAAGAATTTATAAGTAGAAAATGAAGAGATTAAGGACTTTTGAGGTCAGGTTTGATGAATGTTTGTATTATCGTGGGAGACTTTGTATTCCCGATGATTAAGAATTTAGAAAGATATTGTTTTGAGGCATTAAGTTCATTGACGATGCATTCAGGTAGACACAAGAAGTGATAAGAATTAAAGAGTTAGTTTGGTGGCTTGGTTTGGAAAGAGCCATCATAAAAATTTTAGCAAAGAGTTTGACATATTATTAGAGGAGAATTGAACATTAAGTATCTTATGGATTGTTTCGATCAATCTCAATTCATGAATGGAAAAGGGAAACGAGTCACTGTGGGCTTTGTTATAAGGCTACCTTTAACACCTATCAAGAAAGATTTAATATGGGTAATTGTTGACAGATTTACTAAAATAACTCACTTCATTTTGGGTACGAGCATAGTAGTCGATGGATAAATATGATGAGATTTTATCAGTTAGTTATTGCCTCCTGAAATGGACAAGACCTAAAATGTCTTCGTGTGTTGTTGCTTATTAATTATCGATCATATCCATCGCATGTTCTTACATGGGAGAAAATAAAGTTTCGATTAGATTTTAATTATGAAAAAATCAATATAGATATGGACTCGAGAAATCAATAACCCCACAACAAAACGATTCCTCTAGTTGAAGTGTTGTGGTAAAAACATAAAGTCTTTAAATTCTAGGACAAATTTTCTTAAGGTGGAGAATTGTAATACCCCAAATATCAGGCCAATAACTTCATTGAAAATATTTAAAATTGGAGGATTAAATTGAATAATGATAAAAGATAGGAAATGATTGGAATAGTGTTTAAGACCAATTTGTATAAATGAATGAATATAGAGGGCATTTTGGTCCTTTAAGGATAAATAAATTTAAAATTTATCCCTTATTAGTGATTTAAAAAAACAAAAGGGGAAAGAAAAGTTAACATATTCATCTCTCTTTTCTTCTTCTTTCCCGCGCATAACTCTCTTCCATAGCTCAAATGTGAGTTTTCAATTTACTAGTTTATTATTTTGTTTTTGGTTGGGTTTTGAAGCATTGAGTATACTAGAAGTTTAAGGAAGGTTTAAAGGGGATCAAAACTAAGTTATGAATGAAATAATAGAGATTGAAGAAAATTGGTTTTTGAGTGATATGTTAAAATGGGAGTGTTTATGGATGTTTACTAGTAGTTTTGACTTGTAAAAGAGGTAAATGATAGATTAGAAGCATTGGATAGGATTAAGAACACATTAGGAAAAGTGGTGTAATTCTTATAATTTATTGTTCTTGGAAGATTTTAGATGTTTTAAAAGGCTAAATGAAGGAATATTAGTATGGATAGTTAAAGAATAGTTTAATAGCATTGTATGGTGTTTATATAATGAAAGTTAACCCTATTGGGGTGATAATCGGGTTGAAAAATGGAAATTCTAGGTACGAGTATCGGTACTAATAGAATAGTATCGAAACTACAGGCTAAAATAGGTTGAATATGCTAAGTAGTATCGGTATTGATTTAATCAGTATCGATACTGAAGGGGGAGTATCGATACCAAAGGGAAGGTATTGATACCATTTCGAAACAGAATGCAAAAATGGAATCGATGCCATATCATAGTATCAGTACCATAGTATGGTAGTATCGATACCATGGTATGAGTATCGATACTAAGGAGCCAGAAATTGTTAGATAGGTTGATAATATTGTAGAAAAGTTAATAATAAGTTTTATTGAACAATGTTTAAGAGTAATTGTTAGAAATACACTAACAATTAATATTGTACATGTATTTAATAGATGCTTGAGTAGATTGAAATCAAGCTCCCGAGTCAAGCAAAACAAAAGGCAAAGACAAAGTACTTGAGTAATCAACTATGTATGATTGTTTAATATGTATGTGGTGATTACCAAATAGGCACTATGTGTGTAAATCCATGAAATTCATCATGAGTTGATGAATAACCATACAAGCACTATGTGTGGAAATCAACAGAATTCATCATGAGTTGATGAATAACCGTACATGCACTATGTGTATGAATCCACGGAATTCATCATGAGTTGATGAATAACCGTACAGGCACTATGTGTGCAAATCCACGTAATTCATCATGAGTTGATGAATAACTCAGGTTGCACAAGAACGGGAGCCTCCGTTACTATTCTCTTTAGCATATCAAAACTTTCCCGGAATCTTTCCGTCCAAACAAAAGGCACATTTTTCTATAAAAACTTAGTTAGCGATATAGCTAACATTGAAAAATTCTTCACAAATCGCCTATAATAACCAGCAAGCCCCAAGAAACTCCGAACTTCAATAACATTCTTAGGGGGTTTCCAATCCACTATGGCTTGAATATTTTTAGGATCGACTCTCATGCCTTCTTTAGAGACTATATGACCAAGGAAAGTAATCTCAGCTAACCAAAATTTGCATTTGGATAATTTCGCATACAACTTCTTATCAAGCAGTGTTTGAAGAGCCACTCGAAGATGAGCATCATGTTCCTCCCTTGACTTGGAATATACCAAGATATCATCTATAAACGCTACCACGAACAGATTCAAGTATGGTTAGAATACTCTGTTCATTAAATCCATAAATGCTGCAGGAGTATTTGTTAATCCAAACGGCATTACCACAAATTCATAGTGTCTGTATCGAGTCCGAAAAGCCGTCTTGGAAATATCTTCCTTTTGGATCTTTAACTGATGGTTCCCCGACCTCAAATATGTCTTAAAGAACACTATTACGACTTTCAAGTGATCAAACAAGTCATCAATCCTCGAAAGAGGATACTTGTTCTTTATCGTTACTTTATTCAACTGATGATAGTCAATACATAACTGCATAAACCTGTACTTCTTTTTCACAAATAGCATAGGTGTTCCCCAAGGAGAAACACTGGGTTTGATGAATCATTTATCAAGTAGCTCTTCCAACTATGCTTTTAATTCCCTTAACTGTGTTGGAGCCATTCTATACGGAGCCATAGAAATAGGTTCGGTACCCGGGTAAACCTCAATTCTAAATTCTACCTCACGATCTGGAGGCAAACCCAGTAGCTCTTCTAGAAAAACCTCTGGAAACTCCTTAACTATTGGAATATCTTTCAATCTCACTTCTGACACTCGAGTGTCTATCAAATTATCTAGAAAAGCTACGCATCCTTTTGACATCATTTTCTTTGCTGTCATGGCTAATATCACATTGGAGGGTGATTTCGATTTTTCTCCAATCACTACTATTTCGGAGCCTTCCGCAACCTTAAAAAATAACTGCTTCCTACGATAATCCACCCATCCATGATGTGGATACAACCAATCCATGCCCAAAATGATATCAAACTCGTCAAAAGGAAACTCCATTAAGTTGGTCGGAAATACAATCCATTGAATATTGATCAGACATTTCCTACACACCCGTGTTACCCTTGTACTATGACACATAGGGTTTACCGCTACCATTTCACTAGAAATTGGTTCTAAAGGAATTCCTCTAGTTCTAACCAACTTTGTGTTAATATATGAGTGCATAGAACCAGGGTCAACTAGAACAAAAACATGCTTATCAAAAAGGTGAAATGTACCTATTATGATCTTCAGATCATCCCGATCATCATTGGTCTTTATATTATAAACTCGGGCCACTCCCCAAGTCTCTTGTCTTTGGCTAGCCTCAATTTGTCTGTCTGATCTTCCTCTTCCTCTACTTCTACTAGGTACTACTACTGACCTCTCAGATTGTACTGATTTATCCCCTGATCTTTGCGGACAACTCCTAGCATAATGACTTGTTCCTCCACAAATAAAGCAAGCGCCAAAGAGCACTCTATATACTCCTGATGAAATTTTCCATATATCTGACATGGGTTACCTCTTTATCCAAAAGCTCTACCCGATCTAGCAGTAAAAGAATGGGACTGCTTAGTTTTCAGTGTAGCTACAATAGAATCAACCCTATCAGTATACCGAGAACCTGAGCCCTTGTCTCTCTTAGCATGATGTGTAGATGAAGACATCTCAATCCTTTTTTCTGTATACATAATTTGCTCTGCTGCCAAAGTTTCCTCTTGAGCTCTTTCAATAGCCTTAGCTCTGTTTATAACTTCTTGTAGGCTAGGCAAGTTTAAGGTCAACATCATCTCTTTTAACTTAGGCATCAGAACCTCATTGAACCAATCTCATCGATCTTTATCATTAGGAATCACATCGATAACATACCGACTAAGATTATTGTATTCAGCCTCATACTCATGCACCGCTCGATCTCCTTGTTTCAAGTTAAGAAACTTCAACAGCATTGATCTCATAAACTGCTCCCCGATATACTTGTTCTTAAACTCATATTGGAAGAATTTCCGTTGCACTTATTTGGGTGACGCATACATAGTTGTATTTGTCCACCACACCGGAGCTGAACCTCGGAGTAACGATACAGCTCCGTCCAATTTTTTCATGATCGGAGCACTGCAGACTTTCCAACATCATCATCACATTATTTAACCATAAATCCACATCCATCGGACCCTCACATTCTTCTCCCCCGAAACTCAGGAGCTCCTAAACTTCTTAACTCAATAGGAATTAACATTCGTTGTGCTGGAGGAGCAGTGGGAGGTGGAGGAGGTTGGAACAGTGTCAAGATGTCATCGAGAGCTTGCATAAAAGCTCTGAACTCTGGAACAGACATAACCTGAGGTGTCGATGCACTGACGTTCTCAGACAGAATCGGGTGTTCTCTATTTTCTTTATAGCTTTTACTACCCGACCCATCTCTACTCTCTTGTCCAGCCACTCTTCTCGAATTCGTAGAATCCGACATTTATTGTAACATACATAAAGATAATACTTAAGTTAGTAAGGAGAGACATATATCATATTCATTCTATACCCTATCAGTAACCTTGACATCTTAATGGCATGTAAACTCTTTTTAAATCAAAATACACTCAATTTCGACCGAGAATCGGCTAAACTTGTAGCTCTGATACCAATAAATGTAACACTCATCTCCCGTATATCTTTCCGTATACGTGATACATATGTCACATCACTTTTTAAAAAATTCCTCATTTGAAAACCCGTAAAATTTTGTTTCCTTTTAGAAAACATTTTAATTTACTTATAATAAAACATGAATTAAACTTAAATAGACAAACAAAAAGAGATGTTCAAACACTTCAACAATTTACAACAATTTAATTCAAATTCTTTTCAAAGTATTTTCACTAAACCTATTACATGACAACTAAAATATATCAAAAGTAGACATGTATGTCATACTGTTACTAACGAGGTGACTCTGGTTTTGATGCCCGATGATCTCTTTACTCAACTTGTATTAAACCTACACATGAAATAAACACACGTTAAGTATTACTTAGTAGGCAAAAACTAACCATACAATGAAATCATTATATCATTATTTATTATTGATCAAATACCAATTCATTATTTTCCAGTCATTATCACTTCTTTGTAATGCACCCGTAGTGCCCATATGTTCATTCATAAACATATTATGAATTCTGTGGTTTGCACATATAATGCCGAAATGGTTATTCATCAACATATGATGAATTCCGTACTTTTCACACTTAGTTTCGAAACGGTTATTCATCAACATATGATGAATTTCGTGATTTGCACACTTAGTGTCAAAACGGTTATTTATCAATATATGATGAATTCCGTACTTTACAAACTTAGTGCTGAAACGGTTATTCATTAACATATGATGAATTCCATAATTTGCACACTTAGTGCCGAAACGATTATTCATCAACATATGATGAATTTCGTGATTTGCACACTTAGTGCCTATTTGGTAATCATCGCACACATATTAATCAATCAAACATATATGACTAGTATAACATATAGTTACACAACATCTAGTTACACAATTAAATGCACTTACATGGATTTCCTCGCTATGTATCCAAAATGTGAAGCTGATTACTCTGCTACTTTGTCTTTGCCTTTAGTTTTGCTTGTCTCGGGAGCTTGATTTCGATCTACTCAAGCATCTATTAAAACACGTACCATACCCAATGTTAGTATATATCCTAACCATTATACTTAAACAATACTCAAAAGGATAAAACATTAACTTTTTATAACAATATCAACCTATTTTTAACATTTCTGGCTCAATATTATCGATACCCCTACCATGGTATCGATACTACAATACTATGGTACTGATACTCTATTTAGGTACTGATATCATTTTTGCATTCTGTGATCCATGGTATCAATACCATCTCCATAGTATCGATACTCCCCTCTTGGTATCAATACCACTTGAATCGGTATCACTACTACCTAGTAGATTTTACTAATTTTAAGCCTATAGTATCGGTACTGTTCTATCAGTACTGATACCCGTGCCCATAATTTCTAGAATTCAACCTGATTATCACCCAAATGGGGTTAAATTTTGCTATGTTTATACCATACAATACTAGTAAACTCTTCTTTACCTATCCATACTAACTTTCCTTCATTTAATTTCTTAAAACATCTAAATCTTCCAAGAACATTCAATTCTAAGAATCACACCACTTTTCCTAATATGTTCTTTATCCTATTCAATGTTTCTAATCTCTCATTTACCTCTTTGACAAGTCAAATCTACCAGTAAACATCAATAAACACTCATATATTAACATATCACTCAAAAACTCATTTTCTTCATTCTCTATTATCTCATCCATAACTTAGTTTTGATCCCATTTAATTCTTCCTTAAGCTTCTAATATACTCAATGCTTCAAAACCTAACAAAAACGAAGGAATAAACTAGTAAATTGAAAACTCACCTTTATCTATGGATGAGGGCTTTTTTCCACGGGAAGGAGAATGAAAAGGAGATAACTTTTGGATCCCTTAAATTTCCCCTTTTCTTTACTTTAATACTCACTAAAGAAAATGAATTTAAAATTTATTCTCCTATAAAAGACTAAAATGCTCTTTTACTTATCCTTTGTTACACTTTAGTCTAAACCACTAATCTAAATTATTTCTCATCTTTTATCACTTAGTCAAATAAATCCTCAAATTTAAAATCTTTTCAATAAAGTTCTTAATTCGATATTTGGGGTATTACATCAATATTGGTGACCAGGCATGAAAAGAGCCATAACTGAGTTTGTTTGTAAACACATAACATGCCAACAAGTTAAAGCAAAACATCAAGTGCCTTCAGGACTATTGCAACCAATTTCGATTCCTTAGTGGAAATGGTAAAGAGTTACGATGGATTTTTTGACGTGATTACCTTTAACAACCAATAAAAAAAGATTCAATTTGGATGATTGTTAATAGACTAACCAAGTCAGCGCACTTCGTTCTAGTTCAAACTGATTATTCTATGGATAAGTATATTGAGTTGTATATTAAGAGATTGTTTGTCTGCATGGAGTACCTGTATCGATAGTATCAAATAGAGATCCAAGGTTCACGTTAAGATTTTGGAAATCTTTGTGTAAATCCTTGGGAACTCAATTTAATTTTAGCACTGTTTTTTCTCCTCAAACGGATGGATAAGATTTATAATCTATCTAATGTATCAATGCTTAGAAGATATCATCCAAATCCTTCTAAGGTTATTACATCGGATGAAATTGAAATTCAATCGAATTTGACCTTTGAGGAAGAACTAGTAAAGATCTTAGTATATATATAGTTAATAAATTGTGGAACAAGATGATTCCACTAGTTAAAGTACTTTGGAGGAATCACAAAATCAAAGAATCTACGTGGGAAACAGAGAAAACAAGACATGACAATATCTTTATCTTTTTTAATCATGTAAGTACAAAAATTTGAGGATGAAGTTTTCTTAATGGGGGAGAATTGTAATACTCCAAAATTTTGGTTAGTAACCAAAATGAATAAATTGAAGGTTTGGTGATAAAGTATAAACTTAGAAGAGTTTAAGGACTAAATGATAATTTTTAAAATTTATGTATTTTAGTCTTGTAAATTAATAGTTTACTCCCCAGGAATGACATTTTCATGTTACGTGGATTTTTTATACGGAATTTGTGTTAATGACTATAAAGAATTAAAAATTTGAGAAAAATTTGGATAATCGGATCGAATCGAATATTTGAGATATTTTGATAGATGATAAGGCAAGGTTAATAATTTCATTTAAATTCCTTAAAATGATAAGATTTAATATGGAATATTGGATTTAAGTTGATTTTCCATGTTAAATCTAAACTGTTGGTTGAAAATGGCAATATTGTAATTTTGAGATTTTTCAAGGGAAAAGTTGGTGTCTACTAACTTCTTTGATTGATTATAGCCTTTGGATGAATATCTTGACATGTGGCATGATGGTAATCTTTGAATTTAATAGTAAAATTGTTATTTTGTAATAAAATGAATTTTAAATTCATTTTATTAAAAAGATGACAAATGGCTTAAAAATAAAGAATATAATTTTCATGAAATTTGTTCATCTTTTCTTTATAATAATTCTCCACACTTCTAAATAATTGGTTAAGATTCTGTAATTTTTGGAAAAGATCTCGATGATAATGAATAGGAACATATCATTTTCTCATTATACCTTTTAACTTGTTCCAAGTAGACAAAGGTCTTTCACTATTTATTCTCCGATTGATAATAATTTGGTCCCACCATATCAATGCATTATCAGTGAACTCCATGGTTGTAATTTTGACTTTCTTAATCTCCGATTAGTTATGAAAACTAAAAGTATGCTACACTTTACTTTCCCATTCTATATATGCTTCAGAATCGGTCTTCCCTTGGAAAGATGGAATGTTGATTAGGATGTTGTTCATGTTATCATCAATGATTGAATTTGATCACCTCGAGCCTTGTAAGGATGCTTGTTCTAATCTTCTTGGACATCGTCCACATAGTTTTCTTATGTACTGTCTTCTTGTTGTGGCTATTGTTATCTCCTATGATCAACATTGTTGTGTCCTTACTGAGTTCTTTCTTGTTGATCCATTATTTCATGTAAAGCATCAAACACCTCTCGAAACATTCACATCAGTTGACCAATCAATACTTGCAGTTGCAGAATAGGTCGCCCCTCATTGTTCCTAGGACTTTGAGATATTATTACTAAAATAAATATAGAAATAAAATGTAATGCCCTGGAATACAGGTTAGGAGTTTTAGGTTTATGCGAATGGGCTTTAGAATAATTTTCCTTCAGTATATTAAGTTTTGGACCCAAGTAGATTTGATTTAGGCTTGGGATGATCCCAACAAGCTTAAAAAGGGATGATTTTAATCATGGATCAAATGAAAGAGGACTAAAAAAGTAATTAACATAATTTTTGAAACAAAGGTTGAATCTCATTTATTTTGGGATGATATCATGTCTGCACCAAGCTCCTCTTTTTCATCCATTCGTCTTCTTCTTCTTCTCCCCTTCCTCATCTTCTTCCTCTCCAAGGCAAGTTAAAGTTCCAAGAATTTTAGTTTTACAAGCCTGAATAAAAATTTCCATGGTAAGATTTTAGTCAACACTTCCTAAGCTTCAAGTTGAACCCATATTTTCAAGGTTTGGATGTCTTAGGCAAAAAAGAGTTTTAGAGGGGTTTAAGAAACCTTCTGTTTCAGTCCAATTTTGGGTTGTAAGAATTATTTCTACTATTCCTTTAAGTTTAAAATGAGTTAACAACTCATTTTCATGGCTTTGATTAGTTCAAGAGCAATGAGAAAGCTCAAAGGCTAGAGACAAGGAAAAGTAAGCTCTTAGGTGCTTTTAGACATTTTTAGTAGCTTGGATACAAGGTAACACGATTCTAACTTGTCCATACCACATGTAGTATATTAAATGTGAATAAATAGTATGGTTTAGTTCATGAAGAATGCTAGAGTAATTTTAATAGCAAGATTCATATTCTTGTGTTGCAAGCATGAAAGTTAATACCTTTTGATAACTAAGACACTATATAACACCTTGAGCATGTTTTCTAGCCTTAAGAGAAATTGTTGGGTTGATTTTTGGGTGTTTTTTAAGCTTAAGTAAGTCATTCCCAGAAAAAAGATTGATCCCTTGACCAAAGGGATCTATCCCAAAGTTTCCGTCCAGCAAAGGATTTTCAAAAGCATCAATCTCTCAGGAAAAAGGATCGATCCATTGACCAAAAGAATCGATCCCAAACTTTCTGTTGTGCCTAGGATCCCTTTTCAAAAGGATAAATCCCTCGGGGGAAATGATCGATCCCTCTAAATAAAGGACTGATCCCTTCGTTGTTTTCCCGACTGAAAAGGGTAGAATTTCATTCAACAGAGGTATAAAGTGTTATGAAATGTTGTCTTGGCCTCAGCATGTTTTAATGAGTGCAGTTTGGTCTAATGATTGATTTACCCAATTATATAAACCTTAAATCCAAAAAGTAATGATAATGATCAAGTGCGACTAAAAATGCTATGAAATAAAGTGACATAAAACTAGCCTTGTTTGATACTCGAGGAAATAACGAGGACACTAAAGTTACACAACAACATGAGTGTTATGTGTGTAAAATATTTGGATATATCCAATCTATTCCTTGGGCACATAAAATTCTAGTTGGATGTCATGTTGATGCTATGTGACATAGGCACATCCCGAGTACTCTTGAGGAGTAAGCCAACCGGGTAAGTGTCGATGCTTCGTGACCCGAACTTGACCCGAGTATTAAGGAGAAACTGATGTTGTGGGAACCAGGCCTTCTTTAAGTATATAAGTAAAGAGTGATGTGAGTTCAGTGATGCTATGTGACCCCCGAACTACACTATGATACTTACCATTTCTTAGAGTTTTGCATTGTTTATGACTAAACGGTATCATTCTTATATATTGGTTGCATGTAGTATAGCTTGGTAATTCTTGTTGGCACCGAGCTTGTGAGCTTAGTATATGGAATGTTTTTTCGTACGCAGGTCAGTATGTGCCAACTGAGGAACTTTTCACTAGACTTAGATTCCAGACTTAACTTGTTCAGAATACGTTTTGAGAGTTTTATACGGCATGTACAATCATATACCCTTATTTTTATCTTGAGTCGTAAACTCTCTAATTTATATTAATGATATTTTTTGGAGACTTATGTCAGGAGCTTCCCTGTATTAAACACTTATATTTCATATTTTTCTGGTAATTAAATTTTATGGATGATACCTATATGAAATATTTTTTTAAATGGTTAGCCACTCACGTGGTTCTGTGTAACATCAAAATTTAATTACATTTGGGTCGATTCTGATTAGGATATTATATTTAGTGGTATCAGAGCCTCAAGTTTAGTCGTTCCTACGACCCACATATTAGAGTTGTTAAACTTCCGTAAAGTATATGCCTCTAGAGTGTCAAGCATACTTATGGGTTTAGAAATGGTGATCTTGAGTCGTAAACTCTCTAATTTAAATTAATGATATATTTTGGAAACTTATGTCAAGAACTTCTTCGTATTAAACACTTATATTTTGTATTTTTCTGGCAATTAAATTTTATGGATGATACCTTTATGAAATATATTTTTAAATGGTTAGCCACTCACGTGGTTCTGTGTAACATCAAAATTTGATGACTTTTGGGTCAATTGGAATTAGGATGTTATATTTAGTGGTATCAGATCGTCAAGTTTAGTCATTCCTATGACCCGCAGGTTAGAGTTGTTAAACGTCCGTGAAGTATATGCCTCAAGAGTGTCAAGCGTACTTATGGGTCTAGAAATAGTGATGTTGACTCCTTTCTTCTTCTTGAAATTATAGGTTATGGATGAAGATCCCACCCACATTAAGGAGGGCAGTGAGAAGAGCAAGGCCTCGTTAGTTTGGGATTCTAGAGATGAGTTTGTTCCTGAATACGAGGACATAGGTGTCCTAAAGGGGCGAGTATAGATGAGGCAACATTTTTCAGTGACCTTATACAGGCTTTAAGGCACATAGTTAGAGTTATCCCTAGAGCAACTGTTGCACCCCCACCACCCGTTCCACTTTTTGTAACCCCTCAGGTGTCCCCCGTTGAGAGTCTCCATCGGTATATGACCACCGACTTCTTCAGATCAGATGAGGATAATCCTGTGGCAAATGACCAGTGGCTCCATGAAACCCTCTGCATCCTACAATAGCTTCATCTTACCCCTAAGGGTAATCTCTAGTACATCACTGCTCTACTAAAAGATGATGCTACTGACTGGTAGGAGACGGTACAGATGGCGCTAAAGCCCTAGCATCTGATGTGAGAGCTTTTTCTTTCTGAGTTCAAAGGAAAGTACATAGACCAGACCCACACTGATGACTTGAGAGATCGGTTTATTCATCTACCTCAGGGTGATTACTTGGTCTATGAGTATGAGATCGAGGTTTTATGCCTGAGCTGATATGCACCCGAGCTAGTGTCTACTAAGGAGTACTTCATATTGATATTCTCACGCATCTAGCATCCGACCCATCGAGGGTATTTGTCGAGCTGACACACCAAGATAATGCGATTGACCGAGTTTTGAGAATGAGAGCCAGTTTGACGAGCGATTATGCGAGAAGAGTCATGGAGCACCTGACACTACCAAACCATCGCATACAACATTCAATAGGACCAGAGATTCTCGTGGATCGTGGATACCATCCTCATCTTAGTCCTAGAGGCTGGGACAGACATCTAAGTGTGGATAGTGATCTAGGAATCGTAGGAGGCATTTAACTTCAGCATTTGTGACGAGTACCGACAGATCAAACAGGACCATGCAACCACTGACCTGTAGACTTTGTGGCAGGAGGCACTCATGAGGGTGCTATACGGTTTCGTGAGTTTTCTATGAGTGTGGGTCCATGGAGCACCTTACTAGAGATTGCCCCAATTAGTCTGGGCGTACCACACCAACTACTCAGAGGTTGACCCAGTCTGTAGAGAGTCGAGGACATCATCAGGGAAGAAGTAGTACCGCTTCCGAACAGTAGAGCAGAGGTACCACAAGATCAGTAGCTGGGCCTGAAGCTAGAGTTACTTTCCGCCAGTACGTTGTCAGGGCTCATGAGGATTATGAGCCAACTGATATCATCTCAGGTATATTTACAGTTTTTGGTATGTTGGTTACTTCTTTCATAGATCCCAGGCTAACCCACTCTTATATCTGTCATTACCTCAATCTAGAGAGAGACATTTCAGCTGAGCATTTAGAGGTTAAGGTTTGTGTGTCAAGTCCTTTGGGGTTAGATGTGATGGTGGATAAAGTCCACCGTAGATGTTTTGTAGAGCTTCAAGATCAAACCTTCCCTACTGACTTGATGGAGTTACCGTTTTGCAAGTTTGATGTAATCCTTAGGATAGATTGGCTAACTGAGCATGATGCGAGTCTGAGGTATCAAGTGGGGTAGCTCAAATTGCATAAGTCAGATATTACCAAGGTTGTTATGTCAAGTAAGGACTTAATTGTACCTAAAAAACTATTTCAGCCTTGAAGGCCCACAAGTTGATAAGCTTAGGTTGTGAGGTATTCCTAATTCACGTCGTTGACACCCAAATTCTTAGTCCAAATCTATAGGAGATCAGCATTGTGAGAGACTTTATCAACGTCTTCTCAAAAGAGTTATCAGGTTTACCACCCGACAGAGAACTAGAGTTTGGCATTGAGGTGATGTTAGGTTCAGCTCTGGTGTCCATCACTCCCTATCGCATGGCACCAACAGAGTTGAAGAAACTTAAGAACCAGATTTAAGAACTCCTAGAGTGCGGGTTCATTCGCTCGATCATATCACCATGGGGAGCACCGATATTATTTGTAAAGAAAAATGACTGTTCAATGGGGTTAGGCATTGACTACCACCAGTTAAACAAGTTAAACGTGAAGAATCGATATCTGCTTCAAATGATTGACAACATGTTTGACCAACTCAGAGGAGCTAGAGTGTTCTCAAAAATTAATTTGAGGTCAAGATACTACCAGTTGAAAGTTAAGGAGGCTGACATAGCAAAGACTGTGTTTCAGACACGTTATGGTCACTATAAGTTCTTAGTGATGCCATTCAGCCTCACCAATTCCCCTGTAGCATTCATGGATTTGATAAATAGAATATTCCATCATTACTTAGATCATTTCATGGTGGTGTTCATCGACGACATCTTGGTGTATTCGTGTTCTGAAGAGGAACATGATTGCCACCTCCTTATCATTCTACAAACCTTGAGAAAGCACCAGTTATATGCCAAGTTCAGTAAATATGTGTTTTGGCTAGCAGAGGTATTATTTTTGGGTCATGTAGTGGTTGTTGAGGGTATTCGAGTATACCCATAGGAGATTCGAACCGTAGTTGAGTGGGAACTTTCAAAGAATGTAACTGAAGTGTGCAACTTTCTGAGACTTGCTGGTTACTATCGACGTTTCGTTAAGGGGTTCTTTGTGATTGACGCTCCGATGACAAGGCTGCTGCAAAAGGGAGTGTATTTCTTTTGGGATAAAAAATGTAAGTAGAGTTTTGAAAGGTTAAAAGAGATTTTGACCTAAGCCCCAATATTGACCCAACCAGAACAGGATAAGGACTACATTGTGTTTAGTGATGCTTTACTAGACGGATTGGGATGTGTATTGATGCAATAATGAAAAGGGGTTGTGTATGCGTCCCGCATGAGCGCAACTACCCTACTCATGATCTAGAATTAGCCAAGGTGTTTTTCGCTTTGAAGATTTAGAGGCACTACCTATTCGGACAGAAGAGTTACATCTTCACTGACTATAAGACTTTAAAGTATATGCTCTCCAAAAAAGAGCTAAATTTGAGGAAGCGATGGTGGATAGAATTTCTTAAGGATTATGATTGTGTGATCGACTACCATCCGAGTAAAGCAAATTTAGTAGCCAATGCTTTGAGAAGAAAGGTTGTATATGTTCTTTGAGCTATGTTTTTACACCTGAGCTTGACCATCTATGGATGACTACTAGCAGAATTACGAGTGGAATCCAAGTTAGTTAATGAAGTCAAAGAACTTTAGAGTACTAACACCCGATTAATGAGCAAGGTAGAGCAAGCCCGTCAGGGTGAGGCACCTAGTTTTGAATTAAAAGACAATAATGTATTGTACTATCAGGGACGGTTTTGTGTTCCATTAGTCAGTGAGTTATGATCCAATATTTTGGGCGAGGCATATTATGGTCCCTTTTTTGTTCACCTGGGAGGAAACAATATGTATTAGGACCTCCGAAAATTATACTGGTGGCCAGACATGAAAAAAGAAATATCCGAGTTAGTTTCCAGATGCTTAGCGTGCCAAAAGGTAAAAACAGGACATCAAGTTCCATCAGAATTACTCTAGCCCATCCAGATTGCGCAGTGGAAGTGGGACAAGGTAACATGGATTTCGTGATGGGATTGCCTATGACACGAATGAAGCACGATGCTATTTGGGTGGTGGTCGACCGTTTGACCAATTCTACTCATTTTTTACCTATTTATATAGACTTTACCCTACAGAGGTTGACTAGGTTATACATTTAAAAAATAGTGAAGTTACATGGGGTTCCGACATCGATCATCTCTAACTGAGACCCATGTTTTAAGTTGAGGTTCTAGAAGGTGTTTCATGAAGCTTTGGGAACATGACTGCATCTTAGTACCGCTTTTGACCCTTAAACTGATGGCCAGTTTGAGCGTGTAATCCAGATCTTGGAAGATATGCTTGGATGTTGTGTGATTGATCTGAGGGTAGTTGGGAGGACCATCTTTTGTTGGTTGAGTTAGCCTACAACAATAACTACAAGCTAAGCATCCAAATGGTGCATTTTGAGGCATTGTATAGGAGGAAATGCAGGACACCCTTGTGTTGGACAGAACTCAGTGATAGAAAGCTAGTTGGGTCTGATCTTATCCGTGAGGCAGAGAAGAAGATTCGACTGATTCAAGGATAACTGAAGGAGGCCTTCGATCGACAAAGATCGTATACAGACTTGAAGTGAAAGGATATAGAGTTTGAGGTCAGTGATAAGGTTTTTCTTAAAGTATCACCATGGAAAAGAATACTATGGTTTGGCCGGAGAGGGAAACTAGCTCCGCGTTTCATTGGACCTATGAGATTTTTGATAGGGTCAGACTTGTAGCCTACTGTTTGGATTCCCCGTCGGATATGGAGCACATCCACAATGTTTTTCATGTGTCGATGCTTAAAAGATATCGTTTAAACCTATACCATGTTATTCTTTTAGAATAGATCAAGGTAAGTCAAGATATGACTTATGAGGAGGAACCAATACGGATCTTAGATAGAGATGCCAAAGACTTAAGGAACAAGCAGATTCACTTGGTGATGGTTCTATGGAAGAATCATGGGGTCGAAGAAGCTACATGGGAAACTGAAGAGGACATGTGAATCCAATTTTTGTATCTATTATTCTCAAGTAACTTTCAAGGATAATTTTTTTTCTTAAGAATAGAGAGTTGTAACACCTCGAAATATGGGTTAGGAGTTTTGGGTTTATACGAATGGGATTTAGAATAATTTTCCTTTAGTATATGAAGTTTTGGACCCAAGTAGATTTGATTTTGGCTTGGGATGAGCCTAATAAACTTGAAAAGGGATGTTTTTAATCATGCATCAAATGAAGGAAATCTAGGGAAGTAAGTAACCTAATTTTTGAAACAAATATTGAATCCCATTTATTTTGGGATGATATCATGTCTGCACCAAGCTCTTTTTTTCATCCCTTTGTTGTCTTATTCCTCTCCTCTTCCTCATATTTTTCCTCTCCAATGAAAGTTAATGGTCCAAGTTTTTTTTGTTTTACAAGCTTTAATCAGAATTTCCAATGTAAGACTTTAACCGACACTTCCTAAGCTTCAAGTTGAACCCTCATTTGCAAGGTTTAGATATCTTAGGCAAAAACAAGTTTTAGAGGAGTTTAATGAACCTTGTCTTTCAGCCCGGTTTTTGGTTGTAAGAATTATTTCTAATGTTCCTTTAAGTTTAAAATGAGTTAACAATTCATTTTCATGGCTTTGATTAGTTCAAGAGTAACGAGAGAGCTCAAAGGCTAGAGGCAAGGAAAAGTAATCTCTTGGGTGATTTTAGACGTTTTTCAGTAGCTTGGACCTTAAGGTAACACAATTCTAACTTGTCCATACCATATGTAGTTCATTAAATGTGCATAAATGGTATGGTTTAGTTCATGAAGCATGCTAGAGTAATTTTCATGGCAAGATTCCTATTTGTATGTTGTAATCATGAAATTTAGTATCTTTTGACCTCTAAGACACTAAATAAGACGTTAAGCATGTTTACTAGCCTTAGGGGAAATAGTTGGGTTGATTTTTGGATGTTTTCCGAGCTTAAGTAAGTCATTACTATAAATATATTGACCCTTCGACCAAAGAGATCAATCTTAAAGTTTCTATCCAGCAATGGATCAATCCTTTTCCAAAAGGATTGGTGATCGATCCAAAAGGATCAATCCCAAAATTTTTGTTATGCCTAGGATCGATCCCTTTTCAAAAGGATCAATCCCTCGGGGAAAAGAATAGATTGCTCTAAATAAAGGATAGATCCTTTCATTGTTTTACCGATGGAAAAGGGTAGAATTTCATTCAATAGTGGTCTAAAGTGTTATGAAATGTTGTCTTGGCCTTAACATGTTTGAATAAGTTCAGTTTGGTCTGTTGATTGATTTACCCAATTACTTAAACCCTAAATCCAAAAGCTAATGATAATAACCAAGCTCGACTAATAACAGTACGAAATAAAGTGACATAAAACTAGCCTTGTTTGATACTCGAGGAAACGACGAGGACACTCTAGTCACTTAACAACGTGAGAGTTACGTGTGTACAATATTCATATATATCCAATCTAGTACTTGGTCACTTAAAATGCTAGTTGGATGTCGTTTCGATGCTACGTGACCCGGGCACATCCTGAGTACTCTTTAGAAGTAGGCTAGTCGAGCATGTGTCGATGCTTCGTGACCCGGACTTGACCCGAGTGTTAAGGAGACATTGATGTTGTGTGACCCAGGTCTTTCTTAAGTGTTGTGAGCAAAGAGTGGTGTGAGTTCTGTGATGCTATGTGACCCCGAACTACACTATGATACTTACCGTTTCTTGGAGTTTTGCATTGCTCATGACTATATTGTATCATGCTTATATATTGGATGCATATAGTATAGCTTGGTTATTTTTTGTGGCACTGAGCTTGTGAGCTCTGCGAATGGAATGTGTTTCCGTGCGCAGGTCAGTAGGTGCCAGCCAAGAAGCTCTTCACTAGACTTGGATTCCAGACACGACTTCTTCAAAATACATTTCGAGAGTTTTAGAGGGCATGTACTGTCATAGACCCTTATTTGTATCTTGAGTCGTAAACTTTACATTTTAAATTTATGATATATTTTGGAGACTTATGTTGGGAGCTCCCCCGTATTAAACACATGTTTCGTATTTATTTGGTAATTAAATTTTCTGGACGGTACCTTCATGAAACTTATTTTAAAAAATGGTTAGCCACTCACGTGGTTCTGTGCAACATCAAAATTTAATGACCTTCGGGTCGAATTGGATTAGGATGTTACATAAAATCTTACCAGCATACTCAACAAACCTCACAAATTTCACTCCACAGAAACTTTGATTTCACTCCACTCAAACGCTCGTGATTCACTTGGGAATATGTTGTTGGCTTTTACAATTCCCCTTCTATTCTCACTGACTCTTTTTCCTTTTTCCTCTCATTCCCTCTTGTTGAGCTTTTTGTATAACTAACTCAAGATTATAACATGTCTACAACTTTGTGTGCATTGGCTGCAATGTTGGTTAGGGTAGGAAGAAGATATGATACAAAGAAATGCTTAGAAAGAGGAATAAAAGAAAGAATTGGGAGACATACAAATCAATGTTAACACTTAACAACCTTCTTTCACGAGAAACAACAAAGATATTTCTTCAAGTATGGTTGTTAATGGTAGGTGATGTTCTCTCAATGTTGTTTTTTTTTATTTGCAACTTTCCTTTTGTTGGAAATTACCTCTTTTTTGTGCTTTTTTTTTCTTTCTTTTGAACTCCTTTGGAATGATGTAGTAGTCTTCTTTTGTTTTCTCTTCTTTGTACTTTTTTTTCTTTGATGTTGTTGCAATGTTTAATGCGAACTTGTTGCCAATCCACTAATTCTTTGATACCACTTGATGTAAGACGACCTATACTCCTCCTAGGATAAAGAAGAATAGATAGCCTTATTGGTTCCCGATCTAGGAAAGACAACAAGTGTTGCCCCATAATTGAAGTTTTGGTTGCAATAAGGAAAATGAATTGGATTAGAATAGTTATGGTAATGAAATAAAGATAAGTTAAATGAAATGGAAAGGATAAAGTTGATAATCAAAGTATGGTTGCGGAAGAAGATGGTAGATGGAATTGTTGATGAGGATGGATAGATATGATGATGATGATAGTATCTCAAACTAGCTAAAGAAGAAACTATGCTAGAGCAGCATAACCCGTTCTCTAAAAACTTACTTGAGGGGTGGTAAAAGTGACTTAAACCCACTAGATAGAAATCTATGAATTAAATTTATTAGGGTGAATAGAAGCGATGCCACAAGTATGGGAACTTGCTTAATCAATATAGTTCTAAAAAGATCTTGAAAGAGAGATAAACTCACAAAGTTGTTTGATTGATAAAAGTTGTTTTTTTACAAATGAAAAATGCTAAGCTATTTATAGGCCTAAGTGCATAGGATAAATATAAAGCAATTAATGGATGAACATTAATTAATGAATGTTCATCATCCTTGTAGGTTCATTGCACGCCTATGTGAACACAAACAAGGCATTGAATGGATACATGTTCCTCCTTAAGGCTTTGAATATTCTTGGCCGAATGCATCCCCCTTTGATGGTTTGATGTGAACACAAGTTCAGCTCCCTTTTTGTATGTCAAATACGGCCCTCCTTGGAAACTTGAAGTGCATTCATTAATGTAGGTGCGTTGGATGAATGTATTGAATTAAGTTCATTATTCCGTACCGTGCATAAGTGTTGCAAATCTATCTCCTTTGTTAACCAACCATTCAGCTACTTGCATTGCATGAACTTGCTTGGTGAAAGAATTTAGATTAAATGCAATCATCTCTCTTGAATGTGAACAAGACTCTTGGCTGCCTTGGATGAATGTACATTGTTCACGCCATAATGAGATTCTTGCTTCTTCTTCCTTGTACATTCACGCCATTTATTGAATTCAAGGAGGTGGAAATGCATCAAATGTGAACTTGGCTCTTCACATGCCTTGGATGAGTATACATATATGTATGGTTGAATTACTCCTACAAATCAAAACAAAACATAAGTAAATATGTAGAGCTTAAGATAACTTATATAATTAAAAATAAAGATGTGGTTCATCGATTATAACGTATGGTCTAGCATGCATTAAGGAACATGTTCTTAAATGATGATAAACATAGAATGGAATATTTGCATGGTCAAGAAAATTTAAAATAGATTTAGAAAACAAGAAAAACTGTGCAGAACTCCCCTTTGTTCCATCTTGATAAAGGACCAAATTAGAGGCATTATTAGCAACAGTAGTTGTAAGGCTTGTGGCCTGAATTGGATCACATCATAACGAGTATTTGTTTGCTTAATTCCGTGTCAGGAATAATTTTACCAAAAACTTTAATTTAGCTAAGTTATTCTTATCTTATTACATTAGTCGTCTTCGATTTATTTCATTATCCTTATTCTATATTTATAGTCTTTGTCTTTCTTCTCTTGTTCAATTTTCCAGCAAACCAAAACTCCCTTAACTCTAACTGCCACTGACATCATCCACTCTTCCTCTCTCATTCTTTGATTGAGTCTAAAGCTTTATAGATTTGATTATTGAACAACGAGTAACGTTCATGACTCCGTTGCTATCCTTATAGAACAGTGAAATTTTAAAGCATATAGTAAAAAAAAGTCGCTTTAACATTGTCATATGAATGCTTCTTCATTTAATTCGGTACTTATGTTATTTAACCTATTTGATCCAATAAGCCAAATACAATTACCCAGTTAAACCAAGTAGTCAAATAAAAGGGCCAATTTGAACCTAAATTTTAGTACGGAGGGCAGTGACAGGCTGGTTTACGCCCCGGCATCTACAAATATTCCCTAGTACAAATGTACAATACTCGATTTGAGAAAAGAGCATAAGGCAGATAGGTCAAAGGCGTACAGAACTGCAACATTGTTTGTTCATGCCGGATTGGGACCAGAATCCTGGTCATGTCGTTGCTCCAATTGTCGGAATCTAAAAAAAAAAAGAGAAACAAAAAGAAGTGGCAGACTTTGCTGCTATTTCACATTGCTGCAAAAATGTTAAAAAGGGTCGAAAGAAGAAGGCAAAATGGATGGGAGTGAAAGTGTTATCTTTCTTGTCAACAACTTTCGCCCTTCAACGTGGTAATGATGATAGTTGAGAGAGGCTTTTTCTTTTTTCCTTTTCACTTCCATTCTCTCCTACCAATGCTGGATGGAATTCACAACTATATATACATTATTATATCTGTTGATTTTAACCACATTTTAAAGTTTTAAGTTAATTAATTTAAATAGAATTCAATCTAATTTTATTATGAAAAACTTTGATAACATAAATGATTAAACTGTGCCAAAATGATTGTTTAGGTCAATAAACTTTAAAAAATAATAAAAGAGTCATTAAATTTATCAAACTTCTATAAAATGGTCATTGAATTTTATCTATATGTTATAAAATGATCACAAAATCTCTTTAAAATTATTAAACTTTACACTTAATGATTCGATCTCAAAAAGAATCAAACCTGAAAGTAACTTGATTCGTATTCACTTAGCCGAAAAACTAGCGTTATTGGCTTAATTGCCTATTCTATATTAAAAAGAGTAAAGTACACTAGATGTTATTGAATTGTGTTTGAATAATCGTTTCGACCATTTAACTTTTGGAATTTAAAAAAATGATCATTAAATTTATCAAACTATTACAAAATAATTATTTGAGCAACAACCTTATATAATTTACCCTAATAAATATACATACAAGCCACCTGGTTGACATTTCAAGGAAGACAAATAAGCTCAGTTTTGCTGTCATAGATAATGGTGCTTTTTTTTAAGTAATGTGTTTTGTCTTAAAAGCCTCAAGATATGAATCATGATTTTGTTGGAACAAATTATGCTTTCTTCTATTTAAAAAGTTTTTATTTTTGTTAACATTTAATCTCTTATATGATTCAAAGTTGATCTCTTTGAATGTTTTCCCACTGTCTCTCTCTTTTGTCCTTCAAAAGTTATATTTTTGTAAATCACAAGAACATAACATCCTTCTTATTTGTTTCTCTGTTCTAAGACAAAAGTTATCCATTGGAGATGTTCACAAGAACCCACTTGAAAACAATCTATGGAGTTTAAGTTTGACCAATCTTGGAGTAACCCTTTTTTTAACAAATCTTTAAAAATATGCGAATTTTACGTTGTAGAATCATAATTTAATATCTCAATAAAAATTGTTAAGATTTAAGGTTAAAACTAATCAATGCAATAAGATTTTAGCTCTGTTCTTGCTGTAAGATGTGAATGGAAACCGAGCAAATGATTCTAATATAAAACTAATTAGTGGATTAAGGACAGCATAGTTTATTGTATTTGTGGAAATGATTAAGGAATGTGAAATGGTCAAAAAGCGGAAAAGAAAATCTTAATGATGAATGTACTTTGAGCTAAGTCTGTGAAATATTGAGAGGATATGTAACATTTGTTTTTATTATTATTATTGGAAGTCTTTAGCAAAAGCACATTATTATGAATTGTCCTCCAATTGTAGGACATAGTGATCTCAACCAAAGGAAGCAATAGAAATTGGACATTTTCATCATGGTGGGGTTTCATAATTCCTTGTCTCATTACACGTTTCAAAGCGCACACGTACGCGCACACATATATTAGTCTGTAATACAGTATAAAAAATGATAAATTAGAAATGATGATATGACAATCATATATGCTTATGCGAACTGCATTATGTTGACATGAAATTTATGCATCATTCAAGTTATTTTTTTAATTTTATTATCTTCTTTCAAAGATGAAAGTTTTATAGTTTTATCCTTGTGTCACTGGCACTACAATTATAAGTTTTTAATGTCTTTTTCAACCACTCAAGACATCGATGAAATCATCTCATTATCTCATATCACTCTATCAATTTAGATTTGTGCCTAAATTACTTTAAAACTCATAAAATTCAACACTAAGTTCAAAACTCGTGAAACTACCATCTGATCAACATGGAATCAAGAAATACAATTTCGTTTCTTCTTTCTTCACCTTCTTGTTGGTCAAATTTAATAAAAAAATTATCATCAAAAAATGAAAGAAAATTCAAAATTATGGGGTTTTTTTCCCAAAAAATAAAGGAAGTTTTGGGAGCATTTGAACTCTAGCAATGTTCTCATTAGCACATACAAATCTTGACATGACATTTTAAGATTTAGAAGAGCAAAGAAGGAAGGAATTTGAAGGGGGAAAAAGGTCTTTAGTGTATCAAATAATAACTGAAAGAAAATCGAGGTAAATCAAAATCAAGATCCCAAGGTACCATTATGTTCAACATCATTGTATCAGTATCATAACACTTAGAAGGTTTCTCCAAACTAAAAAAATATGAAAAAGAAAAGAAAAAAAATCAAAGGGGAGATTTTTCAAAATCCATTTGCTATTTAGATCCTATAATTTTCTTGGAAATGTTCATACAAACGACCAATTGGTGAACATGAAGCAGATACAGTGAGCAGTTTGTTCATCATTTATCACTTTCCAAGCCACTGCTCTTTCATAAGGGATTGGCCTCCCCATGCTTGATATACACATCCCACCTCCTTGAAGCCACTTAAAGCCCTACCCAACCAAATCACAGTGGAAACAATCATCAATTATGTTATGGAACACAGGAAAATAACTACGAATAAAATAAACAAGATTAAAAAAAAAAAACATTAAGATACGGATAAAGAACAGAAATTCGCTTTAATGTTGAAATTAGAAGAAGCTATTGATTGATCAATAATCTAATTTTTATTATATATTTATAGAATTAAAAGCTTGATCGAAAACAGATCTAATATTTCGAGAAGTATTCTTTAATAAGAATTCCTATTTTCAGTCAAAAGATAATAGAACAAGTATAAATCAGTGGTACCCTTATACCCGAGAACAAAGGATGGTTATGGGTCGGGGGTAGACAGGTTTTGGGTCCACTTGAACCGACATGAGTATTACACTCATTCACCCATCATTCGAAATGAGTTTAGAGAAGTTCCATCCAATCCAACTTGATACAAATATATATATATATATAATTCTTATTTTTATAAGATGAAATAAGGACATAATTGAAAAAATATATATAAATAGAGAAATAAAGAGATATTATAATAATATATAGATAGGTCAATTATACTATTATTCTCAGTTCAGATTAAGTAAAGTATTTTTCATCTTAAACCCAAAATCGATACAATCAAATCCAATCTTATAAGGACGATATTTCTTTCAATTCATTTCTTCCACCAAGGTGGTCATAAGTCACTAAGTGAACTTTTCAAACAGGAACAAAACAGAATATATATAGGGCAGGATCCGTTTACACCTAGTTTTTTTTACATATTTTTAGGATCATTGGATGAGAGTACACCCAGTTTTTTTACACATTTTTAGGATCATTGGATGAGAAAAATCAAAGGTTGAGATTAACCGTAGGAAATGAGAAGATATTCACACACAAAAAAACAAAAAATTAATCTCATCCTTTGATTTCCCTCAATCCAACGATCCTAAAAATGTGTAAACTCTTAATTTACTCTGGGTGTAAAATATTTTTAGTTTTACATCTTTTTAGGATCATTAGATTGAGAGACATCAAAAACTGAGATTAACTCCTTATATATATATATATATATATATATATATATATATATATATATATATATATATTGGATAAGTTTTGTGTATATTATCCAAGAAAAGCAGGCAACACCTGCTACAATCAAACAGATCAACAAAATACAAACACCTTACTCAATAACCCCCAATTATTACAAAGAACTCTATTAAAAATATCCTACATATCCACTTTCCAATTCACAAGTATACCTTTTACAATCTCACAAATAATCCCAAGAATCACCTTCCAATCCCTATTACAATTCTTAAACAGTCTAACATTTCTTTCCTCCCATATACAGTAAATAACATCATTCCTAGCGGTCCTAAGAATAAAAGAAATCAAAGACTTACCCCTAAAATGCATCAAAGCCCACTCAAGTTCCTCCTCCCAGCTCATAACATCTCTGCAGAGGTTGCACATTTCCAAGACCTCTATTCAAATTCTACAAACAAACCACCATTCAAAAAACAAATGGTTCCTGGTTTCCAATTCATCACAAAACCCACACTTCCCTCCTACAACTATCCTCATTCGTAAAAGCCTATCCCTCGTAGTAAGTCTCCAAAGAATAGTCATCTACCCAACGATAGAATATTTAGGAATATACAAAGGGAACAAGAGAATTTTGTGCCAACCAACCTTATTTTCCCTCGGCCGAATAACATCCCACACCCAGTGAGAGCTCACCCTCAAAGTAGCACTACATATCCTCCCTTAAATCCAGCAATTTCTGCAAACTCCAACTAAAAGAAGCCTTCTTCTGAGCACCCCAAAAATTATCCCCTCTGAGAACACAGGCTTGAATCCAAGCTAAACCACTACCAGCAAAAATCTTCATAATAATAAAAAACATACAGGATCTATTCCAACATCTAATCTCCTTCAATCCAAGACCACCCTCAGACTTAGGTGAGCAAAATAGCTTCCAACTAACCCAAGCCCCACCAGCAGTCGAGTCCTTACCCTTCCAAAAATAATGAATACAAAGCTTATCGATTCTTTTAATGATCGCCGAAGGGAGAATAACTTGTCTACACCAATAATTCGTGATACTGAAAAGAACCGATCGAATCAATTGAAATCTATCAGTATAACTTAGATGTCGATTAGCCCAACAGTCCAACTTACCCTTAATCTTATCAATGAGAGGGTGACAATCTTTTTCAGTTAAATTTCTTGTAACCAGTATGACTCCCAAGTAAAGAAAAGGCAGTAAACCAACCTTAAACCCCGAAAAACCTTTAATAGCTTCAACTTGATAAAAAACCACTCCAAAAAGAAAAATATCACTTTTAGAAGCATTCAATTTAAGCCAAAAAATCATATGAAACTTTTCCAGCACACAACAAACATCAACAAAATACTCCAAAGCCCCTTTACAAAAAAACAATAAATCATCAGCAAAATAAAGATGGGTCAACCCCACTTTCTTACATTTAGGATGATACCTAAACACCTCATTAGAAATAGCCACATCCAACAACTTGGATAAAACATTCATAGCTAAGACAAACAACAGAGGAGAGAGAGGGTCCCCTTGTCTAATACTCTTAGCTCCTCCGAAGAAACCAACCAGGCTGGTTGTTAAATGACACAGAAAATTGAGCACTAGTAAAGCAAGATCGAACCCACTCTTGAAATTTCAGAGGCAAACCAAGCGCCTCCAGAACACCAAGCAAGAAATCCCAATTTACCGAATCAAACGCTTTCCTCAGGTCAATCTTCATAACACATCGAGGGGAGAGCAACTTTTTAGCATATCATTTAACCAATTCTTGAGCAAGAAGCATATTGTCCACTATATCAAGCCCTTGCACAAAGGCTATATGATTTAACACAACTAATCAGAGAAAGATCCTCCTAAGTCTATCACCAATAATCTTAGAAATGGTCTTATAAACCACCGAACAACAAGAAATAGGACGAAAATCCTTCATCATGCTAGCATTAGAGATTTTGGGAACCAGAATTAAAGTAGTTACGTTAAAATAAGGCACGAGGAACGAAGTCTCGAAAAACTCCCTCACAACCGCAATGAAATCCTCTCAAACAACCGACCACATTTCTTTAAAAAAAAGAAAGAGAAGTGAACTCATCAGGACCAGGGGCTTTATCTTTCCCTGGCAGAAGATGGAATTCGTAATCTCCTTAACAGTAACCTCTCTAGTCAGCCTCTCCTTTTCCTCCTCAGACAAATCAAACCCGAGAAGTTCCTTAAGCATATCCACATCACAAATGCCAACCTCCGAATCCACAGTCCCAATGGAGTTGGCGAAGTAATCCACTGTTGTAGCAGCCATTTCATCGAAAGATAATAATCACCCTAATGGTATTCTTCTTCAACTTCATTGCAACCACTGAATATCTTTTCATTTTTTTCTCAACATTTAATTTCTCTCATTCAATAGTCATAAAAAGGTATAAAACTAAAAGAGTTTTACATTGTGTAATTGAATTTGGCCTCTCTCTCTCTCTCTCTCTCTCTCTCTCTCTATATATATATATATATATATATATATATATATATATATACGGGACAAGATTGAGCATTCATTTCAAAGAATATATTTTTACCTGTTGCATTACTTGTGGGAGCTCTGCAAATAGGGCTTTTCTTCCATTTTCATCAAATGTTTTTTCCAAGCTTATGTCCTGAAGTGCTACTAAGGTTGTTTCAAGCATGTCAAGTCCTGCTTGATTGGAAAATATAAAAACTGGCTGTGCCTGCGTATATTACCAAGCATGTTATACTATACTATACTATATATATAAGATTTTCCAGGTAAACAAACTAATAATAGCCTGGGATTCTTCCCAGGATATGACTCAAGACCTTCAAAGAGCAGCATAGAATTGCATCTGACTGATGCCAAAGATTTTTCAGAATGGATTCACTTCCTTCATGTTTGAGCAGTTCCATCCCCAGAAAACACCTATTAACAGCAAAGAATTGGATTGATAAATCTGGAAAATTTTGATGAAAAAAAATATGATGGGAAAGACTGGTTGACACACCTATAGCTTTGGCAAATCCAACGAGCTAGTGTCTGTGCTTCAGGAGTATCAGGCAGTGTCTGAAACTCGGCATGCGAGCTGAAGTCAGAAGGGGAGAATGCCGATGCCACCCTCTGAACAGGCGATGATACTACGGACATACTGTCGAGCAATGTTTGCTATATTTTCTTGAAGGTGGATCTCATACACAAATTGGAACGCTATTGTCATCACAGATTTTGTACATCGACTAGTTCGATCGCCGGTTGTTCTACTGCCCGCAATCCCTACTTCGAGAGTGGAAGCGAGATCGAGTGTACGGCTAGGATTGGATGCATCCTGCATTGGAATCGACTTCGGTTGTTAATGGATTAGGAAAGAGTGAATCTTTAGATAACAAGAAAGACACTTACCATTCCGGAATCGAGGGGGATGATACGGAAACCGAAGGAATAATAAGAGCATCATCGGAGAATGAAGCATCGATGGGGGCAAAGATGAGTTCAGAACAGCTACCAACTGCATTCTCATCAACTCCACCACAGAGCTGAGAGATTCACACACGGAAAATGAGGAAACTAAATAACAGTCCATGCCATTAAATAACTCGAACTTTAAGTACCTGCAAGAGGAAGATATTGCCCGACATGATCATGTGGTCTCGATAGTGGCCGATATTTTCTAGCTTAATGACCTCCGTGAACTACAACAAAAAAGTGAAAGCATTCTTCAGACTACATAATCTGAATCGACGTTGAGGATTCGATGGCATTGTCGGAGTACTTACATCTTCATTCTCGATCGTGTGAGTCAATGGAAGAATGACTTGACCCCCGAAACTTCCACCTGGAGACATCCGTAAGCTACAAGGACCGGCTTTGACAGCAGCAGCAGAGTAAGCACCGATGCCACCGTCGGCCCAATCCGATCGATGTTCTCGTAAGAATCGGAGAAGTATTGCTGGAGGCACATTCTAACAAATGCAAAAGAAAGAAGAGGAAGATATCCATGAATGTTTTATCTTTGTGTCAATTTACAATGGCATTTAGAATTAGAAACATACCTGCAATAGCGTGGATGCTTTGGCACAAAGAACCCCGTTGCCGATAGGAGGAAAGCCGTTGCTGTAAGAAAGATTCATGACCATCATCTTGCCGGGAGAAGAGTTGACGAGCAGGGTAATGTCATCCACACCATCACTTTCTAAAACAGACCATCCTTCATCAGGAAATCCATTAACAGCCTCATTAAAGCCCCTGGACAATAAAACAAGTTTAGATTGCCACATACACAGACAGTAAGAATAAGGGACAAGCATCTGATTCAAAATCAGATCGCTTTTTGAGTAAGGTGATGTCCTCCTAAACCCAAATTGGATCGGATGCGAGTGCGAATAGAAGGGTTTAATTTCCGGGTCGAATTCGGATAGACCAAAAACCCAACCTTACCCAAGTAAGAATTGATCAAATGTTGCCCAAAAATCGGAGTTACAATGTTAAACTACTTGGTAGGTCTCTATATTATCAAAGTAAGCAGTTTTATCAAGAAAAATCATATTTAATTTGAGATAATTGCATATGATATCCTCGTATTATGACATTCATTTTGAATTGGTCCCTAAACTTCTTAATATTCTATATCAATCCTTAAATTATGACTCCTATTTTAAACTTATCCCTAAATTTTAAGATGTTCAATATCAATCCTCAAACTATCAATATTATTCTATTTTTATCCTTTCTTTATTGTGTCGTTAACCCTATTGGTTTTAAAAATTTATCATTTTCAAGTTCTGGGACCAATTTAAAATTAGAGATATAGTTTGGAAATTGATATAAAATATTTTAAAAATTAGAAACAAATTTAGAATGAAAATCATAGTTTAGGAGTCTCTTATACAAATAACTCTCAAGTATTATTATACTATTTAAATTACCAATAATATATAATAAAGTTTATAATAATTTTTTTTTGAATTTTCCAAGTGTTATAAATAATGTTTGTGCTTAACTGTTGAAATTTTTTATAAATCACTAAAGTTTTGATTTTTATTATAAAATAATTAAAATATATATGTTGAAGTATAATGAGTGACGTGTTTGTTTACTATAGGTTAGATATAGAACTGCGTAGGTTGGATATAGACCATGTGATCATATTTGTGCTCACGATTTTATTAGGATTAAATTGAGCACGATTTTATTAGGATTAAATTGAAAAAAATGAGGGTCAAATATAGCTTTTAATTAATTTTCAAAACTTTAATGGTGACAAAAGCTTTCAAACTTTTGAATGATATCCATATTTTTAAAAAAATAGATTAATTGGTATCATACGTCACATCGTGATTGTTGTCAAGTGGTATTTCCATAAACTTTTAATTTCTTTAGTAAAATTTAGAAATTTTTAAAGTTTCAAGAATTATTTTGAACATTTCTCTAAATCGTGCAAATTCCACCTGGTAAGCTAATGCTTGGTAGTTTAACCAAATAATGAAGAGTTAGATGAACATATCTGCTCAATTTCTGGCTAAGTGCACGTAGAGGTGCAGGTCGTCTTCCCCATCCGGTAGCATCCGGCTGAGATATTTCTTGAGAAATCTGCCTCAAATGACGCAAAGCCTACATATATATTCATGCATATCAAGGTTCTAAACTCATATGTCCAACCATCAAATACTCAACTGTTTCACAAAACTAGTAAGAGATAGTCTTACCGCCATTTTTGTCTTCTGAGCAAGCAATGTCGAGGACTCGTAAAGAGGACGCAGCACTTCAGGAACTCTCCAAGCCTACATATAAAAGCAAAGTTTAACAACAATGGGGAGCAAGGGAAAGTTGCAATGCATGCATAAATACATATATACGTACATATACATATATGTACCTCCAAATCCATGTGATCAACTATGTGAATGATTGATCCACCGCCTTCACAGGGTCGAATTAGATAACCACTAGGCAGCATTTCTGCTCTTACGAAACTCGCGGCCGGCTGCATGTACTCCGGACCGTTCTGAGTATTGTTAAGTGATCTTTCACATACCACAAGACCACCGTCCTCCAAAACAGATGTGTAGCGCAGCAGCCAGAAGTCTCGAGCTGGGGCCAATGTTGTTGGCGCATAGAGCTGAAACAAGGCAATGAATAGCAAATTGTGGAAGGAAAAAGGCAAAACAAATGGGAGATCACTCATCAGTCTACCTGCATATAAAGTAGTTCAATGGTTCCACAGGTTCCGGTGGACAACACATTCATAACATCCATGGCTCGGCAATCACGGCACCACGAAGGCCGATCTTTAAGGATTTCGGAGACCTGCAATGAATATATATCGGTAGTTCGAACCGAGATAAGTCCTCTTCACGGGGAAGCAAAGAATGAAACTTACCCCAGAGGGATCGAGTCCCACAAGTCCACATGCACGTGCTGCCACTCCGGTGCAACCATGAGAAATAGCAACGATTCCAATGGAATCCGGACCAGGCTGCACAGTTCAAAGGGGTTTTTCAAGGACAGATCTTTTAATCAATAGAGAAAGTGGGATAGTGGGGCTATCCCAGATATGGACATAACAAAAGATATGGGGTTATGATTTTGCTTAGAAGATTAGCAAGATTTTGCACTTTATTATGGAGTTAAGATCTTAGAACTCCATTAGGAGCGAGTAAAGTTAGAGTCTATTAAAAAAAAATCGAAATTTTCATTTCCACTGGATATTAAAAAATTTGACTTGTAATTTTATAAATTAGTCTCCTTAAAAATTGTTTTAAGAAAAACAGTGTTATTAAATAGGACTCAAATAACTAATTTTTTTTTTAATAATGACTGGATTTATTTTCATGTTCAAGTTAAGCATCTCAACTCTGCATGATATATGTGTATCACATATGACAAAAAATATGAAGAAATATATATGTGTATCATATATTGTTATAGAAAGTAGTTTAAACTAGAATCAAATACTAAAACAAAATTCAAATAAAGTTTGAATCATAAAATATAACTCATTAATTCAACTATTTTTTTTTCAATTCGATCCGATCAAATACTCACCTTATTCTTGATCTCGACAATGAGAAATAATAATGGAGTATATAGGTTAATGAGTATAAAGAATAAAACGAATAATTACAGAAGAGAGGAGATAGAGCAAGCAGTGACCTTCATCCCAGGCATTTGGACCCACTCCACAGCAATTCCAGTGGCCTTTGAGAGAAACTCTGTTAAAGTTTCATCTGCAACGGACAAAAGTCTAGAAACCACACAATAAGCAATTTAAAAACAAATCAAAACGAGGAAAGAAAGGTACATAGCAATGGAAAACCAGCAAAAACTTCCCACTAATCCTGCAGGGCTGGCATCCCTTGGAGGAGGATACTGAGGAGTACTCAAATGGCGTTGCTGATGATGACCACTCGTCACCACTGAGTCACAACTCGTATCTGTGGTAACTAATGCCCCCTGGAAACACAAACCAGTGCCATTTAACACCGGTTCATCCCAAAATACTTCAAATCATGTTAAGGGAAGAAGAAGATCATGGCTCTTACATTTCGAGTCTGTCGCCGGAAGTAGCTTTTTTCATGAACAAGCTGTGAAACTTGCTTTTGTAACCTATCATTCTCCTACATTAACAGATTGATCATGGCTGTCAACTTTCTGTTCACAGCTTGTAAACGGGAAGACTATTTCCTTTGTTTTTCTCTACATCTGTGTGAAAGGAAAACGAAGACTAAACCACCAAAACAACACATCAACTGAAAGTCATTAAAGCTGTACTATATATGTTTAAAGGTTACCTGCGGTTTTGGAACAAAACTTTGATCTGCTTCGGCTCGATGTTGGAGAGGATCGGGTACTCTCGAATGAGCTGTTGGCGGCGCACCAAGCCAGGCTTAGGACACTCGTAGTAGAGACGCTCTAAAACCTCGACTTGCTCGGGCGTGTACCGCACGTATTTCCCGTTATCCATTGCCATCCTGTTCCCTTATTTGCAGGACGAGATCATCGCCATCATCACGTCTTTTGATTTCCCAGGTCGAACGAAAGAAAAGAATAAAAATTCAAAGCATATTCATTTCAAATGCATACGTAAAACAGAAACAGAAAACAAACAAGTAGATGGAAATATGGAAGTGTTGTACCGTTTGTTTCTGTAGGGAATTTCTGCAAACACAACCGGATCACCGGCGGAGATCTCAGAACTCCATTGGATTCTAGTAAAGATCAAAACAATTTCCCGAGAAAAAGAAAGAAACTGTGGGACATGTAGAAGATGAGAAAAACATCTGTTTTTTTATATAACTGTTTATAGTGGATGATGACGAACACAGAAACAAAAGTAAAGAGAGTCAGCTGGTCGAGCTGTTTAACATGGAAGATGGTTCTTTGAAGGAAATAAAACTGAGAGAGAGAAGGTTTGATTTGATCTAAAGGTTGGCCTGAGATTGAGGTGGTGGGATACGGTTGGACCGGAAGCCGGGCGGTCCTAATTTTTAAATACTTTTATATTTAATTTATTTTTTGAAAAATATATTTATTTGTACTGTAATTATTGAATTGTTAATAATATTTAACTAATAAAATTTACATTAATTATATTTTAATAGGTAAAGAAGTTAATTTTATTAAAAATAAAAAATATTTAGAATTACAATGAATGTTTACAATTATATATAAACTAATTGCATAATAGAACACTTACTATAATCATTAAAGTAAGAAATTAGATACTTAATCGAATAAGGATCAAACCATACAAGAAAAGGTTTAAAAATATAACCAAATAAACTTGAATGAAAGGTAGATACAAATAAATCTGATTGCATCGGGAAAAAAATTACAAGATGGATCAAGCTATTAAATGATCATCAATAACTTGTTAATCAAATTCAAACGAAGTGAGAAAACAATCAACGAACGCAAATCACATATATAAATCCAATCTGAGGTTTCAAAGCAGAGAAGATCATGATGATAACAATTAAATGTCATCTTGATCAGTCGTGACAATGTCAAATCCAACCATAACAAAAAATGATAAACGAAAAAATGGTCAAACGACTAAAAATGTGTTAAAATACAGAGAAAAGTGTGTCACAAAGGCAGATGAAAACATGACATAAAGGCAAACTTATTAAAACTAAAAAAACAAAGGGAAATCAAAGATGTGATATAATAAAATAAAGGAAAAAATAAGACCTCAAAAGAGAATCCATGGGCACAAGAAAAGAATTTCACTAATATTAAGGAAATAAATAAAAGAAGATTTTGAGGAAATAAAAACATGATATTTAACTCTCACCATGGGTATATATTTATAGAG
Organism: Hibiscus syriacus; assembly: GCF_006381635.1. Taxonomy (NCBI): domain Eukaryota; kingdom Viridiplantae; phylum Streptophyta; class Magnoliopsida; order Malvales; family Malvaceae; genus Hibiscus; species Hibiscus syriacus. Next base: position 7,760,665 of record NW_024063538.1, on the reverse strand, counting down.
ATATATATTTGATTACAAAAAAACTTATATACTTGATTACAATGAAACTTATAAAGTAGTTTTTCTACATAAAAGGAAAAATAAAGTTTCTACTTCTAATCAAACTAGGTTTCTTACTTTTCTCAATTAATTTAATTAATTTGTTTTACTTTGCATTCGAGTTAAACTCTAACAAATCTCCATATTGACGCAAATTCTGAAAGTGAAAAGGTTTTTATCAAAACACCCAAATTCGATGAGACACCCAAACTCAATAAAAAACAATTCATCACTTTAACGAACACATTCTCCACATCTTCCACAACACCTCTCAAAGGGGTAATCTTCAATAATGGACACCGACTAGGCCAAGCAATGTTCAAACTTGGCTGTAAGGAGCGGTTTGGTCATAATTTATGCATGATTGTCATGAGTGCTGACTTTGCTCACAATAGTGTCATCTCGAGCAATTACATCACACAAAAAGTGGTAGTTGATATCATCATGAACTATTTGATCTTTCATTAAGATTGTAACACTCTGACTGTCATAGAACACCATACTAATATGAAGGACTTCTCTAAGTTCACCAAATAGTCACTTCAACCAGATTGCTTCCTTACAAACTTGGTGATCGTCATGTATTCTGCTTCAATAGTTGACAAGGTGACAGTGCTATGTGGAGTACTTTTCCAACTAATGGCACATCTTCCAACCCCAAAGATGTACCCCGTAAGTGATCTCATCTTATCAAGATCTCATGTAAAATCAGAATCTACGTACCTTACGACTTTATCTATAGTTCGTCCAAACTGTAAGCAAACATCAGTAGTTTGTCCAAACTCCATCTTTACCGGGATTTGCCATCTATATACTCACTAAAATGACAACATACTCAAGTCTAAATGTGTACAAACTGTAGCATACAGTAGAGATCCCTTGCACTAGAATTTGGAACACATGACATTACACTTATCTTTCGTTAAGAATATAACACTCTGACTGTCACATAACACCGTACTGATCTAAAGGTCTTCACTAAGTTCACCAAAGAGTCATTTCAATCAAATCGCCTTACAAGTTTCAATGATTGCCATGTACTCCACTTCAATAGTTAACAAGGAAACTATGCTATGTAGAGTAGCTTTCAAACTAATGGCATATCTTTTAACCGCAAATATGTACCCCATTTGTAATCTTCTCTTATCATGATCTCCCACAAAATAAAAATATATGTATCTTATGAATTCATCTTTAGTTCATCTAAACTATAAGCAAACATCACTAGTTCATCTAAACTCTATCTTTATTGGGATCCATTATGTATCTACTTACTAAATTAACCGTATACGTTAAGTCCGAACGCATACAAACCAAACCATACACTAGATATCCCAGTGTACTAGAATATTGAACACATTACATGTATTCTACCTCCGCATTTGATTTTGTTGAACAATCCGATGTAAGTTTGAAGTAAGTTGCTAGCAGAGTGCTGATGGGCTTCGCCCTTTGCATATTAAACAACCTTTCAATATACTCCGTTTGATATAGGTATAATTTACCTGCTTTTCTATCTCTTCTAATATTCATTCTTAGTATCTTCTTCGCATGACTAAGATATGTCATCTCAAACTCCTTATTAAGTCGACGTTTCACATGTCTAATCTTTTCTTTATTGTTTGCAGCTATCAAGATATCATCAACATAAATAAACAAATATATAAGTGAAACATCAAAACTTTTTTGAAGTAAACACATGTGTTAAAATTACTTCGCTTAAAACCAAGAGAAATCATAAAAGAGTCAAACCTCATATACTATTGTCTAGACGACTACTTAAGTCCATAAAGAGATTTCTTCACTGAACAAACATGATCCTCCTTTTCTGAAATCATGAAACCCTTCGGTTGTTACATGTAAATGTCCTCTTCAAGTTCACAATACAATAACGTCATTTTCACGTCTACCTACTAAAGCTCCAAGTCTCGCATAGCTACTATCCTAAGCAAAGCTCTAATCAAACTATGTTTTGCCATCATAGAAAACACAATATTAAAGTCAATACCAAGGATTTGGCTAAATTCCTTCACAACCAGCTTTGCATTGTATTTGGGTTTTTTAACTCCAAGAATTCATTCCTTCTTTTTGTACACCTACTTACACTAAATGGTTTGCTTTCTGCTGGATAGTTTCACTAAAATCCAAGTTTTATTCTTGTGAAGTGACTCTATTTCCTCCTACATTATGATTATCCACTTGTCTAAGTTTTTCTAGCTAATAGCATTTGAATAGAATGATGGCTCTTAGTTTGCATCAATTTCTTTTGCAACGCTCAAAGTGTACGTGACTAGATCAGCCTCCTTATAACTTTACGATCATTAGATTTCTCTTTTGTGTCTATTTTGTACAATAGACGACGATGAAATAGACTATTGCGAATGAGTTATATTCTCTGTGAGTATTCAAACACAGAATCTGTTTCAAACTTAACTTCTACCTTCTTCTGTGTAATCTCTGATTCATTTGAATTCTTGGTAGTTTCATTAAAAGGAGATCCTTACAACATACCAAGATTAATCAAATATCACATCTCTATTAATAATTATCTTTCTAGTTTGGGGACACCACAATTTATAGACTTTTACTCCTTATTTCCTACAAAGATGCACTATATGGATATAGGCTCTAATTTGCCATTGTTTATATGAGCATACGTAGGATAACTATATATATTCAAATTAGAATAATCTACATTCTTACCAGACCATATCTCATGTAGAGTATTTTAGTTAATAGCCATGGATAGAGACATGTTAATCAGAAAACATGTTTGTGAATCCACTTTAGCCCAAAATGACTTCAATAGACTAGAATTAGAGAACATATAATGATACAATCTTACTCATGCACTTACTCATCTTCTTTATACTTTCATCTTATTTTACAAGGATGGAAGTCAATGGAGTCTTTATACACTTTTTACATTCCTGTTTTACTTACTTCATGCATACTTGTAATATGTCATTCATTATTTATATATATAAGCATGTTTTAATCATCACGTATTATTATGTTATCTTACTTTATGATGTACATCTTATGATAAGCCTGATGTTCATATACTTTAGACTTCATATATTGCATATCATTTAGGTTGCATAGCATGAAACTCATCAATCATGTCAAAAAATATAGTGATCATACAATGTTAAAACGTTGTTGGAGCATTGCACAAGCCAAAAGGCATCATTCGAAAAGTGAATGCACCATAGGGACAGGTGAAAGTAGTATTCTCTTAGTCTCCAGGTGTAATTTTTATTTGATTGTAGACATTATAACCATCAAGAAAATAATATAAAGCTTTACCAGCAAGCCTATCCAGCATTTGGTCAATAAACGACAATAGAAAATGATATTTCCTTATGGATTTGTTCAACTTTTTATAGTCTATACAAATACATTAACTAATAGTGATGTGCATTAGAACTACCTCATTCTTCTCATTGAAACAATGGTGATGCCGCCATTCTCTGGCATGCATTGAACATGGCTCACTCAAATATTGTAAAAAATATGGTAGATTATTCTAGTATCTAACCATTTGATGATTTCCCTTCTAACAACTTCCTTCAAAATAGGATTCAACCTCATTTCCTTCTAATTAAACTGCTATTAAGATCTTCCAACAATATATTATGTATACAAAAAACTAGACTAATGCCCTTAATATCAACGATGCTTCAAGCAATTGCTCGCTTATGTTATTTCAAAACATTAAACAACTATTCTTCATGCACTGCTCTCATCTTTGGCGCAATAATAAAAGGTAGAGACTCATTTTTTTCCAATAAATGCATACTTCAAATGATTGGGAAGAGGCTTTAATTCAAGAGTGGGAGGATCTTTAATAGAGGGTCAAGGAACTTGAATAGGCTGAGATGGAAGCTCTAATGATTCAAAATGATGTGTATACCTTCCTTCGACTTAACTGCTATCATCTAGTTCCTCGATTGTCACTAGGGATGGTTATGGGTTGGGTCAAATTTTTTATAAACCTGACCAAAACCAAAAATTATACATCCTCCACCTAGCCTAAACTCTGCCCAAAAAAAATACACCTTTCACATAACCTGAACACGACCTTACCCTACATGAAATAATATATTTATTAAAAATATTATTTTTATTCAATAAAAATAAGGATTTAATTGAAAAATTATATATAGAGAGTATTAGTGTAATTATCCCTAAATATATACGGTAAAATTATAACTTTTTTTAGTCAGGTCGGGTCAAACATTTTTCACCCTAAACCCGATCCCAACTTGACTCAAACATAACCTCTAAAAACCTAATCCAACCTGGCCTTTTTTTTAAAAAACATTGAACTAATAGGGTCAGGTCGGGTCAAAACCCATCAAGTTCGTGTCACATGCTCATCCATAATTATCACAACAATGCTTGTGGCAACATCAACGATATGCCAATCATCTCATTGTTTCTACACAAAAATGTCAATAACATCAATTGAATAGCACTCAACATTGTCACACGCATATGAAACATTATTTAAAACATTAAAAGTGATGTGTTCATCATTTAAGCACATAGTGAGTTCTCCTTTTTCAAAATCAATCAAGGTTTGGTCGGTAGAAAGGATGGGTTGTCCAAGTATAATTGGAATGTCCTTGTCGACTTTACAATCCAATATGGTAAAATACGTAGGGGGAAAATTTATTCTCTCAAACTAACATATTATTCATAATGCCACTAGGATATACGATAAAACGATCAACAAATTGAAGAGTCAAAGTGGTGGGCCTTTCTTCTCCACTTCCAAATTTCCTAAAAATTGACAAAGGCATGAAGTTAATGCTATAACCTAAATCACATTATGTTTTACCTACAAATTGATCACCAATAATGCAAGGAATATTAAAACTCCCTAGATATTTGAGTTTTAATGGAAATCGACTTGTAACCATAACACTACATCCCTCGGTGAGTGTAACCGTTTCAAATTCACCAAGTCTTCTCTTCTTGGAAAAAATCTCCTTTATGAACTTTATGTAATTTGAATTTTGCTCCTAAGCATCAATTAATGGAAAATTGATTGTCAATTGTCTTAGCACATCAATAAATGCTTTATATTGTTAGTCCTTTTTAGTGTTCTTGAATCGTTGAAGGAATGGTGGAAGAGGCCTTGTATTTGGTTGTCTTGGCATTAGTGGTGGCATTACAAGAGGAAATGTTATTGGAATTGCTGTTGACGATGTTTCATAATTACTACACTCTCCTGTCTCCTTTGCTGTGACATCCTCAATAGGTGTCTCTTTATCCACTTCTACACCTTTGCCTTTAACTTACTGTTCAAGCCTTTTATCATCATTCTTTTTGGGTTCTTCCTTAGATTTCCCAATATGAAGATCACTTCGTGTTTTAATGGCTTTGCAATGTTCATTACATTGAGCTTTCTCGAGTGCTTTCAAAACTTTAATATCATTTGGCAGTGTTCCTTGCGGCATATTGCTAAGAGCGTTTACCAATTACCCCATTTGATTTGAAGATTGTCCTTAATAACTTTGTTGGTTGAGACGTTGTTGTGTTTCCACTACCTGATAGTATGATTGATGCAAGGGCATCATCTACTACTGATTATATCGTTGCTATTATTGATAATGTTGTTGTGTATTTCTAAAGTTTGATTAGAACAATATATTGGGATTTTCTACATTTTGGCTCTTGTAAGACAAATTGAGACAATTTCGAAAATGGTAATTTTAAGTATTCCCATAAGCATTGGTATTGCCATTTATATTATAATTTCTCATAAAGTATAATGATTTGGGGTTTTGTGGAAATTGTTCAAAGTTATGATCCTTTCCACAATAAATGCAAGATACAATAATTGTAGCCTTTACCTCATACATACCCTGGGCTTTTGCATTTTTTTCAACATTTCAATCAATGTTTTGATTTTTGAGGTTAGAGTGTTGATAACATCATTGTCCACTGCTGTAGTATTACGTTTACTCGACATAATCATTGTATTGAGATATTGGTAATCATTGTTGGATATCCTCTCCATAATACAGTAGGCTTCATTGTAAGTCTTATTTTATAATGCTCCTTTAGAAGAAGCATCAACAACCATTCTTGTTTGCATAATTAATCCGTTGTAAAACATTTTCATTTGCGTCCAATGCTAAAAATAATGTATCGAACATTTGTGTAACAAATCCTTGAAACACTCTCAAGCTTTATTTAGGTTCTCGTCCTCCATTTATTTGAATGATTTGAAATCATTTCTTAATTTAGCTTCCATGTTTGTAGGGTTGAAACGTAGCAAAAATTTTTAGCAAGCTCATTTGATGATGTTATAGCACCAAATGTAGTAAATTTAACCATACTTTAGCTTTATCACGAAGAGAATAGAGAAACAGTTTCAACATCAAAGCTTTCTTGGGCACCTCTAGTTGCACGAAAGAATCATATACTTCCATGATTGCTCTAAGGTGTTTTCTAGAATATTTGGTAAATGAACCACTATATTGCTCTATTGATTGTAGCATCTGAAACATTGTGGGTTTCAACTCAAACAGGGCAACATGGATGGCAGGTCTCATGATGCTAGGATTCAGATCGTCTAAGGTCGACACAACATGCTCTTCGATTTTTCTGTTGCAGTCATCAATGTTGTAAAAATTTGATGGATATACTCCATTTCCAGCAGGTAAGTCATCATCACCATTTTGCAATGGTGGCAAAGCATTGATATCAGCACCAACGTTCATGTTGGTTTGATTTTAGTTTGCTTGTCTACATCTTCGACGAAGTGTTCGTTCGATTTTAGGATCAAAAGGCTCTAATTCTTTACAATCATTGCAGGCTAAAACAATAAACTAACAAGAAAGTACTTGCAAACTGAAAATAAATAAAGTCAGTAAAAATAAATAGAAAATAACTCTAATGCAATTCCCTGACAACGATACCAAAAATCTAATGCTACGAATATGGCTACAGCATTTAATGCAAGTGCATGTATCGTATGTCAAGTAATAAAGTAGATACAAAAAGTGTATCAAATGTCGAACCCACATAAACAAAAAACTACAGTAGAATTATTGAGATAGTTATAAAAGATTTGTAGGTGTTGAAATGAGAAAATAACTACAAGGAAACAAAATATTAAAATCAAAATGGTAAAGTCAAGCAATGTAACAACATTCATGAGAGCAATAGGCTAGTGGTTCAAAAGATGCATATGTCATATGGTAGTTCATATAATGAATACGTTGTAACAATGATGTTATGAAAGATACAATGATTAACAATACTTAATTAATTAGAATCAATGTTCACCAATTCTATTAATCACATAGTTAACAAAGCATCAACTATTGGCAGCTCATAAAAATATCATGAAATCTCAACAACTTTAATTTATAAGAAAATAGCATGAAATATCAACAACTTTAATTTATAAACATCCTCAAAATCTCATACATTAAAGATAACTTCATTTCTAAAATTATCCCAATAAAGATGCAGCTCATAAAAATATCATTTACGCATAGATCAATAATAAAAACATTTCATCAAACATATTAAGTTCAAATCCAAAAAAAAACCAAAATAAGAAATGTTTAAACTTTGTAATTGTCACTTCTCTTTTTTAGAACAAGAAACAAGAAGATAAGTTGAACCCTACGTGATCATGTTGCTACATGGTAGTGTTCCCCTAACTACTGCTTCGCGTCTTGGCAACTGGTTTAGGCGGCCATGACTGAAAGGTAAATTATGTATTAAAAATAATAGGAGAAGATTATAGAGGTGTGAAAGATGATCCTCGCTCCTTTTTATAGGCTAGCAAGGTCAATATTTCCTCCAATGGGAGAAATCCACATGTTTTTAGATATTTTAACCTCCTTGAAAATTGTCATTCCAGCTATCCTTCTTCCAAAAATTTTCATAACCGCTTGATGACTCAATAATTATTGCTAGTTTTGCTCTTTGATTTGGTGCAACATCACAACACAATATAACTTATAACATGCAGCAATGCCACAACATCAGCGTACCATATTTCAGCATAAAAAATAGCGAAAATAGTCCAAGTTCCACCAACTACTCTCATAATGCACATGAAGTAAAATATAATAAAATTAACCTAAATAGATCATAATATTATCATAATGGCGTTAAAGTTCAAGCTTAACCTAGGTAAAATGATCCTAAATGATAACTCTTTTGGATAATTATCATAACGCACTAAACTCCCTAACTCAATCTCATGAATATGTCTCTATGAATGTTTCTTCTAAATTATAGGTTTCCTTACTGTTACCTAAAGAATTAATTAATGAACCTCAACTCATAACTATAATCTATATATGTTTAGTTCATTAAGAAAACTTTATGCCTTACTACAAATATGCTTGTCCTTTAGCATCATTTGATAGTTTCGTATTACTGAACTTTCCCAAAGATCACTCTATTATTCACAATTTCAATCTAAAAAGAATCGATCCTATGTAGTTATCCACATCAGTAATGGGAGTTCTTTCGACGTCACTTGCATAGTACAGTAAATATGTAATTAAGGGGCGCGTAGGTCACATTTTTGCTTTTATATCAGTGTCTGAAACTTATTTTGATATTTATATATTATTGTATTATGTTTTAACGTATGAACACCTTCTGAATTTATATATTTATGTTGAAATTGTTTTATGATTTTAAATTTTTTATGATAAAATTTTATTTTCCCCAGATTTTTACTGTGGATCACCTCAGATCAGATCGGGTCACCCGTATCATTCTGAAGTTACATTTACGATATTTATATTTTTCCTCATTCGTCCATTGTGTTACCGACTTCTCATCAAATCCTTCTATATAATCGTCTAGATCTAATTTTTGCAAGAACATCCCGAATCTTCACCTACCATAATGAGAACCTTGTGTTTGAATCCAATAATTGTACATAATACTTTATTGTTTTCATAATCTTCTTGAATCTCAAGCTCTGACACCAGTTTGTTCCAACATCGGAACAATTATTTGCAAATCAATAAACACAATCGAAAAAGAAAATAAATAACACCAAGATTTACGTGAAAAACCCAAAAGGGAAAAACCACGGTCAGTGGAGAATAAGTTCACTAATATAAAGGAAGAAAATATAAGAGGATACTGGAGAAATAAAAATTTTATATGTAACATTTACCCTTGGTATCTATTTATAGGGATAAATAGATAATTACAAAGTAAACTTATAAAATAGAAATACAATTTAAGTAGATTTTCTACTTAAAAGGAAAAATAAAGTTTCTATTTCTAATCAAAATAGTTTTCTTACTATTTCCTAATTAATTTAATTAATTTGTATAACTTTGAATTCAAGTCAAAATCTAACACATTAACTATTAAAAGTTTGATAACATCTAAAGAATTTATTTACACTAAATTTCCTCTAATAATATCTAGATTATAAGTTGGTTCACAACTTTTAAAATATCTTAAATGAATCCTCAATTATTAATATTATTTTTAACCATCAAGCAGTGCATTATATTTCGGTTTAGATATGAGATAAAGTATATCTAAAAATACATAGATCAAATTTTAAATAGTGTGCACCTACTACAATAACAACTTGGATATGGTATTTTAAATTAAATTTTAATCAAATAACTAGTTTTTTACTTGTCGGGCCTAAGTTATCCATGCAATATGTCACTTGTATTTACAGTTTGATCTATATAAATTAAGCACATCCTATATTGAATATAAAATGATATTTAATGCTCAAACATATTATTAGACTTTTGTGAAAACAGCATATTATTAGACTAACAAACGAATCAGAAACGGAGTCAGAATTAATATTAGAGGGCAAGGGTTAAATTGATTAATATTTAAATATTAAAATTTTGGAAGCAATAATTAATTGATTAATATATAAACTCACAAAGGCTTAAAAGAACTATTAGACCTTAAAAGCTGAGGGGCCAATCCATAGCCCTCCCAGTTCCTACATAGTTTTGTCATTGAGAAGAATCTAATTGAGATGAGAAACTAATTTGGAATATTGTAATTAACTCAAAATTATATAAAGAAAAAATAAAAACAGTTAGAATGTAAATAACTTTATTGATTCAATACTTAAATAAACATTAGTGCAATGGATTAATTATCGATTGGTATAGTGAGATAGAGTTTTAAAATCATTTAGGTAAAGTCAGAAATTAAATCCTGATTTTATAGATGAAAAGACTTGAATTAAAGAAAAACGATCTTATTATAGATTTTTATAATATGAATGAATTGAATTCATTTAATTATATAAAAGAAAACAATAGTCCAATGAACTCTAGCTCCTTATCCTTTAAAAATGCTTGTTTTAGGAACCTAATACACTCAATCTTTTTAATCGATTTTTTTAAAACAACCCCTCCAAACCGAAAGTACAATTGATCCCAATTTTCTTACGTCGTGGGTTTACTTGGTGATCTTTCCAATGCTCGGCGTGATATTTATATAGGCCCATGACAGGACTATTTTCGATAATCCCGGAATCATTTTTCTTGTTTCTCGATCTATTCGGGGTTGAGGACGTTGTTGATCGAAAATCTCATAATGGTTTAGTCCCGGATTGCTGTGATTTTCCAGTTTTCGGTGCTGGAAATCTCGGCCTTGTTGGCGCGTGGTGCTCACGTGCTGTTATCGATTACTCTCGATGGGTTATGACCGTTGGATCAAACGACTCCTACCTTTCTTAAGAACATTTTTTCCTCTCATGAGGACAAATTCAAAAATTCATTTTTATTATGGATCAAAGATATCATATGAATTTCAGTTTGACACCCGAAAAAACATTCAAGAAAATTGCATTCACAAATGCATAATTTTTGGATTGCTCGAAGGACTTATTATTTTGCTTGAAAGACTTACAGATGGCTTGAAGGATTTAATCATCATGTTGAAAGACTTGTTGATGGCCCAAAGGACTTACTAAATAAAAAACTTTGAAAATCGATTTCTTACTTTTTTTTTTTTTTTAATTCATGTGAAATATCAATAAAGAAAACAACAGTTTTAATGAAAATTGCTATGTGGTACCATCTACATCTTTAGAAGACAAAATGGTCAATGCCACTAAAGAAATCTTTTGGCAGAGTGAAGTCATTTACGAAATATGACAATTTCAAACTTTAAACTCTAAATATTAAATCTTTAAATAAAAAATAAAAAATTAAAATTTTAAATTTTAACATTTGAATTTTAATATTGAAAATTTATTTCAATTCTTAAGTTAAATTTTATTTTTAATCCAGAAATTTAAGAATGGAGTTCTAAATTTTAATTTTCTTTTCTTAAAAATAATAGGTATGCAAAAATTGTAATTTTTTTCTTTTTTCCTTAACACATTAAGTTAAATTTAACCACTTTTCCAAAATAATGAGGATGCACTTGGCCCCGATATATATATATATATATATATATATATATATATATATATATATATATATATATATGTTTTTTATTAGATAAAATATGAACCTAATATAAAAAGATAGATATAGAAATATTATAGTAATCATCTCTAAACATATAAAGATCTATTATATTATTACTTCGAAGGTCAAGTATTTTTTACCTTAATCCCAAACTTAATTCGATTTTATTTGATCCCTATGTTTGGTCCACCTTTAGGAACCAAAAATTATAAAATAAGGGTAAATTATAAATTTCTTCAATAAACTTTATTTTCTCTCTTATTTTTCTTACTGAACTTTAAAAGTATTTAATTTTCTCATTGAACTTAATACATTGAATTTTTTTGTCACTGAATTTTACTCTCTCTCCTATTTTGGTCACTCTGCCATTAAATAGTTAACGGTATTAAAAATGACGTTTTAAAGTAAACAAAATTTTCGCCAAAACGACGTCATTTTGTATCTATATAACTGTCCATTTTAAAGTTGTTAACTATTTAACAACTGAGTGACCAAAAAATTTAATGTATTAAGTTTAGTAAGGAAATTAAAAGATTTAAAGTATAGTGAATAAAATATAAGATAAAGTAAAGTTCACCTATCAAATTTGTAATTTACCCTAAAAAATAAAAAGAAGTTAAAGTTTGCAATCTTTGGAAGAATTGGTTAAGAAGCGAGGAATGGCAGACCAAGTTAAATGGTGGTGTTTGATTCTTCGGCCACCTGCTTCCTTAATTAGACTTTAATCCGCTATCAATGGCTATACTATTTTAATACGCGTCTTTAATTACTTTTACATCATCTTCCTACAACATGTCGTATTGATAAAATATATTATACCAATAATCAGCAAATTTACCGAGATAAAACAGTAAATCATTTAGTTAAAGTAGAAATTCGAATCTTAATATCTATGAATGAAGTAAATTAAATTTGAAAAGATCTCTTCTATATTCGACCTCTACAATATCCTACCGAAATTAATTGACTAATAAATTAGGTATTGATGACTATATCAAAAAATCTAAATGTAATATATCATGATATTGAGTTTTTTTTATTTAGTTATCAAGTTAAATAAATAAAATTTTAAAAGTATTTGATTTCTTTAATAGTTTGGAGTAATCATTAGATATTATTTGTTTATAATTTTTTTAGTTATTAACAGCACACACCTTACAGATGCAATTGCTCAAATTCAAGACTTAAAGAGAACGTCACTCCCTCAATGAATTATAAAAGTATTTATTAAACGAAATAAAAAAATATATATTTTGCGCATAAATAGATTTATATACAATCGCTTAAAGTCATTTTAAAAAATTAAAAATTTGTAAGTCTGTTTAGAAAATTAAAATTTGTATGTTGTTTGATTATTGTACGATTAACAATATAATTATATGTATTTTTTTTTATTAATTTGGGGTAAATACAATGTAGTATATGTTCAAAGATAACTCTTAACCGTTTGATATTGAATGCTCATACTCCTGACATTGCTGATATTTGAATCCAAGACTTTAAGGAATAACAACAATTTCTTTACCACTGAGGTCGGTCAGTTCGTGCTATGCATTTTATTTTATTTGTTTGTGATATAAGTGTTTATATTTGTTTTGTATTTTTTGTATAACTCTTGGTATTTAATTTTTAATTGATTAATTCGGATTGGATACTGCAGAGATAAAGACGACTCTTCCAACCCAGTTTATTCCATTAGCAAATGCCAACATTCAAATTTTTAACCTTACATAACATATCTAATATCTCATCCCATTAAACCAATTAGTTATTGGTATATTTGATTTGTATTTTAAAAAAACAAATATAGTTATCATTAATGAACCAATTTTTTGCATAATCATTATAAAATAATAAACATAGTGTAGACACACATTTTCGTCCGACCCTCTGTATAGTATTATGATAGATTATATATCTTATAGTATATTTACTTTATATAGCATGCATATACATTATATTTATATTATATGATACGTATATTATTTATATTTACAGTATGTATATTATGTATTTTACATATTATTATTAAACCTATATTTATAATTCTTTTTTGTATTTTATTTTATTTATTTTTTTACTTTATTATCAGGCTTAACCTGAAAGTCAACCCACTAGGCCCAGCAGACCAGGCCTGCTCCAGGGATTAGGATTTCCAACCTCTTTCCCCTTCGGCGTCGCATATCCTGGACCGTCGGATCAACTCACCATCCGACGGTCGAGATGGTTTGAAGATTCCTCATTTCACCCGCAACCCAATGCCCATTTTTTCGGCACAATCACCACTCAACAAACGTGATTTCATGGGATTCAATAACAACTGAAGGCATGTATTTTAATCCTAGTGAAACACTAAATCGAACGATAAAGAAGGATTTATAAGGCTATAAAACCCCGCTCAAGCAAAGAAAAAAAGCAAGCAATACAAGAAGGAAAGCACCAAAAAGAAAACATAAAAGGAAATCAAGCATAGTAGGAAGAACAACCATCGAGGAAAGCGAAAAGACCATCGTCGAATAAGGTAAAGTCTCGACCCTTGAGCTTAGATCTAAGTCGATGTAAGGTTTTTTAGGGGATTTAAGTCTCGGTTTTAGACTCACGGAGAGGAGCGAAACGTTTCGGGCGAGTTTGGATTTTTCGGCCACCAGTGGTGGTGGCCGTAGCAGTAGCCGGGCAGTGGAGTGTGGTTGGGGAAGGTGACCGGCCTTCGATCGGATGCTTTTTTTTTGGGAGAGGGTTGAGAGATTTTTAGGGAGAGAAAGGTTTTTTTGGGTATTTAATTCGTTTTGGTCACCTGTTGTAAATTTACCCTCAAAATTTAAATTTATTCAATTTAATCATTGTTTATATTTTTTTATTTTGCAAATTAACCCCCTAATTTTTGTTTTTTCTCTTGCAGTTCATTTTTTAGCATCAATTTGATCCATAAAATTTCGATTTGTTCTAATTTGATCCTTTAAATTTTTATTTATTTATTTTATATTTTTTATTGTTTTTAATTTTAATATGTTTTTTTTTCATTTTTCATTATTCTTTTTTAAAACATTGTTATATATATATATTACACTTTTTTATTTTATTAATTTTAGGATTGAAAATTTTCTCTTTTTTTAGTTTTTATTTTTCTTAACATTTTTTTTGTTATTTTCTCAATTTATTTATTTTTTCTCCCTCTCTCTTCGATTTATTTAATATTTTTCAATCTAACCTTTTTGACCTTTTAGGGATAATTTCAATCAATAAAAGGTAATCAGTTTGAATTGAATTTTTAAATTTTAATTTTAATTTTAATTTTCGCAATTAAGACAACTGAAAATTTAAAATGGTACCGAAAGGGTAGTACAAGGGTGCTAATCCTTCCTTGACTGTAACCAACTCCTGAATCCGACACATTTCTGGTAAAACTCAGATCATGTAAGATGGTGTCTGATCAAACAAATTTATAAAAAAATGATCGGTGGCGGATCTAACATTTTATTTAAGTCGAAGTCCAATTCTAAAACCCTTTTTAAGTGGAGGTGAAAGCAACACCTTCATGGGAATTTATTCTCCGTATAGGCCTAGCAAGTAACCTTCAGGATTCATATACCTTATGTCTTCGTGTGAATTTATTCTCTGTATAGACATAAAGAAATGTATCCTCTCGAGTTTAACTTGGTCCACATAAGTTTGTAATAAGCTTAGGACTGAGGGCCTGGCAAGCCCAACGGGTACCAGTAAGGAGAACTCGGGTACCTTCTTTAGAACCTAAACCGAGAGACTACAGGGAATTAAAGCCCACCCCAAAACTCCATTTCAAAATCTAGGATGTTTTACTTCCTTATCGTTTTTTACTTTTATTATTATATTATGTCTATCTTACTAACTGATTTTTCTTTCATGTTTGTTTTTTATCATTTGCATCATAAAAGAGGTAAATGATTCACAAAAAGTGTTTGTTACACGCAAATAATCCTCATTAATAGACAAAGGGGTTGTAATGCAAGAGGTGAAAAATGCTGAGGTACGACTATGGTCCGAAAAGACTCAGAGAAAATGGAGACAGTCTGCAAAGAAACTATGTGTCAAATCTGATTGGTTATGCTTATGTTAGCCTAAAGTAAAATGATGTTCAAGAACTACGGAGTATTTGGGATAGCTTGAAAGGTGACCAGAAAAGGAGGTTATGTTAACGGTATAGTGATATCGCACTTCTACTCTATGTCAAGACAAATGAGCCCCTAATTCTAGCCCTAGTATAATTCTAGAATTCGGGGTACAACTTCTTCACATTTAACCAAGAAGACATGGTACCCATAATCGAAGAATATACTGCTTTGCTGCATTGCAAAGGAATCAGAATGGATCGAGTTTACATCAAGCACATCAAGAGTCAGCCTTTCAAGAACGGATTGGCAAAAGCGGAGGGGTAGATGAGAAATAGGTAACTGATCGAATTCAAAATAAAGGTAGTGGGGAAAGAATTGTTCGGACCCATATCAAACAACTTATGAAGAATCACCCGATGAATGGAAGGCAATGAACCTTTTTACTCTGGGTATTTATGGTTGGATTATCTTCACAAAGACTTTGGGATACATTGAGGCAGCTGTGGTGGAACTGTTCGAACAGCTCCTGAAACGAGTAAATCCAGAAGCGACAATTTTAGTTGAAACTTTTTATTCCATCAACCATTGTAAAAAGATTGGCGGAGGAAGATTTTTAGGGTGTGCACAACTTCTCCAAGTTTGAATCCATAGTCACTTCTGGAAGACTAACGAGATTTCTTACCGCCAATTCAACACCATTTATTATACTTTAGGGGAATTCCTCACCCTGAAATGGCAAGAATACGTCCCAAAAGAAAAATGGATGAATGTATTCACACACATTCGTGATAGGGATATTGTCTGGAGAGCCCACTGGTTAACCCATAATGACATTCTCTTCCGATGTGGAGACTCAGAAACTATGAAATTACTCGGATTATGGGGAGGAGTTGGATACTCTCCACTTTTGGCACTTCGACAGTATGGAGCACGCCAGTTTGTCCCAACAACACATGGAATAACTTGATCAAAATTTGTATATCATGGGGACAACTACAAGAAAAATGTCAAAAAATGAACTGATTCATGGAAGAAAATGTTTTGTATAGATGTCATGGCCACCAAAGACATGATTACTCCCAACTATTGGGAATGGAGAAGGTTAAGGAAAAATGACACCATCCCAGTGCCAGACCATGAAGACACTCGAACCATAGAAGAACATCTTAAGCATGTTCCCTTCGAGCTGGAGATAGTAAGGAAAGAATTTGAAGCCAAAAAGAAGGAGTTGAAATAAAGTCTAAGGGAACTCGAGGCTGAAATATTCCAGTGAAAGTTGGATGTCAATACCCAGAAGGATCGAGCAGACAAGTTAGAGATGGAAGAGAAGAAGATTTGTTTTGAGCTTGAGGATTTGATAAAAGGATATCAAGAACAAGTCCAGAGCAATTCTAATCTGAAAAGATCTTCTGAGTAATGGAAAAGTGAAGCTAACAACCTAAAAAGAAAGTTTGAAGGATAGGATGAAAGAGAGACCTTGAAAGAACAACTAAAGACTTCTTAGAGACATTTGTTAGACATCCAACACCAGAATAAGTGTTTGAGGATCCAGGTAACTGATTTAGAGAAATCTCTTCAAAAGAAGAAATAATAGGATGGCAAAACCATAGTTGAGTTGGAGGCCATTGTGGACGGGTTCAAGAAACAAGCAAGTGAGCTTCAGATAATTTCCTTTGATGGGGGATTTTAGTGGTGTTTTTGTTGGGAACAGGCCCAACAAAGAGTGAAAGCTAGAGATGCAGTTATTTGATATTTCCTAGAACAAGTACAACAAGTAACTTGTCACTTGCAAGGTTTAGCAAGGGAAGCCGGAGTGGTCCGACAGGGTATTCAACTAGTGACAGATGAAGAAAAATGACTTGTTAACCTGTTAGAAGCTGTTCAGGGTTTAGAGGACTTAGTTAGAATATACCTTTAAGATATTTTTGTCTCTAAAAAATAAAACACTTTTTTCTTAATAAAGACTTTTTACAATAATAGACACATTTCCTATATCAATGCCTCTAATTCTCATGCATCATACATTATTTTCATACCTTGCATTTCATTTATTTCATGTTTTTACATTCACATTAACTAACAGAAAAATGTCTAGGGAACAAACACCAGCCCTGGACATACATCATCCTTACAACACTCGCACAAAGAAAAGACAAATGGAAGACAAAATTGCTCAACTCGAAGAGAACATGTTGAAGTTGCTAAGGGAATTAGAAGAAAAGATAAGCCAGAATAATCAAAGTACTCTGGAAACGATCACTAAAAGCCAAGAATATTTGGTTGATCAAATTGTTATCAGGTTATCTGGCATTAATCAGGCAAGCGCGCCTAAGGCAGGGTCATCTGAAGGGGGAGCTATGCCACCTACCCTGCAGGTGGTTATCTCACATGGAATATTACCAGGACTACAAGGGGACTCATCCGATGCAAAATCAAAAACCTCATATGCATTAAAGGTACATACTTCTGTATCCAACCCTGAGAATAATCTGAATGATTACCTTATACCAGATTTTGATGAAGAAGACAAGGCAAAAAAAATGGAAGAAAAGATTAAATTGCCAGAAGACCAAATGAATGTGGTTAAGGGGGACCATGATTTTTATGGATTTGATGCTCTAGAGCTGAGTTTAGTCCCAGATTTGGTGATCCCACCAAAATTCAAAGCTCATAAATTTGAGAAATATGATGGGAACAGTTTCCCTTTAGCCCATATTACCATGTTCTGTCGGAAGATGACAAGATATATAGGAAATGATTATCTCCAGATTCATTGCTTCCAGGAAAGTCTGTCTGGTTCAGCCATCCGGTGGTACATTCAGTTGAATTGATTTCATATCAAGACCTGGAAAGATCTAGCCAAGTCATTCTTGGAACAATACAAGCATATAAATGATATGAGACTAGATCGAGTCACACTACAATGCATGGAGAAAAAGCATAATGAGAACTTTAAACAATATGCACAGAGATAGAGGGATTTAGCTGTGCAAGTCCATCCACCTTTGGATGAGAAGGAAACCAGAAAGCTTTTTGTGCAAACCCTGAAGACTCCTTACTTCGGGCACCTTGTTGCAATCACATCAGGAAATTTCTTTGACTTAGTTATGGCTATGGAGATGATTGAGATGGCCATAAAACAAGGCAAGATTTAAGGAGGAGAATCAAGCAAGAAACCTCCTATGAAAAAGAAAGAGGGAGAAATTAATAAAATAAACACCTACAACGCCAATAAAGGTGTTACAATCTCCAATTCAAAAACAAGTACAACTGTACCATTAGGTAGTTCTAGTGAAAGTCTGAGGGAACCTAGGAGAGAAAGAGAAAATGAGCATTTCGATCCTATTCCCATGACATACAAGGAACTATATCAACAACTCTTTGACACTCATGTAGTGTCACCATACCCGGTGAAACCTATGAAGCCCTTATACCCCATACGGTATGATGAGAACGCTCACTACAAATATCAGGGTGGTGTGTCGGGGTATACTATTGAGAATTACCTCGCATTCAAGAGGATCATACAAAGAATGTGTAACAAGAATTGGATCCACTTCGACTCAGGGGCACCAAATATTGCATAAAATCCTTTGCCTAACCATCAAGAGACTGGGATTAATGCAGTTATTTCACATAAAAATAGGAAAGTTAAGACTAACATTTCTAAAATAAAGTCTCATCTGGATTGGGTATGGAGACAAATGGCGAAAGCAGGGTTTTTTGCACCACATTTTGATATATCAAGGAGTAAAGATGATAACCAGTGTTGTTACCACAATGAAGAAGGACATAAAGTGCAAGATTTCCCAGAATTTAAAGATTTGATCCAGCTCATGATGGATAGGAAGGAGCTGGAATTCTATGATGAAATCCAAGATTCTCCTAAAGAAGATGTTTGTGTAAGTGAAGAGAAATCTAAAAGCTGATATGACAGGGGTCTTCCTTTGGTAATTACCTCTAAAGTGATAGTAGAGAAAACAGAAACAAAGGTGGTGATCACAACACCCCTATATTTTTCCTACAAGGACAACAAGCAAGTTCCTTGGAAGTATGAATGCCAAGTAAACACCCTGAAGGAGGATGAAAACAAAGTGGGACATGCCATGGGGAAACGCTACTTACAAAAGGTTAAGTTCCCCCAGAGACCACTGGAGCCCTTCAAAGGGGATGTACTGACACTAAAGGATGAAGAAGCTATAGAGTTCCTGAAAATTTCAAAACACAGTGAGTACAACATCGTAGACCAATTACATAGCCTGTCGACATGTGTTTTAATGTTGGCACTGATGCTAAATTCAGAGGAACACAGGGAAGTACTTTTGAAGGTCTTAAATCAAACGTTTGTGCCACAAGCCATACTAGTCAGAAAGATGGATCGAATGGTTAACAATATTCAAGCTGATAATCTCATTTCATTTTCTAATGATGAGATTCCGTCTGGAGGATAAGGTCGAGCTAAGGCATTACACATTACCTCTCATTGTAAGGGGCACACCTTACTGAATGTGTTAATTGACAATGGTTCAGCCCTTAATGTGATGTATTTGATTACATTGAAAAAGTTGCCAATAGACGTTTCCTACATGAAAACATGCCATAGAGTGGTCTGAACATTTGATAGGACCAAGAGGGAGGGAATTGACAAGATTGAGATACCTTTAACCATTGGATCTACTACTTACAATATTGAATTTCTGATAATGGACGTCATGCCTTCCTACAACTACCTTTTGGAAAGGCCTTGGATCCATCAAGTTGGATCAGTACCATTTACGTTGTACCAGAAAGTCAAGTTTGTCATCGACGGGGCTCTGGTAATTGTTAATACTGAATAAGATATCGTGGCGAGTGTGACCACTGATGCCCCATACATAAAAGTAAATGATGAGGCTGTAGAATGTCCATTCCTCTTCCTAGAGTTTTTAAATGCCATATTTTTTGCTAAAAGAGGAAAGATTTCCAAACCAGGGCTTTCTGAATGCACTAAAATGGAGATCAAGCAGACCTTAGGAAAAGGTGCAAAGGTAGGAAAGGGATTTGGGAGTCTGTTGCAAGGAAGGATTAGTCATGTTCTTCCTATAAGTTCAGGCTTGATTTTCAGCCCAGTCAACAACAGAAGATAAAGGAAATCCAGAAAGGCTGAGACAGAAGGTTGGCCAGATTAAATGGGAAAGATTTTCAATGTGAACCCATGGTTTTTCCATCTCTTTTTGAAACATTTAAATCCGATGGTTATGAGTTTGGGACCACCTCACCAAATTAAAAGGATGCTTTGAAAGATTGGAGTATTAACACTATAACCACAGAAAATGCCAAAATATGGATGAGTCAGGAATCTGCCCTTGGCCGCATGGGTCGGTGCTCAGCAACTGGACGGATGAAGAATTACATGTGGTTTTCAAATTTCTTTCAGAGTAATACTCAAATTATCCCTATTCTCCTACACATAGGGAAATAGGTGATCTTTTTTATGGGTGAATAAATGTTTTTTTAAGTTCAATAAAAGATACAGTTTCTTTCACGACAAACATTTTTCTTATTTCTTTTTTAACTCAATTTTCTTTCATTCAATACTTTTCTTTTGAATTCAATTTTCTTTCATTCAGTACTTCATTTTATCCTCTTTTAAATTTAATCTTTGTCCATTCTGTGTGGGATATTTTCCTCTCACACATACATATTTTGTTTCTCTTTTAGGTTTTAAGATAATGGTAATGCAGGCGCTAATGATACTGACTCGGAAGTGAATTTTGAATAGTTCATTTGTCTTGGGGAAGTTTATGAATGTGACAGTGAAGGCGAGTACAGTTTACCCTCTAAATTATTAAGGATGGTAGAAAGAGAAGACAAGCAAATATTATCACATGAAGAGAAAATTGAAACCCTCAATCTGTGTACAAAAGAAGAAAGAAAAAAATCAAAATTGGCACAACTCTCTCGACTGAAGCAAGACAAAACTTAATATTCTTACTTCAAGAATACAAAGATGTGTTTGTATGGTCATATCAAGATATGCCAAGGCTAGATACAAATATGGTAGTCCACAAACTGCCTATCAAGCTAGAATGCAAACATGTGAAACAAAAGCTAAGAAGAATGAGACCTGAAATGCTCCTTAAGATCAAGGAAGAAGTCAAGAAACAATTCGATGCGGCTTCCTTCAAGTGGTCGAGTATCCAGAATGGGTGGCTAACATAGTGCCAGTTCTAAAGAAAGATGGAAAAATATGCATGTGTGTCAATTACCGAGACCTTAACAAGGCGAGTCCCGAATATAACTTTCCTCTACCGCACATAGACACTTTGGTGGATAATACTACCGAGAATGCATTTTCCTTATTCATAGATGAATTCTCAGGATATAACCAGATTAAGATGCATTTTGAGGACATGGAAAAACCTACATTTGTCACAATGTGGGGAATTTTATGCTACAAGGTGATACCCTTCAGATTAAAGAATGTTGGGGCAACATATCAAAGAGCCATGGTGACATTGTTCATGACATGATGCACAAAGAGATCGAGGTTTATGTTGATGACATGATTGTCAAATCACAAACCAAAAATAAACATGTCGAAAATATGAGAAAGCTTCTTCAAAGATTAAGAAAGTTCCAGCTGAAATTGAATCCCAATAAATGAACCTTCGGGGTAATATCTGGAAAGCTGTTAGGCTTCGTGGTCAGTAAGAGAGATATCAAAGTCGATCCAGATAAAGTCAAAGCCATCCAGAATTTACCTCCCTCACAAACATACAAAGATGTTCGAGGCTTTCTGGGCATGTTAAATTACATAGCGCGGTTCATATCTCAACTGACCGACAACTGCGACCCAATTTTCTGCCTTCTTCGAAAAAATAACTCTGAAACATGGGATAAGGAGTGTCATATTGCATTCAAAAATAAAATAAAAGAATACTTATCTCACACTCATATCTTAATGTCCCCCATCCAAGGCAAACCTCTATTCTTGTATTTATCCATATTCGAGAATTCAATTGGTTGTGTTCTGGGTCAGTATGATGAATCCGGGAGAAAGGAAAGGGTCATTTACTACCCGAGTAAGAACTTCACTGATTGTAAGATCAGATATCCTCTCATCGAAAAGGTTTGTTATGCTTTTGTCTGGGCTACGCGTAGACTCAGACAATACATGATGTACCACACCACTTGGTTGATTTCCAAGTTAGACCCACTAAAGTATATGATGGGTGTACCTACTCTCTGTGGAAGATTAGCCCGATGGCAGGTGCTGTTGTCTGAATTTGAAATCGAGTACGTGAGCCAAAAAACTATTAAGGGAAGTGCCATATCAGATTTCTTTGCAAGCAGAAATGCTAAAAATTACGAGCTGCTGGAATTTGACTTCCCAGACGAAGACTTGATAGCCATATCCTTAGAAGAATCAAGTATTTCCACATGTAATTCCTGGAAAATTCATTTTGATGGTGTATCAAATGCATTAGGACATGACATTGGGGCAATATTGATCTCCCTTGAAGGAAATCATTACCCATTCACCAGCAGACTGAATTTCGATTGCACCAACAACATGGCAGAATATGAGGCTTGTGTTTTAGGAATTCGAGCTGCTGTTGGACAAAATATAAAAACCTTACGGGTATATGGAGATTCAGCTTTAGTGATCTATCAGCTCCGCAGAGAATGGGAAACAAATGATGTAAAACTGGTGGAATACCAAAAGCTAATATTGGATCTACTCGAAGAATTTGATGAAGTATCCTTCCATTATGTGCCTAGAGAAGAAAACCAAATGGCCAATGCTTAAGCTACCTTGGCAGCTGCATTCAAGGTTGGCAGGGAGTTTGATATGAAGCTAATTAAAATGTAGTCATATGAGTATCCAGCTCATTGTTATCAAATCGAGAAAGTAAGAGACATTAAGCCCTGGTATCATGATGTTCTATAATACATCAAAAACAAAAGTTATCCAGAATAAGCCATCGAAACTGATAAAAGAACTATTAGAAGGATATAAGCTAGATATGTTTTTGATGGAGAAGTCTTGTATAAGAAAAGCCATGATCAGATCCTGTAGAGATATGTAGATGCATAAGAGGCAAATATGATATTAGAAAAGGTATATAACGGAGTTTACGGAATGCATGCGAATGGACATATGATGTCGAGGCAAATTATGAGATGCATATATTTCTGGACCATATTAGAAAGCGACTGCATCAATTATGCTAGAAGATGTCACAAATGTCAAATTTATAGGGATAAAATCAATGTTCCACCTCAACCCCTTCATGTAATAATAGCACCATGGCCATTCTCTATGTGGGGCATGGATGTTATCGGGAAAATTCATCTAAATGCTTCAAATGGTCATCATTTCATTCTTTTCGCAATTGACTATTTCATGAAATGGGTAGAGGCTGTATCGTATGCCACTGTCACTCAGTCTATAATTTGCAAGTTCCTGAAAAAAGAGATTATATATCGGTATGGTTTACCTAAAAGAATCATTATCAATAATGCCAAGAACCTGAATAATAAGATGATGGACACTGCTTGTGAACAATTTAATATAAAGCATCATAATTTTACTATTTATAAACCCAAGATGAATGGAGCAGTAGAAGCATCAAACAAAAACATCAAGAAGAAAGTGGAGAAAACAAATAAGACATACAAGGATTGGCACAAGAAATTACCTATTGCTCTGTTTGCTTACCGATCCTTGGTACGAACTTCGACTGAGACAACCCCGTTCTCATTAGCATAAGGGATGGAAGCAGTATTGCCCATTGAGGTAGAGATTCCATCACTCCGAGTCTTGTCAGAAGTTAAACTGGATGATGCAAAATGGGTCCAAACTCGATATGATCAGTTGAACCTTATAGAGGAAAAGAGGTTGGAAGCCATTCACCATGGTTAACTCTACCAAAAACGAATGATTCGAGCACATAATAAAAAGGTGCGCCCAAGAGTATTACATGAAGGGGATCTTTTACTAAAGAGGATTTGGCCAATCTATAAAGATTTTAGAGGAAAATGGATGCCAAATTGGGAAGGACCTTATGTCATAAAAAGGCTTTCTTCAAAGGAGCACTGATTCTAGCTGAAATGGATAGGCCGAAATTACCAAATCCCGTTAATTCAGATGCAGTCAAAAAATATTTCGCTTAGGGTAAAAACTCGAAAGAGTGACCTAAGTTGAAAAAAAAACATTTAGGGTGAAAACCCGAATGGGCGCCTTAAATTAAAAAAAATGGGTCCAAGATGAAAACCCACAAAGGGCATCTTGAAACCAAGGATGGATCCAAGTTGAAAACACAAAAGGGCAATTTGGATGATGATTCAAGAAAATTTCTATGTCAAGACATCCAAATCTTTCTGCAGACTTAACAATTCAGGGAAATATGGCACTTACGAACATTGTCGTATTTTCAAAATCCCCTTGACAAAGGTTGTACTCAAAAGTCATCTAACGGTGTATCAGTTCAAAGGCGCCCGCTTTATTGAGATCTAAGGCATCTACTTATATTTATTTTTGACTTTCCAAAATGTTTGTCATATACTTTGTTCCTTTTTCCATATAAATAAATATGGCCATTTCTCTAAGCCAATTCCTTTTAAGCATCTTGGATTGAATTTAAACTTAATGATTTATTCACTCTTGAAAAGATAATTGTATATTACTGCACAAAGATTTTCTTGAAAGGTACAGGTATTCAGAAGCCGATAAGGGCTTATGCACTATACTTGAGATAACTGAAAGGCGTTTCCCAAACCAAGACTAGAAATAAAATTCTATACATCGAATTTAAACATAGTGAAGAATCCAAGATCAAGATCAGAAATTTAAGATTCCAGAACCAAGATTCATCAGGACCGACAACCATAGATTGAAGATTTCCCTCCAAATCCTAAAATAACATATTTCACATATGTATTTTAGGCACACATAAGAGCATTACATCTATAGCATCGCATATATGCATAATTTTACAGATTCTTGCTAGAGTCGATCTCAACTTCACAGCGAAGGATATTGAACTCGAAACAATACAACTACACAAAAATGGATTTCAACTTCACAATGAATGATATCCAACTCAAAGCTCAACTTCACAATGAAGGAGCCATCCATGATTTCAACTTCACGAAGAAGGATGTCATGCCTAATGGATCGACTTAATTTCACAGAAAATGAGTCACCTACAACAGGGGGTCATCTCCCAGCCTAGCACAACATAGCTCAAGGTGAGAAGGGCTATATGTCAACAAAAAACTTTTGAGTTTGATTCCATTCAGCTCGATGACATATCAACCGCATGGTAGCAGCGAGGAACTACTTTCCGGTTGAAACTTAAACTGAGGTCTTTAAGTCAAGAAGAAGATATGGGTCGATTTAGCAACAAGGAACTATATCTCTGTCAAATTTACAGCATAGTTCAAGGCAATAAGGGCTATATGTCAACAAAAACCTTCAAGTTTGAGTCCATTCAGCTCTAGGGCGTACTTACCGTAAGGTACCAACAATGAACTACTTTCAGGTCAAATTTTCATACCAAGATCTTTAAACCAAGAAAAAAACCAAGGTTGACTAAGATTGGCACCGAATGAGTCACCTACAATTTCAAATTTATAACAAAGGATATCGTACCCAAAAGGTTGACCCAAATTCACGACGATGGGGGTCATATGTACCACAAATCAACTCAGCAATGCATAACCATTTTCATACCAAAGTCTTCAGGTCAAATTTCAACTTCAATACAAAGAGTATTGAGCTAGAAGACTATTCATGAGCTACTTTCCAGTTAATACTTTGAGCTCGATTTCAACTTCACAACAAAAATTATCGCGCTCAAGACATCATCGATTTCAACTACACAACGAAAGTTATCGCACTCAAGACATTCATGATTTTAACTTCACAACGAGGGATATCGTGCTCAAGATTTTCCAGATTGACTCAACTTCACAACGAGGGAGTCATCCGTAATTCAGTCCATATTAACTAACATCGAATTTCAACTTTACGATGGAGGATATTCGATAAGATGGGAATTGACCCCCATAATGGAGAATGTTAAGCTCAATGATCCATTTATGATGGACGAAAATAGTGTCTTTTAATCTTTGCTCCATTTTCGTTATACGACTATGGTAAAAAAGGGACAACTGTAGACACACATTTTTGTCCGACCCTCTGTATAGTATTATGATAGATTATATATCTTATAGTATATTTATATTATATAGTATATTTACATTATATAGCATGCATATACATTATATTTATATATATGATACATATATTATTTATATTTACAGTACGTATATTATGTCATTATATATATATAGTTTACATATTATTATTAAACCTATATTTATAATTATTTTTTTATTTTATTTTTATTTTATTTTTTTACTTTATGATCAGGCTTAACCCGAAAGTCAACCCATTAGGCCCAACAGACCAGGCCTGCTCTAGGGATTAGGGTTTACATCCTCATTCTCTTTTGGCACCTCATATCCTGAACTGTCGGATCAACTCACCATTCGACGGTCTAGATGGTTTGAATATTCCTTATTCCAGCTATAACCCACAGCCCGTTTTCTAGGCACAATCACCACTCAAAAAACATGATTTCATGGGATTCAATAACAACCGAAGGAATGTATTTTAATTCTAGTGAAACACTAAATCGAACGATAAAGAAGGATTCTAGGACTATAAAACCCCACTCAAGCAAAGCAAAAAAGCAAGCAATACAAGAAAACATAAAAGGAAATCAAGCGTCGGAGGAAGAACAACTGTCGAGGAAAGCGAAAATACCATCGTCGGAAAAGGTAAAGTCTCGACCTTTGAGCTTAGATCTACGCCGGTGTAAGGGTTTTTAGGAGATTTGGTTTTGGACTCACCATGAGGAAAAGAACATTTCGGACGAGTTTGGTTTTTTCGGCCACCAGTGGTGGTGGCCGGAGCGGCAGTCGGGCGGTGGAGTGTGACCGAGGAAGGTGGATGGTTTTTCGGGGGAATGGGTTGAGAGTTTTTTAGGCAGAGAATGGTTTTTTTGGGGGGTTTGGTTTAAAATGATATTTGTTTTGGGGTTTGGGTATTTATAAGCAAGGGACTAAAGTGAAAATATGAAATTCTTAAATTATTTTCGTAGTCCCTACAGTTTTGATGCTTAATTCATTTTGGTCACCAGTTATAAATTTACCCTTAAATTTCAAATTTATTCAATTTAATCCTTGTTTATATTTTTTTATATTTTGCAAATTAACCCCCTAATTTTTGTTTTTTCTCTTGCAATTTATTTTTAGCATCAATTTGATCCATAAAATTTTGATTTGTTTCAATTAGATCCTTTACATTTTTATTTATTTTTTTATTATTTTAATTTTAATATGTTTTTTCATTTTTTATTATTTTTTAAACATTGTTATATATATATATATATTTACACTCTTTTATTTTATTATTATATTTAGGACTAAACATTTTCTTCATTTTTATTTTTTTTTATTTTTCTTAACATTTTTTTGTTATTTTCTCAATTTATTTATTTTTTTCTCCCTTTCTATTCGATTTATTTAATATTTATTTTTCAATCTAATCTTTTTAACCTTTTAGGGATAATTTCAATCGATCAAAGGTAATCAGTTTGAATTGAATTTTTCAATTTCAATTTAAATTTAAATATTTACAATTAAGACAACCGGCAAATTAAAATGGTACCGAAAGGGCAGTACAAGGGTGCTAATCCTTCTTTGACTGTAACCGACTCCCGAATCCGACACATTTCTGGTAAAACCCAGATCATGTAAGATGGTGTCCGATAAACCAAATTTTTTAAAAATAATGGCTCTAACATTTTATTAAAGTCGAAGCCTAATTCTGGGCTCATCCGAAAGACGATTACGACACATAGGGAATCATCCCTTCTAAGAAATTTGGTGAGCAACACGAATCAATTTACTTCAGTTGTTAAAGGAATCATTCTCGTTCCTAGACGTTATAGTTTAAACAGCAACGACTGCAACAGATGATTGAACATTCATTATCAAATAATTGAGATTATTTAAAATAAATACTATTTTATAATCATTTTAGTTTAATAGAAAAAATTAGGTAATCATTGACGTAGATGAATTTGGTACAAAAAATAATACCTCGTCTAGTGTGTTTCTTAACGTTTTCGTGAGAGAATTTATGCTATTTTTTATCTTTTAAAATTTGTCATTGTATTATTTATTATCTTATCTATTCTTTCTTGACTTATATCAATATTTGACTCAAACTAATAAGTATATTCTTGACACCAGATAGATGAATACTAGAAATTGCTGAATCAACTGCTCCTCCAGAATGGCTGGTAATACTGCTTAAGGGTGGATAGACCGTCCGTTCAGAGCCGCTACCCACCTCTATTAAGGCTGAGCTTAATAGGAGCAAGAGACTTGGTGGCAACAACCAGAATGAAATATTATTTAATCGCGGAAATGCCATGTCAGGTGCATCTATCAGAGGAACAAACCAATTACTAGATCCACCTATCATCGCCGGCATAACTATAAAAAAGATATCAATATTTGACTCAAACTAATAAGATTATATTCGTATTTATTTATTTATTTTAAAAGTTATTTATATTTAACAAAATTTTTAATATCGCTTTAGAAGTCGATCCATTTATTATTTGGTATGTTCAGATTTGATTTGTTTAGCGCTCATTAACATATTCATTTAATATTCGTGACCAAGTATTTAACGATCGTAAACATATTCGAGAGATGTACATCCATTATCTTGGTACTTAGAAACAAATATATATTTACACCAGTGTAAATAGATACATCTACCACTATCCCGATGTACCAAGAAAAATCACATACATTGATGTAATTATGTATAACTAAACTAATGAGTTGAAATTCATATATAAAAATAAAAAATTATATATTTTAATATTTTAATAAAAAATATTATTATTAAATAAAAGAGTCAATAAATGAATTTAGAAAAGAGTAATAAACAATTTTTAAATAAATTTATTCGTGGAAAGAAACAAATCAAATACTCCTATATTCGTGTTCTTTTGTTTATTAAATAAATAAAAAAATTGTTAATATTTATTTATTGGATCTAATAAATAAATATAAATGAATGTTATACGAATACTTTATTGAGAGTGATGTTCATTTACATGCATGATTTTACATACTTAAAAAACGATTTGCTTCACCTCGTTTTTCATGTAATTTCATTTTTCATAAAAGAAATTATATTTTTTTTATTAATTTAAAGTGATTTCAAGTGGTTTATCTATTGTAAAGACTCTCAATCTTTTGTCAATGAACGTTGAAATATTCTACAATTAATGGTGTTCGAATCTAAGATCTCTAGAGATAATAACTATCCCTTTAATCACTAAGGTCTTTGATTCGTGCAAAAATAATCTTTTAAATTTTAACTTCTTTCACTCGAATATATTAATATGAAAAAATTATATTAATTTTAAGACTTAATACTCATTTTAGTACCTAAATTATACCTAAAATAAATTAGGTGCCTAAAGAATTATTTGCTAACTATAGGTGTCTAACTTTTCCAATGTTATAATTTTAGGTGTCTGGACCGTGACAGTCGTTAAATTTGACTATTATCTGACACGTGTCACACATTTAAAATTTTAAAAATTATTTTATTTAAAAACTAAATATTATAATTAAAAAACCCTCAAATTTTGCATCTTTTGTTGCCGACAAGGACGTGTTAGGACTAAATATTGACATAGACTGAAATATTGAACTTTTTAAGAAAATATAATGACTTATTAGGTATTTAAACTCAAAATTCAGAAGATAAAATCTAATTTGTCTAATATTTAAACTTACAATGACATAAATTGTTATTAAACCAAAAATTTGAGAACATGAAATTATCATTCTTCAGTTTTGCCCATAATTAAATATTAAATGAATTCTTGTATTTTCAAATTTGAATACTTTTACATGAATCAAAAATACGATTAGACCAAAATCTATCGAACATATAAAATTTTTATTGGGTTAGGGCCCCAACAGAGCTCTGTCCCTAGTTGTCAATCTGTCACCGTCGGTCCGTGACCATTAATACCATCAGAATCGCCTCGCGCCATGACAAAAACTCAGTCCCCCACCATGAAATGTGATGCTCATTGTGAAAATGTTGCGAAGGTCTAGAATTTTAGGTTTTTTGTTGTTATTTTTCGACGATTTTGAAAACAACAGTCGTCCGTACATTACACGCTCATCATCACTGAGTTTCTCGTCATGCTCCGAATAAAACATAATCGGCAATGACCCTTCATCGTCGACGATGGGGGATGGGAGGGAGAGGAACGGTGTAGGGGGTTTGTTTTTTTAATTTTTTTTAAAAATAAAAATTTTTATTATTAAAAAAATTTAAAAAAATATAACGATATACACCTGAAAGTATAACGGACAAAACTGTAGACACCTAAGTGTGTAAAGAATAAAGCGTTAGACACTTATTGTTAACAAAAAAAAATTCTTTAAACATAAAGTATAAAGCATAATTTTAAAGATAACGTTTTATTTTCCGACTATACTTTTCAAAACAAAATTATTTTTTGTATATTGATTTTATTTTAATCCATTATTGTATTGAACGGCACATGAAAGGCATTTTTACCCAAAAATCACCCAAACAATTAATAATTACCTGTCAGACACTCATTGACCAAATTTTACCGATCTAACACCCATTTGTTGACCGCAACTTCCCTAGGTTTTCGTCCAAGCTGGCGCCACGCAGGCAAAATACGGATCACCATCCGTGCCTTTGAAGGGAAAACTGACATGCGACAGAAGTCGCATATCACCATCCGTGCCTTCCATAAATACCCCGAACCATCTGTCGCTCCCCTTAATTACCACATACTCCTCCTATAAATACCACCTCATACAACTCTCAAACCACAACAAAAAAAACACTATCCTTCTTACTTTTATCATTCATTCTAACAAGTTTCAAGTGGGTTATGTTATTGCTTTTAGACAGTAAAATTATTTTTATTAGATTATAATCATTAAATAGTGTATTATTTTATTATATTTGAATATGCTATTTTTTTTATGTTTTGTAGTTATAAAATGAAAGACGGTTGCTACGTTTAGATATGAATCATATCTCGAGCCATTTTACGGATACGATAACAATTTGAAATTATGTTATGTTAATTATTTTGAATGTTTTATTTATTTATTTTTTAGTATTAGTTTATATTTTAATTTATATACTATTTATTTAATTAGTGGAATGATTGTATATTATATTCATTTATTCGTAACGCTAAGTTAGAGATACCAAATCATGTTTGGTCGTATTTAACCGAGATTGGATTCGATTACATAGCTAGATATGAAGGGCATTGTAACCTTGAATCAAACCTTATTTCTGCACTAGTCGAGAGATTGAGACCAAAAACACACATTCCATCTACCATGTAGGGAGTGTTAACTATTACATTGGAGGATGTTTCCTTATATTTGGGGCTTTCGGTAGACGGGGATGTCATTTTTGGTGTGGAGGATGGTGATTGGCATTCCTTGTGCGATGAGTATCTTGGAGGTATCCCATCTAATTTCAACGGTGGTCGAATACCGTTATCATGGTTGGCTACAAATTTTGACAGTTGAGCAACGACTGTTCTGAGGAAAAGGCTAAAATATTTGCTTGGGCTTGCATATTATGACTCATAGGAGGGATCTTGATGTTTGATAAATCTCGCAAACAAGTTCATTGTATGTGGTTGCGTTACCTCGCTGATTTTTAAGTTGTCGAGTCATTCAGTTGGGGGATCTACAGTTTTGGCATCTCTTTATAGAGAAATGTATCGAGAAACTGATTATCAAAACAAATGCTATCGGTGGATGTCTTCTGCTTCTTCAGTCATGGGCGTGGTATCACATGCCCTTTTATGTCCAGTGATGAAGAACACGTTAGCCTTCCCGTTATTGTTGAGGTAATTTTAATACTGAGTTCATATATAAATAATTTTTTTGAGTGTATAATGAATATTTTTTTACACTGAATAGGTGGTCATGTGTAAGGAAAGATCATCGTGAAATAGCAAATTAATTAGAAGAAATTCGACTACTCATTGATAAAAAAGCTAGTACATGGGTATGTATTTAAATTTTGTTATTTGCCTTTAATTATCATTATATAATTAAAATATTATTTTGAAAAGAATTATATATATTTGTTGTAGTTCCAATGGATTTCTTATACTACTAACGAAATAAGGCATTGTATCCCACTAGATATATGGATGACGGTGACTCCTCTGATATGTTATGCTATTATCGAGTGGCATCCAACTAATCGCGTGCTCAGGCAATTTGGTTTCGTACAATCTATTCTAGAGTCACCTATGAATCTCAACAATTTGCATAACATCAATAGACGGGGAGAAAAGAAGTTAACTGGCTGATGAAACACAACAAGTGGGTTACGATGTGGGAGGATCGACGTGGACGCATTCCCCATAAGGAGGCTATTTTTGTGGATCAATATTCGGTGGTAGATTACTACTACCAATGGTTTAACATGAACAACAAATTGTTCATGCTTTCCGTGGAAGTACGAGCCTAGAATATTCATCGACGTCGAGAAAAAAGTCCACTGTCATAGTCGTATCGTCCCCCGACTAGTGGATAGAGAGCAGACGCTTTCGGTTCACCTTCAGCTGTAGTATCATAACCATCACAGTTGCCACCGTCTACAGTGGGTTATATTCTACAACCGTTCCAGATGGGGATGCAACCATTTCATATGGCTCTACAGTTATTTTAGACGCCACCGCCTCCATTTCAAATGCCACCACAACAGGTTACGATGCCATCACCTCAGGGTTTTATGACCTCTCCTGGCGGATATTACAGTTCCATGCTTGTAAATCCAGCGTGGGCTTCATATGCATCATATTTGACGGGTGATGTGCCACCACAGACTTAGCCACCTCCGACCCAATTTTCGCATTAATCGATGTCTATGTTTTCATAGTTTTCTATGAGCGATGGGATGGTTAGTCATACATCTCTAGGGTCCTTATTATATGGATATGGTACATCATCATCTGTTCCTGATCAACAAAATGTACCTGCTACTGCTACTGATGATGAGAGTGAGGAGGAAGAACAACTTATACGAAGAAACCCTCATCGAAATAGATAATCACCGCCTTGTGGAACACATTCGAGACTCACACATCGATAGACTTGTTTAGTTTGTAATGTTTTTATTGAATTAATATTTTGATATAACATTAAATTGCAAAATTGTTTTTGGACTTAATTGAATTTGTCAAAAATTTGTCAAAAATAATTCAAAGTCCCAATTAACTTGAAATATAAATTTTTAAATGTTTTGCGACTTAGTCGAACCTTTTCAAAAATAAACTCGATCATTTTTTGCGCTTTAAAATTAAGTTTCCAAGGAATTTTGGCTCAAAGTATCGATCCCCTAGAAAAAGGATCGTTCCCCTTTAAAAAGAATCGATCCTTTCACCAAAAGGATCGACCCCTCGATGAAAAGGATCGATCCCTTCACCAAAAGGATCGATCCCTTCACCAAAAGGATCGATCCCTTACCTTAAGGGATTGATCCCTTTGTTACAACGGTCGAAATTTTTGAAAAAATATCGATCCCTTTTAATAAAGGATCGATCCATTGTGCATTAAATGTTATTTTTGGTTGTAGGCAACAACTATATTGTTCCCCAATGACGCCAAACAACTAGAATTAATGGAAAAGGTATAAATTGAAGGTCAAAGTTTCATAAGGTCATCAAGAATCATATTGAACCGATCTACCAACATCAAAGCTTAGTTTTGTGATTAATTTGTAAATTCTTTGTTGTAAACACACTTGTGAGCTACATTGTTTATTTTGCTCAAGTGTAATTTTGGTGAGAGCTTAATTAGAGCAAACTTATTTTCCTTTGTGAGGTTTTTCTTTAGTTTGCTAAATTTTTAATTACTCTTTGTGAGAGAGTGTATTAAAGGTTTTAGGGTATAAACCTTGAAGAGTTTGTGAGCTTAATCTTCACTTGAGTAGCCTATTACTTAAACGTAAACGAGAATGAAATAACACAAGCTGATATTTCAAAAAAATAATTTCATCGGAACAACATCAATTGTTACGTGATGATAAAATAGATGGACATTTTTTCCTATTATGTCTTACGTTTCTACAATGTCCACATCTTTTGTTTTCTTTGGACGTCACTTGAATATCCATATCATAGTGAATTCGAGTGGATTTTGGATGACATGTTTCCCTTAATTAGGAGGGATATGGTACAATCATAAGCCAATTCTGAACCTCGTCTAGGTCTTTATAATTACCTATAGGGAGAACTCAAATTCATATACCTTAAATACTTCTGAAATTCGGTATACAGGATCTACAAAACGGTTGAATTCTTGATGGGTATAAGAGAAAGTAACTATGATATGGGAGCATGTATAGTTCAGAGATTGAAAAAATCCACAGTCACACCACTTGTCTGGTAGATTAACTTTGAACGAGTTAACTTCAATCCCTTGAAGAGGTCGTGGCATTTTTGTGACACGAAATAATCCATGGGTTCAAGAGAAGCTAGTTAAATACATTCCATTTGAAGCATCAATTCTTTTTTGTAGATCTTCAAACTAATCTTGGGTGATAAACATTTCTTTTTGCATCCAAGTTTGATCTTGTGCACCGAGCTTGGCAAAAAGTGCTCCCAAAAAAATACATCACTTTAACCAAAGTTGTAATTGGTAAATGACGTGCCCCCTTTAAGGTCGAATTGATAGCCTCTGCCAAGTTGGTTATCATGTGTCCATATCGATATACATAATCATATGCATTTGTCCACATTTCTTTGTTGACGAGGCAGATATAATTGTATCCTTGCTCCTTTTTCCCTCGTAATTCTTAAAGCATTGACTTAAACGTCTGAGGTAGTAGTTCGTAACCTGAGCGATTTATGTAGTACTTACAGTTAAGTTCCCATAAAAAAATAAAATTTTACAAAAATAAAATTAAGAAATGGTGCATACCTATGAGCACAAGGAATTGACGTTCATCATTCTTCTTGAACTTTCCATGATAGTTCGCGACAATATGTCAGACATAATATCGATTTTGGACATATGGTGGTTGCCACATTGGACCCAAAAAATACATAGCTGCTTTGATCTCAGCTTCATGATCTGAAATAACACATAATTTTTCCCTTGTGACAACATGTAAGTGTAAGTTTTTGAGCAAAAAAAGCCCAAGAATCTGTATCTTCTCCTTTAACAAGAGCAAAATCAAGTGGAAGAATATTGCGATTACCATCTTGAACAAATGCCAATAGTAGAACTTGCTTGTATTTTCCATACAATAATGTACCATCAATCTGGACCACGGGCTTGCAATATTTCACAACATTAATACACTGTAGGTAAGTCCAAAACAACCGGTAGAATTGGCATCGATTACGAAGCACTCGATCATTATTGTATTCATGGAAAGTTTAGAAGTTCACTATGGTTCCAGGATTCAGTCTACGCACTACCCTAAACTGACTTGGTAGTTCGTTGTAAGATGAATCTTACTCACCGTGCAATTTTTTTAATGACATTGTTCTTTGCCTTCCATGTTTTCCGGTAGAATACGGTGTACCTATATTGATATTGTATAGCTGAAATAAGCACAACAATAACTATATAGGAGCTTGCTTTAACCTTGGGCATGATGGCTTGGCAGATAATGTCGGAGTCCAAGTTGGGATGATCCTGGTTGATCCCTCTAGCACAACATGTATGAGGACCTTTGTATACTGTTAGTTCACATATGTTATTTTTCCTCTTCCTCTTCGATACACAAACCATCCAGTTACATCTGTTACTACGTTGGACACAGTAGAAAATATACTTTTTCGGTGGTGGATTAGTCGACTCTGGAGTGAACAAAATTACGAATGTTGTAATTCTTAATAGCATTCATTACGTCTTTTTTTCGATGGAAACTCTATTATGATATATAACTCACCATCATTGGCTGATGAATTAAATCCATAGTCACCAAAATTAGGCATATCCATAAATTATGGCTTGTACATTACACCATAGTTAGCTTCATACATCTGTGCTAGAGGTTCAGTGTGTACCGTAGTTGTGAGAAATTCATCTACATCATCATCATCAAAGTTCATATTGAACTGCGGTGATTTGGCTCAATGAATAGTCTAGTCTCAACACCATCTGTACCTGGGTTACGAAGATGATCTTCTAGTGGAGATAAGGGTTCCTCTACGATGCTGATATTTAGGTCAAACAAGATGGTAGTTGAATGTCTTCCCCTTGAATTTGAAGGCATCATGTCATATGAATTTTGGACTGAGTTCTATGTTGTATGCGTCTCAATATTGAGGTCGAAGAAGCTCTCAGTTGAATGTCTCCCTTGGAACTTGAAGGTATCGTGTCAAATGGGTACTGAACATATTGTTTTATCAATAGCATTCCCATATTCAAGTCAAATAAATTTGCAGATGAATACCTTCCCCTTGAAATGGAAACGACGTTTTCATACGGATTGTACGTAGAGACACCTCGACAGACATCGTAACAAATTGGTAATGAATGTCTCCCCATTTAACTTGATGAGATGATGCCATGATGTGAATTTCCCATTATGGTGTTAAAATCATTATATATTATTGTAGTTGGGTTGTCAACTTGATTAGTTTGTTGAGCCAGCCCACAGTTGGAGCATAATGACATACCACGAATCACAAGCACTTCAACAAATATCGCATATATCTTTGTATCAGTGTCTGAATTTTGATTATGAGAATCAACCATCGTAGCAACATCATTATCGTTGGAGAGTTCGAACGCTGTATAAGTTAATGTAAATACTGTTGTTGGAAAATTGTACTGAAGTGAGGACAATCTTCCAGTACTTCCTATATGAACATTCCTTGAAATTTTAGTGATAAGCTCCTCAAGAGTGATGTTTCTCTTGAAGGATGTTTTGATAGAATGATTTGATACGAAGGCAACGCTTATTGCATCTTCCCTAATTTCTCCATCATAGTAAACAATAGTTCAAATACGCCTCATTTTTAGAGTTTGAAAGATTGAGAGTCTTATATCTACAAAAATAATAGATTAAATACACCTAATTAAATAAATAATATATGAACTTAAAAATAAACTAATGCTAAAACATTTAAAAAATTTCACAGTAAATTTAATAACACAATTTAACATTGTTATCGTCTCGAGAAAATGTCTCGAGATTGGATCTCATCTTCCATTTTATATCAGCACAAAATAAAACAAAATTATTAGTACAAAAATTTTTGGTCAAATAATTAAATATAAGATAAATATAATAATAAATAATTTTATCTTCTAATAACTATAATAAAATCTACTTAGCTTGATAAAAGGAAGAATGTGAAAGTAATTTTGGTTTGTTTTGAGGTTTGCATTCGGGTGTATATATAGGGGAGGGGGAGGTGTGAGTCGCCGAGCTTTAATGCTCAGGTAATAATGGAGTACCCAAAAACTCAAGGTGAATAATAGAAGCCTCCCAGCGCGTGTTAGTTTTCCCCGCAAAGGCACGAATGATGATCCGCATGGCGCCAGCTCGAATGAAAACCCAAGAAATGTGCGGATGGTGATCCATGTCTTCCGTCCATGTTAGAAAATGAGTGTTAAATTGATAAAATTTAGTCAATATATGTCTGACATATAATTATTATTTGTTTGGGTGCTTTTTAGGTAAAAATACCTAAATAAAAGGAGGATGCTAAAAGTGCTGACGTAGTGACATACCCCGCCACTATCGGTTATCCATTGAAAACGGCGCCACTTACAGATTTTCTCCAATGATGATCTGACAGGTGTTCCACAAGAGATTGTAACGTGAGGTTGACGCACCTGACCATATATCTAACCTTCCTGGTTATGTTTCAAATGGCATAAACTTCAATTTTGTATAATAATGTTTTATAAAGAGCAAACATTAATCTACATTATACAAATAAAGGTGGTCAAAAATCCACTTTTGGGCATGTTAATAAAGTGGAAATGGGAAAAGTAAAAAAAAGTAAATTTACTTTGTTTTAAATTTAATCAAATTAAAATTTAAATAATGAGTAATAAATAATTATTTCTTTTCTAAAAGTGGAAACAAAGTTACTAATTTTTAAATTATATATTTTTAAAATTTCTTATCTTCCTAATTAAATTATAAATTTTATATGACATATGAGAATATTAATTCAAATGTCGTTAATCACTTAAAATATGAAAGAATCAAACTAAAAACATTTCCTATTTACAATAACTACAAATTATTTCATTTTTAAGTGATTCTGTCCCTGTATATGGAGGGTGCACATCATGAGAGGCTTTGTTGGTTCATTTTTTGTTTATTTAGGTCAACAACGATAGGTTCATCTCACTGGTTTACATCCCAATAGAAGTATCAAATTTAAAAGAATCTCCCATACACTGTTGAGGGATTCACAGTCATCTCAATGCTCTCAATAGCGGATGTCATAGTTCTTGATCCCTTTTTATTCGAATTCAGAGCCACAAAAATAAAATTTTCTCTATTTCATGACCATGAGTTATGGATCATGATCGAAGAATATCTCTCATTGTAGGGATAAATGCATCTCATTTAAAGATATCCATGGATTTTCTTATCACGAATCTAGTGTGGAGGAATCGTTGGTATCATCGCAGCTCAAACAGAAGTCTTTTGAATTGAGGAATCTATAATACTAGGATCTGTAATTCTTCTCAGAATGGACTACACAATTCACCTTTTCTGATTTGGTCATCAAACTGTGAACTTTTTATTTATAATTTTTAACATTTCAATTTCAATTCATCTTTGAAAAAACTATAATGTTGTCTGTAGTAGCTCATCTCAACACTTATCAGACGACACTTTTAAGACGGTTACCAGATGAACCATCCAAAACCATTATCACAACATTTGTGTATCAATAGTTTGTAAAATTTAGGAGAACCATTTATCTTTTTTAGTATAATATAGATCCAAGTTGTTTACACTAAATACCTAAATGTTTTTTAAAATTTGATCCACATATAATAAATACACAAACAACAATTTAATATCTTAATTGTGATTAAACCAACAAAATGAAATAATTGATATGGCATTGTTAAAGTTTAGAAAGTAATTTAGAATCTCAATTATTTGATACAGTTAACCCCACATCCATATTTTGTCTCCCATATTATATACTTTAATATCATTAATGGGCACGAACTAAACGATCTTAGTAAAGGAATTGTTGTTATTCCTTGAGGTTCCAGGTTCGAGAAACATGAATGCTAGGGGTGTGAGCATTCAATATCAAATGGTTGAAAGTTATCTTTGAACAAATGTGACCTTGTACATACCCTAAATTATTATAATAATAATAATAATAATAATAATAATAATAATAATAATAATAATAATAATAATAATAATAATAATATCATTAATGGATTATGTAACGCCCTGATTCCCAAGTTAGTAGTTTCAGTCTAACCCGAGAGAGTGAAATAAATTCATTAGGCTTGAGAGAAACCCTTGTCCCAAATATGAAATGATTTGGGCTTGGGTTAGGGCCCAAATAGTGTTAAAAAGAATATTTGTGAATGAAGAAAACTTTAGAAAGACCAAAGTTGTAAATTTCCCTTGAATGTTTCAAAGGCGGAATTTCCTTTATGAGAGAATGAGGTCACGGCAGGGGAAAACATAAGAAGAGTGGTGACTTTATCATATCTTTTTTTTCCTTACCATTTGTCTCATTCCTCCTTCAAACCTTCATTCCTTGTTCTTGGTGACTTGATCAAAGGTGAAAACGTTTTTGGTGTTCATCCTTAATCCGAAATCCTAGAGGTAAGATTAGAAATCTCCATCCTCTAAGCTCTATTTTAAGCCCCCTAATCTTAAAGTTTGGCCATGGATGGGTTTATGAAGGGTTTTATTGTTAAGAACTTGAGGGTATATCTAAGTCATTCCTAGATTTTAGAAATCTCGTTCTTACCTCTCTTATGTTCTTGACAAGTTAATAACTCATTCCATTTATTTGTTCTAGTGAGAGATGTGGGTGAAGGCTCCAAGAATAAGGAAAAAGAGAAAGTGGTGTTTGGGTGAGCCTTGAGTTGATTCCTCATCTTCTAGGTGTAAGGTAGCACACTTCTAACCCTTCTTTACCACTTATAGATCAACATGTGTAGTAATGATGCTTGTATGAATGTATGTATCATTTTGGTGTATTTTGGTTAATGGCATGAAAATGGGTATTTAGTGTTATTTATGATTAAGGAAACAATATTTCATTATCCTCTAACCATACATAATTTTTAAACATTGTTTGGGGGTCTTAGTAAGGTTTCAAGAGTGATTTGGGGGATTTTACATGAGAAAACATGGCTTTATGGGTCGAGGGTATTGGTACTATATGAACAGTATTGATACTTCTCACTGTGAGTGAACAAAGTCAAATAGTTTTGTAAGGAGAGTATCAATAACTAACCATGGAGTATCAATATTGTTCATTGGGTATCGATACTTAATATCAATACTCGAGGACTTAATCAGACTATAGTAGATAATTTTGGTATAGGTACTC
Organism: Hibiscus syriacus; assembly: GCF_006381635.1. Lineage (NCBI taxonomy): Eukaryota > Viridiplantae > Streptophyta > Magnoliopsida > Malvales > Malvaceae > Hibiscus > Hibiscus syriacus. The sequence goes on along the minus strand of NW_024063538.1, from coordinate 7,719,373 downwards.
ATAGGAGAATCGATACCGAGGGTAGAGTACTGATACTCCAAGTAGGGGTATGATACAGAGGTATTTTCCCCAAAAATCGAATGTAATTTTGGTATCGATACTCGATGGAGTATAGATACTTAGGGCGAAGTATCGATACTCTCAATAGGAGTATCGATACTAGAGTTTTTTTTTCTAAATATCAAATGTAAATTTGGTACCGTTACTCAAGGAAGTATGGATACCTTAGGAAGGGAAGTACTGTATCAAACGAGGAGTATCGGTACCATCGTGAATGTTTAGACTACAAGTCTAGATTGGGCTCGAGAGGTGAAAATGAGGTTATGTTGAGGGGAAACTCTCCAATAATGCTTACAACTGGAAATCTTAATAATTGTATGATAACATAAGATCTTAATGAGGTAAGATTACATAAGACTTATGCCTATGTTTGATGTCGGGAAATGACGAGGACACCCGAGCCACTAGTAAGTCAATTTCATAATAGAGTAATGATTATTTAGATATATCCAATCTAGTGCGAAGTCACTCAAACCGCTAGTTGGACATTGTACTGACGCTAAGTGACCCAGACGTGTTCCTAGTACTCGAGAGGAGTAGACTAGCTTGGCAAGGTGTTGACACTATGTGACCCAGACCTAGCGTAGGTTATAGTAAGATGTTGATGCTATTTGATCCATATATTATTTGAAGTACCCTTAGTAAGCAAATAGGGGTATGATTTTTGTGAAGCTATAGTGACCCCGAGCTACACCATGATGCTTACTTTCGTTGTATAATAAATGTACACATGATTCATAACTATGCATGTAACATGCTCATATGTTGAATGCATGTAGTATAGTCAGGTTATTTGTGTGGCACTAAGCTTGTGAGCTCAATGTATAGAATGTGTTTTCCTGCTCAGGTTCTTAGGTACCGGTTAAAGAGCTCGTTGTCAGATTGAGGATTTCTAGTGTTGACCACCCATCAGAGTATGTCTCAAGCAATTATAGTGGGCATGTAATATAGTAGACCCTATTATCATATCAAGTCATAACTCTATTTTAAATTGTGTATTTTTGGAGACTATTTTTGGGAGCTCCTCGTATTTTGTAAACATATTTATATTTGGTATTTTATCATGTTTTGAATGAATGAATGTGTTAAACGATTATGGTTAACCACTTATGTGGTTCCGTGTTATATTATAATCTTCCAGATTTCGGGTCGAGTCAGATTAGGGTGTTAAATATTAAAATTTGTATAGGAAGAATTTTTTATATCATAGTTGTGTAAAATTTACTTTATATTATTTGTCTATTTTAGTGTAATATATCTTATTTAAGATTCAAATACTTAGATCTTATGACTAGGACTTAAGACTTAGATGTAAGGCATAATGTTTTAAGACATAAGTTTTATAGTTTAAGTGACTTAGTGGTTAAGGGGAATGTTGTTCACTTTTGAGGTTTTGGATTCGAGCAACTATGTTTGCAGGGTGTGTACGTTGTTATTGGCTTAGAAAATTTTTGAACATATACTACATTATAGTCACCCTAGAGTTAGAGTCGTCTCAGACATTTTTGGGACCTTGAGCAAAATTTTAAAAATAGGCCCCTATAAAACAAAAATAGATTCTACTACTTTGAATAATTAATTTAATATTATATTAATAAATCGTAGAAAATGATTAAGTTAGAGGTCTAAATCATAAAAGTAAAATGTAGGATTAAAAAAAATTAGGGGCATCAATTGTAAAGGTGAAAATTTAAATTAAATGAATTAAGGGCCTCAATTATAAAGGTAAAAAAGTGAAATTAAAAAAATTAGGGGTCTCAATTATAAAAGTAAAAAATAAGATTGAAAAAAAATTAGGGGCCTCAATTATAAAGATAAAAAATAAGATTAAAATATTAGGGGCATTATTTATGAAGGTAGAAAGAGAGATTGAAAAAAAATTAAAAGTCTAAATTATAAAAGTAAAAAATGAGATTTAAAAAAAAAATAGAATCCTCAATTATAAATGTAACTATTCGGATGAAAAAAATCAGATGTCTCAATTATAAAGATAAAAGGTGGAATCACAAGAATCAGGAGCCTCGATTATATAGATAAAAAATAGAGTTAAAAGAATTAAAATACTCAATTAAAAAAAATAAAAAGTAAGATTAAAAAGATTAAGAGCTCTAAAAAATGAGGCCCAATCTCCAGCTCAACCCTAAACTATTTTTTTTAATTTTAAGATTAAATAGATGGATTATGTAAGAATCATGAAAGAAAACTTAAAACATGTGTGTTTAAGATACAACTATTTCAAATTAATAAAAATTGAGATTGCAATATCTTGTGTGAATAAAAGATGGGATCTTTAAAGGATTTTGTCATGTGAGTTGATATATAAATGAGATTGCATCAAAATTTTAGATTTGATTTTTTATTTAATTATCAATGTTTAATCTATTGGTCAATTAATTTGAACTGGATATTATAGAGGTCTATTAAGAAAGAGACTCTTTTAGTGCATTTTATTTCATTTATAATATCATGATTTGAATTTATAATCTTATTTAAAATATATAATGCATCATTTCATTAGACCGACAAATAGTTGATTTAGGTATAATTTTTAATATACACTTCACATATCTCTCTCTATATATTATCTCTAAGTTATAAGTTCAATCTATATATTTTAATTTGATTACTTTTTAAGTTTTTATTGTTAAATTACAACTTCCAGTCTTGACTTGATTAATATAGGGGTTATATGACTAAGGGTTAGTTTAAGATTGTTTTTGAAAAAACACAGTAAAAAATTACTTTTGTATTGTTTGGTTTAGGGTTTAATTGTTTAACATTGCCAAAAATATTTTTTAAGAGATAAAATATCTATTTAGACATTATTTTTGAAAATAATGAAAATATTATTATTTTTGATGTACTTAAAATGGTGAATTTTTTAATAAACTTTTGAAGAGATAAAATATCTATTTAGACATTATTTTTGAAAATAATGAAAATATTATTATTTTGGATGAACTTAAAATTATGAATTTTTTTAATAAACTTTTGAAGAGATAAAATATCAATTCAGACATTACCAAAAACTTTTGATGTATTTAAAATGATAAACTTTTGAAAAAACAAATACGTCGATTATTAAAAAAAAATTAATTTGATAGTGTCGGAACCGTCTTTCGGTTGGGCCCCAGAGTTGGGCTTCGACTTAGATTGATTGGGTTAGAGTCGCCACCGAGCATTTTAAAACGAATTTAGGCGGGTCGGACACCATCTTACTTGATCTGCGTTGCACTAGAAACGTGTCGGGTTCGGGAGTCGGTTACGATCAAGGAAGGATTAAAACCCTTGAACCGCCCTTTCGGTACCAATTAATTTATAGGTTGTCTTAATTGCGAAAATTAAAAAATTTAAATTAAAATTTAACAATCCGATTCGAATTACTCACCTTTGATTGACTGGAGTTTCTTAGAAAAAAATGTTAGACACAAGATAATAAATAAATGTTAAATAAAAAAATTACATAAATATAGATCAAAAGAAAGAATATTAAATAAATAAAAAAATTAAAAAAAAATAAAGGAAAATAAGTGAAAGAAAAAAATAGAATAAAATGAAAGAGGAAAAAAATAATTAAAAAAACAAATGTTAAATAAATGAAAAACATTAACTTAAAAATGATAGGGGAAAAAACAAATGAATTATGTTAGTAACTGAAATAAAATACGTGTAAAATTAGGAGTCAAAATTAAAGATAATGAAAACAAATAATAGTGATTAAAATGTAGATATTACAAGTTACAAGGACCGATAACATAGTTTACCCTTGCGCGAAAATGCGCAGATGGTCCCTGAGCTAAACGACGCTCTTGCTATTTAAGGCCAAAATATGGCCTCCCTTCCCTTATTTCCCCTCATTTCTCCATTTACGTTCTCTCTTTATTGAAGAGAGAAAAGTTTTCTCTCTGGCTTCTCTCTAAGAGTTCTCCCGCCGGAGGAATGGTCGGCCACCGTCGACCGCCGTGTTCTGTTGCTGGTCGTCGCCTCCGGCGGCCGGGAAAAACCCAAACCAAAAAAATTGTTACTTTCAAGCCCGTGAACCCAAATCCGACTTCTAAACGCTCTAAAAGTCCCCCACCGTCGTAGATCTATCCTTAAAGCTTTGGCTTTTACCTTAGCCGTAGGCGACCGTTTTCCTTCCGATGGCTTATTTTGTTGAGGCCTCACTTTCGGTTTTCTTTATGTATTTGCTTTGTTTATCTTGCTGTGGGGCTTCGGCCTTTGGTTTACGTTCTGCAGTGCGTTTTTGTTTTTTTGATGGTGTTGTTTTGTGATATTTGGATCTCTCTTGGTGTACTCTGTGATGTTCTGATTCTCATGTGATGGTTCTATGTGTTCTGTCGATGGTACTTTGTTGGCTCTCGGTTTACTCTCTTTGTTCTGTTTGGTCGTGCTTCGACCGTTGGCAGTATGTTCTTGTGGGTTCTCCATCTCGGTGTAGATGCCTCTGTTGGTATTTATATAGCCCCCCAACAGGGCTGTTTCCGGTGACGACGGGGTCGTTCCCGTATCTTTCGGGCCTAACGTTGTTCGTGGTTGGCCGACCATCCCGGGAATCTCGGCCAGAACATCTGACCGTTGCGTGCTTGATTGCACGGCTCCCTTGACTTGCGCGGCGCCTATGACTGATATCACTTTAGGGTTTTCCAAACCCTAAACCTTAACAGGCTGGGTCAGGCCCAAAACTGACTAGACCAGACTAGTAGACCGGACCTGGGACAAAACGAGAAAGAAGTAATAAATAAATAAAAGAAAAATAAATAATAATAATAATAATAAATAAATATAATAAAACATTTTTAAAACTATATATATTATGTTTAAAAAATAATTTTCAAAGCTATATAAATATATTTTCAAAAATGTTTTAAAACTTATATAATATATATGTTTTTCAAAAACGTTTTAAAAATTATATAATATATATATATGTTTTTTAAAAATGTTTTAAAAAACTATATAATATATATATATATGTTTTCAAAATGTTTTAAAAACTATATAATATATATATGTTTTCAAAATGCTTTAAAAAAACTAAATATTATATATTTTCAAAATGTTTTAAAAACTATATAATATATATATTTTCAAAATGTTTTAAAAACTATATATTATATATATTTTCAAAATGTTTTAAAAACTATATAATATATATATTCAAAATGTTTTAAAAACTATATATTATATATATATTCAAAATGTTTTAAAAACTATATAATATATATATATATTCAAACATGTTTTCAAAACTATATATTATATATGTTTTAAAAATGTTTTTAAACTAATATATATATATATATATATATATATATATATATATATATAAATAATAATGGGACGAAAATGAGTGTCTACAGCTACCCCTCTTTGTCCTTTTTCATGCAACGAAAAATAGGACAAAGATAAAAAGACATAAATTTTCGTTCGGTGGAGTTGAAGAATGACTCCCTGTCAAATTGAGTTGCAGATGGCTCATCCGTCGCGAAGTCGAGTCCACCTAGAAATGATATGGAATTGAAGCCGTAATTCAGAATTTGAATCTGAATGTAGGTTCTTATTGCCAAATTGCAGTCCATTTCGGTCTTCTTCTCGATTTAAAGACCTTGGTTCAAAAATTCGACTGGAAAATAATTCTTTGACTCCACCATGTGGTTGATAGGCCCTTGAACTCAAAAGTCTTCATTGACAAATAGCTTTTCTCGACTTAAGCTATACTGTCGGGAAACGGTTTTTTGTCACTAAAGCACGGTTAACCCAGGTCTTCTTCTCGACTTGAAAACCTCGACTGCAACCGGCAAGTAGTGTGAATGATGTGTCATCGAGCTGAATGGAATCAAACTCGACAATTTTATTGATAGATAGCCCTTCTTACCTTGGGCTATGCTGTAAATGATGTGCCTTGGAGCTGAGCGTAGTCGAACTCGAAGGTCTTTGGCAGATAGCCCTTCTAGCCTTGAGCTATACCGCAAATAATGTGTCATTGAGCTGAGTGTAATCGAACTCAAATGTCTTTATTGGCAGATAACCCTTCTATCCTTGAGTTATACTACAAATAATGTGCCTTGGAGCTGAGCGTAGTCGAACTCAAAGGTCTTTGGCAGATAGCCCTTTTAGCCTTGAGCTATATAGCAAATGATGTGTCGTTGATCTGAGTGTAATCGAACTCAAAGGTCTTTATTGGCATATAACCCTTCTAGCCTTGAGTTATGCTGCAAATGATGTGCCCTCGAAGCTGAGTGTAATCGAACTCGAGGGTCTTTTAGTGGCAGATAACCCTTCCAGCCTTGAGTTATGCTGTAAATGATGTTCCCTCGAAGCTGAGTGTAATCGAACTCGGGGGTCTTTGGCAGATATCCCTTTTCGACTTAAGCTATACTGCAAATGATGTGCCTTGGAGCTGAGCGTAGTCGAACTTGAAAGTCTTTGGTTGGCAGATAACCTTTCTAGCCTTGAGTTATGCTGCAAATGATGTGCCCTCGAAGCTGAGTGTAATCAAACTCGGGGGTTTTTGGCAGATAGCCCTTCTCGAATTAAGCTATGTTGCAAATGATATGCCTTGGAGTTGAGCATAGTTGAACTCGAAGGTCTTTGGTCACAGATAACCCTTCTAGCCTTGAGTTATGCTGTAAATGATGTGCCCTCGAAGCTGAGTGTAATCAAACTCAAGGGTCTTTGGTAGATAGCCCTTCTTGACTTAAGCTATGCTGCAAATAATGTGCCTTGGAGCTGAGCGTAGTCAAACTCAAAGGTCTTTGGTTGGCAGATAACCCTTCTCGACTTAAGTTATACTGCAAATGTTTTCTTTTTTTTAAAAAATGGCTTCCCTTTACATAAGTCAGTCATAGTTCTTCAGGTAGTTCCTCTGAGCGGGTCTGAACCAAGTAATATGATTTTCGGATGACTCATTTCATGGGAAAGTCCATTGAGAAATTCTGTCAACCGGATATCTTCCGTCGTGGAATTGAAATCTGGCTTGAAAGTTTTAATTGGAAACTTGATACTCGTTATTGAGTTTAGCCAAAATAAATTCGTTCTAAATAAGTTCTCGAACTCATCTGAAGCTGATTGTCAATCCTGCAATCTGTCGAGTTGGTTGAGGTGTAGTTTCTCGCTGCTGAGTTAAACGACCACCATCGTTATTTAAAGGTACTTTTGAATCGAGTATCATTCGTCTTGAAGTTGACTCTAAAAGCTGTAAAAAAATCATGTATGCTAAAATAATGAATGTGATGCACCTAAGTATGTCTAATATGTATGCAACATGAATGAATTATGTGTTATTTCTTGGATGGAGTCTCATGTTTTGTCTGTCAATCTGGTCCTTGAAATCGATCATGCCCCATTCTCTTTTCGAGCTTTGGTTTTACAGACCTTTCAAATTTGGTCCTTGAAATATTTTTCTCTTTTTCTTGTTTTAGGAGGGAAAAGGAAAAAATGTTGTAAAATATTGCTCCTTCATTCATGCTCGCAATTGAATCAAATTATAAACATAAGTTCAAAGTATATCAAAGGAATCAATAGCTCTTTTAATGCTTTCAGAATTATAGTTCTTTGACAAATTTTTGAATTGATGAGTTGTCTTTAGGTTGACCTAAGGTTTCAGCCATGAAAAGATCATTTTTTCGGTTATTGCAACAGGCTTTTCTTTGGCTTGGTATTTTAATTGGATGCAGACAAAATGACGCAACTAGCCTGGTCAATTACTAGACCTTCTATTTCGGTCCTCTGAAATCTTCCATTTGTTCAAGTTTTGTAAGCTCTTCTAACAAAGGTAGTGCAGAAAAATCGGTCTAAAAATGAAGTTCTTGAGTGCTCGTGTGTATTTGACTATAACAGGTGTTCCTTAACTCCCTTAGTCCATTTTACCAAAACTCCTTATTTAAATTTGCCATTAAATGGCCATCTGGATCCATAAAGCCGGGGCATTTAACCAATTGCTCTAGAGGGACAACTTAATATATAAACACCTTTATCAGGTTAGTTGAATCTTATCCATAAAATCGTGGCGTTTAACCAATTGCCTTAGAGGGACAGCTCAAGCTTTATTGTATAGTATAATTACCTTTATCAGGCTAGCTGAATATTATCCATAAAGCCGAGGCGTTTAACCAATTACTCTAGAGGGATAACTCAAGCTTTATTGTATATATATAATATTATTATCTGGGTATACAGATCCAATTTCTTAAGTTTGTTAAGAAGAACCTGTTATAGTCTAGTTGTTTTTTAAAGTCAAGGAATCTCATCTTTAGAGTTTAATTTCCAAGCAACTGACCTAAACTAGATTTACCTACTCGACTATTCCATCTGTGAAGATCATGATCATCACTGAACATCTTAAATAAAAAGCATAGTAATGTCATATGCAAAAGCATGCCCCATGTTTTCTGCACCTTATGAAAGGAAAATGTTATATTGGCTAATTGCAAGAGCAGGGTACGGCGTTTGAGGGTATATTTTGGGTAAGGTCAAGGTCCTTGTTTTAAATCATGTTACTTTGTCAAATATCCGTAACTTTGAACCATTTACAGAGTTTCATATTCAAAGAATTGTAAGTTTGCAAATGTGATTCATTGCTCGTCATCATTAAAGTAACATAAATTTATTCAAATGTTCTTACAAAAAACTTGAGAAAAAACAAACTCAAATAGAATGCCTCAAAATTGAATAAGGCCTCATCAGGATGCCCCATTTGCCACGACTCTTTCTACTTTAGGAGTGTCATTGCTTTCATCATAAAATTCCAGCTCTTTTCTGTTCATCATTAGTTGGATCAAGGTTCTAAATTCGGCACATTCTTGTACATCATGTCCATCTTCATTGTGATAACAGCAATGACTGCCACCTTTGGAATATGATGTGCTAGGATGTGGTGCAAGAAACCCCGTATTTATCATTTGCCTCCATACCCAAGCAAGATGTGTCTTCACTTCGGCAACTCTGGTTTTGGCCTTTTTACCCTTTTCCTCGGTGATTGCACTTTCCTTATTCTCTTGATGACTAGGTATAGGGTTCTGTGCAACGTGGGGTGATTCTAAATTATTAAAATGAATCTAAACCCTATTGTGCATCCTTTGGATAACCCTCTTAAAAGGGAGGCAATTTTCAATAACATGCCCCGGAACACCGCCATGATATTCACAGTTCACATTTTTTTCATACCACCTAGGGTATGGGGCTTTAGAGGTATCTCGGGATAGGTTGACACCATTTGTGTGTAAAACAGTTATTGGTAGAGCTCCTTGTATGTCATGGGAATGTGATCGAAATGCTCATTTTTTCTCCTTGGTTCTTGCCTAGAAGAGGGCACAACTGTAAACGATTTTGAATTGTTGATGATCTCTCTTTCTTTCTTCTTCAGATGAGGCTTTCCACTCGTCCTACCTCCTGGATTAATGGTAATTTCTACCCTCGTTGGTTTGACCTATTCATCAAATTTCAGAATGCGGTAACTATCTGAATTATCTTGAAGTCCTAGTAAGATTCTGGATGAGACAACCACTTGCGGGGTAGGTGGCATGGTTACCCCTTCCGATGACCCTGCCCAAGGAGCACTTGCTTGATGTAGACCAGATAACTTTGGCCACAATTTGATCGACCAATGACTCTTGATTTTTCATGATTGTATCTAGAGTACTTAGACTACTCTGGTTTATCTTGTCTTCCAACTCCCTCTGGAGCTTCAACATGTTCTCTTCGATCTGAGTAATTCTAGCTTCCATATTCTTTTCGGTTTGAATGACGATGACACGTGTCCAAAGCTTATGGAGGTATGTCTAGTATTTGTACCCTTTCGTTATGAAAATCTCTTGTTAGTTTATGTGAATGCAATGAAAAATAAAAATTATGAAAAATATGCAAGAATGCACAATGCATGAAATGTTCGAGGCATTGATCCAAAAAATGTGTCTGTTATTCTGAATAACCCTTATTGGGGACAAAAGTGTTACGTCTGAAGAGACAAAAAACTTTTTGATGGTATAGATCCCGCACAGCTTCTGACAAGTTGATTCATCTTCTGCCTTTTTCCACAGGTTGAATTATCCTGTCGAACCATTCTGGATCCTTTGGCTAAACTTTTGCAAGTGACGAGCTACTTGCCCCAAAAAAGGTCTCGAAGGACTGTATCTCTAACTTTCACTCTATGCCGAGCTTGTTCTAAACGAAAGAGCCATCGGAACCCTCCATCCGAAGTTTATCAGCTTGTTTATGGAATTCGTCAATAATGGTCTCCAGGTTAGCTAGGGTTTCACCATCTTGTTCTCGTAGTTTTTGAAAGAACTCTCCGGGTCAGTAACCTTTTCCTCGTCTTGCCCCTACAGCCTTTGCCTCTAAGTATTCTTTGACCATGGTTGGGCTTCTGAGCTTTTTTATCTCTTTGTATTATAACCCCTTTGTCCATTAATGCAGATCATTCATGTTTAACAAACATATTTTTGGTGGATCATCACTTCGTTTTAAATAATGCAAACGATGAAAACAGAATAAAAGAGAACAAAAAATAAAAGGGTTAGTGAGGTAAATCAAAACAATAATAAAAGTGAAAGATCCTACCCCACATGATAACTACCCCACATGCTTTAATTCCTACCTGGACATGATCTCTATCCCGTATGCTAATTTCAAACAAATCCTAACTGCATATTTGTCTAGTTCGCATGCTTTGAACAAAAAGTAAAGTAGGAAATAAAATCAAAGCAGCCTAGGGTTTGGAATGAGGTTTTGGGGTGGGCTCTAATTCCCTGTACTCTCTTGGTTTAGGTTCTAAAAAGGTACTCGAGTTCTCCTTGCCTGTGCCTTAGTCCTAAGCCCATTACAGTTCATGTGGACTAAGTTAAACTCGAGAGGATACATTCCCTTATGCCTATACGGAGAATAAATTCACATAAAGGCATAAGGTATATGAATCCCGAAGGTTACTTGCTAGGCCCGCACGGTGAAAAAATTCACACGAAGGCGTAGCTTTCACCCCCACATAAAAGGGTTCGGAGCTCGGGTATAGAGCTAGAGATGAAAACTTTGAAAAATCTGAAATCATTAAAAAATGTCAGTATAACTATTTATTTGAAAAAAAACAATCAAAGATAAATAATTGGAATCGAATAAATAAATTTAAATTTAAATTTATCATTTTCTCATAAGAAGATATCCGAAAATTAATTTCGGCCTGACTGTCGTAACCGTTTTTCAGCGGAACAATCGTTTAAATGTTTTAAAAATAATTACGACTTTTAATTTTGGAAAATTGGGTGATTTTGGATTGAATTGGATAAAATTGAAAAGAATCGCCAGCAACCTTTGGGTTAGGTAGGTCGAATACCTAAAAACGTCTTTTAAAAAAACAGTTTTAAGAAAAATCATTTTTAAGACAGAAATTGGTCTACGTTTTCCAAAGATTCGATTAAAACGAGTTCGGGAGTCGATAACACGTCGGGAAGGATTAGCACCCCAACAGCGCCCAAAATTGGTACTGTTTTGCTTACACGTTGTCATAATTGGTGGGAATCTTGAATTGAATATAAAATTAAATTATGATTTATTTATTGAAATTTAATTAATTTGCTTTTAAATTAATTAGAGAAATTCCTTTAACACGATAAAAAATACTGAAAACATGAACTTAAAGTGTTAGAATAGAAAAAAGAAACTTATAGGAATAAAATAATACAAACAGAAATTTAAGAGATAAAATAACAAAACCATACATTTAAGTGACTAAAATAGAAAAAACCCGTTCAATATGAATACAAAACCTTGTAGCTTAAACATTAATTTATGGGATCTAACTTATATGCTATCATTTAATAATGTTTAATTAATTAATTAATATTATATAACACTAATGTCTAAGTTGGAAGACAATTGCATATGAACGGCAAACATAATTTTCAAACATCATAAAATCTAACATTATTTTATTCATACTTTTTTATAATATTATAATATTATAAACTAATAATAAAAAATAATTATTAAAACTTAAGGACCACATAAACCACATACTTCATTTTTCTTTTGAAATTGAAATAAATTAATCTTTTGAAATTTTTTTAGATCACAATATTAAATAATAATTATACTAAAAATAAAAAATAATCCAAAAATAAAAACCTTAGAATAAAATAATCAGAAAATTATAAGGATTAAATAATAATTAAACCTAATGCTAGATATTGACTAAAATGAATTATTTATTAATATAGTATCTAAATTCGGATATTAACAAAAATTATAAAATAAATAAATTAGGACTAAAAAGAAACATGCAGAAAGTTAAAAATCGAATGTATAAACAAACAGAAACTAATTACACTACTAATTAGGATTGAAATTAAATTCGGATAAAGCATGGAGACAAGATTAAAAATGCAAAAATATTGATATAAGAACTATAATATATAAAACTGAAATATTAAAACTCAAAATAAAATAAAGAAAACTACATTTAATGACTATAAGGTATGGATACAAATTAACAGGGACTAAACGAGTAGTTATTCCCTAAATAGAAACACACGGATCGGATTATAAAAGAGCAAGGATTAAAACTGTAATTAGCCCTAAAAGTTTACAAAACACGGAAATAAGAGATCTTAAAACTACACTGTTTTGATCCAAATATTTAATATCTAAAACCGGTTTAAACTTTACTCTTCTCCCTCATTTTAACATTTCCATTTCTTCCTCTGGTTTTAGAGAGAAAAGTTTTCTCTTAACTTCTCCTCGCCGGGAAAAGAAACCACGGCGGAGCTCGTGGCGAAGCATGGCGGCGCCAGCGTCCAGAGGTGACTAAAAGCTACCGATATATTCCTTTCTTTACCCTTAACACGAATCTAGCCCCCCCTTAGTCTAAAACTTAACCCAAAACCATAGATCTCATGGATTACCTTCGAAAGAAATGAAGAACACGGCAACTTTCGAGCTTCCACGACTGGCTTTAAAGCTTCCCGATGGCTTTAAAGCTTCCCGATGGCTTTAAAGCTTCCCGATGGCTTTGAACCTCCACTGTAAGTCCTCTTCTAACAAATATTTTTTCTTAGTGTTTTTGTTCGAATTTGTCTTCCCCCTCAATCTGTTCGAATGCCCTTAATTTATCATTGATCTCTTCACCAAATCTCCATGGCTGCATCTGGATTTTCTTTACGGTCGGTATGAAAATGATAGGTTTAGGTAGTATAATTAATTTGCTTGACTTTGTTTGATTGAAGCAGGTGATCTATCACTGTGGATGATTTGTGCAAATTGGCTCTGACGGTGGCGCGACAGATGATGTGTTAAAACCCTAATTTGTTTAGCGTTTCAAGTTAGGTCAGATTTTAGGTTTCTGGATCGGGTCTCCATCTGCTTCATGGGCTGCTTGGATTTATAATCTGTTGGGCTTTATTTTGTGGGTCTGCACAAAATATAAATAAACTAATTAATAATAATAATAATAATAATAATTTAATATTTTTGGCCCGGATAAAAACGGGTGTCTACAATATATATTTTTAATCCCAATCAAAATATGGGTGTCTACAGCTGCCCCTCTTTGCACATTCTTGTGTTAACAAGAATAGGGCAAAGATGAAAAAAACAACCAGTTTTTGTCCATTCTTCCTTATTCGTTGGATTGAACAAGTTCTTGTCCTTATGAACTTATTCTCTCTTGTGGATGAGTTCTTTTCATTATGAACTCTTCACTGAAAATGTTGAGTCACCTATTTCTGTGGTAGACTTGAAAGGAACAAGTTCTTCTCATTATGAACTTTCTCCTTTAAGATGAGTTCTTCTCATTATGAACTCTTTTGGAAATGTCAATCCCTCTAACGAGGCGTCACTGATTCGAAATGTCGTGAATCAAGTGATAGGTCGAACAAGCTCTTCTCATTATGAACTTCTTCTCCCTCTTTCAGATGAGTTCTTCTCATTATGAACTCTCCATTGAAAATGTTGATGCGTAGTTGAACAAGTTCTTCTCATTATGAACTTCTTCTTCCTTATGGACGAGTTCTTCTCATTATGAACTCTCCACTGGAAACACTGATGTGAGATCGAACAAGTTCTTCTCATTATGGACTTCTTCTCTCTCGTTGGATGAGTTCTTCTCATTATGAACTCTTCACTGAAAATGTTGATTCCACAAGTGAGGTGTCACGGATTCGAAATGCCGTAAATCGAGGGATAGGTCGAACAAACTCTTCTCATTATTAACTTCTTCTCCCTTTGTCGGATAAGTTCTACTCATTATGAACTCTCCATTGGAAATGTTGGTTCACCTCCTTCTGCGGTGAATCTTAATTGTTATTGACTCTCTCTGAATTTCTGTCAAAACATTCAAAGCATTTCAATGAATATGAATGAATGAGCATGCTCCTATTTATAGATGCTTACGGATGTATGCATGATGTCATTTTAATAATATGAACTTTGTGGTCCTGTAAATCTTCATTTTAAATGCATCATTTGTCCTTCATTTACACTCCACATTTTTCTTGGGCTATTTTATGCAAATTCTCATTTCTCTTGTTCCCATGCAAATCCTTTTCTGTTTCCTTTTGAACTGCTCATCTTTGTCAGCGTATCAAAATATCAGTGTTTTCAATGTCCTTTTTTTTCTCAACTCACATGCATTTTCTTTGGCCATGTCATACCTTAATCTTTTAGTTTTTAATGCCATGTCAATCTACTTATAAGAAGAATGAATAAAATTAGGACTTGAAATAACAAACTTTGAATTTACTGACAAGAAATTGAATTTACAAAGTTATGGCAATCACATGAATAATTGAAATTTAAAACCATAAGTCAAATGTCCTTATGGATCATTAGCACAAATATTTATGAATCTATCCACTTGATATAACTATTGAGTTGAGCTTCTGTCTGGAGGACTTCGAGAATTGCCAAAATGTCTATAGATGTGAAGTTTCTCTCAAAATATCAAACCCTCAAGAAGATTTAGTTGTCTGATGCCTAATCTCAAAATGCCTCTGAGCCGCCTTTTCAGATTTTCAACTCAAAATCTTCCTTTGGTTTCAAGATGTCCTTTGCGAATTTTCATCTCAAGCCCTCCTTTTTCTCTTTTCATTTTTTTTTTCATTTTTTTTCTTTTACATTTATTTTATCTTTTTATTTGTTCCTTTTTTTCTTCAAGCATAGTACTTCTTGACAGAGTCTCAGTTTACTGTATTTCTCAATTTTTCTCCATCCATCTCTGCCAAGATCAACGATCCCCCAGAGAAGGCCTTATTGACAATATATGGACCTTCCCAATTAGGCATCCATTTTCCTCGAAAATCTTTATGAATTGGAAGGATCTTTTTTAGCACTAGATCACCCTCTCAAAATTCTCTTGGATGAACTTTCTTATCATGAGCTCTCATCATTCGTTTCTGATACATCTGACCATGGAAAATAACTTTTAATCTCTTTTCTTCAATGAAATTCAATCAGTTAAACCGAGCCTGAACCCATTCAGCTTCATCCAACTTCACCTCTTTTAAAATTTGAAGTGATTGGATTTCTACTTCTACTGGCAAGACTGCCTCCATACCGCAGACTAAAGAGAAAGGCGTGGCCCCTGTCGAAGTTCGCACTGTAGTTCGATATGCATACAAGGCAAAAGGTAATTTGTCATGCCAATCATTGTAAGAATCAGTCGTCTTTGTGATGATCCTTTTAATATTTTTATTTGTTGCTTCCACTACTCCATTCATCATTGGATGGTAGGTCACTGAATTAGAATGTTTTATCTTGAACTGAGTACAAATTTCTACCATCATCTTATTATTCAAATTGGTGGCATTTTCTGTGACAATTCTTTCTGGCAACCCATACCGGTAAATTATCTCTCTCTTTATGAATTTGCAAACTGTAGATCTCGTGATATTTGCATATGAAGTAGCCTCAACCCACTTAGAAAAATAATTAATTACCACAAATATGAAGCGCTGTCCATTCAAAGCCTTTGGTGTAATTGCCCCAATGACATCTATGCCCCACATAGAAAATGACCATGGTGCGGTCATCACTTGCAAAGGTGACGGAAATATATGGATCTTATCTCTATAGATTTGACATTTGTAACATTTTCGTGCATAATCAACACAATCTGAATGCATAGTGGCCCAATAGTATCCATATCTCATGATCTTCCTGGCCATAGAAAGCCCATTCGCATGTGTTCCACATATCCCTTCATGCACTTCTTCAAGTATACTTTTTTCTTCTCAGACATCCACACATCTCATCAAAACTTGATCACTATCGTTTTTGTACAGAACTTCCCCATCTAATACATATCTGGCATCCATTCTCCTTATTGTCTTTTTATCGATCTCAGACGCACATTGTGGGTAAGTTTGATGCTTGATGTATTGCAAAATGTCATAATACCATGGAATACCATCTTCCTCTTCTTCGATATTATAACAGTGAGCCGGGGATTTATACATTTGCATTTTAATTGGCATCATGTCAGCTCTTCTATTTACTTGGAACATTACAGTAAGTGTTGCCAAAACATCTTCCATTTGATTATCTTCTCGAGGGAGATAATTGAAAGTGACATCTTCAAATTCTTTTACCAATTCTAGGATCAATCTTCGGTATTACTTTGGATCCTTTGTCTCCCATTCTCCCCGCAATTGATACACCACTAATAAGGAGTCTCCATATACTTGGAGCACTTTGATTTTTCTTTCTACAGATGCTCTTAACCCCATAGCACAAGCCTTATACTCTGCCATATTCTTGGTGTAAAAGAACTCCGATCTTCTTGTAAAAGGATAATACACATTTTTCGGGGAAATCGGTACTGCTCCAATTCCTTGTCCTAAAGCATTAGATGCCCCATCAAAATACAGCCTCCAAGATTTATCATCTGAAATTGTTTCCTCCCTCGTTGTAATGCACATCAGATCCTCGTCTGGAAAATTAAAGTTCAAGGGCTCATAATCATCTGAGGCACGACTTGCAAGGAAATCTGCTATGGCACTCCCTTTGATTGCTTTTTGGTTCACATATACAATGTCAAATTCTGATAACAAAATTTTCCATCTAGCCAATCTACCAGTTAAAGATGGTGATTCCATTAAATATTTCAAAGGATCAAGTTTAGATATCAACCAAGTAGTGTGGTATAACATGTATTTCCTAAGCCTTCGAGTAGCCTATACCAAAGCACAACATAGCTTTTGAATTGGCGGGTATCGGATCTCGCAATCAGTAAACTTTTTGCTTAGATAATAGATGGCTCTCTCTTTCTTTCCAGATTCATCATGCTTCCCCAACACACATCCCATTGAATTCTTAAAGACCGTTAAATAAAGGATTAATGGTCTACCAGGAACCGGTGACACGAGAATTGGAGTATTACACAAATATCCCTTGTTTATCTCTAAAGCCTTTTTGCACTCATCATTCCAAACTTTGGGGTTATTCTTTTGAAGCAATTTGAAAATTGGGTCATATTTTTCAGTTAATTATAAAATGAATCGAGATATATAATTTAATCTTCCTAGGAAACCTCAAACTTATTTCTATGTACGAGGTGGAGGAAGATCTTGAATGGCCTTTACTTTATCTGGATCGATCTTAATTCCTCTTTGACTAACCAAAAAACCCAAGAGTTTCCCTGACTTTACCCAGAAAGTGCATTTAGTTGGATTGAGTTTCAATTGATACTTCTTCAACCTTTGGAAAAACTTCCTCAAGTTTTGAATGTGTTCACCTTCAGTCCTGGATTTAGCAATCATGTCATCCACATACACTTCAATCTCTTTGTGCATCATGTCGTGGAAAAGAGTCACCATAGCTCTTTGATAAGTTGCCCCAGCATTTTTCAAGGCAAATGGCATCACTTTATAGCAAAATATGCCCCACATAGTCACAAATGTGTTTTTTTTTCATGTCTTCAGTGTTCATTTTTATTTGGTTATACCCTGAGAATCCATACATAAAAGAAAACCACGAATGACCAACAGTGTTATCCACTAAAGTATCTATATGAGGCAATGGAAAATTGTCCTTCGGGCTTGCTTTATTAAGATCTTTGTAATCCACACACATGCGAACTTTCCCATTTTTCTTTGGCACAGGGACTATGTTGGCAACCCATTCTGGATACTTTTCCTCTTAAAGAAACCCTGCATCAATCTGTTTCATCACTTCCTCTTTAATTTTTAACAACATTTCTGGCTTCATTCTTCTGAGCTTTTGCTGAACTGGCTTACACTCAGGCTTTATCGGAAGCTTGTGCACTGCTATGTCTGTACTCAATCCAGGCATATCTTGGTAAGACCATGCAAATATATCCTTGAATTCTCGAATCAGATCTATTAAGTCTTGCCTTATTTCAACAGAAAGTGCGCTGTCGATTTTCACTTCTCTTTTCTCATCATCAGTCCCCAAGTTTATAACCTCAGTTTCTTCCTGGTGAGGTAAGATCTGTTTGTCCTCTTTTTCTACCAGTCTTAATAGTTCGTTAGGAACATCACATTCTACCTCATCCTGACACTTATTGATTTCTTCCAGACATATGGGTTGCTCAAAGTTTATCTCAATATTAAATTCAGAAACATTCATGCTATTGATATTATGACACCTACAAAGGGAAAAATTGAATCGAATATATATTTGGAAGGAGACCAAAATTTATGAAATGAATGTAAAGAATAAAAAATGAAAATAAAAATAATTATGGCCATTTAATAAACAAAAGACTGTCTTTTATTGAAAGCAAGTAGAGTTAACATAGTTGCGCTTAAGAAAATTCCTTAATACTTGTGGGCACAAGTATAAGGACTAGTACTAGGTATTACTCTGAATTAATCTTAAAAAACTACATGGAGATCCTCTGCAGTCCATTTTTTCAGCATTTCCCCTGGGAAGCAAGGACGAATTCCAGCCAAATATCTTCCTGCTTTATCGTCTCCAATTATCATATTAATGGCCAAACCCTCCATAGCTTCATTTAACAAGTCTCTGTCTTTCATCTGTTCTTCTTCATCAATTTCTCTGGCTAACTATTGCTCAATATCAAACACTCCTCCAAACTTGAAAGAGCTCTCCAGGGTAGGGAAAGACATATGCTCCTACGGAATGTCCTCTCCTTTCAGTCTAGCTCTTCTTATTTCACCTCTCTTTTTCATTTCATTCTTTCTTTGCTGAAAATCAAGCTTAAATCCAAGCCCGAAGTGATCACTCTTCATCATGACAAATTTGGGATATAAAGTCCCTTGTAAGCATCTACCAAGACCCCTTCCTATCTTGGCTCCTTTTCCTAGAGTCTCTCGCACAGTCATCTTAGTACAATCAGATAAACGAGGGTGAGGAATCTTGTTTCCTTCAGCAATGAAAGTAGCATTAACAAATTCTAAGGTTCTGAAGGAACACTCTAGGGCATTCTCATTAGTCTCAATATATGGGGCATTAGTCGTCAATGAAGAAATAATCTCTTCCTCTTTCCCAACACTAATCAATTGACCATCTGACACTAATTTCAATTTTTGGTGTAAGGACGAAGGGACTGCCCCTGTAGAATGAATCCATGGCCTCCCAAGCAATCAATTATATGAAGGGTTGATGTCCATCACCACAAAATCAATATTGTAGACAATTGGTCCAATTAACAGTGGTACCTCTATCTTTCCAAGCACATCCCGCTGAGTTCCATCAAAGGCTCTAACAATGTTTTGGTAGGCCCTCATATATGAGTTGTCCACCGGTAACCTTTGTAACGTGACCCTATGCATAATATTGAGTGCAGACCCATTGTCAATCAAAACACCTGGTAAGACATGGCCATGATAGTGAGTTGTGATATTGAGGGCTTTTACCGATCCTATTCCACCATCAGGAATTTCATCATCAGTGAAAGTTATGTAGTTGTCAGCAGCTATGTGCCCCACAATTCGATCCAACTTATTTACTGGTATATCCCCAGGAACAAATGTTTGATTGAGCACTCTTAAAAAAGTATTCTGATGTGCTTCTAAATTCATTAACAAATCCAGAATTGAAATTCGTGCTTGTTGCTTGTGTAGCTGCTCAACTACACTATACTCACTATGTTTTAAAAGCTTCAAGAATTCTTGAGCTTGCGTTTCAGTTATTTGGTACATTGATTATTGGTGGGGGTTCATCGTTGTATATCTTTTGTGGTACCAGCACAGCTTTTCCTTTTGCTTTCAGTTTGTCCATTTCTTTCGACATCTCGGGAGAATAACACCTCCCACTTCTTGTGAAGTGCCCAACTTCATTCACTATTTTAGTCATCAAGTTGCCTACTAGTGTTTCACCTTCAACTACCTTTATTTTCTCTAGCGAATCAGATTATCTTATTAATGAAACATTGGCAGTATAATTCCAAGGTACCTTGCGAGTGTTTTTAAATGGAAATGGTGAAGGACCTGTGATTACAACTTTTAGCGTTGACGACCCATAATTCATTGCTGATGGTTTTCATAGTGATGACCACTGGCTTGTTTGTTCTGTGAACGGGCTCAGAATTTTCTATCGTGAAGACATCTTCTTCTCTTTTTTCCTTAGCTTCCTCAAAGAACTCTACCTCCTTATTATCCATCAATCTTTGTAGTAACCCCCTAAATTCAGGGCAAAGCTGAATTTCGTGTCCTTCTTCTTGGTGATATTCACAATAGTGTCTACCCTCATTGGTCTTTGGCTTAGGATCTTGTCGAATCATGCCAGCCTGATAGAGTTGTTGGAATACCCAACTGAAGGGAGATTTAACTTCACGAACATCTATCTTTGCTTTCCTCCTATTCTCCTCATAAATTGCGTTTACCCTTTTACCTCCATGATTCGGTAATGGGTGTGTGGATACATCTGGCAAGTCAAACTGTAATCCTCATGTATTAATTAGATTTTGCACTATCTTTTTTAAGGCAAAACAATTCTGAATAGAGTGGCCAGTAATTCTATCGTGGAAATCACAATGTGCATTTGCATCATACCAATGAGGGTACGGCAGTTGAAGGGGAGTCAAACGGTAGGGGCGTACCACATCTACTTTTAATAATGAAGCGTATATCTCTAAATAGAGTACGAGTAGTGGTGTAAAGGACACCTTCTCTCTCTCCTTGTGAGGTCCCATCTGGTATTGTTCATGTCATTCCTCTCGGCCCTTGATTGGGTTATTGTGACACTATTTGCAGTATTCTTGTGGTAGACACCTACATTACTAACTTCATTTTCCTTTTTCCGGTACAAAGGTCTTTTAGAGCTAGACCTTTCAGCTACTTCAATCTTACCACTTTTTATAGCATTTTCTAAGAGCTCACCAAAGATAATCAAATCAGCAAAAATTTAGTGGCATTTTCGAGCAAATGCCCCAAGTACGGAGCTTTCAAAGTGTTGACAAAAATTATAATAGCTTCCTTTTCAAGTAAAGGGTGTTGGACCTGGGCAGCAACATCACACCACCTTTGGGCATATTGTCGGAAAGTCTCATTGCTTCTTTTTTCCATATTCTGAAGAGTCCACCGATCAGGAACCATATCTGTAACATGGCGGTACTATTCTAGGAATGCTTTTGTCAAGTTCTTCCATGATTTAATGTGAGCCCTAGTTAATTAGTTATACCACTTGGCCGCAGAACCTGTTAGATTGTCTTGAAAACAATGAATCAACAACTTTTCATCATTCACATGTCCAGCCATCCTCCGACAAAACATGGTAATATGAGATGAAGGGCAAGTGGTTCCATTATATTTTTCAAATTCAGGAACCTTGAATTTCATAGGGATAATCAAGTCTGGGACCAAGCTCAGCTCTTTAGCATTAGACCCATAGAATGGTTCAATAACTTCTACCGATTTTACCCTTTCTTCTAATTTCTTCAACTGTTGAGTTATTTGTTCATTGGCTTTTTCCTTCTCGGCTAACTCATTCAGATCTGGAGTTAGGTGCTCGGTATTAAATTCCCCTAGCCTTACACCTGAAATAGGCTGATAAATGTTTGGAAATGTGGATCCCATATGGTGTTGCTGATTCTCATTGCCGACATATGTATGAGTTCGGGCTTCTTGAGGTACTGAAGGGTGAGCAGAGATGTGTATAGGTGTGAAACCAAGAGGTGGATGAGATTCTGGTGTAAACCCTAGCGGGTGCTGGGGGTCAGAAGTAAGCCCCGTAGGATGTGATGCTCCTGGTCCAAACCCTGGAGAATATGATGGATCTTGCTCAGATGACGCTAATTGGTCATCCGCAATCCTTCCACCTGTAGCATGTTTCTTAAACATTTCTTTCATCCTTTGTAGTAGACCAGCTTGCGAATTTGTTATCTCTACTTCCATCTTATTTAATCTCTCTCTTATTTCTTCTTGAGCTTGTTTTTGTTCTTGTTCAAGTTGGATCATTATTGCTTCCATTTTCTTAGTTATATTCCGAGTACCGTACAGGTGTGAAGTGAATGCCATAATAACTACAATAATTAGAAATTATATTTTATATTATTTTTGGTATTTTAATGAATGCATGCAAAATAGTTTAAAACAAAATGTAAATGTATGATGTAAGACTATATTATGCAAAGATGCAAATGCAAATGCAAATGCAAAACTTATCAATTTCCAAAAGTAACCATTCTTAGAAAAGTTTCATTCTTACAAAAGAGCTTTCATCTTTACAAGAAAGATCAATTCTACAAATACGGTTTGGCTCTGTTATTTAATTCCATGATTTCATTCATGATCCCAGTGACCTTTTCCCCATACTCAGATGATAAACTAGTACAAAACAGAATAATTTCAGCCTTGTTGGCTAGTTCTTGTGTATAATGGGCCACCTCACTAATTTGTGCTATTGCTTCGCCCATCATGCGTTCACGTTCCTCAACCAACATCTGGTGGTGCTTATATGTATCCTTACATCCCTCTTTAACTTGAGTAATTTCCCTTTTCAGATTGATAATGTGTACTCGACAACGTTGAAACTCACTCTCTAGTCCTCTAACTTGCTCTCATAAAGAGTTATTCTCCTCACGTGTAAGCTTAAGTTCATCCACTCAAGTGGCACTTGTATTTGAAGTAAGGACTCCTCGAGATACGAGATATGATCTCTTAGCTCACCATTCATAGCTCGAGAATGATTCAACTCCTCTTCATAATTGGTCTGTAAACCTTCAATTTCTTCTGTTAATTGTCCCACTCTCCTGCTCTTTGTTTGAAATCTTTGCATCCAAGACCCAATTTTAGCCTGTTTGCTTTCGAGAATTCGGTTCCATCCCTATCTCTCAGTCCACATTTCCTTTTTCTTTTGTTCATTTTCTTTCTCTAATTCCTGAATCTTCTGATCCCTAGCCTCGAGTTCTTCCAGTATATTATTCATTTCAGCTTCCAAACCACTGACTCGATGTTTTTCTGCTTCCCATTCCTTCAATACAGCTTCCTTCTTAGTCTTCAATTTCTCGGCTCTACGGCTTTCAATCTTAAGCTGCTTAGTCACTTTTAATTTCTCAGCTTTATATTTTTCCCGCAATTTCTTCTTGGCTTTAATTCTCCTAAGTTGGCATTTGTTCTTAGCCTCCAGACTTTGAACTCGTTGCCTCTCAATTGCCAACTCTTTAGCCCAATGTTGTGATGTCTTGCTAGACCCAGATTGTTTTACCTTTTGTAGATTACGGTATTCCCTTTTTAAATCAGCCAGTTCGAGATCGACTTTGTCTTTATCTTTCTTTAAAAAATCACATTGTTTAACATGGATACCCCTATCAAGATCTATCATGAACTTTTCTTGTCTTGCTTCTTCCATTGATTTGTCCCATTTTTTCCTTTTAGCTTCAAACTCGGCAGTAAGAATCTCAGCCTGTGAAAGTACCACCTTGATAAGCTCTTCCCAAGGAATATCTCCTCCTGGATCTGGCAAAGGGACATTTTCTTTTGTCCTTGTAAATCTCCAAGCCTCATATACATAACATCTCCAAACACAACTCTTGTTATAAAGGTTCTTTTCCAGGCGAGAGATAGATCCCATGCTTTCTTCTTGTAATGGTCTCCACGATAAGTGATTTCAGATTCCTTTAAGTTGCTTGTTACTGGAACAAATTGACGAGCTCTATATTGTCTAAGAACCATTAATGGGGCATAACTGACTCCTCCCCATAATCCCAACAAAGGGACATGGTCAAGATCCCCACATTTAAATAAAATATCGGTATATCCAAGCTAGGGAACACAACAAGCAATACCTTGGTCTTGTAAATTACTGAAAGTTGTTATCCATTTCTTCCTTGGTAACCCTTATGGCCACTCTTTGCTTAGAAATTCTTTCAGAGGTGAGTACATCGTAGAAAAATGATGGTATGATACCTTGTCTTCTTTCCATAAGTGACTACGAATCCATGCAGTGAGTAATTGAGCACATCCTATGAATCGACCCCCTTCTAATATTTGATAATTATTTAGGGATCGAAAAGTTTCTACCAAAACTGCTGGTGCTGGATTTATACCCTTCTCCAATGTGTCAAAGAAATCTATAACAGCACTTTCCACATGGAACAAAGTCTTTGGAACTATCACTAGACCATATATGGCAAGAGCAAATGTGTCCAATCTCTTATCTTCGTCTATATGCTCGAGTATCACCTTCTTGAGACAATGCCAAGGAAAACATTCACTTTCTCCTTTTTGTTGAATGTGTTGTACTATCCAATTTTCATCTGTACCGGTAATCTTTACCAGTTTATTCCTGAAGGATTGAACTTTCGGAGGTCTGGAATAAACTTTATCCACCTGGATTTTTTTGAAATTAAACAGATTTGTATACTCCTCGATCGTTGGTGTCAAATCCTGCTTGTTAAAAGTAAAACAGTTGTACGCAGGATTCCAGAATCGGACCAGAGCCTTGAGCAATGATTCATCAATCTTTACATAAAGGAGTTGTCATATGTCACCATATTTCTTGTAAAACCTCTCTTTGGTAGGTATTCTCCAACTTTCCCAAATCTCTGTCAATTCTCGTAAATCGTTCTGCTTGAGATTAACATTGACATCCTTGGATAGCTACAATACATAACCTTCAGGAAAACTTTCTCCTTTTACTTTTTGCATTTCCTCATACCAAGCTCGTACTGCTGGATTGAGTTCTTCCATGTTATGTAAACTCTTTTCCATTGCAATGATCGCTCTTCTAATCTGATGATTACTTGGTTAATCAACACCTTTCTTTTATTCATGATGATTATGAAAAGATGCAAAAATGCCAATGCAAGCAAACAAAATAAATTAAGATTACAAACAAAAGAGGAAAAAAATGAATTAGTACTAGCAAGATAATTAATAGAATTAAAAGATGCTATCCACAAACAAATATAACACCTACCCAATTATGATATCTACCCGAGTATGCTTTAAATAGATAACAATCATACCCGAACATGCTTTCTACCCCAAAAATGATTATTTTCAATAAAATGATCCTAACCGCATGATATCTAGTTCGCATGCTTTTATTTGAAAAGAAAATTTAAAGTAAAAAGAAAGGTTCTGAAACGCTTCTCCTTTGTGTATACTTAATTTGGGTACCTACTGACGGTCAGAGGTTCGGTATGTCTATACCTAGGGTAACCGTTCTACAGTTCAATACGTGCATGGTTTTGGCTCTAACGGGAAAAAGGTACTCGAATTGTCCTTAATGTTGGTGCCCCCTTGGGCTACCAAACCCTCAATCCTGGCCCATTACAGGTTCATGCGGATTGAGTTCAATTCGAGAGGATACACTCCCTTATGTCAATGCGGAGAAACAATTTATCTCACGTAGACATAAGGTATATGAACCCCAAAGATTACTTGCTAAAACCCATGCGGAGAAAGAAATTATCTCACGTAGATTAAGCTTTCATCTCAACTTAAAAGGGACAAAGCTCATAAGTGTGCTTACGGTATGCAAATGAACGTGATGTGTGTGAGTAGGAACATTCAGCCCTTTAACGAAATCACTCGACAAAACTTTGGACAAATATGAAAACAAAGATAAAAATGTTAGTAAAATAATAAAAAAAAAGAAGCAATTAAAAACTTCAGTAAAAGAATTATAAGTTAACTAAAGACTCGAAATCATAATTTCTACCAAACGACAATGTGTAAGAGGCTTACAGCCTGACGTTCTGAAAACAAAATCCCCAGCAGAGTCGCCAAGTTGTCGTAACCATTTTTCGGCGGAACAATCGTTTAATTGTTTTAAAAACAATTACGACTTTTAATTTTGGAAAATTGGGTGATTTTGGATTGAATTGGATAAAATTAAAAAGAGTCGCCATCAACCTTTGGGTTAGGTGGGTCGAATACCTAAAAACGTCTTTTAAAAAAATTTAAGAAAAATCATTTTTTAAAACAGAAATTGGTCTACGTTTTTGAAAGATTCGATTAAAACGGGTTCGGAAGTCGGTTACACATGGGGAAGGATTAACACCCCCATAGCGCCCAAAATTGGTATTGTTTTGCTTACAGGTTGTCGTAATTGGTGGGAATCTTGAATTGAATATAAAATTAAATTATGATTTATTTATTGAAATTTAATTAATTTGCTTTTAAATTAATTAGAGAAAATCCTTTAACACGATAAAAAATACTTAAACCATGAACTTAAAGTGTTAGAATAGAGAAAAGAAACTTAAAGGAATAAAATAATGCAAACAGAAATTTAAGAGATTAAATAACAAAACCATACATTTAAGTGACTAAAATAGAAAAAACCCGTTCAATATGAATACAAAACCTTGTAGCTTCAACATTAATTTATGGGATCTAACTTATATGATATCATTTAATAATGTTTAATTAATTAATATTATATAACACTAATGTCAAAGTTGGAAGACAATTGCATGTGAACGGCAAACATAATTTTCAAATATCATCAAATCTAACATTATTTTATTCATACTTTTTTTATAATATTCTAATATTATAAACTAATAATAAAAAATAATTATTAAAACTTAAGGACCACATAAACCATATACTTCTTTTTTCTTTTGAAATTGAAATCAATTAATCTATTGCAAAATTTTTTAGATCACAATATTAAATAATAATTATACTAAAAATGAAAATAATCAAAAAAAAAACCTTAGAATAAAATAATCAGAAAATTATAAGGATTAAATAATAATTAAACCTAATGCTAGATATTGACTAAAATGAATTATTTATTAATATAGTATCTAAATTCGGATATTAACAAAAATTATAAAATAAATAAATTAGGACTAAAAAGAAACATGCAGAAAGTTAAAAATCGAATGTATAAACAAACAGAAACTAATTACACTACTAATTAGGATTGAAATTAAATTCGGGTAAAGCATGGAGACAAGATTAAAAATGCAAAAATATTGTTCTAAGGACTATAATATATAAAACTGAAATATTAAAACTCAAAATAAAATAAAGAAAACTTCATTTAATGACTATAAGGTATGGATACAAATTAACAGGGACTAAACGTGTAGTTATTCCCTAAATAAAAAAAACGGATGGGATTATAAAAGAGCAAGGATTAAAACTATAATTAGCCCTAAAAGTTTACAAAACACGGAAATAAGAGATCTTAAAACTACACTGTTTTAATCCAAATATTTAATAACTAAAATCGGTTTAAACTTTACTCTTCTCCCTCATTTTAACATTTCCCTTTCTTTCTCTGGTTTTAGAGAGAAAAGTTTTCTCTCAACTTCTCCTCGCCGGGAAAAGAAACCACGACGGAGCTCGCGGTGGTGAACGGTGTCCAGAGGTGACTAAAAGCTACCGATATATTCCTCTCCTTACCCTTAACATGAATCTAGCCTCCCCTTAGTCTAAAACTTAATCCAAACCATAGATCTAAGGGATTACCTTCGAAAGAAATGAAGAACACGACAACTTTCGAGCTTCCACAACTGGCTTTAAAGCTTCCCGATGGCTTTGAACCTCCATTGTAAGTCCTCTCCTCACAAATCTTTTTTTAGTGTTTTCGTTTGAATCTGTCTGCCCCCTCAATCTGTTCGAATGCCCTTAATTTATCATTGATCTCTTCACCAAATCTCCATGGCTGCATCTGGATTTTCTTTGCGGTTGGTATGAAAATGACAGGTTTAGGTAGTATAATTAATTTGCTTGACTTTGTTTGATTGAAGCAGGTGATTTGTCATCGTGGATGGTTTGTGCAAATTGGCTCTGACGGTGGCACGACTGATGATGTGTTAAAACCCTAATTTGTTTAGGGTTTCAAGTTAGGTTAGATTTTGGGTTTCTGGATCGGGTCTCCATCTGCTTCATGGGTTGTTTGGATTTATAATCTGTTGGGCTTTATTTTGTGGGTCTGCACAAAATATAAATAAACTAATTAATAATAATAATAATAATAATAATAATAATAATAATAATAATTTAATATTTTTGGCCCAGACAAAAACGGGTGTCTACAATATATATTTTAATCCCAATCAAAAAATGGGTGTCTACACTGACTCACTTACCTATCCCCAGTGGAGTCGCCAAGCTGTCGGAACCATCTTTCGGTTGGGCCCTGGAGTTAGGCTTCGACTTGGATTGATTGGGTTAGAGTCGCCCCCGACCATTTTAAAACGAATTTAGGTGGGTCGGACATCATCTTACCTGATCTGCGTTGCACCAGAAACGTGTCAGGTTCGGGTGTCGGTTACGATCAAGGAACGATTAGCACCCTTGAACCGCCCTTTCGGTACCAATTAATTTATCAGTTGTCTTAATTACGAAAATTAAAAAAAGTAAAATTTAAATTTAACAATCCGATTCGAATTACTCACCTTTGATTGATTGAAGTTTCTCAAAAAAAATGTTAGACACAAGATAGTAAATAAATGTTAAATAAAAAAATTACATAAATATAGATCAAAAGAAAACAAATATTAAAAAAATAAAAAAAATAACAAAATAATAAAGGAAAATAAGTGAAAGAAAAAATAGAATAAAATGAAAGAGGAAAAAAATAATTAAAAAAACAAATGTTAAATAAATGAAAAACATTAACTTAAAAATAATAGGGGAAAAAACAAATGAATTATGTTAGTAACTGAAATAAAATACGTGTAAAATTAGGAGTCAGAATTAAAGATAATGAAAACTAATAATAGTGATTAAAATATAGATATTACAAGTTACAAGGACCGATAACGTAGTTTACCCGTGGGCGAAAATGCGCAGATGGTCCCCGTGCTAAACGACGCCGTTTCAATCTTGCTATTTAAGGCCAAAATATAGCCTCCCTTCCCTTATTTCCCCTCATTTCTCCATTTACGTTATCTCTCTACTGAAGAGAGAAAAGTTTTCTCTTTGGCTTCTCTCTAAAAGTTCTCCCGCCGGAACAATGGTCGGCAACAGTCGACCGCGACGGCCGGGAAAAACCCGAACCTACCAAAATGTTACTTTCAAGCCCGTGAACCCAAATCCGACTTCTAAACGCTCTAAAAGTCCCCCCACCGTCGTAGATCTGCCCTTAAAGCTTCGGCTTTTACCTTAGTCGTCGGCAACCATTTGCCTTCTGGTGGCTTATTGTGTTGAGGCCTCGGTTTTTGGTTTTTTTTTATGTATTTGCTTTGTTTTTCTTACTGTGGGGCTTCGGCCTTTGGTTTACGTTCTGTTGTGCGTTTTTGTGTTTTTGATGGTGTTGTTTTGTGATATTTGGTTCTCTCTTGGTGTACATTGTGATGTTCTGATTCTCGTGTGATGGTTCTATGTGCTCTGTCGATGGTACTTTGTTGGCTCTCGGTTTACTCTCTTTGTTTTGTTTGGTCGTGCTTCGATCGTTGACAGTATGTTCTCGTGGGTTCTCCCTCTCGGTGTAGATGCCTCTGTTGGTATTTATATAGCCCCCCAACAGGGTTGTTTCTGGTGACGACGGGGTCTTTCCCGTACCTTTCGGGCCTAACGTTGTTCGTGGTTGGTCGACCATCCCGGGATGGGTTAGTCCCGGGAATCTCGGCCGGAACATCTGATCGTTGCGTGCTTGACTGCACGGCTCCCCTGACTTGCGCGGTGCCTATGATTGATATCACTTTAGGGTTTCCTAAACCCTAAACCTTAACAGGCTGGGTCAGGCCCAAAATTGATTGGACCAGACTAGTGGACCGGACCTAGGACAAAACGAGGAAGAGAGGAAAAAAATAAGTAATAAATAAATAAATATAGTAAAAACATTTTTTAAAACTGAATAATATATATGTTTAAAAAATAATTTTCAAAGCTATATAATATATATTTTCAAAAATTGTTTTAAAAACTTATATATTATATATGTTTTTCAAAAACGTTTTAAAAATTATATAATATATATATATATATATATATGTTTTTTTTAAAATGTTTTAAAAAACTATATAATATATATATGTTTTCAAAATGTTTTAAAAACTATATAATATATACATGTTTTCAAAATGATTTAAAAAAACTATATATTATATATTTTCAAAATGTTTTAAAAACTATATAATATATATATTTTCAAAATGTTTTTAAACTATATATTATATATATTTTCAAAATGTTTTAAAAACTATATAATATATATATGTTTTCAAACATGTTTTCAAAACTATATATTATATATATATGTTTTCAAACATGTTTTCAAAACTATATATTATATATGTTTTAAAAATATTTTTAATCTATATAATATATATGTATATAAAATAATAATAATGGGACGAAAATGAATATCTACATATAGATTCTATGATTATTATTTGAATCAGTATCAAAATTTGAAAAAGTTAAAACCTAAAAATAATGAAATTAAAATTTAGAAACTAAATACAAAATTTTAATATAGAATAAAGTCTAATAAAAAGAACTTTCACGATATGAATGTGTATATGTTGTGTTATAACGTTTGCATACTCACATTATAGAAAGAGGTGTCAGTTGACATTCATTTTTTTAAGTTTTTTTATAAATTTATATAAAAAAAATTAAAAATTAAAAAATTATTTTAAAATTATTATATATTAATTCTTTATATATTATTAATTTAGGACTATTATAAGTGGTAATATATGTTTTAAATATTTTCAATCATTTGACAATAAATATTCAAATACTCTATATTTATTGACGTTCGAACTCGAAATCTTTAAAAAACTCGAAATCTTTAAAAAACTCGAGATCTTTAAAAACAATAATCATAACTTTAATTATTGTGGCTCGCCTCATGTTATGGTAATATACTTTTATGGAGTAACATAGCATGGGCTACTAATAACTTTACGCTTTGTGGAAAAGCAAAGATGAAGCACACCTACAACTTTAACCAAAAGTAAAACTAGATTTTTTTTAATTTATATTTTTTTTATTAAAAATGAGTTTTTATTTTTAAATGAAGGGTGAGCCGAAAATAGATATTTTCATATTTTAAGTATCTATTTTAATAAAAAAAATATTTATATAGTTAATCCAAAAAGTATAATTCGAGGGCATATTGTTTAATTAAGCCTACTTTTAATATATAATTTTTAACTAAGTACGTGAAGCATAAAAACATTTAATGATAAATATTTGAACTTTAGAACTTATTTATAATAAAAATTAATAGCACAAAAAACATTTTTTTAGGGAAATCAGGTTATCAAGAATCTTCATATTATTTCATCTTATGTGAGTTTTAATCTTGACATTTATTTTTAAAATATAATATCTCTACTTAATCTAGAACTTCTAAGAATTTTGCTTGAAATAAGATAACCCTAGTATGTAGAGCCATCTCATATATTTTTAGGGTCCTGATCGAAAACTTAAAAATAGGTCTCATAAAATAAAAATATATTTATTACTTTAAACAATTAATCTAATATTATATTCATAAACCATAGAAAAATGAATAAAGTTTTTCAAATATATTGTTTTTAATGTTTTATTAGGAAAACATCAAAAATATAATTAAGAGAACAAAAAAAAAAGCATGAGAGTATGATATGAAGTTTGAATTTGAATAATAAATAAGAAAATGAAGGATAATATTTTATTTTACTGTTAGATTAAGATTGAAGAAAATTAAGAGTTAAATGATATTTTAGAAATTAAAAAATGAGATTTGGAAAAGATAAGAAAATAATTAGATTTAATCTAAAGTTTTAATGAATAAATGAGAGACAGAAAAAGGGATGGAAAATTGAGAGTTTTATAGAATTGAAAAAAAATTAGGAACCATTCATTATAAAGGTAGATAGTAGAGCCATTTTATAAAATTTAATAAAAAGATGACCTCAATTATAAAGGTAGAAAATGAAGATTATTTTATAAAATTGAAAAAAGAAACAGAGACCTTTAATAATTAAGGTAGAAAATGAGGAAAATTTTATAAAATTTAAAAACAATAGAAGCTTTTAATAATTAAGTTATAAAGTATAGATAAATTTATAAAATTGAAAAATATGGAGCACTTAAAGAAAATGGGTCTATGAGTTGTTGCTCAGGTGCTCCTGCATATAGTCGACTCTGCTAGTAAGCTTGTAGACACATATTTTCGTCTAGGATTTCAAGGGTCTTTATTACATTATATAATATGTATGATAATATACATAATAATTTCAAAAATATATAATATATATAGTTTTTAAAAATATATAGTATGATTTTTTGAAAATATATAATATATAGTTTTTTAAAATGGTTTTTTGAAAACATATATAATATAGTTTTTGAAAACATATTTTTGAATATATATAGTTTTTAAAACAGTTTTTGAAAACGTATATATTATATATAATTTTTGAAAACATATTATAGTTTTTAAAAATATAATATCTACCATTTAGTTTTTTTAAAATAAATATAGTGTACGTATTATTTATTATATTATATATTATTTATAGTATTATTTATTATTTTATATTTATTATATTACTTCATTACTTATTTATTTATTTAATTATTCTAGGTCCAAAATGAGGGTAAGGTCCAAATCTAGTCTAGAAACGGGCCCAACGAAAGCAAGCTTGGCGGAAGGCCCAGGCCCGCCTATCTAACCCAGCAGGGGCTAGGGTTTACATCTTTGGCATTCGTACCTCACACGTTATAGTCGTTGGATCAGAATATTAATCAAGGGTCCAGATCGAAGGCAATTAGGGTTACAGAAACCTAAGAATTATATCACATGCGCAATCGAACGTGGGCAGTTAGATCTGGCCTTGTGATCTAACGCGCCAGATTACATCAAGAGACCTAACCATCACTATTCAACGACGCGTGGTGACACGCGTCAGCAAAGTCACCCATCGACTGAGATTTTTGGCACCTGAAACCAAAAAAAATTACAGAATTGGAGTAGAGAGGAGATATTCTTCCCCATTTTCGGCGACGAGATCAACGACGGATTCCAAATGTGCAGCAATGAACCAAAATCCCACAAAATTGAGACTGAACCATCACCGATTTAAAGGGAAAATAGCCCCGACGAGGGGCTATATATACCTGAAAACCCATCGGGCGGAGAAAAAAGAAAACCACGAGGAAATTGATCGAGCAACCAAAGCAACCAAACACAAAAAAGCAACAATACACAACAAGCATACAAAAAAACCAACATAGAAAGAAAAAACAGTCAAAATCAAAAGCAAAAAGAAACAAAAGATTAAAGCTTTGTCTCACCAAAGAACGCTAAGAACGCATAGAAACCACGTCGAAAAAGGAAACCATCGAGAGTTGAAAATGCATCATCAGAAAAGGTAAAAAACTAAGAGCTTCCTTTTAGATCTACGCTTTTTGGTGTTTATTTTGGAGGTTTAGGGGTTAGATTCAGTTTTAGGGTATAGAGGAGAACATTTTGGTGTAGTTTTAAGTTTCCCAGCCACCAGAGGTGGCGACTAGAGCGGCGGCGGGTGGCCACCGATAGGTGGCTGGTTTTCGGCTGGTTAGGAGAAGAGTTGAGAGAATTTTTTAATGGGGGATAGTTTTTGGGAGATATGTTAAAAATGAATGTTTTTTGTGATTTTAGATGTATTTATAGGGGGCCTCTTCGTAATTACAAGATTGTTAAATTATTTCTTCAGTCCTTGTACCTTTAATGCGTAATTCAATTTGTTCACCTGTTGTAGATTTGCCCTTGAATTTTGAGTGTATTCAATTTAATCCTTGATTATATTTTTTATATATTTTACAAATTGACTCTCTAACTTTTATTTTTCTCCTTGCAACTTCCAATTAACTTAAATTTTACCTTTAGTTTCAAATATTTTCCAATTTAATCATTCTTTAATTTTTCTTTTAAATTAATATTTTTCATTTTTCATTTTTCATTCTATTATTTAACATTAATTTGAGTTTTTAGGACAATTTTAATTGTTCAAATGTAAGTAATTCAGATCGAACTTTTAAATTTTTAATTTAACTTTTAAATTTCGCAATGAAGACAACCAGAAATCAAGTTGGTACCAAAAGGGCAATACATGGGTGCTAATCCTTTCCTGATTGTAATCGACTCTCGAATCTAAAAAATTTCTGGTAAAACGTAGATACGATAAAAGGTAAGTTAAGGTGTCTGATCAACTTAATTTAAAATGATCGATGGCGACTCCAGCACAACAATTCAAGTCGAAACTCGATCCCGTGGAAACCTGAAGGACGGTTACGACAACTTGGCAACTCCACTGGGGAGCAGGTAAGAGAGTCATGCCAAAATTGATTTCCGGTTGTCTTCTTAAGCGAAAATTGTAAGTTTGGAATATAATTTATCCTTTCGATCATTGTTATTTACCTTTGATTATTTTTTTCAAATAAATAGTTGTACTGATGTTTTTTTTAGTGATTTCAGTTTTTTCAAAAATTATTCATCTCAGGCTCTATTCCCGAGCTCCAAACCCTTTTTAAGTGGGGGTCAAAGTGACACATTTGTGGGAATTTATTCTTCTTATTGGCCTAGCAAGTAACCTTCGGGCTTCATATACCTTATGTCTTCGTGTGAATTTATTTTGTGTACAGACGTAAGGGAATGTGCCCTCTCGAGTTTAACTCAGTCCACATGAGCCTGTGATGGGCTTAAGACTGAGGGTCTGGCAGGTCTAAGGGGGACACCAGCAAGGAGAACTAGGGTACCTCTTTTAGAACCAAACCGTCACGCTTCAAGGAATTAGAGCCCACCCTAAAACTTCATTTCAAAACCTATGATGTTTGTTTAATTCCTGTTTTATTTTTAATGTTCAAAGCATGCACATTAGAATTATATGCGGCTAGGATTTGTTCAAGAAATGCAGGATAAAGATCATGACCGTGTAGGAATAAAAAACATGTGGGGTAAATATTATGTGGGGTAGGAAATTTTAATTTTTTATTATTTTACTAACTTGTTTCCTTTCATTTTTGTTTTCCTTTTCCATTTTTATCATTTGCATCATTTAAAAAGGTGTTGATCCGCAAAGTGTTCATTAAAATTTAAATAGTTGCCATTAATGGACAAAGGGGTTGTAATGCAAGAGGTTAAAAATACATAAGTACATCTATGATAAGAAAGGACTCAGAAGGAAAAAAAAGGGATAATATGTAAGACATCTATGTGTCAGACCTGGCTGGCTACGCTTCCATCAGCCTCAAACAGAATGATACCCAGGAGCTGCAGAATATTTAAAACAGTTGGAAAACTGACAGAAAATAAAAGTTTTGCCAGCGATACGGTGATATCGCACATATGCTCCACGTCAATATAGAGGACCCTTTAATTCGAGGTTTGATTCACATTTGACCAAGAAGACATGGTACACACAATTGAAGAATACATTACCGTATTACATTGTGAGGAATTAAAATGGACCGGGTCTTCATCAAATATATCAAGAGTTAGCCTTTCAAGAATGGGTTGGAAAAGGTTATAGTAGTCGATGAAAAGTGGGTAATTGACCGAATTCAACATAAAGGCAAAGGTGAAAGAATTGCTTGGACTCACATCAAACTGTTAATGAAGGATTATCGTGATGAATGGAAGGTGATCGATCTTTTTGTACTGGGTGTCTACGGCTTAATTACCTTCCCAAAAACTTTGGGATACATCGAGGCAGCGGTGGTGGAATTGTTCGAACAACTACCCAGACAAATGAACTCCAAATAGTTCCTTTTGATGGAGGACTTCAATGGCGTTTCCATTGGGAATAGGCTCAATAAAGGGTCAAAGCTAGAGATACAGTCATTCAAGACTTCTTAGAGCATGTACAGAAAGTGGCACGCCACTTACATGGTTTGGCAAGAGAAGCTGGGGTGGTTTGACAAGGTATTCAGCCAGTGACAGAAGAAGAAAGAAGACTTTTCAACTTATTAGAAGTCATTCGTGCTCTAGAAGATCTAGCTAGAATGTACATTTGAATTGTTTTTGGTCTCTTAGAAATAACATTTTTGTCCCAATAAAGACTATTTATAATAACATACACATTTTGGATCAATGCCTCAAATATTTCATGCATCATGCATTTTTTGCATATTTTTTCATTTTCATTTCTTTACAATCAAATTAACTAACAAAAGATGTCTCATCAAAAAAAGGAACAAACAATGGACACACCTCATCAAACATTGGACACACCTTATCCTCAGAATACTCGTACAAAGAAAAAGAAGATGGAAGCAAATATTGCTCAACTTGAGGAAAACATGCTGAGAC
Source organism: Hibiscus syriacus (assembly GCF_006381635.1). Taxonomy (NCBI): domain Eukaryota; kingdom Viridiplantae; phylum Streptophyta; class Magnoliopsida; order Malvales; family Malvaceae; genus Hibiscus; species Hibiscus syriacus. The sequence goes on along the minus strand of NW_024063538.1, from coordinate 7,682,704 downwards.
TGCAAAAGGAACTTGAGGAGAAAATAAGTTAGAATTAGCAAAATACCTTGGATTCCATCACTAGGAACCAAGATTCATTGGTTGACCAGATTTGTTGAAAACATTTTGATATTTCGATATAACAAATTAAGTTAAATGAATTTTAAGATTTTCCAAAAAGATTTTCTAAAGTATATTCGATATAATTATTCGAATATCAAAATAATACTCCAAATCTTTCAAATGTCATTTTTAATCCTTACTCAAGTGTAAAATTAAGTTTTAATCTTAAAATAATTTCAAAATGATTTTACAAAACATTTCGAACAATCTCAAAGCCAAAAATTCCAGATTACTCAGAGGGAACCGATTCCCCCCTAAGGGGGTACCGATTCCCCCCTGAATGGTTTGGCTCTAAGAATTCCAGTATGCTCGGAGGGAACCGATTCCCCCTGTTTAACGGTCGAAATATTTGAATTTTACACTTAGGGAACTGATTCCCCTTAAGGGGTACCGATTCCCCCACGCTCCAAACTGTTTTATTAATTGATTTCACACTAAAACGGATATATTATCTTCATTAATGATCCCCAACATTCAGAAGTGATTTAAGGTGTATTTAAGCAAGCTTAGAAGCCATTGATCAAAAACAAGAAACATCAAGCAACTAGAATCAAAATAGAATCAAAGAGAAAGCATCAAACCTCAAGTTTGAGCATTTCAAGCCTATTTTTCATTCAATATTCATTTTTCTTTCAAGAACACTTATTGTGCTCAATTGTTTTCATTCTTGAGTATTCTTTTCTTTTTTCTAGAATTGTGCAAACAATCTACCTTGTGAGGATTTCCTTGTAAGTTTGCAAATTTGTATTGTTCTCTTTGGGAGAGAGTGTTCTCAAGAATTTGGGGTATAATTCTTGAGGGTTTGTAAGGTTACTCTTTGTCCTCAAAAGAAAGACAAATTAGTGAATTTATGGAAAATCCTTAGTGTGGATAGCTAAGGTAGTGGACGTAGACTTTGGCTGAGAAAGTCTAACCACTCTAAATCGCTGTGCAATTTCTTTCAATTTTCTACAAAAGCTTCCACCAAAATTTTTATTGCCAATTCACCCCTCTTGGCCGATTCCGTCAATCGATTAACTCAACAATTGGCATCAGAGCCTAACTCATTTAAAGGTTTAATCGCCTCTTGAGTCGATTCGGAAAGAGTTACATTGATAATCAAAGTCATCAATGGCCTCTACTTCAAACTTCGACTCCGGTCGCGATTCGATTCCTGTCAACAAGCCTCTTTTCTTCAATTGGGCTAATTATGCCTATTGGAAAAATAGGATGATGTACTTCATTCAAGCAAGTGACATGGGAGCATGGAATGTTGTAGAAGAATGATACTTTAAGCCTCTCACTCATTCAAGATTATGGAGTGAATGAGAGACAAAAATGTTCCAGCTCAACTCCAAAGCCATCCATATCATATTTTGTGCTCTTGGACCAGATGAATACGGAAGAGTTTCATCTTGTACAACTTCCAAAGAAATATGGGAAAAACTTCAAGTCACTCATGAAGGTACCGATGAGGTAAAGAAATCTAAAATTAGTATTCTAACGCATAACTATGAAAATTTCAGGATGAAACCAAATAAAGATATCAAAGCTATAACAGATAGATTCTCAACGATTGTCAATGGTCTCAAATCATATGGAGAGTTCATTTCAAATGAAAAGCTAATGAGAAAGTTAGTCTACTCCCTCCCAAAGTCGTGGCAATCAAAGAAGATGGCAATCATCGAGTCTAAGGATCTAACATCCTTAACTCTTGAAGAGCTAATCGGTTCACTCCTCACTCATGAAATGATGCTTGAAGATGAGGTGGACCTTGATAAGATTGAAGAGACACCAAAGAAGAAGGAGAAGAAGAAAAACATTGGAGTTGCTCTCAAATCCAAAAAAAATGAGAGTGATTCGGATGAAGATGATGATGACTAGGAAATGGAATTTTTTGCCAAACGGTTCAGAAAAATGATGAGACCTTATCGAGGAAGAAAATTCAAACGAAATGAAGGCCTCAAAAATGAACCAAAAGAGAAGGACTCGATCATTTGCTATGAATGCAAAAAGCCGGGGCATGTCAAATATGATTGCCCACAACTGAAGAGAAAGGGTCAATCAAAAAATAAGCACAAGGCTTATATGGCTACATGGAGCGATGAAGAAGGTTCCGATGAAGAGGAACAAGAAGTAGCAAACTTGTGCTTGATGGCATTCGGGGAAGATTCTAAGGAAAAGGAGCATTGCTATAAGGCACGGGAAACAAATCCAAATTCATGGTACCTTGATAGTGGATGCTCAAGACACATGACCGGAGACAAAAACCGGTTCATTGAGCTTAACGCCAAAAATGGAGGAGAAGTGACTTTTGGTGATGATTCAAAAGGTCACATTGAAGGTATTGGTACTATTGGTAATACCTCTTCTATACAAATTAAGAATGTTTTATATGTGAATGTATTAAAGCATAATCTATTGAGTATTAGTCAATTTTGTGATAAGGGATTCAATGTCATGTTTGATATTAATGGTTGTAAAGTCATTGACTTTGCATCTAATCGGGTTATGCTTGTTGGTCATAGAATAGGAAACATATACATGGTGCATTTAGATTCTATTGATATGACTAATTTGTGCCTAGTTGCTAAGGATGAACATGATAGTTGGTTATGGCATAGGAGACTAGGACATGCTAGTATGAGTGTTTTGCAACGGCTAACTCAAGGTGATTTAGTTCGAGGGTTGCCTAAGCTTAAATTTGATAATGATAAAATCTGTGATGCTTGTGCTAAAGGAAAACAAAAGCGAGTTTCTTTTAAATCCATTAATGACGTATCAACTAGTAGAGTATTATAATTGATCGATATAGATCTTTTTGGGCCAACTATGACTACTAGCTTGGGTGGAAAACAATATGCATTTGTCTTGGTAGATGACTATTCTAGATATGCTTGGGTTCTATTCTTAAGTACTAAAGATGAAGCATTAGAAAAATTCATCACGTTTTCAAAAGTAATCCAAAACGATAAAGGTTACTCTATAACTAGTGTTAGGAGTGATCATGGCACTGAATTTGAAAATCTTGGATTTACTGAGTTTTGTAATTCTAATGGTATTAGTCACAATTTTTCAGTACCTAGAACCCCTCAACAAAATGGAGTTGTTAAGAGGAAAAATCAAACTTTAGAAGAAATGGCTAGAACCATGCTTTGTGAAAATAATTTGCCAAAATATTTTTGGGCGAAAACCACAAATACCGCTTGTTATGTTATAAATCGAATAATGATTAGGCCTATTTTAAAGAAAACTCCATATGAAATTTTCCAAAATAAAAAGCCTAACATTAGCTATTTTCATCCATTTGGATGTAAATGTTTTGTTTTAAACAACGGTAAAGAAAACCTTGGCAAATTTGATGCTAAAAGTGATGAAGGAATTTTTATGGGTTATTTCTTAAATTCTAAAGCTTATCGAGTATTTAATAAAAGAACTTTAGTTGTAGAATAGTCTATACATGTTGTTTTCGATGATAATCCCCTTCCGAGGAAGGATTATTTTGTGAATGATGATGTAGGTATTATAAATACAAATGAAGTTAGACATGACGTTGAAGAATCATCATCAAAGGATGAAACAAAAGATGAGGTAACTCATGATCCTCTTGAAAATCCAACCATTGAAGAAAGGGAAGTATCTTATCCAAGAGAGTACAACTATGTCAAGGATGGTGAGATTATAGGTGATCCATCCAAAGGGGTAACAACTCGATCTTCTCTTAGAAATATTTGTAATTATGTTGCATTTATTTCATGCGTAGAGCCTAAGAATATTAAAGAAGCATTAAAAGATGAACATTGGATTATGGCTATGCAAGAAGAATTAAATCAATTTGAGAGAAGTAAAGTATGGACATTAGTTGAAAGGCCTAGTAATAAATATATTGTAGGTACTAGATGGGTATTTAGGAATAAGCTTGATGAGAGTGGTAATATAGTGAGAAACAAGGCTAGACTTGTTGCTCAAGGGTATACTCAAGAAGAGGGCATAGACTATGATGAAACATACGCTCCCGTAGCTAGGATGGAAGCAATTAGAATGTTATTAGTATTTGCATGGTTTCATGAATTTAAATTATAACAAATGGATGTTAAAAGTGCATTTTAAATGGTTTTATAAAGGAAGAAGTGTATGTGGAACAACCTCTAGGTTTTGAAGATTCAAAATTTCCAGATCATGTTCTTAAATTGACAAAAGCGCTTTATGGTTTAAAACAAGCTCCTAGAGCTTGGTATGAAAGATTGTCAAATTTTTTAATTGAAAAAGGTTTTTCAAAAGGGAAGGTTGACACTGCATTGTTTTTAAAGCACAAAGGTAAAGATTTATTAGTAGTTCAAATTTATGTTGATGATATAATATTTGGTTCTACTAATGATGTTCTTTGCCAAGAATTTTCTAAGCTAATGCAAAGTGAATTCGAAATGAGCATGATGGGGGAGATCTCATTTTTCTTAGGACTCCAAATCAAGCAAAGAAAAGATGGCATCTTCATCAATCAAGCTAAATACGTCAAAGACATGCTTAAGAAGTTTGGACTGGAAAATGGCAAACCTCATGACACCCCAATGAGCTCTTCAACAAAGCTTGACTTAGATGAAGGAGGTAAATGTGTAGATGTTAAATTATATAGGTCAATGATTGGATCTCTACTTTATCTAACTTTAAGTAGACCAGACATTATGTTTAGTGTTTGCTTATGTGCTAGATTTCAATCATGCCCTAAGGAATCACATTTACTAGTTGTTAAGAGAATCTTTAGATACCTTAAGGACACTCCTAGTTTAGGACTTTGGTATCCTAGAGACTCTAGCTTTAGCTTGCATGCTTTTTCTGATGCGGATTATGGAGGATGCAAATTAGATAGGAAAAGCACCTCCGGTACTTGCCAATTCCTTGGAAATATGCTGATTTCTTGGTTTTCAAAGAAACAAAATTGTGTTGCATTATCAACCACTGAAGCTGAATATATTTCAGCTGGTAGTTGTTGTGCACAAGTTTTATGGATGAAACAACAACTTTTTGATTATTGAATTGAAGTTGGTACCATTCCTATCAAGTGTGACAATACTAGTGATATTTCTCTCACTAAAAATCCCATCCAACACTCTAGAACTAAGAACATTGAAATAAGACATCACTTCATTAGAGACCATGTCACTAAGGAAGATGTAGTTCTAGAATTTGTTGATACTTTGCACCAATTAGCGGATATCTTTACAAAACCTTTAGACAAGGAAAGATTTTTGGACACTTAGAAGAGAATTAGGTTTGACCAACCTATCTTCACTTAGTGTTTAAAATAATTTTAGCACTTTTAAGACTAAATGAAAAATGCTAATATTTGATTGCATTCATTGCTATTAGTTAGGGGGAGTTTATGATTCTTGATGAAAAATTAATTTTATGTTCAAATATCGTTTAAAGATTAATTTGATTGTTTGAACATGATTAATTTTCAATATATGAGTTACCAATACCACTAGAGAAAATTAATTTAGCATTTTGTATGTTTAAAATCAGATTTTAGCATTTTGGTGCATAGGTAATCGATACCCCCATGAGGGAACCGATTCCCCCTTTGATGGGGAACCGATTCCTCCCACAGGGGAATCGATACCCCCCTGGGGTTTTGGAATTTAACACGGGTAGAACACCCAAATATCCTAAAACCCTATTCTTTCTCTCATTGCCGACGTTCTTCCCCTCTAAACTCTCAAATCTCCATTTTTGCCTCAAATCAACGATTTTAATCGGAATTCACTTCAAGTATCATCTTCTAAACTTGCTAGCATCATTAAAATCATGCAAACAACATCAAAATCCATTCAATCTCATCTTTCAAGGTAAAATTTTCTAAAACTCTCTATTTCATTGATTTTGAACATAGGACTAGTTTTAATTAGTTCTAGATAGAAATAGTGATCGGGCATTGATTGTTTAGTGATTAGAAACTAGATATTACAACTAATTTCATCAAAAACACAAGAATTTTCCAAAAATTTAGAAATTTTCGAAATAAAAAAAATGTTTTTCAAATTATTGTGTTTTAATTGAATTATGTTGTGGTTATGAAAACTATACATATATTGTTTATCAAAAACGTATTTTTCAAAAGTTTTCAAAAACTTTGCCCATTAAGATTGATTTAGGGAACCTTGAAATATTGAGGAGTCAATTGAGTTTTGGGATTGATTGAATTGCATACATGTGTTTTCTAAATTACATACATGTGTTTTTTAAATTGCAGGTTATCCATTCTATTCCGATTTCCTAAACCATGTCCAATCCTAAACGTGCTAGGTCATCATCTAGTCGCTCACATCGTCAACCAAATCCACCTCCAAATCCTCCTCCTATTCCTGAAATTCCAGTTCCTAATCCTAATCCGGTAGATCCCAGTTTAACTATCCAAAATTCATGCTTCAATCATCCTGGTCCCAGAAATCGTCGTTTTTGGTATTATCAATATTTCGACTCTTACAAAATTAGAGAAGAACATATCCCTTCTCATCAAGCTATGTTAGATATTAATTTTAAATATCTTCCTCTTTTACAAGAGTGGAAATTTGACAAACTCTTTGAACTTGAACCCATTGTCAACCATCAACTTGTTCGTATCTTCTACTCTAATGCCGTTTGTGTTAAAAACTGAACTGAAACCGAAACCATAGGAGTTCGTTACTACCTCCTAGGACAGTTCTTATATATTGACTTGTCTTACATAACCAATGCATTCAGATTAGATAATGATGGTATTTCAAATGAAAAACAAATTTTAGGTTCTCGTTATAAAAGAAGAGATAATGCGAGTGTCTTAGACCTTCATGAACATTTTCTTCATCTAATGATTTCTTGGTGGTTTCGACCATCCGGAGGTCGTTATTCTACTCTTAGAGCCTTGGATCTTTGGTGGTTACATTGTTTCGAAAACAGTATTAAAATTAACCTACCTCAGATCATTTTTGCTGAAATTGTTGAAACCGTAAATCTTGTTCCTAACAAGAAACTCTGTTCATCTCTAGTTTACGGTTGCATTTTGAGTAATCTATTTTCTAAAGCCGGGCTTAGAGTTGGTCTATATGCCTCCTTTCCTCTAAATAAACAAATTAATCTTCTTTACTTAACGAGAGCGGGATGTATAAAGGATAAGGAAACCAGTGAATGGGTTCGATCGTCTGAAAATACTCCGGGAGCTAGTTCTTCACGAGCTCAACCAGAAGCTGATGACGATCTCGAGCTTCAACAATTAATGCGAGACATCGATGAAGCCGAAGATGAGCCTGAACAGCCCGAGGAGCAAGGATAACAAACGCATCAAATGCCTCCATATTTCCAATCTTTTATGGAGACATTCGATTTCCGATATGCTACCATGGATTCACGCTTTACTTCTATAGAGTCTCATTTATCCACAATGGGAGCTCAACAATTAGAAATCCTCCGAGAGATGCGCACAAACAACGCTTCGATGAATGAACGTATTGATGCACTCTCACATGAGATGGCCGCTATGCGAGCTCGTTTTCCTCCTCCCGATCCGGATGTTTAATTCTGTGTTTAGCTTTAGAACTTTGAACTAAAAGATTATTGTTTCAACATTTTGAATATTTTGGATTGTTTTATTTTGTGGATTGTTAGACTTTGTATTTGTTTGGATGTTTGAACTTATATATTGTGTGGTTAAATTTATTCATTATTGCATCATTTACATCATGTTAGATATATGACCAATTTTGCCATGTCACATTAATTATGAATATTGATTATGAAACTAATGGCTAACGTTTCTCTTGCTTGTGATCTTAGCAGCTTAAACTATATATAATTGGCTAAATGACTTGAAAACCTTGTTTAAATTCTTTTATAATGTCTTTTTGATTTAACAAAAAGGGGGAGAAGTGTTAAGTGTTTTAAATGGGAGAAGTGTTAAAGTAAGGGGGAGTAATTTCAAAATTTGATTTCAAAATCTTAAAATTACTAAAATATTTTGTTATATCAAAAAGGGGGAGATTGTTGAAAACATTTTGATATTTCGATATAACAAATTAAGTTAAATGAATTTAAAGATTTTCCAAAAAGATTTTCTAAAGTATATTCAATATAATTATTCGAATATCAAAATAATACTCCAAATCTTTCAAATGTCATTTTTAATCCTTACTCAAGTTTAAAATTAAGTTTTAATCTTAAAATAATTTCAAAATAATTTTACAAAATATTTCGAACCATCTCAAAGCCAAAAATTCCAGATTGCTCAGAGGGAACCGATTCCCCCCCAAGGGGGTACCGATTCCCCCTGAATGGTTTGGCTTCGAGAATTCCAGTATGCTCGGAAGGAACCGATTCCCCCCAGGGGGTACCGATTCCCCCCTGTTTAACGGTCGAAATATTTGAATTTTACACTTAGGGAACCGATTCCCCTTAAGGGGTACCGATTCCCCCCACGCTCCAAACTGTTTTATTAATTGATTTCACACTAAAATGGCTATATTATCTTCATTAATGATCCCCAACATTCAGAAGTGATTCAAGGTGTATTTAAGCAAGCTTAGAAGCCATTGATCAAAAACAAGAAACATCAAACAACTAGAATCAAGACAGAATCAAAGAGAAAGCATCAAACCTCAAGTTTGAGAATTTCAAGCCTATTTTTCATTCAATATTCATTTTGCTTTCAAGTACACTTACTGTGCTCAATTGTATTCATTCTTGAGTGTTCTTTTCTTTGTTCTAGAATTGTGCAAACAATCTACCTTGTGAGGATTTACTTGTAAGTTTGCAAATTTGTATTGTTCTCTTTGGAAGAGAGTGTTCTCAAGAATTTGGGGTATAATTCTTGAGGGTTTGTAAGGTTACTCTTTGTCCTCAAAAGAAAGACAAATTAGTGAATTTGTGGAAAATCCTTTGTGTGGATAGCTAAGGTAGTGGACGTAGACTTTGGTTGAGAAAGTCGAACCATTATAAATCACTATGCAATTTCTTTCAATTTTCTGCAAAACCTTCCACCAAAATTTTTATTGCCAATTCACCCCCTCTTGGCTGATTCCGTCAATCGATTAACTCAAAAAGATTGTTGCAATGTTGTCTGGCCTGAATCAAATGAATGCTCCTAGGGCAGAGGCATCTGAAGGGGTGGTTGTACCACCTACTCTACAATTGGTTATTTCACCTGGAATCTTACTAGGTGTTTAAGGGGATTCATCTGTTATAAAAGAACATGCCTTTGTAACCAACCCTCAAAATAATCCAAATGATTATCATATTCTGGATTTTAATGAGGAAGCCAAAGCAAAGAAAATGGAGGAAAATATTAAGCTATTGGAAGATGAAATGAAAACAGTTAGAGGATAAGACAATTATTATGGAGTTGACGCTCTGGAACTAAGTTTGGTCCCGGATTTGATTCTTCCTCCAAAGTTTAAAGTTTCGGACTTCGAGAAGTTTGATGAGAATAGTTGTCATTCGGCTTACATTACCATGTTCTGTCGAAAGTTAACAAGGTATGTTGGGAATGACCAGCTCCTGATTAATTGTTTCTAGGAGTGCCTAGCTGGTTCAGTCATCCGGTGGTACAATCAGCTGAGCTGTTCACATATCAGGACATGAAAAGATCTCACCAAGTATTTCTTGGAGCAATACAAGCATGTAAATCACATGCGACCAGATCGTGTCATGCTACAAAGTATGGAGAAGAAGCACAATGAGAGTTTCACACACTATGCACAAAAATGGAGGGATTTAGTTGTGCAGGTTCATCCACATTTGGATGAAAAAGAGATAAGAAAACTTTTCGTACATACTTTGAAGGCTCATTTCTTCGGGCATTTTGTTGTAATTACGTTAGGAAATTTCTTTAATTTAGTTATGGACAGAGAGATTATGGAAATAACCATTAAGGGAAGATTGAAGGTGGTAAGTCAAGTAGAAGACCTCATATGAAGAAGAGAGAATGAGAGATCAACAACACCAACACTTTTAACACCAGCAGAAGTGTTACTATCTCTAAGTCAAAACCAACTGCACCTGTACTGTCAGGTGCTTCTAGACAAGATACAATGGAACAAAGGAGCGAAAAAAAGCATTTCGATCCAATTTCCATGACATACAAGGAACTTTACCAATAGTTGTTCGACACACATGTGGTGTCACCATACCAAGTAAAACCCTTAAAACCACCATACCCCAAGTGGTATAACGAGAACGTACATTGTGAGTATCACGATGGTGTCCCAGGGTATGCTATTAAAAACTGCCTCGCCTTCAAGAGAATTGTTCAACGGATGTGTAATAGAAACTGGATTCATTTCAACAACTCAGAATCACCCAACGCTGTACAAAATCCTTTGCCTAACCACCAAGAAAATAGGGTTAATGCAATCATTGAGGAGAAAGGCAAGAAGGTCAAGACAAGTGTTTCTGAAGTGAAGTATCCTCTAGCTTGGGTGTGGAGGCAAGTGGTGAAGGCAGGATTTCTTGCATCGCCCTATAGCACATCAGAACACGAAGGTGGCAACCATTGTTGTTATCATATTGAAAAAGGACATGATGTGCAAGAATGTTCCAAATTTAAATCCTTGATCCAACTAATGATGGATAGAAAAGAGTTGGAATTCTACGAGGAAGTCAAGAAAACTCCAGAAGCAGATATTTGTGCAACTGGAGATTCATCTGACAAGGGATACAACACATGCCATCCTTTTATAATCACCCCAAGGCAAAGATGGTAGATAAGGCACCGATAAAAGTGGTGATAGTAGCACCAAGTCATTTCCCCTACAAATATAGAAAACAAGTGCCTTGGAAGTATGGATGCCAAGTGAACTCTGTAAAAGACGTCAATGAAGTGGCGCATTCAATTGGGAAGTGCTACTCCAAAATATCTAGCTTACCCCAGAGAACTATTGAACCATTCAAAGGGGATGAACCAAAAGTGAAAGAGCCCATAAACAAAGGAAAATTTATAGAGTTCTTAAAGTTTCTAAAACACAGTGAATATAACATCGTGGAATAATTACATAGCTTGCTATCACGTATCTCAATGTTGGCACTACTGCTGAATTAGGAAGCACACAAAGAGGCACTTCTGAAGGTCTTAAATCAGATATTTGTGCCAAAGGACACATTAGTCAATAAGATGGATCAACAGGTTAACAATATTCAAGCCGGTAACCTTATCTCATTTTCTGATGATGAGATTCAGTCTGGGGGAAGGGGTCGGGCTAAAGCATTACACATCACTACTCATTGCAAGGGGCATTCTTTGCCAAGTGTAGTAATTGACAATGGCTCTACCCTTGATGTAATGCCTTTGGTCACTCTTAAAAGGCTTCCAATGGATACTTCTCACATGAGAACATGCCAGAATGTGGTTCGAGCATTTTACGGGACAAAGAGGGAGGTGCTCAGCAAGATTGAAATACCATTGACCATTGGGTCTGGTACATATAACATAGAGTTCTTACTGATGGACATTATGCATTCATACAACTGCCTTTTAGGAAGGCCATAGATTCATTAAGCCAGAGCAGTACCATCAACACTATACCAGAAAGTCAAGTTTGTTATCGATGAGACTCTTATAATCATTAATACTGAGGAAGACATAGTGGCAAGCGCGTCCACTGATGACCCTTACATAGATGTGAGAGAGGAAGCTCTGGAATATTCGTTTCGATCGTTGGAATTTGTCAATGACATATTTATGGCAGAAGGAGGTAAGATTCCTAGACCTAGACTCTTAGAATACACCAAGATGGAAATCAAGAAGGCTTTAGGGAGAAGTGCAAAGATAAGAAAAGGGTTTGGGAGTTTTCTATAAGAAAAAATCAACCCTATTTTTCCTGTTACCAAGATGAATCAATTTGGGCTTGGATATTGACTCAGTCATCAACAGATAAGGAAAGAAGTTAAGAAATGCTAAGAAATAAGAAGGAAAAGATTGAATGGGGAAGAAATTCAATGGAAACCAATGGTTTTTCCATCTCTTCACAGTACATTCAGGTCTGGTGGATTTGTTTTTGAGGAAGAAACAAGGATGACATTACCTGATTTGGAGGAAGCTCTGAAAGACTTAAGTATTGATGCCAAAACAACAGATGACACTGAGGATGTTGATAGATCTGGAATCCGTCCATTACCGATGGTGTTCGCGTTAAACAGCTGGGCTGCTGAAGAACTGCCTTTGGTTTTCAAATCTCTTTTAGAGTAATACTCAAACTTTTCCTATTTGCCTATACCCAGGGTAATAGGTAATCTTTTGTAAGGGTTAATGAACTCTTTTTATTTACATTACAATAAAAGATGGAAATTTCTTTTTTGGTAAACATTTATTCTTTTCATTTATTCTTTCATATATATATATATTATATTTGTTTCTACATTCTATATGGGATATTTTCCTCTCACATATATATATTTCTACTCTCTTTTCCTTTCAGGTCTTTGGATATTAATGATGTGGAAGATGGTGATTCTGACCCGAAGGTCGACTTTGAGCAGCTCAAGTGTCTCAGGGAAATCGATGAATGTGACAATGAAGAAAGGTACAACTTACCTCTCGAGTTGTTAAGAATGGTGGAAAGAAAAGACAAACAAATCTTTCCCCATGAAGAAAAAATTGAAATTTTGAATTTGGGCACTGAAGAAAAAAAAGAAAGTTAAAATTGGCACAACATTTTCTAGGAAAAACTTGATTGACTTACTTCAGGAGTACAAGGATGTGTTTGCATGGTCGTACCAATAAAGCCAGAATACAAACCTGTACAACAAAAACTAAGGAGGATGAGGCCAGGAATGCTCTTTAAGATAAAAGAAAAGGTCAAAAAATAATGCTGGCTATCATCAAGTAGCTAACTATCTGGAGTGGGTGGCTAACATAGTGCTGATACCAAAGAATGATGGAAAAGTACGGATGTGCATTGACTATCGAGACCTCAACAAAGCAAGTCCTAAAGATAACTTCCCATTGCCGCACATAGATACTTTAGTGGATAATAGAACAAGAAATTCTTTCTTCTCATTCATGGATGGATTCTCAAGACACAACCAGATTAGGATGCATCCAGATGACATGGACAAGACCACATTCATCATATTGTGGGGAATATTATGTTACAAGGTGATGCCCTTCGAATTAAAGAATACTGGGGCAACATACCATAGAGCCATGGTGACTTTGTTTCACGACATGATATATAATAAGATTAAAGTCTATGTTGATGATATGATTTTCAAAGCACAAACTGAAGACGAGCATATCGAGAATCTGAGAAAACTTTTTCAAAGATTGAGAAAATTTCAATTGAAGTTGAACCTAAACAAGTGCACATTCGGAGTAACGTCTGGAAAGCTGTTGGGCTTCTTTGTTAGCAGGAAAGTCATTGAAGTTGATCTAGATAAAGTCAAAGCCATCCAGAATTTACCTCCCCTATGAACACAAAAAGAAGTTTGAGGTTTTCTGGGTATATTGAATTACATTGCTCGGTTCATATCTTAATTGACAGATAAATGCAAGCCAATTTTCTGGCTCCTTTGGAAGAATAACTCTGGGGCATGGGATGATGATTGCCAACTCGCTTTCGAGAAAACAAAGGAGTATTTGTCTCGCACCCCTGTTTTGATATCTCATATCCCATACAAACCTTTGTTCCTATATCCATCAATCTTTGAGAATTCGATGGGATATGTCTTGGGAAAACATGATGAATCTGGGAGAAAGGAAAGAGCCATTTATTACCTTAGCAAGAAGTTTATTGATTGGAAGGTTATATATCCACCAAATGAGAAAGTTAGTTGTGCTCTAGTCTGGACTACACAATAACTCAGGCAATACATGTTATATCATACCACCCAGCTAATTTCCAAGTTGGACATGCTATAATTCATGATGGGTGTACTCGTTTTCTCTGGAAGGTTAACCCGATGACAGATGATATTATCTCAATTCGACATTGAGTACATGAGTCAAAAGGCTATAAAGGGTAGGGTCATATCTGACTTCTTACCAAGTATAACTTCTGAGAATTATGAACTGTTAAACTTTGACTTCCCAGATGAAGATTTGATGGCCATATCTTTAGAAGATTTGTTGGCCATATCTTTAGAAGAAGTAAATACTTCCCCATTTAATTCAAGGAAAATGTATTTTAATGGTGCATCAAATGCGTTAAGGCATGATATTAGGGCTATTTTGGTCTCACCCAAAGGAAATCATTACCCACTCAATAGTAGATTGAACTTTGATTGCACTAAAAATATGGAAGACAATGAAGCATGTGTTTTGGGGATTCGATCTACTGTTGGAAAAAACATAAAGACTTTGAGGGTGTATGGAGATTCTGCCTTAGTGATCTATCAACTTCGAAGAGAATAGGAAACAAAAGGTACCAAACTGGTGGAATACAGAATGCTCATTTTGGATCTACTTAAAGAGTTTGATGAGTTCACTTTCCATTACGTGCCCAGAGAAGAGAATCAGATGGCAGATGGTTTAGCTACCTTAGCAACAACATTTACGGCTGGTGGGGAGTCTGACATGATGCCAATTGAAATGTAGTCATATGAGTACTTGGCTCATTTTTATCACATCGAAGAAATAAAAGACGAAAACCCATGGTACCATGCATTCTTCAGTACTTCAAAATTCAAAGCTATCCAAAAGAAGCTACTGAGAATGAAAAAAGAATGATCAGAAGAATGTCAGCAAGATATGTCTTTGATGGAGAAATCTTATACAAGAAAATTCATGACCAAGTCTTGTTAAGATGTGTGAGCGTAGAAGAGAAAAAAGTGATCCCAGAATAAGTGCATGACATAGTGTGTGGAACTAATGCAAATGGGCATATAATGGCAAGACAAGTCATGAAATGTAGATACTTGTGGTCCAAATTGGAGAGTGACTGCATTAAATATGCCAGAAGATTTTATAAATACTAAGTCTATGAAGATTAAATAAATGTTTCGCCTTGTTTTTTTCATGTGATGACGACTTCATGGCCTTTTTCTATGTGGGCCATGGATGTTATCAGATAAATCCATCCAAAAGCTTCAAATGGTCATCGATTTATCCTTGTGGAAATTGATTACTTTACCAAATGGGTAGAGGCTGCATCATATTCTAGTGTCACTTAGTCCACTATTTGTAAATTCTTGAAAAAAGAGATCATATGTCAGTATGGTTTACCAGAAAGGATCATTACCGATAATGCAACCAAATTAAACAAAAGGTTGATGGATGTTGTATGTGAACAATTAAAAAAAAAGCATCACAACCCTACTGCTTATCGGCCAAAGATGAATGGAGTAGTAGAGGAAGAAAATAAAAATATCAAGAAAATAGTGGAGAAAATGAATGAGACGTACAAAGATTGGCACGAGAAGTTGTCTTTTGCCTTGTTTGCTTATCGAAATTCGGTGCGGACTTAGACTGGGGCAACCCCATTTTCATTAGCATATGGGATGAAGACTCCGGGTTCTGTCAGAAGTAAAGCTGGATGATGCAGAATGGGTGCAAATTCATTATGGTCAACTGAACTTAATAGAGGAAAAGAGGTTGAAAGCCATTCACTGTGGTCGACTATACCAAAAATGAATAATTTGAGCACATGACAAGAAGGTGCGCCCAAGAATATTTCATGAAGGAAATATCGTACTGAAAATGATTTGGCCAATTTAAAAAGACTTCAAAGGAAAGTGGATGTCGAATTGGGAAGAGCCTTACGTCGTAAATTAGTTTTCTCCGGAGGAGCACTAATTTTGACTGAAATAGATGGGCCATAACTACCCAATCACGTTAACTCTGATGCGATCAGAAGATATTTCGCTTAGGGTGAAAACCCGAAAGGGCACCTTAAGTTGAAGATTAAAAAAACATTTAGAGTGAAAACTTGAAAGGGCGCTCTAAATTGAAAAAGAAAAAAACAAAGAAATAAAAAGAAAATAAAAGGAATGTCCAAGATGAAAACCCACAAAGGGCGTCTTGAAACCAATGGAGGATCCAAGTTGAAAACCTGAAAGGGAAACTTGGGTAATAATCCAGGACTTGTGCATGGAGAGGTCCTGGATCAAGGCAATAAAGCATCATGGCATCCAAGTCCTCAGAGACTTAATAATTCAGAAGAAACTTTGCACTCTTTCAAGCATTGTCACAATCTTCGAAGTCCTCTTGAAAAAAGCTATACTCAAAGTCATTCAACGGTGTGCCAGTTCAAAGGCATCCATACTATCGAGATACGGGGAACTTATTTGTCCTTTTGAATATCTTCTATTTTCAGAATGTTTGCCATGTATTTTATTTTTATTCTTCATAAATAATATGGCCCTTTGTCTAAGAGAAATCAATTTCTTAGCATCTTACATTGAATTTAAATAAAATGATTTATCTACTTTGAAAAAGATCATTGCATATTACTCCACAAAGATTTCCTGAAAATAAAGGTGTTTGGAAGATGATAGAGGTTCTTGCACAAAACTCGAAAGAATGACATGAATACTAGTTTAAAACTCACTAGGAAGTAGAAACGACATTGATTAAAGATCAAAATCAAATTCACAGAAGAAAATCAAGACTTCTTTCTAAAACAAAAATTCCCAAGAAGGTACCAGTTCAAAATTTGTTAAGGATAAAAAAATCAAGAACCAAGAATCATAAAATCAGGATTAGATAGAGATTGGGATTTCTCTCTAAAGCAGAAAATCCTAAAATAACAAATTTTGCATATACATTTTAGGCATACATAAGAACATTGCATCTATAGCATTGCACACATGCATAATTTTGCATATTTTTTGTTAGTGTTAATTTCAACTTTGCAATGAATGATATTGAACTCGAAGAACATTCAAGTTGGATTTCAACTTCACAACGAATGATATCCAGCTCAGAAGAACATTTAATCATAGACTCAACTTTAGGACGAAAGAGTCACCCATGATTTCAACTTCACGACAAAGGATATCGTGCCCAAGATACTTGAGATTGACCCAACTTCATAGCGAATGAGTCTTCACATAGTTCAACTCAATAATAGAGAACTATTTCTCAACTAAGGTCGTCTAGTCAAATTTCAACTTTACAACGAAGGATATTGGGGTAGAAAAATATCCAAGATCAAATCAACTACGAGAGATTATCACCAAACCTAAGCATCGAGCTAGATTTCAACTTCACAGTTAAAGATATCATGCTCGAGGTAACTAAGATTAACTCGACTTCACGACGAAGGAGTCAACCACGATTCAACTTCATGACGAAAGATATCATGTTCAAAATCATCCAAGATCGAATCAAATTCACGAGGAAAGGTCATCTGTAATTCAGCTCAACAACAAAGAGCCTTTTCCTATCAGAATTTTCGAGTCGAATTTCAACTCCACGACGGAGGATATTCGATAAGATAGTCGACTAAAACATTAAGTCGTATTTTAATTGCAATAAAATATATCAGATTCGCATGAGCAAATACGCTCCTGGAATCCATTCCTACTGAACGAAAATTTGGGTACTTTTATCTTTGCCCAATTTCTTGTTACATGATAAATGGGCAAAGAGGGGCAGTTGTAGACACTTATTTTTGTCAGAGACTTTCAAGGGTCTTTATTACATTATATAATATATATATGATAATATATATAATAATTTCAAAATATATAATATATATAGTTTTTGAAAATATATAGTATGGTTTTTTGAAAACATATAATATATAGTTTTTAAAATTGTTTTTGAAAACATATGTAATATAGTTTTAAAAAATGGATTTTTGAAAACATATATAATATAGTTTTTGAAAACATATTTTTGAATATATATATAGTTTTTAAAACAATTTTGAAAATGTATATAATATATATAATTTTTGAAAACATATTATAAGTTTTGAAAATATAATATATGTTATATAATTTTTAAATAAATATAGTGTATGTATGTATTATTTATTATATTATTTATTATTATAATATTATTTATTATTTTATATTTATTATATTACTTTATTATTTGTTTATTTGTTTAATTATTCTAGGTCCAAAATGAGGGTAAGGTCCAAATCTAGTCCAAAATGAGGATAAGGTCCAAATCCAATCTAGAAACAGAGCCCAATCGAAGCAAGCCCGGTAAAAGGCCCAAGCCTGCTTGCCTAACCTAATAGGGGTTAGGGTTTGCATCTTTAGCATTCGTGCTGCACACGTTACAACTGTTGGATTAGAATTTGAATCAAAGGTCCAGATCGAAGGTAACTAGGGTTATAAAACCCTAAGAATTATATCACATGCGCAGTCGCACGTGGGCTGTTATATCTGATCCAATGATCTAATGGTCCAGATTATATCAAGAGACCCAACGGTTATCATTCAATGGCACGTGGTGGCCACACACAAGAAAAGTCCTCACCGACCGAGATTCTCGGCACCTGAAACAAAAAAAATCGTAGAATCGAAGCAGAGACAAGATGTTATTCCCGATTTTTGGTTACAATATCAACGACGGGTTCCAAACGTGCAGCAATAAACCAAAATCCCACAAAAATCAGGACTAAACCATCGTCGATTTAAAGGGAAAGAACCCCGTCGAGGGGCTATATATACCTACAAACCCATCGGGCGGAGAAAAAAGAAAACCACAAGGAAATCGATCGAGCAACCAAAGAAACCAAACACAAAAACACAACAATACACAACAGGCATACAGAAAAAAGCTAAAATAGAAAAAAAAAATAGCCGAAATCGAAATCAAAAAGAAACAAAAGCTTAAAACATTGTCTTGCCAAATAACGCTAAGAACACATAGAAACCACGCCGGCAAAGGAAGCCACCGGGAGTTGAAAAGGCATCATCGGAAAAAGTAAAAAATCGAGAGCTTCCTTTTAGATCTATGCTTTTTGGGGTTGGTTTTGGAGGTTTAAGAGTTAGATTCGATTTTAGGGTGTAAAGGAAAATAATTTGGTATAGTTTTAAGTTTCCCGGCAACTAGAGGCGGCGGCTGGAGCGGCAGAGCAATGGCGGGGGCCACTAGTTTTCGGCTGGTTAGGAGAATAGTTTAGAGCATTTTTTAAATGGGGGATGGTTTTTGGGAGATATGTTAAAAATGAATGTTTTTTGTGATTTTAGGGGTATTTATATGGGGACTTCTTTGTAATTACAAGATTGTTAATTTATTCCCTAGTCCCTGTACCTTTGATTCATAATTCATTTTGGTCACCTGTTGTAGATTTTCTCCTGAATTTTAAGTGTATTCAATTTAATCCTTGATTATATTTTTTTATATTTTACAAATTGACTCCCTAACTTTTATCTTTCTCCTTTCAGCTTCCAATTAACTTTAATTTGACCCTTAATTTCAAATGTTTTCCAATTTAATCATTCTTTAATTTTTCTTTTAAATTAATATTTTTTATTTTTATTCTATTATTTAACATTAATATGGTTTTTTAGGACAATTATTGATTGGTCAAAGGTAAGTAATTTGGATCGAACTTTTAAATTTTAATTTAACTTATAATTTTTGCAATTAAGACAACCGAGAAATCAAGTTGGTACCAAAAGGGTAGTACATGGGTGCTAATCATTCCCTGACTATAATCGACTCCCGAATCTGACAAATTTCTGGTAAAACGTAGATCAGATAAAAGATAAGTTAAGGTGTCCAATCAACCTAATTTAAAATGATTGGTGGTGACTCAAACACATCAATTTAAGTCAGAACCCGATCCCGAGACCACCCGAAGGACGGTTACGACAAAACTAATGAGTAGTCTTATTAGTATTCTACTAGATTCATATATCGAATAAAGTGAACATTCTTAGTAAGAGGAATGATGATAAATTAAACCTAACAAATATAAATTTTTAATATATATATATATATATATATATATATATTATAAAAGAAGAATACTTATTAAATAAAAAAATAAGAATCTTAAATCTACAAAATAGATGTTATTGTTGATCTATTCATTTTTCGGTGTTTATCAAATTGGCATAGATAGTAATTGAGTAAGTATGAGAAAAGAAATGACCCACTGGCTTAAACAAATGAAAGATAAGGAAAGAAAAAAAATGAAAGAGAGAAAGGAGGAAGAATGTGTGATGGTAAGGGTTAGCGACTTCCTTCCATGTCATTTCTAATCACATGTTTTCGTCTGGATTTTATACTTTTTATCTCATATATTACATTACGTAAGTTTTACATATATATATATATATATATATATATATATATATATATATATATATATATATATATATATATATATGTTATATATGATTATTATTATTATATGAGGTATCTAGTTATTATTATTTATTTTTAGGACCAATGTAATTAATCCAAGACCAGATTCAACAGGCAAGCCTCACTAGGCCCAGTAGCATAAGTCCAACATATGAGAAGCCTCACAAATGTTTTCATTTGTCATTGCTTATTAATTATTGATCATATTTGAATTATGAAAGAGAACCAATGCAGATCTGGACGTGAGAAATCCAGAAATCGTGTAACAGAACGATTACTTTAGTTGAAGTGTTATGATAAAAGCATAAAGTCTTTAAAATCAAGGACGAATTTTCTTAAGGGAGATAATTGCAATACCTCAAATATCAGGTCAGTGACTTTATTGAAAAGATTTAAAATGTGAGGATTTATTTGATTAAATGATAAAAGATGATAAATGATTTGGAATAGTAGTTTAGACTATATTGTAAAAATAGAGGATTAAAAGGGCATTTTTGTCATTTGAAATAAAATGAATTTAAAATTCAAATTTTAATAGGGATTTAAGAAGGGGAAAGTTAAAAAGAAACAAGTTAAGTTATTTCTCTCATTCTTCCTCCCGTGACTTTGTGCCTCCTCCATAGCCAAGGTAAATCTCATGTAAGTAGTTTTTCCTTTTGATTATGGTTTGTTATTACAACCTTAAGTGATATGTAAGCTTAAGGAAGGGTTAAATGAGGTTAAAACTATGATATATATGAGTTATTAGAGATTAGAGAAAATGGGTTTTTGAAGGATATGTTGGAATATAAGTTTTAATGATGTTTATTAGTATATTTGACTTGTCAGATAAGTAAATAAGAGATTAGAAGCTTTAGATATGAGTAAAAACATGTTAGAAAAAGTGGTGTGATTTTTAGATTGAAATGTTCTTGAGAGATTTTAGATGTTTTAAGAAGCTAAATGAAGGAAAGTTAGTAAGGATAAGTAAAGAAGAGTTTAATAGATTTGTTAGGTGTAAACATAAGGAAATATGACCAAATTTGGGGTAATGGTCGGGATGAAAAATGGAAACTCTAGGTAAGGGTATCAGTACTGATATAACAATATCGATATTATAAGCTTAAATTTGATGAAATCAGCTGTACAATATCGATACTGATGCAATTAGTATCGATACTTTGGAGAAGGTATTGATACCATTAATTCGAAATGCAGAAATAATATCGATACTGAATGGGGTATCAGTACCATAGTATAGAAGTATTGATATTATGGTATGGGTATCGATACTATTAAGCCAGATGCTAACTTGCACTGTTAATGAAACGGTGCGCACAGGCTTCTCCTTCCTTTTTTTCTATTTGATCATGTACTGCATTGTAGGATCCGAATTCAGCACTGTTTGAATGGAAATTTCGCAATTCTTCATCGTTTTAGTTTGAATAAAAATATTCGGTTCCTGCAAAATCAAAATTAAATTAAACATGCTTGATCGAATAAAAATAAAAAGTAAAAATAAAAATTTAATGGATAAATAATGGGTTACCTCCCATGAAGCGCTTTTGTTTAACGTCGTTAGCTAGACGACTTGATTTAGATTTCGGGTTCTTCCAAGTCGAAATCTTCAATTAAGAAAACTTCGCTATTCGCATAATACGGTTTAAGCCTATGTTCATTTACTTTAAATCGAGTGCCACGATTATCTTCAATTTCGACTGCGCCATGAGTGAATATTTCAGTTACCGTATAAGGCCCGCTCCATTTTGATCGAAGTTTTCTTGCAAAAAGTTTTTATTTTGAATTAAAAATAAGAACTTTTTGCCCGATAGAAAAAGATTTAGAAATATTTTTTCGATCATGGAATTCTTTTGTTTTGTCCTTATATATTTTGGTGTTGTCGTAAGCATCTCTCCGGATTTCCTCAAGCTCTTGTATATGTAATTTTTGTGTTTCGCCAATCGCTTCTAACTCCATATTGCATTATTTTACGGCCCAATACGCCTTGTGTTCTAGCTCGACAGGTAAATGGCATGGTTTACCGAACACGAGGCGATATGGTGACATGCCGATAGGTCCTTTATATGCAGTTCGATAAGCCCACAAAGTGTCAATTATTTTCAAGCTCCAATCCTTGCGATTTGGCTTAACTATTTTCTCAAGAATCGTTTATACTTCACGATTTGAAGCTTCTGCTTGTCTGTTCATTTGCGGATGATAGGCCGTGGCAATCCTGTGATTTACTCCATGCTTTTTCATAAGTACATCAATTAATCGGTTGATGAAGTGTGTGCCACGGTCGCTTATTATCACTCTTGGTGTACCAAACCTGGAAAAAATACAATTATTTAGAAATTGAAGAGTAGTTTTTGTATCATTGTTTCGAGTGCCTTTAGCGTCTACCCACTTTAAAACATAATCAACCATAAGGATAATATAAAAATTGCCAAAAGAAGAAACAAATGGACCCATATAATCAAGTCCCCATACATCAAATATTTTGCATATATGTATAGGATTAAGGGGCATTTCATTTTTTCGACTCAAATTACTTGCACGTTGACAATTATCACAAGATTTGCAAAACAAATAAGCATCACGGAAAATATGAAGCCAAAAGAATATGCATTCCAAAATTTTATGAGCGGTCCGCTTCGGTCCAAAGTGTCCACCACACGAATAAGGATGACAATAATTTAAAATTGAGATTACCTCGCTTTTAGGAACTCATTGTCTAATTACATGGTCTGAACAATGGTTCTAAAGATACGGATCATCCCAAATTAAGAAACAAGATTCTCTTTTAATACATTTTACTTCAGCTCTCGTTAAATCAGATGGTAATTTACCTGTAGCTAAGTAATTGACTATATCTGCGAACCAAGGTATTGATGTTTGTGCCATCATCAAGCTTTCCTCCGAGATTTCTTCACGAAGGGGAGGATCAACTGTAGTGATTGGAAGTCGGCTTATATGATCAGCCACTAAGTTATCACATCCTTTCTTGTCCTTGATTTCCAAATCAAATTCTTGGAGGAGTAAGATCCAACAGATTAGTCGTGGTTTCCCCTCTTTTTTGCTGAGCAAGTACTTCAAGGTTGCTTTATCAGAGAAAACAACTTTAGTGCCAAGAAGATATGATCTAAATTTATCTAATGCAAAAATAATAGCGAATAATTCTTTTTCAATTGTTGAATAATTCCGTTGTACGGAATTTGTCCGAGCACAGCCTCAACATTTCCATTCGAAGCATCACATATGACTTCGAAGGGGAAATCCCAATTCGACGGTTGGACTATGGGTGCTGAAACCAACTTTTCCTTTAGTACGTCGAACGATTCTTGGAGAAATCCTTAATGAATCTACGGTAAAAACCTGCATGACCAAGGAAAGAGCGAATTTCCCTCATCGTAGTGGGGTAAGAAAGTGAACGTATTATATCAGTTTACGCCTTATCTACTGCAATTCCTTTAGACGAAACAATATGTCCTAGAATTAAACCTTTATCTACCATAAAGTGACACTTTTCAGAATTCAGAACAAGGTTAAATTCTAGGCACCGACGCAACACATTTTTCAAGTTTAATAGACACTCATTGAATGAATTACCGTAAATAGTGAAGTCATCCATGAAGACTTCAATACATTTCTCAATAAAATCAGAAAAAATACTAATCATACACCTTTGGAATGTGGAAGGTGAATTGCAAAGTACGAAAGGCATGCTTGGGTAAGCGAAGGTGCTGAAAGGACATGTAAACGTCATTTTTTCTTGATCTTCAGGTGCTACTGGAATCTGGAAGAAACCTGAAAATCCATCAAGAAAATAATAGTTAGATTTACCTGCTAATCGTTCTATCATTTGATCTATGAACGGAAGAGGAAAATGGTCTTTTCGAGTTAAATAATTCAACTTCCTATAATCGATGCATACTCTCCATCTATTCTGAAATCGTGTTGGTACGAGTTCTCCTTCAGAATTTTCAATCACAGTAACTCCTTTTTTTTTAGGAACTACATGTATCAGACTTACCCATTTGCTATCCGAAATTGGATATATAATATCTGCATCTAAGAGTTTTTGTATCTCCTTTTTTACCACTTCCATTATTGGTGGATTTAGCCGGCATTGACCTTCAAGTGTTGGTTTTGCGCCTTCTTCGGTTTTAATTTTATACATGCAAGTGGATGGACTCATCCCTTTCATATCAACGATGGTCTATCCTATGGCCTCCTTGTATTGGCGTAAAACAGTGATTAAGTCATTTTCCTTCTCGTCGGATAACTTTTTTGATATGACTACTGGTAGAGTGTTATTTGCTCCGAGGAAGTCGTATTTCAAATGATCAGGCAACGGTTTCAATTAAACTTCGGGTTCCTGCAAAACAGAAGGTAAGATTTTAGGCTTAGAAGAAATCAAATTCAATTTGGTATGATGAGAATGTGTGTTTTCATCATGATCCTATAGCTCCCTGTATATATCGAAGGAAAAATTAGTCCTTAAAAATTCATCAGCCAAAGGATTAATTAAATAAATAGAATTTAAACTTTCCACTTTATCAGGATATCTCATTGCCTTATATATGTCAAATTTAACGATCTCACCGTCAAATTACATAGTTAAAATTCTGCTCCTCACATCAATTTTTGTATTTGCAGTGCTTAGGAAAGGGCGCCCAAAAAGGATATCAGATGATGTGCTCGTGTGATCATTCTCCATGTCGATTATATAAAAATCGGTGGTAAATATCAAGTCGTTTACCTCCACCAATACATTCTCTAAAAGTCCTTCTGGATAGATCACCGACCTGTCGGCAAGCTGTATCGAAATCTTTGTATCCTTCAAAGGATCGTTAGTAACTATTTTATAAACAGATAGAGGAATTACATTAATTGATGCACCAAGATCACACATTGCTCGTTTTATCTCAACTTTTCCAATTTTACAAGGGATTACGAACATACCTTGGTCCTTTAATTTTGGTGGCAACTTTTGTTGGAACACGGCTGAGACGTTTGCTCCTAAGTTCACTTTCTCGATCCCGGTAAGCTTCCTTTTGGTCGTACAGAGATCTTTCAAAAACCGGGCATACCTTAGAACCTTTCGGATAACCTCGATGAGGGGTATGTTAACTTTGACCTTCCGAAGTACTTCTAATATTTCCTTTTCCTCGATTTTTTTATCCTTTTTAACTAACCTTGATGGAAAATGTGGTGGCACGTCATAGGGAGATGGTGTCGGATCGTCTATTTGTTCTTCATCATTCTCTTTTTGGGATCCTGCGTCAACTGTTTCTTCTTCCCTTTTGTAGTTCGAAGTTTCTTCTTTCTTTTGGGATCTTGCGCTTACTTCCTTTGGGTCTGGTTATTCAACAATTGTACCACTTCGAAGGGTGATGGCGCTAACATTCTCTGTTGGATTCGGCTCAGTTTGTGATGATAGCCTCCTTTGTGACTCTAATCTCCCTACGAATTGAGTCAGCTGGCTTATCTGTTTGTCCATCTCTTGGAAGTGGGCTCGAGTCTAGAATTTTTCTTGGGATAGTGCTAACCTCTCGACAATCGATTCTAATGATGACTTCTCCAGTTTTTGCGGTGGTAGAGGTCTTACTTGATAGCCTTGATTCGGTCTCGGGTTCTGAGCGTAACTAAAGATCGAATGATCCCTCCATCATGGGTTGTATGTATTACCGTAAGGATTATAAGCTCTTTGGGGAGGTCCCAGAAAGTTTTCGACTACGTTGACTCGAGATGCTGCGTCGTCTTGAATCAGTGAACAACTGTCTATTGGATGATCAGGTAATGCACATATTCCACATAATCGCTTTTGTCCTATCTTTTCTGCAACAAGAGAGTTTACGACTTCAGTTAACTTGTCTATTTTATTTTCTAAGGAAGATGAACTTATCTTATGAACCCTTCGAGAAGGTTCATTGTTTGTACGAAATTGTTGGGAATTTGCATCCATCGTCGATATTAAGTCTCTAACCTCAGTAAGAGTCATATTTACCAAGGCTCCACTGCTGGCAGCATCGATCATCTTTATTTTCAGGGGAGATAATCCTTCATAAAGTATTGAAGGAGTGTTTGTTCAGTTAACCCATGTTGTGGGCAACTAGAACATAACTTCTTAAACTACTCCCAGTAGTTGTAAAGTGACTCTCCATCAAGTTGCTTGATTCCAAGTATTCTCCTTCGTAGTTCACTTACTTTCGCCACAGGAAATAACCTATCAAGAAAAAGACGAGTCATTTGAGCCCATATAGTAAGAGAATTAGGAAGAAGATAAAATAACCACTCCTTAGCCGATTCGGCTAAGGAAAAAGGAAAAGCTCTAAGTTTTATTTGGTCCTCGGTTACTCCCTGTGATCTCATACTAGAGCAGACCATATGAAATTCCTTGAGATGTTTGTGTGGATCCTCATTTGGTAGTCCGCGGAATATAGGGAGGAGATGAATAAGGCCAGTTTTCAACTGGTACGGAGTTTCTCCTTAGGGAAAATCAATGCACATAGGCCCTTGCTCAGTAAGAGCCGCGGCTAACCCACGGATAGTAAGATCGGCAATCAGATTTATATTACCTGAATTCGATTATTCTTCTGGATTTGTTTGTTGTCTCATTCTTTCCCGAAGAGTCTGTGTGTGGAGTCTCCTAGATTTGGCTTCAATCTCCGAGTTGTACTCCACTAATGCTCCCGGATTAGACTTGGTCATAAATCAGAAGCAAACAAAAATTAGTAACTTTGGCGAAGTCCCCGACAACGGCGTCAATTTGACAACTGTCATTTTCGATTTCAAAATAATTCCTTGTTCTCAATTAATCAATAAGGAAATGCGTATTATAGAGAAATAAGGGTCGAATCCTCAGGGACTTAGAAAATCACAAATTTATGTTTGAATGGTTCTAGCCAGACATGAATAGAAAAAGGGGGTTTGTAGTATGAAATTTAAATAGTAATAAAAATGATTAAATAAAATAAAAGTAATTAAAGTAAAAATAAGTTGATAGAGATTGTGAATAAATACTATAAAAATAGCCTCAAGCCTTGCTTTGACTCAATTTCCTTTAGATCATCGAATAAGATTTTCTCTCTGAGATTCATGTCGGTTACTTTGTCTACAAAGGCTATCCCCATGACTCTATCTTGTATACTGAATACCTAAGGCAATATTTGATTCCGGCTTCGGTAATTGATTCTAACAACATCAATTGTCGCAGATCAATTACCGTTTAAGTTTGTGGCATCTTACTCAGATTATTGCTTCAATAACTGTCAATTCCGATCTCAATTCCCTCTTAGAGAAGCCATCTCACCAAGTGTGTTCCCAGGAAGTCGAATAGCTTTCTATAAGCCGAATCTTCCTCCCACACATTTAATTGTAACAACCTCTTGACCAAAGTCGATATTTGATTTTGAAAACTATTTTGATTTTGAAAAATAAGCGCAGAGATTGAGAGAGATATTCCGAAGATATTAAGGGCTTGTTTCAATTCTCTCGATGAAATTGAGTCATCCTGACAACTTTCGGCTTTTGAAAAGTTTAGCTAAGCATGAAAAAAGTCATACTTAGCATTTGAAAACAAAGCTTGGAAAATAAAAGAAAAATGAAAAGAACTTGAAAAGTAAAAAGAGAAAGCTTTTATAAAAACTAGAGAGAGAAAAATATTGTAATCCGAATGATGAGTTTAGGCTTACCCCAAGTTGATATTTATAGCCTCTCAAAGCCTAAAGGATAAACAAAGAAAATAAATAAAATAATCCTAAAGATAATTGTTTTTTAATTTAAATTCAAACTTAAACTAGCCTCCTAATGCAACTCTGCTCGTCAATCTTCCAAAAGGCGTGCGGAGGAAGTCTTCTAGAAACCGTCGCTGACTGGACCTTCTAGAAACTGCCACGTCAGACCGCGTCATGCCCAGAGTCGTGCCCATGTCTCCAGCCGTGACCAAATAATTAAAAAAATGCAGAATGTGCCCGTTTTGTCACTAATTCTGGAAAGTAAGGACCTGCACGAAAACAAACATAACACGACCAATTTAGCAGTAATAATTCCACAAAACCGAAGAAATAACGAGCAAAGATTAACGATTCTGAACACTCATCACTGATCATTATTTATATTATTATCTCTACTTCCTTTTTATCATATTAACATATACTTAACATTACTATACACATCATCGAATACATATGTCATTTCACAAAAGAGCGCACATAATATCATACCAATTGATTTATTTATTCTCTTTAAAGCCCATTTACACTTCTGAGAACTTAAGGTATGTGAGTACATAGAAGTTGTGCACAATGCTATCACCACATCTCATATAATTCCCACTAGGGGCGTGTAGAATTTGTCCTAAAGGATAACTATGTCCCGAAGGACCACATATCACATATGTCCCGAAGGACCACGTAGAACCCTCAACTCTTGGCATGGCAGCTATACCTATAGCTCTCATAACACATAACATAGACATTATCTTTTATATCATTTCACATATTCACATAGGCACATAGGAAACTTTCACGTAGTACATTTCCATATAATTCACAATCACGTATCATATAGCTTCTCACATTTACCTGTATTCTTTTTCACATAGCTCATAGTCATGGGTCTTATCTCATAAATATATATTCACATATACATGTTCTCATATAATTCAAATCATTTCTTATACCATCACATAATTTAATTATATCATTTAACATAGCTTATTACACCGACATGTATTCACATAACTCATTTAACATACCAAGCATATCATGTAACATTCTAATAGAGTCACATCATTTATTACATATACATATATTCACATAGACCACATGTATATATGCACTTAAGATCTAAACATATTCCTCTACTCCTATACATCTAATATCATAACACTATGTGCTTATGTTCTAGTATCCATATAGCCTAAAATCGGAATTTGACTCATCACAAGTCTTAATTCCCTTACGTAACCAAATCTTAAAATCATGTACTCACCTTGATTAATTGCCAATATCAAGCTCTCATTCAATACATCTATTACCGATACAATTCATATCAATACAAACTAAATAAAACTCCAATTTAACTTTCCAATTTAGGTAGTATCGGTACTACCCTAACAGTACCGATACCTCTATTACCGATACCTCTATTACCGATACCAAAATTAGCTTTGATGTTCCCTGGTATCGATACCCTCCACATTAGTATCGATACCTCTTCCATATGGTATCGATATTGTTCATATAGGTATCAATACCCCATGTATCAAATCCTCAAAAAATGCCTTGTAGTATCGGTACCCATTCAATAGGTTCTGATACCACTTACCCAAAAAATACTTCTTAGCCCGAAAATTTCCAACACTTTACCCCAAATTCTAATTATTTACCTCTCCTCATTCCTTTAAACTTATCCAAACATATGTAAACCCTCTTTAAACACTATAACACTTCATTATCTTCAATATCTCATAATAACTCTTGAATCAAAGAATTTTACTAAACTTTCCATGTTCTCTAAATTCATTTATAATTCTTTAAGCTTCTTAATCATTCTAATGACAAGTCAAATTCATCAATAAAACTTTAAAGACCCTCTTTATATCAATAATTCATTTTTAAACTCTTAATAAAATTTCTTTTCTAATTCTTTCTTCTTAATGTTTTAAGCTTATATAAGCTTTCTTTAAGCTTATATAACACCCAAAGAATCAAAACCCACTTAGAAATTCAAGAATTAAACAACAAAATTAAACTCATCTTTTAAAATGGGAGCCAACGTGAAGAAGAAAAAGAAAGAAAAAGAGAGCTTTCTAGAACTCTCCCATACCCACGTGTTTAACTCTTATTAAAGGGAGAAAAATATCCTTTAAAATAAAAAGACCATAATACCCTTTGAATTCTTCCATAATTATAATTTAACCCAATCCTAAAATATTCCCATTTAAGTCCTTCAACTTTTCAATTTTTCCTAAATTGATCCCCTAATTCCAAAAATTCTCATTTTAGTCACTAACTCTGATTTTGGGATGTTATAACTCTTCCCTATTTTAAGAAAATTTGTCCTCGAATTTTCATTGCACACATTGATAAGAACATATATTATAATGTTCTCATGTTGCTTCCTTTACTTAATATTTTCTTCATTTAGTTTTTCAACTACATTTTTCCTTTATACATTCATCTACTGTCACTTATCATATAAACAATAATCTCAATCCTTTCCATTCAAAATCATGAGTCAAATTGTTTCATTATTAATCTCTAATTGCCTTACCATAATAACCAAACCTTTTGTTCTTATATCATCTTTATCCAAATTACAATACTCATATTCTTTTATCATCTAAAAGATAACACTCTTATCTTACTTGATCCTTTAAACTCTATTATTTTCATTTCTTTCTCCATTTATCCTTTCATAATTAAGATCTCCTTATAACATAACTAAACCATATCTTTCCCCTGTGTCCTCATACTCTTTTCATATCACTTATACTTATCTCTTATTACCCATCTTTATTACATTTTTGTAACTCTTATAATCCATATGAATTGCCCAAAATCTTGTTCTTATAAAAAATCTTATTCTATTTACAATATACATATTCTACTACTATCTTTAGCATCCTTTGGATACACAAATCCTTATATTCTTAGTTATACCACCTTTACAAAATCATAATACACCACCATATCCAAATCCACATCATACTTGATTAACTTAGTCTTATATATTTTCCAAATCTTACAACTCTATCACATTTACTATTACAGCTAGTCAATAGCAACTGTTCAATCTAGGGTACAAGCCCTAATCAAGCAATCATATACATTCTTTCCAATCAGAAATATCTCAACAATAGTTTACTTAATTTATCAAATTCACATTCATTCTCATACACCATGTAATTTCCGTTGTTCAAACTCAACATTCTAACTTCCTTTGCCTTACAAACTGATCACTGATGTACCCATTATGGAACTCTTCTTATCAATCCTTAGCTTCACTCAAACATACAAATCCTCACCTCCTTCACTATATCACATTTATATGATCAAAATATATAACTGTATCCAGATCCACTTCATATTTGGTTATCTTTACCTGAAAATATCTTAAAATCTTATAACTCCAATACATTTTTCATCACATAATCTTGTTAGCCAACGCTAACTCCAATATATTTTTCATCACATAATCATATCCACACTCTTGCTTATACACAGTACTATCCCTTTGTTTCAAATTCATAACTCTGGTTTCATATATCTGATAAACGTATCACCGAGATGCTTATTATTAAACTCTTTGAAACTAATAACCATATCACTGAATCTTCTATCATTCTCATGATAACATCTATTTACTATAATTCACCTCATCCACATAGTAACTGATCTACTTCATCTAAATTCTCCACTTTCAGATAGTGGAGACCATTTAACGTTATTCTAACATGTTTCACTTTCTAAAAACAAACTTTAATTATCTAAATAATTTCCTGAGGTGTCTGCTCTTCATCCTGCCTGGCCAGGGCAGGTGAATTACTGCCACCATTAGGTCTATCACCTCTCCCTTAATTTCAAGACTCTCATTATCATACTTCTATCATAAGGGAACAAGCTAATTCTATTAGCAAAACTACACACTCATTATACTATCAAAAAAAATCCACTTAATATTGGCATGTACACTTTTTGAAAATCATTTATATCCAGTTTAAGCCTAGAATCGGCTAAACCTTAACTCTGATACCATTAAATATAACACCCCCAACCCGTACCAGACCCGAATACGAGTCCAAGGTGTCACATTGACTTTTCAAAACTTTTATTTTTTGAAAAATAATGAATTTCTAACTTTTATTAATTCAAAATACATAATTTACACAATTTAAGTTAAAGAATTTACAAAACTTATCAGAGCTTATACAATTCAAATCTTTTAACTACATGCCAACTAGATTTTATATAATAAAATACATATTATTCATTTCTCTTCTGATCTGACATTCGTTAAGGAGAAACTAACCTGTCTTACTCCCCATCGATTTATAAGCGTCAAAACCTAAGTGTGAAACACTCACATACTAAGTCGTTAATTTATTGAGACATGTAAATATATAATGTAAACTATAACTAATTAACAAAAGCATATACATATCAGGTAACACAATGCTGGTATGCATACATAACTCATCATCAACACGCTTATCATTATTTATATTATTATCTCTACTCCCTTTTTATCAAATTAACATATACTTAACATTACTATAAACATCATCAAATACATATGTCATTTCACAAAAGAGCACACATAATGTCATACCAATTGATTTATTTATTCTCTTTAAAGCACTTGTATACTTCTTAGAACTTAAGGTATGTGAGTACATAGAGGTTATGCACAATGTTATCACCACAGCTCATATAATTCCCACTATGGGCGTGCAGAATTTGTCCTGAAGGATCACTATGTCCCGACAGACCAAATATCACATATCACATATGTCCCAAAAGACCACGTAGAACCCTCGACTCTTGGCATTCCAACTATACCTATAGCTCTCATAACACATAACATGGGCATTATCTTTTATATCATTTCACATATTCACATAGGCACATATGTTACTTTCACGTAGCACATTTCCATATAATTCACATTCATGTATCACATATCTTCTCACATTTACTTGTATTCTTTTTCTCAGAGCTCATAGTCATAGGTTTATCTCATAAACATATATTCACATATACATGTTCTCGTATAATTCAATTAATTTCTTATACCATCACATAATTTAATTATATCATTTAACATAGCTTATTACACCGATATGTATTCACATAACTCATTTAACATACCTAGCATATCATGTAACATTCTAATAGAGTCACATCATTTATCACACACACATACATTCACATATACCACATGTATATATGCATTTAACATTTAAACATATGCCTTTACTACTATACATCTAATATCATAACAGTACTGCTTATGTTCCAGTATCCATATAGCTGAAAATCAGAATTAGACTCATCACAAGTCTTAATTCCCTTACGTAACCAAATATTAAAATCATGTACTCACCTTGATTACTTGTCAATATCAAGCTCTCGTTCTCTCTCACAAATCTTACTCTGACAGCCTATCCGGACTTTACTTTTGATCGATATCTACACAAATATGCAATTTAATGAATGTCAAGATTCGAGTTACTTGATACAATTCATATCAATACAAACAAAATAAAACTCCAATTCAACTTTCCAACTTAAGTAGTATTGGTACTACCCTCACAGTACCGATACCTCTATGCTAATATACCGATACCCTACTCGGTACTGATACTAAAATTAGTTTCGATGTTCCCTGGTATCGATACCCTCCACATAGGTATTGATACCTCTTCCATATGGTATCGATATTGTTCATACATGTATCAATACCCACTCAACAGGTACCGATACCATTTACCCAGAAAATACTTCTTAGCCCAAAAATTTTCAACACTTTACCCTAAATTCTAATTATTTACCTCTCCTCATGCCTTTAAACTTATCCATACATATGTAAACCCTCTTTAAACACTATAACACTTCATTATCTTCAATATCTCACAATAACTCTTGAATCAATGAATTTTACAAAACTTTTCATGTTCTATAAATTCATTTATAAGGCTTTAAGCTTCTTAATCCTTCTAATGACAAGTCAAATTCATCAATAAAACTTCAAAAATCTCTTTATATCAAAAATTCATTTCTAAACTCTTAATAAAATTTCCTTTCTAATTTTTTCCTCTTATTATTTTAAGCTTATATAAGCTTTCCTTAAGATTATATAACACCATAAGAATCAAAACCCACTTAGAAATTCAAGAATTAAACAACAAAATTAAACTCACCTTTTAAAACAAGAGCCAGCGTGAAGAAGAAAGAAGAAGAAGAAGAAGAGAGTTTTCTAGATAACTCTCCCATACCCACGTGTTTAACTCTTATTTAGGGGAGAAAAATATCCTTTAAAATTAAAAGACCATAATACCCTTTCAATCCTTCCATAATTACAATTTAATCCAATACTGAAATATTCCTATTAAAGTTCTTGAACTTTTCAATTTTACTAAATTGATCCCCAAATTCCAAAAATTCTCATTTTAGTCACTAACTCTGATTTTGGGATATTATATTTTCACTATTAGTGAATCTAACATATTCATCGTACCACTTATCAGTTGTCTCATGTAATGATCCTTGGTCCCAACTATTCATATGTGTCATTGTTTGAAGATACATCAGGTTACAACCAATGTAACCTGCCTTTAGAGTGTTTCTAGGTATACTTGGTCATTTACGTCCCTCGCGGACTAAGTCTTATTGTTATGGATCATCCTTAGCTCTTATGAATCTTAAACGGGTCAAATCAAACCATCCAAAGTGATTAGTATCGATACTCTACTTGTAGTATCGATACCCTTATTAGTATCGGTATTAAAAAAGCATTCTATTACAAAATCGGGGCCCTAGTATCGATACTACTATACTGAGTATCAATACTTCAGGGATAGTATCGATACTCCAGCCCAAAATCCCTAATATTTACCCCAATTTAACCAGTATTGATGCTATTCATCCCAATATCGATACTTGAACTCTGAAATTCATTTTTAGGCTAAAAAATTCACCTAAAACATCCTACGTGACTTGGTTTAGTTTCTAAACTTATTCTGAATTTATAATAATCTGTTTAGGGTCCTAAGGTATAAAAAACGTGTTATAAACACTTAAAACATAATTTTCTTGAGAAATAAAATGTAAACTCTAAAATGCTTAAATCACTAAATCTATGCAAATACTTGAAATCTATGAAATCTTATTACACAAAAGGATTATAAATACATTACCTTGATTTTTGAAAATCAAAATAATCCTCTTTTAGCAAAAAATCACCCTCCTCAATGTTTGGATGAAGAAAACTCCTCTTTTTAATGCAAAATAAAACCCAAGTTTCAATTTTCTAAAAATGAGGTTATTAGGGTTTAATAGGACAAAAATGGAGTATAAAAGAGTTCAAGATCTTACCTTTCTATGGAACTTGGGGAGAAAAACAGAGGAAGAAGAGAAAATGAAGAAGATGGATAGAAAATTTGGAAGCCATGTGAAAGCTTGATATAAAACATGAATTTTATCTTCAAATTCCTTTAATGGTATAATTACACTTTAAGTCTTCCATAATTTGCCTCATATATTAAAAATCCTCTTCTCAAGACAAATTAGGCCCAAAACCAACCCAATTATGCCCAACAACTTAATTTATATAAATTTACAAGGCCCACTTACCTCTCGGATAAACCCGAACTATTAGCCTGTAATTTGAGGTGTAACAACTCTTCTCTTCTTAAAAGAAATTTCATCCTCAAAATTTACTTGGTTCAAACAACGACTTATCCTTAAGTGAAAAACTTAGGAACCTTGAAGTACATAACTTATATAAAACTGATTTTAGAGGAAGATGTCTTTACAAACTAAATGTGGCTTGGAATTCACAAAATCGATCTACGATTTTTTGAAAGCGCTACAAACTCGAAATTTTAATAAAAATCTTTTAAGTATCATAAAGCTAAAGAAGTCACGGTTTTTCCATATGACATTACACGTTAAAGACGTTCTTTACAAACATAGTAATCGACGTACTGGTTAAAGCAACAATGGTATTCTTAACACTCGTGGAGATCATCATCTCCAACGCAGAACCTATGATTTCAAAATTTTCTGTAGGTCAATCACATAAACCCTCAAAGAAAATCTAAGACAAACTTTGTAACACCCCTAACCCATACTCGACTTGGATACGAATCCAAGGTGTCACATTGACTTCTCAAAACATTGACTCTTAAAAGGTGGGGTAAAATTTAAACTTTTATTCATATTAAAATGGTGGAACCCTTGCAATAAAGTAAATAATGAAAACTTGCATTCGTACTTAAATAACCCTTAATAATTAACATAAATACAAAAGTATAATTTTACAAAATAGATCAGAGCATTCCAATTTAACCATGTAGTACATGCCAACAGTTTACAAATTTACAAGAAACTACATTTAAATTGTCTTGATCTGATCTTCACGGGAGTATGATATCCTCTACAAGCTTCAACCTTATGATTTCTTCAAACCTACGTGTGAAACAATCACACGCTAAGTTGATGACTTAGTGAGGTAATTACGAGCGAAATAAACTTTGTAAACAAAATCTTTATTTATTTTATAGAAACATTTCATAAGGGATTTAACTTGCTTTTCATAACAAAGATGTATACTTTTATATATTATTCGGTTTATATAACCTTGTTTTCAAATGCCCAATGTATACTACTAAGAACTCTAGGTATTTGAGTACATTAAGGTTGTGCACTAATGCTGTCACCACAGCTCACAGAATTTGCACCGAGGTGCCACATATTTGTCCCGAAGGACCACAAAAGTTTTGTCCTGAAGGACCACATAGAACCCTCGACTCTTTGCATGCCAATTATACCTCTAATCCTCACACATATACCTTGGGCTTTTAACCACATAATTATTCATCATTTCTTTATTCAAAGTATATTTTATTCACATAGGCATTTTCACATCAAATAATTTCATATACACTTGTTCACATGTCACATTTTCATAATCATGTACACATAATCATCAAACATAGCTTAAATAATAGAACTTGAATAAAACATTGTAAAAATATAACATAAAAGAAATTGAAAGGTTTTTGATCGAAAACTCTAAGGTTGGCTTATCGCAAGCCACCCTTGAATCGAACATAAACAAATAAGTTGCACTCACCTTTTCCTCACTGCAGTCCTAAATGAATCCTTATCACTTTTGATTCGGTAACTTATAACATTGAGTTGCCCAGAGTTTGACTTTGTTCAATGTATACACAAGAACAATCGAAAATGAATATCGCAGTTCAAATTGCTTATAACTAATCATAACAACTTAAGAACTAATCATAACAACTTTGTTGAGTTAATCGATCGACGAAATATCCAAGAGGGGGTGAATTGGCAATAAAAATTTTGGTGGAAGCTTTTGCATAAAATAGAAAATAATTGCACAACGATTTAGAGTGGTTCGACTTTCTCAACCAAAGTCTACATCCACTACCTTAGCTATCCACTCTAAGGATTTTCCAACAAATTCACTAATTTGTTCTTTCTTTTGATGATAAAGAGTAACCTTACAACTCCCTTAAGAATTATACCCCAAATTCCTCAGAACACTCTCTCCCAAAGAGAAGAATATAAATTTCGCAAAATTAAAAGAAAAACCTCACAAGGTAGATTGTTTGCACAATTCTAGAATAAAGAAAGAACACTCAAAGATAAATACAATAGAGCACAAATGGTGTTCTTGAAAGCAAAATGAATATTGAATAAAAAATAGGCTTGAAATGTTCAAACTTGAGGTTTGATACTTTCTCTTTGATTCTCTCTTAATTCCTCTTGATTGTTGTTGATAAATGGCTTCTAAGCTTGTTTAAATACTCTTTGGATTACTTCTGAACGTTGGGGATCATTAGTAGAGTCAATAGGGCCGTTATTGTGTGAAAACAATTAATAAAACAGTTGGGAGTGTATGGTGCATCGATGCATAGCCAAGGTGCATCGATGCATAGCCAAGGTGCATCGGTATACTATGTAAAATTCAAATATTTTAACCGTTATAAGACTTGGTGCATCGGTACACTAAGAGTGCATCGGTACGCTAAATACATTCCATGTTTCAAACAAGCCAGAAGTGCATCGGTGCATAAAATGCATTCGATGTTTCAATAAAATCAGAGTGCATCAATGCATGGCTGAGCATCGGTGCATAAAATGTATTCGAAATGGGGTGTGCATCGATACATCATTGAGTGCATCGGTACATCGCTTCATGAAATTGATTCTTGGCTCGTTTTTGGTTCGAAATACTTTGTGAAAATTGTTTCAAAAATATTTTTCAAGGATTGAAATTGATCTTTGAATGACTTGGAGTAATATTTTGATATTCGAATAATTGAATCGAATATACTTAAAAAATTATTTGTAAAATCTTAAAATTCATTTATACTTAATTTGTTATATCGAAATATCAAAATGTTTTCAACAATCTCCCACTTTTTGATATAACAAAACAATTGAGTAATTTTAAGATTTTCTTTGAAAATAATTTTTGAAAATCAATTTTGATTTTGTAAAATTACTACCCCTTACTATATTCTCCCCCTTTTTGTTAAATCAAAAAGACTCATAAGTTAAACAAGTATTTCGAAAAATTTAACCAATTGATTTAAATTTAAAGCTTAAGTTGCTAAGATCACAATCAAAAGAAAGGTTGACCATTAGTTTCATAATTCAAAATTCATAAACAATGTGTAATGGTAATTGGTCATATTTATCTAAAATGTGAATGATGCAAAATAATAATAAACATTAAGCTAAAATTAAAATTTCAAACCAAACCAAATATATATAAGCATTTAAGTTTAATCATTCAAACATCCACATCATCAAATTAAAACATAACAATCCAAAAACATATAAATCCAAAAACATTCAAAATGTTTTAACAATAGGTTCTAAACCAAGAAAACTAAAACAAGGCAAGGTTTAATCCATAAGAGGATCGGGAGGAGAAGGTAAACGTGCTCGCATCTTGAGTGTGAGCGTAGCTAAATGTTCGTTCATCTCTCGTTGTTGAGCTTCCATAGCAGTGAGATGGGACTCCATGGATTCAAACCTTAGATCAAATGACTCCAAAAATGATCAAAAGTATGGAGCCACTTGATCCTCTTACTGTGCTGGTGTCGACTCGTCCTTGGGTACATGTTCATCAATGTCACGCGTAAGAGCTTCAAGCTCTGGATCATCATCCACTGCCGGTTCCGGAGGAGGTGGAGCTCATGAAGAACTAGCTCCCGGTGTTTTCTCATTGAATCGAACCCATTGCTCGGTTTCCTCATTCTTTTTCCATCTCGATTTCTTTAAAGAAGTAAGATTAATTTGGTTTTGGAGAAGGATGGGAATATCAACCGAAACCTTAAGCCCTAGTTTGATAAACAGATTAGAAAGAAGATAACCGTAAACTAAAGTTTATACATTTTTGGAAGGGACAACATTTATAGTATCTACTAGCTCACCAAAAAATAATCCTGTGGTAGATTTATTTTCTTGTTATGTTGGATACAGTGTATCCACCATAAATCTATGACTCTAAGATTGGAGTACCTACCTCTGAATGGTCTAAACCACTAAGAGATCATCAAATAAAGGAATCACTCGTGATGAGTTCGTAGGGTACATACACTACCCTTAGATTGATACGGTGTAGCCACTAATTCTTTTTCATTTTCAAGACCCTCATTATTTAGTCCAAAATGGTGAGTGATAGTGTCAGAGTCAATGAAAATGAATTCACCTAAGAGATAGGATCGAATTCCTACAGTTGCGGTCCGACGCTCATTTTGGACACAATCCGCATTGGAGTAGAAGATGCGGACTAATTGATGATAAACGATGGGCTAAATTTGACAAAGTTTATCAAACTTCCAAGAATGGAGGACATGAAGATATCAGAAGTTCATATCCCCCATTGCTTGAATGGAAGGGATACGTTCTTCCCAGATTTTGTACGATTGGAAGGAATCAACGAACATATGATAAAGTTCTTCTCGATGATGATCGGGTTGGTTGAAGCAAGAATTAAGAATGGTTAATTCGAGTTCGTTTGGATTTGGATTTTGTGGTGGAGGAGGAATGGGAGGACGATTTTGACTCAAACGACTCGATGACGACCTAGGACATTTAGGATTAGACATGGTATAAGAAATTGGAATAGGATAGGGTAACCTGCAAATTTGAAACACATGTATGCAATTCAATCAATACCAAAACTCAAATGAGTCTGCAATAGTCAAGGTTCTTTAAATCGAATACTAATGGGAAAAGTTTTGAAAACTCTTTGGAAAATAATGTTTGACAATCATAATACGTATATGTTTCATTAAAACAATATAATTGAATCAAAAACATCAATTAAATACAATAATTTTCGGGAAAAAATAATTTCGAAATTCAAAGAAAATTTGAAAATTTGTGTGTTTTTGACGAAATTGGTTGTAAAATCTAGTTTAGAATTATCATATAATCAATGCTCGATGTAATGTTCATCCTAGAACTAATCAAAACTAGTCATATGTTCAATAATTGATAAAATAGTAGTTTTAGAAAAATACCTTGAAGATTTTCGGATTTGAGTGAGATTGGATGAAGTTTCCATAATTTTAATGATCGTATCAGGATTTAGAGTTGAAATACAAGAGGATTTTGACTTAAGATCGTTAGTTTTGAGCGATTTTTGAGAGAGGGTGAGAGAGGAGGGCGACGGCGTGAGTGTGTTATATTTTAGGGGTTTTGAAAAATAAGAAGATTTGAGGGATTTAGTACCCAAAACCCGACGGGTGTATCGATGCACATCAGAGTGCATCGATGCACATTCAAGGAATACATCGGTGCATCTTCATGATGTATCAATTCACATTCAAGGGATGCATAGATGTATTATCTAGTGTATCGATGCATTATGCACAAAAATGTCAAAAATTTGTTTTAAACATTTAAAATGCTAAATTAATTATCCCTAGTGGTATTGGCAACTCGTATATTGAAAATTCATTATATTCAATCAGTCAAATCAAATCCTTAAACTTCATTTGAACATATAATTAATTCTCACTAAGAATCTTAAACTCCCCCTAACTAATAGCAAAGAATGCAATCAAGAATATTATTTTTATGAGCATTTTTCAATTTTAATTTAAAAGTGCTAAAAATTATTTTTAAACAATAAGTGAAGATAGGCCAGTTAAACCTAATTCTCTCCTAAGTGTCTAAAATATTTCTTTATCTAAAGGTTTTGTAAAAATAGCTGCTAATTGATGCAAAGTATCAACATATTCTAGAACTATATCTCATTTTGTGACATGATCTCTAATAAAATGATGTCTAATTTCAATATGCTTAGTTCTAGAGTGTTGGATGAGATTTTTAGTGAGACAAATAGCACTAGTATTGTCAGACTTGATAGGTATGATACCTACTTCAATTCCATAATCTAAAAGTTGTTGTTTCATCCATAAAACTTGTGCACAACAACTACCAGCTGAAATGTATTCCGCTTCAGTGGTAGATAATGCAACACAATTTTGTTTCTTTGAAAACCATGAAATTAACATATTTCCTAGGAATTGCAAGTATCGGAGGTGCTTTTCCTATCTATTTTGCATCCTTAATAATCCGCATCAGAGAAGGCATGCAAGCTAAAGCTAGAGTCTCTAGGATACCAAAGTCCTAAACTAGGAGTGTCCTTAAGGTATCTAAAGATTCTCTTAACAACTAGTAAATGGGATTCCTTATGGTATGATTGAAATCTAGCACATAAGAAAACACTAAACATAATGCCAGGTCTACTTGCGGTTAGATAAAGCGAAGAGCCAATCACTGACCTATATAATTTAATATCCACAAATTTACCTCCTTCATCTTTGTCATAGAGTGGCATGAGGTTTCCCATTTTCCAGTCCAAACTTCTTGAGCATATCCTTGATGTACTTAGCTTGATTGATGAAGATGCCATCTTTTCTTTGCTTGATTTGGAGTCCTAAGAAATATGAGATCTCCCCCATCATGCTCATCTCGAATTCACTCTGCATTAGCTTAGAAAATTCCTGGCAAAGAACATCATTAGTAGAACCAAATATTATATCATCAACATAAATTTGAACTACTAATAAATCTTTACCTTTTCTCTTTAAAAATAATGTAGTGTCAACCTTCCCTTTTGAAAAACCTTTTTCGATTAAAAAATTTGACAATCTTTCATACCAAGCTCTAGGAGCTTGTTTTAAACCATAAAGTACTTTTGTCAATTTAAAAACATGATTTGGAAATTTTGAATCTTCAAAACTGGGAGGTTGTTCAACATACACTTCTTCTTTTATAAAACCATTTAAAAATACACTTTTAACATCCATTTGATATAATTTAAATTCATTGAAACATGCAAATGCTAATAACATTCTAATTGCTTCCATCCTAGCTATGGGAGCGTATGTCTCATCAAAATATATGCCCCCTTCTTGAGTATAGCCTTGAGCAACAAGTCTAGCCTTGTTCCTCAC
Organism: Hibiscus syriacus; assembly: GCF_006381635.1. Lineage (NCBI taxonomy): Eukaryota > Viridiplantae > Streptophyta > Magnoliopsida > Malvales > Malvaceae > Hibiscus > Hibiscus syriacus. The sequence continues at coordinate 7,640,162 of NW_024063538.1, read as the reverse complement.
TATAATACCACTTTCATCAAGCTTATTCCTAAATACCCATCTTGTACATAAAGTAGATTTATTACTAGGCCTTTCAACTAATGTTCATACTTTACATCTCTCAAATTGATTTAATTCTTCTTGCATAGTCATAATCCAATTTTCATCATCTAATGCTTCTTTGATATTCTTAGGCTCTATGCATGAGATAAATGCAACATAATTATATATATTTCTAAGAGAAGATTGAGTTGTTACCCCTTTGGATGGATCACCTATAATTTCACTATCCTTGACATAGTTGTACTCTCTTGGATAAGAGACTTCCCTTTCTTCAATGGTTGGATTCTCTAGAACATCATGAGTTTTCTTATCTTTCACGTCTTCCTTTGATGATGGTTCTCCAACGTCATGTCTAACGTCATTTGTGTTTACAATACCTACATCATCATTCACAAAAGAATACTTCCTCGGAAGGGGATTATCATTGAAAACAACATGTATAGACTCTTTTATAACTAAAGTTTTTTATTAAATACTCGATAAGCTTTAGATTTTAAGGAATAACCCCGAAAAATTCCTTCATCACTTTTAGCATCAAATTTGCCAAGATTTTCTTTACCATTGTTTAAAACAAAACACTTACATCCAAAAGGATGAAAATAGCTAATGTTAGACATTTTATTTTTGAAAAATTCATATGGAGTTTTCTTTAAAATAGGCCTAATCATTACTCGATTAATAACATAACAAGCGGTATTTGTGGCTTCCACCCAAAAATATTTTTGGCAAACTGTTTTCAAAAAGCATGGTTCTAGCCATTTCTTCTAAAGTTTGATTTTTCCTCTCAACAACTCTATTTTGTTGAGGGGTTCTAGGTGCTGAAAAATTATGGCTAATACCATTATAATTATAAAACTCAGTAAATCCAAGATTTTCAAATTCAGTTCCATGATCACTCCTAACACTAGTTATGGAGTAACCTTTTTCGTTTTGGATTACTTTTGAAAACATGATGAAATTTTTGAATGCTTCATCCTTAGTACTTAAGAATAGAACCCAAGTATATCTAGAATAGTCATCTACCAAGACAAATACATATTGTTTTCTACCCAAGCTAGTAGTTCTAGTTGGCCCAAAAAGATCTATATGAATCAATTATAATACTCTACTAGTTGATACATCATTAATGGATTTAAAAGAAGCTCTTTGATGTTTTCCTTTAGCACATGCATCACATATTTTATCTTTATCAAATTTTAGCTTTGGCAACCCTCTTACTAAATCTCATTGAATTAATCTTTGTAAAACACTCATGCTAAAATGTCCTAGTTTCATATGCCATAACCAACTATCATGTTCTTCCTTAGAACTAGGCATAAATTAGTCATATTTATTGTATCTAAATGCACCATGTATTTGTTTCCTATTCTATGACCAACAAGCATAATCCGATTAAATGCAATGTTGATTACTTTACAACCATTTTTTTAAAAATATGACATTGTATCCTTTATCGCATAATTGAGTAATACTCAATAGATTATGCTTTAACTCATTCAAATATAGCACATTTTTAATTTGTATGGAAGAGGTATTACCTATTGTACCTATACCTTCAATGTGACCTATTGAATTATCACCAAAAGTCACCTCTCCTCCATTTTTGGCATTAAGCTCTATGAACCGGCTCTTGTCTCCGGTCATATGTCTTGAGCATCCACTATCAAGGTACCATGAGTTTGAACTCATTTCTCGTGCCTTGTAGCAATGTTCATTTCCCTGCAAACATAGATTAATTTTTGATTTTTGGTACCCAATTTCTTTTGGGTCCATATTCATTAGTCTCCAAAATTATATTCCTCTTACGTATCCATTTATGTATGATATCCTTATCTTTAGTATTAATGAGTTCTTTAGGAACCCATATACTTATAATGATTTTTCCATTAGAGGTTCTTCGGGGACCTCTATGATTGTAGTTTTTAAAACTTTTTCTAACAAAGTTGGATTTTGAATTTTCTCTTTTTTCAAAATGGTTTGTTCCAACTTTATTAAAAGAAGCTTTAAGATCATCAATTTTCTTTTGATGATCATCGTTGACTCTTGAAAGTAAGTTATGCAAATCAATATTTTTCTTTTGAAATTTATCTAATTTGATTTTCAATTCTTTAATCTTACTTTCAAGACCGTTGTTGGTTTTGGACATAAGACTATTTTCATTTCTCAATTTTGAGATATCATTTTTGTATTCCGAAAATAGAGTCTTATAATCCGAAGTCAACCCATTATAATCCTCTAATAACTCATCATAAGATAAATCATCTGAATCAAATGAGTTAGAGGTTAGCTAAGAGTTTTCCCCGATTGCCATTAAGCACAAGTTTTCTACTTCTTGTTCCTCTTCATCGGAACCTTCATCATCGCTCCATGTAGCCACATGAGTCTTGTGCTTCTTCTTGGATTGACCCTTTTTCTTTAATTACGGGCAATCGTATTTGACATGACCTGGCTTTTTGCACTCGTAGCAAATAATAGGGCCTTTCTCCTTCTGTTCATTTTTGAAGCCTTCATTTCATTTGAATTTCTTCCTCGGTTAGGCTTCATCAATTTTCTGAACCATTTGGAAAATAATGACATTTCCTCGTCATTTTCATCTTCATTTAAATCACTCTCATCTCTCGTAGATTTGAGAGAAACTCCCACGTTCTTCTTCTTCTCCGTCTCTTTCTTTGGTTCGTTAATCTTATCGAGGTCTACCTCATCTTGAAGCATCATTTCATGAGTGAGGAGTGAACTAATTAACTCTTTGAGAGTTAAGGACTTTAAGTTTTTAGCCTCGATGATTGTCGTCTTCTTTGATTGCCAAGCTTTTAGAAGAGAGTAAACTAAATTCCTTACAAGCTTCTCGTTTGGAATGATCTCTCCATATGATTTGAGACCATTGACAATCGTTAAAAATTTATCTGTCATAGCTTTGATATCTTCATCCGGTTTCATCCTGAAATTTTCATAGCTATGAGTTAGGAGACTAATTTTAGATTCTTTTACCTCATCTGTGCCTTCATGAGTATCTTGTTGTTTATCCCATATCTCCTTGGCAGTTGTACAAGATGAAACTCTCTCGTATTCATCCAGTCCAAGAGCATAAAAAATAATATGGATAGCCTTTGAGTTAAGCTGGAACATTCTTGTCTATGCTTCACTCCACGTTCTTGAATGAGTGAAAGGTATGATGTATCCGTATTCTATGATATTCTATACTCTCATGTCACTTGCTTGAATGAAGTACCTCATTTTATTCTTCCAATAGGCATAGTTAGCTCCATTGAAGAAAGGAGGCTTATTGACGGGCATTGAATCAAGACCAAAGTCGAAGTTTAAAGTGGAGGTCATTGATGACTTGATTATCGATATAACTCTTCCCGAATCGACTCAAGAGATGATTAAACCTTGAAATAAATGAGGCTATGATACCAATTATTGAGTTAATTGATCGAAAAAATAGCTAAGAGGGGGTGAATTGGCAATAAAAATTTTGGTGGAAGCTTTTGCAGAAAATAGAAAATAATTGCACAGCGATTTAGAGTGGTTCGACTTTCTCAACCAAAGTCTGCATCCACTACCTTAGCTATCCACACTAAGAATTTTCCAACAAATTCACTATTTTTTCTTTCTTTTGAGGACAAAGAGTAACCTTACAACTCCATCAAGAATTATACCCCAAATTCTTGAGAACACTCTATCCCAAAGAGAAGAATACAAATTTTGCAAACTTACAAGAAAAACCTCACAAGGTAGATTGTTTGTACAATTCTAGAATAAAGAAATAACACTCAAAGAAAAATACAATAGAGCAAAAATGGTGTTATTGAAAGCAAAATGAATAGTGAATGAAAAATAGGCTTGAAATGCTCAAACTTAAGGTTTGATGCTTTCTCTTTGACTTTCTCTCAATTCTTCTTGATTGTTGTTGATCAATGGCTCCTAATCTTGTTTAAATACTCCTTGGATCACTTCTGAACGTTGGGGATCATTAGTGGAGTCAATAGAGTCGTTTTTGTGTGAAAACAATTAATAAAAAGTTGGGAGTGTATGGTGCATCGATGCATAGTCAAGGTGCATTGGTACACTATCTGTAAAATTAAAACATTTCGATCCTTATAAGACTTAGTGCATCGGTACACTAATTACATTCTATGTTTCAAACAAGTTAGGAGTGTATCGATGCATGGTCTATGCATCGGTGTATAAAATGCATTCTATGTTTCAATAAAATCCAGAGTACATCGATGCATGGTTGTGCATCGGTGCATTAAATGCATTCGAAATGGGGTGTGCATCGATGCATCATTGAGTGCATCGGTACATCCCTTCATGAAATTGATTTTTTGCTCATTTTTGGTTCGAAATACTTTGTGAAAATTCTTTCAAAAATATTTTACGTTTAAAACACAATTTTACACTTTAATAAGGATTGAAATTGATATTTGAAAGACTTGGAGTAATATTTTGATATTCGAATAATTGAATCAAATATACTTAAAATATTATTTGTAAAATCTTAAAATTCATTTATACTTAATTTGTTATATCGAAACATCAAAATATTTTCAAAAATCTCCCCCTTTCATTGATACCATTAAATGTAACAACCCCAACCCGTACCCGACCCAAATGCGAGTCTGAGGTGTCACATTGGCTTTTCAAAACTTTTATTTTTTGCAAAAGAATGAATTTGCTAACTTTTATTAATTCAAAATACATAATTTACACAATTTAAGTTAAAGAATTTACAAAACTTATCAGAGCTTATACAATTCAAATCTTTTAACTACATGCCAACTAGATTTTACATAATAAAATATATATTATTCATTTCTCTTATGATCTGACCTTCGTTAAGGAGAAACTAACATATCTTACTCCCAATCGATTTATATGCATCAAAACCTACGTGTTAAACACTCACACGCTAAGTCGTTGACTTAGTGAGACATGTAAATACATAATGTAAACTATAACTAATTAACAAAAGCATATACATATCAGGTAACACAACACAATGCTGGTATGCATACATAAATCATCATCAACATGCTTATCATTATTTATATTATTATCCCTATTTCCTTTTTATCATATTAACATATACTTAACATTACTATACACATCATCGAATACATATGTCATTTCACAAAAGAGCACACATAATGTCTTACCAATTGATTTATTTATTCTCTTTAAATCCCATGTACACTTCTTAGAACTTAAGGTATGTGAGTACATAGAGGTTATGAACAATGCTATCACCACAGCTCATATAATTCCCATAGGGGCGTGTAGAATTTATCCCGAATGACCACTATGTCCCAACGGACCACATATCACATATCACATATGTCCCGAAGGACCACGAAGAACCCTCGACTCTTGGTATTCCAACTATACATATAGCTTTCATAACACATAACATGGGCATTATATTTTATATCATTTCACATATTTACATAGGCACATATGTTACTTTCACGTAGCACATTTCTATATAATTCACATTCAAGTATCACATAGCTTCTCACATTTACTTGTATTCTTTTTCACATAGCTCATAGTCATGAGTCTTATATCATAAACATATATTCACATATAAATGTTCTCGTATAACTCAAATCATTTCTTATACCATCACATAATTTAATTATATCATTTAACATAGCTTTTTACACCGACATGTATTCACATAACTCATTTAACATACCTAGCATATCATGTAACATTCTAATAGAGTCACATCATTTATCACACATACATTCACATAGACCACATGTATATATGCACTTAACATCTAAACATATGCCTTTACTACTATACACCTAATATCATAACACTACGTGTTTATGTTCTAGTATCCATGTAGTCAAAAATCAGAATTAGACTCATCACAAGTCTTAATTCCCTTAGGTAACCAAATATTAAAATCATGTACTCACCTTGATTACTTGCCAATATCAAGGTCTCGTTCTCTCTCACAAATCTAACTCTGACAGCTTATCCGAACTTTGCTTTCGATCGATATCTACACAAATATGAAATTTAATGAATGTCGAGATTCGAGTTACTTGATAAGATTCATATAAATACAAACTAAATAAAACTCCAATTCAACTTTCCAACTTAAGTAATATTGGTACTACCCTCACAGTACCGATATCTCTATGCTATGGTACTGATACCCTACCCAAGTACTGATACCAAAATTAGCTTAGATAATCCCTGGTATTGATACCCTCCACATAGGTATCGATACCTCTTCCATATGGTATCGATATTATTCATACAGGTATCGAGATCTCATGTATCAATTCCACATAAAATGCCTTGTAGTATCGGTACCCACTCAACAGGTACCGATATCACTTACCTAGTAAATGCTTCTTAGCCCAAAAATTTCCAACATTTTATCCCAAATTCTAATTATTTACCTCTCCTCATGCCTTTAAACTTATCCATATATATGTAAACCCTCTTTAAACACTATAACACTTCAATATCTTTAATATCTCACCATAACTCTTGAATCAAAGAATTTTACTAAACTTTCCATGTTCTCTAAATTCATTTGTAATGCTTTAAGCTTCTTAATCCTTCTAATGACAAGTCAAATTCATCAATAAAACTTCAAAAACCTCTTTATATCAATAATTCATTTCTAAACTCTTAATAAAATTTCCTTTCTAATTATCTCTTCTTAATGTTTTAAGCTTATATAAGCTTTCCTTAAGCTTATATAACACCATAAGAATCAAAACCCACTTAGAAATTCAAGAATTAAACAAGAAAATTAAACTCACCTCTTAAAACGGGAGCCAACGTGAAGAAGAGAGTTTTCCAGATAACTCTCCCATACCCACGTGTTTGACTCTTATTAAGGGGAGAAAAATATCCTTTAAAATTAAAAGATAATAATACCCTTTAAATCCTTCCATAATTACAATTTAACCAATACTGAAATATTCCCATTAAAGTCCTTGAACTCTTTAATTTTACTAAATTGATCCCCAAATTCCAAAAATTCTTATTTTAGTCACTAACTCTGATTTTGGGATGTTATATTTTCGCTACTAGGGAATCTGACATATTTATCGTACCGCTTATTAGTTGTCTTGTGTAATGATCCTTGGTCCCAACTATTTGTATGTGTCCTTGTTTGAAGATACATCAGCTTAAAATACTTAATTTGGTTACAACCGATGTAACCTGCCCTTATGAGTATTTCTAGGTATACTTGGTCATTTGCGTCCCTCACAGACTAAGTCTTATTGTTATGGATCGTACTTAGCTCTTATGAATCTTAAATGGGTCAAATCAAACCATACAAAGTGATTAGTATCGATACTCTACTTGTAATATCGATACCCTTATTAGTATCGGTATTAAAAATGCATTCTATTGCAAAATCGGGGACCCAGTATCGATACTGCTATCCTGAGTATCGATACTCCAGTCAAAAATCCCTATTTTTTACCCCAATTTAATCAGTATTGATACCATTCATCCCAGTATCGATACTTGAACTCTAAAATTCATATTTTAGGCTCAAAAATTCACCAAAAACCATTATAAATGACTTGGTTTAGTTTCTAAACTTATTCTGAATTTTTAGTAATTTGTTTAGTGTCCTAAGGTATCATAAAAACGTGTTATAAACACCTAAAACGTAATTTTCTTAAGAAATCAAAAGTAACCTCTAAAATGCTTAAATCATTAAATCTTTGCAAATACTTGAAATCTATGAAATCTTAATACTCCAAAGGATTATAAATACACTATCTTGATTTTTGAAACCCGAAATAATCCTCTTTTAGCTAGAAATCACCCTCCTCAATGTTTGGATGAAGAAAACTCCTCTTTTTAATGTAAAATAAAACCCAAGTTTTAATTTTCTAAAAATGAGGTTGTTAGGGGGTTTAATAGGAAAAAAATGGAGTATAAAATAGTTCAAGATCTTACCTTTCTATGGAACTTGGAGAGAAAAAGAGAGAAATAAGAGAAAATGAAGAAGATGGATAGAAAATTTGGAACCCATGTGAAAGCTTGATATAAAACATGAATTTTAGCTTCAAATTTCTTTAATGGTATAATTACACTTTAAGTCCTCCATAATTTGCCTCGTATAATAAAATCCACTTCTCAAGACAAATTAGGCCCAAAACCAACCTAATTATGCCTAACAACTTAATTTATAAAAATTTACAAGGTCCACTTACCTCTTGGATAAACCCGAAATTATTAGCCTGGAATTTGAGGTGTTACAACTCTCCTCTTCTTAAAAGAAATTTCATCCTCAAAATTTACTTGGTTCAAACAACGACTTATCCTTAAGTCAAACACTTAGGAACCTTGAAGTACCTAACTTATATCAAACTGATTTTGGAGGAATAAGTCTTTACAAACTGACATGTGGCTTGGAATTCAAAAAATCGATCTACGATTTTTTGAAAGCGCTAAAAATGCCAAATTTTAATGAAAAACTTTTAATTATCACGAAGCCAAGGAAGTCACGGTTTTTCCATATGACATTACACGCTCAAGACGTTTAACAAGGATGACACTGCCCTAAGATTTACTGTTATCGCTAAATCTTTTTTGTAGTTAACCATACTCAACCGAGTTAACTAAATGCATAACCCGACAGGCTCTTTTACTTGTTGAACATACGCAACTCATCATACCATACCCTGAGATCTTACGACACTTGTTAACATTGTCTCGGTACCAACTATTGAAGAGGTGATGGTAAATTTTTTACCAACATCGATCTCTATGCTTCTGTTGTGCAACTCTGATTCATTCTTATCCACAAAACCTGACTATTTCTCATAAACTTTATGACCTACATAAGCTTTGCTCACCTTATTAAGATTATATGGTACTCATAACTAAAAATCGGCCACATATCTAATTAAACTTGCAACATAGACTCTCCTGAAGAGTACATAACATGAGGCAAAGATCTTTCACAGTTGAACTCTGGCTTAAGGGTTCTGATATTCTACATCTTGCACTCACTAACACTTACCATCATGGATCTATTCGATGATAGCTATTACTAGTCACATGATGCTTGACGAACTTGATTTCTTTTAATCTGAAGCATCCAAAGTCTATGATACTATAAAAAGTTGCATACTATCATGTGTTGTATATAGCTTATGCTCGTATACCAACATGAAGACATAAATAATGAGGTTTATCTCACTAAGCTGATTCAATTACTGATCGTACATAAATACATACATACAAAATCTGAGGAATCTCTATTCTTTGAGACTCACAACTCATTACCTGAGCTTTGGTACTCTTGGTACTTAGGGATGAATTCTGAATTGTTTTATTGGAGCATAAATCCTACTAACTTACTCATCGATAGAACTTGGGGCATCGGCACCCAGTTAGTAACTAAAGTACCGTGGCACTGACTGAGGTACATCCTGACTTTTCTTACAAACAGAGTGATCGACGTACTAGTTAAAGCAACTAGGGTATTCTTAACACTCGTGGAGATCATCATCTTCAATGCAGAACCTATGATTTTAAGATTTTTTGTGGGTCGATCACACAAACACTCAAAGAAAATCTAAAGCAAACTTTGTAACACCCCTAACCCGTACCCGACTCGGATATGAATCCAAGGTGTCACATTGACTTCTCAAAATATTGACTCTTAAAAAGTGGGGTAAAATTTAAACTTTTATTCATATTAAAATGGTGGATCTCTTTCAATAATGTAAATAATGAAAACTTGCTTTCATACTTAAATAACCCTTAATAATTAACATAAATACAAAAGTATAATTTTACAAAATAGATTAGAGCATTCAAATTTAAATGTGTAGTATATGCCAACAATTTACAAATTTACAAGAAACCTACATTTAAATTGTCTTGATCTGATCTTCACGAGAGTATGATATCCTCTACAAGCTCCAACCTTCTGATTTCTTCAAACCTACGTGTGAAACAATCACACGCTAAGTCGATGACTTAGTGAGGCAATTACAAGTGAAATAAACTTTGTAAACAAAATCTTTATTTATTTCATAAGGGATTCAACTTACTTTTCATAACAAGGATGTATACTTTTATATATTATTCATTTTGTATAACCTTGTTTTCAAATCCCCAATGTATACTACTAACAACTCTAGGTATTTGAGTACATTGAGGTGTGCACTAATGCTGTCACCATAGCTCACATAATTTGCACCGATGTGCCACATATTTATCCCGAAGGACCACATAGGTTTGTCCCAAAGGACCACAAAAGTTTTGTCCAGAAGAACCATATAGAACCATCGACTCTTTGCATGCCAATTATATCTCTAATCCTCATACATATACCTTGGGCTTTTAACCACATAATTATTCATCATTTCTTTATTCAAAGTATATTTTATTCACATAGGCATTTTCACATCAAATAATTTCGTATACACTTGTTCACATGTCACATTTTCATAATCATGTACACATAATCATCAAACATAGCTTAAATAATAGAACTTGAATAAAACATTGTAAAAATATAACATAAAAGAAATTGAATGATATTCGATCAAAAACTCTAAGGTTGGCTTATCGCAAGCCACCCTTGAATCGAATATAAACAAATAAGTTGCACTCACCTTTGCCTCACTGCAGTCCTAAACGAATCCTTATCACTTTTGATTCGGTAACTTATAACGTTGAGTTGCCCAGAGTTTGACTTTGTTCAATGTCTACACAAGAACAATCGAAAATGAATATCGCACTTCAAATTGCTTATAACTAATCATAATAACTTAAGAACTAATCATAACAACTTTGTTGAGTTAATCGATCGACAAAATAGCCAAAAGGGGGTGAATTGGCAATAAATATTTTGGTGGAAGGTTTTGCAGAAAATAGAAAATAATTACACATTGATTTAGAGTGGTTCGACTTTCTCAACCAAAGTCTACGTCCACTATCTTAGGTATCCACACTAAGGATTTTCCAACAAATTCACTAATTTGTTCTTTCTTTTGAGGACAAAGAATAACCTTACAACTCACTTAAGAATTATACCCCAAATTCTTGAGAACAATCTCTCCCAAAGAGAAGAATACAAATTTTTCAAACTTACAAGAAAAACCTCACAAGGTAGATTGTTTGCACAATTCTAGAACAAAAAAAGAACACTCAAAGATAAATACAATAGAGCACAAATGGTGTTCTTGAAAGAAAAATGAATATTGAATGAAAAATAGGCTTGAAATGCTCTAACTTGAGGTTTGATGCTTTCTCTTTGATTCTCTCTCAATTCTTCTTTATTGTTGTTGATCAATGGCTCCTAAGATTGTTTAAATACTCCTTGGATCACTTCTGAATGTTGGGGATCATTAGTGGAGTCAATAGAGTCGTTATTGTGTGAAAACAATTAATAAAACAGTTGGGAGCGTATGGTGCATCGATGCATAGCCAAGGTGCATCGGTACACTATATGTAAAATTTAAATATTTTGACCGTTATAAGACTTAGTGTATCGGTACACTAGGAGTGGATCAGTACACTAATCACATTCGATGTTTCAAATAATCTAGGAGTGCATCGGTGCATAAAATGCATTCAATTTTTCAGTAAAATCCAGAGTGCATCGATGCATGGTTGTGCATCAGTGCAAAAAATGCATTCGAAATGGGGTGTGCATCGATGCGTCATTGAGTGCATCGATACATCCCTTCATGAAATTAATTTTTTGGCTTGAAATACTTTGTGAAAATTGTTTCAAAAATATTTTATGTTTAAAACACAATTTTACACTTTAGTAAGGATTGAAATTGATCTTTGAAAGACTTGGAGTAATATTTTGATATTCAAATAATTGAATCGAATATACTTAAAAAAAATTGTAAAATCTTAAAATTCATTTATACTTAATTTTTTATATCGAAACATCAAAATGTTTTCAGCAAACTTAAGCTGAAAGAAACACTTAGTTTATCATTTCATATGCATTAGTATCGGTATTCCCACTACAGTACTGATTCTTCCCTTCTATGGTATCGATACCCACTTCCGTACCGATACCATTTCGACATTCTGGATTTTCAAACCTGATAATGGTATCGATACTCCCCTTTCAGTATCGAAACCTCCCTCAAAAAGTACTGATATTGATCCTTGAACTCAAACTGATTTTGCCTTGAAATATCGGTACTGTTCTTCCAGTACCAATACCCTTTCCCATAATTTACCATTTTTAATTCAAATATTAACCAAAACTTAACTAAATCTCCTAATTTTATCTCTCTTTATACCTTTAAACTCAACTTCATTCATCAAAACCAACTTTTTCTCACTTTAATACTCCTAATCATCCAAAATCCCACTAAAACACTTGAGACTAAAAATCATACCTTAATTTCAATCATGTTCTATATCATTTATAATGCTTCAAACACTTTAATTTGACCCTTGACAAGTCAAATATACAATTAAAATCCACTTACTAACTATATTTCATAACTTCACTTAAAAATTCATTTTACTAATCCATTGATAAATCACTAATTTCTTAGTTTTAATCAACCATAAGCTTTCCTTAAGCTTATATATTACTCAACTACCATAACCAAACCAAATATTTCAAGAAATTTTCAACTAAATCTTACTCACCTTTGAAATGTATTCCACGAGCGAGGAGGAAGAATATAACTAAGGTTTCCAAACTTTTCTCTTATCTTCCACGTGTTTTATATCTATTAAAAGGGAAGATAAAATATCCTTCCTTTGAAAAGACCATAATGCCCCTCCAATAACTCATCTTTGATAACAAATCCAAATCAAAATTTCCAAATATTAGTCCTTGAACTTTTCAATTTACTTCAATCAAACAACTAAATTTTGAATTCTTACATGTTGGTCACTAACCCGATATTTGGGATGTTACAATTCCCCCTTAAGAAAATTCATCCTCGAATTTTCATTGCACAAAGAGGTGGGGATATTATCTCCTCATATCTTCTTCACGTTCCCAAGTAGCTTATTCTACTTTATGGTTTCTCTAGAGAATTTAACTAGCGGAATCATCTTGTTCCTAAGCTGCTTGATTTCATATGTTAGAATCTGAATCAGTTCTTCCTCGTAGGTCATAGCAGAGTGAACTTCTATCTCTTCTGAAGTTATGATGTGCGCAGGATATGCTTGATATCTCCTAAGCATAGACACATGAAAGATATTGTGATTCTTTTCTAACTATGGTGGCAAGATTAATTGATATACTACGGGTCCAACTCGCTTCAAAACTTCATAAAGTTCAATGAATCTAGGACTGAGCATTCCTTTACGCCCAAAACGAAGTACTTTCTTCCAAGGTGATACTTTGAGGAAAACTTTGTCGCCTACTTGAAATTCAATTTATTTCCTCCTCAAATTTGTGTATGACTTTTGTCTGTATGATGCCACTTTAAGATTGTGCTGGATTATCTAAACTTTTTCTTCAACTTCTTTAATCAAGTCTAGTTCATGAACATCCCAATCTTTTAATTCATACCAATTAAGTGGAGTTCTACACTTCATTCCATACAAAACTTCAAACGGTGCCATTTTAATGCTTGATTGATAGCTATTATCATATGCAAATTCCGTAAGCGACAAATACTTTTCCCACGATCCATGAAATTCAATAGCACATGCTCTTAACATATCTTCCAACACCTGAATCATTCTCTCTGATTGACCATTAGTTTGAGGATGAAAAGTAGTACTAAAATTCAATCTAGTGCCCAAAGCTCCTTGTAAAGATTTCCAAAATCTTGAATTAAATCTTGGATCTCTATCCGATACAATTGAAATTGGTACTCCATGCAGTCGAACTATCTCCTTGAGATAAAATTCTGCAAACTTTTCTATCGAATAATCCATCCGAACAGGAATGAAGTGAGATGTTTTGGTCAATCTATCCACAATAACCCAAAATGAATCCTTTTTGTTGTGTGACAGAGGTAACCCCATTACAAAATCCATCATAACTCTTTCCTATTTCCATTGAGGAATAGAGATCGGTTACAATAGTCCTGAAGACACTTGATGTTCAGCTTTTAATTGTTGACAATTAAGACACTTTGAGACAAACTCTGTAATGTCTCTTTTCATGCCTGGCACCTAAAAATGCCCTTTCAAATCTTGATACATCTTTTTCCCTCCAGGGTGCATAGTTAATGGACTACAATGTGCTTCAGAAAGTATATCTCTTTTCAACTCGTCATCATTGGGAACACAAACTCGATTTTTGAAGTATAAACATCCATTAAACTTTACTTCAAAGTCTTTGATTTCACATTTTTCTACTTGCTCCAACCAGGCTAAACACTTATCATTCTTCTTTTGCAACTTTTGAATCTGTTCTAACAATAATAGTTTTAACGTTAATTCAGCCATCAGCGCCCCATTGTCCTTTAACACATTTCGAGCATCTAACATATGCAAGGTAAAAAAAGTCTTCCGACTAAGAGCATCAGCTACTACATTAGTTTTCCTAGGATAATAATCTATAATCGTATCCTAGTCTTTGAGTAACTCAACCCATCTCCTTTGTCTCAAATTAAGCTTCTTTTGTGTCAACAAATACTTCAAACTTTTTTGATTTGTGAAAATATAGTAGCGTTCACCATATAAATAATGGCGCTAAATTTTCTATTCACAGACCACCGCTGCCAATTCAAGATCATGCATCAGATAATTCTTCTCATGGGACTTAAGTTGTCTTGAAGAATAGGAGACTACTTTTCCATCTTGCATTAATACACATCCCAGACCATTATGGGAAGTGTTGCTAGAAATTGTAAAATCCTTGTTTGATTATGGTTACACTGACACCAGAGCTTCCGTAAAAACTTTCGTCAATACTTCAAAACTCTTTTGAAAATCAGGAGTCCAATTAAAAGATACATCTTTTCTTAACAGATTGGTCAAAGGCAGAGATATCATCGAAAAATTCTTGACAAACCTTCGATAATAACCTATGAGACCTATGAAACTCTGAACTTCTGAAGCACTCTTCAAAATTTCCCACTCTAAAACAACTTTGAACTTCTGAGGATCCAACCGAATCCCCTCTGCAGAAACCACGTGACCAAGAAATTCTACTTTAGTTAGCAAAACTCGCACTTAGAGAACTTAGCATAAAGTTTCTCGCCTTGTAATGTTTAAAGAATTACACGAAGATGGGCATTATGATCCTCCATTGCCTTTGAATACACTAAATTGTCATCAATGAAAACGACCACAAATTGACCAAGGTATGGTTGGAAAAATATGTTCATAAGATCCATAAACACTGCAAGTGTTTTAATTAACCCAAATGGCATTACTACAAATTCGTGATGGCCATACCGAGTCCTAAACACCGTTTTTAGAACATCCCATTCTTGTATCTTCACTTGATGATAACCAGAGCTTAAGTCAATTTTTGAAAACATTGCAGCTCCCTTGAGTTGATCAAATAAATCATCGATTCTTTGAAGTGGATACTTGTTCTTTATGGTCACTTTGTTAAGCTATCGAAAATTAATAAAAATACGCATCGAATCGTCTTTTTTCTTTACGAACAATACTGGAGCAACCCAATGTGACACACTGGGTCTGATAAATCCTTTATCCAAAAGCTCTTGTAACTGAATCTTTAACTCTTTCATATCCTTTGGATCCATCCTATAAGGATCCATAGAAATCGGTGTTGTTCCCGCCATAACTTCAATTTGAAACTAAACCTCCCTATCTGGAGGTAATCTAAGTAATTCTTCAGGAAATACTTCTGGGAGCTCTCGGACAGTCGGAATATCTTCAAATTTTCTTTCTTTAGCTCTAGTATCAATCACATTGGTGATATAAGATGGACATCCTTGTAGCATTAAATTCTGAGCCAACATCATTGATATCACATTAGCTAAGGGATTGATTCTCTCACTGACCACACTAACTTCCGATCCATCGAGACTTCTCAACACAACACGCTTAAGTCGATAATCCACATTAGCGTGGTAATGATATAGCCAATCCATCCTTAGGATAACCTCGAACTCATCAAAGGTTAATTCCATTATATTAGTAGAGAATTCAATTCCCTGAATCCTTATAGGACACCCTCGACACATTTGTATCACCCGAGCACTATGTCCTCATGGATTAGTCACAATCACTTCACTACGGATAGGTTCTAACTAAGTTCTTGAGTTTTTCACCAGTTTACTACTAATATAAGAATAATTCGATATCAGATCAATCAGAACTAAAATAGGTTTACCATTTATCTGAAAAGTACTTGCAATGATTTCAAGATCATCACAATCTTCACTGGTCTTAAGGTTATACACTCGAGAAGTGGAGCGCACTTCAGGTTGAGCGGTCAACTTGGACTAATTTCTTCCTCGACCTCTACCTCTCATAGGTCCAGTAGCGAATCTCTATGTTTGGGCAGGCTCTCCGATCATCAATGGGTAGTCCCTAATAAAATGTCCTGCCTCTCAGTACTTAAAACAAGCTCTAGAGACTCTTCGGCATATGCCACTATGATATTTTTCACAGTGTTGACATTGATTTGACTTATCCATTCCTGATTCCACTGATTGAGTTTGTCTGGCTCTTTCAATATTTGACCCTCTATCAGAGGATACCGCTAATTCTGATCTAGTCTGAGGTCAAAAACTTGAACCTCGACTTTTCTTCGATTGTGATACACTAGACGAAGTACAAGTTCTCTTATTTCACTGTTTCTTTTGCTCCACAAATCTCTCATTTTTGAGCACGCTCTAGGTATTTTGCTCGATTCACCACCTTTTTGAATGAAAAGAGATTCAATGCTAACAATAAATCTTTCGATCGAGGGCATAAACCCTCTATAAACTAGTCACATGAGTCTTTTTCCATAGGGATCAACTCTGCTGTAAATCTGCTCAGCTTATTGAACTCGCACTCGAACTCATAAACAGTATGATTCCCCTACTTTAAACTCATAAATTCTTGTTTTATCTGACGGATGAACTGATCCCCCATATACTTGTTCTTAAAATCATCCAGAAAGAATGACCAATTTACCTGGTCCTTTGAAGCTCGCATCATCACATTAGACAGCCATATTCTGGCTTGACCCCGCAATAACGAAACTTCCCCATCCAGCTTCTCTATTTCATAATAATGGAGATTCTAAAGCATTATCTTAAGGTTGTTAAGCCATAGATCGGCAGCAACAGGACCTTCCTCAGCTTCTCCTTTAAAATCGAGCGCTTCTAAACTTTTATGCTCCTTAGCAACATTCATCTTAAGAGATGGGGGAGCAAACGATTGAAAACACGTCAAAATTACTTCCAACATTTGGAAAAAGGTCCCCTAATCTTGAATAGGCACTCCCTGATGTGCCTGCTTCTCACCCTGCCTACTCGGGGTAGGTGAGTTGTTACTGTCTTCATTCTTATCTCCCACTTCACTTTATGATCCCTCAAAAGCCGACATCTAATAAGATCAAATCACTATTTTATTAGTAATGACAACATACTAATTACCTTATCAGATCAGAAAGACTAAACTCAAAGTTGGCATGTACACTTTGTAAAACAAAAAAGAATTTATTTCAAACTTAAAACCAAATAAACCATAGCTCTTATTCCATTGAATGTAACACCCTAACCGTTACCCGACCCGGATACGAATCCAAGGTGTCACATTGACTTTTCAAAACATTGACTCTTAAAAAGTGGGGTAAAATTTAAAATTTTATTCATATTAAAATGGTGGAACCTTGCAATAAAGTAAATAATGAAAACTTTCATTCATACTTAAACAACCCTTAATAATTTACATAAATACAAAAGTATAATTTTACAAAATAGATTAGAGCATTCCAATTTAAACATGTAGTAAATACCAACAGTATACAAATTTACAAGAAACCTACATTTAAATTATCTTGATCTGATCTTCATGGGAGTATGTTATCCTCTACAAGCTTAAACCTTCTAATTTCTTCTAACCTACATGTGAAATAATCACACGCTAAGTCGATGACTTAGTGAGACAAATACAAGCGAAATAATTTTTGTAAACAAAATCTTTATTTATTTTATATAAACATTTCATAAGGGATTCAACTTGCTTTTCATAATAAGGATGTATACTTTTATACATTATTCATTTTATATAACCTTGTTTTCAAATGCCCAATGTATACTACTAAGAACTCTATGTATTTGAGTATATTGAGGTTGTGCACTAATGCAGTCACCACAACTCACATAATTTTAATTGAAGCGCCACATATTTGTCCCGAAGGACCACATAGGTTTGTCCCGAAGGACCACATAGGTTTTGTCCCGAAGGACCACATAATTTTATCCTAAAAGACAACATAGAACCCTCGAGTCTTGGCATGCAAACTATACCTCTAATCCTCATACATATACCTTGGGCTTTTAACCACATAATTATTCATCATTTCTTTATTCAAAGTATATCTTATTCACATAGGCACTTTCACATCGAATAATTTCGTATACACATGTTCAGGTTTCATTTTTATAATCATGTACACATAATCATCAAAAATAGCTTAAATAATAGAACTTGAATGAAACATTGTAAAAATATAACATCAAAGAAATTAAAAGGTTTTCGATTGAAAACTCTGAGGTTGGCTTATCGGAAGCCGCCCTCGAATTGAATATAAAAAAATGAGTTGCACTCACCTTTGCCTCACTGCAGTCCTAAACGAATCCTTATCACTTTTGATCGGTAACTTATAATGTCAAGTTGCCCAGAATTTGACTTTGTTCAATGTCTACACAAGAACAATCGAAAATGAATATTGTAGTTCGAATTGCTTATAAATAATCATAACAACTTAAGCTGAAAGAAACACTTAGTTTATCATTTTAGACGCATTAGTATCGGTACTCCCACTATAGTACCGATACTTCCCTTCTATAGTATTGATACCCACTTCGGTACCGATACCATTTCAGTATTCTGGAATTTCAAACCTGATAATGGTATCGATATCTTACTCTTGGTATTGATACTCCCTTTTCAGTATCGATACTGATCCTTGAACTCAAACTGATTTTGCCTTGAAGTATCGGTAATGTTCTTCCAGTACCGATACCCTTGCCCAAAAATTACCATTTTTAATTCAAAAATTAACCAAAACTTACCTAAATCTCCTACTTTTATCTCCCTTTATGCCTTTAAACTCAATTTCATTCATGAAAACTAATTTTTCTCACTTTAATACTTATAATCATCCAAAATCCCACTAAAACACTTGAGATTAAAAATCATACCTTAATTTCAATCATGTTCTAAATCATTTCTAATACTTCAAACACTTTAATTTAACCCTTGAAAAGTCAAATATGCAATTAAAATCCACTTACTAACCATATTTCATAACTTCACTTAAAAACCCATTTTACTCATCCATTGATAAATCACTAATTTCTTAGTTTTAATAAACCATAAACTTTTCTTAAGCTTATATATTACTCAACTACCACAACCAACCCAAAAATTTCAAGAAATTATTAACTTAAACTTATTCACCTTTGGAATGGATTCCACGAGCAAGGAGGAAGAAGATAACTAAGGTTTCCAGACTTTTCCCTTCTCTTCCACGTGTTTTATATCCCTTAAAAGGGAATATAAAAAAACTTCCTTTAAAAAGACCATAATGCCCTCCAATAACTCATCTTTGATAACAAATCCTAATCAAAATTTCCAAATGTTAGTCCTTAAACTTTTCAATTTATTTCAATCAAACCACTAAATTTTGAATTCTTACATATTGGTCACTGACCCGATATTTGGGAGACTATAAACTTTTCTTATTCTGCTAGGGTCTACTAACTCGACACTTAGCTCCTCACACAAAGTTCCTTCATATTTAATTAACTTAACACCGTAAAAGAATGCATGTACTCATACCTACTGAAACAACATGAAAAACTGAAATGTTTGGAAACATACATGGCATCTCATCTACGTCATCGACATCCTAACCCTGTTCCTCTACTATCTAAGAAGTAGGATCGAATATCATTGAACCAGAAATAGGTTGAACTTCTTATCTACTATCCTTTTCGAGCATAAAACTAGCGTCAACTGAACAAGGATATTCCATCCCCATATATGCCAAAGATCCGCATCTATAACACTTCCTAGAAAACTTGAAGCATCTCCCTCGATGATTTTTTCCACAATACTCACACTCTGGATACCTCAAAACTCTATCAGAGACTCTAGAGCTCACTACATACGGGGAAGCTGACGGTCTCCTACAAGATCATATATAAAACCTCTGACTGGGTTGGAGTGACAAAGTTGACGTCACTCATTTCTGCTCTCGTGGACCTCCATACCTTTCTGTCACTGACTGAGATCATTCTAATGGCACATGAGCCCTCATAATTGAGCTATCTAACTCACTCAGTAAACTCTTCCTTATAGCTTGCACCCTCTACGCGACCTTAGCATGTCATGTCAACGCTGAAAAAACCTTAGGTGAGTTTGCCACTAACTGTTCATTCATGTCCAGGTGAAGTCCCTCAAGGAACCTCTTACACCTCAAGCGCTCGGTCATAAATAAATCTATAGTGTAATGGCTCAACCGGAGAAAATCCCTCTTATACTTAAACACTGATCCGTCCCCTGACTGAATTGAGAGAACTGCATCCTCAAACCAACTATGTGTCCCTCATCAATATACTTACCTCTGAACTCATCTAAGAATCGATCCAATGTAGGCACGTATGGCTGTAGAGCCATCTCTATATTCTCCCACCAATCAATAGCATTATCCTTGAGCAAGGCAGTGATGCATTCTAAATTACCATCTGGGGTAAGATGAAGCTTCCTCAAGGTTCTCATAGTCTCTCTCAACCATTGATCGGTCAAAATCAAATCACCATAGCCTGAACTGTAAGTGTCAACAATCTTATACCTTCTCAATCTCTCTACTGGGGTCTTTGACGACACTAACACACTCTGGGCATCCTTCTAAATAGCCTACACTCTAGGAATGATTCCCCCTATCTCTTTGAGAATGGAGGTCAAACCATTGAAGAAGGTCGCCTCTGCGACTCCCACGCCTAACAAAACCATATGTTCCTCTTCCCTAGGAAGGAACTCCTCACTAACACTATCCGAATGAGAAGCTCGACTCTTCATCATATCCTCAAAACCATGCTCGAAACTATCAGCCATCGAAACATTCTACAACACAGATTATGAAATAAAGTACCAATATGATCCATAATTATATAAGTACTTAAGTACCTAGGGGCATATATTCATTAACACCTTACTAAAATCGACCACTGGGTCCTAGAATCGACTTAACCTGACGCTTTGATACCACTAAATATAACACCCTACACCCGATTGGGCTTAAAGTGCTACAATGGGCCATCGACATAACCCCCGAATTTCAAGATATATTTATTTCTTTTCAAACATACTAAAAGCTATCATAATAAAACATAATTAACTGTAACAAAAACATTTTATAAAAAATTAGAGCTCTGTGATACATCATTTAAAACCAAATTAATAAAACACTAAGTATAATAGACTGAATACATTAGTAAGGTCATATGAATAAATATGCCCACTAAAGTTATAATACAATACTCTGTCAAAGATGGTGGAAGTCCTGCTGCGATGGTGCCCCACGAATGGCTCAAGATACTGACCTGCCAACGAAAAACATATAAAGGCGGAGCTTACAAAGCCCAACATTATAATCGTTAATCTAGAGCAACATAAAAATTTCATAAACAGAGACATTCTGAGACGTGGAATTAAGCGGTAAGTACATGCATGATCTAGGTCAAGTAGTACCTACCTAAGGCTTTAAAGCTCTATCACTGATGTAGGCGTCTCACGCTTCACTTAATTTTTTGCTAAGGGTCTCAAACCCTAACGATTGAACATGCTATGCATTATCTAAATGCAAACCTAACATACTGTGCATTATCTAAACGCAAACTTGACTAGTATCTGGTCCCACGTAGCTCTCAAACACTAGTTACTCAGGGAACCCCAGTGTCACATATCATCGGTGTAATTCCCACTAACATACTGAATAATCTCTTGGTCCTCACATAGTCATCAGGTAGATCATTGAGGGGAACCCATTATCACATAGCATCGGTATAATTACCACACAAACTGAAGTATTGGTTCGGTCTCACACAGTCTTCAAGCCAAACTTAACCTAATATACATATCAGATTGATGGGGCTATACATTTATGACTGACACAAACAAACATGAAAAAAGGTATGGTGGTGTAGTTGGAGGAATTTAAGTGCATCTCGGAATGACACCCTAGTCTACCCTGAATACGAAATAACCTAGAGTAAGAACCAAAATTTACGTGCATCAAAAACTTACCCCACTGAACTGAACTGAACTAACATAACTACCTATGCATAACTAAGGCTCATAGGCCACATAACACTGACATAAATAACCCACTCCTTGCAAGTTCTCGAGTCTTGCACCCTAGTTAGCCCCTGAAGTACCTTATGCACTGACAATGCCCCACTAGGGCAAGTAAGGTAACCTAGGTACATCTTAACATGGTTGGACTCACTAAAGTGAAGTCAACGTCAAACTGGTTGTTATCTCATTCATTCTCTCATCTAGAACGTTATACGAAGGCTTACTTATTACCAGCAAATTGGCTCGGGTTAATTTTGAGTAGCGATACTCTATTCGAACATATCGTACTTTCCTTCAGAACCTCTTGAACTGAAAAGGAAAATTTACTCTTGCTGGGTTAACTAACATTCTCGAAGCTCATGTTTTTCACTACTAGCAAATCTAACATATTTATCTTACCGCTTATCTGATGTCTAATGTAATGATCCTTGGTCTCAACTATTCGTATGTGTCCTTGTTTAAGATACATAAGCGTAAAACACTTAATATGGTTACACCCGATGTAACCTGCATTTACGATTGTTTCTAGGTATAGTTGGTCATTTACGTCCCTCAAGGACTAAGTCTTACTGTTACGGATCATCTTTAGCTCTTACGAACCTTAAACGGGTCAAATCGGACAATCCAAAATGATTAGTATCGATACTCTACTTGTAGTATCAATACCCTAGGGTCAAGTATTAATGCCCCTATAAGTATCGGTACTAAAAATGCATGTTGTCGCGAAATTAAGGCCCCAGTATCGATACTGCTACCCTGAATATCGATACTGTAGGGCAGTATCAATACTCCAACCCAAAATCCCTATTTTTTGCCTAAATTTAACCTGTATCGATATTGTTCATCCCTGTATCAATACTCAAACATGAAACTCATATTTTAGACTCGAGAATTCACTCAAAACCATCCTAAATGAATTGGTTTAGTTTCTAAACTTATTATGAAGTTATAGTAATTCGTTTAGGATCCTAAGGTATCATAAAAAAATATTATTAACACCTAAAACATGATTTACTTGAGAAATTAAAGATAACCCCAAAAATGCTTAAATCGCTAAATCTTTGCAAATACTTGAATCTTAATATTCCAAAGGATTAAAAATACACTGCTTTGATTTTAGAAACCCGAAATGATCCTCCTTTAGCTAGAAATCACCCTCCTAAAAGCTTGGATGAATAAAATCCTCTTTTTCATGCAAAATAAAACCTAAGCTTGAATCTTCGAAAAATTAGGTTGCTAGGGGGTTTAATAGGATGAAAATGGAGTATAAAAGAGTTCAAGATCTTACCTTGCTATGGAAATTAAAGAGAAAAGAGAGAAAGAAGAAAAAATGAAGAAGATTGATAGGAAAATGGGAACCCACTTGAAACTTGATATAAAACCCCAATTTTAGCTTCAAATTCCTTTAATGGTATAATTGCACTTTCAGTCCTTCATAATTTGCCTCATATTTAAAAATCCTAAAGACAAATTAGGCCCCAAAACCAACCCAATTAAGCCCAACACTTAATTTATAAAATTTCACAACGTCCACTTACCTTTCAGGTAAATCTAAAACAACTAGCCCAAAATTTGGGATGTTACATTAAAAGCGATAATAAAATAAGTTATAAATGGTAAATGTTATGAATATTATTAATATTTTAGGTTGGGCCTAAAATATTACCAGAGTTTAAGTTGATAAAGCCTTAAATATTCTCACGATAACAAAATAAGTTATAAACGGTAAATGTTACTAACATTACTAACATTTTAAGTTGCGCCTACACATGTTATGGTTCAAAGAGAAGTAGGTTGTGATCTAAACTGTTAATTTTCTTTGTAATAAAATCGATTGCACCTAAAATATTACCCTAGTTTAAGTTAATGGAGCCTTAGATTTTCACATGGTGAAAATGTTATGACATATATAAGAAATACAGTTGCACCCAAGAATGCCATGGATCACTGAGAAATAAATTGCAGTCTGGAATGTTAATATTTTTATTAATAAAATGGGTTGTGTCCAATAATGTCATGGTTTTGAATAGAAATAGGTTGTGATATGTTATGTTAATATTTTTATTGATAAAATAAGTTGAGCCAAAAAATAGTAAAAAAACAATTTGAAATTTTAAATGTCTATATTGAATTTATTATTATCGACTTCTAAATATTGAAAAAGTTGAAAATAAAATCAAAATTTAAAATATTGATACTTATTCGGTAATGATTTATACTTTTAAAAATGAAAGAAAAACGAGCAACTCGATGGGAGCCATGCAAAACCCTTTGATAGGAAACCTCCAATCGCACAAGGAGACTTCGAAGAACACATTGGACTACTATGTGACAATTTCCATGCAATCATCAGATGAATTCTGGGGAGGAATATCATCCTTATTAACCAATCTGAGTGCAATCAACCTACTTCTCTTAGAATTCAATAATCAATTTAGGTCCGGCGAGTTAAAGAAATGTGAATCCGAGGACTCCGTTCCGTTCTCATGGCATTCAAGCAATTTCGTCTTCATCCCAGGATATACTTTTAATTCGGGCAAAGTGTCTTCATAGAGTTTGCATCTGAGTTATAATTATAGAAAAAAATATATCTTTGTAAGCGGAAGCCTATGATTAAGATTGTATTAAAATCTTTTCCACTTGTGTTTTTCAACCATTTTGTGGGTTATGTCTTGGTCTATTGCTTTCTAAAAGAACTATAACATTTCTAAAAAATTTTTTGAAAGAAAATAAGTTAAAAGTTGAAAATGTTATTCATACATAAAAAATACGGTTGAGCCCAACAAGAAAAATATAAAAAAATAAATCTTTTCAAAAGTATCTATATTCAACGATTTAATATCAATATTGAGGGACTTAATATAAAACATATTACGTTATAGTAAAAACATAATTTTTTGTATTATATTTAATAATATAAACAGTTTAATACTTATAACATAAACGGTTAACCATTAGCAAAGGCGCTACGTACAATGTTATATTTACAAACTTGTTTTGTCTTACTTTTGCATAATATAAAATATTTTAAACATACAACATAAACAATTGACAATTAAAAATAGGTGTAACCTATAATGTTAAACTTATAAACTTGTTTTGTCTTATTTTTTCATAATATAAACGGTTTCAAACATATAATGTAAAAGGTTAACAATTTAAAAAAGTAAAGATATTTTTATAAAAGTATCAATACTTTGAATCCTTTTCTTTTTTTCATTTTTTTTAAATCGAAAGTATGAATACTTTTAGAAAAATATTGATACTTTCGAATTCAAAAAAAAATATGGAAAATGAGAAGGTTACAAAGTATCAATACTTTTGCAAAAGTATCATACTTTCGATTTAAATATATATATATATATATATATATATATATATATGAAAAATGAAAAGATTGTAAAGTATTGATATTTTTTCCAAAAATATTCATACTTTTAAATTCGAAAGTTAAAATATCATTTTTCATGTTTTTTAATTAATAAAAATATTAGCATTTCACATCGCAACTTATTTCTCAGTAAATCATGATAGTTTTGGGCGCAACTCATTTTATTAATAAAAATATTAACATTTTATATTGCAATCTATTTTTTAGCGAACTATTACATTTTTTGGCACAACCAATTTATTAATAAATATATTAACATTCTAGATCGCAATTTGTTTCTTAGTGAACCATGACATTCTTGGGCGCAACCATATTTCTTATATATATATTCATAATATTTTCATCTTTTTAACTTATTTTGTTATCATTGGAAAATCTAAGACTCCATCAACTTAAACTTTAGTAACATTTTAGATGCAACCTAAAATGTTAATAATATCATAACATTTACCGTTTATAACATTTTTCCTTATTGTTTATAGTATTTTGGGTAAAACTTTTATGTTACAACGATTAATAACTTTTCTGATTACGTTTTATAAGATTTTCTGTTTCATTTTTAACCGGTTATATTACATATAAATTATTTTAAATTAGTTGCAACCTAATATATTACATATAAGTTAACATCTCTAGTAACACTAAACCTCTTTTGTTAAAAAAAAAATTGCTTATTTCCTGTTACGCGGTTTTTAAACCTCAAATTAGCTGCAGTTACTTGAATTCTCCAATCAAATCAAATTGAGTCAAAACTCGTTCATGCCTATCCCCACCGATATTGATATTAACTACTTTGCCATCAACCACAAAATGTTAAGAGAGTTCGCATACAAGTTTAGATCGAATGACGAAGGATGGGCACTTCCCACTTGCCTTCCATTTTCATTCCGAACCCAACACTCAGTACCCCTTGGACTGGTTAGCCAATTTTCTTCTTCCAGCTCCAGCAAGTGTACAAACAACTTTTCGTCACTGTACTGTACTTTCAAATAACAGCGGGGCTTTACTGTTTCACTGTTGAATTTGAAGGACGAAGGGTTAGCATGACATCGAATAGTCTTTGTTTTGTGCAAGGGTTAAATGCTGCCAACCACCCTTTTACTATTTGATTTATACGAATTTAGTACCTATACCTTTATTTGCCCCAAACCCGTACGTCTACTTCTCCAATTGTTTGAATTTAATCCTAAGACTAACAGTCTCTGTCAACTCCATTAATTATTATCACCAGGATTTTTTGTAATTTTCAAATCATGATTGAAATTGTTACTCTTAAGGAAAAATTATATGATAGACGCTCTCACCACATTACTTATGATCCTAATTAATGATAATTATTTATATCATTTTTTTCATATAGTTTTTAAACTAGTGAATTTCCACTCATGTTTTTTATGTAATTTTGTTTTTTTATAGAAAAAAGTTATTACCTGAGTGAGTTGATTAGGAATGAACACGAGTCAGATTAGATCAAGCTAGATTTTTGTTAATATGAACTTGACTCGGATATTACACTCATCCACTTGTCACTTGATTTGATCCAACCCAATCTGAAAAAACATGTGTACATGCACATATACATATATTTAATTTTTATTAGGTAAAATAGATACCTAATTGAAAAATATGGAGATATATTATTATAATTATCTCTATCTAAAATATAATATTATTATAATTATCTCTATCTAAAATATAATTAATTATTATCTCTTAGATCAGATTAAATATTTTTATCTTAAACCATTAACTTAAATTTTTTTTTAAAAATCAATCGAATTGGGTCAAAACTCTTTAGGTTCTAATAAAATATCTATTCCTAGAGTTGATATGTGGTGATTCTATTCATAGAGTTGATATGTGGTGATTTTCAATGATTGAGACCAATATATGAGGTGATGAGGAAGATCCATGATATAATTCTTTATCCCTAAGACTAAGTTGAAGCAATTTGAGAAGTAGAGGTGTTAATTTTGAGCAAATAATAGTATAGGTACTAAATCCGCAGAAAAGAAATAGTACAAGGGTGATAGTTAGAGTTTAACAAAAATGAAACAAACAACTTTGAATCAAGAATTTTGTCCCGCTCATTATCCAAAAAGCGGACTAAACGACGACGGATCGTGAAACGTCCTCTGTCGTTCTGCAAGGTGAGTCCCCCACTGCTATCTCTGCAAACTGTTCAGCTCCATTATTTCCATTAAGCTCTCTGACTCTACTTCGTCTTTTCCATCAGCTCTTTTAAGTTTTTATTGCTACACCTTCCACCACCGCCATCACTTTCACCACCAAAAACCTAAAACTTTAAGCTGGAAAGTGGGAATCAGTATGAAAACCAGCCACCACCACTCAAAGCTCAAAACGCAGCCGCGTCCGCTCCTCTCATGCGGTTTTTTCCGTAACTGTACTCAATCTACCCTCAGCCCCACCACTCCTCATTCTCTTCCCCTCCCTCTTTCTTCCTCACAACAACCACCTGCCTCTCCACCGCCGCCGTCTGTCCTGACTCATACAGCCCCTCCTCCACCGCCTCAGCCGCCGAAAAACTCATTGCAGCAACGCCCGGAATCTTCCTCTTCCTCCTCTTCTTCCTCTGCTTCCCATAGCTTTACCCAATGGAAATTCCCCATCCCGACGTCCCCTCTCCACCAAAAGCCACTGCAAGCTACTCATTTTCAACCACCGCCGCCGCTTTCCTCCACTAATCTCCAAGAACTTTTCCATATCGCCGAGGTTCAGCTTTCAACAGGTTCTCTATCCGAGCAACTTGCTGCCCTCCAGCTTCTAGAACGCTCACTCGTGCCCAACCCACCATCGGACCAGGTTTGCTCACCTGAATTGATGCGTGGGATCGTTTCGAATTTGAAAACCAAAGCAGGGGTGAAACCAGCGACTAAAATTCTACTCGCGTTATGTTTGGCGGAAGGAAACCGGCACATAGCTGTGGAGGCGGGAGCCGTGGGAGCGGTGGTGGAGGTGGCGACAGAGCTGGAAGGAGCGGCAGCGGAGAGGGCGTTGGCTGCTCTCGAGCTTATTTGCACTGTGGCCGAAGGAGCAGCAGAAGTGAAAGCCCACGTGCTTGCAGTGCCCGTGATGGTGTCCGTCATGGGACGGTTGGCGGGAAGAGGACGAGAATATGCAATTAGCGTGATATCCGTCATCTACGGAGGCGGAGGCGGTGGTGATGAGAATGGGGATGAACAAGAGGAGGATATGCTGCCGGCTCCACCGGAGGAGGTAGCCTGGGCGGTGGCGTTAGCGTTGCAAGGGGAGTGTACAGCTAGAGGGAGGAGGAAAGGGGCCCAGCTTTTGAAAACGCTGGAAGAATGTGGACGGCTTGATTTAACCCAAGATGGGAACGAAGGATTCTGATTTGTTCAATATTTTGAGTCACGTAATTTTACTATTCTAGTTTTAGAGTTTGAGTGATTGGTCTACTTTTAGTTTTAGTCCCTCTATTCTGTTAAAGTTTGAAATTTAATCTTTTACTTTGATTTGGTAGAATATAACTTCTATTTTTATAATCATATTAATCGGTTTAAGGGTTATTATTTCATTCACTGACAGTGAATATAAATATATGTGTTTAAATATCAGCTAACATATTTTTTTGACCCAAGAAAAGTGCCAGCTTTCAATTAAAACAAAATCCCAAACTAATACAGTGCGTTCGAGCAATAAATGAAAATAAAACAGCAGAAACCCGAAAAACACAACAAAACACATGAAAACAGCCAACCCCAACAAAACTTCAACAAATGCTGGCCTTTCTGTTCTTTGTGTAACCAGATAAGACGATGAAAGCCAAAACACAAAGAAACTTCGAACACTTAGAGAGATAGAAACCTGAAATCGAACAAACCTCCTTTCCTTCCAGCTGATTTTATGGTGGATCCAACCCTCTCCTATCCTTCGAGACCTGTCTTTCGACTTTCCAAGAACTCTCTTCAACATAGAAACGGTCCTCATCTCCCGAATCAAAGTCAGCAGCAAAAAGATGAGCGGCTCTATTAGCTGATCTATGAGCAAAACTGAAGTTGCATGTTTGAAAATCTCTAGCAAGCCCCTTCACCTCCCAGGTTACTGCTCTAATATCTGAAAAATCAGGTTCATTTGATGAAACCTTGGCAAACTGAAGCGCGTGAACAGATGCCATGGCCTCCACTTGGAACACCGAGGTAACTCGCTCAACACTCCTTCTGGACGCACCCATAATTTGCCCCTGAATCTAACACTCCTGTCCAAACTTTTTGTTGAGGGTTCACAAATCGGGCATCGAAGTTTACCTTTACCACCCGTGGTGGAGGAGGACGCCATCTCTCGGCAACATGCAAAGGTGGGCCTTGGAGGCTACTATTAGCAATTTCAAACTCTAAACATTGCGCTGTGACCAAGGTAATAATTTCCTCAGTTCAGAAAAAACGGCCTTCATGATTCCTTTTGTTTAGAGCATACCAAAGAGCCCACAAAGTCATTATAAACTCCGTATTCTTATTTTTCACAATGTTTTAGAAACTCCACTTTACCCACACGAATAAACTTGAATCCTGTAACTGAGCAGGCCACTGAAAACCTAAATTATTCCAAACAAATTGCACTAAAACACAATCACGTAGAATTTGTATTCCTGATTCATTCACATTTGGGCAGTGAGAACATAGAGGATTAGGCAGAAGCCGCTTGGCAAAAAGATTCTGGCGTGTTAATTGCAATTTAATTTTACGCTGACATGTACAGTCCCAAATAAAACGAAACACCGCCATATCTGTCGGATCAATATTCACCTGAGGAAGTGTAGACCCAGATTTTGTCCTCATCCCAGCATTACACCAAGCTGCCCCAGAGCACATGTTTCCTATCATTGTCAACTCACAAAGATAAAGATGCATGTGAAATCCAATTCAAATTATGATCACATCACAAGTTATATTATTTTATAGAAAAGTTATGTAAAATAGGAGTTATAAAACCCGAATGAAAATGTAAGAAAAGAGGGAGAAATTTTGGGATCGATTCGTTGAAGGAAATACAAAGCAAGTCTTAAGGTATTTTTGTGTATTTTTTTTTCTTTTCGAAATAACAGTAATATATATATATATATATATATATATATATATATATGCATAATAACCATATTTTTAGAGCATGTAGTAAAAAATAGAGATAGATTAAAGAGGATAGAATCCTAAGTTACTTCATTAATCCTAGTTAAATTTGTTGCTTAATCTCAGATTACAACTAAAAAATCAGTTAGTATAATTTTTATTTATGCTTTATTTTTTTCCCTAAAAATATATATGAGTTAGGATTTTAAAATTACCTAGATGCTGTGGTGTTCGTCGGGTTAGTGTTGACATCGCCGGATTTGATGTGTCGTCGTCGTCGGATTTAGAGTGTCTGCCGTGGGGAGGTTGAGTGATTAGAACGAAAGAAAAGGAATAAAAGTTAGGGGTCTAGCAAACTGAGAATGAAAATGGGGAAAGGGTTTTTTTTTTGTCTTAATTCACGTGTTCTGGAAATGAACAAGGAAGGAGGAGTGTTTTAATTTAGATTGTGGGTTAACCTCACTTAGGGTCCCCATATTATTTGTCATCTTTTACTTTGGTAGTTTAAAATGTTGGTCTATTCACTTTCAAGTCCCCTCAATTTCTGTTGTGTTTTGCATAAGGACCCCCAAATATATGCGTACAAATTACGTATAGCCCCCTTAAATGTTGCCGAGTTTTTACATTCCGGTCCCTAAAACTCTATATTTTATTTATTTCATTTCTGGCACTTTAATTTCATTATTTTTAATTTAATCACTAACATGTTGTATTTCTTGTTTTGTTTGTTTCTAATTTGGGTACTTTATTTTCAGTTTATTTTATTTTAGTAATTATTTACTCTTAATTTGGTACTTTTTTTATTTTTTTTATTTACTTTTTATTATTATCATTTTTCAATTTTAATACTAACTCTTTGTTTTTGTGTGTTTTATTTTTTAACTTTATTTATGATTTTTTTAGGATAATTTTAACCAATTAAATGTAAGTAATTTGAATCGAATATCCAAATTGTAATTTCAATTTTCGCAATTAAGACAACCGACAAATTAAATGGTATCGAAAGGGCAATTCAAGGGTGCTAATCCTTCTTTGATTGTAACCGACTCCCGAATCTGATATATTTCTGGTAAAACGCAGATCAGGTAAGATAGTATCCGATCAACCAAATTTTTTACGAAAAATAAATAATCGGTGGCGACTCCCAATATTCTATTCCAAGTCGAAGTCGAATTTCGGGCCCACCCGAAAGGCAGTCGCGACAGCTTGGCGACTCCGCTGGGGACAGGTAAGTGAGTCAGGCCAGAATTAATTTCGGTTGTTTTTTTATGCGAAAATAGTAAATTTAAATTTAAATTTATTTATTCAATTTCAATTATTTACCTTTGATTATTTTTCAAATAAATAGTTGTACTAACATTCTTTCAATGATTTCAGATTTTTGAAAAGTTTTTATCTTTGGCTCTATACCCGAGCTCCGACCCTTTTAAGTGAGGGGTGAAAGCGACGCCTTTGTGAGAATTTATTCTCCGCACAGGCCTAGCAAGTAACCTTCGGGATTCATATATCTTATGTCTTTGTGTGAATTTATTCACCGCACAGACATAAGGGAATGTATCCTCTCGAGTTTAACTTAGTCCACACAAGCTTGTAATGGGCTTAGGACTATGGGTCTGGCAAGCCCAAGAGGGCACCGGCAAGGAGAACTCGGGTACCATTTTTTAGAACCTAAATCGGGAGACTAGGAGAATTAGAGCATTCCCCGAATCCTCATTCCAAACCCTAGGCTACTTTCTTTCCTGATTTACTTTCTGTTCAAAGCATGCGAACTAGACAAATATGCGGTTAGGATTTGTTAGCATTCAGGATAGAGATCATGTCCGGGTAGGAATAATAAACATGTGGGGTAGATATCATGTGGGGTAAGACTTTTATTTTCATGATTGTTTTGATTATTATATCTACCTCACTAACTCTTTTCATTTTTGTTTTCTTTTATTTTATTTTCATCATTTGCATAATTTAAAAGAGGTGTTGATCCACAAAAACGTGTTCGTTAAACGTAAATAATTTACATTAATAGATAAAGGGGTTGTAATACAAGAGATGAAAATGCAGAGGACAATCTATAAGGCGGCTATATGCCACATTCAATCCAGAAGACGTGATGCCCACAATTGAAGAGTATATCACTTAGTTGCATTATAAAGGACTCAGAATGAACCGAGTCTACATCAAGCACAATAAAAGTCTATCTTTGAAGAACTGACTGGTAGAAGTTACAGGGGCAAGATGAAGGTTACTGATCTTGGGACATCTTGGGAGTCCTTTCAAAGACAACAATGGCAAAACGATAGCTGAAATTGGAGACCATTGCTGACGAATTCAAGAAACATACAAATGAACTTCACATAAGTCCTATCAATTGAGGGCTCCAATGACGTATTCGTTGGGAACATGTTCAACAAAAGACAAATGCTAGAGATGTAGTCATTCGATACTTCTTGGACCAGTACAAAAAGCAACTTAACATTTGCACGGTCCATCCAGAGAAGTCGGAGCGATTCGACAGATTATTCAATCGGTGATAGACGAAGGTAGAAGACTAGTCAACATGTCAGAAGCTGTCAAGTTATTTTTGTCTCTTAAAAGATAAAACATCCATGAGGGTTATTTATAATAACATGCATGTTTTAGGATCAGTGCCTCAAGCATTTCATGCATTTTTGCATCTACATTTCATTTTAAGCATTTTCATAAACATGAAATTTCTTCATGGAGGATTCGATGCAGTGTTCTTAATCACGTAACACCACAAGGAAACAAGATTTGAACAATTGAAGAAAAATTGAAACTAGACACCTGATGGATTTAGGGGTATGGATAATCGAAAGAGACATTGCATCTACCATTTGCATGAGAGCATTGTTTTGTTTGAACACATTTTCGATCTTTCATATTTGTTTAATATTCTAAACGACTGATTATGCTACCTTCTAAGGTGAAATAATTGAGCAAATTTTAATCTTTAGTTCTTCGAATATTAAATGAATTGAGGATTCTTTTAATTCTTCAAGAATTATAGATTTTTGACATATGGAAAGATCATACCTTTCTTATCATG
The DNA here is from genome assembly GCF_006381635.1 of Hibiscus syriacus. Taxonomy (NCBI): domain Eukaryota; kingdom Viridiplantae; phylum Streptophyta; class Magnoliopsida; order Malvales; family Malvaceae; genus Hibiscus; species Hibiscus syriacus. Next base: position 7,606,108 of record NW_024063538.1, on the reverse strand, counting down.
TTAAAAAACAAAAAAAATCCATTGATTCTTTACCCAAAATACTTCATGGAGAGTCATACCGATACCTTTGAGTCAATAAAGTCACACCATTGTCTTCTTAGACGCAAAACCAACATTTTTTTACCAATAAAACCTGCAGACGTTGAATGTTCACTTGAACATGAACCTTCATACCAGAATAAATGTGGGCATCTCGATGCAATCTTCTGAGGACGAACCTGAGCAATTGAGGCATACCGGGAGCAATTGAGGCATGCCGGGAGCAAGAAGCATAAAGGAGAATTACTTCAAAATGAATCTATCATGCATTAATTACATTGTTTTCATGTGAATAAAATTTAATCCTGAAAATCTATCCCCTGGGATACCTCTTCTGCGAAGACTTTTGTGTATGAGATGATGAGCGACTTTGTTTCATTTATCCATATATGTATGTATGTATATATATATATATATATATATATATATCCCTTGTAGTCCCCTTTTTGAGCCTATAATATTTTTCTTTTGATTCAAACCTAATCAAGGATCACCCCCACACTAGGGGGCAAGGTGGAGGAAATCTGCTCATATAAGTGAAGATATCAATCCAAAGGAGATACCAAATGCGAAGATCCAATCAGAACAAAAACAAAAAAAAGTAAAGAAAAAATAAAGACAATACGCACACATAAAGATTCCCTCGAGTCAAATGACACATAGAGCATCAAACTATGAGATTGATCAAGCACAATTATTCCAGAATCACTTCACTCGAAGATCATAGAGCATCAAGAGAAAAACACATATGAGCATATTCAAATTGAGCAAGACATGATTGAAGGCATCAGAATGAATTGATCCTTGGTTCAATACCCTGAGACACTTGTTTGGGCCTATTTATCCTTTTCTTTCATAACCATGAACTTTGGCCTACGTTACGTACCTTAAAAAGTCCCTTCTAAACATACATGGATTTCTAAACAGAAGAGACTATCTTCAGATTTCATTCCAACCATCAGGATTAATCTTTATTTGCAAAAAGTTTTCTAAAATCTTTAATGCATGATAGAGAAAAAATAACAAATGGGGGTTCAAGACATAAATTCCGAATGACGTCTTGAAACCAAAGGAGGATTCAAGTTGAAAACCTGAAAAGGTGGCTTGAATGTAAAAATTGTACAGCTGAGGCAATCGCACAAATTCCTTGATAAGGCATTGCACAATGCGTGACCATAAGAGCAAGGAGCCGGCGAACACGTCCAATAGAGGAGTATACAAGCTACCCCATCATATCAATGAACATCAAAGAAATAAGAAGGCCAAACAATTGACCAAACACAATAACCTGAGACTTTCTTATTGTTTCATTTCTTAACCATTTCCCGAAGATAGCTTTGATCTTAATACTTTCCAAATAGCTATAATTTATTAAAGGATTAACAGTGTAATTAATTCTTTGATGTCCAATGAACTCTAGTTTTATGATTTGTCTAAATTGTGAAACCTAGAAATGGGCAATATTTTCAAAACTTTTGATTAAACATTTTTCAAAACTCTTCTAATAGATTTTCAGAACTTTTGAAAATAAAAGAAGAAGAAAAACACTTTTCAAACAAGACAATCTCTCTAGAATGGATCTTGGTATTTGACATGTGGCTCTTAGACACAAAGCTCATGTTTAGAATCAGTGCTGAAGCAAGCAATAAGGAATAACAGGGCATCTTTAAAGATTCAACAGTAAATGTTGGGGCATATTTGGAGATTCAACATTGAATATTGTGGTATATTTTGGGATTCAACATCCTGATGCAATCGATCAGATCTTCTGAAGGAATTTCCTCCACATGTAGGAACAAGCAGACAAAGCACGAGGAGATAAAACTAATTCATGTTGCATGCATCTTAGACATACTTAAGATCATCACATTCATCATTTTTATGCATATTTTTTGCAGCTTTTAGATTCAAGATTCAACTTCAAGAAGAAAGATACTCGATTCAAAAGCACATTCAGAAATTTATGGTGGGTGCTCAACTTCACAGCAAAGGAGCGTCTGTCAACAAACAACTTTTCAATTTCATTCAGAGTGGATTTCAACTCCACGACGGAGGATATCGTACCAACAGATCCACGATTTCAACTCCACAATGGAGGATATCGTGCCCATACATCCACGGTTTCAACTTCATAACGAAGGGAATCGTATAAACGAGCATCATCCATCTCTTGATTGGATTTCAACTTCACGACGAAGGATATCCAACTCAATGAATGAGTGTCTGTCAATAAACTTTCCATTTTCAGAGCCAATTTCAACTTCACGACAAATGATATTGGACTCGAAACAACACAAGCTTGGATTTTAACTTCACGAAGAAGGATATTCAAGTCAAGGCTCGACTTCACGATGAAGGGGTCATCCATGATTTCAACTCCACGATGGAGGATATCGTACCAACGGATCCATGATTTCAACTCCACGAACGGAGGATATCGTGCCCACACATCCACAGTTTCAACTTCACAACGAAGGGAATCGTACACACAAGCAGCATCTATCTCTAGATTGGATTTCAACTTCACGACGAAGGATATCCAACTCAAAGAAGGAGTGTCTGTCAATAAACTTTCTAGTTTTAGAGTCAATTTCAACTTCACGGCGAAAGATATTGGCCTCGAAACAATGCAACTTAACTTAGATTTCAACTTCTCGACGAAGGATATCCAATCCACGGTTTCAACTTCACGACGAAGGGAATCGTGCGAACCAAAGACCTTCGAGTTTGACTGCGCTCAGCTCCAAGGCACATCATTTGCATTATAGCTTAAGTCGAGAAGGGCTATCTGGCAAAGACCCTCGAGTTTGATTACATTCAGCTTCGAGGGCATATTATTTACAGCATAACTCAGGGTTAGAAGGGCTATCTGCCAAAGACCCTCGAGTTCGATTACATTCAACTTCGAGGGCATATTATTTACAGCATAACTCAAGGCGAGAAGTGTTATCTGTCATCAAAGACTTTTGAGTTAGACTACGCTCAGATCCAAGGCACATCATTTACAGCACAACTCAAGGCAAGAAGGGTTATCTGTCAACCAAAGACCATCGAGTTCGACTACACTCAGCTCCAAGGCACACCATTTGCAGCATAACTCAAGACGAGAAGGGTTATCTGTCATCAAAGACTTTTGAGTTCGATTACACTCAGCTTAAAGACACATCTTTTGCAGCATAACTCAAGGCTAGAAGGGTTATCTACCAACATCAAGACTTTCGAGTTCGATTTCATTCATCTTAAAGGCATATCAACTGCATGGTAGCAACGAGGAACTACCTTCTGGAAGAATTTTCAAGCCGAGGTATTTAATCAAGAAGAAGACCAAGGCCCAATTTCATGCTCAGTCTGAAGCCCAATTACAGTTACTCCCCAACAAATGTATCAAGTCTCAAAACAAAAAAAGATCGGACAAAAACTGGTTGTCTTTTTAATCTTTGCCCTATTATCGTTACACGATAATGTGCAAAGAGGGGCAGCTGTAGACCCCAGATTTTGTCCTCATCCCAGCATTACACCAAGCTGCCCAAGAGCACAGAGCACATGTTCCAATCCAAATTATGATCACATCCAAGTTGTATTATTTTATAGAAAAGTTATGTGTTATAAAACCCGAATGAAAAAAAGAGGGGGGAATTTTGGGATCGATTCGTTGAAGGAAATACAAGCAAGTCTTAAGGTATTTTTGTGTATTTTTTCTTTTCTTTTCGAAATACCAGTAATATATATATATATATATATATATATATATATATATATATATATATAAATAGAGATAGATTAAAGAGGATAGAATAGAATCCTAAGTTACTTCATTAATCCTAGTTAAATTTGTTTGCTTAATTCTCATATTACAACTAAAAAATCAGTTAGTATAATTTTTATTTATGGTTTATGTTTTTCCCTAAAAATATGAGTTAGGATTTTAAAATACCTAGATGCTGTGGTGTTCGTCGAGTTAGTGTTGACATCGCCGGATTTGGTGTGTCGTCGTCGTCGGATTTAGAGTGTCTGACGTGGGAAGGTTGAGTGATTAGAACGAAAGAAAAGGAATAAAAGTTAGGGGTCTATAGCAAACTGAGAATGAAAATGGGGAAAGGGTTTTTTTTTTGGTCTTAATTCACGTGTTCTGGAAGTGAACAAGGAAGGAGGAGTGTTTTAATTTAGATTGTGGGTTAACCTCACTTAGGGTCCCCATATTGTTTGTCATCTTTTACTTTGGTAGTTTAAAATGTTGGTCTATTCACTTTTAAGCCCCCTCAATTTCTGTTGTGTTTTGCATAAAGACCCCAAATATATGCATCCAAATTACGTATAACTCCCTTAAATGTTGCCGAGTTTTTACATTCCGGTCCTTAAAACTCTATATTTTATTTGTTTCATTTCTGGCACTTTAATTTCATTATTTTTAATTTAATCACTAACATGTTGTATTTTTTGTTTTGTTTGTTTCTAATTTGGGTACTTTATTTTCCTGTTTATTTTATTTTAGTAATTATTTACTCTTAATTTGGTACTTTTTTTTATTTCTTTTATTTACTTTTTATTATTATCATTTTTCAATTTTAATACTAACTCTTTGTTTTTGTGTGTTTTATTTTTTAACTTTATTTATGATTTTTGAAGGATAATTTTAACCAATCAAATGTAAGTAACTTGAATCGAATATTAAAATTGTAATTTCAATTTCAATTTTCGCAATTAAGACAACCGGCAAATTAAATGGTACCGAAATGACAATTCAAGGGTGCTAATCCTTCCTTAATTATAACCGACTCCCGAATCCGATATATTTCTGGTAAAACGCAGATCAGGTAAGATGGTATCCGATCAACCAAATTTTTTAAGAAAAATAAATGATCGGTGGTGACTCTCAATATTCTATTCCATATCGAAGCCGAATTCCGGACTCACCCGAAAAACGGTATATACACCCCGTCCTTTCGCCATCCCAAACCCGACAGTCCTCCTGCTCAAAACATGATAGAGGAATTCCAATAATAATATCCGCTTCAGCGTGAGTAAACAAGTCACGAATTAGATCAACTTTCCAAGACTTGGACTCTGAATCATTAAGATCAGATATAAATTCAACTAAATTTATCCTCGGAGATTCAACTCGTACATGATGCCTAGAAGGTAACCAAAAATCATTCCAAATGGAAATGGACGTCCCACTACCCACCTTCCATCGCAAACCGTCCAACAATAACCCCTTCGCACTCCAGATGTTTCTCCAGATGTAGGACGGAGAGGTTCCCAACCTTGCCGAAAGAAAACTTCCACCCGCAAAATATTTCACCTTGAACAAGCTTCCCACCCGAGACATCAGGTTAGAAAACAAACGCCAACCCTGCTTCGCTAAAAGAGCAATATTAAACTTGCCCATATCCCGAAAACCAAGGCCCCCCATTCCTTCAGATTACATAAGAATGACCACTGGCACCAATGAATACCCCTGTTATCCTCTGATATCTGCCACCAGTATCTCGCTATAATACCCTCCAACTCCAAACACAAGCTTTTCGACAATAGGAAACATGACATAGTATACAACGAAATCGCTTGAAGGGTAGATTTGATGAAGACCTCGCTTTCCCCTTGTGATAATGTGTGAATTTGCCAACCCATGTTATGACCATGTAACTTATACTTCAAATGCATAAAAGCACCTCGTTTATTCCTTCCCACCAAAGCTACTAGCCTAAGATATTTTTCCGGATTAGATTCAACCGAAACATTAAAAATTCTCCATATGTCCCTACGATTATCCTCAATAACACTCGGACTAAAAATAGTCCTGATTTTTCAAAGTTGATTTCAAGTCCCGAAATGGCCCCATAAATCCTCAAAATCTCCTTTATTCGGCTATCCACCCTCCTGTGTTGTAGCCTCCCCGAATATAAGGCTATCATCAGCAAATAAAAGATGGTAAATCCGATAAACTACGAAACAAAGCCTAACTCCCAGAAGATAAGGCTGTCATCAACATACATGTTTAGCCTAACCCCCTGAGCCACTCCTGCATCTGTCAAACTACGAAACAAAGCTGACAAACCCTTACTACAGATCAAGAGCAAATACAGACAAAATGGGTCTCCTTGTCAAAGGCCCCTCACAGGAACAAGTCTTTGGCTAACAACTCCATTAATTATTGTTGAGTATGAAATTGTGCTTACACACTCACGAATGGAGCAATCCATTGATTAGAAACCCTTCTTTCCCATAATATCCCAAAGAAATTGCCACTCCACTCGATCATATGCTTTTCTCATATCAAGTTTCAAAGCATAGTATCCAATTCGGCCCACTCTTTTCTTCCGAAATGGGTGTAACATTTCATACGCAACCAGGATATTATTCATAATTAATCTCTCAGGTACAAACACACTTTACGCCTCGTCAATACTAGTATGCTGTAAATTTTGCATTCTATGAACCAACATTTTCAATATAATCTTATATATGACATTACAAAGACTAATTGGGCGAAATTGACTAATCCTTGTTGGATCCAAAACCTTCGGTATTGTCGTAACCGTCTTTCGGTTAGGCCCCGAAATTGGGTTTCGACTTGAAAAATGTGGATTGGAGTCGCCACCGACCATTTTAAAACGAATTTAGGTGGGTCGGACACCATCTTACCTGATCTGTGTTTTTACCAGAAATGTGTCGGGTTCGGGAGTCGGTTACGGTCAATGAAGGATTAGCACCCTTGAACCGCCCTTTCGGTACCAATTAATTTGCCGGTTGTCTTAGTTGTGAAAATTCAAAATTTAAATTAAAATTTAACAGACCCGATTCAAATTACTTACAATTGATTGATTTGAATACCCTTAAAAGATAAAAACATTTGACTCGTAGCGGAGTATAAAATCGAATTAGGATAGCAAGTGTGCAAACGTGAGAATAATAAATAAAACAAAAAAAAATGGAAAATAATAAAACACGTAAAAAATAATAAAAAATAATAAAAAATAAACAAAATGAATAAAATGTTAAAAAACAAAGACACAGATAAAGGGAAAATATTAATGGAGTAAAAAATAAAAAAGGTAAAAGAAATTAAAAAGAAATAAAAATAATGTGTATATATAAAGTAGTATTTACTAAAATAAATAAAAATAATAAATATATAATACTAAGTAAAACAAATAAAAAATAAAGATATACATGATATTAATAAACAAATAATAGAAAAAAATAAAGTAAAAATATAATATATATAAATAAATAAAAGAAAAAATAGAATATTAAGAAAATATATATATAAAAACGTATAAAATATAATATTAAGAAAAAATGTATATGCATAGTAAATGGAGAAAAATTAATACATCTATACATATATATATATATATATAATGATATAAGATATATATAATAAAAAATAGAATAATATAAATAAAAAAAGGAATATAGTAAATAATTAAAAAAAATAATTAAAGATATATATATAGGGGACGAAATTAACATAATAGTAAAATTAAAGGGTAAATTTCAAGGTAAATTTAAGATTAAGATTGACTTAGGGGGAATATTAAATACTTTAAAAAAATGAACATGCCTCGGGAGTAGATCTAGGTTCGAAACTTCGAAACCCCACCCCTTTTTGGTCATCGACGCAACCCACGCTTTGGGTTATTCAAACCAAATCTCAAGAAAAATAACATGCACATGCGAGAAATGAACGAATCAATGTAAAAAAGGATGATACCTTTTATTTCCTTTTCAAATCGTTTACAATAGCTTTGCCTTTGTATTTTTTCGTGCTTTCCTCTGTATCTTGTATGTAAATCGTGTTACAAATGGGGAGGATTACATGTATTTATAGTGGAAAAAAACTAACTATTTTTAGAATCCTATTAACAATAGAATCCTAATGCAACTAGACTCCTTGCTCGGTTGTTGCACGTTTGTTGGTGTGGTTGTTGCTTTAAAAGATATGGTGGTGGAAGAGTCCTCTTAAGAGATGAACTCTTGCTAGTTCTATCTTTTAAGAAAATGTGTGTCTACAACTGCCTCTCTTTGTCCTTTTTCGTGGAACGAAAAATAGGACAAAGATAAAAAGACATAAATTTTCGTTCAGTGGAGTTGAAGAATAACTCCCTGTCGAATTGAGTTGCGGATGGCTCCTCCATCGCGAAGTCGAGTCCATCTTGAAATGATTTGAATCAGAATGTGGATTCTTGTTGTAGTCCACTTTGGTCTTCTTCTCGGTTTAAAGACCTTGGCTAAAACTTCGACTGGAAAGTAATCCCTTGACTCCACAATGTGGTTGATATGTTCTCGAGCTGAATGAAACCGAACTCGAAAAGTCTTCGTTGACAGATAGCTTTTCTCGACTTAAGCTATGCTGACGGAAAAAAGGCTTCTTGCTACTAAGGCACGGCTAACCTAGATCTTCTTCTCGGCTTGAAAACCTCGATTACAGCCGAACAATATTGTGATTGAGGTGTCATCGAGCTGAATGGAATCGAACTCGACAATTTTCGTTGACAGATAGCCCTTCTTGCCTTGAGCTATGCTGTAAATTTGATTTACCTCTGAGTTGAATGTAATCGAACTCGAAGGTCTTTGGTGATAGATAGCCCTTCTTTGTGTTGGATATCCTTCGTCATGAAGTTGAAATCCAATCTTGAGATGGATGCTGCTTGTGTGCACGATTCCCCTTCGTCGTGAAATTAAAACTGCGGGTGGCCCCTTCGTCGTGAAGTTGAGCCTGGTAATTGGATATCCTTCATTGTGAAGTTGAAATCCAAGTGGGTAGTATTGTTCTGAGTCCAATATCCTCCATCGTGAAGTTGAAATTGGCTCTGGAACTGGGAAATTTTTTGTTGACAGCCAACTGCCCCTTCGCTGTGAAGTTGAGCTTGTGTTGTCTCGAGTTCAATATTCTTCGATGTGAAGTTGAAATTGACTCTGAATGAAAATGAAAAGTTGTTTGTTGACAATCAGTCACCCCTTCATTGTGAAGTTGAGCTTGTGTTGTCTTGAGTCCAATATCCCTTGCTGTGAAGTTGAAATTGCTCTGAAACTGGGAAAATGTTTGTTGATAGTCAGCCGCCCCTTCGTTGTGAAGTTGAGCTTGTGTTGTCATGAGTCCAATATCCCTCGCTGTGAAGTTGAAATTGGCTCTGAAACTGGGAAGCTCGTTCGTCATGAAGTTGAGCCTCAAATGGCATGATATCCTCCGTCGTGGAGTTGAAATCTTGGATGTGCGGGTACGATATCCTCCGTCGTGGAGTTGAAATCGCGGATGGCTCCTTCGTCGTGAAGTTGAGCCTTGACTTGAATATCTTTCGTCGTGAAGTTGAAATCCAAGTATTGTATGTTGTGGGTGGACACGATTCCCTTCGCCGTGAAGTTGAAACCGTGGATAACCCCTTTATTGTGAAGTTTGGCTTCGAGTTAGATATTCTCCGTCGTGAAGTTGAAATCTACTCTCGAGCAAATTGTGTCGCTTTGAGTTCAATATCCTTCGCCGCGAAGTTGAAGTTGACTCTAGTTAAAACCTGAAAAAGTTATGCATATATGTGATGTTATGGATGCAATGCTCTTAGGTATGCCTAAAATGCATATGCAACATATGTTATCTTGAGGCTCTGGAGAGAAATCTCGATCTCTGGTTGCCTGTCTGGAATCTAGATTCTTGAATCTTCAAGTTCTGATCCTTGATCTTGAATTCTTCAAATGTTCAAATCTGAAGTACACATTCTATTTTTTATTTGGGAAATTCTTCTCGACCATATCAAGTATGTGTCTGAGCTGAGTGTAACGGTTCAGATGATGCTTCAAGAGAAGTTGTCTCGAAAGAGATAGAATTCGTTTCAAGGGAAACGATCTCAAATATATCTGTTGTTTCATGAAAACGGTCTCAAGGGAAATTAAATTTTGTTTTAAGGGAAATAAATTTGAAGATTTTGTGTTTCAAGAGAAACTGTCTCAAGGGAGACAAAATTTGTTTTAGGGGAAATAAATTCAAAGATTTTGTTTCAAGGGAAACTGTCTCAAGAGAGACTAAATTTGTTTCAAGAGAAACGGTCTCAAGAGAGACAAAACTTAGTTCCAAAAGAAACTGTCTCAAGGGAGATGAAATTTGTTTCAAATAAAACATATTCAAATAATTTGTTTCAAGGGAAACTGTCTCAAGAGAGATGAAATTTATTTCAAGGGAAATGTTTCCAATGTTTATGTTTCAAGAGAAACTGTCTAAATAGAGATGAAATTTGTTTCAAATAAAACATATTCAAATAATTTGTTTCAAGGGAAACTTGGAAACTGTCTCAAGAGAGACAATGGTGAGCACGATTCCCTTCGTCGTGAAGTTGAAATAGTGGATGACCCCTTCATTGCGAAGTTGAGCCTTGGAATTGGTTATCCTTCGTCGTGAAGTTGCAATCCAAGTAAGTTGTATTGTTCCGAGTCCAATATCCTCCGCCGTGAAGTTAAAATTGGCTCTGAAACTGGGAAATTGTTTGTTGACAACCAGTCGTCCCTTCGTTGTGGAGTTGAACTTATTTTGTCTCGAGTGGCACGATATTCTTCGTTGTGAAGTTGAAATCCAAGTATTGTACGTTGCGGGTGGACACGATTCCTTTCGCCGTGAAGTCGAAACCGTGGATGACCCTTTTATTGTGAAGTTTGGCTTCGAGCTAGATATCTTTCGTCGTGAAGTTGAAATCTAATCTCGAGCGAATTGTGTCGCTTTGAGTTCAATATCCTTCGCCGTGAAGTTGAAATTGACTCTGACTGAAACCGGAAAGTTGTTTTGTTGTCAGACAGTCGCCCCTTCGCTGTGAGGTAGAGCAACCACCATGTGCTTTTGAATCGAGCATCCTTCATCTTGAAGTTGAAACTTGACTCTAGAAGCTGCAAAAACTCATGTATACAAAAAATGCGATGCTCTTAAGTATGTCTAAGGTGCATGTAACATGAATTAGTTCTGTTTTATCCCCTGGATGGAGTCTCGTGCTTTGTGTACTTGTTCCTGCATATGGAGAAAATGCCTTCAAAAGGTCTGATAATTTGCATCAGGATGTTGAATTCCCAAAGATGCCCCATTATTCGATGTTGAATCTCAAAAAATGACCCAACATTTGATGTTAAATCTAAAAAATGCCCCAACATTTGATGTTAAATCTTCAAAGATGCCCTCATTGTTCCTGATTTCTTGCTTCAGCATGAGTTTTGTGTTTGAGAGCCATATGTCATTTACCAAGATCCACTCTAGAGAGATTGTATTGTTTTGAAAAAAATGTTTTTCTTTCTTTTTTATTTTCAAAATTCTGAAAATATCAAAAAAAGTTTCGAAAAATGTTTAACCAAAAGTTTTGAAAATATTACCCCTTTCACGGTTTTACAATTGAGACAAATCATAAAACTAGAGTTCATTGGATATCAAAGAATTAATTATATTGTTAATCCTTCAATAAATTATAGCCGTGTGACATGTGCCAAGATCAAATCTATTTTTGGGAAATGGTTAAGTAAGGAAAGGATAAAAATGTCTCAGATTATTGTGTTTGGTCAAAGGTTTGGCATTTTTGTTTATTTGATGCTCAAAGGTTTGATGGGGTATCTTGCATGCTCCTCTTATTGGAAGTGTTCTTCGATTCCCAAATTTCATGGTCAAGCTCGGATTGTGCGATGCCTTATCAAGGAATTCGTGCGATCGCCTCAGCTGCCCAATTTTTGTATTCGAGCCGCCTTTTCAGGTTTTCAACTCGAATCCTCCTTTGGTTTCAAGACGTCATTCATAATTTACGTCTTGAACCCTCCTTTTTTATTTTCTCTATCATGCATTAATTACACTATTTTCTGCAAATAAAGATTAATCCTGATGGGCGGGATGAAATCTGAAGATAGTCTCTTCTGTTCAGAAATCCATGTATGATTAGAAGGGACTTTTAAGGCACGTAACGTAGGTCATGGTTCATGGTTATGAAAGATATGGATAAAAGGCCCAAACAAGGATTTAAGGGTGATTGAACCAAGGATCAATTCATTCTGATGTCTTCAATCATATCTTGCTCAATTTGAATCTGCACATATGTGTCTCTCTCTTGATGCTCTATGATCTTCGAGTGAAGTGATTCAGAAATGATTATGCTCGATCAATCTCATTTGATGCTCTATGATCTTTGAGTGAAGTGATTCAGTGATTCGAAAATGATTGTGTTTGATCAATATCATAGTTTGAATCTCGATGCGTCGTTTGAATCAAGAGAATATTTGCATATGCATCTTGTCTTTTTTTTTCAATTTTCCTTTGTTTTTTTCTCTTTTTATTTTCTCTTTGTTTTTTCTCTTTTTTTCTCTTTTTGTTCTGATTGAATCTTCACACTTGGCATTTGGTTCACCTTTCAGTATCTCATCTGAATCAATGTTTTCACTCATGCGAGCAGATTTTCTCCACCTTGCTCCCCAGTGTGGAGGGTGATCCTTGGTTAGGGTTGAATCAAAAGAAAAAAATACTATAGGCTCAAAATGGGACACAAGGGATATATATTTTCTCCTGTTGTGAAGGGATGAAGAAAGAAAGTCGTTCATCATTTCATACCTGGAAGTCCTCACAGAAGAGGTATCTCCAGGGGGATATATTTTTCAGGATTATTTTTATTCATATGAAAACAGTACAATTAATGCATGGTAGAATTATTCCGAGTGAATTATTCTTTCTTCTTCTTGCCCCCAACATGTCTCAATGTTCATGCTTTCTGCGAGATTCCCCAAGTTGTGTCTTAGAAGAAGGCTCATGTTCAAATGAACAACTCAATGCCTTGGGTTTTAATGGCATAAAAATGTCAATTTTGAGTCTAAAAAGACAATGGTGTGACTTTATTTGACTCAAATAAAGGTATGGGTGTATCAAAAGATAAAGGCAATGTTCAAAAGTTTCATAGGGATGTAATGTCAAAATTTGGTCTTTTTGGTAATGACCATGAGTTATTTTGGGTAAAGAATCAAGGTATTTTATTTTGGGGTTTGAGACAAGATAAGAAAGGTATAATCTTGTCATATGTCAAAAATCTATAATTCTTGAAGAATTAAAAGAATCCTTAATGCATTTAATATTCGAAGAAATAAAGATTAAAATTTGTTCAATTGCTCCACCTTAGAAAGTAGCATAAATTAAATCGTTTAAAAGATTAAGCAAACATGAAAGTTCAAAGACGTGTTCAAACTAAACAATCATCTAAGTGCAAATGATATATGCAATGTCCCCTTCTTCGGCTGTCCATGCCCCTGAATCCATTAGGTTTTGGATCTCGCGCTTCAGCGCCTTATAGTTCTCAGAGGAATGCATGGAGCATCCTATGTGGCAACTGCAAACAGCTTCAACATCGTAGACCTTAGGATATGTGGACTATTTTCTCAGATCATCTTGGCAGGCTTAGTCGTACAACCAGCTGATCGAGCTCATTCATTATGATTTCAGTTTTTTTCCTTTTGATGTTATAATCTTGCTTCCTTGTGGTGTCATGTGGTTAAAACCACTTCATCGAATTCTCCATGAAGAAATTTAATGTTTATGAAAATGCTTAAAAATGAAATGTAGATGCAAAATGCAAAATGCAAAAATGCATGAAATGTTCAAGGCATTGATCCAAAAACATGTCTGTTATTGTAAATAACCTTTATTGGGACAAAAGTGTTTTATCTTTTAAGAGACAATAAACATATTTAAAGGTACATCCGGACTAAATCCTCTAGTCCCGAAACAGGTTGACTAGTCATTTGCCTTCGTCTTTCACCGGTTGAATAACCTGTTGAACCACTTCGGCCTCTTTGGATGAACCGTGAAAATGTTGAGTTGTTTTTTTGTACTGGTTCCCAAAAAGTGTCGGATGACTGCATCTGTGGCTTTCATCCTTTGCTGAATCGGAAATTCCATTGAAATCCTCCATCAAAGGGATTATTCGAAGTTCATTTACTTGTTTCTTGAATTTGTCGATAGTGACTTGCCATCTTTGTTCTTGTTGTCTTTGAATTGACTCTCGAGGTCAGTAACCTTTTTCTCATCTTGCCCCTGCCACCTTTGTCAACCCATTTTTGAAAAGTTAACTTTTGATGTACTTGATTGTACCATGTCTTCTTGATCGAATGTGACACATAGTTGTCTTGCAAATTGTCCTCATTTTCTTTCTGAGTCTTTTCTGACCATAGCCGGACCCCTGCATTTTTCATATCTTGTATTATAACCCCTTTGTCCATTAATGAAAATTATTTATGGTTAACGAACACGTTTTTTTTGTGGATCAACACCTCTTTTGAATGATGCAGATAATAAAAATAAAATAAAAGAGAGAAAAATTGAAAAGAGTTAGTAAGGTAAAGATAATAATAATGAAAATTAAAGGTCCTACCCCACATGATATCTACCCCACATGCTTTAATTCCTACCCGGACATGATCTTTATCCCGCATGCTAATTCCACACAAATCCTAACCGCATATTTGTCTAGTTCGCATGCTTTGAACAGAAAGTAAAGCATGAAACAAAGCAGCCTAGGGTTTGGAATGAGATTTTTGGGGTGGGCTCTAATTCTCCATAGCCTCCCGGTTTAGGTTCTAAAAAATGGGACCCTAGTTCTCCTTGCCGGTGCCCCCTTGGGCTTACCAGAACCTTAGTCCTAAGCCCATTACAAGTTTATGTGGACTAAGTTAAACTCGAGAGGAAACATTCCCTTATGCTTGCACGGTGAATAAATTCACATGAAGACATAAGGTATATGAATCCCGAAGGCTACTTGCTAGGCCCGCACGGTGAATAAATTCACACGAAGGCGTCACTTTCACCCCCACTTAAAAGGGTTCGGAGCTCGGGTATAAAGCTAGAGATGGAAACTTTTTCAAAAATCTGAAATCATTGAAAAAACGTCAGTGCAACTATTTACTTGAAAAAAATAATCAAAGATAAATAATTGGAATCGAATAAATAAATTAAAATTTAACCTTGTAATTTTCGCTAGAAAAAAGATAACCGAAAATTAATTTCGGCCTGACTCACTTACATGTCCCCAACGGAGTCGCCAAGCTGTCGTAACCGTCTTTCGGTTGGGCCTCGAAATTGGGCTTCGACTTGAAAAATGTGGATTGGAGTCGCCACCGACCATTTTAAAACGAATTTAGGTGGGTCGGACACCATCTTACCTGATCTGCGTTTTTACCAGAAATATGTCGGGTTCGGGAGTCGGTTACGGTCAAGGAAGGATTAACACCCTTGAACCGCCCTTTCGGTACCAATTAATTTGCCGGTTGTCTTAGTTGCGAAAATTCAAAATTTAAATTAAAATTTAACAGACCCGATTCAAATTACTTACAATTGATTGATTTGAATACCCTTAAAAGATAAAAACGTTTGACTCGTAGTGGAGTATAAAATCGAATTAGAATAGCAAGTATGCAAATGTGAGAATAATAAATAAAACAAGAAAAAATGGAAAATAACAAAACACGTAAAAAATAATAAAAAAAATAATAAAAATAAACAAAATGAATAAAATGTTAAAAAACAAAGGCACAGATAAAGGGAAAATATTAATGGAGTAAAAAATAAAAAAGGTAAAAGAAATTAAAAAGAAATTAAAAAGAAATAAAAATAATGTGTATATATAAAGTAGTATTTACTAAAACAAATAAAAATAATAAATATATAATACTAAGTAAAACAAATAAAAAATAAAGATATACATGATATTAATAAACAAATAATAGAAAAAAATAAAGTAAAAATATAATATATATATAAAAAATAGAATATTAAGAAAAAATATATATAAAAACGTATAAAATATAATATTAAGAAAAAATGTATATACATAGTAAATGGACAAAAATTAATACATCTATACATATATATATATATATAATGATATAAGATATATATAATAAAAAATAGAATAATATAAATAATAAAAGGAATATAGTAAATAAATAAAAAAATATAATTAAATATATATATATAGGGGACGAAATTAACATAAAAGTAAAATTAAAGGGTAAATTTCAAGGTAAATTAAAGATTAAGATTGACTTAGGGGGAATATTATATACTTTAAAAAAATGAACATGCCTCGGGAGTAGATCTAGGTTCGAAACTTCGAAACCTCACCCCTTTTTGGTCATAACACAACCCACGCTTTGGGTTATTCAAATCAAATCTCAAGAAAAATAACATGCACATGCGAGAAATGAACGAATCAATGTAAAAAAGGATGCTACCTTTTATTTCCTTTTCAAATCGTTTACAATAGCTTTGCCTTTGTATTTTTTTTTGCTTTCCTCTGTATCTTGTATGTAAATCGTGTTACAAATGGGGAGGATTACATGTATTTATAGTGAAAAAAACTAATTATTTTTAGAATTCTATTAACAATAGAATCCTAATACAACTAGACTCATTGCTCGGTTGTTGCACGTTTGTTGGTGTGGTTGTTGCTTTAAAAGATATGGTGGTGGAAAAGTCCTCTTAGGAGATGAACTCTTGCTAGTTCTATCTTTTAAAAAAATGGGTGTCTACACAAGTCGAAGCCCAATTCCAGGGCCCAACCGAAAGACGGTTACGACAGGTATAAGCACAATATAGGTATGATTTACTAACCTCATCTCATAGTACCCTTGACAGATACCAATATAGAACTCCACAACATCACCACCAATTAGATGCCAAAAACGTTGATAGAACAACGCTCCCAAACCTCTCCCGATGCCTTTAGAGGACTTAATAATTTTACAACAACAGTGACCTCATCATAAGCAAAATCTTTACACAAAACATCATTCATATCTTCAGTAATACAATGCCTAACCCATGATAATATTCTATCATCAGTGCCCTGAAACACTATCGCAATCAAAGAATGGAAATAATTCACTGTAACCTCTTCAATACCCATATCAATTTCCACCCTTGTGTCATCCTCTGTCGTTAGTGCCAAAATATTATTTCACCTTTTACATTGCATGCAAAACGGTGAAAGAAAGACGTATTATTATCACCCGACTTTAACCAATTTTCTCGTGCTCTCTACTCCTAGTAAATCTCTTGCTTGTCTGATTCAAGGTTCAATTGCAATTTTGTGTCCACAAGCTCACCTAATACCTCGTCACCCGGAGTCAATTCCACCAGTTCTACCAAACAACGTTTGAGTTCCCTACTTGTTAATTCTTTTTGAATACACACATTCCGAAACCATTTATCTAAACCTCGACAGACAGAAATCAATTTCTTAGGCACCAAACCCAAGGATTCCTTCCACAACCGATCCACCTCCGCCTCATAATCTCCTTCAAGTAACCACAAAGCCTTAAACTTAAAGTGCCATCTTCGCAGTCCTCTATCACCGCTATCAGTATCCAACAACAATGGACAATGATCCGAAATAGTATGAAGAAGATGTTTCAAAGAGAAATCCCCAAACATGCTCCTCCATTAGTCCGTTACTAAACCTATGTCCAACCGTTCTCGAATAACCGTGTCTGTTCGATGACCCCTCTCCCAAGTAAACCATTGCCCCTCAAAACTAATATCTAACAAGCCATAATCAACAATCACTTCTCTAAATGCACACATTTGTCCTTATTAGTTCACTAAACCACCCTCATTCTCAAAAGTATACAAGATCTCATTAAAATAACCAATAACTTCCCACAATATATCTGAACCATCATTAAGGCTTCTTAAAAGGTTCCAAGAAGCCTCCCGATTTTGGACCTCTATGGCACTATAAAACCTCGTACACCTCCATTGCCACATATCAACTACATTAATGATCAAAACGTCTATATGAGAAATTGACATAAAAAGAAGCATTACTTCAACAGAATTTCTTCAAGCCAAACATAAACCACCTCTCATCCTAATAGGTTCAACCTCAATGGCATACAAAAAACCACAAGATTTCCTCACTTTTTCTATCCTAGAATTATGCAATTTTGTCTCCATGAAAAAATCAGAGAGGGATTAACATCTCTCAGAAAATTTCAGAGAAAAAAAATGGTCCGAGGCATCCCCGATCCTCAAACGTTCCAGCATAGGATCTTCATTGTTTCTGGCTGGCCTTGGAATTATGGCCTGTCGATATATTTAAATTCTCATTAGCTTGCTAATCAAGACCACCTGGAGCCACTGGAATGCTTTGTTGCCTCTTTAAACTTTCTTGTTTCTTTAAAGGGTTGTCTTCCTCTATTCTCATCATCACAACATCAAAATCACTATTCTTCTATTCATTCGCACCAATTGAGCCAAAAGTATTCTCTACCCAAAGTCTTGTTTGCCTCCTCATATCCATTGTCGACCCCTGCTGGTTGACAGACAACTTCCCCCCCGAACTATCAGAGACAACACTACCACTTTCATCTCTCAACCATGGACTCGTCACTTGACCCTTCTTGCGTATTGGTGCCTGAATCGATAAATCCCACTGTGTCACCCAATCCTTTTCTCCCTTCAAACCCTCAACGGACAAAATTTTTCTCTGTGCCCTAATTCACCACACATGAAACAAAACAGTTTCAACTTCTCGTACTGAAAATTAGCATAACCAGTAGATCCATTGGGTAGAGCCAATCTTTTTTCGTTTCAATGGCTTTTTAACATCCACTCCCGCCCTAATACGTATACTCCTACAATACCCTAGATTCAACACTGTTGCATCATACTCTAAGAAGACCCCAATGAAATTACCGATCTGTATTGCCTCCTACTCCGAAGTATATCCCACCGGTAGATCATTGATCAATATCCAGAAGTTAACAATATTTAGTTCCACCCCTATCGAATCCTCCCCGACTTTCAAACTGTGCATAATCACAAATGTGAGTTAAAATTGTTGCGCAATATGGCTATCAGATAGAGCAAAATCGCAACTGATAATTTGAGAAAATAAAAATGAAGAAACAGAAGACACAAATTTTACCTGGAAAACCCCTAAATAATATAGGTTAAAAACCACGGGCAAAGGTAGAAGAATTTCACTATTAGAAAATAGAAATTACAATTTCTCTCGATCTAACAAAGAGAAAACAATGACAATTCTCTCTTGATAAAAAAGAGAAAACAATTCTCAAGAAAACTTTCTAATTTTTATAGTATTGGGAGAAAGCTAGAATGATTTGAGATCGTTTTGAAGTTAAATAGGTCAGGGTATTTATAGTTGAAGCTTAAAGACTAATCTTATAAATACCCTAAAGTACAGGGACTAAATTAGCAATTTTCCCATGCAAAATTTTCAACCATTATTGATTCCAAATTCGGTGCTGCACAAAAAATTGACCACTTTTTTTTTACTTTCAAAAAAATACCACAGACCCTCCAAATTCACCCTATCTGCGTCCACTTCATGAAAAAACCTAAACAAATATAGCTCCTCCCCAAATCCAAAATCGCAATCCCCCCAATGGGACACCAAACATTTACCAGAGTAATCCTCATCGCTTGAAAATTTATCATGGCCTCATTAAGAAAACGACCAACCAATCAATTGTCAAAAGAGACTTACGTGGTAGGATTGATATTCGTCAGAACCAAATCCTGCTCGTCCTCATCCACCAAAAAAAAGGTCTTCCAACTCGCATTCAATTCCCTCGTATCCCTCTCCAAAAACACCACAAAACGCTAGAAAAGCAGAGTAACACTCCGATAACTACCCACAATTAGGGGTGTACGAATTCGGGTACCCGTGAACATCCGGGTCGGTGATTTCTCGGCCCGTGTCCCGACCCAGATATTTTGGGTTCCTGAATTTTACGGGTACCCGGATACCCGTATTTTTTTCAAACTATTAAATAAAAAACCACACTCGCAAATTTAAATATTCGAATCTTCAAATTACATAGTCCAACATCGAAACACAAAATTTAAAAGTTCGAAATACAAAATCTAATAATCCATAGTACAAATAAAACATAAAAGTTCATAGTTAACTAGATGAGTAGATAATAGATCCAATCAACTTGATACTTGAATCATGAATTGAATTCATGAATATTACTACACTTCTTCATTTGTCATTCTCCTTTCCTACAAGCAATTCTTTCATTAGATATAAATAAACCATAAGTTTACAACAATCAATATCTTACGAATATGCAAAACGAAAACATTACTAAATTTTCATTATAAAAAATATCAAGTAAAACTTTAATCAATGAAAATATATCTAAAATTTAACAACTTACCAAAGTTTGGGACTTATGTCCTATGGGAATTGTTTTTCATACGTGACACCCGAAACTTCACTTGTTTCATCAATGATAATTGTTGGTTGCTCCAAAGTTAAATCTTCCATTTCTATATTAAGTATTTAAAGTATACAATCGTTACAATTATTACGTATGTTTTAAAATATAAACATTTAAATATCTAAACATGAAATTGAAAACTAACATTCTTCCATTTTCTCCAATGCTAGCAAGCTCTCCTCTACCAAAATAGTATTATGAGAAGCACGAATCCAACCTTGAGTACAAATAAGAGCTTCCACCAACCTAGGAGTCAAAGAAGTAAGGAAGGAATCAAGCACACGTCCTCCCGTACTAAAAGCAGACTCTGAAGTAACGGTAGAAACTAGAATTACAAGAACATCACGTGTCATTCTCATAAGAATAGGATAGTTCATTGTTTGCATAGACCACAAAGACAAGATATCAAGTTCATCCATCTCACGAACACATTTATCCCCCAAATACTTGTCAAGCTCAGTTGTTTCAGAAGTATCAAATAATTCTACTTCATTCACAAAATCTTTTTTCAAATTGGTTTCTTTCAACTTCCGTATTCCTTCAGCACCATGGGAACTAGACTCCATAGAGCAATAATTCATTTGTGGTGTCGCCGGTTGCGAAGAAGCATAAAAATAAAAAAATTATGTCAAAGTGTCTTTAATTCGTTGACACAACTCAAAAGAGCTTCTAGGATCATAAGAACGACGAACAATCCACTCAACATATCTTAACTTAAGCCTAAGATCAAGAACTAAAGCAATGAACATCAACACATACACATTGTTAACATTTGCCTAATACTTATCAAATTTCATCTTCATTTGGTGTGCCAAGCTCTTAAGCCAAACATTTGAGTCATCAAGATAACGATTAATCATATACTCAATGTCAAATATTTATTCCACAAAATTATTACCAGTCATATACCTTGATCCAGAGAAGCTCAATGTAGCCTCATAAAAGATCTCAAGAAAACTGAAGAAAGTAGTAACTTTGTCTCAATCCTCAAAATTAGGAGGACCATTAATCTTCCTAAACTCTTTGGTGTAAGGAACGCACTTCATTTTTATATTTTTGAATGCCTTTCTAAATACTAAAGCACTCTTGAGCATGCAATAGGTGGAATTTCATGTTATAGTTTAAGAGAAATAGAAAAGATTCGAGAAGAAGAAAATAGAGAATTAGAGAATTCAGTAGAAAGAAAATGCTTCATTCATTACTTGAGGAATCAATTGCCTCTCATCCAGTGTTATTTAGTTACAGGGCTAGAAAAGTAATTTAAAATATGCCAGCTGGCAGTACTCTCTAACAACTATAACAAACTAATATTATCTTCTCTTTTCAGGTATTGGCCACCGAACTTGGGCTACTTCATTTTTTCCTAGACTGGAAACTCAGGCTGATCCACTCCATCTTAACCCAGGTACTCGATATGCTCCACATCATAGGGTAAATATATATTTCCCTCTTCTTTTACTTCAATCCCTAAATTCCCAATTTTAATTCCCTCTCGTACCCCGATCCCTAATTCTCCATCTTCAATCACTAACCCTTGACCTCCTCTTCCCCTAATTCTTTCTTCATTTCCACGTTCTTCTCCACCTACTGTAACAATACCCGCCGCTGGAATCGATCCTTGACCCCAAGGATTAAAGCCTAGAAACTACTCTCGTAGAACAATAAAATCTTCCCACGTATCATTGGTTTCATCAAGGTTCATCCATCGTACCAACAACTGAGTAACAGGTTTGTTTTGCCTATTGATTATTCTTCTGCCCAACACTTCATAAGGTTTGATTCGAATCTGATCTTCTTTGTCCATTGCAGGAGGAGCTGTTAAAGAGATTGTTGAGTTCCCAATGTGTTTCTTCAGAAGACTTACATGAAAGACTGGATGTAAACGTGATAATTCAAGTAAGTCCAATCGATACGCGACTTCACCAATTTTCTCAATAATTTTGTAAGGCCCGTAAAATTTTGCTGCTAACTTTAAATTTTTTCGTAGGGCTAAAGAAGTCTGTCTATATGGTTGTAACTTCAGGTAAACTGTCTAATGTCCTCTCTGCTTCATATTAAATAATTAGCAGACTATACATTAGAGTCTGTCTACCAAACCATAGTAGGAGGCTTGTAACCATACAATGCCTGAAAAGGTGTAATTTTAGGGCAGTGTGATAGGTAGTGTTATACCACGACTCTGCATGAGGAAACCACTTAGCCCACTGCTTAGGTTGAAAAAAACATAATCCCCTTAAATACTGCTCCAAACATTGATTTAACCTTTCTGTCTGACCTTCAATCTCTGGATGGTAAGCAGTACTAATTTAGTACCTAATTACTTCATTAGTTCTCTCCAAAAGAGACTTGTGAATGTTTTGTCCCTATCAGAAATGACCATTTTAGGCTGGCCATGAAGTTTATAAACATTATCCAAATATAATTTGGCTACATCAACAGCAGAATAGGGATGTGACAGAGCTAAAAAATGGTTGTATTTAGTAAACTTATCAACAACCACCAAAATGCAAATTTTTTCAAAGATATAGGTAATCCCTATATAAAATCCATAGTAATTACTTCCCAAGCCTGATGAGGAATAGAAAGTGGGTGTAGGAGTCCTGGTTTAGCCACATGTTGAACTTTAGTCTGTTGACACACTGTACAAGACCTTATATAGGTTGCTACCATAGCATTTAACCTAGGCTAGTAAAAATAAGCCTTAATCCTCTGATAAGTTGCTTGTGTACCAGAATGACCTCCATGAGTTAAGTCATGTAGAGTTTGAAGGATCTGTAATCTTAGAGCTCTAGTAGATCCAATACAAACCCTATTCTAGAATCTAAGGATACCCTTAGAATATTTCCACCTAGGATCAGCACTAGGATTGACTGTTAATATAGATATCCAGTCAGTAGCCATTTTATCATATTTATAGTTATCTTCTACCTCCTGCACCTAACTAGGAATGATTAAGGTAATACCCATAGCCAAGCACTGACCTTGATCTTCCCACTGTCTAGAGAGTGCATCAGCAACCATATTAGATTTACCCTTCCTGTATTGAATAGAGTAGTCCAACCCCAATAGTTTAGTCAATCTCTTCTTTTGAATAGCAGTAGTTAATTTCTGCTCCAATAAATACTTGAGAGGTTCCTGGTCTGTTTTGATAACAAAATGATTGCTTTCTAAATAATGTCTCCATTTAGAAGATGCTAATAGAATAACAAGGTACTCTCTTTCATGTATAGAGAGGGCAACATGTTTAGGACTAAGTGCCTTGCTAAGGTAGGCAATAGGTCTTTCATCCTAAGATAATACAACCCTAATTCCCCCTGAACTTGCATCTATTTCCAAGTAAAAACATTTACCAAAATTCAGAATGCTAAAACAGGGGAAACACACATAGCATGCTTTAAGTTTTCAAAAGCCATTAAAGCCTCATTAGTCCACTTAAAGTTGTCCTTCGTAAGCATCTGTGTCAAGGGTTTACTAATTGTACCATAACCTTTTATAAACCTTCTATAATAACCTGTTAACCCTAAAAATCCACGCAAAGATTTAAGAGATTTTGGTACAGGCCAATTCTTCATGGTTGTCACTTTAGAAGGGTCAATAGAGACCTTAGAAGCTGAGATAATATGGCCCAAGTACTCTACTTGGGTTTGTCCAAAGAAACATTTGGACATCTTGGCAAATAATTGATTAGTCTTCAAAACTTCTAAAACTAATTGGAGATGAACAATATGATCTACCGTAGAAGTGATGTAGACTAGGATATCATCAAAAAATACCAAGACAAATTTTATAAGAAATGAACTAAATAATTCATTCATTAGAGCTTGAAATGTAACAGGGGCATTAGTAAGCCCAAAGGGCAATTCCTTAAATTCATAGTGGCTATGATGAGTTATGAATGTTGTCTTATAGATATCCTCAGGTTTAATTCTGATTTGCCAATAACTAGACCTCAAATCAATTTTGGAAAAATATATTGCTCCATTTAACTCATTCAATAGGTCCTCCACCACAAGAATAGGAAATTTATCTTTCACTGACATGTTGTTTAGCTTCCTGTAGTCCACACAAAACCTCCAAGTCACATCCTTCTTTTTTATTAAAAGACATGGAGAAACAAATGGACTTTTTCTTGGTTGAATAATAGAGGAGGAGAGCATATTAGCAATATGTCTTTCTACTTCAGCTTTCTGATTATGTGGAAATCTATAGGGTCTTAAATTAATAGGAGCAGCTTCTGTTTTAAGAAGAATAGTAGGGTCATGATTCCTTGTAGGAGGCAGTCCTGTAGGCTCAGAAAAAATAGATTGATATTGGTCTAAGAGAGGTTGAATAGTTGTATGAATAATCTTGGAACCTTCAGATATAGTGCATAATACTATATGTCCCAAAATATATGAATCAGATGATGTCATCTTCAATAGGGTAGCTCCTGAAATTTGTTGTAGAAAATTAGATTGTTGTTGACCCTGTATAATAATTTGCTCCCCTTTATGTAAAAAACTAAGTGTCATGTTATTGAAGTCCATTAAGAATGGATTAAATAGTTTCATCCAATCCACACCTAACATCATATCACTGCCCCCAACTGAAGTAGTCTAAAGTCATGTATAAAAGAGTGCCCTTGCATCTTCCATTCCACCCCCATTACACCTTGCTGAAATGTAGAGTTGATGTCCATTAGCTATTGTAATAACCAAAGGATGAGGAGTGTTTACCTGATTACCAGCATCAGCCCACTGAGGTGTTAGAAAACTGTGGGTACTACCACTGTCAATCAATATATTTAATGGTCTTCCCTGAATTGTTCCTTGTATCCTCAATGTATTATAACCAATACATCCAGTAATAATATTTATAAAGATTTCTAGGCTTTCCTCTTCTTGCACAATTGGATGCTCTGAATCTGCTGGTAAACTTTCTGAGGGTAAAACAGTGTCATCTTTAATCATCATATTTAACTATTTAATCTTGCATTGATGACCTGGAATAAATTTATCTCCACATTTAAAGCATAAATTGTTTTGTCTTCCATAATCCAATAAATTCTGCTTTGGTGATATATTGGCTGAATTTTTCTGTTTTGCTGGTAGCTGAGTTGGCTTTTGAGTAGATATAGGGTTTGGGTAGGGTGAGTTTCTAAAAGTTGATCTCAGTCTTTTTCCTTCAAACTCCACAGAAAGCTTATATAACTTAGCTTGCCTACATGCCTCAGAAAGTGACGTAGGTTCCAAAGCCTTGACTCTGTGTTTAATATCCTCCCTTAACCCACTAATAAACATAGAAATAAAAAATTATTCCCTTAATGTAGGGTTTTGTAATAACATATGTGGTTGTAATTCCTCAAATCTGTCATGATATTCCTCCATAGACCCCTTTTGTATTAGCTTTGTAAATTCCTCCACTATATCAACCAAAAATTTATCACTGAACCTATGAAATAGGTCTTCCTCAAACTCATGCCAAGTCACATGATGTTTTTGCATAATGTAACCATCAAACCAAATTTCAGCCTTACCTGCTAAATACATTATAGCCACCTCCACTCTTTGTTCATCAGCAATATTACAAAGAGAAAAGTATTTAAGACATTTTTGTAGCCACCCTCTTGGATTAATTCCCTCAAAAATTGGCATCTTAATTTTTGGTCTATGCCACATTGCTTCTGACATATTAGAAGATCCCCTGTACCTCTTTTATCCACCCTAAGGTCATTAACTGATTTCTAACAGCAATGTTCTCCCCCATTTGATTTTCATTTTTAAAGCTAGCCAAACGAACAGGCAAATAATCTAGTTTCGACTTAAGAATTCTAGGTTCATTAGGTTTATAGGTAAATCGAGTCTTATCATTAATTATTGTCACCTTAACAGGTTGTTTGCTACTCATATTAGATGAATTAGGAGTCTGTACCTGATCCTCAGCATACTAGTTTTGGTCCTCCTTTCTACCAGTCAGAATCTTCAAGATTTCCTCAACATATCCTTGATTTGTAGCCATTCTAGACTCCAATGTAGTATTCTTGTTTTCCAGAGTCTCCCACCATTTAGGTGGATTAGACTCATCTTGTCCTTGTTTCACCAATACTGTTAATTCCTCCATATGTTTCTGTAAACCAGCTAAATCTTCAGCCATGTTCTGATTTTTCTTGGTCATGCCCACCAAACTTGCCAGAAATCGAGGCTCTCGATACCAATTTGTTATAGTTTAAGAGAAATAAAAAGGATTTGAGAAAAAGAAAATAGAGAATTAGAGAATTCAGTAGAAAGGAAATGATTCATTCATTACTTGAGGAATCAATCGCCTCTCAGCCAGTGTTATTTAGTTATAGGGCTAGAAAAGTAATTTAAATTATATCTGCTAGAAGTACTCCCTAACAGCTATAACAAACTAATATTATCTTCTCTTTTCAGGTATTGGGCCACCAAACTTGAGCTACTCCATTTCTTCCTGGACTGGAAACTCAGGCTGATCCACTTTATCTTGACCCATGTACTCGATCTGCTCCACATCAAAGGGTAAATACATCTTTCCCTCTTCTTTTGCTTTAATCCCTAAATTCCCAATTTTAATTCCCTCTCGTACCCCGATCCCCAATCCTCCATCTTCAATCCCTAACCCTTGACCTCCTCTTCCCCCAATTCCTTATTCATTTCCACGCTCTTCTCCACCTACTGTAACATTTCACCTTGTTTCAATGTCCAAGAAAATAAGAGATTTGTTGTTTATATTTTCTTCTTCAACACAATATTGAAACTTTTGGAGCCTTACTGAGAAAGACCTCACATATTTCACAGCAACATAGACTTTAATAATAGAGCACATTATCATATGCAAAAATATGGGTAGCACATCTCATATGCAAAAATTGAGCATCCAACTCACTTCCATCCTACAAGTTAAAAATTTGCTTCAAATACTTTATCACTAGATCATTTGAAGTGACATTATCAATGGTTACCGTCAAGATTCTCTTCAGACCCCAATCTAGTAGATATTTTTTAACAGCTCTACCAATAAGTTCCCCATAATGACCGACAATTGGAAAAAAGTTGATGATCATCTTGTGCAATTTTCAAGTATCATATATGAAGTGGGCAGTAAGACACATATACGGTAAATTCTTACCAGATATCCATGTATCTGTGATAAGACATACCCTAGAGGAAAAATTCTTGAAAAAGTTCTTCAGTGTCTTCCTTTTTCCAATAAACAAAGCATAGAAATCTCTTGTAATAGTAGTGCATGAAGGAGGAATAAAATCAGGAATGGCTACCTTGCAGAACATACGAAATCCTTCACGTTCAACAAAGATAAATGGTAACTCATCAATAATCGCCATTTTAGCGAGTGTTGCTCTAATATTCTCTTGATCAAAACGCCATAATTTAGGAACGGTAAATGTCTTTATGGTCCCATCAGCCTTGCACTTTATCTTGGACTCGAAATCTAATATTGTTTGTCTTTTACAAGTTAAAGGGTATTGCACAGGGCAGTATGGCGCTTCATTGCATTATTTCCATTCACAACTGCACAACTTATTTTTCGAGCACAATAAATGCATTCGACATGTTCTTTATAACCATCAGATGCTTTAAAATGATCCCAAGCAGTAGAAGTTTATTTCTTTTTTCCTCCTTTAGCTTTAACGATTTCAACAACATTTTTCCCCTTCATTTTGTTTTTCGTATTAACTAGAGTCTCAACCATATTAATCTTTTCAGATTCCTTAGACGTCGTAGCTGATGAAGATACCATCTCTATATCATCAATATTTTCTCTTGCCATCGACATTGTCTAGAAAAATAAGCCGGGTATTTGTCAACAAACTTTCAGTCCAAGCAAACATGTAAGAACATTTAGATAATTCGATAGATAATTTGAGCTGTCAATAATGTTATAATCAGGGTTGAATTCTGGTGTTGTTTGGGGTATTATTATTGTTTTTAAATCCAATAAAGAAATAATGATAAACAAAATCTACAAGCGTGGAAGGCTTAGAACTAGGGGTGTTGACTCAACAGAAAAATATAGCTACGGTCTATCTCTCTTACTGAAAAAAAACTCTAATTCTAATACTATTGTTCATAATTTTCTCTTGTTTATTTATCTTCCCCTTTCACATTTAGAAAACCAAACCATTGATCACGGTTCTTGACTCAAATCAAAAGAAATGAATCATTTAAAACTATGACAACTCTTTTTCTTCCATCAGCAACAACCTTCTTGTATTAGGTAATCAGAGAGATAAGCTAAGACATAATATAATATAAAATTTAGAAAGTTGTTAGTTTAATTTATGCCAGTAGTGCCCAGCGCATGGCCAATAGTAGCAGCAAGCGTGGAAGGCTTGGAACTAGGGGAAGATAAATGTGATCAATGGTTTGGTTTTCTAAATGTGAAAGGGGAAGATAAATAAACAAGAGAAAATGATGAAAAATAATATTAGAATCAAAGTTTTCTTTCAGCAAGAGAGATAGACCGTAGCTATATTTTTTCTGTTAAGTCAACACCCCTGGTTCTAAGCCTTCCAAGCTTGCATATTTTGTTTATCATTATTTCTTTATTGGATTTAGAAACAATAATAATACCCTAAACAACACCATAATTCAACCCTAATTATAACATTATTTACAACTCAAATTATCTAAATGCACTTACATGTTTAATTTGACTGAAAGTTTGTTGACAAATGCCCGACTTATTTTTCCAGATAATGTCGATGACAGGAGAAAATATTGGTGCTATAGAGATGTTATCTTCATCAGCTACATCGTCTAAAGAATCCGAAAAGATTAATGTGGTTGAGACTCCAGTTAATACAAAAAACAAAAGGAAGGGGAAAAAGATTGTTGAAACTGTTGAAGCTAAATGAGGCAAAAAAAATAACGTCTTCTACTTGGGATAATTTTAAAGAATATGTTGCTGATAAAGAACATGTCGAATGTATTTATTGTGCTCGAAAAATAAGTTGTGCAACTGCGAATGGAACTAATGCAATAAAGTTCCATACTGTCGGTGCAAGAATGCCCCCTTTAACTTGGAAAATACACAATCTTAGATTTTGAGTCCAAGACAAAGTGCAACACTGATGGGACCATAGAGACAGTTAGCGTTCCTAAATTATGGCATTCTGATCAAAAGAATATTAGAGCAACACTTGTTAAAATGGTGGTTGTTGATGAGTTACCACTTAGCTTTGTTGAACGTGAAGAATTTCGTATGTTCTGCAAAGTATCCATTCCTGAATTTTTTCTTCTTTCAGGCACTACTATTACAAGAGATTGCTATGCTTTGTTTATTTAAGAAAGGAAGACGCTGAAGAAATTTTTCAAGAATTTGTCCTCTAGGGTATGTCTTACCACAGATACATGGACATCTTGTTAGAATTTGTCGTATATGTGTCTTACTGCCCATTTCATAGATGATACATGGAAATTGCACAAGATGATCATCAACTTTTGTCCAATTGCCAGTAATTCTAGGGAACTTATTGGTAGAGCTATTGAAAAATGTCAACTAGATTAGGGTCTCAAGAGAATATTGATGGTAAACGTTGATAATGCCAGTTCAAATGATCTAGCGATCAAGTATTTGAAGCAAATTGTTAACTTGTGGGATGGAAGTGTGTTGGATGCTCAAGGACATTAGATGTGTTGCCCATATTCTGAATTTGGTTGTTAAAGATGGGTTGAAGGATGTTGATGATTCTATTATGAAAGTTCGTGTTGCTGTGAAATATGTGAGGTCTTCCCCTGCAAGGCTCTAAAAGTTTCGATATTGTGTTGAAGAATAAAATATAAACAACAAATCTCTTGTTTGCTTGGATATTGAAAAAGGTGGAATTCCACCTGTTGCATGCTCAAAAGTGCTTTAGTGTTTAGAAAGGCATTCAAAAATATGAAAACGAAGTGCGTTCTTTGCACCAAAGAGCTTAGGAAGATTGATGGTCCTCCTGATGATGAGGATTGAGACAAAGTTACTACTTTCTTGCCTTTTCTTGAGATCTTTTAGAAGGCTACATTGAGCTTCTCTGGATCAAGGTATGTGACTCGTAATAATTTTGTGGAAGAAATATTTGACATTGGGTATACGATTAATCATTATCTTGATGGCTCAAATGTTGGGCTTAAGAGCATGGCACACAAAATAAAGATGAAATTTGATAAGTATTGGGAAAATGTTAACAATGTGAATGTGTTGATGTTCATTGCTTTAGTTATTGATCCTAGGCATAAGTTAAAATATGTTGAGTGGATTGTTCGTCGTTCTTATGATCCTAGAAGCTCTTTTGAGTTGTGTCAACGAATTAAAGACACTTTGACATCGTTGTTTGATTTTTATGCTTCTTCGCAACCAACAACACCACAAATGAATTATTTCTCTATGGAGTCTAGTGCCCATGGTGGTGAAGGAATACAGAAGCTAAAAGGAACAAATTTGAGAAAGGATTTTGTGAATGAAGTAGAATTATTTGATACTTCAGAAACAACTGAGCTTGACAAGTATTTGGGGGATAAACGTGTTCGTGAGATGGATGAATTTGATATCTTGTCTTGGTGGTCTATGCAAACAATGAACTATCCTATTCTTATGAGAATGGCACATGATGTACTTGCAATTCCAGTTTCTACCATTGCTTCAAAGTCCGCTTTTAGTACGGGAGGACGTGTGCTTGATTCCTTCCG
This sequence comes from Hibiscus syriacus, assembly GCF_006381635.1. Classification (NCBI taxonomy): domain Eukaryota; kingdom Viridiplantae; phylum Streptophyta; class Magnoliopsida; order Malvales; family Malvaceae; genus Hibiscus; species Hibiscus syriacus. The sequence goes on along the minus strand of NW_024063538.1, from coordinate 7,575,137 downwards.
CACTTCTTTGACTCCTAGGTTGGTGGAAGCTCTTATTTGTACTCAAGATTGGATTTGTGCTTCTCATAATACTATTATGGTAGAGGAGAGCTCGCTAGCATTGGAGAAAATGGAAGTAGGTTAGTTTTCAATTTCATGTTTAGATATTTAAATGTTTATATTTTAAAACATACGTAATAATTGTAACGATCACATATTTTAAATAGTTAATATAGAAATGCAAGATTTAACTTTGGAGCAATCAACAATTATCATTGATGAAACAAGTGAAGTTCCAGGTGTCACGTATGAAGAACAATTTCCATAGGCCATAAGTCCCAAACTTTGTTAAGCTATTAAATTTTAGTTATATTTTGATTGATTAAAGTTTTACTTGATATTTGTTATGGTGAAAATTTAGTAAGGTTTTTCGTTTTGCATATTCGTAAAATATTGGTTGTTGTAAACTTATGGTTTATTTATATCTAAAGAAAGAATTGCTTGTAGGAAAGGAAAATGACAAATGAAGAAGTGTAGTAATGATCATGAATTCAATTCATGATTCAAGTATCAAGTTGATTGGATCTAGTATCAACTCATCTAGTTAGCTATGAACTTTTATGTTTTATTTGTATTATGGATTATTAGATATTGTATTTCGAACTTTTAAATTTTGTGTTTCGATGTTGGACTATGTAATTCGAAGTTTCAAACATTTAAAGTTGTTTTTTTTATTTAATAGTTTGAAAAAAATATGGGTATCCGGGTACTCGACATACGGGTACCCGCAAAATCCGGGTACCCGAAAACCGGATACCCGAAATATCCGGGTCGGGACACGGGCGGAGAAATCACCGACCTAGATGTTCTGGGTACCCGGATTTACACACCCCTAACAGAGAGGGCTAAATTTGCTTTTTATCTGTTAACATATTTAAATTGTCTTAAATCTTAACTTTAAATTATATGAATCAAGTAATTTCATTGATTAAAGGTATGATTATTAATTTTAAAGATCCTAGATTCCAGCATCAGTAACTACATAATATTTAAACGTTTATTGTAAAATTATTAAATTTTTTTTAAATAGATATAACCATTTGTAACCATCTAGATTAATAAAAAATCTAAATATTAAAGTCTAAATTTATATTCACAAATCATAAAACCTAATTATCACACACGATAACATTAAAACTCTAAATTTGATAAGCTGCTATCAAAATACCAATATGATATTTTATGAATAAACCATATAGTTCGCACCTAATTATTTATATGCTTTTATTTCGGTCATCAAACTAAAATACTTTTTTAATTATCTCACTAACATTACAAAAATTAATCATTTTGATCACTAACCGTTAAATTATTAATCAAATTACTTGCATGTCTCAATTTTATTGACATAATAACAATTTTAGCTATCAACCTTTACAATTCTAAATTAATCATCCTATTTAATTATTTATATCTATAAATTTTATTAATTAGTCATAATTTTAAAAGTAGGTTTAATTCATGTAAAAAATTACGAAAAATAATTTTCTCCATTTTCTGGTTTTTGTTTGAGGGAAAAAGATTTCGTCCATGTAAAACAATTTCCAAAACACAGGAAAATGAAAGCTCTTTTAATGTAATTTGTTTTCTGACTCATTTTAATTGGAAGCGTTAGCCTCTCTTCTATATAAGCATCAGGTGATGGCATCTTCAGAGATTCAGATAGTACCTGGCTGTTGGGGTACTTTCGTAGTGTTGACCGATGCTCGGCCCTTCATGCTGAATTGTGGGCTCTCTTCGACGGCTTGAATATTGCCTGGAACCAAGGCTTTAGACGAATTGAAATCGAGATGGACAGTAGCGAAGCCGTCAAGATATTCTCCTCTCTTGTTCTATCCTTTGAACCGACTCTTGCACGTCGAATCCGATCTCTTCTCCAGTGACAGTGGAGCACCAGTTTTACTCATATAAACAGAGAAGCCAATAGCGTTGCTGACGCACTGGCCCATCTCGGCCGCACGACATCGCCAGATGTCTCTATTCTTGCTTGCTCGCCTCTGAAGCCCAACGACCCCTCTAACTCAATATGGAAAATTGGAGAAGAAGCTCTAATCGCTGTTAATACAGCTTTTCCCCTTTGTAAATAAAAAAATGGCATAGTAACAATTTTGGTCATTAGCATTTACAGTACTAAATAAATCATTCAATTTAATCATTCATATCTATAAATTTTGATTACGATAGCTTCAAACTAAACACACTGCTTTTTTGGTTATAAAAGTAAACCTTGTTGAGAGATCTTTCGATTGTCCAGTTAAAACCCTAACAATAAAGAATGTATTGTATTCATGGTCATCTATTGTTGTTTTACCCTCGAGATTTTGTCTCCTGGTCATGAAAAAGTCTCGAGAGTGTATCGACTGAGGAGAATGAGATTCGTATATCGTGTCTTGCTTATCATGATTTACCTTGTACGTCGAGCGGCTTGAAAAAGTCTCGAGAGTGTATCGACTGAGGAGAATGAGATTCGTATATCGTGTCTTGCTTATCATGATTTACCTTGTATGTGGAGCGGCTGTGTGTGCTTCACTCCAATTTATTAGGGTAGAGAATCATATGTGGTTCACCACGATTGATTTGGACGAAGAGCTATGAGGATCCAATTGAAATTATGGAGAGACTTAGAGGAACAAATTGGTGAGATTGGAGAACTTCGAGTACCAAATGGAAATAGAGAAAATAACCTCAGTGACAAAAAATGCCTTATAATATACGAATTTAACCAACTTTTTTTGGATTTGCCAAGATGACCAACAAATTCGCAACGCGAATTCCAATTTCATAACCCAGTTTCCAATTTCGCAACGCGAATATGTAAATCACATTGCGATATTCCAAATTCGCGTTGCGATATTCCAAATTCGCGTTGCGATATTCCAAATTCGCGTTGCGATATTCCAAATTCGCAACGCAATAGTCAAATTCTCAACGCGAAAGTCAAATTCGCAACGCGAAACACAATATTAATTTCGCAACACAAATGTAAATAGTATTATCGCAAATCATCTCTAACCTAAAACCCTAAAGCACAACTCAGTCCCATCTCCATCTCTCACTCTCTCCGGCGACATCCGTCCCCATTTCCGATGAAATCAGTCTATCTCCATCTCTCAGATCAACCCTCATAACCATTCACGGTCAGAAATGGAAAATCAACCACCGAGGGTTAGTTTTTTTAATCTCTTATTTTTATTTTGAATTTTTTGTATTATTATTAGATTAACCATTTCACTGAGATTGCTAAATTCATTCGGTTGCTGCCAATACTGCTAAACTGTTTAGTCTTTAACCCTGTGAAGTTAGTATTTGTCTTTGTTTTGTCTTTTTGTTGAAGAAACCCTAAATCACAACACCAAATTTGCAACGCAAAAATCACAATGCGAAAATGAAAATTGCAACGCGAAACTAAAATCGCGTTGCGAATTTAAGTTTTCGAAACTTCTTTTATTCGTCAAATTGAAACTTGAATGAATTGTATTACTTCAACCAAAAAACAAAGACAAATACTAACTTCACAGTGTTGCTAATTTAAGTTTCAAGAATAAACTACTACTCTTTATGTTGTCCTTGAACCTGCACTAAACCTATATGTTGTCCTTTTAAATGTTTATATAAGTGCTTACTTCTGGAATGTTATCTGATGCATTTTGTGAACTATGATGGAATAATGACTTGGGTGAATACCGTGCTAGTTTGAAACATATTTGGCTTTGTTTTCACTGTTTAATATCATGTCTGTTTGTAGTGTATAATTTGTAGTTTTTGGTATATCTAACTTGGTATGTTTATTGTTTTTGTAGAAATATTTTTCGCCTCAATTGACCTTAAGGAATAAATTAAGCATAGCCACTAAAATTGCGTCGACACTTACACCTCTACAAAGAAAATTGTTTGAGGTTACTTGCTTCGGGCCATGGCTGAAAGTACAACATCCGGGTGGAGATGTTGTGTTGACACATTTGTTTCTTCAGACCATGACTAACGATCTACCCGAGGGGGTACAACGTGGTGATGAAGAGATATGGATTCATTTTCCTCCGGCACCGGCGTATACTTGTTTTGGGCGGGAGGAGTTTTGCTTAATCACCGGTTTAAACTTCAGACACGATGATGTAGGTCGGTACACTAGTCATATCACCCGCCCATCATGGTTATATCGGATTTTTCCTGAGCTGGCAAAGTTGAAGCCGAGTATACATGTCGACGACTTGAAGAGATTATTTGATATAGATGGTTTTACTCGGATGGATGACCTTGATGTTGTCAGAGTATGCCATTTACAACTTTTGTATACCGGCTTTTTAGGCAAAGAGGGCAGACAACCAATCTCCGAGGACCTAATATTATTGGTAGAGGACCTAAATGCATGGAACATGTTTCCGTGGGGTTCATATATATGGAAAGCTACATGGAAGAAGTTGTCGTCTGCCTTCGAGGACCGACAAATTTTGCGGGTCGATGGTTCTAAATACACTTTGACAGGCTTTACTTGGGCTTTTAAGGTAAGAATTTCTATATAATCTTTCCAAAATTATAATTAATTATTTAATAATTACTAATGTTTGTGCATTATATTGTTTGTAGATTTGGATATTTGAGGCTTTCCCCAGTATGCGGAGATATGCGATAAAAAGATCAAATGATATTCCTAGGGCTATTACCTGGAAGAGGAAACACATGTTGGATTGGGAAGACTTACTCCCATATACGACGATTAATGATGTAAGTTAACACACAAATACTACCATATATAAACAAGTTATTACTAGTACACGTTTAACTTTGTTTGATCTTTAATATTGTTAGGAGGCCAACTACCCATTACAGAGGCTGACACCCTCAGATGCTGAGCTTGCCACTAATTGGTGGCAAGCTAGTAAGCGGTTTTTTGATGGGACGGATGATGAGCACCCCCCACTTCGAGAGCCATCACCCCATCGGGCCGATTCTTTAGCTCGACACCCGGAGCCATCACCTGGTCAAGCCTCTTCTCCACCTCCACCATCACCTATTCCATCACATCATCGAGCCTCTTCTCCACCATCACCTCATGATAAGCGACCGGCAAAGAGGCTCCGTCTATATCCATCTCCATGTTCTCTACCTCCACGGGATGAGTTAGGGGAATTACGTGATGAGGTCGGTGCTTTGCGTCATGAGGTCGGTACTTTACGTGAAGATAATGGTGCATGGCGTGATGAGGTTCGATCTTTACGTGGTGAGGTGGATTTTTTACGCGATGAGAATGGTGCGCTACGCGGTGAGGTATCTACCTTACGTGATGAGGTTGCCGCTCTACACGAGATTGTTTCATTATTACAGAATGAGGTTAATACTCTACGCAATGAGGTAAATTTGTTTAATACTATACTAAAATTGCAAATAACGTTTTTTCGGCATTATTTATTTATTTATTTACTGATTTATATATTAATTTATTTTCAGCGGCCCGTTAAGGTAGATGCTTTACGTCAGGTTTTTCTTGCACGATGGGGTTCACGCATCAGATGTCGTGCACGTGCCATTACGTCTTTGTTCACCCCACTAGTGCCAAGACTCCGTAAGAATAAGCCCGATGCACTTATCATCATTCAAAAGGTGCCTCTTATCGTTCAAGAGGCCCCTATCATCATCGAAGAAGCCCCTCTCACCGTTCAAGAGGCCACTGTCATCGTTTAAGTGTTCCTACGCGCCGTTCAAGAGCCCGATTCATTTGGCGTCATATGTCAACATATTGATAAACCACCTCCCGTGCCCGATATGATGGATGCGTATTAGCTTTCGTATGAGTTACCGGCCAGTACTATTCCTCAACAGGAGATGGAAACACTACCGGACACAATTACGGATAATACCCTTTGGGCTAAGAATGCAGTTGCTTTTTATCTACATGAGCGGAGCAAGGGGTGTTATTCTGACCTATGCCAAATCGATGATGTTATTCATTTGTTTCTTGATCGGTCTTGGTGGGGTATTTTATTAGGGGTTAAAGATAATGGCTACCTCGAAAGGGGGTAAGTATTACATTCTTCTTATATTGTATTTTGATTAATTTTTTTAAATTATTAATAAATTCAGTAATATATATTTTTTTTTATAAAACAACATATTGATGCATGGGTGTCACGTCTTCTAATAATAAGGAAATTGAAGAAAAGATGTATTCGATGAACTATTATTCCGACTTCTTTTCACGCAGCTCACTTGAAGGATCAGAGAGATGCTCCATATAAGTTGGCTAATGGAAAAGCTAAACTTTATCCTGCGTGGTGGGAGGTCGATAAGGTTAATATTTATTTTTTGAATATTTTAAAGGTTTTCATAAATTTTATTTGATGTGCGCAATTATTTATGATTGTAGGTGTTTATCCCTATTTTGGAAAAGTGTCATTGGCTTCTCGTCGAGCTTCAGCTCCCATCCCTGAAGACAGTGGTATATGACAGCATGTTGAATTACATACCATTGTCATATTTGAGAGATATTATTACAAAGAGATGGAGCGATCATTTGGCTAAATTCTTGAATGCGATTGATTATTGGACAAAATCTGGAAAAAAGAAGCCAAAGAAGTTCAAAATTACAATGATCAGAGACGAGACTGCACCACAACAAACGCAGGGAGCCATAGGGGATTGTGGTCCTCTCGTATGCTTGTGCTTGGAATGTTTGACGACAGGAAGTATACAATATCTACCTCCCACAGATAGAGATAGAGCTACAGTAGGCTTGTGGTTTTGGTATTATATGGCCAGATCGATATATTCGAGACGCTGCCTACCTGCATCCGCGTGCTGAAAGTTGTACATAAACAATTAGTAAGTTTGAATTCAGCACTCTTTAATTGGTTTGAAAATATTTGGTTAAGTACCTAGAATTAAGTAATTTGTTGTTTGTTGGTTTTAGATGTGTAGAAAGTGTTGTTTGAGCAAATGTTTGGTTTCTGTAGGTTAATCCTGAAGTGAGCTGCGTGAAATGTATTTGTGCATAAACAACAGTCTGGGGTACACTTTTTTTCTTTGTTTAATTGAATTTTACATTGAAAGTTGATTTGTTACAATTGATGAGGAAATAAGATTTATTTTTTGACTAATTGATTTGTTTAATTTGATTTGTAAATAAGAATTATTTTTTTGCTTGTTTAATTGATTTGTAAAAGTTGATTTGTTGTTTCTAAAAACTTCAATCTGCATTATGTTTGAAGGCAAAAAAGACCTGTTGAAGGTACAAATTCGCAACGCGAAATAAGCATTGCGATAGTCAAATTCGCAACGCGAAATAAGCATTGCGATAGTCAAATTCGCAACGCGAAAGTTAAATTCGCAACACGAAATAAGTGTTGCGATAGTCAAATTCGCAACGCAAAATAAGCGTTGCGATAGTCAAATTCGCAACGTGATTTTCGATTTGCGAATTTGACTTTTACGTTGATCGCAACATACAACATCAATGTATATACAACATCAAACACATTCCAAGCTATAAATACAAGCTAAGGACACTTGAAGAAGCAAGAGAACAACTATCCAAGCAATCAAACACGAGAAAATCCCAACATGATAACAACTGAACAGATCATATCAATTTTCAAACTCAAGTTATTAATGAATGTCTAACTGAAAATGTATGCATTCATACATAAAATACACATAATACAACGTTTGCATTTAAAAATCACCTAAGTTAATAAGTCCCAAAAGGTGAAGCCGGTTGTGATTGGGATTTTGATTTTGATTGCAATTTTGATTTCCTTTTGCTTGGCACCATATGAGCTTTGTATTTGGATAAGGATCCATTTTTTGGTAGAGGAAAAGATGATTGTGATGGCACTGGTGATCCACAGGTCAACCTTGTATGACCACTCTCCTTGCACCGACTACATGTCGATATCCTCTTCTCTTCACCCTTAGACGGTATACGATCGTGATTTTTTGGTCGGCCAGGTAGCCTGCTATCCATGACTGGTGGCAAAACTGTTTGTAAGTCATCTGGTATGTCCCACTCAGAAGGATGTGGACATGGGTAGACAATCTCGGCATAAGTCTGTCGATATACTTCTGTAGTGTAGCAATCTATAGCGTATGCACTTGAATCATCTTGGTTTATATAAAAAGCAACTTTTATAACATGGCCACATAGATAACCAGATGTTTGCCATTTCTTACAACTACCCGTCTATGTATTTAGATCGACAAGCCCATTTAAGTTATTATCCAATACTTCAAATAAAGTGTTTGAACATGGTTCAACTCTCCAGGAAATTGACTTCACAACATGTTTCGTTATCTTTTTTTCAGTCCATGGTGTAACCCGACGTTCCAATGTTCCTGTAAATTTAAATAAATAATATTAGTAAAATATATGATAAGTTACGAATTTAAAGAAATAATACCTGTTTCTTGTAGTACCACTGTTGAATAGAGGCTCGAAAAACTCCATTAACATAGTAATGGGTAATTCCGAGAATGACGACTTAGAGCGTGATTGATTCTTCACTATTAGACGTCATGAAACCATATCTTGCTCCAAGTTGATGTACTCTTGACCATCTTTCAAACCCGACATCTTCTAGTGTTTGAGCACATTGAGGCAAAACACGTCTTAAATAATTTCTATGCTTATTAAAATCCACTTCCCGATAAGCTTTTACAGCCTTCCAGTATGTCCATTTGTGATTTTTTATACCAGCATACCTTGATTTTAGATTTCTGTACAAATGAACACCACAAAGTCTATGAAAAACATATGGGAAACACCTTCTAACAACGTTGTCAATTGAGTTTGCCCTATCGGATATGATTTTCAGATTGCTAATAGGATCCATACAATCCATAAGATGCCCCATAAACCATGTCCATGAATCAGAGGTTTCAGATTTGCCAACCCCGTAAGCTATTGGCATCCATTGTTAGCATCCATGGCTACTGCTAATAGTTTACTCAAGGTGTCGACCTTTCAATGTGCTCCTCAATATAATAATGGAGCATACAAGTAAAAACGAACGAATCTACAAAATCATATACACAAGAAATATAATCATTTAAATGTGAAATACATGCAACTAACAAAAATGAGTCAACAATATTATAATTATTTACTAACCGCGGCACCAATGGCGATAAACAGCAACTCAAAGCGTCCATCTCTATTTTTTTTGATATGGTTACCGACCCAGGATTTTTCAGCTTTAAATTGTGACAATAAGCCGGCAGTTAGGCAAACGATGCTTCTGGCGACCCCCTCAACATTCCAAGGCATAACTTTGGCTCTCAAAGCTTGAGAATATGAGATACTAATCTTGAACCGAACATTCATGTCAGTCATAATTTCATGTCCCCGATATCCCTTCCATTCAAAAACATAACTCAGCCAGAAACCACCCAACACTTTTTGTTTGTTGTTTGGTGAGGAAAACTTGGGTTCTGAACATGTATGTTATCAATAAAAGTCCTAACTTGAAATTTCGCAATCTTTTATCCTCTTAGCAATCATACTCCAGTACAGTTTTTGTCAATCATACACCTTGTTCGAAATGATATTTGCTTGATTTGTTAACTCTTAGTTACCTCTTCCACACATTCGTATATAAAGCTATCTTCAAGTATTCATTTGTATCAAAACAATCATCTTTCTTGATACGGATACTTTTGTGTAACAATCAACTGACTTTACCAACTCTTCTCTTCTTATTTTTCTTTTCAGGGTTATATAAATTATAGAAAGGATGTTCAACATGTTCATCACAGTCGTAACTTCCTCTCATTATCATCAACAACTCTTCCTCGGCAGCGGCTGTTTCATCATCAAAATTCAGATTTTGACCAATATCAAAATCATTACTTGCAGGGTCTGTTTCTTCTTCCATCACATCATCAAAATCCGAGTATTGACCAAGATCAAAGTCTGGGTATTGACCAAGATCAAATTTCGAATACTGACTAGTACTCACAATTTTTTCTGTTGGCTCATAATGTCTAACTGGTCAATACGAAACCAGAATTTGGTGCTGAAAGTTGATTGGGATTTGGATTAGGAAAAACGTTGGGTTTTGAGATTGTTTGGTATTGGAAATGTGGTGAAACAAAATTTGCTTGGTGATAAATTGTGGTGGAACATTAAATTTTGGGTTGAAGAACTTAGTTGATTACTACCCGCTATTGACCCAACTTCACTACTTCTAGGTTCAACAACATATAATGTAACATCATCTTCTTGCGAAACACTAATGTAAGCAATGAATCGTTCAACATCTTCATTGTCGGTTAACAAATAAACTTTACCCTTTCTCAGATAAGATAGCCTAATCCACTTAGAGCTCTAAATTCAATTTCTTTGCACACGTAACATTAGAGTTTCATAAGTTAACTTTTTTAATGACGTTTTAGTTGAAGATTCATGGGTAAAGGCACATATTGTAAAACACCATGAATATTCTCCTATGACCCTCCAAAACACAAATCTATCCAAACATGATCAACATTAGATGATTTCATTCTAAAAATTGTAAATTAATTTACTAAACAAACGAGCTATAAACTATATATCTTCACTAACTTAGAGAAAAACATACCTTTATTAAGTTGATAGTTGATAATTAGGGAGAGAAATCATTGAAAAATTATATAAAAATAAAATTATGTAAAAAAATAGAGATGGGGAAGGATGTCGTTGGATATAGGAACGGATGTCACCGGAGAGAGTGATAGATGGAGATGGAATGAGTTACGATTTAGGGATTTAGGTTATGAGAAGCTGCTGCTGCGTTGTTATATACCCAAAACATTTGTGTTGCGAAAATAAAACCTGTTGCGAAATTAAATTCACGTTGCGAATTTGAAATTCAGTTGCGAATTTGAAATTCAGTTGCGAATTTGACTTTCGCGTTGCGAATTTGACTATCGTGTTGCGAATTTGACTTTCGCGTTGAGAATTTGACTATCGTGTTGCGAATTTGGAAAATCGCAATGCGATTTACATATTCGCGTTGCGAAATTGGAAACTGGGTTGCGAAATTCGAATTCGCGTTGCGAATTTGTTGGTCATTTTGGCAAATCCAAAAAAAGTTGGTTAAATTCGTATATTATAAGGCATTTTTGGTCACTGAAGTAATTTTCTCATGGAAATATTGAAGAAATTCTGTAAATGGGGATCAGACCCCAATTCCCTTTCAGCTTTGCTGAGGGCCTAGGTTAAGACTTACCCAAACATTAGTGAGTGTAGGATTTTTTCCCCAACTGAGTAAAGAGTTTAATTAATTAGCCCAATAGGGCATATAGAAGTTTATTTAGGGATCTATGATATTTTTTTTACAGTGATTTGAAACTCGTCACGTCGAGATGGAGAGTTTCAATAAAAAAATTATTTAAACTTTTTACCTTGTTGTGATAAAAAATTAATAAAAATTATATTTTATTTGAACTCAACATCTCAACATGACGAGTTTTAATACAAAAAATATTTTTATTAAACCTCATCACCTCGACGTGATGAGTTCCATGGACATTGTAGAAAATGTAATAGATCTTAAACTAAACTTCTACTTGTCCTATTTTTCCAAATTATTTACTCGTTTTCCTTATTGGGCAAAAAAAAACCCTAATTGTAGTTCACTCAAAAAAAAAACAATTCGGGCATTTGAGTATTTTAAAGTTTTAAAGATTATTTATGACTAGTTCCTATTTTATTTTTCCTTTCTTCTTTGGGCTAAATTGTTGTATGATTTATGATTTACTAAATTGATGTTCATAATACAATTTTAGCTTCTGTTTAACTTAGTGTTGTTTATGGAATAATCATACACAAACACAAATGTATACTGTTCATCATCTAAATTTTGTAGTCTTAAATAAATAATATAAATCAATTGTATTATTTTAATTATAAAGACTGCATTTTAAAATTTGAACCAGACTTTAATGGTTAATAAGAATATTATTATCCTTAGAAATTTTAAAATTAAATAGTTGTGTATACATGATACGTGTATGTAGTAAAAGGACAAAATAATAATGTCAACGTATATAATAATTGACTTCAAGATTGATAAATTTATTGCTTTTTGTTGTTAAAATTTTCATTTTATCAAAAAGTAGAAATTCAAATACATAAAAAATTTACAAAATAAAATAAAATTTTAACTTAGTCAAGTTAAAATTTTGGTATAATCTAATCATGAACCCTAGCAACATAAACCCTAGTGACGTAAACTATGTAGTGCCGACAAGCATGAGGTGTATGAAAACCCTGGCGATTGGCCACTGGAGGAAGTTCCCGGTATCTTGTCGGGTCCTGGGAGGGAGAAGTCGACCTCGCATTGTCAGTTGGACGTGGAATGAGCATTTAAGAAAGGTCGGAGCAGTGATGCAACTATGGCTATTGGGAAGGAGGTCATGGGGGAGTCTGACATTGTGATGGAAACTAATAATGGTGGAACTGGGAGAGATACTTCTGTTGTGTCGATGGATGATGGCAAAGGACGGCCTGCTCTCCAAGTGACTGAGAAGGCAACCTATGGAAAGATGGTTGCTAGTTCAGGTTCTCTGCATGGAGAGTCGAGTAGGGTTCCTAGTTTTCTCCAAGATGATGTTACCATTACGGTTGAGGACATCATTATAGAGCGTACGGAGGTTATACCTTCTATTAAATTTCAGACAGTGTTCATGATTAGGTTGATGCGAATAAGCAAAATGTAATTACTTTTAGATTTCTTGGTGGTGCCATTTGGTATAAGGCTCTCGTGACTCGTGTGTTGGCTCTTTGGAAATCGGTGGGGAAATGTATGTTATCGATCTTAATAATAATTACTTGTGAGATCTCAAATGTTAGAGATTATACCAAAGTTCTTACGAAGGGGTCGTGGATGATCTATGGGAGTTATTTAACAGTACAACCATGGAGTCGGAGCTTTTTGACCTTGGAAAAACACTTGTCACAGGTAATTGTATGGGTAAGGTTATCGTTACTATACTAAAGCTTTGTTTCAGCATATTGCGGCTCTCATTGGGAGAGTTATTAAGATAGATTATAATACAGATGTTGGTGGCTGTGGGGAAATTTGCTCGTTTGAAAGTTCTGGTTGATCTTTCTAAGCCGCTTTTGTCTTGTATTCGTATCGATGGTCTTCTTCAGAAGCTAGAGTAAGAAGGGTTACAAAATATATGTTATGTGGAGTTTATTGTCATACTAAGGAATTCTGCAGTGCAAGTAATGCAACTAACGTTGGCTCTGGGGTGTATGCTATGACACCCACTGAATATAAAGGTAATGCTAACATGGACATCTCGAAATTAAATTTGTTTGGCAAGCAGTTAAGAAAAATTCTACGAAATCAGGGTCGGGTCTCGTTTCGAATCCCTTAGGATGGAGGATGGCGGAAGTTCTGGTGAAAAAGAATGGCGATCTGGTGAGAAGAAGAGCAGTCTGGTCCCGTGGGTGATCGTCAGATTAGTAGTTCAAAGCGTATTATTCAAGAGGGGAAGAAACCAATCGGGGGTGTCAAAAAATGACGCATTTATGGCTTGAAATCCAGATAAAATGAGGAAAAATTGGAAAGGGACAAAGGGATTGTCGGTGATTCCCATGAGAGACTAAACAGATGTGCAATTTGAGGAACATTCTATTTCGACTAAGTCAGGTATTCTTAGGGCTATTTCCATCATGGAGGATGAGTTGGTCGGTTCATCCAATAATGATAGTGGGCGGCTGTGCGGTAAAGGTTTATCAAGGAAGGGTACGAGGGCATTGATCGATCATGGGGCTTTGTTTTCCCCAGCTAGGGATCCTCGGGTAAAGTCTAAATTGTCAATAGCAGAATTTGCTAAACATGTGACATAGGAGCTTGATCGGGTTGCAACAGGGGTGTAACACTCTAGACCAATACAATACACAATCGATCAATCTGAATGCCACACGAAACCACTAGAATGGCTAAATAAAATTTTTCTTAAATTTTTCAATCTAAAATGATCATTAGTAAATACTCATACTAAGCTAAATCAACCACAATTTAAATTAAATAGTTTACAATTTAAGAGCTCCAAAAAATAAATAATTCAATTTATATAGACCATCGTTGAAAATGAGTTACGACTCGAATATACAAAACAAGGTTTACAAATATACATGTCCTTTAAAGATGAACTCAAAACGTACCCTGCACTATTCTGATCTGTATCAGTGCTGGCAAAAAGGATCCTCTGACTGCTCCTCGACTAACCTATGTAAGGAAACAAATTCCAAGCGCTGAGCTAACTAGCCCAATGCCACACTAACAACTAAGTCATACTATAAGTTTTCATGTCATGCTCAAGCTAACTGATACTAGTGGAATAGTGAGTATACTCGTATACTGCACTCTCTACTCTATGATAGACATCATGGTACGACAGAGGGTTCTGCATCCCGGAGCACACGCACCCCTTTAAATCAAATGTTGAAATTCTAATGACTCCCTAAAGGTATGAAGAAGTTGTAAATGTGTTACCTTGTTTCCTTGATAGCTAGAACTCTCCCCAAATCAACCAAGGGTCAACTTTTCCTTCTCTCTTTATTTTGAGCTCTCCCTTACTTCATTCACTAACAAATGTAAGAAAAGGGGTTACTAAACCGACTGAGCTATTTGATTAAAGCTAAGGATACTCTAGGTAACTTGAATATATCATAACCAAGTGAGTTCATGAATCTCCTTAAATCCCATAAAACCTATTTTTGAGAACTAATTCTAAAACTTGCAATATGGAGCTTAAATCAAACTTTAAGAATTGAGAGAGATATTCTTACCTTGGTTACAACAACTAAGATTGAATCATTAAAACTTTTCACTTAAGAGAGGAAAAATAAAAGATAAATGATGATGATGAAGAAGATGAGTGTTTGGTGATTTAGAATGGAGGGTGGCTATGTGAAAATCATAATATATGGGAGAGTTTTCAACTTTTAAAACAAGGTAAAAATTGCACTTTTAGTGCCTCAACTTTTTGTTTCATAAAATACTAATCACCCTTCATTACTTCTCTTGGGCCCAACTCAAGCCCACTATCACTAAACTTGGCCCAAACTATTTTAATAGGTCCTTTTACTCTAAATTGGGTATTGGGTTGACCCGAACTACTAACATGGGTTTTGGGTGTTACAACTATCCCCTCCTAATAAGAAATTTCGTGCTCGAAATTTACCTAGATGGAAAAGATGTGGATATTAAAGTTTCTTATCTTCCTTGGTTTCCCAAGTAGCTTTATCAACCCTATAATTCCTCCAAAATATCTTTACTAAGAGAATTCTCTTATTCCTCAACTCTTTTACTTCCTTGGCTAGAATTTGGATCGAACCTCATTGGGATCGATGAAACATGAGGTTATCTTGCCTTTGCAACCAAACCAAAGTATTTTTTTTCCAAGAAGACACCTTAAGGAAAACTTTATCACCCACAACAAACTCGATTTCTTTTATCTTCAAATCCTCATAAGATCTCTTCCTATCTGATGCTTCCTTTAGTCTGCTCAAAATTGTTCTAATCTTTTCCTCAGTTTCTCTAATAAGATATGTTCCTATTATCTTCCCTTCATTAAGCTCGGTCCATCAAAGAGGAGTTCTACACTTGCGCCCACACAAAGCTTCGTACGGGATCATCTGAATACTCTACTGATAAATGTTATTGTACACGAATTCCATTAAAGGCGGGTGATCCTCCCAACTACCCTTAAAATCAATAACACCGCATCTAAGTAAGTCCTGAATAATTTGAATAACACGCTCTAACTGACCATCTGTTTGAAGGTGAAACACAATGTTGAAATGAAGTTTGGTGCCTAGGGAATCATGAAGAGCTTTAAAAAACTGAGAAGTAAATATGGGGTCTCTTTCTGACATGATCAAAGTCAGGACTTCAACAATCTCATTATCTTGTGAATGTAGAGTTGCGCTAGACTCTCCAAGGTGAAGTCCATTCTAATCAGTAAGAAGTGAGCAGACTTGGTCAATCGATCCACTGTCACCCAAACTGCATCATGCTTGCATCTCATCATCAGTAACCCAGTCATGAAATCCATAATTACTCTATCCCACTTCGACTACGGTATCTGAATCGGCTATAGTAACGCCGAAGAAATATGATATTTTTCCTGAACTTGCTGGCACACTAGGCATTTTACAACAAACTCAGACACTTCTCTCTTCATTCCTGGCCAAAAGTACAACGATCAAAGCTCGACTCTACTCGAGGCTTTAAATGACTATCCAAAATTTACAGTCTTTTAACTTCACTCACTAAGTCAAGTTATACTTGGAGCCTGGAAAACAAACCCTTATTACTGGATATACTCAGCCGCACCAATAAGGCTCTCAGCTCTAACATCAACTTCTGACTCAAAGCATCTACTGAGATGTATGCTATTCTCGAATGGTAATCGATAACGCAATCATAGTCCTTCAAAAACTCAACCCATCTATGTTGCCTCAGATTTAACTATTTCTAGGTAAGCATATACTTTAAACTCTTGTGGTTGGTAAAGATGTGGCACTTTTCCCCAAACAGAAAGTACCTCCAGATCTTGAGCTCAAAGACTACAACTGGAAGCTCTAAAATGTGGGTGGGGTAATTCGACTCATGAGGCATAAGCTGAAGGGATGCTTAATATAATACCCAAACATCGGGTCAGTGACTATAGTGAAAGGATGAAAAATTTGGTAAGCTAATTTGAATAAATTGAAAAGTACAAGGATTACTTTAGGAAATTGTGTTTAAGACTTATTATTAAGAATGGAAGAATGGACGGGCATTACGGTCTTTTAGAATGGAATGAAATTAATATTCATTCTTTTAGGGATATTTATTAAGAGATTTGAGGGGAAATATTAAGTTTGAGAAGTGGGTTATCTACTCTTCTTATTCTTCTTCTCGCCCCCATACCCCCATAGTAAAGGTAAGATTTCTTGAAGTTGGTTTTTCCTTTCAGTTTTGGGTTGGTTTTGAAGCCTTAAGTGATATAAAAGCTTAAGGAAAGTTTAAGAGTTAATAAAACTAAAAGATTAGTGATTTATTAATAATAAAATGGGGTTTAAGTGGTTTTATGAAATATGGTCAATTTGTTGGAGTTTAAGAGCATTTTTGACTTGTCAAAGATGTAAATAAGTGATTTTGAGCCATAAAAGTGATTGAAAACATGTTTAAATTTTGAGTGTGATTTTTAGTTTAAAGTGTTCTTTGGAGAGTTTGGATGTTATAAGGAGATTTATGAATGTAAGTTAGTTGGGTTAATTGATGATGAGTTTGATGGTATGATTGGAGATAAGAGTAAGAGATTTATGTGATAATTGGGTAATATTCGAAGTAAAAGAGGTAAAATCTGGGTAAGGGTATAAGTACTGGAATAACAGTACGGATACTATAAGGTAAAAATATAAAGATAGTATAGGATTCAGATGAACAATATATATACCAATTTAAAGAAGTATCAATAATGAGGTGTAGGAATCGATACCGAGAGGAAGGTATCGATACCATAATCAAAAACAAATTTCCAGAATACTAGAATGGTATCGATGCTGAAGTGGGTATCGGTACCATAGAAGAGAAATATCAATACTATAGGATGAGTACCGATACTATTTAGTCTGAAATTTTAAGTTAGGATGAATTTTATTAGAATTTGAAAATAATAATACTTTTGAGTATTATTATTTTGTATAAATGTTAGAAAGTATACTAACAATTGTATTATATTTTGATGATGGATACTTGTGTATATTGTAATCAACCTCCTGAGTCAAGCAAACAGAAAGGCAAGGATAAAGTAGAAGAATAGTCAGACATAATTAAGGCATAATAGTGAGGCATACCAAGTGAGTGCATTTATTATGTACTTATATGTTATGAGGATGACCTCCGATGAGTCAACCTCGAATGTTTTTATAAAAGCATGTTTTATCGTAATTTGAAATATTTTCATAAAGTTTATGAAAATGATTTTACGAATAATTTTAGACTATGAATTGCTCTAAAATAGATGGATGAACTTCTATATTGTTTTATCAACTATCGATGTTTCTGAATAAATGTTTAATCTGCAAAATTAATTTTGAAGGCCTATTGCACGTACATTGAGAGTCATAGGTGCATTTCGACATACTTTGTGTATGATAGTTATCAATCGATTTTGTTTAATGCATATGTTGCATTTTTGTATCAGTACTATGTGTACTATCGACACTATGTGTGTAACCATGGAATTCATAATGAGTTTGTGAATTACCATATAAGCTCTATGTGTGCAACCATAGAATTCATAATGAGTTTGTGAATTACCATATCGGCACTATGTGTGTAACCACGGAATTCACAATGATTTTGTGAATTACCATATCAACACTATGTGTGCAATCATGAAATTCATAATGAGTTTGTGAATTACCATATAAGCACTTAGGTGCAACTCATGCACCATGTATTCTCATTCAACATACTTTGGGAAAATCAAAGAATCATTTAGAAAAATATTGATTGATAAGTATGTTGGGCATACTAAATATTTATGTTTTCATTTCACATCATTATTAGTATTATGCCTCACTAAGTGAATACTTAGAGTATGTTGATTTAACGCATAGGTATTAGCACGAACGAAGTAAGGAGTGCAGCTGACATCGTAAATCAAAGCTTGCCTCATCAGTAAGTGTATGACAATTATGTCTACTTTTGATATTATGGCATGCAATAGACTTATGATAATGTCCTGGAAAGTATTTGACTTATGATGATTGTAATGTTTAATATGTTACTTAGAACTTTAAGACTATTTTACATACTAAAAGTTAATGAACGTTTTATTATTATTACATTAAAATGTTTTATCTATGGAGATAAAATTTTACTGGTTTTCAAAAGAAAAAATATTTTTAAAAGTCATGTGACATATGTGACTTGTGTACGAAAACATATGCAGGAAATAGGTATTACATTTATTGGTATCAGAGCTACAGGTTTAGCCGACTGTCAACCAAAACTGAGTGTATTTTACTTTAAAAAGGGTTTACATTCCACTAAGATGTCAAGGTAACTGATATGGTGTCGTTAGAATATGATTGATGTCACTCCTTACTAACTTGAGTTGTTATTATTATATATGTCCTATTATATGTTGAAATCTACGAATTCATGGAGAGCAACTGAGCAAGAAGTTAGAGAACGGTCTGGTAGCGAGAGCAATGAAGCTAATAGTGAGCATCCGATCCAGTATAAAACTGCTAATGCACCGGTACATCAGGGTATGTCAGTGCCAGAGTTTGGAGCTTTTGTGCAGGCTCTCGATGCAATCTTGACTCGGTTTCAACCTCCTCCGCCTCCCCCTACTCCTCCAGCACCACAAATGTTAATCCCAAAAGAGTTGAAAAGTTTTGGAGCTCTTGAGTTCTGGGGAGAAGAGGATGAAGGTCCTATAGATGCTGATTTATGGTTAAACTACTTTAAGGTGATGCTTGAAAGTCTTCACTGCTCATATTCTGAAAAGCTGGGTGGAGCAGTATATTTACTTCGAGAATCAGCTCGAGTGTGGTGGATAACTACAAAGATGTATGCACCACTTGAGCAAGTAACCTGTCAATTATTTCTGGATGAATTTAAAAACAAGTACCTCGGTGAGCAGTTTATATGGGTGATCCTGCTGAAGTTTCTTAATATGAAACAAGGTGATTGAGCAATACATGAGTACAAGGCTAAATATCACAAGCTGAGTCATTTTTGCTACTGAAGTAGTTTCCAATGACAAGGATCGATGTGATTGGTTCATTGAGGGATTAAAGCCTAAGTTGAAAAAGATGATGTTGGCTTTAAACTTTCCTAGCCTGCAAGAAGTCATAGACCGAACTAAGGCCATCGAAAGTGCTCAAGAGGAGACTTTAGCCAAAGAGTAGTGTATGCAGACGTAAAAAAGAGTTGGAACGTCTTCAACTTCCTATCATGCTAAGAGGGCCAGGGTTCAAGTTCTCGATACAATAATAAAGATGGTTCCACTGCAGCTTCGCAAAAGAATAAACACATACAGTCTTTTGTTGCTAGCTCAGGTAGAGCATTTGGAGAAAAAACTACTCCATGTCATACGTGTGGCAAATTTCACCATGGAGTATGTATATTGATTAATAGCGCTTGTTTCCATTGTGGTGAAATTGGTAACTGTGTTTGAAATTGTCCTAAGAGATCCAGGGATAAATATGTACAGACTGAGAGATAAGTAGCAGCATCTAATAGAGGAAGAGGAAGAGGAAGAGCTATATCCGACATACAATCTGAGTCAATCCCGCGACAAGAGACACAAGGAGTAGTCCAAATTTATAATATTAAGACTAATGAGAATTGGGATGACCCAGAGATTTTAATAGGTATATTCCATCTTTTTGATGAACTTGTATTTGTTTTGGTTAACCCTGGTTCTACGCACTCTTATATTAGTACAAAGTTGATTAGAGCTAGAATAATTCTTTTAGAACCAATCTGTAGTGAGATGAAAGCGGTAAACCCTATGGGTCATAGTGCAAGAGTAACTTGGGTATGTAGAAAATGCCTGATAAAGATTCAAGGGGTTGTGTTACCAGCAAACTTGATGGAGTTGCCTTTCAACGAATTTGAAATTATTTTGGGCATGGATTGGTTGTCTCAACATCATAGATTGGCTGACTGTTGCAAGAAGTGATTAGTTTTGAAGGATACGGAAGGCTCAGAAATCATAGTAATCGGTGAAAAACAAAATCATCATCCAATGTGATATCAACAATGACTGCAAAAAAATGATGTCGAAAGAGTGTATAGCTTTTCTGGCTAACATAATAGACACTTGAATATCGAAAGCGAGATTAGATGATATTCCAACAGTTAAGGAGTTTCCAGATATTTTTCTGGATTGAGAATTGAACCTATTTCAATGGCTCCATATCGAATGGCTTCAACTGAGTTAAGAGAATTAAAGGCCCAATTATAGGAGTTGCTCGATAAGGGATTTATTAGACCCAGTGTTTCTCCTTGGGGGCACCTGTGCTTTATTTGAAAAAAAAAATGATGGGTATAAGCGATTATGCATAGATTATCGACAGTTAAATAAGGTAACAATAAAGAATAAGTATCCTCTTCTAAGGATTGATGATCTGTTTGATCAACTGAAAGGCGCAACAATGTTTTCTAACTTTTGGTCAGGATACCATCAATTGAAGATTAAAGAGGAGGATATTTCAAAGATATCTTTTCGGACTCGATATGGACATTACGAATTTTTGGTGATGCCATTTGGCTTGACTAATTCTTCTACAACATTTATAGATTTGATGGACTGAGTATTCCAACCTTACCAATTTGTGGTGATATTTATCGACGATATTTTGGTGTATTCAAAGTCAAGCGATGAGCATGATGCTCTTCTTCGTATTGTTCTTCAGACTCGAATTATTATTGTTCTTCAGACTCTTCGAGAGAAGAAGTTGTATGCCAAACTATCCAAATGTAAATTCTGGTTACCAGAGGTTGCTTTCTTTAGCCATATAGTCTCCACAGAAGGCATAAGAGTATATCCCAAAAAGATTCAAGCTATAGTGGATTGAAAATCCCAAAAGAATGTTTCTAAAGTTAGGAGTTTCTTAGGGCTACTGGTTATTATCGAAGGTTCATGAAAAACTTTTCGATTTTAGCTTCACTGCTAACTAAATTGTTACAGAAAAATATGCCTTTTGGTTGGTCAAAGAAATACCAAAAAAGTATTGAAATGCTAAAGAAGATTGTAACAGAGACACCAGTACTTGTACAACCTAATTTGGGTAAAGACTATGTAGTTTTTAGTGATGCATCTCATAATGAGTTGGAATGTGTGCTTATGAAAGAAGGGAAAGTTGTGGCCTTTGTCTCGAGACATGTGAAGATTCACAAGAGAAATTACCTGACACATGATTTAGAATTGGCAGCGGTCGTGTTTGCTTTGAAGATTCATAAGAGAAATTACCCGACATCTAAATATTGTTGGGAACTTCTATATTGTTTTATCATCAACCAATGTTTCTGAATAAATGTTTAATCTACGAAATTGATTTTAAAAGGCCTATTGTATATGCATTGAGAGTCACATATGCATTTTGACATACTTCGTGTATGATAGTTATCGATCGATTTTGTTTAATGCATTTATTTAATTTTTGTATCAATACTATGTGTACTATCGACATTATGTGTGTAACAATGGAATTCATAATGAGTTTGTGAATTACCATATCAGCACTATGTGTGCAACCATGGAATTCATAATGAGTTTGTGAATTACCATATCGACACTATGTGTGCAACCATGGAATTCACAATGAGTTTGTGAATTACCATATGGACACTATGTGTGAAACCATGGAATTCATAATGAGTTTGTGAATTACCATATCAGCACTATGTTTGCAACCATGGAATTCATAATGAGTTTGTGAATTACCATATCGACACTTAGGTGCAACACATGTACCATGCATTCGCATTCAACATATCAACACTTAGGTGAAACTCATGTACCATTCATTCTCATTCAACATAAATTGGGAAAATAAAAGAATAATTTAGAAAAATATTGATTGATAAGTATGTTGGGCATACTAAATATTGTTTCGCAAGTTATGTGAAAGAAACTTAATTTACCAAGCCAGAATTATGTATTATTATGATTTATACGATTTAATTCGTAGTTTGATATTTTATGATATATTTATGTTTTGATTTCACCTCATTATTATTATTATGCCTCACTAAGTGAATACTTAGTGTGTGTTGATTTCACGCGTAGGTATTAGCATTGACGGAGTAAAGAGTGAAGCTGACATCATAAATCAAAGGTTTCTTCATCAGTAATTGTATGACAATTATGTCTACTTTTGATATTACTATATGGCATGTAATGGACTTATGATAATGCTCTGGAAAGTATTTGACTTATGAAGATTGTAATATTTAATATGTTAGAACTTTGAGATTATTTTACATTCTAAAAGTTAATAAATGTTTTATTATTATTACATTAAAATGTTTTATGTATGGAAATAAAATTTTACTGGTTTTCAAAAGAGGAAATGTTTTTAAAAGTCATGTGACATCTGTGACTTGTGTACAGAAACATATACGTGAAATGTGTGTTACACAAAAGCTACTATTTTTCTCTCTTGCATCAGAACACATCCAAGGTCATTTAGTGAAGCATTGCTATACACGGTGAACTCCATTCTTGACTCAGGCTGGGTTAAGACTGGGCTTGGGTTAAAAGAGATTTCAACTGCTCAAAACTACCTTGATGTTTCTCACTCACACAAGCGGTACTCCTTTTTGAAACAATTTAATCATCTAGGCTGCTATCATTAAGAATTCATTTACAAAATGACAATAATAGCTTGCGAGACCTAAGAAACTATACACCTCGGTTACGCTCTTGGGTGGCTCTCATTCAAGTACCACTTGAATCTTCTGAGGATCAACTCGAACGCCATCTTATGCTACTACGTAACCTAACATTGAAATCTCATATAACCAAAATGCACACTTCCCAAACTTAGTGAAAGGTTATCAGTCTCCAAGGGACTGCATAACTATAGGGAGGTGTTGGTTGTACTCATCCTCTAATCGCGAATGGACCTAAATATCATCGATGAATACCACCATGAAATGATCCAAGTACGAGTGGAAAACTCGATTCATGAGGTCTATGAATGCTGTCGAGGTATTGGTGAGTCCAAACGATATTACAAGGAACTCATAGTGGTTGTATCTTATCTCGAATGCCATATTTGCGATATCCACTTCCTTAACCTTCAGCTGGTAGTACCCGAATCTCATATTGATATTGGATAAAACACACGCTCCCTTGAGTTGGTTGAAATAGACATCAATTCTAGGAAGGGGCTAACGATTCTTGATGGTCAACTTGTTCAATTGACGATAATCGATACATAACTTTATTGACCCATCCTTATTCTTAACGAAAAGAATCGATATTCTCCAAAGAGAAATACTTGGTCGGATAAACCCTTTTTTGAGCAACAATTGAATTTAAACTTTCAAATCCTTTAGCTCCATCGGTTCCATGCGATAAGGAGCAATGGACACCGGAGTGGACCCTGACATTACCTCAATGCCAAACTCTAGCTCTTGATCAGACGGTAACCCTGGTAACTCCTCGGGAAACACATCTGGGAAGTCTTTGATGGTTTGAATGTCTTCAATCCTTAGAACTGCAACTCTGGTGTCAACTATATAAGCCAAGAAGGCTTCACAACTCTGATCCAACATTCTTTACGCCTTAAGGGCTGATAAAACTCTTTCACGCTTGGGTTTCTAACCAAACATAACTATTCTAGTCCCATCATCTTTCCTAACCTTGAGCCGTCAAAGCTTACACCTCAAACTCACATCGTGCTCCGACAACAGTCCATACCCAAACTTAAATCATACTCTCTGAATGGAGGTTCTATAAAATCGATGGGGAAAATTTCACCTTGAGTTTCAATCGGACATCTGGGATAGACCTTGTCCACTAGGGCATCTAATCCTAAAGGGCTATACACTCAAACCCCTATCTTGAGATTCTCAGCTGAGATATTTCTCTCTTGAACTAGGTTGTAACAGATATAGGAATGGGTGGATCCTAGGTCGATTAATGCAGTAACTAAAAAAGAAAACACTGTAACGGTACCTCAAATTATATTAGTGACGTCACAATCCTCTTGGACTCATGTTTTATACTGAATAGTGGTAACTCTATACACAGTATTGGCCTCAGATCGTCCCACACCCCTACGTGTCTGACCCGATACAAAGCTCCCACCTTGCTGGGGTCCTCTACTCCTCTGAACCAACGGTGATAACCTCTGAGTCAAAGTTGGTGCAATATTCCTTGCCTCTAGGCAATCTCTGATAAAGTGACCCAAGGAACCATAGTTGTAACAACCTCAGGACCCCTAATGGCATACCCCCACAGGCCTTCATCCACAAACTAAACAAGCAATCTGAGACTGAGTCATCGCTGAACCCACAAAAATCGCTACTGATATGGTAACTAACGGTCTTATGCGCTGATCAAACCTACCACCTCCTTTGATTGCATGTTACGCTGGTCCACTATATTTTCCTAACGAGGCTCTCCAATAACCCTGAGAGTCTCACGCCCTCTTAGATAATTGAGATGTTCCAAATGATTATGTTACTACCCTAACCTGCTCAAAAGTAGTACTCACCGTTGCAAGTCATCTCCCCAACACCCTCTCTAGAGCCTTTGCTTAGTGGAATAACTCGGTAAAAACTCTGGGTGGATTGATAGATATATGAGTGAAGATATCCTGGCAGAGGTCCTCGCTGAACTTCTTACAATAAAAATACTCAAACGAAACCAACTCTAGTGCATACCAGCTGAGTATTAGGAACTCCACCTCATACTCAAACACAAAATTGTTCCCCAGTGTTAATTACATAAATTGATCTCTCAGATCTTCCATGTGAGCCTCTCCTATATACTTCTCTAAGAACTCCTCCAAGAAATGATCCCAGATAGGTCGTCCGGGCTCCATAGACATCTTAAATGCCTTCTACCAGTCTATGGTGTCACCCTTTAGTAGGGAGGTGACACACTCAAGCATACCCTCAGGAGTTAGGTGTAGCTGATGAAGGATCCTAAGAGTCTCTATCAGCCACTAATCAGATACCACAAGATCATCATCTTCTTATCTGAAAAATTTTATGGTTCGGTACATCCGAAGCTTCTCAACAGGGGACTCCTACGGTGCTATAGTGGGTGGGGCTGGCAGAGCTGGCAGGGTAGGTGGGGTAGCTGGTGTTCTGGGTAGGGCTTTAGCTATGTGCCTAAGGTGGCGGTCATCTCTCTAAAGAAATGTGCCTCCTCGACTCCCATATCCCTGGGCTCCTCAAACTCGATCTTAGGGACAAACTCATCACCGAAATCGCCCACAAGAAAATCTCTACTCTCATATCTACCCCTCTGACTATGATATGGGCTCTCATTCATAACTAATCTCTGAAATTAAAACAATACAAGGATGCACTATCACTATTTTAAGAGCAGAAATACTCTTAACATCCCTAAAGGCATGTATATTCATAAACTTTTACTGACTCTGATCCACGGACCTTAGGAACGTCTAAACCTGATGCTCTGATACCACTAAATATAACATCCTAGATCGGTACGATGCATAGTAGACCGATTTGAATGCCACATGGAACCACCGAAGTGGCTAACCAAAATGTTTCTTAAAATTTTCATTCTGAAATGATCATTTGTGAATACCCATACTAAGATAAATCAACCATAATTTAAATAAAATAGTTTATAATTTAGGAGCTCCCAAAAGTAATAATTCAATTTATACAGACCATCGTTACGAATGAGTTATGACTCGAATATACAAAATAAGGTTTACAAATATATATGCCCTTTAAAGATTAACTCAAGATGTACTCTACACTAGT
The DNA here is from genome assembly GCF_006381635.1 of Hibiscus syriacus. Classification (NCBI taxonomy): domain Eukaryota; kingdom Viridiplantae; phylum Streptophyta; class Magnoliopsida; order Malvales; family Malvaceae; genus Hibiscus; species Hibiscus syriacus. Next base: position 7,548,621 of record NW_024063538.1, on the reverse strand, counting down.
TTGATATGGATCACTGTTGGCAAAAAGTGTTCTTTTACTACTCCTCGACTAACCTGCATAAGGAAACAAATTTCAAACGCTGAGCTAACTAGCCAAGTGCCACGCTAACAACTAAGCCATACTATAAGTGTTCATGTCATGCTTAAGTAACTAATACTACTAGAATAGTGAGTATACTCGTATATTGCACTCTCTACTCTATGGTAGACATCATGGTATGGTTGAGGGTTCTGCATCTTGGAGCTCATACACCCCTCTAGTCTATCGAGGATGAGGCACAAAATCTCTACATTGGACACAACACCCTCGACTAACCCATCCCTCGCTAGTGTCGGGCCTCGACCCTAGTTAGTTAGTTTAAAGTGCCTCGCACACTACCTAAGGATATTTTGACTGATTCTATACTTCGACATCATAATCTTACTAAAGGAACTCGGGTGTCTTGATCACTTCCCGAACATAAATCAAGGCTAGTTTTATGTCCCCGAATTGATCTCGTTTCTAAAATGTAATTATCATTAATGTTCTCACTTGTAGTTTTATTTGATGATATACTGAAGTGTTGGGGCACCTCGAGTCTAATCCTTTAAAATTTTGACTTTCTTGCCCAAAATAAATTGATGGTATCGATATTAACAATTCAATATTGATACCCTTGACATAGTTTCGATACTTTATCTAATTTTTGATACTAAAATGCTCACTGGAATATGGGTCTCGATACCACGCTTGAGAGTCTCGAGACCATGACCCCAATATCGATACAACTACCTAAAAATTCAAGAATTTTGCCCATAATAAAGAACAATCTCTATACTAACCTTCTAGTATTGAGACCCAAGCTGTAGAGTGCATAAATAAAGCACCAAAAAGTCATGTTCCTTTAACCCAAAGACCTTATTGAGGCCCCCAATCATTATTAATATCTTATGTAATTATAAAGGAGCATAAATAGGGCTTTAAACATGTTTAAACTCTATAACATGAAATATACCATGGTAATGCTTAACATGCTTCAAACTCAACTCTTAATCAAAATTTGAAATCTAATAACTCACTAAAGGTATAAAGAAGTTGTAAATGTGTTACCTTGTTTCTTTGATGGCTAGAACTCTCTCCAAGTCAATCAAGGGTTAACTTTTTTCTTCCCTCTTGATTTTGAGCTTTCCCATACTTTCTTCACTAACAAATATAAGAAAAGGGGTTATTAAACCAACTAAGCTATTGGATTAAAGCTAAGGATACTCTAGGTAACTTGATTGTACCATAACCAAGCTTGAGTTCATGAATCTCCTTAAATCCCATAAAAGCCATTTTTGAGAACTAATTCTAAAACTTACAATATGGAGCTTAAATAAAAGCTTGAAGAATTAAGAGAGATATTCTTACCTTGGTTACAATAACTAAATTTGAATCCTTAAAACTTTTCACTTAAGAGGGGGAAAATAAAAGAGAAATGATGAATGAGAAGATGATCAGTGTTTGATGATTTAGGATGGAGGGTGGTTACGTGAAAATCATAATACAATTAAGGGTTTTCAGCTTTAAAAAAAAAAAGGAAAAATGCACTTTTAGTTCCTTATCACCCTTCATTACTTCTCTTGGGCCCAACTCAACCCCACTATCACTAAACTTGGCCCAAACTATTTTAATAGGTCCTTTTACTTAAAACATGGGTCTCGGGTTGACTTGAACTACTAACCCGGGTTTTGGGGTGTTACAAGAGGGAGGTGAATACCGATCATTCCAAACGGTGGAGTTTGACCATGCATCAACTATGAGTTATTCTTCGGAAATGAGGGGTTTGAATGATTCTGAGTACATAGACGATCAGTCGTTGGACAAGGTCTGGTCACCAAACAATAAGTTTCGTTTGTATTATGCCTTATGTCCATGATGAGGTTTATATTGTGGAATTGCCAGGGGTGTCGTGAGTAAGACATTTTGGGGTTATTTTAAGTCTTTTATTTGGGATTATAAGTCATTGGTGGTGGATTTATTTGAGCCTCGAGTTAGCGGCCAGAATGCGGATGCTATTATCTCTCGATTAGTTTTTTCGTTTTTCTTTTTAGTGGAGACACCAGGGTTTAACGATGGAATTTGGATTCTTTGGTAAGAGAGTGTTGTTGTGGGTATTATTCAGGTTTCCAATCAAATTGTGAATGCTATGGTTACTAAGAGTGATGGTAGTTTCAATCGCTTCCTCTTATTGCATTGTATGATAGTCTGAACAGTTAAAAACAATAGAAGCTTTGGAGCGAACTTCAGTCGTTAAACCCGAGGGGTAGTCTTCATTGGATATTGGGAGGTGACTTCAATGTCATCCTTTATGAGGATAAAAGAACATGGGTACTAGAGTTCATAGCTTTGGGAACTGATTTTGTTTTATTTTCTCTTTTCTCAAGGGCTTTCAGACTTGGGTTTCGGGGTCACCTATTTACTTGGGCACGGGATTCTCTCTACCAACGTCTTGATCGTTGTGTTGTTAATTCTTTGTAGACTACTTTATTTATGGAATCTCATGTTCTTCACTTAGATAAGGTGGGCTGAGTTTATAGATCGTTTCTTATCTCGTTGAAGGACGATCGGGGGAGTTCACATGATTGGCCATTTTAGTTTATGGATGCATAGCATACTTATCAGGGTTTTGAAGAATTTTTAGGGTCTGTTTGGTCTTTTGATGTTTTCTTAGTTGATAATGTGATGAATTTTCATAAGAATGTTAAGGATTGGAATACGAATGTTTATGGAAACATTGAGTTACGTAAATGGAGTTTACGGGCTCTATTAGGTGGTATTGATCAAGTGTTGGCCAGGGGTTGTCTGATTATTTGGTTCAGTTATTTGAAAAACTTACTTTGGATCTGGAAACAATGTTGGATCAGGAAGAGTTCAGAAAGCTTATTCACAGTGGATGTTGCTTGGAGACCGAAACACGAAGTTATTTCACACATCAGTTCATGCGCAAAGAAGGGCCAACCATATTTTCATTCTCAAGTCTGAGAATGGTATTAGATTGTTGTAAAGAAAGCATTAATTTAATACCCCAAATATCAGGTCAGTGACTATATTGAAAGGATTTAAAAATTTGGTGGATTAAATTGAATAAATGATAAAAGATAAGAAATGATTGGGAATAGTGTTTAAGACTAATTAATAACAATGGGTGAATAAAGAGGGCATTTTGGCCATTTAAGGGGAAATAAATTTTAAAATTCATTTCCTTATTAGGGATGTAAGAGGGGAAAAGGGGAAAATAAAAGCCAACCAAGTTATTTCTTCTTCTTCTTCCCCATGTAAGGGCTCTCCTCCATAGCCAAAGATTGTAATCAAGCTCCCAAGTCAAGCAAACCAAAAGGCAAAGATAAAGTTGTTGAGTAGTTGGATTTGTATTTTTGGATATAATATCGAGGCATGCCAGGTGAGTGCATTTATTATGTACTTATATGTTATGATAATCATAGATGCATGTTGCTTAATGTATATATTGTGATTACCGAATGACACTATGTGTGCAACTTAAGAAATTCATAATGAGTTTATGAATTTATGTATTGGCACTGTGTGTGCAACTTAATAAATTCATAATGACTTTATGAATTTCCATATTGACACTGTGTGTGCAACCCCATGTAATTCATAATAAGTTTGTGAATTACCGTATTGACATTACGTGTGCAAACTATAGAGTTTATAATGAATTGAAAGAGTTAATTGATATTATGAATAATTATTAGAATAGAAACTGTTCTAAAATGAAAGACTAAATGCCTAACTGTGCATTTGGAAGAAATGTACCAATAATACAAGTTAGATGAAAAGTTAAATACCTTTGGGATGAGAGACTAAATACCTAACTATGCTTTTTGGCAGAAAGGTGCCATTAATGCAAGATGGATGCCTAACGGTGCATTTCTGGCAGAAATATGCTACTAATGCAAGTTAGATGAAGAAGAGTGCATAATTGGCATGAAAATATGCCACAAATGAAAATACATAATGGTGTATTAACGGGATATAAGGTGTCGCTCATGATAATTATAAAATATAAAGGACCATTTTGGCACTTTGCTGCAATACATGTACATTACTTTCTCATTTAACATACATAGTGCAAATAAAGAATAAATTGGGGAAAATATACAGAAGGATAGGTATGCTGAGCTTACTAAGAATAATTTTGATGATTGTATGAAACAAAAATGGTTTAACTGAGAAGAATTTATCTAATCCTTATGGAGTATGCAATTAAATTCGTCTTTAAATAGTCATGAGATACTTATGTAAAAATTGCAGATTCTTTAAAATATTATGTCTCACTAAGTAAATACTTAACGTGTGTTGATTTCACGCGTAGGTAAAAGAAAAGACTAGTTGGGTAAGGGGTGCAGTAGCAGCTATCATCAATCTAGGGTCGACTCTCATCAGTAACAGAAGGACAATCATGTTTCTTTTGAAAATTAGCTGGCATGTAATCGAAATTAAGAAAAATGCTTTGGAATGTATTTTAAGTGATAATTTTAGTAATATGTTTCAACGATTGTTTTATTGTTAGATTAAAAGGTTTTGTTTTAAATTTTGAAACAAAATTTTTTGGTTTTTACAAATGGGTGAAAGTTTTTAAAAGTAATGTGACACCTATGAATTGTGTACGGAAACACATACGAGAAATGGGTGTTACAAATTATGTAGCATGCTATCTATAAGAGATTGTTTACACGTTCGAGTGGTAATCAACCCCATAAGTATATTTGTGGGTTGTTTCAACCGTTGGTGGGAGGTACTGGGGTAAATTTGGAGACGCATGTTACGATTGAGGAGATACATACGGCAGTGTTCAGTATGGGTGCATCTAAGGCACCGGGTGTTAATGGGCTGAATGTTGGCTTCTTTTAATGAAATTGGCATGTGGTCGGCGGGTCTATGTGTTACTTTGTGAAACAAGTATTTGATTCTAGTGTGATTCTTCCTAACATCGACTAGAAGTTACTTGTGTTGTTGCCTAAAGTTCTGTTACCTAAATCGATCAGTCAATTTTGTCCTATTAGTCTGTGCACCATCATGTGTAAGATCATATCTAAAGTGTTGGCTAATCGATTCAAACTGTTCTTAAATTGGGTTTCTAAAAATCAAACAAGCTTTGTTTCTAGACAATCGATATCTGACAATATTATTCTAACGCGGGAGATTATCCATTCCATGAACATGAAGACTAGTCGTAAGGGGTGGATGGTTTTGAAAATTGATCTTGAGAAAGCATATGACCACCTCGAGTGGGACTTCATACAGGATACACTTACGGATATTGGATTGCTTGTGAATTTGAGGAATTTGGTGATGCAATGTGTTTCTACAGTTTTGACATGTATCCTTTGGAATAGTGACACGACTTCATCTTTCTTTTCATCGAGGGGCATTCGAGTGATCCGTTATCCCCTTATCTTTTTGTGTTGTGCATGGAGCGATTATCCCAGGTAATTAACTCTAATACATCCATAACTCATTAAAAACCTTTTCGAACTAGTTCTCAAGGTCTAGGGGTCTCGCATTTATTTTTTTTGCTGATGACATGATCCTCTTTGTTGAGGATTCACTAACACAACTGTATATGATTAGTTCAATTTTGGATGATTTTTGTAATGCTTCAGAACATAAACTAAACGCAGTTAAGACCACTATTTTCTATTCGAAGAATGTTCCGTGTGACTTAAGAGCATCAATTAGTGGTGTTTTTGGTTTTTAGGAAGTCAAGGACTTGGGTACGTATCTTGGAATGCTTGTGCTTCATTGACGAGTTACATCTTTGTCTTATCAGTACCTTGTCTAGGCGGTGGAGAGGAAGCTTAGTGGATGGAAGGCCAAATGTTTGTCGTTAGCTGGGAAGATTGTGTTGGCAAAGATGGTGCTTGTTGCAATTCCAACTTATACTTTGCAAACAGTAGTTTTGCCTAAAAGCACTTGTCGTTCCATCGAACGCTTGATATATTGGTTCATTTGGGGAATCACTGCTCCTCGAGGAGGTGTACATTTGGTGATATGGGATGATGTATGTTCCCCGATTTCTAAAGGAGGACTTGGATATCGAAAAATTGGGACTTTAAATGATGCCTTTATGATGAAGTTGTCTTTTAAATTTATCACTCAACCAGATAGATTGTGGGTCTGGTTCACTCGAGTGAAGTATAAGTGTGAAGTTGAGTACAATTGGCTTTGCGTAATAGAAATTGTTCCTATTTATGGAAGGGTTTGAACATTGTTTGAAACGTTCACTCTAATTTGGTGTGGTCTATTGGCTCGGGGACCAGGATGGATTTCTGGCACGATGTGTGGATTGATAATATTATCCCATTAATAGAACATGTCAAAGCAGGGTTGCAAATGGGTATTGAGCGTGCAATTGTAGCTTACATGGCATCGGAAGAGGGTCTTTGGCAATGGCAACAATTCACTGGTCTTCTCCCGAATGATATCCTTCTTAGGATTACTGTTATCAGGGGGCCGATTGTAAGGGGTCCAAGTGATGTTCTCAAGCATAAGGGGACTCGTGATCGCTCTTTTTCTTTGAAGTCTGCGTATGCCGTGCGGCCGGAATCTAGTAGTTCTAGTCCTAAACCAGTGTGGGAAACCATTCATCGTTTTCGGGGGGTGCCTTGTGTTAAGGCCTTCTTGTGGCTATTGTGTAGTAGAAAGCTGATGACCAACGATGAGGGGGTCCAACGTCAATTCATGCTGGATAGTAGCTGCTCGACTTGTGGCTTGATGTTTGAGGATGTGGACCATGTTTTCTAGCATTGTCCTATGGCGATTTAGGTTTGGTCCGAGCTGATTAAACCCACTCTAGTTAACGACGTTCCCCAACAGGGATTTTGCATGAGTGGATTAATTCTAACCTGTCTAGTTCAAATCAATCTTGTGGATCTTCAGCGCATTGGGATCTTTTGTTTGGATAAGTGTTGTGGAATATCGGGTTGGATCGGAATGACCATATATTTAATGGCTTGAACACTAGGATGGATTCAGTTGTGAATCGTAGCAAGCGTATGGTTGACTCTTTGCTTCGGGGATAAGATCGACTAATGGACGGATGATATAGTAGGGTGATTGTGCATTGGTATCCTCCTACACCATCGTGGATCAAAATAAATACGAATGGGGCGAGGTGCATGGAGAAGGGTCATGCGAAATGTAGTGGTGTCGCTCGTGATGAGTGTGAGGAATGGTGTTTTGGTTTTATGAAGTTCATCGGCATTTGTTCTGTTTTTTGATGTCGAACTATGGGGAGCCTACCATGCGTTGTTGTGTGTTTGGGAGAAAGGTTTTCGTAATGTTGTGCTTGAATTATATAGTTTGGAGGTAATCCAGATTTTGATGGATGACTGTTCTAGGACTCATTTTTTGAAATGGCATTTAAATGAGCTCAGGAATCATGATTGGTCTGTTCTTATAAACATTTCCCTCGGGAGGGTAATAAGGTGGCAGACTCTTTGGCTAAGCAAGCTCAGAATAGCTCTATGGAGATTGTAGTCCTATCGGAACCACCTGTGTGGATTTCTTCGTTGTTTCTTGAGGATCTTGTACCTTGATAATTTGTTTGGTTTTCGTTGTCTATATTTGCATGGATACTCTTTTCCTCCATTTAAGATTAGGAGAGTTTTTAACCAGGCTCAAAATTATATCTTCTTGTGTATGCTTTATTGCTTAATCATACCTTTCACGAAAAAAAAAATTTAAAAATATTTTGGCAAGACCAATATAAATTTTGCTGTAGAGAATAAAGAGCCCGAGTAATCTAGAATGGCGTGCTAAAGCTAAAACACATGCAGTTGCAACAGTCGTGTCATTTAAATCAACTTCTACTGCCTCCTCAAACCATATATCAATGGCGAGACCAACATCCATGAATACATCCATCAATTGTTCATGTTAGAACTAAACTATAATAAATATGAAAATTAACTAGGTTCTAATAATATCAAATCATTAAGAATAAAAATAGTAGATTGAAATCTTTGAGTATTTCTTTGGTTGTGATCTTCCAAAAAAATAGAGTTATCTTGAGTATAAACTCTCTCACAGGATAAGAGAAAATACGAGATATATATTTTTGGACCATAACCCCTTTATATAACTAATTTAAGAATTGATTATTGTCTATACTTTTAACTTTATCCCTCATCAAATTATAAATACAATTTTAATAGTATCTACACTTTTAATTTCATGATACTTCTAATATATGACTAATAATTATAATTGATCAATTAGTTTTATGTCATATCTTATGATAACAATATACATTAAAACAATGTGCTCATATTTATAAATTTTAATCCAACATTCTCATTTGCCCCTCAATTATAAATGAAGTTTCATTTTTTATAATTTTCAACATTTCTATGTAATATTTTTAAAAATTATATAGAGATTCTCAATTTTTTTAAAATTATAACATATGAATTTATTAATTTATCAAATTATTTTATAAATAATTTTTTATATAGCTATGACTAAATTTGTAAAATTTATAGTTTTCAAGATCCAACAATTTTAATTATAAAAAAACAAAGTCAATTTTTTTGTTAAGCAATATAATTCAATTATTTAATTTTTGTTTAGTAAATTTAAATATAATTTAAAATTACATTTAAAATTTCAATAATAAATTATGAAATTCAATATATGTTTTTAAAAAAATTAATTTTTTTACTTAAAAATATTAAAAGAAAATTTTAATTACAATTGAAAGATCAAAGAATATATTTTTTTATCAATTTAAAATATTCATCTCTTAATGATAGTTAATGATTGATGCTTATATTTTTAACAAAAATCTAAAATTTAATACTTATTTTATTACTTTCAAAAAGTTGAATGACTAACAAAATCATTTTATCATAGTTAGACAATCACTTCTAATTTTACCCTATTTTAATTTTTGGTTAGTAATATATTTTAATATGTCACTTTAATGGTATGTTTTGGTATGCGGCTTTCGCTATAAAATTTTCTTAATTACAACCAATATGAACATAGATAAAGTTGTTTTATTTTCAAATAACTATAAAATTAGTTATGTATATTATTCTTGTAAAATAATTTCAAATAAACATAAGTATTAAATATTTAAAATTCCTTCACATATATTTTACAAAAAAAAATATATATTATCTTAAAATAAGACCTAAATAAATTTGAAAAAAGTGAAGGAAATAATATTTTTTAACATTGACAACTCCTGTATTTCATTAATAATGAAGTAGATCAGAATTACAACTCATCAAAATATGGAGAGAAAATTAAAGATAATAATCACCAAAATACTCATAAAAAATTAAATATTAAACCTAAAGATACGAAGAAAAACAAAACATTTCATTGAGAATGAAGACCAATATCAAAAGAATACGGTAACATTCATGAAAACTCTCGTTGTCTCTGTTGAATGAGACTCTTTACGAAGTGATAAAGGAGTGATGAGCGAACTAAACAATATGAAAGGTTGTTTCACTATACAATTCTGATTATATCAGCAAATAATCTTTTACCAAAGAGGTGATCTGACTATATGTGACCAACTACAAATCAATCGGAAAATAAATGCCGTGATGATTTTTATGCGAGCACCAAAATGACCGCAAAGGTATGCGAAAAATATAACAAAAATCATAAGAATCGTGTCACAAGATTGATGTGCCACAAGAACAGATAAAATATGTGCCACAAGAACAGAGAAAAACATATCACAATAACAAAAATTCTTATGCAAAATTAAAAAGACTCAAGAAAAAAAAAATAAAAGACGTAGTATAAATAAACAAAAAAATTAATAATCACTGGCGATCGCCAACCAATACTAAAATTGATGTATATGTTGGCTAAAAAAAAAATCAAAGAGACTGCGTTACATTTCAATATCTTCCAGATCCGAAAGCGGGAAACGCAGGATTGCCGCAATACCAGTCAGTTGTGCCAATTCTGAATATACATGTAAAAAATAAGTGAGAATAATTATCAAAACAAAAACAAGAAATGCAATTCTCACCTACGTGCATCGATGTGAGCAATGCCCCCCGTCACTTCACCAAATCCACATACTTTTGCCTTGTTATTACATCCCAACTCCTGAATGCCACTCACCCATGTTAGCAGAATATACAAGTAAATTCTCAAGATAGAATATAGATGCTCAAAACAATAGAATTGTATGTATATCAGCATCAAGCCCCTAGTCCTACATATACGGTATTTCATATGAGAGGCTGATCTACATTGCTTATCACCCTGTTTTTTCATCACACAACGCGATTTGGTACTGCAGATACATTTTTAATAAAAGATTGTAAGTCAGTGAGGGTCGGTTATGATTCAGTCACAAATTGAACAAGTTTTAGGGTATGGATAAACTTTGCCAGCTTTATCTAGATGATGATATGTGATACCGACCCATGTGATTGCATGGTTAATACCAACCAATAAGCACTAAATGAAATAATTAGACCTAAATTAAATATAAAGCTACAAATTACAAATTTAGGCGATGTAAGATATGCCATTTTAGCATACTGAATAAGGAAAACTTGCAAACAAATCAACACTTCAACCTTATTTGTGAAGCTAAAGAGATCATTCTCCCTTATTCAAATCCACACTTTAACCATGAAGTGCAATTTGTCATCAAGCAAAATGAAACTGAGAAATCAGTTCTAAGCATGATAATAAAAGTCAGATGCTTTGTTATACAGACAATTGGAGAAGTCAGACTACATACCAGAGGCCTGATGGAGTACATCTAATGCCAATGAGTCCCATATTTCCCGAGATATGAAAGGAAAATTCCATGATTCAGCTGGAGTATCAAATACTTTGAGAGAGAGAAGACGACAATAGTTTAAGGAGAAACAATAATTCAAAAACTAGTCATATTTAACAACAATAAGACTGATAAGATAAACCAAAAACTCTGAGGAACTCAATTCAAGTAACTAGCTAATGCGATGTGTTAAAATATTCCAAGTAATCATTATGCATCAGGTCCATGAATTTCAAAAGACGTTTGTTGTTCAGAAGGGTATAAAAGAAAGAATGGCCATAGGGAATATAACCTAGGAGTTTAGCCAACACTTAAGTGTTGCAATCAGGATCGACTAAGATTGCTCAATGATCTCCATTCCTATTTTTCAAACACCCACCCAAAACAGAACATAGAGACATCTTGATAACTGTCGTTTTGCTATCAAAATAATTTCGGCTTCTTAATAAGTAAAAAGTGAGAGTAGAATAGAGAAGTAGGGTCGATCCACAGGGACTCTGGTGTTTCTAATTTAGTGGACTTTTTTTATTTAGAAGAAGATAGAATTTCAGCTAAAGATAAAAAGATAAAAATAATAAAATCAATAAATATAATTAAAAGATAAAATGGGGAGTTTTTAAATTGTTTAAAGAAATAAAATGAGATAAAGATTAAATAAACAAATAAATAAATAATTGAGATAAAGAAAACTTATGGTAAAAACAGTCTCAGGCTTCAGCTTTTCCTCAAATTCCTCGGATCATCGAAATAGATCTTTACTTCAAGACTCACGTTGGCTACTTGTCTACAAGGACAATTCCTTGTGACTATGCCTTGCATATCGAATATCCAAGTACACTCTTAAATTTCGGTTGGTGAGTTGATAGAAGCAACAACAATGTTGTAGATCTTTAAAACGTTGAAGTTCGAAAAGCTGGCGACTCGGATTATGTTGTTTCAACAATAACTGATTTCGATCTCAGTTTCCTCTTAGCAAACAATTTTTCTAAGTGTGTTCACAGGAAGTCGAATGTGCTTCAATAAGCAAATCCTCCTTCCCACGTTAACCATAACAACATCCAGACCAACGCCAGCTTTTGGTTTTGAAAATCGTTTTGATTTGAAAATAACCCCAGAAAACAGAGAGAAAAATCTGAAGTGATTTAAGTGCCTTACAATTCTCATGTTTGGAATTGAGCCTTCGCTTTAGCCTTCGGCTTAAAAGAATATTAGCTAAGCATGACCAAAGTCATACTTAGCATATTTAAAAACAAAACTTGAAATAAAAATAAAAATTGCGAAAAACTTGAAAGAAAATAGAAGAGAAAATTTTATAAAGCTAGAGAGAAGAAGAAGAGTAAATTTTATAAATTCTCAGTTGTTGAGAAATATGTTTTTAGGCTTACCCTAAGAGGGTATTTATAGCATTCAAAATCCTAAAAACAAGCTAAAGATAATTCCTAAAATAAAAAAATAAATCCTAATTAAAATACTTAAAATTATTTAAACTAAAATACCTAAAACAAAGATAAGGTAAAATATATTTAAAATAATATACCAAATCATAATTAGAACAGTTAAAACTATTTAAACTAAAATACCTAAAACAAAGATAAAATATAATATTTAAAATAATATCCTAAAACATGAGTTTAATTCAAATCTGAATTGTAGAAACGTGCGGCTGATCCATTTGTTATTCTATAAGCGTTGACTGGACCTTCTAGAAGGTGCTGATGTCATCGCCTCATCAGATGTTTCATTCCCAAAGTCATGCCCACTAGTCCATCTTTGATTCTGAAAATAAAAAAAAAATTACAGAATTCTGTCCTTCTAGTGCAATTTCCATAATCTAGCGGACTGCACAGAAAATGAATTAAAACGAAAAAATAAGCCACAAAAACCAATGATTACAGAACAATTTAAAAGTAAAATAATAGCTAAATAAAGTATTTACCAAATTCCCCATCACTTATTCAATGTTCGTCCTCAAGCATTCATCAATTAACATATCAAAATCATAAGTTACTATCTTCAATTTCAATTTATTTCTAAAACATCCAATCGAACTAAGTTTATGACATTTGTCGAATTCAAGTTACAATCAAGAAAAGACATAACTAATAAAATTTAAAGTAAGCAAGATATCCAAATTAATTGCCAATTTCAATGAAACATGACTCAATACCTCACAAATATTCATACCTATCCACTCAAAGTGTTTGGGGTAAATGAAATCGCTCAAACCAAAACTAATCAAAATATTACCATAGGCTTGGAATCCAATCAAGTCTCCACTACTAAAAGTGAACATAATACAATAATCAAGGGGTCTTTAAACAAGATGTAACGGGGCTTAGGTTAGGGTAGGGAAAAGGCCAAAAGGAAAGGTTTAAAATTCAAAAACAAGATATCAAAATAATTAAGAACAATCCACGAATTAACATGAAGCACAATGAAAGATAAAACAAGGAAAAAGAATAGATGAAAGGTAATTGAAACGATCAAATTTTCCTTCTTCTTCTTTTTTTCATTCGAACAAAGGGTCTTCTTTTTTTCTCTCCTGTTTGAAATAGTGAACAACTTTGTTTTTTTTTGTGGAACAAGAATGATACAAGATCTCAAATCTCGGCAAGGGCGTGAAAAGAGAATAAAAATAAAAAGAAAAGCTTCGGGTTTAATTATGAGCTATAAAACAAAGAAAGGGAAATAGGCTCAAATGTGGTTCACTAGTGGATATAAAAACGAGTAGACTTTTTAGGAAAAGTGGGTTTATCCTAGGTGCCCCTATCACATTAAAACATTATGTTTAACATGTAGTCTCGATATGCATTGTGATTACAAGTTCTAGAATATCCTAATTAATTCGGCACACTTAAGTCAAACAATGAGCAAGAAAGAAAATGTATGCTCGTTAGGTTCGAATCTCACAAGAAAAATTTATATGCACTGAGTCAAGTTCATCTCTATTAACAAAAGCATGAAATATCTATACTCAACAAAAAATTCACCAGCTATACCAATCACAATCATGCAAATTAAATTCGATTAAAACATGGTCACAATCCAAAAGGAAGCAAGAGTATAAAGTGGAGTTCAAGACTAGCAACCAAGGATCCCAGCACATCAATATCAGAATAACTAAAAACAATCGAACAAGTCAAGGAAAACTTTTGATATGCTTATCCTTCCCCCTCACTCAATCTGTTTTGACCCAAAACATATATCAAATTTAAAAACAAAGAGAGGGACAAGAAATGCTCCCCAATCTAGTAGCGACCGCGACCATGGCCACAGCGAGACAAACTATCGTAGAGTAGAATATTCGATCGAGAAGCCACCAGAAGATATATTAAAATTTTCTGCAAAACAAAAATCAAGAGAAGATAGATCATTCCAAGATTATATTCCAAATGAAGTAGACTTCAAGAAAAGAACTCAATCAAGCTTTATTTTTGTTTCACTGTTCAAACCAAAATTGTACTGCTGTGTTTTTTTCTTGAACCAAAATTGTATTGCCATTTTTTTACACAACATTGTTCTGTTCGAACTTTTCTGCACAGTTTGAACCAAATCTATGTTTTTTATGCACTGCTTTGTTCGAATATGTTGTGTATTTTTTTGCAATGTTCGAACCAAATCAGTTTTTTATGCACTATTATGTTCGAACAATTTTGCACAATTCGAACCAAGTCTAATTTTTTCTTCACCGTTCAAACCAAATCAATTTTTCTGCACTGTCTGAACAGTGTATTTTAAAATTCTACTTCCTTTTTTTCCGAATGATTCTTCCTTTGTTTGCTGCAACACAATCTCTTCATGCCTTGGGGTCGGGTTTTTGCCATTTTTTCGCTTTTGGTTTGAACAATTCTTGATTATATCTTGCTTAAAATTCAACTAGGAATAACAGGTACCTGAAAAATCAAAGAAAAATAAATCAGAAAAATAAAATTGAAAATAAAAATAAAAATTAAACAAATGGAAAATAAAAATAATGATGGGTTGCCTCCCATAAAGTGCCTTTGTTTAACGTCGTTAGCTTGAGGACTTGATTTTTTTCAGACTGCAGCTTCCTCTAAATTGATTTCTTCGATTAGACCAACTGGAGCATTGCCATAATACGGTTTTAACCTTTGACCATTAACTTTAAATCGAACTCCTGAGTTATGTTCAACTTCAATAGCACTATGAGGAAATACTTGAGTTACTGTAAACAGTCCGAGCCATTTTGATATGAGTTTTCCTGCAAAAAGTTTAAATTTGAAATTAAATAACAAAACCTTCTCATCGATAGAAATTTTTTTAAAAGAAATTCTACTATCGTGAAATTCTTTTGTTTTTTCTTTAATATCCAAGCACTGTCATAGGCATTTTTTTGGATTTCCTTAAGTTCTTGAATATGTAATTTTTGAGCTTCACGAACCGCATCCATGTCCATGTTACATTGTTTAATAACCCATTAAGCCCGATGATCTAACTCAATCGGTAAATGGCATGGTTTACAGAAAACAAGCCGGTATGGTGACATTCCAATCGGGCCTTTGTAAGCGGTCGATATGCCCAAAGTGCATCAGTTAATTTTAAACTCCAATCCTGTCAATCCTGTTTAACAATTTTTTCAATAATTGTTTTAATTTCTCGATTCGATACTTCTGTCTGTCAATTTGTTTGTGGATGGTAAGCGGTAGCAATTCTTTGAGTTGCTCTAAATTTCTTCATTAGCGACTCGATTACTTGGTTGATGAAATGAGTTCCTCTATCGCTTATTATAGCCTGTGGAATGCCAAACCTGGAAAAATAAAATTTCGAGTTGCCTTAGCTTCTACCCATTTAGAAACATAATCTACAGCTAAAATAATATAAGTATTTCCAAATGACGAAATAAAAGGACCTATATAATCAATTCCCCAAACATCAAAATTTTCACAAACTTGTACAGAAGTAAGAGGTATTTCATTCCTACGGCTTAAATTACATGTACGTTGAAATCTTTCACAAGTTTTACAAAATAGATAAGAGTCTCGAAAGATGTTAGGCTAAAAGAAACTGTATTCAAGAATTTTTAAGAGTTGTACGTTTTGGCCCAAAATGACCACCACAAGAGTAAGAGTGACAAAATTGTAAAATTTAATTTACCTCATTTTCGTCTATACATCACCGAATTACCTGATCCGAGTAGTGCTTCCATAAATAAGGATCGTCCCAAATATAATATCGCGATTCTCGCTTAATTCGATTGATTTCAGCTCTCGACAAATACAATGGTAACTTACCTATGGACAAATAATTAACCATATCCGCAAACCATGAGTTATGCTTTGTGTCACCATCATTTTTTCTTCAGGAAATTCTTCTCTAAGTGGTGGGTCAGATGTGGAAAGGGGAATTTGACTTAAGTGATCCACTACCAGATTTTTGTATCCCTTTTTGTCTTTGATTTCCAAGTTAAACTCTTGTAAAAGCAAGATCCATCAGATAAGCCTTGGTTTTGCTTCATTTTTGCTCATCAAATACCTTAAAGTTGCATGATCAGAAACAATAGTAATTTTAATGCCAAGCAAATAAGATATAAATTTTCTTAAGCAAAAATTATAGCAAAAAGTTATTTTTTCTGTAGTTGAATAATTTTTCTGAGCCGAGTCCAAAGTTCGGGATGCATAGGCTATGACATGTGGCTCTTTGCCTAATTTTTAGCCGAGAACGGCTCTAACGCTAATATCCGATGCGTCACACATAAGTTCAAAGGGGTAATTCTAATCTGGTGGCTAAACAATTGGAGCTGGAATAATCTTTTCCTTTAATGAATCGAAAGACTCCTTGCATTTTGAATTAAAGTTAGTGTCTTGATCCTTTTGGAGAAGATTGCATAAAGATTGTGCTATCTTTGAAAAGTCTTTAATAAACCTATGGTAAAATCCTTTATGGCTAAGGAAAGAACCAATTTCCCTCACAGTTGTGGGGTATGGAAGTGAACGTATAATATATGTTTTAGCTTTATCAACCATAATCCCTTTTGAGAAAACAATATGACCTAAAATTAACCCTTTATCAACCATAAAATGGCATTTTTCATAATTTAAAACAAGATTATACTTTAAGCATATTTTAAGCACATTAGTTAAATTATCAAGGCATTCACTAAAAGAATTACTATAAACCATTAAGTCATCCATAAAGACATCGATGCCCTTCTCCACATAGTCAGAAAATATACTAAACATGCATCTTTGGAAAGTGGTCGATGTGTTACAAAGACCAAAGAGCATTCGTGTATATGCAAATCTACCGAAGGGACAAGTAAAAGTAACTTTTTCTTGATCTTCTGGCGCTACTGGGATTTGGAAAAAACCTGAAAAACCATCAAGGCAACAATAATGAGTTTTCCCAGCTAATTTTTCAATCATTTGGTATATAAAAGGAAGATAAAAATGATCTTTCCGAGTAAGAGAGTTCAACTTCCTGTAATCAATACAAACTCGCCATCCATTTTGAATTCTTGTTGGTACTAACTCCCATTCTTGATTTTCAACCACTATGACTCTCGTTTTCTTAGGAACCACATGAATTTGACTTACCCAATTACTATCTGATACAGATAGATTACGTCAGCATCAAGGAGTTTCTAAATTTCCTTCTTTACCACTTCCATCATTGGTGGATTTAATCAGTTTTGTCCTTCTCGTGATGGCTTTGCTCCTTCTTCGACTTTGATCTTGTGCATGCAAGTCCGGGGACTTATTCCTTTAATGTCGGCAATGGTTCATCCCATGGCTTCTTTGTGAGAACGCAACACCGTTACCAAAGCTTCCTCTTCTCCTTCAGATAATTTACTTGAGATTATCACCAGTAAAGTTCTATTTTTGCCTAAAAATGTATATTTCAAATGTTTCAGTAACTGTTTTAATTCTACCTTAGGTGTCTACAAAACAGAAGGTAAAATTTTAGTTTTCGAGGAAGGTAAAGATAAATCAGAATTGATTGAATGAATATTTTCGAACTCCCTTTCTTCCTCGTTGTGGCAAAGTTCAGGATCCTTGGAGAGATTATAAGAAAAATTAGATTCAATATACTCATCAATTAAATGATCTATAACATCAACATAATTAATTCTTTCAACACGATCCAAATATTTAATTGCTTTGTAAATATCAAATTTAACGATCTCACCATCGAAATCCATTGTCAGTATACCACTTCTAACATCGATCTTTGTATGTGCGGTGCTTAGAAAGGGTCGGCCTAAGAGTACTTCAGAATAAGAATCCGACCAATCATGTTCCATGTCAATGACATAGAAATCTGTAGGAAAAATAATACATCGACATTTACTAAGACATTTTCCATCACTCCCACTGAATAAATCACTGACCGATCAACCAACTGTATGGTTATTCATGTTTCCTTCAAAGGCTCGTTAGTAATCATTTTATAAATAGAAAATGGCATAACGTTGATAGAAGCCCCTAAGGCACACATTGCACGTTTAATTTTAAAATTACCGATTTTACAATGTATGGCAAATATACCTTGATCCTTATTCTTTGGTGGGAGCTTTCGTTGAAAAATTACGGAAACATGTTCTCCCAAATTTACCTTTTCATGCCCTATTAATTTCCTCTTTGTAGTGCAAAGTTCTTTTAAAAATCGAGTATACATTGGTACTTGTTGAATTACTTGAAGAAGAGGTATGTTAACTTGAACTTTCTAGAACAGCTCTAAGATCTCCCTTTCTTTAGCTCTTTTATCACACTTTATCAACATTGATGAGAAGGGTGGTGGCGTGATTTCTTGAGGAGGATGTGCGTCAGATGTACCTTGTATTTTTTGAGGTGGTTTTTCTTCTTGTTCTTCTTGATGTGCGGCTTTTTCTGCTGGAACTTTGGGTGAGATGATTGTTCCACTTCAGAGTGTGATGGTACTAACATTCTCTCTCAGTTTTAATTCCGTTTGAGAAGGTAGTCTTCCTTGTGATTCCAACTTCCCCACATTCTGAGCTAGTCGACTCACTTGGGTATCTAATTCTTAAAGATGTATCTCGGTTCGTCTTTGGAATTTTTCCTATGATGCAACTAGCTTTTCCTGGGATGTAACCATTTTTCTTGTGAATTTGCTAACTTTCCTATGATTTCCTCCAATAATGGCTTTTGCATTTGTTGTTGAGGAGGATGTCTTGGTTGATAAGTTGGCCTTTGATTCACCGCATAGCTGAATTTTGGGTGATCTCGCATTCTCGGATTATAAGTATTGCTATATGGGTTGTATGGTCTCTGTGGAGGACCTGGAAAGTTTCCTACGACATTGATTTCTACATTGCCTTCTTCTTGTATCATCGAGCAGTAGTCCGTTGGATGGTCTAGCTTAATGCATATCCCACATACCTTTGTTACTCCAAATTTCTCTGCAACAAGTGAATTAACTACTTCAGTTAATTTATCTAATTTATTTTCAATGGAAAATGTACTTATCTCGTGAACCCGTCGGCTGGGTTCACTTGAAAACTGTTGAGAGTTGGCTGCCATGTTTGAAATTAATTCTCTCGCTGTTGATCGGGTCATGTTGACTAATGCTCCTCCGCTGGCGGCATCTACCATTTTCATTTCCATTGGAAAAAGACTTTCATAAAATTATCGAAGAAACGTTTGATCGCTTAATCCATGTTACAGACAACATGCACAAAGCTTTTTAAATCGTTCCCAATAGTCATAAAGACTTTCTTCACTATTTTGTCAAATGGAAAGAATGCTCATTTGTAACTCGCTTGCTTTAGCTGTTGGGAAGAACCTGTCAAGAAAAATTCAACTCATGTCAGCCCTCAATTTAATTTGATCTTCGGTAACTCCATGTGGTTTCATGCTAGTGCGAACCATGTGAAATTCCAACAAGTGTTTGTGCGGATCTTCAGTGGGGAGGCCGTAGAAAGTGGGAAGAAGATGAATAAGTTATGTTTTTAACTGAAATGGAGTCCCGCCATTAGAAAAAATGATGCATAATGGCTTCTGAGTGACAGGAGTTGCGGCTAGCTCTTGGATCGTTTGTTATTCTTCTATCATCGAGATTTGATATTCTCTATATGTGTCTGCTTCGGAGTTTGTTTCTGGATTTGATTTTATTTCTGAACTGTTCTCTTCTCGTCTCTTTCTTTTTTTCGAAGCGTTTGTGTGTGGATTCTTTGTGCTCGTGCTTCGATCTCCGGGTCAAGATCTACTAATTCACATGGGTTTCTTCTGGTCATAAATAAAAAAAAACAAAGAAAAATAAATCAATACTAGACGTTAGTCCCCAGCAACGACGCCAATTTAATAACTGTCATTTTGCTATCAAAATAATTCAAGCTTCTTAATAAGTAAAAAGTGAGAGTAGAATAGAGAAACATGGTCGATCCACAGGGACTCTGATGTTTCTGATTTAGTGGACTTTTTTGATTTAGAAAAAGAAAGAATTTGAGATAAAGATAAAAATATAAAAAAAATAAGTATAATTAAAAGATAAAAAGGGGGAGTTTTAAATTGTTTAAAGAAATAATATGAGATAAAGATTAAATAAACAAATAAATAAATAAAATAAATTGAGATAAAGAAAACTTATGATAAAAACAACTTCAGACTTCAGCTTTGCCTCAAATTCCTCAAATCATCGAAATAGATCTTTACTTCAAGATCCACGTCGGCTACTTGTCTACAAGGATAATTCATTGTGACTATGTTTTGTATATCGAATATCCAAGTGCACTCCTAAATTTCAATTGGTGAGTTGATCTAAGCAATAAAAATGTTGTAGATCTTTAAAACGTTGAAGTTTAAGAAGTTGCCGAATCAGATTATGTTGTTTTAACAATAACTGATTCCGATCTCAGTTTCCTCTTAGCAAACAATTTTATTACGTGCGTTCACAAGAAGTTGAATGTGCTTCAATAAGCCGATTCTCCTTCCCACGTTAACCATAACAACATCTAGACCAACGCCAACTTTTGGTTTTGAAAATCGTTTTTATTTGAAAATAAGCCAAAAAAAAGAGAGAAAAATCCGAATCGATTTAAGTTCATTACAATTCTCACGTTTAGAATTAAGCTTTCGCTTTAGCCTTCGGCTTAAAAGAAAATTAGCTAACCATGACCAAAGTCATATTTAGCATATTTAAAAAAAACTTGAAATAAAAATTAAAATTGCGAAAGAGTAAAAAGAAAATATAAGAGAAAATTTTATAAAGCTAGAGAGAAGTAGAAGAGTAAATTCTCAGTTGTTGAGAGATATGTTTCTAGGCTTACCCTGAGAGGGTATTTATAGCCTTAAAAATCCTAAAAACATGCTAAAGATAATTTCTAAAATAATAAAATAAATTCTAATAAAAATACTTAAAACTATTTAAACTAAAATACCGAAAACAAAGATAAAATAAAATATTTAAAATAATATCCTAAACCATGAGTTTAATTCAAATCTGAATTGCAGAAACGTGCGGCTGATCCATTCGTTCTTCAGAAGCGTTGACTGGACTTTCTAGAAGGTACTGACGTCATCGCCTCGTCCGATATTTCATGCCGAAAGTCATGCCCATTAATCCATCTTTAATTCTGAAAATAAAAAACTACAGAATTCTGTCCTTTTAGTGCAATTTCCAGAATCTAGCATCCTGCACAGAAAATGAATCAAAACGAACAAATAAACCACAAAACCAATGATTACAAAGCAATTTAAAAGCAAAATAATAGCTAAATAAATCACTTATCACATCTCTTAACTAACCACAATGTCAGCACATGGCATAGCTCTAAAAATCCAAAAACATGTAGAGAAAGTAAACAAAGTAAAGTTTATGCCGAATCAAAGATTCTTTAACCAGACAGGAATATGTGTGCAGATGAATTGAAACAACTAGAGTGATATTCACAACTATCAAGAATACAAGTTTGCTTACTCTAGTATGAAAGAGACACCTAAAAGCATACAATTTGTACATTGCACAGATATAGCACCCAAGGCTAGTCGACAAACAAGAAAGGACAGAGATAATTCCAAAAATGATAGCTACCTTTGCTAACACAAAAGGTCGATGAAGCTGAAGTTGGAGAGTATGGAATGCCCCTATCTGCAACAAGACAATGAATTTGCATTTAAAAGCAATAAAAAATATTAAAGAAGAGACAACATTCTATGGTACACCTACCGTAACATGTTCGTTCTCCGAGGTGTTCTTCCCCTTTATACGCAAGACTGCTCCTTCTTTGTCAAAATCTATCGCCTAAAGAAATATGACAATATCAGAATCAACTGTTCATAATTAAATACAGCTTAAGAAAATTTTTCCTGTTTGAAGGATTTAAAACTTAATCATGACCAAAAAAGTACAAATCAATTTACCTCGACTTTAATTTCCAACTTCAGGGCAACACGCTCTGCATCTCTTCCACCAGATGTCTCCCTTAGAACTTTCCTATTATAGAATGTACATAGTACTAATAAGGATTGACATCAAGAAACTTAGGAACATCAAATTATTCATATTTATACACTAAAATACATTTGCTGTTAAACTTATGATCTAATATGAGAAAAACCTTTGAGTTTGGAGTGAGTGTTTTATAGGACAGCTATTATAATTGCATTGCTATAAGGCACAGAATGTTGGATTAACAAGAAGAAACATATACAAAAGATGAGTATAGCCGAGATGAAAATGTTACAATGCATATCTGGTATGACAAGGACAAGTTAGAAAAAACAATCAATCCCCAAGTTGGGATAATTCCTATAGAAGATAAAGTGAGAACCATTTGATCACATAAGACAGATCAAGGGATGCACTTTTAGAATAACGAAACAAATTCACGTAGCATACGGTGGAGCATCCGTGCACCCAACATAAATTACTTTATTTCGTTATTTTTGTGGCTGAAACCCAAAATTGATTGGGATTAAAACACGTTGATTTGGTATAGGTTTATATATACTACTAATTATAATAATTATAAGAATATAGATCAGCTAAATTCTATTCAAATATGTATTACATCAATTTTTTTTAAACACGGACAATAAAAAAGTGGAGCAAAGCTGGAGAGTCCATGTGAGATATGTCCCACGCGAAGCAAACAGCCTGGCTGATAAGATCGCCAGGATGGGCAGAGGAGGAACTCTCGGACTTACTGAGCTGGACGTGCCACCGCATGGAATCAAAGCTCTCTCAGCCCCGATCACGTGTCGCTGAGGAGAAGGAACTCCCACTGACCTCAGTGGTTTTTCTTACAAAAAAAAAAATGGAGCGAAGAAAACCAGACGGTTCGAGCGATAACCCTGTCTTCAGTAGCTATCAAATTGTAAACAAACAGGAGATCATCTGAATCTACTGTAGGAAGAGCGGAACGGACAAAGACATAGAAACAGCATCAATAACCGGTTGGAAGGTTTATCAAGGCCTTCTATAACTTTTTCAATAAGATCCTTTGCATCTAAAGGTTTACCAAGAGTGCAAACTCATCAGCTTTGGTTTTAACAACTTGCATATAATCGGTAATAGTTTGGGAAGCATTGGAAATGTTTTTGAGATTATTTTTGATTTGTTTGATATGACCACGAGACGAGCAAGCATAAGAGTTGGCGAGCACCGTGTTATTCAATATAATAATATGAGACGAAATCGAACCTGAGATAAATAAAATAGAAGAAATTAATTTATTAAAAAAATAAATAAATAAAATACTCTTCTATTTTTTATCTTTTGATCGAAAATATTTTTTTTCGCCTATCACCGGAAAACTAAGAAGGAGATAAAATATTTTTTTGAAGAAAATAGAATGAGTTCTAAGATATTAAAAACTTAGCAGGTTAGCTCAGTATTTATACAAGATTTTCAAGAGATATTTACTCCAACCAAATATCTTTTAATATCCAAATTTAAACAGATAATAATATCTTTTAATTTGAAATATTCAAAAGATATAAACTTTTTTTATTATCCAAACTTAAATAGATATTATTTTAATTTAAAATATTCAAAAATATACAATTATCTTTTAATAGTCAAAGTTAAATATATAATAAATACCTTTTTAAATTTGACATATTTTAAAAGAATAATTATTCTACTAATATTCAAATTAAAGAATATCTTTTAATTTGTAATATTTAAAAGGAATATGATTTTTAATAAAAATATTAAATCCATTAATACAATTCACCATTTTTTCTAACAATTCTCCACATGAATGGAATTGATAATTTTATCAAAAACATATGGACACGATGTAGTGAAAGCCTCTACAATCGACAGTTGCATAGGGTAGGTAGGTGTAATCCTTTGAACCTTCCCTTGTGGTGATATATTTACTATCACTTATACTTTTCTAAGACAAATCTGGAAAAGAAGTAGAATGGATTCATAACTTTCTTGAGGATATTCCAAAATGGCCGAAACCAATACCCATAGTATGCAAATATTATGACAACTAAACAACAATTTCTAGAGTACAAAATTTCATTAATAATGATAAATCGAGATATATGTGTCGTCGACACAATACTATTAGACAATTAATCTCATATGGAGTTATCTCTATTGATTTTGTAAGATCAAAGTATAACATTGAGGATCCACTAGTCAAAGGTCTAAATCAAGATCAAGTTTAGAAAATAGCTAAAGGAATGAGACTAAAGCCCATGGAATTTAAAGGCTTTATGTGAAGGAAAACCCTACCTTGTTGATTGGAGATCCTAAGATCTAGGTTCAAAGGGATAACCTAATTACATCAACCGTGTACGATCATTGAGGTTGTTTCTTATCCCAAGTTCATTCTTATGATGTAAATAGTGATCAAAGTGGTATAGGCTAGGTAAAGCTTTTAATGACCATTGTGTGTTTCGGTCACCTATGTGAGAGTGAAGTTGGTCTTCTTCAAGGAGAATATTGGGCATAGTTCTTTCAAACTCTTACAGAACCAGGCGATGTCCATGGCTTTAAGGACATACCCATGAGAACTAAATTCTTGTCAGAGGGGAAGTTGTGTGAAGTATTTCATCGTTTATACAAACAACATAACAATTCAAGGACATCGCATCTACTGTTTAGCCAGTATAGTAAATATATCACCACAAGGGAAGGTTCAATGGATTACAACTACCTATCATATGCAGCTGTCGATCGTAGAGGCTTTCACTACATCGTGTCCAAATGTTTTTGATAAAATTATCAATTTCATTCATGTGGAGAATTGTTAGAAAAATGGTGAATTACATTGATGGATTTAATATTTATATTAAAATCATATTCCTTTTAAATAATACAAATTAAAAGATATTCTTTAATTTGAATATTAGTATAATAATTATTCCTTTAAAATATTTCAAATTTAAAAAGGTATTTATTATATATTTTATCAAAAATATGGGTACTCATATTTCATTGTGGATCCAATTATAATCATTTGTCTTGAGGATTTCCAAGACACAACTTCTTCTCCTCAAGTGAATACATATCCACTTATACCTTTGCTATCTTGAATATCATATATCCAACGAATCGGAGTACCCTTCTAAGATAGCAAGATCTCTGAAACAATGTACCCACAATCCCTGGTATATCTAAGATATCTCACTATAATCGTTATATATTTTTAGTGATTTTCACCTGGATTTCTCGTGAATCTGCTTAGAATGCTCACAGTAAAAGTGATGTCTGGTCTCGTACAACTCATAAGATACATTAGGTTGCCGATGACCCTTGCATATTCCACCTAGTGAACATTTTCACCTAGATTTTTAGACAAATGTGAACAAGAGTCTATTGGAGTTATGACTATACTAGAATCATCCTTGTTAAATTTCTCAAGAATCTTATCCACATAGTGTGACTGAGTTTGTATGAGGCCTTAAGATTACCTTTTAATTTGGATGCCCACAATCGTATTGGGAAATCCCATATCTTTCATGTCAAATCTTGAATTTAACATGTCTTTGGTATATTTTACCATTTCATTGTTACTTCCAACAATGATTATGTCGTCAACATACAAGCATATAATAACATATCTAGTGTTTGTAGTTTTGACATATACACACTTGTCACACTCATTTATCTTGAAGTCGTTTGTCATCATGACACTATCAAACTTCTCATATCACTATTTTGGTTATTATTTATGTCCATACAAAGACTTCATCAACATATAGACTTTCTTTTCTTGAACTAGAACTACATGACCATCAGGTTGTTCCATGTATATTTCTTCGTCAAGGTCCCCATTTAATAAAGTTGTTTTAACATCCATTTGATGTGCTTTTAGATTTTGCAAAGCGTTAATTGTAAGTATCATTCGTATGGATTTTATTTTTTATACAAGAGAGTATATATCAAAGTAGTCAAGTCCTTCCTTTTGTCAATACCCTTTTATTTCCAATCTAGCCTTGTACTTATTAATTGTTCCATCAACTTTCATTTTTTGTTTGAAAATCCATTTAGACCCAAAGGAAATCCATTAATTCCCACGTATAGTGATGAAATCTATTTTGTTCTTAATGGCTCCCTCCATAAGGTGCCTTCAGAGGACCGTATAGTATTACTATACGTTTAAGATTCAGCCTCCAACATAAAGGTTAGGAAGTCTAGTCTAAAGGATTTTTCCACCCTTGCTCATTTGCTCCTTCTTGGCTCTATTGTAGTTTTAGCCTCTTATTAATCATCTAGACTATCTTCATTGCTAGTCTCTAAAGTTCATTTTATTGAACTTTGATCAACCTACTTATATTTATAAGGGAAAATATTTTCAATGAATGGTGCATTGTTTGATTCCATTATCGTGTTCTTGTGAATCTTAGGATTCTTTGATTCATACACAAGAAATAAATATGCATTGCTATGATATGCATAGCCAATGAAAATGCAATCCATAGTTTTAGGACTTGTTTTCATTTGCTTTGGTAATGAGCTCATTACCTTGGCAAGTAATGGGGTCATTACCTTGGCAAGACACCCTACATTTTTAAATGTTTATAGGAAAGTTTTTGACCTTTCAACAATTCATATGGTGTTTTATCTTTTTTCTTTTCAAAGTACCTTATTTCGAAGATAATTAGCTAAAAGGATAGCTTCCCTTCACATATTCTACGATAACCCAGAACTGCATAATAAGACATTCAATTTTTTTAAATCTAACAAGGCATTCATCATTTCTTTTAGAGTCTGATTTTTTTTGCTCAACTACTCTATTTGATTGAGGAGAATATGACGGTGTTCCTTTGTGGATAATACCATGTTGTGAGAAAAATTCACTGAATGGTTCAACATATTCACCACCACTATCACTTTTTACCACCTTAATCTTTTATTAAGTTAGTTTTCGACTTTCTTCTTATAGAGTATAAATTTCTCTATAGGTTCATATTTTCTCTTAAGAAAATATACATAGCAATAGTTTCTGCTATTGTGAGTGAAAGTAATAAAATATTTATTCTCTCATCTCGTTTGAAGAAATTTTAAGTCACAAACGTCACTGTGAATTAAATCAAATGGTTTGATATTTCTTTCAATAATTTAAAAAGACGACCTAATTAATTTTGCCTCAACACATGTTTAACATTTATGAATATAATTAATATGTAATGAAGGAATGTGTTATAAGTTAATTAAACTCCGCAAAGCATCATAATTAACATGTCTAAGCCTACCATGTCAGAAATTAAATGACTCAAGCATATAAACGGAAGAAAAATATTATTCTTATTCATACTTTTGGCTTTTATAGATATAACATTGAGTTTCCACATATCATTCAATACATATCCTCTACCCACAAACATTCCCCCTTTAGACAAAATCAGCTTTTGGGATTCAAACATCATTCTAAAGCTGTAAACACTTAGGAGTGTTCAAAAAACAAGGTTTTTCTATATGGCGGGTACATACAACACATTTTGTAGCTTGAGCTCTTTGCTAAAAGTCATCTTCAAGACTACAGTATCCTTAACTTTGATTTTAGAAGTCTCAGCGTTGTCCATGTAGAGCTTCTCCCCATTGTTACAAGGTGTCAATTCAGAAAAAGAGTCATTGTTGCAATAAATATGACACATGGCTCCAGTATCAAGCCACCATTCTCTTGGATTAGAGTCAACCAGGTTGACTTCAGAGATCACATCGCATATATCTATATCCTCCATATCCTTATCTATTTTTTCCGTAGCATTAGCCTCGTGAGATTTAGCTTTCGTTGGATGTCTGCACTCAAAGGATTTGTTCCCCATATTTCCACAATTAAAGAACTTCTCTTGGAATTTCTCCTTCTGGAAATTCCACCTTTAGGTCCTAGCTTCGACCAATTTTTGGGTTGTTTTCCTTTCTTAAAGTCTTTGACTTCCATTATGTTTGCCTTAGCCTTTTTGAAGGTTTTTTTGTTGAGCTTTTTGGTATTAACTTTATTGTTCTCTTCTATTCAAAATATGACAACCAGCTCTTTCATGATCATTTCATTCCCTTTATGCTTTAGATAATTCATGAAGTCACTCCATCCATGAGGTAATTTCTCAATAATAGCGACTACCTGAAAGGATTCACTTATGACTATTCTTTAAGCAAGAATGCCATTAATAAATAGTTGGAGTTCCTCCACTTTTTTTACTACTGGTTTAGATTCAACCATAATAAAATTCAAAAACTTGCTAATTAAATTTTTTTAGCTATAGTATTTTTATCTTTGTATTTTTGATACAATGCCTCCTACAATTTCTTAACCATTTCGTATCCAACATATAATGGAAACAGGGAATCTTATACATTGTTCAAAATTACATTTTTCCATATATAATCTTTATACTTCCATGCTTCAACAATATTAAAAGCAGTAATATTATCAACCTCTTATCCTCCTTCTTTAAGAACATGATAATCTTCCTTCAAGAACTTTGAAAGGTTCATTAGGGTCAAATAGAAAAACATCTTCTGCTGCCACATCTTGAAATTATCTTTGTAGATTTCGTCAGCTTCTAATTGTGTTGTGTAATGTGATTCGCAAATTCGTCAACCAAGTAATAAAGTAATGAGTGAGATCGTCTCCATAGGTATTGAAGGGAAATTAAGTAAATAATATGCACTCAATTTGTAAATAAAAATATTGTATGTGAAGTGATATGAGTAAAAGTAAAATAAATGTTGTAGCAAAATTGTGTTGAGAACTAGGTTTATAAAATGACGAAAATAGACCTTACACGTGTTAAATGCTAATAATGAATAAAAGGCTTTTACTATTGTTTCTTTTGTTTTTCTCAAAAAATGCTTAGCAAATTACCACTAATACACTGCTCAACAAAATAGACTAAGTTTCCTCTACACCATCTTTAGTGAGAAACCAATTATAGAAATACTAAGAGCATTCATCTCTCAACTATGAGTCCTAATAAGTTATTGTCTCTTAAGTCTTCCCCTTTTAGTGTTTGAAACCCTATCCTTATCTTTAAGGTGAGTTAGAGTTAAACATAATGGCTTAACCCTATTGTTCAAATGGATTTGTGCTTAACTTTCTCAAATATTAAACACTAAATAAGCCATAGCCAACTCTTGAATGTTCTAACTTAAGCAACACAAAAAACCATTTAACAAAGCAAATATTATCAGTAAAATGTTAAGATATCCATTAAACAAAAATATAGTCATCCACAATAAACCTAAGCCTAGCTAAATCGGTTCATGGCTGGGTAAAAATCATACATGGCAAAGTATTCAAGAGACATTTCAATAAATGATGAAAACAACATGACAATAGACTAAAAAATAGGCAAACTCCTGAACAACCATGAGCTGATCTAAGCCTTGAACCCTTATCTCAAGAATTCCATAGTATCTCTTGGAGCTTTCAACAATGGAGGTCTCCCTCGATGAAGAATAAGATGAAAAAGTTGTCATCTCTTTCTCTCTTTCTTATCTCACAAATTCCATATCTCATCTAATTAATAGGTGTCATTTCTTTATATGGTGGGGCTCCTAGGGTTTTGTGCCCTCCAATCTTTTTGTTTCCTAGGGAAATATTCCCTTCATATATATATGTCCACAACTAGCAAGGGAGGTCATGTGTGCACCTAATAAAATATCATCTTTTGTCATCATATGTTCCCATAATGTCATAAAAAATGTTGCATCAAATTTTTGTCTCCAAACAGCTTTCCTTAACATGTACAAAGCAACACCGAAACACTACCTTTCTCCTATCATAACATTATTTATAGCATAATTAAAGACCAACAACCAAATTGCATTACAAGTATGATTAATACAACTAAATGCAACTACATGAGCCGTGTAAATGAATAATAACCTAAGTAACAAGTTATGAAATATAACCTTTTTACAGGGTTAACACACCACAGATAAAAAATGCTACGGT
This sequence comes from Hibiscus syriacus, assembly GCF_006381635.1. Lineage (NCBI taxonomy): Eukaryota > Viridiplantae > Streptophyta > Magnoliopsida > Malvales > Malvaceae > Hibiscus > Hibiscus syriacus. Next base: position 7,518,472 of record NW_024063538.1, on the reverse strand, counting down.
ATATTTTAAATCAAGATAATGTATGGCAAAACTTCAGTCCCCGAAAATATGGGCTACAACATGCTGGACACATCTATATTTTAAGAATTTTTCCCTAAGACTAGGTTCCATACATGTGTGTGCGTAATTGCATCCAATCTATGCATAACGGAGTTAGAAAAATTCTAAACAAGTTCTCTATTCTACCTTAGTAATTGTTAACATTTAAGTACATTCTTACTCTCATTACTTTAACATTTTTCTCTTTTTTTGCCTACTACAATTGGTGTCAGCTCATCACACGTACTATCTTTAAATCTAGATGAATTGAAGCAAACATTCCATCCCTGAGCCAGTAAGCAAAGTCTTCTCGTGACTACTTTCATTCACTTAATTCTTATCAATGTCATTTATTAAAGGGGGTTTCCAGGTAATACAATACAAAGAGGACTGTTCATCTACAGTTATGTCATTGCCATTTATTTACAATTCAAACTTTTCAATATACACAAGGGAGTTTAATATAAGCCTTTAGTGTTTGTATTTATCGTTCACATTCATTAAAATCAATTCATACTAAAAAATGCAAGAGTTCTTTCATGAAAATTTTCTAATGCTCTTAAGCATATAGAACATGCAATCGTGTGTCAGTTCAATTGCAAAGAATCAAGTCCTATGGTTAATTCTACCAATATCAACAGTCATGTACATTTAGTTCATATCCATAAAAAAAATCTCATCATCATTGGACATCATCAATTTATTCATAAAACTCTCTCCAAAGCAAGGATATGCTATAGTAATTTGTTTTAACAACTACAAATGCAAATGAATACTATGAACACCACCTCCCCCATACTTGAAGGAATCATCGTCCTCAATACATGAAAACTAAGCTAATGCAATTCCACGTACCAAGGCTATAGATCCTACTGTGGTGATGGTGGTGTTTACTTGGGTGTCATATTATTGGCACATTTCTTCTTTCTCAATGTTGCAAGAGGTATCTTGTCTTCGTCATCAGAGGTAGAAGTCTCAACACTAGAAACATTAGTAGGCATGTTCCATGTTTAACAGGTTTTATGCTTAAGTCGACGCTTATTTTTTGGTGTTGCAATTGGTGGTGGTTTTAGTAGTTGAGGGTCATCATCATCATCATCTAGATTACCATTACTTCAAACCAAGAAAGTCTCATCTTCTTAGGCTCGAGTGGGAGAAGCATCCATATGTATCATTCCCTTATTAGCTTGGTGATGATGTGTTTTTGCTATAACATTAGTTGGCACTTCTTCATGAGTGGTTTCTACTAGTGGCTCTCTTCTTACACAACTACTACTTCTGAGGTATCGAACAATGCTTCTTGAAAAGGTGGAAACTCAATGGGCATATGGGGTAGAATTTATTAGAAAAAGGATAATAACACTTGGTTCTTCTCCTTGATGTAGCCAAACAAAATTCCTTACTTGTTATCTATGAGTCTCAACCAATCTTGTATACTTTTAGTGCTAGCAACAATAAATACTAGTCTTGCTACAAGAACAATCTCAGTTTGGCCATCCATCATCTCAGTTTTTGTTACTGGAGCATCTTCATCAAAACCTCTTAGACTTAAAAGTATTTCAAATATGTTCCCTGCTTACCCGATACAATCTCATTAAGAGAACCCTCATAGACTTTTTTTTTACAAAGGGCGATGATCAGGATAGAGAATAAGAGAGGGTTTGTCTTTTTTTCATGTAAGCAAAGACTGCATCAACAATGAGTTTTCCTACATCAATGAGTTTTCCTACATCAATGGGTCTTCCCACAACTATGGAATGCAAATCATCCTTGAGAGTGAGACGGTGGTGTGGTACAATGTAAGCATAATACAAGTCTTGAGGAAATGGTTCCATAGCTTTGCATTAGGAGTAAGACACTGCCTTTCAACCATTAACTTTTTGTTGGTTGACTTTTTCCAAGTGGTTCATTCAAAGCATAAGTCTTGCAAGATTTGTTGATGTGTTTCTTCATCGGCCATAGCCACAAATAGAGTGTGTTGGTTGATGGTTCCTTCTATGATGAAAAATATGATAACTACTGTAGTAGACAACTTTATCTTCTCATCCCTAATGAATATGCTTGACTAGAAGGAGCTGGAGAGATGGGTATCAAATTCTTGGATTAGGGTCACCGTTACCTGTCCTGGATGATCAGTAAATTCCATCCATTTGTGTTTGTTTACAACCTACATAATCTCATTATCAAAACTTTTTTCATCATTTAGGGGCAATGAAACCTTGCTCAAAATAAAATTTTCTTTCCTTCATGCTTTAAATTTTTTCTTGGCTGCCTCATTTTTAAATTTAATTATCTTGATGAGATATAATCCCTTAGATGTGATGGGACCACCAGGAATATTCTTGTACCGAGGCATGATTCAAAGGGAGAAAACAAATGTTTGTGTGTTTAAGGTTTGTTCTTGTTTGGTGGGGAATAAGAAAGAAAAATAAAGTAAATAATAAAGAAGATGAGTGGGGGAATAAAAGGTTTGAGGATAAAGAGATATGAATGGCTGTTGGGAAATCAATGGGAGGATTTTATCTTTTCTAGGGTATTTAGTTAGTGAGGGTGGGTAATTAATGAAAAGTGAAAAAGATTATGAGAGAGATTCTGGAGGGTAATCATGGAATGACATGTTTGAAATTCAAAAACACCCTCACTTTTGTTTTTGCTTGTCACCCAAGGCAAGAGAATTTTGGTGTGCCTCTTTTTCTTCCCTTTGTAAATTTTTATCCTAAAAACCCTACAACACCAAATATCTCTTTTCCATCATATGAATTTCTTATGTATCATCTAAAAAAATATTCAAGTTAGACAAGAAACAACAAAGTGATAATGTTAAAATTAAATACTAGGACATTAGCTAAAAGGTAAGAACAAATTTAGTTATTTACATATGCAGGAGAATAAAGGAAATGTTATAGAAGAAATTGATAAAGGTAATAAAGTGCAAACTCTCAAGCATCATGGAGTTCCCAAGTTGATTTATCTCAGATGATTTGAGCACCATTGTATGCCTTCAACCTTTGTCCATTGACCTTGAAAATAGTTTCATCGATGAGGTTTTTGATGTCGATTGCACTATGAGGATAGACCTTGTGGATTTCAAATAAGTTAGACCATCTTGATTTGATCTTTCCTGGAACAATTTGAGGCTAGAGTTGAAGAGAATAACTTTTTGACCTTCTGACAGATGTTGTGGAAAAAATGTTTATCATACCACTGTTGTCTATTCCTTGTATAAGAGAGTATTGTTATAAGCTTGGGCTCTAAACTCTTCCATCTCATTCAATTCTAATAACCTCAGTTCCACAACCAATTGAGCATCCATGGTGATCTTTTTTATGGCCTAGTACGCCTTGTGTTCTAGCTCTACCTAAAGGTGACATGCCTTACCATATACAAGTTTGAAAGGGGAAATTTCAAGGGGTGCCTTGAACGCTGCTCGATATGCCCATAAGGCCTCATCTAGCCTTGGTGATCACTATTTCCTCTTGGTGTTGGCCACCTTCTCCAATATTTGTTTTATCTCTCAATTGAATATCTCAGCTTAGTTATTGGTGTGGGGGTGATATGTTGTAGTAATCTTGTGCCTTACACCATATCTTTGAAGTACTTTAGCTATGAGCTTCTTGTCAAAGTGGGTTCATTCATCACTTATAATGGCTCTTGGAGCTCCAAATCTTATGAAGATGTTCTTACGAAGAAACTTTAAGACTGTTTTGGAGTCATTCCTTAGTGTTGTCACTACCTCAACCCATTTAGATACATAATCTATTGGTAAAAAATATAGAGATCTCTAAATAATGAGGGAAAGGGCCTCATGAAGTCAATCCCCCACACATCAAAGAGCTCCAGCTCCGTTATGGTTTATAATGGAATTTCGTGCCTTTTAGAAATATTCTCTGTTCTTTAGCATCTATCACAATATTTATAGAAATCTTGTGCATCGTTGTAGAGAGTGGGCCAATAGAATTCGAATTGTATAACCTTTGAAGCTATCCTTGTTCCTCTAAAATGTCCCTAACTTGAAGCTGAATGAAAATAGTAAAGGATCTCCTTTTGCTCTTCATTATGGAAACACCTTCTAATCACTTGATTAGTATATTGCTTGAATAAATAGGACTCATCTCAATAGTAAAAGCGAACATCATGCCTAAACTTTCTCTTTCTTTGGTTATTTAAATTAAGAAGCAAAATACCACTAATGAGAAAATTAACAATGTCAATATATCATAGAATTGTTGCGGTAAATAATAATTTCTTATTAGGAAATTCCTCCTTAATCTTTATTTCATCATCACTTTCAAACTTGTTCTCCAGCCTAGAAAAATGATCAGCAACTTGATTTTCAGTTCTTTTTCTATCCTTAAACTCTAGGTCAAATTCTTGCAAAAGGAGTATCCACCTAATAAGTCTAGGTTTTGCATCCTTTTTAGTCACTAAGTACTTAATAGTTGAGTGATTAGTATGTACAATGACCTTAGTGCCTATCAGATATGCTATAAACTTATCAAATACAAATACAACCAAAAATTCTTTTCCAATGGTGGTGTAGTTAATTTGTGTATCATTTAAAGTGTGGGTAGTATAATAAATAAGAGGAAAAGTTTTATCTCGACATTACCCAAGTATTTCTCCCACTACATAGTCGTTCGCATCACACATGAGCTCAAATGGTGAATTCTAATATGGGGGAACAACAATGGGTATTATGATGAGTCTATCCTTCAATTCATTGAATTCCTCATAACAACTTTCATCAAACACAAATGGTCAATTTTGTTGTAGCAAAATGCATAGTGGCTTGGATATCCTTAAGTTGTTATTGATAAATGTTCTGTAGAAGCCTATGCGTCCCATGAAACATCGAATACCCTTCACCGTGGTAAGAGGTGGTAGCTTCTCAATCACCTCAACCTTTGCTCTATCCATGATCCCTTTTTATGAGATTTTATGCCCTACAATAATCTCTTCACCCACTATGAAATGGCACTTCTCCCAATTCAAACTAAGTATGTTTATTTACATCACTTAAGCACTTTGGCTAGATTGGTAAGGCATGAATCAAAGTCATCTCCTAAGATCGAAAAGTCATCCATAAAGAACTCCAAACACTTTTCAACCATGTCTGAGAAGATGGCTAATATACACCTATGGAATGTAGCTAAAGCATTACAGAGTCCAAAGGGCATCTTCTTAAAGGCGTAATTATCATAGGGACATGTAAAGGTTGTCTTCTCTTAGTCCTCTGGTGCTATAGAAATCTGGTTATATCCTGAGTACTCATCAAGGAAGCAATAAAAAGATTTGTCCGCAAATCGATCCAGCATTTGATCGATGAATGAGAGTGGAAAATGGTCCTTCTTGTTACCTTACTTGGCTTTCTATAGTCCATGAAAATTCTCCACCCCGTGACGGTCTATGTAGGTAGCAGTTCATTATCTTCATTGCTCACCATGGTTACAGCTCCTTTCTTGGGAATTCATTACACCGGGCTGACCTATAAACTGTCAGAGATAGGATAAATGATGGCAACATCCAGCCACTTAATTATCTCATTCATCACCACCTTCTTCATAACTGGATTGAGTATTCTTTGGGGTTTAATGGAATTGATATGGCACTCATTGAGCAAAATTTTATGTATACAAATAATAAGTCTAATGTCATTCAAGTCAGCTATGGTCTAACCTAAAGCCTTCTTATGTTGAGTTAAGACATGTATCAATCTATTTTCTTATTCAAGCTTAAGACTAGAATAAATAATCACATGCAAAGTGATATGATATCGGTTTGATGTTCCGAGTCATATACATAGTCTTCCTATCGTGATTCTAGTAAGAAACCCTGTAGTAATAACTTAAACTCTAAAATTGCATAAATACAAGCATCAGAAGGAAATGATATGAAATAATAATTGAAATAATGGAATGAAAGAATAAGGAAGTTGTTTGAAGGTAATAGAAGAGTGATGGTTGTTTTGGTTTAATGATAATGAAAGAAGATGGTGAAATATGAATAGTGTTACCTTGGCAAGTGGTGTTGTTGTAAAAAGTGGTGTTGTCGCGGCAAGTGGTATAAGGTTAAAGTGGATTATGACTCGTTAGATATTTGGAGCTAAGAACCAACAATATAAAAAGATGGAATCGTAATGGTAGGGTATGGAATTTGACCCACTAGTTAAAGGAACTAGGAACCAACGCTATTTGCAAGTGGAATGAAAGAAGATTACAAGATTGACTTAAAGCCGATAGAGTTCTATCGAAAGAACAAGAATGAAAGCAAACTCTCAAAGTATTTTTATAAATCAAATTGTGTATCTACAAATGAACATAAGTTGCTTATTTATAGTGTGATAGGGACCATATGAAAGGTTTTAACTATTAAATGGAAACAATCTCCTAAATGCACTTGAATGTGTTGTCATTTCTTCTTCCTTTGTATGGTTGGCCATGTATCTTATATTTCGTCCAAAAGAAAATGTGGCTCTTCATCTTCCATAGATTTCTTTATATGAATGAAAATAGTGAATGAATATGGACTTGAATTCATGTAGACACCCTTTCCGTCCATATCAGCTTCATATTCCTTACTGATTTATACACTTGAATGTGATAATTTGTTAATTAAATCAGCCTTTAATGCTTTCTCGTTGTAGCTCATGGATAATATTCAAAGATGATAAATCTATCCTTAAATGCAATGTTTCTAGGTAGAATACAAGCAGACCTTGCAAATGAATGATAATTTCAGCCTTGAATTATCATGAATATGTGATTAAAGATGTCCTTCAAAGCTTGTCATCATGTAGAGTTTGACCAGCCTCAAAAGATGATAAGAATTCAAAATTGAACTGCTTTGAATGGAGGCATTAAGGTAGACTTCAATTGCTTGTCTCATGGATGAAGATGAAAGGTCTCCTCCTTGGTTCAAGCTTCTCTTCCACGTGAATGCACATAGACACAAAGGTAACCTTTATTCAATCTTAACATGTAAATATGCATGGGATAATTAAGAGTTAGTTTGATTAATGCACTAATTTAATGATTGAACTAGTTTAATTAATGAACTAACTTTATTAATGAACTAAATGCATGAATGAAGTAGTTTATTTACTGAACTAGATGCATAAATGAATTGATTCCATAAGTGAACTAGATGCTTAAATGAACATCATTTGGAAATTCTTCAAGCTCATCATTTTCTTCATCGATCTTCAAGTAATCCTTAATTTGCAAAATTTTTTTGCAGCTTCCTCTTGTACCATAGAGTATACATCTTGAATACATTGACACTCCTCAGAATCATCCACATATTTGAGGGTGTTGAAGACATTTATTGTTACCCTCTGATCAGCCACCCTCGTAGTAAATTCACCCTTTTAGCAGATGATTAAGATTCGACCAGTGGGTATAAACGGTCGCCCCAAAATGATGGGTGAATTCTCATCAACCTCACTATCAAGAATGAGAAATTTAGCTAGTAAGAAATTATTTTCCACCTTTATCAAAAATCATCATTCCTCCCTTCAAGACGAACTTAAGAGCAATCTACCAATTGCAAAATAAATGAAGTAGGCCTTGCATCTCCCATTCTTAGCTTCATGAACACTGATTTAGGTAATAGATTCATACTAGATCCAAGATCACATAGGGTTCTCCCCACATAATTGTAACATATAGAGCATATGATAATGAAGCTACCACGATCCTTCTTTTTAGGTGGTAGCCTATTCAGTATAGACAAACACTCTGTTGATGTAGCAATAGTTTTATACTCTTCAACCTTTATCTTCTTCTTGACTATATCCTTGAAAAACTTTGCATATGTAGGTATTTGATGAATGGTCTCCAGAAATGGAACATCGATATACAACTGATTAAGGATTTCTAAACGTTTCTTGAACTGATGGTCTTGGTTTTGCTTATTAAATCTCTGAGGAAAGGGTGGTGGGGTGTAGGTTCTTCTATAGTGGGTTTATATTTTGTTGTCATAGATTTTTTCCTTACATCCTTAGGTTCACTCATCGAACCCTTAGCCTTGTTCTCCATAAAAGGTGAATCTTCACACTAGTCAGACTCTTCATTCATAATTTTAGGGCTAAATGATCAAGTTTCATCCCGAAATTTGTCTTTTTAGTTAATTTGGGTCCCACTTCTCAGAGTGAGTGTACTACAATGCTCATTACCTAGAGCTTTGACGAATTCAGTATATATAACACCCTAAACCTGATTGATAATAAAGTGTTACATTGGGCTGCTGAGATAACCCTTGATTTAAAAAAAAATTATTCATTTCCTTTTTTAAAACCTACCAAATGGTATCATTAAAACTTAAATAGCAGTTATAAAATATTTTATAAACTGAAGCTCCATGACACATAATTTAAAACAAATAATACAACTACAAGTTTGATAAAACAAATAAATAAGTAAGGTTGTTTGAATACACATGCCCACTAAAGCTATAATACAATATTCTGAAGGATATGTTGGAAGTCTTGCTGCGACGGTGCTCCACAAATGGAACAAGCTAACAACCTGTGAACGAAAAACATTCGGACGCTGAGTTTACAAAGCCCAATAGTATAATTGCTAATCTAGAGTGACATTAAGAGCATAAATATAAGCATGTTAAAGATATGATACTAAGTAGTAGGTAATTGTATGATCTAGATCAAGTGCTACCTACTTAAAGTCTTAATGTTTTATTGATGTAGTAGGAATCTCATGCTTCCCTTAATTCTCTACTAAGGGACTCATCCTGAGTACACCTCTATCGGGTCTCTACGCATACTAACTACAATTGTTTTGTATTTTCTAGATGCGACTCTGACTCGACAAGTCATTATCTGAATGTGACTCTGACTCGACTCGACATTATACAAATGCGACTCTAAATGACATCAAACAAACAAACAAGGGGATGCATCATGGTGTGGCTGAGGGTTCTGCATCTCAGAGCTCACACACCCATCTAGCCTACCTAGGGTGAGATCTTAAATTATACATCGAAAACAACACCTAGTTAACCCACCTTTCACGAGTGTTAGACTTTGCGCCTAAGTTAGTCACTAAAGTGCCTCGCGTACGTAAATAGACATACCCAAATATTCTAAAACCAGGCTAACCCACCCCTCATGAGTGTTAGGCCTCGCGCTCAAATTAGTCGCAGAAGTGCCTCGTGTACTTGCTTAGATATATTTGATTATTTTAACAGACAAGATGCACACATAAAACTGTCAGCATTTGTTGTACTGAACTAATGAAACTATGCATACATATCTAAGGCCCCAAGCCCATCCAACAATGGCATCGCTAACACACTCCCCGTGAGTGTTCAAGCCTCACGCTCTAATTAGCCTCTGAAGTGCCTCGCACAGTAACAATGTTCCAGTAAGGCAACTAAGGTAGCCTGGCTAAACCTTAGCATAGTTGGGCACACTAAAGTGAGGTCATCCTCTCACTAGCTGATATCTTGCTCGTTCTCTCATCTAAAACATTATGCAAAGATTTATAAGTATGTTACTGTTGTTAGTTATAAAGCTGCTCTATTCTAGTCATTCGTTACTTTAGGGCATTTTAGTCATTATCTAGAAGTATCTACGTATTTTGTAATCATACGATAATGTATGTGGTTGCTGCTCATTGGTTGTACTATTCCCTAACCCAATACTTCACTCGGGTTTAACTCTTAGTAGGAACACTCTAATCGCTCTTACTATGCTTTTCTCCAATTCACCCTCGAATTAAAAGAATGATTGTACGCCCACCATTTGTTGACATTCCTACAGTTCATGACTCTGGTATCTTGAAATATGATAATTTTGTCATACCATTAGTCGGTACATCCTACAATGGTTCTTTATTCTTAGATACTCGTTATGTGCTCGATTGAAAAAACTTGAATGTGTTACGCCTACTATGGTTACTTTGATTGTAACCTACTCCTACGAGTATATTTAACCCCTTTTGGCCATTTTCACCCCCCCACAAACTAAGTTATACCATTTCAGATCATCCTTCACTCTTACGAGCCTTAAAGAGGTTAAATATAACCATCCAAGATAGGTAGTATCGATTCTTCACTTGCAATATCCATACCATGAGGTCAAGTTCCGATACCCCTATGAGTATCGGTACCTAAAATGCATTATGTTACTGAAATGTAACCCAATATCAATAATGTTACCCTGAGTATCGATACTGTACGGATAGTATCGATATCTCCCCAGCAATATCGATACTTCCAGTTTAAATCCCTAATTGTTTTGCCCCAAATCATCCAATATTGATCTTGTTCATCTAGTATCGATACTCTAACCCAAAAATGTCTTACTTAAGCTTGAAAAACACTTAAAAATCATCCCTAATGTCTTAATTTGGTTCCTAATCATGTGCTAAAGCTTTAGAGAGTTACTTAGGGTTATAAATTGGCATAAAACGTCATCTTTAAACCTAAATTCTTAAATACTCAAATCATAGTAAATCTTCTTATTTAGGAAAGCCTTAACACTCCAATGTTGGGACCGTCGGCGCACCCCATGGCGTAGCGAAAACAAAACTCGATGGTCTCACCAACCAATCCAAGTACGTAAAATCGAAATCGGGACAAAGGGATGCGAATACTTACAGCGGGTTCCTTTAAAAAAACAGCAAGGACAGCAATGAAAAGAGGTGATCACGAACTGTTCTAATCGAAAGCCTCCACCAAATCATGTCTCGAACTCTACTCAGTTCACCCAATTAAGAGCAATGTTTGTTTTCCCCAAAACGGTTTTGAGAGAAAACGGCTGAAGATTATGTTTTGTGTTAGAAACGGCTGCTAGACTTAACACATCCTTTTATATCCGAGTTACCCTAATCATATTAGGGATTTTATTATTTCAAATTAATTAAATCTATATTTAATTAATTGGAATTAAATATTCGGGATTATTAAAACATATGTATATCAAACATACATAAATTAACTCTAGATATATTTTAGTAACGTACAACAAATTGTACATCTTTGTTCATTTCAATCATAGGGTGTGACCCTGAAGGTTCTTGTAACATTAGCACTGATTATTAGAACAATTCTAATATTACATACAATGAGTGACATCTAGAAATATATCATTGTCACCTAAGTTACAAGAAAATATGATTCGACATATCATCTTGGTGATTAACTCTTTTATGTATTACATCCTTATGTCCTTTATATCTATAATAGGCACAAGTCTTGAAATAGTCACATTTATGTAGCCCATCTATTATTTCTTGATATGTAGAGTAGACTTTAATTAACGAATAGTTTGTGATATCTCATATCAACTGATTCGAGCATGTCCATACGCCTCTAGTCTCACTTAATCAAGTGGCCTGTGATATATTTCCTATTATGTAAGAAGGACAAATCCTATCTTAATCATACACGCCCACTACATATATTGAGATATATTCAATAACAGTCTTTATAGAGAAACTAGTTACGGAGCTTGTTTAACGACATAAAAAACATACAACAATATATGTTGGGATAGTATTGATTTCAAGTCTGATGATCATACATATAGTCATCACCATGAGCAATGTTATGATTGTCACATAATAATCCAAGACATAAGCTCATGGTAGGACAATCCAATACATTGTTCTCTAACAATATAATCATGTATCAATTCTGACATCTCTATGTCAATGACAACTCATTGTCATCAATCAATAACATGTTAGTCTTAAGCGTATTATTATTGTCCATGCCCATAATAATACTTGATTATGGATCTTTTAATAATAACAATTATGTCATTATATGGACTTTATTATCATCCAGTTTATGTTAAACACATATATAACTGAAAATAATAGTGGCAATGCCTTTATTCAATAAAACTGGTAAATAAAAGTATTATTACAATCATCATATGATTGGTCTTTGGGCATACTCTAACATCCAAAGGATTAGAATACACTACCTCAATGTTTGAACCCCAAATAGAGCTCATTTAGCTAAATATCACTCTCCACCAAGACTTGGATAAAAGCTCCCACTTTTCTCTTACCAACAAATGACCCAATACTTTGAATCATTAAAACGATGATGCTAGAAGGATTAAGAATGAAATTGAAGCTTAAAAAATGCAATAATGGCTCAAATACTCACATTTAGCTTTGGCCCTTAGATAGGAATATGAAGAAGGAAAATGAAGAAATGGAGAGGAGAAGAACATGAAAGAAATAAAAAGGCTTCATCTTTTTAAAATAGTGAAATTGCACATTTGGTCTTTCCTTATTTTCTACAATTTAAAACCACCCCTTTTATGGCTAATTGGGCTAAATTCCAACCTAATTAAATCCAACTCGACCCAACGAATATAATTATAAATTCCACGAGGTTCACAAACCTCTCAGGTAAACCCAAAAAATTAGCCCCAAATTTGGGTTGTTATAGTATCACTTGGTAAACTACCCTATGGTCGAACATGCAAAGCTTGAGCAATTTGACCTACCTGGGTCTCTATGGTCTTTAATGAAGAACTATGACTTTGTAATAGTGTTCTTTGGTTCTGTAGCAATGCTCTCTGACTCTTTATAGATGCAGCATGGTCTTGAAATAGAGCTTTTGTGGTCGTCATAAAGTCATAGAAGGTATCTTCCAAAGAAGTTGAAGTTGTACCCTTGTTGTTGTTTTACCATGGAAAATTCTATTGAAAATCTTGGGGTTTAGTCATATTGTTTTGTCAATTTGAGCTACTAGTGTTTTTGGTTCCTTGATTCCTTTATGAAAAAATTAGGATGCTGACTCCATCCTATATTGTAAGTATTCAAATAAAGGTTATTGTTACCTCTATTAAAGTTTACCACGTAGTTGTTAGACTCGTGGTTCTCGGAGCACTTGTTCACATGGTGGGTTTCATTGCAAAGAACACAAGAATTTCTAACCTTCACTTCCTTCACTTCACTAGGAAGTTGAAGATTCTCCAACATATTGGTAATGACCGACAATTGAGTTAAGACATAATCTTTAGCATCTAAATTGAATGTGCCTTGAGCCTTTCTCCATATTTCTAATCTTGAAAAAGAAAATTGATAGTCGTTGTTTGCTATCCTATCAAAGATATCAAATGCTTTTTTAGGAGACTTGTCCAACAAAGTACCATTTGCTGAAGCATCTAACATTATTCTCGTTGGATTATTAACATCATTGTAGAACATAACAACTTATGTCCAATCATGAACTCCATGGTTCGTGCACTTGAGTAATAATCCTTTTTATTTATCCCAGCACTCATACATAGACTTGTCATCATCTTGAAAAAAAGAAACAATATCATTCCTATGTTGGGCATTCACGTTGGGTGGATTATACCGCAACAAAAAACTTTTGCATAGATCAGTCTATGATTTTATCAAGCCAGAATGTACTCTATTAAGTCATGCTCTTGCTCGATCTCTTAGTGAATAAGGAAGTTATGTAATACCCCAGATATCAGGTCAGTGACTTTATTGAAAAGATTTAAAAATTAGAGGATTAAATTGAATAAATGATAAAGGATAAGAAATGATTTATAAATAGTGTTTAAGACCAATTAGTAACAATGGAAGAATAAAGAGGGTATTTTTTTCCTCTAAGGGGAAAATAAATTTAAAATCAATTTTTATTAGGGATTTAAGAAGGGAAAAAAGGGAAAGTGAAAGCTAAAATAGTTATCTCTTATTTTTTTTCCCCGTGTAAGTGCTCTCCTCCATATCCAAAGGTAAGGCTTCATTTACCTAGCTTTTCCTTTTGTTTTTGGTTTGTTCTTGAAACATTGAGTATTATAGATGATTAAAGAATGGTTAAATAAGATTAAAACTAGGAGATGGATGAAATATTTGAGATTTAAAAAAAATGGGTTTTTGAATGATATGTTGATATATGAGTTCTTATTGAAGTTTATTAGTATATTTTACTTGTCAAAGAAGTAAGAGATTAGAAGCCTTGAATGTAATTAAAAACATGTTAGAAAAATTGGTATGATTCTTGGTTTGAGATGTAGTTTGGAGATTTTAGATGTTATAAGAAGCTAAATGAAGGAAAGTGAGTTGGATAAGTAAATAAGAGTTTAATAGTATTGTTGGAGGTAAAAGTAAGGGAATTTGACTAACTTTGTGGAAAAATTGAGCTGAAAATAGAAAATCTGGGTAAGGGTATCGGTACTAGAAGAACAGTACCGATACTATAGGTTTAAATTTGATGAATTATGATGGTAGTATTGATACTGATGCAATTAGTATCAATACTGATGTGGGTATCGATCCTAAAAGGAAGGTATCGATACCATAGATTACAGAATGCAGAAATGGTATCGATACTGAAAAGGAGTATCGATACCATAATATATAAGTATAGATACCATGATAGGGGTACTGATACTATTGAATTTGGAACTTTAATATGGGATGAATATTGATAGAAATTGAATATAGTAGTACTTTTAAGTATTATTAAAAGTATAAATGTTAGAGAAGTATACTAACATTTTGTATGGTATGTGTACTTATTGGATGCTTCTGTAGATCATAACTAAGCAACCGAGTCAAGCAAAAAATAGGGCAAAGATAAAGTTACCGAATAGCTGGACATCCTTAAAGCATATTAATGAGCCATACCAGGTGAGGCATAAATGTAATTATATGGGTTGAGGGAGACTCACAATAAGTTCACCTAGAATGTTTAAATTAATATATGTTTAAATTTATATTATATATGTTTATAATGTGTGTGGAACTGATATTATGAATAATCTTTAGGGTATAAATTGTTTTAAAAATAAAAGACTAATTGCCTAGTTGTGCATTTGATAGAAAAGTGGCAATCATGACAGTTAGATGAAAGGTTAAATATCTTGACTAATTGCCTAGTTGTGCATTTGACAGAAAGGTGTCAATCATGCAGTTAGATGAAAGGTTAGATACCTTTGAGTAAAAGACTAATTGCCTAGTTGCGCATTTAACATAAGGTGTCAATCATGCCAGTTAGATGAAAGGTTAAATACCTTTGAGTAAAAGACTAATTGTCTAGCGGTGCATTTGATAGAAAGGTGTCAATCATGCCAGTTAGATGAATGGTTAAATACCTTTGAGTAAAAGACTAATTGCCTAACTGTGAATATGGCAGAAAGGGGTGAATAATGAATTTTAGATGAAATGTTAAATGCCTTTGGCATGAAAGGATGTAATAAATGAAAAGGCATAACGGTGCAGTATAGGCATTAAAGGATGCCATAAATGAAAATGTATGACGGTTCATTATCGGCATGAAAGGATGTCATAAATGAAAATGCATAACGGTTCATTATCGACATGAAAGGATGCCATAAATGAAAATGCATAATGGTGCATTATCGGCATGAAAGGATACCATAAATAAAAATGCATAACAGTGCATTATCGGCATGAAAGGATGCCATAAATCAAAATACATAACGGTGCATTATTGGCATGAAAGGATGCCATGAATGAAAATGCATAACGGTGCATTATCGGCATGAAATGATGCCACCAATGAAAATACATAATGGTATATTAAAGGCATATAAGGTGACACTCATGGTGATTATAAAAGATAAATGACCATTTGACACTTTGATACAATACATATACATTACTTTCTCATTTAACATACATAGAACAAACAAAGAATAATTGGGAAAAATGTACAGAATGATAGGTATGTTGGGCATACTAAGAATAATTTCAATAAGTGTATGAAAGAAATATGGTTTAACTGAGAAGGATTTATCTGATCCTTAGGGAGAATGCAATTTAATTCGTCATTAAATAGTCCTTATATACTTATGTATAAATTGCAGTTTCTTTGCAATATTATGTCTCACTAATTAAATACTTAACGTGTGTTGATTTCAAGCGTAGGTAAAAACAAAGACTAGCCGAGTAAGGGGTGCAGTAGCAGTTATCATCAATCTAAGGTTGACTCTCATCAATATCAGTAGGACAATCATGTTTATTTTGAAAATTTTCTGGCATGTAATCGAAATTAAAGAAAAATGCTATATAATGTATTCAAAGTGATAATTTTGGTAATATCTTTCAACGACTGTTTTATTGTTGTACTAAAATGTTTTGTTTTAAATTTTCAAAATAAAATTTTATGGGTTTTAAAAAAGGGGTGAATGTTTTAAAAAGTCATGTGACACATGTGACTTGTGTACGGAAACATATATAGGAAATACGTGTTACATTTATTAATATCAGAGCTACATGTTTAAATGATTCTCGGCCGAAATCGTGTTCAAATTGAATTTAGAAAAATAATTACATGCCATTAAGATTGTCAAATTTTCTGATATGGTTTTAATTAGAGTGTTATAGATGTCACTTCTTATTAACTTGAGTATTATTATTATGTATGTCCTAATAGATGTTAAAAACTAGGGACAAATATAAGAAAGTAGATAATATTAAAAAGAAGGTCAAGATCAAAATCGACCTAAGAGAAGTTGAATTAGATGAGGATCCAGAGGAGATTTCTAAATTTAGTGATGATTCTGAGGTTTCTTCAGGTAAACTTAAATAATTGAGAAATATTTAAGTGAATCGTTAAATTGTTTAAAGTATTGTTAATATAAGTAAGAGGAAATGAGTAATTGATAAATGAATTAACTGTTAAAAGCTTATAGAAAGATGAGTTATTAGTGGATCAACTGATTATGAGTTTGTTTAAGAATAAATGTTAAGTTTTATGGACCTAATAGAATTATTTTTATAAGGTAATTTCTGAAAATGGATTTTCTACCCATTTCATAATTTAATAAATTTATTATTTAAAAATCGAGATTAATTCTCAAGAACTTGGAAAAGTGTCAAGTTTGCAATGATAGGAAAAAGAGTAAAATTTGGTTACTAGTGTAATTTTAGCATTAACTACTATGAGGTTATTGTTACAAAGCTGTCGAGTCTTCTTATTAAATGATTTGGATAATTAGACTTTCATAGTTGAGATAGAAAATGTTTCAAGTGCTCGAGAATATTTTAAATAGATCCTGAAAAGTTACACGGATTACCTCAAGAAGGAAATGAAAGATTTTAAAATAAATGTATTATATTCAACTTAATCTCGAGTGAGATGATAGCGGTAAACCGTATTGGGTCATGGTACAAGTATGAGTTGGACAGATAGTAAACATTTAATAAAGATTTCAGGGGCTATGTTCCCGGTGAATCTGATGGAATTCTCATTGGATGAGTTAAGATCATATTGGTTGTAGGTTGTTTGTCTCTAGAGACGATTAGTTCAGAAAGATGCAGAGGTATGGAAATTATAGTTTTTGGAGATAAAGTAAAATCATCGCTCAAGGTGATATCGATAATGATTGTGAAAAAAATGATGTCAGAAAGATATATATAGTTTTTATGGCTAATGTGATAGATACTCAAACAATTAAAGTATAATTGTTTGATAATCTCACAAAATTGGGAATTTATAGATGTCTTTTCAGTTAAATTTATTGAGTTACCTCCAGATCGAGAGGTGGAATTCATGTTGATGGTTATTAAAGTATTGAACATGTTTCTATGATTTAGTATCAAATGAGTTAAATGAGTCAAGAGAATTAGGGGCTCAATTATAAGAGTTAATTGATCAAAGTTTTATCAGCCCAAGTATTTTCATCCTAGGAAGTATTTGTGTTATTAGTGAAAAGAAAGATAAATCTATTTGGTTATGCATAGATTTTGAAAATTAAATAAGATTCTTCAAGAGAAGAACTTGTATACCAAACTATTCTAATGTGAAATTTTGGTTAGCAGAGATGGCTTTCTTTGGCCAGGTTGTTTCGGTATAAGGTATAAGAGTAATTCTAAGTGAAACTCATGTTGTAGTAAATTGGAAACTCCCAAAGAATAATCCTGAAGTTTGGATTTCTTTGGGCTTGCTTGCTACTATCGAATGTTAGTGAAGAACTTTTCGACGTTAGCTTTGCTGCTAATCAAGTTTTTAAAGAAATGTTTCTTTTGGAGATCGGAGTAGGGTCAAGAGAGTTTTGAAATGCTAAAGAAGAGTTTTAATAGAGACACCAATGTTTATACAACTTGAGTAGCGTAAGGATTATGTGGTTTTTAATAATGCAAATCCCAACGACTTAGGAAGTGTGCTTATACAAAAAGGTAAGGTTGTGGCATATGCCTCGATAAAGTTAAAGACGTACAAGAGGAATTACCCTATGTATGATTT
Source organism: Hibiscus syriacus (assembly GCF_006381635.1). NCBI lineage: Eukaryota > Viridiplantae > Streptophyta > Magnoliopsida > Malvales > Malvaceae > Hibiscus > Hibiscus syriacus. The sequence continues at coordinate 7,500,223 of NW_024063538.1, read as the reverse complement.
TAGAGTTGGAAGCAGTCGAGGTTACCTTAAAAGACTTGACGCCATCATCTTTATGGTGAGCGGTGCTATAGTTGTGCTAATTACAAAAGCCTAAAGTACTTGTGGAATTAAAGAGATTAGAACCTAAGACAGAAAAGATGGATAGAATCTTTAAAGAATTATGAAGTGATTATTGATTATCTTACAGGAAAGGTCAATGCTGTTACAGAGGTACTTGGTCAGAAACCTTTTGCAGTTTTAAGAGCTATGGACATGCAATTAGTGTTGAATAAAAATGGCATTATGGGCTGAATTAAAGATAAAGTCGATGATTTTATTAGATCTGATAAGAGAATTATAAAGGAAAGAAGAAAATTTCTTTATAAGAATTTTACAAGTAGAAATTGATGAGATTAAGGACTTTTGAGGTCATGTTTGATGGATGTTCATATTATCGTGGGAAACTTTGTATTCCCGATGATTAATAGAAACATATTCTTTTTGAGGTATTAAGTCCGTTGACTATACATTCAAGTGGAACAAGAGGTACCAAGATGTTGGGTGGCCTGGTTTGAAAAGAGCCATCACAAAAATTTTAGCAAAATGTCTGATGTACTATTAGAGGAAAGGTTGAACATCAAGTATCTTCTAGATTGTTTCAATCAATCTCAATTCATGAATGGAAAAAGGGATCATGGGAAAATATTTACTTTTAGAAGAATTTGCTTGCAATAATAGTTATTAATCGAACAACAAGATGGTTGTATACGAAGCTTTATATGGGAGAAAAGGTTAAACGCCATTAAATTGGTTTGAGTTAAAAGATATAAATCTAGTTGGACCTGAATTAATGAAAGAAATGGAATATAAAATGAAAGTTACCCAAGATAATTCTTAAGATCGCTTTCTAGTAACAAAAGTCTTATACTGATATAAAGTTTTCTGAAAGTATCGCCTTGGAAGGAAGTATTGAGGTTTGGACTAAGTCCAAGAATTTTTTAAACTGAGTCCGAGAATTTTTTAACCTTATGAGATTTTATCAGTTAGTTTTTACCTCCCGAAACGGACAAGACCTATATTGTTTTCATGTGTTGTTGCTTATTAATTATCGATCATATTTGAATTAGGAAAAAGAACCAATACGGATCTAGACTCGAGAAATCAAGAAACTGCGTAACAAAATGATTCCTCTAGTTGAAGTGTTGTGGTAAAAGAATAAAGTCTTTAAATTCAAGGATAAATTTTTTTAAGGGGGAATTGTAATTCCCCAAATATCAGGTCAATGATTTTGTTGAAAAGATTTAAAAATTGGAGGATTAAATTGAATAAATGATAAAGGATAAGAAATGATTTAGAAATAGTGTTTAAGACCAATTACTAACAATGGAAGAATAAAGAGGGTATTTTGGTCCTTTATGGGGAAAATGAATTTAAAATTTATTTTTAATTTAGGGATTTAATAAGGGGAAAAGGGGAAAGTGAAACATTGAGTATTATAGATGATTAAGGAATGGTTAAATAAGATTAAAACTAGGAGATGGATGAAATATTTGATATTTAAGAAAATGGGTTTTTGAATGATATGTTGATATATGAGTTTTTATTGAAGTTTATTAGTATATTTGACTTGTCAAAGAAGTAAATAACATATTAGAAGCCTTGAATGTGATTAAAAACATGTTAGAAAAAGTGGTATGATTCTTGGTTTGTGATGTTCTTTGGAGATTTTAGATGTTATAAAAAGCTAAATGAAGGAAATTGAGTTGGGATAAGTAAATAAGAGTTTAATAGTATTGTTGGAGATAAAAGTAAGGGAATTTGACTAAATTTGTGGAAAAATCGAGCTGAAAAATGGAAAATCTGGGTAAGGGTATCATTACTGGAAGAACAATATCGATATTATAGGTTTAAATTTGAATAATTATGATGAATAGTATCAATAATGATGTAATTAGTATCGATACTGATGTGGGTATCAATACTAAAAGGAATGTATCGATACCATGTATTACAGAATGCAGAAATGGTATAGATACTGAAAAAGAGTATCGGTACCATAGTATATAAGTATCGATACCATGATAGGGGTACCGATACTATTGAATCTGAAACTTTAATATAGGAAGAATATTGATAGAAATTGAATATAGTAGTACTTTTAAGTATTATTAAAAGTATAAAGGTTAGAGAAGTATACTAACATTTAGTATGGTATGTGTACTTATTGGATGCTTGTGTGGATCATAACTAAGCTCCCGAGTCAAGCAAGAAATGAGGCAAAGATAAAGTTGTCGAATAGTTGGACATCCTTAAAGTATATTAACGAGGCATACCAGATGAGTGCATACAATGTAATTATATGGGTTGAGGAAGACTCATAATAAGTTCACCTCAAATATTTAAATTAATGTATGTTTTACTTTATATTATATATGTTTATAATGTGTGTGGAACTGCATTATGAATAATCTTTAGGGTATAAATTGTTTTAAAATAAAAGACTAATTGCCTAACTGTGCATTTGACAGAAAAGTGTCAATCATGCTAGTTGGATGAAAGATTAAATACCTTGACTAATTGCCTAGCTGTGCAATTGACAGAAAGGTATCAATCATGCCAGTTAGATGAAAGGTTAAGTACCTTTCAGTAAAAGACTAATTGCCTAGTTACGCATTTGACAGAAAGGTGTCAATCATGTCAGTTAGATGAAAGGTTAAATACCTTTGAGTAAATGACTAATTGCCTAGCTGTGCATTTGACAGAAAGGTATCAATCATGCCAGTTAGATGAATGGTTAAATACTTTTGAGTAAAAGACTAATTGCCTAACTGTGCATTTGGCAGAAAGGTGTCAATAATGCAAGTTAGATGAAAGGTTAAATTCCTTTGGCATGAAAGGATGTCATAAATGAAAATGCATAACGGTGCATTATAGGCATGAATGGATGCCATAAATGAAAAATGCATAACGGTGTATTATAGGCTTGAAAGGATGCCATAAATGAAAATGCATAACGGTGCATTATCGGCATGAAAGGATGCCATAAATGAAAATGCATAACAGTGCATTATTGGCATGAAAGGATGCTATAAATGAAAATGCATAACGGTGTATTATCGGCATGAAAGAATGTCATGAATGAAAATGCATAACGGTGCATTATCGGCATGAAAGGATGCCACCAATGAATATACATAATGGTATATTAAAGGCATATAAGGTGACACTCATGGTGATTATAAAAGATATATGACCATTCGACACTTTGATGCAATACATGTACATTACTTTCTCATTTAACATACATAGAACAAACAAAGAATAATTGGGAAAAATATACTGAAGGATAGGTATATTGGGCATACTTAGAATAATTTCAATAAGTGTATGAAAGAAAATTTGTTTAACTAAGAAGGGTTTATCTGATCCTTAGGGAGAATACGATTTAATTCATCATTAAATAACCCTGATATACTTATGTATAAATTGCAGTTTTCTTACAATATTATTTCTCACTAATTAAATACTAACATGTGTTGATTTCACGTGTAGGTGAAAGCAAAGACTAGCCGAGTAAGGGGTACAGTAGCAGCTATAATCAATCTAAGGTTGACCCTCATCAGTAACATAGGACAATCATGTTTATTTTAAAAATTTTCTAGCATTTATTCAAAATTAAAGAAAAATGTTATATAATATATTCAAAGTGATAATTTTGGTAATATGTTTCAGTGACTTTTTTATTGTTGTACTAAAATATTTTGTTTAAATTTTCAAAACAAAATTTTATGGGTTTTAAAAAAGGGTGAATGTTTTAAAAAGTCATGTGACACCTATGACTTGTGTACGAAAATGTATATAGGAAATGGGTGTTACAAATTACTTAAGCTTCAACATATTTATGTGCACACTTTGTTGACGAAAAGAGTTACACGCCTCTAAAAATGCTCACGTATGTTGCCTAGCTTCCTCATGAGGCATACCACCAAATTGTTCAATGGAGTTCAACATGTTGAACATCACCAGTTTTAGCTCAAAATTGGTTGCCTAAATCTAGGGGACTACAGTCTCCGGGTTGAAATCATCTAAGATGGGAGCTAAGTGATCTCTAATAGCTCTTGGTCGAGCTATAATTCCATTAATACAGTTTGCTAAAACATTAGGATCTTTAGGATCCTTAAATCTATTTGGAACTCCATACATGGTTCTTTAAGAATGTCTTCTTTGGAAAAATATCTTTCGAACTTAGGTTCAGAAGGAAATAATAGTTCTTCAGGTTTTTATCGGGTCATACAACAACACAACACCTGAAAAAGGTAAAAAAATAACAAAAAAATGTATACAAAAAAATAAATAAAATAGTACAATAACTAAACTTAAAATCACCATTTGTTAATCGTTGGCAACGACGCCAAAAACTAGTTTTTGCGTTGTGTAATGTGATTCTCAAATTGTGCAAGTATACAATCGACCAAGACATAAAGTAATGAGCGAGATCGTCTCCATGGGATTGGAGGGAAATTAAGTAAAGAATATGAACTCGATTTGTAAATAAAAGTATTGTATGTGTAATGATATAAGTAAAAGTAAATAAATGTTGTATCAAAATTGCACTGAGAACTACGTTTATAAAATAATGAAAATAGACCTTACACGTGTTAAATGCTCACAATGAATAAAAGGCTAGGTTTAGTATGGTCTCTTATGTTTTTCCCTAACATATGTCTATCAAATTACCACCAATACAATAATTAACAGAATGGACTATGTAACACCCTGTTGAAAACATTTTGATATTTTGATATAACAAATAAAGTGTTAATTAATTTTAAGATTTTATATTCAATTTAAATATTATATTCGATTCAATTATTTGAATATCAAAAATATTACTCCAAGTTTTCAAATATCAATTTTTACTCCTTACTAAATTAAAAATTGAGATTTACACTATAAATATTTTTGAATTAATTTTACAAAGTATTTCGAACCATAATCGAGTCAAATTGAGATTTCAATATGGTAGTATCGATATTGTCTTAACAGTATCGATATCCCTAAATGTTGAATGCTAAATGGGTATTGATACCTTACATAGTATCAATACCCTTACATATAGTAGTACCGATATCAGGGTCTTGGTATTGATACTACCACTTTGTTATTGACTCCAAATTTTAACAGAATGCAAAACGGGTTCCGATACCATGTTGGTATCGATACTCACTGGACGGTATCGATACTACTGCACATAGTAGTATCTATACTCCTTGGACAGTATTGATACTGTTGAGTTGCAACGGTCGAAATATTTAAATTTTATACAGGTAGTATATATACCCCTTAGTGGAGTACCGATACCCATACACTCCCAGCAGCTTTTTCAAGTGGATTTCACACTACAACGGCTCTATTGACTCCATGATCATCCCCAATGGTTATAATTGATCTGAGGAGTATTTAAACAATCTTGAAGCCATTGGTGATAACAAGAGAAGCTAGAAAAACAAAAGAGAAAGCCTTACACAACAAGTTTGAGCAATTCAAGCCAACATCCACTCAATATTCATTTTGCTTTCAAGAACATAATTTGTGCTCAATTCTATTCATTTTTTAGTGTTCTTTCTTTGTTCTAGAATTGTGCAAACATCTTACCTTGTGAGATTTTTCTATAAGTTTGCAAGTTTGTAATTTTCTCTTTGAGAAGAAAGTGTCTCAAGAATTTCGGGTAAAATTCTTGAGGGAGTTATAAGGTTACTCTTTTTCCTCAAAAGAAAGACAAATTAGTGAATTTGTGGAAAATCCTTAGTGTGGATAGCTAAGGTAGTATACGTTAACTTTGGTTGAGAAAGTCGAACCACTCTAAATCGTTGTGCAAATTATTTTTAATTTCTGTCAAAGCTTCCACCAAAATTTTAATTGTCAATTCACCCCTCTTGCCTATTTCATCTGATTGATTAACTCAACAATTGGTATCAGAGCTAGACTCATTTGAAGGTTTTACCACCTCTTGAGAAGATCCGGGAAGAGTTCAATCGTTATCTAAGTCATCCATGGCCTCTACATCAAACTTCGACTTCGTTCTTGATTCTTAGCCCGTCAACAAGCCTCATTGCTTCAATTGAGCTAATTACACCTATTGGAAGAATAAGATGAATTTCTTCATTCAAGCTAGTGACATGGGAGCATGGAACATCATGATGAAAGGTTACTCTACACTATCCAAAGACATGGATTTGTGGAGTGAAGAAGAGATAAGACAATGTCAGCTCAATTCAAAAGTAATCCATATTCTATTTTTATGCACTTGGACCAGATGAATATGGGAGAATAACATCTTGTTCAACCACCAAAGAGATATGGGACAAGCTTCAAGTCACACATGAAGGAACTGACGAGGTAAAAAACAAAAATTAGTCTTCTTAATCATAGCTATGAAAATTTTAGGATGAAACCATATGAAGATATAAAAGCTATGATGTATAGATTTTTCGTGATTGACAATGGCCTCAAGGGATTCGGATAAATAATCCCTAATGAGAAGCTTGTAAGGAATATAATTTATTCTCTTCCAAAAGTTTGGCAATCAAATAAGACTGCAATTATCGAAGCTAAAGACCTAAAGTCTTTAACTCTCGATCATTGGTTCTCTCCTCATGCACGAAATGATGATCAAAGATGAGGAAGATAGCGAGAAGAATGATGATACAAAGAAGGAGATGGAGAAAAAGAAGAACGTTGGTGTTGCTCTCAAATCCATAAAAAAATGAGAGTGACTCTGACGATAACGAGGATGAAGAAATGGCTTTTCTTTCCAAAAGACTCAGAAAATTAATGAAGCCCAATAGAGGAAGAAAATTCCAACGAATTGAAGGTTTCAAAAATAAGTCCAAGGAGAATGACCCAATCATATGCTATGAGTGCAAAAAGCATGGGCATGTTAAATACGATTGCCCACAATTGAATAAGAAGGCCTTTCAAAGTAGAAGTATAAAGCAGACGTGGCTACTTGGACCGATGATGAATCATCCAATGTAGAGGAACAAGAAGCAGTAAACTTGTGCTTAATGACCACTAAGGAGGATTCTCCGGTAACCTATAACTCATCCAATTTAGAGGATTATTCATTTGATGAGTTATTAGAGGAAGATTATGAGTTGGCCTTGGATTATGAGAAGTTGTTTTCAAAATACAATAAAGATACTTCAAAATTGAAAAATGAAAAAGATCTCATATCCAAGACCAACAGTGATCTCGAAAGTAAGATTAAAGATTTGCAAGTCAAAATAGAAAATTTTGAAAAACAAAATTCTGCTTTGCAAAACTTACGTTCTAGAGTTAATGATCATCATTAAAAGAATATTGATGATCTTAAAGCTTCTTTCGATAGAGTTGGATCAAAACAATTTGAAAAATGAGAAAATTCAAAATCCAACTATATTAGAAAGAACTTTTAAATCTTACAATCATAGAAGTCCCCAAAGAACCTCAAATAGTAAGATCATTAGGAGTATATGGGTTCCTAAAGGACTCAATACTACTAAAGATAAGGATATCCTAAGCAAATGGATACCCAAGGGGACTAGGCTATTAGGGACTAATGAATATGGACCCAAAAGAATTTGGGTACCAAAAATAAAAAAATAATCTATGTTTGTAGGGAAAGGAGCATTGCTTCAAGACATATGACCGGAGACAAGAGCTGGTTTACAGAGCTTAATGACGAAAATGGAGGAGTAGTAACCTTTGGTGACAACTCAAAAGGTTACATTGAAGGTATATGTACTATAGGTAATACATCTTCCATACAAATAGAAAATATTTTATATGTGAAAGGGTTAAAGCATAATCTATTAAGTATTAATCAATTGTGTGATAAAGGATACAATGTTTTGTTTGAATCTAACGGTTATAAAGCTGTTGACATTGCATCTAATAAGATTATGCTTATTGGTCATAGAATAGGGAACATATACATGGTGCATTTAGATTCTATCAACATGACTAATTTATGCCTAGTTTCCAAAGAAGAGCATGATAGTTGGTTATCACATAGGAAACTAGGACATACAAGCATGAGTGTTTTGCAAAGACTTTATCAAGGCAATTTAGTAAGAGGTTTGCCAAAACTAAAATTTGGTAATGATAAAATCTGTGATGCATGTATAAAAGGAAAACATAAGAAAGCTTCCTTTAAATCCATTAATGATGTATCAACTAGTAGAGTATTACAACTGATCCACATAGATCTTTTTGGGCCAATAAGAACAACTAGCTTAGGTATAAAACAATATGCTTTTGTATTGGTTCATGTCTATTCTAGATTTACTTGGGTTATATTCTTAAGTACTAAAGATGAAGCTTTAGAGAATTTTATGATTTTTTCAAAAGTAATCCAAAATGAAAAAGGTTACTCCATTTCAAGTGTTAAGAGTGATCATGGTACTGAATTTGAAAATCTTGGATTTACTAATTTTTGTAATTCAAATGGAATTAACCATAATTTTTCAACACCTATAACCTCTCAACAAAATGGAGTTGTTAAGAGGAAAATAGAACTTTAGAGGAAATGGCTAGAACTATGCTTTGTGAAAACAATTTGCCAAAATATTTTTTGGCGGAAGCCACAAATACCGCTTGTTATGTAATTAACCAAGTAATGATTAGGTCTATTTTAAAGAAAACTCCATATGAAATTTTCAAAAATAAAAAGCCTAACATTAGTTATTTTCATCCTTTTGGATGCAAATGTTTTGTTTTAAACAACAGTAAAGACAATCTTGGTAAATTTTTCTGGGTTATTCCTTAAATTTTAAAGCTTATCGTGTATTTAATAAAAGAACTTTAGTGGTAGAAGAGTCTATCCATGTTGTTTTCTATGATAATCCCCTTCAGAGGAAGGATTCTTGTGTTAATGATGACGTAGAAATATTAAATGCAAATGACGTGGGAGAATCATCATCAAAGGAAGAAGTGAAGGATGAGGAAACTCAAGATGCCTTCAAGAATCTAACCATTGAAGAAAGTGAAGTTACATACCGTAGAGAGTACAACTATGTCAATGATGGTGAGATAGTTGGTGATCCATCCAAAGGGGTATCTACTCGATCTTCTCTTAGGAATATTTGTAATTATGTTGCATTTATCTCATGCATAGAGTCTAAGAATGTTAAAGAAGCATTAAATGATGAAAATTGGATTATGGCTATGCAAGAAGAGTTAAATCAATTTGAGAGAAGTAAATTATGGGCATTAGTTGAAAGGCCTAGTAATAAATCTACTATAGGTACTAAATGGGTGTTTAGGAATAAGTTAGATGAAAGTGGTAACATAGTGAGGAACAAGGCTAGACTTGTTGCTCAAGGGTATACTCAAGAAGAAAGAATAGACTTTGATGAAACATATGCTCACATAACTAGGATGAAAGCAATTAGAATGTTGTTGGCATTTGCATGTTTCAATGAATTTAAAATACACCAAATGGATGTTAAAAGTGTATTTTTAAACGGTTTTATAAAAGAAGAAGTATATGTGGAACAATTCCTGGTTTTGAAGATTCAAAATTTCCCAATCATGTTTTTAAGTTGGCAAAAGTGTTATATGGTTTAAAAAAAGTTCCTAGAGATTGATATGAAATATTGTCAAATTTTTTAATTGAAAAAGGTTTTTCAAAAGGTAAGGTTGACACTACATTATTTTTAAAATGAAAAGGTAAAGATTTATTAGTAGTCCAAATTTATGTTGATGATATAATATTTGGTTCTACTAATGATTCTCTTTTCCAAGAATTTTCAAAGCTAATGCAAGGTGAATTTGAGATGAGCATGATGGGGGAGCTTTCACTTTTCTTGGGGCTCCAAATCAAGCAAAGGAAAGATGGCATCTTCATCAATCAAGCAAAGTACGTTCAATATATGCTCAAAAAGTTTGGATTGGAGAATGTGAAACCCCAAGCCACTCCTATGAGTCCTTCTACAAAGCTTAACAAAGATGAAGGAGGTAAATGTGTAGATATTAAACTCTATAGATCAATGATTGGCTCTTTGCTTTATCTAACTACAAGTAGACCCGACATTATGTTTAGTGTTTCCTTATGTGCTAGATTTCAATCATGCCCTAATGAATCACATCTACAAGCCTCCTAGTATAGGACTTTGGTATTCTAGAGACTCTAGCTTTAGCTTGCATTCCTTCTCGGATGTGAATTATGGAGGATGCAAATTAGATAGGAAAAGCACCTCTGATACTTGTCAATTCCTAGGAAACATGCTAATTTCTTGGTTTTCAAAGAAGCAAAATAGTGTTGCATTATCTTCCACTGAAGCGGAATACATTTCAGCTAGTAGTTGTTGCGTACAAGTTTTATGGATGAAACAACAACTTTTAGACTATGGAATTGAAGTAGGTACCATTCCTATCAAGTGTGACAATACTAGTGCTATTTGTCTCACTAAAACTCTCATCCAACACTTTATAACTAAGCATATTGAAATTAGACATCATTTCATTAGAGATCATGTCACAAAGGAAGATATAGTTCTAGAATATGTAGATACTTTGTATCAATTAGCGGATATTTTCACAAAACCTTTGGATAAAGAAAGATTTTGGACACTTAGGAGAGAATTAGGTTTAACCAACCTACCTTGATTTAGTGTTTAAAATAATTTCATCACTTTTATGAATAAAAGAAAAATGCATGTAAAAATGTCATTTTTTAAATACCTTTTATGCTAATAGTTAAGGGGAGTTTATGAACTATAGTGAAAATTAAAAATATATTCAAATTAGGCTTAAGTCTGATCTGATTGATTGAACATAATTAATTTTTGTAATATGAGTTGTCAATACCACTAGAGTTGTTAAATTTTGCATACAAAGTGTTTAATTGCAGATTTTTGACAATTTTGTGCATTTGGTATCGATACTGGTCACACAGTACCGATACTACTCTTGCTAGGTATGGATACTACTAGCATAGTATCAATACTACTTGAATGAGTATCGATATTGTTCATACAGTATTGATACTACTTAAATAGGTATCGATACCCAGGTATCGATACTACACGAAAAAGCCTTGAAGTATCGATACTACCTGTCGGGTTTAGGCTATAAATCCCTAAAATCATAACATTTTTGCCAAAACCCTTATATTATAAACACACCTTCCGTTCAACACTCTCTCAACTTCTATCTTCCACATTGCTCCATTCTAACATCTACAAGTCTGAATTCAATTGTTTTTCATCTCTAAATCCTGCAAAGTTCATTAATTTCATGCAATCAACAACACATCCCTCTCAATCCTGAATTTTCAAGGTAAATTTTTCTAAAACATTGTTTTATTGATTTTTGAATCTAGGACTATTTTTAGTTAGTTTTAGATCAAATTACTGAATGTGAATTTCGTAGATTATAGTTTTACACTAGAATCTACAACTAATTTTATCAAAAACACATTTTTTTAATTTTTTAGAAATTTTGAAATTAAAAAAATTAATTTAATTGTTATTTTTTATTTAATTACATTGTTTTCATGAAAACTATAAATATTATAATTTTTCAAACTTGTTTTAGAAAATAGTTTTTGAAATTTGCCCATTAGACAATAGTTTTTAGAGAACCTTGAATTTGAGGACTCGTATTGAGTTTTGGGAATAATTGTTGCATACATATGTTGTTTTGAATTGCAGATATTCCATCCTATTCTGATTTAAACCATGTCTCATAAATGTCATAGGTCTAGTCGATCAAACCAACCACCGAAATGACTATTCTCAATTCATGCTTTAACGAACCTAACCGTAGGGGTCCTACAATAAGTACGTTAACCATTTTGAGCCATACAATATTAGGGAAGATAATATCCCGTCTTTACAAGCTTTGGTATAGTTGAACTTTAAATATCTCCCTACCCTCAAAGCGTGGATGTTTGATAAACTTTTTAATGTAAAGCCAGATGTATTTCAACAACTAGTACGCATTTTCTACTCCAATGTCGTTTGCCTACAAAACGAGTCCCAAACTGCCACCGAAAGTATTCATTCCTATCTCTTGGGCCAATACATTACCATAGAGTCGGATTACATAGCTGCAACCTTTGGATTAGATAATCAAGGGGTAGATAATGAGAGAGATTTAGTGCCTTCTCCATATCAAGTCTATAAGAGCGCTAGTGTTTTAGAATATCAAGAGTGTTTCCTTCATCTAATGATCTCTTGGTGGTTTAGACCATCCAGAAGAAAATACTCCTCATTTAGAGCTATTGATATATGGTGGATCCATTGCATCCAAAACAAAAAGAAAATAAATCTCCCTCAAATTATCTTTGGGGAACTAGTAGAAATCGTAAACACATACATTCCAAACGAGTTGAAACCTTAATTTATGGTTGTATACTTAATAATATGTTCATCAAAGCCGGCAACCTAAAATCTCTTCGAAAATAGGGATGGATGGGAGAAAAAGAAATTGGGTTCAATCAACGAAGAAAACTTCCGATGCTAGTTCGTCACGAGTAGCTCAGGCTCCGGCTCTGGCTCAAGAACTCGAAGATCTTTAACTGGATGTCGACAATCCTTTAAATCTACCAGAAGACGAGCCAGCTAGGCAAGACAGTACAATGCCTCCATACTTTCAGTCCTTTATGGAGACATTGGACTTAAGGTTCGCATCCTTGGAGTCCCATTTGACTGCTATGGAATCTCAACAGTTGGAAAATCAAAGGGAAATTTGAGCTCAACGCGAAGCAATGGAAAATAGATTCAATGCAATAGATGAGAGTCTCGACGCACTTACTCGCAATGTTGCTTTCCTTAGAGCACATCGATCCGATCCCAATCCTCCTACGGATGACTAACCAATCTTGCTAGTTTTCTTAGAATTATCTATCTTTTGAACCTAACATTGTTTAAACATTTTGATGGATTTGGTTTTGTTTTTATGATTTGGATATTGTGTGTATGAATGGTTGAATGATTGAATGATTAGTATTCTTAATTTGAATTGAATTTTATGTTGATTGATTTAGTATTACATTTATTTATCATTTTGCATCATACTAAATCATATGACCAATCCTAATTACATATTGAATATGAGTATTGATTATGTTGATTAATGACTAACATTTCTCTTGGCTTGATCTTAGCAGCTATATATATAATCAATTGGCTATATTTTTTAAAATATAGAGTCTTTTTGATTTAACAAAAAGGGGGAGAAATCTTATAGTAATGGGGAGTAATTTTTCAAAGTAATTTTTCAAAATGATTTTTCAAAAGAAAATCTTAAAATTTCTAAAAGGTTATATTATATCAAAAAGGGGGAGATTGTTAAAAATATTTTGATATTTCGATATAACAAATAAAGTGTTAATTAATTTTAAGATTTTATATTCGATTTAAATATTATATTGATTCAAATATTTGAATATCACAAATATTACTCCAAGTTTCAAATATTAATTTTTACTCCTTACTAAATTAAAATTTGGGATTTACACTATAAATATTTTTGAAATAATTTTTACAAAGTATTTCAAACCATAAACGATTCAAAATTGAGATTTCAATAGGGTAGTATCGATATTACCTTAACAGTATCGATACCCCTAAACATCAAATGCTAAATGGGTACCAATACCCTACACAGTATCGATACCCTTACATATAGTAGTACCTATACCATGGTATTAGTACCGACACTACCTCTTTGTTATTGACTCCAAATTTCAACAGAATGAAAAACGGGTACCGATACCATGTTCGGTATCGATACTACTTTACATGGTAGTATCGATACTCACTGGACGGTATCGATACTACTACACATAGTATTATCGATACTCCTTGGACAGTATTGATACTGTTGAGTTGCAACGGTCGAAATATTTGAATTTTATACAGGTAGTATCGATACCCCTTAGTAGAGTACCGATACCCATACATTCCCAGTAGCTTTTTCAAGTGGATTTCACACTACAACGGCTCTATTGACTCCATGATCATCCCCAATGGTTAGAATTGATCTGAGGAGTATTTAAACAATCTTGAAGCCACTGGTGATAACAAGAGAATCTAGAAAAACAAAAGAGAAAGTCTTAAACAACAAGTTTGAGCAATTCAAGCCAACATCCACTCAATATTCATTTTTCTTTCAAGAACACAATTTGTGCTCAATTGTATTCATTTTTTAGTGTTCTTTCTTTGTTCTAGAATTGTGCAAACATCTTACCTTGTGAGGTTTTTCTGTAAGTTTGCAAGTTTGTAATTTTCTCTTTGGGAAGAGAGTGTCTCAAGAATTTGGGCTATAATTCTTGAGGGAGTTGTAAGGTTACTCTTTTTCCTCAAAAGAAAAACAAATTAGTGAATTTGTGAAAAATCTTTAGTGTGGATAGCTAAGGTAGTGGACGTAGACTTTGGTTGAGAAAGTCGAATCACTCTAAATCGCTGTGCAAATTATTTCTATTTTCTGTCAAAGCTTCCACCAAAATTTTAATTGCCAATTTAGCCCCTCTTGTCTATTTCATCCGATCAATTGACTCAACACACCCATAACTCGTATATGTCTTAAGATACGAATTAAGGATGTCACATTAACATTATGAAAATTTCTTTGTACATAAAGCTTTAAAATTTTGTTGCATTTAAAAACTTTCATTTATCAAATTAAAACTATTTAATTAATCGCACAAAACATAAAAAAATATTTTGTCAATCATTTGAATCTGATTTTAGGCAGCAATTAGGTAGTTCAATATTGTTTCTCAACATATATAAAACTGCCAAAATATTGTCTAATTTAAAAATCATTTAGTTATCCTTTTTAAATTATATATACTACTAACCATTTAAGTTAGTCTATCAGAGCAATTCAAAACATTTATAATATATGACACTATTGAGTAAAAGATGTCTTACCGATACCGTAGGTTGGTTTGATTTCCCAAGAAGAGATGCTTTCAGTATTCCTTACTTCATGTTTGTTTCTTTATCCAAGCATACGCATGAAAATCATTACGTGCTAAGTAAAACTTAGTGAGACAATAACTTAGCTAAGGTGAGATAAAACATAAATATGTAATTTAAATAAAAAAACATTGAAACTTTCAAACCGGGTTGTTCAAGCCATTTTCCTCTTTGAAAACCTAAAAATCATCATCTCATGATTTTATCAATAATCATGTAAATCAAAATCAAATATAACAAACATTTCATGTTATTTTCATTCGTACATATTTCAGAACTTTCATTTCATTTCCATATTCTTTTCATTTAAATACTTGTCATAACTTTCACACTTACTTTCATAGCCTAATATATATGTAATAGAATGTAAGGTACGTGAGTCATACATAATGTACGCACTAGGCACTTCACGGTGCCAATCATCATCATAAGATGCACTCCAAGCGCAAATCATATCATCTGCACCAATGGTGCCATACGTAATGTACACGAATGCACCATAACTTAACTTGAACTTTACTCAACTTCTTGGCATGTCAAGTGTACCAACGACTTTCACTGCCACATGCAATGGGCTTTCATATCATTATTATATTCATATAATAATCAACATTTCCATATCATAATCAATTTTAACTTATCATCATAAAAATCATAATTTGGGCAGTTCATACCTGAAATCATCCATAATTAGAATATAGATATCATGTAAAATACTTTGGGTAATTCATACTCTAAAATAAATTCAAATAACATTTCTGAAATCTTTAAAGAAATATCACATCACTAAAATTATAGATCATTCTTTAAAATTATATTCAAAAATTCGTTCGAATATCTTTTTAGAAAATATCATATAAAAAACATATTAGGTAATCTCATACCCCAAAAATAATTCATAAATCTCTATATAAGCATTATAGAAATAATCCATAATTATAATTGAATCTTACTTAAAAATTCATATTTTAAAATAATAATATGAGGTTGACTTCTCGCAAGTCTTCCTCAATCAGAATTAATAATTAAATAAACTGCACTCACCTTTGCCTCACTACTGAAACTTTAATACAATACTCTTTTACTAAAGAAATTTGTCTTTCCTTTTCGAGTAATTGGTATCACAAGATTTATCGTAATCTATATGACATCACATACATAATACCATTTCATATTGTATATTAGTATTCTACTAACATAATCTAATTCCGATAAAATAAATTCGATTAAACATAATCGATATTAAAATCGATATAAAACTAAATCATATTTCCATCATAACTTCAAACTTTCCAAAATACTCAATTGATTCCATAAATATTTATTTTCATCATCAACACTTCAATTTTTACCAACTTTGCATTCAAGTTACTAATTACGAATTCTTATTAGAATTCATATCAACCTTTCCATTCAATTCATAATGATCCTTCACCATTATGATTATTTCACATAAATTACTAAAATTTCTAGCACCTTTACAATATACTTGTCGCAACCGTCTTTCAGTTGGGCTCCGGAATTGGGCTTCGACTTAGAAAAATGTGGATTGGAGTCGCCACCGATCATTTATTTAAAAATAAATGGGTTGATCGGATACCCTATTTCTTACCTGATCTGCGTCTTACCAGAAATATGTCGGGCTCGGGAGTCGGTTACGGTCAAGGAAGGATTAGCACCCTTGAACCGCCCTTTCGGTACTACGTAATTTCCAGTTGTCTTAATTAAGAAAAATAACAAGTTAAATTAAAAGGTAAAGTTTCAATCCTAATTACTTACCCTTGATTGATTTGAAAATATCCTTTAAAAAAATCGAGAAATGTGTTAGATAAACAAGGTAAAGAAAACAAATAAAATACAAGGGAAAAATAAAATAAATAAGTAAGATAAGAAAAAAATAGTAAAGTAATAATTATATATAGTAATATTTGAAAAAAGGAAAAAAATATAAATATATATATATATATCAAAGTATTAATAAAATAAATAAGCTATACATATACACCAAATACTTAAAAATAGAAAAACTACCCTCCCAGTTCACCGAAAGTGGGGGGCTTTAGTAAGAAATAAGACAAAAAATGGGCCCTCTAGGTTAGTAGTATATAATATAATGTTTAATAATAATAATGATAAAGACACAAGATTTTTTTTAAAAAAATAATAATATAATAATAATGAATAAAAAAACGAAAATAATAAAAAATAATATAAAGTTATAAAGTTATAAGTTATATTACATAAATAAAGAAATAATCAAATAAAAATAATTAAGAATATATATATTTAATAATAGGTATATAAATAAACTATTAAAAGTATAAAAAATATATACGACTAGATAAAGATAATTACAATATATATATATAGTAATATTAGACTTATAAGTAAAATATTAAAGAAATATATATATATATAATATAAAATATAGTAAAAAATAAATGAAAATAATTTATATATATATATACATATAATAATAACATGAATAATAAAAATAAATGAATAAAATATCCATATAATAAATAAAGGGACTAATATAGATTTTTAAAAAGCTCTTCCTCTCCTTTAACCGAAAATCAAACCGGTTTTAAAAAATAAGCCTCGGGGTAGATCTAGGTTCGAAACTTCGAAACCCCACCCATTTTGGTCATCGGCGCAACCCACGTTTTGGGTTATTCGAACCAAATCTCAAGAAAAATAACGTGCACATGCAAAAGAAAGAAAAAAGAAAATGCTACCTTTTATTTCCTTTTCGAATCTTTTACAATAGTTTTACCTTTGTATCTTCCCGTGCTTTCCTCTATGTTTTGTGTGTAAATCGTGTGTTACAATGGTGAGTTACAATGGCTATTTATAGTGCTTGTGGATCCTATCTTTAAGAATTTAAATCTTAGTAGAACTCTATCCTATTTTTAGGAGTTTGAATCCTAGTAAAATTTTATCCTATTTTTAGGAGTTTGAATCCTAGTAGGACGAAAATGTGTGTTGACAGCTGCCCCTCTTTGCCCATAGTCGTGTAACGGGGATAAGGCAAAGATTAAAAGACACACTTTTCATTCAGTGGAGTTGAAAATTAACTCTGATGTTTCAATAACTCCCTGTCGAATTGAGTTACGGATGACTCCTCCATCGTGAAGTCAAGTTCATCTTGAAATGATATGAAATTGAAGCCGTAGTTCGGAATTTGAATCAGCGCGTGGCTTCCCGTTACCCTTCGATCTTCTTATCAGTTTAAAGACCTTGGATCGGAATCGAACTCAGAAATCTTCATTGACAGATAGATTTTTCTTGACTTAAGCTATGTTGTTTGAAAATGGTTGCTTGTCACTAAGGCACGGCTAACCCAGGTCATCTTCTCGACTTGAAAACCTCGACTGCAACCGGAAAGTAGTGCGATTGATGTGTCATCGAGCTGAATGGAGTCGAACTCGACAATTTTGATGGCATATAATCCTTCTTTGAGTTGGATATCCTTCGTCGTGAAGTTGAAATCCAAGTAAGTAGCATTGTTCCGAGTCCAATATCCTCCGTCGTGAAGTTGAAATTGGCTCTGGAATCGGGAAATTGTTTGTTGACAACCAGCCGTCCCTTCGTTGTAAAGTTGAACTTGTGTTGTCTCGAGTCCAATATCCTTCGCTGT
Source organism: Hibiscus syriacus (assembly GCF_006381635.1). Classification (NCBI taxonomy): domain Eukaryota; kingdom Viridiplantae; phylum Streptophyta; class Magnoliopsida; order Malvales; family Malvaceae; genus Hibiscus; species Hibiscus syriacus. Next base: position 7,481,632 of record NW_024063538.1, on the reverse strand, counting down.
GAAGTTGAAATTGACTCTGAATGAAATTTTGTTGACAAGCAGAGGTCCCTTCGTCGTGGAGTTGAACTTGCGTTGTCTGGAGTCCAATATCCTTCGTTGTGAAGTTGAACTTGGCTATGAGATTGGGAAGTTGTTGTTGACAAGCAGCGGTCCCTTCGTCGTGAAGTTGAACTTGCGTTGTCTGGAGTCCAATATCCTTCATTGTGAAGTTGAAATTGGCTCTGAGATTGGGAAGTTGTTGTTGACAAGCAGCGGTCCCTTCGTCGTGAAGTTGAACTTGCGTTTTCTGGAGTCCAATATCCTTCATTGTGAAGTTGAAATTGGCTCTGAAATTGAGAAGTTGTTTGTTGACAACCAGCCGTCCCTTCGTTGTGAAGTTGAACTTGTGTTGTCTCGAGTGTCACGATATCCTCCGTCGTGGAGTTGAAATCGCGGATGTTTGGCTTCGAGCTAGACATCCTTCGTTGTGAAGTTGAAATCTATTCTCGAGCAAATTGTGTCGTTTCAAGAGAAACTGTCTCAAGGGAGACAAAATTTGTTTGAAGGAAAACATATTCAAAGATTTCGTTAAATTGTTTTCAAAGTTTATGTTTAGAGAGAAATTGTCTAAAGGGAGACAAAATTCGTTTCAAGGGAAGCTGTCTCAAGCGAGATAAAATTCATTTCAAGGGAAATGTTTATGTTTTAAGAGAAACTGTCTCAAGGGAGACAAAATTTTCTGTTTCGAGGGAAACTATCTCAAGAGAGAAAAAAAATCATTTCAAGGGAAATGTTTTCAATGTTTATGTTTCAAGAGAGACTGTCTCAAGGGAGACAAAATTTTCTGTTTCGAGAGAAACTATCTCAGGAGAGAAAAAATTAATTTCAAGGGAAATGTTTTCAAGAGAAACTGTCTCAAGGGAGACAAAATTTTCTGTTTCGAGGGAAAATATCTCAAGCAAGATAAAATCTTCTTAAAAAAACAGTCTTGAGTGAAATGAAATGCCTTCTTTCGAGTGAAAACGGTCTCAAGCGAGACAAATCTTGTTTTAAGAAAAACAATCTTGAATGAAATGAATCTTCTTTCGAGAAAAACAGTCTCAAGTGAGACAAAGTATGTTTTAAGAAAAACAAATTTGAGTGAGATAATCATCTGCATTAAATGAGACTGTCTTAAGTGAGACAAAGTTTATATTGGAAATGTTGAATCTGGAGATGAATGTCGATCTTTCAATCTATCGAGTTGGCTTTTAATCTCATCTTCTCTTGAAAGATCTGTAAAATGTATATGGATGTAACTATCCTGATGATGTATGCTTGATGTATGCCCAAATGAAATTTATTTGCTGTTGAATTTGCCCTCAAGGGAGGAAAAATCAAGGTTTTTATTGCTCATGATGATGAATTCAAAGATGCAAATTTCATGCGTCATGTATGTACGTGTTGATGTATATGTTGAGATGTGAGGGGAATGGCTGCGTGTGCAGTCTTCATTCTGACTTAATTTGTCTTCATTTCCACCAGGGTGCACTCTTGCAGACCTCAAGACAATTTTTCTTCCCTTATCAAATTTTTCCCCAAAGATGGTTTCCTTTGCCTCTGTTTCGATCTTGAGCTTCGGAGTGATATTTGTTGAATTCCAAGATATGCTTCCAGAGAACTTATCTTGTTTGAAAATGCTTTTCTTCTTTCGAATTTTCAAAATTTTGAAAAATATCAAAAAGAGCTTTTGAAAAAGTTACCTCTTTCTAGGTTTCACAATTGAAGCAAATCATAAAACATGAGTTCATTGGATATCAAAAGAATCAAACACTCTTTTAATCTTTGATAGCTGCAAATCTTTGACAAATATCAAGATCGAAAATTTGGTCTAGAGGTGGGTTTGTTTCATCGATTTGGTTATCGTGAAGATCATGGCATGCCCCTCTTTCTTGATTTGGTATTTTGATCAGAGGCGAACAAAATGACACAACTAGCATAATCAATTACTAGACCTTTCAGAACACTTCTGTTTCAGTTCTATGAAATCTTCCATTTGTTCAAGTTTCGTAAGCTCTTCTAACAAAGGTAGTGCAGAAATATCGGTCTAAAAATGAAATTCTTGAGTGCTCGTGTGAATTTGACTATAACAGGTGTTTCTCAACTCCCTTAGTCTATTATTACCGAAAATTTCTTTTTAGATGAATTTGATTTATTTTGCCATTGTCTGGCTAGCCGAATCCATAAAGTCGGGGCGTTCAACCAATTGCTTTAGAGGGACAGCTTATAATCACTTTTATCAGGTTTAACTGAAGGGTTCATCTCATCACAAAGTCTTTGACCTGACAAAAGCAGTGGAGCAAACACCGAATTGCCAAGTATCCGAGCAATGTCATGATTTGAATGTAATCTATTCATAAAGCCAGGGATTTCGAGTTTCCTCTATAACCAATTGCCTTAGTGGGATAGCTCAGCTTTAGAGGGACAAATCACTGAAGGGTTCATCTCATCACAAAGTCTTTGGCCTGACAAAAGCAGTGGAGCAAACACCGAATTGCCAAGTGTCCGAACAGTGTCATAGTTTGAACATAATCTATTCATAAAGCCAGGGCTTTCGAGTTTCCTCTATAACCAATTGCCTTAGTGGAATAGCTCAGCTTTAGAGGGACAAATCACTGAAGGGTTCATCTCATCACAAAGTCTTTGGCCTGACCAAAGCAGTGGAGCAAACACCGAATTGCCAAGTGTTCGAGCAGTGTCATAGTTTGAACATAATCTATTCATAAATCCAGGGCTTTCGAGTTTCCTCTATAATCAATTGCCTTAGTGGAATAGCTCAACTTTACGGATTTAGTTTCTTAAGATTGTCAAGAAGAACCTGTTATAGTCTAGGTGTTTTTGAAAGTCAAGGGATCTCATCTTTAGAGTTCAATTTCCAAACAACTGACCTAAACTAGATTTGCTTACTCAACTATTCCATATGTGAAGATCATTATCATCCCTGAACATCATAAACAAGGGTATAAACCAATTAGTTTTGCAATCTCATGGGCTAGTTGCCCTATTCTGTTCGCTCTTAATATGTGTCTGAATACCAAACCTTGGATGGACTCTTCATGAGAAGAGAAAACTTAGCTCGGTAAGAGAAAAATATGTAGTCTGATGTATCTTTTAAATTAGGACCAAGGGGTCTTTGTTTTGTAGGGTTCAATCTTGTCATTTGTCAAAGATTTACAACCTCAATTATTAAACAGTTTTTAATTGAGGTGATATTCAAGGAATTCAAGATTAAAATTTGCTCATCTCCTAAGAAGGAAGCATTTTATTTAAAATGTTTAAACGTCAAGTGACTTAAAAATGTTCACGCATAAGAAGTACGAAAGAAAAACAAGTTCAAACAAGAGGATATACTTGATAATGCAACAAAATTCCTAATGGATGCCTCATATGACTCTCGATCAGAATGCCCCATTACATATTGAAAGTGAATGCCCCTGAATCGATTAGACCTTGGACCTTACGTTTCAATGCCCCATAATTCTCAGTGGTGTGCCCTAATCTCCCAATATGATAGCTGCATACGGCGTTAATATCATGACCTTCAGGATATGGGGCCTCTCTAGGTTTGGATTGAACTAGAGTCACAAGATTTTTCTCAACTAGCGTTGGAAGTAACTCCTCATATGTCATTGGGAAATCTTTTCTTTCCTTGGTCCTCTCTGAGTTTGTTTAGAAGTACTAGACGGTACAACTGCAACAATTTTTGGACTTGAGACCGTAACGCCCTTGTTGACGTTGTAGGTGTTGACATTGTTGATCTCTCGATCTTTGTTCTTCATGGGAGGCTTTTTACTAGAGTCTCCTCCTTCGATTTTCCCTTGTTTAATGGCTAACTCAATCATTTCGCCAGCCATAACTAGATCTGAGAAACCTCCATATGTAATTGCCACCAGGTGCCCGAAGTAGGGTGCCTTCAGGGTTTGTACGAACAACTTTTTAGTTTCTTTTTCATCTAGGGGTGGATGAACCTGCACAGACAAATCCCTCCATCGTTGCGCATATTGTCGGAAACTCTCATTATGCTTCTTTTCCAGGCTTTGCAGCATAACCCGGTCTGGTCTCATATCGTTGATATGCTTATATTGTTCTAGGAAAGACTTGGCTAAGTCTTTCCATGTGTTGATGTGAGTTTGGATGAGCTGATTATACCAGCGGATAGCTGAATCGGATAGGCTCTCCTGAAAGCAGTGGATCAGGAGTTGATCATTCCCTCCATATCCTGTCATCTTCCGACAGAACATAGTGATATGGGCTGATGGGCAGCTGTTCCCATCGAACTTCTCAAACTCATGAGCTTTAAACTTTGGTGGAAGCACCAAATCTGGAACCATGCTTAGCTCCCTTGCGTCCACATCATGGTCCCCTTGGACTATCTTCATTCGATCTTCTATCATCCTGATCTTCTCTTCTATCTTTTTCGCTTTGTCATCTTCATTAAAATCCGGGATACTGTAATCATCCAGATGATTATCAGGATTAGTTTTGGAAGTTTGCACCTTTACAACATATGGTGCTTTTCCTTTGACAGCAGAAGAATTTTCTTGTGGTCTGGGTAAGATCTCTGGTGACATAATCACCTGTGAGGTTGGTGACATCGTTACCCCTTTGAAGGGACTTCCCCCTTCTGCACTAACTTGCTATAAACATGATAACTTGGCCACTATTTGGTCGACCAAGGATTCCTGGTTTTTCTTGATGGATTCCAGAGTGCTCTGACTGTTTTGAGCCATCTTATCTTCCAGTTCTTTTTGTAGTCTTGCCATGTTCTCCTCGAGTTTTTCCATTCTGGCCTCCATTTGTCTTTTATTTGCTCGGGTATTATGCGGATGATGCGTATTTAATGTCTGTAGTGGTAGACTTGGTGTTTTCTCTTTCGCTTTCTGAGACATATTTTGTTTGTTAATACGAATGTAAAAACATGGAAAATATAGAAATAAACATGAGATATAGAATGCAAAATATGCAATGCATGATGTATGCAGCTTAGAGGCACTGATCCAGAAAAAGTGTTCATTATTATAAATAATCTTTATTCAGACAAAAATATCTTATCTTGTAAGAGACATAAAAACAATCAAAGGTACACTCGGATTAAATCCTCTAAACCCCGAATAGTTTCTAATAGATTGACAAGTCTTCTGCCTTCATCTGTTACTGGTTGAATACCTTGTCGAACCACTCTGGTTTCCCTTGCCAGGCCATGAAGATGACGGGCTGCCTTCTGTACTTGATCTAGGAAATCTCGGATGGCTGCGTCTCTGGCCAGTGTACTCTTGAAAGGCTGACTTTTGGTGTGCTTAACGTAGACTCGCCCTAGTTTGATGTTTTCACAGTGTAGCAGTGTTGTGTATTCTTCGATAGTAGGTACCATGTCCTCCCAGTTAAAAGTGAAACAACTGTATCCCGAGTTCCAGAATTGGACCATGGCTCTAATCAAGGGCTCATCAATCCTAACGTGAAGTAAAAGTGCAATGTCACCGTACCGTTGGCTGAACTTCTGTTTTCGATCATTCTTCCAACTGTCCCAGATATCTCGAAGCTCCTGCACATTGTTCTGTTTTAGGCTGATAGATGCGTACCTAACCAGCTCTGACACATAGCTTTCTTGAAGGTTATCTCCATTTTCTTTCTGAGTCTTCTCGGACCATAGTCGTACCTCGGGGTTCTTAGTCTCTTGTATTACAACACCTTTGTCCATTAATTCAGTTTATTTTGTGTAATAAACACCTTTTCAGGGATCAGTAACCTCTTGTTATGATGCAAAATGCTATAAAACAAACACAAAGGCAAAAAGGTTAGTAAAATAATAATATAAAAATAAATAAGTAAAATACACAAAAACAACAAGGTTAAAAAAATGTCATAGGTTTCGGAATGTGGTTTCGGGGTAGGCTTAATTTCTCCATAGTCTCCTGGGTTAGGTTCTAAAAAACGGTACCCGAGTTCTCCTTGCTGGTGCCCCCTTGGGCCTACCAGACCCTTAGTCCTAAACCCATCACAGGTTTGTGTGGACTAAGTTAAACTCGAGAGGACACATTCTCTTATGCCCATACGGAGAATAAATTCACACGAAGGCATAAGGTATATGAATCCCGAAGGTTACTTGCTAGGCCCATGCAATGAATAAATTCACACGAAGGCGTCGCTTTCACCCCCACTTAAACGGGTTCGGAGCTCAGGTATAGAGCCTTTGGATGAAAAATCTTTAAGGGCTGAAATCATTAAAAAACGGTCAGTACAACTATTTACTCGAAAATATAATCAAAAGTAAGTAATAAAGATCGAAATGTTACCTTAAAATTTAAACTTACCCTTTTCATTAAAAAGATAACTGGAAATTACCTTAGTCTGACTCACTTACCTATGTCCCCAGCGGAGTCGCCAAGCTGTCGCAACCGTCTTTCAGTTGGGCTCCGGAATTGGGCTTCGACTTAGAAAAATGTGGATTGGAGTCGCCATCGATCATTTATTTAAAAATAAATGGGTTGATCGGATACCCTATTTCTTACCTGATCTGCGTCTTACCAGAAATATGTCGGGCTCGGGAGTCGGTTACGGTCAAGGAAGGATTAGCACCCTTGAACCGCCCTTTCGGTACTATGTAATTTCCAGTTGTCTTAATTAAGAAAAATAACAAGTTAAATTAAAAGGTAAAGTTTCGATCCAAATTACTTACCCTTGATTGATTTGAAAATATCCTTTAAAAAATCGAGAAATGTGTTAGATAAACAAGGTAAAGAAAACAAATAAAATACAAGGGAAAAATAAAATAAATAAGTAAGATAAGAAAAAAATAGTAAAGTAATAATTATATATAGTAATATTTGAAAAAAGGAAAAAAATATAAATATATATATATATCAAAGTATTAATAAAATAAATAAGCTATACATATACACCAAATACTTAAAAATAGAAAAACTACCCTCCCAGTTCACCGAAAGTGGGGGGCTTTAGTAAGAAATAAGACAAAAAAATGGGCCCTCTAGGTTAGTAGTATATAATATAATGTTTAATAATAATAATGATAAAGACACAAGATTTTTTTTTAAAAAAATAATAATATAATAATAATGAATAAAAAAAATGAAAATAATACAAAATAATATAAATATATAAAGTTATAAGATATATTACATAAATAAAGAAATAATCAAATAAAAATAATTAAGAATATATATTTAATAATAAACTATTAAAAGTATAAAAAATATATACGACTAGATAAAGATAATTACAATATATATATAGTAATATTAGACTTATAAGTAAAATATTAAAGAAATATATATATATATATAATAAAATATAGTAAAAAATAAATGAAAATAATTTAATATATATATATACATATAATAATAACATGAATAATAAAAATAAATGAATAAAATATCCATATAATAAATAAAGGGACTAATATAGATTTTTAAAAAGCTCTTCCTCTCCTTTAACCGAAAATCAAACCGGTTTTAAAAAATAAGCCTCGGGGTAGATCTAGGTTCGAAACTTCGAAACCCCACCCATTTTGGTCATCGGCGCAACCCACGTTTTGGGTTATTCGAACCAAATCTCAAGAAAAATAACGTGCACATGCAAAAGAAAGAAAAAAGAAAATGCTACCTTTTATTTCCTTTTCGAATCTTTTACAATAGTTTTACCTTTGTATCTTCCCGTGCTTTCCTCTATGTTTTGTGTGTAAATCGTGTGTTACAATGGTGAGTTACAATGGCTATTTATAGTGCTTGTGGATCCTATCTTTAAGAATTTAAATCTTAGTAGAACTCTATCTTATTTTTAGGAGTTTGAATCCTAGTAAAATTTTATCCTATTTTTAGGAGTTTGAATCCTAGTAGGACGAAAATGTGTGTTGACAATACTCAATTCAATACTTTAACATTCAAAAACTTGTAATTCCATCCTCTATTTCCTTAGACTTTTCGAATTCAACCACCCACTTTAAAAAACTTGCAATTCAATCCCAAATCCAATATTTAAACTTAAAAATCAGCATACTAATATAAATTTTGCAGCACTGAAATTTCATACTAAAATAATACCATAACATTTGAAAATTCACAATTAAGTCCTAACTTTTGAGACTATTCAAATTCCATCAGCAAATTTATCCAAATTTGCACTTTGATCCCAAATCACTTATTTAACTTAAAATTCCAGCATTGTATAATTAAAATTCAACAAGGAATACTCCAATTTACACATTTATGCATCAATGTCCCTCAATTCTTAGAACTTACAAAATAACCCTTTTTCTATCTCAAGGTTCCAAATCAGTCTCCAAATCACATAGAACACATTCAATATCAATTCTAGACCATAGGAAATTTTTCAACACTTTTCCCATAATTTTCCCCTATGGCCGAAATAGCTAGGGTAAATTTTTCATTCAATTTCAAGCATGAATTCAAGCTTCTATGATTTAATTCATGCTATTCTAATCTTCATATCATCAAATTCAATCAAAATTCAACTGATCTCCATAAACCCTAGCTATGGCTAAAACTTATTCATGCACTTTTAGATGACTTTAATCATCACTCGTGCTTAAAAATTAATCTACAACCTTAATAACATAAAAATCATCCATTAACTCTTCAAAATCTAACATGTTCTTCAACCACACAAATCATGAAACTAATCATCCAAACATGATTTCCATGAAAGTTTTATACCAAATGATAGAGAATTGCAAGAGGGTTAATATTTTATCTAATAGCTTAATCCAAAAAGCAAACATATAGTCTTAAAAACAAAAAAGGACAATTCTTACATTTCTTACCTTTCAACAATGGACCTCACGATTCTGGGGTTGAAGATGGCTTATTTTCTTTTTTTTTCCCCAATAATTATGGCTTAAAACACTTGGCATAAAACTAATATAATTGAATTTTAAATTCAGATAATGAGAAATTCTAATTTCACCCTTAATGAATCATGATAATTACCAAATTCCATTGAAATATCTTCCATTAAAATATCTCATAGTCAAAGATGAACCAACTTGAAGTTGACTTTCTACTTTTTTTCATGCAATTTTTGGAAAATTGCTATTTAGTCACTTAATTTTCCCAATTTCGACTAAATAGAGAAAATTAACTTCAATTCCACTGATCCATGCTAAAGTTCATTGTTATAAAATATGGAAATAATATTTCCAACATTTATCAAACTAACCCCAAATTTCGTAAAATTTCGATTCAATTTGATTATCCGATTTCTTACCGGATTTTACTGCTTTATAGCTTTTAATACAAACGTCGAATCAAAATTTTGATTCCCACAAAAAATCTTATTTTGAAATAAACTGTTCATTTACAATCCAAAATATATAAATTTTAAAAAAAATACATTTTTGGTCCCTAAACTTTTCAAAAATTATACTTTGACTACTAAACTTTCAAAACTTACATTTTGTTCACTAATAAAAAATTTGGGATATTATAGAATAATTTGCATCTACAACATCTCTAGTAAGAAGCCAACAATATAAATACTAACATCATTCATCTCTCGACCGAGTCCTAGCAAGTTAATGTCTTTTAAGCCTACCTCTTTTAGTCGTTGAAACACTATCCTTATCTCTAAGGTGAGTTAGAGTTGCACCTAATGGCTTAACCCCATTGTTCATATGGACCTATGCTTAATTTTCTCAAATATTAAGAACTAACTAATAAATAGCCAACTCTCGAAGGTTCTCACTTAAGCAACACAAACAACCACTGAACAAATCAAATATTAACGGTAAAATACTAAGACATCTATTAAAAAAACATAATCATCCATAATAACCCCAATCTAAGCTAAATCAGTTCATGGCTGGGTAAAAATCATCTATGGCAAAGTATTCAAGATACATTTCAAGAAATGATAAAAATAACTCAAGAAAAGACTAAAAATAGTCAAACTCCTGAGTTGTCGTGAGTTGATCCATGCCTTGCAACCTTCTCTTGAGAGTTGCAAAGTATCCATTGGAGGTTTTAATAATGTATTTCTCCCTTGATGAAGAAGAAAATGAAGAAGTTGTCACCTCTTTCTCTCTTTCTTATCTCACAAATTCCAACTCTCATCTAATTTGTGGGTACCATTTCTTTATATAGTGGGGCTCCTAGGGTTTTATTCCCTCCAATCTTTTTGTACCATAGGAAAATATTATCTTCACATGTAGGTCCATGGCTAGCAAGGGAGGTCACGTTTGCATCTAATAAAATATCTTATTTTGTCCTCATCTTCTCCTAGAAATGCATCTGAAATGTTGCAACAAAATTTTGTCCCCCAACAGCTTTCCTTAACATGTACAAAACAACACCAAAACACTACATTTCTCCTATCATAGCATCATTTATAGGATAATTAAAGACCAACAAGCAAATTTCACCACAAGTATGATTAATGCAACTAAATAAAACTAAATGCAACTACATGAGCTTTGAAAATGAATAAAAACATAAGTAAAAAGTTATGAAACTTTTTTACGGGGTTAATAGCTTCTCATTGTGGTTAACTATCACTACCGATTGACTCACATTCAGATTTGGATTCTGAACCGATACCATCATTTTAGCACCAATTTGGATAAATCGATGGAGTTTTATGCCTCCATTTTTCTTTTAAAAGAAACATGATCTAAATTAGAAATAATTTCAATAAACAAAAATTAATTATTGTTTATTTTAGGTTTTGTTATCGGACAAAATCAGTAACCAAAGTTACTTTCACGACAATTTTTGTTAGATTGATTTGTCCACTTTGAGATCTTAACAAACCCGTTAAGCCAGCAGGATAAATCCCAAAACAAATTTATTTTTTTATCTTTTTCCCCACAATTTATGAATCATCTCGGATTAAGAAAGATAGAAGAATGATAAATATGTCTTAAGATTGTTATTCAATATAACAATCTGAGACAAAATCAAATCTGTGAAAAATTAAATAGAATAAATTAAATTTCTTTAAAAATAAAAGAAAATAAATAGAAAGAAAGAAAAATACTCTTTTATTTTTTATTTTTTGCTCGGAAACAGTTGAAGTCGGTTGCTACACAATTTCCTTAAGACATATTTTTGGCCACTCATTGGTGCTCGAGATCTTTTGGTCATATGTCTCCTAGAATACAACAACTAGATGATAAGCTACATAGTACGACAATAAAGATCACGAACTATCATTGCCTTCGTCTATCACCAAAAAAACTAAGAATGAGAGAAAATATTTTCTCAAAAAATTAGAAGTTCTTGAATTTTGAGATATTAAAAACCTAGCAGGTTAGCTCAATAATTATAGGGGGTTTTCAATAGAGTTTTACTCCAACCAGATATCTTTTAATATCCAAATTTAAACAGATAATAATATTTTTTTAATTTGAAATATTCAAAAGATATAAACTCCTTTTACTATTCAAACTTAAATAGATTTTGTTTTAATTTAAAATATTCAAAAGTATGTAATTATCTTTAAATATTCAAAGTTAAATAGATAATAAATACCTTTTTAATTTAACATATTTTAAAAGAATAATTATGCTACTAATATTCAAATTAAAGAAAATCTTTTAATTTGTAATATTCAAAAGGAATATGATTTTAATATAAATATTAAATCTATCAATGGAATTCACCTTTTTTTTCAACAAGATATATCAAGTGTCACCTGAGGTTGTGCATCGTAAGACCAGCGGGACAAGATTTTATGAAAAGGTGTCAACTAACGCACCAAACAAGAGTTTGTCTTGCCGTAGCCATGTTTGATATGCCGGATTAGAGGAGATTGTGTGATAGTTTCTGGTGGACAAGGATGCGAGCCATCAATGAATATGAAGAGGTCATAACTAATGAGGATGGATTCAATTTGGATTTTTTAGGAAAGTTAATTGGTGACGTTGAGTTTGATAGAATTATAGATTGTGAATATGGTGAGGGGATTGTTGGGGTCAAGAGGGTTGAAGAGGGAGTTGTCAATAGCCATTGGAATCGAAATCTAACCTCGTATGAGAGAGACAATTGATACCATGTAGGACGAGAGGAACAGAAAGAGATTTAGAAAAGAATGTTTTATTCATTCCATCCTTGGAACACAAAATTAACGTTTATATATACATCGAATTAACAACTATTTAACAACAATATATTTGAAATTTAAATAATAGATAACAAAGCCGATAATGCTGCAAAAGAAAAGAAAGAATCCCAGCAAAAAAATCACAGTGGTTAAATAATCTTATTATCTACCGATACCAACTTCAATAAACAATATTTTATTAAAAAATCTGAAAATTTAAAAAAAAAAACTTTATATACCTTTACGACGCCGGGGCCCTTGGGAACTACATCTCGGTGTACTTTCATGATCTTACTACAAAATCTGTGTTTCTTTTGGGATTTTTCTTTAATTCACTTTAAAATTAAATTTACGCTGAGCAAAATCGAACTCCCAAGAATATAAACACGACAATGAACGTTGAAATATATATAAACGTTTGGGGAAAGAGTTAGTGTAGTTTAATTTAAATTACTACTATATACTTAAATTCTATTTTCTATTTTTAATTAAATTATATCTTTTTATTTAAATACGATTTGTTTAAGTTTTTATTTATTGTTTCACTTAAATTATACCTTTTTATTTAAGTTATTATTTATTTAAGGTTCTATTCATTATTTACTTAAATTATATCTTTTTATTTTTAGGTTAAATTTCTTGTTTAGTATCTCTTTTATTTTTGTGTCTTTGTTTAATAACTTAGTTATTATTATTTTTATAAAATCATATATAACATATAAGGATTTTTTTTCTATTTTGATACTCCACGATTAGATTTAATAATTGATTTAACGAAAATGTTGATGCAATATTTATATAATAACAGCCTTAAATTGAACTCAATTTAAAATAATTTAATAAATCTTTAATATTAAAAAAACCTAAAATTTTGGTGTTCATTTTCACATGATATAACTATTAAATTATTAAATAGTTAATATATTATTAAATTATTAATAAATTAGTCAATTATTGAAAAAAAATGTTAAATTATTCACTTTGTTACTCCAGTTTAAGTTCGGACACTATACATGCATACGTGCGTATAGTAAATTCAATTTAGGTATGCTCATCTCATCCGTGTCTTGCATAGGGATGGGTATGAGTCAGGTTTTCAGTCAACCCGATCGACTTGAAAATTTTATATCTTTCACCTGAAACTCGATTCGATCCGAGTTTAAGTTAACTTTATCCGACCTGAAACCTGATTCGACTTTTGAGATTAAACTCAATTTCTACTCGACTTGACCTGAAATAATATAAAATTATTAATTTTATTTAATAAAATAAGGACTTAATTGAAAAAATATATATATAAAGGGGAATTATTACAATTATCTCTAAATATATGTATAATTATATTATTTTGAGTCAAATCGGATTGGGTTTTTTTCACTCTAAACTCGAATCCAACCTAACTTGAACTTATCCTCAAAAAAACCCGATCCGACCTAACTCGAACCCAAATTTTCTTTAAAAAACTAACCTAATAAAATCAAGTCGGGCTAGAAAACGTCAAATTTGGAATTCGTGTCCATCCTTACACAAATTATATATGACCATTACTGAGAAAATAGGAAAAAATAGTCGATGTGGTTTGATTTAAATTATTATTTATTTAAGGTTATATTCACTATTTCAGTTAAATCATATTTTTTTATTTTTAAAATAAATTACGTATTTGATATCTCAATTATTCTCGTGTCTTTGTTTGATTACTTAATTGTAATTCTTTATAAAATTATAATTAATATTATGTTTTGTTTTTATTTTAATACTCCATTGTAAAGTTTGACTGTTAAGTTCACAGAAATAATAATATGGCATAATATAATAATAAATTTAATCTCTAAAATCATATATTATATTAAATTAAACTTAATTCAAAATAATTTAATAAATCTTTAATATTTAACAATCCCAAAAGTTTGGTCTTCAATTTAGTTTGATATAATTACTAAATTATTAATATACTATTTAATTAATAAAATTTTTGTTCAATTGTTTAATTTGTTATATATATATATATATATATACACGCACACGTAAATTCAATTTGGATATGATCATATCTCATGTGTGTATTACACAAGTTATATATTAACGTTATTGAGAAATTAGTCCTCTTTTATTAATTAGATTATATTAATTATTTCGATTTTCTAAAATTTTAGGAAATTACATCATATTATTTCAATTAAAAATAAAAAATAATTACCCTAATAATAATTAGGAAATTAGATTTTCTTTAATTGGAAATGAGATAATAATGTACATTTTTCTTGATTTTTAAAATTTTAAGAAATGATAGTATTATATTATTTCAAATAAAAATAAAAAATAATTATCTTAATAAAAACTAGAGAATTAGTATCTTCTTCAATTGAAAATAAATAATAATGTGAGTTTCTTCTAAAAAAATTCTTTTATTAAACTTTAATGTTTTTACGAGAACGAGAGAATCTATATATTAAATTCTTAAATTTTTGATATTAAGGATAATGTATAATTGAAGGTACCGATTTCAGGCGCTGCATTGGTGTTAATTTTAGATCTAAATACGTAGACTAGCCATTTTTTTTAGTTTTTATTAAAATTCTTTAAATGGACGTTCTTCAGGTTTTCGAACTACCTAACTCAAAAGATCGATAGCGACTCCAACTCTTTTTTAAACATTTCTAATATTCTTAATTTCTGACTTCAAAAAATCATATTTATCAAAAAAAAGTTGTCATGACAGCTTGACGACTCTAATAAAAGACCGAACCCAAAAATTTTAATTTCTTAGAGAGTCTAGCCATTAAAATAATATACATTAAAAATATATACCCCATAATTATAAATTCTAATTTGACAAAAGATTCTCTCTAGACTCTAGTCTTCTATGAAACTCCTTCAATCTCTCGTTCATGATCTTCATGAACTCATCTATATTTTATATTTTTTTTCACAGAATTATTGTTAACGACTCTCCTTCTACGTGAAAAAAGATGAACTGTTAAATGCCACCCCAACAGTTTTTATCCAATCAATATTCTCCTAACCAACTTCAATAGAAAAGGAATAGTAAGGGTAGGGTTGATGGTGTAGGTATGCTCATTTTGACCTAAAAAGTGCTCCAAATATTAATGCAGTTTTAGTCCCTCAGGGAGTTGAATTATTACTTAATACTTATCCATGGCTCCCAACCCCACAACTTTTGTAGGTAAATTATAATTCAAGTATATATTATAAGGCTAAAATAAATTAAAGGTTACTGAATTATATTTAAATAGTTATTTTAATCACTAAACTTTTAATAACTACAAACTACTCACTAAATTTATCAAACTGTTATAAAATGGTTACTAGGTATTACAATAAGTGTAAAAGTTTGATAAATTCCATGACCATTTTGTAACAGTGATAAAACTTAATAATTATTTTTTAATACTTTGATAAAATTTAATGAATATTTTATAATAATTTGATAAATTCAATGATAAATTTTATAGCTTTTAAAAGTTTAATAACTTATGATGTATTTTATCCTAAAATCAATGAAATTAGTTTTGTCCCTGATTTTATGATTAAATTTTATTTGAAATCCCTATTAAATTTTATTTGAAATCCCTATTAATTTCAAATTTAATGAAACTAAGCTTTGTCCCACCTCAATTTTTGTCGTTAAAGTTATACTTTATATTCCTGATAATTTTATAATTATTAAAATTAAATTTTATCTCAATTTTTTCTACTTTATGCCCCGATCAGTTCTAACTACGATTCATATTTTTTTTCAAAAATAAAAGCATATTAAAACATAAACTTTAATTAAAAAATCAATTACATATACAAATATGTGTATAAATACTTGTCCCTTGGACATTCCATCATGGATCTGTCCATACAGCTACAAATTAGATGTCAAGGATCAAATATATCAGATTTTACTATGGGTGAATAAAAATATTTTTATGTAAAATTGATTAACAAATGATTATAGGTGGAGTGATGAAGATTTTGTATATGCATTCCATACATTTGTGTTCAAATCTTAAGAAATTATTTTTAGTTCTTTCTATTTAAATATTATATGAGCACAAACCAAGTGACTTCGATGGTAAAAGAATTGTTGTTATTCATTGAGATTTAGGGTTCGAGCACTAGGAATATCAAGGGTATGAGCATTCAACGTCAAATGGTTGAGAAATATTTTTAAATAGATATTACCTTAGATTAATAAAAATATATTATATGAAAGTAAGAAAAGATAAAACTGCCCTTATAATAATACTCATTCATCACAATTAAAATGTCACAGCTGGATGTTTGTTAAATTTTTTTAACTTTTATCGATAATAAATTTTATAAAATAAATTGCAAACAATATAAACTTTTACCATAAAGTTAAAATGTGACGATTTTATTGAAATTTGGGGATTAATATTATCCAATTAACAAGCGATACCAATTCCGTTTAATAAGCAAAGTGATAAAGCATAAGAAAAGTGAAACAAAACACACGAAAAATCTATTACAATATACACAATAGGATAATTGTATGTATCGCATGAAGATAACATCTCCGTTTCTCTCTTCTTTGTCAAACCTTATGAATAACAGCTGAATAAAATTACTAACAACAAAGGGCATAGTTTCCCTCTGTAGGGCTCTAATATTTGACTGATTACCAGTCCTGTTCCTACTCCCAATAACTGGCTCAACAATGGCGCTAACACCAACTTATTTAACGACAAACACGCACTTCCGAGTACTAATAAAGGCGATATTTAGGTTTTACAAACACTTTTCTAGGACAACTCCAGGCATATGAATATTTACAGGCCTTACCATGCAGCTCTCGGGCTTGGAAATGGAAAACGCCGAGTATAACAATATTAGTTCGAGAACAAAATATTCAACTTGTGTGCTAAATATGACTGCTTTGATGTCTGACAATGAAGCTTTTGAGCTTTTCTTTGTTTTGAGGTATCAAAGAAAGGCGGTTCCGATTTTGCCTGCAGAAAATTAGGATATGTCAAATACTGATTGAAGGGTTGAGCTAGACAAATGCAAGGGAAGGGATCAATTCGAAACCAAAATGACGTCAGTGTTTCTAAGAGGCTACCAGAAAATGTACTGATAAAAGTATCATGAAGTTCGATTTCGTGAATGGTCCTTTCTAACCGTAAGCTTCCTCTGACGTTTGTGCCCATTCAATTTTACCAAGCCAGACAAGGGGGATTTTTCCCTTACATATTTCAGGTCTTCACCATCGATCATGTACATATTTGCAGCTCCAGGCACAGTAAAGTCAGCAGGGTTTCTATTAATGCCACATTTATCATTCTCTGAACCACTTTTTGGATGGACAAGGGTACTCGAAGTACGGGTCTTCTGCTTATGTTTTGTTGCACTCTCCATTACATGAAGCTTCCTGGGAAACATAAATTCTGGAGTTCCAAGTGCCAATTTAGGCATGCTATGAACAGGAATAGATCCACAAGTATTTAAACCACTATTTGAAGATACAAATCTTTTAGATTTGTGGTTTTTATTCTGCCTTTGTGAGTCTGAGCATTTTTTCTTCTCTTTTTCTTTAGACTTGAGTGAAAAATGACCTGTAAATTCAGGTGCCTTGAAACTTTTGTCATGCTGGAATGATGGACCATCTGCTGCAGTAACTGACATACACTCACAAAAACTCCCAGGAAGGTGGCTTTTACCGTAGCAATCAAATGATGGATGCTTCATTGAAGTGGTTCTATATCCCCAAGACGGCATGCTTGAAAACTCTTTAGAGTGATCACCAGGAAGAAACGGAGTTTTCTTAACGAATCTTTGGTAACCGTCAACAGGTGCCCCCGACTGTAACCCTGCATCCATAAGGCTGAGTAAATGCATGGCTGGTATGATTTCATTAGAATACAGGTCTGAGGACCCCGTCCCATTATGTTTGCAAGGAAATGGGTAATCTGCATGTGTCCTTCTAAGGGCTTCAGAAACAAACCTCCTACAAGGCTTCTCATAGTTTGAATCCAAATTCAAGAAGTCCCGGTCATCATTTCGACTCATATTTCCCTTAGGTAGATTGCTGGGGCAATGTCTAAGCATGTCTAACTCTGCCAACTGATCTGCACACTTGTGAGGGACGCTGGGCATATAGGACATGCTATTTGGCATCATGGATGGCCATAGGAGAGCTGCTTCCTTATTCTGCTGTGGAGCACCCTGGCAGGTTTTACAAATTCCCAAGGCCCGCACATTAGCATGAGAGGAATTCTTCCCAACAATGTTTCCAATCCACTGGCAATTTTGAGCAATGTTTTGCTTGATGGAATTGGTGGCAGAAAGTTGGATTCCATCGAATGGCTTCTCTCCACATAGAGGAAAAGGCCTGAAGCCAGCAGGAGAATACCTTTGGTCCAATTGACTCATGCTGCACTGGTTTATGTCTATATGAGAGAAATAGTCAACTGACTTTTGTTTGCTAGATCCCACATTATCACCTCTTAAAAATTTGTCAATTCTTCCATTTTTAGCTCGAGGTTTCAGTTTATCGATGGTCTCTTTAAACAAGTCCATCTCTTCATTTTCATATGCTTTATTAAGATCCACCATCAGATGATTTTTGGCGTTACTTGTTTCTGGTAGCTGTTTATCGATTTCAGTATCAGGAAGACACCTTTCGTACTGATTCTTTGCCATGAGTTCAACAATTTCCATTATGTCATCTGCAGCTCCTTCCTCAGACGCCATTTCAACACACTTATCAAAATGTTCCTTAGCAACTGTCTCATGGTCCCGAAACTCCACAGTTCTCCCGTTGTTGCTTGTACCACTGAAATCCTGCAAAAAGAAACAGATGGCGAAAAAACATTCTATCAATTCAACAGAAATAACAAGGGAAAAACAGATGCACTAATTAGATGAATTATTCCTCATTACTTGGGAAATGTCCGCCATAACCAAGAATACTACTAAGTTTTCATGTCTAAGATTACATGGGCTTATATCAGAACCAGAAGAGTCATTAGTGTTCTAAATTATTTTAGAGATTTATATTTTGGTGCGAGGACTATGGATGGAAGCAAAATTAGTTTCAAAGTCGAAGGAACTAAAGATGATTTCATACCTAATCTTTGCAGATACTTATTCTGGGGAAACGCTTTAGGTTAGAGTAAGCATAAAGATAAAGCATCGTTTTCCGATGAAACCAAGCATGCATGTATATCAGAGTTCTCAATTATGTGAACCAGTTTTGTCAAAAAAGGAAAAGATATATGCACCTTTCGAAGTTTTATAACTGGTTCAAGAAAAAGGAATATTTTTGGCACCAAAGCAACAATAAAGTTTAATCTGAAAATTCCAGACACTTTGTTCTAAATATTCATCATAACCTGAATAATTCATGCATGTCAAAACTGAATGTAAAAACAAACTTGGTGACAGAGGAAGAAACCAAATTTGGGGAAAACGTTTTGCGAATATATTCAGTTTTTCATTTTAGATGCCAGCTCAGCTACTTTAGTAGCAGAAGAAAAGCCCATACCATTAGCTGAATCGAAGAACTACCAACTTCAGCAGGAGATCTGTCCTTCTGCATCTCATTCAGGAACGGTATTTTGTACGTGGTACGATTACTGTTGAGATCAACATGCATTCCCTTCCAAACGTTGACATCAGCTTGAGAAACATGATTCATGTTTAGATCTTTCCCCCCAGTATCGTATTCACTGAGAACATGCCCTTGTCCATATCTGATTGTAGTGCTATATTTTGCATCATATCTTTTAGCAGACAAGGAATTATTAGGAGAAAATTGCAGTCCTTGATTAGCTGGTGTATCCTGTGTTGCTTCAAGCAGGACAGCTACATTCTCAGTCTGTCTTATTTCAACATCTTTCCTCGAAATCGGACCTTCTCTGAGATTGCCATTGTTCCAAGGAACTCTAGAAGTTTGACAATCATGATCTTGATGCATCTTGCTCTTTTTCTTCAACAGATTAGATTTTTTCTCTGCCTTCAGGGCAGATTCAGGAAAGGGATTTAACCCACCGCCTGTATATACATCATTTGATTTGTACAAAATAATATCAGAGGCATCATTCTTAGTGGTATCTCCAGGGGGCTTTTTCTGTCTTTCCTTCTGCAAATTTTCTCGAGACAGGTGCAAGGATGAACATTCATCAAAATTCTGGGTCTTTTTACTTTTCTTCTTTCCTAGAATAGGACCTTTATCTACTTTAGCATTAACCAAACTGCTCTTTGATGGAGCCTGTGAGCTGCTTCTGTTAATCGAACCTTCTGAATCAGAACTTGTGATTCCATCATCACTTTCTGCATCTCCGTTGATGGTCTTAAGGTTTTTATGCTCATTATTTGGAGAGCACATAAATTCTATAGGAACCCATTCTTCATCCTGTGGTGTCTTTCTTTTCTTTCTACGAGCCAAACTGCTTGTAACACTTCCGTGGAAATTAACATGACCTTGGGAAGTAGATATTGAATCCATGCCTATAGATGCATTAGGAATGGTACTGGAAGGAGAATCCTCAGTACTCGTGAGATTAGTTTTTCCATCGTCGTTTGTACCCAACAGTTCAGTTACCAGACGCACCTTATGGTTTTTTCTTCGATGCAAGCTGCCAGACACAGTTCCAGGCAATACCTCATCACTTTCAGATGATGCATAACCACGATCACCTAATTCCAATGAAGGATGTTCATCTGTATGATTCTTAATAGCATTGGGAACCCTGTGAGCCATACTCGCTATCCCATGGGATCCAGAACATCTCACCAACTCCATCTGTTGATCACAGGCAGATTTTCCCATTTCACATGTTTCAGTGGCATCCTTAACTGTGCACTCCACATTTGATTCAAGAATCTTGACACCAGCAACTTCATTATCTTTTAAATCAGGATTACAAAGTTGCAGAGAAGCAACTGTTGCAGAAATCAGAAGTGTTATGGCAGCAAATGCAGTTCCAATTTCAGTTGCTATGCGGGAAAATGCTTAAGCTTATTTAGATAGCCTTTTACTCATGGTAACGTACCTTTTTCATCAGAACCAAGTGTTTTCCACATAAGGCTAGAAACTTCTATTCCGGCATAATTTGAAATATGGATTTCCTTATTATTGTTATTCTCTAAGATATCTGCTTTCCCTGGGAAAAGAATTAAATAAAATTAATGTTCTAATTTAGTGGTAATAATAGAAGAATTGAGCTAAAACAGAAATGTACCTACAGCCGGTATATCTGCATTTCCCGCTTTCTTTTCACTTTTCTCACTAACCAAAGGATGACAGGTACTGCTATTAATATTCACACAAGCAGCATCACCAGAATTTCTAGAGTCAATATAAATCTTTCCAGTCTGCTGCAAATCTGATGAACATATCAAAGCATCCCCACGGGATGGCACATGGGAACAAGAGCCAAAGGATTTCAATTTGCTACTGTTATTAGTAACAATTCTTTCTTCGTTTATAATGCTTTCGGTCCCAGTTTCCTGCAGACAGTGCTGGCAACACCACCATCTGAACTTCGGAACAAGTAAAGGAGGAAGCTTACAGATTTGTTCTTCAAAAATATTCTGGTCACCATCTAATGCAAACGGCCAACTTTTCTTCCAGTCTTTTTTGCGCATCTCAGATGCATATCCACTGCATTTAAATCAAAGGGAATTTATGAGGTTAACTTCCAACATGACCACTAATGCGCCACAAAGAACTATACATCTGCAAAAGCTATACATATCAAATCTTTCAATAAGTTTCCTTCAATTAAAAACTTTAGCCCCTTCGTTAGATATCATTACATCAATTTGATGTTTAGTATGTCGTCATATTGTTGGAGATATGGTCTCAGCAAAACTATAACTAGAATATCCAAAACAGTTTGATAGTTTGATTCATTCCCGAAAGTGTGGAAAAATTCATCACGCGCACACAGAAACGAGCATGCTATGAAGTTACTGAGGAAGAACAAACAATAGAAAGAAAAAAACAAGTTAATTAATTCTTTCAACAATTCTCGTATATCTCTTCCACTAAGGAGAATACATCTCTTAAAATTCATATACTTACTGTGTATAGCTCCCACACTCAAACAACAGCCACCGTAAACCCATTTTCAACAACAATGGTAGTAAAAAGAGAAGTTGAGAAAGTGCAGCAAATATACAAGAGCACTGATTGCTAAGGATCACAGCTTACCGGATAGAAAAATATTCACACTTCCTAGTATCAATGTCATCAATAGCATTGATGAGATCTATGGATATTGAGTCAATCTTTGTGTGTGATTCCACAGACTTGGAAACTAGATTAGAACTGCAACTGTGATGAGTTCCCTTGATCCCAGCAGATGCCTCCATGCTATATATGACTAATTAATTGATGAAACCTATACACAACAATTAGATATGTCATGTGCACTGTAAGCTATGTAATCGACAAGCATGAAGCACTAGGATATTAAGCACACAATTCATAATTCCTTGGAAATTCAAGATGAAATAACAGTCGTATTGTAAAATGGATCCACTGAAAAGATGAGAAGCAGTAAAGGCCCTATATATGGTAATTTATTACATAAAATAATAACTTAGCAGCAGACGCGTGAGTACTTGAAAGGGAACAAAATTGGAAACCCTAGTTCCTAGTGAAATCAAACATAAATATGTTTGCAGTTACTAGATTAATGTATTAACAACATCCTATTAGATTATAAACCAAAACTCATCCATTTATAACACAAAGTAAATCATCAAATAATAACCAACATGTTAGGGTTTTATCAGATAACACCAACTAAAGTTTGAGATGATGATAACAGCTTCGTTTATCCCCTCTATATCAAAGCAAAAAACAATCAACTTCAAAAATCACCTCGAAGTCTTCGAGTTTGATGTTAAAATAACCCACATCAATCCATGAAATGAAAATTTTATCTAGGGTTTCAAAGGCATCAAATTCACGAGACAGTGAACAGTGAACATCATCTCTACCACCGGAAAACCGATGCAAGAATACACATAAAATATCCCAAAAAAGTGAGAATATTAACCCATTAAGCAAAACCCAGATGCTAAAATGACAATAAAAGGCTAAACTTAACGTGCTAAACACAGTAAACTAACCCCAGATAACTGAAATAAAAAAGAAAAGCTCCAGCTCAGCTCAGCTCAACCACATATTAATAATTCAAAGAAACGAAAAATCAAAAACAAAAGAAACCCAGAGCTTGAAATTGTAATTAGATCAGAAGATAAAAATACCTTATTTATCTGTGTTAGGTACCTGCTAAGAAAATCCAAAACCAACCCAGCTTCGATTCTTCACGGCCAGTCGAGAAAACGGTATCAAAAGAAAGAACATTGATCGAGTAAGAAGAATATCAGATCTTTACGGGGAGATTGAAGCTCGTCGTATATAATTTGAGTGCGAAGTTTTGAGAAACCCTAGCTGAACAAAGAAGAGGTTTTTCGATTATTTTAGAGAGAGAAATATAGAGGAATAGATACATAAGAGTATTTGTCTTTTGTCCTTGAAAGGAGGAGGGTCTGCTGTAGTTGTAATAAAAATCATCTGTAAATATATTATTTTATTTAGAGTAAAATACATAAAGGTCAGTGATTTGTTCAGAAATAATCTTTTTAACCAGTAAACTTTTAAATCCTATAAAATAATTATTAAATTTATGAAACTATTACAAAATAGTCTCTTTGTATTTTAAAAATCATCCGAAAATATATGTAGTTAATGTTATTTATTATTTAATTTGATTTAGGGTAAAATATATCAGAGGCCATTAAATTATACTAAAATGATCTTTTTTAACTAATGAACTTTCAATTCTTATAAAACAGTCATTAAATTTATCAAAATATTATAAAATGGTTATCATATATTCCAAAAAATATATGGAAATATATTGGTTTTTATTTTATTTTATATAGGGTAAAATATATCAGATCTAATTAAAATATATTAAAATAATATTTTTTACTAGTAAACTTTCAAATCTTACAAAACAGTCATTTAATTTATCAAAAAAAATTACAAAATGATCCCTTTATATCATAAAATAGAAATAAATTTTGATGATTTTAAGGACCATTTTTTAATAATTATGTAATTTTAATTACTATTTTGTTACAACTAAATAATATGTAATGATTATTTTATAATTTTTTGGAAAGTTTACTAATCATTTTGTATCATTTGAAAGTTAGCTGGCCATTAAAATTATTCTGTAATAGTTAAGTGATGTATATTGTAATTTATCCTTTATTTTATTTTAGAGAGAGAGAGTTAAGGTGAAAAAATAAATGATAGGAAAAGAACCAATGGATTTAACCCACGTGGAAGTGGGTTCGGTTCTTATGGCGTTTCCATTATGGGTGTTGCCCTAGATTGGAAAAGTAAAAAAAAACGCACTACTTCAACGCGTTTGTTGCACGCTCCTGTTCCTCCGCATTAATTCCTTTTTTTTTTAATATTCACCGTCTTATATGCGGTCTCAAAGATGCTCTTCGCACATAAACAACCTTTGATTGGAGCGTCCATGGAAGGGCGTGGAGTTAGTTTGAGATTAAAACCCTAAGGTTTAATGGCATTTTTAAGTATGTTTAACCCTAATTATCCCATTGATATTGCGTATAGTGGTGGTTTAAAAAATATTTTTTAGAATTGACATATATATTAATAATAAAAAATTTCTTAATAAGACAAGTAAAAATAAAAATTTAAAGTGGATATTTTCAGTAAAATAGACAATAAATATTAAAAAAAAATATATTTTTAGTGTGAACACTAAAAATTAAGTACATCAGCCATTGGAGCGTATGGTGTGGATCACATTCATTTGGGTTTGGGACATATTAATATTACCTTCATTTCGATCTTTGAATATAGAATATTTGAAGTGCATTTTTTTATCTTTAAACATATTAACAACAGAATGTACCAAAATTATGTACTTACATTGATTTCGTTTGTAAAATTTTAACATTTTATTAGCGCTGAATGATTCTCGTGTATGTAAATTGTTTATATTCTAAAAGGAATATTTATTTTTATTCTACCCTTAAGTGTGACTCTCACGTTTCACCTAAATTGTAGTAGGCTTTAAACCTACAATCTCCTCATTACAATAAATTCTTTCATTTATCCATATATATATTGTTTCACCAAATGGTAGATTAATTACTTGAATATTGGGGTAAAGTTGAATAAAGTCGTAAAATAGAATGAAATTAGGGTAGATTGGGGTTTGAGGTAATAGATAGAAGATGAAATTTTAAAAAAGATAAAATATATTAGAGGTTAGTAAATTACGTTCAAATAATCGTTTTGATTATTAAACTTTTAAGTGGTCATTAAATTTATTGAAGTGTGATAAAATGATCAATGCGACATTATAATAAGTGTAAAAGTTTGATAACATTTGTAACATTTTAGTAAAGTTAATAATTATTTTATAACTTTTAAAAAGTTTAATAATCAAAATAATTGGTTAAGAATTGCCCAATGACTTATAGTTGTACTTTACCCGTTTTAAAATATTAAAAAGAAAGACGCCCCATTAAAAATAAGTTATAATTAATCTCATTTTTGTTAATTATGACTTGTTGGGACTGACTTTTTAAATTTAAAAAAGTTGAAATCTTTACTTATAATCAAGTATATTATTCCGCTTTCTTCCTCTTCGTCTCTTTTTTTATATAGTTTACGTGAATTTTATTGATTAATTTAATTTTTTTTAATTTTGTTTAATCAGTTGTGGCATCTGTTTTAATGTAGTTTATGATCCCCTGTTATCTTATTTTCTTTTCTTTTGTAATTTTTAATAAGAATAACTATGTCTTTGTGTCATGTTCTCTGTTTTTTTGACACATTTATATCGGCCTTCGTGACATGTTTTTCTCTGCCTTTTGGAAGCTTATTATATTTTGCTGTTGTTTACGGTTTTTTGTCGTTATTTTTTGTTTATCTTTTTTCTCACGGTTGGATTTGACATTGTCACGACTAATCAAAATGACACTTATTTGTTATCATAATGATATTCCCTGCTTTGGACCCTCAGATTATTTGGATACACGTTTTGCGTTGGTAGATAGCTTTCTCACGTCGTTTGACTTTGATTTGTATTTTTCGGTGGTCTTTTAGTAGCTTCATCTCTTATGTGGTTCGATTACTGATGCAGTCAGATTTGTTTGTATCTTTATTTTATTCGAGTATTTGGTTAGGTTTTTTAACATTTTCCTTCTTTGGTCCTTATGTGATCTAAGTGGGTAGTTTGTAAGAAAATGTCATAATTATATTTTAGATTTACGATTATGCTTGTAAATCTTCATTGTAATTTTGGATTTTTTCTATTTTTAATAAAACTAGTGACTTTCTATAAAAAAAATAAATATATTAAAATTTTGTTGATTTCCCCCCATTTTTTTCCAAATTAAAAGAAATCATTGATTCCATTTGGAAAGAAAGTGTGTCCAAAAATTCACATGTTACGCATACATCTTTCCTCATATATCAAATGTTAGTTGCTTATTGGTTTTATTGAATGTGTGAATTTGATTTTAGGATAAAAATATATCGTATGCCATTTAATTATTAATAAAATTAAAAATTGATCTCTAAATTTTAAAGATTTATAAATGGGTCACCCAATTAATCGGTTTTTAAAAACACGTCACTCTATCGTTAAAAATGAGATGTTAACTTTTTAGTTATAATCAAACCACTCTATTTAATCGGTTATTACAATCAGGTTACTCAATTTACCGATTTTTATAACCATGACACACAATTATAAATTGAAAAGTTTCAATGTATGTTGCAACTTAACAAAAGAAACAAAAAATAAAACGAGTAAGATATTTGGTTCAATGGTGTGGTGGCACAGCTAGCTAGCACATGTTTCCCAACTAGAAAAGTGCAAGGCTAGCTTATTTAAGAGAAACCATGTTAATATGATTTGGATCCACAAAATCATATCAACCATACGTTTCTTCCTCCATCAAATTTATAATATTTAACAAATCCTCTTCATTTAATGGTAAATGCTTTATAAATGGGTGTTTTGAGTTCGTCAAGCTATATTCTTAACCTTTAAAATTTCGGATATTTTTATAGAGGGGTAAAAAAAATTTTGTTTAAGAATTTAAAGACTAGAAATAGTGATAAAGGAGCCATGGGTGGATGCCATTGACGAATGTGTGGATTTTGGGGACATAAAAATGTGTTGAATTGGGTCTAATGACTGAAACAAAGAAAGGGATGCATCATTCATCCTTTCCCTGTGTAGAGGGCCCTCCGTTTATAATGTTTTCTTCCATTACACCCTACACCCATGGTCTCAATCAGAGATGAATCAGAGGCCAATATACATGTATTTTATGTATTTTAAGGTGGGACCGTGAAATTTGAATTTATTTATAGTAGTTATTTATTTTATTATGATATTTACTTTAAAATTTTATGTGTGTTTAACTCATTTAAAATCTTTTACACTTAAAATTGAATCGAATGAATCTTCTCTAAATTTGTGTTAGATCAAATGAGAATAAGAAAATATTATATTCAAATTAAGTTTGGATATATCGAAAACTAGACTAAATCTGACTCATTATTATATCTAGACCTAATACAAAATTATACAGTCAAAAATAAAATAAAACTCAAAAGAAGTGTTCTTTCTATGACCCGAGTTCCCAAATCATAGCTGCCTTTCCCAGACAACAGCCAAGTTTGACTCAGAAGAAGGCACAACAGAAAGATATTTTGGTGAATCTAAGAGATTCTTTTCTGCAGAAACTTTGGATAAAAATCACACAAAACCCTGCAAAAATGCTCTTGATTTAAAAGCCGTAAAATTCAACTCAATTTAAAAAAAAATCAAATTTTTTGAATTGACTTGATATTAAAAACTTGAGTTTGACTCATGATTTTACAAATTTGATTTAATTAAAAAAATCAAATAAAGTTTAAATTATAAAATAAATGTCGTTAACTTAATTAACTTGAAACATTTTTATATCGCTTCCATCGGTTACTCAGCCCTAATAAGATGAGCTAGAAGATTAGGTGATACATGAAGGGAAATAGCAGAGCTTGTAAGGTAATCATAAAACCCAGAACTTTCTTCTGCGCTCAAGAACAGTTTATTTCTCTCAAATATTACAATTAAATAAATAAATATCCAAAAATAACGGTATTATGTTTGTATGTATATGTATATACGTGAGTGTAGTCTATATATATACACTCATTTTTATACCAAATCTCTTGTATAACGCGTACAGTGCAGGTATAAGATCTAGGTATAGTTTTGACTAAACCAGAAAGCTCAGTTAATAGCTTTCTGCCAATTCCAGCGAGATTTGTCTTTTTTTTCCCTGCATACACGCGTCCGTACAATATGTTTTTGTGATTAATAATACTAATATTTTCAGTAATTTTGGGTTTTCCTTTATGAAATTTGGTTAAATTCAAGTACTATTTTTTATTATTTTATCTGTAAGAATATTTTGTTTATGAATATATATTTTTATGAAATATTATTGATAAAATCTAGTGTTAAACTTTTTAATTTTATTTATAAATTCAAAAGAAATCGAATCCTTATTTATAATTAAATCCTTAAACCCTAATTAATTATACGCACCAAATAAGGCAATTGATGTTTAAGTTTAAACATATTAAAAAAAAAGATGTTTAAGTTTAAACGAAATCGCTTGTACTAATTAAATTAAAAATAATAACGTGCTTAAATAAAAACCTTAACCTAATGAAATAGTTTAAAGATGGTTTCAAAATTCTTCAAACTATTAAATATTTTTCATCATTTCTTGAAATTTCTTTTTACAAATTTGAGATTCCAATTACATAAGATAAAATATTAGAAGGCACAATAATGAATTTA
Organism: Hibiscus syriacus; assembly: GCF_006381635.1. Taxonomy (NCBI): domain Eukaryota; kingdom Viridiplantae; phylum Streptophyta; class Magnoliopsida; order Malvales; family Malvaceae; genus Hibiscus; species Hibiscus syriacus. The sequence continues at coordinate 7,452,635 of NW_024063538.1, read as the reverse complement.
CAGTGTCGACCCTAAATTTTGATTTTTTTTGATAACTTATTTTATTGATTTTATTTAATCTAAAATTTTATTATTTTCATCTTATATAAAAAATTTATATTGTTTACATATGTATGTCTACCCTAATAAAATTTTTTTGGATCATCACTGAGAATGATAAATTTCCTAAGTTCAAAAAAAATGAGACTTATTAGGTATTTAATCTTAAAAATTATAGGTGATAAAATTGATATATTTTAAAATACTATCAAACCAACAAGTTTATAAGGGACAAGAGTAGCTCGCACTCTCAATGTGCATTCATCCCTATATGATACTATCATTTACCTTTTTACTGGTTAATTAATCTGAATCAAGTACTATAAAAGTCCATGATAAGAATGATATTTTCAATCTACTTCGACTCATTAATAATATCAAAATACAAAATCGATACCTAAAAGATCTAACGTCTCATATTTCATCATGTTGGATCAACCTATTAGTGATAAGATAATTTTATTCTAAGGAGCAAAACACCATAAACTCATTCCATTGTCATTCTTTTAATTTTTAAAAATGGGAAATGGTGTATATCTTTTTCATGGCAGTTGGAGGCTTAATTTTAAAATATCAGTTGTGGAAATATTAATCAATGCTTACAAAGCAATGTCATTTAGCAATGGTGGAACGAGGAGAACAAGTGAAATCAATTGGGTAAACTACATATTTAATACCTAGAGTTTCACTTTTAATACGTTTTAGTACTTGGACTTTCATTTTTTACAGAATCATACCTAACGTTTAGTTTTTTTTCATTTTAGTACCCACCGTTAAAAATTTAATGATAGAACTAACGTGACATTTTTTTAAAAATTATTATTTATATTTTTATTTAATTAATTTATTCAACTAATAAAGTGGTGACACGTTGACACTGACAGGAATCAAGCGTGGGTTTCCTTGGAGGAAAATGAGTGTCCGACCATTTAGGCTAAGCATAACAATGATACTAAATTACCAAAGATTATATTTAACTTATATTTATTTATTTATTTAAATAATTAATAAGATCAAATTAAAAATTAATATTTTATCCTTATAATTTTAAATATAATTTTTTATTTATTTTCATAAATAATTACAAGTTATAAATTTATTGTTAAATTTTAAATTATTAAATAAATATAAATAATATTAAATTTTAGTTATTAAAATTTTATTTTTTTAATTTAAATATTAAAGAACTAAATACATATAATTTTAAATTACTTATGATAGAATATAATTTTTTAATATTTAATTTATTTTAAAATAATTTAAAACTTGATTTCTATTATAATAAATATTATAAATTTAATTTTTAAAATAAATTAATATAAAAATTCATAAAATATATAAATATTTATTTAATTATTTTTAAAATTGAAATGAGAAATTATTTAATTTTAATTTAATATTTTTATAAGTTAAATAATAATTTTGGTATGTGTTACATCAATTCTTAATCTGATTTAATGGTTAAATGTTCGAATATTTATTGGTTAAATGTTTATTTTATAATTATAGTTTATATAAGTTAAATACAAACTTCAGCAAATTGATACCAACGACATGCTTGACCTAGATGGTTAGGCGACCATTCTTACCCTAAGGTAACCTAACTTCTGTACTTGGTAGTCTCTTTTAAAGAGATTTTTCCTTTATTCTATTTCTAATAAGGTGTTGACGTGTGTCATTACCGTATTAGTTGAATTGTTGAACCATGCTTTGATATTTTGATGTATGAAAAATTAATATTTTTCAAAGAAAAATTAATATTTTTCAAAGAAAAATTAATATTTTTCAAAGAAAATTTAAGATTATTTTTTATTCGATTTTCAAGATTGTGTTCGATTATAGCATTTTAATATATAAATTCTTTTTAAGGTCAAAAACTCCATCTTTACTCCTTACTCTTTTGAAAATTCAAGCCATATACTGAAAATAATTTCCAAACATTTTTACAAACAGATTTTAATCGAGTCAAAAATTAATTTTTAAAGCTGTAGTACTGATACGACAAGAATCATACTGACACTGTCATTTTCGATGTCAAATAAATTCATTTTTCTCAATTAATAAATAAGGAAATACGTAATATAGAGAAATAAGGGTTGAATCCTCAGAGACTTAGAAAATCACAATTTTATGTTTGAATGGTTTTAGCCAGATGTGAATAGTAAAAAGGTGGTTTGTAATATGAGATATAAATAGTAAAAAATGATGAAATAAATAAAAGTAATTTAAAAAAATAAGAGAATAAAGATTGTGATTAAATACTGTAAAAATAGCCTCAAGCTTCGCTTTGACTCAATTTCCTTTAGATCATCGAATAAGATTTTCCCTCCGAGATTCACGTCAGTTACTTTGTCTACAAGGGCTATCTCTGTGACTCTATCTTGTATATCGAATACCCAAGACAATCTTTGATTCTGGCTTCGAAAATTGATTCTATCAACATCAATTGTCGTAGATCAATTACTGTTTAAGTTCGTGGCTACCGACTCGGATTGTTGCTTCAATAACCGTCAATTCCGATCTCAATTCCCTCTTGGCGAAGCCATCTCGCCAAGTGTGTTCCCAGGAAGTCGAATTTGCTTTCTATAAGCCGAATCTTCCTCCCACACATTTAATTGCAACAACCTCTTGACCAAAGTCAATCTTTGATTTTGAAAACTGTTTTGATTTTGGAAAAAAATAAGCGCAGAGATTGAGAGAGATATTTCGAAGATATTAAGGGTCTGTTTCAATTATCCCGTTGGAATTTAGTCATCACGTCAGCTCTCGGCTTATGAAAAATTTAGCTAAGCATGACAAAAGTCATACTTAGCATATTAAAAACAAAACTTGAAAATAAAAGAAAAATGAAAACTTGAAAAAGTAAAAAGAGAAAACTTTAATAAAACTAGAGAGAAAAGAAGATTGTAATTTTGAGTGATGAGTTTAGGCTTACCCCAAGTGGGTATTTATAACCTCTCAAAGCCTAAGGATAAACAAAGAAAATAAAATAAAATAATCCTAAAGATAATTATTTAATTTAAATTCAAACTTAAAACTAGTCTCCTAATGCAACTCTGTTCGTCCATCTTCCAGAAGACGAGCGGAGGAAGTCTTCTAGAAACCGTCACTGATTGGACTTTCTAGAAACTGCCACGTCAGACTGCGTAGTGCCCAGAGTTGTGCCCATGTCTCCAGCCTTGACCAAATAATAAAAAAATGCAGAATGCGTCTGTTTTGTCACTAATTATGGAACGTAAGGACCTGTACAAAAACAAGCATAACACGACCAATTCAGCAGCAATAATTCCACAAAATCGAAGAAATAACTAGCAAAGATTAACTATTTTGAACACTCATCAAATTTCCCCTCATTTATCTCATGCTTGTCCTCAAGTATGATATAATCAAATTTGTCAAAAACACCATTTATCGTTCTTTGTCAAGTTTCACATTCAAGGAAAGCAAGGTAGAGACCACAAGAAATATTCAAGTCAAGACATCAATCAATTGAATATCACCAATTGGAACAAATCAAGTGCAATTGCAATATCCATTAATTCATCAATCTCAGTGCTTATAACTCAACACCTTATCGGGATTCACTCGAATCACTCAATGTATTTGGGGTAAAGAAACATTCAATGTCAGAATTGACACGATATTACCATAGGCCTGCAAGTAAATCAAATCTCCACTACTAATAAGAACAAGATGCATAAATCAAAGGGTCTTTTATTGGTTGTAACGGGGCTCGGGTAAAGGTGGAGAAAAGGCTAAATATATGGCTAAATATTTAAGGCAAGGAACTAACAAATAATAATCTCAACTCCATCAAAACATTAAGCACAATAAGATAAAAAGACAATATATCAAACAACAAATTTATTTTCGAAATGCATTTTTTGTTGTTATTTCGTTTTCCATTTTTTTCACGTCTTTTTTTTCTCTTTTTTCTTTCGAACATCCCCTTTTTTTCTTTTTTTCTTTTCGAAATGTTGTTCCTTATTTTTTTGGAGCATACATCGGATAACTGTTCACTTGCCCTGAAAATGGTAGAAAAAAGTGATAAAATAAAAGGCTCGAGTTTATAAATATGGTGAAAACAATGAAGTGGGAATATGCTCAAAAGTGGTTAACTAAGGGAAAAATGCATAGGTAGGCAATTTAGTGGGGAAACAGAATGGTTAATCCTAAGGTGCCCAAATCATTTTTAAGTATCATGTTCATGTGTAATCTCGACAGTATTTAACATGCAGGTTCTAGAATATCAATGCCAAATTCGACACACTCAATCCAACAAAATGAGAGTGAAAATGATATGCTCATAAAGGCTCAAATCTCACTAAATTGTTTCATGCATTGAGCTTATCACATTTCAACCAATGAAGTCATGGAATATCACAAAAACACCAACTTATAATAATTCATGCTTTTCGCTATCAAGAATATCCTAACCTAAACAATCATGTGTTCTCAAAGAAGCATAATATTCCAAAAAATTTTAACAAGACAAAGATAATCAATGAAATTTCTGACAGATCCAACCAACACATACTATCATTGAAACATAAAGATAAGCAAAGGGAAATTCCATCTACACTCTACTCCCCTTCACTTAAAGCATTTTATCTCAAAACGTATAATTAAAGTGCAAGAGAAAGAATAGAGTACTTCCCGGATTTAATGTCGACCAAGGCCACGACCTCGGCCACGGTGGGATATGATCGGACGTAGATAGGAGAGAATTTCTGTGATGTTCATCTCAATGGAATGAAGGTGGTTGTAGATGTCATCCATCTGAGATTGCATGTCTGGGCGGGGTGCTGCGGGTGGCGGTGCAGGCATATTACGACGCATGAAGACTCGTTCGCTGCGAGGAGTGAGGACACCTAGTGGAACGAAGTATGGTGCGCTCAGGGTTCCAACAAGTAGGCCCATCGAATCCAAGCATCGCTTATCTAAAGCATCTGTAGAGAAAGCATAAGTAAATCGTGTAACGTGAAAATTAGCGATGCGAGAAGCTAAATGAGTAATGTAAGGGCCAAGGATAAGTGGACGATTAGATCGAATAAAGATCTCAAAGGCCCGAGAAAATCAAAATCCCAAGTTCACACGTTCGCGGGCTGACATGCACCATAAAAAGAAAAGCTCAAATCGGCTTAAGAAGGAGGACGAGTCATTCTGACTGGAATAGTTGTAGACGAGGAAGCAATGGATGTAGCGCAAGGCTGGGTCGTGGATAAGATGGGCTCGAGTCGAGCGAGCCTTGAACGTGTGGCCGGATAAACCGGTAAGTGTCTCATAGGCCATATCGGTATCGAAATTCTACGAAATCTCAAGTAAAGCAGTTAAATACGCATGATTTGTGACATCCTTCACGAACCCCAAAGCAAGATTAAATTCTGATATAGACATTGAAAAATAACTTCCACATAGTCGGAATGTAATAACATCAGACGAATTAACATTAAGAAAACGTTGCTGCGAAAAATTAAAAGTGGCATAGAATTTAAACACAAGTCTATAAAACGTTCCGTAATTAATCATCAGGTTAAAATTCCAACCAATGGTAACGAAATGTGCGTGAACAGACTCATGTAAATGTAATGTTTCTAAAGTACAAGTTAGAATATACTTAGCTACACGGAAAGGATGATGTCTTAGCGACTCGAAACAAACCAATTAGTTATCCGAGTATTGCAAATACCCGTACAACGTCTCTTCGGGAGGGACAGCGTAAGACCAATCCCTTTGGTTGTGCTCTGGGTTTTCGTGGGCTGTAAGGAGCATCCCCCAGGCTAGGAGAATGATTCCACGAAGCATCACGTCCTCGGTGCTTCCGAGAGCTCGATGTCGTAGACGATGGATCGGGGGGGTGGAAAACCGGCAGTAAAGTACTCTGTAAAACCATAGATAGGATGGTACATTAGAAAAGGTTGAATCGAAACAGGACTAGAGTTTACCTCGGGAGTGTTATCCGATACCGCTGAATGCATCGAGTATGATGGGATCACCGTCGATCGTGAATGGGACGATGATGTTGATCCAGTCAGCATTGAGTGAAACGACGGAGATGAAGATCGTGGAGGTGACATACGGTGAGATGTGCTTGGCCCGGGGCGGAAGGAGGCGGTAAATACCGAATGATACGACAACATAGGGGCTTGGGCACGACCTTGCGTCTGTTGAACCTGGGGAGGCAACGGAATAGAGTCGGTGTCGGAGACGACGTCCTCCTAGGACGGTGGGAGGGTTGGTGTTGTTAGGTTGGTTTCGCGAGCGCACCATAGTGGATTAGGGAGAAACGGGTGGACGTGAAGATGTTAGAACAAGAAGAGTTCTTCGTTGATTCTGTCGGTGGTGAGTCGAATGAGGGGTGATGGGTTCGTGCTTTGAGAGGGGAGAGGTGTTCTGTTATGAAGAAGATGAAGGGAATAATTTTGGTTGAATTAGGTATAATTTGGTGCTGTCGTGCGTGGGAGGGGAATTGAATATGAGTCAAAGTGGGTTTTGTTTTTTAATGATAAAGTGTGTTGAAAATTGAAAAAGGTGGATGAATAGTGATAGAGTGGGGTCCATGGTATAGTAAAAAGGGGAAGAGGAGAAGGTATTGGGAGGTGGGGCGGCAGAGGAATCAAATTAGGGGGGAAAAATATATATATATATATATATTTTTGGGCTTGGATAACGTGCGCCAAGCCTCCCTTGGGTTTTGCTAATGTGCGCCGTTAATGAAACGGTGTGCACAACTGGGCTTATCCCTTTTTTATGCTTTGTTCGATTGTGTACTGCACTGTAGGTTCTGAAATTGACACTGTTCGAATGAAATTTCTGTAATTCTTTGTAGTTTAAGTTTGAATAAAAATATTCGATTCCTGTCAAATAAAAAATAGAAATTAAATTAAACATGCTTGATCGAACAAAAATAAAATAAAATAAAAACAAAAAGATAAAAATAAAAGTGAAACGGAATTGAAAACAATGGGTTGCCTCCCATGAAGTGCTTTTGTTTAACGTCGTTAGCTCGACGACCTGATTCAGACTATAGGTTCTTCCAAGTCGAGATCTTTAATTAAGCAAGCTTCACTATTCTCATAATACGGTTTAATCCTGTGTCCATTGACTTTAAATTGAGTGCCCGAATCATCTTCAATTTTGGTTGCACCATGAGAAAATATTTGAGTTACCGTATAAGGTCCACTCCACTTTGATCGAAGTTTACCTGCAAAAAAGTTTTAATTTTGAATTAAAAATAGAACTTTTTGTCTGATGGAAAAAGATTTAGAAATAATTTTTCGATCATGGAATTCTTTTGTTTTGTCTTTATATATTTTGGCGTTGTCGTAAGCATCTCTCTGGATTTCTTCAAGCTCTTGTATATGTAACTTCCGTGTTTCTCCAACCGCTTCTAATTCCATATTCCATTGTTTTACAACCCAATATGCCTTGTGTTCTAGCTCGACAAGTAAATGGCATGGCTTACCAAACACAAGGCGATATGGCGACATACTGATAGGTCTTTTATATTCAGCTCGATAAGCCCACAAAGCGTCAATTAACTTCAAGCTCCAATTCTTGCGATTTGGCTTAAATATTTTCTCAAGAATCGTCTTTACTTTATGGTTTGAAATTTCTGCTTGTCCGTTCGTTTGCGGATGATAAGTCGTGGTAATTCTTTGATTTACTCCATACTTTTTCATAAGTATATAAATTACTCGATTGATGAAGTGTGTGCCGCGGTCGCTTATTATTGCTCTTGGTGTACCAAACCTAGAAAAAAATACAATTCTTTAGAATTTGAACAGTAGTTTTAGCATCGTTGTTTCGAGTGGCTTTAGCTTCTACCCACTTCGAAACATAATCAAGTGCAAGAATTATATAACAATTGCCAAAAGAAGAAACAAATGGACCCATAGTGTCAAGTCCCCAAACATCAAATATTTTGCATATATGTATACGATAAAGGGGCATTTCGTTTCTTCAACTCAAATTACCTGCACGTTGACAATTATCACAAAACTTGCAAAACAAGTAAGCATCACGGAAAATATGAGACCAAAAGAATCCGTATTCCAAAATTTTATGAGCGGTCTGCTTCGGTCTGAAGTGTCCACCACAAGAATAAGAATGATAAAAATTTAAAATGGAGCTTACCTCGCTTTCAGGAACACATCGTCGAATTACTTGGTCTGAACAATGCTTCCAAAGATACTGATCATCCCAAATGAAGAAACGAGATTCTCTTTTAATACGGGTTACTTCGGCTCTCGTTAAATTAGATGGTAATTTACCTGTAGCTAAGTAATTAACTATATTTGTGAACCAAGGTATTAAATTTTGCGCCATCATCAAGCTTTCCTCCGAGAATTCCTCACGAATGGGAGGATCAACTGTGGTGATTAGAAGCCGGCTTAAGTGATCGACCACTAAGTTATCGCATCCTTTATTGTCCTTGATTTCCAAATTAAACTCTTGGAGGAGTAAGATCCAACATATTAGTCGTGGTTTCGCCTCTTTTTTGTTGAGGAAGTTCTTTAAGGCTGCATGATCAGAGAAAACAACAACTTTAGTGCCAAGAAGATATGATCTAAATTTATTTAACGCAAAAATAATAGCGAATAATTCTATTTTGGTTGTTGAATAGTTCCGTTGCACGAAATCTAAGGTACGGGATGCATAAGCGATAACGTGAGGCTCTTTCCCGATCTTTTGTCATAGCACAACTCCAACACTTCCTTATGAAGCATCACACATAACTTCGAAGGGGAAGTCCCAATTTGGCGGTTGGACTATGGGTGCCGAAACCAACTTTTCCTTTAATACGTCGAATAATTCTTGGCATTGTTGGTCGAAATTGAAGGTTTTATCCTTATGTAACAGCTCGCACAGTGGTTGCGCCACCTTAGAGAAATCCTTAATGAATCTACGGTAAAAACATGCATGACCAAGAAAAGAACGAATTTTCCTCACCGTAGTGGGATAAGGCAGTGAACGTATTATATCAGTTTTTGCCTTGTCTACCACAATTCCTTTAGATGAAACAATATGGTCTAGAATTAAACCCTTATCAACCATAAAGTGACACTTTTCATATTTCAAAACAAAGTTAAATTCTAGCCACCGATGCAACACATTTTTCAAATTTAATAAACACTCATTGAATGAATTACCGTAAATAGTGAAGTCGTCCATGAAGACTTTAATACCTTTCTCAATAAAATCATAAAAAATACTAATCATACACCTCTGGAATGTGGCAGGTACATCGCAAAGTCCGAAAGACATACGTCGATAAGCAAAGGTGCCGAAGGGGCATGTGAATGTCGTATTCTTTTGATCTTTAGGTGCTACTGGAATCTGGAAGAAACCTGAAAATCCATCAAGACAATAATAATGAGATTTATCGACTAATCATTATATCATCTGATCTATGAATGGAAGAGGAAAATGGTATTTTTGAGTTAAAGAATTCAACTTCCTGTAATCGATACAAACTCTCCATCCATTCTGAACTCGTGTTGGTAAAAGTTATCCTTCGGATTTGATCACAATAACTCCTTTTTTTATGAACTACATGTATCAAACTTACCCATTTGTTATCTGAAATTGGATATATAATATCTGCATCTAGAAGTTTTTGTATCTTTTTTTACCACTTCCATCATTGGTGGATATAGCCGGCGTTGAGCTTCACGTGTTGATTTTGCGCCTTTTTCATTTTTAATTTTATGCATACAAGTTGATGGACTCAACCCTTTTATGTCAGTGATGGTTCATCCTATAACCTCCTTGTATTGGCGCAAAACTCTGATTAAGTCATTTTCTTTCTCCTTCGATAATCCTTTTGATATGATTACTGGTAGAGTGTTATTTGATCCGAGGAAGGAGTATTTGAAGTGATCCGGAAACGATTTTAACTTAACTTATGGCGCCTGCAAAACAGAAGGTAATACTTTAGGCTTAGAAGAAATCAAATTCAATTCGGTATGATCAGAATTCACGTTTTCATCATGATCCTCTAGATCCATTCATAGATCAAAGGAAAAATTAGTCCTTAAAAATTCATCAGCCAAAGGATCAATTAAATCGACAGAATTTAGACTTTCCACTTTATCAGGATATCTCATTGCCTTATATGCGTCAAATTTAACGATTTCACCGTCAAATTCCATAGTTAAAATTCCGCTTGTCATGTTAATTTTCGTGTGTTCAGTGCTGAGGAAAGGGCGCCCTAGCAAGATATTAGAGGACGTGCTTGTGCGGTCATTCTCCATGTCGATTATATAAAAACTGGCGGGAAATATCAAGTCATTTACCTCGACTAATACATTCTCTAAGACTCCTTTAGGATAGATCACCAACCTGTCGGCAAGCTGTATCGAGATCTTTGTATCCTTCAAAGGATCATTAGTAACCATTTTATAAATAGATAGAGGCATTACATTAATTGATGCATCAAGATTGCACATTGCTCATTTTATCTCAACCTTACCAATTTTACAGGGTATTGCGAGCATACCTTGGTCTTTTAGTTTAGGTGGTAACTTTTATTGGAAAACGGCTAAGACGTGCTCTCCTAAGTTCACTTTCTCGACGCCGGTAAGCTTCCTTTTTGTCGTATAGAGATCCTTCAGAAACCGAGCATACCTTGGAACTTTTCGGATAACCTCATGGAGAGGTATATTAACTTTCACATTCCGAAGTATGTCTAGTATTTCATTTTCCTCGGTTTTTTATCCTTTTTAACTAACCTTGATGGAAAAGGCGGTGGCACGTCATAGGGAGATGGTGTCGGGTCGTCTATTTGTTCTTCGTTATCCTCTTTTTAGGACCCTGAATCATCAGTCTTCTTCTTTTTTTAGGTTGCTTCATTTGATGGAACAGGTGGTGCCACTACTGTACCGCTCCGAAGAGTAATGGCACTGATGTTCTCCCTCGGGTTTACTTAAGTTTGAGATGGAAGCTTACCTTGTGATTCCAAACGGCCTACGGTTTGAGCCAGTTAGCTCATCTGCTTGTCTATCTCTTGTAAGTGGGCTTCAGTACGATTCTGGATTTTTTCCTGGGAAAGTGCTAACCTCTCGACAATCGATTCTAATGATGTCTTATGCGACTGTCGCAGTGGTGGAGGTGGTCTCGCTTGATAGCCTTGATTTGGTCTTGAGTTTTGAGTATAGCTAAAATTCGGATTATCCCTCATTCCTGGGTTGTATGTATTTTCGTAGGGATTATAAGCTCTTTGGGGAGGTTCTGGAAAGTTCCCGACTGCATTGACTTGAGCTATTGCATCATCTTGAATCAGTGGGCAACCGTCTGTCGGATGATCAAGTAATGCACATATTCCACATAATCAGTTTTGTCATGTCTTTCCTACAACAAGAGAGTTGACAACTTCAGTTAACTTATCTATCTTATTTTCTATGGAGGATGAACTTATCTCATGAACCATTTCGAGGAGGTTCATTATTGGCGCAAAACTGTTGGGAATTTACGGCCATTGTGGAAATTAAATCTCTAGCCTCAGTAGGAGTCATATTCACCAAGGCTCCACCGCTGGTAGCATCGATCATCTTTATTTTCAGGGGAGATAATCTTTCATAAAAGTATTGAAGGAGTGTTTATTCAGTTAATCCATGTTGTGGGCAACTAGAACATAACTTCTTAAATCGCTCCCAGTAGTCGTAAAGTGACTCTCCATCAAGCTATTTGATTCCAAGTATTCTCATTCGTAGTTCACTTACTTTTGCGTAGGGAAAAACCTGTCTCAAAAAAGATGATTCATTTGAGCCCATGTAGTTACAGAATTAGGGGGTAGATAAAATAAACACTCCTTGGCCGAATCGGCTAAGGAAAAAGGAAAAGCTCTAAGTTTGATTTGGTCCTCGGTTACTCCTTTTGGTCTCATGTTGTAGTAGACCATATGAAATTCCTTGAGATGTTTGTGTGGATCCTCGTTTGGCAATCCACGAAATGTAGGGAGGAGATGAATAAGGATGGTTTTCAACTGGTATGAAGTTTAGCCTTGGGGAAAATCAATGCATATAGGCCCTTGTTCGGTGGGTGCAACGGCTAACTCCCTGATAGTAGGATCGGCCATCGGAATTGTATTAACGGATTCACTTGAATTTGATTCTTCTTCTGGATTTGATTGTTATCTCCTTCTTTTCTGAAGCGTCTGTGCGTGAAGTCTCCTAGCTTTTGCTTTAATCTCTGGGTCGTACTCCACTAATGTGCCCGGATTAGTCATGGTCATAAATCAAAAGCAAACAAAAATTAGTAACTTTAGCAAAGTCCCCGACAACGGCATCAATTTGACAACTGTCATTTTCGATGTCAAATAAATTCATTTTTCTCAATTAATAAATAAGGAAATATGTAGTATAGAGAAAAAAGGGTCGAATCCTCAGGGACTTAGAAAATCACAATTTTATGTTTGAACGGTTCTAGCCAGGCGTGAATAGTAAAAATGGGTTTGTAATATAAGATTTAAATAGTAAAAAAATGATTAAATAAATAAAAGCAATTTAAAAAAAATAAGAGAATAAAGATTGTGAATAAATACGGTAAAAATAGCTTAAGCTTCTCTTTGACTCAATTTCCTTTAGATCATCGAATAAGATTTTTCCTCCGGGATTCACGTCGGTTACTTTGTCTACAAGGGCTATCCCGTGGCATTATCTTATATACCGAATACCTAAGACAATATTTGATTCCGTCTTCAGAAATTGATTCTATCAACATCAATTGTCGTAGATCAATTACCATTTAAGTTCATGGCGACCAACTCGGATTGTTGCTTCAATAGCCGTCAATTCTGATCTCAGTTCCCTCTTGACGAAGCCATCTCGCCAAGTGTGTTCCTAGGAAGTCAAATTTGCTTTCTATAAGCTGAATCTTCCTCCCACACATTTAATCGCAACAACCTCTTGACCAAAGTCAATCTTTGATTTTGAAAACTGTTTTGATTTTGAAAAAAATAAGCGCAGAGATTGAGAGAGATATTCCGAAGATATTAAGGGAATGTTTCAATTCTCCCGTTGGAATTGAGTCATTGCGTCAGCTCTCGGCTTATTGAAAATTTAGCTAATTATGACAAAAGTCATACTTAGCATATTAATAAAAAACTTGAAAATAAAAGAAAATGAAAACTTTTAAAAGTAAAAAGAGAAAACTTTAATAAAACTAGAGAGAAAAGAAGATTGTAATTTTGAGTGATGAGTTTAGGCTTACCCCAAAGTGGGTATTTATAGCCTCTCAAAGCCTAAGGATAAACAAAGAAAATAAAATAAAATAATCCTAAAGATAATTGTTTAATTTAAATTCAAACTAAAAACTAGTCTCCTAATGCAACTCTGCTCGTCCATCTTCTAGAAGGCATGCGGAGGAAGTCTTCTAGAAACTGTCGCTGACTGGACCTTCTAGAAATTGACACGTCGGACCGCGTCATGCCTAGAGTCGTTCCAATGTCTCCAGCCTTGACCAAATAATAAAAAAGAATAATGCGCCTGTTTTGTCACTAATTATGGAAAGTAAGGACCTAAAAAAACAAGCATAACACGACCAATTCAACAGCAATAATTCCACAAAATCGAAGAAATAACGAGCAAAGATTAACGATTTTGAACACTCATCATATTCCAATAATGTTCATGTGGTACCGATATTAATATCGATACTATTGGCCTAAAAATACTCAGTAGTATCGATACTCGTATTAGTAGTATTGATATTCTCTTTAAGTTTTTAGCAAATGCAAATTCTAGTAGCTGATATTGGTATCGATACTTGCACAGTATCGATACCAGTATTGATACTCATGTTGTAGTACTAATACTCATTTTTAAGTTTTTGGCAAATGTAAATTTTAGTAGTTGATTTTGATAACGATACTGTGAAAGTGTCAGTACTAGTATCAATACTCTGGTTAAAGTACCAATACTTCCATCTCCCAATGGCTAATTTTTTATATTTAATGCAGGCAGTACCGGTACTCTGAGCACGAGTATTAGTACTGAAGGCATCTGGGTAACATTTATTGTGGGAAATTTCTTCCCAACGACTCTTTTAACTCCCACAACAACCCAAATGACTAGAATTGAATGAATAGGTATAAAAACAAGATTTCAAGTCATATGTGAAGACAAGAGATCAAAGAGAAAGCCAAAATAATCACATTAAGCCAAAAATCAAAGTCAACATTCTTCAATATTCATTTTGCTTTCAAAGAAAACTTTTGTACTCATTTGTTTTATTTGTTAAGTGTTCTTATTTGTTCTTGAATTGTGTAAACAATTTCTTTGTGAGGTTTTTATAAGTTTGCAAATTTGTAATTTTCTCTTTGAGAAAGTGTCTTATGAATTTGGGGTATAATTCTTGAGGGAGTTCTAAGGTTACACCTTTCCTCAAAGGTTGATACAAATTAGTGAATTTATGAAAATTTTAGTGTGGATTGATAAGGTAGTCGATGCAGACTTTGGTTTAGAAAGTTGAACCACTCTAAAATTCTTGTGTTCAAATTTTTATTTTTCCTTTAAACTTTAACCAAAATTTTTATTTATCAATTCACCCATGTTGGCTATTTCATCATTCCGAATGAATCAACAATTGGTGTCAGAGCTAATCTTATTGGAAAGCTTAACATCCTCTTGGGAAGATCTTAGAAAGAAGTCAATCATATAATCATTAATGGCCACCCCATCTACTTTTGAAATTTTTGGTGAGTCTCAATCCATATCAAAGCCTCCTTATTTCAATGGTGCTAACTATTATTTTTGGAATAATAGGATGTTGCTACTCATTCAAGCCATTGATTTTTTGGTATGAGACGTTATCACTGACATATCACACTTTCCCTCCAAGATGTAAGAAGAGCTTGTTGTACCGAAGGTCAAGTCGGAATGATCTGATGAGTACCAAAGACTCGTTTAACTTAATGCAAAGGTCTTACACATCATATTTTATACATTAGGTCCTTGTGAATATAGTAAGGTGTGTTCTTGCTCAAATGCAAAAGAAATATGAGACAAGCTTGAATCCACACATCAGGGTACAACTCAAATAAAGAAATCAAATATTGGAATTCTCACACTCAATTATGAGAATTTCAAAATAAAGTTCGATGAATTCATCAAAACTATGTCGATTCATTTTACCACCATCATTAAAGATTTGAATAACTTTGGGAAATTCTATCCCAATGAAAAAGTTGTAAGAAAGATGTTTACCTCATTGCCTACATCTTGGGAAGGTAAAGTAACTGCCATCGAAGAAGTCAAAGATTTGGAGTTGTACACCCTTGACGACGAATCATTACTAACTCACGAGGTGAGACTCCAAAAGAAAAAAGAAGATGAAGAGAAACAGGTGGAGAAGAAGAAAGTTGGGATTGCTCTCAAGTCCACTAAGGAAGAGAGTGATTCTAGTGAGAAAGAGGATGAGGAAATGGAAATGTTTGCCAAAAGATTTAGAAGATTCATGAAGTCCAACAAAGGAGGAAGATTTCAAAGAAATGAGAGCATTAAGAATAAGGGTAAGAAGAAAGACCCAGTCGTTTGTTATAAGTGTAAGAAACCGAGACATGTCAAATTTGAGTGACCTCAATTAAAAAAGAAGGGTTCAACCAAGAAGGGTTCAACCAAGAAGGAACAAAATGCACATACAACTACATGGAGTGATGAAGAATACTCCAATGAAGAAGAACAAGAAATAACCAACTTGTGTCTTATGGCCATCGAGGGAGAAACTAAGGTAACTTATAGTTCATCCAATTTAACTGAATATTCTTTTAATGAACTACAAGTGACCTATGATGAATTGACCTTAGAATTTTATATCATGCTTTCAAAGAATAATAAAAATATTTCAAATATGAAGAATGAAAATGATCTCTAAGCAAAGACCAATAGTGAACTTAAAAGTAAGATTAAATATATGCAAGTTAAACTTGATTAGTTTGAAAAGAAAAATCAACATTTGCATAACTTACTTTCTAAAATTCATGACGATCATCAAAAGGAACTTGATGGTCTCAAAGCTTCTTTTAAAAAAGTTGGACCAAATCTTTTCCAAAAAGGTCAAACTTCAAAGTCTAATTATGTTAAAAATAACTTTGGACAATACAAACATAGAGGTCCCCAAAAAACCTCTAATGGGAAAGTTGTTAGGAAAATATGGGTCCCCAAAGGGCTCATTACTATTAAGGACAAGGATATCCTAGAAAAATGATACCTAAGGGGACTAGATTATTAAGAACTAATGTCTATGGACCTAAAAATATTTAGGTACCAAAAATAAAAAATTAATCTATGTTTATAGATACAAGGCACAAAACATAAGAACAAATTCATGGTACCTTGATATTGGATGCCCAAGACATATGATCAGTGAAAAGAACCATTTTAAAGATCTAAAACCTAAAAGTAGATGAGTAGTAACTTTTGGTGACAACTCCAAAGGCCACATAGAAGGAATCAGTTCAATTTGTAACAATTCTTCCATATTAATTGAAAATGTGTTATATCTCAATAGATTAA
This sequence comes from Hibiscus syriacus, assembly GCF_006381635.1. Lineage (NCBI taxonomy): Eukaryota > Viridiplantae > Streptophyta > Magnoliopsida > Malvales > Malvaceae > Hibiscus > Hibiscus syriacus. Next base: position 7,436,082 of record NW_024063538.1, on the reverse strand, counting down.
GGCATAATCTACTTAATATTAGTCAATTGTGTGATAAAGGTCATAATGTTATATTTGAGTCTAATGGTTGCAAAATTGTTGATATTGCTTCTAACATGATTATGCTTGTTAGACATAGAATAAGGAACATTTACATTGTGCATTTAGATGATATTGTTTCCTCAAATCTATGCCTAGTTGCTAAAGATGAAAATGATTTATAGTTATGGCATAGAAAACTTGGACATACTAGCATGAGCATATCATATAAACTTGTTAAAGGTGATCTAGTAAGAGGTTTACCAAAGCTAAAATTTGTGATGCATGTGTAAAGGGTAAGCATAAAATAGTTTCCATTAAATCCATTAATGATGTTTCCTCTAGTAGAGTATTGCAAATAGCTTGGGTGAAAAACAATATGCATTTGTCCTTGTTGATGATTACTCTAGATTAACATGAGTTCTCTTTTTAAGTACCAAAGATGAGGCTTTAGACAAATTCATCACATTTTAAAAAATAAACCAAAATGAAAAAGGTTACTCAATTTCTAGTGTTAAGAGTGATCATTGAACCAAATTTCAAAATCTTGGTTTTGAAGACTTTTGCAAGTCTTGTGGTATTAGTCATAATTTTTCAATCCCTAAAACCCCTAAACAAACTAGAGTTGTTGAAAGGGAAAATAGAAATTTAGAAGAAATATCTAGAACCATACTTTATGAAAAATAATTTGCCAAAATAGTTTTGGGTGAAAACCACAAACATCGCTTGTTATATAAATAGAGTAATGTTTAGGCATGTTTTTAAAGAAAACTACATACAAACTTTTTAAAAATAAAAAGCCTAACATTAGTTATTTTCACCCTTTTGAGTATAAGTGTTTTTGTTCTAAACATTAGAAAAGATAATCTTGGCAAATTTTATGCAAAAAGTGATGAAGGAATATTCCTTGGATATTCCATGAATTCTAAAGTTTATCGAATCTTTAACAAAAAACTCTAGTTGTAGAAGAGTCTATTCATGTTGTTTTTTATGATAACCCTCTTCCGAGGAAGTATTCTTGTGTTGAAGATGATATAGGTTTTATAACATCAAATGAAGTTGGTGAACCATCGTCTAAAGAGGATATGCAAGAACAAACACAAGATGCTCTTGAGGAGCTAATTCTAGGGGAAAGAAAAGTCTCCTACCCAAGGGAATACAACTATTTCAAGCATGATGAGATTTTAAGTGATCCATCCAAAGTGGTAAGGTAACTACAAGATCATCTCTTAGAAATATTTGTAATTTTGTTGCATTTATCTTTTGCATAGAGCTTAAGAATATCAAAGAGCGTTAAATGATAATTTTGGATATTGGCTATGCAAGATGAGTTAAATCAATTTGAGAGGAGTAAAGTATGCACATTAGTTAAAATGCATAGTGACAAATCTATCATGGGTACTAAATGGGTATTTAGGAATAAATTAGACGAAAGTGGTAACACGGTGAGGAACAAGGCTAGACTTGTTTCTTAAGGGTATACTCAAGAATAATAAATAGATTTTGATGAAACTTATTCTTCCGTATGTAACACCCTATTCCAGTCCAACCTGAAGATCCATGGATTATAATGTTACACGGAACTACCGAAATAGTAAACCAAAATTTTTCTTTAAAAACTTCTTGTAAACCATTGAAAAGTTAAGTCATCCATAGTGATAAAATAAACATGATAATAAATCAGGTTTACAAATCAATGGGGACCTCCCAAAATATATCCACAAAATACAAATATTGAGTATCAAATAAAGTTACGACTAAATACATAAAAGCGTCCATAATAGTACATGCCCTCTATAGATGACTCAAGTCGTACTCTAAAGGTATCTGGGAATCTGGTCTACTGCATTGGAATGACTGGTGATGATAACTCTCCACGATCTACTCCCTAAGAACCTACGCATGAAAACACATTCTGAATGCTGAGCTTACGAGCTCAGTGCCTCACTAAAACCTATACTATACTACATGCATTCATTAAAAGAGCTTGCTAGCGACACAGTTATGAAACATACGAAGACATAATATATTAAAACCTAATCTGCTGAACTATGGCAGGCATCAGGCTGCGACAGAGGGATTCTGTCATCTCGGAGCTCACACCCCTCTAGCCTATCGGGTGGGAATCCAAAATTTTGTTGTCAGAAACTTACCCACCAACCACTCTGTCGAGTCTTGGGGAATCTGGCTCCCAGTCGGATGCTGAAGTACCATAGCACTAACCTGGATATCCACTGACTGTCGTACTCTGCAAAAGAGAAACCCAGGTGTCTTGGCTATTTCTTGAGTGTCAAACAAGGCTAGTTTTATGTAGCCTAACTGTTACAGTTTCTACTATTATGATATTAATTACTGTTATTACTTGAAGTTTTATTTGCTATTAATCGAGTGTTTTTGGGGCACCTTGAGTCTAATCCCTGGATTATTTATCAAAATCTGCTCGTGGGTATCGATACTGACCCTTCAGTATCAATAATGAACCCTTGGTATCGATACCCCCTATCTGACGTGACTATTTGGTTAAGGAAGTATCGATACTCTGGTACTAGGGTATCAATACTTGACGGTATCGATACTTGAATGAGTATCGATACCAAATTTAGGTTTGATGTTTCAAAAATTACCAGTATCAATAACTCTATGAGGAGTATCGATACTCCTACTCTGATATCGATACCCAGTGAATGAGTATCGATATTACCCTTATAAAAATGTCCAATTTATGCCTGACTGAAGAACAATATCGATACTGTCGCTACTGGGTACTATATTTTGGCACGCAAAATCCTATCTTTCTACCCCAAAAGCTCCATTGAGGTCCCCAAATGATATTTAAGTGTTTTATTTGATATTAAGGGGCATAAAAAGGTCTTAAACATATTGAACACACTCAAATGATGCAATCTACCATGAACATGCTTCAAGCTTGTGTAACTTACCAATCCCATCTAAATGAGCTACATGTGGTATAGATGAGTCAAGAGTAAATTACATGTTGATTCTAGGCTACTGGAAACATCAAAAGCTCAACCCAAGGTAAGTTTTTCCTTTCACCTAGCTTTTGAGCCTTTTCTAACCTCTTTCACTAAACAAAACCAAATGGAATGATTACTAGCTGAGTTTAATACTCTAAGAGACCCTAAGGACTCTTCTTATGCTTAGAGATCACTAAAAATGGGTTAAAATCTCTGAATCCTTTAAACCCCCAACAAAACCCATTTTTGGTTCCCATGATGAAATGGTGAAGTTAAGAGCTAAATTGAAAGCTCTGAAGATGATGAATTTATTTCTTACCATGGTGTTGCTGAACTAGGGTTGTAAGGTTACCAAGTTACCTCATTTAACTGTCCAACTTGGAGAAAGAAGAAGAAGAAAAAAGATTAAAGATTATGAGAAGACGAAGAAAAAGAAGAAAAAGAGGGAGCTTGCTCAGACGTGATATCACCCAATTTTAATGAAAATCAACTTTAATTTTGAATTAAGGTCTAATTACAATCTTGGTCCTTTTAACTTTTATTGCAAACTGAAAATTCCCTTTTTAAACTCAATGGGCTAATTCCAAGTCCAATTTCACTTGTTTTTGCATCAAGGCTTCCTATAAGTTTAAGAATTAATCCAAGGCCCATCTCGGGTTAGCCTAACTCCTAACCTGGGACCCGAGACCTTACAACTCTCCCCTTATTATAAGAAATTTTGTCCTCAAAATTTACCTGAGTAGAAGAGGTGAGTGTACTAAAGCTGCATGTTCTCTTCGATTTCCCAAATCGCACTCGCAACACCATGGTTCATCCATAGCACCTTCACTAAAGGAATCCTCTCATTCCTTAATTCCTTGATATCACTCACTAGGTTTCTGACTGGATCTTCTGTATATGTCATGTTTGGTCTGACTTGTATCTGCTATAAGGGTATGACGTGAGAAGGATCTGAATTATATCTCTGGAGCATAGACACATGAAACACATTGTGAATACGCTCCAATTATGGTGGTAAGGCTAGCCTGTAAACCACTGGTTTGACTCTATCAAGTACCTCGTAGGGTCCTATAAAGTGTGGGGCTAACTTTCCCTTGCACCCAAAGTGGAGAACTTTATTCCAAGGGAAAACTTTGAGGAACACATTGTCCTCAACTGTAAACTCAATGTCTTTATGTTTCAAGTCTATGTAAGACCTCTGTCTATCTAAAGCCTCCTTAAGCCAACTCTAAATCATCCGAACCTTATTCTTTTTCTCTCTTATCAAGTCTGGGCCTACAATCTTACCCCCACTGAGCTCTGTTCAACAAAGTGGAGTCTTACACTTACGCACATACAAGGCCTCATATGGAGCCATCTGAATTCTTGACTAGAAACTATTGTTGTAGGCAAACTCCACTAACGGCAAGTGGTCCTCCCAACTATCCTCTAAATCGATGATGATACACTTTATCATGTCCTCAAGAATTTGGATGATTCGTTCTGACTGGACATATGTCTGAGGGTGAAAAGTTGTACTGAAGTGTAGCTAGGTGCTTAAGGATTCATGGAGGGCTTTCTAGAAGCTAGAAGTAAATCGAGGGTTTATGTCTTGATATGATGGAGTTTGACACACCGTACAACCTCACTATCTCGCTGATGTACAATTAAGTTAACCTCTCTAAGGTATAGTCCATCCTAACTGGGAAAAGTGAGCAGATTTGGTTAGACGGTCTACTATAACCAAAATTGCTTCATGTCTCTATCTGGTCATTGTCAACCTAGTCATAAAGTACATGGTTACCATGTCTTATTTCCAATGTGGAATCTGAATGGGCTGAACCAAACCTGAGGGAACCTAGTGTTCTACCTTAACCCACTGACATACTAGACATCTAGCCAAGAACTTCGACACTTCCCTTTTCATACTTGACCAAAATAATAATCGACGATGCTCTTAATACATCTTGTTATTGCCTGGGTGCACTGAGAGTATACTGCAGTGTGTTTCATGAAGAATCTTACTACGTAACTGAGCGTCTACGGATACACACAACTGACTCCTAGAGTATAACACATCTCCAACATAAAGCTCAAAACTTGGGGCCTCACCCCGTCGAACCTGCTCAACCTGAGTCTTCAATCGACCATCTGAACTCTGTAGTCTCTTGACTTCTCCTACCAACTCTGGCTGAACTCAAAACTCGGCTACCAACCCACCATCAGTAAATAATCTCAACCGTGCTAGGAGAGCTTGTAACTCTATCATCAACTTTTAGCTCAAAACGTCTGCCACTATATTTGCCTTCCTTAGGTGGTAGTCTATCACAGAATATAATCCTTAAGTAATTCGACCCATATAAATTGTCTGAGGATTACCTCTTTATGAGTTAGATGATACTTGAGGATTTTATGATCGGTGAGGATGTGACATTTCTCACCAAAATGCCAGTGTTGCTAAATCTTCAAGGAGAACACAACTGTTGGTATTTCCAAATCATGGGTGGATAATTACGTTAATGAGGTTTAAGCTATCGGGACACATACACAATAACTTTACCCTCTTTATTCAAAACAAAACCAAGTCCTTGTCCTACTCTGGTTGGGTTAATACTGGGGCTTGGGTCAAAATAACCTTGAACTACTCAAAGCTCTCTTGTCGCTTCTTACTCCAAATGAACGAGACTCTTTTTTGAAGTAATTTGGCGAGCGGGGTAACTATCATCGAGAAAACCTGAATAAAGAAATGATAGTAACTGGATAAACCAAGGAAACTATGCACATCTGACACATTTGTAGGTAGCTCCTACTCAATTATGGTCTAAATTTTTTAGGGTCTAACTCTGATGTCGTTAGCTGAAACCTAAGAATGTTACATCTGATAGCCAAAACTCGCACTTCTCAAATTTGACATACAACTATTTGTCTTTGAGGGTCTGTAGAATGATACTGAGATGCTGATCATGTTCTTCCTCTGATCTAGAGTATACCAAGATATCGTTTATAAACACAAACACAAACTGATCTAGGTATGGGCGAAAGACCCAATTTATTAAATCCATGAATATCATCGGAGCGTTGGTGAGTCAAAATAACATTACTAGGAACTCGTAATTATTGTACCTTGTTTAAAAAGTTTCTTTGCAACATCTTCATCCTTAACTTTCAACTGATAGTAGTCTAATCGCAGATCTATCTTTGAGAAAACGTATTATCCTCTCAACTAGTTGAAGTGGTCATCTATCCTGGGAAGTGGGTAACGATTTTAGATGGTTAACTTGTTCAACTTCCTATAGTCTATGCACAACCTCATTGAACCATCCTTCTTCTTAACGTCACACTTTTTTGTGCTCAAGTACTCCCCTTTTATAGCTTGGATGGGAATTTCATCTCCCAATAGAAAATACTTATGTTTTAGGTGATATACAACCAAATGATTGCTGTCTGAGCCAGCTGTCCCAATGCAAAAGGTTCTCCCAATCGTCTGGATCTTAGATGATCGTTGCAGCATTCGATCAACATTTCATACAATGCTACGGCATCAGTGTAACAGTTTTCAACAGCAAAAATTGATTTTAGCCCTTAGCAACCCACAATCCGCCTATAATGTAAAATGTACAGAACCAAATAATTTTAATCCTAAAATACTCCTAAACGTGCTCAAGTTCATGCTAAACCTAGGTGAAAAGGGCAACTAAATATAACTCTTTTAGAGAGTTATAAGCAACCTTTTTCAGGGACCTCACTTCCGTGCTTAGACAGATAGCTAGGTCTCTTCCTATTTTTTCAGTTGCACCACTTCCCCCACTAGTACCCCAGCACAACCAGCGGTATACCCCATGAGCCCCCAGTAAAGCTGTAATACCCCAAATATTATGTAAGTGACTTTATTAAAAAGATTTAAAATGTGAGGATTTATTTGATTAAATGGAAAAAGATGGGAAAATGATTTGGAATAGTGTTTTGGATTAAATTGTACCAATAGAGGAATAAAGGGGGTATTTTGGTCTTTTAAAGAAAAAGGAAATTAAAATTTCATTTTATGAGTAAAGTGTTAAAGTAAGGAATTAGGGGAAAGTTAGGTTAACAAGAAACTATCTATTTTCTTCTTTTCCATGGAAAAACTCTCCTCCATAGCTCAAAGGTAAGATTTCTATTTGGATAATTTTTCCTCTCGTTTTTTGTTGGTTTTGAATTATTGAGTATATTAGAGGTTTAAAGAAGTTTTTATATAAGATTAAAACTAAGAAAGGGATGAAATATTTGAGATTTAAAGAAATGGGTTTTTAAATGATATGTTTAGATATGAGTTTTTTTATTGATGTTTACTAGTAGATTTGACTTGTCAAAGAAGTAAATGAGAGATTAGAAGCATTGGATGAGCTTAAAAACAAGTTAGAAAATGTGGTGTGATTCATATATTCAAATGATCTTGAGAGATTTAGATGTTTTAATAAGCTAAATGAAGGGAAGTTTGTAGAGAGGAGTTTAATAGTACTGTTAGAGGTAAACATAAGGAAAATTGACCAAATTTGGATAAATTTTGAGTTGAAAAATGTAAAATCTAGGTAAGGGTATCGGTACTGATAGAACAGTACCGATACTATAGGCTTAAAATCAATATAATTCGCTGAGTAGTATCTATACCGATTCAAGTGGTATCGATACCAAGAGGGGAGTATCGATACAATGAAGATGGTATCGATACCATTGCTATCAGAATGAAGAAATGGTATCGGTACCGTAATAGAGTATCAGTACCATAGTATAGTAGTATCGATACTAGGGTAAGGGTATCGATACTATTGAGCCATAAATGTGGAGATAAGCTAAGATTGTTATAGAAAATATAATAATATGTACTCTTGAGTAATGTTTAAGTATAATTATTAGGAAATACACAAACAATTAATATTGTACATGCCTTTGTTGGATGGTTGAGTATATCGAAATCAAGCTCCTGAGTCAAGCAAAACAAATGGAAAATATAAAGTAGTTGAGTAGTTAGAATTGCATTTTGAATGTAATAGCGAGGCAAGCCAGGTTAGTGCATTTAATTATGTAACTATATGTTGTACTAATCATATATGTATGATTGTTTAATATGTATGTGGTGATTACCAAATAGGCACTAAGTATGCATTTCACGGAATTCATCCTATGTGGATAAATAACCGTTTCGGCACTAAGTGTGCATTTCACGGAATTCATCCTATGTGGATGAATAACCATTTCGACACTAAGTGTGCATTTCACAAAATTCATCCTATTTGGATGAATATCCATTTCGGCAATAAGTGTGCATTTCACGGAATTCATCCTATGTGGATAAATAGCCGTTTCGACATTAAGTGTGCATTTCACGGAATTCATCATATGTGGATGAATAACCGTCTTGGCAATAAGTGTGTATTTCACGGAATTCATCCTATGTGGATGAATAATCGTTTTGACATTAAGTGTGCATTTCACGGAATTCATCTTATGTGGATGAATAACTGTTTCGGCACTAAGTGTGCATTTCACAGAATTCATCCTATATAGATGAATAACCGTTTCGACACTAAGTGTGCATTTTACGGAATTCATCCTATGTGGATGAATAACCATTTCGGCACTAAGTGTGCAATTCACGGAATTCATCATGAGTTGATGAATAACCGTACTGGTACTATGTGTGCAAATCCATATAATTCATCATGAGTTGATGAATAATCGTACAGGAACGATGTGTACAACCCACGGAATTCATCATGAGTTGATGAACTACCGTATAGGCACTACGTGGGCATCTTAATAAATGAACATGAATAGGAAGTTGGTAAATTACCATGTTAGCACTAAGCGTGCGAATGTATAAGGTTTATAATAAATGAAAAAGAGTTAATTTCCATATTTGTAGCGGGTGTGTAACCCACGTAAATTATAATAAATTTACGAATTACCGGCATATGTGTGCAAACTATAGAATTTATAATGAATTGAAAGAGTTAAGTGATATTATGAATAATTATTCGAGTAAAAACATTTCAAAAATAAAAGATTAATTGCCTAGTTGTGTATTTTACAGAAAGGTGTCAATTATACCAATTAGATGAAAGGCTAAATGCCTTTGAGTAAAAGAGTAGATGTGTGGCAATATATAACGTTGTATAAAAGGCATGAAAGTATGCCATAAATGAAATGTATAATAGCGTATAGAAAGGCATGAAAGGATGCCATAAATTAAATGTATAATAGTGTATAAAAGGCATGAAAGGATGCTATAAATGAAATATATAATAGCTTATAAAGGGCATGAAAGGATGCCATAAATAAAATGCATATGGGTGCATTATTGGCATTAAAGGACGCCATAAATGAAATGTATAATAGCATATAGAAGGGCATGAAAGAATGCCATAAATGAAATGTATAATAGCGTATAAAAGGGCATGAAAGGATGCCATAAATAAAATGCATATGGTGTATTATCGACATGAAAGGATACCATAATTGAAATGCATATAGGTGCATTATTGGCATGAAAGAATTCCAATAATGAAAATGCAAAATGGTGCATTATAAGTATGAATGGATGCTCTCAATGAAAATAAGAATAATGACTAAGGAGATAAAAGAAAAATATAAAGAAAGATAGGTATGCTAGGCATACTGAAAATAATTAAGATAATTGGGAATGAAATATGGTTTAACTGAGGAGGATTATAGGATCCTTAAAAAATATACGATTTAGTATGAATTAAATAAATATGGCATACTTATGTATACATAAAGATTTCTTTACAATATTATGTATCACTAAGTAAATACTTAATGTGTGTTGCTTCCACGCGTAGGTAAAAGAAGAGACAAATCAAATAAGGAGTGCAGCTGTAGCAACGAATATCATCAATTAAGGTTGACTCGTCAGTAATTATAGGACAATCTGGTTTGTTTTGAAAAAAAATAGTTGGCATGTAATTATAGTATGAAAAATGCTCTGAATTGTATTTAAGTAGAACCTCTTATCATATTTCAATTAATTTTTTTGCTTTATATTAAAAATGTTATGTTTTAAGAAAAATTAGAAACAAAATTTTAAGAGTTTTTAAAAGAGGAAATATTTTAAAAGCGACGTGACATCTGTATTTTGTGTACGAAAAGGTATACAAGATATGGGTGTTACAAAAGCAACTCTATAGATACAAGACCACCGAGTTCTTCGGTATTGAGGATGATGATCCTATAGCATGCGACCAGTGGCTCAGAGATATGATCCGCACCATCTGACAGTTGCATCATACCCCATTGGGTAATCTTGATTATGCCACGACCCTGCTCAAGAGTGACACCATAGATTGGTGGAAGACGATCGAGGTGACTATGGAGCCAGAGAGGCTGACATGGGAGCAATTCCTCTTAGAGTTTAGACAGAAGTACATCTGGCAGACTCACACCGATGACTTGAATGAACAATTCCTACACCTGACTTAGGGTGACTTCTTAGTGATGAAGTATGAGCGGGAGTTCCTCAAGCTCAGTAAGTATGCTACATAATTGATCTTGACAGAGGAGCATCACTATTACAGGTTCAGAGAAGGCTTTTGCGGTGATATTTTATCGCATCTTACAACTGACCCTCCTAGAGTCTTATCTCAACTGACCCACAAGTGAAGACAATTGAGAGAGCTTTAGATAGGTAGGCTAGGCAGTCCAACAATACTTCAGGGAAGATCAGGAAAGCCCTTGAGCCAACGAGGCTATCTCAGACTCCAAAAAAGAGGGTCAGAGAGAGTATGTGTTCCTTGAGACCCCCAGCGGCATAGTTGATGAGGACTGGACAGAGTTCAGATAGAGAGGGTAGATATGAGACCTGGACGAGACCTTTAACGCTTGATTCAGGAATTGGTACCCATGTCTCCCCTAAAGGTTTCACTCATCCTATTTGTTCACAATATGGGAAGAGACATGTGGGGACTTGTCAACAGGGTTTTGAGTTGCTACAGTTGCGACTCTTTGCGTCACTTTACCTGAGATTATCTAAGAGTTGAGAGATCGACTCTGGCTCTTTGGTAACCCCTATACTGAATGTGCGTACCTTTGAGTACGAGCCAGAGTCACTCTCTGAACTACCAAACAATCACGAGCAAAGTGACCCAAAGAGTCGTAATTGTAGTAACCTCTAAACTCTGTTGACATGTACCCACATGTCTATTCCCATATTGTGCACAAATAGGATGAGTAAAATCTCCAGGCGAGATGCGGTACAAACTTCTAAATCAAGTGGTAAAAGTCTTATCTGGGTCTTGTATCTACCTCCTCTAGCAAAACTCTACCCAGTCTTCCTCGACTATACTGTTGGGGGTCTCGACAAATATAGACTATCTTTGGTCGTCTTGGTCGGGGTCTGAGATGGCCTCGCTATCTCACAGGCTCTCCTGATATGTCTTGAAGTATTGCTGGACTACCTAGCTTGCCTATCTAAAGATCTCTCAACTGTCTTTACCTGGTGGGTTAGTTGCGAAAACCAGCTAGGGGGTCGACTGCAAGATGTGATAAAATATCACCGCAAAGGCCTTCTCTAAATCAATAACAATGATGCTCCTATGTCAGGATCAATTTTGCAGCATACTTAATGAGCCTGAGGAGCTATCACTTGTACTCCATCATTAAGAGGTCACTCTGAGTTAGGTGTATGAACTACTCCATTAAGTCATCGGTTCGAGTCTGCCAGATGTACTTCTGTCTGAACTCCGAGAGGAAATGCTCCCATGTCGGTGTCTCTGGCTTCATAGCCGATTCGATCATTTCCCACCAATCTATGGTGTCACCCTTGAGCAGGTTGGTAGCATAATCAGGATTACCCTATGGGGTATGATGCAACTGTCGAAGGGTGCAGAGTGTATCTCTGAGTCACTGGTCACATGCTATAGGATCATCAGCCTCAATACCGAAGAACTCAATTTTCTTGTATCTGTGGAGTCGCTTTACTGGAGGCTCATGGAGTATGGCTACTAGCTATGCTAGGGGTACTGGAGGAGGAGGTGGTGCAGTTGAAGAACTAGGGTGGGACCTAGCTATATGTCTAAACATGGAGGTGAGGTCCTTGAAAAACGTCGTTGATAACTTTTTAAAAGAGTTATATATAGTAGCCTTTTCACCTAGGTTTAGCTTGAACTTAAGTACACTTAGGAGCATTTTAGGATTAAAATTACTTGGTTCTATACATTATGCATTATAAGAGCATTGTGGGTGGATAAAGGATAAAATCAATTTTTTTTTGTTGAAAACTATTACAATGATGCCATAACATTGCAGAAAATGTTGATCGGATGCTGCAACAATCATCTAAGCTCCAGACGATTGAGAGAACCTTCTAGATCGGGACAACTAGCTCGGGAAGCTGTCATTTGGTTGTATATCACCTGAAACGTAGACATTTTCTATTGGGAGATGAAATTTCCATCCAAGCTATAAAAGGGGAGTACTTGAGCACAAAAAGTGTGCCGTTCAAGAGCATTTTCAAGTACCCAATTCTCCACGTTAAATCTTCAACGTATAGAAGCCTAAGTCCTCTCCCAGGGACTGCTGTAGCACAAGGGAATCTTGTTGGGTAGCTTCAACAGTCAGTGGATCTTTATTTAAGGCCTTCTATTAAAAGAGGGTGTGATTTGAATGCTTAAACCTTTGTTGGATGATATTTCAATTTTTATTTTTTGTGTTTGCTTTGATACTCATTTTATGAGTTTAGTTCTTTATGATTGTGGGTAGAAGTACTCATAATTAAATATATAATATTTTTGATTAAATCTAGAAATAGTTTTATTCGATTTTCTACATACTTTTGTGAGCATTGGTATTTCTTAGTAGCATAGTGTATACTAAAAAATATGCATCAATTGATTAATTTTGTTAATGTCTCAAGCCTTTAAGATACGAAAGTTTTTAAATTAGTTAAAGAGGTTTTAATAAATACTGATCTTATAAATTGAGTATTGGATATTTGCATGAGATTTGAAGTTCATAATATTGCATCCATCGATTTGATAGCTGACCACTTGCTTCCTGGAATACTATGGCATGAGATGTTGTTTTCCTTTATTGATTTAACATCTTCTCTTTAGCATCTCGTATATTTGATAAATCATATTCTTGCAAACTATAATGATAACACTTTTCTCTCTATGGATTCGACATGCGTAGCATCAAATGCTATGACTTTATTACTTGAGTGATACGTATACTTGCATTAAATGCTATAGCGTCTTACATAACATCAAGTTTTTTGTGTTGTTTTTGGGGAGCATCGGTTTGATTTAGAGTTCTTTTAATTTTTCTTACTTGTTTGTTTTCTATTATAGGTATTCTTATTTCTATTTTTTCTAGTGTATGCCCAGAAGCAATGACGACTTAGAGCCGTTTGACCCAGAGATTGAAAGAACATTTAGGAGACATTGTTGTGAAGCTACTATGGTTAGATGAGGGAATGATATTCTACCCCCGCTACATAATAGAGAAAATGATGAGCTGTCAGCTGGTATTGGAGCTGGGTAACCATATTAGAATTTGGATGATCGTAATCACCTTATTTGTGAGCATGTGGAGTCGAGCTTAGATGATTTACATCCAGGCATTGTAAGGCCATTTATTAATACTATAAATTTCGAATTAAAGCCAGTTATATTCCAAATGTTACAATCTATGGGATAATATGGAAGATATGTTACTGAAGATCCTAGGGCTCATTTAAGAGCGTTTATGAAGGTATGTGATTCTTTTATTCAACAAGATGTTAAGAAGGAGGCAATAAAGCCGAAGTTATTTTTTTATTCGTTGCGTGATAAAGAACGAGTTTGGTTAAGTTCATTTCCACCAGGTTCTATAGCATCCTAAAATGAATTAGCGAAGAAATTCCTGTTGCGGTTCAATCCAATAAACATGAATTCTAAGCTTCAAAATGATTTAGCTTCATTCAAGTAGTTGAAAGATGAAAGTTTGTATGAAGTGTTGGAAAGATTTAAAGATTTACTATGGAAGTGTCCTATGCATGGATTCCTACATTGGACTTAAATGGAGATGTTTTATAATGGGTTGAACATACACACTCATATGGTGGTGGATGCTTCAACAAATGTGACTTTGCTGGATAAGACATATAATGGAGCATATGATATTGATAACTCCTGAAAAAGACTCAATTTCTAGTCTTTTCACTTAAGTTATTTCTCGTCTAAACAAAGTATGCACAACATTTTAGTTGCATTTAGGTTATATTTGCTTGTGGTGGATAAGTTTTGCTTTAACAAGATTTATTTGGTTTAACTGATGCTGCTGAGGAGAAAGGGTTTGTGTGGATTGTGTATGTCCAGGAAATTTACGGAGGAAGAACATTTCAGTCATGAAAATGTAAGGGGCCAATGGAATATAGAAGTTAAAGAGCGTGAGGAGCATATTTATCTCGCCAAGGCAAGGTTTATATGGAAAGTTTGAAGCAGATATGACGAAATTGCCTATGTCACAAGCCAATTGTACGACTTCGTTCACGTATAAGCAAACCCTTAAAATTATGACAGCCGTATTTCCTTTTTAGTATGGACAAGACAATAACAGGTATTTAAGGAATCTCCACTTATGCGAAACCCTAGGAGATTCCCCTCTATAAATATCCAGTCGTAGCCACCAAAGAAAGGAGGCAAGGAAGTTAGAGTTTTACTGAAAGTGTGAGAGAGCTTTACTTGGATGACATTTTGATAGCACCATGATTGTGTTACTTGGTGTTAATCTTTGTTTTGCCTAGAGAATAATTTTCTGCTTTATGAATGATGAATTATGATTTTGCTCATGGTTATTTTGTTCATTGTTTGAATATTTTACCTTGACACTGTAAGAGCCTCAATAGCTTGACTGGGGTCTTGGTGAAACATGTCTTGGCAATGTAAGAGCTTTGAAAGATTGCCTTTTGTCTAGATATTGATTCTTAGATTTGAGAGAATTAAAACAAATCTATGTGAACAATGGAATGGATCCGAGATGGTGATGTTCTAACTTGTCTACCTTAAAGATAAGGAGAGGGTTTTAATCGACTAAAAGGGATAGACGCTAGAGTAGGATAGACAACGACTATAGTTCACGCTGAGAGGTATTGCTATGACAATAGTCTGAAAAACTAAGGGTTGTAAGTAACATTGAGTAGTATTACCGTAGCAACCGTCTAAGAATACTTAATAATCCTGTCGGGAAGCTTAAGCATGTCATAATAATTCATTCTAGACTTAGAATAATTGTTTGTTAACACAAAAGATTAGCATAAAAGCTCTGTGATAAGTTTGAATATATGAGGTTGTTTGAATTATAATTAAATCAACGTTTGTCTTTGTTTTGTTTTGTTTCAATAGTCTGCATATTTATTTTTTCTCGACCAAACTTTTCTGTAATCATACCTTTACAGTATTTTCTTGTTTTATTAATAATAGTTTTCTAGTTTGACAAGATAGTAGGAATTAGCTTGTGACAACTAGTTCTGGTTGTGGTGAAGCTTAAAAACTTTCGACCAATCCCTGAGGAGAAGATAACTCACTTACCCTATATTACTTGATTCGATTGTGTACACTTACATAGAATTGCTTGCCTTAGCATATACATTTACAAGCGATCAAGTTTTTGGCGTCGTTGCCGGGGATTGGCAACTGACGAAATTTTTATTTTTTGCTATAACAAGCTTTTCTTGTCACCTTATATCTACTTATTCTAATATATTTTATTATTTACTTTTGTAGGTTTTTTATTATTGCATGACCTTGAGATCTGCTGGTAAACCATTAGAACCATTCGACACTGAAGTTGAACAGTCGTTCAGACAGAGGCGACGTGACCAACGAACCAGAGAATATCTAAATCAACTACAATCACAAGGAAACAACATGGGAGATCACGAAGATCCCGATATAGAAATTAATCTTCAAGTTGCAAGACCAAGAGCAATACGATATCATTTGAATCCAATTCTTGATGACCTCAATCCAGGCATCATGGCACCTGAAATACAAGCAACTCATTTTCAACTTAAACCGGTGATTTTAATATGGTAAATTCTATCGGTCAATTTGGTGGTGCATTTAATGAGGATGCTAGACAACATATTCATGCCTTCCTTGAAGTGTGCAATTCATTCCGACAACAAGGAGTGCATGAAGATGTGCTTAAACTAAAACTTTTACCTTATTCCCTACGCGATAGAGCGAGAGCTTGACTCAGTGGAGTTTCTTCAGGCTCAATGGAATCATGGAAAAATTTATGCAAGAGTTTCCTACTTCGATACAATCCTCCCAATATGAATACACAGCTTCACAATGATATTGCAAGTTTTCGCTAAGGAGATGATGAATCAATGTACGAATGTTGGGATAGGTATAAAAGTCTACTTCGCAAATGTGTCAGCCATGGGTTTCATGACTGGACTCAAGTAGTGATGTTTTACAACGGAGTTAATGCACCTACTCGAATGATGTTGGATGCCTCAGTAAATGGCACCTTACTTGACAAATCACCCGAGGAAACCTTTGATATCCTCGTCAGGATAGCAAATAATGACTATCAATTCCCAAATACAAGATTGGGATCCGACAGAAAAACATTTGGAGCATATGAATTAGAGGGTAAAGATTCGGTATATGCTCAACTTCATGCCATAACTAATATGTTGATAAATTTGCAGCGTCCTAATGAGGTAAGAGAAGTCAAGGTGACCAATAACACATGCATAGTTTATCATGGCAACCGTCATGAGAGTGAATGTTCAAAAAACCATGAGTCCACCAATTTTGTGGGCAATTACAACCGAAGCAATAATAACCCATATTCAAACATGTACAATCCTGGTTGGTGACAACATCCAAATTTTTCATGGAGTAATCAAGGTAACAATAACAATCAAGCAGTAAGTTACAATAGGCCACAACAAAGTAACTCAGACCATCAACATTTTCAGAATCAACATCATTAGTTGTCATTGTAAAATACTAAAGTTATAACTTCTTTCTCTAATTCTAATTCCAATACTAAATCCTTAGAAGTGTCGTTGCATGAATTTATGGCCTCAACAAAAGATTTCATGGCTTCAACAAAATCCTTGATGCATGAGCATTCTGCAACAATAAAAAAACAAGGAAATTTGTTACAAATCTAAGCTATGCTTTTCCAAAGCCATAGTTCATCTCTAAGAGTATTGGAGAATCAAGTGGGCCAAATTGCTACGACATTACATTCTCACCCACAAGGAAATCTCCCTAGTGATACTGAAATCACTAAGCATCATGGAAAGGAGCAATGCAATGTTCTTACACTAAGGAGTGGAACACAGGTTAACCAAAATGACAAGTTTGGGGGAGAACAGCTAAACAATCCTCTCCATGGCATAACACAACCAGAGGATTGAGATGAAAATGAGAAACATGATGAATTGCCCTAAGAGAAGGAAGATGATGAAGGCTCAGAAAAACATCATCCAGTTAACGGGAAATTCATGGCCAAGGCCAGAAATTCCTCAGCACCAATAGCAGATAATGTGAGACCTCCACCACCGTTCCCTCAACGATTGAAGAAACAGAGTGATGACATCCAGTTCAAGAAATTTGTTGATATTCTGGACCAATTATATATTAACGTGCCCTTACTTGAAGCCATGGAGAAAATGCCTTCCTATGCCATGTTTCTTAAAGACATTACTACAAATAAGAGGAAGGTAGAACATGTTAACACGACAACAAAAATCTTTTATGTAGTAAGCAAACTCCCACCAAAACAAAAACACCTTGGCAATTTTATAATACTATGTTCAATTGGTAATAACTTTATAGGACGAGCTCTTGTTGATTTGGGATCGAGTGTAAACTTGATACCAAAGTCTATATTTATGAAACTAGAGAGGGGTATCACGCTTGTCCAACCAAAATTATCCTATAGCTGGCCGATCGGTCTTATGTACGGTCTTATGTGCGGTCTGAGGGCAGAATAGAAGATGTCATAATAAAGGTGGACAAATTCGTATTTCCAGTTGATTTCCTCATCTTAGACTGCTAAGTCGATGAAAATGCACATATCATCATGGGACGACCCTTTTTATCCACTGGAAGAATTCTAATAGATTGCAAAATGGGAGAATTCACAATGAGGGTAGGAGAGCAAAGCGTCACAATCAATGTATTCAACTCCATGAAATATGTGGACGACTCTGAAGAATGCCAATGCATTAGAGAAATGAATTCAATAGAAGAGGAAGAAAAGACAATTCTAGGCCACGATGAACCTCTAAGGCTAGACGAATACAACACTTTGTGCCATGACCCTATAACCGTGATACACGAACAAGAAAATCTTGGCCCAGACGAATTATTTTCAACAGACAATTCTGAGAGTTATGGCCCTGATAATAGTAATCTGAATAAAGCACACAATGGGTTCCCTGAAAACGAAACCAAGGCAAAACACGAAGGAAAGTCAAAGGAATAATCAATTCTCCTTCATAATAGATCAGGTACGAAATTCGAACCCTTAGATTTTGACGAAGTTAATTCTATAGAATCATCTTTACAACATGCACCCAAATTGGAACTTAAAACTTTTCCATCTTATTTGAAGTATGCATACCTAGGAAGTAATGAAACTTTACTAGTAGTAATCTCTACTAATCTAACCTCCGAACAGGAGAATATAGTTTGTTGAAAGTTTTGTCACAGCACAAAAAGGCTCTCGGATAGACAATGGCAGACTTAAAGGGAATTAGCCCTACCATATGCATGCACAAGATCAATCTAGAAGATAGCCATAGTACTTCGGTAAAACCCCAAAGAAGGCTCAACCTGATCATAAAGAAGGTAGTCATGAAGGAAATTATAAAATGGCTGAATACGGGAGTGATTTAGTCTATATCCGACAGTTCATGGGTTAGCCCGGTGCAGTGTGTTCCAAAGAAGTGTGGTGTGACTGTGGTTAAAAGCGAACATGAGGAGCTCCTCACTACTAGAACAGTCACGGGCTGGCGCATATGTATGGATTACAGGAAGCTTAATAAAGCCACAAAGAAAGACCATTTTCCCCTACCCTTTATAGACCAAATGCTCGATAGGTTAGCAGGAAAAGTATTTTACTCATTCCTTGATGGATACTCAGGATATAATCAAATAGCCATAACACCAGAGGATCAAGAGAAGACTACTTTCACATACCCATATGGTACCTATGCATTTAGAAGAATGCCGTTTGGGCTAGTTAATACTCCAACTAGCTTCCAAAGATGCATGATGGCCATATTTTCAGATATGGTGAAAGAGTGAATGGAAATATTTATGGATGATTTCTCCGTCTCAGGTGATAATTTCAACCAATGTCTCGACAATTTATCAAAAGTACTGAAACGATGTGAAGAACCCATCTTAGTACTAAATTGGGAGAAATGCCATTTTACTGTAACCAAGGGAATAGTGTTGGGTCACAAAATTTCATGTCAAGGCATTGAAGTTGATAAAGCCAAGGTGAAAGTAATCGTAAACATTCCCCCACCCACCAACGTGAGAGGTGTACACAGTTTCCTTAGACATGCAAGCTTCTACAGGCGGTTCATAAAAGAATTTTCTCAAATCTCAAAACCCTTGTGTCTTTTACTTCAACAAAATCATCTATTTGAATTTACTAATGATTATCTGAATGCCTTTACTGATTTGAAGAAAAACCTTTCAGCAGCACCAATTGTTATCCCACCTGACTGGAACGAACCTTTTGAGCTCATGTGCAATGCTAGTGATTATGCAGTCGAAGCAGTGCTAGGTCAATGAAAAAGTAAAATCTTTCATGTTATCTACTATGCAAGCCGTACTCTTAATGATGCACAAGTAAACTATACCACCACTGAAAAAGAACTTTTAGCACTAGTATTTGCATTCGATAAGCTTAGGCCATATCTCATAGACACTAAGGTAATTGTGCATACATATCATTCTTCCATTAAATATTTGATCAATAAAAAAGTTGCAAAGCCTAGACTAATTCGATGGATATTATTACTACAAGAGTCTGATTTAGAAATCAAGGATATAAAGGGTACATAAAATCAAGTAGCAGATCATTTGTCTATACTAATTAACAAAACTGATTATCATGACATAACAAAAATTCAAGAGGATTTCCATGATGAGAAAATATAATTTGTCATGGTTGTGCCGTGGTTTGCTGACATAGTTAACTTTCTTGTTAGTGATATTGTTCCTCTTGATTTATCATGACACTATTACTGGAATGAACCATTTCTATTCAAGCAATGTGGAGATCAAATAATCTGAAGATGCGTTTCAGAAGAAGAGCAAAAAGAAATTCTACTTCAATGTCACTCGTCACCGTATGGAGGGCACTTTGGTTGAATGAGAACAACAACAAAAGTACGTCAATCCGGATTCTATTGGCCAACCTTGTTCAAAGATGCACATGAATTCTACAAGTCATGTGATAGATGCCAACGCACAGGAAACATATCAAAACGACATGAGATTCCATGGCAAAACATTCTGGAGGTTGAACTTTTTTGACGTATGGGGAATACACTTCATGGGAGCCTTTCCCACATCCTTTGGACATTTGTACATCTTCTTGGCAGTAGATTATGTATCCAAGTGGGTTGAAGCCATTGCAACACCTAAAAATGATTCCAAGACGGTGCTAAAAGTTTTACACAGAAACATATTCACACGTTTTGGAACACCACGAGCAATCATTAGTGCTGAATGCACACATTTTGATAACAAATTAATAGCCAAGGCATCGAAACGATATGGAGTATGACAAAGGATCGCCATGGCGTATCACCCTCAAACTAATGAATAAGCCAAAGTGTATAACCGGGATATCAAATAGATCCTTGAGAAGGTGGTCAACCCAAGTCGAAAGGACTGGTCACCAAAGCTAGATTAAGCACTATGGGCTTATCTCACAACATTCAAGACACCGCTAGGAATGTCCCCATTCAAACTTGTCTACGGTAAAGAATGCCATCTACCTGTGGAACTTGAAGATAAAGCCTACTAGGCCATCAAAAAGTTAAACATGGATGCTCAGCTTACTAGAGAAAGAAGACTCTTGGAACTGAACGAGATGGACGAATTCAGAGCACACGCATACGAAAATGCCCGCTTATACAAAGAGAAAACAAAACAATGTCATGACAGAAAATATTGCCTAGGCAATTTTATTCTGGATGACACATGATGCCCAAGAGTGTTCCATACTTGAACAAAAATTCGTTACCTAGGCAACAAAAATTTGAATTTTGTACACAAATAAATAATGTTATTTTATGCACCCATTAACCGTTTTGTTTTATTTTAGTTTTTCTTTATTGTAGGCAGGCAGAGTACACATGGAATCATGGGGAGATAATTCACGCATGAATGGAAGAGAAACCCTAGGGCAAGAAAATTTAGGCGATAAAGAGGGAAAGTATCTTTTCCCTACTTTACGTCCAATCAAATTTCATGAAATTAATGGCATATATTTTCCCTTCTTGTTTTAACCGAATTTCCCTAAAGAAACCACCCATTAATCTTCCATGAAAACCACCCTTAATTCCATCTTCTTCGTCGTGCTTCACACTCTCTCTATAATAAGAAAATACTTTTTTTTCAATAAAATTTCCCCATCGTCGCCGCTAAATGCACTATACCAAACAAGTATCTTGGCCAGATCGAAGAAAAACCCAGCCCCAACACCAAGCTTTGAGCTTTTCCAAATAGCCGAAGCCTAGGCACGCTTCAAAAACTTCCAAAAACGGAAAGTGTATTTGGAAGACGTGTTCATTTTGCATCAGAGAATGAAGAACCATTCGGACCAGAGGTCATGGACGTGATTCTGAAGCACAACTGGGAGACTTTTTCTTACCACCCCAAAGCCGTAGCACTAGCGATGGTCAGAGAGTTCTACGCCCATCTCGAAGACCCGTCCAACCACACAGTGTATGTCCGAGGGAAGCTCCTTCGATTTTCCCCTTCAGCACTCAACATATACTTCAAGTTAGGGAATGTAGATGAGCAACATAAGAGATTTGTGGCTGAGGTAGACCAAGAAACCTACGACGGAGTACTCGAAGATCTTTGTTTCGGGTGGGCTAAGTTCGAGGGGAATGCGCCAACAAGTAAGAGAGTCAATCATCGAGCCCTTAAGCTGGTTGTAAAGTTGTAGAATCATTTTCTCAAGGGTAAAATTATGCCAACATCTTATAACGCACCGTGCTCCTGAAAAGACTAATGCTTTTACACTCGATAATATACGAGAGAAAAAATGATGTTGGAGAACTTATATTCGAGCAAATCCATGAGTGCGCCAAAAGAAACCGGGGTAATCTCTTATTTCCTAACTTCATAACTACTCTATGCAGGAAAAAAGAAGGTCCCCGAGGAGCCCTTTGAGGATTTCATTAAATCCAATGAGGGAATCACCAAAAATAAAGTACCAAAATTGATGAGTTTTGATGACAACACCCCACATGAAGGTATAGAGAAAGGAGCGAAATCTGTTGCCGCGGCCAGAATGTCAGTAGTGGTCACGTACACGTGAGAAACGCGTGAGAAGATCGAGCGCCTTGAGAATCATATGGAGATCTTCTTTGGGTACGTCAAGGCACAGGACTCTTAACTCAACAATTTTTCAAGGAGTTACTCCCAATCACAACCGGTAACCTACCACCTTTCCCTAACGTCATTCTAAAACACACTGCTGGCAGCAACACATTCCAAGCCTCGACATCGAATGTTTCCCCAGAGATACCCACAGACGTCCCACCACTAGCCACCCATGTCTCTCCTATACCAGAGGAAGGCCATGGCGACAGGCGAATTCCTCCGCCCCTCGTCCTTCTTAACCTCTGAAATGACTCAAGATATTCCACCCAACTTCTTCACCAATGAAGATTCACTCCAGCCCCGACGTAATCCGAACAAGCTTTAGTACTATCCCTCGTCCGTAAAGCAATACCAACCCCTGAAACAGCTTAAAGCCAAGCTCCAATTCGTGCACAATCCACTCCTACTGAAGAACAACCAAATCTAGCATAAGCCCCGAGCACTAAGAGACGTATCAAGCGAATGGAAGGTCGTGTCTTGCATTCATCACCCTCGATGATGGAAGCACTCGATTCGGGATCAGAGAGTCCCCCTCCTCTTAAACGATGCCTAACGAGGGTATCCAGTCAAGCCACACCACCACAGTAAGATCGCATTTTAATATTTTTTTTAGCATTTGCATATAGATTTATGTAGTTTAAGTTATCATGCATTGAGGATAATGCATCCCTCAAGTTTCGGGGAGGTATTGTACCATACTTTCTTAAAAAGCAATTGATGATATTTGGCTGAAAATTTTGGTTGTCATGACATAAGCATGTTAAGTTTATTGTTTGGAATGGATTAAGGATGCCCAATGATGAATGCATAATTTCATTGCCTAGGCCAGAATTATTGTTAAGACCGTCTAAAGAAGAGAACCAACCCTAGGCTCGATTCTTTGAAATTTAAAAACACGATTGTAGGTTGTCTCTGCTTAGGGTAATCATTAAAAGTTTTAGAAAAGACCTTTCTGATTGCCGAGATATCAAAAATATTTTTAGGTTAAGGTTGAACTCCCTAGTGTTTAAAACTTGAAAAATAAAAGGGACACTCCTCTATGCAATGTTACAAACAGAAAAAATCCATAAGAAATAGAGAGTTGTCGAGGCATATGAGTGAATGAAAGTAGTCACATGATGAATCTACCCGACTAGCTTGGGGGTGGAAGATATGCTCCCTTTCACCTAGAGTGTGGGAAGGTAGGTGTGATGAGCTGACTAAAAAAAAGTGATAAATAACTAGGAGTAGAAACTAAGCCTGACAAATAATTTGATGCCTTGACAAACCAGAAACACTTACTTTAAGTTTTCTAATTACTTTAATGCATAGACTGATTACAATCACGCACACACAATAGCAATGAATCCTGACTAGGGAAGGGACTTTGACTAATATGACCGTCAAACATGTTGAGGCCAATTTTTTTTTGCTGAGGGCTGAAATCTCAAACCATATCATTTTCTTAACACTACTTTGCCATGACAATTTTAATTTTCTTCTAGATATTGTACATTGCTTGAGGATAAGCAATAGCTTAAGTTTGGGGGTGTGATAACTCCGTAAAAAGACTCAATTTATAGTCTATTCACTTAAGTTATTGCTCGTCTAAACAAAGTATGCACAACATTTTATTTGCATTTAGGTTATATTTGCTTGTGGTGGATAAGTTTTACTTCAGCAAGATTTATTTGGTTTAACTGATGCTGCTGAGGAGAAAGGGTTTGTGTGGATTGTGTATGTGCAGGAAATTTACGGAGGAAGAACATTTCAATCGTGATAACGTAAGGGGCCAATGGAATAGGGAAGTTAAAGAACGTGAGGAGTAGATTTATGAATGATGAATTATGATTTTGCCTAGAAAATTATTTTTTACTTTATGAATGATGAATTATGATTTTGCTCATGACTGTGTTTTGTTCATTGTTTGAATATTTTACCTTGACACTGTATGAGCCTCGAGAGATTACTTGGGGTCTTGGTGAAACATGTCTTGGTAATGTAAGAGCATCGAGAGATTGCCTTTTGTCTAGATATTGATTCTTAGATTCGAGAGAATTAACACAGATCTACGTGAAAAATGGAATGGACTAACTTGTCAACCTTAGAGATAAAGAGCGTGTTTCAATCGACTAAAAGGGATAGACGCTAGACTAGGATAGACAACGACTATAGTTCACGCTACGAGGTATTGCTACAACAACAGTCTGATAAACCAAGGGTTATAGTTAACGCTGAGTAGAATTGTCATAGCAATCGTCTAAGAATACTTAGTAATCTTGTCGGGCAACTTAAGCATGTCATAATAATTCATTTTGGACATAGAATAATTGTTTGTCAACACAAAATATTAGCATAAGTGCTCTGTGATA
Source organism: Hibiscus syriacus (assembly GCF_006381635.1). NCBI lineage: Eukaryota > Viridiplantae > Streptophyta > Magnoliopsida > Malvales > Malvaceae > Hibiscus > Hibiscus syriacus. The sequence continues at coordinate 7,411,116 of NW_024063538.1, read as the reverse complement.
AGTCTGAATATGCGAGGTTGTTTGGATTATATTTAAATCAACGTTCGTCTTTGTTTTGTTTTGTTTCAATAGTCTGCATATTTTTTTTGTCTCGACCAAACTTTTCTGTAATAATACTTTATAGTATTTTCTTGTTTTATTAATAATAGTTTTCTAGTTTGAAAAGATAGTAAGAATTAGCTTGTGACAACTAGTTCTGGTTATGGTTAAACTTAAAAACTTTCAACCAATCCCTGAGGAGACGATAACTTACTTACCCTATATTACTTGATTCGATTATGTACACTTGCATAGAATTGCTTGCCTTAGCATATACATTTACAAGCTATCATATATTTTAGAAAGAATATCTATAAATGATTACCAATACCCTAATACGTGCAACACATTTGGTCGGCGTGGTGCTGCACCAGTAGACTCGGAAGCTTTCAACTCTATGGCAACTCAAATTTCAGCATTGACTGAAATGCTGAAGAAATTGCACAAACCAAGAAGAATGTATGAAGTCAAAGCTACAGCTCTTATTACTTTCATATATTGTAGCGATGACCATAATTTTGATGAATGCCCCAAAATCCAGAGTCTATATATTTTGTGTGGAATTATCAAAGGAATGATAATGCATTTGGCAATACATATAATGCAAATTTCAGAAATCATCCAAATCTTTCTTGGAGAAGTCAGAATGTTACCAATATACAACATCAATAGTATCAGCAAAAACATTATTCGCAGCAGAGTCAAATGCTGCAGCCACATGCATAGCAGTCTGTCGCTCAGCTATAGAAAAGACATAATTACCAAGGTCAATATTTTAACCAAACTTTAACTTTAACACCTTTTAAAGCCATGATGAAAGAATATATGACGAGTCAATCTGCCTCATTAAGGGCTATAGAGAATCAGATAAGACAAATAACTAATGATCTAAATAGTCGATTGCTAGGATCACTTCCCAACAACACTGAGAATCCTAAGTAAAATGGTAAAGAGCATTGTAAGGCCATTACCACAAGAAGTGGAATTCATATTGGGGAACTAGTTGTAGAACCAAAGGGAAATAATGACGTAGCCCATAAGAATGGTAAAGGGAAGAGTAAAGAATTTGAGCCTGACTCCCGTGAGAGTCAATTCACAGCACCAGACGCATGATAGAGTTGTAATAAAGAATCGTTACCGACAACAACCTCTGTTGTACCTAAAGCTACACCGACTTCAATATCTTAGAAACAACAAACAAAAATACCTCCACCATTTCCATAACACTTCAAGAAGACAAAGGAAGATTAGAAATACAACGATTTTATTGATGTACTTCTCCAACTCACAATTAACATTCCATTGATTGATACTTTAAAGCAAAACCTAAACTATATCAAATTCATTAAGGAAGTCCTTTCGAAGAAATGAAGCCTTGATGAGTTTGAGATAGTTGCTCTTACCGAAGGTTGTAGCTCTATGGCTACAAGTCAAATTACCACTAAAACTTAAGGATCCAGGGAGTTTCACTATTCCTTGTAATATTGCTAACACATTTATAGGTAAAGCTTTATGTGATTTGGGTGCTAGCATAAATCTAATGCCATTGTTAATTTTTAGGAAATTTGGGAGCGTCAAAGTAAGGCCCATTACGGTTACTTTGCAAATTGTTGATCGATCTACCATGCATCCTAGTGGTACAGTGAAGAATATGCTTGTGTGAGTGGATAAGTTTATTTTTCCTATGGACTTTATCATTTTGGATTACGAAGTGGACAAAGATGTTCCATTATTCTCAACCACCCATTCCTTGCTACAGGTCGAGCTTTGATTGATGTTGAATAGTGAGAATTAACTATGCGTTTGAATTATAAGCATATTACTTTTAATGTTTTGAATAATGTTTCTTATATAAATGACAATGTTGATTATTTTTCGTTAATGTGATTGGCATTTTTGCATAGGAACATTTGAAAGAGTGTTACATCGCTAATATAACTTTATGTGATTTATTAGCATTTGAGGAATTTTTAACTGATGAAGAAGAAGATGAATGTTGTAGCAAATATCTCTAGAGCATTGAACCTTCGCAAATGAATAATCATATTCTTCAAGCACCAAAGCCAGCTATTGAAAAACCACCAAAGCTTGAATTAAAACCTCTGTCGGAGCATTTGAAATATGCCTATCTTGGAGAAAATGAGACACATCCAGTCATTATGGCAACACAGCTTACAACATCGCAAGAAGCTCAGCTAATTGATGTCTTGAAGCAGCATAAGAAGGCTATCGTGTGGAACATTGCTAATATAAAAAGCATTAGTCCATCATTTTGTATGCATAAAATCCTTTTGGAGGATCCCAATAATAGCTCAATTGAATATCAACAACGATTAAATCCGATCATGAAAGAAGTGGTGAGAAAGTAGATTATCAAATTGTTGGATGCTGGGATTATATACCCAATTTCAAACATCAATTGGGTTAGACCTGTACAATGTGTTCCAAAGAAATGTGATATTACTATGGTGACAAATGATAAAAATAAATTAGTGCCGACATGAACTACTATTGGTTGGAAAATATGCATGGACTATAGGAAGCTCAACAACGCAATAAGGAAAGACCACTTCTCATTGCTGTTTATAGACCAAATGCTAGATCGACTTGCTAATAATGCTTTTTATTATTTTTTGGATGGATATAGTGGTTATAATCAAATTGCTATAGCTCCAGAGGACCAAGAGAAAATAACATTCACATGTCCATATGGTAATTTTGCTTTTCATAGAATGCCATTCGGGGTGTAATGCTCCAGTGATATTCCAGTGTTGTATAGTGGCTAATTTCTCCGATATGATTGAGGACTATCTTGAAGTTTTTATGGATGTTTTTTCAATCTTTGGGCAGGACTTCGACAAATATTTGAGCAATTTAGCTGCAGTTTTGAAGAGATGCGAGGAAACAAATTTAATATTGAACTGGGAAAAAGAGACTTTATGGTCACATAAGGTATAGTGCTAGGGCATCAAATTTAAAGCCGTAGCATTAAAGTGGATAAAGAAAAAATGGAGGTTATTGAAAAGTTGCCACCACCTACTATTGTCAAGGCAATTCGAAGCTTTCTTGGTCATGCTGGTTTCTATAGAAGGTTTATTAAATATTTCTCTCAAATTGTTAAGCCATTGTATTCATTGTTAGAGAAAAATAGGAAGTTCATTATTGATGAAGAAATGCTTTAATCCTTTGAGACAATAAAGAAAAAGTTAGTGAATGACCCCATTATTATGGTACCTAATTAGAATTTGCCCTTTGAATTAATGTGTGATGCTAGCGATCTCGTTGTAAGAGCAGTGCTAGGGAAACGAAAGGATAAAATGTTTCATGTAATACATTATGCAAGTAAGATATTAAATGAAGCCCATGTTAACTACACCACAACTGAAAATGAGTTGCTTGTTATGGTGTTTGCTTTCGACAAATTTTGTTCATATCTTGTGGGCATGAAAGTGATTGTCTATACTGATCACTCAGTGCTGAAGCATCTATTTGCCAAGAAGGATACAAAACATTGTTTGATTCGATGAGTGCTTTTATTCTAGGAATTTGACATTGAGATTCGAGACAATAAGGGATCTGAAAATCAAGTGGCTGATTATTTATATAGATTGGAATCTAGCAACAAAGATGGCAACATTATGGTAATTCCAGATGAATTTCCTGATGAGCATTTGCTTGCCCCGACAACATTACCATGATATGCTGATTTTGGCAACTATCTAGCTAGTGGGATGATGCCACCCAATCTTAATTATCAAGGTCGAATGAAATTCAAGAGTAGTGTGAAGCAATACCATTGGGAGGAGCCATATTTATTTCAGCATTGCAATGATCAACTTATGCGACGTTGTATCCCTCAATGTGAACAACAAAGCATCTTACAACATTGTCATAGTACCTCATATGGAGGAAATTTTGGTGGTATTCGTACAGCAACGAAAGTGCTTCAATATAGATATTACTAGCCATCAAGTTTTGTTGAGATCTTATGTAAAACTGAATAATGCAAAGAGGGGGTGAATTATCATTTAAATATTTTGGGGGATGTAGTTGAAAAATAAAAACTTTGCACAACAATTTATGGTGGTTCACCTTTTAAACCAAGTCTTCATTTATTACCTTAGCTATCCACACTAAGGATTTCTGTTGAAAACATTTTAAGATTTTGAAACAATTTTACAAAGTATTTCGAGCCTTAATCGAGCAAAAAATATTTTCTTTTTAAAGGATTTCAAGAAAAATTAGATTGTCTAGGGGGTACAGATTCCCCCTAGGGGGTACAGATTCCCCTAGGGGGAACAAATTCCCCCCCAGGGGTACCGATTCCCCCTGTCTAACGGTCAAAAACATATTGCACTTAGGGAACCGATTCCCCATGAAAGGGTATCAATTCTCCATGAGAGGGTACCGATTCCCCCCACGCTCCAAACTGTTTTATTAATTGTTTCTCATCCCCAAACAGCTCCAAAACATCCCCAACGGCTATATACAACATCAAACACATTCCAAGGATAAGGAAACCAGTGAATGGGTTTGATCTTCTGCAAATACTCCGGGAGCTAATTCTTCACAGGCTCCACCCGAAGCTGACAAAGATCTCGAGCTTGAGCAATTAATGCGAGACATCGATAAAGCCGAAGATGAGCCTGAGTAGCCCGAGGAGCAGCCCGAAGAGCAAGCACAACAAACGCATCAAATGCCTCCATATTTCCAATCCTTTATGGAGACATTCGATTTTCGATACGCTACCATGGATTCACGCTTTTCTTCTATAGAGTCCCACTTATCTACAATGGGAGCTCAACAATTAGAAATTCTTCGGGGAGATGCGTGCAAACAATGAAGCAACCAACGCGCATATTAATGTCCTCACTAACGAAATGGCCGCTATGCGAGCTCGTTTTCCTCCTCCTGATCCTGATATGTGATTCAATGTTTTGCTTTGAACTCCAAACTTATTGTTTTAACATTTTGAATATTTTGGAATGTTTGAATTTGTGGATTGATTGACTTTGAATTTGTTTGGATTTATGAATGGTTAGAAATTATCTATTTGGTGTGATTAAATTTATTCATTATTGCATCATTTACTTCATGATTAGATATATGACCAATTTTGCCATTTCACATTAATTATGAATATTAATTATGAAACTAATGGCTAACGTTTCTCTTGCTTGTGATCTTAGCAGCTTATATTATATATAATCAATTGGCTAAATGATTTCAAAACCTTGTTTAAATTCTTTAAAATGTTTTTTTGATTTAACAAAAAGCGGGAGAAGTGTTAAAGTAAGGGGGAGTGAGTAATTTCAAAACTTGATTTCAAAATCTTAAAATTACTAAATTGTTTTGTTATATCAAAAGAGGGAGATTGTTGAAAACATTTTGATATTTCGATATAACAAATTAAGTTAAATGAATTTTAAGATTTTCCAAATGATTTTCTAAGTCTATTCGATAGAATTATTCGAATATCAAAACATTACTCCAAATCTTTCAAAGATCATTTTTAATCCTTACTCAAAGTGTAAAATTAAGTTTTAATCTTAAAATAATTTCAAAATAATTTTACAAAGTATTTTGAACCATTTCAAAGCCAAAAATTCCAGATTGCTCAGAGGGAACCGATTCCCCCCTAAGGGGTACCGATTCCCCCCTAAATGGTTTGGCTCCGAGAATTCCAGTAGTCTCAGAGGGAACCGATTCCCCCCAGGGGATATCGATTCATCCCTTGTATAACGGTCGAAATATTTGAATTTTACACTTATGGAACCGATTCCCCATAGGGGGTACCGATTCCCCCCACGCTCCAAACTGTTTTATTAATTGTTTTCACACTAAAACGGCTATATTATTTTCTCTAATTATCCCCAACGTTCAGAAGTGATTCAAGGTGTATTTAAGCAAGATTAAAAGCCATTGATCAATAACAAGAAACATCAAGCAATTAGAATCAAGAGAGAATCAAAGAGAAAGCATCAAACCTCTAGTTTGAGCATTTCAAGTTTATTTTTCATTCAATATTCATTCTGCTTTCAAGAACACTTATTGTGCTCAATTGTATTTATTCTTGAGTGTTCTTTCTTTTTTCTAGAATTGTGCAAACATATTTGTCTTGTGAGGTTTTTCTTGTAAGTTTACAAATTTGTATTTCTCTTTGAGAAAAGAGTGTTCTCAAGAATTGGGGTATATTCTTGAGGGAGTTGTAAGGTTATCTCTTTGGCCTCAAAAGAAAGAACAAATTATTGAATTTGTTAGAAAATCCTTAGTGTGGATAGCTAAGGTAGTGGACGTAGACTTTGGTTGATAAAGTCGAACCACTCTAAATCGCTGTGTAATTTCTTTCAATTTTCTGCAAAAGCTTCCACAAAATTTTTTATTGTCAATTCACCCCCCTCTTGGCCGATTCAGTCAATCGATTAACTCAACAATTGGCATCAAAGCCTAACTCATTTGAAGGTTTAACCGCCTCTTGAGTAGATCCGGAAAGAGTTAAATCGATAAAGATGGCGTCCACTTCCGGTTCATTCTCCATGGAAGAATCCAGACTAATTGACGTGCCTCCACACTTCAATGGAACAAATTATCGTCATTGGAAGAGGTGTATGATGATATTCATCAAAGCATTTGATATGGAAGCTTGGATGATAATCAAGAAAGGATATTCCTCTCCTACTAAGAAGGTAAAGAAGTGGAGTGTTCAAGAACAGAAGGAAGCTCAACAAAACTCAAAGGCTATGCACATGTTGTGTGGTGCAATTGATCCTAATGTGTATAAAGAAATTTCTTCTTGTTCAAGTGCCAAGGAAATGTGGGATAAGCTTGAGGAGATCTATAGAGACAAGGAAGAAGAAGAACCAATAAAAGTGATGTCTCTATTAGCTCTCATAGAGCCAAAGGTATCTTCTAACTCAAATATATCAAATTCAAAATCTTTTAATGAGTTACAAGATGCTTATGATAAATTATTTTCAGAGTTTGAGACCATGAACTCCAAATACAATAAATTGATTTCTAAATTTATTGCTAAAGATGATCTTCTTTTGAAAGCTAAAACAGACTTGGAAAATCAAAATGAAATGTTGAGAAAGGAGTTAGAGGTTTCAAAAATAAAATCTGAAAACTTTGAAAAAGAAATTTTCAAAATAAACAAACTTCTTCTAGAAATGAAAATGGATTTTGAAAATCAAATGAAATCTTGAAGAAGGATTTAGAACTCTCAAAAATGAAATTTGAAAGTATTGAAAAAGAAAATTTCAATTTAAAAGATAAGCTTGAATGTTTAACAAAAGAAAAAGAGATCATTCTAAATAATTCATCTAGTTCAATAATGACAATATGTTCACATTGTCATTATCATGGTCATAAGGAACATACTTGTCCTTTAAAGAAAGGAAAACGATTTAAAATTAGACAAGTATGGGTTCCAAAAGGAACAAGAGGCATTGAAACTAATGTTCAAGGATCCAAAGCAATTTGGATACCAAAATCTACTTAAATGTCTCTTGTAGGTGTGTGGGAGCAATAGTGATGAAGTTGATGATATTCAAGATGCTCTAGCCACACATGAAAAAGTAATGGGTAACCTCTAAACTTAATTTTTTTATTTTATTTGGTTGCTCATTTATTTTTAAATGTTAAATAATTCTAAATTATTATGTTTTGTCTCATGTATGTTGAAAAATATTGTATGATGAACATGATAATTTTTGGTAATTTTTTTTTATAAACTATAGTTCATCATATTAATTTTTGGTCAAAATTGTTTTTAAAATGTAATTGATATCTCTTTAATAATTGATATTGATTTTTCAAGAACTTTGGTTTTGCAAAATTTTGATCTGAAATTTTTAATGTTTATGCATAGATTTTTGTTCAAATATTATAAAGTTTTAATGCATAACATTTTCAAAAACTTTATGCATGTGCTCTTACTCTCTATAATCAACATTGCATAATGTTTTATATGTGAATGGGTTAAAAGCATAATCTTTTGAAAAATAAATTTGATAAAAGATACAATGTTTTATTTTAAATGATTACAAAATTGATTGACATTGCATCTATTTTCGATTATGCTTATTGGTCATAAAATAGGGATATCTACATGGTGCATTTAGATTCTATTGATATGACTAATTTGTGCCTAGTTTGCTAAGGATGAACATGATAGCTGGTTATGGCATAGGAGACTAGGACATGCTAGTATGAGTGTTTTGCAACGGCTAATTCAAGGTGATTTAGTTCGAGGGTTGCCTAAGCTTAAATTTGATAATGATAAAATCTGTGATGCTTGTGCTAAAGGAAAACAAAAGCGAGTTTCTTTTAAATCCATTAATGATGTATCAACTAGTAGAGTTTTATAATTGATCCATTTAGATCTTTTAGGGCCAACTAGAACTACTAGCTTGGGTGGAAAACAATATGCATTTGTCTTGGTAGATGACTATTCTAGATATATTTGGGTTTTATTTTTAAATACTAAAGATGAAGCATTAGAACAATTCATCATGTTTTCAAAAGTAATCCAAAATGAAAAAATTACTCTATAACTAGTGTTAGGAGTGATCATGGAACTGAATTTGAAAATCTTGGATTTACTGAATTTTGTAACTCTAACGGTATTAGCCATAATTTTTCAGCACCTAGAACCCCTCAACAAAATGGAGTTGTTGAGAGGAAAAATCGAACTTTAGAAGAAATGGCTAGAACCATGCTTTGTGAAAATAATTTGCCAAAATATTTTTGGACGGAAGCCACAAATACCGCTTGTTATGTTGTAAATCGAGTAATGATTAGGCCAATTTTAAAGAAAACTCCATATGAAATTTTCAAAAATAAAAGCCTAACATTAGTTATTTTCATCCTTTTGGATGTAAAGGTTTTGTTTTAAACAACGGTAAAGAAAACCTTGGCAAATTTGATGCTAAAAGTGATGAAGGAATATTTCTGGGTTATTCCTTAAATTCTAAAGCCTATCGTGTATTTAATAAAAGAACTTTAGTTGTAGAAGAGTCTATACATGTTGTTTTCGATGATAATCCCCTTCTAAGAAAGGATTCTTGTGTGAATGATGATGTAGGTGTTATAAATACAAATGATGTTAGACATGACATTGGAGAACCATCATCAAAGGAAGAAACGAAAAATGAGGAAACTCATGATCCTCTTGAGAATCCAACCATTGAAGAAAGGGAATTATCTTATCCAAGAGAGTACAACTATGTCAAGGATGGTGAAATTATAGGTGATCCATACAAAGGGGTAACAACTCGATCTTCTCTTAGAAATATTTGTAATTATGTTGCATTTATCTCATGCATAGAGCCTAAGAATATTAAAGAAGCATTAAATGATGAACATTGGATTATGGCTATGCAAGAAGAGTTAAATCAATTTGAGAGAAGTAAAGTATGGACATTACTTGAAAGGCCTAGTAATAAATCTATTGTAGGTACTAGATGGGTATTTAGGAATAAGCTTGATGATAGTGGTAATATAGTGAGAAACAAGGCTAGACTTGTTGCTCAAGGGTATACTCAAGAAGAGGGCATAGACTATGATGAAACATACGCTCCCGTAGCTAGGATGGAAGCAATTAGAATGTTATTAGCATTTGCATGTTTCAATGAATTTAAATTATATCAAATGGATGTTAAAAGTGCATTTTTTAAATGGTTTTATAAAAAAAGAAGTGTATGTGGAACAACCTCCAGGTTTTGAAGATTCAAATTTTCCGGATCATGTTTTAAAATTGACAAAAGCTCTTTATGGTTTAAAGCAAGCTCCTAGAGCTTGGTATGAAAGATTGTCAAATTTTTTAATTGAAAAAGGTTTTTCAAAAGGGAAGGTTGACACTACATTGTTTTTGAAGCATAAAGGTAAAGATTTATTAGTAGTTCAAATTTATGTTGATGATATAATATTTGGTTCTACTAATGATGTTCTTTGCCAAGAATTTTCTAAGCTAATGCAAAGTGAGTTTGAGATGAGCATAATGGGAGAGCTCTCATTTTTCTTGGGACTCCAAATCAAGCAAAGAAAAGATGGCATCTTCATCAATCAAGCTAAGTACGTCAAAGATATGCTCAAGAAGTTTGGACTGGAAAATGGGAAACCTCATGACACTCCAATGAGCTCTTCAACAAAGCTTGACTTAGATGAAGGAGGTAAATGTGTAGATGTTAAATTATATAGGTCAATGATTAGATCTCTACTTTATCTAACTGCAAGTAGACCGGACATTATATGTTTAGTGTTTGCGTATGTGCTAGATTTCAATCATGTCCTAAGGAATCACATTTACTAGATGTTAAGAGAATCTTTAGATACCTTAAGGACACTCCTAGTTTAGGACTTTGGTATCCAAGAGATTCTAGCTTTAGCTTGCATGCTTTTTCTGATGCGGATTATGGAGGATGCAAATTAGATAGGAAAAGCACCTCCGGTACTTGCCAATTCCTTAGAAATATGCTAATTTCTTGGTTTTCAAAGAAATAAAATTGTGTTGCATTATCTACCACTGAAGCTGAATACATTTCAGCTGGTAGTTGCTGTGCACAAGTTTTATGGATGAAACAACAACTTTTTGATTATGGAATTGAAGTAGGTACCATTCCTATCAAGTGTGACAATACTAGTGCTATTTGTCTCACTAAAAATCCCATCCAACACTCTAGAACTAAGCACATTGAAATAAGACATCACTTCATTAGAGACCATGTCACTAAGGAAGATGTAGTTCTAGAATTTGTTGATACTTTGCACCAATTAGCGGATATCTTTACAAAACCTTTAGACAAGGAACGATTTTGGTTACTTAGGAGAGAATTAGGTTTGACCAATCTATCTTCACTGAGTGCTTAAAATAATTTTAGCACTTTTAATAATAAATGCAAAATGCTTATAATAGTAATTTTTGATTGCATTCATTGCTATCAATTAGGGGGAGTTTATGATTCTTGATGAAAAATTAATTTTATGTTCAAATATCGTTTAAAGATTAATTGAATTGTTTGAACATGATTAATTTTCAATATATGAGTTGCCAATACCACTAGAGGAAATTAATTTAGCATTTTGGGTGTTTAAAATATGATTTTAGCATTTTGGTACAGAGGGAATCGATCCCCCCTTGAGGGAACCGATTCCCCCTTTGAAGGGGAACCGATTCCCCCCCACAGGGGAATTGATACCCCCTGGGGTTCTGGTTAAACACGGGCAGAACCCTTATTTTTGTTCAAAACCCTTATTCCTTCCGCTGTTTCTCTCCTTCTAAGCACTCAAATCTCCATTTTTGCCTCAAATCAACGTTTTTAATCGGAACTCACTTCAAATATCATCCTCTAAACCTGTTGGAATCATCAAAAACGTGCAAACTTCATCTAATCTCACTCAAATCCCAAATCATTCAAGGTATTTTTCCAAAACTTCTTTTTTTTTATTAATTTATGAACATAGAACTAGTTTTAATTAGTTCTAGGTTGAATTTTTGATCGGGCATTGATTATTTAGTGATTAGAAACTAGATATTGCAACTAATTTCATCAAAAACACAAGATTTTTTCTAAATTTTTGAAATAAAAAAAATTAATTTTCAAATTATTGTGTTTTGATTAAATTATGTTGTTATGAAAACTATACATATATTGTTTCTCAAAACCATATTTTTCAAAAGTTTTTCAAAAAAAAAACTTTGCCCATTAGGATTGATTTAGAGAACCTTGAAATATTGAGGACTCAATTGAGTTTTGGGATTGATTGAATTGCATACATGTGTTTTCTAAATTATAGGTTATCAATTCTATTCCGATTTCTTAAACCATGTCCAATCCTAAACGTGCTAGGTCATCATCTAGTCGTTCACACCGTCAACCAAATCCACCTCCAAATTCTCCTCCTATTCCAATTTCTAATCCTAATCCCATTGATCCTAACTTGACTATCCAAAATTCATGTTTCAATCATCCTGGTCTTAGAAATCATCGTTTTTGGTATTATCAATATTTTGACTCTTACAAAATCCGGGAAGAACGTATTCCTTCTCGTCAAGCTATGTTAGCTATCAATTTTAAATATCTTCCTCTTTTACAAGAGTGGAAATTTGATAAACTCTTTGACCTTGAACCTATCGTTTACCATCAACTTGTTCGTATTTTCTATTCTAATGCCGTTTGTGTTAAAAACCAAACTGAAACCGAAACCATAGGAATTCGTTCCTACCTTCTAGGACAATTCTTATATATTGACTCGGCTTACATAGCCAATACATTCGGATTAGATAATGATGGTATTTCAAATGAAAAATAGGTTTTAGGATCTCGTTATAAAAGAAGGGATATTGCAAGTGTCTTAGACCTTCATGAACGTTTTCTTCATCTAATGATTTCTTGGTGGTTTCGACCATCCGGAGGTCGTTATTCTACTCTTATAGCTTTAGATCTTTGGTGGTTACATTGTTTCGAAAACAATATTAAAATCAACCTACCTCAGATTATTTTTGCTGAAATTGTTGAAACCGTAAATCTTGTTCCTAACAAAAAACTCTGTTCATCTCTTGTTTACGGTTCCATTTTGAGTAATCTGTTTTCCAAAGTTGGGCTTAGAGTCAGTCTATATGTCGTTTTCCCCTTAAGAAACAAATTAACCTTCTTTCCTTAACGAGAGCATGATGGATTAAGGATAAGGAAACTAGTGAATGGGTTTGATCTTCTACAAATACTCCGGGAGCTAGTTTTTCACAGGCTCCACCCGAAGCTGACGAAGATCTCGAGCTTGAGCAATTAATGCGAGACATCGATAAAGCCGAAGATGAGCCTGAGCAGCCCGAGGAGCAGCCCGAAGAGCAAGCACAACAAACGCATCAAATGCCTCCATATTTCCAATCCTTTATGGAGACATTCGATTTTCGATACGCTACCATGGATTCACGCTTTTCTTCTATAGAGTCCCACTTATCTACAATGGGAGCTCAACAATTAGAAATTCTTCGGGAGATGCGTGCAAACAATGAAGCAACCAACGCGCGTATTAATGTCCTCACTAATGAAATGGCCGCTATGCGAGCTCGTTTTCCTCCTCCTGATCCTGATATGTGATTCAATGTTTTGCTTTGAACTCCAAACTTATTGTTTTAACATTTTGAATATTTTGGAATGTTTGAATTTGTAGATTGATCGACTTTGAAATTGTTTGAATTTATGAATGGTTAGAAATTATCTATTTGGTGTGATTAAATTTATTCATTATTGCATCATTTACTTCATGATTAGATATATGACCAATTTTGCCATTTCACATTAATTATGAATATTGATTATGAAACTAATGGCTAACGTTTCTCTTGCTTGTGATCTTAGCAGCTTATATTATATATAATCAATTGGCTAAATGATTTCAAAACCTTGTTTAAATTCTTTAAAATGTCTTTTTGATTTAACAAAAAGGGGGAGAAGTGTTAAATGTGTTTTTAAATGATAAATGGGAGAAGTGTTAAAGTAAGGGGGAGTGAGTAATTTCAAAACTTGATTTCAAAATCTTAAAATTACTAAATTGTTTTGTTATATCAAAAAGGGGGAGATTGTTGAAAACATTTTGATATTTCGATATAACAAATTAAGTTAAATGAATTTTAAGATTTTCCAAATGATTTTCTAAGTATATTCGATAGAATTATTCGAATATCAAAACATTACTCCAAATCTTTCAAAGATCATTTTTAATCCTTACTCAAAGTGTAAAATTAAGTTTTAATCTTAAAATAATTTCAAAATAATTTTACAAAGTATTTCGAACCATTTCAAAGCCAAAAATTCTAGATTGCTCAGAGGGAACCGATTCCCCCTGAATGGTTTGGCTCCGAGAATTCCAGTATGCTCGGAGGGAACCGATTCCCCCCCAGGGGGTACCGATTCTCCCTTGTATAACGGTCGAAATATTTGAATTTTACACTTAGGGAACCGATTCCCCATAGGGGGTACCGATTCCCCCCACGCTCCAAACTGTTTTATTAATTGTTTTCACACTAAAACGGCTATATTATTTTCTCTAATTATCCCCAACGTTCAGAAGTGATTCAAGGTGTATTTAAGCAAGCTTAGAAGCCATTGATCAATAACAAGAAACATCAAGCAATTAGAATCAAGAGAGAATCAAAGAGAAAGCATCAAACCTCAAGTTTGAGCATTTCAAGCCTATTTTTCATTCAATATTCATTCTGCTTTCAAGAACACTTATTGTTCTTAATTGTATTTATTCTTGAGTGTTCTTTCTTTCTTTAACAATTGTGCAAACATATTTGCCTTGTGAGGTTTTTCTTGTAAGTTTGCAAATTTGTATTTCACTTTGAGAAAAGAGTGTTCTCAAGAATTGGGGTATATTCTTGAGGGAGTTGTAAGGTTATCTCTTTGGCCTCAAAAGAAAGAACAAATTAGTGAATTTGTTAGAAAATCCTTAGTGTGGATAGCTAAGGTAGTGGACGTAGACTTTGGTTGATAAGGTCGAACCACTCTAAATCGTTGTGCAATTTCTTTCAATTTTCTGCAAAAGCTTCCACAAAATTTTTTATTGCCAATTCACCCCCCTCTTGGCCGATTCAGTCAATCGATTAACTCAACAAAGTGGATAAAGAAAAAACGGAGGTTATTGAAAAATTGCCACCACCTACCATTGTCAAGGCAATTCGAAGCTTTCTTGGTCATGCTGGTTTCTATAGAAGGTTTATTAAATATTTCTCTCAAATTGTTAAGCCATTGTATTCATTGTTAGAGAAAAATAGGAAGTTCATTATTGATGAAGAAATGCTTTAATCCTTTGAGACAATAAAGAAAAAGTTAGTGAATGACCCCATTAGTATGGCACCTAATTAGAATTTGCCCTTTGAATTAATGTGTGATGCTAGCGATCTCATTGTAAGAGCAGTGCTAGGGCAACGAAAGGATAAAATGTTTCATGCAATAAATTATGCAAGTAGGACATTAAATGAAGCCCATGTTAACTACACCACAACTGAAAATGAGTTGCTTGTTATGGTGTTTGCTTTCGAAAAATTTTGTTCATATCTTGTGGGCATGAAAGTGATTGTCTATACTGATCACTCAGTGCTGAAGCATCTATTTGCCAAGAAGTATACAAAACATTGTTTGATTCGATGGGTGCTTTTATTCTAGGAATTTGATATTGAGATTCAAGACAATAAGGGATCTGAAAATCAAGTGACTGATTATTTATATAGATTGGAATCTAGCAGCAAAGATGGCAACATTATGGTTATTCCAGATGAATTTCCTGATGAGCATTTTCTTGCCCCTACAACATTACCATGATATGATGATTTTGGCAACTATCTAGCTAGTGTGATGATGCCACCTAATCTTAATTATCAAGGTCGAATGAAATTCAAAAGTGATGTGAAGCAATACCATTGGGAGGAGCCATATTTTTTTCAGCTATGCAATGATCAACTTATGCGACGATGTATTCCTCAATGTGAACAACAAAGCATCCAACAGCATTGTCATAGTACCTCATATGGAGGAAATTTTGGTGGTATGCGTACAACAACTAAAGTGCTTCAATATGGATATTACTAGCCATCAAGTTTTGTTGAGATCTTATGTAAAACCGAATAATGCAAAGAGGGGGTGAATTATCATTTAAATATTTTGGGGGAAGTAGTTGAAAAATAAAAACTTTGAACAATAATTTAGAGTGGTTCAACTTTTGAACCAAGTCTTCATCTATTACCTTAGCTATCCACACTAAGGATTTCTATTGAAAACATTTTGATTTTTCGATATAACAAATGAATTTTAAGATTTTGCAAATGATTTTCTAAGTATATTCTATATAATTATTCGAATATCAAAATATTACTCCAAGTCTTTTAAAGTTCATTTTAATCCTTACTAAAGTGTAAAATTGTGTTTTATACTTAAACTATTTTGAAATAATTTTACAAAGTATTTCGAGCCTTAATCGAGCCAAAAATATTTTATTTTTAAAGGGTTTCAAGAAAAATCAGATTGTCCAGGGGGTACAGATTCCCCCCAGGGGGTACCGATTCCCCCAGTCTAACGGTCAAAAACAGATTGCACTTAGGGAACCGATTCCCCATGAGAGGGTACCGATTCCCCCCACACTCCAAGCTGTTTTATTAATTGTTTCTCATCCCCAAACGGCTCCAAAACATCTCCAACGGCTATATACAACATCAAACACATTCCAAGGTATAAATACAAGCTAAGGACACTCGAAGAAGTAAGAGAACAACTATCCAAGAAATCAAACACAAGAGAAGAGTTTTTCATTCTTATTTCATCTTTCTCTTGTAAATATTTTGTTCTTGTGAGCTCAATCTTGTAAACACCTACCTTAGAGAGGTTTTCTTGTTTACTTATTTTATCATTTTGTAAAGGGGAAAGGTTCTAGCTTATCCCGTGTAAAAGCTAGGGAAATGTTCTAGTTTAGCCTGAAAAAACTAGGGAGTTGTAAGGTTATCTCTTTGTCCTCAAAAGAAAGAACAAATTAGTGAATTTGTTGGAAAATCCTTGGTGAGGAGCTAAGATAGTGGACGTAGACTTTGGTTTAGAAAGTCGAACCACTCTATATCGTTGTGCAATTTTCTATCTTTTAATCTTCTTACTCCCTAAACTCAAAAACCATTCCGACCCCTCTTTACAAACTATTCCGGTTATTGAATCGAGCTTCCGAAAATCCCAACAATTGGTATCAGAGCCTAACTCGTTAAGAAGGTTTAACCACATTGAGACGGTCCTCAAATAAGCTCTACCAATTCCCAACACAACTGAGAAGATGACTTCCACTTTCGGCTCGTTCCACAAGGAAGACTCCCTACCAACGGACAAGCCTCCATACTTCAATGGAGACAACTATTGTCATTGGAAGAAATTAATGAAGGTAATCGTCCAATCCAATGATCTTGATGCATGGGATATAATCGAGAATGACTACTCTTCTCCAAAGAAGAAGGAGAAGAAACGGAGTGACAAAGAACAGAAGAAATATTAACTTAATGCCAAGGCCATGCACATGGTGTTGTGTGCATTTGGTCTTGAAATCTATGAAGGAGTTTCTTCATGTTCAAGTGCCAAGGAGCTTTGGAATAAGCTCGATGAAATCCATGGAAACAAGAAAGCAGAACCAACAAAGGTGGTATCTCTAATTGCTCTTGAAGAGCCCGAGCTATCTTCTAACTCAAATGAATTTAATTCATTTACTTTTTATGAGTTACAAGATGCTTATAATAGGTTGTATTTGGGATTTAAGACCATGAATTCCAAATATACGAAATTAATTTCAAAACTCAAAATTGAAAATAAATCGATTTTGAAAGCTAGAGTTTATTTTGAAAATCAAAATGAAATTTTGAAAAATGATTTAGAACTTTAAAAAATCAAAATAAATGATTTATAACTTTAAAAAATCAAAATAAATGATTTAGAAAAGAAAAATTTTGAGTTGGAAGTTAAACTTGAATGCTTAACAAAAGAAAAATAATTAATTTTTAAAAACAATCTATTATGTTTAAAAATGGCAAAATGCTCACATTGCCATTATCATGGTCATTTGGAACATACTTGTCCTTTGAAGAAAGGAAAATATTTTAAAATTAGGCAAGTATGGGTTCCGAAAGGAACAAGGGGCATTGAAACTAACGTCCAAGGATCCAAAGTAATTTGGATACCAAAATCTACTTAAATGTCTCTTGTAGGTGTGTGGAAGCAATTTTGATGAAAATGATGATATTCAAGATGCTCTAGCCACACATGAAAAGGAATGGGTAACCTCTAAGCTTAATGTTTTTAATTTTAGTTATTTGGTTGCTCATTTGATTTTAAGCATGCATGAGTTTTGTTTTTAAATAATTATACATTATTGTTTTAATCTCATGTATGTTAAAAAGGTTTTATGATGAACATTTTAAAGTTTTAATGATTTTTTTTAAAATTTTTAGTTCATCATAAGGAATTTTGGTCAAAATTGGTTTTAATGCAAATGATATCTCTCTAACAATTGATATCAACTTTTCAAATGTTTTGATTTTATAAATTTTAAAATGTTTGACCTAAAATTAAATGTTTATGCATGTGGTTTAAATGAAAATGATATCTCTCTAACAATTGATATCAAAATTTTCAAATGCATAACATTTTTGGAAAACTTTATGCATATGCACTTAATTTCAATAATTGATATTGCATAAAGTATTATAGACTTGGATATGATTGAGGACTATCTTGGAGTTTTTATGGATGATTTTTCAATCTTTGGGCAGGACTTCGACAAATATTTGAGCAATTTAGCTGCAGTTTTGAAGAGATGTGA
The DNA here is from genome assembly GCF_006381635.1 of Hibiscus syriacus. NCBI lineage: Eukaryota > Viridiplantae > Streptophyta > Magnoliopsida > Malvales > Malvaceae > Hibiscus > Hibiscus syriacus. The sequence continues at coordinate 7,392,729 of NW_024063538.1, read as the reverse complement.
GGAAACCAATTTAATTTTGAACTAGGAAAATGAGAATTTATCGTCACAGAAGGTATAGTGCTAGGGCATCAAATTTAAAGCCGTAGCATTGAAGTGGATAAAGAAAAAATGGAGGTTATTGAAAAGTTGCCACCACCTACCATTGTCAAGGCAATTCGAAGCTTTCTTGATCATGCTGGTTTCTATAGAAGGTTTATTAAATATTTCTCTCAAATTGTTAAGCCATTGTATTCATTGTTAGAGCAAAATAGGAAGTTCATTATTGATGAAGAAATTCTTTAATCCTTTGAGACAATAAAGAAAATGTTAGTGAATAACCCCATTATTATGGCACCTAATTAGAATTTGCCCTTTGAATTAATGTGTGATGCTAGCGATCTCGCTGTAAGAGCAGTGCTAAGGCAATGAAATGATAAAATGTTTCATGTAATACATTATGCAAGTAGGACATTAAATGAAGCCCGTGTTAACTACACCACAACTGAAAATGATTTGCTTGTTATGGTGTTTGCTTTCGACAAATTTTGTTCATATCTTGTGGGCATGAAAGTGATTGTCTATACTGATCACTCAGTGCTGAAGCATCTATTTGCCAAGAAGGATACAAAACATTGTTTGATTCGATGGGTGCTTTTATTCTAGGAATTTGATATTGAGATTCGAGACAATAAGGGATCTGAAAATCAAGTGGCTGATTATTTATCTAGATTGGAATATAGCAGCATTATGGTAATTCGAGATGAATTTCCTTATGAGCATTTGCTTGCCCCTACATCATTACCGTGATATGTTGATTTTGCCAACTATCTAGCTAGTGGGATGATGCCACCCAATCTTAATTATCAAGGTCGAATGAAATTCAAGAGTAATGTGAAGCAATACCATTGGGAGGAGCCGTATTTATTTCAACAATGCAATGATCAACTTATCCGACGATGTATCCCTCAATGTGAACAACAAAGCATCCTACAACATTGTCATAATACCTCATATGGAGGAAATTTTGGTGGTATGCGTACAGCAATGAAAGTGCTTCAATATGGATATTACTAGCCATCATGTTTTGTTGAGATCTTATGTAAAACCGAATACTGCAAAGACGAGGTGAATTATCATTTAAATATTTTGGGGGAAGTATTTGAAAAATAAAAACTTTGCACAACAATTTAGAGTGGTTCAACTTTTAAACCAAGTCTTCATCTATTACCTTAGCTATCCACACTAAGGATTTTTCAATCCATTAAATTTGCAAACCCTTAAGGATAAGATGTAACCTTACAAAGACACACAAGGTTTATACCCCAAAACCTTTCTAACACGCTCTCCCAATGAGAAATTACAAATTTAGAAAACAAAAGAAAAACCTCAGAAAGGAAAATGTGTTTGAACAAAATAAGCACTCATCAAGAATCACACTTGAACAAAAATAACAATAATGCTCGCAAATGTGTTACAAAAGATTTGACAATTTTACCTCTACAACACTATTGATGTTGGTTTGATCTTTCATTAACTTTCTTGTTGTTCTCCATTTGAATCTTGGTCCCTTTTATGTCTTGTAACATCAATCTAGCAGTTTAGAGCCGTTGGGGATTGAATAGAGCCATTAGATTAATTAATTTTGAGCATTTAATGATCACTTGCACATTTGGTACCGATACCAACAAGTTGGTATCAAGATTGAGCCTTATAACAGTTAAATTTATAGTCGTTAAACCTTTAGTATTGATATTGTTTGAATTAGTATCGATACCCACCTTTTGGTCTCAAGACTGGACTTTGGTATCGATACCAAAATGTCCTCTGGAATTTTGGTACCGAGACTTCCTTAGTGGTCTATAGACTGAAAGCTGTTTAAAAATCAAGTGTTTTGAGCTTAAAAATGATATTTATAAAATGCTAATATACTCAATACCAGTTGTGATTATTTTTCAAACTTAAAAATGATTTAAAAAGGTTTATGACAAATTATATATAAATATTATGAAATTGCAAAATTTAAAATTTAAAATTTTAAAATATTATAATAATTATGTTATATCAAAATAAAAATTTAGTTCAATAATCTTCCCCTTTTTGATATAAGAAAACTTTAGTGAAAATTTTCCTTTAAAATATTTTTCATATTTTGTGAAAACTGTTGGGATCGTCGACGTACTCTATGATGCAGCAGAAACAACTACTTAACAAAGTCTTAAAAGACTGTAAAGAAGGTATATCATTTCCTATGATAAGTATGTCATTTAGATACAATATTAGAAAATAAACAATGCTCCCACTAGCCTTTTTGTAAACACAAGGCTCATCTTCATTTATGATAAAAACAAACTCTTTGATTATATCATTGAAACGAAGATTACATCTTCGATAAGCCTGCTTTAATCCATAAATGAACCTTTATAGCTTACAAAACTTTCCAACATTTCTAAGAGAAGCAAAACCTTCTGGTTGTGTCATGTACATATTATCTTCAAGTTTCCATTAAGTAAAGCAATTTTGGCATTCATTTGCCAATTTTCATAATCATGGAATGCAACTATTGCAAGCAAAATCCAGATAGACTTAAACATAGCTACAGGGGAGAAAGTTTCGTCATAGTCTATACCATGAACTTGTCGAAAACCTTTAGTGACCAATCGCCCCTTGTATGTTTGTACATTACCATCCATGTTGGTTTTCTTCTTGAAAACCCATTTACACCCTATAGGTTTAACCCCTTCAGGTGATTCAACCAAATTCCATACTTGGTTCTCAGACATGGAATCCATCTCATATCTTATGGCTTCAAGTCATTTCTCAGATTCTGGGCTCGATGCTGCATCTTGATAAGTTCTAGGCTCATCTTGATTCATAAGAAGAACGTCTCCATGTGTGGTAAAGATAAATCCATATCTCTTAGGTATATGGCATTCTCTTATGGACATCCTTAGTGATTGTGTTTCTAAATCTGTTGATTGTTCCTCAACTACTTCTGGAACTTGTTTAACCTCTGGTTAATTGATATTTTGTTCTTGAAATTTTCCAGGTTCAATATTTCTTCCCTTCCCTTTCGTTAAGAGAAATTCTCTTTCGAGAAAAATTCATGTTCGAGCAATAAACACTTTGTTCTCACTAGGGTTAAAGAAATAATATCCTTTAGTTTCTTTAGGATATCCAACAAATATACATTTATGAGATTTAAGTTTGAGCTTTCTAGACATCTAATGTTTGACATAAGCTTCACAACCCTAAATCTTTATAAAAGACATACTAGGTTGTTTCTTAGTCCACATCTCATATGGTGTCTTTTGAACCGATTTAGATGGAATACGATTTAGTTTGAAAGTAGTTGTTTTGAGTGCATGTCCCCAGAAAGAAGTAGAAAGATCACTATGACTCATTATTGATCAAACCATGTCTAACAATGTTTGATTCCTCCTTTCAAAAACCTCATTCCACTGTGGTATACCAGATGGTGTAAATTGTGAGACAATCTCACACTCTTTCGGGAGTTTATCAAATTCTATGCTCAAGTATTCTCCACCTTGATCGATCGAATTGCCTTAATATTCTTGCCTAATTGATTATGTACTTCATTTTTGAATTCCTTAAACTTTTCAAGTGCTTCAGATTTATGGCATAAGGTAAATATACCCATACCGACTGAAGTCATCAGTAAATCACTTCTGGCTTACGTTTTCATTGGCCCACATACATCACTATATATTAATCCCAATAAATCACTTAAGAATTCACCTTTACTATTATAGGGGACCTTAGTAATTTTTCCCAACAAGCATGATTTGCATACATCATATTGTTCGAAAACAAATGAATATATCCATCTTTATAGAGCTTTGATATGTGCTTCTCATTTATATGGCCTAAGCGACAATGCCAAAGATAAGTTTGATTTTTGTCATTTATCTTTGATCTTTTTGTATTTATGTCATAAATAGTGTTATCTTAATCCAAAATATAAAGACCATTAACTAATTGTGTTGAACCATAGAAAACACTATCGAGATAAAACGAACAACAATTATTCTTTATAATTATCTCAAAACCAATCTTGTCCAAACAAGAAATAGAAATCATGTTTTTAGTTAAACTAGGCACAAAACAACAATCCTCTAAATTTAAATCAAGTTCAATAGGCAAAGATAGAACATATGTCACTATAGCTAATGCAACAACTCTTGCTCCATTTCCCACTTGTAGGTCCACATCTCCTTTAGCCATATTCCTTATCTTTGTAGTCCATGTACAGAAGTACAAATATGAGAACCATAATCGGTATCTAATACCCAAAAAGTAGATGTTGACAAATTAACATCAATAACATAAATACATGCAACAAGTGTCCCGTTTCCTTTTGCCTTCTTGACCTCTTCAAGGTAAACAGGACATTTTCTTTTCCAGTGTTTGGTCTTGTCGCAATGAAAACATTTTCCTTCCTTGCTAATTCCCCCTTTGGGTTTCAGTGCATCTTTTCCTTTGGGCTTGTGCTTGCCATTTACCCTTAGACTTTGCCATTGTTTTTTTCTTTTTCCTTTCCTTTGTCCTTGCGGACCATCAGAATGGGCTTAGGTCCAACCTTTTTCATACATTTTTCATGTTACTTTCAGCAGTTCGTAACATGCCAAGTAACTGTGGCAAAGTTTTGTTAATTTCATTCATGTTGAAATTAAGGACAATTTAATTAAAGCTATCAGGCAACGATTGCAGAATAACATCAGTTGCCAATTCATCTGTGAGAGAAAATCCCAACTTTTCCAACATTTGGATATAGCCCATCATCTTGATGACATGATCTCCTACAGGAGAACCCTATACCATTTTGTATTGTAATAACGTGCTTGTCCCTCATATATTTCCTTTAGATTTTGAATCATCTCATATGCAACCATGTCCTCATGATGCTTCTGAAGCTCAGGGTCATGGTTGCAAGAATAAAACATCCAACATCTAATATGTCATCCATATGTTTCTTAAACTTATCTTTGTTGACTCTAGGAGCATTAGTTACCAGTTCGTCAGGAACTAATTCTTCAATGACATATTTCTTTCTTTCCTGTTTGAGAACAATTCTCAAATTACAAGACCAATCAAAAAAGTTTATGCCATTTGGTTTCTCATTCTCAAGGAGTGATCGCAATAATAATGTGTTATTTGCCATTAAATCTACAACAACGGAATTAGTTGAAGTAAATTTACCGAATTTAAAATTTATAAATAGATTTTTCTTTACAAATTACTCCCACTATTTTCTTCAAAATTAAAAACCTTGTAGTTTTAATTTCAGAAAAACATCTCGAAAGTTTTTTTAATGAGTGAGGATTCATATTTCACCCCTTTTCTAAATCAACTTTGGCTTTTCTTTTAGGAGAATGGTTATTTATGTAAGTAACAACTTACTAATTACATCTCATGTAACTCCTCCATTTGGTGAACATTTCTTGTTCAAATCATCTCATGATTTATCCAAATAATTAACCTCCAGGTTTCTAATCATATTAGAATAAACTAGCTAAGTTATTACCAATATTTCAACCCGTGAATATCACTTACTTATTCTTCACGTTTAACCAAGATAGATTCATGTGCCATCACTTCGGCAAAACCCACATGATATCGATCGAATTCTTAATGAGGGTAAATATTAAATGTTTAAGATAACTTAGATTATAACGAGGGATTTGCATGATTATCTGATTATTGTTTATTTTAATATTAGGCCATTAATGATCTCATTAATCTATTAGCATGCTAATATACCATTCATTGCATCACATACAAGATAGATAAAAACAATAAGTAAAATGCAATGGTTATAGCCCAAAAACAAACTAAGGTGGGCCATCCTAAGTCAATGGGAGAACCTTGAATCCTAAATACAAAGACTGCTTCTCAAGCATCTTCACGTTTTTTGTCAATCCATTATTCTGCTACTTCGAATCTTCATATGATTACAATTTTAGAAACTCGTTTTACAAACGAGTGAGCAATGTGAGAAGAGAAATACAATAGAACTATAAGAAGGCACGATACACAAGCCGTATTTAAAAATTACAACCATTGCAAATATGGGGCTATAACCATACATGTCAAACACCGTGCATATCAAACATATCATACATATGTTATTACGAATTTTGTTAATAATTACCGATATTAGCCTTTAATCTTTGTTGCCTACGAAGGTAGCTAAGGTAGTGGATGTAGACTTTGGTTTAGAAAGTCGAACCACTCTAAAATTCATGTGTTCAATTTTTCATTTTCCCTTTAAGCTTCCACCAAAATTTTTATTTTTCAATTCACCCCCTCTTTGCTATTTAATCATTTCGATTGACTCAACATGAATAAAAATAATTAAATAATAATTTTAAAAATTCAGAAAATAAATTTAAAAAGAGTTTGGGCAGTTCTGTCGTTAAGTTTTAACGGCGGGGTAAATAAATTAAACAAAAATTAAACGTTAGATATGATTTTGTAAAAATTGAAAGTTCAGGTTCTAAAACGTACCAAAAGTAAAACTTTAAGTACTAAATGTGTAGTTTACCCATTTAAAATATAAAAAATAATTATTAATGTCTCTCCAAACAAGCATTCATTGACATATTATTGTGATAATATTTAAAATAAATTATTTATTTAATCAAAAAATATTTTATGATAATAATATATTTATTTAAAAATTTAAAAGAAAAATAAATAAAACACTTGTTACTATTTTAACACTAATTAAGAAAAACTTTTTTCCACTTACAGTGTACCTGAGAACAGTCCTTACGAATATTACATATAATAATTACTTATATTATATAAAAATCTTTATTATAAACAAGTATTTTTTCTTTTTATAAGAAAATTAATTTATATTTCCATTATATACAAATAAAAATTAGTTGATATATTCAAAATGAAAATATTTGTAACTTATAAAACTTTAAAATATTACAAAATCATTTAAATTCATCTAATTTAATTCAAATCTAAAAAAATATATTTAAACTTGAACTGATCAAATAAAAAAACGAGTATAAAAAATCTAAATTCAATGATAATTCTATTCAAGCCTACCGAACCCACTCTTTTCTACCTCTAGTGATAATGATAATTTTCTTTTGTTAACTTTATTTAAAAATTAGACATAATTATAAATCTAGTCATTAATATTTATTTATTTTTGTCAATTTAATGTATATTTGTTAAAAGTTACAAACGTGACAGTCCTTTAGGGTGGTCTACGTATATGTCATAATTAGTGGTTTTGTTTTTTATATATGTTATTTTGATAAATAACTTAAAACTTTATACATAAAAAAAAAAAGCTATATATATAAATTAATTTAAAATTTTAAAAATCCAAAAAGAAGGTAAAAAAAGAACAGAAAGTTGGTCCTCCACTGTCAAAATACCCATTTCGAGCAAATTTTTCTATATATTCCAATGATGACATGGCTGTTTTGCATCTTGCATAAAATTATTTGGTGGTTGTATGATAATACACGTTCACATATATAGGTTAGGTCCACGCTATTTGAAATTCATAAAACCTCTATTTAATTATCAGTTTGAATGAATCCAACCAAACCCGATATATAAGTTGACTTTTGGATGGTATGTTTTTAAAGTCATAACCATCATTCAAATAATTAATTTATATAAATTCATTAAGAAATCTAAGTAGTTAAAATGAGGATTATTATCTCTAAAAATTTTAATTTCAAAATTTGTTATAGAACGTGTGTATATTAACATAAAGAATTACCTACCTATTTATCAAATTCAACACTTTCATTAAAAAAATTATACTAAATAAATAATTAAAATGATAATGTGATACATTTTAAAAAAATTAAATGTTGCCTTTTCCAATTTAACTGAAATTTTTAGTACTTGCGTTGAACACATCAATGGTTTTAACAAAGAATAAAGAATGAAAGAAGTTTTCAATACAATGTGTAAACTACTCATAACTCGAAAGAAATTCGGCATATACATTTTATTATTGTAATCGAAAAATAAAGTGTTGCCGGAAAACGAGAGAATCGAAACTATAAAAACTCAACCTAAGTGTGATCTTTCCATTTTCTCTACAGAGAAAAACATAGAGGAATATGAAAAATATTTAAGAAAATGGGAAAAGAGAAAAAACAAGTTAGCCACCAAAAAGGTATGTAAAAACTAAATCCAGGTTTACATGCTTCCAGCTCTTCCCGGGGTGGGTTTTGTTGATTTAATTTTCGCCATGTTAACAAGGTCTCCAAACAGCTTATCCTCGGGTTTCGAAGGCTTACTCGGCGGAACATTCGATGGAGTGGGGACCTGGTAAGAAGAGTTTCTCAAGGCACTGTCATCTCTGATGGATAGCCCATACATTTGCTGATCGAGATACGGTTGCTGACCATAGCCATACGCTCCCATTTGGTTGCCATAAATCTGCTGAGGATACATCGAACCCATCTGGCCAGCCACCGACATTTGCTGTGGATACATCGAACCCATCTGGCCCGCCACTGGCATTTGCTGTGGATAAATTGAACCCATCTGACCCGCCAGCATTTGCTGAGGATACATTGAACCCATCTGACCCGCCGGCATTTGCTGAGGATACATTGAACTCATCTGGCCAGTTGTCATTTGCCGTGGAAGCATGCCCATATGCTGCCCCTGGATCGGCTGTGGCTGATAGCCGACAAACTGGTTTCCTGGAGCCACGTGGTTGGTAATCGTCGATAAATGACCAGTTGTGATTGGCTGAATGTACATACTGGCCATCTGATCACTTCCCATATGCTGAGGTCCATGAGTACCCAGTGACTGGGGATGCTGAGCACCTGCAAGCGGGGAAGAGTCTGCTGCTTGTGCTTCCCAAGGTGGCAGCGGAAGTGAGCCACTGCTCTGGGCACCTTCTCCACATGCAAAAAGAAAGATCCGTAAGATAATAAATGTAGTGGAAGCAAGAATATACTTATTCAGTCTTCCAACTAAGCCTAGAATGTCTGTCCCAAGGGATTCATGCCAAAAGTAAATCGATATGCCTGTGCATAAGAAGCCTATTGTAGTCCGAAACGAACCATTGAGGGGTGAGGGGGGCTGCTGCTGCTGCTGAACCAGTTGACCATTCCAGGCAGGAACTGTGCCTTGAGCATATGGCTGCTCATATTGTGGTGATCCCATGTTTGGTGCAGTTCCATTCGCATGAAAATTCTGCTGCTGCTGCTGAATTTGAGGAGTCCAAGGGTTGGTTTGTCCGGCCAAATATGATGGCTGGGTGTTAACGGCATTGGAGGTGTTGCTACCATCGGAGAACATGTCGAAGAGAACGAGGGCATTCTCCTGTGATGCAGGAGTTGCTTGTTGTGGTTCTCCCAAAGAAACAAGGGCAAGCGAATTATCTGCCTTTGGTGAATTGAAGTCGTCGCCACTAAGCAAGTCCATTTTGGGACTGACAGCTGGTGGAGGAGTTGAACCATTAGTTGCAGGAGGAACAGGAAGCAGTAACTGATTAAATGGTGAATTTTCAACGGTGCTTGAAGTGGACCTGCGAAAAAAGGTCCTGTTAATTAAAACTCAAGCTACCAGAAATATTAGACGAAGGGTTTTAGATAAACCCAACCCAAATTTAAATGAATTTCAATGTCAATCCTAGCAACCTAACATTTGATAAGCAATTCAGCCATTCCTGATAAAGGTAAATATACTACTAATCACTAGATCTAAAAAGTTCAAAAGATTTCCACTTCAACAAAACCAAGCACCTGCAATCGGGAAATTTATTTAAAAAAACCCAGAAACTAAATTGTACCAAGGATTTCTCAAAACAAATTATTCAAAAAGATGAAAGAAACTAGTAACCAAGTTCCGAGATACTGAGAAAAAGACTATGGTTATCACCAGTAATGCTTAGGAAAAGTATAATGCAGTGAATATAACAAACATAACTTACAATTCTAAGCATATTCCTACAAATTTGTTGTAATAAAAAAAATACAAAACACCAAATATTTTAATCCCAGATCCCTTCATATGCAGTCCAGTTCAAAGATGCCTAATTACCTGCCCTCAGACTGCTTGCTACTGTCTCCAGTATCAATTAGTGGACCATTAACATTCGCAGGTTCTTTTGCAGGTTCAGGCTTAGGCTTGATTTCTTGAGAGGAAGTTCCTGAAGCTATTGCTTCATGTCGTGCTAGTAAGCGCTGCAAATCATCATTCAATGCTAAACCTTGACATAGAAGCGACTCATCTCTACATAACCAAAAGGTGATATTTGTCATAAATGTCAAGTATTTCACAAATTTTCTTACAAAATTCCATAGAGGTTAGCAAGTCATACATGAAACATGCCATAAAAAGTGAAAGTATCACACAAATTTATACACAAATGCACAAAAAGATACACATTGGCATTGGTTTGGAAAAAGATTCTGATAAATAAATCAATTCCTTCACAGACTGCTCCAGCTTCTAGTTACCATAGCAATGGATAGAATACAATTGAATAAAATAATGAAGACCTTAGATCTGAACACATGATTTCACTACCTCTTTTTGGTGAAGTATTTTAACAAATGATACTAGCATGCCTTAAAGACCACGAAATAAAAAGAGATTTCCATGCAGAAAAGCATGTCACGTCTATGAAAAAGCATAATAACATCGAGTCATCAACTTATAGAAAATACGAAGGGCCCCAGGGAAGTTTTCGTAAAGAATGTTTTCTTACGATGTTGAATTAACAAGATGTACAACTCTTTGTTTGTAATTCCGACACTGCTCCACCAAGTCAACAATCACCTCCTGCCTAAGTCCCTGAAATGGTAGAAGAAAGAGAAGTAAATAAGCCAAAAGAAAATGAACTTAAAGAAACCCCAACAGCATTGTATCTTTAGATTTAGCAGCTTGAAACATTATATAAACTTTTGAAAAGATTTTTCATTATAAGAGCTAGAAAGCATAAGTTTACACAGATAAACCGGCTCACCATCTGATGAATTTGAGCACAGCCAACCAATTTTTTACACAAATACCAGTTATATTAAAACTTTGATAGTCACTTTAAATCCAATTAAAGACTTGTCCCTTGGAATTACACAACCATGTGCTTGCCAGAACACAATTGATTTAGCAAGTATCCAAAATATCCTTCATTCTCATACATATCAAATTGTGAACAAATACCTCATTGTTTCCTGGATCTATTGCATTTAGCATTTCTGCAAGGACATCCATAATACCCCGCACATTCTGAATTTCTGTCAAACTGATAAATGAAACTTATGTTAAAAAGACTAGAAGTATAGCAATGTAATTCACTACCATTAATGTGATAGAACGAGCCACTCATATTGTTTCAACTATTATAACTGCTCTAATCTGTGGACAGTCCCTACTGCTCTATTTCTAGGAGACATGGATAATCATTGGTGTGACAACACCGCAGTCATGTTTACCAGATAAGGGCAGGGAGCACTGATGTGATGACCAAAACTGAAGTTAAAATAAGTAGGAAGTGTTTCACCCAACAACTCACTTTAATCTCTTCAAAGCTAAAATTAAAGAGTGAATAAAGAGTTAACTTTGACAATTATTTTAATACAAATATATACTAAATAATTTATACTCACAAACAGAAGGGATTCTTATTCCTATGAAGTCATTATAAAAAACATATTCCGGTTAGCTCCATAATTTATTCATTAGACAATGATATCAATAATTTAGTATGGGCACCAGCCTTCTGCATAACTCTTTTACTGCAGCACAATTTCTAAAAATACTTCAGAAAGATTTTATAAAACTCACGTAGGCCATCATGAAACTGAACAGGAATAATGCAAAATACTAACACAACCATGCTTTTATACCACTAAAAAACTGAGGAACAAAAAGGAAAAATACCTCAGGGTTGGAACCTCTGACTCTGCAGAAGACCCAGCTGTGTCTTGCTGATCAGAATTGCGCATATTTGGACGATAAGAAGACAAAGGTTGTGTTTGAGGAGGAGTAAGTACAGGTGCAGACCTCTCAGATCTTGGTGGGAATACTGCCCCAAGATGCTGAACAATAAACCAATTTGATTCAGAGGAAAAATAAAAAGGAAAAGGCCACATTATGTAGAAGTACTCTTCACATGTCAATATGTTTTGAATACAATGCAAGTCACAAATGAAGAATAGCAAATGAAGAAGCAGATAGAAAGAAATGCAGCATGTCTCATAGACTCATACAACTTGAGATGGGAGGCCTAAGCAAATATACCAATAACTCTTGGTATGCAACATAATATTGTGGATATCTTGCCCTTGCACCTCCAAAAGCTTCTTGCCAAGTGTCAATCAGAGTCAATATCTTCTCTTTAACATTGATGTCAGGCTACATATGACCAGGAAAAAAACTGAGAGCAAGTTTTAAAAGAAAATAACTACAAAATGAGACTCCCTACCTTCTTCTTGACTATTCTAACCATCTCATGAAGAACACCTTTCTCTGCAACATGCATATGGACAATGTCCCCGCAGTTTTTTATGATAGTTTCTAGCAGCTAGAATGTAGAAAGCAAACCAAATTTAAACAATTTCAGTTCAGTGTACAAAATGGTGACAAAACAGGCAACAAAAGTGATCACTATATCCAGACACTACTGGAAATCAGTGAAAAGTTATTCGCAGCTTACAGTTAGTGCAAGAAGTTGAACTTTAGGATTTCTACTTCCAAGCTTCTTTTTTATACCTTTCACGACATCTTTTGCTTGCCTGATAATAATCATAACATTTCACTACTAGATTTAAGAAAGAAAGAAAAATATTCAAACTTAAAAAAAATATAAATCCCGTCACCTTCTAGTGTTTCTCCTCTGGAGGGAGACAAATTAAAATTGAAAAAAAAACAGGTCAATAGAAAACAGAAAATCAGAAAACTAAACCTTTAGGCCATCCTACTTTCAAGGAAGTTACAACAACTAACAAGCAACCAGCAAAAGCCAGTTCAAATTTGAGAAAGGGAAACTTAAAAGAAAAAATCACCCAGTAATCCTTCACTTCTAGAAAGTAGCTTAGCTCTATAACCGGTCAAATTCACATGGAGTTAAGCTCTCTATCAATCAACAAAATCTTACTTAAAAACTGTATTATCAGACACATCCATGAAAGAAATTACACGTCGAACAAAGAAATATAAAGCAAAACAAACTGATCAACCATTATATTTTTTGAACCAAATCTCTCCCTTCAAATTTACACGCCGTAAAAACACAGCTAACATTTAACTTCTCTTAAATCTACTATCACTAGCAGAACAAAAGGAAAAAAAATTTAAAAATGTAAAAGTAAAAAGCAATTCGAACACTGAAATGATAAAGCACACTTTACAATTTTCATAATGGTTCTTTATAATCAAATTGAGCACAATAATCAATCGAACCATAAGAGCAATAACAACCGAGACAATCATCAATTGAATTATAAGAGCAATAACAACTTCTTAGAAGATGGGAGAAAAATGGAATCCAGAGCAACGCATACCCAGGGTCGTGATTAAGCATGTCGCATATCTCGATATTCCGAGCCCAATCTGGCCCGATCAGCAAGTCACTCGTAGCTCTCTCCACCATAGTGTTCACCATCTTCGCTTACAGAAAACAAAAGAATAAAAAGATTCGCACACACTGAAAACTAAAAAATGAAGCAAAAATACTCCGGAACACTCAAACCTATCTTTTAACGAATAAACCAAACAGTCCAAATTCGACAGGTCTCACCCTTTTCTTCCTCGCTTCTCTCGCCTTTTGATTCTGAGATCAAATCAAATAGTTATTTTTTTCTTTTTCCGTTGGGGAAAAAAAACCATTTTCTCTTCACTTTCTTTTTCCTTTATATAACTTTCTTTTCAATTATTTGGGAGGTGAAATAAAAAAGGAAGACCAATCATCATCGGCCACGTGTAATTAAACAGAAACATAAACATACCCGTGTTCTAGGTGTACTTCTCCCGATACCGATAGATTTGTTGACCCTTTACATCAAACGGTTGTTTTTAAGTTTCTATCGTTTTATAACTGAACTTGGTGCTTTGTGCGATGGCCTCACAACGGTGTCGTTTTTTTAGCATGCTGAACTTCGAAGGAACTGCTTCTTTGTATTGTTACGCTGTAGGTATAGATGTATTCTTCACGGACCAATGAAAAAGAACATTTTTTGTTTTTGGTAACCGTAAAATTTGTTTCCTTGTTTTCTAATGATTGGGACCATTAAGTATTTCCTAGCATTTCTAAAAATTATATTGAACTCAACCTCCAACTGGTTTAACGAATAAAACTAGAGATGGATATAGATTCGGATTTGTTAAGTTTCGAATCAATTTTATAAGATAAAAAATTTTAATATATGTATATATATATGTTGAGGTTAAATTGGGTTTTCAAAGGATAAGACTAATGGGCATGAATTCGGATTTGATCAAATTTTTGTTGGATTGAATTTTATAACGATAAAACTGAGTCTGTAGGCTTCAGGAGTAGGATAAAAATACTAATCTGGCCTAATCTGGAAAATATTATAATTATTTATTATATATTTAAGCAAAATTACAATTATATTCATCTTTATATTTTTTAAGTAGGTCTCTATTTTATCTAATAAAAATATAATTACACTAGATCACGCTAGATGTGAATTTTTCTTTAAAAATCGGATCAGATTTCAAAACACGTGGAGCATCTTTTAACTCAAGTTGAGTCAGGTTACATGTAGAAGGGTAGAATGCTAGGGCCCGGGTCGACCAAAAACTCATCCCAAGCGTATCCTTAGATAAGATGTTAAATTTTTAAAATAAAGTCAGATATTCGAATATCGATATTGTAAGTGAATAAAATTAGACTAGAAGGGTTGCACCATGACAGAGTTCTATAGTACTCAATTTGGATTAATCAAGCAATAAATCAAATATAAATGGTTATTCCTATTACATGATGTTTCACTAAGTCGGTGTCACAAAGTCCACGGTACCTCAATTTTATTTGATTAAAATTTGTTATACCTCCAAAGATATAATGTTATACATCCACAGATATCCTCCAAAAATGTCCTTTGAAAATAAAACCTTCAACTGCTATCTATCCGGAGTCTCATACTCCTTAGATGGCAACAACCCCACGACTAAAATTTTGATAGCCTCACTTAAATCAGCATATAGACAATCATCGTCATCATAGGTTTGACACCAACTACTCTACAGTCAAGATATTTATATCCTGATAAAAGGCTAAAAAGAGGATCATTTCTCCAACTCTCATTGATATCTCACGCATCTTCTCCCCCATACTACTATTTTTTTAGTATTCTCTTGCGTAAAATTAGAAACGGTGAACTGTCAATGACTGACGCAATAAACTTGTTTCTATCCATAAAATTAAAAAGTAAAATTTGTATAAATAACATTTGAGAACTTGGATTTAAAATTTCAAATTTTGATTTCGAAAACAATGTAAATTAATAAATGTAGTACAAATCATTTGCTCGAGGGTCAAAAGAAATTTAAAATTTAAGGGTTAAGAATAACTTTTGGACAAATTCAAGGGTAAAACATGATATTAAGCCTCTTGTTCTTTTTTTATATCAAGGTTTACGGTTTAGTTAACGTGCGGCCAAAATGACGGGAGGCGGAATCTAAGCAAGCAAAGAATCGTGTAGGGGGCGGGGGGACTTTGCCCATTTTTTCCTATTTCTTCTCCCTCTTCACTTTTTTTTTGTTCTTTATAATCTAATTTTTATTCTTTAATTTTTTTCAACCAACGAAGACACCGTTTTTAATGTTGGTTGTCACTCGTCGGTTATTTTTTTATTTATTTTTTTTATTTTTTTAATAAGAATAATTTTGTCTTTGTGATATGTTCTCTGCATTTATGTTATGTTTATCTCTGTCTTTGTGGCACGTTTTTTTTTGCCTTTTGATAGCTGTCGATTTTTTTCGTTATTTTCTTTTATCTTTTTTCTCAGGGTTGGATTTGACATCGTCATGAATGATCAAGATGACGTTTATTTGTTATCATGTTGATTTTCCTTGCTTTAGACCCTCATATTGATTTAGATACGCGTTTTACACTCGTGGATAGTTTTCTCATGTCGCTTGACTCTGATTTACAATTTATTGGTGGTCTTTTAGCAGTTTTATCCCCTTTTATGGTTCATTTGTTGATGCAGTCAGATTTGTTTGTATCTTTATTTTGTTTGAGTTTTGGTTAGGTTTTTTAACATTTTCTTTTTATGGTCCATGTGAAATCTAGGTGACTAATTTTTATGTCAATAGTTATAGAAAAATGTTCTAATTATAATTTAATTTATGCTTACAATTATATTCATAAATCTTTATTATAATTCTGAATATTTTATATTTTTAATAAAAATAGCGACTTTCTATAAAAAAAAAATTCGTTTAAAGAGAAAGCAACAAAGTTATATATTATAAAAAAAACAGACGGAAAAGAGAAAGCAAACCACACGATGTTATTTATTATACACTAGATAAATTCGAATATTGATATATTTTTAAAGAAATATATATTTATAAAAGTATTTGATCATTGAATATAACCACACTAATTATTTTTCAGGACTAATATTTTGTAATTTGATCATTGAATTTATCTATATAATTATATTCCGTCTTATAAATAAATTTTGAAATCAATTCAATACAACTATCATAATTGTCTAAAATAATATTTAATTAATATATATTTAATAGTTGAATACTTTCTCATAATAAAATAGTTAAATACTTTTAATTTACTTTAAAAAAGTTCACATGCATGATCTATGCGAATAAAATATAAAATTTATTAATTAAATTTAAAAATATTAATCATAAAATATTAAAGTATATAAAATATAATTCACATTTTTATCGGATCGACTGCATATTTTTATATTAAAAGTCATGTTAGGTTTTTAGTTAAATGAAATCTCTTTAAATTCGTATTAGATCGAGTGACGAATTGAAGACATAAAATCCGAATCAAGTTCAGGTAGAAAAATTTCGATTCAATCTTATTTATACTTGTTTTTATTTATAATATTTAATTTAAATTATTCGATCAATATATTAAATATTGGTGGTCGAAAAAAATACTGAAAAATTGCATTAATTTGAGACCATTGAAATCTGTTTTATTTTATAACATGAAAAAGGTTAGGCAAATGCAATGGCTTAGGTCACGATTCACAACTACAGCGTGATGAAGGCCTGACTAGATACTTCACTTTTTTTTCGTGGCCTAAATTTCGGGTCCTAAAAACATGTTTAAAATAATACTTTTAGGATAAATTATATGAGATGTTAATAAATTATATTTAAATGATTATTTTAGTTATTAAATATTTAAAAATTATTAAATAATTATTAAAATTATTAAATAACTATAAAATGAAAATTATATTTTATTAAAACAATATAGAATAATTTTTTGTAATAGTTTCATAAATTCAATAATTATTTTGTAATTTTTTTTAAAAATTGATTATTAAATTGATCATTTGAACATGGTTCATTGACTTTTGGTGTGTTTTACCTTATTTTTAAAGGTAGTTTTAAGTTAATTGCATTACACGTTATCAAATTATAATTTTTTATTTTAAATTAGTTCTTAAACTTTTAAATATTTTAATTTTATCTTTAAATTATTATTTTCATCCTAAATTAGGTCTTAAACTTTTTAATATTTGAATTCCATCCCTAAACTACAATCTCATTCTAAATTAGTTTTCAAAATTTTGAACATTTCAATTTCATCCTAAACTATTAGTATATACTAACTGCATCCCTTATCAATAAAATTTTTAAGCCAAGATATATTATTACATGTTTGAAAAAAATTAGATTATATTATGATTGAAACTAATTACATAATGAATGAATTTGTGAAATTGAAATATTCAAAAAATTTAATGATTAATTTAGAATGAAAGTCAAATTTTGAGGACTAATTTAAAGTAAAAGTAATGATTTAAGAACATATTGCAACACCCCAATTTAGGGGTCAAATGTTAAGTTTTAAAAACTTATAGTTAGTTTTAGGAAATTGCAAGAAATCCGGGGACCCATCCCAAATTTAGCCATTTCTTTTAGCAAGGAAAATTAAATTCCCTTTTTGTTTAGAATTTTTACCCATGAACCCTAAAACCTATTCCCCTAAACCAGCCGATTCTACCCATCAAACCGCCTTGCTCCGGTCGCCGTTATCGTGCCCTGACCCTACCAACGTGACCAGTGACCTTCCGCAACCCAACCCGGTCGGTTGCTCATCGAAATCGGCCACCGTTTGGCTTGTTTCATGAATTGTAGTCATTCAAAACCCTCAACGTTCCTCTGTCTCCGCTCACCGGTGAACGACATCGACCCCCCAGGCGAAGCATCATCGAAGCCCGATCAAAACCACCCACCAGATCGTTGGAAGCGGTCGTCGTTCGTCGTGGGTAGCCTTTGACAGGTTCAACGAAAATTATTATACCCAATGTTTTTCATTATTCCGGCCACCATGATCATCGATTCATCACACCGCCTCCCTCGTTAAATTCCCGGTGTTCTTCCGACCAAAACTTGGTCAGGTCGTCGCTCACTGCCGTTTCAATCCTCGTTCGCTGTTGAGGGTAACCGATTTATTTTTTTCCAATTGTTTACTCTATTATGGCTGATGATTAAGGTTGATTTGGATCGATTATTGTGATTGTCGAACCAGGGAGTAATCAAACAACCCTTGTCACCACCGCACGCGTCGTCACGCGTCGGTAGTGCACGTGGGGATCCTCCGTCGGTCCAGGAAGTTTCTAGAACTAGTCCAATCAGACCGAACCGGGTCTGGTTGACCCGATCGAGTCAACTCGGATTGAGTTAACTCGTCTGAGTCAACTCTATAATACCCCAAATATTAGGTCAGGGACTAAATTAAAAAGAATTAAAAATTAAAGATTTATTTGAATAATTGGTAAAAGATGAGAAAATGATTTGGAATAGTGTTTTGAACTAAATTGTAGCAATATATGAATTAAGATCCTTTAAGGGGAAAATGAATTTTAAATTAATTTTCTAGAAAATATTAAAATAAGGGAAAAATGGAATTTAGGGAGAAAAAGGTCATCTCTCTCTTTTCTTCTTCTTCCCGTGGAAATATCTCTCCCTCATAGCAAAGGTAAAATTTTAATTGGTTAGTGTTTGCTTTAGATTATGGTTGGTTTTTGCAAACTTAAGTGTTGTGTAAGATTAAGAAAAGGTTATATTAGATTAAAACTAAATTTTGGATGAGATATTAGGGATTGAAGAAAATGGGTTTGTAAGTGATATGTTAAAATATTGGTGTTTATGGATGTTTACTGGTAGATTTGACTTGTCAAAGGAGTATATGAGAGATTAGAAGCATTGGATAGGATTAAGAACACATTAGAAAAAGTGGTGTGATTCTTAGAATTGAATGTTCTTGGATGATGTTAGATGTTTTAAGAAAAAAATGAAGAAAATTTAGTTTGGTTAATTAAAGAAGAGTTTGATAGTATTGTATGGTGTAAGTATAACAAAACTTGACACCATTTGGCTAAAAATCGGGTTGAAAACTGGAAAAATCTGGGCAAGGGTATCGGTATTGATAGAGCATTACCGATACTATAGGCTAAAATGGGATGAAATAGCTTAGTAGTATCGATATTGATTCAATCAATATCGATACCGACTAGGTAGTATCGATACCATAGTAAGGGTATCGATACCAAAAAAACATTGAATCTAAAATTGGTATCGATACCAGAAGGGGGTATCGATACCGTAGTATGGTAGTATCGATACCATGGTAAGAGTATTGATACTAGGCAACATCGAACCTAAAATCAGTATCGATGCCAGAAGGGGGTATCGATACCATAGTATAGAAGCATTGGTACTAGGGTAGTAGTATCGATACTATAGAGCCATAAATGTTAAAAATAGGTTGATATTGTTATAGAAAGTTAATGATATGTCCTTTTGAGTATTGTTTAAGTTTAATGGTTAGAGAAAATACTAGTTTTTGGTATGGTGCATGTTTTAATGGATGCTTGAGTAGATCGGAACCAAGCTCCCAAGGCAAGCAAAACTAAGAGCAAAGGCAAAGTACCAGAGTAATCTGAATAATGTTTTGGATACATAGCAAGGAATCAGGTGAGTGCATTTAATTATGTACGTACATGCTACAATAGTAATAATGTAGAAATTATTAATGTATGTATGGTTATTACCAAATGGCACTAAGTGTGCAAAATGTTAAGAAATTCATACTAAGTGTATGAATTTTCGTATTGGGCACTTTGTGTGCTAAAATATTAAGAAATTCATACTAAGTGTATGAATTTCCGTATTGGGTACTTTGTGTACTAAAATATTAAGAAATTCATACTAAGTGTATGAATTTCCGTATGGGCACTATGTGTGCGAAATAAGAAATTAATATCAATTTTACGAAATTTAGTATGGGAAATATATGTGAAATTGTCAAAAGTTTAGAATAAGAAAGTGAATTGTCACAATTGAAATGGATGAGTAATCCATGTAAATGATAGTGAAATTGTGGGTATAAATCAAAGAATGTATAATGATTGAAGAGGTTAATTGATATTGAATGATTATTATAGTTGAGACTGCTCTAAAACAAAAGATTAATAGGCCTAACTATGCATTTGACAGAAATGTGTCATTTATGCCAGTTAGATGAAAGGCTAAGTGCCTTTGAGGCCTAACTGTGCTTTTGACAGAAAGGTGTCATTTATGCCAGTTAAATGAAAGGCTAAGTGCCTTTGAGGCCTAACTGTGCAATTGGTAGAAAGGTACCAATTATGCCAATTAGATGAACAGTTAAATACTGTTGAGTAAAAGAATAATGGCCTAACAGTGCAATTGGTAGAAAGGTACCAATTATGCTAGTTAGATGAATGGTTAAATACCGTTGAGCAAAAGAAAAATGGCCTAACTGTGCAATTTGTAGAAAGGTACCGATTATGCCAGTTTGATGCATGGTTAAATACCGTTGAGTAAAAGAATAATGGCGTAACTGTGCAATTGGTAGAAAGGTACCAATTATGCCAGTTAGATGAATGGTTAAATACCATTGAGTAAAAGAATAATGGCCTAACTGTGCAATTGGTAGAAAGGTACCAATGAACGGTTAAATACCGTTGAGTAAAAGAATAATTGCCTAACTGTGCAATTTGTAGAAATATACCAATTATGCCAGTTAGATGAATGGTTAAATACCGTTGAGTAAAAGACGAAAGGTTAAACACTGTTTAATAAAAGAATGATGGATTAGCTGTGCATTTGACAGAAGAGTGTCAAATATGCAAGTTAAATGAAAAGCTAAATACTTTGGGGTAGAAGAATAAAGAAATTGAAATGTCATATGAATGGCATATAAGTGATAGGAAGGGATGATATATATATATATATATAAGGTACAATAATGCATAACTAGTATGAAGGGATGTTATAAAGGAAAGCATAAACAGAACAAAATGGGCATGAAAGGATACCCAAATGAAAATATAAAATGGTGTATAATAGTATTTAAGGCGTCGCCTTAATGATTATTAAAGATACATGATTATTTAGTACCTTGGGGCAATCCATGTATAGTACTTCCACATTTAATGTATGCAGGGCAAATAAAGAATAAAGGGGGGAAATATACCAAAAGGATAAGTATGACAAAAATACTAAGATTAATTTCCATGATGGTATGCAAGAATTATGGTTTAACTGAAGAGGGCTTAACTAGCCCTTATGAATAATGAAATTAAATTATTATTCAGTATTTATAAGATATTATTGTATAATTGTAATGTTCTTGCAGTTTTATGTCTCACTAAGTAAATACTTAACGTGTGTTTATTCCACGCGTAGGTAAAGGAAAAGATTAGCGCTTAAAGAGTATAGCAGTAGCAACATCTTTCATCAATTAAAGGTTGACTTATCAGTAATATTATGACAATCTTATTCAATTTAAGAACTTAGATGGCATCTAATTAAACTATGACAAATATTTTAGAATGTAATTAAGTAATAGTTTTAGTAAATTGCTTTCAGAAATATCATATTTTGTAGTTGATCAAGTTGAAACAAATTTTTACGGGTTTTAAAATGACAAACATTTTTATAAAATAATGTGAACTCTGTATCTTGTATACGGAAAGATATACGGGATATGAGTGTTATATTTATTGGTATCAGAGCTACATGTTTAGCCGATTCTCGACCGAAACTAAGTTCAATTGAAATAAGATAAAGGGGATTACATGCCATTAAGATTGTCAAGGTTACTGATATGGTGTCATTAAAGTGTAATTGATGACACTCTTTACTAATTGAAATGTTATTATTATGTATGTTCTAATAGATGTCATAATCCTCTAACTCTCGTAGGGAGGGGGGACAAGAGATGAGAGAAGTAACTGGTAGTGAAAGTTATGAAGCTAATAGTGAGCAACCGGTTCTATCTGAAAATGCTAGTACACCTGCACATTAAGGGATGCCGGTACCAAAGTACAAAGCTTTTATGCAAGCTCTCAACGTTATGTTGACTCTTTTCAACCTCCTCCTGCTCCTCTAACACCTAAAATGTTGATCCCAAAGGAGCTGAAAAGTTTGGGAGCTCCAGAGTTTCGAGGAGATGAAGGTGAGGGTCATATGGAGGTCGATATATGGTTAAATGATGTGATGTTAATGCTTGAAAGCCTATAATGCTCAGATCAGGAAAAGTTGGGAGGCGTTGTATCTTTACTTAGAGGATAAGCTCAAGTATGGTGGTACAACACTACAATGTATGCACCACCACACTAGATTTTATTTTAAGATCTACAATAAATGTTAAAGTAAATGAAAAAGTTTTCACATCCACATAACGAGTTTGTTCAAAAAAAAATTTAACTTGTCACGTTGACGTGAAAAATAGTAATAAAATATATTTTTATTAGATTTTGTCACATCGAAGTGATGAGTTCTAATAAAAATATATTTTATAAAACTCGTCACATCGACATGATAAATTTCAAGCCATTGTAATAAATGTCATAGATCCCAAAATAATTTTAAAAATGGCCAAATAGGCTATTTGTTTAACCTGCTTGACCTATTGAACCAATTTGTCGATTATTGCTCCCTTTTAAATATTCCAATCTTCATATAATGGTTTTAAAAAACAACTTGGATGATAATAGTTGATAAAAATTAGATATTTAATATTATTTGTTTTTATTTCTAGGAATTTATATATATATATATATATATTAAATTTATTTTGTAGAAAATATCAATTGCATTACATAATCGAATAAATCAATAAAAATAGAATATCTTCGTTGTAATTGATGCATAAAAAATCGCATCATTAAAAAGATATAATCTTTGATAAAAAGGTAAAAAGGCATCAAAGGCCCTCAAACTTTTAAAAAAAATAATTTGGCCCTCATCATATTTTTCGATCAATATGGCCCTCCAACTCTGAAGAAAATCTAAATGTGGCCCTTTGACCTACGGATTCCGTTATTGACAAACTGAACCATTATTTTTGACTGACATGGCATGTTAACTTGCCCATCCCGCTCGTTTAATGCTGACTGGATGCTGATTTTGTTTAAGCTGAACTGGGTTGGAAAGAAAACTTTTTAACAAACAAAAAAAGAGTTTTAAACATGTTTTTTGTATTCATAAACCCTAAATTCATGTTTTCCTCTCTACTTTATCAAAATTCATCTCACCCCATCGTGATTTTAAGAGCAGCAAATCCTTTGGTCACCTTCATCTGTTGTGCATCATAATGTAAGTTTGTTCATCTCTAATCTATTAAACCTTCAATGTTAAAACACTATTTCATCTCGAAATCTTGAATCGATTTTCCTCTCATATTTTTTTTTGATTTTCTTGAATAGAAATTTGGTTTGAATGAAATATTTGGAAACCCTAAATGTTTATTTTTACTTTTCTCATAATATTTAAAATATTTTCAGTAGTTTTATAAACACTATGGCTAATTCAGCGAGCTCATCAACTGAAAGTAGTCGTGCAAGCAATGTTCATTCATCTTTCTCGTGGGAATATGATGGAAATGTTTTGTATTATAAATGTTGATTAAAGTACCCTATGTGGACAACTTGGAAAAGGAAAACTGCATGTAGAAGATTTTTTAGTTACCCTAATATCAAGAGTGTATATTGTAAGTTATTCAAATGGTATGATGAAGAAATGTCCGAAAGAGTGAAATTCCTAATTTACAAGCTACGAAAAGAGAATGAGGAGTTAAAAAAAATTGTTGTAGTCTAATGATCGTTTCTCAGTTCAAGAACTAAAGTTTCAGATGAATTCAATCCAAAAGCAATTGTATGTTGAAGTAGAACATGGTCATAAACTTAGGAGGAAGAGAAATTTGTGTCGTCATGGGATGATATTTTCTTGGCTAGTTTGTGTAGTAGTTGTATGGGTGTTTATGGGTTAATGTTTAAGAATTTAGGTTTATAGGTTAATGTTTAAGAATTTAGGTTTATAGGTTAATGCTTAACCATTGAGGTTTACTCATTTTTGTTTAATGGTTTTTAGTTTGTTGACCGATGTTTAATTTAGTTATAGATGGATTAAGAATTATGGCTACTTGTATATGCAGTTTAATTGTAATACCCTAAATTTTTTTATACTGACCAAAAAGTAAGTTTTGAAAGTTTAGCGGTTAAAGTATAAAATTGGAAAAGTTTAGGTACATAAAATGTAATTTTGAAAAGTTATATATTTTGGTCCCTTATATGGATAGTTCACATTACAAGAAGGATTTTCGTGCCTGTCAGATTTTTGATGGATTTGTAGGAAAAACTATTTATCGGTAAAGTTCGATAAATAATCGAATATCCGGATCGAATAAAAAAATTAATTTTTTTGAAGGATAGTAATATGAGGTTAAATATGTTGTGTGGGTATTTTTAATGTGAATAAATCGAAGTGAATTAGTCAGGTTAAAAGGATTTGCCTTGTTTTAGGGAAATAGTGGAAGTTAAGGATTAAATTGAATGTTTGAAAATTTTGGAGAGCAAATTTGAAAATTTTCAAAAATTACTTTTATGTTTATTCTATAATTTTAAATTAGAGATAAAAGGTTGCATGGATGAAAATAAAAGGATTCATTAAAGGCAATTTAGTCATTTTCCAAGAAAAGAATTTTTAATTTATTTTTAATCTTTTAAATACAAGTGTAAAGGTTATTTAATCCATAGAAAATTCAAGAATTCCTTCATGCTTTCTTCTTCCAGCTGTGGGTTATGCTTCAAGGTGAGAGAAAGTTTCTATTTGATTTTTGATCCATTTATGTAGGAATTAAAGTTTGTTCATGAATGATAAAACCATCTACATGAAATCTTCTTTCATTTGACATAAAAATTGCTATGGTTTATGTTTAAGTTGATTTTGATATGGTGAAGAGGATGTTGATTTCTTGTGTTTTAAAGTTTATTCATGTTGTGGAAAGTGTTGTGGTGTTGAAATTAAGTTTAAAAGTTAGTTAAAATCAAGCACAAGTGCTCTATGTAGATGAATGATATGGAATTGTGTTGGATTGATTTAATATGATATGTAGCAGTGTAATTGAGTTTGAAACAAGGTTAAGGATTAAATTGTGGAAGTTGGAGAGGTTCGGCCTAAAAGGAGAAATTATTGATATTTTTTCCTAAGTTTCTAAGGGCTTAGAATGATATTAGAAGTGATATTGAGTGCTTGAAATCAAGTTTTGGACCAAATTGAAGCTTAGATAAAAGTTAAGAACCAAATCGCCAATTAAGGAAAATAGAAGGGTTTATGTGCAAATGTTGTGAAATTATGGTCCTATGTTTGAAATTAATATTTGGATGCTGAATTTGAATGATAGAATGATGATTTGGGATCCAAATTACAAATTTGGTTATATTAGGGATTAATTTGAATAAGCTTGAAAATTTTGGGGACCTAATTACAAGTTGTTAAATGTGAAGATACCATTTGTGTAGGATACTACAATGCTGGAATTTATTATTTAAGTGATGAAATTTTCAAGTATAAATATTATTTGGGATCAAACTTGTGAGTTTGCTAAAGTTATGGTTTGAATTCGAAAAGGCTAGGAAAATAGAGGATGAAATTACAAGTTTTCAAATATTTAAGTCTTGGATTGAGTTTGCTGGAAATTTTGGTAATTAATAAAAAGAGATCATAATGGTGAAGGACCATTATGAACAAAATGGAAAGGTTGAAATTAATTCTAAAAAGAATTCATAATTAGTGATTTGAAATATAAAATTTGAAAAGTTGAAGGGTTGATGGTAGAAATGAATATTTACGAAATTAAATGACTACTTTTGAGATGTTTGAAGTTGTGATGGAAATTATGATATAGTTTGATATCGATTTAGTATTGATTATGTTTTATAGAATTTATTTTATCGAAATTAAATTATGTTAGTATAATACTAACATATAGCTGAAAATGATGTTATGCATGTGATATCATACAAATTATGACAAATCTTGTGATTTCGATGACTCGAAAGCGAAAGACAAATCACTTGAGTAGAAGAGTATCGCATTTAAGGTTCAGTAGTTAGGCAAAGGTGAGTGGAGTTTATTTATTTAAATATTTTGATCGAGGAAGACTTGCGATAAGTCAATCTCATATTATTTTAAAATATCAAAATTTAAAGTATCATTTATTTATTTTTAATTATGGAATATTTCCAAAATACTATATAAAAGAATTATGATTATTTTTGGGGTTTACCCAATATGTTTTTATACGATATCTTATGAAAAGGTATTCCTAAAGTGATTCTAAAGAATGATCTAAATATTTTTATGAATGTAATATTTTCTCGATGAATTTAGAAAAGTTATTTGAATTATTTTGGGTATGAACTGCCCAATTTATGATATTTATGATAATGAATTGAAATTGATTCTGATATGGAAATGTTGACTATTATATGAATATAATATAATATAATATAATATGGAAGCCCATTGTATGTTGGATTGAGACTCATAGTACACTTGGCATACTAGGAATTTGAGTAAAGTTCAAGTTAAGTTATGGTACATTTGTGTACATTATGTATGGCACCGTTGGTGCATATGATATGATTTGCACTTAGAGTGCATCTTATGATGATGATTGACACCGTGAAGTACCTAATGCGTACATTATGTATGACTTATGTATCTTGCATTCTCTTATATATATATTGGGCTATGAAAGTAAATATAAAAGTTATGACAAGTAACCTGAAAGAAAAGAATATGGAAATGAAATAAAAGTTATGAATTACGTACAAATGTAAAAGAATATGAAATAGTTGTTATATCTGATGTTGATTTACATGATTTTGGAAAGAAATCATGAAATGGTGATTTTCAGGTTTCTGAAGAAAAAATCGTCTTGAATAGCTTGGTTCGAAAGTTTCAATATTTTTATTAATTTATAGAGTTATGTTTTAAAGTATTTATGATATTTTATGTTTTATCTCACCTTAACTGTGCTACTGTCTCACTAAGTTTTACTTAGCGCGTGATGATTTTCATGCGTAGGTTTGGATAGAGAAAAGAATATGAAGTGAGGAGCCTCTCGAGCATCTTTTCAGAACATCGTACCTATTACCAGTATCAATAAGACATCTTAACTTTGACTTATTAGTGGAATGTATATTATAAATGTTTTGGTTGCTTTGATAGAATTTCTTTAATAATAATGGTTGATTTATTTTAATTTAAACAATAATTTAGCAGTTTCATATATATTGAGAAACAACATCAAACTGCCTAAGTGTAAGTGCTACCTAAAACCGAATTAAAACTTCATGCTAATATTATATATTTAAGTTTTTATACGAATTATTAGTTTTAATTGATAATTTAAAATTTTAAAATGAAACAAAATTTTACGGGTTTTCAAATATGGAACGTATAAAAAGTCAATGTGACATCTTTAACTCATATTTTGATACGTATACGGGTTATGGGTATTATATTTATTGGTATCAGAGCTGTAAGTTTAGCTGATTTTCGGCCTAAACCGAGTTTATTTATGTTGGAATGGTATACATCCATTAGGATGTCGATATTACTAATCTTGTATGGTTAGGTGATTTTATTTGTTGATGCTGCTCATTACTAATGTAGAGTTGAAATGAATGTGTTAGATATCAGAAGCTAAGAATAAAGGTAAGACAACTAAAAATATTAAAAAGAAGATTGAGATTGAAATCGATCCAAGCAGGCCGAGAGGAATTAGTATTTCGTCCAAAAAGAGTTGGAGCTGTAAGAGATTATCCTCCATTCTTTGGAAGAAATGCTTCACCTTTTAATGATGTTAATGAATTAGAGGAATCAATCAGAATGTTTAGAAGGTATACAAGAGAATTTTAGACTAAAGAGGATCCATAGATTATTTCTAGTTACTGATGACTCTGGATTTTTAAGGGTATGCTTAAATTTTTTATAAGTACATAAGTTAAGTATTATGTTTTTTAGGGAAATATTTGATTTGAGTTAATATTGAGTAATAGATTAAAGACTAAACTCTTAAATCAGAGGATAAGGGTAAGCATTATATAAGTTGTCTGCTAAAGGTTTAAAGAAAGTTATGTTCTTAGTGAATAAGATGAAATTATGTTATCATTCGAAAGGATTTAGAATGAGTTTGAATGTAGAGTAGTAGTTATTGATCTAAAAGACTTTAAGGGTTTCATGATTATAGTAACTGGAGTAAAAATACGGAAAATGAGAGAAAGTGTATAAAGAAATAGCAAGTGGTAAAGTAGTAATTTACCATTAAGAGTGGAATGTGTGAGTAAGTTGTACTAGTTAAGACTGCCCTAAAAAGGCATTTTCTTAGAATTTATTGCTAGCAAAGAATCCCCTGGGTCTCAGTGCCAGAGTAAAGTGGATAAGCATAATTTGTCCAATAAAGATTCAATGTTTGTACGTTGATTACAGAATTTGTGTACTTGATGATGAAGAATTAAAGAAATATTTTATCTTTGAATCTT
This sequence comes from Hibiscus syriacus, assembly GCF_006381635.1. NCBI lineage: Eukaryota > Viridiplantae > Streptophyta > Magnoliopsida > Malvales > Malvaceae > Hibiscus > Hibiscus syriacus. The sequence continues at coordinate 7,363,678 of NW_024063538.1, read as the reverse complement.
ATTATAGTCTTTTGACTATACATCCAAGAGGAAATAAAATGTATCAAGATCTGAAGAGTTGATATTGGTGAGCAGGTATGAAAAAGGGATATAACTGAGTTTGTATCCAAATGTTTGTCTTGTCAGCAGGTAAAAGTAGAACATCATGTGCTATCTAGTTGCTACAACATATTTTTATTCCTCAGAGAAAATGAGAAAAAAAGTTACTATAAAGTTTGGGACAAGTTTACCTTTGACACCCAACAAGAAAGATTCAATTTGGGTGATTGTATATAGATTAACTAAGACAACAAATTTATTCTAGTTCGAGTGGATTATTCGATGGATAAATATGTTGAATTACGTATCAGGGAGACTGTGCGACTTCATGTAGTACATGTCTCGATAATTTCTAACAGAGACCCAAGATCTAATTAAAGGTTTTGGAATCTTTGTATACAACCTTAAGAACCTGATTAAATTTCAATACAACTTTTCATATGTAAATTGATGAAAAGTATATGTCTTTAAAAATTTCACTTTATAAAAACAGTTATCAGTCAAGTATCAAGAAGGTTTTTAAAGCATTATATAGAAGAAAATGTCGAACATCATTGAACAAATATGAGTTGAAAAGATTAGACATAATTGGTTTTGATCTGATCAATGAAGTGGAAAATAAAGTAAAGACCATACAAGACAATCGCAAGATAGTTGTTGACCTCAAGAAATCATATTCAGATTTGATAACAAAAGAAATTGAATATCAAGTCGGTAATAAAATATTTCTTAAAGTATCACCGCAGAAAAAGATTATGTGATTCCAACGTAAATGAAAGTTAAGTTCGAGGCTCATTGGTCGTACAAGATAATAAAAAGAGTTAGTTCAACAACTTAACCATTAGCATTATCTCCATAAATGGACAAGATTAATATATTATCTCATGTATTGATGCTTCAAAAATATAAATTGGATTCTTCGCATGTGATTACAACTGAGAAAATTAAGATCCAGCCATATTTGTCATATGAAGGGAAACCAGTAAAGAGTTTTAGAATATGGAGTTAAATAACTGAGGAATAAGGTGATCCCGATATTAAAATCTCTTTGGAGAAACCATAAAATTTAGAAAGCGTCTTAGGAACGAGATGAAGATGTGAAAAAACAGTTTCCTCATCTTTGTACTTCAGGTATGTAAATACGAATGGAAAATTCAAGGATGATTTTTTTAAGGGGGAGGAATTGTAATACCTCAAAATTTTGGATAGTGACCAAAATGTAAATTTTAAAAGTTTAGTGGCTAAAGTATAAAATTAGAAAAGTTTAGGAACCTAAAATGTAATTTTAAAAGTTATATATTTTGGTCTCGTAAATGGATAGTTCACCTTAAAAGAAGTATTTTTGTGTCTGTCAGATTTTTTATTTGGGATTTACAGAAAAAACTATTTATCATTAAAGTTCGATAAATAATCAGATATCCAAATTGAATTGAAAATTTTAAAATTTTTGAAGGATGGTAGTATGAGGTTAGAAATGTTGTGTGGATATTTTTAATGTGAAGATATCAAAGTGGATTAGTCAGGTTAGAAGGATTTGTCATGTTTTAAGGAAACTGTGGAATTTAGGGATCAAATTGAATTTTTGGAAAATTTGAAGGGAAAATTTGAAAATTTTCAAAAAGGATTTTTTATGTTTATTCTAGAACATTAAATTATAGATAAAAGGATGGCATATATGAAAATAAAAGGATTCATTAAATGCAATTTTGTCATTTTGCAAGAAATGAATTTTTAATCTTTTAAATACAAGTGTAAATGTTATTTAATGCATAGAAAATTCAAGAATTCCTTCACGCTTTCTTCTTCCAGCCGTGGTTATGTTTCAAGGTGAGAGATAGTTTCTATTTGGTTTTTGATCCATTTATGTTAGGAATTAAAGTTTGTTCATGAAGGATAAAACCATCTACATGAAATCTTCTTTCATTTACATAAAAAATGCTATGGTTTATGTTTAAGTTGATTTTAAGATGGTGAAGGGAATATTGATTTCTTGTATTTTAAAGTTTATTCATGTTGTGGGAAGTGTCGTAGTGATGAAATTAAGTTTAAAAGTTAGTTAAAATCAAGCACAAGTGCTCTATGAAGGTTTGGTCCTATGGAATTTTTTGGAGAAAAATTATGTTTTGTTTATGAATGATATGGAATTGCGTTGGATTGATTTAATATGATGTGTAGATAGTGTAATTGAGTTTGAAACAAGGTTAAGGATTAAATTGTAGAAGTTGGAGAGGTTCGACTAAAAAGGAAAAATTATAGAAAACTTTTCATAAGTTTCCTAAGGGCCTAAAATGTTATTAGAAGTGATTTTGAGTGCTTGAAATCAAGTTTTGGATCAAATTGAAGCTTGGATAAAAGTTAAGGACCAAATTTCCAATTAAATAAATTAAATTAGTTTATGCGCAAATGTTGTGAAATTATGGTCCTATGCTGGAAATTAATTTTTTGGTGCTGAATTTAAATGTTAGAATGATGATTTGGGACCAAAATTACAAATTTGGTTAAATTAGAGGTTAATTTGATAAGCTTGAAAATTTTGGGGACTTAATTGCAAGTTGTTAAATGTGAAGGTACAATTTGAGTAGGATACTACAATGCTGGAATTTATTATTTAAGTTATGAAATTCAAGTATACATATTTATTTGGGATCAAATTTGTAATTTTTCTAATGTTAAGGCTTAAATTCGAAAAGGCTAGGAAAACGGAGGATGAGATTACAAGTTTTCAAATATTTAAGTCTTGGATTGAGTTTATTAATTATTTGCTAGATATTTTGGGTAATGACTAAAAAGCTATTATAATGGTGAAGGACCATTATGAACAAAATGGAAAGATTGAAATGAATTCTAAGAAGAATTCATAATTAGTTATTTGAAATACAAAATTTGAAAAGTTGAAAGGGTTGATAGTGGAAATGAATATTTATGAAATTAAATTACTATTTTTAGAAAGTTTGAAGTTGTTATGGAAATTATGATATGATTTTATATCGATTTAGTATTGATTATTTTTTTATAAAATTTATTTTATCTAAAATTAAATTATGTTACTATAATACTAACATATAGTCGAAAACGATGTTATGTATGTAATTTCGTATAGATTACGACAAATATTGTGATTTCGAGGACTCGAAAGCGAAAGACAAAACACTTGAGTAAAAAAGTATTATATTAAAGGTTCAGTAGTGTAAAAAAAGTGAGTGTAGTTTATTTTTTAAAATATTTTGTTCGATGAAGACTTGCGATAAGTCAATCTCATATTATTTTAAAATATGAGTTTTAAAGTATGATTTAATTTTTTTAATTATGGAATATTTCCAAAATGCTATATAAAAGAATTATGATTATTTGGGTATGAATTTACCCAATATGTTTTTATACGACATCTTATGAAAATTTATCCCTAAAGCGATTCTAAATAATAATCTAAATATTTTTTATGAATGAAATATTTTCTCGATGATTTCAAAAAAGTTATTTGAATTATTTTGGGTATGAACTGCCCAATTTATGATATTTATGATAATGAATTGAAATTAATTTTGATATGGAAATGTTGACTATTATATGAATATAATATAATATAGAAACACATTGTATGTTGCATTGAGAGTCGTATGCACACTTGGCATGCCAGGAAGTCGAGTAAAGTTCAAGTTAAGTTAAGTTATGGTACATTCATGTACATTACGGATGGCACCGTTGGTGCATATGATATGATTTACACTTGGAGTGCATCTTATGATGATGATTGACACCATGAAGTGGTTACTGCACACATTATGTATGACTCACATGCCTTGCATTCTCTGACATATGCATTGGGCTATGAAAAGTAAATATAAAAGTTATGACAAGTATCTGGAAAAAAAGATTATGGATATGAAATAAAAGTTACGAATTATTTACAAAAGTAAAAGAATATGAAATAGTTGTTATATCTGATGTTAATTTACATGATTTTGATAAAATCATGAGATGATGATTTTCAGGTTTCTGAAGAGAAAATTGGCTTAAATAGCTCGGTTTGAAAGTTTCAATATTTTTATTAAATTATAAAGTTATGTTTTGAAGTATTTATGATATTTTATGTTTTATCTCACCTTAATTGTACTACTGCCTCACTAAGTTTTACTTAGTGCGTGATGATTTTCATGCGTAGGTTCGGATAGAGAAAAGAATGTGAAGTGAGGTGCCTCTCGAGCGTCTTTTCAGAAAATTGTACTTATTACCAGTAACAGTAAGCATCTTAACTTCGACTTATTAGTGGATTGTATATTATAAATGTTTTGGTTGCTCTGATAGAATTTCTTTAACAATAATGGTTGATTTATTTTAATTTAAACAGTAATTTGGCAGTTTCATATGTGTTGAGAAACAACATCAAGCTGTACTACCTAAAACCATATTAAAACTTGATGATAATATTATAAATTTATGTTTTCACACGAATTATTAAATGACTTTTAATTGATAATTTGAAATTTTAAAATGAAACAAAATTTTACGGGTTTTCAAATATGGAATGTAAAAAAATCAGTGTGACATCTTTAACTCATATTTCGAGATGTATAAGGGTTATGGGTGTTACATTAATATTGTTCAAATATGTTGAATTATTCTAATATAAGTTGCAGTTAATTTTAAAGTGAAAGGAAAAAAATGTTACAATTGCAATTACAAAAAAATTGTCCTTGCCAATATATATATCTGGTAAAAGTTCACAACATCATAATGGTCAATTCCAACAACCTTTGTTTGTTTGGAAAAGCATATGAGTTTCATCAACTAGCTTGTTACATGTAAAAATAAGCTTGTTTTATACAAAACAAAAGGCCATATTGTTTCATAAAAAACAAACTAAAATACAAAAGTTGACACCAAGAATTCATTATGTCATTTGAATTCTAGGATACATTCGAGAGGCATCCGAATGTTCTTGCTCAAGTTGCCTAGTAGTGACAGGCTTCTTCCTTTTCCAATTCAATCTAGGACCCTTCATTGTATGCTGAAACTTGGAATTATGAGCTCCAATCTTCTTTGGGGAACTAGTAAGGGCAGTCAGAACCGTTTCACTCAATAAGCCAAGATGCAAATAAATTGAACATATATATTGTCATATCTCAAAAATTGAATTTCCACAATTTCTCCCAAATAATTAACCAATTGTAATTTAACAGATATGTTCACAGATTTCAACAAGCTAATTTTCACAATTTCAGACAAGGTAATTCCATAATTTCAGACAAATAATTAACTAGATATAGTTATACCAAAACTTTGCAACATTTCAAACAATTAATCAATATAAAAAAATTCAAATTGACAGAAAAAGGAAAACAAATGAAATACCCACATTAAGTATTTGTTCACCAGTGTTCATATTGTTATAAATACCAATACCAATCTTTGTTTTCTTTTTCTAGTCAGCCCATCATCATTTTTATTTGTAAAATTTGATATGGCTGATTTCTTCAATGTGGTTAACTTCTTAGTGGAAGTGGTTGATTTCTTAGTCGAAGTGGCTGACTTCTTCGATGTGGTTGCATTTGTATTCACCTATAATTCCACAAAAAGTCAGTGGATACAAAATCTATATAAGGAGTTAATTTCGAGTAAAACTTAAATAACATGTTTAGCTCACTTGAAGCATCATCGGTTATTTTTTGTGGACAACTTTACTTGTTATGGCCTAATGTTTTATAATGACCACATCTCATTTTTACCTTGAATCTTGAGTACTTCCCAAATGTCAATTTTGTGGGCTCATCTTTATCTTTTCTTATCTTTTTCTTGGGCCTTCCAGGTTGGATCTTTAAAATGGGAGGGTTAATCGGAGCAAAGATATTTGGGCTAGAACTTTTTTCCTCTCAAGGGTTGTAGGATATATTTGTAACTTGCCACATACTTCTCCTTACTATACCATTCAGAAACATAATCTTCAAGTGATTTGGACTCTTGGTACATTGAACATATGGCATGACAACATGGAATCCCACTGAGTTCCCATTCCCTACAAGTGCATTTCAACTTCTTTAAGTTAACCATATGTTGGTTATCCAAATGAATAACCTCAAACCCTCCATAACCATTCCAGATAAGCCTATGTTAAGTTGAAATATCAATTTTCCTTTCCAATTTCTCAAGAGCTCTTGGTGAGATATTGGTTCTCCACTTTTCTGTCCAAGTTCTTTTAGTATCCATCGTAGTAATTACCATGACCCTAATATTCTCAAGCATGCTGATGATAGGCTTGCATCTTGCTTCCACAATCCATCCATTAAAAGTTTCGGTCATGTTATTGTCCACCACATCATATTTGTAAGTCCCTTTAAAATAAGCCTTTGACCATACTCCACTAAGGTTTCTAATAGTTCATTTGAGGACCCATGCCCCAAAGTTTCTATTTTTTCCAACTGTTCATCAAATTCTTTTATAAAAGTTGCTCTGATAGTATTCCAGAATTGGAATTTTATGTTAATCCCTTTCCATTTGTTATGCAAGATGCATATATGTGCCTTGCATACATCTTGTGCTCAACATCGGGGAATAATTCTTTTAGGACTTGTATAATATAAAATCCTAATCTAGTCCGACTCAAAGATCCATGGATTACAGTGTTACACGAGACTACTGAAATAGTGACCCAAATTTTTTTGAAACCTGGTTGTAAAACAAGTGATAATAATAATCCAAACAGTTAAAATAAAACATGATGATAATAATCTGATTTAACAAAATATGGGAAGCTCCCAACATATATCCAAAATAATACATATATTGAGTACAAATAAAGTTACGACTGAATACCCATAAGGGTTTATAAATAGTGCATGCCCTATAAAGATGACTCAAGACATACTCTGATGGTCTCTGTTCATATGGTTTATTGTACTAGAATGTCTGGTGACGAGAACTCCACACAAATTATCGTCTAAGAACCTGCACACAAAAACACACTCTGAAAGCTAAGCTTACGAGCTCAGTGCCTCACTAATAATTGTACTATACTACATACATTCACTAAATGAGTTAGCTAGTGGCACAGGTCTGAACATGTAAAGTTACCTATTTTAATTATTGAGTAGGCATTTTAGTGTAGTTAAGGGTTCTGCATCTCAGAGCTCACACACCGCTCTAGCCTTTTTGAGATACCCTCAGTATCTAAGATGAGATACCCTCGGTATCTAAGATGAGATCTGAAGTTGCATCATAAACGTACATCCGTCAACTTACTCTGTTGAGTCTTGAGGCATCTGTACCCAGTTGGCTACTAAAGGCACTGACTTGGATATCCACTGACTGTCGCACTCTGCTAAAGAGGAACTTGGGTGTCCTGAATGTTTTACAAGAGTTAAATGAGGCTAGTTTTATATAATCCTAGATGCTATTGTTTCTGATGTTCTGATTTTAATTAATATTCTCGCTTGAAGTCTTATTTTCTACTATTTTGAGTATATGGGGTACCTCGAATATGATCCCTTAATCCTTGGATTATTTATCCAATTTTATTTATGGGTACCAATATTGACCCTTTAGTATCGATACTAAACCTTTGGTATCAATACCCACCCTGTTGGTATCGATACCCCCTGACTGTTGTGGGCTATTTTGTTAAGGTAGTATCGATACTCTAGGCTGAGTATCAATACTCTGGTGCTGGGGTATCGATACTTGATTGTGTATCAATACCAAATATAGTTTCGATATTTTGAAAATACCCAATATCAATACCCTTATGGGGAGTATCGATACTCCTACCCTGGTATTGATACTCTATGAATGAGTATTGATACCACCCCATTAAAATTTTCTAATTTTTGTCAGAATGAAGAACAATATCGATACTATTCTTACAATATCGATACCATCGCTACGGGGTGCCTTGTTTTGTTACAAAAAATCATATCTTTCAACCCCAAAAGGCCCATTGAGGTCCCCGACTGATGTTTAAGTATTTTATTTGGTACAAGGGGTAATAAAAAGTCTGTAAATATATTGAAAACACCTAAACAATGCAATCTATCATGATCGTGTTTCAAGCTTATACAAATTACCAAATCTCACCTAAATGAGCTACATGTGGTATAGATAAGTTAGAAGTGAGTTAATTGATAGTTCTAAGCAGCTAATAGTTTCCAAAGATCAACCCAAGGTGAGCTTTTCCTTCCCTTTAGTTTTAAAGCACTCTCCAACTTCTATCACTTTGCAAGAATCAAAGAATGGATAACTAACTGCATTTAAAGGTTAGAAAAGGTTTAAATACACTTTATAAGGCTAGAAATATCTGAAAATCAAATTAGAACCAACTAGTTCTTCTAACCCCTCACAAATATTTTTCCCAACCAAGGACAAAGTTTAATCTTGGGGTCTCAAATGAAATCTCTAGAGGTGTTGACTTTGATTCTTTTATAATGCTGATTGGGATCTGAAAAATGATAAAGTTTATACATTTGATCTTCTAAGAGTAAGAAAAATGGGTAGAAGAAGAAGATAATAATACAAGCCTTGAAGAAAAAGAGGGAAGCGTTTCAGACGTGATATCATCTTTAATTAAAGCATTTCAGGTTTAATTTTGAACAACAGTAAAATTATTTCCTTGGTCCTCATGATTTTGGCTGCAATGCCCTTTTTCCACTATTGCTGAGGGAACTTGGTGTTCCACTTTAACATGCTGACATATTAGATATCTACAAAAAACTCTAACATTTCTCTTTTTTTCTCAGCCAAAACAACAATCAACGATGCTCCTGATACATCTTATTATTACCTGAGTGTACTGAGAGTGGACTAAAATCTACCTCATGGAGAATCTTTTTGCGTTAATAAGCATATGCGGGTATGTATAAATGAACCCTAAAATACAACACATCACCATCTCACAACTCAAAGCCTGGGGCCTCGCCCTGATGAACCTGCTCAAATTGAGTCCTCAACTGGTCATCTGGACTCTACAACCCTTGGTTTCACCTACCAATTCTAGCTCAACTCTTAACTCGGCTAGCAACCCACCATTACTGGATAAACTCAACCGTGGTAGAAGGGCTCACAAATCTGATATTGACTTTCTGCTCAAAGCGTATGCTACAACATTGACCTTTTTTGGATGATAACATATCACAAAGTCATAGTCCTTAAGCAACTTGACATATCTGTGCTATTTGAGGTTCTACCCTTTTGAGTGAAGAAATACTTGAGGTTCTTATGATCGATGAAGATGTGACACTTCTCTCCAAATAAATAATGTCATCAAATCTTCAAGGCTAACACAACTATTGCTAATTCAAAATCATGGGTGGGATAATTATGCTAATGAGGTTTAAGCTCTCCAGACGCGTAAGCAACAATTTTACCCTTCTACATCAGAACGTATCCAAGGTCATTCAGCGAAACATCACTAAAAATTATTAATTCCTTACCCGACTTTGGTTGGGTTAACACTAGGGCTTGGGTCAAGATGACCTTCAACTGTTTGAAGATTTCATATCGCTTCTTATTCTAAACCAAAGAAATTGTGCACCTCTAAAACACTCTTAGGTGGCTCCCACTCTACTATAGCATGAATTTTCTAGGGGTTGACCTAGATGTCGTTTGCTAACACAATATTAACCAAGAAAGAAACCTAAGATAGCCAAAATTTACACTTATCAAACTTAGCATACAACTATCTGTCTCTAAGGGTCTATAGAACGATATGAAGATGTTGATCATACTCCTCATCTGATCGGGAGTAAGCTAAAATGTATTCTATAAACACCACTATGAACTGATCTAAGCATGGTTGGAAGACTCGATTCATTAGTTCTATGAATGTCGTTGGTGCGTTGGTGAGTCCAAACAATATCACCAAGAACTCATAATGCATATACCTTGTCCTAAAATCTGCCTTTGCCACATATACATCTTTGAATTTCAACTGATAGTAGACTGATCGCAGATCAATCTTTAAGAAAATACACACTCCTCTAAGCTGGTAAAAGATGGTGTCTATGCTGAGGAGTGGTTTATGATTCTTAATGGTTAACTTGTTTAACTGCATATATTCGATGCACAGCTTCAACGACCCATCTTTCTTCTTAACAAATAAGACTGTCTCTCCCCAATAAGATATGCTCAGTTAGAGGAACCCTTTCTCTAGTAACTCTTAAATTTAAGCCTTTAACTTCTTTAATTCTATAAGTGCCATGCGACAGGGAGCAATGGAAATCGGAGTTGAATCTAACATTACCTTAATGCCAAACTCTAACGCACGCTCAGGTGACAAACCCAACAATTCTTCTGGGAACACATTGGGGAAATCTCATACTGATAGAATATCCTCGAGTATAGTAACTGAAATTCAGGTGTAGACCACGTAAGCCAAAAAGGCCTCACACCCACGGTCGATCATCCCTTGGGCTTTCAAACCTAATACTATCTTCGAATGGCAGGATATGACACCAGTCATTACTAATTTGGTTCCATCAGTTGTCTTGAGTTTAAGCAGTCTGATTTTGCACCTCAAACTGGCATCGTGCTCTATTAACCAGTCCATCTCCAAGATCATGTCGAACTTTCTAAAGGGTAACTCCATCAAATCTGCTATGAAAGTATGGTCCTGAATTTTCACTGGACATCGTCTGCAGATCTTATCCACAAGAACATTTAGGCTTGGGGGGCTTGATACTCGAACGCCTAGGTCTTCTTCTAAGATTTCTATTTCTTACACTAAGTCATAGCAAATATAGTATTGGGTAGAACCGAGGTCTATCAATGCGATAACTAAAATGGAAAAGATGGTAAATGTACCTAATATCACATATACCTTATTAACCTCTTCTCGGGCTCACACTGCATACTGTCTGGAGGATACTCTATGCTCTACACTGGCCACTGATCTATATGTCCATCAGTTCTACTATCCAAACACTGTACTACCACATGTAGATAGTCCTTGGCCCATCTACACTGACGATGCTGATCTCTGAGTCACTACTGATGCTATACATTGAGTTCCCAAACAATCTCTAATGAAGTGGTCTAAGGAGCCACAATTGTAGCAATCTCTCAAACCGTACTGGAACATCCCTAGAGGCTAAGTTCAGTGGTCTTCGCCTGAAATTGGACCTACCTCCTCGATCCCAACTCTATCCAGTTTTCATGGACTGTGCTACTAGAGGTCTCAACGAACTCTGACTGTCTATGGCCTTTTTGGTCAGAGTCTGAGATGGCCTCAATGGCTCAGTGGATCTCTTGATCTGTCTTTGTCTGGTGGGTCAGTTGAGAGAAAACCTTAAGGGGATCGATAACAAGGTACGTTAAGATGTCGCAGCGAAAGCCCTCTCTGAACCTGCAACAGCGATGCTCCTCTATCAGTATCAGCTGTATAGAATACTTGCTAAGCCTGAGAAACTCTCTCTCATACTCCATCTGTATGTGATATCAATGAGTCAAGCATAGGAACTACTACACCAAGTCATCTGTATGAGTCTTCCTGATGTACTTATGTCTGAACTCTGTGAGGAATAACTCCTATGTCAGCCTTTATGGCTCCATACCCATCTCAATCGTCTCCCACCAATCTATGGTGTCTTCCTTGAGCAGGGTGGTAATGCAGTCAAGATTACCCTTTACAGTAAGATGTAATTGTATGAGGGTGTGAAGCTTCTCTCTAAACTACTGATCGACTGTTATAGGGTCTTCATCCTTTGAACAGAAGAACTAGTGGTATTATATATGTAGAGTCACTCTGTTTGGATTCATGGGGAAAAACCACTACTGAGCGGGGGGTACTGGTGGGGAAGGTAGTGAAGCTGATGAACTAGGGAGGGACCTAGTTTTCTCTCTAAGTACGGAGGTGAAGTCCCTGAAAAAGGTAGCCTCCTCAATCCCCACATCCACATGAGCCTCCTATTGAAAGGTAGTTGGGACAAAATCATCACCAATATATGAGGCTAATGAGGCATGATTCTAATCTCTGTCATCCTTACTATACGCTAGGTCATATGTCATAGGCTCTATTTGAAATTTGACAGAAAGAGGGCTCATTATCGTCATTCTAGTTGTTATAGTACTCTTGACCCCTAGAGGCATGTACATATACAAACACTAAATGACTCTAACATGCGATCCCAACAGTTTAGGGAATTAAGTGATAATTTCCTAAAAATAATTTTATTCCATAAATAGATGGTTTACTCTTGAGAGTGGGGTTTTATAGAAATCATATTTTTGGATTTGGAATTTTAGTAAAGAAAAATTAGAAAGAGTTAAAGTCCGATAAGAAAATCGGTATTTCAGATCGAATTGCAATTTTTACAAAAATTGAAAGGATGTTATAAATTGGTTGGAAATATTATTTTAATAATTTGTATCATAGAAATTTTTGTTTGGAATTATTCAATTTTTTAGATTTAACCGAAACAGTGGAATTTAGTGACTAAAATGGAATTTTTGAAAATTCAAGGGGAATTTCGGCATTAAAAGTCAAAATAATTTAGCTTTGACTTTGAAATATGATAAGGATGAGTTGTCAAGGTTTTATGGTAATTAAGAAGATTCATTAAGGGTGATTTGGTCTTATCACAATTAAATGAATATTTTATTCATTTAAGTGGAATTTAAGGTAAATTAAGATGAGATGTTCTCTACATTTCAACAAAATTTGTTCATCTTCTTCTCCAACCATACGTGAGCTTCTTCAAAGGTAAGAGCAAGCTTTAATTTCATTTTCAAGTAATTTCCTTAGGATTTTGAGTATGCTGAAAAGAGAAAAATTTTATATGGGAAAAACGCTATCATTTGGTACCAATATTGCATGATAAACTTGTTGGTTGTTCAAGTTCATCTTGAGTTGATGAAAGGGGTTCTTGTGTTTTATGGGTTATGAAGAGTTAAGTGATTTTAAAGAATTGGTTGTAAGAATTGATGAAGAACTTAAGGATGAGGTTTAAGAAAATAGTTTAGATTTTGAGATTGACAGTGGGTTTGAAAATTCACCAGAATTTATATAAAAATAATTTGGAGGTTATTTTTATATATTGTGTTTATATATTGATCTAGTTTTGTTTAAAACAAACGGTGATCAATTTCAAGCTGTATACAAAAAGATATGAATTTTTAACCAAGGAGAGGTCAGAAAAATCGGACAGCAGATTCTGCACAAAACAGATTCTGTTGGTCCTTTGAAAATTCACCATAAATTGTACAGAATGAATTAGAAGGAGTTCTTGATATGGATAGATTTATATTCGAGTCTAGTTTTCAATGGAAGAAACATAATTAAATTACAGTGTGTATATCAGTACAGAATACTGATTTTTTAAAGGTAGTACGAGTTGTCTGAATGTGGAAAATTGATGGGTTGTTGTGTAAGTTTTGTATAATTGATGTATTATGCTGGAAATTGTTGTTTGGGAATTGAAAGGAGTGTAAGATGTGAAAAATGACTATTTTGGAAGTTTTAAAAAGTTTTTGATTTAAGTACAACATTTGTATAGTTGGGGCACTTAAATGTAATTATGCTCTTGTAAAAGCATTTGAATGGTAATAATTTCAATGATGGAATTATTGGTATTAAAAATCTAAGTGATAAAATGGTGAAGAACCATTTTGTGTAAATTGGATTTTGGAAGTTTTAAAAAGTTTTTGATTTAAGTACAACATTTGTATAGTTGGGGCACTTAAATGTAATTATGCTCTTGTAAAAGCATTTGAATGGTAATAATTTCAATGATGGAATTATTGGTATTAAAAATCTAAGTGATAAAATGGTGAAGAACCATTTTGTGTAAATTGGAAAAGTTGGTTCCAATGTTAAAAGGAATTATTAAGAGTTAAGTATTTTGATAGATAATGAGTATCAAATATATTATGGAGTTATTTTGGGATATGTTTATGTTAGTAAAATACTAACATATGTATCGTTATGAAATTGTGAATTATACAGATATGATTGATTTGCGATTGAAGCCAGTCAAGTGGGTTTAATGGGGACAATAGTGAGGCACAAATTTGGAAAATTATAAAGTGTCAAGGTGAGTGCAATACATACATTAAATTATACATAGATGTTTTATACATCATATGGAAGACTTGCGATAAGTCGAATTTATATTGACATGATATTTATGTGATTTATCATATATTTGATATATTCTAAATATGTCAAAGGTTGAAAATAAAATGCATTGATCACTGATTGTTGTATATGATTTTTATTATGAATGTTATTTCGGGTATGAACTGCCCAATGTTAAATATTGATAATATACTTTGTCATGGATGGATCAAATAAAATTGATTATGTGCCCAAGTATGTTATTGAGGATCAGTGGTATTAATGGCATGCCATAGAGTCTAGCAGCTGCATATTAGGTAGCACTAGAGTGTCTAGAGAAGGCACATAGTGCAGGCCTTAGTGTCTAGTGAAGACACGGTATAAACACTACGGTGTACTAGGTGGGTAAATCCTGACCTCAGCACTACAGTGCATTATTAGGTGAGCAATGCTCGACCACAGCATTTCGGTGCAATATTTGACTCCTATACTGGGTTCCTCATACAGTTATACTATGGGCTATAATTTATGGTTTATTTGTTAATAAATGAAAAATTGATAAATAAGCTTACGAGCTTATGGAATAATAGTAAGTATATTGGTAAAATAAGCTTACGAGCTTATGGAATAATAGTAAGTATATTGGTAAAATAAGCTTACGAGCTTATGGAATAAATGGTAAGTATATTGGTAAAATAAGCTTACGAGCTTATGGAATAAATGGTAAGTATATTGGTAAAATAAGCTTACAATCTTATGGTAATAAATGGCAAGTATATGGGATAAATGACAAGTATATTGGATATGCTAGTAACATGATAAAATGGCATTTTGATTTTGACATTAAAAATCATACATGAATTGTATTGCACTGTTATTGTTTTAATTGCCTCAATAAGTTTATACTTAGCGTGTGATGATTTTCATGTGTAGGTAAAAAGCAAAGAATAAGAATAAAGAGTTCAAAACGAAATCAAGCATCGAGAGGTATATTTCAACATCAGTAAGACATCCTATGATGGAATTTGATTTAGATAGTGGCATGTAATTTGATAATGTTTAATTTGTTTTGTTGAATTAATTTGGAAACAAATTGATAGTGATGAAAGGTTAATTTTTATGAGTTTTATATGTAATTTTCGAAAGTTACTGTAGCAGTTATTGTAGCATGAACAGTAACCACGTTTTAAGGTACATGTACATGTTCACGGGTGCTGTTCACTATTCATAATTTTTTTTTTGAATAAAATTTGTTTATAACGTAATATAAATTATATGATACGATATTTTTATAATATCAATTATCAATTAAGGAATTAAAATTCTAAATCAAGTTTTGAAATGAAAATGGTTTTTCGAAATTTGGGTGACATCTATAATCTGTATAGGTATAATTATACTGGTACGACTAAACCTAGACGCTCTGATACCACTAAATGTAACGCTCTAATCCAATCGGACCTGAAGATCTATAGATAACAATGTTACATGGGACTATAGAAATAGTGACCCAACATTTTTCTTTGAAAATTGGCTGTAAAACAACTGATAATAATAATCCATAGCAGTTAAAATAAAACATGGTGATAATAATCTGGGGTTATAAAATATGGAAGGTCTCAACATATATCCAAAATAATACAAATATTGAGTACAAATCAAGTTATTACTGAATACCAATAAGGGTCCATAAATAGTACATGCCCCTTAAAGATGACTCCAGACGTACTCTGATGATCTCTGCTGATTTGGTCTACTCCACTAGAAAGTCTGGTGATGATAACTCCCTACATATTTCCCCCTAAGAACCTTTACATGGAAACACATTCGGAACACTGAGCTTACGAGCTCAGTGCCTCACTAATAATTGCACTATACTACATGTATTCACTAAATGAGTTACCTAGTGACACAAGTTTGATCATGCAACATTATTGATTTTAACTACTGAGTAGGCATCATGGTGCGGCTGAGGGTTCTATATCTCGGAGCTCACACACCCCTTTAACCTTTCTGAGATACCCTCGGTATCAAGGGTGAGATACAGAGATGCATTAGAAACGTCACCTGCCAACTTACTCCGTAGAGTCCTGGGGCATCTGCGCCTAGTCGGTTATTGAGGTGCCTTGGAACTGATCATGCTTAAAACACATAAACAATGCAATCTATCATGATCATGCTTCAAGCTTATGCAACTTATTAAATCTCACCTAAATGAGCTACATGTGGTTTAGATGAGTTAGAAGTTAGTTACCTGATAGTTCTAAGCTGCTAAGAGTGTCTAAAGATCAACCCAAGGTGAGTTTTTCCTTCCCTTTATCTTTAAAGCACTATCCAACTTCTCTCACTATGCAAGAATCAAAGAATAGATTATTAACTGCATTTAGAGGTTAGGAAGGGTTTAAATACACTTCCTGGGGCTAAAAATATTTGAAAATTAGATTAGAACCATTCGAACCCTCACAAACCCTTTTTTCCAACTATGGGCAAAGCTTAATCTTGGGGTCTGAAATGAAAGCTTTAGAGGTGTTGAGTTTGATTATTACCTTTTGAATGTTGATTGGGATCTGAAAAATGATAAAGTTTCTACCTTTGATCTTGCAAGAGGAAGAAGAATGGGTAGAAAATGAAGAGAAGAAAACAAGCCTTGAAGAAAAAAGGGATGGGTTTCAGACGTGATATCATCTTCAATTAAAGTATTTTAGGTTTAATTTTGAACAACAGTAAAATTAATTCCTTACTCCTCCTGATTTTGGTTGCAAACTAAAAATGTCCTTTTTTCCACTATTGGGCTCAATCCAAGCCCAATTCCACTTGTTTTTAGATCAAGGCTTCCTACAAGCTAAAGAACGTGTCCAAGGCCCATCTCAGGTTAGCCCAAAACTCCTAACCCGATATTTAGGGTGTTACATATAAGTCCCTACAAAACAATACAAAAATGCATTAGCAGTCAATAAAAACATAATTCGACAATAAAGAAGAACATAATAAACTACAACTTTTTGCATGTATGACATTAGTCAAAACAATACAAAAATGCATTAGCAGTCAATAAAAACATAATTCGACAATAAAGAAGAACATAATAAACTACAACTTTTTGCATGTATGACATTAGTGTAAGTCCATTGCCGTTAGGATGCTCTAAGTCGACCATTTGTTTCTGCAAAAACCATCGCCATGATTCTTTGCCTTCACTTTCAACAACTGCACATGCAACTGAAAACATCTTGTTATTTCTATCTCTACCACTAACAATATTAACTCTATTTCAGAAAGCATCCATCAATGCCAATAAAATGGCTACAACATTCTTTGCACCCCTGCTTCAGTGCATGTAAACAAATATACACCCTATGAAATCTTGCCACTCCAGAATTATCTCTATTCTCTTGCATAGTAATTGGAATTCCAGGATTAGAATGTAGCAACTCTGCAGCATACCCCTAGAGACTAGCAAACTGATCTTCTACATAAGTACCATGCATCTCTTTCAAAATAGAAAATCTAGTTCTTTGACACATATTATATGTTACATAAGGACCAAGTTTTGTTTTGCACATTTCCTTCAATATCGATATCTTCAATTTTGGTTCCATCAATATTCGATCTCTAAATTTCTACTGCAGCATCTTACATGATAACATTGCATACTTATTACTCCTATAACAGTTATGCACTGGATGATATGTCTTCACAACATAGGAATCAAATTGACTGTCATGACTAGCAAATATTTGCCAAGGACAATCGCCCTTACAAAAAACCCTTGTTCTCTTGCTTTCATTATTCAGGAACCTTAAATTCACAGCTTTTTCCACAAAATACTTCTTCACAACCTATTTGAATTGATGACAATATTCAAATCTCATATCAAGTTTCCATTTTGGGATGTCACAATTGGATTATATCTAGGTCCTACTGTTCGAATGCCAAAATATACCCCACAAGTATATGAAGAGTCACCACTATTAGTATATTCCTTTGGGTCAGAAGAGTCAATGTATTCACTGTCATTACCCTCAATCTTCTCAGCTGTTTGGTTGACTATATCTTCCTCAATAAAATCGTCTTCACTATCTTCATTGACTTCAACTTGTTTCTTCTCCATTTTCTGGCCACTTTTCAATTGATTTCTAATGGTTATAACTTTATCATTCATATCAGATGTTAACTTTATATTATGTACGAAATAATCTTCATCATCTTCATCGTTTTCAACCTCCTAATTCAATAGCCTCAATAGTATGCTCACCATCGTAATCTTCAAAAATAGTAGCAACCCCCCAATTTAAACAACCTGAACAACATCTTCAACTTCTTTAGCAACAGCAGCTCAACATCGCCATCAAAAAAAGTATCCTCTTCAAAACCAGCCTCACACACTACTTCATCAACTACAGAAGGCCCGCACACTTCTTTTGTCTCTAACCCAAATACAACAGTAGGCACGTCTACATTAGCAGACTTGTCCTCAATAACCTTATTAACACCCTCAACAACCACATCTTCATCAATTTTATGGTCAACATAGATATCTACACTACCATTATTTAATAATAAATCCTTCACCTGCCTAATTGTATCATCATTATGAATTAACACCAAAGTATCACAATCAAACTTTACATTAGGTGCCATATAGTACACAAATTTGAGCGTTTCATATCCTAAAAGTTACACTTTCCCTAATATATGCCACAAGCATAACACATCTAGATCAACTTGAAAGTTTTCAATGGATCCATTTACATATTCAAACTTCATACTTGTCTTAAAGCTGCCACAATTAAAATATTGTAGTATGTAAATATCACCAGTCATATTACTACATCAACAGGAAACAAAAATTAACATTAGCACATCAACCAAAGAATAACTTTAAAACAATAACACATGCTAACAAACAAAACTATAAATAAAAAATAAACCACATTAACCACGTGCTAAATATACATACTAATAGATAAAACTATAAAGAATAAAAAAGCATGCAAACCACATGTACCACAAATTATATTATATCCTTACATGGTATCACATATAATCCCAAAGAACAATACGAAAATAACTAAGTTAAATAAACTAAATCAACCACAGTTAACAAAATTGTTACATAAAAAACTAAGTAAAATCAATGTAATCTAGAATGTGTGTGTGTATATATATATAAAATAAAAGAGCAGAAAAACCATGTAAATATTATATAAAAATCAACTAAGTCAAACCATAAAAAACAAAATTGTTACATGAAAACTATAGTCAACCAAAATCCTTCCAACAACATGGTAAACTAAAAAAAGGCCGAATAAAGATCTCACCCCTTCGTTGTTCTTTTCCTTCCAACAATGTTTACCTGTGAGAACAAAAATAAAATAAGAAAGTTCAAAATAGTTCAAAAAGGTAAAAAATGATTTTTCGGAATAAACACTCAAAGTAAATCAAGATTCTTACCGATTTATGCTTCAATGTTCTTCTATAATATTTTCAGTTTGCACAAATAATCCCCAAAATATGTCTCCCTTCTGGGTTTTTCATCCAACAAAACATTCATGTTTGGTTCGAATATGATTTTTCTCGACTGAAGAATGAAGCAATGTTAGTTTTCACTATGGGTTTGAATTAGGGTTATATGGGTTTGAGGTTCGATGCAAGAGATGTTGATTTTTTTCGAGGTTGAAAATCTTTTACATATGCACAATTTGATTTTTGAAGAACCAAAAACCATTAATCAGTTTTTGCAAAGGAAGATGTTTTTCTCTATTTGATTCAAAGAACAAATTGAATGATTTGTTTTTGGTTTGGGGATTAAAAGGTTTTTTTTATTCTCAATTTTCCTTCAATGTACGAGGAATAGCATGCCCGAGAAGCTTAATGTATTTTGTTTAGGTTTTTAATATTTTTTAATATTTTTCCACCTCAACTTAAAAAATCAGCATCCATTTAGCATTAAACATGTTAGTTGGGAAAGTTAATGTGCCACATCACTTGAAAATAATGGTTTCATTGGTTAACAATAGAATCCATCGGTTAAAGGGCCACATTGAGATTTTTTTAGAGTTAGAGGGTCACATTGTTCCGAAAAAAAGGATGAGGACCAATTTAGTTTTTTTTTAAAGTTCGAGGGCCTCTGATACCTTTTTGCCATAAAAAATATTGTTAAACTTCAATCAATTGAGGAATCTTGTATGAGGAAACTAGCATTAAAATCCAATCAAATATGATACATGTTATCATTTAGTTAGATGAAAATTTATTGAATTTAATTTAAATAAAGACTAAATTGATATACTATATAAATAATGAGGTCAAAATATGTTATCTCACATATAATTTACGTAAAATCATTTAAATAATTACATGAGCTTATCGACAAAATTAATAGATTAACTGTTGAAAACATTTTGATATTTCGATATAACAAATAAATGTGTAAATTAATTTTAAGATTTTTTATTTGATTTAAATATTATATTCAATTCAATTATTCGAATATTACAAATATTACTCCAAGTTTTCAAATATAAATTTTTACTCCTTACTAAATGAAAATTTAGGATTAACACTAAAAATATCTTTAAAGTATTTTTTACAAAGTATTTCGAACTTGAATCGAGTCAAAAATGAATTTTCAAAGAAGAAGTATCGATACTGCTACAGTAGTATCGATACCATGCCTTATAGTAGTATCGATACCATAAACACGGTACCGATACTACTCTTTTGATTTTGACTCCAAAATTTAACAAAATGCCAAAATGGTACTGATACCATATTTGGTATCGATGCTACTATACATAGTAGTATCGATACTCCTTGGACAATATCGATACTACTATACATAGTGGTATCTATACTCCTTAAAGGGTATCGATACCGTTGGGTTGCAATAAAAAAGTTTGAATTTATAACAGGTAGTATCGATACCCCATTAGTGGAGTACCGATACCAAGACACTCTTAACAACTATTTTGAGTGGAAAACACATCCCAACGGCTCCATTGACTCCCACAACATCTCCAATGTTTAGAAATCATCTAAGGTGTATTTAAACAAGTTTTGAAGCCATTGGTGATCAAGAATTGAGAAAAAAAACAAGAAAAAGCCTTAAACATCAAGTTTGAGCAAATCAAGCCAACATTCTTTCAATATTCATTTTGCTTTCCAAGAACACAATTTGTTCTCATTTGTATTTATTTCTTGAGTGTTCTGAATTGTTCTGAATTATGCAAACAATCTTTCCTTGTGAGGTTTTCTTTAAGTTTGTGAAATTTGCAATTTTCTCTTTGAAAGAAAGTCTCAAGATTTTGGGGTATAATTCTTGAGAGAGTTATAAGGATACTCTTTCTCCTCAAAAGAAATACAACTTAGTGAATTTGTGGAAAATCCTTAGTGTTGATAGCTAAGGTAGTGGACGTAGACTTTGGTTGAGAAAGTGGAACCACTTTAAATTGTTGTGCAAATTATTTTTATTTTATGTCAAGCTTCCACCAAAATTTTAATTGCCAATTCACCCCCTCTTGGCTAATTCATCTGATCGATTGAATCAATAATTGGTATTAGAGTGAGACTCATTTGAAGGTTTTACCACCTCTTGAGGAGATCCCGGAAGAGTTCAATCGTTATCTAAGTCATCCATGGCCTCTACATCAAATTTCGAGTTTGTTCTTGATTCTCATCCCGTCAACAAGCCTGCATTCTTCAATAGAGCTAACTACGCCTATTGGAAGAATATGATAAAGTTCTTCATTCAAGCTAGTGATATGAGAGCATAGAACATCATGATGAAAGGTTACTCTGCACCATCCAAAGATATGGATTTGTGGAGTGGAGAAAGAGACTAGACATATCCAGCTCAATTCAAAAGCAATACATATTCTATTTTGCGCACTTGGATCAGATGAATACGGGAGAATATCATATTGTTCAACTGCAAAGGAGATATGGGATAAGCTCCAAGTCACACATGAAGGAACTGACGAGGTAAGAGAAACCAAAATAAGTCTTCTTAATCATAGCTATGAAAATTTCAAGATGAAACCAGATGAAGATATCAAAGCTATGACGGATAGATTTTCCATAATTGTCAATGGTCTCAAAGGATTCGGAGAAATAATTCCTAATGAGAAACTTGTGAGGAGGATAATTTATTCTCTTCCAAAAGCTTGGCAATCAAAGAAGACTGCAATTATCGAAGCTAAAGACCTAAAGTCTTTAATCTTCGATAAGCTAATTGGTTCTCTCCTTACTCACGAAATGATGATTAAAGATGAGGAAGATGAAGAGAAGAAGGACGATGCAACGAAAGAGATAGAGAAGAAGAAGAACGTTGGTGTTGCTCTCAAATCCACCAAAGATGAGAGTGAATCTAATGATGACGAGGATGAAGAAATGTCATTATTGGCCAAAATACTCAGAAGATTAATGAAGCCCAATAGAGGAAGAAAATTCCAACGAAATGAAGGCTTCAAAAATGAGTCCAAAGATAAGGACCCAATCATATGCTATAAGTGCAAAAAGCCTGGGCATATTAAATTCAATTGCCTAAAATTGAAGAAAAAGGGTATTTCAAAGAAGAAGCATAAAACACACGTGGCTACTTGGAGCGGTGATGAATTATCCGATGAAGAGGAACAAGAAGTAGTAAACTTGTGCTTAATGGCCACTGAGGAGTATATTCTTAGGTAACCTCTAACTCATCCATGTTAGAAGATTATTCCTTTGATGAGTTATTAGAGGCATATTATGAGTTGGCCTCTGAATGTGAGATTTTATTTTTAAAATACAAGAAAAGTACTTCAAAATTGAATAATGAAAAAGATCTCATATCGAAGACCAACAGTGAACTCGAAAGTAAGATTAAAGACTTGCAAGTCAAAATAGAAGATTTTCAAAAATAAAATTCTGATTTGCAAAACTTACTTTCAGGAGTTAATGATGATCATCAAAAGAAAATTAATGATCTTAAAGCTTCTTTCGATAGAGTTGGATCAAAACGTATTGAAAAAGGGCAAAATTCGAAATCTAACAATGTTAGAAAGAACTCTAAAACTTACAATCATAGAGGTCCCCAAAGAACCTCAAATGGTAAGATCATTAGGAGTATATGGGTTCCTAAAGGATTCATTGCTAATAAAGATAAGGATATCCTAAGTAAATGGATACTTAAGGGGACTAGGCTTTTAGGAACTAATGAATATGGACCCAAAAGAATTTGGGTACCAAAAACCAAAATTTAATATATGTTTGTAGGTAAAGGAGCATTGATACATGGTAGGAAATACAAGCTCAAATTCATGGTACCTTGATAGTGGATGCTCAAGACATATTACCGGAGATATATGCTAACTTTCATAGCTTAACGACAAAAAATAGAGTAGTAACCTTTGGTGACAACTCAAAAGGTTACATAGAAGGTATATGTACTATAGGTAATACCTCTTCTATACAAATAAAAAATGTTTTATATGTTAATGGGTTAAAGCATAATATTTTAAGTATTAGTCAATTGTGTGATAAAGGATACAATCTCTTCTTTGAATCAAACGGTTGTAAAATTGTTAACATTGCATCTAATATGATTATGCTTATTGGTCATATAATAGGGAACATATACATGGTGCATTTAGATTCGATCAACATGACTAATTTATGCCTAGTAGCCAAAGATGAGCATGATAGTTGGTAATGGCATAGGAGATTAGGACATACTAGTATGAGTGTTTTGCAAAGACTTATTCAAGGCAATTTAGTAAGAGGTTTGCCAAATCTAAAATTTGATAATGATAAAATCTGTGATGTATGTGCAAAAGGAAAACATAAGAGAACTTCCTTTAAACTTATTAATGATGTATCAACTAGTAGAGTATTACAATTGATCCACATAGATCTTTTTGAGCCAATTAGAACTACTAGCTTGGGTGGAAAACAATATGCTTTTGTATTAGTAGATGACTATTCTAGGTTTACTTGAGTTCTTTTCTTAAGTACTAAAGATGAAGCTTTAGAAAATTTTATCACTTTTTCAAAAGTAATCCAAAATGAAAAAGGTTACTCCATTTCAAGTGTTAGGAGTGATCATGGAACTGAATTTGAAAATCTTGGATTTACTAATTTTTGTAATTCAAATGGAATTAGCCATAATTTTTCAGCACCTAGAACCCCTCAACAAAATGGAGTTGTTGGGAGGAAAAATAGAACTTTGGAGGAAATGGCTAAAACCATGCTTTGTGAAAACAATTTGCCAAAATATTTTTGGACAGAAGCCCACAAATACCGCTTATTATGTGATAAATCGAGTAATGATTAGGCCTATTTTAAAGAAAACTCCATATGAAATTTTCAAAAATAAAAAGCCTAACATTAGTTATTTTTATCCTTTTGGATGCAAATATTTTGTTTTAAACAATGGTAAAGGCAATCTTGGTAAATTCAATGCTAAAAGTGATGAAGGAAGTTTTCTAGGTTATTCCTTAAATTCTAAAGCATATCGTGTGTTTAATAAAAGAACTTTAGTGGTAGAAGAGTCTATCTATGTTTTTCTTAATGATAATCTCATTCCGAAGAAGGATTCTTGTGTTGATGATAACGTAGGTATATTGAATGCAAATAACGTGGGAGATTCATCATCAAAAGAAGAAGTGAAGAATGAGGAAACTCAAGATGCCTTCGAGAATCTAACCATAGAGGAAAGGGAAGTCACACACCCAAGGGAGTACAACTATGTCAAGGATTGTGAGATTTTAGGTGATCCATCCAAAGGGGTAACTACTAGATCTTCTCTTAGAAATATTTGTAATTATGTTACATTTATCTCATGCATAGAGCCTAAGAATGTTAAAGAAGCATTAAATGATGAAAATTGGATTATGGTTATGTAATAAGAGTTAAATCAATTTTAGAGAAGTAAAGTATGGACATTAGTTGAAAGGCCAAGTAATAAATCTACTGTAGGTACTAAATGGGTACTTAGGAATAACCTTGATGAAAGTGGTAACATAGTGAGAAACAAGGATAGACTTGTTGCTCAAGGGTATACTCAAGAAGAAGGAATATATTTTGATGAACATATGCTCCCGTAGCTAGAATGAAGCAATAATAATGTTATTAGCATTTACATGTTTTAATGGATTTAAATTATACCAAATGGATGTTAAAAATGCTTTTCGAAATGGTTTTATAAAAGAAGAAGTGTACGTGAAACAACCTCCTGGTTTTGAGGATTCAAAATTTCCAAATCTTGTTTTCAAATTGACAAAAGCTTTATATGGTTTAAAATAAGCTCCTAGAGCTTGGTATGAAATATAGTCAAATTTTTAAATTGAAAAAGGTTTTTCAAAATGGAAGGTTGACACTACATTGTTTTTAAAATGAAAAGGTAAAGATTTATTAGTAGTAGAAATTTATGTTGATGATATAATTTCTAGTTCTACTAATGACTCTCTTTCACAAGAATTTTCTAAGCTAATGCAAGGTGAATTTGAGATGAGCATGATGGGGGAGCTTTCATTTTTCTTGGGGCTCCAAATCAAGCAAAGAAAAGATGGCATCTTCATAAATCAAGCAAAGTACGTCAATGATATGCTCAAGAAATTTGGATTGGAAAATGTCAAACCCCAAGCCACTCCTATGAGCCCATCTACAAAGCTTGACAAAGATAAAGAAGGTAAATGTGTAGATGTTAAACTCTATAGGTCTATGATTGGCTCTTTGCTTTATTTAATCACAAGTAGACCAAACATTATGTTTAGTGTTTGCTTATGGGCTAGATTTCAATCATGTCCTAAGGAATCTCATCTACAAGCCATTAAGAGGATCTTTAGATACGTTAAAGACACTCCTAATATAGGACTTTGGTATTCTAAAGACTCAAACTTTAGCTTACATGCCTTCTCGGATGCGGATTCTGGAGGATGCAAAATAGATAGGAAAAGCACCTTCGGTACTTGCCAATTCCTAGGAAACATGTTAATTTCTTCATTTTCAAAGAAGCCAAATAGTGTTGCGTTATCTACCACTGAAGAGGAATACATTTCAGCTTGTAGTTGTTGCAAACAGGTTTTATGGATGAAACAACATCTTTTGGACTATGGAATTGAAGTAGATATCATTCATATCAAGTGTGACAATACTAGTGCTATTTGTCTCACTAAAAATCTCATCCAACACTCTAGAACTAAGAACATTAAAAGTAGACATCATTTCATGTAGATACTTTGCACCAATTAGAGGACATTTTACAAAACCTTTAGATAAAGAATGATTTTGGAAACATATGAGAGAATTAGGTTGTTCAAAACATTTTGATGTTTCGATATAACAAATTAAGTTAAATGAATTTTAAGATTTTACAAAATATTTTCTAAAAATATTCGATATAATTATTCAAATATCAAAAATTACTCAAAGTCTTTCAGAGTTCATTTTAATCCTTACTAAAGTGTAAAAAATATGTTTTAATCTTTTAAACAAATTTACAAAGTATTTCGAGCCTTAATCGAGCCAAAAAGCATTTCTTAATAAATCTCAAACCAAAATGGGTAGATTGCCCAGAGGGAACCGATTCCCCCCAGGGGAACCGATTCCCCATGAATGGTTTGGCTTCGAGAAATAACAGATTTCTCGGAGGGAACCAATTCCCCCCAGGGGGTACCGATTCCCCTATTGTGTAATGGACGAAATATTTGAAATTTTACACTGCATGAACCGATTCCCTATGGAGGGTACCGATTCCCCCATGCTCCAAGTAGTTTTATTAATTGTTTTCACAGTTAAACGACTATATTGACTCCACTAATCATCCCCAACGTTCAGAATCAATTGAAGGAGTATTTAAACAAGCTTAGAAGCCATTGATCAATAACAAGAAACAATAATCAACAAGAATCAAGAGAGAATCAAAGAGAAAGCATCAAACCTCAAGTTTGAGCATTTTCAAGCCTATTTCATTCAATATTCATTTTTGCTTTCAATAACACTTATTGTGCTCAATTTTATTATTCTTGAGTGTTCTTTCTTTGTTCTAGAATTGTGAAAACATCTTGCTTTGTGAGGATTTTCTTGTAAGTTTGCAAAATTTGTATTGTTCTCTTTGGGAGAGAGTGTTCTCAAGAATTTGGGGTATAATTCTTGAGGGATTTGTAAGGTTACTCTTTATCCTCAAAAGAAAGACAAATTAGTAAATTTGTGGAAAATCCTTAGTGTGGATAGCTAAGGTAGTGGACGTAGACTTTGGTTGAGAAAGTCGAACCACTCTAAATCGCTGTGCAAATATTTTCAATTTTCTGCAAAAGCTTCCACCGAAATTTTAATTGTCAATTCACTCCCCTCTTGGCTATATTCGTCGATCAATTAACTTAACAATTGGTATCATAGCCTCATTCATTTGAAGGTTTAATCGTCTCTTGAGTCGATTCGAGAAGAGTTACATGGATATTCAATTCATCAATGGTCGACGCTTCAAACTCTGACTTCGTTCTTGATTCAATGCCCGTCAACAAGCCTCCTTTCTTCAATGGAGCTAACTATGTCTATTAGAAGAATAGAATGATGTACTTCATTCAAGCAAGTGATATGGGAGCATGGAATGCTATAGAAGATGGATACATTAAACCTTCCACTCACCCAAGATTGTGGAGTGAATGAGAGACAAGAATGTTCCAGCTCAACTCCAAAGCCATCCATATTATTTTTTGTGCTCTTGGACTAGATGAATATGGGACAAACTACAAGTCACTCATAAAGGCACCGACGAGGTAAAAGAATCTAAAATTAGTCTTCTAACTAATAGCTATGAAAAATTCAGGATGAAACCCAATGAAGACATCAAAGCTATGACGGATAGATTTTCCACGGTTGTCAATGGTCTCAAATCATATGGAGAGATCATTCCAAATGAAAAGCTTGTGAGGAAGTTGGTTTACTCACTTTTAAAATCGTGCCAATCAAAGAAGACGACAATCATCGAGGCTAAAAACATAAATTCTTTAACCCTTGAAGAACTAATCGGTTCACTCCTCACTCATGAAATGATGCTTCAAGATGAGGTACACCTCGATAAGATTGATGAGATACCAAAGGAGAAGAAGAAGAATGTTTGAGTTGCTCTCAAATCCACAAAAGATGAGAGTGATTCAGATGAAGATGATGATGATGAGAAAATGGCATTATTTGCCAAACGGTTCAGAAAATTAATGAGGCCCAACAGAGGAAGAAAATTCAAACGAAATGAAGGCTTCAAAACTGAACAAAAGGAGAAGGACCCGATCATTTGCTACGAATCCAAAAAACTGGGGCATGTCAAATATGATTACCCTTAATTAAAGAAAAAGGGTCAATCAAAGAAGAAGCACAAGGCTCATGTAGCTACATGGAGCGATGAAGAAGGCTCCGATGAAGAGGAACAAGAAGTAGCAAACTTGTGCTTGATGGCTATCGGGGAAAACTCTCAGGTAACCTCTAACTCATTCGATTTAGATGATTTATCTTATGATGAGTTATTAGAGGATTATAAGGGGTTGACTTCGGATTATAAGACTCTATTTTCAAAATACAAAAATGATATTTCAAAATTGAAAAATAAAAACATTCTTATTTCCAAAACCAACAGGGAGCTTGAAAGTAAGATTAAAGAAATGCAAATCAAAATTGATGATTTTGAAAAGAAAAATAATGATTTGCATAACTTACTTTCAAAAGTTCATGATGATCATCAAAACAAAATTGATGATCTTAAAGCTTCTTTTGATAAAATTGGAACAAAACATTTTGGAAATGGAGAAAGTTCAAACTCCAACTTTGTTAGAAAAAATTTTAAAAACTGTAATCATAGAGGTCCCCAAAGAACCTCTAATGGAAAAATCGTTAGAAGTATATTGGTTCCTAAAGAACTCATTACTACTAAAGATAAGGATATCCTACACAAATGGATACCCTAAGGGGAATAGGATTTTGGAAACTAATGAATATGGACCCAAATGAATTTGGGTACCAAAAATAAAAAAATAATCTATGTTTGTAGGAAAAGGAGCATTGCTTCAAGGCACGGGAAACAAACTCAAACTCATGGTACCTTGATAGTGGATGCTAAAGACACATGACCGGAGACAAGAGCAGGTTCATAGAGTTTAATGCCAAAAATGGAGGAGAAGTGACTTTTGGTGATAATTCAAAAGGTCACATTGAAGGTATAGGCACTATAGATAATACCTCTTCCTTACAAATTAAGAATGTTTTATTTGTGAATGGATTAAAGCATAATCTATTGAGTATTAGCCAATTGTGCGATAGGGGATTCAATGTCATGTTTGAAATTAATGGTTGTAAATTCATTGACATTGTATCTAATCGGATTATGCTTGTTGGTCATAGAATATGAAACATATATATGATGCATTTAGATTCTATAGCTATTACTAATTTATGCCTAGTTTCTAAGGATGAGCATGATAGTTGGTTATGGTATAGGAGACTAGGACATGCTAGTCTGAGTGTTTTGCAACGACTAATTCAAGGAGACTTAGTTAGAGGGTTTCCAAAGCTAAAATTTAATAATGATAAAATTTGTGATGCTTGTGCTAAAGGAAAACAAAAGCGAGTTTCTTTTAAATCCATTAATGACGTATCTAGTAGTAGAGTATTACAATTGATCCATTTAGATCTTTTTGGGTCATCTATAACTACTAGCTTGGGTGGAAAACAATATGCATTTGTATTGGTAGATGACTATTCTAGATATACTTGGGTTCTATTCTTAAGTACTGAAGATGAAGCATTAGAAAAATTCATCACATTTTCAAAAGTAATCCAAAACGAAAAAGGTTACTCTATAACTAGTGTTAGGAGTGATCATGGAACTGAATTTGAAAATCTTGGATTTACTGAACTTTGTAATTCTAATGGTATTAGCCATAATTTTTCAGCACCTAGAACCCCTCAACAAAATAGAGTTGTTGAGAGGAAAAATCAAACTTTAGAAGAAATGTCTAGGACCTTGCTTTGTGAAAACAATTTGCCAAAATATTTTTGGGCGGAAGCCACAAATACCGCTTGTTATGTTATTAATCGAGTAATGATTTGGCCTATTTTGAACAAAACTACATATGAACTTTTTAAAAAATAAAAAACCTAACATTAGCTATTTTCATCATTTTAGATGCAAATGTTTTGTTTTAAACAACGGTAAAGACAATCTTGCCAATTTGATGCTAAAAGTGATGAAGGAATTTTTCTGGGTTATTCCTTAAATTCTAAAGCTTATCGAGTATTTAATAAAACAACTTTAGTTGTAGAAGAGTCTGTACATGTTATTTTCGATGATAATCCTCTTCCGAGGAAGGATTCTTGTGTGAATGATGATATATGTATTATAAACATAAATGACGTTGGACATGACGTTGGAGAACCATCATCAAAGGAAGAAACGAAAGATGAGGAAACTCAAGATCCTCTAGAGAATCCAACCATTGAAGAAAGGGAAGTCTCTTACCCAAGGGAATACAACTATGTCAATGATGGTGAAATAATAGGTGATCCATCCAAAAGGGTAATAACTCTTAGAAATATTTGTAATTATGTTACATTTATCTCATGCATTGAGCCTAAGAATATTAAAGAAGCATTAAATGATGAACATTGGATTATGACTATGTAAGAAGAGTTAAATCAATTTGAGAGAAGTAAAGTATGGACATTAGTTGAAAGGCATAATAATAAGTCTATTATAGGTACTACATAGCTATTTAGAAATAAGCTTGATGAAAGTGGAAATATAGTGAGAAACAAGGCTAGACTTGTTGCTCAAGGGTATACTCAAGAAGAGGGTATAGACTATGATGAAACATACGCTCCCGTAGCTAGGATGGAAGCAATTAGAATGTTATTAGAATTTTCATGTTTCAATGATTTCAAATTATATCAAATGGATGTTAAAAGTGCATTTTTAATTGGTTTTATAAAAGAAGAAGTGTATGTGGAACAACCTCCTGGTCTTGAAGATTCAAAATTTCCATATCATGTTTTTAAATTGACAAAAGCTCTTTATGGATTAAAACAAGCTCCTAGAGCTTGGTATGAAAGATTGTCAAACTTTTTAATTGAAAAAGGTTTTTCAAAAGGAAAGGTTGACACTACATTGTTTTTAAAGCATAAATATAAAGATTTATTAGTAGTTCAAATTTATGTTAATGATATAATATTTGGTTCTACTAATGATGTTATTTGCCAAAAAAATTTAAACTAATGCAAAGTGAATTCGAGATGAGCATGATGGGAGAACTCTCATTTTTCTTGGGACTCCAAATAAAGCAAAGAAAAGATGACATCTTCATCAATCAAGCTAAGTACCTCAAGGATATGCTCAAGAAGTTTGGACTGGAAAATGAGAAACCTCATGACACTCCAATGAGCTCATCAACAAAGCTTGACAAAGATGAATGAGGTAAATGTGTGGATGTTAAATTATATAGGTCAATGATTGACTCTTTGCTTTATCTAACCACAAGTAGACCGGAAATTATGTTTAGTGTTTGCTTATGTGCTAGATTTCAATCATGTCCTAAGTAATCACATTTACTAGCTGTTAAGAGAATCTTTAGATACCTTAAGGACACTCCTAGTTTAGGACTTTGGTATCCTTGAGACTCTAGCTTTAGGTTGTATGCCTTCTCTGATGCGGATTATGGAGGATGCAAAATAGATAGGAAAAGAACCTCCGGTACTTGCCAATTCCTCGGAAATATGTTGATTTCTTAGTTTTCAAAGAAATAAAATTGTGTTGTATTATCTACCACTGAAGCGAAATACATTTCATTCTGTAGTTGTTGTGCTCAAGTTTTATGGATGAAACAACAACATTTTGATTATGGAATTGAAGTAGGTATCATTCCTATCAAGTGTGACAATACTAGTGTTATTTGTCTCACTAAAAATCCCATCCAACACTATAGAACTAAGCACATTGAAATTAGACATCGTTTCATTAGAGATCATGTCACTAAAGAAGATATAGTTCTAGAATATGTTGATATATTTTGCACCAATTAGCATATATCTTTATAAAACCTTTAGATAAA
This sequence comes from Hibiscus syriacus, assembly GCF_006381635.1. Taxonomy (NCBI): domain Eukaryota; kingdom Viridiplantae; phylum Streptophyta; class Magnoliopsida; order Malvales; family Malvaceae; genus Hibiscus; species Hibiscus syriacus. The sequence goes on along the minus strand of NW_024063538.1, from coordinate 7,331,530 downwards.
GAAAGATTTTGGACACTTAGGAGAGAATTAGGTTTGACCAACCTACCTTGACTTAGTGTTTAAAATAAGTTGAGCAATTTTAATTAGTTTTGGAAAATGCTTAAAAAAATAACACTTTTAATTGCATTCTTTGCTAATAGTTAGGGGGAGTTTATGATTCTTTGTGAAAAATTAATTATATGTTCAAATTATGTTTAAGGATTAAATTGATTGTTTGAACATAGTTAATCTTATTAATATGAGTTGCCAATACCACTAGAGCAAATTAATTTAGCATTTTGAGTGTTTAAATTACTTATTTTTTATTTTTCTGGAAGGAGGAATCGATACCCCCTTGAAGGGGAACCGATTCCCCCTTTGAATAGGAACCGATTCCCCCTGGAGGGAATCGATACCCCCCTCGAGTTCTAGATATTAAATGCCCAAATAACACTTTTCTCTCAAAACCCTTTGTCCTCTCTCACGCCGTACACTCCTCTCTATCTCTCAACTCTAAATTTTTTTGCCAAAATCATCAAAAACAAATCAAAATTTCATCATATTTGATCTCCTAAACCTGCTAGCATCATTAAAATCATGCAAACAACATCAAAATCTACTCAATCTTCAAATTTTCAAGGTAATTTTTTCTAAACTCACTATTTTTATTGATTTTGAACATAGAACTAGTTCTAGGGTGAAATAATGATCGAGCATTACATATATTTTGGTTTAGAATAAGAATCTACAACTAATTTCATCAAAAACACAAGATTTTTCAGATTTTTGAGATGTTTGAAATTCTTAAAAAATTGATGATTGTTTTGTTTTTCAAATTGTTGAGTTTTTTTGATTTATTTATGTTGCTTTTATGAAAAGAAATTATACAAATATTGTTTTTCAAACTCGTTTTCAAATTGCCCATTAGAATTGTTTTAGAGAACCTTGAAATATTGCGGACTCAATTGAGTTTTGGGATTGATTATATTGCATACATGTATTTGAAATTGTAGGTTACTCTTTCTTTTTCGATTTTCTTAAGTCATGTCTCACAAACGTTCTAGGCCATCCTCTAATCGATCAAACCAACCACCAAACTCACCTCCAAATCCTCCTCCTATCCAACAATTTCCTAATCCTAATCCCGGCAATCCAAATATGGCTATTCGTAATTTGTGCTTCAATGAACCAGGTCGTAAACAAAATCTCCACTTTAGGTATTCTCAATATTTTGAATCCTACAAAATTCAGGAAGAAAGAATCTCATCTCTCAAAGCTATGTTAGACATAAATTTTCGATATCTTCCTACCCTACAAGAGTGGAAATTTGATAAACTCTTCAAACTTGAACCAATAGTTTATCATCAGCTCGTTCGAATCTTCTATTCTAATGCCATTTACGTTCAAAACCAGGCTAAAACTGCATTAATAGGAATTCGATAATGACGCCTTAGATAATGACGCCTTAGAAAATGAAAAACAAACTGTAGGTTCTATTTATAAAAGAAGGGATAGTGCGAGTGTATTAGATCTTCATGATCGTTTCCATCATCTAATGATCTCTTGGTGGTTTCGACTATCCGGAGGCAGATACTCCACTCTTCGAGCTTTAGATCTTTGGTGGCTACATTGTGTCCAAAATAATCTTAAAATAAACCAACCTCAGATTATCTTATCTGAAATTGTCGAAACCGTAAACCTTGTTCCTAACAATAAACTCTGTTCATATCTAGTTTACGGTTGTATTCTGAGTAATCTGTTTTCTAAAGCCAAGCTAAGGGTTGGCCTTGATGCTGCTTTTCCACTCAAAAATCAAATCAATCTCTTTTCATTAACAAAATCGGGATGGAAAATAAATGAAGAAACTGGTCTATGGGTTTATACCAGTGAGCAACCTCCGGAAGCTGACGAAGCTGATGATGAGCCAGACCAGCATGCGGATCAAGAACAACAAGAAGATCAAATGCCTCCATATTTTCAATCTTTTATGGATACATTCAATTTCCGATATGCATCCATGGATTCGCGACTTACTTCCATAGAATCTAATTTATCCACTATAGGAGCTCAACAATTGGTAATTCTCTTAGAGATGCACGAGAATAATGCAACAATGAATGAACGTATTAATTCTCTCGCACATGATATGGCCGCAATGCGAGCTCATTTTCCTCCTCCCGATCCTCCTACGGATGCTTGATTCTTGCCGTGCTTTAGTTCTCTTAGATGGGACTAAGAACTTACTGTTTTAACATTTTGAATATTTTGGATGTTTGAATTTGATATGAATGTTGGATTTTTATGTTTTGGATTATTTGAACTTATCTATATATGTGGATTTGCTTAAATTTTTATTTTGTGCATCATTTACATCATGTTAGATATATGACCAATTTTACCATTTCAAATTCGTTTATGAATATTGATTATGAAACTAGTGACTAACTTCTTCTCTTGATTAAGATCTTAGCAGCTTAAACTTTAAATTTCTAATTCAAATGGCTAATGTTTTTCAAAACCTTGTTTAAAAATGTTTTAGAATCCTTTTGATTTAACAAAAAGGGGGAGAAGTGTTAAAGTAAGGGGAAGTAATTTCAAAACTTGATTTCAAAATTTATTATCAATTAGAAAATCTTAAAATTACTAAAATGTTTTGTTATATCAACAAGGGGGAGATTGTTGAAAACATTTTGATGTTTCGATATAACAAATTAAGTTAAATGAATTTTAAGATTTTACAAAAGATTTTCTAACTATATTCGATATAATTATTCGAATATAAAAAATTACTCCAAGTCTTTCAAAGTTCATTTTAATCCTTACTAAAGTGTAAAAAATATGTTTTAATCTTTTAAACAAATTTACAAAGTATTTCGAGCCTTAATCGAGCCAAAAAGCATTTCTTAATAAATCTCAAACCAAAATGGGTAGATTGCCCAGAGGGAACCAATTCCCCCCAGGGGGAACCGATTCCCCCTGAATGGTTTAGCTCCGAGAAATAACAGATTTCTCGGAGGGAACCAATTCCCCCCAGTGGGTACCGATTCCCCCATTGTGTAATAGTCAAAATATTTGAAATTTTACACTGCAGGAACCGATTCCCTATGGGGGGTACCGATTCCCCCATGCTCCAAGCAATTTTATTAATTGTTTTCACACTTAAACGACTATATTGACTCCACTAATCATTCCCAACGTTCAGAATCAATTGAAAGAGTATTTAAACAATCTTAGAAGTCATTGATCAATAACAAGAAACAATAATCAACAAGAATCAAGAGAGAATCAAAGAAAAAGCATCAAACCTCAAGTTTGAGCATTTTCAAGCTTATTTCATTCAATATTCATTTTTGCTTTCAAGAAAACTTATTGTGCTCAATTGTATTATTCTTGAGTGTTTTTTCTTTGTTCTAGAATTGTGCAAACATCTTGCCTTGTGAGGATTTTCTTGTAAGTTTGCAAAATTTGTATTGTTCTGTTTGAGAGAGAGTGTTCTCAAGAATTTGGGGTATAATTCTTGAGGGATTTGTAAGGTTACTCTTTGTCCTCAATAGAAAGACAAATTAGTGAATTTGTGGAAAATCCTTAGTGTGGATAGCTAAGGTAGTAGACGTAGACTTTGGTTGAGAAAGTCGAACCACTCTAAATCGCTGTGCAAATATTTTCAATTTTCTACAAAAGCTTCCACCGAAATTTTAATTGCCAATTCACCCCCTCTTGGCTATATTCGTCAATCGATTAACTCAACATAGGTCTAACAAACCTACCTTGATTTTGTGTTTAAAATAATTTTAGCACTTTTATGAGTAAAAGAAAAATGCATGTAAAAATGAAATTTTTAAATACCTTCTATGCTAATAGTTAGCGGGAGTTTATGAATTTTTATGAAAATTAATAATGTGTTCAATTTAGACTTAAGTTTGATTTGATTGATTGAACATAATTAATTTTTGTAATAAGAGTTGCATATACCACTAGAGTTGATAATTTTTGCATGCAGAGTGTTTAAGTACAAATTTTTACCATTTTGTGCACTTGGAATCGATACTACTCACATAGTATCGGTACTATTCTTGCTAGGTACCAATACTACTAGCCTAGTATCGATACTGCCCTCATCGAGTATCAACACTGTTCATACAATACTGATACTACTTGAATGGGTATCGATACCCAGGTATCGATACTACTCATAAAAGCCTTGAAGTATCGATACTCCTCGAGGAGTACTGATACTACTAGTTAATTTTAGGCTATTTAACTCTAAAAATATCATCATTATGCCAAAACCCCAAACACCAAACACTCCAACCATCCTCTTTCTCATTACCCAAATCTTCACTTTGCTCAAATCCAACGTTACAAAGTCGAAATTACATAAGTTCTTTAACTCCAAAACCTGCCAAGATCATTAATTCGTGCAATCAACAACACATTCCCTCTCAATCCTAAGTATCAAGGTAATTTTTCCTAAATCGCTATTTTATTGATTTTTGAACATAGGACTAGTTCTAGTTAGTTTTAGTTCAAATTAGTTAATGGGCATTTCGTAGATTATAGTTTTACACTAGAATGTACAACTAATTTTTCAAAACATCAAACTTTTTGAAAATTCCAAAAATAAATTGTTTTTGTTTTGATTATATATATATTATATATATATATATATATATTATTTTTCATAAAAATTATACATATTATAATTTTTTAACTTTGTTTTTCAAAATAGTTTTTCAATTTTGCCCATTAGACACTAGTTTTAGAGAACCTTGAAATTGAGGACTCATATTGAGTTTTGAGAATTAATTGTGTTGCATACATATGTTATTTTAATTGCAAGTACTCTTTTCTATTCTGATATCCCTAAACCACGTCTAAACAAGCTAGGTCTTCTTATAGTCATTTAACTCAACCACAAAACCCACCTCCAAATCCTAATCTGAATCCAAATCCAAATGAACCCTGAATGACTCTCCTAAATTCTTATTTTAATGAACCTAACCATAGAAACCTCTACACTACGTACGTTAACCATTTTGAGTCGTATAACATTAGGGATGAGCGTCTCCCATCTATAAAGGCTATGGAAGAAATGAACTTTAAGTATTTCCCAACCCTCAAAGCTTGGAAGTTTGACAACACCTTTAAAGTCAAACATGTTGTCTTCTAACAACTTGTTCATATTTTCTATTCAAATGTCGTATGTCTTCAAAATGAGTCCCAAACAGCAACCGAAAGTATTCGCTCCTATCTCTTGGGGCAATGCATCACTATAGATTCAGACTCTATAGCTCGAGCATTTGGATTAGATAATAGAGGGATAGATAATGAGAGTGATTTTGTACTCTCCCCATATAAAGTAAATAAGAGTGCTAGCGTCTTAGATTACCAAGAGTGTTTTCTTCACCTAATGATCTCTTGGTGGTTTAGACCCTCTGGTGGCAAATATACCACTTTTCAGAAGATTGACATATGGTGGATCCATTGCATTCAAAACAATAAGAAAATAAATCTCCCTCAGATTATCTTCGGAGAATTAGTAGAATCCGTCAACAACATACCTTCTAAACGTGTAGAATCTTTAGTTTACGGTTATCTCCTTAGTAACATGTTCATAAAAGCCGGTCTTAGGGTAGACCTTGATGTAGCCATCCCACTTAGTACACAAATCGACTTTACCTCTCTACGAAAATCGGGATGGAAAGTAGATAAAAACAGAATGAGTTCGATTAACAAGAAAACTCCGGTGCTAATTCATCACGAGCAGCTCCGACTCCGGCTCCAGATCAGAACTTGAAGATGTTTTACGGGATATCGACGATCCTGTAAATCAACCCGAAGATGTAAGCTAGGCAAGATAGTACAATGCCTCCATTTTCAGTCCTTTATGGAGACATTAGACTTAAGGTTCGCATCTTTGGATTCCACATCACCGCTCAATTTTCAGAGGTTCAAAGGGATAATCGAGCACGATACGATGTGATAGACGCTAGGCTTGATACATTCACTCGATATGTTGCTTCTCTTAGAGCACATCAATCTGATCACGACCCTCCTACGGATGACTGACCATCCTATCTTGCTAGTTTTTCTTAAGTTGATCTATGTTTTAAACTTAAAATTTGTTTAAACATTTTGATAAATTCTGGATTTGGTTGTTTGAATGATTTGAATATTTGTGTGTTTTTTAATGATTAATGATTTGGATGATTAGTATTTTGAATTAGAATTGAATTTTATGTTGATTTATTTAGTTTTACATTTATTCCTCATTATGCATCTTAGTAAATTATGACCAATCCCAATTACAAAAGTTGAATATTGATAATGTTGACTAACATTTCTCTTGGCTTTTATGTTCTTAGCAGCTATATATACATCTTTTGGCTATCTTGTTTATAATGTAAAGAGTCTTTTTTATTTAACAAAAAGGGAGAGAAATCTTAAAGTAAGGGGAGTAATTTTTCAAAAGAAAATCTTAAAATCTCTAAAATGTTTTGTTCTATCAAAAAGGGGGAGATTGTTGAAAACATTTTGATATTTCGATATAACAAATAAATGTGTAAATTAATTTTAAGATTTTATATTCGATTTAAATATTATATTCAAATATTACAAATATTACTCCAAGTTTTTAAATATCATTTTTTACTCCTTACTAAATGAAAAATTAAGATTAACACTAAAAATATTTTTAAAGTATTTTTTACAAAGTATTTCGAACTTGAATCGAGTCAAAAATGGATTTTCAAAGAGGAAGTATCGATACTGCTACAGTAGTATCGATACCACGCCTTATAGTAGTGTCGATACCATAAACACGGTACCGATACTACTTCTTTGATTTTGACTCCAAAATTTAGCAGAATGCCAAAATGATACCAATACCATGTTCGATATCGATACTGCTGTACATAGTATTATTGATACTCCTTGGACGATATCGGTACTACTATACATACTAGTATCGCTACTCCTTAAAGGGTATCGATATCGTTGGGTTGCAACGGTCGAAAAGTTTGAATTTATAACAGGTAGTATCGATACCCCATTAGTGGAGTATCGATACGAAGACGCTCCCAACAGCTATTTTGAGTGGAAAACACATCCCAACGGCTTCATTGACTCCCGCAACATCTCCAACGTTTAGAAATCATCTGAGGTGTATTTAAACAAGTTTTAGATCCATTGGTGATCAAGAATTGAGAAGAGAAACAAGAGAAAGCCTTAAACATCAAGTTTGAGAAAATCAAACCAACATTCTTTCAATATTCATTTTGCTTTCCAAAAACACAATTTGTGCTCATTTGTATTTATTTCTTGAGTGTTCTTCTTTGTTTTGAATTGTGCAAACAATTTTTCCATGTGAGGTTTTCTTTAAGTTTGCAAATTTGTAATTTTCTCTTTGAGAGAGAGTGTCTCAAGAATTTAGGATATAATTCTTGAGGCAGTTTTAAGGTTACTCTTTGTCATCAAAAGAAAGATAAATTAGTGAATTTGTGGAAAATCCTTAGTGTAGATAACTAAGGTAGTGGACGTAGACTTTGGTTGAGAAAGTCGAACCACTCTAAATCACTGTGTAAATATTTTTTATTTTTTGTCAAGCTTCCACCAAAATTTTAATTGTCATTTTACCCCCTCTTAGTTAATTCATCCGATTGATGGACTCAACATCAACAATAAATTAGAATTCCAACATAAATAAGTGGCTATTCAAGTATTTACCCAAAAATTACATATTCCATATAATTATTAAAAAATCGCAAATGATTGAAGTTTATCTTCACCTCTTCACTGCATCATGGTTCTTATGGCGCCGAGCAGAAATGAGGATTTTCTGTTTCATAATGTTCCCTCGGCTCCCGACCCTCCAGTCTACGCGGTAATGCCTCTTTATAATCTTTCAATACATTCCTGCAATTTCTTACTAATTGTTTAACTCAATGTGACTGTAGACATTAATTTTTGTTCATAATAATAATTATAATCATTATTAATATAATATATTATTATTATTATTTATTATTAAATATATATAATATTACAAATTACATCAGAGGCCCAATTCAGTACAGGCCCGATCAGCTAGCCTAATAGAACCCTAAACCCAACTAGGGTTTCACACTTCTCAACTCCAGCCGCCGCTCCAAGCTTCCAGACGCCTCAGCCTTTGATGCCAAGTGCTCCAAACGACGCTGCCGACACCTCCAATGCCAGGTGTTTCAACCATGGCGCCACCGCCTCTGACGAAGGCTCCAGAAGCCAGCTGCTCTTCCACACATCAAAATTTAAGGTGAGTCACCACCATGTTTGGTGACTCACCAAAACCCCTCTTTGGGACCGGTCCGAAAAGGACACCGGAGTGGCGATAAAGCCTCGGTTCACCTGCAAACAAGAAACCAGCGAGCAAGAACGGAGAAAACCACGACAACAACCCGAAAGCAAGCCAAAACACAACAACCACAACGCAAAAATACACAAAATAGAAAGAAAAAGAAAGAGAGAAAGATTTATCGAAGAGATTGCTATCATCGAAGCCTCCCTACGCCGTTGAAAAAATCAAAATATCGAAGGTAACAAGCTTAGATCTAGGCCGGGTTAAGGGGTTTTAGGCTAAACGGTGTTCGATTTCGGCTTTAGGGTGGTTAGGATTTTATTTTGGTATATTATGGGATTTTTCGGCCACCGTGAACAGTGGCCGGCGGTGGGGTTGGCGGCGGCGTGTGCCTACTGGCCGATGTCTGGTTTCCCTCCGGTGAGGGAAACCTAGAGAGAAGCGAGAGAAAATTTTTCTCTCATTTGAGAGAGAGAAGAGAGAAAGAAAAATGAGAGAGCTGGCCCTTCGGGCCAGCCGTTTCGGGTATAAACACCCCTTCCCAAACGACGCCGTTTTGAGAGGGGTATGTATGTAATTTCACGCATGGCCAAACTCTTTCCGCAGCCATCCGAGTTTTGTAATCCTTACATTATATTCACTAAAGCAAATTTTAGATCTTCTTAAATCGGTATTCGAATTTTATATATATATATTTTAGTCCTTAATCGTAATTATAAATATTTTAGGTAAATTACTGATTTAATCCTTTAATTTTAATAATTAATTTTTTAATCCCAAATGCATGTTTTTAATTTATTTTAATTTGATATATGAATTTTATATAATTTTAGTTTAGTCACTAAATTAATAAATAAGGAGAATAGCATGTTTAGTCACTCATATTTTAAATAATTAAATAATTAATTAGGTATTTAATTTTATTACGTTATAATTTAGTCACTAATTTTAATTGTAAGTTTTTATTATTTTTTATATTTAGTTTTAATTTTATTTATTTTACTCATTATTTATTTATATTTTAATTTTATATGTTTAAATTATTATTTTCATAATTATTTTATTATTGTCATCTTAGTCATGTAAATATATACTTATATTCTTTTAAATAATAATGTTTATTTATTTTCAATATCAAAGAAAATGACAGTCTTAATACAACTGGATGTCATATTCTGTTATTTTAAATAATTAAACATTATAAAAATTATAATTTAGTTTTATTTAAATTATTACATTTTTAATATTTATTTTTATTTATTAATATCGAAGAAAAGAGCTATCTTAAGGCACCTAGAAGTCCTTTTTTGATATTTCTAAATAAATAAATATTTTATTTACATTTGAATAGATTTTCTTAAAAATTATAGCAATAAATTTGAAATAACAGAATTATAAATTAAATATATTCGAATCCTTAAATTCTATTATTAGAGACAATTTATAATTAAAAAGTACCAATTTTGGGCGTTGTAGGGGTATTAATCCTTCCCTAAACGTAACCGACCACAAATCCCCTTTTATTATTAAAAAGAACGAATTTTTGGTTATAAACGCATATCAGTTCATTTTTTAATCGATGTTTTCTTAAAACTCTTTTAAAAGATAATTTTTAGGTATTCGACCTACCTAACCCAAAAGGCCGATGGCGACTCCCAAATTATTTTAAAAACCATTTATTCATATCACTTTTCCCGCCTAGTAAAAATTTCGTGTCCGGGCGAAAAACGGTTACGACAGTGACCTTTCCCTGTTCTTCAAAGTAGAACCAAGTTTGAGTTCTTTCACTGCTTTGGATTACTTTCCCATGCTTTCAACTGATAAGTTTCAATACTTCAACTGGGCTTTTGACCACTGCGCTTAATTCTTAATCTCTCTGTGTTTATCTATTTTCATGAATTTATGTCGAAATCGATTCTTCAAGGGTTATGAATTTGAGCAAAATAATGGCAATAAATTATAAATCAAAAGAAAAACATAATAATGATTTAAATTCTATTTAGAAATTAAGTTGGATTTTTGTTAATTATACTAACTGAAGATTACTTGAGTCATTTGGGAGACATTGAGTTTTGATATATATATTATGGCTTAAATACATTAAATCTTGTGACTTGTGATGTTCCATTTTGCTCTGATATTGCTTTAGTTATTTTTTCGCTTACAAATTTCTAACAATAAATACAGGAGATTTTATGTTTGCGATGTCTTGTCGCATAGTGCTATTTTCGGATTGGATCAAACATAATTCGAGTCACTATCTTTAACAACGAATATTTTGATAAATTAGTTGTTAATATTGTATATTTCTACTCCTTCCTTTTATTTTACTTCCCTTTCTTTGTTGCTTCTAGGATTAAGATGTTCCGTTTCTTTATAATGCTTTTATCTTGCATGAAAAAGACAACAGTAGCTTACAACAAGGACCCTTGCCTCAACAAGCTGCATTGCATCTGGGTATTGGTGTTTATCGAACAGAGGTGAGCTTTTGTTACTTCTGCCAATTTAATGATATTTCTCATCCAAATTGACCACTGCAAGTATAATTCCAGATAGATACTTATCATATCGAGTTGCTATACTTATCCATGCATTTCAAGATTTTTGGCATGCTTCCAGAGAACGTCGATTTCCATCATGTGTTATTGTCTTTGCGCTCCAATCGTTAGGCTCGTTCCTATCACCAGCTTCTCACTGGTAAGATGAATCCGTGATATGGTTGCAAGGTTGGATCTTTCGGGTATATTATTAAGTCGAATAAGCATCCTGCCTTAGGCTGTTCATGACAGGTGGGAAACTGCTATAACCATGGATTAATGTTAGTAGATAATAAAGTTCATGAGCATTTCTATATATGGCATTGCTCGTTCCTCTCCGGTGGAAATAAATTTCTGGATGGGATTTGTTTGTTGTATGACAGGAGGGAAAATGTCATACGTTAAACGTCATTAGACGAGTGGAGCAGACTCTAGCTAATGATCTGTTAGTGTTTTACTCTTGTTTTCGCTGTTGTAACTTTGCTCAAGTCAGGACTCGTGACTGAATAATTTATCTGATGTTCAGGTTAGCTGACAAGGAGTATCTTCCTATAGCAGGATTGCCAGAATTTAACAAATTAAGTGCTGAGCTAATATTTAGCTCAGGCAGGTAAAGGAATACTAGCCTGGTTTGAAGTTCACTAGAACAATTTTCAGTTTATTTGAACTCTGATTTTAGCTGAAGTTGTTTTTTTGTTGTTGGCTATATATATGTTGTTCGGAAAAGCTCTGCCATCGAGGAAAGTATAGTGACTACCGTTCAATGTGTGTCTGGTTGTGGCTCACTGAGGCTTGGGGCTGAATTTTTAGCAAAACATTACCACCAAGTAAATGATATCGTGTCATATTTGTTTAATCATTATTATTAGACTGTCTAACCTCGCTGCCCACCTTCTTTTGCAGCATGTGGTTACCTCCCTGACCCAACATATGGAAATCATCCAAATCTGTTATCTGCAGCAGGGCTAACTCTGAAGACTTACCGTTATCATGACCCGAAAACACATGGACTAGATTTTCAAGGTCTACTTCATTTTGAACATCTTCTATTCGTCAAAGCTTATTATGTGTCTGAATTCGGGTCCTGATTACTTCATTGTTCTCATGGATTTAGATAATTCATCTTGGTGTTGATAGGCCTTATGGAAGATCTTGGCTCGGCCTTAACCGGATTCATTGTGCTTTTCCACGCAAGAGGTCATAATCCTACCGGTGTTGATCCAACTTGTGAACAGTGGGAACAGATCAGGCGGTTAGTTAGACTGAGAGGCTTATTCCCTTTCTTTGACTGTGCTTATCAGGTAACAAGGTTTTAAAAATATGTGGCTCAATCGTATTCGAAAAACATGGGACTCTATGGGGAACGCATCAGGTCGCTTAGCATTGTAAGATACTTTGGCTAAACTCCTAATAGTTAACATCTATCTCCAAAATTGACCACGATCCACGCGCATGGTCACATCTCCATGTTTAGGTATGCAAAACAGCAGATGTGGCAATGCGGGTCGAGAGCCATCTCAGACTGATCATAAGACCCTTTTATTCTAACCCGCCCATTCATGGTGCAGCCATTGTTACTGTCATTCTAAAGGATAGGTAGTAGTACATTGAATTCTTTTTCTAGTAGCATTATGAACAACTGTTGTGATTATTAGAAACTATGATCCATAGTCATCTTCAGTCTATCAGGTGTTTTGGAACATTCCGATCTCGTTAATTCTTTACATATTGTAGGGAGTTGTACGAAGAATGGACTACCGAATTGAAGGCAATGAGTGATCGATTTGTCCGAGTACGCCGTCAACTCTACAATGCTTTATGCAAAAGAGGTGTATTCCCTTTATGTAGTTTATAAATCCATCTCTAAGCTCCATTGCTGATTCGACACATATCTTGTTCTTTTTTCAGACAGGGACTCCGGGTGACTGGAGCCATATTATAAAGCAGGTCGGAATGTAAACGTACAATGGATTGAACGAGGATCAAATTGACTTTCTGGTCGAAGAACACCATATCTTCATGTCATCTGATGGGTAAAAAATCTCAATATACTCCTTTAGCGTGTTCGCTATAATCTTCATGAATTGGTTCCGTCGTAAATGATGAGAATGATGAACTTTGTTTCAGGTGGATTAGCTTTGGGGTCCTAAGTTCAAAGGCAGTTCCATATCTTGCAGATGCTATTCATGATGCAGTTGGTCGTGGACTTTAGCCTAGACTTCATCAGTTGGCTGCATTTTATTCTTTTATTCTCCGTGCATCTTATGTCTGTTTTATGCAACTACAATTGCGATTATAAATTGTAATAATGGATTTGCTAAAAGTTTATGTTATCCGTTTTTTTTATAGAAATTATTATTCAGATTTTGTTCGAAATCTGTACGATTTTTTTTCCAACAACGATGCATTCATTTAATAAAAATAAACACAGATAAAATTACAAGAGTCCAAAGGAACATGTCAAAGGCCCAAACCAAACAAAAAAATAATATATTAAATTTTTTTAAAAATATTTTAAAATCCAAAAATATAATATACAAAATTTCTCATTTTTTAATCTTAAATTTGTTGGACAAATATGTTTTTTTTGTTTGGTTTGGGCCTTTGACATAAAGTTGGACATAAGGAGTTCGTGGATCCTTCGGCTGTAGGTTGGTTTGGTTTATTATGATTGGAGTTTGAAGTTTGTTTATGTGCGTCGAGTTTGAGAAGGGAATATGACAACACCGATAATTAAGGTATGTAAAAACAATATTTTAAAATTTAAAACTTAATTTATAATAAAATTATTATAATTTGAAGATATATGATATAATTAAGTACTTAAAGTATATATTTTTCATTTAAGTACCTAAAGTATGTTTTAGTCAAAGTAAATATTTAAACTTGTCTTTTGATTAGAATAGATACCTAAAACATTTTTTAGTGAACATATGCACTTAAAGTATTCCATCTTTTTTCAACTAGTACTTATAAAATATTCTTTTTTATTAATATGGGATATGTAAAATGTAATATCTATTGAAAAACAAACTCTCAATCTTTTACCATTGTACGCTCGGACCCTGGCATCTATAGTGCTCAAACCCGAGTCCTTAAGGAATAAAAATAATTCTTTTACCAAGGAGGCAACTTGGTTCGCGTACTTAAAATATTCTCTAATTAATATCACATGCAAACTTTTTTAGAACTTAAATAAAAATAAATATTTTTTCTACTTATTTTAACCAAAAAATGTTTTAGATACATATTTTGACAAAAGATAAGTTTAGATACCATTTTGACCAAAAACTATTTTAAATATTTAAATGAAAAAAATAGTATACTTTGGAAACTTATTGGATTTTTATTTAAAAAAACCCCCAAAAATTCAATTATTAGGAAAATAACCCCAAACAACATTAATTGGACCCCCAAATTACCCAAGTAAGACTACCCCCGAGACACGTCCAACTTGAAACTTGAAAGCACTTTTTAGATAGCTCAATTTAATATTTCTATAAATGACATCGCGTTTTGCATAACGCGAGGTCCCCGAGATTTTGAAGCATCGTATTTAATTATCGCATGTTTTGAAAGGACCTCGTGGTATGTGTAATGCAAGGTTCGTATTGTAATAATAAAAATATCAAACTATTTTATGAATTAGGTTAAATTAATCATTATATTTTTATTGTATTGTAAAGTATATAAGAAAAACCTTAATTGTAAAGTATAAAGTTGATTTATGGTTCAAAAAACAAGAATCATAACAAGTACAAAGGTTGTTCTCCGGTTACCAAATTTGGTCGATTGAAGTACGTCGACAATTGTTATCACAATTTTAGTCTTCGATTAATTCTAGAAAGGCTATATTGTTACGAGTCCACGACTTTAAGCTTACAAACACATTAATCTCTCAACGAATAATTCTAATTTTATTTTCTTAGAATTGGCGAGATCGAGAGCTTTCATGATTCAAAGTCCTTCATCTTGTAATTCACCCCCAGAACAAATTAAAATAATGCCATAGACATATATGGCCTTGGTATTACCATTATAGGTTGTTATCTTCAAACAATGCAAACCAAACTCCAAATTTCTTCCACTAAAATAATCATACATGCCTCCTCTATATAACGCTTTGTGATTATTAATAGCTTTACATCTTTAATCAAAACTTATCTCGTTTTGAGTCCACGAAATGACGTAAATATTCTTTATTGAAACATTTTGATAGATGTAACTATGATTCGAAGCTTTATAAAAAGTCTTGCAACTCAACCACTTATTGATGAAATCGACAATAGAATTAGACGCCACCACATGCATAAGAATTTTTTATAACACTTTTTTTGGGAATAATTCCAAATTACTACAAATTTTTTTTCCATTATTTTGAAATATGTCGAGAAAACCCTACATATGGTAAGAATCTTTGCACCTTTTCTGAAGTAATGAATCAATGGACCTCGCATTATAAAAGACGCGAGGTATGTTGAAACAACATGACTTTTAATTCGAATAAAATCTACCTTGTCAAGATGACCTCAAGGTCTACAAAATGCGAGGTTGTCTTTTCTTGGGATCTCGCTTCCTACAGAACACGATGTTCGTTCATTTTCAGGCAACAATTCACTTGTTCATATGCATATTCGAGGCTTTTTTTGGGTTGTAAATTATAAATTTTTTGTATCTTTCAGTTGAGTTTAATATCGGTACATACGAGACATTATAAGTGGGGTAAAAACCGTGTTAAAAAATGATTGCAAATCTTGGTTTGTGCATGAAGAACAAGCTAAAATGACTTGATAGACATGTTCGTGGAGTATTTCCAGGAAGTTAATCGAATTTTTTGTATTTTGTGAACTTAGAGGCTCAATATTGCAACTTATGTTTCAATTGAAACTGATATTGACGTAACGAGACGTTGTAAGTGGGGTAAAAATCGCCTTGAAAATAGTTCCAAACCAAAAGGAATTAAAACTAACGAACATATTTTGTAAATAACTTGCAACAATTTGGCGTAAACAACTCTAAAAAAATATATTGAGTTGTTGATGTACTTATCAGTGCATATCTTAACACGATATTACTATCGAGAAGAAATATATGATGCCACTACAAAATGATGCCTTGTATAAACGTATACCAACACGCTAAAGAAATCAAGATCACAAGTGAGAAAAACTTCATATTAGACTTGTGTTCTTGGTATCTTCGGTACAAAATGCAAGGAAAAATCTTAGTAGACAAATACTAACACACTAGAGAAACTCAAAGGATGTTCACTTGATTCTAATTAATGGAACAATATTTTTGTATATAATCCCAAGAGAAAAGAGGATGCCACTAGAAGGGGATGCCTTTTATAAACAAGAAGTTTTTCAAGAAGAGATAAATATGAAGTACTAATAAGGTTTCAGACAAGGTTATGTTTGATGGAACAAGAGGAAATTAAATAGGTAAAAACCTCGAGCCGTTTTGCCCATATTCTTCTGGACTTGACATGGTAAAGAACTCGTGCCTTGTATAACGTGATCTCTATCACATCAAATCAATGACATATGTTGGTTGCTTCCACGTCAGGAATCTCTGTGGAACTTGCGTCCTACATAACGCGTGGTCTTTGCCATGTCACATCAATCAAGAATATCTGCAGACCCATGTCCATACCACGTGACGTCAAGAATCTCTATAGATCTCATTTATTGAAGAACACGACTTCCATTCGTATCCTTATTTCAAGCAAGTGAAAGCAAAAAAAAAAAAACAAAACAAACCATACAGAAGTGAATGAAAACATACCATAGAAGGCAACGACAAGGCAAATTATCGACAACTGTTTTAATCATAAGTTTATGTGGAATTTCTTGATTATTACATAGTTTGAAGTTATTATAATTTCTCTAATGTTCGTTATTCTCTTTGCATGATTGTAGATATTTTCAAAATATGTCAATAAGAGGAAGTATTATTACTTTGGTATATTATAATGACGAAATGATCCCTGATGAAACTCATGACGTTGTCTTTTAGTCTGTACATTCTATAATGATAACGTTGCCAAGGAAATTAACATATAAGAAGTTGATGAATGAAATGAAAAACAATGTTCCACATGTCCGTTAAAAAAACTTGAACCATTGAAGTATCGACTATTGTGATGTGAATATGATGGTCGATTCCCACTTTCAGTATTCATTAGGAGGCCTTGTAACTGTTGGGCGAGAGGAAGAAAAGCGTGAAGCGAAGAAAATTGGGTATTTAGAAAATGAATAGGGATTGAGCTAGGGATTATAGATGGAGAATTGGGAGAGACTGGGACACGTAAGGAGCATATGTTTATTAAAACAAAAGCTAATGGTGGATTAGAAAACAGGCCTGAGGAAAGCATAAGCCCAGCAGAATAAAAGCTTCCATAAATTGTTGCAATCGTTAGCCAGCTGTCATCCAATCGATACTATGTGAACAAATGAAACGATGTATTAGGTTTTTGATTTGAATTAATGAAATATGAGCTTCTTTGAATTCCTTTCTTCTCTTCTTTAATCTTTATTTTCTCTATTTTCTTTGATTATTTTTCTTCTCCCATAGGGATATTACAAATTGGTATCCGGTGCCTTCATTCGTGGCAGTTGCCGATCGGGTATGCCAAAGAAGAATCAATCAATAGATGAATCTATTGAGATCTCAGCAATACATAAACAACTAGAGGATCTAACGAAGTTGGTGAAATAGACAACCGAAGAAACAAATCCTCGTAAGTGGTGGGAAGCCCAAGATAATAGAATCATCAGCTTGGAGTCTCGAATGAATACTAACCAGGGATATATTGAGCAGATCCTAAGTATTCTGATAGAAAGAAACGAAGGACAAAAATATAGTAGTCCAGACACAGACCAAGAAAGAACACCTGAACCCTCTAAAACTACTGGGGAAAACAGTCACTATGACTGTGATAAATGAAAAATCACATTTTTCATATCAACCTAATGAATTGAGGATCCTTAAATCAAAACCAGATCAGTTTATAAAGGACCAACAATATCATATAGCAGAAATGCAGATGGAAGAGACCAAAGCAATAAAATTTTCTCATGGGGAATACATAGAGGAAAGACTGTTGAGTCTATCAATCGGATGAATTAGCCAAGATGGGGTGAATTGAAAATTAAAAATTTGGTGGAAGCTTTGACAAAAATTAGAAATAATTTGCACAACGATTTAGAGTGGTTCGACTTTCTCAACCAAAGTCTACATCCACTACCTTAGCCATCCACTACCTTAGCTATACACACTAAGGATTTTCCACAAATTCACTAATTTGTCTTTCTTTTTAGGACAAAGAGTAGCCTTACAACTCCCTCAAGAATTATACCCCAAATTCTTGTGACACTCTCTTCTCAAAGAGAAAATTAAAAACTTTGCAAACTTACAGGAAAAAAAACCCCACAAGGTAAGATGTTTGCACAATTATAGAACAAAGAAAGAACACTCAAGAATAAATACAATTGAGCACAAATTGTGTTCTTGAAAGAAAAATGAATATTGAATGGATGTTGGCTTAAATTGCTTAAACTTGATGTTTAAGGCTTTCTTTCTTGTTTCTTTTCTCAATTCTTAATCACCAATGGCTTTAAGACTTGTTTAAATACAATTTAGATCAATTCTAGACGTTGGGAATCATAGTGGAGTCAATAGAGCCGTTGTAGTGTGAAATCCACTTGAAAAGTCTGCTAGGAGTGTATGGGTATTGGTACTCCTTCATAGGCGTAACGGTACTACCTGTTATAAATTCAAATATTTCGACCGTTGCAATCCAACGGTATCGATACTGGTCAGGGAGTATCGATACTACTTTGTAGTGTAGTATCGATACCATCCAAGGAGTATCGATACTACTATGTAAAGTAGTATCGATACCGATCATGGTATCAGTACCCAAATTGCATTCTGTTAAAACTCAGAGTCAAAACCAAAGGGGTAGTATCGGTACCATTGACCATGGTATCAGTACTACTATGTAGAATGGTATTGATACCGTGTAGGGTGTCAGTACCCGTTTTTGCTTCGATGTTTGGGGGTACGATACTGTTAAGACAGTATCGGTATTACCCTATTGAAAGCTTAATTTTGACTCAATTATGGTTCGAAATACTTTGTAAAAATTGTTTCAAAAATATTGTAAGTGTAAATCTCAATTTTTCATTTAGTTAGGAGTAAAAATTGATATTTAAAGACTTGGAGTAATATTTGTAATTTTTGAATAATTGAATCGAATATAAAATTTGAATCGAATATAAAATCTTAAAATTCATTAACATATTTATTTGTTATATCAAAATATCAAAATGTTTTCAACAATCTCCCCCTTTTTGATATAACAAATCATTTTAGAAATTTTAAGATTTTCTTTTGAAAAATCACTTTTGAATTTGAAAAATCACTTTGAAAAATTACTCCCACTTACTATAAGATTTCTCCCCCTTTTTGTTTAATCAAAAAAACTCTATATGTTCTAAACAAGATAGCCAATTGATATATATAAATATAGCTGCTAAGATCAAGCCAAGAGAAATATTAGTCATTAGTCCACATAATCAATATTTATAATAAATATGCAATAGGGATTGGTCATAATATTTCTAATATGTATAAGTGCACGAACTAATGAAATAAAACATTCAATTAATTTTAAAAATACTAATCATTCAAAATCAAACGTCCAAAACACATAAACATCAAAACAACCTAATATCCAAAACACATAAATCCATCAAAATATTTAAACAATGTCAGGTTGAAAACATAGATCAACTAAAAGAAAACTAGCAAGAGTGGTCAATCATCCATAGGAGGATCGAGAGGAGATAGATGTGCTCGTATCGCAACCACATCTCATACAAGATCATCAATCTAGCGTTGAATGCTTGATTTTCCCGTTGTTGCTCTAGATGTTGAGTAGTGAGTTGTGACTCAAGGGACGTAAACCCCAAGTCGAATGTCTCCATAAATGATAAAAAATATTAAGGCATCGGACACTCTTGCCTGGCTGGCTCGTCATTGTGCTGGTTTACGGGATCGTCGACATCCAATAAGAGATCTTCAAGCTCTTAAGCTGGAGCCGGAGCAACTCATGAAGAGCTAGCACCGGGAGTTTTCTTCGTTGAGCGAATCCAAGTGTCATTGTCTCCAGTACATCCTGATTTTCATAAAGATTTGAGATAATTTCGGTGGTAAAAAGGATGGATATGTCTACCTTTAGATCGGCTTTGATGAACATGTTACTTAGTAGACAACCATAAACTAAGGTTTCAACTCATTTTGAAGGAAGTTGTTTACGCTTTCTGCAAGTTTCCCAAAGATAATTTGAGGGAGTTTTATTTTCTTAATATGTTGGATACAATAGATCCACCATAAGTCAATAACTCTAAACCTAGAGAATTTACCTCTGGATGGTCTAAACTATCAAGAGATCATGAAGTAAAGGAAACACTCTTGATAGTATAGAACACTTGTGCTCTTATTGGCTTTATAAGGGAATATTACTAAATCTTTCTCATTATCTAACCCTTGATTATCTAATCCACAGGCTGAAACTATGTAATTCGAGTCTATGTTAATGTACTGGCCCAAGATATAAGACTGAATACTTTCAGTAGCGGATTGGGACTCGTTTTGTATGCAAACAGCATTGGAATAGGTTATCAAACTTCCACGCTTTAAGGGTAGGGAGGTAATTGAATTTCATCTATACCATGGATTCTAATGATGGGATACACTTTTCCCTAATGTTGTATGACTCAAAATGGTTAAAGTACCTAGAGTAGAGACCTCTACGATTAGGTTCATTAAAGCAAGAGTTAAGGATAGTCATTTTGGGTCTATTAGGGATAGGATTTGGAGGTGGAATAGGAGGTGGGTTTTATGGTTGGTTTGATCAACTAGATGAGGACCTAGGACGTTTATGATGAGACATGGTTTAAATCATAATATGATGGGATACCTGCAATTAAACAACATATGTATGCAACAGTTAATTCCAAAACTTAATATGAGTCCTCAAATTCAAGGTTCTCTAAAAAACTAGTGTCTAATGGGCAAAATTGAAAATTATTTTGAAAACTAAGTTTGAAAAATAATAATATGTATAGTTTTAATGAAAACAATGTAATTAAATAAAAAAGAACAATTAAATCAAAACAAATTTTTTTAAAATTTTAAAACTTAAAAAAATAAAAAAAAAATTATGTTTTTGATGAAATTAGTTGTAGATTCTAGTGTAAAACTATAATCTACTAAATGCCATATCACTAATTTGAACTAGAACTAGAACTAACTAAAACTAGTCCTATGTTCAAAAATCAATAAAATAGTGTTTTAGAAAAATTTACCTTGAAATATCGGATTGAAATTGATGTGTTGTTGTTTGCACGAGATTAATGATACTTACAGGATTTGAAGTTGAAGAATGAAGGAATTCCGACTAGAAATCGTTGATTCTGAGCAATGTGGAGATTTGGGTAAAGAGGGGAAAGAATGACATAAGTATGTTATGTTTAGGGTTTTGGTAAAATTATGAAATTTTTAGGGATTTATAGCCTAAATCCGGCAGGTAGTATCGGTACTCCTCGAGGAGTACCGATACTTCAAAGCATTTTTGCGTAGTATAGATACCAGGGTATCGATACCTATTGAAGCAGTATCAGTACTATTAAGAACAATATCAATACCTATTGAAACAATATTGATACTATGCTAGTAGTATCGATACCTAGCAAGAGTAGTATCGGTACTGGGTGACCTCTACCGATACCAAGTGCACAAAATGGTCAAAATATTTGTATTTAAACACTTTGCATGCAAAATTAATCAAATCTAGTGGTATTGGTAACTCATATTACGAAAATTAATTATGCTCAATCAATAAAATCAAACTTAAGCCTAATTTGAACATATTATTAATTTCCACTAAAGATCATAAACTCCCCCTAACTATTAGTATAGAAGGCATTCAAAAATGTTATTTTTACATGCATTTTTCCTTAATCATTAAAAGTACAAATTAAGGTTGGTTTGTTAGACCTAATTCTCTCTTTAGTGTCCAAAATCTATCTTTATCTAAGGGTTTTGTAAAAATATCGGCTAATTGATGCAAAGTATCTACATATTCTAGAACTACATCTTCCTTAGTGACATGATCTCTAATGAAATAATGTCTAATTTCAATGTGTTTAGTTCTAGAGTGTTGGATGGGATTTTTAGTGAGACAAATAGAACTAGTATTTTCACACTTGATAGGAATGATACCTACTTCAATTCCATAGTGTAAAAGTTGTTGTTTCATCCATAAAACTTGTGCGCAACAACTACCGGCTGAAATGTATTCCGCTTCAGTGGTAGATAATGCAACACTATTTTGCTTTTTTTGAAAACCACGAAATTAGCATATTTCCTAGGAATTGAGAAGTACCGGAGGTGCTTTTCCTATCTATTTTGTACCCTCCATAATTCGCATCAGAGAAGGTATGCAAGCTAAAGCTAGAATCTCTAGGATATCAAAGTCCTATACTTGGAGTGTCCTTAAGGTATCTAAAGATTCTATTAATGGCTTGTAGATGTGATTCCTTAGGGAATGATTGAAATCTAGCACATAAGTATACACTAAACATAATGTCCGGTTTACTTGTGGTTAGATAAAGTAAAGAGCCAATCATAGACCTATAAAGTTTAACATCAACACATTTACCTCATTCATCTTTGTCAAGCTTTGTAGATGAACTCATAGGAGTGGCTTGGGGTTTTACATTCTCCAATCCAAACTTTTTGAGCATATCTTGAACGTACTTTGCTTGATTGATGAAGATGTCATCTTTTCTTTGCTTGATTTAAAGCCTCAAGAAAAATGAAAGTTCCCCCATCATGCTCATCTCAAATTCACCTTGCATTAGCTTAGAAAATTCTTGGCAAAGAGCATCATTAGTAGAACCAAATATTATATTATCAACATAAATTTGAACTACTAATAAATCTTTACCTTTTCATTTTAAAAACAATGTAGTGAAAACCTTCTCTTTTGAAAAACCTTTTTCAATTAAAAAGTTTGACAATATTTCATACCAAGCTCTAGGAGCCTGTTTTAAACCATATAATGCTTTTGTCAATTTAAAAATATGATTGGGAAATTTTGAATCTTCAAAACCAGGAGGTTGTTCCACATGCACTTCTTCTTTTATAAAACCATTTAAAAATTCACTTTTAACATGCATTTGGTATCATTTAAATTCATTGAAACATGCAAATGCCAACAACATTCTAATTTCTTCTATCCTAGCTACAGGAGCATATGTTTCATCAAAATCTATTCCTTATTCTTGTGTATACCCTTGAACAACAAGTCTAGCCTTGTTTCTCACTATATTACTACTTTCATCTAGCTTATTCCTAAACGCCCATTTAGTACCTATAGTAGATTTATTACTAGGCCTTTCAACTAATGTCCATACTTTACTTCTCTTAAATTTATTTAACTCTTCTTGTATAGTCATAATCCAATTTTCATCAGTTAATGATTCTTTAACATTTTTAGGCTCTATGCATGAGATAAATGTAACATAATTACAAATATTCCTAAGAGAAGATCGAGTAGTTACCCCTTTGGATGGATCACCTAAAATCTCACCATCCTTGACATAGTTGTACTCTCTTGGGTATGTGACTTTCCTTTCTTCAATGGTTAGATTCTTGAAGGCATATTGAGTTTCCTCATCCTTCATTTCTTTCTTTGATGACGATTCTCCCATGTCATTTTCATTTGTTATACCTACATCATCATCAACCCAAGAATCCTTCCTCGGAAGGGGATTATCATCGAAAACAACATGAATAGACTCTTCTACCACTAAATTTCTTTTATTAAATACACGATAAGCTTTAGAATTTAAGGAATAACCTAGAAAAATTCCTTCAACACTTTTAGCATCGAATTTGCCAAGATTGTCTCTACCGTTGTTTAAAACAAAACACTTACATCCAAAAGGATGAAAATAACTAATGTTAGGCTTTTTATTTTTGAAAATTTCATATGGAGTTTTCTTTAAATAGGCCTAATCATTACTCGGTTAATAACATAACAAGCAGTATTTGTGGCTTTTGCCCAAAAATAGTTTGGCAAATTGTTTTCACAAAGCATGGTTCTAGCCATTTTTTCTAAAGTTTGATTTTTCCTCTCAACAACTCCATTTTGTTGAGGGGTTCTAGGTGCTAAAAAATTATGGCTAATCCCATTTGAATTACATAAATCAGTAAATCCAATATTTTCAAGTTCAATACCATGGTCACTCTTAACACTTGAAATGGAGTAACCTTTTTCATTTTGGAATACTTTTGAAAATTTGATAAAATTTTCTAATGCTTTATCTTTAGTACTTAAAAATAGAACCCAAGTAAATCTAGAATAGTCATCTACCAATACAAAGACATATTGTTTTCCACCCAAGCTAGTAGTTCTAATTGGCCCAAAAAGATCTATGTGGATCAATTGTAATACTCTACTGGTTGATATATTATTAATGGATTTAAAGGAAGATTTATTATGTCTACCTTTTATACATGCATCACAGATTTTTATTAAGATTAAATTTCAGTTTTGGCAAGCCTCTTACTAAATTGCCTTGATTTAGTCTATGCAAAACACTCATCCTTTTATGTCCCAGTCTCCTATGCCATAACCAATTATCTTGTTCATCATTGGAAACTAGGCTTAAGTTAGTTATATTAATTGAATCTAAATGCACCATATAAATATTTCCTATTCTATGACCAATAAGTATAATCCTATTAGATGCAATGTCAATAACTTTACAACTATTTGTTTCAAACAAGACATTGTATCCTTTATCACACAATTGACTAATACTTAATATATTATGCTTTAACCCATTCACATATAATACATTTTTTATTTGTATGGAAGAGGTATTACCTATAGTACCTATACCTTCAATATAACCTTTTGAGTTGTCACCAAAGGTTACTACTCCTCCATTTTTGTCGTTAAGCTCTGTAAACCGGCTCTTGTCTCCAGTCATATGTCTTGAGCATCCACTATCAAGGTACCATGAATTTGAGCTTGTATTTCGTGCCTTGAAGCAATGCTCATTTTCCTACAAACATAGATTAAACTTTGATTTTTGGTACCCAAATTCTTTTGGGTCCATATTCATTAGTTCCTAAAAGCCTAGTCCCCTTGGGTATCCATTTGTTTAGGATATCCTTATCTTTAGTAGTATTGAGTCCTTTAGGAACTCATATACTCATAATGATTTTACCATTCGAGGTTCTTTGGGGACCTCTATGATTGTAAGTTTTAAAGTTATTTTTGATATAGTTGGATTTTGAATTTTCTCCTTTTTCAAAATACTTTGATCCAACTCTATCAAAAGAAGCTTTAAGATCATCAATTTTCTTTTGATGATCATCATTGACTCATGAAAGTAAGTTTTGCAAATCCAAATTTTTCTTTTCAAAATCTTCTATTTTGATTTGCAATTCTTTAATTTTACTTTCAAGATCACTGTTGTTCTTGGATATGAGATCTTTTTCACTTTTCAATTTTGAAATATCTTTCTTGTATTTTGAAAATAATTTCTCATAATCTGAAGTCAACCCATAATACTCCTCTAATAACTCATCAAAAGAATAATCTTCTAAATTGGATGAGTTAGAGGTTACCTGAGAATCCTCCCCAAAGGCCATTATGCACAAGTTTACTACTTCTTGTTTCTCTTCATCGGATGATTCATCATCACTCCAAGTAGCCACGTGTGCTTTATGCTTCTTCTTTGAAAGACCCTTCTTCTTCAATTGTGGCAATCATATTTCATATGTCCAGGCTGTTTGCATTAATAGCATATAATTGGGTCCTTCTCCTTTGACTCATTTCTGAAGCCTTCATTTCGTTGGAATTTTCTTCCTCTATTGGGATTCATTAATTTTCCGAGTTGTTTGGTAAGTAATGTCATTTCTTCATCCTCGTCATTATCAGAGTCACTCTCATCTTTGGTGGATTTGAGAGTAACACCAACATTCTTCTTTTTCTCCATCTCCTTCTTTATATCATCATTCTTCTCATGATCTACCTCATCTTGAATCATCATTTCATAAGTGAGGAGAGAACCAATGAGCTCATCGATAGTTAAAGACTTTAGCTTCAATAATTGCAGTCTTCTTCGATTGCCAAGCTTTTGGAAGAGAATAAATTATCTTTCTTACAAGTTTTTCATTAGGGATTATTTTTCCGAATCCCTTGAGACCGTTGACAATTACGAAAAACCTATATGTCATAGCTTTTATATCTTCATATGGTTTCGTCCTGAAATTTTCATAGCTATGGTTAAGAAGATTAATTTTAGTTTCTTTTACCTCGTCAGTTCCTTCATGTGTGACTTGAAGTTTGTCTCATATCCCCTTGGAGGTTATGCAAGATGATATTCTCTCGTATTCATGTCCAAGTGCACAAAAAAGAATATAGATTGCTTTTGATTTAAGCTAGAATAATCTCGTCTCTTCTTCACTCCATATTTTCGATTCTGTGGATGGTTCAAAGTATCCGCTCATCATGATTTTCTATGCTCCCATGTCACTAGCTTGAATGAAGAACTTCATCATATTCTTCCAATAGGCATTGTTAGCTCCATTGAAGAAAGGAGGCTTATTGACGGGATGAAAATCAAGAATGAAGTCAAAGTTTGATGTAGAGGCCATTGATGACTTGAATATCGATTGAACTCTTCCTAGATATTCTCAAGAGGTGGTAAAACCTTCAAATGAGATAAGCTCTGATACCAATTGTTAAGTCTATCGATCGGATGAATTAGCCAAGAGGGGGTGAATTTGTAATTAAAATTTTAGTAGCCAAGAGGGGGTGAATTTGTAATTAAAATTTTAGTGGAAGTTTTGACAGAAAATAGAAATAATTTGTACAGCAATTTAGAGTGGTTCGACTTTCTCAACCAAAGTCTATTTCCACTACCTTAGCTATCCACACTAAATATTTTCCACAAATTCACTAATTTTTCTTTCTTTTGAGGACAAAGAGTAACCTTACAACTCCCTCAAGAATTATACCCCAAATTCTTGAGATACCCTATTCTCAAAGAGAAAATTACAAAATTTACAAACTTACAGAAAACCCTCACAAGGTAAGATGTTTGCACAATTCTAGAACAAAGAAAGAACACTCAAGAATAAATACAATTGAGTACAAATTGTGTTCTTGAAAGTAAAATGAATATTTAATGGATGTTGGCTTGAATTGCTCAAACTTGATGTTTAAGGCTTTCTATCTTGTTTCTTTTCTCAATTCTTAATCACCAATGGCTTCAAGACTTGTTTAAATGCAGTTCAGATCAATTCTAGACGTTGGGAATCATAGTGGAGTCAATAGAGTCATTGTAATGTGGAATCCACTCGAAAAGTCTGCTGGTACGTATAGGTATCGGTACTCCTTCATAGGGGTATCAGTAAAACTTGTTATAAATTCAAATATTTCGACCGTTGCAATCCAACAATATTGATATTGGCCAGGAGTATCGATATTACTTTGTAGTGGAGTATCGATACGGTCCAGGGAGTATCGATACTACTATGTAAAGTAGTATCGATACCGATCATGGTATCAGTACCCAAATTGCATTATGTTAAAACTCGGAGTTAAAACCAAAGGGGTAGTATGGTACCATTGACCATGGTATCGGTACTACTATGTATAATGGTATCGATACCGTGTAGGGTATCAATACCAGTTTTGGCTTCAATGTTTGGGGGTATCGATACTATTAAGGCAGTATCGGTACTACCCTATTGAAATCTCAATTTTGACTCGATTATGGTTAGAAATTCTTTGTAAAAATTCTTTCAAAAATATTTTAAGTATAAATCTCAATTTTTCATTTAGTAAGGAGTAAAAATTGATATTTGAAGACTTGGAGTAATATTTGTAATATTCGAATAAGTGAATCGAATATAAAATTTGAATCGAATATAAAATCCTAAAATTCATTAACATATTTATTTTTTATATCGAAATATCAAAATGTTTTCAACAATCTCCCCCTTTTTTATATAACAAAACATTTTAGAAATTTTAAGATTTTCTTTTGAAAAATCACTTTGAAAAAATACTCCCCTTATTATAAGATTTCTCCTTCTTTTTGTTAAATAAAAAAGACTCTATATGTTTTAAACAAGATAGCCAATTGATATATAAATATAGCTGCTAAGATCAAGCCAAGGGAAATATTAGTCATTAGTCCACATAATCAATATTTATAATCAATATGCAATAGGGATTGGTCATAATATTTCTAATATGTATAAGTGCATGAACTAATGATATAAAACATTCAATTAATTTCAAAAATACTAATCATTCAAAATCAAACATCCAAAACACATAAATCCATCAAAATGTTTAAGTAATGTCAGGTTCAAAACATAGATCAACTATAAGAAATCTAGCAAGAGTGGTCAATCATCCATAGGAGGATCGGGAGGAGATAGATGTGCTCGTATCGCAGCCACATCTCGTGCAAGATCATAAATCCTAGCATTGAGTGCTTGATTTTCCAGTTGTTGCTGTAGATATTGAGAAGTGAGTTGAGACTCTAGGGATGCAAACATCAAGTCGAATGTCTCCATGAATGATCGAAAATATGAAAGCATCAGACTCTCTTGCCTGGCTGGCTCGTCATCGTGTTGGTTTACATGATTGTCAACATCCAGTAAGAGATCTTCAAGCTTTTAACCCAGAGCAAGAGCCGGAGTAGCTCGTGAAGAGCTAGCACCGGGAGTTTTCTTCGTTGAGCGAATCCAAGTGTCCTTGTCTCCAGTCTATCCCGATTTTTGTAAATATTTGAGATAATTTTGGTGGTCAAAGGGATGGCTATGTCTAGGTCTACCTTAAGATCGGCTTTGATGAACATGTTACTTAGTAGACAACCATAAACTAAGGTTTCAACTCGTTTTGAAAGAATATTGTTTACGGTTCCTATAACTTCCCCAAAGATAATTTGAGGGAGATTTATTTACTTATTATGTTGGATACAATAGATCCACCATAACTCAAGAGCTCTAAACCTAGAGTATTTACCTCTGGATGGTCTAAACACCAAGAGATCATGAAGTAAAGGAAACGCTCTTTATTGTATAGAACACTTGCACTCTTATTAACTTCATAGGGGAATAATACTAAATCTCTCTCATTATATAACCCTTGATTATCTAATCCAAAGGCTGCAACTATGTAATCCGAGTCTATGTTAATGTATTGGCCCAAGATGTAGGACCGAATACTTTCAGTGGCGGTTTGTGACTCGTTTTGTATGTAAAAAACATTGGAATAGAATATGCGTACGAGTTGTTGATAGATAATAGATTTGACTTTAAATAGGTTATCAAACTTCCACGCTTTAAGGGTAGGGAGGTACTTGAATTTCATCTCTACCATGGATTGTAAGGATGTGATATGCTCTTCCCTAATGTTGTATAAGTTGAAATGGTTAACATACCTAGAGTAGAGACCTCTGCGATTAGGTTCGTTAAAGAAAGAGTTAAGGATGGTCATTTTGGGTTCATTAGGGATTGGTTTTGGAAGTGGAATGGGAGGTGGGTTTTATTGTTGGTTTGAGCAACTTGATGAGGACCTAGGACGTTTAAGATGAGACATGGTTTAAATTGGAATATGATGGGATACATGTAATTCAACAACGCATGTATGCAACAATTAATTCCAGAACTTAATATGAGTCCCCAAATTCAAGGTTATCTAAAAAACTAGTGTCTAATGGGCAAAATGAAAATTATTTTGAAAACTAAGTTTGAAAAGTAATAGTATGTATAGTTTTCATGAAAACAATGTAATTAAATAAAAAACAACAATTAAATCAAAGCAATTTTTTTTTTTAATTTTGAAACTTAGAAAAATTTCAAAAATTGTGTTTTTGATGAAATTAGTTGTAGATTCTAGTGTAAAACTATAATCTTCTAAATGACCGATCACTAATTTGAACTAAAACTAACTAAAACTATTCCTATGTTCAAAAAAACAATAAAATAGTGTTTTAGAAAAATTTACCTTCATAAAATTGGATTGAGATGGATGTGTTGTTGTTTGCACGAGATTAATGATACTAGCAGGATTTGAAGTTGAAGAATGAAGGAATTTTGACTAGAAATCATTGATTTTGAGTAATGTGGAGATTTGGGTAGAGAGGGGAAGGAACGGCGTGAGTATGCTATGTTTAGGGTTTTGGCAAAATTATGAAATTTTTAGGGATTTATAGCCTAAGTCTAGCAAGTAGTATCAGTACTCCTCGAGAAGTATCGATACTTCAAGGTATTTTTGCGTAGTATCGATATCAGGGTATCGATACCCATTAAAGAAGTATCAGTACTGTTAAGAACAATATCGATACCTATTGAAGCAGTATCGATACTATGCTAGTAGTTTCGAGACCTAGCAAGAGTAGTATCGGTAATGGGTGACCATTATCGATACCAAGTGCACAAAATGGTCAAAAAATTTGTATTTAAACACTTTGCATGCAAAATTAATAAACTCTAGTGGTATTGGTAACTCATATTATGAAAATTAATTACGTTCAATCAATAAAATCAAACTTAAGCCTAATTTGAACATATTATTAATTTCCACTAAAGATCATAAACTCTCCCTAACTATTAGCATAAATGGCATTCAAAAATGTTATTTTTACATGCATTTTTCCTTAATCATTAAAAGTGCTAAAATTATTTTAAACACAAAATTAAGGTAGGTTTGTTAGACCTAATTCTCTCCTAAGTGTCCAAAATATATCTTTATCCAAGGGTTTTGTAAAAATAGCGGCTAATTGATGCAAAGTATCTACATATTTTGGAACTACATCTTCCTTAGTGATATGATCTCTAATGAAATGATGTCTAATTTCAATGTGTTTAGTTCTAGATTGTTTGATGGGATTTTTAATGAGACAAATAACACTAGTATTGTCACACTTGATAGGAATGATACCTACTTTAATTTCATAGTTTAAAAGTAGTTGTTTAATCCATAAAACTTGTTTAAATACACTTCAGATCAATTCTAGTCGTTGGGAATCATAGTGGAGTCAATAGAGCAGTTGTAGTGTGAAATCCACTTGAAAAGTCTACTCGGAGCGTATGGCTATCAATACTCCTTCATAGGGGTATCAGTACAACCTGTTATAAATTCAAATATATCGACTGTTGCAATCCAACTGTATCAATACTAGCCAGGGAGTATTCATACTACTTTGTAGTGTAGTATCGATATCATCCAGGGAGTATCGATACTACTATATAAAGTAATATCGATACCGTCCAGTGAGTATCAATACTACTATGTAAAGTAGTATCGATACCGATCATGGTATCGGTACCCAAATTGCATTCTGTTAAAAATCGGAGTCAAAACCAAAGGGGTAGTATTAGTACCATTGATCGTGGTATCGGTAGTACTATGTATAATGGTATCGATACCGTGTAGGGTATCGGTACCCATTTTGGCTTTGATGTTTGGGGGTATCGATACTGTTAAGGCAGTATCGGTACTACCCTATTGAAATCTTAATTTTGACTCGATTATGGTTCGAAATACTTTGTGAAAATTGTTTCAAAAATATTTTAAGTATAAATCTCAAATTTTCATTTAGTAAAGAATAAAAATTTATATTTGAAGACTTGAAGTAATATTTGTAATATTCAAATAATTAAATCAAATATAAAATCTTAAAATTCATTAACATATATATTTTTTATATCGAAATATCAAAATGTTTTCAAAAAAGACAAGGGTAATGTGGCTTATTTGGAAGTTCAGGGTCAATGATACCAAAACCTCGAATAAAACTACCTTTATTGATTGCTCAAAATAGAAGGGATGGGTTAAAAATTACTCAAGTTTGATACATGCATCACAAGGCTCACATCAAAGGAAGAAGTAATAACTCTTCCAAATGATCCACTCGTCCAAGCATTGGAAAAGAAGATCAGAACAGAAGCATACTTACGACGACTTTTTGAATGGGATCCTGATCTTATTTAGTCAATATGTATTCTGAAGATACGACCTTCTATCTCTTATCTTTCTAATGGTTCTTGAATCGCATCAATCCGATATCGGGAACTCAAGATATGACTATTTT
Organism: Hibiscus syriacus; assembly: GCF_006381635.1. Lineage (NCBI taxonomy): Eukaryota > Viridiplantae > Streptophyta > Magnoliopsida > Malvales > Malvaceae > Hibiscus > Hibiscus syriacus. Next base: position 7,299,473 of record NW_024063538.1, on the reverse strand, counting down.
ACTGAAGACGGTGCATGCAGAAAATCCTATACGGGATTAATACGGGATTTTGTAAATATTACGAATTTTCAATATTTTTATTGATTATTTGTAATATAACTTAATATAGGATGATGCATTATCTTTTAGGATTAGATTTATTATTTTATTAGGAATTAAGGTTGGGTTAAAACAATATTTTTAGTTATTATTATTTTATTAGGAATTAGGGTTAAAACATGTTTAGTTTATTAATATTTTATTCTTTAGTTATTTAGGACCTTTAGAATTCAGCCCCTATATAAAGGAGGCTTCATTCAACTTTGTAAACAAGATTTCTTTGATCAATAATACAACAAGAGTTTGTTTTTGCAAGTGCTGATTGCCTTGTGCCTTCGAAGCTTCTTCTCCTGGAGTTCTTTCAAGTTCTTGTGAGGGAGATTAATCTTCACACTCCAATTTGCCTTTTCATCGTGACTAGGAGGGTTGGTTAGAGCCATTTATCGTGTTTTCCTTTTCATTGCGACTAGGAGGGCTCGATAGGACACTTATCCATCTATTATCCACAAATCCATTCGCACCATCAATCATCTTTATCGTTCACCTTCATTAGGGAGATCTTTTGATTTCTTTATTATCTTATTTCATCTTCCGTTTATTTATCTTTTGTTTATTTTATTCTAATCTTATTGCCTTGATTCCAGCACATAAAAGAAACCCTAAAGAATCCTAGCTACTGCCGCCACCTTCCCTTATTCATCCCCTTTGTTCTTCATCGAGTTTAGAGCTTTCTAGGTTTGATTCTTCAACAAGAGCAACGTTCATCAATCCGCCACCGCTTCCCTATCAATTGGTATCATATTTGGGCCGATTCTTGGAGAGAAACAAGCAATCTTGCTTGTCTTGCTTGTTCTGCTTGTTCTTGCACACAAAACCGTCAAGGTACCCCAACGGAGCTAGTTCACAAACGATTCAGCGTTTCAGGTTTTTTTATTTAATTTAAATTTAAATTTAAATCCTTCTTGTTAGTTTGCTATTTTTTTTCTTCAAAAAAACAAAAAAAAAAGGCAAAAAAGCCAAAATTTCAAAAAATTTGAAAACGAAGGTATTTAGGGATGATTTTATCCATATATTATATTCATTCTAAGATTAATCCCCAGTCCAAATTTCACCCCAATCGGAGTTCATTGGAGCCTTCAAATACATCATTCAAGTTTCATCGGCAGATTCGATTTAGAATCTTGTCGAATTTCTTGAAAATTTTACAGGAGGTATTTCATGGTAAAAGTTTCCAGATTGAAACTTCATATATTGGAGATCATTCACACAAAATATCATAATTTTTGGAGATCAAGAACAACTTCGAAAAAAGTGATCAAGAAAAACAGATTATTTGAGGACTCACCGTTCAACATAGTCTACTGGATACTACTGAAGGTATTTGGTTCTGAAATTTTACAGGTGGTTTCTTGACGCATCGAAAGACATTCAAGAAATTTTTCAGAATTTTTGGACACCGGTAACCCCCAAAAAAACGTTGCTCAAGTTGATCCAGCGTTTTCTAGGTTTTCTGGTTTGGTCCCTTTTTCTTTGACTCTTAGTGCTTTAGGTTCTTTTGTTTTTTCCTTGTTATTGTTCTTTTGCATTATCTAACACATTATCTTCTTTGTGTTAGTAGGACTAAAGAGTTTGCATACTTCTTCCTTCTTTGCATTCTCGTTCTCTTGTAGTCTAACCTTTGTTTGGCCTCTTAGAGCTTTTAGGTTTTTCTTATCGCCTTTGCTAGTAATCAAACTCCGATACGAACTGTGAAAGACTACTTGGTAAAGTGAGTTTTAAAGAGTACAAGATCGGCTTACTTGCCTCTCGTTGTGTTACTTTCTTGGAGTGACTTGTGAGGTTTCTTGCTTTGTTGAATTTTCTTTCTTTTATTTTTATTTTACTTTAAAATTTTCTTTTGAGTGTTATGATTTCAGAATGGGCGACACTAACAACAAGACACTTACGGCTATCATAGCCACACTTGCCCGACTCACGACTCAAGTTGAAAGATTTGATGAAATCGTGAGAGAATGACAAGAACCACAACTGGATCTACCAAACCAGAATCCAAAACCAAACAATGCTGAACTTTTGGTACCCGAGAAAGAACAACCACGTTTCCAAGCACCCAAACTCTTTACAAAACCAAAGTTCACGATCCCATCTTTCAAAGGAGACAACGATCCAGACAGGTACATCGAATGGGAAGGAAAAGTTGATCTCATGTTCGCATACCATGACTGCCCCCAAGCTAAACAAGTTCACCTCATCACCATACAATTTGAAGGATATGCTCGAACTTGGTGGATGCAAACAAGGAAAAAGATCCAGAACTTCCAAATTCCAACAATCACTTCTTGGACCGACCTCAAACAAACCATGAGGAACCGATTCCTACCGACACATTATACACGAGAAGTTAAACAACGACTACACCGACTTCGACAAGGTAGAAGTTCAGTTGAAGATTACTACAAGGAGATGCAGTCCTTACTCAATAGGGCTAACATAACCGAAAAAGAAGAAGTCACCGTGTCAAGATTCGTCGTCGGCTTAAACTCAAACATCACTGATCTTCTTGATCTACAAGGGTACGAAAACCTTGAAGATACACTAAAGAAAGCAATGACAATCGAAGCACAAATCCAAAGGAGATCTCGAATCAGTGAACATTACCAAGGTACTTCATCCTCTTACCAAGGTAATCCTTCAAATCCTTCCTCATCTTCTACTCCATCTTCTCTGATAAAGCCAAGAGATGACAAACCTAACAAGGAGAAAGAACGACCAGCAAAGAATGACACACTTCCAGTCCCTAAAGATCAAATGATAATTTGTGAGGAGGTAGGGAAAGCAAAAAAAGAAAAAGCTAAGAAAGAGGCAAAAGCAAAAGAGGTCACTAGTTACAAAAGCCAAAAGAATAATGACCCATGGGAGGTGAGTGAACCTAATTGTGAGAAGAAAAGAGTGACTCAAAATCAATATGTGAGCACAAAAGAATTGAGAGAGAACCTTATTTACAAACAGTCTTCCATCCTTGTTCACTTTAGGGAATCAATTGTTTCGATCTCTAACATTAACAAGGATTTGCCTAGTGTGTTTTCATCTTTGTTACAGGATTTTCAAGAAGTGTTAGGTGATCCACCTAACGAATTACCACCGGAAAGAGGAAAACAACACCAAACCAATCTAATTCAAGGTTCCATCATACCTCGTCAAACATACAATATCGAAGAAACCAAAGAGTTAGATTTGTTACGAAAAGGCTACATCCAGGAAAGCCTTAGTTGTGATGTCATCTTAATGACGAAACAAGATTCGAACAACTCCAAAGGCTTTATAGTTCGTGCACCGGGAATCCATGTAAATGATGAGAAAGTAAAAACAACACGAGACTGGCCCACACCATTTTCCATCGCTAAGAGTTGTCGAATAGTGCTAGGTGACCCTCCTGATGGGTTACCACCTGAAAGCCCTAATCACTATGCCATATCAATGAAGAGCCACCAGTTACTAGAGTCCAGAGGTAAGTATTTTATTACTCATTTTAATGATATTGTAACGTACTTCTTCTCCTTTTTACAAGGTAAGGCTCGTGAAGTTGTCATCCACACTAAGCACAACTCCTTTAAGTGCATAATAGACCGAGGTAAGCAAAACACAGTAGACGATGCACTACCATGAAGGTATACTCTTACCTATAAAACGCATACTACTATTCCGAGAATTGAACATATCAAAGATGTATATCAATAACTCGGATATTTCTGATATTTCTACCCATACTTTTAAAAGTGCTTTTAATGAGCTTTATCTTGTATATGAGTTTCCTTGTCAACTAAACAGGTTCTACAGTCCACAAATCTCCTCCCGAGAATTCTTAATTAATGAACCACACTTAGGAGACTTAAGGGATTACTTTAACAAACCAGTTGACATGGTTTTTAAACACTCATTCTCGCCACACACGAATAAAACCATGGAGAAATTATCTGAAGCAATCATACAGAAAGCCAACAGTGGTCGGCGCCATCTTGAATTTCAACCAAAACATCAGATTACAAGACTTGTATGCAAAACAGGATTTCAAGACTACAAGAAATCAGTTCCTACAAAGAAGAAACCTCGACTAAAACGCATAAAGACACATCACATTGATCCTAGTAAATGTTTCACAAGTTTTCCTTTTAACATATATAATTCTCTTTGTTTTGGATTTTCATATTCGAGGACGAATCTTTTTGAGGAGTGGGGGAATGATACATGCACCAGAGTCCATAATACATGCTTCTTTGGACTAATGTTTCTACTCGAACCTATTAGAAGAACAAAGTCTCGAAGATTCAAAGCATATCTATTCGGTAAGTATAATGTGAATGAATCATTAAACGATTCTAATGTTGCTCCCTTTAATGTTTCAGATTCGAGGTCGAATCTTTTTGAAGAAAGGGAGGATGATACATGCATCACAAGGCTCGCATCAATGGAAGAAGTAATAACTCTTCCAAATGATCCACTCGTCCAAGCATTGGAAAAGAAGATCAGAACAGAAGCATACTTACGACGACTTTTTGAATGGAATCCTGATCTTATTTAGTCAATATTTCTTCTGAAGATACGACCGTCTGTCTCTTATCTTTCTAACAGTTCTTGAATCGCATCAATCCGATATCGGGAACTCAAGATATGACTATTTTACTGAAGACGGTGCATGCAGAAAATCCTATACGGGATTAATACGGAATTTTGTAAATATTACGAATTTTCAATATTTTTATTGATTATTTGTAATATAACTTAATATAGGATGATGCATTATATTTTAGGATTAGATTTATTATTTTATTAGGAATTAAGGTTGGGTTAAAACAATATTTTTAGTTATTATTATTTTATTAGGAATTAGGGTTAAAACATGTTTAGTTTATTAATATTTTATTCTTTAGTTATTTAGGACCTTTAGAATTAAGCCCCTATATAAAGGAGGCTTCATTCAACTTTGTAAACAAGATTTCTTTGATCAATAATACAACAAGAGTTTGTTTTTGCAAGTGCTGATTGCCTTGTGCCTTCGAAGCTTCTTCTCCTGGAGTTCTTTCAAGTTCTTGTGAGGGAGATTAATCTTCACACTCCAATTTGCCTTTTCATCGCGACTAGGAGGGTTGGTTAGAGCCATTTATCGTGTTTTCATTTTCATTGCGACTAGGAGGGCTCGATAGGACACTTATCCATCTATTATCCACAAATCCATTCGCACCATCAATCATCTTTACCGTTCACCTTCATAAGGGAGATCTTTTGATTTTTTTATTATCTTATTTCATCTTCCGTTTATTTATCTTTTGTTTATTTTATTCTAATCTTATTGCCTTGATTCCAGCACATAAAAGAAACCCTAAAGAATCCTAGCTACTGCCGCCACCTTCCCCTATTCATCCCCTTTGTTCTTCATCGAGTCTAGAGCTTTCTAGGTTTGATTCTTCAACAAGAGCAACGTTCATCAATCCGCCACCGCTTCCCTATCAAAGTTTTTTCACCTTCATGGTGGTTCGACTACTCCTTCATAAATGTGCATGATATTTCAACTAGAATGGATGAACATCTCCCTTGGCCAAATGGTCTTATGATGATTCATTTTATGGCCAAAGCTTAAACATGTGCATAGAGTGTTTACATGGTGTGTTCAAATGGTCATAAGGCTTGCCTCATACCTCTTGAATAATTAAGCCTCCTTTTGATGAGGTCTCTTCACCAACGTGCACCTAAGTGTTATGGCATATCTATGCACAACAATTTTCACGAAAGATCACAAAGTTTGGAAGGTAACCTTTCATGATTGAGTTAGTTCCAAAGTCATTAGCTGAAAGTGAGCTGGCCATATGTTATTTGTATCATGATGAATCTTTTGGCAGCTCCTAGTGAAAAGTCATCTCCTTGAAAGACACCTCTTCACGAAAAGGTACAATTTGCAAAATTTTGAATTGGCCCATATTTGAAGTATTCTGATGGGTGATGATGATGGCGCAGCTTTCCACCTAAATTGAGTAGCCTATCTAGTTCAAAAGTCCAGCTCAAGTCAGCTATGAACTTGGAATGCAGCTAATAACTTGGAATGCAACTAATAACTTTTCTCTAAATTGATCCTTAGCTTCCCCAGAGTTGTCCTAGTCATGTTCCAATAGCTTTGGACTCAATTCGCTATCTTAAGTCAGCTCCCAATATGTGGCCGCCTATGTACCTTAACAAAGAAACATAATTTATGCTAAGTAATTAAAATAATAAACATATGATATAAAGATGTGGACTATAGGTTATAATAATAACTCATGCATCAAATGATAATGAATGAATATTATTATCATAACTATAGATATAACATATATAAATAAATATGTCCATGTAATAACAAGTGAAATATGAATAATATATTATAAATATAATCATCTTAAACATAATGTAGAAAAAGAATAAGTTAGAGAAAATCTCCATTTAAACTTTATGCAAGGTTGGAGATGCAAGGATGAATACTATGTTGAATCGCTTCACATCAAGGTATGTTCGTTATATATGGTAAAATAGGTAATGTTTTAAATAAAAATGCAATGTGTGACTTAGGAACTTCAATTAATGTTATGGCACTTTCAGTTTATAAAATGATTACGAACGAGCCTTTGAAAGAAACAAGAGTAACTATCCAGTTGGATGATTGTTCTGTTATTTACCAGAAGGGAGTGCTTGAAAATGTCTTAGTGAAGGTTAACATTCTCATTTTTCTATCGACTTCTATGTTATCAACATGGAAAATGATAAGATGAATACTTGTTTCGAGGTACTTTTGGGTCGACCCTTCCTAAATATTGTGCACACAAAGATCAATGTAAAAAACAATATATTAACAATGAAGTTTGATTGTAGATCATTGAGTTTGATGTTTATAAAGTAATGAAATACCTAGATCGAGTTGAAAGAATTAATTCTATTAATATTGTTGATCCCTTAATTGATGAATTTGTTGAATCTAATTTTTACAGATACCTTGAACTTTATCGTAGAGAGGAAGAAAGGGGGTTTGAAAATATTTTTTTTTCTATCAAATCTAACTTATTTTTACCTTCCTCTGAAACTAAAATGTTACCTTCTATTTTTCAGGCACCTGAGATGGAGTTAAATAGTTGCCGAAGCACTTGAAATATATCTTTTTCTGGGGGGGATAAGACCTTACCGGTGATCATCTCAAACAAGTTATCTGAAGAATAAGAGAAAGAATTAGTGAAGGTGTTGTGCGTGCACAAGGAAGCCATAAGATGGACTATTACCAATATTAAGGGACTTATTCCCTTGACTTACATGTAAAAAATCAATGTTGAAGAAGTGGCAAAACCATCATGAGAAGGACAACACCGATTAAATCCACAAATGATGGAAGTGGTAAAGAAGAAAATTCAAAAACTTCTTGATGTTGACATGATCTATCTAATATCATATAATAATCGGGTTAGTCCGATTCATGTAGCTCCCAAGAAAAAGAGAGTCACAATGATCAAAAGTCAAGAAGGAGATTTAGTGCCGACAAGAGTTCAAAACGGATGGCGAGTCTGTATTGATTACATGAAGTTGAACTCTCTCACTAGAAAAGACCATTTTGCTCTTCCCTTTATTGATCAAATAATTGAGAGATTAGCTGGGAAAACTCATTATTGTTCCCTTAATGGTTTTTCATGTTTTTTCCAGATCCCAGTGGCGCTAGAAGACTAAGAAAAAATAACTTTTACTTATCCATTCAATATATTTTCATATTGTCAGATGCCTTTTGGCCTTTGCAATGCACCGGACACTTTCCAGAGATGTATGTTGATTATTTTTCCGACTATGTGGAGAAAGGCCTCGAAGTCTTCATGGATGACTTCATGGTATATGGTAAGTCTTTTAGTGAATGTCTTGATAATTTAATTAATGTGCTTCAGAGATGCTTAGAATTTAATCTTGTCTTTAACTATGAAAAATGCCATTTTATGGTTGATAAGGGATTAATTCTAGGACATATTGTTTCGTCTAATGGGATTGCCATTGATAAAGCCAAGACTGACATTATACGATCACTACCTTACCCCACAACTGTTACGGAGGTTCATTCTTTTCTTGGCCATACAGGTTTCTACCGAAGCATTATTAAGGAATTTTCAAAACTGGAACAACCATTGTGTGAGCTGCTACAAAAAGATAAAATCTTTGACTTTAATCCTGAGTGTAAGGATTCATTCAATGTACTTAAACAAAAGTTAATCACGACACCAATCGTTAAAGCACCAAATTGGGAATATGATTTGGAGCTTATGTTTGACGCATCGGATACAAGCATTGGAGTTATTCTTGGATAAAGAATCGACAAAGAACCACATGTTATCCCCTATGCTTCACGAACTTTGGATTCAACTCAGAGAAATTACTCCACAACATAAAAAGAATTACTTCCTATTGGCTTTGCTTTAGAAAAATTTAGATCTTACTTACTTGGAACTAAAGTAATTGTTTTTTCAGACCATGTAGTTTTAAAGTACCTGATGAGCAAAAAAAAGAGGTGAAATCGAGGCTTATCCAATAGATCTTGGTTTTACTACAATTTAATTTGGAAATGAAAGACAATACGGGATACAAGAACTTAGTTGCACATCATTTTAGTCGCATTCCACTTTATTTAACCAATTTGTCGCTTCGAGAAGAGTTCCTAGAGGAACATTTGATGTTGACACAAGAGATGGTTCCATGGTTCGCAGATATGGTAAATTATCTTGCCAAAGGTAAATTACCTTAGAGTTGCCCAGATCTGAAATGAATCAACTACAGTGGGAGTCTCGATATTATATTCGAGATGATCCCTATTTATGGAAGCACTGCTCGGATCAGGTAATAAGGCGATGTGTCACCAAAGAAGAGGTAAATTCTATATTGAATTTCTATCATTTTTATGCATGTGGTGGTCAATTTGGACCAAAGCGGATTGCCCGTAAAATTTTAGAACGTGGTTTCTTTTGGCCTACTTTATTTCGCGATGCTTATTTATTTTGGAAATCATGCGAGAAGTGTCAACGTGTAGGCAATTTAAGAAAAAGGAACAAATTACCTCAAAATTTGATTCAAATCTTTGAGATTTTTTATGTGTGGGGAATCGATTATCGATTGGATGGGTCCATTTACTTCTTCATTTGGAATTACTTACATAATTCTTGTTGTAGATTATGTTTCTAAATAGGTAGAAGCTAAGGCTACCTGAATTAATGATGCTAGAACCACATTTAACTTTTTAAAAAAGTTTATCTTTTTCAGGTTTGACACACCACGAACAATAATAAGCAATCAAAGAACCCTCTTCATCAACAAGGCAATTGGCATGTTCATGAAGAAGTTCGAAGTGGCTCAAAGAATTGCTACTGCTTACCATTCGCATACCAATGGACAAGCAGAAGTTTCAAACCATGAGATTAAAGTGAATCTTGAAAAAATTGTAAACTCGGACCATAAAGATTGGAGTCTCAACCGACACATTGTGGGCATATCAGACTGCTGATAAAGGTCCCATCAAAATGTCATTGTATTGAATCATCTTCGGTAAGCCATGCCATTTACTGATTTAATTGGAGCATCGAGCCTATTGGGCACTTAAACAGTGTAATATGGACATGAAAACAATCAGTGAGGTGCAAAAGTTAGACATTCAAGAATTGGAAGAAGTTTGAAGGAATGCTTACGACAACTTCAGGATATTTAAAGAAAAATTAAAAAAGTATCATGACCGAAAGATTTCTTTTAAATCATTTATTGTTGGGAAAAAAGTTCTTTTATTTAATTCTAAACTTAAACTTTTGTAGGGAAGCATAAGTCAAAGTGGCTCAGACCATTCACGGTGGTTTAAATATTCCCTTATGGCGTGCTCAAATTTGAAGATGATTACAACGCTCAGTTTAAGGTTAACGACCAAAGATTGAATTCTTATTATACTAATGCTCCGATCAGATTCATCGAAGAGATTGATCTGGAAGAACCTATTTTCTGAAAATAGGTGATCGAGCTAACGACGTTAAAAAAGGCTTTATGAGAGGTAACCTGTGTTTAATTTTATTTGTTTCAATTGTTTTTTATTTCTCGTTTTTATTTAATTTTGTTCAATATTATACTAGTTTTTAATTTTCAATTTTGTATGTACCTCGTCGTTTCAAATTAAATTATGATTTAATTATAAACTGAAAGCTGATTGAATGAAGATTTAAATTGCCAAATTTTCGATCAGCAGTTCGCACAACAAGAAGAAAACCATCGTGTGGAAATTTGGGATTTAAATCTCTGTACCCAAACGCACCGTATCATTAAAAGGTGCACAATAATGCCTCTTATTTGCCCAGGTGCATGATAGCATATCCATTCCCCCATAATTCCATGCAAATTATAAAAAAAAAACCCTACCCCCATATACCAACATCGTCCCAAGTCACCAACCCTCCTAGTCACACTCTACCCTTTGAATTTTAAAACATTTTGTACTTTATCCTTCCCTCAAAATTCGGCCACTCTCCTTTCCCTATCACAACTATTCTCTTTTTTACTCTCTAAAACACCCCATTTATTATCTCCCCAACCGACCGACTCCTTTTTTCCTTCATCACTCACGTAACCCTTTGAACCACCGTGTCCATCTCGTTGTCGTAATGCGTCGATCGATTCTCCCTTATCAAGTTCCCCTATGTCTTCGTTGCTCTGTTATCCCCATCTCTCTCGAATTTCAATAATTTTGTGAATGAGGAATCAAACCAGCAACCTGACCACCAGTTACTCTCGGTGGTGGTCACCGGTGCTTCAATGCACTGTCTATCATCGAAATTCCAAGCGGGTCGGACTCACTGCCGCAACAGCAATAACAACTACCTGCACCTGCAACCATGCCCTCTTCTATTGCCCGAAGTGGTGGGCGTCGTTTGCAACAACCGCGTGCGCACTCTCTCACCTTGGAACTAGTCCAAATGCATGAATCGTCCGCTTTCGCGTCTGTTGAGTACTCCTCGGTTGATTTTCTTGTGCAGTCACAAAGCTCTGTTAGACCATCAAGACTAAGACTAAACCATGCTTCATCATATGCGACTCGAATGTTCCACACGACACCTTCGAGTTCTCATTACTAGTCAATACCAGATGTTGCTCCATCATTTTTCGCTCACTCAGTTTTGCCCAAGCCACCCGAGGTAAATTCTGACCCGGTTGATATTGAACCTTTATTAATATGGCAACCTATTTTTGGCTATTCATAAGACTTACATAGCGGACTTCCATTCAAGTCTGGTGTGCCACCTCAATCGAGCCGTGCATCATCACAAGTTCCTAAGCACTCTTCATCGTCTCGGCCATTTTTCGAGCAGCCCAACATATCATACTTTACTGGAAATTCAAATGAACCCGATGAGCGAACCTAACGTGGCCAAACTTATTCTATCCCAGAAGAAGAGATACTGCAAGGATACCTCAACTTTGATGATGATGAGATGTGGCGTTTCGATAGCATTCGTCACCGTAAGTTTCAGGTTTGCAAGTATATTCCATCTCGTGCACTTGACACTTTACATTTACGTGATGTTGTGATGCACTACTTTGATTTTATTGGATGGACTTCTTACTCCAATATTAGATAAAATACTTATTATGAGTTAGTATTTGAGTTTTATGCCACTTTTACTTTTTGGCAATGTCGTGTCATTTCTATTCACTACAATAAAATATACCTTTAATGACACACGAACGATGACACACGTTAATTTATGACTTGCAAAAAATGTGTGTCATAAAAAATGTCATATTTCTTAAAATCTGAACGATTTATGACTTATAATAATGTGTGTCATATTTAATGGTCATAATCCAAAAAATTTAGCAAACACACAGAGTACACTTTGCATTGTGTGTCATCTCTAAAAGTCGTCTTTTAATTCGGGAACTATATATTTTAGCCTAAAATAAATAAAAAATAAACCCGTTCTAGTTTACCCAAATAAATAATAAATTGAATCCTTCGACTCTGAAATCAGTCCCTCAAACATTCATCGATTTGATCGAATTCAAACTTTTCAAAAGAAATATTAAAATTATTTATATTTCTGTGAAGAACAAGTCTCGGTTCCGACCTTGAAATGGGGAAGGATGGAATACCCGATTGGCTCAACAGTTCGCTGTGGTCCACAACTCTCAGCGATGGCGACAACCGCATCCACCGTCACTCCACTTCTCCCACCATCTCCTCCAATGCCGTCTCCGAGCCAATTGTTCAGCCTCCAGTTCCCGTGCCTTCTCCCGCTACGACCTCGAGTTCTCAGTCCACTGCTACTTCCCCCAAATCTAAATCCAGAGATCGAGTTGATAAAAATAGTGACGATAATAACAATGATAAAGACCAAAATGCTAGCTCTTATGGCGGTTCTCCAGATGATATCTCTCGCCAGGCTCAGCTTTTAACCAAGGTTTTTAATTGTTTCTCCATTTTTTTTTCTGTTTTTCTTCTTTCTTTCTTTCTAATTCCCATATTCTTAGTGTCAGTTGTCAAAGAAGGTAATAAATTTGTGAGAACAACGGCAAATTGCGTCGCAGGGAATTCCTGAAGGTGCAGGAATCATGTCTACAGTGTGGAAGGTGGTGTCTTTGTCTTTTCTATTTGGTTGCTGAGAAATTTTGAAATTTGTTGAGATTCCTATAATTTTAGTCTCTGAATCGAATGAATCGTCAATTCCCATGCATTGAAAATTACTTTTCTTTTCTTTTTGGATTAATGCTGAGGTAGGGTTATTTGGTTACTCTGGTAGTTATTATTAGGGTATCTACCACCAGATCGTGTGCAGTGTCGTATGAATTAGCTAAGAAAAGGTCCAAGTACAAACAATTTAAAGAAGAGCTATTGATGAATCCTGTAGTGTTTCCTTTTTCTTTTACGTGTTAAAATAGTGTAATAGATGAATCCCTATAGGTCACAACTGCAATTTAGTTATAAAACCGTATAATTTAATCTCATAATTGATTTCATCACAAGCAAGTAAAATCAATAATGGTTACTGGAGAAATGTCTAAATGTTGACACAGATTTCTGAAATCTGACAATACGTATCTGTAGATAGAACTAAAGTGGCAAAATAATTTTGCCTATTAACGAACACATGCATTGTGAAATTTGAATTCATATACTTGGTCAGATTTTAGAAGTTCATGTCAACATTTAAACGATTTTTCATGAACATTGTTATCAATAAAACTTGTTTACACCATACAAAGATTAAATTAACAGTCCTATTTATTTAAGAAAAGCCGAAAAACAATTCTCTAGTATAAGTAAAATTTATATTGGCATTGATGGAAAGCCATTTATATGTTAAGATGGGCTTCTAAAATATGAAAATACAGACTTGTAGATTAACTTAAGCATTAAATGGATTTCTTCTATTATAAAACAGTGGTTGTGTCAATTTTCGACTCATATGCTTTGTTAACTTTTAGAAGTTCATGTCAACATTTAGATGATTTTATATGAACATTGTTATAGATTTTGCTTGTTTATACCATACAAAGATTGAATTACATAATTATAATGTACAAGGGCTAAATTTCACTTTTAACTATAGTTTGAATATATTACCAAGACTGTCTAGATCTTTAACCAAATAGTGTACTAATAAATACATTATAATGATTTCATACACTATGGGCAAGTATGATATTATAAGTTCCATTGTTTACTGGCATGGTAAAATTTTAACAACATTTTTAAGATTATCTTGTGTGTTCGATCTCTTTCTCTGTTTCTGTGAGAGTTTTGGGTTTTTGAATGTTCTGTGGCTAGTCAGACAAAAATGGCAAGGAAGTTGGAGAAGTCTGCGGTTCGTGACAATGATCATTCAAAATCTGAAAGTAGTGGTCTGCTTTCAAGATCACAGGTAACTCATGGAGAGCATCCTTTAAGCCTTGGAGAAAGCATCATATGGAATCAATTCTTTCAGGTATATTGTCAGGCTTATTTGAAAATATGTTATTGGAATTGTACTGCATCTGTGGTGTTTTCTTTTATGTTAAATGCTTTAAATAAAGAATGTGAATGCTAAGGTGAGCTTCCTCCCATTAATTTAGTTCATATTTTTTTATTGGAGCCTGACTTCTAGTGCTTTTAACGTTAAGGATAGAAGAAATAAAGAAGGATAACAACTATATGGACAGAAGTGAAAAAACATTGAAGGGGTATTACACTTTGATGTAAAATCTACTGAATTATAATTAAAAGATTGAATAGTTTCTTGTACAATTGTGTTGTTGTTAGCATTAAAATATCTATCCCATATATTATCTTTAGCTTTAATTTACTAAGAATAATCATATGTTTTATAATGTGTTATCTGTTTATCTCTGTTATTATTAGATCCTGATATTTGGTATTTATAATTGTCAGTGTTACATGGCATTATAGTAAGAAATCCAAGAAGTTGGACGAGGGGAAAACAATTCATGCTACACATACTAGTTTTTGGTCAATACTTAGTTGAGAGAACATGAACTGAGCATTACTAGTTTACAACTGTATTTGTATACAATTTTATAAATGAAAGTAGTAACGGAGAGTTCTGATTTTTCAATTATTAATTGAATATGTCATTTATTTTATTCTCTAGTCCTTAAAGTTTTCCTGATTTAGCAAACATTTAGGAAGAGGTATCCCCCCCATTTGTTTGCTTAGTTTTCTTGCGTTGTTAGTCATGTTGTTGATAAGCCGATTTTTTTTTTTGAAATGTCCTCCTTTTAAGTTCTAGGTAAGATTAAGTGAATTTTTTTGGGCTGGTGGTATTTCAAGGACTCAAAAATTATAGAACAGATTGACCGAGATGTGAAACGCACTCATCCAGACATGAACTTCTTTTCCAGAAACTCGCAGCTTGCAAAGTCTAACCAGGTATACATTTTATTTCTTTTGATTTTGTTGTTTAACCCTTTGGACTAAAGTTTTGATATGATAAACAAAGCCATTTCTAACTTATGCCTTGTTCATTCAGGATGCATTGAAGGACATATTAATTGTTTTTGCCAAGTTAAATCCAGGTATAAGATATGTTCAAGGGATGAATGAAATCTTGGCACCTCTATTTTATGTATTCAGAAACGATCCCGATGAAGAAATGGCGGTAAAGATCTCATTGTCTTTCCTATCTAGTGTGTATTATTTGTTTTAATGTTTTTCTTCATGCAAAACTTGTTGGTGCAACCAAAAAAGTGGAAGGTAAAAAAGTGTTTTCTGCTTCCGAAACCTTACACTTTTTTCAGCTTTGAGATTTACATTTTGTTTATCGTTTGGTGTTCTTGTCAAACCTGTCTTTGCCCATTTCTATCTGCAACACTATTGCCACCAACTCCCACTTTTTCTTGTCTCAAGAAATATGATGAAGAAAATTTTGATTTACTAAGTTGACACTTGTTTAAACTCTTTATTCTTCTTGAAACACCTATACTTAACGCATATAGAGACATGGGTTTGAACTTAGGAGATATCACCCTACAAGGTGTATCCAAATACTACTTTTTTTCTTTTTTTTTTCTGTCCCTTTTTCCCATATATATGGGGTAAGGGGGAGGTAAGATAGTAGGCTACCCCCAACATCAGATTGAGAGCAGCTTCCGTAAGAGACCTCCGAATTATGAAATGCCCTCCGTGGGACTCGATCCCACGACCTCAAGGTTAAGAACCTTGTGCTCTACCAACTGAGCTGGATGGTCATTTCTTTCCATTTAAGATACATATTCGCATGTGACATGACATCATATTTGAGTCTTGAGTAACAAACTGATGCAAACAAGCCAGAAATTTTTATATGCTCCAAAACTGATGCATACATTTCTGTATTGAACTCTTGCAGGCCGTTGCTGAAGCTGACTCATTCTTTTGTTTTGATGAGTTGTTGAGTGGATTCTGTGATCATTTCTACAAGCAACTTGACAACAACAATGTTGGAATTCGTGCCATAATTACCTGGTTGTCACAATTTTTGAAAGAACATGATGAAGAGCTTTGGCGTCATCTAGAGATCATAACTAAAGTAAGATATCATTGCAAAATCCAAACATCTTGTTGTATTGTTTAGATTTTATCTTTTCATACATTTCTTGTCATCTTCTGTATCTGAGTCAAGCTTCCCTATTATAACAACCCCACATAGGGGGACAATTAAGCCAATTGAACTGTAAAAGCTCGAGAGCTCTACTTGAAACTCCAGACCTTGAAGTTTGGCTTGAGCTTAATAAAGTTTCACGTTTAAAGCTTGATTCAAAATAAAAATTGATTTGCTCAAATTTGTTCAATTAATCTTGTTTATCTAGTAAAAGATAAGTTTAATCCGATGCTTTGACTTCAAACTCGGTTATTTATACTTAAGCTCGAGTTAGAATTTAGATTTTTCAATATTCATTAGAATAGTATAATATTGAATTAGAAAAGCTTGGTTAGGCTTGCAAGCTATTTGAGTCTAGCATTAGGATACTTGAATTCAACTGGCTCAGTGGCTCGAGCTTTTGATTAGACTATGACTGAGCCATATTATGTTTTTTCTTAGAAGTCAAATTTAAATACCTTGTAAGTGCAAGTGTCTCATTTACCCTCGTAAGCCTCGGTTCCTCTTTAATTTCAGTCCCCTTCCTCCCTTGCCATTTCTTGGAGTGGCAATTATTTCAGTTTAATGTTAACATCTATGAATAAATATCATAGGTCAACCCCCAATTTTATGCATTTAGGTGGATTACTCTGCTACAGATCAAATTTCAAACACGACTAGAACCATTTATCATGCTAATAAGGTTAGAGAAAAAGGGGGGAGGGGGCATTAAAATTGCAAGAATTAATGCAATAATTAGTGCAACTATCATATGGACTTGAAGTAGGATGTTATTCTAAACAAATTAATGCAAGTATTGTTAGCAAGACTGAAAACTGTGTATCCGTGCCGTAATAATATATATAATTTATATGGGAAGTTTTACTAATTAAATCTGTAAAATTCATTTTTACATATGCTTCAAATAATGCATATGTAAAATTGGTCATTTTAGTACTCTTTGATAGTTATATACTTCACTTTAAATAAGTATAAATTATATACTTATTTCATATTTTTTACTTAGGTTGGCGATGGGAAGGAAGAATACACAGATGATGACATTGATGATATTCACAAAGAATGTGTATCTTATGTGCCAAACTTTATTATGTCGTGATATTTTGTATCGACATATGATTACAATATTTTTGATAACTTAATGTTAATATATTGTATGCAAATGGATTGCTTATATATAATATGATATATATATTTAGTATTATGAGGAATTAAATGTGATTCAGTTTGATTATTTGTCAATCTAAATTATATATATAATTTACGACATACAATAACGACACACAATTGTGTTTCATCTTTTTTAATGACATGTGCTTCAATGACACACAATGTAAGTCGTAAATATAAGTCATAAATGTGTGTCATAAATTTATGACACACAAATGTGTGTGTCATCTTCATTTATGACGGGGTCTTCAATGACGTTTAATGCGTGTCATAAATGCGCGTCATAAATGCGTGTCATAAGTGCCTGTCATAAATGCGCGTCATAGAATTATGACACACAATTGCGTGTCATCTGAGATTTATGATGATGGCTTCAATGACGCGCATTTGTGTATAATATGTACCCATAGATGACGTGCAATGCGTGTCATTAAAGGGGGTTTTTCTAGTAGTGATTGATATACGTGATGTTATTTCTTTTAGGTTTATGGGATAATATTTTCGGATGACGTTAACTGATTTTAATTTTTTATGTCACTGGCCATTGTTATCTAATGTCTTTACATAAGATTCTGTAGCATTCTGACATTGATATGGCATTGAAGACACTTACTGGTTTGGTGGGAGCTAAGTTCAATTCTCGTATGACAAAAGTGTGGCACATCTGTGGCCCAACTCTCTATTAAATCCAACGGTTTCTAGCATACTACTCTGGACGTAATGAAACTACATACTATTTTGGTAATGTTGAATTATTTTTCTTGTGGTGTATGCAGATCAATACGAAGGTAATTTGGGATATTGGTTTTCTCGCGCCTTTAAAGAGTGTTGTGCGAACCAACCATCTCTTGTTTCTTGTTCCTTATATTATGCATCTAGCTTCTCGTTTATTTCTATTGACCTTTGACACTGTGAATTTTACTTAAGGTTTTGCTACGGATGCTTTAGATTCTAGATGCTTGGACTCGATGGGACTTCTCACTAGTACTCCCGTCGCCCCACACATTGTACCTCCCGACACCATTACACCTTTCCAATCCTGAGTATTATTGAGGAGGACCAAGCCACCACCGGCATCAGTGACGACCACACAACCGGATGTGTGTGAGGAGATGTAAGGTGTACAAGGTCGCCTCGCTTCTATTGAGACTAATCTCACTAAGATCATTTCCTATCTTTTCCCATGCTCATCTCAACGCGACCTCGGCTGCTGACGTCATTAGATCAGAGAGTATTCCTTTTCCCTCTCTTTTTCTTTAAATTTGAATTACGCTTTGGGAAAAACGGATTAAGTAAGGGGGAAGGATTACATGTTAAATTTCACCTTGCTTGTTGGATGTTTAAATTTGAGTTATTTTCTATTTTCATACGTTTGAATTGTTTGTTGCCTATTATTTTGTTTTCTTGATTGTTTTATTTTTTCGATGAATTTTTAATCTTGCCTTGAATTTAACATTGGATGTATGATGGTTAGTTGGCATAGCTAGTGCATTTTTCATGAAATTTTTGCATCTCATGGTTTATTGGTTAAATTGATGCTAGACTTGATACATTGAGCCTATTCTTGTGAGCTTTGAGCCTAATAAGCATTCGTTTTTCATTCTGGCTCTTTGTTTCTTTGTGTGTGCCGAACTAGTTTTAGCATTATGGAACTTGTGGTGTAATACTTGTCGATACTACATGCATAAATTTGATGTTTTTAGTATGATAGAGGCACTTAGGATTAACCCTTTCACTACCCAAAAATGCCTACCCTTTTATCCCTTAGTGAACCATGTTTGAGTTGATTTTCCCGCTTTGTTTGATTTTCACCCCATCAAATTAAACCTGAAGCCTTTTCTTTCATCTTCCCTCTTTTTCATACCCTTTCCGAGACTTAGAATATTTTCATGTACCACAACAAAAGCTGAAACAACAAAAAATTCAGCTGGAAAAAAGAAAAAAATAGTTTCAGGAAAAAAAAAGAAAAAATATTAAACAATGCACTGTTTTGAACAATAGAGAAAAAAGGCATCCCCTTGTTCGAATAAAAGAGAGAGAAAAAGATTGTTTGTTTGAATTATTTTACTCCTCTTCTTTGCCCTTCACTATTATTTGTGGATTGATTCAATTATTTCATGTTCTTTGTCTTGGGAATTAAACTTTTTCTTTTTGGCCTTTTTTCCTCTACCCACACCTTAGCCATGTTACAACCTTGCTTAAAGACCTCTTGACTTTTGCATCATATTCATTTTTAAGTAGTGGAGATTAGATTTAACTACAAGCTTATGGTAATGCTTTAAATTTTTTTGGCTTGAGTGTTTCTTTTTCCTTAAACACTTTGAGCAAAATGAGTGAACCTTTTGTAAGGATATCGAGTTTTGCATGATGAGATTAATGAGATATTGGAATGTCTTGTTTTTCTTTAACTTATTTACTAGCTTTGCCACTTGCTTGATTGTTTTCTAGTTTCAATTAATTGCTTTTATTTTGGTTCATTGGGATGCTTGGAGTATGATGTGAATTAGAGAATGGCAACTTATAATTTTGGCATGTTGATTGAGAAATACTTGAGGAGAAGCATTGAACAAGTGAGGGGGGATTTAACTAGTGTTTATATTGTGCACCATTTTATGCTTAAATACTCTTTGGTTGGTCATTGTTATCACTGTGTTGACAGTCATTTTCTTCTTAATTTGGTTTCGATATAATATTATAATTACGTTATTTTATATTATATTATTATAATTACTTGTTACAATTTTACATGCTCGAATGGAAAATAGATTTAGCCCAAGGCCCAATTATAACCCAAAGCCCATATTACAAGTAAATCTCAACAGACTAGGACCCGGTTCAAGCCTAGACGTGACTCAAATAGTCTAATAGGCCTAATCAATAAACCCCAAATACTACTAAGGTTTTCACATAGGTTCCAGCTCGCACATATCCTAGCCATCCGATCCAGAGACAGATCTAACGGTCACCAATGCAACCAGTAAAACCCTAGGGTACACATTGTAACCCTAGGGTTATTTCGGTGCCGCCATAGAAGTGATGATGCCTCTGCCGTCAAACGCTCCAACCAGTGCATGCCACGGTACTGCCATATCCTCTTCAGATCGAAGCAATCTGAGTGCATTAAATGCACTCAGTTTCTCCACCGTACAACTCACCACCCCTAGGGTGAGTCACCACCGTAGCTCCAGTGACTCACCAGGGTACAGCCTTTTAACCAGTCCAAAGGGAGCTTCGAAAACCCCTATAAATAGGGTGAACCTGCAAAAGAAGAAGAGGATAACAAGCAAGCAAATACAGTAAATACCCAATACACCAAATCAGAAAATAAAGAGAAGAGAGTGAAGCCTTACCATCATCAGAGCACCTAAGCGCCTCCACATGCCACCGGAGAAGACGAAACGCCGAAGGTATAACCCTTAGATTTGCTTTGATTGAGGGTTAATTAGGGTAAACATATTTTGGTTTAGGCTTTAGGGTGAAAATAGGAAAAGTTTTGGGTATTTTTATGTTTTCCGACCACAATGGATGGTGGCCAGCACGGTGGCTATCGGCGGCGCATGATTGCCAGAGGTGGCCGATCTTCCTCAGACGAAAAAACTAGAGAGAACCAAGAGAGTTCTCTCGGTTAGAGAGGGAAGAGATGAGAGGAAAATGAGGCTTAAGGCCTCATTAGGCCTAATAATGGCTTATATATATCCCTCCCCGAACGACGTCGTTTTGGGGAAGGACTTACGCGTAAATCCAGGTATGGGCATATTACACCCGCGGTCCTTATAACCTTGTAACTGATCATTTTAGTCATTAAAAAGTATGCTTTATACATTTTAGTTTTTTCCTTTAATTTTATTTACTTTTATTTTAGTCCCTGACTGTAAATATATATATTTTAGGTAAAATTACATATTTAGTCCTTTAAATTTTAATTATTTATATTTATGTCCTATATTAGTAAATTAAGGTAAAATACATAATTTTGATATTATTTCAAATTAGATTGATCAATTTTACCATTATATATTTTAATCACTATTTATTATATTAATTATGATATTAATATATTAAGTTAATTTTACAATATGTTATTATAATATAATATTATAGGACTAGTAAATATCATTAAGTATTTATCTATATAAATTATTTGTAAATTAAGAACAACTTTATAATTTATTGCAAAAATACTAATTAATAAATATCGGTACCAATTTTGGGTGTTATGGGGGTGTTAATCCTTCCCCATACGTAATCGACTCCTGAACCAATTTTTCTAGTAAGCAGACCCGAGTTGTATTATTTTAATATTATTCTTAGGAATTTTATTAGAATAATATGACATTTTGGCGACCAATCTCACCAAATTAAATGATTGGTGGTGACTCTACAATTTGGTGTTCATCTGATTCAAGGAAGATAAACAATTACTTTTTCGAGACTAGTTACATACTTTAAGGTGTACTATTTGTACTCTCCATTGTCGGGCAGAGAAACGTCTCAACAGCTTGGCGACTCAGCTGGGGAATAAAAAAAGAGAGTCCAGCCACCAATTTATTAATTAGTTGTCTTTACAGTAAATAATAAATTTGTTTTAAGTTTGTTATAACTATTTTTATTATTTTACTAATTTTTGTTTTATGTATGTACAGATTTAATTTTAGTTCTTTAGAATATAATAATAGGTTTACATTATTTTATCCTTTTTATCCTTTTCCTCACCCACTATGCACTACATTCATGACATGAGCTAAAACCCCGATCTTATCCTGTTTAAGTGAATGAGAAACTACTCCATCGTGTGGTTTTCACCTCCGTATGAGATAGGGGACCATTCTTTGAGCTTATACCTTATGTTCTTCGTGTGGTTTTCACCTCCGTATGGACATAAGGAAGTGTGTTCATTCGAAATATCTGAAAGTCTGTAATGGACCATGATTGAGGGATTGGAAGTTCAAGAGGACACCAACAAAGGACAATTCATTGACCCTTTTACCCTAGAGCCAAAACCCAACATATAATAAACTTAGGACTCAAGTCTAGGAGAAACCTAACCCGAATAAGTATTTTAAGATTAGCACACAAGGAAAAGTTGTCTAGATCTTTTAATTGTTACTTTGTTTAAATAAATACATGCAAACTAGAAATCATACGGTTAGGCTTGCTATTTTGAATAAAGCATGGAACTACATAGAATAAAATTAGGTTTTTTAATTACTCTTAATTAATTTTTATGCTTCATTTTTATTTATGCATTTTGCATTTTCATATCATGGTGTTGATTCGTGACTGATTTCATATAGAAATCTAGAAATATGGAACAAAGAATCCAATATGAAGTAGAAGACGATGCAGTTGTTTTAAGATGGTCTGAGCAGTCTCAACTTATCAAGAGAAATAGTCTATCACCTGGATACGTGTCAGATTTGGTGAGATATACACATATCAACGTTCGCCAAAATAACATGGGCAAGTTGAAAGAAATATGGGAAAAATGGGAAGCATCGGACAAACAGTTATTTTATCAACTATATGGTGACATTGCTTATCTTTTGGATATTCCTATTAACCGACATATGTTCAGAGCTCTATCACAGTTTTGGAACCCTACCTACAGTTGCTTCACCTTTAGTAAATTTGATTTGACACCTACTATAGAGGAATATTGAGCTCTTATTCGTTGTCCGATATTCTACGAAGATAGAGTATATATAAAGTCACCTAATACTACTCCTTTTAAAAAGAAATTGCTTTTATTGACCAGGATGAGTGAAGAATGGGCTGCAAGCAATATCAAAAGGAAGGGTGATAGTGAATGCATTACTTGGACTGCCTTAAAAGAAGAAATATACCACCATCCAGACAAAAGAAAGCAGATTGATATGTTGGCTTTAGGAATTTATGGAATATTCATTTTTCCAAAGATTCTGGGGCATGTGGATATATCAGGTGTAGACCTGTTTGAAAAATTGAACAAGAATACATATTTGGTTCCTGCCATATTAGCTGAAACATTTCATTCCTTGAATTCCTGAAGACGCAAAGGAGAATGACGTTTTATAGACTGTGCACTCCTATTATTGGTATGGATTCAGAATCATTTTAAACATGAAGAAAGAGCTCCTGTATGAATATTTCTGGAAAACTTCTCACCTCTACAAGATTTCATTTATCGTAAATGGCCTGGAGGTTACGATGAAGAAAAATGGATGAACATCTTCTGAAATCTCGAAGATAACGACGTATTATGGTGAGCCTCATGGAATAATTCTTCAAATATAATGTAAGCGTGGAGAGCACGATTGGGTTCCCTTGCCTAGCATATGGGGTTCTTTAGGATATGCACCTTTGATGGTCTCCAGGCAATATGGATCAAGGCAGTTTATTCCTGTGACATCTGGGTTATTAGAATCAGAATTTGCATTAAGAAGTGATCAGTACAAGGAAAAATCTGAAAGGTTACTGAGGCTTGGAAATGGATTCATCGAGTAAATTTATTTACTTTAAGTCAAAAGCTCTCGTCCGAATACGAGTAATGAAGAATCAATCGAGTCAACGATAACATTCCAGTGGTTAATTTTAAGAATGTTCAACCTATCAAAGAACATTTGAGAATTATACCATCTTCATTAGAACTGGCAAAGCAAGACTTTGAGATCGAAAGAAAGCAATGGAGAAAACTCTGCAAAATCTGGAAGAATAAGTATACCACAAAGAAATTGAGATAGACATCCATAAAGGACGAGCATATCAAGTTAGTAGGGTTAAAAAATAGCTCAGGATAGATTTTAATGATCTCTAGTCAACCTATCAGCGGGTGATAAAGACTCAGATTACAGAAGGATCAAGTAAACAAGAGTCAACAAGTCTAAAAAGAAAAGCTGAAGAAGGTAAAGAGGAGCTCGAACAAAGTAAACACCAAGCCATGATACTTGTCAAAGAAAAGGAGGCATTAGAGCAAAGACTATTGGAAAATCAAGCTCAAAACCAGTGACTAAATGGCAAGATCATAAGATTGGAAACTGCACTTCGAAGTCAAGAAAGTAACTCGGAAGTTAAAAATATGAGGAAGCAAGTGAATGAGATGGAAGCCAAAGTCCAAGATCTTCAGAGAAAGGCGAATCAACTCCCTATTATCCCGTACGAAGGAATTTTACAATGGCGTTATTGTTGGGAACGCGCCCAATGGAAAGTTAAACAAAGAGACAACCTCATTGTAATGTATCTGGAGCAAGTTCAAGGAGTGGGACAATATTTAGTGGACTTGGCATACGAAGCTACCACTTTGAGTGAAGAATTGGAACCATAAACCAAAGAAGTTCATAAGGTCTTTGAGTTACTTGAACATATACAACAGTTAGGAGAAATTGTTCAGATGTATCTGTGATGTTGTATATGTACTATGTTTTAAAGCTTTGTAATAAAACTTTGTTTTAGTATAAAAGCTATTCTGAAGGAATAATCTCAATATAAACACCTTGCATTTACATATTGTGCATAAACATTTTGACATTATATTTCTCATACTTGTTAATAAAGATCCATATTCATTAAAGAGGGGTTTTTTCCTTTTTCGAAGAATATTGGACCCCCCTAAGCATTCATATAATACCATAAAAAGGGCAATGGACGATAAGATCACTCAAATTGAAAGAAATCAGCTTGAGATTCAAGAGAATTTCAAGAAAATTAGGAAGAAATGCATGAACAATTGATAAAATCCCAAAATGAGATGATGGAAAAATTTGCAAGTATGTTACAAAAGAAAGGTATGGACCAAATAAATGCCCCAACCATTGGTACTTTCACTGAGGATCCTTTATATCCTCCAGGCTTTACACCAAGAGCAGATCGTCTAAAAGATAAAGTAATTGAGGAGCCTTTATACCCTCCAGATCATGCAACATCCCATGTTAAAGCCCAGTCAAGAGCTTTTACTCAACCAGGAATGGTAAACATAAATTTACATAGTGCTTCTATAAACCAAAAACAAGTTGAGAATGTTCCATATTTTGATCAAGAAGAAAAGAAAGAGGCAAACAAAGAATTGGAATAGGTAATAAAAGATGTTAGGCTTATGAATGAAGGCTCTAATGTATATGGAATTGAAGCCAAGGAATTTAGTTTGGTATCTGATTTGGTATTGCCACCCAAGTTCAAAATCCCATATTTTGAAAATTTTGATGGTATGAAATGTCCTTCTACCCATATCACGATGTTTTGCAGAAAAATGATTGGTTATATACGGAATGATCAACTACTGATCCATTGTTTCCAAGAAAGTTTAATTGTTTCGGCCATCCAATGGTATAACCAATTAAGTAAAGCTCATATAAAATCCTAGAAAGACTTGGCTAAATCTTTTTTGGAACAATATAAGCATGTGAAGGATATCAGGCCTAATCGAATGGTACTGTAAAATATGGAAAAGAAATTCAATGAAAGTGTCAGGTAATATGCCCAGAGATGAAGAGACATAGCTATACAGGTACATCCACCCATGAAAGAAGAAGAAACAAATGTGCTCTTTGTGAACACTTTGAAAGCTCCTTTCTTTACCCACCTCATAGGGAATTCTTTTAAAAGCTTTGTTGGCATAGTTATAGCAGGTGAAATGATTGAAATGGCGGTTAAGAGTGGGAAACTTGAAAGTGGTGAATCTAGTAAGAAGCCATTTATAAAAAAGAAAAAAAAGTGAGGTAAATGATGCAAGGAAATATGAGTCCAATAATATTATAGTGTCTCGACCTCAGGATATTGGATCTTCTACACAAAACTTTGCCAAACAAGGAACAAGGAAACCAAGGATGAAAAGAGAGAAACCTTAGTTTGACCCAATTCCAATGACATACAAATAGTTATACCATAAATTATATGACAAGCATATAATATCACCTTATCATGTATCACCCATACAACCCCTATATCCTGAGTGGAACAATGATAACTTGCAATGCGAATATCATGCAGGAGCTCGTGGACATTCTATCGAAAATTGCATCACATTTAAAAGAATTGTTCAAAGCCCGAGAACAAAGAATATCATAAATTTTGGTGATAAAGAGCAACCAAATGTGGCTCAAAACCCATTACCAAATCATACAAGAACAGGGATCAACATAGTTATAGAGGAAAAAGGAAAGCAGGTGATAAGGCAAGTTAGTGAAGTAAAATCACCTATGTTATGGGTATGGACTCAAATGATCAAATTTGGATTGTTAAAATCTGATCTGTCAGCAGAACAATTAAATTGTGGAAATATATGTCATTATCTTGGTTATGGAGGACATATTATATAACAATGCTCAAATTTTTGGGTTTTAAGACAAAAAATGATGGCTGAAAAGGAGATGGAATTTTTTAAGAAAGTATCATAAGAAGAAATGGATATTTGTGCCTCTGAGGGATCATCTAGAGAGGTTTAAAACTCTAATAATCGTTTAATTATCACACCAAGGACTCGGGTACCAAATAAGAAATCTCCAAAGGTGGTCATCACTTCACCATCCCCGTTTTATTATAAGGATAACAAGCAAGTTCCATGGAATTATGAATGCCAAATGAAGGATATGATGGGAGGAAATAAAGAGGTAGATGAAGTTGGACATTTTACCAGAAGTGAGAGATGTTATTCTAAGGAATTTGAGAAACAAGGTCCAGTTGATAAAGGGAAAAAGGTTGAGCTACAGTTACAAGAGGATGAAACTGTCATCAATGAACCTGTAACTGAAAATAAAGCTATAGAAATTTTGAAGTTTCTCAAGCACAGTGAATACAATATTGTTGAATAGTTGCACAAATCGCCAGCTCGTATATCAGTTTTAGAACTTTTATTAAGCTCTGAAGCACATCGTAATGCTTTGTTAAAAGTGTTAAATCAAACTTTTGTACCAACGAAATTGCCTGAAAAATAAATTAGACAGGTTGATTAGCAATATGCAGGCTGACAATTTCCTTTCTTTTTTCGAAGATGAAATTCCTTCTTAGATGAACAGTAGCCCTAAAGCTCTGTACATTACAGTTACGTGCAAAGGACATATTTTATCTCGAGTGTTAATAGATAATGGCTCGACTTTGAATGTAATGATATTAGTGACCTTGAAGAAATTACCAATTGATAGCACACTCATGAGAAGTAGACAGAGTATTGTCCGAGCTTTTGATGGAACAAAGAATGAGGTATTAGGGAAAATCGATATTCCCTTAACTATTGGTCCGACTACATATGAGATAGAATTCCTTGTAATGGATATTATACCCACTTACAATAGTTTGTTGGGAAGATAATGGATTCATCAAGCAGGGGCAGTTCCATCTACATTACACCAAAAGGTAAAATTTGTAATAGATAGTAGGTTGATATGTCTTAATGCTAAAGAAGACATCAACGCAACATTTTTGGCTGAGGGGAAAAGGATACCTAAACCCAAAATTTCCAATTGCACAAAAATGGGACTCAGATTGACCTAGGGAAAGGGTAAAAACTGGAAAAGGGTTAGGAAGCTATTTGGAAGGGCCAGTCAATCCAATTTTTCCTATATCCAAGAAAGATCGATTCGATTTAGGATATCGACTGATAATAAAAGAGAGACAGAGGGGAACTATAAAGAATCAAGCAGTGAGAAAAGCAAGGTTAGCTGAAGAAGACCTTACATGGGAACCAATGACCTTTCCACCATTAAATAATACTTTTTTGTCTAGAGGACATACTTTTCAAGAGAATCAGCAAAGCAAAGGGCTGATTGTTGAAGATGCTTTGAAAAAAATGAGTATCAATGCCATATCAGATGATGAATCTGCAGAAAAGAAAGCTATGGGCATTTACCCCGCATCATCAGATTTTGAGTTAAATAATTGGACTACGGAAGAATTACCTATAGTTTTCAAGTCTTTTTTAGAGTAATACATCATAACTTTCACTGTTTCCTTTACCCTGAGGCAATAGTTTGATTTTGTGTAAAGGGTTAAATTATGTGTTTTTCTTTTTCCAATAAAAGATGCATTAGTTCTAAAGGGCAATCATTTTTGAATGCATTTTCATGATTATATTTATATTCTTGTTTATTTTTCTTTCAGGAACTTAGGTATCAATGACATAGATGCTAATGATACTGGCCCGAAAATAGATTTTGAGTAGCCTATGTGTCCTGAGGAAATTGAGAGTTATGATAATAGTGAAGGACGTGATTTACCTTTCGAGCTGTTAAAATGGTAGAAAAAAAGGATAAACAAATTCTACCTCATAAGAAACCTATTGAGATCTTGAATTTAAGGTCTGATATGGATAAGAAAGAGGTAAAAATTGGCACCATTTTATCAAATAAAGGGCGACAGGATTTGATTAAATTGTTGCAAGAATACAATGATGTATTTGCTTGGTCATACGAGGACATGCCAGGGTTAGATATAGAATTGGTAGTACATAAGTTGCCAATAAGATCATAATGTAAGCCAGTGCAACAAAAGCTGAGAAGGATGAAACCTGAAATTCTACTCAAGGTCAAGGAAGAAGTAAAAAAGTAATTTGATGCTGGATTTCTTAAAGTAGCCAAATACCCTGAATGGGTAGAAAATATTATCCCTGTAACAAAGAAGGATGGTAAAGTCTGTATGTGTGTTGATTATCAAGATCTTAATAGAGCTAGTCCAAAGGATATTTTCCTTTGCGACACATAGACATATTAGTGGACAATACTGCTACGAATTCTTTATTCTAATTTATGGATGGTTTCTCTGGCTATAATCAAATCAGAATGTACCCTGATGATATGGAAAATCAACGTTTGTCACGTTATGGGGAACGTTTTGTTATAAAGTGATGCAATTTGGACTTAAGAATGTAGGGGCAACTTATCAAAGGGCTATGGTAACATTATTTCACAACATGATGTATAAAGAAATAGAAGTTTATGTCAATGATAAGATTGTCAAAGCCAAGTCCGAAGAAGAGCATGTTGAGAATTTGAAAAATATTTTTCTGAGATTAAGGGAATGACAGTTAAAGCTCAACCCAAATAAGTGTACATTTTCGGTGACATCTGGTAAACTTTTGGGATTTTTTATGAGCCAAAAAGGAATTGAAATAGACCCAAATAAAGTCAAATCTATTCAAGATTTTCCACCACCACAAACACAAAAAGAGGTTCGAGGATTTTTAGGAAAGCTTAATTATATATCTCGATTTATTTCACAGCTAACTGAAAAATGTGATCCTATTTTTCACCTCCTTAGAAAGAATGATTATGGGACATGGAATGAATAATGTCAAGAAGCCTTTGAGACAGTTAAGAAATATCTATCAAGTACTCCAATAATTGTACCACCTATCCCAGATAAACCTTTAATTATTTATTTATCAATCTGGAAAATTCAATGGGATGTGTATTAGGAAAACATGATCAAACTGAGAAGAAAGAAAGAGCTATTTATTATCTCAGTAAGAAGTTCACTAAATGTGAAACTAGATATTCTTTAATTAAGAAATTATGTTGTGCTCTGGTATGGACCACTCGAAGGCTTAGGCAGCATATGTTGTATCACACTACATGACTTATATCCAAATTTGATCCTTTAAAGTATCTGATGGAAGTACCCGCATTATCTGGAAGATTAGCTCATTGACAAATTTTGTTATCAGAATTCGACATCCAATATATTAGTCGAAAAGCAGTAAAAAGTAATGCATTAGCTGAATTTATTGCGAGTAGAACTTCTCCAGAATATGAGCCAATAAATTTTGATTTTCCTGATGAGAAATTAATGGAAATATCAGTAAGAAAATCAATTACATCCACTAATGAATATTGGAAGTTAACTTTTGATGGTGCTTCGAATGCTTTGGGGCACGAAATTAGGGCAATTTTAGTTTCACCGAATGAAGAGCATTATCCGTTTACTAGCAGACTTAATTTTGATTGTACAAACAATACGGCTAAATATGAGGAATGTATTTTGGGTCTTAGAGAAGCCATTGAACGTAAGTAAAAATGCTTAGGGTTTATGGGGATTCAGCTCTAATAATTTACCAAATCAGAGTAGAATGGGAGACAAAAGATTTCAAGCTTATAAAATATCATAAATTGGTTCTGGAACTCATCAAAGAATTTGAAGAAGTGACTTTTGATTACATCCCCAAAGAAGAAAATCAAATGGCAGATGCCTTGGCAAATTTGGCAGTAGCATTTAAGGTAAATGAACATGCAAGCATGATGCCTACTGAAATGCAGGCTTATGAATATCCAGCTCATTATTTTAACATTAAAGAAGAAGAAGAAGAAGAAGAAGAGAAATCATGGTACTATGGTATCTTGCAATATATAAAATATCATAGTTATATTGAACAGGCAATTGAAAATAATAAGAGAACCATCCGAAGAATGTCATTGGGGTATGTACTCGATGGGGAAGTCTTGTACAAAAAGAGCCTGGATCAAGTCCTACTGAGATGTATGGATACCAAGAAAGCTAAATTAAATCTTGAAGAGGTACACGAGGGAGTAATTGGTACTCACGGTAATGGGCATACAATGGTTAGACAAATAATGAGATTTGGATACTATTGGTCAACTATGGAAACAAACTGCATTAATTATGCCCGAAAGTGTCAAAAGTGTCAAATATTTAGAGACATAAAGCATACTTCTCCTCATCTATTACATGTAATGGAAACTCCTTGGCCATTCTCTATGTGGGGCATAGATGTTATTGGACAAATTTTTCCAAAAGCTTCAAATGGTCATCACTTCATTTTGGTAGCAAATAGACAATTTTACCAAATGGGGAGAAGTAGCTTCTTATGCGAGTATTACTCAGTCCACAGTCTAAAAATTCTTGAAAAAAGAGATCATTTGTCGATATAGTCTGCCAGAGAGAATTATTACTAACAATGCTTTGAATCTGAACAACAAAAAGATGAAATCAGTCTGTGAACTATTTCAGATAAAGCATCATAATTCCACCACCTATCAACCAAAGATGAATGGAGCGGTTGAGGCAGCTAATAAGAATATTAAGAGGCTTGTAGAAAATATGACTGAAACTTATAAGGATTGGCACGAGAAACTACCATTTGCTCTGTTAGCCTATCGAACTTCAGTACGAACATCAACTAGGACAACTCTTTTTTCAGTAACCTATGGGATGGAAGCAGTCTTGCCAATTGAGGTAGAAATTCCTTCATTACGGGTTCTATCATAAGTAAATCTAGATGAGGTAGGTTGGGTACAAACCAGATATGACCAGTTGAATTTGATAGAAGAAAAAAGAATGAAAGCAATTTGTCATGGTCAGATGTATCAAAAGAGGATGATACGAGCACATGATAAGAAAGTTCACCTCCGAGAATTTTATGAAAAGGATCTTGCGCTCAGAAGGATTTTACATTTTCAAAAGGATTACCGAGGAAAGTGGATGCCAAATTAGGAAGGACCTTATAATGTAAAAAAGGTTTTTTCTGGAGGAACTTTTGTCCTTACAGAAATGGATGGACCTGAATTACCTTACCCAGTAAATTCAGATGCAGTTAAAAGATATTTTTCACGAAAAGAAATAAGGATTTGAGGAACTATGTGCCTTCATCATAATTTCGAGATCCTTTTGACATAAGCTACACTCAAATCACTTTGCGGTGTGCCAGTTCAAGAGCATTTTTTGCTATTGGTGTTTGAAGATGCATACTTTGTCATTTACAAATAAAAGTTTTCCATGTAAATTCTTTGTATGAATAAAAAATATTTTCTTTTTGCTAAGCATCTTGATTTGAAAATTTAAAACATGTAGTTTAGTTTGAAGTACATAAAATCATGGTGTATTATTGTACAAAAAGTCTTTGAAGAATATTGATATTCTGAGGCTGGCAATGTTTTAACATATGATGATATGATACATGGGAGTATAAAGAAATTTCAGTTACTTGATCTGAAAATTTTGACATTAATTGAAGGGTTTATCATTTGCACTGGTGAAAATTCAAGAAGAAAAAAATCAGGATCAGGTTTGAAAAAAAATATCAAGATGGTTGGTTGAGATAAAATCGACAATTAAAAGGGGTCCTTCTTCGAAGAAAAAGAAGTTACCCCAAAATTTTGTCATTGCACACATTTTAGGCATAAATAGGATCATGACATTCATAAATGCATGATAGCAAACACAATGTAACATTTGCAGGTTTTTTCGAAAATTCAAATCCTGAGATTTGATTTCCACGAAAGAGTATAAGAAGCAAATCAACCTTGAATCTGATCTTCACAGAAGAGTAGTGAAACAGATTCTTTCAAGTCAATCCGATCTCCATGGAAGAGTACTAGAAACAAGCAATGCAATCAAGCCTTCACAAATTTCAAGTCAATCCGATCTCCATGGAAGAGTACTAGAAACAAGCAATGCAATCAAGCCTTCACAAAAGGGTAGTGAAACAATGCAAATCCAGCCTTCACAAAAAGTGCAGTGAAGCAAGATCATATCAAAAGTTCGATCTCCACAGAAGAGTAGTGGAACGATTTTTTATCAAATATGAAGTCAATTAGATGAAAACTTCTTGTTTTTGTATCTTTGCTTTATTCTTGTTAACATAAAAATAAGCAAAGAGGGGTAGCTGTTGACAATCGTTTTCGTCCTAATTTGGTTTCAATATAATATTATAATTACGTTATTTTATATTATATTATTATAATTACTTGTTACAATTTTACATGCCCGAATGGAAAATAGATTTAGCCCAAGGCCCGATTACAACCCAAAGCCCATATTATAAGTAAATCTTAGTAGTCTAGGACCCGGTTCATGCCAAAACTTGACCCGAGTAGTCTAACAGGCCCAAAGAGTAAACCCAAAATGCTGCTAGGTTTTCACACAAGTTCTAGCACCGCACAGATCCTAGCCATCCGATCTAGAGATAGATCTAACGGTCACTAGTGCAACCAGCAAAACCCTAGGGTACTCATTGCACCCCTGGGTGAGTCACCACCCCTGGGGTGAGTTTCCACCGTAGCTCTTGTGACTTACCGGGGTACAACCTTTTAAGAAAACCCCTATAAATAGGGTGAACCTGCAAATGAACAAGAGGAGAAAAAGCAAGCAAACATAGCAAGTACCCAATACACCAAATCAGAAAATAGAGAGAAGAGAGTGAAGAAAGCGAAGCCTTACCATCATCGAAGAACCTACGTGCCACTGGAGAAGACGAAACGGCGAAGGTATAAACCTTAGATCTACTTTGATTGAGGGTTATTTATGGTAAATAGAGTTTGGTTTATGCTTTAGGGTGAAAAGAGGACAATTTATGGGTATTTTTATGCTTTTCAGCCACCGTGGGTGGTGGTCGGCGGCGGTGGCTATCGACGGCGCATGACTGCCGGCCGACGGCCGATCTTCCTCAGGTGAAGAAACTAGAGAGAATCGAGAGAGTTCTCTCAGTTAGAGAGAGAAAAGAGGAGAGGAGAATGAGGCTTAAGGCCTCATTAGGCGTAATAAGAGCCTATATATATCCCTCCCCAAACGACGTCGTTTTGGTGACCAAACTCACCAAATTAAAAGATTGGTGGTACTCTACAATTTGGTGTGTCATCTGATTCAAGGAAGATAAACACTTACTTTTCAAGACTAGTTACATACTTTAAGGTGTATTATTTGCACTCTCCGTCGCCAGGCAGAGAAACGTCTCGACACACTAATTTTGGCATTTTACATTATTTCTGTGCAAGACATTGACTTCTAAAATGTTCTTAAAAGGATTGAAAACTGCATTTTCTATTCTTGAATCAAGGCTAGAATAGTGGGCATGAAACTGGGCATGAAATAGATGATGTGATAGTTTATCAGCAACCTCTAGAAGGTCCAGTCAGTAATTCTAGAAAGAGGACTGACGGTTGGAGCGTTTCAAGCATTTTAAAATTTAAGTTTTTAGGAATTGTCTTTCTATTTTTAAATTTTAAATTTTAAATTCAAACAATTATCATTTGTATTTTCAGCCTATTTTAGGGTTTTTAGAAGGCTATAAATACCCTCTTAGGGTGAGCCTAAACAAGTATCGAATTATCGAATTATTTAATCATCTTTTCTTTTGTCTTTAGATCATTCTTTTTCTTTTATTTTCTCTTTTAGATTTTACTTTCTTTACTTTTAAAGCTTTTATTTTTAAAATGCTAAGTATGACTATTTTCATGTTTAGCTAATTCTCTTTCAAGCCGAGGGCTAAAGCGATAACTAAATTCCAACGCGAAAATTGAAAAGCGCTTAAACAACTTCGGATTCATTTCTCAGTTTTATGAGCTTACTTTCAAAATCAAAACGATTTCAAAACCAAAGATTGATGTTGGTCAGGATGTTGTTATAGTTAAATACGTGGGAGGAAAGATCAGCTTATTGAAAGCATATTTGACTTCTTAGGAATACACTTAGCAAAATTGTTTGCTAAGTGGAAACTGAGATCAGAATCAGTTATTATTGAAACAACATAATCCTAGTCGGTCTTTTACAAGCTTAACGTTTTTTATCTACAACATTGTTGTTTATTAGATCCATTTCCAAAATCGATATCAAAGGTTGCACTTGGGTATTCGGTATACAAAACATAGTCACAAGGATTGGTCCATGTAAACAAGTAACCGACATGAATCGCGAAGAAAATACCTCTTTCAATGATCCGAGGAAACCAAGCCAAAGCAAAATCCTAAGACTGATTTTTCGTCAATTTAATTTCTAATTAATTCTTCTTTAAATCTAATTCTTTTTAATTTTCTTTACAACCTCCATTATTGTTTTTGCTTCTAATTTATTCCCTTCATCTACAAATCCGTCATTTTTACTTAATATTACTCCACTCACTTCTTGGCTCTGAGATTAAAACAAACATAAATCAGAAAGTTTCCTTAGTCTCTATGGGATTGACCCTTACTTCTCTTTTACTACATTTAATTTCCTTTATTTATCATTCGAGAAGAAGGAATTATTTTGACACGAAAATAATGAAAATTTGATGGAAGCTTTTTGCAAAAAATAAAATAAAGAAATTGACACAAGCAATTTTAGAGTGGTTCAACTTCTTCAATGAATTTTATATCCACTACCTTAGGTTCCACACTAAGGATTTCAACAAATTCACTAATTTGTTCTAACCTTTTTGGACAATGTGTAACCTTGCAATACACTTAGACTTATACCCCAAAGTCTCAAGTATACAACCCTTCCCAAAAAGAAATTACAAATAAGCAAACTTAGAAAACCTCAATAGGAATGTGTTTGCACAATTCAAGAACAAATAAGAACACTCAACAAATAAAATAAATGAGTAAAATGGTGTTCTTTGAAAGCAAAAATAATATTCAAGAATGTTGACTTTGATTTTGGTTCAATGTGATTGCTCTGACTTTCTCTATGATCTCTTGTCTTCACATATGGCTTAAAATCTTGTTTTTATACCCTTTTATTCAATTATAGCCGTTTTAAATTTCCCGCAATAAATGTTGCCCATATGCCTTGAGTATCAATACTTGAGTTTAGTATCAATGTTGCATGCATAAATTACAAAAATCTAGCCGTTGGAAATAGAGGAATATCGGTACAGGTATCGATACTCTGGGAGTATTGGTACGAAAATAGTATAATTGAATTCTTTTTTGTCAAAACCACAAAGGGGGTATCGGTACTCCCATCCAGAGTATCGGCACTGCACGAAAAGTATTGATATTATTCTTGCAGTATCGATACTGCAGGGTTTCAAATTAATTTTTGACTCGATTAAAAATTCAAACCCCTTTGTAAAATTATTTGAAAAATATTTCCAGTATATGACTTTAATTTTCACAAGGAGTAAGGAGTAAAAATGGAGCTTTTGACCTTGATAAGAATTTCAATATTCGAACAATTTAATCAAATATAAGCTTAAAAATTAAATCAAAAATGAATAATTTTCTATAAAATTATTCTTTTTTGGTATATCAAAATACAAAGCATGGTTCAAAAATGTCCCTTTCTTAATATAACAAAACCTTTGAAAGAATTTTAAGGTTTTTAAGATTTGGTCCCCCTTACTCTAGCATCTCTCCCCCTTTTTGTTAAATATATATATATATATATATATATATATAACCTGTGAAGATCAAACATGCAAAATAGATTAGTCAACATAGATAATATTGTTAAGCAATAAAGATGGTCATAGCAAAAAGATAGACATGTCTCAAATATAATAATTATCCAAATGTCATAAAATCCAAAATAACATCCAAATAAGCAAATATCCATAAAAGTCAAATATCCAAATCCATAAATTAAGTATTTAAAATCACCCAAAATAAAATCATCCAAAAATCTTACCAAAACAACATGCAAAACCAAACACAAGCAACATGACAAGCAGTGTAAATGAATAACGATCAGGCCTCCGACGGAGGAGGATCGTGATCCAAAGACAGAGCGTGGAATGAAGAAAAGTCATGAGAAAGCGCATCAAGTCTATCCGTTATGGTGTTGAATCGAGCATGGAAGTCACGTCGAAAGTCCATATACATCATCCCCAAATATATATGGCTTGGCAATCTCAAAAACCTAAGACCCCAAAGCTATAAAATGAGACTACATGGTAGAAAAATGCATATCCATCGTCTCCATATAGCTCTAGAAGTAGGGAGGAATCACATCCTCTCCATCGACTCTAGGGGGATCTTTAGAGATATGATTCATAGGATCATTTACATCGTGCAAGACATCATCGTCCTGAGGCTACAGAGCACTAGAGAAGGAACCAACTGCTTGTTTTCCTTTTCTTGTCCAAGTCGAGCCAACCTTTTCCCATCTCGCTTTACAAAGAGACTTAAGGTTAATGGGAGAGGTCAAGGGAATAGCGAGATCTTGTTTAACATTTATATTGGCTTTAACAAAGATGTGGCTAAGGAAATAACCATAAACGAAGGTGTCAAACTTTTTAGATTGAAAGTTGTTTATGGTGTCAACAAGCTCACCAAAGACAATTTGAGAAAAATTGATATGCTTGTTGTTTTGGAAACAATAAATCCACCAAATGTCGATGGCACAAAGGGTAGATAACTTACCACCAGATGGTCGAAACCACCAAGTGATCATGAGATACAAGAGACACTCATGAATGTCGAGTTAATTAACACTATGGCCGACCGATTAGGGAGACTCAACATTATTATTTTTTCATTATCTATTCCTTTAACCTCTATATCTAAGTATCGGGTTATGGAAGGAATCGGTGTTGATATCAAAGTATCTCCCTATGAGATAGGAGTGAATACTAACAATGTCGCCTTGGGATTGATTATAGACACAAACATCATTAGAATAAAAAAATACGAACAAGTTGTTGATAAACAACCGTTTAATCTTAAAGGCATTGACAAGTTTCCAAGACCGGAGTTGCAGGAGGTATTTGAACTTAAGTTTGGTCATGGTTTTAAGGGAGGGCATACGTTCATCCCTAAGCTGTAAAGACTCAAAGTAAAATGAGTATTGATGCCTAAGGTTCTGACGACCCGATTCATTAAAGAAAGAATTATGGATGGTAAGAGCATTTGGGTCTGGATTTGAGTTAAGAATTGGAGGTGGAGGTGGATTAAGAGAAGGGGCTCAGGGAGGATAAGGGTTTCGGGAAGAACGGGCTTGTTTAGACTTTTTTGGATTAAATTGGGATAAGGTAACCTGCAAAAATAAAATATATACATATACAACGAATCAATCCTCAAACTCATATAGAGTCTACAATATTTAAGGCATTTAATGTTAAATAAAATAAAAAATATGGTCTTAACAATTTAAAAAAATATATCATGTAAAAAAATTTAAAGTAAGACACTATATATATATATATAGTAAAAAAATATTATATACGAAAAACAAAAAAGACATATATGTAATAAAAATCATGTATATGTGTATATATATATTAACAAGTATAAGTTTATCTTTTTTTAAATTCAAAATTAATAATAATAATAATAATAATAACAATAGAATAGTAAACAAAATGAAATCTAGGGTTAATTCAAAAATCAATATGTTATAACATAAAAAATCCAAAATTAAAAAACAAACTTGGGTTAAAAAATGAAATTTGAATGAAACCAGAAGTAATTATGAACTAATTCATATGTAAGAACACTTAAAAACCTAAGTCGAATAATTATTTAGAATCAATTTAATATATAATTGAACAAATTTAGGGTTAAAGAAAATTACCTTGAATCATGAAAATGAGGTGGAAAAGAATGAATATAGCATGATTTGATGAAGATTGCATGAAATAGAGTTGAAAAATGTTGCGATTTTAACCCAAAAATGACAAGAAACAGTGATAATTTAAGAGAGGGGTGAGGGTTCTTCGTCGCCAGCTACTTATAGGGTTTGAGTAAAAAGAAAATTTTGATATTTTAGGGATTTTTAACCTTTACCCTACCTCGAGCATTGATACTCATTAATGAGTATCGATACTCATATGCCCAAAAATATGGTATCGATACTCCTAATGATACTATAGAACTAGTATCAGTACTTTATAAATAGTATCGATACTGATACTAAGGAAGAACAGTATCGATAATGTATGCACATTATCGATACTAAATACATGAGATTGTCAAAAAAATCAAGCAATTAAGTCCTAAAAAGTCATTTTTATCACAAATTAAGCACACACATTGTATATGACCATATGAGACATAAAATTATGACTACTATACAAGAATTCATTCATTCATACAATTATTAATTAACAAAACTATCTATGAATGCTAAAGTTGCATGAATTTTTAGTAAAGTGCATCAAATGGTCAAAAATCACAATGCATACTATAGGGCATTAAAAATGGTATAGGCAACTTTAAATTGACAAGGAAAAAATGTTCAAACAAACAAATACACATTTAAGCACACTTTGAACACTTTTTTTATTTTAATGAAAATCTTAAACTCCCCCTAACTAATTACATAGTAGGCATCAAAGAAGTCATTTAGCATGTTTTTCATAAAATCATAATAGCGCATAAAATATTTAAACAAAGTCAAGGTAGGTTTGTTAAACCTAATCACTTTAAGCCCAAACTTTTTTTATTTTAAAAATCTTAAACTCCCCCTAACTAATTACATAGTAGGCATCAAAGAAGTCATTTAGCATGTTTTTCATAAAATCATAATAGCGCATAAAATATTTAAACAAAGTCAAGGTAGGTTTGTTAAACCTAATTCTCTTCTAAGTGCCCAAAATCTTTCCTTATCTAAAGGTTTTGTAAAAATATCCGCTACTTGGTGCAAAGTATCTACATAATCTAGAATTATATCTTCATTTTAGACATAATCTCTAATGAAATGATGTCTAATTTCAATATGCTTAGTAATAGAATGTTGGATGAGATTTTTAGTGAGACAAATAGAACTAGTATTGTCACACTTGATAGGTATAGTACCTATGTCAAATCCATAGTCTATAAGTTGTTGTTTTATCCATAAAACTTGAGCACAACAACTACCGGTCGAAAATATTTTCTTCGGTGGTTGATAATGCTACACTATTTTGTTTCTTTGAAAACCATGAAATCAACATACAATATATAAATTGGCAAGTGACGGAGGTGTTTTTCCTATCTAATTTACAACCTCCATAATTCGTATCCAAGAAGACATGCAAGCTAAAGTTAGAGTCTCTAGAATACCAAAGTCCTATACTAGGAATGTCTCTAAGGTATCTAAAGATTCTCTTAGTAGCTTGTAAATGTGATTCATTAAGACATGATTCAAATCTAGCAGATAAGGAAACACTAAACATAATGTCTGGTCTACATGTGGTAAGATAAAATAATGATCTAATCATAGACCTATAAATTTTAACATCTACACACTTCCCTTCTTCATCCTTGTCAAACTTTGTAGATAAGCTCATAGGAGTGGCTTGGGGTTTCAAATCCTCCAGTCCAAAATTCTTGAGCATATCTTTGATTTACTTAGCTGGATTGATGAAGATTCCATCTTTCCTTTACTTGATTTGGAGTCCCAAGAAAAATGAGAGCTCTCCCATCATGATCATATCAAACTCACCTTGCATCAACTTAACAAACTCTTGGCAAAGATTATCATTAGTAGACCCAAAAATAATGTCATCAACATAAACTTGAACTACTAATAATTTTTACCGTTACTTCTTATAAACAATGTAGTGTCAATCTTCCCTTTTGAAAAACTTTTTTCAACAAGAAAATTTGACAATCTTTCATACAAAGCTCTAGGATATTATTTTAAACCATATAACGCTTTATCAATTTAAAAAGTGATTTGGAAATTTTGAATCTTCAAAATTGAGAGGTTGTTCCATATACACTTTTTTTTATAAAACCATTTAGAAAAATACTTTTAGCATCCATTTGATATAAAGTAAAATATAATAACATGCAAATGCTAATAACGTTCTAATTTCCTCCATCCTAGCTACGGGAGCATAAGTTTCATCAAAATCTATTCCTTCTTCTTAAGTATAGCCTTGTGCAACAAGTCTATCCTTGTTTCTCACTATGTTACCACTTTCAAATAATTTATTCCTAAATACCCATTTAGTACCTATAGTATATTTATCATTAGGCCTTTCAACTAATGTGCATACTTGACTCCTCTCAAATTAATTTGACTCTTCTTGTATAGCCAAGATCCAATGTTCATCATTTAATGCTTCTTTTATATTCGTAGGCTCTATGCATGATAAATGCAACATAATTACAAACATTTCTAATAAAGGATCTAGTAGTTACCCCTTTGGATGGATCAAATAAAATCTCACTATCCTTGACATAGTTGTATTCCCTTGGGTATGAGACTTCCCTTTCCTCTAAAGTTAGATTCTTGAGAGTATCTTGAGTATCCTCATTCTTTATTTCTTTCAATGATGATTCATCATCTCCATTTGGATTTAAGATACCTACATCATCTTTAACAAAACAAGCATTCCTCGGAAGTGGATTATCATAAAAAACAACATGTATGGACTCTTCTACCACTAAAGTTCTTTTATTAAAAACTAGATAAGCTTTAGAATTTGAAAAATAACCAAGAAAAATTGTTTCATCACTTTTTGCATCATATTTGCCAAGACTATATTTTCTATTATTTAAAACAAAACACTTGCATCTAAAAAGATGAAAATAGATAATGTTAGGTTTTATTATTTTTGAAAAGTTCATATTGAGTTTTCTTTAAAATGTGCCTAATCATTACTCTATTAATCACATAACAAGCGGTATTTGTTTCTTCTGCCCAAAAATACCTTGGCAAATTATTTTCACAAAGCATGGTCCTAGCCATTTACTCTAAAGTTATATTTTTCTCTCTCAACAACTCCATTTTGTTGAGGGGTTCTAGGAGCTGAAAAATTATGGCTAATTCCATTAGAGTTAAAAAAATCATCAAAAGCAAGATTTTCAAATTCGGTTCCATGGTCACTCCTAACACTTAAAATTAAGTAACCTTTTTCATTTTGGTTTATTTTTGAAAATGTGATGAATTTGTCTAAAGCTTTATCTTTAGTGCTTAAAAATAGAACAATTTGTATCTAGAATAATCATCAACAAGTACAAAGGCATATTGTTTTCCACCCCAGCTAGTAGTCCTAATAGGCCCAAATAAATCAATATGAATCAATTGCAACACATTACTAGAGGAAACATTATTAATGGATTTAAAAGAAGTTCTTTTATGTTTTCCCTTACCACATGCATTGCAAATCTTGTTAAGATCAAATTTTATCTTACGCAAACCTCTTACTATATTTCCTTGAACAAGTTTTTGTAAAACACCCATACTAGCATGTCCAAGTTTCTTATGCCATAACCAACAATCATGCTCATCCTTTGCAAACAAACATACATTAGAAATATCAATATTATATAGATGCACCATGTAGATATTTCTTATCCTATGACCAACAAGCATAACCATATTAGATGCAATGTCAACAATTTTGCAACCATTAGACTCAAATAAGACATTGTACCCTTTATCACATAATTGACTAATACTAAGAAAATTATGCTTTAACCTATTAACATAAAAAACATTTTCAATAAGTGTGGAAGAGTTGTTACCAATAGAACCAATTCCTTTAATATGACATTTTGAGTTGTCACAAAAGGTTACTACTCCTCCACTTTTAGTTTTAAGCTTCAAGAATCGACTCTTATCACCGGTCATCTGTCTTGAGCATCCACTATCAAGGTACCATCAATTTGAACTTTTGCTTTGTGCCTTGTAGCAATGCTCCACCTACAAACACAAATTAAGTTTTGATTTTTGGTACCTAAATTCTTTTGGGTCCATTGACATTAGTTCCCAATAATCTTTTCCTTTTTGGTATCCATTTTTCAAGGATATCCTTATCATTAGTAACAATGAGTCCTTTGGGAACCCATATGCTTCTAATCACTTTACTAAATGAGGTTCTTTAGGGACCTCTATGCTTGTAGTAATTAAAGTTATTTTTAACATAGTTAGGTTTTGAATGTTCAATTTTTTCAAATCTTTGTGTCCCAACATTGTTGAAAGAAGCTTTAAGATCATCAAGCTTATTTCGATGATCATCATGAACTTTTGAAATTAAGTTATGCAAGTCTTGATTTTTTTTCAGACTCTTCAAGTTTGACTTGACTTTCAAGTTCAAGATTAGTCTTAGAAAGGAAAACATTTTCATCTTTCAATTTTGAAATATTTTCTTATTATTTGAAATAAAGTTATCAAATTCTAAGGCTAATTCATCATAAGCCTCTTGTAATTCATCAAAGGAATAATCATTTGAAATAGATGAATTAGATGTTACCTTTGAATCATCCTCTATAGCCATAACACACAAGTTGGCTACTTCTTCCTCTTTATCATTGGAGGATTCGTCATCACTCCATGTAGCTACATGTTCCTTTTTTTTATTCTTAGAGGATTTATTCTTCTTTAATTGTGGGCATTCAAAATTGATATGCTCGAGATTTTTTCACTCATATCAAATAATAGGATATTTCTCCTTGGATTTATTTTTGAGGCCCTCTTTCCTTTGGAATCTCCTTCCTTTGTTGGACCTCATGAACCTCTTGAACTTTTTGGTAAGCATTTTCATTTTTTTATCTTCATCGTCTTCTTTTGAGTCACTCTCTTATTTTGTAGAATTAATAGTAACACTAACCTTTTTTTATTTTCTATTTACTTCTTTTCCTCATCTTTCTTCTCTTGTTCTTTTTTCTTCCTTCACCAACATCCCATGAGTGAGCAAAGATCCTTTGAGCTCATCTAGATTGAGAGTCTTTAGATTCTTTGCTTCAATAATGGCGATTTTCTTGGATTTTCATGACTTGTGAGGACTATAAATCATCTTCCTAACAAGCTTCTCATTAGGAATGACTTGTCCAAAGCCTTTGAGACCATTTGCAATAACAAAAAATTGATCGATCATGCTTTTAATGTCCTTATCCAGTCTTATTTTGAAGCTTTCATAATTATGGTTGAGAATACTAATCTTAGTTTCTCTTACTTCATTCGTTCCTTAATAAGTGACTTTAAGTTTGTTCCAAATTTCATTGGAACTGGAACAAGATGAAACTCTCCCATATTCATCTAGGCCAAGTACATAAAAAGAATTTGCATTGCCTTTGAATTAAGTAGGAACAATATTCTCTCTTGTTCGCTCCATTCCATCATCGATCTAGTAAGAGTAGAATGTCCACTAAAGATGATTCTTCAAGATCCCAAATCACTGGCATGGATAAAAAGCATCATCACATTCTTCCAATAGGCATAGCTGGCTTCATTGAATAAATGAGGCTTGTTGATAGGTTGGGAATCATTAATGTCATCGAAACTTGGTATAAAGGCCATGAAAGACTTGATTAATAAATAGATTCTTCTAGGATCTTCCCAAGAGGTGGTAAAACCTTCCAAATGAGTCTAGCTTTGA
This sequence comes from Hibiscus syriacus, assembly GCF_006381635.1. NCBI lineage: Eukaryota > Viridiplantae > Streptophyta > Magnoliopsida > Malvales > Malvaceae > Hibiscus > Hibiscus syriacus. The sequence continues at coordinate 7,255,184 of NW_024063538.1, read as the reverse complement.
TACAAATTGTTAAGTCAAACGAATCAATGAAATGGCCAAGAGGGGTGAATTGGAAATTAAAAATTTGATGGAAGCTTTTTGCAAGAAAATAAAGAAATTGACACAAGCAATTTCAGAGTAGTTCAACTTCTTCAATGAAGTTTGCATCCACTACTTTAGCTTTCACACTAAGGATTTCAACAAATTCACTAATTTGCTCTAACCTTTTAGGACAAGGTGTAACCTTACAATACACTTAGACTTATACCCCAAAGTCTCAAGTGTACAACCCTTCCCAAAAAAATATTACAAATAAGAAAACTTAGAAAACCTCACTAGGAAAGTGTTTGCACAATTCAAGAACAAATAAGAACACTCAACAAATAAAACAAATGAGTACAATGGTATTTTTTTAAAGCAAAAAGAATATTCAAGAATGTTGACTTTGATTTTGGCTGAATGTGATTACTTTGGCTATCTTTATGATCTCTTGTCTTCACATATGGCTTAAAATCTCTTTTTATACCCCTTCATTCAATTCTAGTCGTTTGGGTTATTGTGGGATTTAATAAAGTCATTGGGATGAAGTTTCCTACAATAAATGCTGCCTAGACGCCTTGAGTATCAATACTCGGGCTTGGAGTATTGATATTGCTTGCATTAATTAAAAAATCTAGCAGTTGGTGAGAGAGGAGTATCGATACTCTTATGAAAGTATTGGTACTGGTATCAATACTTTGAGAGTATCGATATGAAAATAGTAGACTGGAATCCATTTTTGTCAAAACCACAAAGGAAGAATTGGTACTCCCATCAGAGTATCAGTACTGCATGAACAATATCAATATTGTTCTTGCAGTATCGGTACTTTAGGGTTTAAAATTGATTTTTGACTCAATTAAAATTTAAAACCCTTTGTAAAATTTATTTAAAAATATTTCCAGTATACGACTTTAATTTTCACAAGGAGTAAGGAGTAAAATGGAGTTTTTTACCTTAATAAGAATTTCAATATTCGAACAATTTAATCAAATATAAGATTTAAAATCGAATAAAAATAATCTTAAAATTTTCTTTAAAATTATTTGTTTTTTGTTATATCAAAATACAAAGCATGGTTCAATAGAGGTCTACCTTAAACTACAACCATATCATCAAACTTTTTTGACACTATGGAAAAACCTTAAATTGGTTGTAAAATTCTATGGACCTTACAAGATTTTGGATAGAATTGTAAATGTGGCTTACAAATTAGAACTTGCAGCTCAGTCACGTATCCATCCGGTCTTTCATGTTAGTATGTTGAAAAAAGGGATTGTGAATTGACAAAAAAACCTATCACACGGCTTCTGATTTGATGGGTAAATATAGACCCTTCTCACGATACTTAAAAATATTATATTGTTCTTAGAGGTTAATTTCTTGGGTTTGATCCTTGGGGACAAGTCTCGTCTCATGGAGGGGTATTTTTCACGATTGAAGGAGAGGAAGAGAAGCGCAAAGTGTAGAAAATTGGGGATTAAAAAAATGAATTAAGGGTTGAGGTAGGGATTGCAGATAGAGAATTGGGGGAGATTGGAACACGTGAGGAGCACGGGTTCATTAAAACAAAAGCTAATGGTGCATTAGAAAATTGGCTTGAGGAAAGCGTAAGCCCAACAAAATAGAAGCTTCCATAAACTGTTGCAACCTTTAGCCAGCTGTCTTCCAATCGGTACCATGTGAACAAACAAAATGATGTACTAGGGAAATGAGATTTTTATGATTTGAATGAATGAAATTTGAGCTTCTTTGAATCTCTTTTTTCTCTTCTTTAATCTTCATTTTCTTTATTTTATTTGATTACTCTTCTTCTTTCACAGGGACATTACAGGCCCCTTGAGTTATATGCAATTTATTCTAATAATAATGATTTTATTAGTGTCCCAAATTATATACAGACTGATTTTGACTTCGATACTAATGTTTACAGTCCAACAACTAATTTAGGTAACAACATTAACTTATCAAGTACACATAATGACTTTGGTGCTTCATCATCTTTGATTCCAAGCCATTCTTATGTAGCTATCTTCGATTTTGACTTGAATCTGCCACCAACATAACATTCAATGTACAATCCATACAATATTAGTGTGATAGCATCATCTTCTCAGCAGGACATCAGATGGAAATACCATGAAGTGTTTAACTCGATTGATGATTTCTCATTTGGACAACATTCATATGTTGGTATTTTTGACTTATATCTTAGTAATAGAGTTCGTGAGTGGTCTCGTGATCAACGCATAACTACAACACTTGTTATCCCTCTATTCGATGACATATAACTATTTTGATTTAAGGGGGATAATTCTGATGAATAACCGGTAAGAGACATCAGACTTGATGGTGACAAGGTAGGCCCTTCAATGAAGAACTAGAAGACCTTGACATGCCAGTAGGAGCAGATGATGATTATGATTATATTCAACATGTCGCCACTCATATTTCTTATTATCAACCACCATCCTACTTCACGGCAGTTGATATGGAAGCTTTCGATGCTCTAGAATTTTTGTAATTTCCACATATTGAACAATAAAACCAACTTGCTGATGGTGAGCTCTATATTGGAATGACATTCTTAACAAAAGAACTCGTTGTGGCTTTCAATAAGAACTATAATATACACTGATCAATTACGTCGATCGTAAAAAAAAGATATGGATAAGTACATATTTGAATGTGTCCATAAGAACCAAGAATGTAATTGGAAGGTTCGTGTATCATGCTTAAAGATGATGAACAATATATGGAAGCTGACAAAATACGATAAATCGTATACATGCACTGGTAGTAGGCTCACTCAAGATCATTATAGCTTGGATTTGCACGTGTTTTGTGATGCCTTCATTTCACTGGTTAAAATAAATTCACTTATAAATATTGGCAGCTGTATTGCTAGAATTACATCTCAATACAACTACACAGTTGACTACCAAAAAGAATGGTATGCAAGTTCTCGGGCTCAACAAAAATTGTATGGTTAATGGAAGGAATCGTACAAAGAGTTACGAGCATGGCTAAATTGATGCAAAAACACATATTGGGAACATTTGTGAAACTAGAAACTATATAGGTGTACAAAAATGATCGTGTCATACAATGTATGTGCCAATTCTGTCAGCTATTTTGGACATTTTCATAGTGCGTTAATGCATTCTGCCACTACAAGATGATGGTTTAGATTAAAGACACTTGGTTGAAGACACAAATCCTATACGAGATGACAATAGGAAAATTACTTCCACCGCCTTTGCAATAATCAAAAAGAATGATACAGAATTTTGAGAATTTTTCCTTAAGAACTTAAGAAGACATGTTCTATCACATGTTTTTCATGATAGAATTGATGGGATATGTCTTATTTTTTATAGAGACACATGGATAAAATATGCAATCCAGTGTATATGACCATTTTGGTAACCTCCCTATATTTATCACTGAAACTATTTACACCATATTATTGTGAATTATTTGCAAAAGTTCAAGACCAAAGATAAACGCATAATGGTGCTTCGAATAGGTATGTCTTTCACTCATTTGAATTTAAAATATCTTTTCATTTATTATTTCTAATTAAGTGTTGTACTTTTAATTGATAGGCCACATGCATCCCATACGTGAGGTTGAGGAGTTTCTTTAATAATTGAGAGAGGGGAATGAACAAGGCTATAACTAACTTGCTAAAATCCTAGGGGAGAAATGGCTTCGATCATTTGATGGGGGTAGACGATATGGTCAAATGATAATGAACTTGGCTGAGACGATCAATTCATCACTAACGGGAGTGTGACATTTTCCTATCACTTTTGTTGTCAAAGTGACATATTATTGGTTGGCAACCCTACTTGTGATAGAGAACTGACAGTGAATGAGTGAATGTTTCTCTCGTCAAAGAATAAAACCTATAAAGCTCTAGACTCAATTAAGGAATGAGAGGAAGATGAAAGATGATGATGTGCGACAAGTAAGGTTTTGTGGAGTTAAGGTTGCTAGAAAATTGAACAAGAGACATAAAATGATGATAAATAAGACAGAATAAAGAGAACATAATAGAAACAAAGATAAAGAATATAATAGGATAGAGGTAACTTAGCCAAAATTAGAGTTTTGGTGATGATGGATGAGAATGGTGATTTGATGATGATGGATGATGGATGATAGAAATAAATGGATAAGTGTCCAATTGAACCATCCTAGTCACAATAAAAAGGAAAAATCTATAATACGACATTAACTAACCCTCCTAATAGCAATGAATTGGCAAACCAGAGTGTGAAGATCTCTCTCTCAAGAACTCGGAAGAACTAAAAGAAAAAAAGCTTCGAAGACACATGCAATCAACTCTTGCAAAAATGATCTTTTGTTGTATTGAATAAAATAATAAAATTGATCTTTAAAATGATGAAGGATAATCCTTTATATAGGGTGAATGAGTCCTTGTTTTAGTATAACTAACACTTGAAAATAATAATAAAAATAACAATACTATCCTAATTCTCAATAACAATAAACTAAAGATAATTGTTTTAACTTTATCTTAATTCCTAGTAAAATAAAAAAAATCTAATCCTAAATGATAATGCATCATACTATATTAAATTATATTACAAATAATCAATAAAAATATTGAAAATTTGTAATATTTACAAAATCCTGTATTAATCCCGTGTAGGAATTTTTGCATGTATTGTCTTCACTAAAATGAGTGTATTTTGAGTTCCTGATATTGTATTAATTCAATTCAAGAACCGTTGGAATGATAAGAGACATTTGGTTGTAAATCTATCAGACATGTTGACTAAATAACATCATGATCCCACTGAAAAAGCAGTCGCAAGTCTGATGATGTGTTGTTCTTCTTTTCCAAGGCTTGGTCATGTGGATCAATTGGAAGAGTTAATTCATCTTCCTTTGATGTGAGCCTTGTGATACATGTATCATCATCCCTCTCTTAAAAAGGATTCAACCTCGAATCTAAAATATCAAAGGGAGAAACTTTAGAGCCTTTTAAGAATTCACTCGCATTATACTTATCGAATATATATATTTTGAATCTTCAAGACTTTGTTTTTCTAATAGGTTTGAGTAGAAACATTTTTCCAAAGAAGCATGCATTTTCATTGTTATGGACTCTGGTGCATGTATCATTCCCCCTCACATGAAAAGGATTCATCCACGAATCTGAAAATCTTAGAGAAAGAAAATTAGATGTGTGGCAAGGAAAACTTGTAAAAAACTTACCAGGATCAATGTGATGTGTCTTTATGCTCTTTAGTATAGGTTTCTTCCTTGTAAGAACTAATTTATTATTATATTGAAATCCTCTTTTGCATTCTAATCTTGTAATCTAGTATGTAGGTTGAAATTCAACATGGAGCCGACCACTGTTGGTTTTCTTTGTGATTGATTCATATGTTCTCTTCATGGTTTTACTCATGTGTGGTTAAAATGAGTGTTTAAAATCCATGTCAAGTGGTTCATGAAAATAGTCCATGAATTATCCTAAGTGTGGTTCAGAAGATAATGAATCTCGTGAGGAGCTTTATGGACTGCATAACATGTTCAGCTGAAACAGAAACCCATCTACGAGAAAAAATTCATTAAAAACACTTTTATAATAATGTGTATGTGTATGTATGTGTATATATATATAATCTATGAGTCATCATGATATGAATCTTTGATATATTCAAACCCGAGAATAGTAGCATGCATTTGAGTTATGTGTACCTTTGGGATAATGCATTGGCTACATTGTTATCTTTTCCTTTTTTATATTTGATCACAAAAGGAAAATATTCAATGAATTCAACCTATCAAGCATGTCGTTTTTTAACTTACCTTATCCATTTAACCACTTTAAGGATTTGTATCGGTGTGTATGACAAACTCTGTAGGAAGAATATAGTTTTTCTACACTTCGAGTGCACGAACTAATGCCATAATTTTTTTTCATAGATAGAGTAATTCAATTGTGCACCTTTTAACTTCTCGCTAAAGTAAGAGATAAGTTGTCTTTCATGCATAAGAATTGTGCCTATGACTATAAGGAGTTCGAATGCTTCTTGTTATTGTGGTCCCCATTTAAATTAAACCTACGTTTTGATGATTTCCATCAAAGGTGCACTGATGGTACAAAAATCCTTGACAAAGCGATGGTAGAAGCTTGTTATGTCATGGAAGCTTTTAACTTTTCTTTATCGACATGGATGACAACTTCAAGTTCTTTAACCTACACAAAAGATAACAAGTACGTTATAATATCATTAAAATGAGTAATAATATACTTATCTTTGGATTCTTGAACATCGTGATTCATCGCTGAGATGACACAATGACTAAGGCTTTCATGGATGTAGCCTTTTAGCAGTAAATCTAACTCTTTGGTTCCTTGGAGATTATTTGTTCGATGGGGGTATGATAGAACCTTGAATAAGATTGGTTTGGTGTTTGTACCTTTTTTTAGTGGTAATCTGTCAGGTGGATCACCTAATATTTCTCTAAAATCTTGTAAGAGAGAAATAAACACACTAGGCAATCCTTGTTAATATTAGAAACTGAAACAATTAACTCTTGAAAGAGAGCAAGGATGAAAGGCGTTTTATGAATAGGGTTCACTCTCAATACTTTTTTTCTCACATCTATTTTTTGTGTCCCTCTTTTTCTCACAAATAGAATCACTCATTGCCCTTTTATTTTTGCCTTTTTTTCATTTTGTGTTTCCCTACCTTTCTCATAAAATGTCGTCACTTGATTTTCAAGTGCCTCTTTTGTTTCCAATTACTGAAGATTTGATATATTCCATTACAATGATACTAACATCCTATTCATCGTTGTTCGTGTCCGATTCAGACCCATAAGCATTATCCTCTCGAGTTATCAAATTTTTCAGATTCGGACAATTGCAACTAACATGATCATATCCTTTGCATTAAATGCATAAGGTATCTCTCATTTAGGACTTTTTAGGGTTTTTGATCATGTATTTATTAGTCACTGTAGGCTTTTCATCCCTTGATTTCTTAATCACGACAAAATGTGGAGTAGAAGATGAAGTGGAAGTCGATAAATTACTTTGGTAAGCATATGGTGTACCTTGGTAAGTTTCTTTGAAGTGATACTTCCTTTGGAATTGTGCTGTGAGTTTCTTTAATTTCTTTAGTATTTCTTCAAGGCTTTCATAACCATGTAAGTTGAAAAGAGAAATGATGTTCGCATGTAAGCCAATGACAAATATGTTCACTGTATAATTGTTTGCTTCGTGTATGTTGTACAATTCATTAAGGATATCATCTCCTTGTATTATCCTTCTACTGAACTTGGAGCTTGTCGTAGTCTTTGAAGTTGTTGTTTAGCTTAACGGATGTATTTTGTTGGAAGAAAATGTTTCCTCATAACTCGTTTAAGTGCTTCCATGAATCGATTTCTTGTATCTTTCTTTCTTGAGTAGCCTTTTGTGTTTTCATCCACTATGTGTGTGCATAACCCAAAATTTCCAAAGGTATTAAAGGTACTTATTTTTTCCCTCAGACAGTTGTAGTAGGAAAAGATAAGATCAACTTTTCTCTCTCAATCGATGTAGACGTCCGAGTCATAACCTGCTTTGAATTGTGAAATTACGATTGCTTTTACTGGTTGAATGTCGTCATTATACTTTTATTGTCTGCTTCCACTGTTCAAGTCGACAAGTGCGTCCAGTCGTTGTTAAAGAGTGGTAAGTATTTTCGTCTGGTGAGTAATAGCATTCATGGTTTTGGCATGCTTCAGATACTTTTACATCTTCTACCATCCTAAAAATTTACAACACTCAAATGAAAATTTTAAAGTGGAAAAAAAAGAAACCTTACAAGTCACTCCAAGGAATCAACACAACGAGAGACAAGAAAGTCAATCTTTTACTCTTTAAAACTCTCTTCCCCAAGAAGTCTTTCGATGTTCGTATCAGAGTTTGATCACTAACAAAAGGGGAAAAGGACACTTAGAAGTTCTAAGAGGTCAAAGAAAGGTATGACTCCAAGTGAACAAGAATGTAAGGAAGAAAGAATATGCAAACTCTTGTAACCCTACTAACACAAGGAAGAGAATGTGTTAAATGATGTAGAGGAACAAAGAAAAGGCTAGACAAAGGAACCTAAAGAAATAAGAATCAAAGAAAAATTGGATAACCTAAACTGAAAAAAAAAACTTGAATCGCTGGATCAACTTTAGCAATGTTTTATGGGGGTTGTTGATCTCCAAAAATTCTGATTTTTTTCTAAATTCCTTAATGAGTTTATAGTAATCTAGAAAAATTAAGCACGTAATTATTTCTGGAAATTCGTCAGTGACAAGTCTCCAAATCTATCGATCAAACGTATGATCATCTTGAAAATGTTTATGAAGGGGTTTTCGATCTCCAAAAATTCTAAAATATTTTTTGATGTCATCAAATTGATGTAGTTCCAATTTGAAAATTTTCATCACCAAAATCTTTCTTGAAAATTCTATGAAAAATCGTCAAGAACCAATTCTAAAATCTGCTGAAAAATTTTGAACAATAAATCAAAGGGGTCTATTGATGTTCAATTGACCTAGATTTAGGACTAGAGATTAATCTTAGGACAAAGCAAGTACTTGTAAAAAAATCAGCCTCAAATTCATTCATTTTCTATTAATGGATTTTTTTCTCTTTTTTTTATTTTTCCCCAATGAAAATTAACAAACTAATAAGAATGAATTGAAACTAAACTGAAAAAAATTGAAAAAGAACCTAACATTGATGAACTTGTGTAAATTAGCTCTGTTTGGGTACTTCGGTGGGTGATGCTTGAAGAACAAGGCAAATTACTTTGATTCTTCACAAGAATCATTTTAAATCTAATACCAATTGATAGAGAAATGGCGGTAAATTAATGAACATTGCTCTCATCATGGAATCAACCCTAGAAAGCTCTAGACTTGATCAAGGAAGAAAAGGAATATGAAAGACGATGATGTGTGGCAACTAGGGTTTTGTGGAGTTAAGGTTGCTAAAAAATTTAACAAGAGAGATAAGATGATGAAAAATAAGATAGAATAAAGAGAACGGAAAAGATAAAAAATATATAATAAGATAAAGATAACTAAGCTAAAATTAGGGTTTTGGTGATGATGGACGAAAATGGTGATTTGATGATGATGATGATGTAAATAGATGGATAAGTGTCTTATCAAACCCTCCTAGTCACAATGAAAAGACAATCTCGATAATACGGCTCCAACTAGCCCTCCTAATCTAAATGAATAGGCAAACCGGAGTGTGAAGATCTCTCTCTTAAGAACTCGGAAGAACTAAAAGAAAATAAGCTTCGAAGGCACAAGGGAACCAGCTCTTGTAAAATGATCTCTCGTTGTATTAAATAAAAGAATAAAACTTTATTGTTACAATGATGGGAGAAGCATCCTTTATATAGGGTGAAGGAGTCCTTATTGTAATTTGACTAATACTTAAAAATAATAATAAAAATAACAATATTATCCTAATTCCTAGTAACAATAAACTAAAGATAATTGTTTTAACTCTATCTTAATTCTTAATAAAATAATAAATTTAATCCTAAATGGTAATGCATCATCCTATATTAAATTGTATTACAAATAATCAATAAAAATATTGAAAATTCGTAATATTTAGAAAAAAAAAACTTGTATTAATCTCTTATAGAAATTTATGTATGCACTTACTTCACTAAAATGAGTGTATCTTGAGTTGATTCGATTCAAGAACTATTGGAAAGCTAAGAGACAATCGGTCGTAACTACAAAAGACGTGTCGACCAAAAAAAATCAGGATCCAATGCAAAAAGCAATCGCTGGTCTACTTCTCTGTTGTTCTTATTTTCCAAGGCTTGTTCGTGTAGATCAATTGGAAGTGTTAATCCATCTTCCTTTGATGTGAGCCTTGTAATGCATGTATCAGTTTGCAACCTTGGGGAAACAAGTAGTTGACTGGATGACAAGTGGCCACACAGTCCACCCAGACCTCCACACAAAATTACAAACCTTTATGTAGCATTCAAACACGATAAATGTGACATGCGTATCTCGAGAACAAAATAAATGTTGTGTTTAAAAATATTCGAGGCCATTAAAAGGCATACAACAAAACGTGTACATGGTTAATCTACGAGAAAGAACCTGCGACTAGAGGAGTAGTCCAAACATTCAAATACATGTGTGCGCACGTCATTGCTGTTTTTTTTTTTTTTTGTAAGGATTCACTACATACAATTCGTTGATACGGTATACTTACTTGAAATTGTATTGAATGTTTATCAATGCGAATTTCGTCCCATTGAAAATGAATGGGATCAGTGTGAAGTTGATGATGAACCTAAATTATGTATTATCTGTAGGAATCTCGGACGATCGAAACTATGTATTATCTGTAGGAATCTCAGACACATGAAGAACAAATGTCCTAATCGATCACTCCCTCGTGATTTTTCATTGCACTACTTTTGTAATTAACAAAATATATTCGTTAGTTTTCAATTTCTTTTGGTTTCGAATCATTTTCAAAGTGATTTTTACACCGCTTGGAATGTCTCATATGTGTCGATACTAGCCTCAATTGAAAGATATGTTACAATACTACACCTCTAATCTTACACATTAAATACCCGAAAAAACCCCTTGAATATGCATATCAAACCATTTTATCTTTTTTCTCATACATAAAACAAGCTTTGGAACTTTTTTCAATGTGATTTTTAACCTGCTTACAATATCTCGTATGTGTCGATATTAGTCTCAACTAAAAGATAAATTCCAATACTATGCCTCTGATCTTATAAAATACGAAAATATTTAGATTAACTACCCAAAAAAGCCCCTAAAATGTGCCTATAGACACTTGCATTATGGATTGGAAATGCATGTACCTCGCACTCTATAAGACACGAGGTTTGTTAAACATGAGGTCATTTATAGAAATATTAAATTGGGTTATCTGAAAACTTCTTTTAAGTCGGACAAGTCTTGTGCTTCGTAGTACGCAAGGTATTTATACGCATTTTGTATAACGCAAGTTAGTCCTACGAGTGAAGTTTAGGGGTATTTTTTCATTTAATGCTATTTATGGGTTACTTTTTTAATAAATGAATTTTTAGGGCTTTTTAAATAAAAGTACCACACTTATTTGTAATATAAGTCAATAATCAACTATAAAATAAGATAAAGTACATAAATGGTGTCTTGATTATAGGGTATTATTTTTTGAGTCCCTCTACTATTAAAAGTTATAAAATGATCATTCAACTATTGATATGTTCTAATCTTGTCATTTTCGTTAATAGATTGACGGTCGCCTAAGTTGGATGTTAACATGCTAACTGAGATATGATAGTTGTTTGAGATTTCAGACTCAGATTTTTTATCATATCCAGAGTCATCTCGGACATTTTTAGGGCCCTGAGCGAAACTAAAATATAAGCTCTTATAAAACGAAGGTATATTTAATTACTTTGAAAAATTGATTTAATATTACATTAATAAACTGTAGAAAAATGATTAAATTGTGGGTTTAAATTATAAAAGTAAAAAGTATGATTGAAAAATTAGGGACCTCAATTACAAAAGTAAAAAGTGAGATTAAAAAAATAGGGGTCTTAATTTTAAAGTAAAATGTTATATTCAAAAAATTAAGAGCCTCAATTATAAAAGTATAAAGTGAGATTAAAAAATTAGGGGCCTCAATTATAAAAGCAGAAAGTGAGATTGAAAAAATTAGGAGCTCAATTATAAAGGTACAAAGTGGGATTAAAAAACTCATGGTTATTAATTATAAATATAAAAAAGTGGGATTGAAAAAAATTAAAGGCATCAATTATAAAGATAAAAAGTATGATTATAGAAAATTAGGGGCCTCAATTATAAAAAAATTAAAGTAAAAAATTAAAGGGCTCAATTATAAAAATAAAAATATAATAGAAAAACTAGGGGCCCTATGAAAGATGAGGGCTCTCAGCAATTGCTCAGGGTGCACACGCTAATCGCCGGTCCTAATCATATCTTAGTCAGTAGGTTAATGATCAACTCAGACTGTCGTCAATGTTTTAACAGAAAATGACGAGCTTGGAACATATCAATAGTTGAAAAACTATTTTGTAACTTTTAATAGTCAGATGACTCAATAAAGTAGCGTCTTATATTTATGAGACTATTTTATAATTTTTAATAGTTGAAAGACTCAATAAAATAATATACTATAATTGGAGGATTATTTATATAATTTATCCTATAAAATAAATGATAATATATTTAATTCCACCTGCAAAGGAACCTAGGAAGTGATGAACATCCGAAAAGAGTTGAATAAACTCCACCTTGACAAACGTGCCAAAACGCAAATTTCATTTAGAATTCATCATCTTCAAGATAAAATCCTATCCGCCACGTGATTTTCTTTCTAACGGAAGCGGATAATTAAGGATTTTTTATTGAAATATCATTCTAATTTCTAACAAAAAAATACTTTCGAGATTAATATTCATCTCAAAATATTTTTTAAATTGATATTTTTAAGTCATATAAAGTAATTTTTTATCTACATGACGAATTATAAGAAAAAAATTAATTAAAAATTAATCTATAATGAGTTTTCTTAATTTTTTATTATGAGATGGCTTAATATAAAAATAATTATCTAAATTATACTCAAAATTAATTTTTAGTATTTAAAGAATTTTTCGCTAAAAATTGGTACTTAAAGTTTTCTCGTTACACTTTTAGTTGACTATCATTAAAAAATCGTTAAATAACACGTGTCACGACCATATTTTTTTAAAAATATTTTTAAAAAAATATTTTATTTTAAAAATTTGGACGTGACAGTATCACTTAACAATTTTTTTAACAGACACCTAAAAATATAATGGAGAAAAATTTAGACACATATTTTTAACAAAAAATTCTTTAGACACTAAAACAGTTTTCAATATATTCTTTAGACACTTATTTTTGTATTAAGCCTTATGAAATCAAGGGTGTTAAATATCTTTTTTTTATATAATTCTTAGTTTAATTGATATTTTTATTTTATTTTAATATAATTATAAAATAATATATACTTAATTCTAAAAATAAATGAACTCATATAATTACATATTAAATTATTTAAATTTGAATCACCTAAGAAGAATATATCATTCTCTATTATTAGGACCATGTTTTAAATTTTTTTATTAATATTCTTAAAAAGTAAATTTATACATATTTATATTTAAATACTAATAATTATTGATTAAATTGAATTTGATTAATATTTATTTAAGAGATTACAAATTTAAATACAAATGCAATGTTTATTAGTATAGTTTTTTCATTGTAAATACCAATGTTTTTAAAACCGGACCAGACCTTAAACCGATAAAGGTATTGGTTTACTGATTCAATCGTGGTTCAACCGGTTTATATAAAATAATATTTTTTTAAATTTTACATAATATTCAAAGTAATATTATATATATATATATATATATATATATATAACACTCTTTTTAAGTTCACTATATTAAAATATATAAAAATATCACAAGTCATAACATATAAAAGTTAAATACCATAATATCAAGTGAAACAAAATGATTCAAATCAACTACAACATAATATTTAAGGTTAATACTTAATGAAATTCATCAACAACTAAATAAAAAAGTACATAATTGATACAAGTATCAATCATCATAATATTTCTTGAAATTGATTCCCTCAAATTCCAAAATATTAGAAAAAAACTTCTTCATTAGTTGAACTATCACTGCCATCATCACTTTGAATTTGAAACTCCACAGTATCAAGATCTTATTCACTTAACAATATGATAAATAAATACAAAGTTAAATTTAAATTTCCAAACAAACAATTAAAAGTAAAAATGTAAAATATATTAAATAATAAATATAATTATATAACTAAAATAAACAAGCAAAGATTAACTTTCATTGTTTTTTGGGCTGAAAAAAATTATAACAAACGTCTTTTGATTTAATTTTTTTTTAAAATAGAACCATGTGAACCACCGATTCACACTGATTTTGTCGGTTTCCAATCCGTTCTACCGGTTCTCAACCCGTTCTACCGATTCTTTCGATTCTTTAACGGTTCATTACAAAACTGATTTTAAAAATTGACCAGACCGAACAAACAATATATTTCCGGTTCAACCGGTCGAACCGGCAAGTCAAGTCCTATTTTAATAACATTGGTAAATACTTTAAATAAAAACTAAGAAAAAAAATGATAGAGCAAAAAAAAAGGTGGTCCCCAATTCAATCAAGAACTAGTAAGCAGATAACAGCTACTTGTTTTTTTTCCCCTTCTTTTTATTGATATAAACACAAAACGAACAGTCAATTCTCCGCAAGCAAATGCAAAATCTTCCGTGAAGCAAAGAGGAAACGAAAGCGTTAGTTGACCATTCAAACGTTCCGACAAGATAACATGCGCCACGAATTTACGTCATCGTCTTCGCCGGCAGATCGGCGGTTAAACGCTCTGATCCGTCACCTTGCAACCGCATCGATACAGTCTGGAACAGCCGTAGCGTTTTCTCCAACTTCCAGTTTTCATGGAGACTCAATTTTCTCTCACGTCGTTCTCGCCCCTGAAGATCCCATCCTCGGAGTATGCTAATTAAATTCAATCTCTCGTCTTTTCTATCTTCTTGTTCTTTGAATCACGATTGATTAAGATTTTACGATTAGCTAATCCATAATACCGTTGGTTTATTAGGTAACTGTGGCATATAACAAAGATCCGAGCCCCGTTAAGCTGAATTTAGGAGTTGGTGCTTATCGAACCGAGGTAGTGTCTTTACTCGAATCTAATTATTCACCTATTCCCTGTACTCTTTTAATTTATTGAACTTACTCTAATTTTTAATTAATTATGAACGAACTTGCATTCGATTTTCATATCTGTTATCATTTTGGATTCATTTTTTTAAACCAGAACTTTGAATATTTATGTTTAACCGAAGTTGATTAATAATGTTATCAGTTAGATTTCAATTTTCAAGGACTAAATTTCAAAAGTTTGAAGAGTACAGGGATTGAGGGCGGATTAAACATTTCTGTATACGTTGGATTTTATTATTTAGTTAAAACATTTTAATTTTGCTACCAGGAAGGGAAACCTCTTGTTCTTAATGTGGTAAGAAAAGCAGAGCAAATGCTGTTGAACGACAGGGCACGTGTTAAGGAATATCTTCCCATTGTTGGAATAGCAGACTTTAATAAACTCAGTGCTAAACTCATTTTGGGTGCTGACAGGTTTGCTAATATTTTTTTTGTTATACCATTGTTATCTGATCTATTGAGCACATAATTTAGATAGTATATGATGAATCTTTTAATTCAGTTTGCTCCATTATATAATTTCTTTCTTTTCGTGGGTTTTAAATGTAGCCCTGCAATTCAAGAGAATCGAGTTACTACGGTTCAATGTTTATCCGGGACGGGTTCACTGAGAGTTGGAGCCGAATTTATGGCTAGACATTATCATCAAGTAAACTTCTTGTTTTAGTTTACCTATCGTATTGTTTGTATTGATCTTTGGCCAACTTCATAGTAGTAATTCACTTACATTTTTTCTGTGATTTTGGTATTATGTTTTCGCAGAAAACTATATACATCCCACAGCCAACATGGGGAAATCACCCCAAGATTTTTACTTTGGCAGGATTATCTGTGAAAACATATCGTTATTATGATCCGACCACACGCGGATTGAATTTCCAGGGTATGATCCGACTACATCTATAAAGTTATTTACTTCCTGTCGCCATTGTTGACATTGTGATCGATGTTCATGCTTGATTTTGGCTTCAAATGAGGACTTGTTTTATTTAGTTTTACTTGTTGATTTCTGATTTTACGATGTTCATTTCCGTCTGGTTAACAGGGTTGTTGGAGGACCTTGGTTCTGCCCCTTCTGGATCGATTGTGCTTCTTCATGCTTGCGCTCATAATCCCACTGGTGTTGATCCCACCCTTCAGCAGTGGGAGCAAATAAGGCAGTTGATGAGATCAAAGGCATTGTTACCTTTCTTTGATAGTGCTTATCAGGTAAGTAGAAACCGAATGAAACATTGGGTGTTTACTTTTGCTTACCGAGAAAATTAGGACAGTTATTCGATGGTACTATTATTATCATTCCTAAGAGGATTGTATCGGTACTTGTTATTGCAGGGTTTTGCAAGCGGAAGTCTAGATCAAGATGCACAGTCGGTTCGCATGTTTGTCGCTGACAGTGGTGAATGCTTTGTAGCTCAGAGTTACGCGAAGAACATGGGCCTCTATGGGGAACGTGTTGGTGCACTGAGTGTTGTAAGACTCTAGGATTGATGCTTAGAATGCCCAAAATTGCAGTTTTTTATTCTAAAGGGTTTTTCTTTATTTGTTCTCTGCATTGTTATTTGTGGACCTGAAGAATGTATTCTGATTCTTCTGTCACAAATTTCATTGTCAATAGGTGTGCAAGACAGCTGACGTAGCAAGCAGGATCGAGAGCCAGTTGAAGCTCGTTATTCGGCCAATGTTTTCGAATCCACCAATTCACGGCGCATCCATTGTAGCTACCATCCTGAAGGACAGGTACGACACCCTTCACCCATGTTTCTCTACACCGCTGTTGCCTGTACCGTTCTTTTTGCAAGAACTCCATCTTACCCTGTATATCATAAGCATGTCTTTAATGTTTTTTTTCTTTTGTCTCTTGCTTTTAACCGACAGCAACATGTTCCGTGAATGGACAATCGAGTTGAAGGCAATGGCTGATCGTATCATAAGCATGCGCAAACAACTTTTCGATGCTTTGCGCACTAGAGGTCATCTCGAAGATCCTAATATTCTTTGCATATCGGTTCATCCTAAGTATATGTTGCTTTCTCACCTTTTTCCCGTCTTTTCCATACGGTAGGAACGCCTGGTGATTGGAGTCATATCATCAAACAAATTGGAATGTTTACCTTCACCGGACTAAATTCAAAGCAAGTAGAATTTATGACCAGAGAATACAACATCTACATGACTTCCGATGGGTAAGTCGATTGCTGCCGTCCTATGTTTCCTAGATTGAGGGTTTAGTGTCGGATAAAGGTATGCATCCGATATGGGTATCGAATGCCTCTTACCTATGTACGAACATGTGTCCGTGTATCATAGCTAGCGTCCCTAAACAAAGTATTTCTCTCAAGTAAATTTATATTTTGACATTTGTGTACAGGAGGATTAGCATGGCAGGTCTGAGCTCAAAGACAGTTTCTCATCTGGCTGATGCGATTCATGCTGCCGTTACTCGTATGCCATAGAAATTGGGCAAATCAAACAACAATTCATAACCACTAAACGTTAGCGGGAATCACATCATGTATTTGGTTTTTTTTTCACTATATTAGTCAATAATATCTGTAGCCCATGACCATGTGAGGTGGAGAATCTTTATGCACTTCAACAATTTGTTTCTATCAATTAATTAATTATATCCATTCTCTTTCAACAACTAATTGAAGAATTTTCAAAAAGGAAATAAAAAAGATGAGCATATATTTATATAAACTACAAACAAGGAAGACTTTTTAGCCTTACCAAACCATTACCTGCAACCGTTCAGAAGATTGGAAGAGGGACTTGAGAAACTCATGGCTGTTGAGTACTTTCTATTTTCAGTTCCCTTCCCCGGTGTTTCACATTCACTGAAGTCGAGGAGGCAGCGCTCTGGCTGCAATTAATCGAATATCCAATACTATTAGTTTCAACAAAGAAGAGAATATTAAGCATGGTTATGGTTTTCCAGTAATACCAAGATACTCGTAGCAGAATGCAGCTCAGTCTCCATTTGATCATTTTCTTTGTTCATGTTAGGATTGTTGGAGCATCTTCCCTTTACAATTGATTCCAGAGTTTCGTTCCCCAAGACTTCCAAGGCATCAGCATAAGTTGATGTGGTATGCTCACTTAACTGCTTCATCAGCCCAATGGCGTCATAGCTTCTATTCGGAGTGCTATTAGATATCCAATGTCCTGGAATGAGATCGGAGATTCCGATAATCAGGAATTGTAAAACAAGATATCTAACTTTTAAAACCTACATGAAGTTTTTTATACCTCAATTGTTATTTCAGTGTCAATCCTAGGTCCCGGAACAAAGGAATTGATAAACCAAGGTGACTTCCATGCTGATGGTGATTCCATGCTGCTTTTCAATCGAGTTTCTCCGAACCTGGCGATCCATTTCAAGCAAGCAACCGATGAGTGATTGATTTATTGTATCATTCGAAGTACTAATAATGACATGCCTGAGCAGTGGAACCTTACATATTGTAATTTTCAATAGCAGCATCATTCCCAGCATTTTCAGAAGAATTCTCAAATGTTGCTGATAGTGTAGTAACAGCAATTGGATTTCCATCACATCTCTTTATTTTCAGAGTAGGAGAGCTGACAACTATGCATGCATTTCCAGATAAGCATTCGGAAGCAAAACCCTAATTTGATATAGCTCCAAAGCTTTTATGATACCGATTTCTTGGAGTTCCCGTGCCCGAAGACGATAATGATCTGTTTCCTTTAAAATTATCATGATCAGGACATAAAAAATAGCAGATCATTTAACTTATGCTCAACAAGAAGTGCCGAACGACGTCGTGCCTGCCAAAATTAGAGAGGAAAAAAATAAGTAAAATGTAAATAACATTAGATGCATTAAGACCTAGATTTCCATCATAAGACCAAAAAGGTACATGGAACTGTCAATATCATATCTGAGTTATATAAACAATAACTATTAGTGTATAGCTCTAGATCTCTTGACATTCCAACACTAGTTCAGATTAGCAGTAAAGAAACTAGAGCCAAAAGAATTGACAGGGGTTCGAACAGACTGCTGCTCCTTAAGCAAAAGGAACTCACAATTTTGCCAGAACCATCAGCGTCAGTTTTTTCCTTGGTATCAATATCGAAGACTTCCTTTTTTATGTTTCCTTGGGAATTAATTCCACTAGAATCTTTCTTCTGAGCTTCATTATCTAAAGATCCAGTGTGTGTTAGGACCGCTGGCACACCCCACGGCGTAACGAAAACAAAAATTCGACGGTTTTACCAGTAATTCAAGTATGTAAAACCAAAATCGGGAGGAAATGTTGTTAATGCATACAATGGGTTCCTTGAAAAACAGTAAAGACAACAACGACGAGTAGTGATCACAAACAATTCGAATCGTAAACCTTTACGAAAACACGTCTCGGCCTCTACTTAGTTCACCCGATTGAGAGAAAAAATTTCTTTTCCCAAAATCGATTTTAAGAAAAACAGATGAAGTAAAAGGCTGCTAGACCTTACCTCATTTAAATATATCAGTTACACTAACATATTAGAGATTTTAAGTTATTTCGAATCTTAAAAAAAAACTTATTTAATTAATTCAAATTAAATATACATTAAAGACTTCTAATCTGAATTGAAATCTTTAATGTTTATTTAAAATTTTATTTAATTATTCTGAAATAAATATCAATTAAAAGAGTTGTAATCAAAATTACATTATTTTAATATTTACTTATTATATTCGGGATAATTAAAATCATTTGTATATCAAATATACATATATTAACTCTAAATATATTTTAGTAACATACAACAAATTGTACATCTTTGCTCATTTCAATCCTAGGGTGTGACCCTGTTGGTTCTTGTAACGTTAGTAGTAATTATTAGAACAATTCTAATATTACATACAATGAGAGACATCTAGCAATATATCATTATCACATAAATTACAAGAAATTATGATTTGACATATCATCTTCGTGATTAACTCTTTTATGTATTACATTCTTTTGTCATTTATATCTAGAATAGGCACAAGTCTTGGAATAGGCATACTTATATAACTCATCTATTGTTTCTTGATATCTAGAGTAGACTTTAATTAATAAATAATTTGTGATATCTCATATCAACTTATTCGAGCATGGCCATGTATTTCTAGTCTCACTCAATCAAGTAGCTTGTGATATATTTCTTATTATGTAGAAAGGACAAATCATATCTTAATCATACACACCCACTACATATATTGAGATATATTCAATAACAGTCTTTATAAAGCAACTAGTTACGGAGCTTGTTTAACTGCATCAAAACATACAACAATATATGTTAGGATATTATTGATCTCAATTCTGAGGATCATACATATAGTCATCACCATGAGCAATGTTGTGACTGTCACATAATAATCCAAGACATATGCTCATGGTGGGTCAATCCAATACATTATTCTCTAACAATATAATCATGTATCAATTCTGACATCTCTATGTTAATGACAACTAGTTGTCATTAATCAATAACATATTAGTCTTAAGCGTATTATTACTGTCTATGCCCATAATAATACTTAACTAGAGATCTTTTAATAATAATAATTATGTTATTATATGGATTTTATTATCTTCCAGTTTATATTAAATACATATATATAACTGAAAATAATAACGACAATACATTTATTTAATAAAATTAATAAATAAATACATTATTACAATCATTATATAATTAGTTTTTGAGCATACTCTAACCGTGTGAACTCTCCCATCGCTTTGTTCCTGATCAAATGATGTGTTCATGTTTTCTGTCTTTGGCGGAGACACGAGAGTCGATGTTCATTCAGAAGGTGACTCCTGTGATGCATTCCCAATCCCACTCTCATCATCCATGTGATAGAATTCTTTGGTCAAATTGGATGTCATCTCGGTTTGCAGCTTTTTGTCACATCTTTCTGATAAAGGTGACAATAGGTCACGGTGGCGTTTCTTCAATATGGATGGTGTACCGGTGAAAGTTTTGGCAGCATTTTTCAGCGCAGCATCAGGACTATCATCCCATAATGGTGAATCTGGCAACCTAAATGGAGAGATGCAGTTCATAGGTGACATCATTAGCTGGCGAATACCAAAGGGACTACACTCTTGCATCTTATCACTGCCACTTGATAAAAGATCACAGCTGAAAATTGGAATTCCAAGCTTGGAAATCGAGGAGGCTCGTAACATAGACCTCCATCATCCTGTTCTGCAGGTGACTTCGGCTTATCATCCACAATAGGACAAGTTTGCATTGCATTTGATTCTGAACCAAATGTATTCACAGGAACCAACTTCAGAGAATTCTAGTCGAGGAATGATTGCTCTTGCATTTCTGTATGATCTTCACTGGTATAGATAAAGCCATCATGCACATTCGGAAGTTTGCTCTTGAGTTTCAAAAGGTTGACCATTTAACTGACCGGGCTTTCTGCCATGTAAAATTGTACCATCCTCAACCAAGAGAAGTGAAGGAGACACAAAAGATTGACAGCATGAGGCTGACAACGCTTTAGAACTTGAAGGACAATTAGATTGCGAGTCAATTCTTCCATTTTCAGATTTTTGATGTCTGAAGCCTGAGAAGGGGATGCATGTGTGCAGCTACCCGATTCAACCATATTATATACTCGTGTAAAATCTTCTGTGACAAAGCATCCATCGTTTACTGCCTCTGAGAATAGGACTCTACAACATTCATCATCCATTATCAACATATGCTCTTGCTTGTCAGAAGTTGTAACCGTATTTATGAGAGATTTAGGAGCATCTGGGAACCTTGATGACTCTTGCCCCAATTCCATAGAAGAAACATTTGGTAGGTTTGGTAAACCAAGCTGGTAATCCCCACTTCTAGAGTACCCTGCTTCAACAGGTATTTCTGGAATGGAGAAGTTCACGACTTCCAAAGATGGGCAATACACTTCTGAACGTTGTAGTGGATGGGAATTATTTTCCTCTGACACACCGGATATTTCACTTGTATCCACAGAGGCATTAGCCGAATCACTTGTAGACTGTGAGCAGCTGACCATAGGAAATTGAAATTGTTATAGAAGACCTGATGCTATGTAAGAGTCCAATTTCTTTTTGACTGAACTGTTCCAGTGATTTTTTATAGCATTGTCCGTCCTGTTACCCATACAAAATGGAAATAGAGTAAGTTATTGGAAGAAAAATATATATATATTAGCTTCTGATCTCTCTAAATGATAAGTAAACATACCTTCCTGGCAAGAACTTTGTGAGCTTTGCCCATCTCTTTCCAAAAACCTGATGAGCACGAATAAGTGTCAGCTCTTCTTCCTGAGTCCATGCCTCTTTGTTTATGGCAGGATTGAGATGATTATGCCACCTACATTCGTAGTTAGCTGTATCAATACAAATGTAAACATGAACATTTTTTCTTATATTCTAAGGGAAAAAGGATTATTACAACAACAAAATAATTTCATAAATCCCGGAGAAGCTCAAAATAGTATCCCATAATGAAAACCTGTCACAAACTGTCAAAAAATACAAGGCTTAGGTCAGCCATTGTTATCAATCCTACAAAAAACCACAATTCAAGATTCAAACTCCCCAGTCCTTGGCCTTCTCCAAAGCCAAAAAAAAAAGAAAGAAAGAAAAAAAGTAGGTTTAAAATATGTAAATTAACAGCTCAATCATCACACCTTTCTCTGCATTGCTTTCCAATACATCCAGGTAAGTGCTGAGCAACGGTTGACCACTTTTTTGGCCCAAATTTGTTCACCAACTCAATTATCCGTTCATCCTCCTGTTTAATTTTCAGCAAAGCAACTCAGACTCTCATACTAATTATCAAGAAAAAGCTGTTTGTTTTGTTAAAAACAAACGAGTGCAAGGAGATGTGATAAGTGGCAAAATACCCATTAAGAACTCGGATCCTCCGAGCCCCATCGCCGGTGCTGCGACCAGCTGAAGGAATCGTTATTGTCCCCTCACCATTCATAGTTCCTTTGAAGATGAATAAAGCTTCATACCCCAATTCCAACTCTACAACGTTTCTCTCCACAATATGCTTTCCCAATCATTATATTTCAACCTAACTAGAAAGTTCCTCCCTCGAAACAACAGAACAACTAACAAACTAGGGAAAACAATTATAAACCAACCTTGAAAAATTCCACCTATAGAAGAGGAAAAAGTCACAATCAATGATTTGAAAAATTCTTAGAGAATTCCATTTAAAAATAATCAAAATTCTCTTAAATAAGAACCCTATATCACGATCAAAATTGAAAATTCTTTACATCGAATCAGAAATTGGACAAAGAATGGATAGTTAGTAAAACAAACAACCTAGAAATCGAGATCGATTACAAAAATCAAATTCGTAAGAAGAAACCTTAAAAAGAATAAAAAGAAAAAAGAAAGCACTCACCGAACTGAGCTCCAGAAACTGAAAAATGGACTAGTCAGGGAGTAGAAACGAAGTGTAATTACAGATCCAAGCACAGATATGGTTTTCAAAACTGCAGATGGATTGCGAAGATTGTAGAAGACGAGCTGTTTAAACGTAAAAGGGCGGAATAATTTTTGTTTTCAAATCCTGTCGTTAAAATGTATCCGATGGAATTTGCTTTTAAATTTTCAACGGCCAAATTTTGAAAATTAAACAGAGAATTTATACATGTCTTTCTTCTTTGGAAATTAATATAATTAACAAAACAAAATCTCATATAATTAAATAATTACCAATTTAATGAGAAATAAATCTTGTGCAATTAATACAAGGTTTAACACAAAAATAAGTGTTTAAATTATACTCAAAATTGACTTTTAATGCTTGAAGGATTTTTTCTTAAAAATAAGTGTCTCGTATTTTCGCCGTTACACTTTTAGGTATCTATCATTAAAAAACCATTCAGTGATATGTTTAACATTCATATTTTTTTTAAAAATATTATTAAAAAATATAAATGTGACTCGTGTCACTTAACAATTTTTTAACGGTAGACACCTAAAAGTGTAATGAATAAAATATTTGACACCTATTTTTAACAAAATAGTTTTACACCAAAAATCAATTTTAAGATTTTAGGCGTACGAATCAACTTACCTTAGGGTGTGTTTGGATGGGGGAAAGAAGATTACCTGGGGGAAATTTTTTCCAGAATGTAATTCCTATGTTTCGATTGCAAAGATTCCCAATATAAAGTAATAAGTCATTTCCAACAGTGACATTTTGAGGGTGTTTTACCGGGAATGGCATTCCCCCAATTACCTAGGTAATTGTCATTTCCCATGGTTTTGGACTAAAATGCCTTTAAAATAATTTATTTTCAAAAATATCATTCTTCTGTCGTTGAATAAAAAAAAATTTCTATGAAGGCTAAATTGTAAATTTATCCTTAAACTGTTTTAGATTTACAAAAAAGTCCACAATTATAATTTTATATGAAGTTCAAGGGTTAAAATAAAATTAAAAAATTATATAAATTTTATGAATTTAAATTTTATAAAGAAAATATATAAATTAAAAATAGTAAAATTATATATTTTCTATGATATTTTATACACATATTTTCATTTGAATATTTAGAATTCAACTTGTTAAAAAACAAATATATAATAAGGACAATTTGCTAAAATATTCATTCCAGTGATCTTTTATTCCTTTAACCAAACACTATAATCTTACGCTCTTGCTAAACAAACCAAACACAATAATGCAACATTCCGAGTAATGTGTCAAGTAATGTTACATTCCGACAATTCTATTTATGGAGGTAATACTAAATTCAATGAACCAAACGCACCCTTAGTGGTTAAAAGAATCATTGTTGTTCCTAGAGGTAACATGTTTGAGCACCTACGGATGTAGCTAGGTGATTGAGCGTTCATTGTCAAATGGTGAAAGAGTTGTTATTCCTTGAGATCTTTGGTTCGAGCACCATGAACATCAGGGGTATGAGCGTTCAATGTCAAATAGGGGTGTTAAATTGATCGGTTCGATTAACCAACCGAACCGAACTTTTAATATTTCATTAATCAAAGTTTGTTTTCATTTTAACCGTTAACCGAACCAAAATTTTTTTGACAATAATTAACCGAATTGAAAAAAGTTTGGTTAATCGCTCAGTTAACCGAATTAACCGAAATTTTGAATAATATATATTATATATTTAATATTTAATATTTTGGCTAATTCGTTCAATTAATTCGGTTAAAATCGAAATTTAAACACTCCTAAAGTTATTAATATATAAATAATATATTAAATATTTAAAACGTTCGGTTAATTTGGTTAATTAATCGATTTTGAACCGAATTAATTGATAACAAAACATTGAAAAAATCATTAATCGTTAACCGATTGAACTTAAAACTAACTGACTGATTAACCGAAAAATTTTCGATTCGGTCGGTTTAATCGGTCAGCCAAAATTTTGAACACCTCTAATGTCAAATAGTTTACAATTATCTTTAAATAAATATAACCTTGTGCTTATCCTAGATTAATATTCTATAGCAATTACAAGTGAACGTTCAAATATCCTCCGGTTGTCGTTAATGCTTGAACTCAAAATGTAATACCCCAAATATCAGGTCAAAGACTATATTGAAAAGATTTGAAATTTGAAGATTTATTTGAATAAATTGTAATATATGAGGAAATAATTTGGAATAGTGTTTTGAACTAAATTGTATCAATATATGAGTTAAGTGGGCAAATTGGTATTTTAAGAGGGAAAATGAATTTAAAATATATTTTAGGGATTTAAGAAAAAAGGGAAAGTGAAAAACAATTAGTTTACTCTTCTTCTTCTTCTCGTGGTTTTCTCTCCTCCATAGCTCCAAAGGTAAACTTCGATTAATTAGTTTTTCCTTTCGATTTTGGGTTGTTATTGCAACCTTAAGTGACATGTAAGCTTAAGGAAAAGTTATATGAGATTAAAACTATGAAATAGATGAAATATTAGAGATTTAAGAAAATGGGTTTTAAATGATATGTTGATATATGAGTGTTTATGGATGTTTATTGGTAGAATTTACTTGTTAAAGAGGTAAATGAAAGATTAGAAGCATTAGATAAGATTAATAACATACTAGAAAAAGTGGTATGATTCTTAGAATTGAATATTCTTGGAAGATTTTAGATGTTTTAAGAAACAAAATGAAAGAAAGTTAGTATGGTTAGGTAAATAAGAACTTAATGGTATTATATGGTGTAAACATACCGAAAATTAACCCCATTTGGGAGATATTCAGGCTGAAAATTGGAAATTCTAGGCACGAGTATCGGTACTGATATAACAGTATCGATACTATAGTCTTAAAATTAGTAGAATATGTAGAGTAGTATCGATACCGATTCAAGGGGTATCGATACCAAGAGGGGAGTATAGATATCATGATGATGGTATCGATACCATTTTCTCAAAGAATGCAAAAATGGTATCGGTACCGTAATAGAGTATCGATACCCTAGTATAGTAGTATCGATACCATGGTGGGGGTATCGATACTAGTGGGCCAGAAATGTTAAAAATACGCTGATATTGTATAGAAAGTTAATAATATGTACTCTTGAGTAATGTTTGAGTATAATTGTTAGGAAATATACTAACAATTGATATTGTATGTGTCTTTTTGGGATGCTTGAGTAGATCGAAATCAAGCTACCAAATCAAGAAAAACTAAAGGCAAAGGCAAAGTACCAAAGTGATCAACTTTGCATTCTTGGTATAATAGGGAGACAATCCAGGTGAGTGCATTTAATTATGTACATATATGTTATGGTAGTCATAGTTGTATGATTTATTAATGTAAGTATGATGATTACCAAATGGCACTAAGTGTGCAAAAACTTAAGAAAATCCATACTAAGTGCATGAATTTCCGTATGGGCACTTTGTGTGTAAAACTAAGAAATTCATGCTAAGTGTATGAATTTCGGTATGGACATTATGTGTGCAAACTAAGAATTCATACTAAGTGTATGAATTTTCGTATAAGCATTATTTGTGTAAATTAAGAAATACATACTAAGGTGGTGTTTGTTTTCACTGTGCAAGCTCTTCAAACCACTTATGTCTGCGTCGCGCAGACCACGTGCAGACATTAGGCTTCGTAGACTGTTTGTTTATTAGAAGACAGAAGCTCTTCAAACGTCTGTGCGAGCTCTTCTTGGTGCAGACTTGGTTTTATGTATTCAAATGTCTTCAAACCTCTTCAAGAACAATTATAAAATATAGTTATTTATTAAAATAATTTTAAATAATTTAATAAGGTTATTTATTTTAAAATAATTTATTTTAAAATAATTTATTATAAAATAATTTATTTTAAAATAAATTATTATAAAATATGGATTGATTTATTTTAAAATAATTTATTTTAAATAATTTATTAGTATGGATTGATTTATTTTAAAATATGGATTGATTTATTTTAAATAATTTGTTAGTATGGATTGATTTATTTTAAAATATGGATTGATTTATTATTGTAGTTGTATGGATTGATTTATTTTAAATAATTTATTAGTATGGATTGATTTATTAGTATGGATTGATTTATTTTAAATAATTTATTAGTATGAATTGATTTATTTTAAAATATGGATTGATTTATTTTAAATAATTTATTAGTATGGATTGATTTATTTTAAATAATTTATTTGTATTGATTGATTTATTTTAAATATGGATTGATTTATTACTGTAGTTGTATGGATTGATTTATTTTAAATAATTTATTAGTATGGATTGATTTATTTTAAAATATGGATTGATTTATTTTAAATAATTTATTATTGTAGTTGTATGAATTATTTAAATTTCAGTATTGTAAAACTAAAATTATTTAAATCTCAATATTGCAAAACGCTTTTAAGTTTAAAAAATCAGTTTATTTATATTTCAGTTCATTTTAGCAGTCTGCAGACGTTAAAAAACAAACAGTCTTCTTCTTGTAGACTGCAGACTTTTGGTCCACCTCTTCTGCTGCAGATGCCTGCAGATGTGGTCCGCAGACTGCAGACCTTTTACCTCTGCAAAAACAAACACCAACTAAGTGTATTAATTTCCTTATAGGAAATATATGTGACATTATCAAAAGTTCATAATAAGAAGATGAATTTTCGTATTGGTAATGGGTGAGTAATCAACGTAAATTACAGTAAGATTTGGGATTATTGCATGGGCACTATAGGTATCAACCATAGAATGTATAATGATTGAAAGAGTTAATTGATATTATGAATAATTATTATAGTAGAAACTGGTCTAAATAAAAGATAAATGGCCTAACTATGTATTTGACAGAGAGGTGTCAATTATGCCAGTTAGATGAACAGTTAAAAACCGTTGAGTAAAATATAAATGGCATAGATGTGCATTTGACAGAAATGTGTCAATTATGCCAGTTAGATGAACAGTTAAAGACCGTTGAGTAAAAGATAAAAGGCCTAGCTATGCATTTGGCAGAAAGGTTTCAATTATGCCAATTAGATGAACGGTTAAAGACTGTTGAGTAAACGATAAATGGCCTAGCTGTGCATTTGGCAGAAAGGTGTCAATTATGCCAGTTAGATGAACGGTTAAAGACTGTTGAGTAAAAGATAAATGGCCTAGTTGTGCATTTGACAGAAATGTGTTAATTATGCCAGTTAGATGAACGTTTAAAGACCGTTGAGTAAAAGATAAATGGCCTAGCTGTGCATTTGATAGAAAGATGTCAATTATGCCAGTTAGATGAACGGTTAAAGACCGTTGAGTAAAAGATAAATGGCTTAGGTGTGCATTTGACAGAAAGGTGTCAATTATGCCAGTTAGATGAATGGTTAAAGACCGTTGAGTAAAATATAAATGGCCTAGTTGTGCATTTGGTAGAAAGGTGTCAATTATTCCAGTTAGATGAATAGTTAAAGACTGTTGAGTAAAAGATAAATCGTCAGCTGTGTATTTGACAAAAAGGTGTCAATTATGCCAGTTAGATGAATGGTTAAAGATCGTTGAGTAAAAGATAAATGGCCTAGCTGTGCATTTGACAGAAAGGTTTCAATTATACCAGTTAGATGAATGGTTAAAGACCGTTGAGTAAAAGGAAAATGGCCTAGCTGTGCATTTGGAAGAAATGTATCAATTATGTCAGTTAGATAAATTGTTAAAGACTGTTGAGTAAAAGATAAATGGCCTAACTGTGAATTTGACAGAAATGTGTCAAATATGTCAGTTAGATGAACGGTTAAAGGCTGTTGAGTAAAAGATAAATGATCTAGCTGTGCATTTGACAGAAAGTCATCAATTATGCCAGTTAGATGAACGGTTAAAGACCATTGAGTAAAAGATAAATGGCCTAGCTATGCATTTGGTAGAAAGGTGTCAATTATGCCAGTTAGATGAACGGTTAAAGAATGTTGAGTAAAAATTAAATGGTCTAATTGTGCATTTGGTAGAAAAATGTTAATCGTGCAAGTTAGATGAAAAGTAAATGCCTTTGGATAAAAGATTAAAGGAATTATAATGCATTTCGATATAAACAGTGCATAAGTGGTATGATAGGATGTCATATAGATATAAAATGTACAACAATGCATAATTTGTATGAATGGATGTCATAAAGGAAAAATGTAAATAGTACATAATGGGTATGAAAGGATGTCATAAAGGAAAAATGTAAAAAAAATACAAAATGGTGTATTAATTGTAGTTAAGGTGTTGTCCATAATGATTATAAAAGATACATAATTAATTGGCACTTGGGTGCAATACATGTATAATACGTTCTGATTTAATGTACACCATACAGGTAAAGAATAATTATGAAATGTTGTATAGAAGGATAGATACGTTGGGCCTACTAAGAATAATTTAGATGATTTAATTGAAAGAATTTTGGTGTAATTGAGAAGGGCTTATCAGGTGCTTATGGATTTTTCAATTTAAATCGTCATTCAGCATTCATAAGATATTTATGTATAAATTTGATATCTTTGTAGTATGATGACTCACTAAGTAAATACTTAACGTGTGTTGATTTCACGCATAGGTAAAGGCAAGGATTAATTGCGTAAGGAGTGCAATATTAACAACATCGATCATTAATTAAGGTTGACCCGTCAGTAACGTTAGGAAAATCTTATTACTTTTGAAACTTAGTTGGCATGTAATGGAACTAAATTAAATATTTTGTAAGGTATTTAAATTGATAGTTTTAGTATTTTACTTATATGAACATCATACTTTGAAGTTTTTTAAAAATTGAAATAAAATTTTACGATTTTTCAAATAACCAAATATTTTAAAAGTGATGTGACATCTGTATCTCGTGTACGGAAGGGTATACGGAAGATGGATGTTACATTTATTGGTATCAGAGCTACAGGTTTAGCCGATTCTCGGTCAAAACTAAGTTTAATTGAAATGATAAAAAGAAATTACATGCCATTAAGATTGTCAAGGTTACTGATATGGTGTCGTTAGAGTGTAATTGATGACACTCCTTACTAACTATAATGTTGTTACTATGTATGTTATAATAGATGTCAGAATCCTCAACTCGAATAGAGCGGGCGAACGAGAGATGAGAGAAGTGACTGATAGCGAAAGTTACGAAGATAATAGTGAACAACCAATTCTATCTGAAAATGCTAGTGCGCCTGCACATCAAGGGATGCCAGTACCAGAGTATGGAGCTTTTATGCAAGCTCTCAATGCTATGTTGACCCATTTTCAATCTCCTCCGCCTCCCCATGCTCCTTCAGTACCGAGAATGTTAATCCTAAAAGAGCTAAAGGGCTTGGGAGCTCTAGAGCTCCGAGAAGAAGAGGGTGAAGGTCTTATAGAGGTCGACTTATGGTTAAATGATGTTATATTAATGCTAAAAAATCTTCACTGTTCGGATCCGAAAAATTTGGGTGGACCTGTATCTTTACTTAGAGGATTTGCTCGAGTATGATAGTCAAATACTACGATGGATGCACCACCGGAGCAAGTGATCTGAAAATTCTTCCTGGAAGAATTTAAGAACGAGTAAGTGGGTGAACAGTTCAAATAGGTAATGCTGTTAAAGTTCCTAAATTTAAAACAAGGTGATCGAGCAGTACATGAGTACGAGGTTGAGTATAATAAATTGAGTCGTTTCGCTGCGGAGGTAGTTCCAAATGATAAAGCCCGACGTGATTATTTTATTGAGGGGTTGAGGCCAAAATTAAAAGAAATGACGTTGGCTTTGAGTTTTCCTAATTTGCAATAAGTTATTAACTAAGCCAAAGCTATCGAGAGAGCTCAAGAGGAGACATTAACAGCGGAATATAGTGTTCAGATGGGGAAAAGAGTTGGAATGCCTTCAACTCCCTATTATGTTAGGAGAGGCAAGGGCTCAAGTTTGAGAGATACGGACAAAGAGAGTTCTGTTGAAATTTCACAGAAAATAAAACAGTCCCATTCGGTTGCTGCTAGCTCGGGTGGAGCAATTGGCAGAAGAATTATATGTCAGACCTGTGAAAGAGTGCATCGGGGAGTATGCAGACTACTTAGTGGAGCTTGCTTTCAATGTGGCGAGACGAGTCACTTTGCTCGAAATTGTCCAAAGAAATTTGGGGACAATTCGGTGCAATCTAAAAAATCTGTGGCAACCTCTAATAAAAAATAGAGGAAGGGGAAGATTAAGGGGACGAGATGAATCCTTGTAGCGACAAGAGACTCGGGAGTCACTAGAATCTATAATATTATGACCAATGAGGATCAGGATGACCCAAAAATTTTAACAGGTACTTTTCATCTTTTGATGAGCCTGTATTTGTTTTAGTTGACCCTTAATCTATGCACTCATACATTAGTACAAGGTTGTCTAGAGCTAGAAGAATTCCTGTAGAACCAATCTTGAGTAAAATGATGGTTGTAAACCTTAATGGGTCATGGTACAAGTGTGAGTGGAAAAGTAGTAAGCAATTAATAAAGATTCCAAAGGCTATGTTCTTGGTGAATTGAATGGAATTACCAATTGATGAGTTAGGATCATTACGCAAAGTGATATTGATAATGATTGTGAAGAGAATGATGTTTGGTTAAGGTGATAGATACTCAAATAAGAAAATTAGGATTGTCGGATAATGTCACAAAATTGGGAAATTAGAGATGTCTTTTTAGATCAATATTTTGGGTTACCTCCAGATCGAGAGGTGGAATTCAATGTTGTTGGTTATTAAAGTATTGAACATGTTTCTATGAATTAGTATAAAATGAATCAAGCGGAATTATCTACGTATGATTTAGAGTCGGCAGTAGTCGAGTTGCCTTAAAATATTTGATGTCATTATCATTATAGTGAGTGGTACTATAGTGGTGCTAATCACACGAACCTTAATTACTTGTGGAATTGAAGAGAGTGAACATAAGACAGAAATGAAGTTCAGAACCTCTAAAGGTGTATGAAGTGATCATTAATTATATTACAAAGGAAAGACGAAAATAATCTGAATAATAGTGTTATAAATAGAAAATGAAGAAATTAAGGACTGTTGGAGGTCAGGTTCGATAGATGTTCGTAGTATTGTGGGAGACTTTATATGTCTGACGCGCTATTAGAGGAAAAGTTGAACATCAAGTATTTTCTAAATTGTTTCAATCAATCTTGATTCATGAATAATAAATAGGTTATGGGGATATAGAGATTCAAATATAATTGATTTATGAAAAAGAATCAATACATATCTAGATTGAAGAAAGTTAGAAATTGCGTAATAAAATGATTTATATGGTTGAGGTATTGTGGTAAGCGCATAAAGTCTTTAAATTCGAGGATGAAT
The DNA here is from genome assembly GCF_006381635.1 of Hibiscus syriacus. NCBI lineage: Eukaryota > Viridiplantae > Streptophyta > Magnoliopsida > Malvales > Malvaceae > Hibiscus > Hibiscus syriacus. Next base: position 7,222,494 of record NW_024063538.1, on the reverse strand, counting down.
TTTCCTAAGGGGGAGAATTGTATCAATAAATGATTTGAAAATTGAATATTTATTTGAATAAATGGTAATAGATGAGGAAATGATTTGGAATAGTGTTTTGAACTAAATTGTATCAATAGATAAGTTAAGAGGGAAAATTGGTCTTTTAAGAGGGAAAATGAATTTAAAATATATATTAGGGATTTCAGAAAAAGGGGAAAGTGAAAAACACTTAGTTTACTCTTCTTCGTCTTCTTCCCTGGTTTTGTCTCCTCCATAGCTCCATAGGTAAACTTCAATTAATCAATTTTTCCTTTCGATTTTAGGTTTTTACTGCAACCTTAAATGACATGTAAGCTTAAGGAAAAGTTATATGAGATTAAAAATATGAAATAAATGAAATATTAGAGATTTAAGAAAATGGGTTTTAAATGATATATTGATATATGAGTGCATGTGGATGTTTATTGGTAGAATTGACTTGTCAAAGAGGTAAATGAAATATTAGAAGCATTGGATAGGATTAATAACATACTAGAAAAAGTGGTATGATTTTTAGAATTGAATGTTCTTGGAAGATTTTAGATGTTTTAAGAAACAACATAAAAGAAAGTTAGTATGCATAGGTAAATGAGCTTAATGGTATTCTATGGCATAAACATACCGAAATTTGACCCCATTTGGGCGATATTCGGGCTGAAAACTGGAAATTCTTAGCACAAGTATCTATATTGATATAATAATACCGATACTATAGTCTTAAAATTAGTAGAATATATAGAGTAGTATCTATACCAATTCAAGTGGTATCGATACCAAGAGGGGAGTATCGATATCATGATGATGGTATTGATACATTTTTGCTCATGGAATGCAAAAATGGTATCGATACCTAATAGAGATCGATACCCTAGTATAGTAGTATGGATACCATGGTGGGGACATCGATACTAGTGGGCCAGAAATGTTAAAAATAGGCTAATATTGTATAGAAAGTTAATAATATGTACTCTTGCGTAACGTTTGAGTATAATTGTTAGGAAATATACTAACAATTGATACTGTATGTGTCTTTTTGTGATGTTTGAGTATATCGAAATCAAGCTCCGTAGTCAAGAAAAACTAAAGCAAAGGCAACGTACCGAAGTGATCTACTTTGCATTCTGGGTATAAAAGCGAGACAATCTAGGTAGTGCATTTAATTATGTACATATATGTTATGGTAGTCATACTTGTATGATTTATTAATGTAAGTATGGTGATTACCAAATGGCACTAAGCGTGCAAAAACTTAAGAAAATGCATACTAAGTGTATGAATTTCCGTATGGGCACTTTGTGTGCAAAATTAAGAAATTCATACTAAGTGTATGAATTTCTGTATGGGCACTATGTGTGCAAACTAAGAAATACATACTAAGTGTATTAATTTCCTTATAGGAAATATATGTGAAATTATCAAAAGTTCATAATAAGAAGGTGAATTTCTATATTGGTAATGGGTGAGTAATCAATGTAAATCATAGTAAGATATGGGATTATTGCATGGGCACTATAGGTATCAACCATATAATGTATAATGATTAAAAGAGTTAATTAATATTATTAATAATTATTATAGTAGAAACTGGTCTAAATAAATGATAAATGATCTGACTGTGCATTTGACAGAATAATGTCTACTATGCTAGTTAGATGAAAGGCTAAGTGCCTTTGAGGCCTAACTGTGCATTTTACAAAAATGTGTCAATTATGCAAGTTAGATGAACGGTTAAAGACCGTTGAGTAAAAGATAAATGGCCTACCTGTGCATTTGACAGAAAAGTGTCAATTATGCTAGTTAGATGAATGGTTAAAGACAGTTGAGTAAAAGATAAATGGCCTAGTTGTGCATTTCATAGAAAGGAGACAATTATGCCAGTTAGATGAACGGTTAAAGACCGTTGAGTGAAAGATAAATGGCCTAGTTGTGCATTTGGAAGAAATGTGTCAATTATGCCAGTTAGATGAATGGTTAAAGACCAATGAGTAAAAGATAAATGGCATAGCCTTGCATTTGATAGAAATGTGTCAATTATGCCAGTTAGATGAATGGTTAAAGACCGTTGAGTAAAAGATAAATGATCTAGCTGTGCATTTGACAGAAAATGTATCAATTATGCTAGTTAGATGAACAGTTAAAGATCGTTGAGTAAAAGATAAATGGCCTAGCTGTGCATTTGACAGAAAGGTGTCAATTATGCCAGTTAGATTAATGGTTAAAAACCACTGAGTAAAAGATAAATGGCCTAGCTGTTCATTTTGCAGAAAGGTGTCAATTATGCCAGTTAGATGAATGGTTAAAGACTGTTGAGTAAAAGATAAATGGCCTAGCTGTGCATTTGGAAGAAAGGTGCCAATTATGCCAGTTAGATGAACGATTAAAGACCGTTGAGTAAAAGATAAATGGCCTAGCTGTGCATTTTGCAGAAAGGTGTCAATTATGCCAGTTTGATGAATGGTTAAAGACCATTGAGTAAAAGATAAATGGCCTAGCTGTGTGTTGTAACCAGTTTTTACCCGGGCATAAAATTTTACTTGGCGGGAAAGATAATGTGGATAAAAATGATTTTGATAAAATGTTTTGGGAGTCGCCATCGACTTTTTTGGGTTAGGTAGGTCGAATACCTAAAAATCATATTTTAAAAGAGTTTTTAAGAAAACATCAGTTAAAAGATAAACTGGAAATCTAAGAATTCAAAAATATATTTAATTCATAATTTTATTATTTCAAATTTATTTGTATGATTTTAAGAAAATATTTATAATTTTATAAATAAGATATTTATTTACTTAGAAATATCAGAAAAAGACTTCTAGGTGCTTTAAGACAGCCCATTTCTTAATATTAAAAAATATATATTAATAAGATATTTCTCTAAAAATAATTAAAATAAATTAGTATATATAATTTATAAAAATAGGATATTTATTTATTTAAGAATATCAGAAAAAGACTTCTAGGTGCTTTAAGACAGCTCATTTCTTAATATTAAAAAAATAAATAAAGAGAAAATTCCCTCTCTCTCTCTAAAAGAGATAAATAGACATTCTCTCTCGTCTCTCTCTCTCTAAAAGAGAGAAATAGACATTCTCTCTCGCCTCTCTCTTCAAATCCCTCAGTGGAGGAAAAAGAATTCTGACTGGCAACCGCACTCTGGCGTCGACCACCACCGCCGACCACTGCCCACGGTGGCCAGAATTACAATATTACCCTAAAAATGTAGATCTCTTTGAGCTAAAGTCGAATCTGACTTTATTTACCCCTAAAAATCCTCTGATCGTTCTACATCTAAAATAAACTGAAGGATATACCTTCGGTTCACGACGGTCCGACGATGTTAGGGTTCTTCAAGGGTAAGTTTCGATCTCTTTTTTTCTTTTCATTGATTGTGTTGGTTGGTATCTTGCTTGCTCTCGATAGTTGCTGTCTGTTTTTCCTCGTCTCACCATAGATCTTCAACGTGGGTAGCCATCTGGATCTTCTTAAGGATTATGATGAGGCGGCGTCATAGCTGAAGCGGGTTGGGTCACCTGGCAATGGGAGCGTCGGCAGTGTGGACGTGGGATGGCTGGAACTCGTTGGAACTCTTGAAGCAACGGCTGGGACGTGGCTCTAGATAGCTTGGATGAGACATTCATCGGACCGGGTAATGGAGCGGTCTTCGATGAGTCACCAAGCTATGGCGGTGACTCACCATAGATCTTCAACGTGGGTAGCCATCTGGATCTTCTTAAGGATTATGATGAGGCGGCGTCATAGCTGAAGCGGGTTGGGTCACCTGGCAATGGGAGCGTCGGCAGTGTGGACGTGGGATGGCTGGAACTCGTTGGAACTCTTGAAGCAACGGCTGGGACGTGGCTCTAGGGTATCAGACCCTAGGGTTTTATCTGGCTCATTGGTGGCCGTTGGATCTTTCCAGATCCAATGATGTTGATTAGCTGGCGGCTGGGGCATGAGACGATGGAAAACCTAATCTGGTTTAGGGTTTTCTTTAGGCTACTGGATATGGGCCAACGGGTTTGGGTCACTGTTGGGCATGATGTAACTGGGTTGGGTCTGGAACTATAATCAGGCCCCGATTTTGGGCCTTGTATTTTTTATTTAATAATATATATATATATATATAATATAATACTATTTTTAATAATAATAATAATAATAAAAATAATATGAAAAAATTAGTGTTTACAGGTGCCCCTCTTTGCTCATTCTTGTGTTAACAAGAATAGAGCAAAGACGAAGAAAATAATAATTTTTTCATTTGGCTTCTTTTGAGTAGGATTGAAATGTTGAAAACATTCTGTCCAGAAGTCTTATCATTTTGCACTATAGGTCTTATGGATGACCCGAAGGTTTTGAAAACATCATGCACTGAAGGGCTTACTGATGACCCGAAGGTTTTGAAAATATCAAAAAGCTCCAGAAGGCTTTTTGAAAACATCCTGCACTGTAGGTCTTATGGATGACCCGAAGGTTTTGAAAAAAGCATGCACTGAAGGGTTTACAGATGACCCCAAGGTTTTAAAAACATCATGCACTGAAGGGCTTACAGATGACCCGATGGTTTTGAAAATATCAAAAAGCTCCCGAAGGCTTTTTGAAAGCATCCTGCACTGCAGGTCTTATGGATGACACGAAGGTTTTGAAAACATCATGCATTGAAGGGCTTAAAGATGACCAAAAGGTTTTGAAAATATCATGTACTGAAGGGCTTACAGATGACCCAAAGGTTTTGAAAACATCATGCACTGAAGGGCTTACAGATGACCCAAAGGTTTTGAAAATATCAAAAAGCTCTCGAAGGCTTTTTGAAAACATCCTGCACTGCAGGTCTTATGGATGACCTGAAGGTTTTGAAAACATCATGCACTGAAGGGCTTACAGATGACCCGAAGATTTTGAAAATATCAAAAAGCTCCCGAAGGCTTTTTGAAAACATCCTGCACTGCAGGTCTTATGGATGACCCGAGGGTTTTGAAAATATCATGCACTGAAGGGCTTACAGATGACCCGAAGGTTTTGAAAACATCATGCACTAAAGGGCTTACAGATAAAACGAAGGTTTTGAAAACATCATGCATTGAAGTGCTTTCAGATGTGGGAAATAGTTTACTAAGTAAGAAACTATAGAAATCGTTTTCTTACTATTCAATAATTTCATTTTTAGAAAAGATTAAAGGAGAAACTTTGGAAAGCATTTTCTTATTGAAATAACTTGTTGATTGGGTAGTATGCCCCAAATTTAAAATAATTTTTTCTTTTATGGATTGTATCCATCTATTCCTCATATGTTTGCGTGATTCCTGTATTCGAGGTTTTGAATTCAAAGTAATGCATTCAGTTATATCAATGTAATGCATTGTCTATTGTGTAAATGATGTTATTATGAATGCATGAATGTTGATGCAATCTTCATTTGACTTCAAAGTGGCGAACTCGATCTTCCTTCACATGATCATTTATTGCCAGGGTTACCTCGGATATCAGTGTAGCAACTTATGCTATATTTCTGAAGAACCATTTGATCAACTGGTATCTTTGTGTCTTCTTTGCTTCATTTAAGTCTCAAAAGAAATGTTTCATTTATGGAACTCTTACCATAATCAGAATTATGACCTTGATGTCCCATTTTTGTCATCGGTTTTCTTCATCTGAACTTGTGTAGAAATCCAGTAAAGCTATCATCTTTGAAAAGAGAATCTATCATCTTTGAAGGGAGAATCTATCATCTTTGAAGAATGTAGATATGCTAAACTCAGCAAAGATTAATTAAGAGAGTAGAGTGTGTTTGATTTGACTCTTGAAACATTTCACAAGGAGGATTTTATCCTAATTTCTTTCATGTCTCCACATCTAATCAAATCTCGAACAAGGCAATTTGGACCATATCATGTCAAGATTCTTATCAACAACCTATCATTCAACATTAGTTGGCTCCACTAGTTTGTTGTTAAAATTTTTGCTTCCCTTCTGTGGAAAGAAATCTTCATCATATCTCACTTCTGACCTTGGGGTTGAAGAAGACAAACTTCATCTTGGATCAACAAATGGAAATACCATATGATCACAACATTGGTTCAACATCAGAATAACTGGTTCGTAAAATATTTGACAACACATTCATCATCTTATGTTAGAAAAAGAGATATCACGTATGTTTCGGGATTCCCTTCCCGCTCCTTTCTTCGAGTTAATGCTAGCAAATCCGACAAAAGAATTTGAGAATTTTGTGACAAATGGAGAATTAATTGAAAATGTAATCAACAAAGTAAACTCAAAAGTCACATTTAAAAGCCCAATGGATCAAAAAGCGAAAGTAGATGATGTGAATGAATGTCGCATCCAGAATCTCCACCACTATAAAAGAAAAAGAACAAGTAGTTGTTCGGATCGACCAAAGAAAGTCATGCGATCAATAAAAACTTTGGAAGTGTTCCAAACTTCCATTTCAGACTTGTACCCTCATTTGGTTAAAGGTCGATACATCACACCAAGACCAACGAAAGTTCCATCAAACCCTTCTGCCCATTGCTATGATCAAAATAGCTTCTGTAATTTTCACTTGGGGATGAAGGGGCATTCAACAAGGAGTTGTTGGCCACTGTTAAAAGAAATAGAGACGCTTGTTGACAAGGGCGTCTTGACACAAGAAATGATCAAGAAATGGTGGGCAAATATGGATAAAAATCCTGGGCCAACTACACACCCAACATTCGAGGAATGAGATAGCAAGTTAAACAAAACAAGTGGAAGTGTTATCTACCACTATAGTAGTTTCTATTTTCAGACAGAAAGGAAAGAAAGAAGAAAAGGTATAGAAGCCTTACCCTTGACGCCTTGTTCCCCAGCGGAGTCGCCAAGCTGTCGTAACCGGTTTTTGCCTGGGCACAAAATTTTACTTGGCGGGAAAGATAATGTGGATAAAAATGATTTTGATAAAATGTTTGGGAGTCGCCATCGACCTTTTTGGGTTAGGTAGGTCGAATACCTAAAAATCATCTTTTAAAAGAGTTTTTAAGAAAACATCAGTTAAAAGACAAACTGGTATGCGTTTAACCAAAAATTCATTCTTTTTTTTAAATAAAATAAAAAGGGATTTGTGGTCGGTTACGTTTAGGGAAGGATTAACACCTCTAGAACGCCCAAAATTGGTACTCTTTAATTATAAATTGTCTCTATTATTGGAAATCTAAGAATTCAAAAATATATTTAATTCATAATTTTATTATTTCAAATTTATTAGTATGATTTTAAGAAAATATTTATAATTTTATAAATAATATATTCATTTACATAGAAATATCAGAAAAGGACTTCTAGGTGCTTTAAGATAACCCATTTCTTAATGTTAAAAAATAAATAAATATTAATAAGACATTTCTCTAAAAATAATTAAAATAAATTAGTATATATAATTTATAAAAATAGGATATTTATTTATTTAAGAATATTAGAAAATGACTTCTAGGTGCTTTAAGAGAGCCCATTTCTTAATATTAAAAAATAAATAAATATTCAAATATGATTATTTTTCTAAGAAAATAATTTAAATAAAACAATATGTATTTTCTAGTTTTTATAAGTAAGATATTTATTTATTTAAAATACCAGAATAGGACATCTAGTTGCTTTAAGACTGCCCTTTTCTTTGATATTAAAAATAAATAAATATTATTATTTAAACAAATATATATATATATATATATATGACTAAGATGAAAATAATAAAAAAATAATAATGAAAGTAATAATTTAAACATAATAAAATTGTAAATAAATAATGATTAAAATAAAAGAAATTAAAAACTATAGGATCATATTAATAAATATATAAGTTTAAAATGTAAAAATAATAAAACTTATGGTTAAAATGAAAATTATATAAAAATTAATGGTCAAATTATAAAATATAAACAATTAATGGACATAATTAGAATTATCATGTAATATAGATATTAAGAGTGTAAATTAGCCATAATTATTAACACAGGATTATTAATAAAAGTAAAAGGACTAAATCTAGTAATTATCCTAAAATATATAAATACTGGTATGGACTAAATTATAAATATAATAAAGTTTAAAGGTCGAATTAAGATGCTCCATAATTGATTTTAGTGGCTAAAATAAATATTTACAAAACCAGGATGACTACGTGCGTGATTCGTCCCAGTTGGAAATTACACAAACATCCCTCCCCCAAAACGATGCCGTATGGGGGAAGGTATTTAAACCCGAAATCAGCTCCCCTAAGGCCAAGCTTTCTCATTTTTTCTTTTTCTCTCTCTATAAAAGAGAGAAATAAAACTTCTCTCTAGCCTCTCTCTTCAAATCCCTCACCGGAGTGAAAAGAATTTCGGATGGCAACTGCACTCAGGCGCCGACCACCACTACCAACCACCTCCCACGGTGGCCAGAATTACAATATTATATTACCCTCAAAATGTAGATCTCTTTGAGCTAAAGTCGAATCCGACTTTATTTACCCCTAAAAATCATCTGATCGTTCTAGATCTAAAATAAACCGAAGAATATACCTTCGGTTCACGATGGTCCGACGATGTTTGGATTCTTCAAGGGTAAGTTTTGATCTCTTTTTTTCTTTTCGTTGATTGTGTTGGTTGGTATCTTGCTTTCTCTCGATAGTTGGTGTCTGTTTCCTCGTCGTTTATGTTCTCTCTGTTCTTGCTCGCCCCCTCTTTTTGTTTGCAGGTGAACCAAGGCTTTATAGCTTCGATGAGACGTTCATCAGATCGGGTAATGGAGCGATCTTCGTTGAGACACCAAGCTATGGCGGTGACTCACCATAGATCTTCAACGTGGGTAGCCATCTGGAGTATTCTGGCGAGGTGACGACGTCGTGGCTGAAGCGGGTTGGGTCACCTGGTAGTGGGAACGTCGGTAGTGTGGACGTGGGGTGGCTGAAACTCACTGGACCTCTTGAAGCGGCGATTGGGACGTAGCCCTAGTGTATCATATCTTAGGGTTTTATCTGGCTTATTGGTGGCCGTTGGATCTTTCTAGATCTAACGGTGGTGATTAGCTGGCGGCTGGGGCATGAGATGATGGAAACCCTAATCTAGTTTAGGGTTTTTTTGGCTGTTGGATCTGGGCCACCGGGTTTGGGTCACTGTTGGGCATGATGTAACTGGGTTAGCCTTGTAATGTATTTGGGATCTGTTTTGTAATAAAATAATAATAATAACAATAATAATAATAATAATAATAATAATAATAATAATAAAATGAAAAAATTAGTGTTTACAACTGCCCCTCTTTGCTTATTCTTGTGTTAACAAGAATAGAGCAAAGACGGAAAAAACAATAATTTTTTCATTTGGCTTCTTTTGAGTAGGATGGAAAGATTGGAAACATTTTGCCCAAAGGTCTTATGAATGACCCGAAGGTTTTGATAACATCATGCACTATAGGGCTTACAGATGACCCGATGGTTTTGAAAACATCATCCACTGAAGGGCTTACAGATGACCCGAAGCTTTTGAAAATATCAAAAAGCTCCCGAAGGCTTTTTTAAAAACATCCTGCACTACAGGTCTTATGGATGACCCGAAGGTTTTGAAAGCATCATGCACTGAAGGTCTTATAGATGACCCGAAGGCTTCTTGAAAACATCCTGCACTACAGGTCTTATGGATGACCCGAAGGTTTTGAAAGCATCATGCACTGAAGGTCTTAGAGATGACCCGAAGGTTTTGAAAATATCAAAAAGCTCCCGAAGGCTTTTTTGAAAAATCCTGCACTGTAGGTCTTATGGATGGCCCGAAGGTTTTGAAAACATCATGCACTGTAGGGCTTACAGATGACCCGAAGGTTTTGAAAGCATCATGCACTGAAGGTCTTACAGATGACTCGATGGTTTTGAAAGCATCATGCACTGAAGGTCTTACAGATGACCCGAAGGTTTTGAAAATATCAAAAAGCTCCCGAAGGCTTTTTTGAAAACATCCTGCACTACAGGTCTTATGGATGACCCGAAGGTTTTGAAAACATCATGCACTGTAGGGCTTACAGATGTGGGAAATAGTTTACTATGTATGAAACTATAGAAATCGTGTTCTTACTATTCAACAATTTTATTTCTAGAAAAGATTAAATGAGAAACTTTGGAAATCGTATTCTCTTTATTTTTCAAAATAACATGTTAATTGGGTAACATGCCCCAATCTTAAGATAATGCTCATTCTTATGGATCCATCTCTTCTTCAGATGTTTGCATGATTTCTATATTTGAGGTTTTGAATTCTACCTTCTTCTTTTAAGGTATCATGAATCTTTTTTCATACGAAAATATGAAAAAACCTTATGTTTGAATGTAATAAAATGTATCAATGTAATGCATTGTCTATTGTGCAATTAATGTTCTTATGAATGCATGAATGTTGATGTAATTTTGATTTGTCTTCAAAGTGGTGAACTCGGTCTTCCTTCACTTGATCATTTATTTCCAGGGTTACATTTGGATATTAGTGTAGCAACTTATGCTATATTTTTGAAGAATCACCTGATCAACTTGTATCTTTGTGTCTTCTTTATTTCATGAAAGTCTCACAGGAAATGTTTCATTTATGGAACTCTTGTCGTAATCAGAATTATGACCTTGATGCCCCATTTTTGTCTTAATAACATTTACTTTCTTCATCTGGACTTGTGTAGAAATCCAATAAAGCTTATCTTTGAAAAGAGAATCTATCATCTTTGAATAGAGAATCTATTATCTTTGAAGAGTGTGGATGTAGATATGACAAATTCAACAAATTAATTAGGAGAGTAAAGTCTTGAGGAACTGAACCCTAGATTGAATGGTCTACATGGGGACCATCTTTATTTATGCAACCATGATATAGCTTAACAAAGAACACGCTGTTATGTTGCACATGGTTAAGAAGATTGGGTATTTGAAACCATACTTGCTGAGTAAATATTCATCCAACAACAGGACCCTAATGCAACTGCCTGATGAATGAAGCATTTATGTATAGTCAGCTCGACTGCCACTTCTTCTCCATTTTCATTCTTCATACCTTTCTATCTCATTGGAAATATTTACTCAAGTCAATGATATTTCTATAAGATGATATGGATTTTCAGTATGCCCCAACATTTGTATTATATTGGCTAATACAAATGTTCAAAATAAATCAACATTCCTGATTCTGATTGAAATGGGCTTTCTGCATGCTCTATCATTTTCTTCTTGTTAATATGAGCCATCAAAATGCCCCACATGGATCTCTCTGAAGTAACCTTTAAAATGCCCCAACATTTGTTGATACAGATGTTAAAAGTGTGATTAACATTACTTCTTGCCGAGATGAGCCTCCAAGAATGCCCAAATATTCATATTACTATGAGCCTTCAAAATGCCCCACCATTCTATTTCTGGTTGAAATGGGCTTTCAAGATGTTCCGCATGAATCTGTCTGAATTGGGCCTTCAAAATACCCCAAACCTTTTAAACTGTAAGGCTTACTTTCAATGTTTGTTTGATTTCAATATCATGATCCCCACGAGGTCCAATTTTGACAATTACTGTTGTGGGTACTTGCGACTTTATCCGTGCCTCAAATCTGTTTATTTTGAATACTCTCATTCTGATGTCCCTAAATAGCAGTTGTCAAGTAACTTGAGGAATTCTCTTCATGTTGTCACAAACTTAAGAAGTAATCAATCATTCTGACGGAAATGTCTGAGATATATGTCTGTTCTTAATGAACTGACCATTTTTTGGATCTGGAGGGATCTAGTCAGACAGAGTGGTATAAATCGTTTGGTAATTCATTCCAGGCCGACACAATGAACCTTGTTTTCAGTTAAGGCTATTTCTAGAATGAAGTGATATTTCAGGATGATTTCACAGATATTGATAGTTCTTCTGATATCGAGAAAATCCTAAATTATGATTCTGTTGAGGAGAATAAACTATTATACTTGACAAAAATAGGGTACTTAGAGGCTGAGGCTTCAATAGCCATGGAGAGATGTGGTCCGGATTCATCAATTGCAGAGTTGACAGATTTTATATGTGCTGCTCAAATGGCTAAGGCTGTTGACGCACTTCTTCCGGTAGAAGATAGGAAGCCATTATTCAATGACCCCAATTACAAAAAAAAGATAAAACTCGGGCTATGATTTTTTTTGAAAAAGGAAGAAGTAGAGGAAGATTGAAAAGAAGCTTCTTAATGAAGACGATCATGCAATTCATCTTCTAAATCCAATGATTGGTTTTGGGGTTCCTACCGAACCAGATCAGATAACTCAAAGAACACTTCCAGAAAATGCTATTGGGCCTCCTTATTTCTACTACGAGAATGTGCCACTTGCTCCAGTTGGTGTTTGGATCGAAATGTCACGATACTTATACGATATAGAGCCAGAATTTGTTGATTCGAAGTATTTTTGTGGTGCTACACGGAAAAGGAGCTATATTCATAATTTGCCAATTGAGAACAGATTTCATATTATTCCGCTTCCACTATGCACCATACATGATGCTTTTCCATTGATAAAAAAATGGTGGCCTTCCTGGGATCCAAGAGCAAAGTTGAACTATTTAAAAACATGTACAGGAAGTGCTAAATTGACAGAAAGGATCCATAAGGCTCTTGAAGCTTATGACGATGAGCCACCTTTGAGTGTCCAGAAGTATGTTCTTGATGAGTGCCGAATTGGAATCTGGTATGGGTTTGAAGGAATAAAGTTGTTCCACTTGAACCTGATGAGGTGGAAATGCTTCTAGGTTTCCCTAAAAACCATACACGAGGAGGAGGATCTGCTAGAGACATGTTCCCCAGTGGTATCAATGTTCTGTCTCTTATCTCTGAGATCAGTGATGCAGAGGTTGCCTTATACTGTCTTGGCATACCTTTGGAGACAGATGCGCAAGAACTGAATGGTGATCGGTTTGAGCAATTGATGAGTAGATTTGGCGAATTCGACCTCTTTCATATAGTCTCTCTTTCATATAGAAATCCATGTATGATTAGAATGGACTTTTCTGGTACGTAATGTAGGCCAGGGCTCATGGTTACGAAAGAAAGAAGGCCCAAACAAGTGTTTAAGGGTAATTGAACCAATGATCAATTTATTATGATGCCTTCAATCTTGCCTTGCTTGACTTGGATCTGCTTTGTTGGGGTTTTTTCCATAAGATTCATTCATCTCCAGCATTTATTTTGCTTCTTGTTGAATATGAATATTTGAACTTATTGCACTTGATCAACCTTGTAACTTGAGGCTCAATGAGTTACCCATCTTGATTCAATTTTTTCCTTTTTCCCTTTTTCCTTTTTCCTTTTTCCTTTTTTCCTTTCTTTTTTTATGGATGAGTATAGGACTTCAATTACTTTGAACATCTCATTTTCCTCTTGCATTTTGGAAATTCTTTTGTTATTCTTGAATGGATTGATCTTCAAGCACTTTGCATTTGATCTACCTTGTAGTTTAAAGCTATCTTCATTTCATGAAGATTTGCCTTTGTAATTGACAATCTTTATTCCTGTGAGCAGATATTCTTCTTCTTGCCCCCCAATGAAGCAATGTCGTTCGTCATCTCATACACAGAAGCTTTTGTAAAAAGAGGTATCCCCAGGGGGATGAATATTCAGGATTAATCTTTATTTATATGAAAACAATGTAATTAATGCATGATATATTTATCTAAATCAATCTTTTTTTTTCTTCTTCTTTAAGTATGCCCCAATTACTTGAAATTATCTTCGATAAGTTGATCTATGATGCCTCATCTCGTCTCTTCTTGCAGGAAGATTCACAGATAATTGAAAGTTTGGTTCTTTTGAGGTCTTTTGGTTTATGATAGTTTTGTATTTGAAAGGACAAAGGTGTGACTTTGGAAGTCATGTATAAAGTGGAAGGTAATGAACCAATCAACTCTACCCGAGAAGGTAAACATCTGGATTTGGTGTCTCAAAAATAGGTAGAGACATGACTTCAGAGTCTCAGATAAATGTATGGTCAAAATTTGGTTTTAGTAAGGGTCAAGTAATTGGCATTGGATGGGATATGGAATATATAATTTTACCACTTGCCAAAGATCTATAATTCTTGAAAAAGAATATTTAATCTACTTGATACTCAAAAATTTCAAGACTAAAATTTAATTCCTTGCTCATAACCATAAAAGTAACAAAAATTTATTTATTGTACAAAAGGAGGAGAAAGGAACAAAAGACAAGTTCAAACAAGATCCTGAAAATATAAAGTACTACAGTGGTAGATAACACTTCCACTTGTTTTGTTTAACTAGCTATCTCATTCCTCGAATGTTGGGTGTGTACTTGGCCCAGGATTTTTATCCTTATTTGCCCACCATTTCTTGATCATTTTTTGTGTCTTTTTCTCCTTGTCAACAAGCGTCTCTATTTCTTTTAACAGTGGCAAACAACTCCCTGTTGAATACCCCTTCACCCCCAAGTGAAAATTACAGAAGCTATTTTGATCATAGCAATGGGCAGAAGGGTTTGGTGGCACTTTCGTTGGTCTTTGTGTGATGTATAGACCTTTAACCAAATGAGGGTACAAGTCTGAAATGGAAGTTTGGAACACTTCCAAAAATTTTCTTGATCGCATGACTTTCTTTGGTCGATCCGAACAACTACTTGCTCTTTTTCTTTTGCAGTGGTGGAGATTCCAGATGTGACATTCATTTACATCATCTACTTTCGCTTTTTGATCCGTTGGGCTTTTAAATGTGACTTTTGAGTTTCCTTTGTTGATTACATTTTCAATTAATTCTCCATTTGTCACAAGATTCTCAAATTCTTTCGTCGGATTTACCAGTATTAACTCGAAGAAAGGAGCGGGAAGGGAATCCCGAAACATACATGATATCTCTTTTTCTAACATGGGAGGTTTAACTTGTGCTGCCACTATTCTCCATCTTAAAGCATACTTCTTAAACCCTTCATTGGCTTTCATTTTTACTCCTTGAAGATCCATACGTGTTGGAGCTAAGCCTTTAATATACCAATATTTTCCCAAAAATGCATCAGCTAGATCAACCCATCTCTTGATATGTTCTTGGGTCAACTGATTGTACTAGACTACTGTTGGGCCAACGAGGCTATCATGGAAAGAGTGAATTAACAGATCATCAGGACTTAAATATCCTTCCATTTTTCTGCAAAACATTCTCAGGTGGATTAGGGGACAACTGGTGACATCATATTTCTTAAAATTAGGCATTTTGAATTCATGGGGAATAACCAAGTCTAGAATCAAGCTGAGCTCTCTTGCTTCTAATTCTTTATGGTGGGCACTAACACCTTTCATATTTCTGATTGCTTCATCCGCCCTCTTGATTCTCTTCTCATATTATGAATAATTAACGAGGCTATTCTTTGGGTTCGATTGGGATGCCCCAGGGTATATTATCATTCTCGACTCATTAATCTGATAGCCCTGTTGCTCTTTAGCAATTATCTCTTCTTTATCAGATGCCATCCCCTGATTAATTCGATTTGATCCATCTGGTACTGAATCCAATGCTTCTTTCCTGGTATCCTGAGGTAACCCTGTCAATTGTTCTGGCCACTGATCTTGTAGTCTTTCATAATATTGCTCCATTGTTTTCATGATGATGGTACAATAATATGAATGAATGGTCTTGACTTTACTGTTACAGAACCCTTCATGAATTATTTACATATTTTTATAATTAATGTATATAACAATACTTAAAATAAAAAAAGTAATGTAAAAGCAAAAATGCATAAATGCAAAAATAAGAATGCAAACTGTACAATGAAAAAACAAACATAAAAGTATAAATACAAAATGAAAATACAAAGATATGAAATGCAAATGAATGTATGAAAAGGTGTTACTCAAGAGTGATCATCTTAGACCAAATTTCATTGAACACAAAAGTTTCCGTGCAACAAACAAAACTTTTACATGTAGGGGATAGCTTTCAGTCCTAACTTCAACAAAACTTTATATATAGGGGATAACTTTCCCATTTTCTTCTCTAAAACCAAGTTAGTCTATAAGCTTATGGGCCATATTGCTTGTCTGGACTACAACTTTTCCATGACATTCTCTTTTTCCTTCATCTCCTTGTGTCAATTCTCAGAGTTTCTCATTTTCCCTTGTATGAGAACCTTTGTGTTCAAGAAGTTTTTGGACAAGATCTTCATATATGTTGCAATTATTTTTCAGTTTGGTGACCCATGTTATCCACTCTTCTCGGGTGTTTCCTATGCCAACATTTTGAAAGGCTTGGCTGATCTTCTGGAAATCTTCATGCATGGTTTCCATTTTGGTGCTCAATTTATCGTTTTCAATCTTTAAATGACGTATTTGAGCCTCGATCCTCAGCAAATCTTCTTCCTTCTGGACACCCCTACTGATACTTTTACCTTTGAAGACTTTTGGTATTAATCTAGCAGGACCATCAGTTACCAAACTAGGTCGATCATTTATCATAAATTGTAAGGTTCCATGATCCAAAAGACTTTGGATTCGATGTTTGAAGGCAAGAAAATTCTCGATAGTATGTCCTTGAGCTCCGACATGATATTCACAATAAACGTTGATGTCATACCAATTCAGATGTCTTGGATTGAACTTGAGTTTTAGACGTCGGGAGAAAATTAAATTTTGATGATTTCATATTGCATGATTTTATCTCATCTTTAGGGGCTTTTACAGTTGTCACCATTTCTTTGGCATCTCCGGACAATTTTTGAATACGAATGATGACTGTTTATAATTTCTCAAATTGATTAGGATCAGAAGTTCCTTGTATATCTGAGATTGTAGGGTTATGTTCATTGACCTCTCTCTTTTTGTGTAGGGGTCTCTTTTCCTTTGTCAAAACAGATATTCTACCCATCATCTTGGACATCTGCTCTCTTATTTCTCATATCTCCTTTTGTTTTTCAATAGGCATACGATCTTTGGGTGCATATCTCTCCTTTATCCTCGGAGTTCCATCAGGATGCCATTCTATGGTTGCGTCAGATTTTGTTCGATCATAAAACTTTTTGTCCATTTATGAAGTCTTTCCAATTTGATGAACAATCTTTCAAGTCAACACCTTTTGCTTATGTCATGATCATGCAATGCAAACAAAAGAAATCAATATAAACAAGTTAGAACAAAAAAAAGTATGAAAAATAAAAATAAGAAAGGAAAAAATAAATTGGTTAGTACCAATTAATGGAAAGAAAAGATTCTATCTATCATGGTATATAAACCCTAACCTCATGCTTTCTAGTTCATGCTTTGTTTGGAAAAATAAACCTAATCGCATCATTACTAGTTCGCAGGCATTTATTTAGAATAAAATCAAATAAATTGAAAGCTAAATCTTATTTCTCCTTTGTGTACACCTATGAACAGGGTTTTAGTATTGTCTTAGATCAGAAGAATTTATAAGGTTTATTATATGTAGGGTTTTCAGTTCTAGGAGTAAAGGTACTCAAACTGTCCTTGTTGGTGCCCCCTTGGGCTACAAAACCCTCAATCCTAGTCCATTACAGACTTAAACGGATCGAGTTCAATTCGAGGGGACACATTTCCCTATGCCTGACACAGAGAATAAATTCTCATGAAGACATAGGATATATGAACCCCGAAAGTTACTTGCTAGGTCTGACACAGAGAATAAATTCTCACGAAGACGTCGCTTTCACTCCCACTTAAAAGGGACAAGCTTGATTATAAAGCTTATGTTATGCAATGTTCGTGTTGTGTGTGAGGAGAAATATTCAAACCTCTGACAAACAAATACACAATGAATTTTAATACCTGAAAATAAAATAAAAACAGTAATAAATAATAATATATAAAATATTATGAAAATAATAAGTATATATATAAAAAAATTGAAAAGAAAGAATTATAAATTAAATATATGAATTTTAATTTCTAATTAATCGAGACAATTTATGATTGATTTTAAAGCTTGACCAGGTCCCCAGCAGAGTCGCCAAGCTGTCGTAACCGGGTTTTGCCCGGGCATGAAATTTTACTTGGCGGGAAAGATAATGTGGATAAAAAATGATTTTGATAAAATGTTTTGGGAGTCGTCATCGACCTATTTGGGTTAGGTAGGTCGAATACCTAAAAATCATCTTTTAAAAGAGTTTTGAAGAAAACATCAGTTAAAAGATAAACTGGTATGCGTTTAACCAAAAAATCATTAATTTTTTAAAAAATAAAATAAAAAGGGATTCGTGGTCGGTTATGTTTAGGGAAGGATTAGCACCCCTAGAATGCCCAAAATTGGTACTCATTAATTATAAATTGTCTCTATTATTGGAAATATAAGAATTAAAAAATATATTTAATTCATAATTTAATTATTTCAAATTTATTATGATTTTAAGAAAATATTTATAATTTTATAAATAAGATATTTATTTACTTAGAAATATCAGAAAAGGACATCTAGGTGCTTCAAGACAGCCCATTTCTTAATATTAAAAAATAAATAAATATTAATAAGACATTTCTCTAAAAATAATTAAAATAAATTAGTATATATAATTTATAAAAATAGGATATTTATTTATTTAAGAATATCAGAAAATGACTTCTAGGTGCTTTAAGACAACCCATTTCTTAATATTAAAAAATAAATAAATATTAAAATATGATTTTTTTTCTAAAAAAATAATTTAAATAAAACAATATGTATTTTCTGGTTTCTATAAGTAAGATATTTATTTATTAAAAATACCAGAATATGACATCTAGTTGCTTTAAGACTGCCCTTTTATTTGATATTAAAAATAAATAAATATTATTATTTAAATATATATATATATATGACTAAGATAAAAATAATAATAAAATAATAATGAAAGTAATAATTTAAACATAATAAAATTGTAAATAAATAATGATTAAAATAAAAGAAATTAAAAACTATAGGATCATATTCATAAATATATAAGTTTAAAACGTAAAAATAATAAAACTTATGGTTAAAATGAAAATTATATAAAAATTAATGGTCAAATTATAAAATATAATCAATTAATGGACATAATTAGAATTATCATATTAAGAGTGTAAATTAGCAAGAATTATTAGCAAGAGATTAAAATAAAATTTAATAAAATTAAAAGGTCTAAATCTAGTATTTATCCAAATATATAATTACTGGTAAGGACTAATTTATAAATATAATAAAGTTTAAAGACCGAAATAAGATGCTCAATAATTGATTTTAGTGGCTAAAATAAATATCTACAAAACCAGGATGACTACATGCGTGATTCGTCTGAGCTGGAAATTACACAGACATCCCTCTCCCAAAACGACGCCGTATGGGGGAGGGTATTTAAACTTGAAATCAGGCCCCCTAAGGCTAAGCTTTCTCAGTTTTTCTTTTTCTCTCTATCTCTAAAAGAGAGAATTAAACATTCTCTCTCGCCTCTTTATTCAAATCCTTCACTGGAGGGAAAAGAATTCCGGCTGGCAACGGTGCTCTAGCGCCGACCACCACCGTCGGCCACCGCCCACGGTTTCGTTGATTGTGTTGGTTGGTATCTAGCTTGCTCTCGATAGTTGTTGTCTGTTTCCTCATCATTTCTGTTCTCTCTGTTCTTACTCGCCCCATCTTCTTGTTTGCAGGTGAACCGAGGCTTTATAGCTTCGATGAGACGTTCATCGGACCGGGTAATTGAGCGGTCTTCGGTAAGTCACCAAGCTATGGCGGTGACTCACCATAGATCTTCAACATAGGTATCCATCTAGGTCTTCTGGAGAATTCTGGTGAAGCGGCATCGTGGCTGAAGCGGGTTGGGTCACCTGGCAGTGGACTGGGGGGTTATCTGGCTTTGGCGGCGCTGGACGTTCTAGATCAACTGGTTTAGTTTTATCTGGCTCATTGGTGGCCGTTGGATATTTCTAGATCCAACGGTGGTGATTAGCTGACGGTTAGGGCATAAGATGATAGAAACCCTAATCTAGTTTAGGGTTTCCTTTGGGCTGCTAGATCTGGGCCACCGAGTTTGGGTCACTGTTAGACATGATGTAACTGGGTTGGGCCTGGAATTGTAACCAGGCCCCGATTTTGGGCCTTGTATTTTTTATTTAATAATATATATATATAATAATAATAATAAATAATATGAAAAAATTCGTGTTTACACTATGCATTTGGTAAAAAGGTGTCAATTATGCCAGTTAAATGAACGGTTAAAGAATGTTGAGTAAAAGATAAATGGCCTAATTGTGCATTTAGCAGAAAAGTGTCAATCATGCAAGTTATAAGAAATGTAAATGCCTTTGGATAAAAGACTAAAGGAATTATAATGTATTTGGATATAAACGATGCATAAGTGGTATGAAAGGATGTCATATAAATATAAAATGTACAACAATGCATAATTGGTATGAATATATGTCATAAAGGAAAAATGTAAACAGTACGTAGTGGGTATGAAAGAATGCCCAGATAAAAATACAAAATGGTGCATTAACAGTAGTTAAGGTGACGTCCATAATGATTATAAAAGATACATAATTAATTGGCACTTGGGTGCAATATAGGTATAGTACGTTCTGATTTAATGTACACCGTGCAAGTAAAGAATAATTGTGAAAACATATATAGAAGGATAGATAGGTTGGGCCTACTAAGAATAATTTAGATGATTTAATTGAAAGAATTTTGGTGTAATTATGAAGGGCTTATCAAGTCCTTATGGATTTTTTAATATCTTTATGTATAAGTTTGATATCTTTGCAGTATGATGACTCACTAAGTAAATACTTAACGTGGGTTGATTTCACGCGTACGTAAAGGCAAGGATTAATTAAGTAAGGAGTGCAGCATTAGCTGCAGCGATCATCAATTAAGGTTGACCCGTCAGTAACGTTAGGACAATCTTATTCCTTTTGAAAACTTAGTTGGCATGTAATGGAACTAAATTAAAAAATTTGTAAGGTATTTATATTGATAGTTTTAATATTTTACTTATATGAACATCATACTTTGAAGTTGTTTAAAAATTGAAACAAAATTTTATGGTTTTTCAAATAACCAAATATTTTAAAATTGTTGTGACATCCGTATCTCGTGTACGGAAGGATATATGAGAGATGGGTGTTACACAAGACCTCTAGGGATAATAACCACCTTTCAACTATTAAGGTCATTTGATTCGCATATAGTCTCTTAATAATAATAAAAATATAAAATGATCATTTTAAATAAAAAATGTACTCTATTTTTTATTTAAGAACTTGGTCAAAATAAATACCTAATGTTATATTTTTAGTCAAAATATGTTCCTAAAGTATTTTTTGTCAAAACAAGTACGTACTCTATTCAAACGTTTTCTTCTAAGTTCTAAAAAAGTTGTCATGTGACATTAATTATAGAAAAAATTGAATACTTTAGGTGCCTGTTTTGACCAAAAAGATAACTTTATGTAGTTATTTTGACCAAAACAATATTTTAGGTACTTAAATGAAAAAGTTGGTATATTTTAGGTACTTATTTATTATATAAGCTAAATAAAAAATATAGATTACTTTTTATTAGACATTTGATGATATATGATGTGGCTATAAATAAGCATTGATCTAGTTGGTTCAAATTTTTTTACCAACTTGAATTTGATATAAAAATTCTAATATTTTATCGTCATTTTATCCGAGCTTTTTAAGGATATGTCACTCAATATAACCCAAATTTAAGGATGTTTTATCTAGCCTAAAATTCGATCTAATTTTTTTTTTATAAAAACTCACTCTCAATATCATTTTTATTAGAAGGTTAAAAATTTGTTTGGGGCCAGTCATTGGATAAGAGTGGTGTCTGCGAATTGTGACTACTAAATATGGTCGCGAAAATATATGCAAGTATACACAATCGAACAAGTAATACAATGATGAGTGAGTATCGTATCCATATGGATTGAAGGAAATTTATAAGCGTAATCACAACAATTTACTATTTCACCTAAGTATAGTTAGTGATGTTGTTTATAAATGAGTTGTGGCAAGATGAAATGGATGTTGTGGAAATGGAATGATACTAATATAGTAGCAAATGGAGATGTTGTGGCAAAGTGGATGGAGATGTCATGGCAAATTATATTGTGTTCAGTGCAATCAAATGAAAATGTAAAGGCAAAACAAACGAACTGCCCTAACTCGTTAGCTCCTCTCAGACGCCTAGCTCGCCACTCCCTCTAGCTTGTTATTGGAGGAATGCCACTGCAAAGATGATTGATGGAAAAAGGAAAGACCATTTTCTCTATGAAAATAAGCTCAAGTCGGCGTATGTAAAGTATCATTCTTTTGGTGGATTCATCTCTTATTTATAGGGGAGAATAAACCTAGGTTTTGTATTAAAATTCCTAGGATACCCCAAGATGGTTTATATCATGTGAGGGGTAAGGCAGATGTAGCAGTGGTCCCCTCCAGGGCAGATGGGCATGGACCAGACAGGATCAGCTTTCAACTGGGCGTGGTCCCGATAGAATTAGATAACCCAGGTACCAGATGTCTCCTCTCAGGTGACTAGTGGTTGAGGGCATGTGAAGACAATGACAACTGGCTCTTGAAAATATCATCTTTCATCTTTTATGCTTCCAAAAAGTCGTCCGATTTGATATTTGCATTCTGTTCATCAGTCTCATTATGTCACAGTAATTCCCTTTTTCTTATCTTTGCTCCCAAATCTTGCATATCATCAAAAAAAACACCTTCCCCATAACGCAACACTGTTTACAAAATAAAATGCCGCATCAAAATATTTTTCCACCTCATGCAACTATATGTTCCTAAATGCATCTATATGATCCTATATGGGCTCTTATACAGTCAATAACTTAAGTTGAAAAAACCCTAAATATGGTCTTTTTACAAAGTTATCACACCCCCAAACTTAAGCTATTGCTTGTCCTCAAGCAATGGATAATATTAAGCAAAATAAAAATACCATGGCAAGTTCAGGTTCAGGATAGTTATATGGGATAGAATTTCATCCCTCAGAACATCTGGCTTCAACACTCTAGATTAGTTTGAGAAATCAAGTACTATCCCCTAGGGTAAGATCCTTTGTGTGAGTGTGTGCGTGTGATTGTATCAAGTCCATGCTTAACAAATCTAGAAAATTTCTAAGCAAGCTCTCTTGTTTTGCCATGAAATTTACAAGTTTACTCCCACATTGTTTTTTAACACTGCTACGAGGGGAGTCAACCCATCACACCTATCATCCCACACTCTAGGTGAAAGGGAGCATACCTTTCACCCTCGAGCTAGTCAGGTAGAGTCATCCTGTGACTACTTTCATTCACTCATATGTTATGGTTGTCATTTATTTAAATGCAATTTCCAGGCAATGCCATGGAATAGCGGAGTGTCCCTCTACAGATATGACGAAACATTTATTCTCAATTTCATTCAAATATTTTTGTTATGTGGGGTTTTCACCATTCATTCTCAAAGTTTTATGCCAATGCATGCAAGAGTTCTCTTATAAAAAATTTCTAAGTTCCTTAAGCATGGAAAACATATAGTCGTGTATCCAAATGTTTGAAAGAAGCAAGTCCTAGAGTTAGTTCTATCATCCTCAACAGTCATGTACATTTAATTCTAGCCATAATGAGTTCATCATCATCGGGCATCCTTAATTTATTCCAGAAAAATAATTTGAACACTTACTAATGTCATGTCATATTCAGTATACTAATACTATCATACAATGATTTTATATACCCTACCTCCCCCAAACTCGAGAGAAGAATTGTCCTCAATGCTAAATAAAAACTAAGTAAAACTATACTGCATGCAATGCAATGCAATGCAATGCTATACAAGGTACCTTGACTTTATATTGGTGGTGGTATGATGGTCGTGCGATGTGGGCGCTTGCACAATTGTGTGGGGCTGGAATATTCAGAATTTGATGCTTGTGTAGTAGGGGTCCTAAGACCTTCTGGGACTGGGGATAGTTGAGGCTTCTCACATCTAGACACATTCTTCAAGCGGTGTCTACTCCTTCGTAGATGAATTTGCTGTATCATTTCTGATTGGTCATCCTCAAGTGGCTCTATGGGTTGCGAGGGTGCTGGTACGGTTGAGAGATGAAGCTGGCACGAAGTGGAATGAATCAGGATTGGTTGGTTCATTATCATCAGCGGACTGGTGAGCATCTTCTAATCCCTTGACATTCTCATATAGTTGCAAGAGCGTATCAGGGAAGACTAGGATATCAATATTAACGTGTGGGAGAATCTCCATGAAAGCATTCACGACAAACTCATCTCGATGCTTTACATAAGCAAAGATGGTCATTATATAACTGGTCAGCTGTTCTACGTGCTTTTGGGTTCGTTTAGTGACCTCCTCTAGGGCATCTAGTTTTACACTAACTTTTTGGGTTGCTTCAGCGCGGGAAGTGTTCTCCTCTTTTTTTTCCCTTGTTTTCCTTGAATCCAAGTATCATAGGAAGCTTGGCCTTTGTAATACCAGATATCTCAGGCAATATCTCATCAAATTGCTCCTATGACACCTTCTTCTTACGGTAGAGAGTCGTAATGAGGTTTGGAAATACCAAGACTCTGGCAGGTCGCTTTAAACAAGTATGAACTTGTTTCACAATTATCTTGCCTATGCCAATAGAACACCCTACTAAAATAGAGTGCAACAGAAGCATCCTATGTAGTGAGATTGTGGTGTTGTGGGCAGTAGGGAGACTCTTGTGCTTCATAAAATGATTTCATAACTTAGCCCTCTGTTGTAGCCTCTCGCGATCCACCGTTTGTCAGCTGGCTTGTTCTCCATTCCACTGTGTGTTTGAAAAATAGAGGTCTTCCAATATGCCATGGTAAGCCTCATTATTTGCCTCTTTTGCGAAAGTGGTGTGGTTATCAACAATATCCTACAAGTTAAAATAACGATTAATAGCCGAAGAGGTAAAGCGAATATAAATACCACGAACTACCACGATATGTTGATCTGGGTTAGATAAGTTGGCATAAAACTCCTTCACCATAGAGGCATTCAAATTCCCCGGATGCTTGGCAAATTTTTTCCATTGGTACTTGTTAGAGTAGCCCAAAGACCAATCATATGATGATTGTAATAATATATTTATTTATTGATTTTATTTAATAAAGAAATTGCCAATATTATTTTCAGTTATATGTCTTTGTTTAACATAAACTGAAAGATAATAAAGTCCAATAACATTATTAAAAGATCCATAGTCAAGTATTATTATGGGCATGGATAATAATAATACGCTTAAGACTAACATGTTATTGATTGATGACAAGGAGTTGTCATTGACATAGAGATGTCAGAATTGATACATGATTATATTGTTAGAGAACATTGTATTGGATTGACCCATCATGAACATATGTCTTGGATTATTATATAACGGTCATAACATTGCTCGTGGTGATGACTATATGTATGATCCTCATACTTGAGATCAATGTCATCCCAACATATATTGTTGTATGTTTTGATACGGTTAAACATGCTCCGTAACTGGTTGCACTATAAAGATTGTTATTGAATATATTTTGATATATGTAGTGGGATGTATATGGTTAAGATAGGATTTGTCCTTCCTAAATAATAGGAAATATATCATAGGCCACTTGATTGAGTGAGACTAGAAATGCATGGCCATGCTCGAATAAGTTGATATGTGATATCATATTCGTTAATTATAGTCTACTCTAGATATGAAGAAACAATAGATGGGTTATACAAGTGTGACTATTCTAAGACTTGTGCATATTCTAGATATAAATGACAAAAGGATGTAATACATAAAAGAGTTAATTACGAAGATGATATGCCGAATCATAATTTCTTGTAACGTAGCTGACAATGATATATTGCTAGATGTCACTCATTGTATGTAATATTAAAATTGTTCTAATAATTACTACTAACGTTACAAGAACCTACACGGTCATACCCTAGGATTGAAATGAGCAAAAATGTACAATTTGTTGTATATTACTAAAATATATCTAGAGTTATGATATGTATATTTTATATACATATGATTTTAATTATCCCAAATATAGTAAGTAAGCATTAAAAGAATGTAATTTAGATTACAACTCTTTTAATTGGTATATATATTTCGAAATAATTAAATAAGTTTTTAAATAAACATTAAAGATTATAATTCAGATTATAAGTCTTTAATGTATATTTAATTGAATTAATTAAATAATATTTTATTGTTAATTCAAAATAACTTTGAAAGCCCTAAGATGTTAGGGTAATGGATATAAAAGGGTGTGTTAGGTCTAGCAATCATTTTTTAACACACACACACATAAACCTTAAGTCGTTTTCTCTTAAAATAGTTTTAGGGAAAACAAATATTGCTCTCAATCGGGTAAACTGAGTAGAGTTCGAGACGTGATTTCGTGGAGGCTTACGAATCGAATCGATCTACACCACTAGTATTCACTGCTGTTCTTGCTGTTTTTCAAGAAACCCGCTGTAAGTATTCACACCCCTTCCTCCCAATTTCGGTTTTACGTACTTGGATCGTTGGTGAGACCGTCGAGTTTTGTTTCCGCTGTGCTGTGGGTTGTGCCGACGGTCCCAACAGTGGTATCAGAACCACTTGTACGATCTAAATTCGGGTTAAATTCTTTGATGATGCGATATGTATGAGATGCATGTTCTAGTTTTATCGATTTCAGTAAATATGTTGATATCATTGTTCGAATCGATAATCGCAACGATTAATATGTTAATTTGTTAATATGTTTTTCAATCGATTTGTTGCAGCAAGGATTTTATGAAATCCATGTGTCAATTGTTGACATGATGATCTGTGGGAGTGCGATAGTAGATCGCGTTTGGCAGTGGAACAAAGGTTGTTCCGATGTAGAAAACCTTCGGGATTGAAAATCCCAAAAGCACGATTTTGTTGATAAATGTTATCAAATCGTGAGGTTTTTCTATAGAAACGTAAGTACTATTTTTTTAACAAAGGTGTAAGAACATGTATATATATATATGATATGTTTATTTTGCACGGTGTTTGACATGCATTGTTATAGCCATTGTTCACTTTATAATGGTTTAATTTGAAATGCGATCTGCGAGCCGTGCCTTTCTATATCTCTATTTTATTTCTCTTCTCATCTTACTCCCTCATATGTAAAATGAGTTTCTTTTAAAATTGTAAACCTATGAAGATTCACAAGGAGTAGAAGAATGTCGAGAAGATACCTAGAGAGTAGTTTAGGCTTTAGGGTTCTTGGTTCTCCCATTGGCTTGGGATGGGCCACCTTAGTCATTATTTTGGGCTATAACCATTGCATCGTATTTATTGCTATATTTGTTATGTATGCAATGCATCAAATAATAAAATAAGAATGAATATTTATGAGATCAATAAGGGCCTAATATTAAAACGAACTATGATGATATAATTACGCAAATCCCTCTTTATAATCTAAGTTAACTTAACCGTCCAATATTTACCCTCTTTAAGGCTTCGATCGATATTGTGTGGGCTTTGCCAAAGCATTGGCACATAAATCTATCTTGGTTAAACGCGAAGAATAAGCAAGTGATATTCACTGGTTGAAATATTGGTAATAACTTAGCTAGGTTATTCTAATAGGATTAGAAACCTAGAGGTTAAATATTTGGATAAGTCATGAGATGACTTGAACAAAAGTTGTTCACCAAAATGAGGAGTTACATGAGATGTAACTAGTAAAGTGTTACTTATCTAAATAATCACTATCATAAAAGAAAAG
Source organism: Hibiscus syriacus (assembly GCF_006381635.1). Taxonomy (NCBI): domain Eukaryota; kingdom Viridiplantae; phylum Streptophyta; class Magnoliopsida; order Malvales; family Malvaceae; genus Hibiscus; species Hibiscus syriacus. The sequence goes on along the minus strand of NW_024063538.1, from coordinate 7,194,712 downwards.
CCAAAGCTGATTTGGGAAATTGATGTATTATGGATCCTCACCCACTAGAAATATTTTCGTTGAATTTTTTCGAAATTAAAATAGATAGGGATTTTTATTCTGAATAAAATAGTATGAGTAATTTGTAAATAAAGTCCTATTTATAAATTTTAATTCGGTAAATTTACTTTAATATTTCCATTGTTGTAGATTTAATGGCAAATAACACTTTATCACTGCGATCACTCCTTGAGAATGATAAACTTAATGGCATAAAATTTCTTGTCTGGTTTAGTAATTTGAGAATTGTTCTCAAACAGGAAAGGAATGAATATGTCATTGAAGAACCTGTTCCTGATGAACCGCAGCTAATGCTTCAAGAGCTGACAAAGACAAATTCAAGAAACATATGGATGATATGTTAGATGTTGGATATCTAATGCTTGCCACCATGACTCCTGATCTTCAGAAGCAACATGAGGACACGGTTTCATATGAGATGATTCAAAATCTCAAAGAAATATATGAATCACGTCAAGAGAGATATGAGACCTATAAAGCTCTATTTCAATGCAAAATGACAGAGGGAACTCTTGTAGGAGCTCATGTCATCAAGATGATGGGCTACATCCAAACATTAGAAAAGCTGGGATTTCCTCTTAAAGATGAATTGGCTACCGATGTTATCATGCAATTGGTGCCAGATAGCTTTAGCCAATTTATCCTTAATTTCAACATGAATGAAATTAAAAAAAACTTTTCCACAGTTACTTGGCATGTTACGAACTGCTGAAAGTAACATGAAAAAGGTTGGACCTAAGCCCATTCTGATGGTCCACAAGGACAAAGGAAAGGGAAAGAAAAAGGTAGTGGCAAAGTCTAAGGGCAATGGTAAGACCAAAACAAAAGGGAAAAATGCATTGAAACCCAAAGGGGGAGTAGCAAGAAAGGAAAATGTTTCCATTGCGATAAGACCGAACACTGGAAGAGAAACTGCCCTGTTTACCTTGAAGAGGTCAATAAGGCAAAAGCAAACGGAACGTTTGTTTCAAGTGTTTATGTTATTGATGTTAATTTGTCAACATCTACTTCTTAGGTATTAGATACCGGTTGTGGTTCTCATATTTGTACTTCTGTACAGGGACTGTAAAAGAAAAGGAATCTGGCTAAAGGAGACGTGGACCTACGAGTGGGAAATGGAGCAAGAGTTGATGCATTAGCTATAGGGACATATGTTTTATCTTTGCCTAGTGGACTTGATCTAAATTTAGAGGATTGTTATTATGTGCCTAGTTTGACTAAGAACATTATTTCTATTTCTTGTTTGGACAAGATTGGTTTTGAGATTATTATTAAGAATACTTGTTGTTCTTTTTATCTCGATAGTGTTTTTATGGTTCGACACAATTGGTTAATGGTCTCTATATTTTAAATCAAGAAAACACCATTTATAACATAAATACTAAGATATCAAAAACAAATGGCTCGAATCAAACTTATATTTAGCATTGTCGTTTAGGCCATATAAGTGAGAAACGCATATCAAAACTCCATAAAGATGGATTCTTAGATTCATTTGTTTTCGAACAATATGATGTATGCGAATCTTGCTTGTTGGGAAAAACGAATAAAGCTCATTTTAATAGTAAAGGTGAGCGAGCAAGTGATTTATTAGGGTTAATACATAGTGATGTATGTGGACCAATGAATACACAAGCCAGAGGTGGATTTCATTACTTTATTACTTTCACCGATGACTTCAGTCGATATGGGTATATTTATCTTATGCGCCATAAATCTGAAGCCCTTGAAAAGTTTAAGGAACTTAAAAATGAAGTACAAAATCAACTAGGCAAGAGTATTAAGGAACTTCGATCATATCGAGGTGGAAAATACTTAAGCATAGAGTTTGATGAACTTCTAAAAGAATGTGGGATTGTCTCACAACTTACACCACCTAGTACACCATAATGGAATGGAGTTTCTGAAAGAATGAATCAAACACTGTTATACTTGGTTCAATCGATGATGAGTCATAGTGATCTTCCAACTTCTTTTTGGGGATATGCACTTGAAACAGTCGCTTTCACACTAAATCGTGTTCCATCTAAATCAGTTCAAAAGATACCATATGAGATATGGATTGGGAAACATCCCAATATGTCTTTTATGAAGATTTAGGGTTGTGAAGCTTATATAAAACATCATATGTCTACAAAGCTCGAACCTAAATATTATAAGTGTATATTTGTTGGATATCCTAAAGAAACTAAGGGATAATATTTCTTCAACCCTAACAAGAACAAAGTGTTTGTTGCTTAAACAGGATTTTTCTGGAAAGAGAATTTCTCTCAAAGAAAGGGAATGGTAGAAATATTGAACTTGAAGAAGTTCAAGAACAACAGATAAATGAACCTGAAGTTGAGCATGTTTCACAAGTTGTTGAGGAGCATTCAACACATTTAGAAACACAACCATTGCATAGATCCACAAGAGAACATCGTGCACCTAAGAGATTTGGATTTCTTATTACGACACATGGAGATGTTCTTCTTATGGATCAAGATGAGCCCAGGACTTATCAAGAGGCATTATCTAGCCCAAACTCTGAGAAATGGCTTGAAGCCATGAGATCTTAGATGGATTCCATGTCAGTAAACCAAGTATGGACTTTGGTTGAACCACCTGAAGGGGTCAAACCTATAGGGCGTAAATGGGTTTTCAAGAAGAAATATGACATAGATGGTAATGTACAAACATACAAGGGGCGATTAGTTGCTAAAGGTTTTCAACAAGTTCATAGTGTAGACTATGACGAAATAATATCCACTGTAGCTATGTTTAAGTCTATCCGGATCTTGCTCGCAATAGTTGCATTCCATGATTATGAAATCTGGAAAATGGACGTCAAAACTGCTTTCCTTAATGGAAAACTTGAAGATGATGTGTATATGACACAACCATAAGGTTTTGTCATTCTAGGAAATGCTGGAAATGTTTGCAAGCTACAAAGGTCTATTTATGGACTAAAACAAGCTTCTCGAAACTGGAATCTTCATTTCAATGATGCAATCAAAGAGTTTGGTTTTATCAGAAATGAAGATGACCATTGTGTTTATAATAAGGCTAGTGGGAGCATTGTTTCTTTCCTAATCTTGTAGACATACTCATCATAGGAAATGACATACCTACTTTATAGTCTTTTAAGACTTGGTTAGGTAGTTTTTTTCTATGAAAGATTTGGGTGAGGCATCGTATATCTTAGGAGTTAAGATATATAGAGATAGATCAAGACGACTTCTAGGTCTGAGTCAAAGTACATACATAGACAAAGTGCTGAAAAGGTTCAGTATGGAAGAATCTAAGAAAGGATTTTTGCCTATAAGACATGGCATTTCTATTTCAAAGGAAATGTGTCCTTCAACTCCACAAGAAAGAGAACGGATGAATAAGATTCCACATGCTTCGGCTATTGGTTCTATCATGTATGCCATGATATATACTCGACCAGATTTATTGTATGCTTTAATCATGGCGAGTCAGTACCAAGCAAACCATGGTGAAAATCATTGGGTTACGGTTAAAATTATCCTTAAGTACTTAAGAAGAAGTAAGGATAAATTTATTGTCTATGGAGGGGAGGAAGAGCTTAGTAGAAAAGGTTATACTAATGTCAGCTTCCAATCTGACAAGGATGACTCACGATCATCGGGTTTTGTGTTTTGTCTTAATGGAGGTGCTATGAGCTGGAAAAGTTTGAAGTAAAACACAATAGCTGATTCTATAATAGAGGCTGAATACGTTGCAGCCAGTGAAGCAGCAAAAGAGACTGTTTGGATTAAGAAGTTCATATTGGAATTAGGGGTTGATCCCAGCATATAAGATGATGTAGAACTCCGTTGTGACATTAATGGAGCCATTACACAAGAAAAGGAACCCATATCTCATCAATGATCCAAACATATTCTTAGGCGCTTTCATCTCATTCGAGAGATAATAGATCGAGGAGATGTGGAAATATATAGAGTACACATGGATGACAACATTGCTGATCCCTTGACGAAACCTCTTAAAAAGCAAACGCATGATCGTCACACTGAGTCACTCTGTATTAGATATGTGAGTGATTGGTCTTAGTGCTAGTGGGATATTGTTAGAGTATGCCCAAAGACCAATCATATGATGATTGTAATAATATATTTATTTACCGATTTTATTGAATAAAGGCATTGCTACTATTATTTTCAGTTATGTGTCTGTGTTTAACATAAACTGAAAGATAATAAAGTCCATATAATAACACTATTAAAAGATACATAGTCAAGTATTATTATGGGCATGGACAATAATAATACGCTTAATACTAACATGCTATTGATTGATGACAAGGAGTTGTCATTGACATAGATATGTCAGAATTGATACATGATTATATTGTTAGAGAACAATGTATTGGATTGACCCATCATGAGCATATGTCTTGGATTATTATGTAACGGCCATAACATTGCTCATGGTAATGACTATATGTATGATCCTCAGACTTGAGATCAATGTCATCCAAACATATATTGTTGTATGTTTTGATACAGTTAAACATGCTCCGTAACTGGTTGCACTATAAAGACTGTTATTGAATATATTTTGATATATGTAGTTGGATGTATATGGTTAAGATAGGGTACAACATTTCTATGTAAAAGGGTGACTAAGATGACAACATTGCTCATACAACAATATATGTTAGAGTAGACTGTTACACAATTCTAACGGATGATAACATTACTGATCCCTTGATTGTTATTATTTTAGATTATAAGTTTTTAATGTATATTTAATTGAATTAATTAAATAATATTTTATTGTTAATTTGAAATAACTTTAAAAACCCCAAGATGTTAGGGTAATGGATATAAAAGGGTGTGTTAGGTCTAACAACCGTTTTTTAACACACACACATAAACCTTCAGTCGTTTTCTCTCAAAACAGTTTTGGGGAAAACAAATATTGCTCTCAATCGGGTGAACTGAGTAAAGGTTGAGACATGATTTCGTAGAGGCTTACGATTCAAATCGATCTACACCACCAGTATTCACTATTATTCTTGTTGTTTTTCAAGGAACTTGGTGTAAGTATTCTCATCCCTTCCTCCCGATTTCGGTTTTACGTACTTGGATCGCTGGTGAGACCGTCGAGTTTTGTTTCCGCTGCTCCATGGGGTACACCGATAATCCCAACAGTATTGGTGAACAATGTCCATGACATCACTATCGAGGTCGACATCTTCATCGTCGGAGAAAATAAAGCCTAACTCAAAGAAAACCCGGTGGTTTTTTTGTCTTTGAAACCTTTCTTGCGCCGCTTCATCAACGAAACGCGATGGAGATGATGGAGCCATGCCTCAAGGATGAGAGCGTACCATGGTTTAGTTGACAAAGAAAATATGAAAAAGTTTGAAGCTTTTTGGCTATGGCGTTCGGTGTTAATGAGGGAAGAAAAAGAAAAGATGAAGACTAAGTGAGAGAGTAAAAAGGATGAAAACAATATGAAAAGGTAAAAAGGTGAAAACTTTTCCCTCCTATTTTGTCTTATTGCCACCCATTCCCCTTTCTTCACTCGTACGATCATCACGTGCCTGTTGTATGGACCCTAAATTTTCAAAACAAAATAAATAATCAACCAAAAAGAAATTGAATATAATAGTAACAAAATAAACATTTATTTATGTACATGAATAAATCTAAAATGTAATGGCATCTTCAAGATACTTAGCCGATTTCGACATCGTACAAGAAGAGTGTCGATTTGTCACGCAAGGGCGGAGCTCCTTGATAAGCCTTCAAACGTTGGCTATTAACTTTGAAAACAGAACCAACATCCATATTCTTGATATCAACAACGTCATGAGGGTAGACACAATGTACTTCAAAAGGTCCGGACTATCATGACTTCAGTTTTCCAGGAAAGAGCTTAAACCTCGAATTGAAAAGGAGCACCTACTGGCCAATATGAAAATGCCTTGGCAAAAGCATTTGATCATGCCATTTCTTGGATTTTTATTTTTAAATCTTGGCATTTTCATATGCTTTTGCTTGAAATTCTTCTATTTCATTCAGATTGAGTAATCTTTGCTCCCCAGCTAATTGTGCGTCAAAGTTCAGCTTCTTGATAGCCCAATAGCCTTATGCTCTAACTCCACAGGTAGGTGGCATGTTGTCCTATATACCATCTTGAAAGGTGATATTCCCAAAGGGGTTTCGAATGCCGTCCTATAAACCTAGAGCACTTAGTTTAGCTTCGGGGACTAGTCATTCCTTCTAGGATTCACCACCTTCTCTAGGATTTGTTTAATCTCTCGGTTGGACGCTTTAGCTTGCCCATTAGTTTGTGGGTGATATTTCATGGCAATTTTATGTCGTACTCCATATTTTTGTAATGCATTGGTAATTAGCTTGTTATCAAAATGAGTGGCCTCGTCACTGATGATGGCTCTCGGTGCTCCAAATCAAGTAAAGATATTCTTGTGAAGGAACTTGAGCACAATTTTTGAGTCATTCCTCGGTGTGGCAATAGCTTCAACCCACTTAGATACGTAGTCCACAACAAGCAAAATATACAAATCTCCAAAAAAAAGATGGGAATAGTCCCATGAAGTCGATACCCTACACGTCAAAGAGCTCGATCTCCATAATGTTTTGTAATGGTATTTCGTGTCGTTTAGAAATATTCCCAATGCGTTGGCATATATCACACACTTTTCAAAACTCGTGAACATCCTTGAACAGTGACAACTAATAAAAGCATGATTGGAGGACCTTAGCAGCAGTCCTCGCACCTCCAAAATGTCCTCCACAGAGGGATGTGTGACAATGGTGTAAGATGTATCTTTACTCCTCGGGGACACAATGTAAAATTATTTGATCGGCGCATTGTTTGAATAAGTATGACTCGTCCCAAAAGTAGAACTTGGCATTATGCTTGAACTTCTTCCTGCCATGGTTGTTCAATTCATAAGGCAAAATATCACTAACAAGAAAATTAACAATGTCAGCATACCACAAAATTGTCGTGACATTATAAAATATTTCCATCAAGGAATTATTCTTGAATATCTAAAATGTCCTGCATTCAGAAGTTTTCTAGCCTAGATAAATGACATGCAACATGGTTTTCAGTACCTTTCCTATCTATTACCTCTAAGTCAAATTCTTGCAGTAGTAATATCCACCTAATGAGTCTAGGCTTGGCATCTTTCTTGTTAACTAATTATATTATAATTGAGTGATCAATATGAACAATGACTTTGGTGCCTATCAAGTATGGCCTAAACTTGTCAAATGCAAATACCACGGCAAGTAATTCTTTCTCAGTGGTAGTATAGTTTAGTTGTGCTTCATTCAAGGTACGTCTAGCATAATATATAACATGGAAACTTTTACATTTGTGTTGCCCAAGCACAGGTCCCATGGTAAAATCGCTCGCACCACACATCAGCTCGAATGGTGATGTCCAATCGGGGAAAACCACGATGGGTACTGAGATAAGTCTTTGTTTCAGCTCAGTGAATGCACGATGGAAAATTTTATTGAACACGAAGGGCTTATTTTGTTGAAGTAGGGTGCATAAGGTCTTAGATATCGTGGAGAAATCATTGATGAATCTTCTATAAAACCCAGCATGTCCAAGGAAACTACTAATGCCCTTGACAGAAGTTGATGGAGGTATCTTCTCGATCACCTCGATTTTGGCTATGTCCACCTCAATGTTGTTATGAGAGATCTTATGGCCTAGAAAAATGCCTTCGGTCACCATGAAGTGACACTTTTCACAATTCAGCACGAGATCGACCTCCTCACATCGCTTGAGTACCTTTGCCAGATTGTCGAGGCATTTTTCAAAGTCATCTCTAGAAACGGAGAAGTCATCCATAAATATTTTTAGAAAATCCTCAACAATGTCATAAAATATGTCTTGCATGCAGCGCTGAAAGGTTGTCGGTGCATTACAGAGTCCAAAAGGCATCCTTCGGAAGGCATAAGTGTCATAGAAACACGTGAACATAGTCTTCTCTTGGTCCTCTGGTGCAATGGCAATTTGATTATACCCTGAGTATCTGTCCAAGAAACAATAATATGCCTTGCCAGCCAGTCGATCCAGTATTTGATCGATGAAAGGCAAAGGGAAGTGGTCATTCTTGGTGGCCTTGTTTAGTTTGCGATATTCCATGTATATCCACCACCCGGTGATAATGCGTATCGGTAACAACTCATTGTCTTCACTTGTCACCACAATCGTGCCTCCCTTCTTTGGCACACATTGGACGGGACTCACCCAAGAACTATTAGAGATGGGGTAAATCACTCTAGCATCAAGCCATTTGAGAATTTCTTTCATCACGACTTTCTTTATGATTAGGTTTAATCTTCTTTGTGGTTCTATGGATTTACCATGACATTCTTCCAGCAAGATTTTGTGCATATAAATGGTGGGACTTATTCCCTTCAGATCTTCCATAGTCCATCCTAACGCCCTCTTATGATGTGACAAAACTCTTAACAAAATATATTATTGGTTAGGAGTAAGGGCGGAGGAAATAATAACAGGAAAAGTTTCATTACTACCTAGATAAGCATATTTGTGATGTTGTGGCAAATTCTTCAACTCTAGGGTAGGTGCATGTTGTAATGAGAGCTTAGGAGGAACAAACTCATCGAAATCAAGAGGTTCAAAAAGTGTACCTGGGATAGCTATGAGAAAACTAGCCTGCTGCTCCTCCAAAGAAAAGTCATTGGGCTCTTCGGCGCTTTTTTCTTCAATAAGCCTCTCATAATTTTCAACTGAATGAAATTTTCATGGTAAAATTGATCAGCTTCTCTTGCTATCAATGAATCCACTTCGACAATGCTCTGGCATTCTTCATCCTCATCCATGTACTTGAGAGTACGAAAAAACATTAACAGTGACACATTGTTCGACCACTCTCATGGTAAGCTCATTTTTCTCACAATCGATAAGAATACGCCCGATAGCTAGGAAGGGTCTCCCAAGATTATGAGTGATATGGCATCAACCTTGTAATCCAGTATAAGAAAGTCTACTGGAAACACACAAATTTGTCCACTTTTACAATGACATCATCGACTCGCCCCTCGGGACGAACATGGGAGCGGTCGACTAATTACAAGATAATAGAGGTGTGTCTCACATTTCCTATTCCAAGCTTCATGAAGATTGACTTAGGCATTAAGTTAAAACTTAATCCAAGGTCATATAGTACCTTCCCAATATAATTTTCTCCTATCGAACATGGAATAATAAAACTGCCTGGATCTTGTATTTTTTGTGGCAGCTTGCTTAAGGCATAGAATGTCTCGTACTTCTCAACTTTTCTTTTCATGGTAACAATCTCCTTGAGGAATTTAGCATATATTGGCATTTGTTCCATAGCTTCAAGAAAATGAACATTGATGTGAAGTTGGTTCAGAATGTCAACAAACTTCTTGAATTGAATGTCATCATTATACTTCTTATGTCTTTGTGGCAAAGGAGGTGGGGGTCTGACTTCCTTTAATGAAGGGATGGAACAACGCTTGCCTTGGAATTTTTGTTTTCTCCCTTAGTTGCTTTACTCGATGAACCCTCATTCGTATCCTCTTCCACTTATGTTTCTTCTGGTAATTCACGCTCAGCCTGCACGATTACAGGGGGTAAATCATTCTTCGGTCTTCCCCCAAACTTTCCTTTTACATTGATTTGGGTGCCACTCCGTAGAGTGAGTACAATGTATTGCTCCTTGCCATGAGATTTTGTGACTTCAGTGTCACTCGACAGATAACCTAGTTGACATTCTTTTAATGCCACGACAATTTGACTAACCTAACCCTTGAACGTCCTCAGAGATGAATTGTGGCTTTGAAGCAAAGCTCCTTGGTTTTTTATGGAGGTCACATGGTCTTGCAGTATGGTCTTCGTGGTTGCTATAAACTCTTGCATTGTGGCCTCCAAATAACTTATGTTAGATGAAGATGGCCCTCCCTTGTTAGAATTATGCCATGGCATATTTGTTTGAAAACCTTGGGAGTCATTGAAATACTACTGTCGAAAGGGTTGATTAGCATTGTTGGTTCCTTGATTTCCCCACGAGAAGTTTGGATGTTGACGCCATCTAGGATTATATGTGTTAGAATAGGGGTTGTTGTTGCCTTGATTGTAGTTTCCTACATAGTTGATGGATTCTTGATTGGTCGGGCACTCACTCTCATGGTGATTGCCGTGGCATAATAAACATGGTGAAGTGGTTGCCTTCATTTCTTTCACCTCACTTAGTCTTTGCAAATTCTTTAGAATATTGGTGATACCAGCAAATTGAGCAGACAAAGAATCCTTAGTATATAACTCGAATGCTCCATGTGAATTCCGCCCAATTCCAAGCCTTGTAGATTGAAATTGATAATCATTGTTGGCAATCCTGTCCAGAATGTCAAATGCCTCTGCAGGTGATTTATTGAGTAATGTCCCATTTACCGAGCCATCTTGCATCATCCTCGTGGGTGCATTAACTCCATTATAGAACATTACCACTTGAGTCCAATCTTGAAAACAATGATTTGAACATTTGTGAAGCAATCCTTTATACTGATCCCAACATTCATTCATTGATTCGTCATCAGCTTGATGAAAAGAAGCGATGTCATTCCTCAGTTAGGTGTTCATGTTCGTAGGATTATACCATAGCAAAAAACTTTTGCACAAATCAGTCTAAGACTCTATCGAACCCACTGGAACGCCACTCAACCAAGCCCTTGCTTAGTCACGCATAGAATATGGAAATAACTTTAACTTTGATACATCTTCATACACTCCTTGTTGACGAAAAGAATTAAACACCTCCAAGAAGTTACGAATATGTTGTCTGGCATCTTTATTTGGCATGCTCCCAAATTGCCCTATAGAATTTAGCATATTGAACATGACAGGTTTGAGCTCAAAATGGGCTGCCTAAATCTCGAGTGCCATAATTCCTGGATTTAAGTTGTCCAAGATATAATTTAAGTGATCACGAATGGCACGAGGTCTAACTACATTCCCAGCATTCGAAATTGTCTGGGCATTTTGATATTCCTCATGACCAATACCTTGATTTCCAATTTGATACATGTTTTCACGTTGAGCACATCTTCTTTGCCTAAACAGTCTCTCAATCACAGGTTCAATTGGTTCTAATGGCTCGTCAGATTGCCTTCTGGTCATACACCAAGAAAAACCTAAAAAAGATAGAGAAAATAACAAGTAAAACTATATATATATATATATATAATATAAAAAAAGTAAAATAAAAATGATGTGACAAAACTAATTAACTTCCAGTTGCCAATCCCCGACAACGGCACCAAAAACTTGTCCGCGAATTGTGACTACTAAATATGGTCGCGAAAATATGTGCAAGTATACACAATCGAACAAGTAATACAATGATGAGTGAGTAGCGTATACACAGGGATTTGAGGAAATTTATAAGCTTAATCACAACAATTTACTATTTCACCTAAGTATAGTTAGTGATGTTATTTACAAATGAGAATGATGTGACAAGATGAAATGGATGTTGTGGAAATGGAATGATAGTAATATGGTAGCAAATGGAGATGTTTTGGCAAAGTGGATTGAGATGTCGTGGAAAATTATATTGTGTTCAGTGTAATCAAATGAGAATGTAAAGGAAAAACAAAATGTAAATATTGGGTTTGATTATCAGGACTTTAGACTCCTCAAACAACAAGCTACTACGAGAATGAATGATAGGAGTCATATAGGAAACTTAAGTCTACTTCTCAGGATGGTCTTACTTCTATGCCTTATTTGCCCGACAGAGTTTACTAATGGTGCCCTATGCTATCTCTAGTCAAGGGACTCGATAGGTTCAAGATGTCATGGCAAACCTATTGGCTTTAACAAGTGCATGGATCATATAGGTTCAGATAAAAGGATATGTCACGACAATATCTTTTAGCGGCATTACTAACATCTAACCTCTCAATATCTTTTGGTGGCTTCATCTCCTATTTATAGGGGGAGAATAAACCTAGGGTTTTGTGTTAAAATTCCTAGGACACCCAACCTGGTTTCTTTCACGTGAGTGGTGAGGCAGATGCAGCAGTGGTCCCCTCTAGGGCAATTGGGCGTGGACCAGACAGGATCAGCTTGCAGCTGGGCGTGGTCCTGACAGAATCAGATGACTCAGGTGGCAGATGTCTCCTCTCGGGTGACTGGTGGTTGAGGGCACATGAAGACAAAGACAGATGGCTCTTGAAAATATCATCTTTCATATTTTCTGCTTCCAAAATGTCATATGATTTGTCATTTGCATTTTGCTCAACAGTCTCATCATGTCACGACAATTCCCTTTTGCTTATCCTTGCTCCCAAATCCTGCACATCATCAAACAAAACAACGTAACACCATTTACAAAATAAAATGCCGCGACAAAATATATTTCCACCTCATGCTACAAATGCTCTTAAATGCATCTATATGAGTTCTTAGACAGTCAAAAACTTAAGTGAAAAGGCCCTACATATGGCCTTTTTACAGAGTTATAAAGGGGAATGCACCCTGTTAGCTAGGAAGCTATGAGCTAGCCTGTCTCAAGAGGTAGAATGGGGATGAAAAAAATGGAACATCAAAATGAAACATTCTTAATGAAGGTTGCTTTCAACCTTTTAACGACAAAAGATCATCTTTAGGCGCAATTGTTGAGTGCAAAATATGTGTGGCAAGGAACAATACCAGAGTCTCTCGGAAATCAAAATTACTCAAGACTATGGAGAGAGTTAAAGTTTGAGAGGATGTAAGAAAAGGAGTGGTGTGGAATGTCAAATATGAAAACGAAACACTGTCACTATGTTTCAGGCATGAATGCGGAAACCATACAAAACTGTTCAGTAGCTTCAATGGTTCGACAAAAGGGCACAGGAGGAATTCGAACACTTACTGTCCCAGACAGTGTTTCTCCAGATAGCAGCATCAAAAACCCCAAATGCAACATTTAAAGAAGACACAATAGGATGGAAAAGGAACGCAAACAGAAATTTCACGGTAAAAGCAGCTTATATTAGGAGAAGTCAGCAATACAAGAAAGAAGAAGAAGCAGCTCGGAAATCGATAGCAAAATATCAAGGTTTGCATCGTATACGGATTTTTCTGTGGCTGGTTGGTTGTGAAACGAACAGTGAAAGAGTTAGGAGACATATAAAAAACAGATGCGAGGAGTGAAATTTGAGGAGATGCATGGAAAGATGCTGACCACGTACTGCGTAGGTGCATAAATGCAATAGAAATCTGGAAAACGCTGATTAAAGAGAAGCATTTACAGGAATTCCTCTCGATGCCGACAAAAACTTGGTTCCAAAGCAACTTGACAAACACGAACAAAATGGGAAGGATATGGAATCTGCTACGTATGTGCGACGTCACCAGCAGAAATAATGGAAATTCTCCAGGAGGAGAGCCAACAGAGCTGCATTAGGAAAGTTCAAAACTATATTTTTCACACAAAAAAAATATGGGAGCCTAATTGAAAAAGTATAGAGATATATTATTTTAATTATTTATAAATATATAATAGATAATTATATTATTTTTTAATTGATTCGAAATTTTTTACTGTAAATTTAAATCCAACTCAAATTTAAATTTATATAATAACATGTTTAACTATTACATTTTATAAATTTAATCATAATTTTAAAAATTTATTTCCAATATTTTAGTTCATATAAATTTAATCATAAAAATTTTGAACTCAGTTAATCCAAATTTAACATGAGAACTATTACAATATCACAGTTGCCGCCGCCGCGAACTACGTCATCGGTGTTTTTGTTTTTTTCTCTCGACTCTGATGACCACGGAGAGATCCTCTTTTCTTTTTCCTTTTCTTCTTCCTTTTCTTCTTCAGATTGGATTTGCCCAAATATTTGAGGGTGCGAATTGTTATTTCTCCAACAACAAAAGCACCTCCCCATCAGAATTTTGGTTAAAATCTGGAACTTGAGTTAAAGCTTTCAAGTTCTAGCTTGCAACGTTCTCAGGTGAAGAAGGTGGTCTGCTTCTCAAAACTTTCATCGCTAGTTTAGAACCAGTAACTTTAAAGAACAAACGCTTTCCATTTTATCTCATTTAAACCTTATTTGATGACGCCTTTAGTTCGACTCAATGACTCAGTGTCTGCAATGAAGACGAGTGATGCCCAGCCTTGGATCAGTGCTGCAATGACTGTTTTGAACGGGTGATGATGAAGATTAAACCTCAAAGCTCAAGGGCTGTAAAGAGTCTCTTTGGTCATTGTTGTTAATATGCAAAAAGAGGACTCTGTCGAGATAAGTTGCTTACATTTCTAATACGCAACCCGTAGGCTCATTATTCAGACAAATATATTTGATCTTTGGTAACCATGAATTGTTGAGTAGAACAGTGATTTTAACACCTCGAGGATCAAACTCAGCACTAGGTGTGATGTGCGTGAATAGAAGAAAAATATCCCACATTGCTTATATAAATAATATTCCTTTTTGTTTAAATAGACTAATGCGGTTGGACGTTGGTCTGGTCCACTCAGCTAGAGGGCCATTTTTTCCATCAGTATAACACTAGCAGGAAGAATAAACGAACTTTGTATTTTTATTAAAAGATTTATCTATTTATAAGCTTTTGGATTTTCCATCTCTGAAAAAAATAACATCGATAAAAGCTTAGACGCTGTTAAAAACAAATAAAGCTTAGGCAAAAATTATGTGTAAAATATTATTAATTAATCTTTAGATCATGATGACCATGCTTACTAGTCTTTTAACACACTATCAATTAAGATTTCCTCAAAACTTCTTTAAAACTCCTAACATAAAAAATTTATAATTTTTTTGTTTGTTCAAGACTCTCGACTTCGAGGTATTTGTTTAAAACCCAAACGATGAACATTTTCTTTCAAGAAGACTAACAATTTACCTTAAAACTAGTCTCACGCTAGCTTACATCGTAAAACTGTCATAAGCCCAATAATATCAAAACCATGGTACCCTAAAAGCATCATCATGCAAATTTGCGTTCGGAACATATATAAATCAAAAACAAAGTAACACCTACTCAACGAAGGAGATTTGGATAATGTTCGGTAAAACCTATAGCACCTATGTCAGAAGTTCATCCTGCTTACACTCGTGCTTGACTTCATTCCACATTTTATAGCGTCATAACCCGAGTGAGGCGAATAACTTCAAGCTTGCAATGGAAAAAAAAGTAACAGAAAACACCCTTCTTTAATGGACAGCAAGAAGAACCGTGATTGGTGAAGAAATACCGATAAATTTCACATAAAATCCTCTTCTAGTTTCTGGAGAGACTTGCTTGTCTCTGCAATTTGTTTGTTTGATGTCATCTTTTCAGAGACCGTCAGACCCTTGTAACTTCTTATTTCTGCCTTTCTTTTTCAAGCCTTTGAAGCTCCTCTCGTCGTTTCTGCAATAGAAATCAAATGGTTTCATTTTCAATAATCCAATTAAAAACGGGTGCATGTGTGCACACGACACGACGATATTATAGTCTGCGGATTTTCAAATCACGATGCATGAATTGCAAATACACTTTACATTTAGCACTAAAAAGGAAATTCTTGCCCCAAAACCTATACTGTTCAGCCAAAAATAGCTGAACAAAAATCCAAACATTGAGCCACAGTGACCCCGGATTTGATTATATTTGTGTGCTAGCAAAAATCTACGTATATGTATATAGAACTGCGCCATTGTATATATATTTAACTGAATGAAAACTTGTGTCCTTTGCCCCATTCTTTATGGATCTCACTCCTGCCTCAGCTTCATGAGTGCTACAATATAACTATTTTCCACCCTAAGCAAAATAGAGTAGTTTAACTTTTATTTTCAGTCTACAACCAGTAAGGATACCCACGTTCGATAGCATACCGAAAACCATAAGCTAATGTAGCCAATATCAAATTTACCAAATAAGGGGGAAAAACAAAGAAAAAGGGGCTCACTTTTTCCCTCAGCTGTTGCTTTCTCTCTGCTTTTTCCGCTGCATAAACTGCCTCTTTCTCGGCTGCAACAACATAATATATTAACGGCATTAGTATAATCAAAGATTAAAAAAATAAAAGAATTCTAACTTCAACATACTAAATGAGTTGTAGTATTGAAGATGCAAAGGGCAAAACCTACATTACTTTGTATACCAAGCAAACTAGACAAAGACAGAAGTCCCACCGAGTATCTTTCGTAAACGATTATAATACTATCGTTAATCCTACAGAAAATGGAACCGCGGGCATTCAGATTCCTTTCAAATAAGGTTTCCTTTTAAATCAGGTTATTTAAGTAAATAGAAAGATTCACTAACATATCAGAAGAGTTTGTTTGAGATAAGAAGCATTCTAGCTTTCCCCTAACCAGAATAGTCATATCACTATCTAGGGCATGTGGCAGATCTATTAGAGTCGTAAGACTCACGGGCAAAACAATCTACCAGAGATAAAGGATCTATGTACGAATCATCTAACGGGTCAACAAACCTAGTCGCTTGACCTCGCCCACAGCCAGGTCGACGACCTCATCTATCGTTCATCTCATAGGGTCTCAAGGTTCACTACATAAAATGAAACCTAGGATTAGAATCAACACTTAGAGTCTCATACACAATAAAACTTGTAAAACCTTGACGACATGACCTTCAGAACTTGTTTTGTGAAACATTTCAAAATTATGTTTTTGTTTCGAACCCATCCACAGTTTGAAGTTTTAAAAACCAAAAGCTCTGATACCGGCCTATGCGTTACGACCAAATCTAGCGAATTACAATAAAATTTCCAAAACATTTTTCAATAATTTAAAATTTTAGCCCGAGGCTAAAGATTAATTTAGAAATTAGAGTTAGAAAGAAAATAGGTTGGGGAAGGCTCGGATGAGTAAGAGTTTTCAGGGGGATCCATGTATGTGGCTAACTAAGCCCAGGCATGGATGAATATAATTCGACTATTGATAAGAAATATCGACTATCTCCCTCAAAAATAAGAAGATCAATACAGATTTGTTGTAATCTAATTACATATAAACATTTTTTAAAATATATATATTTAATAACTTTAAAGTTTAATTCCAAAAATTAAAGTCGTACGGACAGAGTAAAATAAAACATTCCATAATCAGTGACAAAGCAAATCTGACATCAATAGCAAAAACAATATAAATTGTAAAATAAATATTTTAAAAATATAGGCACATATCACCCAAAATAAATGCAACTCAAAAGATAAATACATTATAACAAAATAATATTGTACGAATGTGTCAATCCTCCAAGTGCCAGTCCGAGTCACCTACAAAAAAGTATCTGAAAGAGAAAAGTTTGGGGGAGTGAGCTAGGGAGTTCAGTGTGTTCCAGAAGTGCAAAAGAAACATACAGTTGAATTTCAAAATCGGTTTATTATCAAAGTTATGAAAATGATAGTAGAGTTGTACTTTAAAATACAGAACAACCCTCCAACCGTAAGCCATATGCAGTTCCCCATAACTGCATCCATAAGGACTTACACTAGGCCCAAAGGGCGTAGGTGCCAACCTAAGGGAGTAGCTTGGGTCCATAAGGTCTTATCTTAGTCGAAGCATAGGTGCCAACCTGAGGGGTGTTCTCTCAGGCTCATAAGGACCTACCCAATGCACATAGCAAAGGAGTAACCCTAAAGGAGTACCTTAGGGTCCATAAGGTCTTACCACTAGGCCCATTGGGCCTAAGATCCCATCCAAGGGTCGCCTTAGGTCCATAAGGAATTACCATCTTGATCGGTGTTGAACTTGCATGAGGAATTACCAGCTTGATTGGAGTTGAACCTGCAGAGACTACATAACAGATCCCAGAGTACCCTAAAGAGAATAATTTTCAAATAGTAACTAACAATAGCAAGGAAATCATAGTTCAAATAGATGTCAATTCAGTAAAAACAGTAACCAGAAAACATGAATCAGACAAGCAGGCTTAAAACTTCAGTAAATCAGAAATCAGGCTTAAAACAGATAAATCATACGAAATTAAATCAGATCAGCTAGCCTTATTGCAAATCAGATAAAACATCCATGTACACATGATATTTCATATATATAGAACACATGAAACACACCTTGCAAAATGGGTCAGATCAGGAGTTCTACTGAGTACTCGTCTCGTTATGCTTTACAATAGTGTACAATTGCATACAGATGGATTGGGAGGTATTGGGATGAGCTTCCAATTTTTTCTCTCACATACCCAGACCATCAAATATACGAACTCGATTCCCAAAATAATTTCCCTCGCCATAAAATAAATTATTAAAATCTAAAAAAATAATTTGAGGACCCAATTGGTAAAACTAGAAACTGATGGTTCTAGTATAATATTTAATTGCTAAAATCAGGGCTAAAACGAACTAATCTAAACTATCAAAGCTATGCTGAATACTAAAATCGGATAACAAAATCAGAATCTTACCGAAAATGGAGGACTGAAATTATGATTTGACCATCTTCTTTTCTAAAAACCACGTGACCTTTGAAGTAAAATTTGAAATAATTATGGCATAATCATAACAATTTGGAAGTTATAAAAAAAGCTTAAGCTTTTACCAATCTTGGATGACCTACCTTGTAATTTTCCCATTCTCACTTTATTAACAATCTCCAAAACCACTTACGCCTGAACCATTCTTTATTTCCCAATTTATTTTGTTTCTTTTAAATTCTCCCCCAACTGAAAGATTTGTATGAAGACAAAGAAGCTTTATCGGTCGTTAATCAAATGTCGGTGACCACCATGTTGGCCATCATCGATGGTCGCCAACCAAAACCCAAGTTACACCGTTCGAGAAACTCCATGGATGGTCGTGGATCTACCAAAAAATGTTTAGTTTTATGGAAATAAAAAGCTTTCGCACATTGTCGACAACCGTCCAATGGAGCCATGTTTACAGTATATTTATCCTCGTTACCATACCACTCTTCCCGTCGCACAGATCTTCCAACCAACATCGAAATCATCGTGAATATAAATACTTACCCCCATTGACCTTTGTATTTCATTTCTTGTTGATTCTTGCTGCCTGGATGTTATTCCTTGGTCGTTTGGTTACAGGTGATGGCACAGTGCATGAACGAAACTTGCATAGTCAGTCGTTCAACCTTATCGGAGCTCGATGCTGTTGGGTTACTGATTTGAGGTCGAAAATGCTGATGGCTCGAGTTAAGGCTTGTTATGGGTCGATTAACCGGTTGACGAGTAACCAAAATAGTTCTCTGGTTCTCTGATTTAAATCTAAACTTTTACACTAAAATATCTTATTCATTTGTGGTTCCAAATATTTTGGATAAAATAACGAAGTTTACATCAGATAAAAGATGGAGAATTCACGTGAATTCTAAAATCCCTTAAACCCAAAGAATGGTAAATTTACACATAAAGTCCCTTAATTCTTCTCAACATTTCTAGTTAATCCAACATTATAATTAGATTGATACTTTAAACTCCATGTTTAACTAATAAAAAAACTAATCCCATAAATTGGGGTGTGACAGTTGATATCTCTCCAGATGTTGTCTTTCTAAGTATATTGATATAGTATTGAGTAGAAAGGTTGTGTTTTAATTGAGGCTACAATTCCTTGGTTTTCTTCCCGTTGAATTGGGTGTAATATTTTTTCACATTCTAATTGTGGATGTCCTAATAAGGGACTTAAGAATGATAAGGTGTGGAACTATAAGGGATTATTCAATGAGGCTAAGCATTTGGTTGCTGGGCAAGATCTTGTGAGCGAGGTTAACGTTGTGGCTGATAGGTAGGCTAGTCTCTCTTCATCGGCTCCTAGGACTATCTTTGTTATTGGGCAGGAGGGAGTTATTGTTTCAGAGGATGTAGTGCTGCAATTGGTGGGGAGGTGAGGGTTGATCCTTAATCTACATCAATCTTACAAAAGAGGAAGGATAAATTTTCTAAAATGATTGCCAATAAGCTCTCAACTTCGAAAATAAGTTTGATGTGCTAGATGATTTGGATAATCTTGCTGTAAATATTGATGCGCAAGCTAAAAAACCTAGGGCTCCTTCTTTGGTGTTACTACTCTTCTTAATTAAATAAAAGGTAGAAATAAGATCATGTAGAGAAAACTCATCAAGGTGGTGTAGGAGTGGGAGGAAGACCCCTTGTGTTGGTTCCTTAATGATTGTTTGTTATGGAAATATGTGTACGTTTATTGTCCCATAAAAGCAGGAGACAATTTTGTCTCGAATGAAAATGTAACACCCATAAACGTATATACGTTTTCGTATACGTATCGTATACAAGTGTCACATTACTTTAAAAACGGTTTACTAATTTTGTAAAGTCTTCAAAATTTTGTTTCAAACTTAATTTCCACATAATTAAACATAATAAATAAGTATTCATTAAAATACATTACAAAATGTTATGTTAAATTTAATTACATGCCAACAAGTTTACAAAAGGATTACTATCGTCCTATTGTTACTGGTGAGTCAACCTTGGTGAATGATATCTGCTGCTACGGCTTCACTCCTTACTTTATTAATTCTGCTGCTACCTACGCCTGGAATTACACACGATAAGTGTATCTTAGTTAGTCATAAAATAATAAATAACCTTTGAGTATTCATACATATTTCATTCTCCATTTATCTTAATCCTTTGTTATGATTCTTTCTTTTCATTCGTAACCTCCATTTATGTTTATAATACACCATTATACACTTTGATCTATAACATCTTTTATGTTGATAATGCACCCATATGCATTTCAACTATAGTATACTTTTTGTTGATAATGTACCCATATACATTTCAACCATAGTATACTTTTCTGTTGATAATGTACCCATATACATTTCAACTCTAGCATGCTCTTCTATTGATAATGCACCCATATGCATTTCAACTCTAGCATACATTTATGTTGATAATACACCTTGAAGATACTCATTTTTTTCATTTGAATATTATTTATATTATTATTATAATTATAATTATAATTATAATTATTTTTATTATTAATAAATATTATTACAGGCCCAATTCAGACTGGACCGGCCCATTTACAGACCCAACAATAACCGACCCAATTACAACAGCCTAATAGAAACCCTAAACCCAACTAAGGTTTCAACATCTTCATCCAGCCGCCTTCTCTCTTTCCACCGTTGGATCTGATTTGATCCAACGGCCCAGATGGCTCCAGACAAAACCCTAGGGTATCATCACCCTAGGGCCACACGGCCGTCGTTGCTTTTGCCGCCAGTTCACTCCGTTTCAGCTGCTTCCACGACGTCCACCAAAGGCTTCCAGAAGAGCCCTTCCAGCCGCACACGTCGCTCTACAGTGAGTCACCACTGGAAATCCGGTGACTCACTAAACAACCACCTTATTAACTGGTCCGAGAGCCACACCGTCGATGGCTTTTATAGCCATCGACCACCTGCAAACAGAAAAACACGACAACAACCCAAGAGAAAAACAGAAAGTAAAAAAAAAAGAGAAGAGAAGATACAGAGAGCAACTCAACAACCATAATAGCAAGGAAAATACGAGGGATACTTACCAACAAAGCCCCGCCGTCACCGGAGTTCACACGAGCCTCCAAACATCACCAAAGGCCTACGAAAACCCGAAGGTATTTTCGTAGATTTGCTCCGATCGGGAGTTTTTTAAGAGAAACGGTCATCGGAACCATCAATAGGACGGTCCGATCTGTATTTTGGTGTAAAATTTTTTTTTCCGACTACCGGATGCGGTGGCCGGTGGCGGGGTCAACAAGGGCGAACGGCTGCCGGCCGGTGCCGCTTCTCTCTGTTTTAGAGAGAAGCGAGAGAGTTTTATAACTCTCTCATTTAGAGAGAGAAAGTGAAAGAGAGAAATGGCCTTAAGGCCGTGGGTTTTGGGCCTTAAATACCCCTCCCCGAACGACATCATTTTGGGGAGGGGTCTGTCTGTAATTAATTAAAGGACAAACCCTGTCTGCAGCCCAGTAACTTTGTAATTTTTCATTATAGTCACTGAAATCAAATTATGAACTTTTTAATTTAATCTCTTAATGTCATTTCTTTATAATTTAGTCACTGACATAAATATTTTAGACAAATAACCGATTTAGTCCTTTAAGTCTAATTAATTTTATTTTAATCCCGAATACATGTTTTAAACTTATTTTAATTTGATATACGAATTTGTTATAATTGTAATATAGTCACTAAATTAATAAATAGGTAAAATAGCATGCTTAGCCCCTGTAATATTAAATAATTAATTGCAAATTAGATTATTTAATTTTAAAATATTATAATTTAGTCACTAATTTTAATACTTTAAGTTAATTACTAGTTTTTTTATTTATAGTTTTAATTTCATTATTTTTAGTTATTGTTTTATATTTATTATTATTATTATTATTATTATTATGTATAAATATATATATATAATAAATAATATTTGTTTATTTATTTTTATAAAAATAAAAATCCTATTTATTTAATTTTATAGATTACTTTTAAGAAAAATAATCATATTTTGATATTTATTTATTTTTTAATATCAAAGAAAAGAGCTGTCTTAAAGCACCTAGAAGCCATTTTCTGATATTTCTAGATAATTAGATATCTTTTATATTTATATATCAATATATTTTTGTAAAATTATAAATTTGAAAATAACAGAATTATAAATTAAATATATCTTTGAATTCTTAAATTTCCAATAATAGAGACAATTTATAATTAAAAAGTACCAATTTTGGGCGTTGTAGGGGTGTTAATCCTTCCCTAAACGTAACCGACCACGAATCCCTTTTTTATTATTAAAAAGAACGAATTTTTGGTTAAAACGCATATCAGTTTATCTTTTAACTGATGTTTTCTTAAGAACTCTTTTAAAAGATATTTTTTAGGTATTCGACCTACCTGACCCAAAAGGCCGATGGCAACTCCAAATTATTTTAAAAAAATCATTTATTCACATCACTTTTCTCGCAAAATAAAAATTTCGTACCCGGATGAAAGCCAGTTACGACAGCTTGGCGACTCCGCTGTGGACCTGGTCAAACTTTTAAAATCAATTATAAAATTGTCTCTATTAATTATAAATTAAAAATTCATATATTTAATCTATAATTCTTTTTTTCAAATTTTATATATACTTATTATTTTCATAGTATTTATATATATATTATTTCATTTTATTTGCAAGTATTTTATTTCATTATTTATTTTTCTGTCAGAGGTTTGAACATTTCTCCTCACACACAACACTTGCATTGCATAACATAAAGCTCTATAATTGAGTTTGTCCCTTTTAAGTGGAAGTGAAAGCGACGTCTTCGTGAGAATTTATTCTGCGTGTCAGACCTAGCAAGTAACTTTCAGGGTTCATATGCTCTATGTCTTCGTGAGAATTTATTCTCCGTGTCAGGCATAGAGAAGTGTATCCCCTCGAATTGAACTCGATCCACTTTAGTCTGTGATGGACTACGATTGAGGGTTAACAGCCCAAGGGGGCACTAACAAGGACAATTCAGGTACCTTTATTCTTAGATCTGAAACCCTGCATATAATAAACCCTAGCAACTCTTCTGATCTGAAGCCATGCCGAAATTTTGTCCAAAATAGGTGTACACACAGGAGAAATGAATTCTAACTTTTTCTTTTAATTTATTTATTTTCTTACTAAATAAATTGCATGTGAATTTAAATTATTTAAAGTATGAAGAAAGCATGTTTAAATAAAGATATTTAGGTAGACATTATTATTAAATTATTTTTTCCTTTATTATGTAAACTAATTCATTTTTTTGTGTGTTCTTTATTTCTTCTGTTTGCATAGCATCATACAGGATAAAAGGCATTGATCCTCGTGTTAATTGTCTCATTGGAAAACCTTTATCCATGGATAAAAAGTGTTCAAATCAAATAGTTCTAAACTCAGAAGTAAGACAGTGGGCTGAGGACTTACAAAGACAAGGGGGAGACAGTCTGCAGGATGACTATGTATCTGAGTTAGCCAATTATGCTCTAGTTTCGTTAAAAAAATGATATGCAAGATTTGCGAGGCATTTGGGAGAGTTGGGACTCAAACAAAAAGTTGTAGTTTTATCAGACTTACGGAGACATCCCATATTTGCTCTATGTCGAAGTTGATGATGACTTAATTTGAGCCTTAATTCAATTCTGGAATCCAGGATACAATTGCTTCACTCTCAATAAGGAGGACTTGGTTTCTACTATTGAAGAGTACACAACTTTTCTACATATAGAAGGGGCTTTGGAGAATCGAATTTATTCAAGGTCAATTAAAACTCAACCTTTTCGAGTTAAATTAGCAAAGATTGTCGGAGTACGAGAGGAATGGGTGGTATCCCGTACAAAACAAAAGGGTGAAAGCGAAGGCATTGCTTGGACCAACATTAAAGAACTTATTCAGAGTCATCCAGACACTAAAGTACGATTCGATCTCTTTGCTCTGAGTATGTATGGTATGGTCATCTTCCCAAAAGAATTGGGATATATTGAAGCTGCAGTAGTAGATTTGTTTGAGCAGTTACCAAAAAGGGTTAATCCTGCTTCTACAATTCTAGCAGAGACTTTCAGATCGTTAAACTCTTGTAGAAAGCTAGGAGGTGGAAGATTCTCAGGGTGTGCCCAATTGTTATATGTCTGGATCCGTAGCCATTTCTGGAGGACAGAAAAGGTTTCATACCGACGCTTTAATACGGACTACTCACCATTAAAAGAATTTCTAGAGAAAGAATGGCTGAAAGAAATTACGAAAGATATGTGGATTAATGCCTTTCGAAATCTGCAAAGTGATGACATTGTTTGGCGAGCCCCGTGGAAAATCCAAAGGGAATTCTTTTACAAATGTGGTGATTACAACTGGATAATGCTGCTCGGATTATGGGGAGGAATCGGATATGCACCACTTTTGGTTATAAGACAGTATGATGGTCGTCAATTTGTACCTGTCACTACTAGATTACATTCGTCTGAGTTCGCATTCCACAGCAAAAATTATAAAAGAAATATCATGGAGACCTTTATAGCTTGGAAAACAACTTTTTGTATCCGAGCTAAAGCAGCAAAAGAAATGTTAACTCCTGATTATGAGGAATGGAGATATGTTAGGAAAAATGAAAATATCCCTCTACCATACCAAAATGAGGATATCTCTATGGAAGATCGCATTAAGGTGGTTCTATCAGAGATTGAAATCCTGAGAGCTGAGTTTGAAGCAGAAAGAGAAGGTTGGTCGAGATAATTAGAGCAAATAAGACGAGATAAAGCTATGTTGGGTGTTGACATTGACTTTCATTCATCACAATGTGCAATGTTGATAGAAAACAAAGAAAAATTTGATGGTGAATTCAGAACATTAAAGAAAAATTACCAGGAGTTATATAAATCCCGGAAATCATCAGGACTGAGCCGATCAATAGTACAGATGACCAGAGAATTGAACATCGAGAAAAGTCGAGTTGAAGATCTGAAAGGAAAGAATAGCCGTCTACTCAAAAGCCTTGAGAAAGGAAAGTAGAAAATGAAAGATTTTGAGGTTGACAGAAAAGAGCGAATTATAAAACACAAAGCTGAACACCGCGAGATCATGAATGAAATGCAAAGAGAAAGGGATTGAGCCAAAGATTTAGAAGAGATGAAGAATGACATCCTTGATAAATTTGAAGTTGAGAAAAATATCATGTTCAAGGGATTTGAATCTGAAATGAACCATCTGATTGCCGAACTTGAAGTCAGGGGCCAAAGGATTGAAGAGTTCAATGTTGAAAAAGAAAAATGGGAGATGGAAAGAAAGAATTTCAACACCAAACTTGAGGCAGAGCAAGAAGTGGCTAGCAATTGGATGCAAAGATACAAAAACAAGAATGTTCAAATCCATAAGCTTAATCAAAGGACATAAGAAGCACGAACAAAACTTGAAGAAGATCTGGATCAGTCTAGAAACAAAAACTCAGAGTTTAATGCTTACATTTTGCAACTTGAAGAGTCATTATTTCAAGAAAAGGTTCGTCTAAGACCTAGTGATCTTAAAGAAAGTAATGAGGAGAGTGCTTCACTGCGAAGACTTATTAGAGATCTTGAAAAAACTCTACATAATTGTCAAGTCAGAATCACTGAGTTAGAGCAAACTCTCGAAGGAACTAATGAACAATGGAAAAAATCAACTAATTTCTATGTAGAAAGAAGTGAAGAAAGAAGCAATATGGTATTCGAGGCCATGGTACAAATGAGCGAAGTTGCTAGATATGTTGGGGAACTAGCTGTTGAAGCAAAAATAATTGAGCATCACGTTGATCCAGTTTCTAAGTTCGGAAAGAAGATGTCATGGCTAATGAAAGAAATTATAGAGCTTAATAGGAAAGCTACGCCTTATCTGTAGTTATGAACTATTATAAAGAAACTTTTGTATGTCGATGAAAGTTGTTCTATAACAGTTAACTTTTTGGGATCAATACCTTTTGCATACATGCATTTTGCATACATTCATTATTCATTGCATTATTTTCTTTATGTATAATTTTTATTTTTAAGATAACATTCATTAATTAAAATTTGAAAAAATAATATCAAAAGAATTTTCAATCGCAGTTATTCTGGCCAAAAGAGAAATACAACATCACTACGGTACTCGACAAGCTACTAAGAAAATTATGGAGGATAAAATACAACGTATTGAGGAACAACATAATAAAGAACAAGAAGAGATGAGAATGAAGCTAGAGAAAATTGAAGCCAGTATTGCAAACTTACAAGACAACATGGTGCAGAAAATAGAAGACATGTTTAAAAGAAGGCTATCATTGGAAAAATGCATGAAAATCTTGTATCTTTCGACCAAGAACCTATGTATCCTCTAGGTTTCCCACCAGAACCAATTTATCACTCTGGTACTACACCTATACAAATCAATGCCCGCACATCAGCATTTCAAGAAGCCAAACCACATGAAAATCAACAAGTGGATCCTGCATCTTCAAGCAAAAATTCACTTATATCAGATGTGAAAATAGGGGATTTTAATGCTGAGCATCTAATCCCAGATTTGAATGAGCTGAATGAGAAAGAAAAAGTAAATGTAGAATTGACGGTAACACATGCCCTTCATCCCACATTACTATGTTTTGTCACATAATGGCAGGATATGTGAAAGACGAGAAATTGTTAATTCACTGCTTTCAAGATAATTTGACAGGACCAACTTTAAAATGGTATACTCAATTAACCAAAGCCAACATTAGATCCTGGAAAGATCTGGCTAAGGCATTCCTAGAGCAGTACCGCCACGTAACAGACATGGTCACTGATAGATGGACTCTCCAAAATTTGGAGAAAAAGAAAAACGAAACATTTAGACAGTATGCTCAGAGATGGCGTGACACAGCAGCCCAAGTTCAGTCACCTCTATCAGAAAAAGAGGCCACAGTAATGTTTGTCCATACGTTAAAAGCTCCTTATTTAAGTCATCTAATGGGGAATGCAACCAGAAATTTTGCAGATTTGGTCATTTCTGGAGAACTCATTGAAAATGTCTTGAAAAGTGGCAAAATTGAATCAAATGAGGGATCTAGTTCCAAAAGACCTATGTACCGAAAAAAGGAGAACGAAGTCAACAATGCAAGCTCTTACAACAAGGATTCTTCGAAAAGTGTTACAATAACCCAGCCAAGGGTTAAGAAAGGAGAAACAAACACTAATCGAGTAGAGTCCAGAGGATCTCGAAAGGAAAGTGAAAGGTTGTCTTTTACACCTTACTATGTTTTGTCACAGAATGGCAGGATATGTGAAAGACGAGAAATTGTTAATTCACTGCTTTCAAGATAGTTTGACATGACCAACTTTAAAATGGTATACTCAATTGACCAAAGCCAACATTAGATCCTGGAAAGATCTGGCTAAGGCATTCCTAGAGCAGTACCGCCACGTAACAGACATGGTCACTGATAGATGGACTCTCCAAAATTTGGAGAAAAAAAATAACGAAACATTCAGACAGTATGCTCAGAGATGGCGTGACACAGCAGCCCAAGTTCAGCCACCTCTATCAGAAAAAGAGGCCACATTAATGTTTGTCCATACGTTAAAATCTCCTTATTTAAGTCATCTAATGGGGAATGCAACCAGAAATTTTGCAGATTTGGTCATTTCTGGAGAACTCATTGAAAATGTCTTGAAAAGTGAAAAAATTGAATCAAATGAGGGGTCTAGTTCCAAAAGACCTATGTACCGGAAAAAGGAGAACGAAGTCAACAATGCAAGCTCTTACAACAAGGATTCTTTGAAAAGTGTTACAATAACCCAGCCAAGGGTTAAGAAAGGAGAAACAAACACTAATCGAGTAGAGTCCAGAGGATCTCGAAAGGAAAGTGAAAGGTTGTCTTTTACACCTTACTATGTTTTGTCACAGAATGGCAGGATATGTGAAAGACGAGAAATTGTTAATTCACTGCTTTCAAGATAGTTTGACATGACCAACTTTAAAATGGTATACTCAATTGACCAAAGCCAACATTAGATCCTGGAAAGATATGGCTAAGGCATTCCTAGAGCAGTACCGCCACGTAACAGACATGGTCACTGATAGATGGACTCTCCAAAATTTGGAGAAAAAGAATAACAAAATATTCAGACAGTATGCTCAGAGATGGCGTGACACAGCAGCCCAAGTTCAGCCACCTCTATCAGAAAAAGAGGCCACAGTAATGTTTGTCCATACGTTAAAAGCTCCTTATTTAAGTCATCTAATGGGGAATGCAACCAGAAATTTTGCAGATTTGGTCATTTCTGGAGAACTCATTGAAAATGTCTTGAAAAGTGGCAAAATTGAATCAAATGAGGGGTCTAGTTCCAAAAGACCTATGTACCGGAAAAAGGAGAACGAAGTCAACAATGCAAGCTCTTACAACAAGGATTCTTTGAAAAGTGTTATAATAACCCAGCCAAGGGTTAAGAAAGAAGAAACAAAAACTAATCAAGTAGAGTCCAGAGGATCTTGAAAGGAAAGTGAAAGGTTATCTTTTACACCTTTACCAGTACCCTATGCTGAGATCTATGATTTGCTGTTAAAAGAAGATGTCATACGGCCCTATCCGTTGGTTCCCATACAACCACCATTCCCTCCATGATATGATGTAAAAGCGCACTGTGTTTACCATGAAGGAATTATGGGTCATTCTATTGAAAACTGTTTGGCATTCAAAAGGGTGGTTCAAAATTTGATCAACACTGGAAAGTTGGAATTCAATTCACCATCTACATCAAATCACCCGCTGCCAAATCATGGAGATAAAAACATGAACGCGATTCAGGAAGAGAACAGAAAGAAAGCAAAAACTGACGTTTCTAAGATTAAATCTCCTTTTGTTTGGATATTTCAACAACTCTCCTTATCCGGTATTATTCCACAAGAATTCAGGCCAAAGTATAATGAAGGTAAGAATTATTGTGAATATCATCAAGAGAAAGGGCATGAAATTCAACTATGTCCTGAATTTAGGGATTTGGTGCAAAAATTAATGAATATCAAAGAGATAGAATTCTTTGAAGAAGAACCAGGGAAAAGAGAAGATGATGTTTGCTCATCAGAAGATTCTAAACCTAATCAGAGAACAAGTGATCCTGTGATTATTAATGTGAAATCATCTACAGTGATTCCTGCACCAACAAAGCCGAAAATAGTTATCACAACTCCATTACCATTTCCATATAAGGATACCCACAGGGTACCTTGGAATTATACTACCAATGTTTCAATAGTAGGAGGATTTGTTTCTCTAAAAAAAACAGAAGAGAAAATACAGAGTCTGGATTCGACATCTGAAGCAGTGAGTGAAGTCGGATTCTTTACAAGAAGTGGGAGATGTTACTCTCCCGAAACATCAGAACAGGTTAAAGCAAAAGGAAAAGCCATGGTAATACCCCAAAAGGTATTTGATGATGAATCCCCTCCAGCATTCAATGAGCCTGTAACAGAAAAACAAGCGCAAGAATTTTTGAAATTCCTGAAACATAGTGAATATAGTGTGGTTGAACAACTACATAAACAACAAGCGCGAATTTCTATTCTTGATCTATTGATGAATTCAGAAGCACACAAAAATGCTTTGATGAGAATGCTTAATCAAACCTTTATCCCTGAAGATATATCCCTCAATAAACTTGACAGAATTGTGGGACATATAGCCGCTGACAATTACATAACGTTCACGGATGATGAAATACCTGAAGGCGGAATGGGGTCAGTAAAAGATTTGAATATTACCACACATTGTCATGGTCATGTTTTGCCAGGAGTATTGATTGACAATGGATCCGCTCTTAACTTGATGCCTCTAGTCACACTTCAAAGAATGCCTGTGGATAAATCGCACATGAAAAGTTATTAGAATGTAGTGCGAGCTTTTGATGGCACTCAAAAAGAGGTGCTTGGGAAAATGGAAATACCATTGTTGATCGGACCAGTCGTGTACAATATTGAATTTGTGGTGATGGACATCCACCCTACATATAACTGTTTATTAGGGAGGCCATGGATTCATTCTGCAGGAGCTGTTCCTTCTTCATTACATCAGAAATTGAAATTCGTTGTTGATGGACAACTAATATGCGTAGGAGCTGAAGAAGAAATCATTGCGTCTATAACAAGTGATGTTCCGTATATTGAAACCAATGATGATGCTCTCGAATGCTCTTTTCGAGCTCTTGAATTTGTCAATGCAACCTTTATTGCAGAGGGAAGCAAAATTCCACATCCCAGATTATCTGATTGCACCAAGATGACTGTACGACAGACTTTAGGCATCGGAGCTAAAACTAGGAAAGGTTTAGGAAAGAATCTTCAAGGGAGTTCAGTTCCTGTAAGTATGAAGATGAAGAAAGATCATTTTGGGCTTGGATTTAAACCCAATTTTTAGCAAAAGAACAAAGAGATGAAAAGAAGATGTGAAGATATAAAGGCAAGGTTGAAAGGAGAAGAAATCCCTTGGGAACACATGTTTTTCCCGTAGTTGAAGACCACATTCAGATCAGGAGGAACAGTTAATGTAAAACAACAGCTTGTTGAGGCCTTTAAAGAAGAAAAGTTGACAAAAGATCAAAGCATAGTTGAAGAAGCTATGAAAGGATTATTTATCAACATGATCATGAATGACAACAAGACTGGCAAATACTTGGCTAAAATTCGCCCTTGTTTTCCTGGAGAAACACTCAACAATTGAACTGCTGAAGACCTCCCTGTAGTTTTTAATATTAACACAGAGTAATATTCAGAACTAATCTTTATGTTTAGCCCAAGAGTATGAAAACTTTTTGTTATCTTGTAAAGGAAATTATGTTAAGTTCACCTAATATTAAATATAAGAAATTTTCTTTAAAATTTTCAAATGGCAATCATTCTTTACATTCTTTAAATTTTTTACATTCATTATTTTTCATTTATTTACTATATCCTTTCGGAAATATGTCCGACTTAAATTTTCAGGTGTCACAATGCTAATAGCTTGTTTATTCCTAAATTTAATCGAGAGATAAATATAGAGCAGCCCATATGTCTGGAGGAAATCAATGAGTGTGAGGATGAACTGGAATGTGATGTTCCTACTGAATTATTAAGACTGATAGAAAAAGAAGATAAACAAATTTTACCTCACAAAGAAGAGATTGAGACTGTAAATCTGGGAACAGATGAAAAAATGAAAGAGGTGAAAATTGGTACTACTCTGACAATCCAGATAAAACAAGAATTTATAAATCTCCTTCAAGAATTCAAAGATATCTTCGCCTGGTCTTATCAAGATATTCCTGGTTTGAGTACAGATATAGTGATGCACAAACTTCCAATCAGTCCAGAATATAAACCATTCCAATAAAAGCTCAGGCAAATGAGGCCAGAAATGTTGTTACAGATTAAAGAGGAAGTGATGAAGCAGATTAATGCAGGTTTCCTACAGCCAGCCAAATACCCAGAATGGGTAGCCAACATTGTTCCAGTACTAAAGAAAAATGGGAAAGTTCGAATGTGTGTGGATTACAGAGATCTCAACAAAGCTAGTCCGAAAGATAGCTTTCCATTACCCCACATAGATACCTTGGTGGACAATACTGCAGGACATGCATGGTTTTCATTCATGGATGGCTTTTCAGGATATAATCAGATAAAAATGAACCCTGAAGACATGGAAAAAACAACATTTGTAACCATGTGGGGCACATTCTGCTATAAAGTAATGCCATTTGGATTGAAAAAAGCAGGGGCAACGTATCAAAGAGCCATGGTAACTTTGTTTCATGACATGATGCACAAAGAGATTGAAGTATATGTGGATGACATGATTGCCAAATCCCGAACCGAAGAAGAACATATTCAAAATTTGAGAAAGCTTTTCCGGAGATTGAGGAAGTATCAATTAAAGCTCAACCCTGCTAAATGCACTTTTGGGGTAACTTCCGGGAAGCTTTTGGGATTTGTTGTTAGCAAAAAAGGAATTGAGATTGATCCAGATAAAGTAAAAGCAATTCAAGATCTTCCACCACCCAATACAAAAAAAAGAAGTTCGAGGTTTTTTGGGAAGATTAAATTATATATCCCGGTTCATTTCTCAATTAACTGACAAATGTGATCCAGTGTTCAAATTACTTCGAAAGAACAATCCTGAAGTCTGGAATGATGAATGTCAAGAAACTTTGGATATTATTAAGAAATATTTATCCAATGCCCCCATTTTAGTATCACCAATGCCTGAGAGACCGTTAATTCTCTACTTGACAGTCTTTGAAAATTCGATGGGAAGTGTACTGGGACAGCATGATGAATCTGGAAGAAAAGAAAAAGCCATTTATTATCTGAGCAAGAAATTTACTGATTGTGAAATTCAATATCCACCAATACAAAAATTATGTTGTGCCTTGGTGTGGGCTACTCGAAGACTCAGACAATACATGTTATATCATACTACTTGGTTGATATCCAAACTTGATCCTTTGAAATTCTTAATGGAATCACCAGCTTTGACAGGCAGAATGGCTAGATGGCAGATGTTATTATCCGAGTTTGATATTGTATATGTCAACCAAAAAGCGATAAAAGGAAGTGTCATAGCTGATTTTCTGGCCAGTCGTGTATCGGATGGTTATCAGCCTTTGAATTTTAATTTTCCAGATGAAGATTTGTTGTGCATATCCATGAATGAAGAAGTCGGAATAAATGATGAATATTGGAAGCTTTACTTTGATGGAGCATCTAACGCCTTGGGACGAGGAATCGGGGCAGTGTTAATTTCTCCAGAAAATATTTATTATCCCTTTACAAGCAGACTGGAGTTCTTTTGCACCAATAACATGGCGGAATATGAAGCTTGTGTCATGGGATTGAAAGCATCCATAGAAAGAAAAATTAAATGTCTCAAGATATATGGAGATTCATCGTTAGTGGTGTATCAATTACGAGGTGAATGGGAAACAAAAGATCCCAAATTATTGGAATACCGAAATTTTACCCTCGAATTAGTGAAAGAATTTGAGAGAGTCACCTTCAATTATCTCCCTCGAGAAGAAAATCAAATGGCAGATGCTTTGGCTACATTAGCTGTTATGTTTCAGGCAACTAGGAAAGTTGATATGATGCCAATCAAAATGCAAGTATATGAAATTCCTGCACATTGTTATAGTGTGGAAGAAAAGGTAGATGGTAAACCATGGTATTATGATATCCTGCAATATATCAAAAATCAAAGTAATCCACACAATGCATCTGAAATTGATAAAAGAACCTT
Source organism: Hibiscus syriacus (assembly GCF_006381635.1). NCBI lineage: Eukaryota > Viridiplantae > Streptophyta > Magnoliopsida > Malvales > Malvaceae > Hibiscus > Hibiscus syriacus. The sequence continues at coordinate 7,160,856 of NW_024063538.1, read as the reverse complement.
GAGAAGAATGGTTGCTGGATATTTTCTTGATGGCGAGACTATGTATAGAAGAAGCAATGATCAAATGCTATTGAGATGTTTAAATACCAGCGAATCCAGAAGCATCATTGAGGAAGTACACAGTGGAATATGTGGAACACATGCAAATGGTCTTTCCATGGCTAGAAAAATAATGAGATATGGATATTATTGGGCTACCATGCACACAAATTGCATTGATTATGCAAGGAAATGCCAGATATATGCAAATAAGATTCATGTACCCCCATCTCCTTTACATGTAATGACAGCACCCTGACCATTTTCTATGTGGGGAATAGACGTCATTGGGGCAATCACACCAAAAGCATCGAATGGACATTGTTTCATCCTTGTGGCAATTGATTATTTTACCAAGTGGGTTGAAGCTACTTCATATGCCAATATTAAGAGGTCCACAGTCTGCAAATTCATAAAGAAAGAAATAATTTGCCGGTATGGCCTACCAGAAAGGATCATTACAGATAATGCTCTGAACCTGAACAACAAAATGATGACCGAACTTTGTGCACAGTTTAAGATCAAACATGCAAACTCAGTGGCATATCGTCCAAAGATGAATGGGGCAGTTGAAGCAGCAAATAAGAACATCAAGAGAATCATTACAAAGACCACTGAAACTTACAAAGATTGGCACGAGAAGTTACCTTTTGCTTTATATGCATACCGAACTACTGTTCGAACATCTACTGGGGCAACGCCTTTTTCTTTAGTCTATTGAATGGAAGCAGTCTTACCAATTGAAGTTGATATTCCATCGCTTCGAATTTTGAGAGAAGTAAAATTGGATGAATCTGAATGGATCCAAGCTCGATTTCATCAATTGAACCTTATTGAGAAGAAAAGATTGAAAGCCATTTGCCATGGACAGATGTATCAAAAACGGATGATGAAGTCTCATGAAAAGAAAGTACATCCAAGAGAATTCCAAGAGGGTGATCTAGTACTAAAAAAGATCTTGCCTATACATAAAGATTTCCGTGGGAAATGGATGCCTAATTGGGAAGGGCCATACGTTGTAAAAAAAGCCTTTTCCGGAGGAGCGTTGATCTTGGCAGAAATGGATGGAAAAATTCTGAGAAACCCAATAAACTCATATTCTGTCAAGAAATATTATGCTTGAAGAAAAAATGAAATGAAAAAAAAGGAAAAAAAAGAGAGGGTCAAGATGAAAACTCGCAAAGGGCATCTTGCAACCAAAGGAAGGATTTGAGTTGAAAACCTGAAATGGCGGCTCAAATGTATGTTGATATTAGGCATCTGGCAATTGAACCCTCTTAATATTTTGATAGTTTGGGAGGAACTTCACATCTACAAGCATTCTGACAACGTTTGAGATCTTCCAGACAAAAGCCTACATCAGTACTCTAAATTATATCAATTTGATTAATTTAGAAATACTTATGCTAATAATTTGTTGAGTCATTTGAATTTTTATCATTCCTATGCTTGCCATAACTTTGAATACAATTCTATCTATTTATTAATAAATTCTAAGTTTATTTTCTCTAAATTCAATTTATTTGAGATTCAATTTATTTTCGAAAATTCAATTTATTCTTTTATTTTGTAAATGGATTAATATAATTTTGAAATAAGTTAAAGATTTCTGAATATCACTTTATGTTAATACTTTTAAAGGCATGGAATACAAAGTAAGTCTTATCAACGTTTGCAATCATTGTTAAAAAGCAAACAAATTATTACCATCATAGAGTTATTTGGAAGCAGAACAAGAAGAAATATGTTCTCAATTGGCAGATTATGAATATAGCCTTTTCCATACAGCAATACAAAAATACTTCGAATCTACAAATTCTGGCTCTACATCATATAAAGTACTGTGATGTTTCCAAACACCAACTGAAGAAACCACCACGTTATCATGGTAGAAATAAGGAGGCCCAATAGCATCTTCTAGAAGTGTTCTTTGAGTTATCTGATCTGGTTCAGTAAGAACTCCAAAACCAATCATTGAATTAGGAAGATGAACTGCATGATTATCTTCATCAAGAAGCTTCTTTCCAATCTATCTATGCTTCTTCTTTTCTAAGAAAATCATAGCCCAAGTTTCGCCTTTTCTTGTAATTGGGATCATTGCATAATGGCTTCCTATCTTTTACCGGAAGAAGTGTGTCAGCAGCCTTAGCCATTTGAGCAGCACATATAAAATCTGTCAACTCTGCAATTGATGAAGCAGGATCATATCTCTATGTCTATTGAAGACGTAGCATTTGAGTATCCCATTTTCGTCAAGTATAACAATTTACTCTCCTCATTAGAATCAGAATTCAGGATTTTCTCGGTATCAAAAGAACTATCAATATCTGTGAAATCATCTTGAAAGATCACTTCATGATCAGATAAGTAGTTATCAGAATCAACATGTTGCATGAGTGCGAGCTTTTCAAGAGCCTATACTATTGAGTTTTATTCTCAAGTGGTTTTGTGACATCATGCAAAAATTCAGGCATATCTACATCTACACTCTTCAAAGATGATAGATTCTCCATTCGAAGAGGAAAGATTTATTGTATTTCTACACAATTGAAGAAATATCGAGTTCACCAATTTGAAATCAAATAAAAATGAACTTAATATTCATGCATCATATTTAGGCATTTGCAAAAATAGGTGCATTTCCATTCATTTTATCCATGTTAAATGTTGACAGGAATTTCAAAGATTTTAGCAAAGATTCAAATCCATCACAATGGATCAGCTTTTCCAGTTAAAGTTCATAATGAGAAGAACTCATCTGAAGAAGGAAGAAGAAATTCATAATGAGAAGAATTTGTTCAACATTTTGCTCAAATCCATCACTTGATGGATCAGCTTTTTCCAGAGAAAGTTCATAATGAGAAGAACTCATCTGAAGAAGGAAGAAGAAATTCATAATGAGAAGAATTTGTTCAACCTTTTGCTCAAATCCATCACTTGATGGATCAACTTTTTCCAGAGAAAGTTCATAATGAGAAGAACTCATCTAAAGAAAGAAGAAGAAATTCATAATGAGAAGAATTTGTTCAACCTTTTGCTCAAATCCATCACTTGATGGATCAGCTTTTTCCAGAGAAAGTTCATAATGAGAAGAACTCATCTAAAGAAAGAAGAAGAAATTCATAATGAGAAGAATTTGTTCAACCTTTTGCTCAAATCATCACTTGATGGATCAGCTTTTCTAGAGAAAGTTCATAATGAGAAGAACTCAACTGAAGAAGAAAGAAGAAGTTCATAATGAGAAGAACTTATTCAACTTTTTTCTTAAATTCATCACTTGATGGATCAACTTTTCCAGAGAAAGTTCATAATGAGAAGAATTCATCTGAAGAAGGAAGAAGAAGTTCATAATGAGAAAAGCTTGTTCGACCTTTTGCATGACTCTATCACAGAAAGAGATATATCGTCATCAGCATTTCCAGAAGGAATTCATAATGAGAAGAATTCATATGAAGAAGAAGAAGTTCACAATGAGAAGAGTTTATTCAACCTTTGCTAGATTACATCACAAAAGGAGATGAGTTGTCATCCCCAGTGGAAAAGTTCATAATGAGAAGAGCTAATCCCAAAGAAGAATTATTTCAACATTCCCATCATAATCAAGTGAAGTCAAATGAAAAAAACTTATTATCTTTTCGTCTTTGCTCTATTCTTTTTTAACACAAGAATAAGCAAAGAGGGGCAGCTGAAGATACTCATTTTTTCATTTGAATATTATTTATATTATTATTATTATTATTATTAAATATTATTACAGGCCCAATTCAGACTGGACCAGCCCATTTACAGACCCAACAATAACCGGCCCAGTTATAACAGCCCAATAGAAACCCTAAACCCAACTAGGGTTTCAATATCTTCATCCAGCCGCCTTCTCTCTTTCCACCTTTGGATCTGATTTGATCCAACGGCCCAGATGTCTCCAGAAAAAATCCTAGGGTATCATCACCCTAGGGCCACGCGGCCGTCGTTGCTTTTGCCGCCAGTTCACTCCGTTTCAGCTGCTGCCACGACGTCCACCAAAGGCTTCCAGAAGAGCCCTTCTAGCCGCACACGTCGCTCTACAGTGAGTCACCACTGGAAATCCGGTGACTCACTAAACAACCACCTTATTAACTGGTCCGAGAGCCACACCGTCGATGGCTATAAAAGCCATCGACCACCTGCAAACAGAAAAACACGACAGCAACCCAAGAGAAAAACAGAAAGTAAAAAAAAAGAGAAGAGAAGATACAGAGAGCAACTCAGCAACCATAATAGCAAGGAAAATACGAGGGATACTTACCAACAAAGCCCCGCCATCGCCGGAGTTCACACAAGCCTCCAAACATCACCAAAGGCCTACGAAAACCCGAAGGTATTTTCGTAGATTTGCTTCGATCGGGAGTTTTTTAAGAGAAACGGTCATCGGAACCATCAATAGGACGGTCCGATCTGTATTTTGGTGTAAAAAAAAAAAATTCGGCCACCGGATGCGGTGGCCAGTGGCGGGTTCAACACCGACGAACGGCTTCCGGCCGGTGCTGCTTCTCTCTGTTTTAGAGAGAAGCGAGAGAGTTTTATAACTCTCTCATTTAGAGAGAGAAAGTGAAAGAGAGAAATGGCCTTAAGGCCGTGGGGTTTGGGACTTAAATACCCCTCCCCGAACGACGTCGTTTTGGGGAGGGTTCTGTCTGTAATTAATTAAAGGACAAACCCTGTCCGCAGCCCAGTAGCTTTGTAATTTTTCATTATAGTCACTGAAATCAAATTATGAACTTTTTAATTTAATCTCTTAATGTTATTTCTTTATAATTTAGTCACTGACATAAATATTTTAGACAAATAACCGATTTAGTCCTTTAATTCTAATTAATTTTATTTTAATCCCGAATACATGTTTTAAACTTATTTTAATTTGATATACGAATTTTATATAATTGTAATCTAGTCACTAAATTAATAAATAGGTAAAATAGCATGCTTAGTCCCTGTAATATTAAATAATTAATTGCAAATTAGATTATTTAATTTTAAAATATTATAATTTAGTCACTAATTTTAATACTTTAAGTTAATTACTAGTTTTTTTTATTTATAGTTTTAATTTCATTATTTTTAGTTATTGTTTTATATTTTTTTTTTATTATTATTATTATTATGTATAAATATATATAATAAATGATATTTGTTTATTTATTTTTATAAAAATAAAAACCCTATTTATTTAATTTTATAAATTACTTTTAAGAAAAATAATCATATTTTGATATTTATTTATTTTTTAATATCAAAGAAATGAGCTTTCTTAAAGCACCTAGAAGCCATTTTCTGATATTTCTAGATAATTAGATATCTTTTATATTTATATATTAATATATTTTTGTAAAATTATAAATTTGAAAATAACATAATTATAAATTAAATATATCTTTGAATTCTTAAATTTCTAATAATAGAGACAATTTATAATTAAAAAGTACCAATTTTGGGCGTTGTAGAGGTGTTAATCCTTCCCTAAACGTAACCGACCGAATCCCTTTTTTATTATTAAAAAGAACGAATTTTTGGTTAAAACGCAGATCAGTTTATCTTTTAACTGATGTTTTCTTAAGAACTCTTTTAAAAGATATTTTTTAGGTATTCGACCTACCTGACCCAAAAGGCCGATGGTGACTCCCAAATTATTTAAAAAAATCATTTATTCACATCACTTTTCCCGCAAAATAAAAATTTCATACCCGGACGAAAGCCAGTTACGACACACCTATATGGATTTCAACTCTAGCATACTTTTTCATTGATAATGTACCCATATACATTTTAACTATAGTATACCTTTATGTTGATAATGTACCCATATACATTTCAACTATGGCATCATTTCGTGCTAATAATGCACCCATATGCATTTGTATTTTCATACTCGAACTCATACACAATAAAACATAGTAATTACAGTAAAACATACATTATACAGTAACACATTAATATAAATACATGTAATCAATTTTATCTAATTGCATTAATAAATACTGACTTTCGTTTCTGCGGACTTGGCCTTGCCTTTTCTACCCTCAGTAGTTTATTTCGATATACCCACTATTAATACAGTATATCAATAGTGATTCCCAATTATACCCTTCCATGATATCAATACTACTATACTATGGTACTGATACCCCTATATGGTATCGATACCATAATTAGGTTCGCTGTTACCCGATATCGATACCCTCACCATTGTATCGATACCACTTTGTTAGGTATCGATACTGATTGAATCAGTATCGATACTTCTCAGATGATTTAGCCTGATTTTTCCCTATGATATTGGTATTGTTCTATCAGTACCGATACCCCTGCCCATATTTTCCAGTTTTCAACCGGAAATTTAACCAACTTTGGCCAATTTTCCCTTAGCAATACTATATAACACTTCTCTACTTAACCCTACTTCCTTTCCTTCATTTAGACACTTAAAACATCCAATATTCCTTAAGAGCATTTGATACTAAGAATCACACCACAATTTCTATCTTTTTATTTCACTCAACCAATGTTTCTAATCTTTCATTTACCTTAATGACAAGTCAATTTTACAAACAAATCTCAATAAACCTTCATATATTAACATATCATTATAAAACCCATTTTCTAAAATCTTTTTTATTTCCTTTATCTCCTTGTTTTAATCCCATATATGCATTCATTAATCTTCCATCATATACAAGTATTCATTAACTAGCAAAAATTGAAGGAATAAACCATTAGATTGAAAACTTACTTTTAAGCTTATGAGAGAACTCTTCTACAAGGAAAAGAAGAAAAAAGAAGAAAGAAACCTTTTTCAACCTAATCCCCTTTTACGTTATATTATTATACCAATTTAAAATACATTTAAATTCTCTTTCATATAAAATACCCAAAATGCCCTCTTAATAATCCATAGTCATAATTTAGTCTTAACCATTAATCCTAACCATTCTTATCTTTCATTATTAATAGAATAAATCCTAATATTTTTTAATCATTTCAATATAGTCCCTATATCAGTATTTTGGCATTACAATTCTCCCCCTTAAAAAAATTCATCCTCGAATTTTAAAGAAGTACCTGAAGCAAAGAGATGATGAAACTGCTATTTCATATCCTTTTCTCTTTCACAGGTAGCCTCTTCCACTTTATGATTCTGCCAAAGCATTTTGACAAATGGAATCCTCTTGCTACGCAATTCTTCGATTTCCTTAGCCAATATCCTCACTGGTTCTTCCTCATATGTTAAATCTGGTTGAATTTCTATCTCTTCAGGAGTGATAACATGCGAGGGATCTGATCTGGATCTCCTTAGCATCGATGCATGGAAAACATTATGGATCTTGTCCATATCTGGAGGCGAAGCTAACTGATAAGCCACGGGTCCAACCCTTTTTAATATCTCATACGGTCCAATAAATCTAGGACTCAATTTTACTTTACGCACAAAACATAATATATTCTTCGATGGCGATACTTTCAAAAATACTTTGCCTCCCATTTGGTACTCTATTTCTTTCATTTTCAAATCTGCGTATGACTTTTGAAGATCCGAGGTTATCTTTAGATTATTCCGAATAATTTTCACTTTATCTTTCATATCTTTCATCAAATCTGGCTCTATCTGATCTCGATCTTTCAATTCAAACCAATTTAATGGTGTTTTACATTTTCTCTCATATAGAGCTTCATACAGGGCCATCTTAATACTCGATTGATAACTATTATTGTACATGAATTCCTCTAACGGTAATATTTATCCCATGTTCCCTTGAAATCAATCACACATGCCTTTAGTATATCCTCCAAAATTTGAATGGCTCTATCTGATTGCCCATCTGTCTGCGGATGGAAAGTTGTGCTGAAATTCAATCAAGTACCCAATGCCTCATGCAAAGACTTCCAAAATCTTGAAGTAAATCTGGGGTCTCGATCGGACACTATCGATATCGGTACTCCGTGCAGTCTGACTGTCTCTTTTATATACAACTCTGCAAACTTATTCATCGAGTAGTATACTCGTACCAGAATAAAATGAGATGTCTTGGTTAATATGTCCACTATAACCCATATCTAGTCCTTTTTACCTGGTGACAACGGTAACCCCGAAACAAAATCCATTGTTACCCATTCCCACTTCCACTCAGGAATATATATAGGCTACAGTAATCCAGATGGCACTTGATGTTCAGCTTTCACTTGCTAATGAGATGTCTTGGTTAATATGTCCACTATAACCCATATCTAGTCCTTTTTACCTGGTGACAACGGTAACCCCGAAACAAAATCCATTGTTACCCATTCCCACTTCCACTCAGGAATATATATAGGCTACAGTAATCCAGATGGCACTTGATGTTCAGCTTTCACTTGCTGACATGTTAGACATTTAGTAACAAATTTTGTTACAACTCTTTTCATGCCAAACCACCAGTAACGACTTTTCAAGTCTTGATACATTTTATTTCCGCCTGGGTGCATAGTCAGAGGGCTATAATCTGCCTCATACAGTATATCTCTCTTCAATTCATCATCGTCGGGCATACAAAGTCTCCCCTTATAGTATAGACATCCATCCACTCTTATTTTAAAGTCTTTGACTTCATTCCTTCCGACTTGTTCCATTATCTTCAAACATTTCTCATCTAACTTTTGCAACTCTTTAACCCGATCCAAAAACGTCGGCTTTAACTTAAGCTGAGCATTTAAAGTGCCATCTTTCTTTACTGAAATACGTGCATCCAAGGCTCGTAAAGAATCAAAAATCTTTCGAATTAATGCATCTGTTACCACATTTGCCTTACCCATATGATAATCAATGATTAGATCATAATCTTTTAGAAGCTCAACCCAACTTCTTTGTCTCAAGTTCAATTCTTTCTACTTTAATAAATACTTCAGACTCTTGTGATCTGTATAAATATTGCACCGCTCACCATACATATAATGACGCCAAATTTTCAGTGCAAACACAACTGCCGCAAATTCTAAATCATGCGTCAGATAATTTTTCTCATGATTCTTCAATTGTCTGGAAGCGTAATCTACAACATTTCCATCTTGCATCAGAACACACCATAATCCATTATGGGATGCGTCACTAAACACCATGTATTCCTTTCCCGACTCCGGTTGTACAAGTATCGGGGCTTCCGTCAATATTCTCTTGAGCCCTTCAAAACTTTCTTAGCACTTTTTCGTTCATACAAAAGACACATCCTTCTTCAACAACTTAGTTAGAGGCAAGGCTAACGTTAAGAAATTCCTTACAAATTGTCTATAATAAGAGCAAGTCCCAAGAAACTTTAGACTTCATAAACCTTCCTTGGGGAGTGCTAATCGACTATTGTTTGGATCTTTCTTGGATCTACTCGAATACCTTCTATGGAAACTATGTGACCAAGGAAAGCAACCTCGGCTAAACAAAATTCTTTGACAATTTGGCATACAACTTCTTCTCGCAGAGCGTCTGAAGAACTACTCGAAGATGAACACCATGCTCTTCTCTTAACTTGGAATATACCTAGATGTCATCTATAAATATCACCACAAATTGGTCTAGGTATGGATGAAATATTTGGTTCATCAAATCCATGAATGTCACTGGTGCATTAGTCAAACCAAATGGCATTACTATAAAATTCATAATGCCCATACCTAGTACAAAAAGATGTCTTTGAAATATCATCTTCTTTGATCTTCAACTGATGGTACCTCGACCTTAAATCTATCTTAAAAAACACCGATGCTCCTTTCAATTGGTCAAACAAATCATCAATCCTCGAAAGAGGATATTTTTTCTTTATGGTGACCTTATTCAACTTACGGTAATCGATACATAATCGCATAGTTCCATATTTCTTTTTTACAAATAAAACAAGTGCTCCCCAATGAGAAACATTATGTCTTATAAACCCTTTATCGAGTAATTCTTATAGTTAGGCTTTCAATTCTCGCAGTTCAGTCAGAGTCATTCTATATGGAGCCATGGAAACCGGTTCAGTACCCGGATAAATCTCAATCCAGAATTCTACCTCACGATCTGGAGGCATTCCCGGTAAATCCTCCAGAAATTCTCTAGCCGTAGGAATATCATTTAATCCGACTTCTGGAATTCTTGTATATATCACATTGGCTAGAAAAGCTATACATCCCTTTGACATCATCTTCTTCGCAGTCATCGCATATATCACATTCGAGGGTGATTTTGATCATTCGCCGATTATTACTATTTCTACTCCTTCGGCGTTCTTTAAAAAAAACTTTTCTTATGCAAATCGACCATCCATAATGTGAGGAAAACCAATCCATACCTAGAATAATTTCAAATTCATTGAAGGGTAATTCCCTTAAATTGGCCAAAAACACAATCCCCTGGATCTTTATAGGGCATTTGCTACATACTGTAGACACTTTCGCACTGTGACCCATAGGATTTATCACTATCATCTCACTCCCTATTGGTTATAAAGGAATTCCTCTAGCTCTAACCAATTTTGTACTAATGTATGAATATGTAGAACCATGGTCAACTAAAATAAATACATGTTCATCATAAAGATGGAAAATACCTGTTATGATTTCAAGGTCATCTCGATCCTCAGTGGTCTTAAGGTTATAAATTCTAGCAACTCCCTGAGTCTCTTGTCTTGGCATTGATTATGTATGTCCCCTGGACCTACCCCTTACTCTGTTTCTATTTGAGGCTGCCACTGATCTTTCAGACTATACCGAATTATAACCAGATTTCTTAGGGCAATGCCGTGCAAAGTGACCCATATCGCCACATAGAAAACAAGCTCCATTGAAAAATCTACATACTCTTCGGTGTAATTTTCCACAAGTTTGACATGGATTTCTTTCCACAGAAGCTCTACCCGAGCTAGTAGCAAAAGATTGGGATTGTCTACTCTTCTGTGTTGCTGCTGCAAAACTATCTCTCTCTGAGAATCTGGAACTTGATCTAATAATATTCTCGAAGGGGGATTTGGGATCAGTGTGTGATATTAAATGTGTGTCGGACAAGTTCTACGAATTCTCAGACTTAAAGCTTGACGTGAGCAAGAGTAAACTATTCTACTTAGGCATTGAGGCCGAGGAGTTAGATTGCATCGAGGCTGTTTTGGGGTTCAAGAAGGGGAGCTCCTGGTTAGATACCTAGGGGTGTCGTTAGTCACTATGAGGCTCTCGAAAAAGGATGATCATGGTCTTTTGGAGACGATTCGGGAAAAGCTTGGTCACTGGGAGGGTAGGAAGCTTAACTATGCAAGAAGATTCTAATCGATTCGAGCTGTTTTATTTAGCATCACCAATTATTGGTGTTTTCATCTTAGTCTCCCTAAGTGAGTTATCCATCGTATTGGATAAATGTGTATATGATTCTTTTGGAATGGTCAATACGAGTCGACTTCGGGTGCAAGGGTAGCTTGGAGTATGATTTGCTTCTTGAAAGCTGAGGGGGTCTCGGTTTGAGGGATATTGCTTGTTAGAATCGGGCATGCACGCTTCAATTGATGAGGAAAATCCTTGCAAATAAGGAATCACTTTGGCTAACATGGATTAGGTGTTATTATATTGAAGGGAATGATTTCTAGAGTATTAAGCCACTATGTCTATGAGTTGGAGTTTTTGAAAAATCCTCTCCCTTAAGAGAATTGGGCATAAGTTGTTTGTTGGTTCTCCTTCTAACATGGTGAAATCAACTAAGCAGATTTAGGGGGAGATTAGAGAAGAGGAGGAACGAGTCATTTGGCACAATTTGATTTGGTTCCCTTTGTACATTCTTAAGCATGCATTGATTACTTTGATGGCTTTCCTCGACGGCTACCTATGAGAGATAGATTGGCTCATATGGGATTGATGTTAAATTATGAATGTGTTCTTTACGACTTGGCAAATGAGGGCATGGACTACTTGTTCTTTGATTTCCTTTTTTGCAGCTAGTGTTTGGAGGTAAATTTTAATTTTATGTAGATTGGACAATCGTATTATGGGCTGGGAATGTGAGCTAGAATAGGTGTGCTCATACCTTCAGGGTAAGTCCCTTCTTATATTGATTTTGAAGCTTGTTTGGAGTGGGTTTATTTACTCTATTTGGAAAAAATGGAATAATAGGATTTTTCGAAATGTTAATCGTAGTGTTGATGACATTGTGAATGACATTCGTGATTTTATAAGTAGTAAGCTTGTTGGTACACTACAACAAAATTCTTCTACAATGGCGTTTTTTGAGTAAACGCCACTAAATTTAATCATATTGCGACATTTACACTCCAAACGCCACAAAATGGTAACTTTAGCGGCGTTTTTATTCAAAAAGCCGCGATAGAGTAGTACTTTAGTGGCATTTTTATACGAACGCCGCAATAAGTTCATCCATAGTGGCGTTTTTTAACAAACACCATTACAGAGTAGTACTTTAGCAGTGTTTATATAAATGTCATAATAGGGTTCATCTATAGTGTCATTTTTTAATAAATACCGCAATAGATTAGTTCTGTAGTGGCGTTTTTATACAAACACCACAATAGGTATAATCTATAGTGGCATTTTTCAACAAACACCGCGACATAGTTGTACCTTAGTGGCGTTTCTATAAAAATGCCGCTACATACTCATACTTTAGTGGTGTTTTTATACAAACGTTGTTGTATAGTAGTACTTTAATGGTGTTTTTTAATAAAAATGGCACTATATACTCGTACTTTAGTGGCATTTTTATACAAACACCGCAATAGACTCGTATTTTAAAGGCGTTTTTAAACACAAATGCTACTAAAGTTTAAAGTTTTCCGCACCCTTTTTCATGTTTTCCCCTTCACGTATTTTTTTCAATCCCGCTCCCTCGCTTTCTGAAAAATCAAAATGTTTCATTTTCTCTCTTCTCTCTCTACTTTACCACCACTGAATTCAGATTTCCTTCTTCAACACTACTGCCACTGCACCTCTCTCTGTGCTCTTCAGCTTCAACACTCTGCAACAATGTTTCGATCCGTAACTCGATCAACCGCGTGAAGGCACCTTCTCCGCCAAGGGTTTGTCACATAGAGACTGAAATCACCATTATTCTCCCATCCCTTTACACCAGTAACCATGGAGACTGAAATATGCATATCCTCCATGGAGTTTAAAGTTCAAGAGTTATTGAAAGATGTTCGTTTCCATTATTCTCTTGAACTAACTAAGCTACTCAATGATACCGTTGCCGCCCTCAAATTTTCCCTAGATAAAATTCCTGAAGATCTTCAGGTATTTTAATTATTTGTTTAATTAGTTGTTTTTACCCCATCCACTTTCAAAGGGTTCACTTTGTTCCCCTTTCAAATTATTTTGGGTATTCTTTCCTGATAAAGGGTTTAATTTATGATTTTTAGCAGCGTTTTTTATCAAACGCCGTAAAAATACTATTACTTTAGTATTGTTTGTGTAAAAATGCCGCGAAAGAATAGGAATTTTGTGACCTTTTTATGTAAACGCCGCGATAGAGTAGCACTATAGAGGCATTTTCATACAAACGTTGCTATAGACTTGGACAGTAGTGGCGTTTTTATCAAACGTCGTAATAGTTCTGTAATTTAGTGGCGTTTTTTTAGTAAACGCCGCAATAGTTCATAACGGTTGTGGAGTATTGGTTGTTTCAGTATCATATTCAAAAAATCGGGCTTGCAATCGCCACCATTCACGCCGTCGATCCCAGTGTCGTGTCATCAGTCACGACTCTCGCGCCTCCATCAATCTACTAGGCTCAATATCAAGTACGCCTTCTCTTTACCCTGGGAGGTCTGAGCTGCCATTTCTGCCTTCAAATACCCAGGTCTCTAATCATCTTTACTCAGTCACGACTCTCGCGCCTCCATCAATCTACTAGGCTCAATATCAAGTACGCCTTCTCTTTACCCTGGGAGGTCTGAGCTGCCATTTCTGCCTTCAAATACCCAGGTCTCTAATCATCTTTACTCTTTATCAATTGCACCTTCTTTTCACGCACCAGAGAGCTAGGATTCCTTTTCAGTGACATTAGAACAAGATTCAGAAATTCGCCCTATTGAATTGGTTCTTGGAATGCCTATGTCATTAAATATAACAATAAAAGTCAGAATTAAGTTACATTACAAACTTAAAGTAAAGACAAGTCAAATAATCTCCCAAGGCAATTCATAAAGCAGTTTGATGAATATAACAAATACTGATTTGAATAGAAACCTAGTTATGATTTAATCAGAGGATCATAGAACCTCTTTTTAAACTTAGTTATTATTGTTTAATTTATTTTAAAGGACTCTGTGTCCCACTATTGCAACTTCATCTAGATCTTTAACCGAAGACAGATATATGGTCGTGCTAGACCATTTCATAGAGGACAAGATAGCTTTATACCTCATAAAGGTTTTCTTTTTTCAAGTTCCGGTCAATCATACCTTACTAGACTAGTAAAAACTTCTGCTTCTCTTTCTCTATGTTACTCCACTTCTCTATGGCTCATAATATCACTTAGCCTCACCTTTAACTCTTAACAATAATAAATCTCAAAGAAGAAAGGCCAGAAGATTTTAAACCAAACAAATTAACACTAGAAAAACTTTTCTTGTAAACCCCTCGCAAAAGTTTTTCTTTCTCTGTACACGTTTAAGGATAAGTTACACTCCAGTTAGATTTGATTGACCAACACAAAGAAAAATTAAGTTAGATTTGATTGACCAACACAAAGAAAAATTAAGGAATTCCCTTTTTTCCTCCAACATCGAATCCATTTCAATCACAAAAATTACAAGGATTGGCCTAGGTCAAATTAGTGACCTATGTCTTTGCATATTTATTAAGCCAGTGTAGGCGAAAACCAGTGCAGGCGAAAACCAGTGCAATGAGAAACTTCAAGCAGAATAATCTGAATATACCAAAATAGGAACATAAAGATATTTATGTCAATAACAGGGATGACATAAATAGTATAAACTTAAAATTGCATAAATAAGGAAACACCTCTACCAGAAGCTCCAATTCTGTTGAGATAAACCACATATAATATTTATTTCGCAAGTTATCCATGCTCATATTGTCATTTCTTACCAAGTAGTTGTTTCTTTAAATAAAGTTATAATAATAACAGTAATGATGATGATGATTGATGCTTATAAACACTTTTTCTTTTATTCTTTTTTTCTCTGTTTAGATTAATTATGCAATTCTAAATTATGCTTTTGATCATTACGTGCATCCACTTAAATGTGTTTTGAATTATGCATGCTTTGCCTTTTTGAGTTGATTGATCCAATAAAGTTGCTAACTGTTCTTCATCTTCGACAAATGCAGAACTTTCTCCATGGACCTTTAACTATAAAAATTGCCAATTAATTAATTACATATAATTGCATTGGGAAATGGGGGTTTAGTTATTCTATCACTTAGCTTCTCCTTTCTCACCTGGTTAATGTTGTTTATTACTTGAATTCATTATTTTGGCAAAATGGGTCTGAAAAAGAATATGTTTAGGTTCTAACTTTCCCTATAATATTTGCAATTAACATTTGAAATTGATATTCCAGAAATACGAAATAGATAAGAGTTGGATGGATTTCTCAAGGGTAAGAGAAGAATATCGAAATGGAGTTGAAAAGTTTCTAAATCTAGCTTTTGTGAATGCAAGACAAGAGAATATGATTCTTTGCCCTTGTAAGAAGTGTGCCAACATTAATTGGCTCATTCGTGAAGTTGCGTACGAGTATTTAGTTGTTTTTGGATTTGTTCGGGGTATAGAAAATGGATATTTCATGGAGAGTTTATATCTGATAGATCTTCTTCCATGAGTTATTCGACTTATCCTACTACTTCACATCATCGAACTGTTAGAGAAGATGACATGTAAGGGATGTTACGAGATGTATTTAATATGCACAATCATCATCAATCTATTACAGAAAATTATTGTCACAATGATGTTAATGATTTCACTGAGATAGAAAGAAATGGATGTGCTGAAGAGCCAAATGGAGAGCGGTAAAGTTTTACAAGTTGCTGAATGAAATTAATGAACAACTTTTTGAGGGATCAAAATATTCTAAGTTATCTTTCTGCATTTGTCTTTTCCACTTAAAATGCTTGGGAGGGTGGACTGGTAACTATTTTACGCAATTATTAGAGTTTCTAGGAGAAATGTTTTATTTTGCAAAAATCCCTCAATCATGCAAAGATATGAAGAAATTTATAAAATATTTGAGTCTTGGTTATGAGAAAATTCATAGTTGTCCGAATGATTGTATGTTGTATTGGGGTGATCCAAAAAATCAGGAGTCTTGTCATGTATGCGGAAAATCTCGATGGATGAGTAGGGACGCAGAAAATGTGAGTGAGGATGAAGCTCAAGCACGATCAATAAAGAAACTGGTAAATATTCAAATGACTAGTGATTGTACCTTTTAATAAAACGTATTTACATATTATGTTGTTTTGTGTATAGGTTCTTGTGCAAGTTGAAGGCTTACTATTGTAATAAGAGTTATCTGGAATGATCAATTGCTGAAGGGTATTTGGCAGAGAAATGTATGACATTTTGCTCGAGATATTTGGAAGATGTTGAAACAAGATGGAATAGACCAAATAGAAATGATGTGTTCAGTACTAATGACTTACCTCAACATTATTTGTTTGGAAGTTATGGTGAACCACTAGGGAAAGTTAAAATTGCACACTTAGATGATATGTGTTGGGTACAAGCACACTGATATGTTTTTTTCCATCACGATTCAATAGATCCCTTTCGCACGTAAGTTTTTCGGACTCAATACTAATGAAATTTCTTAATCTTTTATATTTCACATTCTTTAACGAAATAATATACTTTATAGTGAGTTTAAAGAAGTCTTGAGATCTCGTGCACGCTCCCCGAAGATTACATCAGCGAGAGTTACATAAGTTATTCACATAAACTTTTCATGAATAGTTAGGCCAGACGGTAAGCAACTAAATAATTCCACATAGTTATAAATAATATATGTCTTGCTTTTTTATATCGACATCAATGCAAATTAATTCACCATTCATGTGTAATAGGTTTGGAGCAGGAGATAAGTTATTGAAGATGTTAAATGGCTTTCTCAAGGTCCAAATAGAATAGTTAAAAGATATAATGCCTTCTTCATTAATGGGTTTAGGTTCCACATGAAATCTCGTGAAAGATTAAGGAGAACACAAAATTGAAGAGTCGTAGTTACTTCTTCAACTACAAGTTATGCTAGTGTCAGGGACAATCATCCTTTGGAGGGAGATGTTGATTATTATGGAATTCTTATGGACATTATTGAGTTAGATTATTATGGAAAACGAAAGATTGTGATGTTTCGGTGTGACTGGGTTGATGTAAACAATACTCGAGGCATAAAAAGAGATAAATTCGGTTTTACAATGATGAATTTCTCTCGATTAATTCACATGGGTCAATGATTGATGGATGAACCATATGTAGTTTCTTCTCAAGTGAAACAAGTTTTTTTACTGTCATGATCCAATGGATGACGGTTGGTATGTTATGCTCCGTAATACCCCAAAGACTTGATAGACATCGGGGATAGAAGAAGAAATGACATTGAAACAAGATCAAAATCTGTACCTTTTGTAGAACAAAACTTAGATGAAACTATCACTAACACAACACAATTTCAATGGGTTCGGGAGGACGTTGATGAAGATATTTATGACAACTGATATAACATAAAAATGTCGTAAGATTTTATATCTTAATTTATTTATTTATAATGTTATAACTTTTGATATGTTGTTCTTCAATATATTCATTAATTAAATCGTTTTCTTACTAAAAATGTTCTTTGTTTATTACAGATATCATGCTGAGGAGAAAAATGAGTGAATTGCGGATTGTTCGAGCTTCTGAAGAGTATGAACAAACAAATAATGAAGATTTGAATGTTGTTAACTCTTCAGAAGGTCCTATTACTGTTGAAGAAGCTGTAGAAATTCAAGGTAATGTTCGACACTTTATTTAATTGTTTGTTCATCTTGAAAACTTACATTTAATATTTTTTTATATGGTTGAAAATGATGGAACACGCAAGACTAGAGGACGTACAACGTTGAAGGAATTATACCAACTTCCTCCTGGGCACCGTGTCAAAGTTTCAAGAAACGATGTCGGTCAACCTATTGGCCCAGAAGCACGTCTTCTATCCGGTTACTTAGGCATAGTTGCACATAATGCTAATCTTTTACTGATCAATTATGAATCATGATGTGAAATGCCTAATAGTAACAAAAATCAGGCTTTGGATTTTGTTAAGGTAATAATGTCATTATAATATATAATCTATAACAATTCAATATTAATTTATACTTACTTTGAACACTTATTTGATGTGTATGAGAAATTTTCTTTAGAGGTCTCTGAGGATTATTTAAAGCAAGCATTAGGGAAGAGATAGAGAGACTACAAGAGTTCATTAAAAAAGAAATATTTCAAGAATGATCTCAGCCTTGAAGAGAAGCTACAAATTGTCCCACCTGGAATGCTCAGGTATCAATAGGAAGATACAGTCAGATTTTGGAGTTCACAAAAAGGACATGTATAATATATTTTTTAAAAATAATTTTAACGAATTATAATATTGACTTTATAAGTGGTTGTTTGAAATTGTAGGAACGATAGCATGTTGGTATTGCTAGCAGACAACAACAAAAGTTTACTCACACAGCTGGATCGAAAAGTTTTGCTTGTATAGCTAATGACGAGGTATTATAGATTATTAATATAGTTATTTGTATTCCATGTACATACTAACTCAAATTAATTATATTATGGTACATTGTAGGAAAATACATTTGGTTCTAAAGTTGGACTAATCAAACTCTTCGACATGACACATACAAAAAAGGATGGCACTCCTATGACTGCTGAAGCTGTAGAAATTATGGTACATTTATTGGATAGAGGATTTGAATTATGTTTTATTTATATCTGTAGTATGACATTCTTATTTGAAATAATTATTTACTTTATTATTAGGAAAAATTGAGGGATAAAAAGGCTGACTATGAAGCTACGGCTTCAAGTCATGGTCTTATTAATGCATATGACATCGAAAATAAAGTTATTAATGACGTTTTAGGTCCTGAAAGATATAGTCGGGTTTGCTGTCAAGGATCATTCTTTCCTCCCACCAAATATTTTGGATCCAGTTCATCTCAGTACATGTCATCACAATCTCAGTCTTTCCAATTAGAAGTTAGTCGTTTAAGACAACATTTGGCTTAAATGGATCAAAAAATGACAAACATGAAAGCTGAAAATGGAGCGAGGGAAGCAGATAGAGAAATTAGCATATCAGATGAAATGTCAAGAATTTGAAAATTGACTAGAAGCTATGATGCAGATGATACGTAAAACTCAACCTCAGAGTCCACCATCTTAGGTCTTATTTATATTATATGTTTTGTTAATGTTACTAAACAATGTTTAACTACATTACCTATTACGTTAATGTAAACTTTTATTTACTATAATGGATTTGAAGTTGGTTGTTATGGAAATAGAGTTTGTTATTATAGATGTCATGTTTGTTGGATAATGGAACGGGTTGAAAATGTAATTTGGGGAACCGAATAATGAAAATTACTAGTTGTAAATTATGTATTATTTAGTGGCGTTTGTATAAAAATGCTGATAAATAACACAGACAATACTAGTGTTTCACGTAAAAATGCCACAAAAAATTTAGATAATTTACAGTGTTTGTATCCAAAAAACGTCGCTATATACCTGACCTTTTTGCGGCGTTTGCATCCAAAAAATGTCACTATATATCGACCTTTTACGGCGTTTGTATCCAAAAAATGCCTCTATATATCTTGACCTTTTGCGGCGTTTGTTCCAAAAAAGCCACTATAGCTCTTCACCTCTTGCGGCATTTTTTGTTCTGAAACGTCGTGAACTTTAGCGGTGTTGGTTTGCTCGGCGCTTATTGTGGCGTTTTTCTTATCGCCGCAAGTGTTTTTAGCGGTGCTTAAAAATATCGCTATATGACTAAAAAACACCATTAAACCTCTATTTTGCTGTGGTGGTAGTTATATATATATGGGGGATGGTGTCAATGTTCACCTTTGTATATATTAGAGAATTGCATAGGAGGGGTATGAGTGTTATTTTGTTTCTTGTTCTTTGTTGCAGATTGTTGTTCCTTTAGATATAAATGAAAATTTATTAAAAAAAAACTTAACTTTTCCTATCATATGTTGATTATGAGTATGAAATTTAATTTGAATAGATTTCTTTTTCAAGTAAATTATTTTCGTAATTAAATTTTATTCATATAAATAGATATTAAAGATTATGATTTTGAAATAATTTTATTAAACTCTAAA
Source organism: Hibiscus syriacus (assembly GCF_006381635.1). Classification (NCBI taxonomy): domain Eukaryota; kingdom Viridiplantae; phylum Streptophyta; class Magnoliopsida; order Malvales; family Malvaceae; genus Hibiscus; species Hibiscus syriacus. The sequence continues at coordinate 7,140,438 of NW_024063538.1, read as the reverse complement.
TTGTGTTTAACGTTGAATCCTCTTTTAGTACTTTTTTGGCATAGTAAAAGTTTTTCTTCTTTACATATAATTTTTCGTGTCTTAAATTTTCTATATTAATTATAATTTTAAATTTCCAATTATGTAAATGTTTTAATACTTCATTCATTATTACATAATTGATATTGATTGGGAATTATTTATAAAATGAAGTGAAATCCATAATTATAATGATTCTTTTCAACTAGTTATATACTCACCCAATGAGGTCTCTAAGTTCCAGCCATGATAGATGGAGTGACATCCCCATGAAGTGGTGTTTGTTTGAAGTAAGTATATTCAACATAATTTACAGTTCCTGAATAAAATTTTAAATGAAATTCCTTTTTTTATTTTGAAATAATTGATAGGAAAAATTATCCCCACTAGAATATAATTTGTTCCCACATATATCAAAATGAATTTTCTTCAACGAAACAAAAGGTGTTAAGTACGGCTCATAAATATACCGGTTTTGTAAGTCTCGTAGTGGGGGTTACGATTATGTGGGTTGGGGGTACGGGGGCGGTACAGGGTTATTTGTATAAATATGTACCAGGGTTTATTTATTATAAAAGGAGATGTAACCTAAACCTATGAGATATTGAATGAAAAACTAGCGCCGCCTAAGGCACCGAGGACGTAAGCACATTGTTGAACCTCGTTAAAATTCTTGGGTTCTTTCTGTTTTCTTTACCCGATTATTCAACATTTGGTATCATGTCAGAACCCAAATTTAAAGTTGCAAAATTCGATGGTCAAGGTAACTTCAGATTATGGAAAACAAGGGTGAAGGATCTGTTGGCGCAGCAAGGGATCCTGAAGGCTTTGTGACCTACGAAGTCGGCGTCGATGGAGGATGAAGATTGGAAACAATTACAACAGCGAGCAGAAGGAACCATACGATTATGTTTGGCAGACGATGTCATGTATCACGTCATGCATCTGTCGTCTCCAGATGAAATTTGGAAGAAGTTGAAAAGTTAGTTTATGTCCAAATCCTTAACGACTAAATTGTATTTAATGCAGCAGTTGTATGGGCTGATGATGCATGATGATAATGATTTGGTGCAACACGTGAATGTCTTCAATCAAATCATTTCTGATTTGGCTCGGCTTGATGTGAAAATTGAGGATGAAGACAACGCGTTGATTCTGTTGTGTTCGTTGTCTCCCTCTTATGAACACATGGTGATTACTCTTACATATGGTAAAGAGACTATCAAAATTGAGGAGATTATTGCAGCCTTGTTGGCTCACAACCAGCGGAAGCAGAATGCAAGGGAAAGCTCTCAAGTTGATAGCTTATATATCAAGGGTAATTGAGACTGTGGAAGGAAGCCAGAGAAGGCAGGGTATGGGAAGCGAAATTTTAGATACAAATCTAGGGATAAGAAGAGAATTCAGTGTTACAAGTGCAAAGAGGTGGGACATATAAAGAGAGATTGTTCGAAGTTAAAAAAATGAGATTGTCCGAAATTAAAAAAGCATATTGATGAGAAGCGTGATGACTCATCCAAGTCTGTAAATGTGGTCGAGAATGGCAATTATGATTGTAGTGAGGGTGATATGCTCTTTATTTCAACGACTCATCCAAGCATATTGGATGTTCTTATCACATCATGCCAAATAGGGAATGGTATTCAACATTAAGTTCGGTTGATTCCGGTTCTGTTTATTTGGGTGATGATCGATGTTACAATATTGTTTGTATTGGTGATGTTAGGATTAAGATGTATGATGGTTCTGTTTGGACGTTGTGTGGTGTTCGACATATCTCATATTTAAAGAATAATTTGATTTCTTTGGGCACTTTGCACAAGAATGGTTTTATCCCTAAGGCTGATGAGGATTGGGAAACCATTCATATTCTTAAAGGAGCTTTGACTGTGATGAAAGGAAAGATGACTGCAAGGAATATTTACAGATTGTTAGGGAGTACCGTTGTAGGTGGAGTTCATTCTGTTGAGTCCTGTGATGATACTACCAAACTGTGGCATATGCGTCTTGTTCATCTTAGTGAATGTGGTATGTTGAATTACATAAAAGAAATCTGTTGCATGGTGTTAAAAGTTGTAAGCTCGATTTTTGCAAGTATTATGTTCTTGGTAAACAGACTAAAGTTCGTTTCAAGACTGGGAAGCACACAACTGAAGGGATTCTTGATTATGTGTATTTTGATGTATGGGGCCTTCCACGACATCGTCTTTGGGTGGATCTTGGTATTATGTTACTTTTATTGACAATTTTTCACGGAAAGTTTGGATGTATTTTTTGAAACAGAAGTCTGACATTTTTGAGAAGTTCAAGCTGTGGAAAGCTGAGGTAGAAAACCAAACAGGACGAAAAAATAAAGTGTTTACGATATGACAATGGTACAGAGTACACATATCACAGTTTCTAAACTTCTTTAAGGAGCATGGGATTAAGAGGCATTTTACAGTGCGCAAGACACCACAACATAATGGTGTTACAGAACGGATGAACATGTCATTGAATGAAAGAGCCAGATGTTTGCGGTTGAATGTGGGGCTTCCCAAACACTTCTGGGTTGAGGCTTTTAACATGGCGTGTTATCTTATCAATAGATCACCAAGGGCATGATTGGCTGGGAAAGTTGCAGAAGAGGTATGGACTGATCATGATGTTACTTTTGATCACTTACGAATTTTTGGTTGTCCTGCTTATGTGCATGTACCTGCTGATGAGAGATTCAAACTTGATGCAAAATCAAAGTAGTGCATTTTTCTGGGTTACAAGGAAGGTGTCAAAGGATTCAAGTTTTGGGATCCAGTTGCGAAGAAAATTATGATAAGTAGAGATGTTATTTTTTATAAACAGTCCATGTTGCAGCAGAAGAAAGACATGAAAGTGGTGGATTTCGAGCAGTTTCCAGTTGAGAATATAAAACCGACTTCTAGTGGTTCCGCTACGGTTGATTTGCAGGATTATAGTCTCGCTAGAGACAGGGTGAGACAGACGAATATAAAACCTCTAAACAGATTGGGCTTTGAGGACTTGGTCTCTTTTGCACTTACTGTTAGCAGTGATGATCCAGTTACTTTTCATGATGTTGTTACTAGTCAGGAAAATGACAAGTGGATGGATGCCATGGTTGAGGAAATGGAGGCTTTGCATTACAATCGTAAATGGGAGTTAGTTCATCTTCCTGAGAGTAAGAAGTCGATTGATTGCAAATGGATGTATAAGAAGAAACCAACAGTAACAGAAAAAGATGGGGAGACGTTCAAGGCTCGTCTGGTAGCAAAGGGTTTTTCACAACAGAAATGAGTTGATTATGATGAAATATTTTCTCCTGTTGTCAGGCACACTTCAATCCGAGCAGTACTTGCATTGGTGGCTAGTTGGGATTTGTATTTAGAGCAGATGGATGTTAAAACTGCTTTTTGCATGGTAATTTAGAGGAGTAGATCTACATGCAACAGCCTGAAGGTTTCACTCAACCTGGAAATGAGCATTTAGTTTGTAGATTGAAGAAATCTTTGTACGAGTTAAAACAGTCTCCGAGACAATGGTACAAATGGTTTGACTCCTATATGATCAAGATTAGCTACAAGCGATATGAGTATGATTGTTGTGCCTATGTTAAGAGCCTTGATGATGGTTCTTTTATTTTTCTATTATTTTATATGTTGATGATATGTTAATTGCTGCAAAGAACATGGATGATGTTATCGGTTTGAAAACTTGATTGAGTCAGGAATTTGATATGAAAGATTTAGGTACTACAAAGAAAAATCTTAGAATGGAAATTTGTAGGGACAGAGACTCAAGAAAACTATGGCTATTTCAACTGGGTTATGTTGAGAGAATGCTAAAAAGGTTTGCGATGAGCAGCGCAAAACCAATGAGCACTCCATTGGCGAACCACTTTAAGATTTCATCAAAACAGTGCCCTAAGACAGATAAGGAAGTTGAAGATATGGCAAAGGTTTCATATTCTAATGTTGTTGGTTGCTTGATGTATGCAATGGTATGTACCATCCTGATTTAGCTTATGTTGTTATTCAAGTTTGTAAGTACATGTCTAAACCTGGTAAGCAACATTGGGAAGTAGTCAGGTAGATCTTTAGGTACTTAAAGGGTACTGTGGGACATGGAATTATTTTTGGTAGTCAGCGGGATAATCCTTTGGTTGTAGGATATGTGGATACAGACTATGCGGGTGACTTGGATAATAGAAGATCTACGATAGGGTATGTCTTTACTCTTGGTGGAGGGTCGATTTGGTGGAAGTCTATTGTTCAATCTGTTGTGGCATTATCTACAACTGAAGCTGAATACATGGCAGCGGCTGAAGCTGAATACATGGTAGCGGCTGAAGCTGCAAAAGAAGCTTTATGGCTTATTGGTTTAGTGAAGGAGTTGGGTGTTCAGCAAGGTGGAGTTCAGTTGCTTTGTGACAATCAAAGTACTATTCACTTGGCTAAAGAATCAGGTATATCATGCTAGAACTAAGCATATTGATGTAAGGTTTCACAAGATCAGAGAGTTGGTTGCATCTGGAGAGATTTTGTTTCAGAAGGTACATATTGATGAGAATGTCGCTGATATGTTCACCAAGCCAGTTGCGACAGACAAGTTCATGCATTGCTTCGACTTGTTGAATGTTTCGAGTTGTTAAAGAAGTAAGGTAACCCAACCCACATTGAATGTTTCCTAAGGGGTAGGATATTCGCCAAGGTGGTGATTTGTTAGGTATGGCTCATAAATATACCGGTTTTGTAAGTATCATAGTAGGAGTTACGATTATGTGGGTTGGGGGTGTGGGGGTTGCGCTTCCGCGATACGGTACAAGTTTTTTTTGTAAATATGTACAATGGTTTATTTATTTTAAAAAGAGATGTAACCTAAACCTATGAGATATTGAATGAAAAAATAGCGCCGCCTAAGGCACCGAGGACGTAAGCACATTGCTGAACTTCGTTAAAATTCTTGTGTTCTTTTTGACTTTACCCGATTATTCAACAAAAGGAATATATATAAATCTATATATAGAAAGTGTTACTGGCATATCACCATCTTCCTCTTATTTTCTCTTACACTTCCATTCTATCGGTTTCTCTTCCTCTGTGTTCTATCTGAAGCTTCATGAAATTCTGGCTGAGAGAAATTGAAGGAAAATAAGCTCATGATCCCATATTCATGGAAAAGTGAATTCATCATCATCGTCTCGTCGTTTATAAGTTCTGGGGCCGGTTATCATCGGCGTGGGGCCTTCAGGTCTAGAGACGGCGGCTTGCCTGAAAGAGAAAGGAGTCCCGAGTGTGATCCTAGAGAGATCCAACTGCATAGCATCTCTTTGGTAGCTCAAGATGTACGATCGCCTTCGTCTTCACTTTCCGAAACAATTCTGCGAGCTTCTATTAATGGGGTTCCATGTCGATTTCCTGATGTATCCCAGTAAGCAATAATTCGTGGACTACTTGGAAGCCTACGCTAGGATGTTCGACATTCAGCCGAGGTTCGATGAGACAGTTTCGCGGGTGGAGTACGACGGGACGATGGGGTTATAGAGGGTGAGAAGCGTCGGGGTTAAAGAGGAGGAGATGAAATACGTGTGTCGGTGGTTGGTGGTGGCAACGAGGGAGAATGCGGAGACAGTGATGCCGCAGGTGAAAGGGATGGTGGAATTCGATAGGGAAATAAGGCATACGGGTTCGTACAAGAGTGAAGAGTTTAGAGGGAAAAGGGTATTAGTGGTGGGTTGTGGGAACTCATGCATGGAGGTGTGCTTGGATCATTGCAATCATAATGCAAAGCCTTCACTTGTGGTCAGAAATACAGTAAGAAATCCCTTCCTTTTTCTTTTGATTGGAATATTAAAAAATATCCTAAAACTGACCCTTAAGATTATGAAATTATACTCAAAATTTCTGAAATTTTAAATTACTCTGATCTATATTAAAATATAAAATTTATTTTCCTTCATCTTTTTTATTATTATGATTTAAAAGAAGATGTTTCATCATCAAAAAATTAAATGAAGTTCGAGAGTAGAATATTTTTTAAAAAATAAACTTTTAGAATCATTTTATAATTATTAAAAGAAAAATGTTTAATCATAAGGTTGTTAAGTATTTAATAATATAATGATCAAAGTGGGAGTAAATTGAGACTTTAATGGGAAAATTGAAAATTTTAAAATTCGAGTGACCCAAATAAGTGTGAGGAAAATGTTTAGTATAAACAAAATTTTGGTAATGATAAAAATACCCCATAGAAACAAAATTATTAGGTAGACAGAGAAAGAACAATATAGTAAAATTTGTATAAACAATATATGATTTTATGTCGTGCATGTTGTCGTGATTATGTACAATTAAATTTGGAATAAATATAAAAAAAATTATATTGCAATAAATTTAAATAATTTTAGAGGAGATGAAGATATAAAATTTTAAAAATAAAAATATAAAATGAATCTAAATTATATTAAAACTTAAAAATTTCAAAAATATCAACCATTTATGTTAATCTTTTCAATCCATCATTGATAGAACCCACACAACAACAAAGTCAGGTGGCTTCATTCTTCCCATCAATCAACTCCAAGTTTTCATGTCATTTTTCTTTTTACTCGTTTAGTTTACTTTTTAGGTTTATGGAACTAAGGTTCATGTCCTCCCGCAAGAGATGCTAGGGATATCGACTTGCAGGTTGTCTATGTGACTGCTCAAATGGCTGTCGTTGCGGCTGGTCGATCTCTTCTTGCTTAGTATCTCGGTTGATGCTTGACGACACTGCTATAGTCGGATTGGCCCAACCGAAATCGAGTCCCTTGAACTCAAAAATCTGTCGGGGAAAACGCCAGTTTAGGATGTTGGGAAGCTTGCCAAAATCAAAAGTGAAGCCATTAAGGTACTTAACACTTTTATCACTCATATCACATCACCTTTTTTTCCCTTCGGCGACTAAATATCAAGGGTTTGATAATAGAAAATCTTCGATTGGTTTGAGAAAAAATATTAGAAATATTATGTCAAACAATCAATCGAAAACTCTTTCAACAATTTTTTTTTTTGAAAGACTTTCAACAAATTTTAATTTTGCGTTTTGAGGGTATCAATACTCAGTTTTAGTACAAAGTGGTATGCCACACAAAAAAAATACAATTAAGCTCTAATATGAGTGTGATTTAATTCCCCTTGATATGAGAATTCTGAATAACTCTTCACACCTTTCAAGATAAAATAACGTAAGTAACTCGAGAATACAATATTATAATTATCAATAGGAAATGAGAACATTTTTATTGATGAAAAAATGATGAATTAATCTCAGTTATTTATTTTTACCAATCTAACAGTTTTAAATCTGTGTAAAAATAAAAAAGTTCTACACTATACTTACGGATATATATGCACAATTGTTAATTTAGAACTATTGTTGATGCAGGTATGTCCATAAAGAAGCTAAAACGACATGCTGTGGAGTTTGCCAATGGCAAAACTGAGAATTTTGATGCAATCATATTAGCAACTGGTTATAAAAGTAATTTATCCTCTTGGCTAAAGGTGTACAAACCCTTTCTTTTTTATTTGTCTACGATTCTTAAAGGTATAATGTTAGAATTGAAATCACAACAAATATGAAAAAACAACCCGGTCTAATCATGTCAAATCATCAAAAATAAAATAGTAGATTTACAGAAACGTACATGAATTAATTGATAAGTTGAAATCATTGAATCTTTCTTTAGTTGTGATCTTCCAAGAAGATAGAGTTCCCTTGAGTAAAAACTCTCTGACGAGGATAAGAATAAATACAAGAATTGTCTATTTCTTGGGGAATATAACCCTTTTATATAGTTGATTTAAGAATCAGTTATTGTCTTTACTTATAACTTTGCCCCTCATCGAATTATCAATGCAACTTAAGTAGTGTCCACACTTTTATTTCCATAACACTTCTAATACCTTATGATTTTATAACATAATTGGTTACTTAATTTATGTCATATTTTATGATATCAATATACATTATAAATATGTGACCATAATTATGGATTTTAATCCAACATATAAAAGAAAGAGGTCTAAAAGAAAGAGGAATGGAACACCTTGGCAGGAAAAAGAGATGTTCTCGGAGAAAGATGGGTACCCTCGAAGGCCATTCCCTAATGGGTGGAAAGGTGAATGTGGGCTATACGTCGTGGGGTTCATTAAACGTGGATTGCTAGGCACGTCAGTGGATGCCATCAAGATTGCACATGATATTCAACGTTGTTGGAATGAATAGGCGATGCATCTTTTGCACCAATCTTCACCACTATGATCGGAGTTCTTTCAAGATAAGAGATAAACGGATACATAATGCATTTGGGTAGCCGTGGATTTTGATATCAAACACGTCCGAAACTCGTCGAGAAGATGCCTTCTACTTCGATTGATGAGGAGAGTGAAGGGTTGAAATGGAGGGAGGTTGGGAAAATGGAGAGAGCTGTCTCGGTGAACCCTTTAGCTTGATTGTGAAGATGACTCAGGATAAGCCAGCTTCCTGGCCATGTTGAATGAGAGAGAGAAAGGGTTGGTGCTATTTTGGTTTGTGGGGGAGACCTTAGACTATCTTCAATATTGTACATTACTAATACTATTTCATTTTCAGGTATCATTTTTCTTTATTTTAAAAGAGGTGGGATAAAAAAATAGAGATTATTATTTAATTTGATGTACTTTTCGCTTATATATTTCTAACAATCAAGGTAGGAGGATGACAGGAATGTTTGATATTTGTTTTGCAAGGCAAAATATGATTGGGCTTTTTAGCTTATATTTTCCTAAAGGATTTGGAATTTGAGAGTACTAGCATGCATTTTTTTTTTAAATTGATTCAATAAAATATAAAAAAAAATGTGACTGTACAATTAGAAAGAGCCCACCGAGCCAGGATGGGCCTATACCCAACCATATTAATACCCCAACTTAGGATACAAGCAAACTTGCCACAAATCTATGAATAGTATATTTAAACAAAAAACAACTCGTTTATATAAGCAATGGGGGATACTTTTCTTCTATTCACGCACATCAATCCTAAGGTTTAAATAAGATAAATTGGAAACTTTTCTTCCTTATAGTTACTGGTCCGATTGGTTATTTTGGAAGAATATCATAAGAGAAAAGAAGGGAATATTCACTTCTTCTGGTGCTGCACTCTAAGCTTCTTATGATCCAAATGCATATTCCCAGAATTTTGATCCAGGCGACAGAACCCGATAATCTTTCTCGTTTTTTCTTGGCTCGGTTCGTCGATCCATCGAGGCTCTTGAGGACGAAACCATGAATGTTTTTCGCATTGAAGTAATTAAGAAATTGGAAGATGAAATGTTTTACCTATTTTCAATGTATCTTTTTGTAAAGAATTCAATCTCATCTTCCCACTATTTATATGATTCTGCCATTTTTTGAGTCAAATCAAATTCATCATTTTTTAATCCAAAACTGATGTAAATTCATTAGGAAGCAGGATTGCCATTTGTATCTAGTTTTCTTTGATGTTATCAAGTTTTATTTGTTGGACTTCAAGGTGAAACTTCCAGCAGGATTGTTAAACCCTGAAATACTATGTTTCAAAACATGTATTTGGAAGGTTTGAAGGGGTCAAATCTCTATATCTATATGTAGGGATGACAATAGTTCTAGTTAGATCAAATTTTTGGTCGATCCAGTCCTGACTTGAGAATTATATCTCTTACTTGATGTTTAAACTGATGCAGAAATTAAAGAGGCTTTTTTCTGCTTTACACCTTTTCTAAGGCTTCCTGGTCTATGATTGGTCGAGATCTTTTAGCTGTTGTGAGGTATTTTTTCTCCTCCTCTGACTTGTTGCTTGCGTTCAATGCTACGACATTAATACTTGTCCCGAAATCCCCAATTTCTAGTATGATGAAAGACTTCAGGCCTATTGCGTGTTGTCATGTGGTAAATAAGGCAATTACTAAGTTGCTCGTTGGTTTGTTTCCTAGGTTGATATCCCTGAATCAAACGACTTTAGTTGAAGGCCAGGACATCATTGATAACACATAGTTGTCCCAAGAGCTGGTTAAAGGGCATGGGAGAAAGTATTTGTCCAAAAGATGTGCAATGAAAATTGATTTGAGGAAGGCTTTTGACTTTATCTATAATACTCCAAATTTCGGGTTAGTTGTTTCTAGTTTACCCAAGAGGTAAGTGGACCGTATAGAATTTATAATTCAAGTTGTTAGGCTTAATTAGGTTGGACTTGGGCCCAATTAACCACAAAGAGTGGATTTTTGCATAATAGGAAGATGCGGATGGACCAACAGAGTATTAGCCTATTTTCAAAATATTAAAACTTTTCTGACTCATTTCATCTTTTTCTTTTCATTTTCATTTCTCCCATTTTTCTCTCCAAGCTCCTTAACCAAGGGTAAGTCTTTTGAGTCATTTCTTACCTCTTTCAAGTTTTATTTTTGTTCTTAATCCCTCAAGCAACATGGATTTAACAATTCAAGCCATGTGTTCTTTGTTTGCTAGAGAAAGTTGAGGGTTTATCATCCAAGTCACGGTGTAGGATGATTTCTAGTTAAAGGACCTCTATTTCGGGATTCAATCGCCAAGGTAGTGTATTTATAATCCTTTGAAGTATCAAGTTTTCATAAATTTCAAGAAATTGCTAGGATTTGGTATTTGGGCATGTTTAGGGCTTACCTTTGATTTCATGATCAAACTATGTTTTAGGTGTTAATAATGTGTTTTTAAGCCACCTTAAGACCCTAAACAACTTACTAAAACTTCAAAACAAGATTAAAAGCTAAAATAAGCCATTTAGGTACTGCCAAGGTTTGTGTATTAATATTGTGATGAGCAATATCGATATTGGTTGAATTGAGGCTAAAATTAGAGATTTCATAAGGGAGTATCGATACTGCCAAGGTGAGTATTGATATTGCCCCTTCAGTATCGGCACTCTGGATAACAGTATCAATACTAAGGCCTCATATTTGCAATAGAATGCATTTTTGGTACCGATACTCATAGGGGTATTGATACTATAGCTAGAGTATCGATACTACCCACTTTGTATGTTCATATTCGACTTGTTTAAGGTCAGTAAGAGTTAGGGATGGTCCGTAAGGAAAATACAGAGTTTGTGAGGGACATAAATGGCCAAAGGGGCCTAGTAACACTCGTAGGAGTGGGTTACAACCAGTGTAACCATAGCAAGCGTAACACGTCCAAGTACTTTCAGTTGAATACGTAACAAATAGCTAAGAATGAAGGATTGTTTCTCAATAAGTACTGACAAGCGGTATGATCGAATAATCAGATTATGAAATAATATAGTCATTATAGTAGGTTGATTTAATTCGAGGGTGAATGGAGGGAAAACGTAGTAATAGCGAATATAGTATCGCTACATATAAATGAACCTGAGTCAGATATCGGGCTAGCCAGTACCTTAACCAGTAAGTAGTAAACACAGTAGTCATTGTGAGGTCACAAAATACGTAGACTTCTCTAAAGTTAGAGAAAAACTAAAATATCCTTAAATAGCTACAACCCAGATCAAATACGGATTATCAGTAGTAACAGATTAATAAACCCTCACATAATGTTCTAGATGAGAGGACAAGCGAGATAGCATCTAGAGAAAATAGTAAATAAGATCAGTTAAAACTCAGAATAACTAGAAACAATAACAATTATGATGTCATAAAACTAGCTTTTGTGTGACACTCAGGAAACAGCCAGGACACCCAAGTTACTTTAGTAATAGGGCGATTTTCTTGTTTGTAAGTATGTTCAGGTATATATCAGTCAGTGCCAAGTCACTTCTCTTACCAACTACATAGATGCCCCAAGACTCGACGGAGTAAGTTGGTCGAGTGTACGTTTTCGATACAGTTATAGATATCACCCCAGTGTACCCAAGGGTATACCGATAGGCTAGATGGGTGCGTGAGCTCCAAGATACAGAACCCTTAGTCGCACCATAATACCCACCACAACTTTATGTTTAATGTTTTGTGTCATATATTAATATCTGGTAGGCTAAAGGGGTGTGTGATCTCTAAGATGTAGGATCCCTCAGTCGCACTGTTGAGTTAATTGATCGACAAATATGGCCAAGAGGGGGGTGAATTGGCAATTAAATTTTGGTGGAAGCTTTTGCAGAAAATTGAAAGTAATTGCACAGCGATTTAGAGTGGTTCAACTTTCTCAACCAAAGTCTACGTCCACTACCTTAGCTATCCACACTAAGGATTTTCCACAAATTCACTAATTTGTCTTTCTTTTGAGGACAAAGAGTAACCTTACAAACCCTCAAGAATTATACCCCAAATTCTTGAGAACACTCTCTCCCAAAGAGAACAATACAAATTTGCAAACTTACAAGGAAATCCTCACAAGGAAGATTGTTTGCACAATTCTAGAACAAAGAAAAGAACACTCAAGAATGAATACAATTGAGTACAAGTAGTGTTCTAGAAAGAAAAATGAATATTGAATAAAAAAATAGGCTTGAAATGCACAAACTTGAGGTTTGATGCTTTCTCTTTGATTCTCTCTTGATTCTAGTTGATTGTTGTTTCTTGTTATTGATCAATGGCTTCTAAGCTTGATTAAATACACCTTGAATCACTTCTGAACGTTGGGGATTATTAATGAAGTTATTGGAGCCGTTTAAGTGTGAAAACCATTAATATTTCTGCTTGGAGCGTGGGGGGAATCGGTACCCCCTCATGGGGAATCGGGTTCCCTAAGTGTAAAATTCAAATATTTCGACTGTTAAACAGGGGGAATCGGTACCCCCTTGGGGGGGAATTAGTTCCCTCCGAGCATTCTCTTTTTCTCGGAGCCAAACCATTCAGGGGGGAATCGGTACCCCCTTGGGGGGGAATCGGTTCCCTCCGAGCAATCTGGAATTTTTGGCTTTGAAATGGTTCGAAATATTTTGTAAAATTGTTTTGAAATTATTTTAAGATTAAAACTTAATTTTACACTTGAGTAAGGATTAAAAATGACATTTGAAAGATTTGGAGTAATATTTTGATATTCGAATAATTATATCGAATATACTTAGAAAATCTTTTTGGAAAATCTTAAAATTCATTTAACTTAATTTGTTATATCGAAATATCAAAATGTTTTCAACAATCTCCCCCTTTTTGATATAACAAAACATTTTAGTAATTTTAAGATTTTATTTTGAAATCAAGTTTGAAATAAATCAAGTTTGAAATTACTCCCTCTTACTCTAACACTTCTCACTTTAACATTTCTCCCCCTTTTTGTTAAATCAAAAAGACTTTTTAAAAGAACCCTAAACAAGGTCTTGAAAAATACTTAGCCAATTGATTATAATAGATATAGCTTAAGCTGCTAAGAACACAATCAAGAGAAACGTTAGCCATTAGCTTCATAATAAATATTCATAAACAATGTGATATGGCAAAATTGGTCATATATCTAATTGATGTATATGATGCAATAATGAATAAATTTAACCAAACCAAATATATAGAAATATAAGTTCAATAATTCATCAAATTAGTTCAAATATCCAACAACCAAAGTAAAAACAATCCAAAAACATTCAAAATGTTGAAACAATACGCTTTAAGTTCGAATTACTAAAGCATAACACAAAATCAAGCATCCGTAGGAGGATCGGGAGGAGGAAAATGAGCTCGCATAGCGGCCATCTCATGTCAGAGTGCATCAATGCGTTTATTAATAGAAGCGTTGTTTGTGCGCATCTCCAGAGAATTTCTAATTGTTGAGCTCCCATTGTGGATAAATGAGATTCCATGGAAGTGAAGCGAGAATCCATGGAAGCATATCGGAAATCGAATGTGTCCATAAAGGATCAAAAGTATGGAGGCATTTGATCCTCTGGTTTTGCTTGTTCCTCTGCTCGTGCTTGTTCCTCGTGCTGTTCTGGTTCATTGTCGGAGTCGTCAACTTCAGGCGGTTGCTCACCGGTACGAACCCAAAGACCAGTTTCTTCATTGATCTTCCATCCCGATTTAGTTAAAGAGAATAGATTGATTTGGTTTTTGAGGGAAAAGGAAGCAAACCAACTCTAAGCCCAGCCTTCTTAAAGACTAAGAATACAACCATAAACTAAAGAAGAACACAATTCTTATTGGGAACAGGATTACGGTTTCGACAAGTTCAACAAAAATAATCTGTGGAAGGTTAATTTTGTGATTATTTTGGACACAATGAAGCCAAAATAGATCTAAGGAGCGAAGAGTAGAGTAACAGCCCCCGGATGGTCAAAACCACCAAGAGATCATTAGGTGAAGAAAACGGTCATGAAGGTCTAGAACACTTACACTATCCCTTCGCTTATACTCAGATCCTACCGTAAGTTTTTCATTGTCTAACCCTTCATTATCTAATCCTAATGCTTTGGCAATGGATTCCGAGTTAAGATGAAAGAATCATCATAGAAGATAGGATCGGATCCCTATGTTAAGGTTCCTCTCAGTTTTTAATGCAAACGGCATTAAGTAGAAGATACGAACAATTGATGGTAGACAATTGGTTCAAGCTCGAAAAGTTTGTCAAATTTCCACTCATGAAGAGTAGGAAGATGACGAAAATTGATGTCAAGCATGGCTTGAAGAGATGGGATACGTTCTTCCCTGATTTTGTAGGATTCAAATTATTGACAAAACCTAAAGTATAGATTTTGTTTACGACTAGGTTCATTGAAACAAGAATTATGAATGGTCATGTTTGGATCATCGGGATTAGGAATAGGAATTTGTGGGATAGGTGGAGGATTTGGAGGTTGGCTAGAATGACTAGAGGAGGCCCTAGAACGTTTATGAGACATGATTTAAGGTAATCGGAATGGAAAGAGTAACCTGCAATTTTTAAAACAAATGTAGCAAAATAATCAATCCCAAAACCTATTGAGTCCTCAATATTTCAAGGTTCTCTATACCAATCCTAATGGGCAAGTTTTTTGAAAAACTATTGAAAAATAAGGTTTTGAGAGTCAATATACATATAGTTTTTATGATTACAACATAATTTAAACAAAACACAACAAATATTTTTTAAATTTCGAAAATTTTCAGAATTTGGAAAATCTTGTGTTTTTGATAAAATTAGTTTTAGAATCTAGTTTCTAATCACTAAAAAATCAATGCCCGATCTAAAGTTCGACCTAGAACTAATTAAAACTAGTTATATGTTCAAAAATTGATGAAATAGAAGTTTTAGAAAAATATCTTGAAGAATTTCGGATTTGAGTGAGATTAGATGAAGTTTGCATGATTTTGATGATTCCAATAGGTTTAGGAGATGATATTTGAAGAGAATTCCGATTAAAAACGTTATTTTGAGGCAAAATGGAGATTTGAGAGATGGAGAGAGTTTTTGGGTGAAGAAAGAAGAGAATAGGCTTTTGAGCTAAACATAAGGGTTCTGCCCGATAAACCAACCCTCAGGGGGTATCGATTCCCCTGTGGGGGGAATTGGTTCCCCTTCAAAGGGGGAATCAGTTCCCCTTCTAGGGGGTATCGATATCCTCTGCACCAAAAATGCTAAAATCTTATTTTAAGCACACAAAATGCTAAATTAATTTTCTCTAGTGGTATTGGCAACTCATATATCAAAAATTAATCATGTTCAATCAATCAAATTAATCCTTAAACTACATTTGAACATAATTTAATTTTTATCAAGAATCATAAACTCCCCCTAACTAATAGCAATGAATGTAATCAGAAATTACTATTATAAGCATTTTTCATTTATTCTTTAAAGCGCTAAAATTATTTTAAACACTAAGTGAAGATAGGTTGGTCAAACCTAATTCTCTCCTAAGTGTCCAAAATCTTCCTTGTCTAAAGGCTTTGTAAGATATCCGCTATTGATGCAAAGTATCAACAAATTCTA
This sequence comes from Hibiscus syriacus, assembly GCF_006381635.1. NCBI lineage: Eukaryota > Viridiplantae > Streptophyta > Magnoliopsida > Malvales > Malvaceae > Hibiscus > Hibiscus syriacus. Next base: position 7,124,515 of record NW_024063538.1, on the reverse strand, counting down.
GAACTAATCTTCCTTAGTGACATGGTCTCTAATGAAGTGATGTCTTATTTCAATGTGCTAGTTCTAGAGTGTTGGATGGGATTTTTAGTGAGACAAATAGCACTAGTATTGTCACACTTGATAGGAATAGTACATACTTCAATTCCATAATCAAAAGTTGTTGTTTCATCCATAGAACTTGTGCACAACAACTACCGGCTGAAATGTATTCTGCTTCAGTGGTATATAATGCACACAATTTTGTTTCTTTGAAAACCAGAAATCAACATATTTCCAAGGAATTGGCAAGTACCGAAGGTATTTCCTATCTAATTTGCATCCTCCATAATCCGCATCAAAAAGGCATGCAAGCTAAAGCTAGAGTCTCTAGATACAAAGTCCTAAACTAGGAGTGTCCTTAAGGTATCTAAACATTCTCTTAAAGCTAGTAAATGTGATTCCTTAGGCATGATTGAAATCTAGCACATAAGCAAACACTAAACATAATTTTTGGTCTACTGCAGTTACTAAAGTAAAGATCCAATCATTGACCTATATAATTTAATATCTACACATTTACCTCATTCATCTAAGTCAAGCTTTGTTGAAGAACTCATTGGAGTGTCATGAGGTTTTCCATTTTCCAGTCCAAACTTCTTGAGCATATCTTTGACGTACTTAGCTTGATTGATGAAGATGCCATCTTCTTTGCTTGATTTGGAGTCCCAAGAAAAATGAGAGCTCCCCCATCATGCTCATTTCGAATTCACTTTGCATTAGCTTAGAAAATTCTTGGCAAAGAACATCATTAGTAGAACCAAATATTATATCATCAACATAAATTTGAACTACTAATAAATCTTTACCTTTAGGAATTGGTTCCCTCTGAGCAAAAGGGGTACCCCCTTGGGGCGGAATCGGTTCCCTCTGAGCAATCTGGAATTTTTGGCTTTGAAATGGTTCGAAATATTTTGTAAAATTGTTTTTAAATTATTTTAAGATTAAAACTTAATTTTACACTTGAGTAAGGATTAAAAATGACATTTGAAAGATTTGGAGTAATATTTTGATATTCGAATAATTATATCGAATATACTTAGAAAATCTTTTTGGAAAATCTTAAAATTCATTTAACTTAATTTGTTATATCGAAATATCAAAATGTTTTCAACAATCTCCCCCTTTTGATATAACAAAACATTTTAGTAATTTAAGATTTTATTTTGAAATCAAGTCTGAAATAAATCAAGTTTGAAATTACTCCCTCTTACTCTAACACTTCTCACTTTAACATTTCTCCCCCTTTTTGTTAAATCAAAAAGACTTTTTAAAAGAACCCTAAACAAGGTCTTGAAAAATACTTAGCCAATTGATTATAATAGATATAGCTTAAGCTGCTAAGAACACAATCAAGAGAAACGTTAGCCATTAGCTTCATAATAAATATTCATAAACAATGTGATATGGAAAAATTGGTCATATATCTAATTGATGTATATGATGCAATAATGAATAAATTTAACCAAACCAAATATATATAAGTTCAATAATTCATCAAATTAGTTCAAATATCCAACAACCAAAGTAAAAACAATCCAAAAACATTCAAAATGTTGAAACAATACGCTTTAAGTTCGAATTACTAAAGCATAACACAAAATCAAGTATCCGTAGGAGGATCGGGAGGAGGAAAATGAGCTCGCATAGCGGCCATCTCATGTGAGAGTGCATCAATGCGTTCATTAATAGAAGCGTTGTTTGTGCGCATCTCCCAGAGAATTTCCAATTGTTGAGCTCCCATTGTGGATAAATGAGATTCCATGGAAGTGAAGCGAGAATCCATGGAAGCATATCGGAAATTGAATGTGTCCATAAAGGATCGAAAGTATGGAGGCATTTGATCCTCTGGTTTTGCTTGTTCCTCTGCTCGTGCTTGTTCCTCGTGCTGTTCTGGTTCATTGTCGGAGTCGTCAACTTCAGGCGGTTGCTCACCGGTACGAACCCAAAGACCAGTTTCTTCATTGATCTTCCATCCCGATTTAGTTAAAGAGAATAGATTGATTTGGTTTTTGAGGGAAAAGGAAGCATCAAGACCAACTCTAAGCCCAGCCTTCTTAAACAGATTACTAAGAATACAACCATAAACTAAAGAATAACACAATTTCTTATTGGGAACAGGATTTACGGTTTCGACAAGTTCAACAAAAATAATCTGTGGAAGGTTAATTTTGTGATTAGTTTGGACACAATGAAGCCAAAATAGATCTAAGGAGCGAAGAGTAGAGTAACAGCCCCCGGATGGTCGAAACCACCAAGAGATCATTAGGTGAAGAAAACGGTCATGAAGGTCTAGAACACTTACACTATCCCTTCGCTTATACTCAGATCCTACCGTAAGTTTTTCATTGTCTAACCCTTCATTATCTAATCCTAATGCTTTGGCAATGGATTCCGAGTTAAGATGAAAGAATCATCATAGAAGATAGGATCGGATCCCTATGGTTAAGGTTTCCTCTCAATTTTTAATGCAAACGGCATTAGAGTAGAAGATACGAACAAGTTGATGGTAGACAATAGGTTCAAGCTCGAAAAGTTTGTCAAATTTCCACTCATGAAGAGTAGGAAGATGACGAAAATTGATGTCAAGCATGGCTTGAAGAGATGGGATACGTTCTTCCCTGATTTTGTAGGATTCAAATTATTGACAAAACCTAAAGTATAGATTTTGTTTACGACTAGGTTCATTGAAACAAGAATTGTGAATGGTCATGTTTGGATCATCAGGATTAGGAATAGGAATTTGTGGGATAGGTGGAGGATTTGGAGGTTGGCTAGAACGACTAGAGGAGGCCCTAGAACGTTTATGAGACATGATTTAAGGTAATCGGAATGGAAAGAGTAACCTGCAATTTTTAAAACAAATGTATGCAAAATAATCAATCCCAAAACTCTATTGAGTCCTCAATATTTCAAGGTTCTCTATACCAATCCTAATGGGCAAAGTTTTTGAAAAACTATTGAAAAATAAGGTTTTGAGAGTCAATATACATATAGTTTTTATGATTACAACATAATTAAATCAAAACACAACAAATATTTTTTAAATTTCGAAAATTTTCAGAATTTTGGAAAAATCTTGTGTTTTTGATAAAATTAGTTTTAGAATCTAGTTTCTAATCACTAAAAAATCAATGCCCGATCTAAAGTTCGACCTAGAACTAATTAAAACTAGTTATATGTTCAAAAATTGATGAAATAGAAGTTTTAGAAAAATACCTTGAAGAATTTCGGATTTGAGTGAGATTAGATGAAGTTTGCATGATTTTGATGATTCCAATAGGTTTAGGAGATGATATTTGAAGAGAATTTCGATTAAAAATGATATTTTGAGGCAAAATGGAGATTTGAGAGATGGAGAGAGTTATTTGGGTGAAGAAAGAAGAGAATAGGCTTTTGAGCTAAACATAAGGGTTCTGCCCGATAAAACCAGAACCCTCAGGGGGGTATCGATTCCCCTGTGGGGGGAATTGGTTCCCCTTCAAAGGGGGAATCAGTTCCCCTTCTAGGGGGTATCGATATCCTCTGCACCAAAAATGCTAAAATCTTATTTTAAGCACACAAAATGCTAAATTAATTTTCTCTAGTGGTATTGGCAACTCATATATCAAAAATTAATCATGTTCAATCAATCAAATTAATCCTTAAACTACATTTGAACATAAATTTAATTTTTATCAAGAATCATAAACTCCCCCTAACTAATAGCAATGAATGTAATCAGAAATTACTATTATAAGCATTTTTCATTTATTCTTTAAAGCGCTAAAATTATTTTAAACACTAAGTGAAGATATGTTGGTCAAACCTAATTCTCTCCTAAGTGTCCAAAATCTTTCCTTGTCTAAAGGCTTTGTAAAGATATCCGCTAATTGATGCAAAGTATCAACAAATTCTAGAACTACATCTTCCTTAGTGACATGGTCTCTAATGAAGTGATGTCTTATTTCAATGTGCTTAGTTCTAGAGTGTTGGATGGGATTTTTAGTGAGACAAATAGCACTAGTATTGTCACACTTGATAGGAATAGTACATACTTCAATTCCATAATCAAAAAGTTGTTGTTTCATCCATAGAACTTGTGCACAACAACTACCGGCTGAAATGTATTCCGCTTCAGTGGTAGATAATGCAACACACAATTTTGTTTCTTTGAAAACCAAGAAATCAACATATTTCCAAGGAATTGGCAAGTACCGAAGGTACTTTTCCTATCTAATTTGCATCCTCCATAATCCGCATCAGAAAAGGCATGCAAGCTAAAGCTAGAGTCTCTAGGATACCAAAGTCCTAAACTAGGAGTGTCCTTAAGGTATCTAAAGATTCTCTTAATAGCTAGTAAATGTGATTCCTTAGGGCATGATTGAAATCTAGCATATAAGCAAACACTAAACATAATTTTTGGTCTACTTGCAGTTACATAAAGTAAAGATCCAATCATTGACCTATATAATTTAATATCTACACATTTACCTCATTCATCTAAGTCAAGCTTTGTTGAAGAACTCATTGGAGTGTCATGAGGTTTTCCATTTTCCAGTCCAAACTTCTTGAGCATATCTTTGACGTACTTAGCTTGATTGATGAAGATGCCATCTTTTCTTTGCTTGATTTGGAGTCCCAAGAAAAATGAGAGCTCCCCCATCATGCTCATTTCGAATTCACTTTGCATTAGCTTAGAAAATTCTTGGCAAAGAACATCATTAGTAGAACCAAATATTATATCATCAACATAAATTTGAACTACTAATAAATCTTTACCTTTAGGAATTGGTTCCCTCTGAGCAAAAGGGGTACCCCCTTGGGGCGGAATCGGTTCCCTCTGAGCAATCTGGAATTTTTGGCTTTGAAATGGTTCGAAATATTTTGTAAAATTGTTTTTAAATTATTTTAAGATTAAAACTTAATTTTACACTTGAGTAAGGATTAAAAATTACATTTGAAAGATTTGGAGTAATATTTTGATATTCGAATAATTATATCGAATATACTTAGAAAATCTTTTTAGAAAATCTTAAAATTCATTTAACTTAATTTGTTATATCGAAATATCAAAATGTTTTCAACACACACCATGATACCTACCTTAACTAGTGTTTGAGGCACAATAGAGTCAGTATTGTATTCAGACAATGCATAGAAGAGTCAATATTATGTTAAGATAATGCACAACAGAGTCAGTATTGCATTCAGATAATGAATAGCAAAGTTAGAGTTTCATTCAGATAATGCATAGGAGCATCAATATAACATTTAGACAATACACGACAAATATATCAAGTAGGGTTATAGACTTTTTAGAGGTGTACTCATGGATAAGCCCTTAGTTGAGGATTTAGGGATGCATGAGATCCCTACTTCAGTGATATGACAACCAAGCCTTAAGTAGGTAGCACTTGATCTATATTATGCATGTACCTACTTCTTAATACCATGTCTTTAGCATGCTTGTGTTTATGAAATTCTTATGTTGCTCTAGATTAGTGATTATATTGTTGGGATTTCTGAGCTCAACATTCGAATAATTTATGTTGACAGGTTAGTAACATGAGCAGTTCGTATAGCACTGTCGCAGCACGACTTCCAGCATCTCCTTCAGAGTACTGTATTGTAGTTTAGTGGGCATATGTTTTCATAAAATCTTAATTATCTATTCAGTTTATTAAACTAGGAGTTTGTATTATTTTGATTTTAAATTATATGTCACAGAGCTCCGGTTTTGTAAAATGGTTTTATAACAATATTTATATTTTATTTATGGTATCATTCAACATGTTTGAAAAGGAAATGAACAAATTTTGAAAATCAAGGGTTGCCTCGGTAGCCCAATGTGACACTTTAGGCCTAATCGGGTTTAGGGTGTTACACTGTTAGTTGGGATTTATCCTTCTAATTCTTGAAGCTTTGGGACTCCTTACTCGATTTAGGGGTGGATTTGAGCTTGTTTTACTGGTGCTAAGTTTTCAGTCTCTTTTAATGGCAATTTGGTTGGTTTTTTCAATGGAGCCAGGGGTGAGGTAGGGGGATCCCTTATCCTATCTGTTGTTTTTTCTTGTTATGATTGTCCTTTCTGAAATGTTGGATTTAACTATGTGTAAGGGTGTCTTTATCTTTCACCCAAAATGTAAAAGGGTGGGTCTGACCCGCCTTTGCTTCACTGATGACCTCTTGATCTTTTGTAAAGATAATTTGGAGTTTGTTGTGGGAGTACATGTTGTGCTAGATTATTTTTTATTCCTTCTCTGGCTTGAGTTTGAATGCTTCAAAGAATAAGATTTTTATATATGGTGTCATGATTGATAAAGTGAATTTAATCAACCAAGTTACTGGGTTTCAGGGGGGAGCTGCCAATACATTATCTTGGTCTGCCTCTTGTTACTAGGAGACTTTTTTAGAGTGATTACTCTCCCCTTATTGGAAAGATTAAAGGTAGGCTTGGCAAGTAGGGAGGTAAAAAACTCAATTATGCTAGTAGATGTCAGTTGATTCGTTCTGTCTTGTTTAACATATCAAACTTCTGGTATAGGCAATTGGTGTTGCCTCAGTCGATGATTAAAAAAGTGGATCAGCTATGTGCTACTTTTTTAGAAGGGGACGACTCTTCTACTGGGGGTGGGTGTGTGTGTTGGAGACAAATCTTTTCTTCAAAGTTAAAGGGTGGCCTGGACTTAAAAGATACTAGAGGTTAGAACAAAACTTGCTCTATATCCCTTATTCAAAAAATCATAGTTGGTGTTGGATCATTATGAGTGTTGTGGCTTAATGCTTACGTCTTTAAGGGCAATGCTTCTAACAGTTTGAGGGTAGAACTAATACTCATTGCAACCTTCAGATATTGTTAAAGTGAAGAGGTGAGGCACAATCAATTCTTAGTTCATCTTCTAACTTCTTACAATGTACTACTCGTTGGATTTGGAGTAAGCTTAAGACTGATGGGGTTAAAGTGACGTAGCATAAATCTTTTTGGTTTCCCCTTCATGTCCCAAAACTTACCATTATTGGATGAATGACCATTTTGGGGAGACTTCCTAACAAAGACAGGTTGTTGCAAATGAGGATTGTTGCGAATGGGGGGTGTTTTTTGTGATGGTCTGGAATCTCATGATCGCCTTTTTTCTTAATGCTCTTTTGTTATGGCTGTTTAGGAGGTTGTGTTGTGTTGGTGCTATCTTCGGATGAGAGCTTTTGGGTGGAATGAACGACTTGAATAAGTTTTGTGTTATCTTAAGGGTAAATCTTTGATCTCTTTCACTCTTAAGGTTGCTAGGTGAACTTTTATTTACATTTTTCGGGAAGAAATGAATAGGAGGCAAATTATGGATGTTTGTAGGGATCAATGTTCGATTGAGGAGGCTATTGCGGATATTATTAAATTGAAACTTGTTCATAAAATCATAGACGTATCTATATATAGATACTGCAGATGATTTTAATAGGGATCTTTGTTATAGAGAGGGCATTTGTTTTGTAAATTATGTTAAAGGCAGTTATTGGTTTTTCTTTGTTGCTTGCAACAGGTTTTCCTGCTTTCTTGGATAAATAAAATCATACTTATCCAAACAAAATAAAAACTTAACTCAATCTGATTAGAATATAGACAATTATCAATTTTATTCGACAAATCAAATATATAATTAAATATATATATATTATAGCAATATTAACGGGACTTTGTTCAAGTGGTAAGCATCTTGATATCTTTTAAGCAATGTCTTAGGTTTAAGTCATTGTGTATGTAGAAAATCTCGCTGGGAGACTCACTTGAAACTGGAAGACAACCAAAAAAATAAATAAAAATAGCAGTTATCTCTAAATATATAAATATCAATTATATTATTATTCTTAGATTAGATCAGGTGAAATATTTTCTCTAAATTTAAATCCAACTCGATCTAACTTCATCCTCCACAAAATTTAACTCAACATGAATCTAAATTTTTTAAAAAAAGATCAATTCTTTCAAATCAAATTGAATCAAATTATCATCCTATCTATATGATAGATAGAAAATTAAATACAAATATTTCGGGGGGGGGGGGAATGAGAAGTATGAACATCGTAGTAACTAGTAATGTCTTAAAGGCATGCTCCACAGTCTTAACCTCCAGCTCATTTGAACTGTTGCACGTTGGGTTTTTGCATTTACATGAAAGTGTAATTGAAGGAATTCAACTTCAGACCATGTGGGGCCTCCTTTGTCAGTTATTAAATCATTGCTTTAAAAGCAATCAATCTAAGTTTCTAGTTTTTGACATAACGAAATTTGGGAAAGTTTTGCAGGCAGCGCTTAAAAACGATTAAAAAATAATGTGATCGGTTAAAATTTAGATCGGTTATGTTATATCATTTAATCGAAAATATTATCAAATATAATAACATATTAGATACCGCTTATATAATGTAATAGGTAGCGCTTATATAATAAAATATGTTAATTACTGGAAATATTATCAAGCATAATAACATATTAGATACCGCTTATATAATGTAATAGGTAGCACTTATATAATGTAATAGGTAACGCTTATATAATAAAATATGTTAATTACTGGAAACATTATCAAACATATTAGGTAGCGCTTATATAACGTAATAGGTAACGTTTATATATTAAATAGGTTAATTACTTAATTTGTTATTATAACATATTTGGTAAACGCCTAAAATGTTATCAAGAATATCATAATCGGTTAATTACTGGAAACATTATCAAGTATAATAACATATTAAGTAGCGTTTATGTAACAAAATAGATAATTACTTACTTAATTTGTTATCAGTTATAACAAACTTACCTTAGGAATAAATGTTAATAAAATTTAAAATACCTATTACATTAAAATACTTACCATTTTTTGAAAGTTGTTAATAATGTAAACGGTAAAAAAATAGGCGCCACCTATTACATTAAACTGTCTACCAGGTATGTTGAAAATATTAATTCCATTTAAATAAGTATCGACACTTTTGGAATTTAAAAGAAAAGCAGTAATAGATCCTATAAAGCATCGATACTTTATAAAAATGTATCGATATTTTATAATATAACAAGTAAAAATATGACAAAATCAGTTTCATTATGATAAAACCGGTAAAATTTATTTGATATGATGAAAGTATCGATACTTTTATAAAAAGGATATATGCTTTACAATATAACAGGTAAAAATATGACAAAATCAGTTTCATTATGACAAAAAGGGTAAAATTTACCTGATATGTTGAAAGCATCGATCCTTTTATAAAGAGGATAGATACTTTACAATATAACAGGTAAAAATATGACAAAATCAGTTTTATTATGACAAAAACGGTAAAATTTACCTGATATGTTGAAAGTATCGATCCTTTAATAAAAAATATATATACTTTACAATATAACATGTAAAAATATGACAAAATCAGTTTCATTATGACAAAAACGGTAAAATTTACCAATTATGTTGAAAGTATCGATCCTTTTATAAAAAGGATAGATACTTTACAATATAACTGGTAAAAATATGACAAAACCAGTTTCATTATGACAAAAACGGTAAAATTTACATGATATGTTGAAAGTATCGATCCTTTTATAAAAAGGATAGATACTTTACAATATAACTGGTAAAAATATGACAAAACCCGTTTCATTATGACAAAAACGGTAAAATTTACCTGATATGTTGAAAGTATTAATCATTTTATAAAAAAGATAGATACTTTACAATATAACATGTACAAATATAACAAAACCAGTTTCGTTATGACAAAACCGGTAAAATTTACCTGATATGTTGAAAGTATAGATACTTTTTATAAAAAGGATCAATACTTTTTTTTTGAAAGTTATGTAATTTACGTTTCAAATTTTTTTAATAGTATTTCATGTTTTCTACCTACAATATTAATTTAATAATTTCATTTACACAAACAATTATTTGATTGTTTTGATATTTTATAAAATATTATTTATAATTTAAATTTAACAATTTTAACCAAAGATAATAATAAATATTTAATATCTATGTTTATTGTTTTTAATTTAATAATAATATATAACGTAACATAAAAAATAAAACCTTAGACGCGTATAATTACTAAATTAATATCTTAAATCTCACTCAAAAGATAACTTTAAATTAATATTTTTCACAGTGAAATACCTACCTATTACATTAAACTACATACCAGATATGTTGAAAGTAATGATTCCATTTAAATAAGTATCGAAACTTTTGAAATTTAACAGAAAAGCAATAATAGCGCCTATAAAGTATCGATATTTTATAAAAAAGTATTGATATTTTACAATATAACAGGTAAAAATATGACAAAACCAGTTTCATTATGACAAAAACGGTAAAATTTACCTAATATGTTGAAAGTATCGATCCTTTTATAAAAAGGATAGATACTTTACAATATACCAGGTAAAAATATGACAAAACCAGTTTCATTATGAAAAAAACGGTAAAATTTACCTAATATGTTGAAATCGATACTTTACAATATAACATGTATAAATATGACAAAACCGGTAAAATTTACCTGATATGTTGAAAGTATAAACATTTTTTTATAAAAAGAATCGATACTTTTTTGAAAGTTATGTAATTTGTTTCAAAAAATTTTAATAGTGTTTCATGTTTTCTACCTACAATATTAATTTAATAATTTCATTTACACAAAAAATTATCTAATTGTTTTGATATTTTATAAAATATTATTTATAAATTAAATTTAATAATTTTAACCAAAGATAATAATAATAAATATGTAATATCAATATTTATTATTTTTAATTTAATATAATTAGACGCGTATAATTACTAAATTAATATCTTAAAACTCACTCAAAAGATAACCTTAAATTAATATTTTCCATAGTGAAATAAGTATGGACACTTATATATATGTATCGATACTTACCGATAACCAAAGTTTACCGGTTACCAAATTTTTTAATAGTTTTTCATGTTTTCTACCTAAAACATTATTAGTCAGTCAACATAATAGGTAACGCTAAACCGAATTTATTAAATATCTTTTAATGTATCCGGTAACACCGTATATTAGCCCGCCTTTCCCGAGACAACTCCTGATATCTGAATATTTGAAAAAATTAATATAATTTATAAATTTATTATATATAGACTGTAATCTTTTAATTTAATAAATAAAATTAAATCGGTTCTTTTATCAATAAAACTTTGAGGTTCATTATTATGATATTAATTTATTGAATTAAATTATAATTAAAATCAAATTGATAGAATATATAAATAATAATAACTAAATGTGTAACTATACCAAATTTATTAACTGAACTCAATTCATCCATCAAATGTTAAAATCGAGTAGCTTAATTAACATCATTTATATAGATAAATGATTAGAATAATAAAATTAAAAAATCAATGGTCATGTTAGAATAATATATTCATAACTTTCTTAACCAACTGAAAATACATGCATACCTTGTGAACGTAACTTCTTGAACTCAGGTTTATTAGAAACATTTCCTTTTACCATATAAAATGCTAGATTATGAGTTCTAAAAGGGGTTTCTTTTCATGGTGACATATGTTTGATAAATATTCATCTTCAAGCAAGGATTAGTGATTGGTTCTTTACGAATGAGAATAGGTAAGCACTAAGCATATGCCAAAACATCATTAGCAATTTACCAATAATCTCTGCAAGAACAAAGGCCATCCTTGAACTGGTGAAATCTGTTAGCATCCCTCGCCACGAAAACAACCTTTACGATCCTCGACAAGCACTTGACGAAATCATCACAATCCCCACAAATTCTCAAGTCCTTGAAGATCCGAATCACTCTCCGTTCATCCCAACCTCCACGGAGATGCGCCAATCCGATTGCCAACTTCTCACTGTGAGCCCTCAAGCTCTCAACTTTCGACTCCTCGTCGATATCACGCAATGCGAATTTCACCTCATGAACATAACCCAATTCTTGTTTCATCCTTTGCTCCATCTCCTCCAACACATCGTGAATCTTCTCGATCATCGGGTGAGTGTCGTCTCCTCCGTAGAAAAAGTGGACCACCTTGTCAATCTCCACTTGCTCAAACGCCTTCCAACATCCAGCCTCGGCGTAAATGTTCGATATCATCACATAATTTACAGGGTTTTTGCCCTCCAATATCAAAAGATTTTTGCCCACTTCTTCCCCTAGTTGCAAGTTCCCATGCACTCTACATGCACTAAGCAGCGTTTGCCATATCCCTACGTTTGGCTTTAATGGCATGCTTTCTATGAGATCTTTAGCTTCTTTCAAGCGTCCATCTCGACCAAGAAGATCGACCATGCAGGCGTAATGCCCTATCCGAGGTTTAATCCGTCGATTACGACACAACTGTGAGAAATATTCTTCACCTTCCTGAATGAGTCCTGAATGACTACAAGCTGAGAGTGTAGCCAAATAACTAACCCCATCAGGTTCAATGTCATTCGACTGCATTTGGTTAAATAAACGAATGGCCTCTTTGCGAAACCCATGTTTTCCATACCCAGTGATCATCACTGTCCAAGAAACTACATTTCTCATCGGCATTTCGTTGAAAAGTCTCTCGGCCTTATCTAGGAGTCCACATTTGAGATACATATCGATGATTGAATTTGACACGGATAGCTCTAAACCAGAACAAATCTTAACAGCATATGCATGCACTTGCTTGCCTTGCTCCACGAGTGCAAAATCAGCAAACACGCCCATCATACTCGATAGAACAAAGCCATCCACTTGCATGCCGCTGTTCTGAAGCTGCTTAAACAACTCAATGGCCTCTGCCAAATTCCCTTCTTGAGCATACCCCCAGAATTAACGCACTCCAAGATATCACATTCTTCTCTCCAATCCGATTAAACACCCTTTGAGCCTCGACCAAGTTCCTACATTTCACATACAAATCAATAAGAGAGCCTGTAATGGCTGCATTACCTGAACATGGAAATCCACCAGTTATAATAAAACCATGAATCATCGATCCTTCCCGAATCTTACCGAGACAACTGCATGCTTTCAACATGGCTGTTAATGTATACTCGTCCAGTATCAGCCCATTTTCGAGTATTCTATGGAACAAAAGTAAAACTTTTTCACCCTGACCGGCAATCGTATAACCTGTGAGCATTGTGTTCCAACTTACTAGATTCTTAACTGGCAAAACATTAAACATAGTTGCCGCTTCGTCGATTCTTCCGCATTTCGAGTACATATCAACTATTGAATTCCCCACCACAGGGACACTTTCAAACCCAGATAATATACTCATACAGTGAATCTGCACTCCAGTCTTAAGAGCATTCAAAATCCCACAAGCCTTGAAATTAGTGGAAAAAGTATACTCATTTGGTTTGAAACATGAAAACACCATTTGAAAGAAAAGTGACAATGTTGCTCTGGCATTACCGCTTTGCAACTGGCCACACATGAGCGCTGTCCAAGAAACCACGTTTCTCTCAGTCATTCTGTCGAACACAAGAGATGCAGTGTCCATTACACCATATTTTGCGTACATGCCTGTAAGATCATTGCTCAACATCAAGTCGAAACCAAATCCCGTCTTCAAACTAGCTGCATGAACTTGAACCCCTTGATCAAGCAACGAATTTTTTGAACAATATCTTAGGAGATTGGCTAATCTCTGTCTGCTGCTCCAAATGTAAAACAACAATCGGGTCATTGATTATTTTACGAAATTGGGACTCAGTTTAAGACTTATATTCAGTGAAAATCTTTGTAACCATGTTGCATAATTACCCGAACTATGAAGAAAACCCATACTCATGTTTCGAAGAGTGATCTTTTGGAGATATATCGGTAGTTTTTTTTAATAAAATAATAGATTTAGGCTCAATTTTATAATAAAATTTGGGTAAATTATGTGTTTAGTACCTAAATTATTAGTTTTAGTCTATTTTAGTACCTAAATTTTTTTTTTTCAAAATCATTCCTAAAGTTTAGTTTTTGTTTCATTTAGTGCTCGCTGTTAAAAACTTCAGTTTTTGTTTCATTTTAGTATCCCTTTCAAAATTTAACATTAAATTTTGAAATATTAAAAGTTTAGGTACTAAAACAGACCAAAACTGATAGTTTAGGTACTAAACGAGTTAAGTTTTTAATAGCGGCGTACTTAAAATAAAATGAAAACTAAATGTTAGTATGATTTTGAAAAAATTAAAAGTTTAAGTACTAAAATAGACCAAAACTGATAGTTTAGGTACTAAATATGTAGTTTGCCTATAAAATTTTAGGGTTCGTTTGACTTTAGAAAGCCGTAATTATAAAATAAGTATCCAAACTATATCATTTTTTCCAAATAGGTGCCAAAACCTTTTTTGAATCCTCTAGGTGCCCAACGTTACAAACCATATAACTTTAGGTGCACGGGTCGTAACGTCCATTAAATTCCACTGTTAAGTGGAACGCGTCATGTTTTGGTAATTTTAAAAATTTTATTAAAAATTAAAAAAATAAAATTCTATATATAATTTTTTTATTAAAAAACCCAAAAACTTTTAAAAACTTTTAAAAATCTCGAAACTTTAAAAACTCCAATTTCAATCCCTAAATCCAAACTGGTTGTCATCGTTTGACATCGATCTGTTAATATTAGTAGTTGTATGAGGTGATGTGAGGTGAAGTTGTTGCTGGAATGTTATGAAATTATTACTATGGGTCCCAACCTTTGCTAGCTGTGTGTTGGTTAGTGGTGTGCATAAGAAGCGTGATTTATAGCCTATAGAAACTAGTCTTTGTTACAGTGTATTGTGCCCTTTGTTTAAACTCAATATGCTATTATTTTATTCAACAAAGGGCACAATACACTATCACAAAGGCTAGCTTTTATAGGCTAGAAATCATGCTTCCATGCACACCACTAACTATCAATAGTTGGCAAAGGTTGAGACTTACCGTAACAATTTCATAATAATCCTGCAACAACTTCACCTCACGTTACCTCATACAACTACTAATATTAACATGATCGGACCTCCACCAAAATCTCCATCCTACAACAAGCCAAACCCGACCATAAACGTCACATCTTCAACAAAGAAAACAATAAAATCATGACCCAAAACTGCATCTTTGACGAACTCAAACCCCTAAATTCATGACACCCAACGATCCAACGACGCACACAATGATAAGGGAGACGAAGATCAACCAGAAAGATGGCAAAGGTGACATCGACGATAGATGATACTATCACTCTAAGTATCGTTACTCCATTCTAAAATCCCTAATTTTAGCCCCAATTCAACCAATATCGATATTGTTCATCCTAGTATCGATACTTGATAACTCTGTAAAAAGGATATTTAGGGCCTTTTTATTTAAGTTATTGATCGTCTAAAAGCCCATATAGGATCATATAGATGCATTTAGGAACATATAGTTGCATGTGGTGGAAATATATTTTGCCGTGGCATTTTGTTTTGAAATCGGTGTCGCGTTATGGGAAAGATACTTTGTTTGATGATGTGCAAGATTTGGGAACACTAATTGGAAATGCTAAGCAGAATTCGAATGTCACGACAATTCGGACGACATTTCTGGGCAGAAAAGATAAAATAAGATATTTTTATTAAGAGTCACCTTTCATTGTCTACACGTGATTTCTACTGGTAGCTACATAAGAGGGGCCCACTACCATCTCTCATGTGAAATGAATGAACTTTAATGGTAATTTTGACACAAAACCCTGGTTTATTCCCCACCAGTTTATAAGACTGAATTTTGGAGAAAAGAGTGAAGAGGCGGCTGGAAGAAAAAGGTTCATCCTTTTTTTGTCATTCGCTTTTGCCATGGCATTCCTCTATTAACAAGCTAGATGGAGTAGCGAGCTAGACATCCGAGAGGAGCTAGCAAGCTAAGGCGATTCGTGGTGGCCGAGGGGAGATCCGGCAGCGTGTGTCGAAGGTTTTTCCTCCATCCCTTTGTTATTTACTTTCTTTTATCTTAGTTGGGTTGTATGGAACGAATGATTTTCATGTTTTAACTGATGTAATATTCAAACCCCACCATGAACAAAGCCTTATTTTGTGGGAGTTCATTATGGATATGTAACATCCCAATCATCGGGTCAGTGACTAGAATGTAAAAATTTTAAACTCAGTGGTTGAATTAGAATTGATTTAAAATTTAAGGATTTAAGGTGGAATTTTTGTGTAGGGCTTGATATAAAATATGGGTTAGTGGAAAGGGCATTATGGTCTTTTCATTTTAAAGGATAATTATCTCCTTTATTAAGGGATTAGTACGTGGATAAGGGAGAAAATCTGGAACCCATTTCTTGCTCTCTTCCTCGTGCCCGTGAACTCCACTAACAAAGGTGAATTTTTGTAAATTTATTGGTTCCTTCAATTTTTGGTTTGGTATTGAAAGTATGGGTGTTATATAAGTTTAATGAAAGCTTGTATATGATTAAAACAACAAGAGGAGTTAATTAGAGATGGATTTGTAAAATGGGGTTTAAAATAAATTTTTGATATGGAGTAGTTTTTGGAGTTTTATGGATAAATTTGACTTATCAATGATCAAACTAAAGAGTTAGGATTAATAGAAATGATAAAGAACTTGGTTGAAATCATGTATGATTTTTAAATGTAAGTGTTCTAATGAGATTTTGTATGTTAGGGAGTAGTAAATGAAGACAAGTTGGTTTGGATGCATAAGTTTGAGTTTAAAGGCTTAATGAGGGATAAAAGTAAGAGAGTTAGGAAGATTTTGGTTGATTTTTGAATTGAAAATGACAATTCTGGGCGTGGAGTATCGGTACTGGAAGAACAATACCGATACTTCAAGATAAAATCAGTGGATTTCAAAGGGTGGTATCGGTACTAGTTGAAGAGGGTATCGATACTGAGTTGGGATTATCGATACCATTTTCAAGTTAAATTTCCAGAACGTCAAAATGGTATCGGTACCGTAGGGGTATCGATACCATTGAAGAGAAGTAGCGGTACTGTAGTGGTTGTATCGATACTACTAATCATGAAATGAGGAAATTGAGTGTTTCTTTCAGCTTAAGTTATTATGATTGGATATAAGTGATTTGAAGTATGATATTGAATTTTGATTGTTTTGTATAGACATAGAACCAAATCAACTACCGTTCTATTCAACATTATAAGTTCGATCAAAAGTATTAAGGACTTCTTTAGGACTTTAGTGAGGCAAATGTGAGTGCAACTTCTTCGTTTGGTATTAGAATTGAGGAAGGCTTGCAATAAGCCAACCTTAGTGTTTTCGATCAAAAACTTTTTAATTTCTTTTATGTTGTATTTACAATGTTTTATTCAATTTATATTATACAAGATATGTTTATGATTTTATGTATACGATTATGGAAATATGATCTTTGAATATGTGTATCAGAAAAGACCCCATGTGAAAGTGTAATGTGAATAAGAGATACTTTGAATAATGAATGATAAATAATTATGTGGTTAAAAGCCCAAGGTATATGTATGAGGATTAGAGTTATAGTTGGCATGCCAATAGTGGGGGGTTCTATGTGGTCTTTCGAGACAATTATGTAGCACTTCAGTGCAAACCTATGTTGCAATTTGGTACAAACCTATGTTACACTTCGGTGTAAACCTATGTGGTCATTCGGGACAATTATGTGGCACTTCGGTGCAAATTAGGAGATGTGGTGACAACATTAGTGCACAACCTCAATGTACTCAAATACCTAGAATTCTCAGTAGTATACGTTGGGCATTTAGAATAAAGCTATACAAAATTAATAATATACAAGTATACCTTTTTTATATGTAAAATAAATTGTAATTCCTTATGAAATGTTTTGATAAAAACAAATAAAGATTTTAATTATAGAGTTTAGCACTCTTAGTATTTGCCTCACTAAGTCATCAACTTAGCGTGTGATTTTCTCACACGTAGGTTTGAAGAAAGCTGAAGAGTGATTTGTTGAGGATAGCATACCCCATGAAAATCAGATCAAGACAAATTAATTGTAGGTTTTTTGTCAATTTTGTAAATTATTGGCATATAATACATGTTTAATTTGAAATGCTCTGATCTATGTTTTTGAAACAACTACTTTTGTACTTATATAAATTATTGAAACTTTGATGTAAGTATGAATGTAAATTTATTATCTTATTTTAAATTAAGGGTTCCACATTCTATTTATGAGTAGAAAATTTTAGAATTTTTATTAATTGTTAATTATCTATGATTTGAAAAGTGAATGTGACACCTCGAATTCGTATCTGGGTCGGGTATGAGTTAGGGGTGTTATATTTAATGGTATCAGAGCTATGGTTTAATTGGTTTTAAGTTCGAAATAAAGTCGTTTTTGTTTTAAAAAGGGTACATGCCAACTTTTAATTAAGTGTTTCTGATCTAATAAGGTGATTAGTATGTTATCCTTGTTAATATATTAGTGGATTGATCTTACTAGATGTCGGACTTTGAGGGATCCCGAAGTGAAGCGGGAGATAGATTGAAAGAAAACAATAATTCTCCTACCCCAAGTAGGCAGGGTGAGCAAGATCAGGGGACTTTCTTCCAAACGTTGGACGCAATTCTGATGCCCTTCTAACCGTTTTCTCCCTCAGCCCCTAAAATGAATGTTCCTAAGGAGCTGAGAAGCCTAGGAGTGCCTGAATTTAGAGGAGAAGTTGAGGAAGGTCTAGTTACTACTGATATATGGCTAAATGACCTTAAGATAATGTTAGAGAATCTCTATTGTTCTGAAATGGAGAAACTGGATGGGGTAATTTTGTTATTGTGAGGTCAAGCCAGAATAGGTTATCTAATGTGACTATGAGAGCTGCAAGGGACCAGGTGACATGGTCATTTTTCTTGGAAAATTTTAAGAACAAATACATTGGGGTTCAGTTCATTCGATAGATGAAGAAAGAATTCATGATCTTAAAGCAAGGAAATTGTACGGTATATGAGTTTGAGTGGGAATTCAATAAGTTGAGTCGATTTGAGGCAGAGTTGATCCCTATAGAGAATGACTCCTATTATTGGTTTGTGGAGGGTTAACAACCTCGATTGAAAGAGTTGTTATTGGCACTCAACCTCTCTTCTTTCCAAAAGGTAGTGAACAGAGCTAAAGCACTGGAGTGAGCTCAAAACGAGAGGTTTCTGGAGCAAAGGATGTAGTGGAATAAGAGAGTTGGTACGTCGTCTAGTGTCTTCCCATAAAAGAAAAATTGAGGTTCGAGTTCTTGACCTCAGACTAGAGTAGAATCTGCAACATCCTCAGGTAGAGGATCAAATCCGGGAAGAGCTAGACAAACTCATTCAGTGGAGTCAGGAGTTGACAAGCCGAAGCAATGTCAGCACCGTGGGAAAAACCATAGTGGTGTATGCCAAAGAGTCGCCAGAGCTTGTTTTAAGTGTAGAGAGATAGGGCACTTTATTCGAGACTGCCCATTGATGGTGAGAGAGCCTACTTAAATAAAAATATAGATTGCTACACCTATGAGAGGTAGAGGTCGAGGTAGAGGAAGGAATCAGCCAGAGTCGACCGCTCAGCCTGAAGTGCGTTCCACTGCTCGAGTGTACAATCTAAAGACCAGTGAAGATTGTAATGATCCTGAAATTATTGTGGGTACTTTTTAGATAGTTGGTAAATCTGTTTTAATTTTGATTGATCTGGGATCGAATTATTCATATGTTAGTAGTAAGCTGGTTAAAGACTTGAGGATTTCGTTAGAACCTATTCGTAGCGAGGTGATTATGACAAATCCATTAAGGCAAAGTGATCGAGTGAAAAAAATCTGTTGAGGGTGTCCCATATGGATTCAGGGAATTGAATTCCATGCTAATATAATGGAATTAACCTTTGACGAGATTGAGGTTATACTAGGAATGGATTAACTCTATTATTATTATACGAATGTGGATTGTCAACTTAAGCGAGTTATGTTAACAAGTCTTGATGGAGTGGAGGTTTATGTGGTCAGCGAAAGAATTAATACCTTAGTTAATGTGATATCTATGATGCTGGTTCGGAAGTTAAATCTACAAGGATGCCAGGCGTATATTGCTAATGTAATGATACTAGAGCCAAAGAAAGGAAACTTGTAGATATTCTGACAGTTAAAGAGTTTCCAGAAATATATTTCTAGAAGAATTACCTGGTTTACCTCCAGATAGGGAGGTTGAATTTCATAATGAAGTGGTATCAAGATAAACACCAATTTCAATGTCTCCTTATAGGATGGCCCCAAAGGAATTGAAAGAGTTAAATATTCCGTTGTAGGAGCTTTTAGATAAAGGATTTATCAGACCTAGTGTATCACCTTGGGGTGCTCCAGTGTTGTTCGTGAAGAAGAAAGACAGTTCGATGTGCCTTTACATTGATTATAGACAATTTAACAAGGTGACCATAAAGAACAAGTATCCTCTTCCAAGGATCGACGATTTATTTGATCAACTCATTGGAGCTGTAGTGTTTTCTAAAATTGATTTACGCTCAGGGCATCATCAGTTGAATATACAAGAAAAAGATGTTCCAAAGACGGGGTTTAGAACTCGGTATGGTCATTACAAATTTGTAGTAATGTCATTTAGGTTAACTAATGTACCTGCAGCGTTTATGGATCTGAATCTATTGAGTTTTCTAACAGTACATTGATCAGTTCATGGTTGTTTTTATTGATGATATGTTAGTGTATTCGAAGTTAAAGGAGGAGCATGATGCCCATCTTCGTGTGGTTCTTCAAACGTTGCAAGACAAGAAACTTTATGCAAAGTTTTCTAAGTGTGAGTTTTAGTTAGCGAAAGTGCCATTTCTTGGACACGTGGTTTCTGCTGAGGGAATTCGAGTAGATCCTCAGAAGGTTAAAGCTTTTTTTGGAATGGGAAATTTCGAAGTGTGTGTTAGAGGTTCGGAGTTTCTTGGGTATTGCAGGTTATTATCGAAGGTTTGTCAAAACCTTTTCGATGATATCTCTACCTTTAACCAAATTGTTAAGAAAAGATGTGCCTTTTGAGTGGACTTTTTATTATTAAAAGAGTTTTGCAGAATTGAAGAAATTTTTTACAGAAGCTCCGGTGTTGGTGCAACCAGAATCGAACAAGGATTTCACTATTTTTAGCGATGCTTCCCATAATGGTTTGGGATGTGTTTTGATGCAAGATGGAAAGGTAGTCGTTTATGCTTCAGGACAACTTAAGCCCCATGAGAAGAATTATCCGAGCATGACTTAGAGTTGGCAGCGGTGGTCTTTGCATTAAAAATGTGGTGCCACTATTTATATGGGGAGTGATGCTACATTTTCAACTATCACAAAAGTTTGAAGTATTTTTTGAAGCAAAAGGAGTTAAATTTGAGGCAAAGAAGATGGATGGAGTCACTGAAGGACTATGATATAACTATAGATTATTATCCCGAAAAAGCCAATGTAGTAGCTGATGCTCTTAGTCAGAAGACTTTTGTCGCTTTGCATAGATTGGATGCCTGAATCGTGTTAAAGGAAAATGGTGCATTGATGGCTGAGTTAACATTGAAACTGTTCCTGTTAGAG
This sequence comes from Hibiscus syriacus, assembly GCF_006381635.1. Taxonomy (NCBI): domain Eukaryota; kingdom Viridiplantae; phylum Streptophyta; class Magnoliopsida; order Malvales; family Malvaceae; genus Hibiscus; species Hibiscus syriacus. Next base: position 7,102,948 of record NW_024063538.1, on the reverse strand, counting down.
AGGATTAAGGAGTTGTAAAAGAAGGATGATAAGTGTTTAGCTTGGTTTGAACAATTAGAGAATGATGAACACAAGAACTTTGTAGTAAAGTTGGATGGGTGTTTATACTTCAAAAATCGAGTTTGTGTTCCCAAGGATGATGAGTTGAAAATATATATTTTGTATGAAGCACATTGTAGTCCCTTAACTATGTACCCAGGAGGAAACAAGATGTATCAATATTTGAAAGGGCTTTTTTGGTTGCCAGACATGAAAAGAGACATTACGGAGTTTGTATCAAAGTGTCTTAATTATCAACAAGTAAAAGCTGAACATCAAGTGCCTTCAGGATTATTGCAACCGATCTCAATTCCTCAGTGGAAATGAGAAAGAATTATAATGGATTTCGTAACATGTTTGCATTTTTCACCAAGCAAAAAGGATTCAATTTGGGTAATTGTGGATCACCTTACAAAGACTACGCATTTCATTCCTGTGCAAACGGATTTCTCTATGGAAAAATATGTTGAATTATATATCAAGGAGATAGTGCGACTTCATGGTGTTCCAATTACAATAGTTTCTTATAGAGATCCCAGATTTACTTCAATATTTTGGAAGTCTTTGCAAAGTACCCAATTAAATTTTAGCATTGATTTTCATCCTCAAATCGATTATCAATCTGAGTGAACGATTCAGATTCTGGAAGATATGTTGAGATCATGTGTGATTAATTTTGTCGGCTCGTGGGAAAAATATTTTCGTTTGTGGAATTTTCATATAATAATAGTTATCAATCAAGTATCAAGATGGCACCGTATGAAACATTGTATAGAAGGAAGTGCAGGACACCACTTAATTAGTATGAATTAAAAGATCGGGAAGTTCATGGTCCAGAATTGATTAAAGAAGTTGAAGAAAAGGTTCAAGTGATTCAGTACAATCTTAAAGTGGAAGTAGACAGAAAAAATTCATACTCTGATTTAAAGAGAAAAGTAATTGAATTTCATGTAGGTGAGAAGGTTTTCCTAAATGTATCACCTTGGAAGAAAGTAATTTTCTTTGGGCGTAAAGGAAAATTGAGTCCTAGGTTCATTGGACCTTGTAATGTTCTGAAAAGTGTGGGACCAGTGGCATATCAGTTAGCGTTGCCACCAGAGATGGAAAAGATTCACAACGTTTTCTATGTGTCTATGCTTAGGAGATATCGATCAGATCCTACACACATCATAACTCCAGATGTGATAGAAGTACAATATGACCTGACATATGAGGAAGAACCGGTGCAGATTCTAGAGTTTGAGAACAAACAACTAAGGAACATCCCAATCATTGGGTCAGTGAGCATAATGTAAGAATTTTAAACTCAGTGGTTGAATTAGAATAGTTTGAAATGTTAAGGATTTATGGTAGAATATTTATGTAGGGTTTGATATCAAATATGGATTAGTGGAAATGGCAATATGGTCTTTTCATTTTAAAGGATAATTTTATCTCCTTTATTAAGGGATTAGCATGCGGATAAGGGAAAAATCTGGAACCCATTTATTGTTCTCTTCCTCGTGCCCGTGAACTCCACTAACAAAGGTGAGTTTTTGTAAATTTGTTGGTTTCTTCAATTTTTGGTTTGGTATTGAAAGTTTGGGTGTTATATAAGCTTAACGAAAGCTTGTATAAGATTAAAACAACAAGAATTAATTATAGATGGATTTGTAAAATGGGTTTTGAAATGAATTTTTGATATGGAGTAGTTTTTGGAGTTTAATGGATAAATTTGACTTGTCAATGATCAAACTAAAGAGTTAGGAGTAATAAAAATGATTAATAACTTGGTTGAAATCATGGTATGGTTTTTAAATGTAAGTGTTCTAATGAGATTTTGTATGTTAGGGAGTAATAAATGAAGACAAGTTGGTTTGGATGCATAAGTTTGAGTCTAAATGCTTAATGAGGGATAAAATTAAGAGAGTTAGGAAGATTTTGGTTGATTTTCGAATTGAAAATGACAATTATGGGCGTGGAGTATCGATATTGAAAGATCAGTGCCGATACTTCAAGGTAAAATCAGTGGATTTCGAAGGGTGGTATCGGTACTACTTGAAGTGGGTATCGATACTGAGTTGGGAGTATCGATACCAAGGGTATAGTAGTATCGTTACCATTTTCAAGTTAAATTTCCAGAACATCAAAATGGTAGCGGTACCATTGAAGGGAAATATCGGTATTGTAGTGGTAGTATCGATATTACTAAGCATAAAATGAGAAAATTGAGTGTTTCTTTCAGCTTAAGTTATTATGATTGGATATAAGTGATTCGAAGTATGATATTGATTTTTGATTGTTTTGTATAGACATAAAACCTTTGGAGGTATAGTATCTTTGGAGGCCACAATCCAAGATTTTATAGCAACCACAAAGACCATGTTACTTCCATAAAAAACCAATGAGCTTTGATTTAAAGTCGCATCTCATCTTTGAGGGCCTTGGAGGGTCAGGTTAGCCAAATTGTCACGGCATTACATTCTCGCCCACAAGGTAATCTTCCTAGTGATACTGAAGTCATTAAGGCTTAAGATATGAAGCATTGTGCTATATTCACCTTAAGGAGTGGAACCAAAATCTATAATGATTTTAAGTTTGGGGGGAGACGCTCGAAGAGCCCAGCCATGAGGTTGTGCACGAAGATCCAAAGATGCAAGAAGATTCACATTTGATGGAAAAAATGATAAGGGTTCGAATAGTGCAACCAATGAAAACAAGAAAAATTTTGCCACAGCAAAAGAAAAGCCCCCATCAGCTGGAGTTGATGACCAAATGAAAGTTGCATAATTTTTCCAAAACAAATATTTATGCACTGATGATCATTTGAAGCTCGATGAAGAAGACGAAGAGGACCACGAGGATATTCCAAAAGTGATGAGTCAGTCTAGCTTACCCATAGCTAGACCAGGTATGAAATTTGAACCTTTAGAATCTATTGAATTTACTCATCCTAAACCCTAAGTAACTGGACATTTGTCTAGGCTAGAAATTCTAAATGAATTAAGGAATAAAATAGACATTAAGAAAAAATTCACTAATGTGAAATTATTATTTGCCGCGATAATTTTGTGGTATGCTGACATTGCTAATTTTCTCATTAGTGTTGTTTTGCTTCCTTACTTGATTATCTAGGGAAATAACAAGGTCATACACGAGGGTGGCTACTGTCATTGGGATGACCCCTACCTCTTCAAAGAATTTGCTGCCCAAATGATTACAAGTTGCCATAACAAAGAGGAGAAAAAAGAGATTTCATTCCACTACCATTCAGCTTTATGAGGAAAGCATTTTGAAGAAGAGAGGACTACTGAAAAGGTCATACAATTCAGATGTGAAAGACAGGAAATGTCATGGAAAAATATTTTGAAGGTGGAACTGTTATATGTGTGGGGCATTTTGGTCTATATTGGTGCTCCGATCGAACGTGACAAAACTGCCATAACAATTTAAGATGTTTCAGAAAGAACAGACTCTCAAACATGTGGACAATGGTAAATTCCCTATGGTAGCTGCACCCACTTAGAAAGAATACTCAATAGGTGTTGGCACAAATAATAACATTAATGATGATGTCCACCAATCTACAAAAATACAACGGTAAATTGCAACACTTATGGCTAAGCGAACCCAGGGTTAAGTAGCAAATCTGACCAGTAACCTGACAACCTTCTTTACCTATATCAAGCAAAGGGACGAGGTTGTGACAATGACCTTCATGGAGCTCCTTTCGCATGTAGCTCTGCTCTCTTAATCTTCCTTGATACATTATTGTGTGCCTCTACGGATGCCACAGCATCAGCAGATACTCCCTAGCCAGCTAATGAGAATGAGTCGAAAGATGTTGACTGAATCCACACAGTTTCCACAACCGAGCAATACGAGATTAAGCCCCAACTACTAACCCTAATAGCACCATCGCATCCCACAGAGCCATACGATGCATCACAATCAGAAATACAACATCAATTCCCTTTGCATAGGAGTCGATGTTGTTTGAAAAGGGTGTCAGAATATGAAAAAACCTCAATTCACTATTATCCTGGAAGACCTTAGGACCCGCTACTGCACAACCAAAATATTCTGAACACTCTAGCCCCATACAATTACGTAAGTGCCCATGTCGTACGGTAACCCTAACACCACCATAAATAGTCAAGGTACCTTGCATTGCATAGCACGTAGCCTATTTTTTACTTAGTTTTTATTTAGCATTAAGGATAATTGATGTAAGGCTTCTCTGAGGCCACTTGATGTATGGCACTTGAACCTTAACAATTGATTGTGGATCTAGGAAGGAAGCAAACAACCTGCACAAGTGAATGGCTCAAAAGAGAAGGTTAAGGGTGGTAAACGTATGAGTGAATAGGAGGGATGTTTGAAATGAGAGATGGAAGCGAAATATGGTTGATATGGCTATGATTATGATGATGAAACAAAAGGGATGGTAGTGAGGATAGTATCTTGAAGAAGTCTCAAAGAAGAACCAATGCTATAGAGAGGAAAGACCCAGACTTTATATTGCTTCTTCAAGGGGTGGTGTTAAGTACTTTGACCCACTAGTTATATGAACTAGGAACCAGAAGTATCAAGATGAAAAGAAAGTGGTTGACGCCACAAGTATAAAATACTTGATAAGTCGATAAAAGTCACCAGGACTTAAGAAAGAGAATAATCTCACTTATATTAATCAAAAAGGTCTGATTACAAATGAAATAGGAAAGCCTATTTATAGTTTTTGAAGGGACTTGGCCGAATAGGTACATGTTGGTTTGGCCAGCCCTTGTACCTTCCTAAAATGACATAATTTTTAATGAAAAAACAAGACTTTAATGAAAATACATTCTCTTGGCCGAATGGTTATGTGTTGGTTCGGCCCTAAGGATGTTTTGAATGTATTTGGAAGTTATTTGGGTGCCAAAATGAAGAGGAAAGAGTCTTTGGCCGAATAGGAAGCATCTCTTGGTGTTTTGGCGCCAATTCGATGTCACATGGAGTGCACATGCTTGAATGATGTACATGGCAGCCTACATGAATGCACATGGGTCTTCTTGCTATGCTTTGATGAGGTTGCAACCATAGGATGATGTCTTGAAGTCCATGGAATGAAGATAGGCAACAACTAGGTGTGAATTAACTTCCAACGTGTATCTAGATGACATGGCATCCATTCGGCAGTCTAGAGATGAACTAGCTTCATTGGTAAGCTAGATGAGTGTCTTGGTAGCTAACTAGGTGAGTTATAGCTTGATGAACTCAAGCTAGTTAGCTTTGGTCTTCTCAGCTCCTCAGCTACTCTCCCAGCTACTTCCAGCTACCTCTAGTCCACTTTTCAGCAATTTGGTCCAAAGCTCTCCTCCATCTAAGTTCAGCTACATGCTAGCTCTTCCAGCTAAGTTTAAGATCCCTATGTGATGAAATGAGCTTCCATAATATTCATGAGCTAGTGTGAGCTGATATGCTTGTCCTTTTAGCTAATCAAGATACCATAATATGCCTTGCTTTGTGTTTCACCTATATGAATCACCAAACAAACAAATTAAGCAATGTGCGAGCTTATTTAAGGTAAAATGCATGCTTTCATGAGGTGTTTGAGTGATATAAGCTATGAATGCATGTCATGAGCTAAATACATAATGCTATAACATATGTAAGCTAATGTGTAAGACCTAGGAGCTAAAATGAATGCATATGAGCTAACAAATGATTGATTAAGCATGCTGCCATTTCATGAATGTAATGAACCATGCTTAAATGGATGTAAGATTAATCTAACATACTTATAACATTGTGTATCAATCATAAAGATCTGGGTATATGTTGTATGCATGAATATCATATAACATGGTATTCATAAATGATAAATAGAAACATATAATAATAATATCCTAAGAAATGATATGTAATCATATATATTTGAATGATATGAAACTTGATCAACTAAGCATAGGATGGAAATAATAATAGATATACTAACATGTGAATGCATGCTTATGATAGAATAGAATGTATAAATGATAAAATATAAGATAGGGTAAGAAAGAACTCCCTTAGAATCAGTAATGAAAAACAGCCATGGTGTGATTAAGTCATAGAAACAATTGGAGCTAGTTTGGATCATATCATCCTCCCATTCTTTTAGGCGCTTTGTCCTCAAATCGAAGTAGTTTCTCATTGAAGACCTTCTTGATGTTGGAATGATTGAATCCTTAGGTTTTCCTCCAATAGATGCTTCACACGAAATATTGAAACTCTTGGCTTCAATTCTGGTAACTTCACGTCCTTTTATGGGAGGACACAATGTTTGGGAACCATCATATGTCCTTTGAACGGGAGAGACATATCGTTTTGGTGAAGATAATAACTCCTTGGTGCTGATTTAAAAGATCATGTCCTTTCACCTTTGTACCTCTCCGAATGATTACCTTTAAGGTTGGTAGTATTTCACCATAAGGATGAAACAAGTTGTTGCAACACAAATCAAAGTTAGTAAATGAAAAACTATTAACAATATGAATGGAAATAGCAAACCATGGAGGATGTTTAATGGGTGTTGGTTGCTTGATGATGAAAAATTCCATTGGTTGCTGAAATCTCTTCAACAATTGTAATGTACTTAGAGCCTCAATGATCACAACTTGTGGCACTTTAAGTGACACATCTTTTTGAACTTCAAGTGCCATAACTGTTAGAACGTCAAAGGACATGTCTTGTGGATTACCAAAGGTCACACCTATTGGTTCTTCAAAAGACACGTTTCTTGAATTTTCAACTTGAAAAGATATGTCTCTTTGAATATCCTGCAAGGAAAAAGAAATAGTAGAAGAAGAATTGTTAGGTAAAATTTGTCGTTCACTCTGCTTCTCTTCTATATACTCATCCTTTTTAAATTTTCCACTTTCAATTTGATCCACTACTTGCAAAACATCCTTTTCAACTCCAACAGATTCATTTCCAATTGTTCTTGTCTCCTCAAAATGTTCTTCTTCAAAGCTTCTTTTTATGGCCTTCATTTTCTCCCATTCTTCTATGCGTTACTTAAGGGTCACTTGGTATTCATGGACTTGGCTTGGTAACAAGGGTTCCAATATGATTTTCTTTCCTTGATGCTGGAAAGAGTACTTGTTAGAAAATCTGTCATGGGTAGCCTTCTTGTCAAACTACCAAGGACGTCCTAGTATAAGGTGGCTTGCACTCATGGGCACCACATCACAAAGGACATCATCACTATATCTTCCAATGGAGAAAGGTACAACGACTTGTTTGGTTACCTTGGCTTCACCCACATCGTTGAGCCATTGAAGTTTATAAGGATGAGGATGCTTGGAAGTCTTGAGACCCAACTTTTCCACCATGTGAGTACTTGCTACGTTTGTACAACTTCCTCCATCAATGATCACCACACAAACTTTATCTCCCACGTGACATCTTGTATGAAAGATATTCTCTCTTTGTTCATCTTCTTGACTTTGAATGTTCAAAGTCCTTTTGACTACAAGGATGTTGGAAGGAAGAGACATGTTAGCAAATAAGAAAAGACGAAATGTGTGTAGGACCTTACCAGAATATACTCTCACAAAGCCTCACGAGTCACTCCAAGGAAACTTGAATGTCACTCAATCCACTCGTGTTTGCACTCTAGGACTTAATAGCTTTTACTTGTCCTCTTCTGATCTCACACATGTTCCAGCCTTTTTTCTATCGATTCTCTTGTCTCAAGTTCTAGAGAACCTCACTCAAGACCATATCAAGTAAATTTTACTTGTTTGGCGTCAGCTGCAGAAAGGTTAGTAGGAAGGGAAAGAAAACAAATATAATGAAAGGGTGGCTTAGAAATAGAAAGAAAAGAACAAAAGGGTTTACTTACACAAGTCACTTTACAACCTTCTATCACCACAATCAATTTAAACGGCTTACTTGACTTGCTTGGTGATGAGAATTATTGATGAGTGCTTCAACTTCTTTCTTTTCTTTTCTTTGCTTTTCTTCTTTTTGAGTGCTGGATTTTTCTTTCTTTTGAGTGCTTTGTTTGTCTTTGCTGGATTTTTCTTGATTTCTTTCACTTTGCACTTCACTTGCACTTCTTTTTTTGTATTTTTCTTTTTGTTGTTGTTGCACGTTGCTTTCTTCCACCAAAGCTATGATACCAATTGATGTAAGGCTTCTCTGAGGCCACTTGATGTATGGCACTTGAACCTTAACAATTGATTGTGGATCTAGAGAGGAAGCAAACAACCTGTACAAGTAAATGGCTCAAAAGAGAGGGTTAAGGGTGTAAACGTATGAGTGAATAGGAGGGTTGTTTGAAATTAGAGATGGAAGCGGAAGATGGTTGATATGGCTATGGTTATGGCGATGAAACAAAAGAGATGGTAGTGAGGATAGTATCTTGAAGAAGTCTCAAAGAAGAACCAATGCTATAGAGAGAAAAGACCCAGACTTTATATTGCTTCTTCAAGGGGTGGTGTTAAGTACTTTGACCCACTAGTTATATGAACTAGGAACCAGAAGTATCAAGATGAAAAGAAAGGGGTTGACGCAACAAGCATAAAATACTTGATAAGTCGATAAAAGTCACCAGGACTTAAGGAAGAGAATAATCTCACTTATATTAATAAAAAAGGTCCGATTACAAATGAAATAGGAAAACCTATTTATAGTTTTTGATGGGACTTGGCCGAATAGGTACATATTGGTTCGGCCAGCCCTTGTACCTTCATAAAATGACATGATTTTTAATGAAAAAACAAGACTTTAATGAAAATAAATGCTCTTGGCCGAATGATTATGTGTTGGTTCGGCCCTAAGGATGTTTTGAATGTATTTGGAAGTTATTTGGGCACCAAAATGAAGAGGAAAGAGTCTTTGGCCGAATAAGAAGAATCCCTTGGTGTTTTGGCGCCAATTCGTTGTCACATGGAGTGCACATGCTTGAAGTATGCACATGGCAGCCTACATGAATGCACATGGGTCTTCTTGCTATGCTTTGATGAGGTTGCAACCATAGGATGATGTCTTGAAGTCCATGGAATGAAGATAGGCCACAATTAGGCGTGAATTAGCTTCCAACATGTATCTAGATGACATGGCAACCATTGGGCAGCCTAGAGCTGAACTAGCTTCAAGGTAAGCTAGATGAGTGTCTTGGTAGCTAACTAGGTGAGTTATAGCTTGATGAACTCAAGCAAGTTAGCTTTGGTCTTCTCAGCTCCTCAGTTACTCTCCCAGCTACTTCCAGCTACCTCTAGTCCACTTTTCAGCAATTTGGTCCAAAGCTCTCCTCCAGCTAAGTTCAGCTACATGCTAGCTCCTCCAACTAAGTTTAACCTCCCTATGTGATGAAATTAGCTGCCATAATATTCATGAGCTAGTGTGAGCTGCTATGCTTGTCCTTTTAGCTAACCAAGCTACCATAATATGCCTTGCTTTGTGTTTCACCTATATGAATCACCAAACAAACAAATTAAGCAATGTGTGAGCTCATTTAAGGTAAAATGCATGTTGTCGTGAGGTGTTTGAGTGATACAAGCTATGAATGCATGTCATGAGCTAAGTACATAATGATATAACATATGTAAGCTAATGTGTAAGACCTAGGAGCTAAAATGAATGCATATGAGCTAACAAATGAATGATTAAGCATGCTTCCATTTCATGAATGTAATGAATCATGCTTAAATGGATGTAAGATTAATCTAACATACTTATAACATTGTGTATCAATCATAAAGATCTGGGTATATGTTGTATGCATGAATATCATATAACATGGTATTCATAAATGATAAATGGAAACATGTAATAATAATATCCTAAGAAATGATATGTAATCATAGCATATATTTGAATGATATGAAAGACTTAATCAAGTAAGCACAGGATGAAAATAATAATATGATAACTTATACTAACATGTGAATGCATGCTTATGATAGAATAGAATATATATAAATGATATAATATAAGATAGGGTAAGAAAGAACTTCCTTAGAATCAGCAATGAAAAACATCCATGGTGTGATTAAGTCATAGAGAAAATTAGAGCTAGTTTGGATCGTATCAATAATGCTTCCCTCAAGTTTGCGGAGGTAGGGTTCTTAATTCATAGCATGATAATATTAGTTTAATGAATATGCCATGACATTAGTAAGTGTTCGAATTAGTTTTTTGGAATAAATTAATGATTTATGATGACGATGAACTCTTTAGGGCTAGAATGGAATGTACATGATTATTGAGAATGATATAACCAACTCTAGGACTTGCTTCTTTGTAATTTTTTTATATATGATTATATGTTTTCCATGCTTAAGGAACATAGAAATTTTTTATAAGAGGACTCTTGCATGTCTTGGCATAAAACTTTGACAATGTCCTTAAATGATGAAAACCCCAGATGTTCCAAAAAATTTGAAAAATGATAAAAACAAATACATATAAATGCTTTGGCATAACTATAGAGGGACACTCAGCTATGTCATGCCATTGTCTGGATACGATATTTAAATAAATGGCAGCCACGACATATGAGTGAATAAAAGTAGTCACGGGATGACTCTACCTGAATAGCTTGGGGTGGAAGGTATGCTCCCTTTCACATAGAGTGTGGAATGGTAGGTGTGATGGTCTGACTCCCCTCGTAGCATTATCTTAAAAAAAAGAAAAAAACATTGTGGGAGTAAACTTGTATTTAAGTGGCTAATAAATGTCGTGGAAAAACAAGAGAGCTTGCTTAGAAATTTTCTAGATTTGTTAAGCATGGACTGGATACAATCACGCACACACACTCAAATGATCTTATCTTAGGGAAAAATACTTGAATTCTCAAACTAGTCTATCATGTTGAAGTCAGTTGTTATGAGGGTTGAAATTATATCCCATAAGACTATCTTGAACCTGAACTTGCCATGGTATTTTTGTTTTTCTTACTACTATCCATTGCTTGAGACAAGTAATAGCTTAAGTTTGGGGGTATGATAACTTTGTTAAAAGGATATTTAGGGCCTTTTTAGTTAAGTTATTGATTTTATAAAAGCCCATATAGGATCATATAGATGCATTTAGGAGCATATAGTTGCATGTGGTGGAAATATATTTTGTCATGGCATTTTATTTTGAAATCGGTGTTACGTTATGGGGAAGGTTATTTTTTTTTTGATAATGTTCAGGATTTGGGAACACTGATTGGAAATGCTAAGCAGAATTCGAATATTGTGACAATTCTGATGGCATTTCTGGGCAGAAAACATAAAATAATATATTTTTATTAAGAGCCAGTTGCCATTGTCTACATGTGATTTCTGTTGCCAGCCACATAGGAGGGGCTTACTACCATCTCTCATGTGAAATGAATGAACTTTAGGGTACTATGGTAATTTTGACATAAAACCTTAGGTTTATTCCTCACTATAAATAGGAGATGAAACCACCAGATTATGAGACTGGATTTTGGAGAAAATAGTGAATAGGTGAGTAGAAGAAAAAGGTTCCTCCTTTTTCCGTCATTCGCTTTTACCGTGGCATTCCTCCATTAACAAGCTAGAGGGAGTAGCGAGTTAGACATCTGAAATGAGATAGCAAACTAAGGTGGTTCGTAGTGGTCGAGGGGAGCTCCGAAAACACGCGTCGAAGGCTTTTCCTCCATTCCTTTGCTATTTACTTTCATTTATCTTAGTTGGTTTGTATGGAATGAATGATTTTCATGTTTTATCTCATGCAATATTCGAACCCCACCATGAACTAGCCTTATTTGGTGGGAGTTTATTATGGATACTTAAGTTTTATTGTAGTGGATGATTGTTTTTGTATGATGTTATTTGTTTTGTTTATGATGTTTAATGCCTTAAGGTTGTAAGAGCTATGAGAGTAGACATTCCTTAGGAGAATGCTTAGTGTTCGAATGAATGACTAAGTAACAAATCTTTAGTATTCGAGAGAAACTAAGGAGGACATAAGGCTAGGATTTCAATCGACTAAAAGGATTCTAGATAGTAACTACACCTAATCCAACCTTAGACATAAGGCTAGGATTTCAATTGACTAAAAGGAGTAGTGTTCGGTCGAGAGGTTAGATTCTAGTACTAACGCTGAATGGTATTACCGTGACATATTCTGTTGATCTGAACCAATAGGATCCTGCACCTGCTAACGCCGATAGGTATTGCCATGACATTCTCAATCTGTCGAATCCCTTGACTAGAGATAGCATAGGAAACTTTTCGTAAACTCTGTACGGCAAGTAAGGCATGAAAGTAAGACCATCCTAAGAAAATAGACTTAAGTTTCCTAAGTGACTCCTATCATTCATTCCTATAGTAGCTTGTTGTGTAAGGATTATCAAGTCATTTATTAAAGTCCAATGTTTACATTTTTTTAACTTTATATTTTCATTTGATTGCACTAAAGACAATTTAATTTGTCACGACATTTCCATCCATTTTGCCACGACATCTCCATTTGCTGCCACATTACACCATCATTCTATTCCCACCAACATCCATTTCATTTTGCCACAACATTCTCATTTATACATATCATTACTAACTATACTTAAGTAAAATTGATAATTGCTTTGATTGAACTTATAAATTTCCTCGAATCCCTGTGGATAAAATACTGACTCATCACTGTATTACTTGTTCAATTGTGTATGCTTGCACATATTTCGCGACCATATTTAGTAGTCACAATTTGTGTACAATACTCGAAACTTAAAATGGTTTATTTAGGCTCAGGAATCACCCAAAATTATCCTAAAGCACTTGGTTTGGTTTTAATCTTGTTTTGAAGCTTTAGTAAGTTGTTTATGGTCTTAATGTAACACCCTAATCTGGTTTGACCCGAAGATCCATGGATTACAATGTTACATGGGACTACCAATATAGTGACCCAAAATTACTTTAAAAATTACGTTATAATTCACTGCAATTATATTTTCCATAATAATAAAAATAAAACGTGATAATAATCTAGGTTTACAAAATAGAGGGAGCTTCCAAAATATATATCCAAAATAAAAACAGTACCAAGTACAAATCAAAATTACGAGTGAATAAACATAAGGGTCCATAACTAGTACATTCCCTCTTAAGATGACTCAAGACGTACTATGATGGTCTCGGCTGTTCTATAATGCTACATTGGAACGGGTAGCGATAATAACTCTCCATGACCTGCCCCTAAGAACATACACACGAAAACACATTCCAAACGCTGAGCTTTCGAGCCCAATGTCTCACTAATAATTGTACTATACTACATACATTCACTAAATGAGATAGTTAGTGGCACAAGTCTGATCATAAAACGATATTGATTTAACTACGAGTAGGCATCATGGTGCGGCTGAGGGTTCTGCATCTCAGAGCTCACACACTCCTCTAGTCATTCTGAGATGCCCTCGGGTATCTAGGGTGAGGTCCAGAGTTGCATCGAAAACGTATACCCGCCAACTTACTCTGCCTAGTCTTGGGACATCTGCGCCCAGACGGCTACTGAAATGCCTTGGCACTGACTTAGATATCCACTGACTGTCGTATTCTACTAAAAGAGACTCGGGTGTCCTGGATATTTCCCTAGCGTCAAACAATATTAGTTTTATGTAATCCTAGATGTTATTGTTTCTACTGTTATGATATTTATTACTATTCTCTCTTGAAGTCTTATTTATTGTTATACTGGGTATATAGGGTACCTTGGGTCAGATCCCTTAAACCTTGTATTGTTTATCCTAATATGTTCGTGAGTACCAATATTGACCCTTCAATATCGATACTAAACCTTTGGTATAAATACCCACCTGTTGGTATCAATACCCCTGACTGACGTGGACAATTTGGTTAAGGCAATATCGATACTCTGATACTAGGGTATCAATACTTGACTGAGTATCGATACCAAATTTCGATTCGATCTTTTAAAAAAATACCCAGTATCGATACCCTTATAGGGAGTATCGATACTCCTGCCTTGGTACCGATACTCAATAATTGAGTATTGATACTACCCTTATAAAACTACCCAATTTATGCCTAATTGAAGAACATTATCGATATTGTTCTTATAGTATCGATATTGTCACTACTGAGTGCCCTATTTTGGCACGAAAAATCCTATCTTTCTACCCTAAATGTCACATTGAGGTCCCCAATTGATGTTTAAGTATTTTATTTGATATTAGGGGTTATAAAGAGTCTGTAAACATGATGAAAATACTCAAATTATGCAATCTACCATGATCATGCTTCAAACTTATGCAACATGCAAATCTCATCTAAATGAGCTACAAGTGGTATAGAGAAGTTAAAAGTGAGTTACCTGATGATTCTAACTGCTAAGGGTGCCCAAAGATCAACCCAAGGTGACCTTTTCTTTCTTTTTGCTTGAAAGCTTTCCCAAACTTCTCTCACTAGACAAAACCAAGCATATAAATTACTAAAGTTGTTGGGATGATTAGAGGAGAATTTAAAGCGTTCTAAGAGGCCTAAATCTCTCCAAAATGAATTAGAAATACTTAGGTTTCTAAAAACCCCATTAAACTCGTTTTGGTTCTTCCTTCACCAAAACCCACAAATGAGAGCTTAAATTGGAGCTGAAGCAGTGAGGATGACTTCTACCTGCAACAACTGGAATTCTAAAAAGTTTCCACTTTTACACTTAGCTTGAAGAGGAAGAAGATGAAGAAAAGAAAAGAGAAGAAGACAAGAGTTGAATGAAAAAGAAGAAGCTTGGTTCAAACATGAGATCACTAATCTTTATTGGTTTTCAAACTTTATTTTGAACAATGATCTAATTACACTCTGGGTCCTCCCGATTTTTTTTGTAAACTAAAAATATCCTTTTTACTATTTATTGGGCTTATCTCAAGCCCAAACCCGCTTCATTTTGGGTCAAGCTTTCTACTAATTAGAGATTTAATTCAAAATCTATCTCGGGTTAGCCCAAATCTTTTAACCCATGATCTAGGGCGTTACACTTAAGGTATCATAAAAACGCATTATTAACACCTAGAACGTCTTTTAATCTTGAAATCAAATTTAAACCCTAATATGATCAACTACACAAATCTTAACAAATACTTGAAATTTATGAAAGCTTAATATTCCAAAGAGATAGAAATACACTACCTTGATGTTTGAATCCCTAAATGAAGCTCATTGCTTAGCTACACTTCTTTCCTTGATGATTTGGATGAAAACCTTCACTTTTCTTTAGCTAAAGAGAACCCAAGGCTTTGAAACATTAATATGAGTTTAATGGAGGGATTATGGACGAAAATAGAGTTTAAAAGAAATGTGAAATGGTTCAAAAGACTCACCTTTAGCTATGGCTCTTTAAGGGAAAGTGAAAGAAGTAAAAGAGAAGGAAAAGAGGAAAATGGGGAGAAGATGGAGATGAAAGAGATGAAAGAGATAAAAACTCTCAACTTTACAAAATGGAAAAATTATGTTTTTGGTCCTTTCCCATCTTTTCACTATTTAAAAGCTCTCTTTTTATGGCTAATTGAATTCAAGTCCAAACTCAATTAAGCCTAACGACTTTACTTATGAATGTCACAAATTTCACTCACTTTTCAGGTAAACCCAAAATTATTAATCTAGAATTTGATGTATTACACAAATAGTACATCAAAACAGTACCATTTATCGTTTACGTGTACGTATGTATGACATTCTTCCACGGGTTGGGACCCAATAATAGGTGAAAAGCCCGTCCATATATTAAAACAGTCGGAATAGTTTTGAAAAAGGTGTCCCCTTTAAAGAGTACATTATTGTAAGTGCCACACGAAAACGTATTACACGTGTCATCCAGTCCAATTAGCCATTGTGGTAACAAGTGTGTCGTGTATCGTTAAAATATTAAAGCATACTAATCAGACCAATTTCAATGCTATTAGGATTGTGATCAGGAAATAAAAACTGGAGTAAATCCTGAGGATATAGAGAAGAAGCCTTCATGGGGCCCCCACGGTTAACCCTCGTCCAATCAGTCAGTAAGGTAGTAGACATCAGATACCTATTAACAGAATGGTTCTTTTTAGTATATGGAGAAGAGAAATGATGTACTCCCTCTATCCCATGCAGAAACTGTTTATTATTGATTTTTTTAGATTAATTTTTTTTAAATTTTAATTAATTATTATTTAAAATTTATAATTGATACAAATACGTAACAATATATTTTAAAAATCTTCAATCAAATAGTTTTTAAATTTATATATTATAAAATTTAATTTTTTTAAATAATAAAAATCAAAGTTTAAAAATTTTAACAACAATTTATATAGGACGGAGGGGTATAAAACAGAAGTAAATACAAATCATGCATAAATGTTTTGACAATTATGAGATATACACTACAATCCATGAACACTGGATCAATCGCTTTCTTTGCTATCAATCCTACCTCCAATCTCTTGCTTAATTGCTCAGCCCAATTATCATCCTCCGTGGAATACGGTTTGTTCTCTTCCGCAACGACTCTTCAGGAACTTCCATGGTCGTCGTAAAGAAGTCGGCCCATCACCAGTGTTACATCGGTCAAGAAAATGAAGCAAAGTGGTCTTAAGCTAATGTTGTTCCCCATGAATCCGTTCCCTAGAAGAGGAAACCCCACCTGTACTGATACAACTAGAACAACCACAATTACTGAACATAAAAACGTGCCTTCTCAGATGCATCAATCTTGGAACTTACTTGCTCAGGGTGAAAAACTCGTGTTTACGAGCAGCTGTTTCCAAATGTTGTATCGTTCCTGATGTGGAAATCGATGAACTTCAATCCTCTGATGAAAATGGCGGTGAATTTACTCGACCACTTGTATCTTGTCTGTTGGATGTTGATCCTTCACCAATTCCACCATTATAAGCGTTGTGCTGACTATGATCTGCATCAGATCTACGATTTTCGTTTAGCAACACTGAAGTAGAAGCTTCATCACGGACATCAAGAGAAACAGCATGGCAGTAAAAATCCGAAAGCTATTAACCAAAAGTGCAAGGAATCCATCAACAAAACCATTGGTATTTAGTATCTTTATAGAACTTTTGTTCCTTACTTCAGTAACTTAGATAACAAATAAGGAAATTTGATGGCGCTTATATGTGTTGAAGAGATCAATTGGGTGAAAAAATAAGTATATGTGCTGGATGGATATTTGAAAGTTTTAAGCGTCTATACAATAAAAAAATATGTAAAATCCGTTGAACAGTCGTTGTGTTGTTATCTTTAGAAATATTAAATTTAAACAATTGTATACATAAGTTATATGTATTGTTAATAATAAAAAATTCTGAATATATTTCATCTTATAATCCTTCCTTTTTATTTAAAAAAAAACCCTATAAGAATTTTACTGGAAAAGTCAATATATGTTAGTTTCTTTTCTCCTTACTATTATTGTTTCACCAAAATATAGTTGTTAAACATGAAATAAAACTTACGATCCAGGTCTTAAAAGTGGTTTAAGAGGGAAGTGATGCATGCAGAGGGAAAACTGATAATGGAAGTGAGACTGAAGAGAGGGTAATGTATAAGGGATGGACACAACTTAAAATGTTATATTTTTTAGCATTTTTTCGATTGCACACTTTCTTAGTCACATTTTCAGTCACATTTTCAATTGATAATCGAAAATGTTATAAAAAAATGTTATATTCTTTATAACATTTTCGGTTGCTCTCATCCTCTATTATGCCTTAGTCTTAAATTAAATAATTGTACAACAAAATTTTCCATGAAGAAAAGAGGGGAAAAAATTAGTCATGAACCCTTATTCGTACACTGCTGGTCGGGAGGGAGAGGGAACGTACGAGAGACACTAAAAGAAGAAAAGGAGCTATATTCACTTGATAATGGCATTTTGTTGGATTACTTGTTGAAAGTATTATGTAGTTCTGTGTACTAATGCCCATCTTTTGAACTCACAAAATCCTTTGATGGAAAACCTTAATTTGATTTCTAATGTTTACAAGACAAACACGTTAAACGCTCACACCACATTCACACCCTTGACATTCCTAGTGCTCGAACTTAGGATATTAAAGAATAATAAAAATTTCTTTACCACCGAAATCACTTGGTTCGTGTGGCCCAAATAAAGTTAGGCATATAAAATTGGGACTAAATTTCTCTCTCTCTAGAAGAGACAAAATTGTACCGAGGGAGTCATGAAGAACTATGTCGTAAAAGACTAAGAGCATAAGAACCTTGTTAGGGTATCATTTGATTAGTTGTCATCTCGTAGAATCCTTTGAAAACCAGTCATCCATCCTTTTTCCCAAAATGTTATCAATAACACGAACTAAAGAGCTTGAAAAAGAGCAAGCGACTGGATCAAAACCATTCAAATTGTCTGTGCACAATCTAATTGTATTTGTGAAAATTTAAAACCATTGTAGATACATGTAATTCAATTATATTATTCTTATACCATTTAATTCAAGATTGAAAATTTATTTTTTAAAAAATATATATATATAAATCAAAATTAACCTAATTAGAATATATAAAGTAGATACATAACTTACATTGTACAAATACTTGTGCAATTTAATCCATGAATTTCTTCATTCTCTTTATATTTGGCATTTCTAAATGACGTCAACACTTGTCATAACCATTTTTTAAGGTAAAAATAATTAAATATTATTTTAAAAATGATTATGACTTTAATTTGGAAAAATTGGGTGATTTGAAATTAATTGGAATTAAATTGAAAAAGAGTCGACATCGACCTTTGGGTTAGTTAGGTCAAATACCTAAAAACGTCTTTTAAAATAATTTTAAGAAAAAACATTTTATAACACAAAATTTGGTCTGTGTCACCAAAGATTCGATTAAAATGATTCGGGAGTCGGTTACGTGTGGGGAAGGATTAGCACCCCCACAACGCCCAAAAACTGGTACTGTGTCGCATACACGTTGTCGTAATGTTGAAAATTACAAATCGAATATAAAGTTAAAAGATGATCCATTTCTAAATGACGTCAACACTTGTCATAACCATTTTTTAAGGTAAAAATAATTAAATATTATTTTAAAAATGATTATGACTTTAATTTGGAAAAATTGGGTGATTTGAAATTAATTGGAATTAAATTGAAAAAGAGTCGACATCGACCTTTGGGTTAGTTAGGTCAAATACCTAAAAACGTCTTTTAAAATAATTTTAAGAAAAAACATTTTATAACACAAAATTTGGTCTGTGTCACCAAAGATTCGATTAAAATGATTCGGGAGTCGGTTACGTGTGGGGAAGGATTAGCACCCCCACAACGCCCAAAAACTGGTAATGTGTCGCTTACACGTTGTCGTAATGTTGAAAATTACAAATCGAATATAAAGTTAAAAGATGATCCGTTTATAGAACATTGATTAATTGCTTCGAACTAAATAATTAGAGAAAATTCTTTAACTCGAAAAGAAATCCAGAAATTAGCAATCCTCCATCGGGAAAACTAACTCGGCTATTTCTTATCAGTAAAGAATATTCCGTCATAATTGATTTAAAAAAAACATTTACAAAATAAATTGATTAACTAAAAAATGAATCAAATATAAAAAAGAAGAATTAACATTTGCGTAAAATGAAATGAATTGTTGTTTGGAGAAAGATGCATTGCGATATTAAAATAGAAATTTAATTAGTAAAATGATTTAGATTTATTTCAAGTTCTATTTAGTTCGAACGTCATATTAGATTGTACCACTTCGCTCAAGTGATACTTTCCACAATCGTTCTATAAATACGTTCTTGAAAGTATTCGAATAATATACAATAGATAAAGAAATACAATGGAGATAAATACGAATAGAAAATACTTAAAATAAATAGAGTTAATAATATTTATCACATAGTGCAAATAACAATATGACATGTAAAATAAATATTCAATATCAAGGGAAACAATACACATTAGAAAATATTACAAACAATATAAATAAGCTCACTCAGTGATTTAAGAGACCAAAATAGCAAAAACAAGAACTTAAAGGACTAATTAGAAAAAATAGAAATTTAAAGGACCAAAATAGTAAAAATAGAAATTTAAGGAAAAAATAACAAAAACAAAAAATTACAGGTCTAAAATAGCAAAACAAAAATTTACAGGACTAAAATAGCTAAAACAGAAAGTTAAAGGACTAAAATACAAATATAGAAACTTAAAGGGCTAAAACAACAATTACAAATAAAACAGAGCCTAGATTGCAAATATTAAATAATACAAGTACTAAAAATAAAAATAACCCATAAATAATATTTAGGACTAAAATGAAATTTCATAGAAACATGGAGGATCAAAAAGTAATTAAACCAAAATGCTAAAACAATGACTAAAGTAATAAATTTACAAATCTTGTGACCAAATTCAAACATCACCGAAAATACACAAAGCACGAGACTAGTGACTAAAAAGCAATAATATAAAATATGGTGACCAAATTCGAAAAATAACAACTGTAGCATAATATACAGTAATAGGACCAAATTATAACATATACAAAATGAGTGCTCAAATTAAAAAGAAAATAACATTATATTAATGTCTAAAATAGAAGATTACAAAATAGGAAGGACCTTTACAGTGAATAGCCCAAGCGTGAAAATGCTCCCCTAAGTCCCCCTTAAAATGGCGTCGTTTTGCACATGCTATATAAGCCTAAAATCAAGCCAAAATTATCACTCAACCCTCATTTGGTTCACCCCTCACCGAGATAAAAGAGATAGAAAAGAGAGAGCTCTTGAGAGCTCTCAGTTTTTGGCGAGACTCCCCCGAGTCGACAGCCGTGGATTGGCTACGACCCCCGCTCACCGGCGTTGGAGATGAGAGGAAAAGACGTCACTATGAGTGTCTCTTGGCCCTGAGTAGAGATCGGGGATTTGTTTGACCTAAAAAATGCCGAAACGTCATCAATCTAGAAGAAACCCAGGGTTTCTTCTTCTCTAACGACCTCTTTTCACCGACGTTCGACTGAGGCAAACCCCTTCTCTCTCTTTCTTCATTTTCTCTCTCGGTATCTCTCTCTTTTTTTATTTGAAACCCCTATTTTTCTCTTTTTTTCGCTTTTACTTGCTTCTCTGATTTGTGGTGATTAACTGTCTGATGATAATCTTCCCGAGGAGATAAGCCTCTACCATAGTTTAGATCTTCCTAGGGATATCTTGGATTTGTTTCTGATTTTTTTTCCATATTTTTTTCTCTGTTTTCTGACCGATTTGGTGACTGATTTGTTATTTCTGTCACTGTTGATGATGGAAACAACTCAAAATATGTCCGGTGGTGGCTCGACGACTTAGCGACGACTCAAGTGATTAGGGAAGTTCAGCTTGAGCGGCGGCTGCTTTAGGGTTAGGGGATTAAGGTGGAAACCCTAATTTACTTAGGGTTACTTGGCCAGTTCGGGCTTCGGGTCAGATTCGGGTCATCCAAGTGGGTTGTTGGATTAATTTCTGGAACCGGGTGGGCTCCTATTTGGCTGGGTATGCTGAGTGATTGATGTTGTAGTTGGGTTGGGCTTCTAGAGTAGGGTATGTTCGGGTCTGGGCCCCAGGCTTGATGAAGGCTTGATGTTGTAATTTGTTTGGGCTTATACTTAAGGCCTGCAAAAAATGTAATTTATAAAATAATAATAATAATAATAATAATATAAATAAAAAAAAAAGACCATGACAAAAATGGGTGTCTACAGCTGCCCCTCTTTGCACATTCTTCTGTTAACAAGAATAGGGAAAGACGACAAGACAACACGTTTTTGTCTGGTTCTCTTTCTTTTGCCCATAAATTGGATATGTGTGTTGGTGGGGATGACACTGCTCATACGTGATGAAGAGTTTGGGTCGTCTAAGGGTGACACAGCTCCTATGTGATGAGGAGATCTTGTCAGGGGATGACACTGCTCATACGTGATAAAGAGTTCTTGGCCATCTTTAGGAAGGGTGATAACTCAATTCCTACGCGATGAGGATAGCTGGTTATCAAGGAGGGGTGATAACTCGGTTCCTATGTGATGAGGACGACTGCTTATCTATGGTTAACACGACTCCTATGTGATGAGGAGATCTAGTCAGGGGATGACACGGTTCCTACGTGATGAGGACGGTTGGCCATCTTTAGGGATTATGGTTTCAAGAGAAATCGACTCAAAGATATATTTCAAAAGAAACATACTCAAAGATTTGTTTCAAGAAAAACAAACTCAAAGATGATGTGTTTCAAAAGCAACTGTCTCGAAAGAGACAAAATTCTTTTCAAGGGAAATGACTCAAAGATAACGTTTAAAGGAAACTGTCTCAAACGAGACAAAATTTGTTTTTAAGGGAAACGTTCTCAAAGATGGTAAATTTTGTTTCCAAAGAAACAGACTCAAAGATGGGTTACGTCTTAAGTAAGACGAAATTTGTTTCAAAGGAAACAATCTCCAAGGTTGATTTTTCATTAGAAACTCTCTTAAGAGAGAAAATTTGTTTTTAAAGAATTAGACTCAAAGATGACTATTTCAATAGAATCAGTCTTAAGAAAGACAAAATTAGTTTCAAGGGAAAAGACTCAAATATGATTTTTTATTTCATGAGAAAAAAGTCTCAAGGAAAATAAGATTTGTTTCAAGAGAAACGATCTCAAATATAGTAAATTTTGTTTTTAGCGAAACAATTTCATAATTGTATTTAAAGGGGAAACTGTTTCACGCGAGACGAATCGATTTTGAAAATCTCAAGTGAGATTAATTTCGTTTCAAGTACAACAAATTTAAATTTGTATCTCAGAGGAAACAAATGTCTCAAGCAAGACGAAATTTGCTTTGAGAGAAATTGTCTTAAGTGAAACCAAATTTGTTTTTAGAAAAATTGTCTCAAGTGAGACAAAGTTTTTTTTTAGCGAAATTGTCTCAAGCGAGACAGTTTTTTTTTAGAAAACGATCTTAAGTGAGATCAACTTTGTTTAATGTGAAACAAATTAGAAATTTGTATCTCAAAAGAAAAATGTCTCAAGCGAGACGAAATTTATTTTTCAAGAAATTTGTCTCAAACGAGACAACATTTTTTTTTTAGAAAAATATCTCAAGCGAGACAAAATTTGTTTTCAAGAGAAACAACTCAAAGGATACTGATAATCTGCTTGTTCCTGCTAGTGGAAGAAATGCCTTCAGAAGATCTGATCGTTTGCATCAGGATGTTGAATCCCCAAAGATGCCCCAACATTCAATGTTGATTGCTTCAAATATGCCCTAATATTCGATGTTGATTGCTTAAGCAGTGATTCTAAGCATGAGCTTCGTGTTCGAGAGCCACATGTCGACTACCAAGATCCACCCCAGAGAGATTGTCTTGTTTGCAAACATTTTTCTTCTTCTTGTATTTTCAAAAGTATGAAAATATCAATTAAAAGAGTTTTGAAAATGTTTAATCAAAGATTTTGAAAATATTGCCCCTTTCGAGGCTTCACAATTGACATAAATCATAAACAAGAGTTCATTGTATATCAAATAATTAATTACAGTTTTAATCCTTCAATAAATTATAGCTATTTGACAAGTGTCAGGATCATTGCTATTTTTGAGAAATGGTTAAGTAAGGAAATGATAAAAAGAGTCTCAAGTTATTGTGTTTGGTCAAAGGTATGGTGCTCTCATTTATTTGTTGTTCACTAATAGGATGGAGTAGCTTCTGTACTCATTTATTGGAAGGGTTCTCTGACTCCCAGTTCTCATGTTCTCATTCAGGTTGTGCGATGCCTTATCAACAGATTTATGTGATTTTTTTCTATGCAATAGTTACACCGTCTTCATATTCGAGTCGCCTTTTCAGGTTTTCAACTTGAATCCTCCTTTGGGTTCAAAATGTTATTCAGAATTTACGTCTTGAACCCCCTTTGTTATTTTTTTCTCTATCATGCATTAAAGTTTTTAGAAACCTTTTGTAAATAAAAGATTAATCCTAACGGGCTAGATAAAATCTGAAGATAGTTTCTTCTGCTTAGAAATCCATGTATGATTATAAGAGACTTTTTAGGCACGTAATGTAGGCCATGGTTCATGGTTATGAAAGAAAATGATAAAAGGCTCAAACAAGTATTTGCGGGTTATTGAACCAATGATCAATTCTCTCTGATGCCTTCAATCTCGCTTGCTCAATTTAGATCTGCTCGTATATGTCTTTCTCTTGATATTATATGATCTTCGAGTGAAGTGTTTCTGGAGTGATTGTGCTTGATCAATCTCACGATTTGAAACTTGATGCGTCCTTTGAGTCAAGAGACTATTGTTTGTCCTCTTTTTGTTCTTTGCTTTTCTTTTGTTCTTTGATTTTTTTTTCTCTCTTTTTCTTTTTCTTTGCTCTTTGTTTTTCTTTGCTTATTTTCTCTTTGTTTTTCTTTGCTTCTTTTCTCTTTGTTTTGATTTGATCTTCGCACTTGGCATTTGGTTCACCTTTCAGTATCTCATCTGAATCAATGTCTTCACTCATGCGAGCAGATTTCCTACAACTTTCCCCCCAGTGTGGAGGGTGATCCTTGGTTAGGTTGAATCAGAAGAAAATATTATTTAGGCTCAAAGGGGACACAAGGGATATATTTTTTCCTATTGTGAAGGGATAAAGAAAGAAAGTCGTTCATCATCTCATACATAGAAGTCCTTACAGAAGAGGTATCCCTAGGGGGATAGATTTTCAGGATTAATTGTTTATTCACATGAAAAAAATGTAATTAATGCATGATAAAATTATTTTGAATGAATTTCCTTATTCTGCTTTTTGCTCTCAGCATGTCTCAATTGCTCAGGCTCGTCCTCAGAAGATCACTTCGAGATGCCCCATAATGTTTCTTATTGTAGGAAATTTCACGTTCAAGTGAACAGTGCACTCAATGCCTTTAGGTTTTATTGGTAGAAAAATATGTTGATTTGAAGTCTAAGAAGACGATGGTAACTTTATTGGCTCAAAGAAAGACATGTGTATGACTTTTTTGTATCGAAAGGATATATGCAATGTTTCAAGGTCAAAAAGAATGTTTCAAGGTCTCAAAAAGAGAGAATGTCAAAATTTGGTTCTTTGGTAGTGACCAGGAATTATTTCAGGTAAAAAATCGAGAGATTTTATTTTTGGCCTTGGATAGGATAAGAAATTTCTAATCTTGTCATATGTCAAAAAACTATAATTCTTGAAGAATTAAAAGAATATGTAATTCATTTGATATTCGAATAACTAAAGATTAAAAATCATTCAATTATTCACCTTAGAAGGCAGCATAAATTCAATCATTAAGATTAAAAATATTTAAGCACATATTAATGACAGAATAAAAACGAGTTCAAACAAAACAATCTTTATGGATGCAAATGGTAGATGCAATGCCCCTATCCTTCTTCGATTGTGCATGCCCCTGAATCCATCAGGTTCTGGATCTTGCACTTCAGTGCCTTATAGTTCTCAATGGAATGTCTAGAGCTTCTTATATGGTAACTGCACACAGCTTCAACATAGTAGCCCTCAGGATATGGGGACTCTTTTCTAAGATCATCCTGGCAAGCACAGTCATACAACCAGTTGAACAAGCTCCCAATGTATTGATTTATTCAAATCTTGCTTCTATTATTAATGTTGTCACGTGATAAGGATCACTTCCATCGAATTCTCCATAAATTGGTTTCCTGATTTTATGAATGCTTAAAAATGAAATGCATATGTAAAATGCAAATATGCAAATTCAGATGCAAAAAAGTTGATCCCAACGATGAATATCATAAACCAATTTTCACCAGAAATAAAAAGCCTTCACATTACAAGACAGTCCACTTTACTGACATGCCTTCGCTTAGATATTGAGTCAGAAGTTGATCACTGCTTTGTCTCAGATCTTTGTCCTTGAAAATGATGCCCCTCAAGTGCTCTATAACCTAACTCGGTTAATGCCCCGCAGTGCTGAAGTCGGTGCATCACTATTTGATGTTAGCGATGGAATAATCGTGGATGAGAATCTACTGCTGGATTACTCCTCAGATCAATAGATCATCTTTTCAGTCTCAAATGTTGTACGATCTTCGAGCTCGCTACTTCGTCTCAAATCTTCATATTTGGAACCGATGCCTCTCAATGCTCAGTAAACTAACTTCGTTAATGCCTTGGCGGTGTTGAAATCAGTGTGTCGCTCCTTGATGACTAGAGATGACATGATTGTAGACAAAGCTTTAATGCTGGATTACTCCTCGGATTAATGGATCATCTTTCCAGTCTCGAATGCTGCTCTCTCTGAACTTCTTTTAGCCCTCGGCGCATGTTTGTGTACACGACCGCTTGATTGAAAATTTTTATCTCTTCTTATGAAGATTTTCTCACGAATATCCCCTTGCTGATCAACATTTTCGCATTATGTTATGACGATGCAATACAATGCGAAGAATGATGAAAAATGACACAAACAAAAGAAAAGAAATAAGTTAGAGTACAAACAAAAGAAAAGAAATTAGTAGTACAGGTAAGACAATAGATATAGATAAAAACGTTTTTCAAAGATGAATATAACACCTACCCCATCATGATATCTACCCGAACATGCTTTAATTAAATAACATTCCTACCCGGACATGTTATCTACCCAAAATGATTTTTTTCAAGAAAATAATTCTAACCGCATGGTATCTAGTTCGCATGCAATTACTTAACATAATTTAAAGCAAAAAGGAAAGGTTCAGAAACACTTCTCCTTTGTGTACACCTATTTTGGGTACATACTGACGGATAGAGGTTCGGTATAACTATACCTAGGGTGACCGTTCTATAGTTCATTATATGCATGGTTTCGACTCTAACAGGAAAAGGGAACTCGAATTGTCCTTGATTTCGGTGCCCCCTTGGGCTGTCAAACCCTCTATCCTCACCCATTACAGGTTTCAAACGGAACGAGTTCAATTCGAGGGGATTCATTTCCTTATACTCGTACGAGGAATAAATCCCTACGAAGGTATAAGGTATGTATACCATGGGTTATTTGCTAAAACTCATACGAAGAATAAATTCTTATGAGAGTAAAGCATTCACCCCGACTAATTTGGATCGAAACTCATGTCTAGAGCTCATGTTATGCAAATGCAGTGATGTGTGTGATGAGGAACATACCTACCTTTGACTCAAAAGGAAAATGAAACAAGGAAAAAAATGATAAAATCTCGACAAAGTTGAAAGCCAAAAATAAAATGTTAGTATGACAAAAAATGAAGCAATTAAAATTTTCAATAAACGAATCATAAGTTAACTATGTACTCAAACTTATAATTTCCACTAGGACGACAATGTGCAAGCGACCAACAGCTTGACTCTCTAAAAAAGATCCCCATCAGAGTCGCCAATCTGTCATAACCATTTTCGTAGGTAATAACAATTAAATATTATTTTAAAAACGATTATGACTTTAATTTGGAAAAATTAGGTGATTTGAAATTAATTGGAGTTAAATTGAAAAAGAGTCGTCATCGACCTTTGGGTTAGGTAGGTCGAATACCTAAAAACGTCTTTTAAAACAATTTTAAGAAAATTCATTTTATAAGACAAAATTGGGTCTGTGTCACCAAAGATTCGATTAAAATGTCGCTTACACGTTTTCGTAATGTTGAAGATTACAAATCGAATATAAAGTTAAAAGATGATCCGTTTATAGAACATTGATTAATTGCTTTGAATTAAATAATTAGAGAAAAATCTTTAACTCGAAAAGAAATCCCGAAATTAGCAATCCTCCATCGGGAAAGCTAACTCGACTATTTCTTATCAGTAAAAGAATATTCCCTCATAATTGATTTTAAAAAAACATTTACAAAATAAATTGATTAATTAAAAAATGAA
The DNA here is from genome assembly GCF_006381635.1 of Hibiscus syriacus. Classification (NCBI taxonomy): domain Eukaryota; kingdom Viridiplantae; phylum Streptophyta; class Magnoliopsida; order Malvales; family Malvaceae; genus Hibiscus; species Hibiscus syriacus. The sequence goes on along the minus strand of NW_024063538.1, from coordinate 7,075,096 downwards.
TCGAATATAAAAAAGTAGAATTAACATTTGCGTAAAATGAAATGAATTGCTATTTGGAGAAACATGCATTGCAATATTAAAATAGAAATTTAATTAGTAAAATGATATAGATTTATTTCAAGTTCTATTTAGTTCGAACGTCGTATTAGATTGTACCACTTCGATCAAGTGATACTTTCCACGGCCATTCTATAAATACGTTCTTGAAAGAATTCGAATAATATATAATAGATAAAGAAATACAATGGAGATAAATACGAATAGAAAATACTTACAATAAATAGAGTTAATAATATTTATCACATAGTGCAAATAACAATATGACATGTAAAATAAATATTCAATATCAAGGAAAAAAATACACATTAGAAAATATTACAAACAATATAAATAAGTTCACTCAGTGATTTTAGAGACCAAAATAGAAAAAATAAGAACTTAAAGGACTAATTAGAAAAAATAGAAATTTAAAGGACCAAAATAGTAAAAAATAGAAATTTAAGGAAAAAATTAACAAAACAAAATATTACAGGTCTAAAATAGCAAAACAAAAATTTACATGAATAAAATAGCTAAAACATAAAGTTAAAGGACTAAAATACAAATACAGAAACTTAAAGGGCTAAAACAACAATTACAAATAAAACAGAGCCTAGATTGCAAATATTAAATAATACAAGTACTAAAAATAAAAATAACCCATGAATAAGATTTAGGACTAAAATGAAATTTCACAAAAACATAGAGGAGCAAAAAGTAATTAAACCAAAATGATAAAACAATGACTAAAATAATAAATTTACAAATCTTGTGACCAAATTCAAACATCACCGAAAATACACAAAGCACGAGACTAATGACTAAAAAGCAACAATAAAAATATGGTGACCAAATTCAAAAAATAACAACTGTAGCATAATATACAATAATAGAACCAAATTATAACATATACAAAATGAGAGCTTAAATTAAAAACAAAATAACATTATATTAATGTTTAAAATAGAAGATTACAAAATGGGAAGGACCTTTACAGTGAATAGCCCAAGCGTGAAAATGCTCCCCCAAGTCCCCCTTAAAACGACGTCGTTTTGCACATGCTATATAAGCCTAAAATCAGGCCAAAATTATCACTCAGCCCTCATTTGCTTCACCCCTCACCGAGAGAAAAGAAAGAGAAAAAAGAGCTCTTGAGAGCTCTCAGTTTCTAGCGAGACTCCCCTGAGTCGACCGTTATGGACCGGCGACGACCGCCGCTTGCCGGCGTTGGAGATGAGAGAAAAAGATGCCACCATGAGTGTCTTTTGGCCCTTAGTAGAAATCGGGGATTCGTTTGGCCTAAAAAAGGCTGAAACATCATCGATCTAGAAGAAACCCTTCGGTTTCTTCTTCTCCGACGACCTCCTTTCACCGACGTTCGACCGAGGTAAACCCCTTCTTCCTCTCTCCCTCTTTCTTCATTTTTTTCTCTCGGTATCTCTCTCTTTCTTTTATTTAAAACCCCTATTTTTCTCTTTTTTTTGCTTTTACTTGCTTCTCTGATTTGTGGTGATTGACGTCTGATGATAATCTTCCCGAGGAGATAAGCCTCTGCCATAGTTTAGATCTGCCTAGGGATATCTTGGATTTGTTTCTGATTTTTTTCCATATTTTTTCTCTGTTTTCTGACCGATTTGGTGATTTATTTGTTATTTTTGTCACTGTTGATGATGGAAACGACTCGAAATATGTCCGGTGGTGGCTCGACGACTTGGAGGCGGCTCACGCGATGAGGAAAGTCCATCTTGAGCGACGACTGTAAAGTTGACTAGTGGTGATTGCTTTAGGGTTAAAGGATTAAGGTGGAAACCCTAATCTACTTAGGGTTACTTGGTCGATTCGAGCTTCAGGTCGGATTCGGGTCATCCAAGTGGGTTATTGGATTAAGTTCTGGAATCGGGTGGGCTCTTATTTGGTTGGGTATGCTGAGTGATTGATGTTGTAGTTGGGTTGGGCTTCTGGAGTTGGGTATGTTCGGGTCTGGGCCCCAGGCTTGATGCAAGCCTGATGTTGTAATTTGTTTGGGCTTGTATTTAAGGATTGCAAAAAATGTAATTTATATATTAATAATAATAACAATAATATTTATATAAATAATAAAAAAAGACCCGGAAAAAAACAGGTGTCTACACACATAAATGGTGCAAATAGTTTTCTTTTGAGATTTTTGTGTTACTGTTGAAAATCACTAGGTAACTTTCTTTGGGATCCTCCCCTTTGGACTTGTGTAGGTGTGATTTTTGTACTATTCAATAGCCAGCTTGCTTGCCATTGTTAAGATTATACTAAACCTCAAGGTCATTCCCCGTTGTCATTAGTGCTCTTCCTCCAAATACCTCTTTAATAAACAAAAAAACTGCTAGCTCCTCTGAATCCGAGATGCAATGACTGAAAATGAGTCGTCGCGTTCATTGGTACCGTTACATTTCCGGAGACTGTCAAACTGTGAAATAAAGAACAACTTGGCTTCCATTTCGAGTAGCTTGTTACCGGTTTTCGGAACTGTTATCGATGATGCTTACTTGCAGCACAAGAAAAATGTTATTGCCCCTTATGATTGTAGATACCGGTGAGTAAATTAGCTACGTCAAATGTCGTAAGAATGTTAATTTCTAAACTTCCTCACTCGCAGCTGATGGCAAACGTTTTTGGTGGTGCGCGCGATATACTCCGCATGGGCATCCACTTTGTAGTTAGCATTTGTGGAAACTGCAGATGGACAACTCTTGTTCGTCGATTTGGTGGTCGACGCCTTCTTCGCCATAGATATCGTCTTAACTTTCTTCGTCGCTTACTTGGATACTTCAACTTTTCTTCTCGTTGATGATCACAAGAGAATTGCGTGGCGGTATTTTTTGTTTACCCATTTTTCTCAAAGCATCAACAGATAATTCTAAAGTTCTAACTTCTAGTTTCTACGTTATAATATTCAAAGGAAATGTGAACTTACAGATATGTGACGAGATTCTGGTTCTTTATGGACGTACATCTACACTGCCTTTCGAGTTAATAAGCAAAATCTTCACCGGTGAATGGCACACCCATAAAGCCTTTCTCCTCCTCAACTTGCTTCGTCTTTGGCGTCTCCGCCGCGTTAAAGAACTTTTCAAAAGGTAAATCATGCTTAGCTTGACACCTTGCATTAGTTTTCTTTAGCAACTCTCATATGTAGTAATAATACTAGTATAAAACAGATCTATTACCAATGATCAGGACAAAATAATGAAGAAATAAAAAATTGAAACAAAATATTACCATATAATCAGAAAGTAAAGATCGTCCTCCAAACTTAACACAATACTTTCAATTTTAAGCATCCGAAAATGAAAGGAGAAACTCAAAATGAATTACTCAGTTCGGTAGACCAGGAAAAGCAAGGGGAGCTACCCGACCATGAGGAATCAAAAAAATTAAAGAGATTACAGAACAGAAGAGAAATCAGCAGAGAAGTTGGTGTGCATGCTTTGATGTATGTTAAGTAAATGAAAGGAGCATATGGGCTTTGTAACTAATGGACAGTTGCCAAAAAGAAACGTGATACATATTCAAGACACATTGATACGAATGCAATTAAATCAAATAAACAATAACAGCATGCATAAATAGTTTTTTTATTACTAAAATAAATTCATAAGACATTATATAAACACTTGTAACAACAAATACTTTAACAATGTAGGATTTATTTGCATCATCCTTCAAATTTTTAAGAATACATCTTAAATTCTATATCATACAAATACATATAATTCTTAAAAACGAATTGTTGGGTCAGCTTTTTTATATTATTAGAAGCGAAATTTTTTTATAGGTTAGAAAAGGACATACGCTTTAGCTACTTCGGGACAAGACTCCTTAAACTAATATGTGTGAATATTATTTTCTACTTAATCCAATCTCCCATTTCTAACCAAACATTTGGAACTAAACTTCATTTACTGTACTCAAAATGGCAGGTAACCCTATTTTCATTGCACTCAGCTGATTGCTTCTATTACTGGCTAGCTACACACCATGAGCCCCCACAACGTACATGGATTGGAAAAATGATAGGAGATTTTAAGCAAAAATGTGTGTGGCATGGTTACACCTGTTCCATTTACTGGTTAATCGTCACCCTCACTACAGTCGCCTATGGAGACTTTTATTCCGTGAATAAAAGAGAGAAGGTGTTTAACATTATATATATGCTATTCAACATTGGCCTCACTGCCTACATAATTGGTAACATGACAAATCTCGTCGTCCATGCCGCGGTCAAAACCTTCGCCATGGGGAGATGTCGAAGAACTAGGAAACGGATCGATTACTCTTGCTTTGTTGGTTCTACGAACAAAGTAAACAGACTACCATATTTTATATGATTCTGTCAAATACACAGTAACCGGATCGTGTCTCAACAGAGGGATAGCATCAATGAGGTATTGCTATATGCAAGGAAGAATAGACTACCGGAAGGGATTAGAGAGCAAATGGTGGCACACATTCAACTCAAGTTCAAGACGGCAGAGCTACAGCAAGAAGTACTAAAAGACCTGTCAAAGGCAATAAGATCCAGCATTGCCCAACACCTCTTCCAGAAAACTGTTGAAAAAACCTACCTATTCCGAAGAGTCTCCGAAAACCTTGTTTCTCAGTTGGTACCAATATTTCTATTCTTATGACCATTTAAAACTGCCTACCTTACTTGAGAAATACTATGTTGCTATGTTAGAACAAAAGCAGAGCTTTAACAGCTATAAATAGCTATACATCAGTACTTTATGGTATTTTCTTCTTAACAGGTATCAGAGATGAAAGCAGAATACTTTCCTCAGAGGGTCGAAATTACTTTACAAAATGAGATACCTACAGAGTACAGAGTTCTACATTCTAGTATCGGGAGCAGTGGTACATCATCGTTCTTTAATGGGCATTTTTGCATTTTTTTTAACATCATAAGGAAAGTCTAAACTCCCTAAAACTGCAGGATGTGGTGACATACAAGAATGGAACGGAGCAGGTATTATCTTTTTTTTCCACGAGAATATATTTCATAATGATTGGAGAACTTACTAGTAAAAACATAGATATGATGTCGATCAAAGATGCCTTATTTTAATAGCAAACTGAAACTGGAAATGACGAGAGAAGTAAAAACAAAGAATCCAAATGATGGTGTCTCAGGCTAGTGATGGTCTAAAGAAGTATGAAGAATTGCTGCTCATGCCATAGACTCGAAAGACAAGATATGACCATGATCATTCATCAAGAGACCCGAATGCATATCATACCAGTAATTTAAACTAAAGTATCTTTCTTTCTATTTGTCCGAAACTAAGTTTCAGTCTTTCCTTCTTAAGTTTTTGTCAAATCTAGAATCTGCAGATATGGCAGGAGAAATTGGAGTGATTTTCAATATTCCACAACCTTTCACAGTGAGAACTAAGAGACTCTCCCAGGTTATCCGAATAAGTCATCATCATTTCAAAACAATGCTGCAATCAGGAAGTGAAGATGGAAATATTATGTTGGCTTGAATGAAGAGCATTATCATATTCTTCCATTAGACATAATTTGCTCATTGAAATATGGTAGTTTGTTAACCGGTTGAGAATCTTCAATGTAGTAAGAGCCGGCGGTCGAAGCCATCTTCTTGTCGGTTGTGTTGGAAATCGGTAGAGCTTCTTCTATGATCGTCTCAAGGTTGTTAAATCTTTTTAATGAGTCAAGCTCTGATATTAATTGTTAGGATTTACGAAGCTCAAGATTGACAACCGAAAAAGTTTGCCAAGAGGGGTGAATTGGAAAATTGTGTTTCGGGAGTAAGGAGAAAGAAAGTATAGACAATTTGGCACAAGGATTTATAATGATTTAACTACCTCAATGAAGTTTACATCAACTACCTAAGCTCCTCACTTGGGACTTTTCAACAAATCCACTAATTTATTCTTTCTTTTTCAAGGATAAAGAGATAACTTTTACAAACTCCCTAGCTTTTCAAAGGCTTAGCTATAACCAAAACCCTTTTACAAATGATAAAAGAAGTAAACAATAAAACCTCTACAAGGTTGGATGTTTACAAATTAAATCTCAGAAGAACAAAAATATTTACAAGAGAAAGTAAAATAAGAATGAAAATCTCTTCTCTTGTGTTTGATTGCTTGGATATGTGTTATAATCATTCTTTAAGTGTATTGAACTTGTATTTATATGTTGGAATAAGTTTGTGGCCGTTTCTAGCCGTTGGGAGTGATTTGGAGCCGTTTGGATGTTTTCTCTGCAAAATAAAACTGCCCAGGACAGATGGTATCAGTACTCTTATAGGGAGTATTGGTACTACATTTGTAATATTTAAATAAATCTAGTCGTTACTAGTTGTTGGGCCTAACGGTATTGACGATATCGATATTATGACCATGGTATCGATACTACTATGTAAAGTAGTATCGATACCCCTTTGAGTATCAGTACCTATTTTACATTATGAAATTTGAGCAAGCTGGTAGTATCGATACCACCTTGAGAGTATCGATAATACCTTGAGAGTATTGATACTTCTCTTACCTAGGGTATCAGTACCGCTTGAACATTATCGGTATTGTTCATATAGTATCGATACTGTAATAACAGTATCGGTACTACGTTCGTTGAAAATCAGTTTTGTGCTCAAATTCACTTTTAATGAACTTTGAATTATTTTTGAAAACTTTGAATAAATTCAATTCAAGTCCAACAACATTTTACCTTAATTTGTTATATCAAAATATTATAAAACATAGTTTAGCTCAAAACCAATTATTTAGAAAAATAAAAATTGGATTTGAAAGTTAAGCTTGAGAGCTTAAAAAAATAAAAGAAAATTAATTTCTAAAAACAACTCATTAGGTTTAAAAATGGCAAAATACTCACATTGTCATTTTCATAGTCATATGGAACATACTTGTCCAATAAAGAAAAGAAAATCTTTTAAAATTAGACAATTATGAGTTTCTAAAGGAACAAAGGGCATTGAAACTAACGTTCAAGGATCCAAAGTAATTTGGATACCAAAATCTACTTAAATGTCTTTTATAGGTGTGTGGGAGCAATGGTGATGAAAAATGACGATGCTCAAATGCTCTAACCACACTTGAAAAGGAATGAGTAACCTCTAAACTTAATGTTTAGCTTTGATTAATTGGTTGCCTATTTGTTGTTTGCATACATGAGTTTTGAACTTAAATGATTTTATGATGATTTTTTATCTCATGTACATCAAAAAGAATTGTGATGAATATTTTCTAAAATTTTTAATGATTCCTCATAATTATTTTTCATTATAATGAATTTTGGTCAAAATTAATTTTTTAATGCAAAAGATATCTAACTATTGATATCACTTTTTCAAATGTTTTTCTCTTTCAAATTTTAATTTTTGACCTTAATTTTAAATGTTTATGCTTGTGACTTATTTTAAATGAACTTAATTTCAACATTTTTGGATAACTTTATGCATATGCACTTAATTTCAACAATTGGTATTATATAAAGTAGATTAGATTTGGATATATTAAATTTCATATACTACTAACATGTTTGTTATTCTTTGTAGAAATTTAATTTTGTTTAAGTGTCAAGTTTTTTAAAGTCAAAATTTTGTTTGGAATGCATTTTTTAGGGGGCTTTTGATTTTTCAAATGCTTTTAATTATAAAATTATAACTTACTCTCCACGGTTATTTTTTAACCTAAAGTTTGAATTATTTTTTTATATAACAAAAGGGGGAAGAAGTATAATTTGAAAATTTTAATTTCTCAATGAAAAAGAAGAGCTCTTAACATTTTCCAAAATATGTTTCTTTTTCATTAAATGTTTTATTAAGGGGGAGTTTTGTCAAAAATAATTTTTCAAATGTTTTGTTATATAAAAACTAGAGAGATTGTTGAACTATGTTTTATAATAATTTTGATATAACAAATTAAGGCAAAATATTTTTGGACTTGAATTGAATTTATTCAAAATTTTCAAAAATAATTCAAAGTCCATTAAAAGTGAATTTGAGCACAAAACTTATTTTCAACGTACGTAGTATCGATATTCTATGAACAGTACCGATATTGTTCATGTGGTACAGATATACTAGGTAAGAGAAGTATCAATACTCTCAAGATAGTATTGATACTACCAACTTTCTCAAATTCCATAATGCAAAATAAGTACTGATACCCAAAAGGGTACATATATTACTTTACATAGTAGTATCGATACAGTCAGGCCCAACGGCTAGTTTTACTTAAATGTTACAAAGGTAATACCGATACTCTCTATAGGAGTATCAATACCCTCTATCCTGTGTAGTTTTATTTTGCAGGGAAAACATCTCCAACGGCTCCAAATCACTCCCAACGACTAGTTTTATTTAAATATTACAAAGATAGTACCGATACTCCTCTTGGGCAGTTTTATTTTGTAGGGAAAGCATCCCCAACAGCTCCAAATTACACCCAACGGCTAGAAACGGCCACAAACTCATTCCAACATATAAATACAAGTTCAAGACACTTGAAGAAGGGTTATAATACATATCCAAGCAATCAAACACAAGAGAAGAGTTTTTCATTCCTATTTTACTTTCTCTTGTAAATATTTTTTTACTTGTGAGCTTTAATTTGTAAATATTCTACTTTGTAGAGGTTTTATTGTTTACTTCTTTTATCCTTTGTAAATGGGTTTTGGTTCTAGCTAAGCCTTTGAAAAGCTAAGGAGTTTATAAAGGTTATCTCTTTATCCTTGAAAAAGAAAGAACAAATTAGTGGATTTGTTGGAAAATCCTATTTGAGGAGCTTAAGTAGTAGATGTAAACTTCATTGAGGGAGTTGAAACACTATAAATCATTGTGTCAAATTGTCTATATTTTATTTCTCCTTACTCCCTAAACACAATTTACCAATTCACCTCTTTTGATAAACTTTTTCGATTGTCAATTTTGAACTTCGTAAATCCCAACATATTATTATCGCAAACTTCATAAAGGTATGTAAACTTTATCATGTACACAAAGAGGCAATCTACGGTCAGCTCTATCCTATAAAGGGACGAAAAGATATGATTTTTAAGTAAAAGCATTTTTTTAATGGGATAATTCATCCATATGGTACGTAAAGATGTTAAAAAAATAGATCAGAGCATGTAACAGTGCTTTAAATTTGAATAAGCAGTTCCATCAATGGTTTAGAAAAAAAATGAACAGTGAAAACCCTCACAATCAATTCATGGACAATACAAAATCTTCATCCATAAAAGTTTTAAAAAACAAAAAATTAAGGGCGCCTTTTTACTCCAACTCCTTTTCTCTAAGTACTTGATAGGCTTAGGGAAAGATAGGCTACAGTCATAGATTTCAGAATTGGACCGGTTAGCGAATTAATAATGTTATCGATTTATTGGTTCAATCGGTTGAATTGGTCTGATCGGTCGGAAGAATCGGATGACATCATAATTATTTAAAAAATTAAATAAAAATACCAAAAATATTTAATAAAAAATATTTTTTTATATCACAAGTCATATTCAAAGCAAGTCATAACATATATAAGTTAAAAACCATAAAATCAAGTGAAACAAAATGATTCAAATTAACTACAACATAATATTTAAGGTAAAACATATTAAATAATATAAATATAATTATATAACTATAATTAAAAAATAAATTTGGAGTTAAAAAAATCATAACAAAATTATATAACTATAATTATATAACTATTCTTTCACTTCAATCAAGCTCGAATTTTAGGCTTCAATCGAGCTTCTAATTTTTTTTTAAGTTCAAGCCTTTTTGAGTTCAAGTTTCAATATTATATTTCGAGTTTGAGTTGAACCTGATAATTTTTAGCTTGTGAGTTTGAGTTGAGTTGAGCTTACTTTTAAAGTTTTCAAGTTCGAGTCGAGCTCAGCAATACTCGAGTTCGACTTGGCTCGTTTAACAAACGACGTTGTTTGGTTTAATTTTTTTTTAAAAAAAAACAAAAATCTCGATTTTTTCCGGTTTTCAGCCGGTCCGGTTCGAACGGTTCAGCGGTTCTGGCCGGTTCACTAATAACGGTTCAACCGGTTTAAATTGAATCGAACTAAACAACGATTTTCAATTGAACCGGCCGGTCCGGTCCGATTTTCAAAACAGAGGCTACAGGAACACTACCTTTCCTAAGAGAATTGCTGGTGTACCAGAATATACAGGAATGTTTCCATCCTAACGTTGAAACACTTGGATAAATGTGAGCCATAATTGTGTTTGTACGTAATGCAAAGAATAAAGATAACATTTCATGAAAATCTATACCATTATTGCGTGAAAAGCAGATTAAATTCTATTCATTTTGTTTACAGCCTATGGCACAAAAATGAGGAAAAACAACACAGAGAAACATTGGATTGCACAGATGCAAATCCAGATGGTAAGTTGCTTCTTCGTTAATGATATATAATGGACTAATAACTTTTAAGCATATACCATCAGATCTTAAGAATGCCCCCATAAGCCCATACAAAGCGTGGATGCAGCCAGAGAACTATACCTTGAACTGATAATTGCTAAAACTTGTAGTTGCAGCAACTGATTATTATCATATAATAAATTATTTTAATCAAAACATTCACTTGGTTTCCCTGTATCATGTCAATTCTTGACTAGCATCTATTTTTTTTTTTTTTTTTTTGACATGTACATATTAGAGCATAAGGCTGAATCCTTTGTTTTTATGGAGGGAAAGGGCAAATCTATCATCTATCTTGGATGGTAGAAACTCTATATCCACAAATTACTGTCTTATGGTGATGATGACATTAGTTTTCTAGTTCATGGATTACACAATATTGATGCTATACCTATACCAAATGATTTGTTAAATAAATCCAGATATATGTTCTCATGATAAAATGCATAATATTCTCTAAATATTTGTATAAATGATTGATTCAACCATTTTGTAGGAACACCAGACAATTCCAGTCCTTCACCAAGTACAGGTACAACTAGGGTGATGATCTATGGTTATCATCCATCCGAAGAAACAATGTTTAGTGATAGATTCGGGAAGCTTATAATTTTGCCTGACTCAATTGAAGACCTCTTCAGTCTAGCAGGTATCACAGAAATACAATCCTTTTTTTTAGATGAATTTGCATCTATGTATACCGACAAACAGAAACTGTACAACCACCAAAGCCTAAAATTCACGAGGCTACTATGCACACAAGGAAAACCCTATACAAGCAAATCCCAATTCAAACAAATATTACTGTGCCTAAATATTTGCTTCTGCTTAACCCTACCCCTAAGTTTTAATTTGACAATCTCCTGAACCTGCCTGAAAACCACTTCCACAGTGGACTCAACCTGCTTAAACAACATACTATTCCTTTCCTTCCAAAGCACATAGATACTATCATTCCAAGCTAACCTTAAAATCTGAGCTGGGAGAGAGCGACTCTTCAAGGAGCTACAAACCCAAGCCAACTCATGGTCCCAATCCATAACAACCCTGCCAATGCCACAAGCACACACTACATCTTGTAGAGTGTGATCCCTCGATTCCTCCCCCGCCTGCATAACAAACACAAAACCTCCACATTCAAACCAAAAGAAAACAATCTACATCTTGTGGGCAATTTATCAAGAGTGGTCATCCAAGCAATCATAGAATTCCTAGGGACATGCCCTGAATGCCAAACAACCACATCCCAAGGCACCTTTGACCCCTGCCCCCACACAGCTCTCCAAATGCTCAAAACAAAGTTGCAGGAAGGGTGAAACAAAGTTGCAGGAAGGGTACAACAAATCAAGCAGGCTAGTATCCATGTCCTGAAGATGCACCAGGCTTCTCCAAGTCCAAATGCACAGATGGGGGCACACATGCAGCCAAAAGGAGACGCCCTTAAGGACATATTCCTGGATCCAAGCAATCCACAAAGAACCTTCACCAAACTCACCCTGACCACGAGTTTCGAATCAAAAACAAAGCACAAGCTTTATTCCAAAGCTTCACATTATGCAAACCCAGGCCCCCCTCAGACTTGGGAGTGCAGACCTTCACCCAACTCACCCTGACCCCTTTTATAGGTTTATCCTCCCCTTTCCAGAAGAACCTGGAACACAGTTGATTACTACGCGTGATAGCTGCCTACTCCAAAAGTGTTAAATACTATATAGAACCGATTGGATAAGCTGCCACCTACCAGCATATGAAAGTTTCCTTGCCATCCAAGCCTGAAGTTTTGAAGAGATCTTATCCAAAAGAGGGCCACAATCCGCAATAGAGTCTCTTTGCAACTCAAGGAATGCCCAAATATCTAACTGGCAAGATACCGAACTTAATTCCCAAAGATTCCTGCAAGGCAACCTTATCAGAAACACCCATACCCGTGGAGAACATCTCAGAACTACAATCTTCTCAAAAATCAAATATTTGTTTTTAATTTCCCCATAGAATGCTAAAAGACAGAAGGAATGGGTAAAACTGCAACTAAACCGATAAACAAACAGAAAGATATAACCCAACTAAAGCGCATTCCTAAATCCTAAGTGAAGGTTCTCGAGTGCAAGACTACATGTTGAAAATTTTGATATTGAGACCTCAAACATGATGCTTAGCTTATTAAATCAATAAAAGAGCCATTTTCATTTTGCATCACAAAAATATAGAAAGAACTTAACATATAGGTTTACTCATCTAGTGAAATTAATTTCACTAATAAATGAGTGGAATGGTAGTAAACTTACCTAAGAGGAAAACAGTATGCCCTCTTGGCTGTGCTAGTATACACTTGACGATTGAAAAATAAAAAGGAAGGATATGTGAGCATCAATGGAGGATGATGAATTTGGTTATATCTGGTTAATGCAGAAAAGAAGCTCGGAAAGAGAGGCAGCACTATTCTTATGGAAGATGGCTCAGAAGTTGAAGAACTTAATGCTCTGAGAGAGAATGATCACTTATTCATTGTTTAAATGCTAAAATAAAGTAATATTTATTGGTTATCCACATATTGATCTGTTTAATTGATGATTATACTAAATATGTAAGAAGTAATGGCGCCTAACATTTCTAAAGAAAGAAATATTTGCAATACAGTTGCATGCGCGTATGAATGGATATGTGTATCACTGTTTGTGACAGAGGCAATCAAAATTTACTCATTGTGCTTTAGGGTACATTTATATTTATGCACAATATTAAGTCATCTTCGGTTATTAGATACTCCATAAGAGTAATTGGAATGTGGTGGTGGAAATCATAGAGCTTACACCTCTCATTCGCTGGTATTCAGCATTTCCAGAACAGTGTATGCAGCTTTCTGGAACTGTTCCTTCTCTTCCTCCAAGCTTTTCTTCCTTTCAGAAGCAAAGCCTTTGCACGTCTCTACCTCTTCCATTATTCGTGAAGAGTTTTGATCAATTTCACTGCAGAAATTTATTCAAAAGGTAAACAGAACATAACAGAACATAGTGTTAGGAGAAATACGGTGTCTGCAACAAGCTAATGATTTATTAACACACGTCTCCCCTTTGAAAAGAATGTCCAAAGAGAGAGTGACTGAGTGAGGCAATACAAAAATGTCGGATCCCAAAAATAAAGAATAAGAAGTCCAGGAGAAGGACAACATTGCCCGTCTGTGCTTAACAAATTCATTTTACCTGCTATAAACTAACAGCGAGTTATGAATTCTCGAAAATTCAGTTTCTCACCGAAATGATAATAAAAAGAGTACAGAAAACAAGAAAAAGAGGAAAGCAGAAAGCAGATATGCATGAGAATACATTAAATATTTCTTTATCTAATTTTTCACAAGGCCTAAGTTCAGATATAGAAATAAAACTAGTTAACAACTATTCCAAGAGAAAGTTCCACATCGCCATTATTGGCCAATGAAGTAACAAATAACGATTCACTTACTTTATCATCTTAAGCATATTCTCCATTGCAATCTGAACTTGTTGCGACAAATCCGTATTAATTAAATCCAAGTCACCAACTATTATTGTGCGAGATAAACAAATATAAGGAAAATAACACGATTGGAGAAAATTAAATTGTAAAAGCTTTACAAGGACGTATTCATAATAGTGAAATCTGTCTGTTCAGCTTATCATCCCTGAAAATGTCCAGAATCCAAAAAAAATGACAAAGAAAACAAGCGATCTCAAGAAATTAACAACGGCCTATTCATTTTCAAAATGATTCAAGCCGACCTTCACGTTTCACACCATTTCTTAGATAACTTGAATTACGCAGGTAACGATGACGGAAAGGTTTGTTCAACGTGAAATTAACATGCGATCATTGAAAGGAGAAATCACGTAACGAAAGAGAACATTGAATGTAGTTTGAAATTGTAAGCGAAAGGCAAGTTATTATTGAACAGAAGGAAGAGGAAAAAATAAGGCAGAGATTAACCGTAAACGAGAGAAGAGAGGACAGATTAAGCTTCTTCTGGCGCAGGCGGAGGAAGCGACTGAGCATCAACCTGCTGAGATGGTGAACTCGCCATTTCTTCTTCCTTTCGAGCTTTCGAGTGTTTTTGGTTTGATTCAGTATGATACTCTGATTGTTTGGGAGGCCCGATTTAAAATAGTGATTGTGTTAGTTGCTGAAACAAAAACTGAACTAAATAGTAGACTGACTATCTGAAAGATTGCTTTGAAAGAAAAATGTCTAAAAATTAATATTGATAAGATAGAGTATTTATGTTCAAACTTCAGTGGGAACCAAAACGATGAAGATGTAAAGGTATGCATCGAATGACACGTTCTCCCCACAAAAGATTGTTTCAAGTACCTAGGGTATATGATACATAAATATGGGATGTAGATGATGACGTTACACACCGTATAAAGACGAGATGGTTAAAGTGGAGGGCTGCTACTAGAATTTTGTATGACAAGAAAGAGCCTCTAAAACTTAAGGGAAATTTTTATAGAATGTCAATAAGATCAGCGCTGCTGTATGGATCAGAATGTTGGGCAATCAAGAAGGGTCACGTAAAGAGGATGAAGGTCTTAGAAATGATAATGTTTTGATGGGCATGTGATAGGACTCTGTGGGACATGACATCAAACTCTACAATTAGGATGTCCTTGGGGGTGGTGCATGTATCGGATAAATTGAGGGAGGGAAGACTACGATGGTTTGGGCATGTCCTTAGGCGACAACCGTTGGATGCGGTCAGGAGGGTAAAGTCGATTACAGCCGACGTTGCCAGAAGGAGAGGACGACCAAAGAGGAAGTGGACAGACTGCTTAAGAGCTGATTTGAAGGATTTAGCACTTAACGAGGACATGACCTCTGATAGGAAAATATGGAGACTTAAGATTAGGGTAGCTGAGTAGTATGGGTCACAATCATAGGGTGTAACATCTTTGTCTTCTTTTTAATGCCTTTGTAGTAATTTTCCATGACTTCTATTTTTTATACGTTTCTGTCATTGGAAATTATGAAGGCTTAGAACTAGGGTAGCGGAGTAGTGTTGTCTTAGTTTAGGTTTTAACTCATTTGACTTTATTCCCTCTCGTAGCTTGCTATCGCTGACTTCTGTGAATCCTTCTCTTCATGTTCCCTCTTTTTAAATTTAGTCGGGACTTACGTTTCTGTCGATATGCAGAGATTTTTACGCATGGATTTATTTGCAGGGATTACTTCCCATTACAGACGCGCATATAAAAGACTGCATATGAATATTGTCCAACTATATATTTATTTATTTATTTACTTATACATGCATTGCATTTTATCTTTATTTTTAATTTTCTGACTATCGGCGGTCTTCAACGGAAGTTGTTCTCAACCTGGCGTTGGGCGCAGCCTACTACCCTAGTTCCCCCTTACCCCATTGCATATGAGAATAAGGTTTTGTTGTTGTTGTTGTTGTTTAGCGGCAATGTATTCGCTTTCGTACCTTTTGTCCACCAGCTCTCGGGAGAAATTAATTTAATTTAGAGTAAACTACATAAATGGTCACTGCTTTTTGAGAACATTTTTTATTTTCCACTGAAGTTTTAAAAGTAACATGTTAGTCACTAAAGTTATCGATTTATAACAAACCGGTCAATCGTCATTAACAGCCGTTAGTTAAGTTACGGTAATTTGATGTGGCAGTTAGAAAAGTTATTTTAGTACCTTTAATAATACTTTGACCGGATCTTTGACTTACTCTTAGGGTGCGTTTGGTTCACTGAATGTAAGATTACCGACGAGAATAGGATTACCGGAATATAACATTACCTAACACATTACTCGGAATGTTGCATTGTTGTGTTTGGTTCATTTAGCAGGAATGTAAGATTACAGTGTTTGGTTAAAGGAATAAAATATTATTGGAATGTTTATTTTACCAAATTGTCCTTATTATATAATTATTTTTTAACAAGTTAAATTAACTATAATTTTACTATAATTAATTTATATATTTTCTTTAAAAATTTTAAATTCATAAAATTTATATACTTTTTTTTACAAAATTTAAAAGATAAATAAGTTTAATGAAAGGATAAAATTTTATTTTAACCCTAAACTTCATATAAAATTTTAATTATGGACTTTTTTTTTGTAAATCTAAAATAGTTTAAGAATAAATTTTCAATTTAACCTTCGTAGAATTTTTTTTATTCAACGACAGAAGAAGGATATTTTTGAAAAAAAAATTAAGGGTATTTTAGTCCAAAATACCGCGAATGTAACAATACCTTAGAGAATGAGGGAATCATATTCCCGGTAATAAGCCTCCAAAATACCACTGTTGGAAATAACTTATTATCGGTGATTGAGAATCTTTGCAATCCAAACGGGGAAATCACATTCTATTCCCCACGGTAATCTCACATAACCTGATCCAAACGCCGCTTAATATTTTTTTAACATAACGTTTAATCACAGTTTTGTTATTACCCTTCATCGGTAATGTTTTTGTTAAATCTGGGAAGAAACTTTGAAGAAGTGCCTTTGACATTGGCAGAGTCTGCTGCTGAGCGAAAAATCAATGTTTACTAACTGTTAGTCTCTTCATCGTAATGTTTTGTTAAATCTGGGAAAGAAACTCTTGTTTATTACCCTTGAAAAAGGAGTGTATTTTCCCAGATTAAAGGTGAGATTGGCGTTGAAGTTTTTTATGTTGATGAAGTAGTGCCTTTGACATTGGCAGAGTCTGCTGCTGAGCGAAAAATCAATGTTTACTAACTGTTAGTCTTGGAGAATGAATAATCATAGGACTTAGCACAGTGTGACGAGGGCTTTTACATTCAACTGAAGCTGATAGAATTGTGAATGTTGTGCTCGCCACACATGTTTGGCATTCAGCACCTTAAAACTTCGTTTCTTCAAGCTACAAGTAAAGATGAAGCTTTTGGGATTAACTGTGATTTCCGCTCCTTTAGGAGCTTTAATGGTGGCATTATATACATATTGAGGACTTACATTGTGACCCTTCTCATGAAAACACCTACAGTTTGCCTTTAACGCTGATCACGTGAAGCTGAATTGATGTGTGGTTAAGGGCATCGTAATCGAATCCCAGAAGCAAGGAGGAGCAGTTTAAGGACCTTTTGTCAATTAAATAAGCTATCGATGGTCTACTGTAGCCTTCATGGCATAGAAACTTGGTGCAAGTCATTTGATTGCAGTCGGTGTCCAAGTAGTGTGAAACGGTTTCACATAGGTGGCTACACCGGCAACATGCGACGAGTCCATGGAAGTGCGAAACGTTAGAGTGAACTTGGAATGATGGGTGTCTCCTTCTAATCCGAAGAGTAAATTCATGAGAATGTAAGCTGCCAAGATTCCCACACCAGGGGCTGCACCTGCAATATATCAGGTTGTATATATACAATAAGTTTAGACGAACATGCTCACGAGAATGTAAGCTCGGAATCTATTTCCACCAAAAGCCACCGTAATAATTCTCTTCTTTATGGCATGAAATGCACTAACTGATATAGAAACCGTGAAGAAATCCCCAGTCACCCTACCTACAGATATCGATATAATATGAACATCTACACTGTCACTGATTGTATCGTTCATGGTGGCGAAGATGTACATATCGGCACATCCTGAGCTAACCCAACACATTTTTGTGGGAGCTTGGCTATCCTATCCGATGGCTTTTCAAATGTTCCAAAGCTTTGGATAATAAAGATCAGGATAGCGTTGCATGTTTTGTTTGCATGGCGTGCCCTCACAATGCTGTTCTTCTTTGTTCATCCCATTACAGGGTTGTCATCCCTAAATGTACGGAATTAGCTTTCGATACTCAAACTGCCTTGACGACAAGTACAATAAGTTCCACAGTAAAGTAGTCTCATCCAATTGTGAAGAATCATTTCTTAGTTCTATTGATGATTCAGTTCTGGCAGCCTGTTCCAGTTGGCCTCTCGAAAAGTTTGAACTTACTAAATTTTTATGTCCACTTTGCAGGGGTCAGGTGAAAGGCTGCATTGTGATGGAACCTGCTAGGGAATATTTAAATTCCAAAAAGATATGTTGTATGCAGAATGACTGCATTTTTGTTAGGTCTTCCAAGGAACTTAGGAAACACATGAAAGCAGATCATCCATGTGCTCAACCGCGCAAAGCGAAGCTGACCCTTGAGAAAAAATGAAAGGCTTGAACGGGAGCAGGAGAAATAACAGAGCAACGGTAATAACAAAACTGTGATTAAACGGTTATTTTAGGGGAAAAAATATGAAAATTGAATCAATCAAAAAATTATGAATTATTCGAATTGATAAATCTGAAATTTTTAAGAGTCAAATTTATAAAATTTAGGTCGAGTTAAATCGAGTCAATTTTGTGAATTTCTATTTAAATTTAATTATAAATATTTATAATATTACTTTATTCCCATTTGAGTGAATTTCTATAATCATTTATACAAAATTTAAAAACTGAATCAAACTTAAAAATAAATCCACTAAATATTAAAAATTTTGAGTAAGTTACATTTTACAATTTGATTTGAACTTAAAAATTTTTTTAGTCTTCGAGTTTAGTTTTTTCGAGTCTAATTGAATAAAAAAAATAAAATTTTTGAGTAGAATCGAGTTTTGCTTACCTATGTTCACGGGGTTAACCGGTATAAATCCAGTAAGGCAAATTACTGAAACATCAACAAAAACAATTAGTAATTTCATACAAATCAAAAGGAAAACACCTCCAAAATTGGTAAACTACAGCATAATTCTCCAATGAAAATATTGTTCGATCCAATCATTCCAAGCAACAGAAAGTGCAAATTGCAAAATCCATAACATTCTCAAAGAAAAAAAAATCGAAACGAGAGAAGAAAGTTTCTCTAACAAGCCTACAAATGTTTTATTATTAAACTTCACCATATCAAAGTGATTATTGGCGGTACACAGAGAAAACTGAAAACCCACTAAGTTTCTAAACCTATGAAGAACATCATAGTAGCATACCGTAAACATTTTAACAGTAAGATTTTTAGAAAAAGAAGAATAGAAACCTAATCCCCTTCTTCCAAGAGGCAGACGATTACCTCACAGGAGAGAAAAGAAAGGCACAAAAGAAAGTACCGGTACTCTGGTACAGTGATGATTCTTTTACTCATTTTCCTTGGCTTGCACTCAACATTCTTCCTCTCGAGATAAAAATACAAAGGAAGAATATGATGTCCCAATAGCAAGATCCGGATTCTGCAATGGAAGTGATATTAAATCCAGCTTTTTAACAACCGATGCAATAATCAAGGCGATGCCTTAGCTGTTCTTCCCAAAAAAACAGGGACCGGAAGCGAACTAGGTGGCGGCGAAACAAAAGAAGCGGAACCGGCATACGAACCACCGATCTTGAATTCCTTCAGCTTAACTTGCTTTTGCATCGTTTCTGGATCTGGACCCAACCGATTCGTCGACCCCAATGCCAAATCAAACTCCTCGTCGGTCGTCCTGAGATCGGTCTTCTTCTCCGCGGCGGTGGTCAAGGTTTCGCCGCGTTTCAAGATCTTGACCTGGCCCATCACTAGATTCTTCCCGGGAGATTTGGCCACCATGGATTCCGCTTGCCTTCTGTTATTCGACTGAAACCCTAGGGGGGGACTCCCCTTTCTATTGTTCGGTTTAATCAACCTAGGGTTAGGATTTCGACGGTATCTAAAAGGACAATCTAAGTTCAAGGTTTCACGGCGGAACCGATGGCGGAGATAGCCTTCGGTGGGGAGAACGGCGGTGGCCATTGGATCTTTAACAAATGACAGGAAGAAATCAAAAGGGGGAAATGAAGGAATTTCCCAGTAAACTATTTTCTGGGAAATTAGAGATACGAAAGGGCGTATTTATAGGAATTTCCTTGGAAACATGTAAGTCTCACGTGAGTTCCTTGCACCGCCTTTGGGTAATGATTGGGTCACGTGCACAGGTTACACTCTGCATACGTGGAGCTGCTTCAGTTGTTTTATTTTATATGTCTAAATTTATCTTTTAGTTCTTATATTTTGTTTAATTTTTACTTAAGTGAATAATTTATAGTAATACTTTAAAAAATAGGTTATTAATAAAGTTTATAATAATTATAAAAATATTAAGATAGAAATAATATTTAATCATTAAATGGAAATAATAATTTTATCTGAATGTTTTAAAAAATATTTTAACATTTTAAAATAGTATATTTTAAAACATTAAAAAATAAAACATTAAATTTATCTCAAATTTTATACCTAGTACCTTAAATAATTTATCCTAACAATATTTTCTAAAATAAAACATATAAATATTGATGTAATCCAATTTTATCCAAACATTAATCATGATTTATATATTTCTACTTATTTGGATAAATGTATCGTACTAATATTAAATTGCATCAATATTATATGGTTTTCCAACAACAACAAAATACTGTTGTGATAAATCATTTAAAATAAGTATATTATTTTTTACACATTAATTTATGGTTAGAATAAATATTGTCTATTAATTAGTAATTAAATATGGGTTAAGAGAATAAGTCTATAATGCATGTCGTATACCGCAATGTACCACTAAAACGACGTATCAAATCATATCACGAGTAAATTTGTTCTTATTATATAAATATTAAAAAGTATAAGGATTTGTTTAAAATTATTCATTTATTAAATTTTAATTTTAATAAAATTATAGTTCTTAATAAAAATAATAATTAATTTAAGTAATTTAATTTGATTAGAAATAGTAATTTTAAATTATAAAGTTAGAACTACCATCATAATCGGTCATCGTCGGTGAATTCTTGACTTGTCGAAAAATCAATTGCCTTAACATCTAGTGTTTCTGTTGTCGTCCAAATTCACAATCGCTCATTTCTGCGTTGCCCAGCATCGTCCATCCAAAGGAAAAGCTCTGCCCCGTCATTTTTTATTTTTCCGTTGTTTTGCTTTTCTTTTTTTTTTTACACCGGTGACCTTCAAAATATCATCCCCGACCGTCAGTTGGCCTAGCCAAACCAACCACGATCGTCGTCCTCTTTCGTTCCCAACCACCGCCGCGTGTAAGGCCTCACAGTTCACTCTGATCGTTTTGTTTTATTTCGGATGGTTAAATTGCCTGAAACCCCCCATAGTTTCCTCCACTAACAAATATGGGGCGATGTAATGTGATTTTGCGATTAACAAACTATAAACTTACATGCTCAAATTGGAGAGACGACCGAAGTGAACTGTAAGGCCTTACATATGGCGATGGTTGGGAACGAAATAGGACGTCGATCATGGTCGGTCTAGCTAGCCCGGCCGACGGTTGGGGATGATGTTTCAAAGGTCACCGGTGTAAAAAAAATAACGGGAAAACAAAAGATGACAGGGTAGAACTTTTCCTTCGGACGGACGGCGTTGGGCGATGCTGAACTGAACGATGACGAACTGGGACGGCAACGACATCGCTAGATGTTATGGTAATTGGTTTTCCGGCAAGTCAAGAGTTCACCGGTGGTGACCGATTATGATGGTGGTTCTAACTTTATAATTTAAAATAACTATTTCTAATCAAATTGAATTACTTAAATTAATTATTATTTAAAAAAAATTATAATATATTAGAATTAAAATTTAATAAATGATTAATTTTAAACAAATCCTTATATTTTTTAATATTTACATAATAAAAATAAATTTGCTTGTGGTTGGATTCGGTATGTCGCTTTAGTAGTATATGACGTACGCATGTCGCTTTAGTAGTATACGACGTACGCTTTAGACTTATTTGGGGTTAAGATAACAATTATTTAATTATTAAATCATTTAAAATAATAATTATCCCGTCTAATACTAATTAAATCAATGTTGGTTAAAATAATTCTTAAATTATCTATTGTAAAGTACTATAAAATAAAATTATCTATTATAATGAAGTATTTTTTAAAATAATGACAATTGAATTTCATTAATAAAAACAATGAAAGTAATCATATAAAGAGAAAATTGAAGACAATAGTAATCAAAAACTCGTACAAAAAATAAAAGTATTAAACCCACAATACGCATAATAATATAATTTCATTTGAGATTGACGACTAACATAAAAAAAAACTCAGTAACTTTCATAAAAATGCATTGTCTCTATCCAACGAGAAGTGATAAAGTGTGATGAGTGAACCAAACTATCTGACAGGCTACTTTACGATACAATGTTGATTATATATACAAATAATCTTTTTCTAAATATAAGATTTGACTATACGTAACCACCGACAAACCATTTAGAAAATAAATGTCATGAAGATTTTTGTTAAACATTAAAACGACCACAAAAAGTATACGAAAAACGTACCAAAAGTCATAAGGATTGTGCTACAAGAGTAGAGAAATCACGTGTTACAAGAGTAGAGAAAAATGTGTCACAATGACATAAATTTTTTATTCAAAATTTAAAAAAAAAACTTAAGAAAAAACAAAAAGTATAGTATGAAAAAAAAACTAATAATTACTGACAATCGGTAATCAATATTGAAATTAATACCACCGGATGAAAAAAATAAAAAGAAAATGAAAGGCAACAAAAATGTTTTTAGAAAGAAAACTACGTTAAAGAAAGGGTTCTTTTTTCTTTTATCTATTACAATGAAATTAAGTTTATTTAAATTATTTAATGTGTATAACACATAAGTTGTTATTGTTATTTATTTTTAACAGTAAATATGTATTTATTAATGGTTAAAAGACTAAATTATTTTATAATTATATAAATAATATTTAATTTTAAATATTTTATTAATTAATAATATCTTAATTTCTATTAAATAATAATCATATTTTTTTAGTTATAACTAAATTAACCATTCGAACTAACATAAATATCATAATGAAAATTCCGTTACTTCTAAAAGTCAAGATTCTTTTTTCTTTTTTTGATTGATCTAGAGTAAGTATAAGACAATATATGTTTAAGAATAACTCTTTACAGAGAGTTGATATACACATTTGCTCTGAACCTGTTGCAGATAGAAATTAGAATATTAAAACTTGGAAAATTCTACAACGCACGTCGCATACCACAACGTACTACTAAAGTGGCATACTGAAACGTATCACAAATAAATTTGTCTTTATTATATAAATATTAAAAAATATAAGAATTTATCTAAAATTCACCATTAATTAAAATTTAGTTTTGATTTTAATAGAATTATATTTAAATTATGATTTTTATTAAAAATAATAATTAATTTCAGTAATTTAATTTGTTTAGTACTAGGATTTGTAAATTATTTAAGTTAAGAATGACTATTAGTAGCAATCATCGCCGGAGACCTTAACCAGCCAAAAAAAACTCGTTGAAAAATTGGTCGACAACTATTCTATTACAAATCCAACTATCTGCACACGACATGATTATATAAAAATAATGCTAATTAAACCAAATCCAACCGGTTGGAAACATTAGACAACTACTAGTCTCAACTCAAGACACTACAACAAAATAGGTGTTTAGCGGCGTTTTTCTAACCCTATAACGGCGTTTATAAGTGCCGCAAAAAGCATTCTCGGCGCTCGCAAAAACACCGCAAGAAGTGCCGTTATAACGAGCGCCGTAATTGTTAGCGGCGTTTTTTTAAAAGAAACGCCACAATAGGTCGAGACATTTAGCGGCGTTTGTCTTTGAAAACGTCACTATTGACTTTGTATTTAACAGTGTTTATCTTTACAAACGTTGCTATTGACTGTGTATTTAACGGCGTTTTTCTTTACAAAGGCCGCTATTGACTGTGTATTTAGCGGCGTTTATCTTTACAAACGCCGTAATTGACTGTGTATTTAGCGGTGTTTATCTTTACAAACGTCGCTATTAACTATGCATTTAGTGGCGTTTATCTTTACAAACGCCACTATTAACTGTGTATTTAGTGGCATTAGTAATTAAAAACGCCGTAAATAAGCCCATTAATTGTGGCATTTTCATCTAAAAACGCCGCAAATGACATTATTAGGAGTAGCTGCATAAGTTGCATAAAACACCATTAAAGACATTCTTCACACCCACAGTAATAATCAATTCTACAAATCAAAGCATAAATTGCATATATTAAATAAAAACAAGTCACTTGAAATTAGGGATGGCAACAGGCCAGGTTCGGGCCGGGTATTGGTCTCCCCATTCCCGTCCCCGTCCCCGTTTAAAAAACTCATACCCGTCCTCGCTTAAAAAACCGCAGGGATTTAAATGGGGATCCCCATCGGGTAATCGGGGAAAACCGCTGGGAAACGAGTTTCCCCGTTTAGCATAAACGGTTATTTAAACGGGTATCGGACCGGGTATATATATATTTAAATTAAATATATAAATATTATATATATATTTAAATTTAAATTAAATTTATTAATATTATATATAATAATAATTATTTTTAATATTTATCGAGCCGAGTATCGGGCCGGGTAATCGGGTAATCGGGGCGGAGATTACCAAACCCGTCCCCGTCCCCGTTTAACATAAACGGTTTTTCTCCGTCCCCGTCCCCGTTTAGCATAAACAATTTTCCCCCGTCCCCATTTACTCGGTTTTTGATTTTCCCCGTCGGGTTCAGTTTTTTTTGTCATCTCTACTTGAAATAGAAGGGTGGAAAACATTAATATAACAAAAATACATACAAATGTATACATAAGTGTTACATATACTAGAAACAAAAAAGCAAACTAGTTGCATGTGTATTTTCACACTTCCCACTTATAACTCTAATATACAATGGCAATCTTTCCCAACTTCTCGCTATGGACACCCAATAATACTGTTTAAGAGTGATCAGCCTTGTAATCAAAGTTTAACATGTCATGCGACATATGAGGCTCATTTGTGAGCTAGAACAGGAAACAAAAAACTATCAATGTGTTTACACAAGAAAAACATATACTTTGCAACTAAACAAGAAAGAAAAAAAAGACTTAATGATATATGAAAACATGATTTATTTGAGCATTGGCCTTCACAGTAAGATTGTCTGTTAAATCCCATTTCACTCTTGCATTGAGTCTACCATCAGTTAACACCCTCCCAATAAGCATCAACTAGAAGACCATAATTGATCCTATTTATAACTTGATTTATTAAGATAAAAGAATTGAGGACAAGAGGGTGAATGAGAAGAGTAGAGATAATGAGTGAAGCCACCTACATTCGGGTCAATGAAGTTGGCACCAAACTTATAGTGAGATGTGGGAATTTTAATGGTTTCAGGAGATTGAGAAGGAATTTCTGTTGGGCCCATAAAGACAATGAGAAATGTTTGAGAACAAACATATATAAGGTATTGATCATTGAGGATGGGAGACAAAGATGGAAGTTAGTTCAAAGGAATTGATTTGTGTTTCATAACACAACCAAATACATAGAATGGGCAATTATCACCTGTGCACCTCTAAATGCCTTATATGTTTGTTGAACCATTTTTTTTCCTCAGAACCCCACACCACCCACCCAATAAAACAATTTTTATTCTTCAGAAAGCACAACTTAAGTTGACACAGCAGGCTAAAGCTACTGATAGAAAATTACCTGTTACACAAGAAATTTCCAAAATGATAGGAAAGAACACTGTCCAAGAACTCCACTAGGAAAGCCTAAACCACCACAAAGCAAGAAAGTCAATAACTATGGGAAAATACAGAGAGGACAACGTTACAAAAAATGTATTATATTCGATATGACAATAAATTAATGTCATGCATAAAAGGAAGATGCATATTGAGGATAACTCGAAAGAAATACATATATCTTTAACAACTGAGAAATGCAATCAACCCACTGCAAAACAACCAACACAATCAGATCTCAAATTAATCAGTGAACTGAAATTAATATGATATTTATTATTTACATGTTTCATGAGAAATTGAAGCCTCCAAAGATTTTTAGTGAAAATACAAACGTGCCCTACTAGTTTGGGAAAGTCCTTTAAACAAAAAAACATGGAATTAAAAAATCCATTTTGCATCTAATTTTCAGCATATTTCATTAACCTTTTAACTGTTCTTTCATGTTATTTCTTGTTAAAGGAAAATAAAATGTGTTTAAAACTAAAAGAAGGAATCTTCTACCAAATAATTATAATAATTTTCCCTTATAAAATCAAAATTCCATTAGCTGTGAAAATTATCTACAATGAAAACAACTTCAGTGAGAAAATAACCAAAAATAACCAAAAATATCTCAGCATGTGCACCAGCAAGAATATGGGGGAATAATTGTTCTACGCATGAGATGAATTAGAAGCTTGAGGTGTGAATGATCCTGAAGATTAGCGCGCAGGAGAAGATGAAATACTTCCAGTAAAAGATTGTTTGGTTAAATAAAATGAAGTTCCAAACACACTTGGTAATCCGATGCGATCTGCGAAAGGGTGACCAAATGCTAGCCAATCTTTTTCAACAAGTGCCTGTATTAAGATAAAATAGTCCAGAACAAGACATTACTATACATTGGCCAAGCTCTTGTCACATAACATCTTAACAAACTACTATAATGACAAATTGGGCGTGTTAGTAGTCTACTTGTTCATTTTATGAAATCCAGAGACACTGCTACCACAAATCTTAATCATCAATTTCTTTCATAAAAATTTCGTTTAAGATCAATTAAAAAGAAATTACCAACTAAGTTTCTCTTTCTTTCTTTAAAGAGAAAAAAGAACCGCATCAATGGTCTAAAGATATAATTGCAGTCAACAAAGAAAACACATACACACAAAATGAAGAAATAAGAGAAAACTAACTGAGAGCTTCAAGATGGAGTTCTTCATAAGGAATAGGGCAAGGAAGGTTCATGTAATCGGGTTTCTCGTCATGTTTAGTGTGAACCGTGTGGGAAACATCGGCCGGAACCACCGTAGTCCAGGAGGTACAAGCCCCACCATTTTTGGTCTATTGTTTCTGAAGAGGAATTTGCCGCAAGATCAAAACGGCCGCGAGAGTGAGGGTAAAGAAGAAGAACAAATGCTGCAAACATTGGGTTTCAATTTCTAGAGAGAGATGCTTTGATTAGGGGTTTATGTTTAACTTCTGGCGACACATCAAAAATAGGTGAAATGGGAAAATTAAAAAAGGTTAAAAGGGGTCGGGATTTAAAAATTATAAACTTGCGGCGTTTGTGTTTACAAACTGTTTACAAACGCCACTAAAGCACGAGTCTATAGCGGCGTTTGTATAAAAACGCCACTAAATTACGAGTCTCTAGCGGTGTTTTTATAAAAACCCCACTAAAGTACGAGTCTATAGCGGCGTTTATATAAAAATGCCACTAAAGTAAGTCTTTAGCGGCGTTTGTATAAAAATGCCACTAAAGGTACGAGTCTTTAGTGGCGTTTGTATAAAATGCCACTAAAGTATGATTCTTTAGTGGCGTTTGTATAAAAACGCCACTAAAGTACGATTCTATATCGTCCTTTGTATAAAAATGCCACTAAAGTACAGTCTTTAGCGACATTTTTATAGCAACGCCACTAAAGTACAATCTTTAGCGGTGTTTTTATAGAAACGCTACTAAAATATGAGTCTTTAGCGGCGTTTGTTCAAAAAATGCCGCTATAAACCCATTTTGTTGTAGTGAGAGATAAAATGGGCTGATGCTATGAGTGAGTAAGACAAAAAACATCAAAAGGAGGAGGTTGAAGATAGGGTTGAAGAAGTCCATTGCTGCCGAGAGAGAAAGGGGGTTTAACATGTGCCAATGCCATGACTTCACTCTGTCTATATAAAGATATGTTGGTTGATGTGGCTTGCTTACATTGCGGCAGAAGTACACTGTAAGCAGGCCGAAGTTGACATCCGAGGGCTTGAGGAGTTGTACTCTGACCCTGGTGGAGTGATGGAATATGAAGAAGACCGAAACCGACCAAAAAGGAGACGGCATCCAAGATCTTGAAGATAGAGAACTGCCACCGATTGGGTCGGTGTTTAGTTGCTTTAAAATTTTAGAATCACACCAACTTGTAATGAACCATTTGTCTATTCCTTTTTAATTTGGGAAGAACAGGTCTTGATCTAGTGGTGCGGCTCAAACATTTCAAGCTATTAGAACCCAAGATACAATTCAAGTTATTGTACCTTTTTTATGGTGTGCACTTCATACATTGTACACCATGAAGAATCCTTATATCTTGCATATAGTTTTATGTACAAGTGTTACTAAAAAAATTAGATGACATTAATGCTAATAAAATAGAAGCAAAAAGGACCCCAAAAACATGAATAAAAGATGAAATCATAGCACCCCAAAAACCATCTGCTGCTGCTTTGTTGAAAGATGGATCAGTGTTCTTCATTTGAGAGATTCAAACAGATAGATCTAGGGAAATCTTACGAGTGTGTACGTCAAAAGAGCTAGGGTTCTTTTTTTCTCTTTCTTTCTCTATAATTATTAACCAAACCGGAAGGACCTACCAAAATATTTTATACTGTTTCCTACCAAAAACCATCCCATCCATCATCCACTCAATATATGAATTCTCAAAAAAATTATCTTTAGGAAGTTTGTTTTTTATAGAATATTTAGGAAGTTTGTTTTTTTATAGAATAGTTACTGTCGGCTAAATTGTGCTTACATTTAGATTTAAGATACAATTTTTGATATCAGATGTAATTTCTCAAAACCGTTGGATTTGTAATAGAATATTTTCCAACGAGTTAAAGGTCTCCAACGATGATTGCTTTTAATAGTCATTCTTAAATTAAATAATTTATAAATCATGATACTAAAAAAATTAAATTACATTGATTATTATTTTTAATAAAAAAATCATAATTTAAATATAACTATTAAAAGTAAAATGAAATTTTTAATTAATGGTTAATTTTAGATAAATTCTTATACTTTTTAATATTTACATAAAGACAAATTTGTTTGTGATACGTTTCGGTACACCACTTTAGTAATACATTACGGTATGCAATGTAATCCCTAAACTCTTTCATTCAAACCTTCAATATCGAAATCTACATTAAAATAGTTCTGATACCTACAAATATCTAAACCTGCATTATCCATCATCATACCTAAATTCAACTTTATCTCGAATCGAGTTCAAGCTTTTAAAACAACACTTAATTAGCATGCTTATATAAAATGATTGTCCAGCAATCATCTGTTCCAGGATTTCAAAAGAAACGAACGGACTCTTTTTAAGTCTTGGAAAGTTCTTGGCTACGCTTGGCAGCGGCCACAACCGCATTCATCAATGTTCCCCGGAAGCCATTCTTCTCTAGCTCGTGAATGCCGGCGATCGTAGTGCCACCAGGCGATGTAACTTCGTCTTTCAGCTGACCAGGGTGCTTCCCAGATTGAACGGCCAGAGAAGCTGCTCCCAAAACCTGCAAAAGATATGAACCTAGTTATCATCTAACAACAAGCAGCTTCTAGTTTTCCCCCATTTTCTTAATGAACCTACAACTACCAAGTACATTGCAATCGAAGTAAAACGATTTACTACAACCATGTGACAAAGCATTTCCGTCGTCATATCAATTAAAAACGGGTTTCAGGTAAGCACACACATAATGCATGAAGTAGAATTGACTTACAGTCTGAGAAGCCAGTCCCAATGCTAGTTCTCGTGGAAGACCGGCAGCCACTCCGCCATCAGCCAAAGCTTCAATCGCTAAATATATATATGCCGGACCACTTCCACTGGATATTTTCAGGAAACATATATATTGTTAATCTAACATTGGTGGATAATCGAAAATAAACGACGGGGGAGAAGAAAAAGGAAACGACTTGCATTCAGATAATAGCATGCAGGGACTATTTAGGCGTACTAATGATACCTAAGGCCAGTGACAGCATCAAACAGTTTCTCATCAGCTTTCCATATCTTGCCAACTGATCCAAATAATTTCTCAACTAATACCCCATCCTGTTCTGTTGCAGATTCTCCCAAGCTCATAACTGTACATTATGGAAAAGGATTAGATATTTTTATGGTCACGCATCGGTCAGCAAGACGATATATGATAAAAGATTGCAGAACAAACTTGTGGGACTAGGAAGAATCATATTTTACAAAAACATGTGATAAAAAAGATGATGATTTGCTCATATGCATTTAATGTGGAAATGATTATACCTGATGCTGCCATACCAACAGCAGATGGTGTGTTAGGAATCACCCCGGATAAATCGGCCTTGGCCAGCCCATTCCTGAACAAAATAAAATTACTATTTTAAAGACGAATCTGACACCACAATTGCACATGAAGGAAGTGAGAGTCTCAAGGAGTACTAAGTTATAAGAATTAAGAGAAAATAATGACTGGAAAAGCGTTGCCGTTCATATCATAGCAAATTGATTTCTTTTACAAAGTGGTCTAGTATGGCCATTTGGCTAAATCTTCCTGATAGAAATAAGGACAAGGAGAAAAAGGAATTTCTATAGTTACTTAGACAGGTTCTTTCAATGTCAAGCAAGAAGCAACGACTATTTTGCGTCGGTTTTGCTTTGAGAAAAGAAAGACAAGATCAGTTTAAAAGAATTCGCTCATGCTTCATCTGAAAATATGAATCTCGGACTGCAAATTTGGAACTTGCTTATATGTTATGCTGAAAACATGAATCTTTTAAATCACAATATGTTATGCTTCTGTGAATAACATGGTAATGCATAATTTATGGTAGCACCATGTTTTTTACGCTTTTCTAAAGGTAAATAACTTGAAAGGACATACCTGCAGATCCTTCAGTTTTATTCCAGCAGCAATGGAAACCAAAAGCTTTTTCTTCGAAAGTAACGGCCTCAGCTGCAAGACCACATTTTTAACTGCAAGCCACCAAGGAGATGTTTTAGACTTAAAACAGAAGTCTGAAAATGCACCCGAAGATGTTCTGCATGCATACTTTTTTTATTTTCTAATTTTCCTATATGATATCCCTCTCTATTCAAGTACAATATCATGACTGAATTAGTAAAATGCAAAACTTTGAAAACCATAGGCATAACGCTAGCATTATCCCCAACGTTTACTATTATGGTCCTTTTACCTCTTTTTTTTTTTAGTATTTTGCCCCATAAGTAACATTTTAGGGTAAAAAGGCCATAACGTTTGATCAAATTGTCACCACCCTTCTTTTTTCCTGAAACATTTTGGCCCTCAACATTTCATTTTAGGGTAAATAAGACCCCTATTTCATAGCATTAACCATTTGTTAAATAACGATTTCCATCCATAGAGGGGCCTTTTTGCCCAAAATAAAATGTTGGGGCTAAAATGCTAAAAAGAATAGGGATCAAAGTGACTATTTAGTCAAAACATTGGGGTCCTTTTTTAACATTATGCCAAAACCAAAACCATGGTGGTCTATGAGTGATGTCTTTACAAGAAGTGATCCGTGTGTAAACGTGCTTGAGATAAAAGCAAAATAGACAGGGCCATGCTTTGCTACATTCGTTAAACTACCAATACTATATCAACTCTTTATCTACAATAAGGTAAAATAACAGAAACATTCACTTTTCTCTCCTACTAGACAGACCTAAAATATAAAAAGGTGAGAAGAAAGAAATAGAAAACTATTTTCCACTCCAGCTGACAAAGACAAAGACAGACTCTTCCTTTTCAACCATACCGAACAATAGAAGGAAGGACAACTTTTCCTTCTTCCTACCAAACACATTTATGGAAAACATAATATGTTTTCCATCTTTATCAAGATGTTTGAGTAAAAAAATACCTACGGCAAAAATGGAATTGTCAACTCTAGAATTTCAAAAACAAAAAGGGAAGCGCGCAGAGGGACGAAAGTGGAAACACTCAAGCTAATTGCATTACGTACTTGGGGCTTCACTGAAAAAATGATCACATCACTAGCATTCACAACCTGTTTTCATGTAAATTCATATGCTGGATCAGAAACAAACCAAAAATAAAAACACCTACATTATTAAAACTTAAGAGCATATAAATCTGAAAAGATCAATTAACTGCCCCCCTCCCCTCCAATTTTATTTATAAACAAATATCAACAAAACACAATTTATGTTTTTAGCCATCTGCTTTCTATTGAGCCCTTAATAACACATCCCTCTGAAAATCTCATTCTTGAACATCCAATGGCTCCAGAATGGAGGTCTGGTGGACACATTCTTGAAGAGCAGCCGACAGTCGCACTGCCAAACAGTCCACAGGCTATTTGGATAGGCTTATGATGATCCTGACATCCATAGTCGTTAGGCATCAAGCTACACCCACCCAGGGCCATGCATAGATCATTTAAGACTACTATCTCTCCTGAGAGAGGAACCAGTAATCTCGGTCGGCTCTTCTCCCTTTCTCATTGCAGACTTGCAAATGAGTAGCTCACCCTTGTGCTCTTCCATCTCCTTACTCAGCCACTACCCAAGCTCTAAGAGCATCACTCCTTTCGACCATCATCTCACCCAACTCATCGAGACGTGTACCTCGTCCTTGAACTCGTTCTCCATGGACTCCAACTTGTCAAGACGTGACACCACAACATCATGGGTCTCCTTGGCCTCCTTCTTAAATTCCTCAAGCCTAGTGACCCTATTCTCCAACAATGATATGACATCCTCAGACTTTCCCTCTTCCGTTTCCCACCACGAGTCTCCACTTCCTCTCGTGGAGAAACATCATCTCTTCTCGTGCAGCATGAACTAGCTTGATCACTACAAGAACTAGCTCCAACGTCAATACTCACCAAGCTCGATTGCCTACTGCAATTTGGCTCAGATACCAATTGCAACTCGCTCTTCCACTTATTCCTCTTTCTCTTTTCCTGGGAGTAGGGAATCCAAGCCCCGGCCTTTACTCACAGCTACTGTCATTACCCCACGGTCACCGGTCTCCGCCCGAATAAGTGGTGAACCACCCTCAAACAACACCATACTTCCCCTCCTCTGGTGAACCACCCTCAAACAACACCATACTTCCCCTCCTCTACCTATACGCCAACACTTTCCACTATGCAAAGAGTTAAAATATGTGCATACAAATGGTGGAAAGCAAAATCAGATAAGCCAAGTTAGTCCCAAATAAACTCCCAAAAGTATAAACTTGTTCATAAAAACATTTTTGCACAATAACCAAAGTAGAAAAGAAAATACTAATTACTTTACTACCTGAGAGTGAAACAAATATCTTATTTCCAATCATTCAACATAGTAAAATCAATAATGAACCCATTTTTTTTCTTTCTCCAAGAACCAAAATGAGAAATAGTAAATGTAAAGAGAGGAAGGGAGAGAATAAAAAGGCATACGTCGTTGTTGTAACTATAAACATGGATGCCGAGTGATTGGAAGCCAAGACCACGGTCGGGATTTGAGTGAATTGCTGTGGAAATACGCTGAGGAGGCAAAAGACCAGATTGCACCACTCCTCTGGCAATGCTCTCAGCCAATTTGCCGGCTCCGATGAAGCCAAGCTTGAAGCTTTCGGTGAGTATAGGCACTGCCTCCATGTCTTCGGCAGCGGCGGCGTTGCTTGGGTATTATGGCTTGCTAGTAGTTGGAGAAATAGTGGTACTGGCTTTCCTAAAATACAGCGGACAGGGTAAATCTTAGAGATTTGGGAGGTTTTAAGCGTCGAACACTAGGCTAAAATTTTCAGTTTTTATCTTTCGGTTTTGGCTTAAATGCACCATAGCCCCTAAAGTATGTTATTTGTATCAAGTTACCTTCTAAATTTTTTTTTGATATTTTGTCCCATAAAGTTTAATCGTTACCTCGTTTGCTCCATATC
The DNA here is from genome assembly GCF_006381635.1 of Hibiscus syriacus. NCBI lineage: Eukaryota > Viridiplantae > Streptophyta > Magnoliopsida > Malvales > Malvaceae > Hibiscus > Hibiscus syriacus. The sequence goes on along the minus strand of NW_024063538.1, from coordinate 7,040,866 downwards.
ATTACCATCGTTAGAAACAAATGAATAAATTACATATTTAATCACTCAACTATTTTCATCACCCTGTTATTTTTTCTTTTAAAATAATCACTAAACTTAAATTTTTATTCCATTTTAGTCACCTAATTCGATTCAATTTATTTTTTTAATTTATAATATTTAATAATTCATTTATATCACATATTTTTTTTTACAAATTTAAGTGGTCATTAGGATTTTTTGTTCGGGGTTTCTCTTTGTTCCCCTCTGAAGAAAATCCCACACTTGATATTTTGAATTCCTTAAGTTTCAGTTTTGGGCATTGATTGTAGCTCCAAATGGAAGGATTAAGCGTAGCAGATGCTAATTTGGTGATGTACTTGCACCCCTCCAAGAGCAGGAATGTTTCCCAGGCGATCCTCTGTGAGCTTGGCTATTGGCTCTTCAAGTTCGTTTTTTTATTACTTGAATCCTCTATTTTTATTTATTATGTTCCCATTCACCAAAAAGTTATTGATTTGTGTTGATTTTGCTTGTGGTTTAATTAAATTACACCCTTGGTTTGTTTAGTGCGGAGCTCAGTTTTCTATTCTAGCTGAAAATTTAACTTACTAAGATGAATTGTATGATTTAAAACGGCTTATGTTATCTAAAATCTAAATGATACCATGTCATATTACACTTGTCATAATCTAAAATCTAATTGTATGATGAAAAGGCGAAAATTCTTTCCGGTGCATCCGTATTTTGCTCTGAAACTAAAAGCATGTCTTCTCCTATTTTCACCAAAACCAAGTATGCTCATAGGTACCTTTTCATGATATTTTAGGTTTTTTTTTTGTGTATTTATGAATCTGCATGGCCTATGATATTGTCTAAACTAATTTTCTTTTCCTTGTTCAGTGGGAAAGGTAGCGTAGCTTTGTCAAGAATCTATTCATGTCATTGTTCTCGGTTTTTCATCTGCTATAATAACAGCTGAACACATTCGTGGAGAATTTAAAATTTAATATATTTATTTTATTAGAATTTCAAGTACAAACAACTTAATATGTTATTTATTATTATAAATTAAAATTTTATGTCGAGTAAAAAATATGTGATATAAATGAATTATTATATTTTGTAAAATTTAAAAATAAATTGAATCGAATTAGGTGGTTAAAAATGGAACAAAAATTTAAGTTTAGTGATTATTTTAAAAGAACAAAAATAATTGGGTGACAAAAACAGAACCGTGAAAATAGTTGAGTGACTAAATATGTAATTTAAACATGTTGTTTTTAACAGAGTTAATATTTTGAGGCAAATAAGGTAACGATTTAAACTTCAAGTGTCAAAAAGTCGCGAAAAATACTTTAAGGCGCAACTCAGTACAAATGTCATACTTTAAGGGGCAATGTTGCATTTAAACCTTTGGTTTTTGTGTTATATAATGGACGTTTTATTAAAAAACCCCCAAATTTATTTATTAAACAAATAACCCCAAATGACATTAATTGGAAAAATAGCCCCAAACGGCACACGTAAGACTACATCGCGTTCTAGAACATGCATGTAAAGACCTCGCATTCTATAGGACGCGAGACTTCTCCAACATGTAAACACTTTTTAGAGAATATAATTTAATATTAGGTTAACCCCAAATGACATTAATTGGAAAAATAGCCCCAAAACGGCACACGTAAGACTACATCGCGTTCTAGAACATGCATGTAAAGACCTCGCATTCTATAGGACGCGAGACTTCTCCAACATGTAAACACTTTTTAGAGAATATAATTTAATATTAGGTTAAATGATCTCGCGTTCTACAAAACACGAGGTACACGAGAAATTGAAAGTTTTAACAATTTATCGTGGGTAGTATTTAACAATCCTCGCATTCTATAGAACGCGAGGTATATATATTTTCAGCCCACATAGCAAGTGTTTATAAGCATGTTCGAGGGACATTTTCAGGTAGTTAATCTAAATTTTTTCGTAATTTATAAGATTATAGGCGTAGTATTGGAATATATCTTTCAGTTGAGGTCAATATCGACACATATAATATATAGTAAACGGGTTAAAAATCGCGTTGAAAAATGTTCCAAAGCTTGTTTTGTACATGAAGAAAAAGCTAAAATGGTTTGATAGGCATATTCAAGGGGGCTTTTTTCGAGTAGTTAATCTGAAAATTTTCATAATTTATAAGATTAGATGCGCAGTATTGTAACTTATCTTTCAATTGAGCGTAATATCGACACATACGAGGCATTGTAAGAAAGGTAAAAATCGTGTTCAAAATGGTTCCAAACCATGGTTTTGTGCATGAAGAAAAAGTTAGAATGACTTGATAGACATGTTCGGAGAGTATTTTCGGGATGTTAATCTAAATTTTTTCGTAATTTATAAGATTAGAGGCATAGTATTGGTACTTATGTTTCATTGAGGCTAGTATTGGCATATACGAGACATTCTAAGCAATATAAAAATCACGTTGAAAAATGGTTTGAAACCAAAAGAAATTGAAAAAATAACAAATATATTTTGTTAATTATAAAAGTAGTACAATACAAAAGCACAATTAATCGATATGAGGGCGTGATCGATTAGGACATTTGTTCTTCATGTGTCCGAGATTCCTACAAATAGTGCATAGTTTCGCGTTCTTTTTCTATGTTCGACCAAATCCTCGCCATAGTAAATCTATATTGATCATGGACGACCCTTTTTTCTTACCGTAGTTTAAAATATGGCCGTATTATAGGTTTATCACCAACTTCATTCGGATCCCTTTTATTTCTAAAGGGAGGAAACTTGTAGTGATAAACATTGAATAGGTTTCAAGTAAGTATACCAAATCAATAAATTGCATGTAGTGAATCCGTACAAAAGAACAAACATGAATGACGTGTGCACATTGGTATTTGAATGTTTAGAATATTCCACAGTCGCAGATTCTTTATCGTAGATTAACCAAGTATATGTTGTTTTGTATACCTTCTAATGGCCTCGAATATTCTGAAACATGAAATTTATTTTGTTCGCGAGATACACATGTCACATTAATCGCATTTGAATTCTACATAAAGGTTTGCAATTTTGTGTGGAGGTCTGGGTGGACTGTGTGGCCACATGCCATCTAGTCAACTGCTTGTTTTCCTAAGGTTGCAAATAGAGTTACAAACCGATAATATATCAGTTTGACGATGGAAGTGATAGGCAAATGTCACACTCCTTTTAGTGATGAATTGATCGCCTCATCCAAGTTCATTGTAATGTGACCATATCATCTACATCCATCAAATGATCGAAGCCATTTCCCTTCGGGATTTTAGTAAGGTAGTTATAGCTTTGTTCATTCTTGTCTCTCAATTCTTGAAGCAGCTCCTCAACCTAAAGTACGAAATGTGAGTGGTATATCCATTAAAAATGCAATAGTTAATTAGAAATAATAAAAGAAAATATATCTTAAACCCAAAAAAGTAAAAGACGTGCCCATCTGAAATACCATTACACGTTTATCTTCGGTCTTAAACTTTTAAAAATAATTCGTAGCAATGTGGCATAATAATACCGGTGATAAATATTAAGAGATTGGCAAGACAGTCCCATACTCTAGATTGCGTTTTTGATCCCTGGGCCTCTGTCAGAAGTAAGACATATCTCATCAACTCTATCACGTAAAACATGTGATAGAACATGTTTGCGTCAGTTCTTAAGGAAGAATTCTCAAGAGTCCATGTCTTTCTTTTCGACTATTGTGAAGGAGATGAGAACATATTTCCTATTATCGTCTTCTACAATCACCAACAACAACATTTTGGTGTATCTGTCATACAACCAGGTACTGCCGATCTGAATCATCGTCTTGTAGTATCGAAATACATTAACGCATTGCAGATACATCTAGAATAGCCTGAAGAATTTACACATACCTTGTACGACACGATCATTTTTGTACGTCGGAATAGTTTTTAGTTTCAAATCGTTCCCAATATGTGTTTCTGTATCAATTTTAGCCATGGTCGTAACTCTTTGTATGATTTCTCCCATTGGCCATACAATTTTTGTTGAGCCCTTTCCCTTGCATACCATGCTTTATGGTAGTCAACTATGTAGCCGTATTGAGATGTAATTGCCATAATACAACTGATAATTGTATATGTGAATTTTCTTTGACTAGTAGAATGAAACCATTATAAAGTATATGCACATCAAATTTACAATGATTTTGACTGAGCATGTTGATGGTGCGTGTATGAGGTTAATGTATTTTTTTTAGTTTCCATAGGTTGTTCATCCTCTTCAAGTGTGATACATGAGCCCTCCAATTATATCCTCATTCTTGTGGACACATTTAGCCATGTACTTGTCCGCATCTATTTTTTTATAGTCGATATAACTGAGTGTTTTATATTATAGTTCTTAATGGCAGCCACAACAAGTTCTTTTGTTTTGAACGTCATTCCAATATAGAGCTCACCATCAATACGTTGGTTGTATTGCTCAATATGTGGAAATTTGTAAAAATTCCATAACTATTAACCATTATGAAGTAGGATGCTCGTTGGTAATAAAAAATAAGAGTGGAAGCATCATCAACTCCTATCGACATGTCATGATCTTTTGGTTCTTCATTGAAGGGGCCTACTTCGTTATCATCGGGGTCGGTCTCCCTTACTGATTTTTTTTCATAATTATCTTGTAATACCCCAAATATCAGGATAGTGACTTTATTGAAAATATTTAAAATTTGAGTATTTATTTGAATAAATGATAAAAGATAAGAAATGATTTGGAAGTGTTTAAGACCAATTAGTAACAATGAAAGAATTAAAAGGGCATTTTGATCCTTTAAGGGGAAATGAATTGAAAATTAATTTCCTTATTAGGGATTTTATAAGGGAAAATAGGAAAGTTAAGTCAACAAAGTTATCTATTCTTTTTCTTCTTCTTTCCTGTGTAAGTGCTCTCCTCCATAGCCAAAGGTAAAGTTTCATTTAGCTAACTTTTCCTTTCGTTTTTGGTTTGTTCTTGAAACATTGAGTATTATAGAGGCTTAAGGAAGGTTTAAATAAGATTAAAACTAAGAGATGGATAGATTATTTGATATTGAAGAAAATGAGTTTTTAAATAATATATTGATATATGAGTTTTTATTGAGATTTATTAGTATATTTGACTTGTCAAAGAAGTAAATAGGATATTAGAAGCCTTGGATAGACTTAAAAACATGTTAGAAAAAGTGGTATGATTCTTGGTTTGAGATGTTCTTTGGAGATTTTAGATGTTATAAGAAGCTAAATGAAGAAAAGTTAGTTGGGATAAGTAAAGAAAAGTTTAATAGTATTGTTGGGGGTAAACATAAGGGAATTTGACCAAATTTGGGTAAAAATCAGGCTGAAAATTGGAAAATATGGGTAAGAGTATCGGTACTGGAAGAACAATACCAAAACTATAGGTTTAAAATTGGGGAAATCAGATGAACAATATCGATACTGATGCATTTAGTATCGATACTGATGCATTTAGTATCGATACTGATGTGAATATCGATACTAAGAGACATGTATCAATACCACAGATCTAGAATGTAGAAATGGTATCGATACTGAAAGGGAGTATCAGTACCATAGTATAGAAGTATCGATACCATGGTAGGGGTACCGATACTATTGAGCCAGGAATTATAAGATACGCTGAAATTGTTATAGAAATTTAAATAATAGTACTTGTGAGTATTATTAAAGTATAAATGTTAGGGAATATACTAACATTGGGAATAGTATGTGTCTTTAATGGATGCTTGTGTAGATCATAATCAAGCTCCCGAGTCAAGCAAACCGAAAGGCAAAGATAAAGTCGCTTAGTAGTTGGAATTGCATTTTGGATATAATAGCGAGGCAAGCAAGGTAAATGCATTTATTATGTGTTTATATGTTATGATAGTCATAGATGCATGTTGCTTAATGTATGTATTGTAATTACCGAATACACACTATGTGTGCAACCTAAGAAATTCATAATAAGTTTATGAATTTCAGTATTGGCACTGTGTGTGCAACCTAAGAAATTCGTAATAAGTTTATGAATTTATATATTGGCACTGTGTGTGCAACCTAAGAATTTCATAATAAGTTTATGAATTTTTCGTTTTGGCACTGTGTGTGCAACCTAAGAAATTCATATTAAGTTTATGAATTTCCGTATTGGCATTGTGTGTGCAACCCCACGTGATTCATAATGAGTTTGTGAATTACCATATTGGCACTACATGTGCAAACAATAGAGTTTATAATGAGTTGAAATAGTCAATTGATATTTGAATTGTTATAATATACTCATGTTTAAAATTTACCTTATGATTATTATGCCTCACTAAGTGATTACTTAGCGTGTGTTAATTTCATGCGTAGGTTTTAATACGAGCGGAGTAAGGAGTTTGTCTGACATCGCAAATCAAGGATCGCTTCATCAGTAAATGTACGACAACCATGTCTACTATTGATGTATTTAGTTGGCATGTAATAAACATAGGAATGACGCTCTGAAAGGTATTTGATTTACAATAATGTAAAAAGATAAAATGTTTGAACATTACTTTTGTTTACCTACATAAGTTTAAGGAATGTTTTAATATTATTAAGTTAAAATGTTTTATAAAAAGAAATAAAACTTTACGGGTTTTCAAATGAGGAAATATTTTAAAAGTGATGTGACATCTGTATCTCGTGTACGAAAAGGTATATGGAAAATGGGTGTTACATTTATTGGTATCAGAGCTATAGGTTCCGATTCTCGACTGAAATCCAGCGTATGTTAATGTAAAAAGGGTTTATATGCCACTAAGATGCCAAGGTTAATGATAGGGTATAGTTAGAATATGATCGATGTATCTCCTTACTAACTTAAGTATTATCCTTATGCATGTTATATTAGATGTCGGATTCTACGAATTCGATAAGAGCGGCTGAACGAGAGAATAGAGATGGATCGGGTAGTGAAAGCTATAAAGAGAATAGTGAGCATCCGATTCCATCTGAGAATGCCAGTGCATCGGCACATCAGGGTATGCCCGTGTCAGAGTTTGGAGGTTTTATACAAGCTCTCGATGTCATCTTGACACAATTCCAACCTCCTCCACCTCCTCCACCTCCTCCTACTCCTCTAGCATCGTAGATGATAATTCCAAAAGAGTTAAGAAGTTTGAGAGCTCATGAGTTCCGGGGAAAAGAGGGTGAAGGTCTGATGGACACTGATTTATGGTTAAATGATGTTATGGTGATGCTGAAAAGTCTACAGTGCTCAGATTCTAAAAAACTGGGTGGAGCTGTATCGTTACTTTGAGGATTATCTCGAGTAGAGCTTTTAGGGAGATAACTCTATGTTAGACATACAGTAAGTTGCACCGGGGAGTATGTAGATTGCTCTCTGGCTCTTGTTTTCATTGTGGTGAATATGGTCGCTATGTTCGGAATTGCCAAAAGAGATCTAGAGATAAATCAATGCAAACTAAGAGATCAGTAGTAGCACCTAGTAGAAATAGAGGAAGAGGAAGATCTGGTGGTCAATATTAGGCTAGCCAGTGAAAAGAGACTAGGGGAGTGGTCCGAATTATAACATTAAGACCAATGAGGATCGAGATGACCTAGAGATCATAACAGGTACATTCCATCTTTTTGATGAGCATGTATTTGTTCTAGTTGACCCTGGTTCTACACACTCATATATTAGTACAAAGTTGGTTAGAACTAGAGGAATTCCTTTAGAACCAATTTTTAGTGAAATAATAGTGGTAAATCCTATGGGCCGTAGTGCAAGGGTAACTCGAGTATGTAGTAAATGTCTGATTAAGATTCAAGGGGTTGTATTCTCGGCAAACTTGATGGAGTTGCCCTTTGCCGAGTTTGAAATCATTTTGGGCATGGATTGGTTGTCTCCACAACATGGATGGGTGGATTGTCGCAAGAAGCGATTATTTTTTAAGGATGCGGAAGGCTATAAAATAGTAGTGGTCGGCGAAAAAGCGAAGTCACCATTTAATGTGATATTGACTATGACTACAAAGAAAATGATGTCAAAGGGATGCATAGCTTTTCTATCTAACGCGATAGACACTCAAGTGCCGGAAGTGAGATTAAATGATATCCCAACAGTTAAGGAGTTTCCAGAGGTTTTTTCCGGAGGATTTACCAGGTTTACCTCCAGATTGTGAGGTGGAGTTCAAGATTGAGGTTTACCAGGGTACCGAACCTGTTTCTATGGCTCCATATCGAATGACTCCGTATCGAATGACTCCAATGGAGTTAAGAGAACCATATCGAATGACTCCGTATCGAATGACTCCAATGGAGTTAAGAGAATTAAAAGCACAGTTAAAAGAGCTATTCAATAAGGGATTTATCAGACCCAATGTTTCTCCTTGGGGAGCACCTGTGCTATTTGTGAAAAAGAAGGACAGGTCTATGTGGTTATGCATTGACTATCGTCAGCTAAATAAAGTAATGATAAAGAACAATTATCCTCTTTCGAGGATTAATGATATATTTGATCAACTGAAAGGCACAGTGGTGTTCTCTAAGATAGACATGAGGTTGGGTACCATCAATTAAAGATCGAAAAGGATGATATTTCAAAGAGAACTTTTTGAACTCGACACGGACACTACGAATTCGTGGTAATGCCATTTGGATTGACTAATACTCCTACAACATTTATAGACATGATGAACAGAGTATTCCAACCTTACTTGGATCAATTTGTGGTGGTATTTATAGATGATATTTTGGTATATTGCAAGTCAATAGATGAACATGATTCTCATCTTCGAGTGGTCCTTCATATACTTCGTGAATAGATGTTGTATGCAAAATTGTCCAAATACGAATTTTAGTTAGCTGAGATTGCTTTTCTTGGTCATATAGTCTCTACAGAAGGCATAAGAGTAGATCCCAAAAAGATTTAAGCTATAGTGGATTAGCAACCCCCAAAGAATATTTCTGATGTTCGAAGTTTCTTGGGGCTTGCTAGTTATTATAGACGGTTCGTGAAGAACTTCTCAATGTTAGCTTTGTCGCTAACTAAGTTGTTACAGAAGGATGTGCCTTTTGTTTGGATGGAGAAATGCCAAGAAAGTTTTGAAATGCTAAAGAGAATAGTAACAGAGGCCCCAATGCTTGTATAACTTGAGTTGGGTAAGGACTATGTCATTTTCAGTGATGTATCCCATAATGGACTGGGGTGCTTGCTGATTCAAGAAGGGAAAGTTGTGGCTTATGCATCAAGGCAGCTGAAGAATCACGAGAGAAATTACCCGAAACATGACTTGAAATTGGCAGCGGTCGTTTTTGCTTTGAAAATTTGGTGCCATTATTGATATGGTGAGCGTTGCCATGTTTATACGGATCACAAGAGTCTAAAGTACTTGCTGACTCGGAAAGAACTGAACTTGAGGCAGAGAAGATGGATTGAGCTTTTAAAAGATTATGATTTTATTATTGATTATTATTTCGAAAAGGCTAATGTGGTATTTGATACGCTCAGTTGAAAGACTTTTGCAGCTCTACGGGCTTTGGATGCACGTATGTACTTAAAGGAATATGATGCCTTGATTGCTGAACTTAACTTACAACCGATGCTTTTGGATCGTGTAAAAGAACTGCAAGGTCGAGATGGGAAATTCTTGTCAAGAATGGTACAAGTATGAAAAAGAGGTCAAAGACTTCGTAATGAGGGACGATGAATATTTATATTATCGTGGGAGACTTTTCTTTCCCGATAATGATGAACTGAAGAAATATATTCTTTATGAGGCATACTATAGTCCTTTGACGATGCATCCAGATGAAAATAAGATATATCAGGATTTAAAGAGTTGTTATTGGTGGTCTGGTATGAAAAAAGTTGTATCAGAGTTTGTTGCAAAATGTTTGACATGTCATCAAGTGAAAGCTAAACATCAAGTGCCTTCTGGATTGCTACAACCGATATCCATTCCTGGCGAAAGTGGGAATGTATTATAATGGATTTTGTTTCAGGGTTACCTTTGTCACCAGGTAAAAAGGACTCAATATGGGTAATTATGGACAGATTGGCCAAGATGAATCATTTTATTCCAGTTCAAGTAGATTACTCAATGGATAAGCATGCAGAGTTGTATATAAAATAGAAAGTTAGACTGCATGGAGTGCCTATATCAGTAGTGTTCCATCGAGATCCAAGGTTTACTTAAAGATTCTGGAAGTCTTTACATGAGACATTATGTACTCGATTGAACTTTAACACAGCTTTTCATCCGCAGAAAGATGGGCAGTTAAAATGATCTATCTAGATACTAGAGGATATGCTAAGGGCATGTGTGATTGATTCCGAGATTCATTGGACCTTATGAGATCTTGAAAAGAATCAGATCTGTAGCTTATCAATTAGCTTTGCCTCCAGATATGGATAAGATCCATAATGTCTTTCACGTGTTGATACTTAGAAGGTACATATCAGATCCATCACATATTATCACACCATAGGAGATAGAGATCCGATCAGATTTGACGTATGAGGAAGAACCAATAAGGATCTTGGGTAGAGAAAGCAAAGAATTGCGTAACAAGAGGATTCCTTTAGTTAAAGTGCTCTAGCATAATTATAAGGTAGAAGAAGCTACTTGGGAAAGCGATGAGGAAATGAGGAAGCAGTTTCCACACCTCTTCGTTTCAGGTACTTCTTTAAATTCAAAGATGAATTTTCTTAAGGGGAGAATTATAATACCCCAAATATCAGGTCAGTGACTTTATTGAAAAGATTTAAAAATTGAAGATTTATTTGAATAAATGATAAAAGATGAGAAATGATTTGGAATAGTGTTTAAGACCAATTAGTAACAATGGAAGAATTAAGAGGGCATTTTGGTCCTTTAAGGGGAAATGAATTTAAAATTCATTTCCTTATTAGGGATTTTATAAGGGAAAAAAATGAAAGTTCAGTCAACAAAGCTATCTATTCTTCTTCTTCTTTCCCGTGTAAGTGCTCTCCTCCATAGCCAAAGATAAGGTTTCATTTAGCTAATTTTCCTTTCGTTTTTGGTTTGTTCTTGAAACATTGAGTATTATATAGGCTTAAGGAAGGTTTAAATAAAATTAAAACTAAGAGGTGGATAGATTATTTGAGATTGAAGAAAATGGGGTTTTAAATGATATGTTGATATATGAGTTTTTATTGAGATTTATTAGTATTTTTGACTTGTCAAAGAAGTAAATAAGAGATTAGAAACGTTGGATAGGCTTAAAAACATATTAGAAAAAGTGGTATGATTCTTGGTTTAAGATGTTATTTGGAGATTTTAGATGTTATAAGAAGCTAAATGAAGGAAAGTTAGTTGGGATAAGTAAAGAATAGTTTAATAGTATTGTTGGGGGTAAACATAAGCGAATTTGACCAAATTTGGGTAAAAATCAGGCTGAAAAATGGAAAATCTGGGTAAGAGTATCAGTACCGGAAGAACAGTACCGATACTATAGGTTTAAAATTAGGGAAATCAGATGAACAATATCGATATTGATGCAGTTAGTATCGATACTGATGTGAGTATCAATACTAAAAGAATGGTATCGATAATGAAAGAGAGTATCGATACCATAGTATAGAAGTATCGATACCATGGTAGGGGACCGATACTATTGAGCCAGGAATTATAAGATAGGCTGAAATTTTTATAGAAATTTAAATAATAGTACTTGTGAGTATTATTAAAGTATAAATGTTAGGGAATATACTAACATTGGGATTGATATGTGTCTTTAATGGATGCTTGTGTAGATCATAATCAATCTCTCGAGTCAAGCAAACCGAAAGGCAAAGATAAAGTCGCTGAGTAGTCAGAATTGCATTTTAGATATAATAGTGATGCATGCCAGGTTAATGCATTTATTATGTGCTTATATGTTATGATAGTCATAGATGCGTGTTGCTTAATGTATGTATTGTAATTTCCGTATTGGCACTATATGTGTAACCTAGGAAATTTTCGGTATTGGCATTGTGTGTGCAACCTAAGAAATTCATAATAAGTTTATGAATTTTCGTATTGGCACTGTGTGTGCAACCTAAGAAATTCATAATAAGTTTATGAATTTTCGTATTGGCATTGTGTGTGTAATCTAAGAAATTCATTATAAGTTTATGAATTTCCGTATTGCCACTATGTGTGCAACCCACGTGATTCATAACGAGTTTGTGAATTACCGTATTGGCACAACATGTGGAAAACATAGAGTTTATAATGAGTTGAAATAGTCAATTCATATTCGAATTGTTATAATATACTCGTGTTTAGAATTTGCCTTATGATTATTATGCCTTACTAAGTGATTACTTAGCGTGTGTTAATTTCACGTGTAGGTTTTAATACTAGCAGAGTAAGGAGTTTTTCTAACATCGCAAATCAAGGATCTCCTAATTAGTAACTATAGGACAACCATATCTACTTTTGATGTATATAGTTAGGATGTAATAGACCTAGAAATAACGCTATGAAAAGTATTTGATTTACAATGATGTAAAAAGATAAAATGTTTGAACATTACTTTTGTTTACCTACGTAAGTTTAAGGAATGTTTTATTATTATTAAATTAAAATGTTTTATAAAAAGAAACAAAATTTTATGGGTTTTCAAATGAGGAAATGTTTTAAAAGTGATGCGACATATGCATTTCGTGTACGGAAAGGTATACTGGAAATGTGTGTTACATATCCCCCTAAAATCATAATAGTTATGCATCGTTGAATGCAGGGATAATAGGTGAGCAGTTGTGCGTCGATCATGAGACCGCCTATGAACCGTATTACTAAGATTAAAGTCGACAATACCAACACAAGAATGTCTCCCATGGATGCTGACATGTAATCACTACTAGGGATATAGATTAATATCGTCTAGATGATAAGTCATCGAATGAGTTAAACAATTAATGGTTTTGTGACCTCATGTCATGCTGAGAACATGACGTTGCCATACCAGTACTGTATAAATTGTACATTGAATGTTACGTCAGTGGTAGGTTGAGGTGACAGTCGGAGCTAGTTATGCAAGAATGCCTTGACATCGAAGACGATGATGCACCCAACTCATTACGTGTAGTTTGTGTATTTAATAAGTTAAAGTCGCTACATAAATTAGTTGTCAGACTCTAAACATTAGTAACAAATTCAAAATCTGTTCGTCTTTAATTTGGGGCACTGATATTATCATTATCATAAAAAAATTATATATAGCTCAAGGGGCCCTCCTAATGAATACTGCAAGTGGGAATTGAGCATCATGTCCACATCACTATCGTACTCAACATTGTATATTGAGTAGGTTAACAGTTCCAAGGATATCGTTAGTTGAAACTTCAACGGTTCAAGTTTTTCCCATGACCACGTGGCACATTGTTCTTAACTCCATTCATCAACTTCTTATACATTAATTTCCTTGATAATGTTATCATCACAATATGTGCGGACTGAAAGATGATGCCAAGAGATGCATCAAGGATCATTTTTCCATAATAGTATTGTCCGCGTTTTATGAGTACTAAATATGGATGCAAAATATGTGCAAGTATACACAATCGAACAAGTAATACAGTGATGAGTGAGTATCGTATCCACAGGGATTGAAGAGATCTTAAGTAAAGTTTATGCACTATTCTAAAGTAACTAAGTATAGCTAATGGTATTCATAAATGATAATGTTGTGGTAAAATGAAATTATTGTTGGTGGGAATGGAATGATGGTGTAATGTAATGTGGCAGCAAATGGAGATGTTGTGGCAAAATGGATAGAAATGTCTTGGCAAAAGTAAATTGAGTGTAGTGAAATCAATTGGAAATGTAAAGGCAAAACAAAATATAAACACTGGACTTGATTATCAGGACTTTAGACTCCTCAAACAACAAGATACTACGAGAATGAATGATAGGAGTCACTTAGGAAACTTAAGTCTACTTCTCATGATGGTCTTACTTCTATGCCTTATTTGCCCGACATAGTTTACGAATGGTGCCCTATGCTATCTCTAGTCAAGGGACTCGACAAGTTCAAGATGCCATGGCAAACCTATTGGCGTTAATAAGTGCATTGATCCTATAGGTCTAGATAACAGTATATGTCACGGCAATACCTTTTAGCAGAATCACTAACATCTAACCTCTCAGTCAATAACTCCTCCTTTTAGTCGATTAAAATCCTAGCCTTATGTCTAAGGTTGGATTAGGCCTAATTACTACCTAGAACCCCTTGCTTATGTGGACCCTCTCTAGTTTCTCTCGAACACTAAGGACATGCTACTTAGTCATTCTCTCGAACACTAAGAAATCTCTTAAGGAATGACTACTCTCATAGCTCCTACAACCTTAAGGCATTAAACATCATAAACAAAACAAATAACAACATACAGAAACAACCATCCATTAAAGTAAAACTTAAATATCCATAAGGAACTCCCACCAAATAAGACTAGTTCACGGTGGGGTTCGAATATTCCAAGCAACAAGGCATGAAATTAATCCGTTCCATACAACTCAAATAAGATAAAAGAGAGAAAACAACAAAGGGGATGAGTAAAAACCTTCGACGTGCACTGCCAGAGCTCCCATCAGCCACCACGAACTACCCCAGCTCGCTAGCTCCTCTCGGACGCCTAGCTCGCCACTTCCTTGAGCTTGCTAATGGAATAATGCCACGGAAAAAATGATTGACGAAAAAAGAAAGAACATTTTTCTTCCAGCCGTCGCTTCACTCTTTTCTAAAAATCCAAGTATATTAATATGGTGGATTCATCTCCTATTTATAGTGGGAAATAAACCTAAAGGTTTGTGTCAAAATTTATGCACATCATGTCACGACATTTTCCTTTTTCTTATCCTTACTCTTAAATCCTGCACACCACTAAACAATCACCTTTCTCATAACACAACACCGTTTACAAAATAAAATGCCGTGACAAAATATATTTCCACAACATGTAACTAAATGCTCCTAAATGCATCTATATGATCCTATATGGGCTCTTAGACAGTTAATAACTTAAGTGAAAAGACCATAAATATGGACTTTTTACGAAGTTATCACACCCCCAAACTTAAGGTATTGCTTGTCCTCAAGTAATGCATAGTATGAAGCAAAATAAAAATACCATGGCAAGTTCAGGTTCAGGATATTTATATGGCATAGAATTTCAGCCCTCAGAACATTTGGCTTCAACACGCTAGACTAGTTTGAGAAATCAAGTACTGTCCCTTAGGGCAAGATCTTTTGTGTGAGTGTGTGCGTGTTTGTATCAAGTCCATACTTAACAAAGCTAGAAAATTTCTAAGCAAGCTCTCTTGTTTTGGCACGACATTTACTAGTTTGCTCCCACATTGTTTTGTTCTTTTTTTTAAACTGCAATGAGGGGAGTCATCCCATCACACCTACCATCCCAGACTCTAGGTGAAAGGGAGTATACATTCCACCCATGAGATAGTCAGGTAGAGTAATCTTGTGACTACTTTCATTCACTCATATGTCGTGGCTACCATTTATTTAAATGTAGTTTCCAGGCAATGTCGTGGCATAGTGGAGTGTCCTCTACAGATATGCCGAAGCATTTATTCACAATTTCATTTTTTTCATTCATTCATTTTTTTATTTCATGCGGGGTTTTCATCATTCAAAGACATTATCAAAGTTTTATGCCAAGGCATGCAAGAGTTCTATTTTAAAAAATTTATAAGTTCCTTAAGCATAGAAAATATACAATCGTGTATCAAAAGTTACAAAGAAGCAATTCCTAGAGTTGGTTCTATCATACTCAACATTCATGTACATTCACTTCTAGCCATAAAGAGTTCATCATCATTGGGCATCCTTAATTTATTCCAAAAAACTATTCGAACACTTACTAATGTCATGGCATATTCATTACACTAATACTATCATGCAATGATTTAAGATACCCTACCTCCCCCAAACTTGGGAGAAGCATTTTCCTCAATGCAAAATATAAACTAAGGTAAAACTAGACTACATGCTATAAAATGCAATACAATGCAAGGTACCTTGACTATTTATGGTGGTGGTGCTATGGCTACCGTGCAGTTGTGCGACATGGGTGTTTGTTCAATGGTGTGGGACTGGAGTGCTCAGAATCTAATGGTGGTGCAGTTTCTGTAGGGGCTTTAGCCTTGTCCACATGTTTGAAAGTTTGTTCTTTCCGAAACATCTTAAATTGTTATGGCAATTTTGTCGCGTTCGATCGGAGCACCAGTATAGACCAAAATGCCACACATATAACAGTTCCACCTTCAAAATATTTTGCCCTGGCATCTCGTGTCTTTCACATATGAATTGTATGACCTTTTCAGTAGTCCTATCTTCTTCAAAGTGCTCTATGCATGAAGCTGAATGGTAGTGGAATGATATCTCTTTTCACTCTTTTTTTCTGTGGCAACTTATAATCATTTGGGTAGAAAATTCGTTGAAGAGGTCGAATTCATCCCTATGATAGTAGCCACAATCGTGCATGATCTTGTTATTTCCTAGGCTATTCAAGGAAGGAAGCAAAACAACACTAATGAGAAAATTGACAATGTCAGCATACCATAAAATTGCCGTGGAAAATAATAATTTCTCATTAGGGAATTTTTCCTTAATCTCTATTTCATTCCTTAATTTTTTATAATTTCTAGTATAGACAGATGATTAGTTACTTGAGGTTTAAGATGAGTAAATTTAATAGAATCCAAAGGTTCAAATTTCATACCTGGTCTAGCTATGGGTGAGCTAGACTAGCTCAGATCCTTTGGAATATCCTCAAGCTCCTATTCGTCTTCTTCATTAAGCTTCAAATGATTATCAGTGCATAAAAATTTGTTACGGCAAAATTCTGCATCTTTCCTTTGGTCATCAACTCCTACTGATGGGGGCTTTACTTTTGTCATGGAAAATTTTTTCTTGTCTTCTTTGGCTGAACTCTTTGATCCCTCATCATTGTTTTCCAGCGAATGTGAATATTCTTGCACTTTCGGATTTTCGTGCACAATCTCATGACCAGGCTTTCCGAGTGTCTCCCCCAAACTTAGCATCTTTGTAGATTTTGATGTCGCTCCTTAAGGTGAATATACCACAATGCTCCCTATATTGAGCCTTAGTGACTTCAATATCACTAGGAAGACTGCCATGTGGGCGAGAATGTAATGCCGTGGTAATTTGACCAACCTTACCCTCCAAGGCCCTCAAAGATAAGCTATGGCTTTGAAGGAAAGATTCTTAGTTTTTTATAGAGGTCGAATTGTCATGCAGCATGGTCTTCATGGTTGCTATTAAATCTTGAATTGTGGCCTCTAAAGAACTTGTGTTGGATAAAGATGACACTCCCTTGTTAGAATTATGTCATGGCATATTCGTTTGAAAACTTTAGGAGTCACTGAAGTTCTACTGCCTAGCAGGCTGACTAGCATTGCTGGTTCCTTGATTTCCCCAAGAGAAGTTTGGACGTTGACACCATCCAAGATTATTAGAATAGGGGTTGTTGTTACCAAGATTAATAGGTATACTGAGTTGGCTTCCTTCACTTCTTTCACCTCACTTGATTGCTACAAATTCTTTAACATATTGGTGATGCCAGAAAGTTGGGTGGACATGGAATCCGTAGTATCCAACTCAAATGGCCCAGGCGCTTTTCACCTGGCTCTAAGCCTTGAAGATGAAAACTGATAATCATTGTTGGCAATCCTATCCAAAATGTCGAATGCCTCTGTATGTGATTTATCGAGCAATGTACCATTTGTCAAGGCATCTAGCATCATCCTCGTGGGTGAATTGACTCCATTGTATAACATCACAACTTGAGTCCAGTTGTGGAATCTATGATTGGGGCACTTGCGAATAAAACTTTTGTATTGATCCCATCACTCATACATAAACTCTTCATCGCCTTGGAGAAAAGATGCTATGGCATTTATAAGATGGTTGTTCATATTGGGTTGATTATGCTGTAGAAATTTTTTTTGCGCAAGTCAGCCCAAGACCTTATCGAGCCGGAAGGTAATGCATTGAGCCATGCCCTGGCATGATCTTTCAAATAATATGTAAATAACTTCAATTTCAGTACATCTTCATGCACACCTTGTTGTAAAAATGAGTCACAGACCTCCAAAAATGCTTGCATCCTCATTATGAGCACCACCAAACTGTCCAATCAAGTCCAACATGTCGAACATAATTGGTTTGAGCTTGAATTGGGTTTCTTGAATCTTGGGAGCTACAATAGCAGGTTTTAGGTCGTCCAAGGTGGGTGCTAAGTGATCTCTAATAGTTCATGGTCGAGTAGGATCCTTGCATTTGGAATTGTCGTGACATTTAGAACTGTAGGATCCTTCACTTGATTTTGAACAACATGAACCTCAGGTTCAATATAAAATAATGGTTCTTTGGGTCTATTACTTGTCAGGCGACAACGTAACACCTGAAAAAGGTAAACACAAAAATAAGTAAATATGTACAAAGAGAAGAAATAAAATGATGCAACAACTAAACTCAACATCATCAATTGCCAATCCCTAGAAACAGCGCAAAAAACATGTCTGCATTTTGTGAGTACTAAATATGGACGCGAAATATGTGCAAGTATACACAATTGAACAAGTAATATAGTGATGAGTGAGTATCGTATCCACAAAGATTAGACAGATCTATAGTAAAATTTATGCATTAATCTAAAGTAACTAAGTATAGCTAATGTATTCACAAATGAGAATGCTGTGGCAAAATGAAATGGATGTTGGTGGGAATGGAATGATGGTGTAATGGAATGATGGTGTAATGTAATGTGGCAGCAAATGGAGATGTTGTGAAAAATGGATAGAAATGTCTTGGCAAAAATAAATTAAGTGTAGTGAAATCAATTAAAAATGTAAAGGCAAAATAAAATATAAACATTGAACTTGATTATCAGGACTTTAGACTCCTCACACAATAAGCTACTACGGGAATGAATGATATGAGTCACTTAGGAAACTTAAGTCTTCTTCTCAGGATGGTTTTACTTCTATGCCTTATTTTCCCGAAAGAGTTTACGAATGGTGCCCTATTCTATCTCTAGTAAAGGGACTCGTCAGGTTCAAGATGCCATGGAAACCCTATTAGCGTTAGCAAGTGTAGGGATCCTATAGGTCCAGATAACAGATATGTCACAACAATACCTTTTAGCGGCAACACTAACATCTGACCTCTCGATCAAACACTCCCTCTTTTAGTCGATTAAAATCCTAGTCTTATGTCTACGGTTGAATTAGGTCTAGTTACTACCTAGAACCCCTTACTTATGTGTATCCTCCCTATTTTCTCTTGAACACTAAGGACATACTACTTAGTCATTCTCTCGAACACTAAACAATCTCCTAAGAAATGGCTATTCTCATAGCTCCTACAACCTTAAGGCATTAAACATCATAAACAAAACAAACAACAACATACATAAACAACCATCTATTAAAGTAAAACTTAAATATCCATAAGGAACTCCCACCAAATAAGACTAGTTCATTGTGGGGTTTAAATATTCAAAGCAACAAGACATGAAATTAATTTATTCCATACAACCCAAATAAGATAAAAGAGACAAAACAACAAAGGGGATAAGGAAAAGCCTTCGACGTGCACTGGTTGAAGCTCCCATCGGCCACCACGAATTGCCCCAGCTCACTAGCTCCTCTCAGACACCTAGCTTTCTACTCCCTCGAGCTTGCTAATGGAATAATGCCACGACAAAAGCGATTGACGGAAAAAGGAGGAACAGTTTTTCTTCCAGCCGTCTCTTCAATCTTTTCTAAAAAATCCAAGTCTCTTAATCTAGTGGCTTTATCTCCTATTTATAGTGGGGAATAAACCTAAAGGTTTGTGTCAAAATTCCTAAGATACCTTAGGTTGGTTCCCTTCACATGAGGGGTGATACAAAAGTGGCAGTGGTCCCCTAGGCAGCTGGCAGTGGTCCATCCTGGGAGGCTGGTATCTGGGCATATATGTAGATAGGATCAGCCAACCAAGGTGGCAGATATTCCCTCCTAGGTGTCTGGCAGCTGAAGGCACGTGAAGACACGAACAACTAGCTCTTAAAAATATCATCTTTATCTTTTTTGCTTCCAAAATATCGTCTGATTTGGCATTTGCATTCTACTCAGTAGTCTCATCATGTCACGACACTTCCCCTTTTCTTATCCTTATTCCCAAATCCTGAACATCACCAAACACAACACCGTTTACAAAATAAAATGATGTGACAAAATATATTTCCACCACATGCAACTAAATGCATCTATATGATCCTATATGGGCTCTTAGACAATCAATAAGTTAAGTGAAAAGACCATAAATATGGACTTTTATGGAGTTATCAAGTATACCAAAGCAATAATAATTTCTCTTCTCAACATATTTTAAAAATATCTATGATTATGCAAAGAGAAGAAAAAAACATTAGTGAAATTGTAATGACTTCAAACCATGTAATAATCAATAAGCGTTACATAAACTTACTATTAAAACAATTACTAATCATTTTCTTTTTTCCTGGACTTCACTTATGTATTGTTAGTTTGTTTTCCTTTACTTGTTTGAAATAAAGATTCGAATGGAAGTTGTGTTTTTCTATAAAATAGATATTTAGAGATTCTTGATGTGACGTGGCAGGTACATGAGTCTGTAAAGATTCTTAACGTAGCATTGATCTCGTGCTCTGTAAAACATGATTTTTTCATAGATTTCTGATGTGGCAGAAATGAGTGTACTTTTTAATTTGATGTGGACCTCGCATTATGCAAGGTACGAGTTCTCTGCCAAGTCATGTCAAGAAGAATCTATAGGAAATAGGGTATTGTCTATTTAAATTCTTCTTGATCCCCCAAAACTAATCTTATATGGAACCTTATTCTTCCTTCACGATTTATCATTTCTCGAGAAACTTCTCATTTATAAAAGGCATCATCTTTTGGTGACATCTAGATTTTCCCTTGCCCTTTATGAGAAACTTCTTGCTCCTTCAATTAAAGTCAAGTGAACACCCTTTGAGAAACTCTAGTGTGTTGGTATCTGCTAAGATTTTTCTTTTATATTTTGTACCGATGATACCAAGAACACAAGTCTAAGACGAAGTTTTCTCCCTTGTGATGCTGATTTGACAAATAACACACCTCCTACAGATGCCCTATGGGTTTCTCTAGCGTGTCAGTATCCGTTTATTATAAAAGACATCCTCTTCTAGTGGCAATATCTACTTATCCTGAATAGTAGTACCGTGCTAAAATATGCACCGATAAGTGCATCAACAACTCTAGATAATTTTTGGAGCTATTTACATCATTATAAATCATTTACAAATTATGTTCGTTAGTTTTCATTTTTTTGGTTTGGAACCATTTTAAACGTGATTTGTACCCCATTTACAATGTCTCATATGTGCCGATATCAATCTCAATTGAAAGATAAGTTACAATACTACACGTCTGGGCTAAAGAATTAAACAAATATATTTATTCACTTCCCTGAATTACCCCACTAACATGCCTATCATGCCATTTTAGCTTTTTCTTCAAGTACATGTTAGAATCAAACCATAATAATTATGAAAACAAACTAAGATAAAATCATGCCAAATCATCAAGAATAAGAAATACTAGATTTGTGGAAGAATACCTGAATTAATTGATAGGTTGAAATCTTTAAGTCTTTCTTTGGTTGTAATCTTCCAAGAATATAGAGTTCCCTTATGTATAAACTCTCTAATAGGGATAAGATTAAATACGAGATGATCTATTTCTTGGGGATCATAACCCCTTTATATAGTTGATTTAAGAATCAATTATTATTTGTACTTATAACTCTGTCCCTCATCGAATTATAAATATAACTTTAATAATATCTACATTTTTATTTCCATGACATTTCTAATACCTTATGACTTTATAACATAATTGATAACTTAATTTATTTATTTTTATGATAAAATATGCATTATAATATGTGCCCATAATTATGGGTTTTAATCCATTATTTGTACTTATAACTCTGTCCCTCATCGAATTATAAATATAACTTTAATAATATCTACATTTTTATTTCCATGACATTTCTAATACCTTATGACTTTATAACATAATTGATAACTTAATTTATTTATATTTTATGATAAAAATATGCATTATAAATATGTGCCCATAATTATGGGTTTTAATCCAACAATATCCCACTTGGGCAACATATGTTTCCTGATAAATGTATAACCTTATGAGCTCAAAACTTATTATAATACAATAGATATTCTATAACAATCTCATCCATCAACTATATCCATGAAGGATCAAAACGACCTTTTCCATATCAATCATGACTAGAACCATCAATGGTCACATATACAAACACAATCAAATGACATATATCAATCATGAAGCGTAGCATGGAAATTACATGCAATGTGAACCACACATATCTATTTTCAAATGGTCCTCTTTAAACATTTGTGAGATCAAATTTTACCAAAACTAAAGTCTGGATAAACTAAAACAAACTTTATTTTTGCAGAGAATAAATTTAGAATGAATGTCTTTAAATTAAAGTAACTGAAATTATGTTTATAATAAACGCGCATTAAATAGAAACTCCCACTAAACTGAATATCCTTTAATGGTATTATAGTTATATGAGTAGTGTGCTCATGAAAGACCATGGGTGATAGCTCCTTAATAAGCACACAATTATAAGTTTTTACCAATATGCTCTAGAAACACATAACCACTTTGAATTTTCTTTAATAGCTAGAAACATAATGTTTATGTTCTTAAATTTAAGGTGTTTTGCTTATATATAGAATAAAGGATTGCAACTTAGTTATCATAAAATAACTCAAGTGATCTTTCTTATCAATTCATAATTAGCAGTTCATGTGACAAAATTTTGCATCCATATTCCAATAAATAGGAGTCTATAAACCTAACGATCTCTTACTTACTAGACTTATGACGTGTGAGCATGTAACATTTTTGTTCTTAAATGTATTGTATGAATCAATTCAGCTGGTATCAAACTATTTATAACCAAATTGCTTAAATATCGACTTAATATCCTAAAATCATACGCTTTGTCTGAATGCGTATAAACCTGAGTATCTATTAAATGCTTTATTTATTTTGAAGCATGAAGAACTTTTTTTCATTTTTGTAACACTCTAATCCAGTCTAACTCAAAGATCGAGGATTAGAGCATCACGTGGGACCACCGAAGTGGCTAATATAAAAATTTTCTTTAAAAATCCATTTTAAAATATCATATAAAACCAACCATAGTAAAATGGAATAAAACATAATAATCTAAGTTTGCAAAATATGGGGAGCTCCTAAAATATCCAAAATACGAATATTGAGTTAAATCAAAATAAAGTTATGACTGAATATAAAGGGTTTATAAATAGTACATATCCTCTAATACAAATCAAGACGTACTCTGTAGCCTCGATTGGTCTGGAATATCTGGTGACGATAACGCTTTACGAATAGTCTCCTAAGAACATGCGAAGGAAAACATATTTTGAACGCTGAGCTTACGAGCTTAGTGCCACAGTAATAACTGTACTATACTACATGAATTCACTAAATGAGAAAGCTAGTGGCATAGGTATGAAGACATAAGAATGTTGTCATAAGATGCTGAAGTAGGAATCATGGTGTGCCTGAGGGTTCTATATCTCGGAGCACATACCCCTATAGTCTTCTTAAAATACCCTCAGGTATTTGGGGTGAGATCAAGAATTTCATCAGAAACGTACACCTAACCAACTTACTCCATCGAATCTTAGGGCATCTGCGCCCAATCGGCAACTAAACTTCCCTTGCACTGATTGAGAGATGTTTAATAAGACTATTGTATTATGCTAAAGTAACTCGAGTGTCCTATATGTTTCTTGAGCGTCAAACAAGTCTAGTTTTATGTAATCATAGTTGATGTTTCTAACTATTTTATGTTCATTATTGTTCATACTTGTGATCTTATTTCATGGTAATATGATATTATTGGGCCTCTCAAATCTAACCCTGAACCAAATGGATTTCTTATCCAAATTTTTGTGTGAGTATCAATACTAAGCCTTTCAGTATCGGTACTATTCTCTGGGTATTGATATCGACCCTTGGGTATCGATACTAACTGACTATTATGAACTGAGAAGAAAGGGTAGTATCGATACTCTTGAGCTGAGTATCGATACTTCTATGTTAGGATATCGATACTATGCTAAGTACTGATAACAAAAATGGGTCGATGTTTTGAAAAATACCTCAGTATCGATAATTCTATTAGGAATATCGATACTCTACCCCAGTATCGATACTTCTATGAGTATCGATACCAAAATAGGCTACTGGAATCTACTAAGTGAACTCGATATCGATACTCTTCCTGTAATTATCGATACCCAACACCCAATATCGACACCCGATGAAGCAGTATTGATACTTGTATACTAAAACTTCCTTTCTTTGAATCAGAATATGTGCACTGTTCTTCTAGTACTGATACTTGTGCCCAGAAATGCCTTATTTTGGGCACGAAAAATGACACCCTAACTCACTCAAGAGCTGTACTAAGGTTCTCACACCTTATTAAAGTTTTATGTATGAATAGAGGGGTCATAATAGGTCTAATAACAAGTTGAAAAATGTCAAATATTGAGATATACCATGAACATGCTTTATAACTCATGCAACCTACCAAAACAAACTAGTGATCTACATACGATATAGTTGAGTTAAAAGTGTGTTACCTTGATGCCCTAAGTTGCTGGAAGTGTCCAAAGTTCAACCAAGAGTCAACTTCTCCTTTCCTTTGGCCTTGGATCTTTTCCCCACTTCTTTCACTAAACAAAGATTAAAGAATGTATTAATAACTTTCTTAGGAGGTTGGGAAGAGATTAAGAATGATTTCTAAGGCTCGAACTCTCTAAAAATGGATTAAAACACTTAAGGTCCTAAACCCCCCCACAAAACCCATCCATGGTTATTGTGGCTTAAAACTTGTGTTTGAAAGCTTAAAATAAAGCTCTAAGGATGGAGATGCTGAGTCTTACCTTTAGAATTTCAAATAAGGCTTGTAAGGCACTAAAGTTTTCCCATTTATTCAAGACACGAGAGGAAACTAGGAAGGGTTTGAATGGAGAAGAAGATAATGGTGAGGAAAAAGAGAAACGGAGAGATTTTCAACTTTTGTTCTTCTCTTGACATTTACATCATCACTCATTAAGGGAATTCAACCTTTGAATTCCCAAATGGTACATTTACTCTTTTGATCCCCTAAATTTAGTCTTAATTTAAAAGTATCACATTTTTACTATCATTTAGGCTTGATCCAAGCCTAAACCACATAACTTGGGTTAAGTATTCTTACAAGATAGATAGATCATCCAATACTCTCTCTTCGGTTAACCTAAAACTACTAATCTGGGATTCGGGGAGTTACAATTTCTTTAGTTTCAATCATCCTTAGGGCATTAATTAAGACTAAACTTATTTCCTTTAGCAATAAGGGGTATTATTTTGCTTACTCCCACTGAACTTATAGTATCTACAATTATCAACCAAATATTTCTCAAAACCAAACGAGATAATCACTTGTTGGAACTTGTTATACAATTAACGGGAGTCATACTTAAACTCATAAATGGTTTTTCTTAATTTTCATATCATTAATTTTGTATCATTAGACATAATTTTCTTTTTACACCGTATAAAACATCTCATCAATGTTACCATTGAGAAACACAACTTTAAAATCTAACTTATGTAACTCAAGATCAAATATGCGCAATAAGTATCATGATTATCTTGAAAGAGTTTATCAAAGAAACCAAAGAGAAAGTCTCTACAAAGTTAATGCATTCTTTATGAATATATCCTTCATATACAAGACATGCCTTATACGTACAACATCACAATTTGCATCCATCTTGGTTTTAAATATCTATTTGCAACCAATAAGCTTTGAACCTTCAGGTAATAAGATAAGTTCTCAAACTTTATTATTTTGTATAGAATTATACTCTTCTTGCATGACATTAATCCACTTTTGAGAGCTAGAAGTTTTATGACATGACAAAAATTGATTAGATCATATTTCATCATTTCAATGTCATCCTTATTTCTTATAGAAACATAATAATCTAAAATAATATTTCTCTCATCTTGTGGATCTTCTTAATGACATTCATTATTTGAGGTTGTTGAGTTTGTTCTTCCAGAATAACTTATCATCTTAAATAGAAAATTGTTCAAAATAACCTTGTTGAGATTCTAGATTTACTTATTGATTAACGACATGTATGAACACATGTATATCATCAAAAGTGATAATAGAAATTGAGTTATAATCTAATTCATCCTCAAAATCAATTCCTTAAACCTTATTTCTCCCTTCAAACTCAACATCATAAAAAATAATGTTATAAATCTCACTTTAAAAATATTCCTAATTATGAGATCATAGAACTTAGGGTAAACTATGTCTCATCCCCCTTTGTTTTCGATCTAACTGACTTTGGTCACCAGTTTTTTAATTAAGTGCGCTTGGTCCCTTATGTTATCGGTCTGTCCGATTTAAGTCCCATTGCAGTTAATATAAGTTAACCTATTAATGAAAGTATTACGTGGAAATTTTAAATAATAAAAAAAATTCTACATTTATCAACTTTAAATGACGTGACAATTTTAAAATAGTAAAAAAATCTACATATTTCTCAAATTCGTCAAGGAAACCGTTTACCTAATTAATCTTTTCAAGTTATGTGCCTCTAAAAACTTCTAAAATGTTGTGTTTTATGACTATTAAACTTATGCAATTTGAACAAATTTCACCTCTCAAAATCTCTTATACCAATTAAGGATGTTATCCCCAATGAGAGGTGGAAATTGTTGTTTTCTTAGTGCAAAGTCTATGTTCATACAATCAAAACCTTATGTAAGTTCATTTTCTGATTATAT
The DNA here is from genome assembly GCF_006381635.1 of Hibiscus syriacus. NCBI lineage: Eukaryota > Viridiplantae > Streptophyta > Magnoliopsida > Malvales > Malvaceae > Hibiscus > Hibiscus syriacus. Next base: position 7,013,862 of record NW_024063538.1, on the reverse strand, counting down.
GAGATTCATTTTCTTAAACATGAGTAGAAAATGTACAATAGCAAATATTATAATATTAATAAATAAATAATTTGTTGAATACAGAACAAAATATAAGTAAAATTAAAGCTCACATCTTAAGTAAACAAATAAATTCAAAATTATGGCTAATTCTTATCTCAAGATACCAAACACTACATTAATATCAAGTCATTGGACAATAATATTAGTAATAAATAATACTCTTGTTGTAGTAATCAAACATTAACAATAAGCTGTCGAACAATAGACTAATCTTTGGACTAATTCAATGCTCACATAAAGTACCTTATAATTGTCGCATATTATTACCACAAATGTCACTCGAAATTTGACCAAATATTAACTTTCCTTTGGGTCCATTAATAAATCAGTCTACACAAAAGAGATCACTTTGGTGACATTATGTTTCAACTAATCTATCAAAATATCAGATATAGTCATAATATGAATTAATTTGTTTCATATATATATATATATATATATATATATATTCTATTAACCAACAGTCAAAACTAAAAAACCAAATTGAATATATACATATATTGCATTAACAATATAAATAAAATCGTAGAAATATTGTCAACCAATAAATTTATTTTATTTTATCTTTTAATTAAATTAAAAGAAACAAATAATCATCTTGATATTCTAAATAAATCAGTCTACACAAAAGATGTCACTTTGGCGGCATTATGTTTCAACTAATCTATCAAAATATCAGACATAGTCATAATATGAATTAATTGTTTCAATATATATATATATTCTATTAACCAACAATCAAAATCGAAAAACCAAATTGAATATATACATATATTGCATTAATAATATAAATAAAATCGTAGAAATATTGTCAACCAATCAATTTCTTTTAATTTATCTTTTAATTAAAATAAAAGATAACCAAAATAATAATAAATTTGAATATACTTAAATCTTCTCTCAAGATATCCGATGCCCCATTAATATTTCATCTTTAGACAAAATATTTACCTTAGGTGACATTTGGTGCGGTAATCAAACACTGATAATAAGAATATGTCAAGCAAAAATCTTCCTTTGGGTTGATTTATTACTTACACATCAAACTGAATAATTATCACACGCTTATTACCAAAGTTTTACATGCGATTATGTCAACTATTAATCTTCCGTTGGGCGGATTAATACTAACATATCGTAAGTTACATGTTCATATCCTTTTTATTTGAAAATCAAATATTTTCCCAAAGTGAGGTCACTTTAACGATTTATTGTTTTAATTAAGTCGTCTCAAAATAAATATTAGTATTTTGTTTTTGAATTAATTCCTTAAACATGTATTTAATTAATAACTTCATAAATCACCCAAAAATTAACCGAATTTAAACTAATCAATATTTAATCAAAAGTACATACTAATGAATTAAATCTTTAATCAAACTAAATCGAATATATCAATACCAAATATATATTATATAATCCATAACATTAAAAAATCAAAACTGAATTTTTTTAATCATGTCATGATTTTAGAAGTAATCCATAATAAGGTTCACGACATTATTAGATACGAAAAACCTAAGCATTTGACCCTTCCTCAAAAAAATTCATAATGATGGTTCACCAAATTAAAACATGATACAAGAAATAAAAAATCAACTTCATATTTAATCAAATCTATATTCAAAAATTAATATCATGACACAAAAATAAATTATTATCAAATTTCAGTTTTCAAACTTAATAACCATATACTGCCATATATTTAAAAAATAATTTTTTTCGTTTATCACAAATACCATTATTAATAAGCAATTTCCCGTAAATAATCAAAAGTGTACATGAACAGTGTGTCAATTCTTTATGTGTCATGCTTTTGTATATTTGTATATAATATTTATTAATCGGCAGAAAAAAGAAAAAAGAAAGAAAGAAAAAACAAAATAGAATAATGGGTTATGAAACATTATGAATCCTTAATGTTTATCCCAAAAACCTAATGATTAATAGAAATAAAATTAATCATAAGATACTAACGTCTATCAACTTATATTGGCACATAGATAATTAAAATGATTCTTAATGATATAATATGACAAGTCGATAATACCACTTGTTAAAATCAAACCATAAAAATTATGAAAACAAACTAGGATCAACTCATGCTAAATCATAAAGAACAAGAAATATTATAATTGCGGAAGCATAGCTGAATTAATTTATAGGTTGAAATATTTAAGTATTTCTTTGGTTGTAATCTTTCAAGAAGATAGAGTTAACTTTAGTATAAATTTTCTGACAATGATAAGAGTAGATACGATATTATCTATTTCTATATAATTGATTTAAGAATTAGTTATTGCATGTACTTATAACTTTGTCCCTCATCGAATTATAAATACAACTTTAATAATATCTACACTTTTATTTCCATAACAGTTCTAATATCGTATAACTTTATAACATAATTGATCGTTTAATTTGTTCATATTTTATGATAACAATATACATTATAAGCATGTGCCTATAATTATTGATTTTAATCTAACAATCTCCCACTTGAGGATGTTCAAAAGACGTGATACTTCAAATTCTTGTGTTATGCAAATCGCGAGGTTCGTTCGAAAGACACAATACTTCAATTCTCGAGTACACTTCAATTTCTCGGGGACCTCACGTTTTGTAGAACATGGGGTCATTAATAAAAATATTAAATTAGGTGATCTGAAAAATATTTCTACGTTAGAGGGTTTCGCATCCTATAGTACACGATGTATTTACACATATTTTATAGGATGCAAGGTAGTTTTACACGTATAGTTTGAGAGTATTTTTCAATTAACGATGTTTATGGATTATTTGTCTAATAAATAACTTGTTGGGTTTTTTTTATATAAAAACGCCAATTTAGTGGGAGAGTGACAACTGTGAAAAATATAATTGAAACCAAATTGAAAGAGAGAGAGAGAGAGGGAGAGAGGGAGGGGGAGGGCGGGGGGCGGGGGGCATGGTGTGGAGGAGGGGAAGGGAGGGGGGAGGAGGGAGGGGAGGGAGGGAGAGGGAGGGAGAGAGGGAGGGGGAGAGGGAGAGAGAGAGAATTTAACGGGATATATTAATCCAAATCAAATTGATTCGTGTCGACTTTCGACAAAGCGGTAACGTTTTTCACAACTAGAATAAGGGATGTTCACTAATTGTGTTAGGTAGATATTTAATTGGTTCAAATTTAATTTGAATATTACTTTTTTGTTTTTGTTTTTTTTATTTAAATTAATTTATTATTATTATTTTTAGTATAAATGGAAGGTTTAAATATATTATTATTCTCTAAAGTATATTATTTGTATAGAGTTATCTCTTAAAATATTTTTCGAGACTTATTGTTTCCTTAAATTTAAATTATTTCCCAGTTTGCCCCCAATTATTAACTCCGTCAAAAAATACAATAATAAATTATATATTTAGTCACTATACTATTCTTGCAGTTCTATTTTGGTCATTTAACTATTTTTTTTAAATCATCACTAAACTTAAGTTTTTATTCTATTTTGGTCAAATAATTCAGATTGAATTATTTTTAAAATTTGTAACATATAAAAATTCATTTACATCTCATATGTTTTACTCGATACATAAGTTTAATTTATAATAATAAATAATATTATATATAATGTAAATAAATATTAAATAACATATTAAGTTGTTTGTACTTGAAATTTTAATAAAAAGAAATATTAAATGTGAATTGAATTGAATTTAAAAATTTAAATATAATATTTTGAATCGAATTTAAAAAATAAATATCTGCGTTCAACTCCAAGAGTTTTCATCCAAACATTCCTTTTTAATTCCTCACCAAGATTTCTCTTCGGATTTGCATCCATTCCCTCTCTATTTTTCTAATACAGGAGCTTCCATCCAAACTTTGGCTCTTCACAAGTTATAAAGATTTTGTAACCTTTCTGTCATAAAGTATGTATGCATACTATCTTCCTTAATAACGCCTTTATTTTTTTTACCATTGCACTTAAGTTGGTCTTTCATAAATTTACGACTAGGTCTTGGTAGAATGTTATCAAGGATCATACAATATAGTAGTTAGAGAAGCACAATCATGGACTTCTCCAGAAGATTCACTTCGGCAACCATTTTGCTCTTGATGGTTAGTCTAGACCTAAGAAATATGCTGGTATATGTACGTAAGCTGCTTCTCGATCCTTTTAATAGTCAGTTTTGTTTTCAACGATGACTTCCTTTTAATAATCTCAAGCCCCACTTGTTTCCGCTATAGTAAAACAAGTTTTTAACCGCATTTTTTAGTCCTATAGCAGTCTTTTTAAACATTGCTAAAAATATTTCGGATACTAGTAAAAACGCAGCAAGAAGTGACGCTAAAGCAAACGTCGCAACAACTAGTGGCATTTGTTTACAAAAATACTGCAAAAGGTCAAGATATAAAGCAGTTTTTTATTTCACAAGTGCCACTATTTATCGTGATATTTAGCGGCATTTTTGTCTAGTGATGCGAACTACCTTGTCTTTAGCGGCGTTTATTCCACCAAACACCACTATATATTGTGATATGTATTAGTGTTTTCCCACAAACGCCGCTATTAACTATATATAATGGCATTTTTCTTTACAAACATTGCAAATTACCCTCTCTTTAGTGACGTTTGTTCCCCAAAATGACACTATATGTTGTGATATCTAGTGACTTTATTTTTACCACAAACGCTTCTAATGACTATATATATTGGCATTTTTCTTGACAAATGCCACTAACTTTCGCTATTAATGGCGTTTCCATAGTTACAAACGCCACTAAAATTAACTGATTTGACATATATCTTTTTTTTCTTTATGTTACCCTAATAATTTTAGCATTATTCATAACAACAAACTTAAAATTTAATTACTATATAATTAAGTAGAAATATTTAACAATAAAAACAAATCAAAGTTTATAAACATAAAGAACTTAGCATCCTTGAAGATACCAACTAAGATGTCTTAACTTTTACATGCAAACAATGGTTTCACCAAACCCACTAGACATCTTCTCAATTCTTATATTTACATACAAAACTCATTTAGATGATCAAATTTCAACTGTCAACAACCACTTATTTTGTAGAACCTTCGTTTTTGACATTGTTGATGTTATTTTGCTTAGCTACTTTGTCTGTTGACATGCTACGAGACATATAGAGATGTCAAATACCAAGAAATGTACTCACCAAGACGTCCACCAAGTCTTTATTCCTCCCAGGACGAAGGGGTGCTTGAAGATCTAACATTGTGGGAGTGAAAAAGGCCTCTCCCTTTGTAACGACAATGAGAGAAGTTTTAAGTAAATATAAAACGCTACATCATGACTTTCAGACTTCGACGGCATTTACATTTCAAGGTTTTTAGACTATTAAACATAAGAAATTAGCTTCACATGATAAAATGAGATAAAAGTATTGAGTAAGACACTTTGCTTGCATATAACCTTAACAAGAAAGTTTGAGACCCACAATAACTAAAGATTAAAGAATGACATTGTCAACTAGGAAAACGCATACAATCAGAAGAGGTCAAAGTAAAACTGAAACCCATAAAACTCGCAAATGCATTTTCAATACCATAAAAAATGCATGAAATAAGAGAACATTCTAAAATTGAGTTTTATTTCAAACAACCCATAAGTCAAGGAAACTTAAGCTATCAAATAAAAGCATGAAAGAGCAAATAACACGATATATTAAACTAAAGAAACCTCAACTTATTAGCCACAATGCAGAATGTCAACATGTAATTATTGTCCTGTAATTGAAACCCCAACCTAGTCTAATACCATCTAACATCAGAAACCTAAGCAGACCACAGTCTTGGGACCACACATAAAAATAATAGATTTAAAGTATTCTAATTAATAATTAGCTTATGACATCAAATCTTTTCGTGTTTTCTTTTCTAGTCTTTGAAAACAACAAGAAAGTCGAACAGGCACAATTCTTTTCATGTATAAACAGAACCATCAACACAAGAATCTAATAAATACATAGAACTGAAAATCATTTATATCTGCAAAGTCAAACAGTAAAGCAGACATGTTTGGCTAGCAACTTAAGAGAAAAAATAAAGAGGCGATTAATTGACAATAAAACTACAGTTGAAGTTCTAGATCTACTTCTACAAACTAAAAAAAAGTGTGAAAAAATTAGTAGAGCTAAATACATATCCAGAAGTAGCTAGTAAGCAACAAAATCAAATTCATAAAATCCAAAAAAGTTAAAATATTATTGAAGAAATAGTTTTTTTCTCGAATTTTAAGAGCAATAAACAAAGCATTATAAAGTAGCAACATCAATATTTAGTTCATTTTTTTCTCATTTCCTCAATAACTCACCAGAGATTTAACAAGTAACAATATTAACAAAGTATAGACGAAAGAAGAAAATCTGAAGCAAAGGAAAAGCTCAGAGAAGCAAAGGAAGGATTTGAACATTTACCTCGACGGCGAAGGAAGAAAAATCGAAAAGGAGATCAAATGTTTTTCCCCTTGAATCACGGAAACGACGACGGTGTTGGAATAAAAAATGGTTGGTCTGACTTAGAACAATGTGGAGATTTTAATGGGCATGGCGCTGAAGGCCATGATAGTGTCAAACAGGCAGCCTTCTACATCTTCGTGGGAGGGAGAGAAACCTTTAAGAAAAATGAGTATGGGGAGAAAAGATAAAAAAGGGTTAAATGTTTTTGGAACAAAACATATAACAAACGTCACTAAAGTATTATACAATCGCAACATTTATATCAAAACGTAACTATATATAAATCATATTGTGATATTTGTTACACAAACACCATTAAATTACGTGTCTATAACGGCGTTTTCTCAAAACTGTCATCATATATTAGTCAATATCAACGTTTTTAGTAAAAAAAGCAGTAAATATTGCCATTTTGTGGTATTTTTCTTGTAAACGCCGCGATAAGTATAAAATTAGTGGTAGTTGCTTAAGAAACGTCGCTAAAAACGTCACTATAAATATTTTTTGCTGTAGTGTTCTATATCATTTATATAATACACTATTAGGGTTGTTCATGGACGGTTAACCATATTGTTGTCATACCCTAATTTTGACAGATAATTTAAGTCAAAACAAAGACAATTAAAGATTCATTCCTTGGGATACTTGCAAATTGACTGGAATTGTATGAATGGATATGGGTTAACATCGAGCAATTGTTAAGCTTCAGATCAAATATAGATGGGGAACGAATTTGGGTTTATTTGCTTGAAGTTCAGTTATTCAATATTGGATGACTTCTATAAGTCATGTGACCGTTACCAATACACTGGGAATATATCTAAGAGAAATGAGATGCCATGGTATAATATTTTGGAGGTTGAACTCTTCGATGTATGGGGAATCAATTTTATGGGACCTTCCCATCATCCTTTGGTTATCAGTATATACTTTTAGCTGTGGACTATGTATCCAAATGGGTCGAGGCCATGGCAACACCTCAAAACGACTCCAAGACCGTGTTGAAGTTCTTGCACATAAATATATATTCACGCATTTTGGAACACCCAAGCAATTATAAGCGATGAAGTTACTCACTTTGATAATAAATTAATTGCCAAGGTGCTGCAAAGGTATGGGGTTTATCGTAAAATTGTCACGTCATACCATCCCCAAACAAATAGGAAAGCTGAGGTCTCCAACCATGGGATCAAGCAAATCCTTGAGAAGGTGGTAAAACCCAAAATGAAAAGATTGGTCGCCAAAGCTCGATGAGGCACTGTGGGCATATCACATGACATTTAAAACACCGCTCGGGATGTCTCTATTCAAGTTAGTCTATGGCAAGGCATGTTATTTGCCCATGGAACAAGAACACAAGGCATACTGGGCCGTCAAGAAATTTAATATGGATGCACAGCTTGCTTGAGAAAGACGAATGTTGGAGCTAAATGAGATGGACGAATTTAGAGCTTAGGTGTATGAGAATGCCCGTCTTTACAAAGAAAAGACAAAGAAGTGACACGATAGAAAAATTTTACCTCGGCAATTTCTTTTGGGCCAACAATTACTACTATATAATTCAAGGCTCAAGTTGTTCCCAAGCAAGCTGAAGTCCAGGTGGTCAGGGCCTTTCATAGTACATCAAGTGCATAGGCACAGAGCCATTGAAATCACAAACATGGATGATGGGACTACTTTTAAGGTGAATGGTCAAATATTGAAGGTGTACAATGGAGCACCAATTCTACACGATAAATCGGCGTCACTACTCCACGACGCCCAAGAGTTTGCTCTTCCCCCTGAACAAATTTTGTTGCCTAGGTAACATAATTTACATTTTGCACATAAATAATTTTTCTTTATCTTATTATGCATGAGTGTTTCTTTTATTTTCTAATATCATCTATTTTGGTCTTTGTACACGTGGCATCATAGGGGTAAAACTCATTAACGTAGGGACACAAAACCCTAATAAAATATTTGGGCGACACTTTTCAGAGGGAAAAATCCTTTCCCTTAATTATTTTATTCCTTTTTATCACATCATATATCTTTTTCATTAATTACCCTATCTTCTTTTTTCACTATTTACTTTTTTACCCCTTAAACCACCCATTAACCTACCATTTTCCCCAAAACCACCTACTTTACTCATCTCTTCCACTGTTTCCATTTCCCTCACTTTCTTCATCCTTTTTTTTCTTTTTCCTTTGCTTTTTCATCTTTCCCCATAACCTCCTATGCTACTATCCAACATCCTTGTTCTCTCCATTACTCTTGTTATTATTCTATCCATGTCAACTTCTGGTGCTTCCATATCATTTGTTGCTGCAATAAGTTTCCAGCGCTTCCAAATTGCTAAGGATGAGAACAAATTTATGGCGTTGCAAAAACACCAAGTCCACTTGGAAGATGGCTTTGTATTCTCTGAGGCTGACGAGGAACCCTTGGGACCGAAGGTGATGGACATTATCCGGAAACACAACTGGGAGAAATGCGCCCGGCACCCGAAGGCGGAGGTGGCAGCACTAGTCCAGGAATTTTTTGCGTATCTGGTAAACTCTTCCCAACACTATGTTTATGTTCGAGGGAAGTTCATCTGATTCACTCCCTCCGTCATCAACCGTTATTTTAAACTCAGTAAAGTTAAGAACAAGCATAATAAATTCCTTGCCAAAGCCGATTCTGAAACTTATGATGGTGTGTTGGAAGACCTATGTTTTGGCTGGGCAAAATTCGAAGGAAACATCCCCAATCGAAAGTGTGTAGATTACTACTCTCTCCAGTCAGCCACAAAGTTGTGGAACCATTTTTTTAAAGGGAAAGCTGATGCCCACGTCTCACAACACCACCGTGTTGTTACAGTGACTAATGTTACTCCATTCCATCATTTACGGACGATCGAGTGATGTGGGTGAAATTATATTCAAACTGATCCATGAGTGCGCCAAACGGGCGATAGGTAACTTACTTTTTCCTAATCTAATCATGACTCTTTGCAGGAAGAAAAAGGTACCAGAGGTGTCTTTGGAAGAGTTTATCAAATCGAAGGAGGGTATTACCAAAAAGAATGTGCCTGAGCTAATGAGTTTTGTTGAAAATACTTCGGGTGAGGGATTAGAACGAGGTGCCAAATCTGCAGCCACGGCGAGAATGGGGACTATTGTAACCAACACTCGAGAGATAAGGGAACAACTAGAACTCTTGGAAGCTCAAATGTAGATCTTTTTCAATTATGTCAAGGCCATAGATACACAACTGAACGATTTCTTTCAAAAACTGCTACTAGTTACCATTGAAGACCTACCGCCTTTACCTGAGGAACTATTGTGAAAATCAACACCCACAGGCGGAATCACATTTTTTGCCTCAGCACCAAACGTTTAACCCAATTCCTCAATTGATGCACCTACCTCGCCACACATGCCTCTCAATTCCATGAAGAAGGCCAGGGCTAGATGGGTGAGTACATCATCTCATCATCTTCCTCTTCAAAGAACACTCAAAAAATTCCATCAGAATTTTACGAAGCTGAAGACTTTGCCCCAACAACAAATTTTGCTAAACCCATTGATGACCAGCCGTCCATGGAGCAAGGCCCAACACAACTCCCAAATTTGAACAATGAACTGGTTGTTGCAACCGAAACGAGCCAACCCTTACACGCCCATGCTGAGACCTCACCAACCGAGGAAATTCCCCCACCAGACAGTCCTCCCAAGACCCGACTCATCTTAAGCACTCAGCAGGCCTTATTTTTATGCCATCTCCATTATCGCTCCCATTATAAAACACATGATATACTACCTTTTCTCCTCTCAAAAGATGCCAAACTCGCTCGTCTACTAGAACTACCCCACCACAGTAAGGTACCATTTTACATTTGCATTTGTTTCACATATTAGAGTAATTACTTTACCTTTTCATACAATGAGGATAATGCATCCCTCAAGTTTGGGGGAGGTGTTGTGCTTCACACATAGTTGATTGCATTGATAATGAAGTGGTAGAAATAATTTTTGTCATGGTATGAGTTATGTTAGGATAGTTGTTTGGAATAAGTTGAGGATGCCCGATGATGAAAGCAAATTTTTATTACATGGGCCAAAATTATTTTACATGAATACAGAAGGATAGAACCAACCTTAGAACTTAGCTCTTTCTGATCCCGTTAACACGATTGTATGTTTTCTCTGCTTAAGGTACGTAGAAATTTTTTAGGAAATAACTTTTGTGCGCCGCGACATTAGATGATTGAAAAGATTAAGTTGAACTCCTTAGTGTGTTGAATTGTGTTGAGTTACAAATAAATTCTTTGGCATAACTGTAGAGATACACTCCTCTATGCGACGACATGACCAGGTAATTCCCTTAAATAAATGGTTGCCTTGACACATGAGTGAATGAAAACATTCATGGGATGACTCTACCTAACTAGCTCGGGGTGGAAGGTATTCTCCCTTTCACCTAGAGTGTGGGACAGTAGATGTGATGAGCTGACTCCCCTCGAAGCAGTGAAAAAAAGAAAGAAAAGAAAAAAATATTTAAAGTTTCATGTTGAATAAATAAGAGAGAAACTGTGCTTAATGAATAATTTGATGCCTTTGAAAACTAGAAGAACTTACTTAGGAGTTTTCTAATTTCATTAAGCATAGACTATATACAATCATGCATACACAATGTCAAAGAATCTTAACCTAGGGAAGGGTACTTGACTTCTTACTCAGTCTACCATGTTGAGGCCAAACTTATTCCTGAGGGCTGAAATTATAAACCACATGATTGTCCTAATTTCTTCTTTGCAATGACACTTTTTTTCTACTGCTTATTATCCATTGCTTGAGGACAAGTATTAACTTAAGTTTGAGGGTGTGATAACTCCATAAAATGTTGTGTTATGTGCCTTTTTACTTAAGTTATTAAATGTCTAAAAGCCATTGCTTTAGCATTTTAGCTGCAATTAGTTACAATTAGGACGCATGCTCATGTAGTGGATAAGTTTTGCCAAGGCAAAGTTTATTTGAGTAATCCGATGCTGCTAAGGGGAAAAGTTGTTTGTTGGTTGTAATGATGCAGGAAATGACCAAGGAATAATTCATTTACATAGACAAATTAATTTTCTAGGGCCTGAGGAACATAAGAAGATGACAGTGAGGAATTTTTTTTCCAAGTCGAGTTTTATCTTGCAAGTTTGATGAAGCAACTGACGTTACTTGGGTAACTATCCAATCAACCTCACGTGCATTCATGCCCTCATAAAAGAATTTGGGACCACTACCAGCTGCCATGTTATTCACACAAAGGGGATGAAACCAAGGGTATTTAGGAAATTTCCAAGGGTACTAAACCTAGAAATTCCCACTATAAATACCCCATTATATGTCTTCATAAAAGGGGAGGGAAATAAGGAGAATATACCCTGAAAGAAGGCTTTGAGTAAGCGGATGCAACAACTACTTTTTCTACTATTCCTACTCAACCGTCCTTTGTTCCCTCCATAGTCAGACTTCATTATAGTGACAGCCAGGCCCTCGAGAGAGGCTGGTCACCGGAGAAGTCATGGAGGTGGTCCAAATGTCACGGTAGAGCTTTGTTTTGGGAGTTTTTCTTCCTTTTGTTTTTTATTTTCGTATTAATTAAGGGCTTGTACTCAAAGATTAAATTTTTTATGATATTTACCACACTATAAATTGTTTTATTTGGTGTTGAATGATGATTAAATGATAATTTATTTGAATGTTAATGAATGATGAAGTTTGTTTGTGCTAAGTGTTGTTTTGTTCATTGTTTTAAACTTTTGCCTTGACGGTGTAAGACCTTTTGAGAGATTACCTAGTTCCACGAAAAAAATTCCTAGTCTATGTAAGAGCTTTCGAGAGATTACAATTTTTCTAGCAACTAATCCGGGAACTAATCCGAGATGGTGAGGTTCTAATCTACCTTAGAGATAATGAGAGGGTTTTATTCGACTAAAAAAGGGTAAATGCTTGAGTACGATAGGAAACAAGTTATAGTTTACACTGAGTAGTATTGCCACAACAACAGTTTGACAAGCCAAAGGTTGTAGTTTACGTTGAGTAGTATTGCCGTAGCAAAAGTTCTAGGAACACTCTAGTATATCCTGTTGGACATCATAGGCATATCATACTAAAGCATCCTAAACATAGAATAATTTCTCGCTATAGCAAAATTCAACCCAAGTGCTCCATAGAAGTCTGATCTTGTGAGGTTTTTTCATATTATATTAAACTCGCCATACATTTTTATTTGCTTTGACAACTTTTATTTATTACCTTTGCATATTTTTTTCCCTCGACCACAATTTTTTGCTCACTTCACTTTATAATCATTCTCACCTCGACAATACTTTTACTTATGTTCATTGTTTGCTTTTCTTTTTAGACAAGAATCTTAGGACGAATTAGTGACACTTAGTTCTAGTTGAAGAAATCATAAAAAAATTCCCATAAATCCCTATGGAAAATATAACTCACTTAATATTATATTTCTTGCATCAATTGTTTATACTTGCACAGATTTGTGTTTTACAACATACACATCTACACACGATCAATTCCCAAAGAATCAAATGAATTGGAACGATAAGTGGAAGCATTGCTACAAAAAGGTCACATCGGTAAAAACCTTAGTCGTTGTACTGCTCCAATGATTCTTGTGTCAAAGAAAGATGGTACATTCTGAATGTATGTAGAGTATAGACCGATCAATCGAATAACAATAAAATACAGGCACCCCATTCCACGCCTTCATGATATGTTATATGAACTTCATTCATCATGCATCTTCACAAAGATAGACTTGAAAAGCGGTTGCCACCAATTTTAAATGAAAGAATGTGATGAGTGGAAAACAACTCTTAAGATGAAGTTCAGACTCTATGAATGGCACGTCATGACTTTCGGCCTTACTAAAGCATCGAGCACATTCATGAGATTAATGAAACATGTTCTGAAAAATTTCATAGTTAAGTATGTTGTTGTTTACTTTGATTGCAATGTCCTAATCCAATACGACCCGAAGATCACTGGACTATGATGTCACACAGACTACCAGAGGGGCAAACCAAAAATTTTCTTTTAAAACATCGTATTCATTTGCAATAAATCCATTGTCTATCAAAATAATTTCATAAATTCATAATAATTGCTTTACAAATTCGAGAGCCCCAAATTAACTTGAATTCAGTTTACAATTAATTAAACATAAAATCCTGACTTGACATATACATGTTCATTTAAAATACATGTCATTAGTAAAAAATTAGAGACATACTTCAAATCTGGTGGCTGATGCTAATCAGTCTAGATAACAACTCCTCCAAAAGCTCCTGGTCCTAACCTACGCACGAAAACAAAATTTCTGAACGATGAGATGACAAGTTCAATGCCACACTATTAACCAAATTAAACTACATGCATCTTTAAAAGTTCATACTTAAAACATACTTTATTCATACATGTTAGGATACAAATAAGCTAACTGAGCATACATACAAATGTATGCATAATGGTGCAATTCAGCGGCTACATCTCAGAGCTCACGCACCCCTCTATCCTACCTAGGGTAGAAATCCATAATTCTACATCGGATTGCATCATCGCTAACATGCTCCATTGAGCCTTGGGGCATCTACTCCCAGTTAGCAAAGATGTGCCTAATGCACCATCTTAAAGTTGGCCAGATCTTAGCATACAAATGTTTCCTTGTTCTAGGGTGATTCGGGTGTCCATCTTGTCTCCCAAACATCATAAAAGAAAAGTCTTATGATTCCTAAATTTTTCGGTTTCTAAGTGAAATTTAACTTGTTAATATCATTCTCACTTGAGGTCTTATTAAAGGATTAAAGAGTAGTATGAGTCCCTCAATAATGTTTATAAAATTCCCAGAATTTCTTATCTTTGATAAGGAGGTAGTATCGATGTTGATATGTCAGTACCGATACTGACCTAAGAGTATCAATACCCTTACTTGTGTATCGATACCAACAACTTAAAACTTACCTTGAAAAAAATGGTAGTATCGATGCCCCTATAGGGAGTATCAATACGTATCCCTTGGTATCGATACTCCCATGAGTATTGGTACCCAAATTATATTCTAGAATTTCAGTATCGAGGCCTTTCCTTCAGGTATCGAAATCGGGCTTATAGTATCAATACCCTATGCATGAGTAAAGATACTCCTACTTAAACATCATGTATTTTTACTTTGCATAAGAATAATATCGATATTGATCCATACAATATCGACACTGACAACCGAAAATGCCATGTTTGAGCATTTTCTACCATTCTAAAACACCCTAAAAGACCTAAAGTGGTCCCCCCAACCTTTATTAGTATCTTATTTAAGTTTTTTAGGGTCATAAAGATGCATCATAAAACTTAAAAACACATAAATTCAAAATCTACCATGACCATGCTCTTAAATCTATCAAAGCTAATGCAAGCTACATAAATTCATTGTAATGCTTACAATTGACATAAGAAGGTTATGAGGGTGTTACCTTAAGGTTTTTGTAGCTAGATATAGTCCCAGTTCTTCCCAAAGTTAACTTATATTTCCCCATGCTTTGGACCCTTCTTCAACTTCTTTCACCAACGCATAAAGAAATAATGTTAGTAGCTTATTTAGGAGGCTACTAAGAGTCTAAAAACATTACTCAAACTTCATCCTTTCCAAACAAAAGCCATAATCTTCTATTTCATAAACCCCCACTAAAACCCATTTTTGGATAAAAGCTTAAAACTTGAAATATGGGCTTGAAATGAAGCTCTAGAAATAGAGAATTTAATTTCTTACATTCACTTAACTCAAATAAGCTTTAATCTCTTAAAGATTAAATCTTTTCTTCACTAGATGGAGGAGAAAGATGAGATGGTAAGGAAGAGTGTTTGGTGAGCTTAGTGATATGATAGTTCACGTTGATATATGATAAAATAAGGGGGTTTAGCTCTTAATTTAAAAAAGGGGATAATTAAACCTTAGGTCCTCAAATTCTTAATTCTAAATAAACTTAGCCCAAAAACCTAATGCTTGGGCCCAATCAAGCTTGATTCTTACTTAACTAGATCTAACTAGTCCAAAGGGTCTTTTTGAGCTCAAATCAAGGGTTTTGGGTTAGTCTAAACTATTAACACGAGATTTGGGGTCTTATAACTCTTCCTTCATAATAAGAAATTTCATCACCGAAATTTACTTGTGTAAGAAAGATACGGTTATTGAAGCTGCATATCTTCCTCGGTTTCCCAAGTAGCTTCTTTGATACAATGATTCCTCCATAGTACTTTCACTAAAGGGATCTTTTTGCTAAAAATATTAATCGACTCCTCATCATACACCATATCTTGGCTTAACTCAATTTACTTTAGAGGTACAATATGGGAAGGGTCAGAACGGTATCTCCTTAAAATAGACATGTGGAACACGTTAAGGATATGTTCAAACTTCATAGATAGGGCTAACTGATATGTTATGGGTTTGATCTTTTCAAGAACTTCGTATGGCCCTATAAAACGCATGGATAGCTGTCTTTTGCGCCCAAAATGTAAAACTTTTTTCAATGGAGATACTTTAAGAAACACTTTGTCACCCTTGGCAAACTTGATCTCTTTATGCTTTAAATCCATATACAACCTCTGTCTATCGAATGCCACTTTTAGCATATTCTGAATTTGCTCTATCTCTTAGCTCAAAACCTGGAGCTTCGCCTTGATGACCTTGCTCCATGCGGGCCTTTAAATGATTTTCTGAACCTTACAACTTCTTGATTTTGTCAACTAGCTTGGGCTCTACACGAAGTTCCTCTCATAATCTTCCATGCCCAGACAACCTCAACCTTGCTAACAATTCCCTCAAGTCTGTCACCGACTTCCTAATTAGCGCATCTGTCACTACATTTGCTTTCCCTGGGTGATAATCAATCACACAATCATAATCCTTTAACAACTCTACCCACTTATGTTGTCTTAAATTCAATTCTTTATAGGTAAAAAGGTACTTGAGGATTTTATAATCCGTGTAAATGTGACAGTTTTCCCCATATAATAATGTCTCCAGATCTTTAGTTCAAACACTACCGCTGCTAGCTCAAAGTCGTGGGTATGGTAATTATGCTTGTATAGCTTGAGTTGACGGGAGACATAAGCTACCACTTTTCCTTCTTGCATAAGCACACACCCAAAACCATTCAGGGAGGTGTCACTATACACTGTGAATTCTTTATCGAATTTTAGCTTAGTTAAAACTAGTGCCTGGGTTAGAACCAACTTCATTGCTCAAAGCTTTTTTGATACCTTTAATCTGAAGCAAACAAAACTCCCTTCTACAATAACTTATTCATAGGTGTGACTATCATTGAGAACCCTTTTACAAACCGATGGTAATAACCTGCAAGTCCTAGAAAACTATAAACTTCCGTCATATTCTTTGACAGTTCCTATTGTAACACAACTTGAATTCTTTAGGGATCTATCCGAATACCTTCTGTTGAAACTACATGGCTCAAAAAGAATACTTCAGTTAACCAAAACTCACAATTTTGAAACTTAGCATGCAACTTGCGGTCTCACAAAGTTTGTAAAACTATACGAAGATGTCGGTTATGCTCTTCCTCAAATCACGAGTAAACCAATATATCATCTATGAAAACCACTACGAACTGGTCAAATTACGAGTGGAAAACACAGTTCATTAGTTCCATGAATGTCGTCAGGGTATTATCAAGTCCAAACGACATAACAAGGAACTCGTAATGACCATACCTTGTCTTGAACGCCGTCTTGGCTACATCGACATCCTTAACTTTCAACTGGTAATACCCCGACCTTAGGTCTATCTTTGAGAAAACACAAGCCTCTTTAAGTTGATTAAAAAGGTCATCTACTCTAGGGAGAGGGTATCAATTCTTGATGATTAACTTATTCAGCTGACGGTAATCGAGACATAACCTCAGTCGATTGAAACAATTCTCTAGAAGATCTTGAAGTTGAACTTTTAACTTCTTAAGCTTTATTGGTGCCATGCGATAAGGTACAATGGATACCCAAGAGAAACCTGGTAGTACCTCGATACTGAACTCTAATTATCTATATGAGGGTAACCCTAGTAAATCCTCTAGAAATATATCTACAAAATCTTTGATGGTTTTGATATCCCCAATAGAAAAAATTACAACCCGAGTATCAACCACATTCGCTAAGAAAGCTTTATAACCCTTTTCAATCATCATCCGAGCCTTAATCGTTGAAATGATTATTGAACTCCCAAAACTTTCACAACCATAACCACCTTAGTTCCATCATCCTTTCTAAGCTTGAGTCAGCTGACCTTACATCTTAGACTAGAATCAAGCTCCTGAGCCAATCCATAACATGAATCATATCAAATTCTCTGAATGACAACTACATAAGATCGACAGGGAATTTTTTTACCATGAATTTCTATAGGACAACAACGATGAATCTTAACGACTAGAACGTCTAACCATAATAGACTATACACTCTAACCCCTATCTTTAAGTTCTCATATGGAAGGTTTCTATATTAAGCTAGGTCATAACATATATAAGAATGCGTAGACCCTGGATTTATTAATCTTGTAACCAAAATGGAAAACATAGTAAATATACCTGAAATCATATATACTAGGTTGCACTCCTCCTGATCTCTCACGACGTACTGTCTAGAAGCTATACGCAACTCATACTCGGCTACAGATCCGTAACTCCTTTACCATACTGGCTGAAGCATAACTATCTCATCTAAAGGGTCCTCTAGCCCTCTGCATTGACTGGGCTGATCTTTGCATCTGGCTCGGTGTAGCTCTTTGAGCCTCTAGATAATCCCGGATAAAATGATCAAGGGAGCCACAACCATATCATCCTCTTGACCCAAAATGAAATACTCTTAGATATTTCTTTTTGTAAGTCTTACAAATGAGATATGGTGTTCTCGGTGATCTACCAAAACTAGCCACAAACGTGGTCGCCAACGATCTCTTAAGGGACCCTGATATTCCCCCATAATTTAAACTCTAGCCTTGTCCCCTGGATTAGCCTACCGAGGTTCTCTATGAACCTTAAGAATCCTTGGCCCTTTTTGTCAGCATTTGAGTAGGTCTCGAAGACTCTGCTGTCATCTGAGTTTGCTTTGGAATATACTAGATTTTCTAGATCTCAACCCCACCACTCTCTCAACCGCCTTAACTTGACGTACTAATTCAAAAAAGACTTAGATGGGTCGGCATTAAAATGAGTGAGGATGTCGAGGTGGAGGCCTTCCCTAAACTTCCTACAACGATGATACTTTATCAGAATCATCTCCAACACATAACAACTTAATTGAAGGAACTCTACTTCATATTCCATCACCGAGTAGCCACCTTACTTCAAATTAAGGAACTGATCTCTCAAATTACCTATGTGAGATACCCCGATGTACTTTCCTCTAAACTCTATTAAGAAAAGCTTTCATGTCAGCATCTCAAGCTCTATAGCTTGCTCGACTGTCTCCCACCAGTTGATGGCGTCGCCCTTAAGCAAGGAGACGACACACTCTAGATTACTCTCGGGAGTCAGGTGCAATTGTCTGAATATGCGAAGGTTTCCCAAAGCCACTAATATGTAGCAATCGGATCATCATCTCCCGACCTAAAGAATTTGATGGTCTTATACCGGCACAGGCTCTCTACCAGTGATTATCTAGGTGGTACTATAGGAAGGGATTGAGGTGCATGTGGGGGAGGTGCAGCGACCGAAGCCCTAAGGAAAATAAGAAAAATAAGGGTTAGAATGACTATTCCAAACTCAAAAGTATATCTTAAAGTTCTATAGGCATGTATGTATATAAATCTTTACCAACTCTAACCTGCAGGTCCTAGAATGACTAAACCTGACGCTCTAATCCATTAAATGTAATATTCTAGTCAGTACGACCCGAAGATCACTGGATTATGATGGCACACAGACCATCAGAGTGGCCAACCAAATATTTTTTAAAAAAATCGTATTCATTTGTAATAAATCCATAGTTTGTCAAAAATAATTTCATAAATTAATAATAATTACTTTACAAATTCAAGAGTCACAAATTAACTTGAATTTAGTTTACAATTAATTAAACATAAAATATTGACTTGAAATACACGAGTTCATTTACAATACATGTCACTTGTACAAAATTAGAGACATACTCCAAAGTTGACGGCTGATGTTAGTCAGTCTAGATATTGGTTCCTCTTAAAGCTCCTAGTCCTAACATGCGCACGGAAACAAAATTTTTTAATGTGAGCTCACAAGATCAGTGCCACATTATTAACTAAACTATACTACATGCATCTTCAAAAATTCATACTTAAAATCTACTTAATTCAAACATGTTAGTATACAAATATGCTAACTAAACATACGTACAAAGGTAGGCATCATGATGTAACTGAGGAGCTACATCTCGGAGCTCACGCACCCCTCTATCATACCTAGGGTGGAAATACAAAATTTTACATCGGACTACGTAACCCCCTAACTTGCTTCGTCGAGCCTTGGGCATCTATGCCCAGTTAGTAAAGATGTGCCTAATGCACCCTCTTAAAGTTGCCCAGATCTTAGCATACAAATGTTTCCTTATTCTAGGTGATTTGGGTGTCACTCTTATTTCATGAACATCATAAAATGAAATTTTTATGGTTCCTAAATTTTAGGGTTTCTAAGTGAAATTTTACTTGTTAATATCGTTCTCACTAGGTCTTATTAAATGATTAAATAGTGATATGGGTCCCTCAACCATGTTTCTAAAATCCTTAGAATTTATTATCTTTGAAAAGGAGGTAGTATCGGTACTGACATATCAGTATCGATACTGACCCAGGAGTATCGATACCCCTACTTGAGTATCAATACATTAACTTAAAATTTATATTAAAAAGGGTAGTTTCGATACCCCTATGTACAATATCAATACTCAGCCCTTGGTATTAATACTCCCATGAGTATCGATACCAAAATTTTATCTTGGAATTTTAGTATTGAGACCTTTCCCTCATGTATCGAAATTGGGCCTATAGTATCGATACTCCTACTTATAACTCATGTATTTTTGCTTTGCATAAGAAAATTATCGATTTTGATCCGTACAATATCAATACTGAAACCCAAAAATACATTGTTTGAGCATTTTCAACCTTTATAACAACTTAAAGGCCCTAAACAGGCCCCTATCCATTATTAGTGTCTTATTTAAGTTTATTAGGGTCATAAAGATGCATCATATAGCTTAAAAACACATATATATGAAATCTACCATGATCATGCTCTTAAATCCTTCAAAGGTAATGCAAGCTGCATAAATGCATGGTAATGCTTACAACTGACATAAGAAGGTTATGAGGCTGTTACCTTAAGGTTTTTGTAGGTGGATAGAGTCCCAATTCACCCCAAAGTTAAGTTTTCTTTCCCCTTGCTTTGGACCATTCTCCAACTTCTTTCACTAACGCATAAAGAAATGATGTTACTAGCTTATTTAGGAGACTACTAAGAGTCTAAAAACATTTCTCAAACTTTATCCTTTCCCAATAAAAGCTAGAATCCTCTATTTCATTAACCCCCACTAAAACCCATTTTTGGATAAATGCTTAAAACTTGACATATGGGGCTTGAAATAAAGCTCTAGAAATAGAGAATTTATTTCTTACCTTCACTTAACTAAGATTTAATCTCTTGAATATTAAATCTTTGCTTCACTAGAGGGAGAAAGAATATGAGATGGTAAGGAAGAGTGTTTGGTGAGCTTAGTGATGGGGTAGTTCAGGTTGATATCTAATAAAATAAGGGGGTTTAGCTCTTGATTTGAAAAAAGGGGATAATTACACCTTAGGACCTCAAACTCTAATTCTAAATAAACTTACCCAAAAGCCTAATACTTGGGCCCAATCAAGCCTAATTCATACTTAACTAGATCTAACTAGTCCAAAGGGTCTTTTTGGGATCAAATTAAGGGTTTTGGTTAATCAAAATTATTAACCTGGGATTTGGGGTCTTACATTGATGATATCTTTATTTACTTATCTTCTCTTGAATCTCATGTCAAGCATGTTCATTCCATCTTCGAGGTACTACGAAGATAATATTTATTTGCTAACATGGACAAGTGTGTGGCTTATAGTGATAAGCTTATCTTTTTAGGCTTTATTGTCAGTGCACATGAATCCATGTAAATGAAGAAAATATCAAGGCCATTTAAGAATGTCTCACGTCAACTTCTGACTCTGAGGTACAATATTTCCATTGTTTAACAAGTTTTTATCAATGTTTCGTCAAAGATTTATCCACCATTACCACACCTTTGATAAAAATAATTAAGAAATCAGTTGAATTTAAATTGGGTCCACAACAACAATAAGCATTCAAATTACTCAAAGGTAAGTTATGTTCGACACCCATTCTTCGTCTTCCCTATTTTTCTAACATTTTTGAGCTAGAATGTGATGTTTTAGGAATAGGCATATACATATTACTTATTTAGGGAAAACAACGTATCACTTACTTTAGAAAGAAGTTAAAATTTGCACAACTTAACTACTCACATATGAAAAAGAACTACTTGTACTTGTTCTTGCACTCGAAGTGTGGCAACATTATTTATTCTTAAAGAGTTTGTCATACATACATACCATGAATCATTAAAATGGTTAAACAGTCAACGTAAGTTAAGAAAATGACATGCTCGATGGATTGCATTTGTAGAATCTTTCCCTTATGTAATTAAGTAAAAACAAAGGAAAGATAACATTGTAGTCGATGCATTATCACAAGGGTACACACTCATTACACAAATGCATGCTACTATTCTGGGTTTTGAACTCATTAAAGAACTTCATTCTTTTGAGCCTAATTGTTCTGAGATTTACAACTATTGTTCGAAAGGTTCTTTTAACAAGTTTTATCTTGTAGATGGATTTATTTTTTGAATGAATAGCTTGTGCATACCACAAGGCTTACTACAAGAGTTTCTAATCTACGAGTCTCATTCTAGAGGTCTAATGAGACGCTTTGGTGTTAACAAAACACTTGTCATGGACCAAGAACACTTCTTCTAGCCGCATATGAGGAAAACCATATAAAAGGTGTGTGATTCATGCATCACATGCAAACAAGAAAAATCTAAGGTAAATCCTAATGATTTATACACTTCTCTCCCTATTTATTCCTCTCATTGGATTGATTTGTTTATGGATTTTATTCTAGGCTTATCTCAAACCAAGAAAGGGTGAGATAATATGTTTATGGTTTTCGACAGGTTTTCAAAAATGGCACACTTAATTACTTATCATAAAACTGACGATGCAACACACATCATTGATTTATTCTTCTGAAAGATTGTGTAACTCCATGGCATACCTCACATAATTGTGTTTGATCGAGACACAAAGTTCACAAGGCACTTTTGAAATATAATATGGGGTAAGATAAGTACAAAACTTATATACCCCCATTACTTGTCATCTTTAAACCGAAGGATAAAATGAGGTAATAAACTGAATTCTTAGTTCTTTACTTTGAACCGTGGTAGGTAAGAACACTCATAATTGGGAAGAACGCTTACATTTTTTCGAATTTGCTTACAACATATCAATTCATCCTAGGTGAGTATGATGTGAGTGCATCTTTTAATGTTGTCGACTTGTCTTTCTTCGATGTTCAATTTTATGGACGAATCCTTTTAAAGAGGGGGAGATGATACAATCACTACACGCCCAATGGTTGGGATCACCTTGTCACTATGCCTAATCACAAGAGGACGTGCCAAGCTACTCAAAGATCGAATCCATATTGTAATCCAGGCCTTCATCAACAAAGGGCTACACGCCTACATGGAGCTTGAAGAATTCAAGGAAGGAAACTCACTCATCCTTTCTCCCACATCAACTTGGATCACAACAACCCAAGTTATTTCAGGCCCAACTACAAAACCCAAGGAGACATACCCAAAAATGAGTTCAAACCCCCTTAAAGTCCATAATTTGTAACGTTAACCAGTGCTAAATCTATATATCTTGTGATAACTCATTATCTTAAGGTTTTAGTATTCTTTTCTTCATTTTGTTAGGATAAGGGTAAATAGTTCATTGAATGCAATCCTTGATAGGTTATCACCCTCTTCACTTTCTTATCATGCCAACTACGTATCATATGCCATTGATAACTTATCAAAATCTTCCCCTTGCTTATAATAAGCATGGGCACCTATCAAGACTCCCTTTCACACCATGCTGCCCATACATATTCGAGAAGGAAGATCTGAACCGTTCATCAAGTTTCAAGGGTCCCATCATGCCTACTTTCATCTACACCATCAGATCAAAGCCTCATCAATAGTCCTCATTCATGAAGTGTATGTCACAAGGATTTGGGGTAGTTTTTGAATTATTTTATTCTTTATTTATGTTACAACAAGGAATCCCCAATCACTATATAAATGAGGCCCTTCTCACCATTTTATTCTCCCATTCTTTTTATATACAATACAACGAGAGTTTTTTTTTTTTTTTTTGCAAGAGCTGATTACATTATGCCTTTTAAGCTTCTTTTTCTTTTAGTTCTTCCAGGTTTTTGAGAGAGAGATCTTCACACTTCAGTTTGCCTATTCATTGCGATTAGGAGGGTTGATTAGAGTCGTATTATCGATTTTGACTTTTCATTACGACTAGGAGGGTTCAATAGGACACTTATCCATCTTTTTCCATCTTTAATCATCATCGTCTTCTTCCCTGCACCATCATCACACCACCACCATCCTAAGATTAAGGTTTACATTATCTTTTATACTACTAGGGTATATTTTCAAATCAATTTTCCAATCAATCCAACCATCTGATCTTAATTTTGTTTTCATCGACATGATCCTTGAATTATTATATTTCCAACAAGCATTCATCCATCAAAATCCACCATCAACAACCCCTTGGCAACCCACCTTAAAGGGAGATAAGTTTAATTTTTTTACATGTTTTGTCTTTAGTTATCTTTTATTACCCTTATTTTCTCATTGTCTTGATTTTTTCCTTTATCTTCTTACCCTTGTTTTCATTATCCTAATCTTGTTTCTTTGTCTTACTTCCAGCATCTAAAAACCCTAAAGATAATCCCTTGCCACTACCCACATCATCCACTCAAAACCCTTTGTTTTCTTTATCTAGTCTAGAGCTTTCTGGGTTTATTTCCTAGACAATAGCAACATTCAATCATCCGTTGTCGCATATCCATCACCTTCCCCACAAGAAATCAACTTTCGAATCATTAAAAAAATTGAATTTCTATTAATACACAAACCAATTTTGTCTTTTAAAATGAATTTTACTAAAATTTGTTAAAAACATTTTAAAGTATTCGACCTACCTAACCCAAAAGTTGATGGTGACACCAAAATGAATTCAAACAAAACCCAAATCAAATTTTATAAAAAAAATCAATTTCCCCAAATAAATCATATACGTAACTTAGGTGTTTTTCTCTTTGAATGAGAAAAATCCTCATTTAAAAATACGTTACGACAACAATTTAACCTAATCATTCAATTAATCGTTATAATAATTATGAGATTTTTTAACCATAACCTAACAGTTAAAAAATGATTAACCGCTAATGGTTAATTGTTATTAACAGTCCAATTACAATTATTTTTCAAAAATAACTCAACATGAACATTTTAAAATTTTATAATTCATACTACAAAAAAGTGTAACACTTAACACATATTTGCGTTGGTGTAAGTGAATGAAATAAAAAGTGTAGCACTTAAGATATACTTACACTCGTGTAAGTGTGTACATCTCCCAAAAAGTATAGCACTTAACACATACTTACATTGGTATAAGTATGTACATCTCCCAAAAAGTGTAGCTCTTAACACATACTAACATTGTTGTAAGTATGTACATCTCCTAATATATTTATAAATTTAATTTATTATTGGTTAACCATTTATCAAAATTTGTAATCGTAACATTAGCCGTTAACTATCATTTTTAGCGGTTCGATTAACCGAAACCGTTTAGTATTCATGGTTCAATTAATTAACCTGTTAAATATAACTGTTATACTGGTTAACAGTTACATTTAAAAAAAAACCTCGAATAGAGTAGTAGGACTGAAAGTTGGTGTGGTACTAGAAAAAAAATGGAGTGGATGCAGATCCAAAGAGAGATCGTCATGCGGAACTGAAAAGGGATGTTTGGATGGAAGCTCATCTGGTTGTAGTTGCAAGAAGATCCAAAGATTTATTTCTTAAATTCGATTCAAAATACTATATTTAAATTTTACCAAACATATATTTATAAAAGAATAATGAACTGTTCATATTTTTACTTTAAAATTATTTATTATATTTTAATTTAATATTTAATATTTTTTATTAAATATTTTAAGTAAAAACAACTTAAAATGTTGTTTATTATTTATATTATTATATTATTTATTATTATAAATTAAATCTATGTATCGAGTAAAAAATATGTGATATAAATGACTTCTTATATATTGCAAAATTTGAAAATAAATCAAATTGAATCAGATGACCAAAATGGAATAAAAACTTAAATTTTATGATGATTTGAAAAAAAATAGTTAGGTGACCAAAATAGAACCGTAAGGCTAGTATATTTACTAAATATGTATTTTACCCTTGTGTTTTTTAATGGAGTTAAGGATTTGGAACAAACGAGATAATGATTTAAACTAAAGGGGATAAATGTCCCAAAAGATGCTTTAGAGGGTAATTCGGTACAAATGATATACTTTAGGGGGTCATGGTGCATTTAAACCTAAATTGAATTAGGTCATATTTCTAATTGATTAAAATTTAAAGGTCAAATCACAAATTACAAAGTTTCAAAGGTTAGTTTTGTGCAAACGGCCAAACGTTCAACTATACTGTTATTGCTCCAAACGATCTACTGAAAGACTTATTAGATTTTAGGGATTTAGATATTTGAGATTTTAAGAATTTAAATTTAGAAATTTTGAGAAATCCTCGGTCATTGGGTGGGCGACGATGACCAAAGTGGTCATTAAAATGATGTTGACGGTTGGCATTTGGGATTTAAAATTAATGAGTTTAGTGTATTGACTTTTTATAGATATGAGAAATTTTAGGGTTTTATAAAAAAAATACAATTATAATTATTTTATTTAAAAAATACTTCAAAATTTGATAAATATAACACATGTTAGATAAATATTTTTTTTAATGATGGTAACATATCAAACACTTAAAAACTTAAAATAATAACATTTATAACATTAGACAACTATTTTAACTAAAATAATTTTTGAACCTACATAAAAAAATTAGTATAATTCGTACACTTTTTTATATTGAGTTTTTATGAAATATAATTTCTTAAAAAATCGTGGTAATCACTAAAAGATTTCTTCAACACTATAATCTTTATTATTTTATTATTATTTTAGTACAATAAAGTTTAGGTCAGGTATCATTCCCCTAGTCCGGGGTCGGGGCACACCTAAGATTCCATTGAGATTTATATAGGAATTTACAGATTGTAATTCTTTGAATAATTTTAAACTTAGATATTTTTCAATTTATGAAAATACTAAAATATTATTTAATATAAAAATAAAGTATAAA
This sequence comes from Hibiscus syriacus, assembly GCF_006381635.1. Classification (NCBI taxonomy): domain Eukaryota; kingdom Viridiplantae; phylum Streptophyta; class Magnoliopsida; order Malvales; family Malvaceae; genus Hibiscus; species Hibiscus syriacus. Next base: position 6,986,671 of record NW_024063538.1, on the reverse strand, counting down.
GTTTTTGACATTCAACGCTCACATCTTTGACATGCCTAGTGCTCGAACCCGGTACCTCAAAGAATAACAACAATTTATTTACTACTGAGGTCACTTGGTTCATGCATCTAAATTATATATCTCTCTTCAATTAGGTGGTTAATATTTTTTGTCAATTTAGGTACTTAATGTTTATAATGTTATCATTTAGGTACCTCGACTATAACATACATTAAAAAATCGTCAATCACATAGAATGTGACATGTGGTGCCTTTATAATTTTTTTAAAAAAAATATTATTAAAAGATACTTCAAATTATTATTCTTTAAAATTAACCAAAATATTTCTAAAATCTCAAAAAAAAATATATATAAAATCTTTAACCCAAAGCATTCACCCCATCCACCAGACGTCCACCGTTGTTGTCGCCCTCAGCAGCTGCCTACTAACCCATCGATGGTCATCAATTGTAGCTTCAAACCCCTAAATCTCTAAATCTTAATCCTTAAATCTAAACCCTAAATTCTAATACACATCCATCTCAATCAATGAATAAGTACTCAGAAGGTGTCGACAAGTGAGTGGTCGGTGAATACGTGGGTGGTCACCGACGGTAGTGGTGATCGAGATGTGAATTGAAGATTTTGGATATTTTATGAAAAATAAGAAAATTTTATTTTTTTAAATATATGAATTTTATTTTTTAAAAAAGTTAAAAGGAAATAAAAAATAAAATCAAGTGTCAAAATATTGATTGATTAATTTATTTAAAAAAATAAAATAAAAAGATGGCAGTTACTTTTATACTAAGCCGAAAAAGATTGATAATAATTGGTGTGATAATGCGATTCTAATTTTGTGGCATAAAATTTACAATAATTTGGTCAGAGTGGGTCCATCTAGTGGCCATTAATTCGGTACATGTAAGTTGACAAATGTATAATATATGTGGCAAAATCGCATAATTTAATAAAGACATCTCAGAAAACTCATTTTATATTATATTTTCCACACCAAATACTTGTAGATGTCAGTAGCTTGAACACGTTAGATCAAATTTAATTGAAATTTTGGAAGTTTTTATAGGAGAAACAATTTTCCAGTTCTATATTAATGATTGAGATATTATCATTTTAATATGATTTAATTCCACTTTTGACCCTCATATTATACATAAATTTTCAATTTGATGTTTCAAGAAAATTTCTAATCACGTTTGATATCTTAATTTTCATTCCATCAATTACTTTAATATTTTATAATTTATCATTAAAATAAATGTCGCACGCAGTCGTGTTAGATTTTTTAATTGACAATAATACTTTAGATATTATTGGGGATGGACGTTTGAATTTATGTCAGGGTTACGAACTTAAAATATTTTATTAAAAATTAGGGGTGGAAAATTATAAAATGTTAGGACGTGTGAAATTATAAAATATCATAGCATGTGAACTTAGGTTATCAATAGAAAATATAAAGAAAATGCATAAAATATGAGAGAATTTAACATTTCTAATTGTGCGACTGCACCCACCCTCGGTCCATCACTGATATTATTAATTTAATAAGACTTTTATGGGATATATAGTATTTACTATGTGGGTGAAAAATAAAAAAAAAATGAATGAAATAATCTTCTATCTTGGTAAATTATGTTGGATTAATTTGTAACATTAATTAAATCAAGAGTTATTTTACGACAATTAGTCTAGCTTCTTTTAATTATATAATTGCCACCGTAAAATAGTTTACTAACAAGAAAAGTTGGGTAAAATATACTATAAGTCAATGAACTATGTTTAGATGATTGTTTTAGTGACTAACTTTGAAAAGCTAATCAATTTTGAATAACTAAAAAATAGTCATTAAATTTTATCAAAATACTAAAATTTTGATTATTAAATTTATAAAAAAATAATCATCCCTATACATATAATTTTTATTAGATAAAATAAGGATATAGTTGAATAAATTAAGAGTGGAGAGTACCATAACAATTATCCTTAAATATATAAATGTCACTTATACTATTATTCTTGAGTCGAATATTTTTCACCTAATGAATCCAATCATATCTTTTAAAAATTCAATTCAACCGACATGAATCCAATTGTATTTTTTTTAGGTCAAATATCCGCACTTTAGTGATTTTCATATTTAAGTTATTTCATTGGCAATTTTAAGATTTGAACCATTAGCATTGCTTATAGAATCTAATGTCTCATCCCACTATAACAATTGATAGTTGATAATATTTTACCATTTTAAAATACATATAGTAATACTTCATATATTTATATAAATTTAATGAAAGAAATATAAATATAAAAGTAATTTAGTATATTCAGTAGATTATCTAGGGTTGTGCCCTTTCTCCATTTATCGGTTGAAACAACGATTCCATTCGCGATGACAGATTTAGATCAACACCTAGAGGGACTTCAATTCGGGGAGAAAGAGGAAGCAACTATCATCCTGGATAGTACCAATAAGGACTCAATTATTTCTTTTGATCTTTGCTTGGTGGGTTTGTTTTTGACTTATAGTATGATCAATTTTCCAACGATGCGCACGACGACGATAAATGTTTTGCATTCGATTGGTCGTATCTCTATCACAGAATTGGGGGGGATAAATTATTTATTCTGCATTTACCATGCGATTGATGTTAATCAAATCAAAAGTGAACGTCCTTGGTACTTCAATTCACACCTGTTGATTTTATGTTGATTTTACATTGACTATTAGAAAGGGAGGATCTGATGGCAGTACCTCTTCATTCAGTGGATTTATGGGCATAGTGGATTTACCGGTGAGTTTTATTTCAGAAGCAGTGGCAAAGCAATTAGGTAATTTCATTAGGAGATTTGTTCTCTACAATACTTCGGTAGTGCTGCTTGGATATAGGGGTTGTATGCAAGTTCAGGTTCGAGTGGATGTCTGATATCATTTGAAACGGAAAAAGAAATTAGCCTACCCTAAAGGTAAGCATCTGTATACGGCTTTTCAGTATGAAAAGTTGTGACTATTTTGTTTTATCTACGATAAATTGGGGTACAAAGAGGGATTTTGTCCTCTTCAAATTTTACAGGAGAAAAATGAGTGGACTTTCCAATGGGATGTTTCCTTTGGGGCTCTGCCAAGACAGATAGGGACAATGCAAAGTCCATGTTTGAGAAATTATCCTACGAGCGGTGGCCTTGTGCATAATAGTTCTAGTGGTGTAGTGGAGAGTATGCCTAAGGGGAGGCTTTTGCCTGGTTATGTGGTAGTTGGCTCATCTCGATCTTTAGCAGAGGTAGGCTCAGACTCAATGGGATCCAATATGGTTATGACAATCGAAGAGGAGGATAATCTGATAAAGAAGTTGGATAATTCAAAACACCCACGACATGCTCTAGCTGTAGGCTATGATTTGGAGAATTAAACTGTTATTGTAGTTCAAAAGATTTTATCAGTAGCCTGTAGAATCAGGCCAGCCGAGAGTGATAAAACTCCTATGATGGAATGCTTGAAATTTGGGGAGGCCTCGGGCAGTTCATTGTCTTTAACGTACACTGAGATACATTAACCCTTATGTGGCTTTCTTTATCGAGACAAAGCTTCAGAGCACTCGAATGGAGAAAGTGCGACGTAGGTGTGGTTTTAAGAATGGTATCGATGCTGACGCAGTTGGTAGTTGTGGCGGTCTTAGTTTAGCATGGCAGGATACTTGTAATGTTACTTTACAGTCTTGCTTTTCAACACATATTGATGTTTTTGTTTTTGATGATTCAGATGGTTTGAATTGAAGGTGTAGAAGGTTTTATGGTTACTTGAAGGAGCAGATTCCAAGAAACTCTTGGAATTTCTAGAGACAGTTGGATGATTTCCCTAGCGTCCCTTGGATGGTTATTGTAGACTTTAATGAAATAATGTTTTCTTCTAAGAAGTCAGGGGTTTATTGTGGAATGACCATCAAATAGAGGTATTTCACCTAGCCCTCAATGATCGTGACCTTAAAGATGTGGGATACATGGGGAAGTAGTATACTTGGGAAAGAGGATGGCATTCTTAGATAAACATTTGTGAACGTTTGGATAGAGGTGTTGCTACGACATCCTAGTAGACTCTTTTCCTAAATTTTTTATCTCTAGCATCTGATTCACTCCTTTTCGGACCACTATCCCTTATTGTTGAATACTTGTGACTCATCTCAGGATAGTAGATTTTGGCATTTCAAATTTGAAGTCGTTTGGCTCCTTGAAGACTCTTGCGTGATACAAGTACAAACACCGTGGGACTCTTCGGGAGGTTATTTGATTGATAGAATTGACGTGGTTTGATGTGGATTAGATCGATGGTTTAAGAATTTGTGTCGTGATCGATTGTTGACAAAGTTTCAGTTGAAGGAGAAGTTGAGTGAACAAATAGAGGTACATCTAACTGATGAGGTGCTTGATGATAACTTGCTCACAATGCTTCAGTTGAAACTTAAGGCTGACAAAACTGAGCTTTATTAGGAACAATGTGCTCGTGTAAACTGGCTTCGGAATAAGGATAATAACGCCACGTTTTTCTATCGATTTGCAATACAACGAAAGAAGCATAATAAGATGATGTCTTTAGAATCTGAGGTGGGTGAGCGTATAGAGGGTGATATGGCAACTGAAGATTCTGAGCGACATTATTTCAGCAACTGTTCATCTATTATGGTGGTTTGGTTAATAAGAAGATTTTGGGTGGGATCTCGCCTTACCTTACACCTGAAACTAATACTATGGTTTCACTGGATTTTACTTATGAAGATGTTTCATAGGTGTTGCATGCTAAATGCTATAGCGATTGTTCATGTATACACTAATGCTAAAGTAGTAAAGTGGTACCTCAAAGAGCTATGAGTATCGTATCTACAGGAAGAAATACATTTTTTATTAGAATATAAGTTACTAAAAAAATATAGGTATTTAAAGATGCAATTCAAACGTGGTAAAAATCAAAGTATGAAAATCCAGGTCATGCTATAGCACTGCAGAGAGCGTCAAGTCAACAATCAAATCGCCTAAAATGATATAATGCAAGTCATACTCTAAGTAAGCCAAGCAAACAACTTCTATGTGATTAGCAATGATTAAAACCCTTTGAGCTACAATAATTAACTTCCATTAACTAAAGAATTCAAAGTATTAACAATGCTAAACAATTTGATGCATATTCTTCAATATACAAACTGCCACTAAGCAATACCAACGCTATCAAAATTGCACAATAATCCAATCATCTATATTTCTAGAAAATAATTGAAATATCATACTTCTAATTACTATTATTTCTAATAGTAATCATTATGCAAATAGTAAAAAAAAGTGGCAGCATAACAATCCATAAAGTAATTAATACAAAATAACATCCATAGAGTGTACCGAACATCAAAAGTCATTCCCTCTCTCAAATAGCAAACTTCGAATGGTGACATGTTGACTGCCAATGCTACTGAACGAGCTCTCCTAATATTGAAGCATTCCCTGGTAGGGTCTTAAGCTATCATGGCGCACAACTGAATAATTTGAAGAATGGTACTTTCGAATGGTTCAGAAAAATCTCCCCCATTAACTCACAAAGTACCCCAATTTATAGGCTTGAGGAAATTTTCATCCTCCAATTAGATGCATCCACGTTTAATGTGTTTTCCAGCCAAATGACAGTTTCTTGAGCCAGCTGTACAATCCAGAAGGTTCTCCTAACCGTCTGATGACTCATTGGTTGCTGGAACACCCACTCAACATCTCTTGTAGATTTAACCAATGCTACATCATCAATCCAACATATTTTTAGCATCGAAAATTCAAATCAACCCTAGATAACCCACTCAACTCTCACTGTACAAAATATCTAAAAAGTAAACAAATATGATCCTAAAATGCTCCTAAAAATGCACAAGTTCAAGCTAAACTTAGGTGAAAAGGATCCTAATGATAATCAGTAGGTGGTGAAAGCTTTGAGCCAGATGAAGACATAGGGGGAGGATGGCTTGGCGCTATCTTCTATCAGCATTTTTGGCACACCATTGGGTCGTTTGTTTTGAACTATTGTATTGGTCTACTGAAGGTCCAGTTTCATATGATTGCTATTAATAAGACTCACATTATTTTAATTCCAAAAACCCAAAATTCGAGTAATCTCTCTCATTATTGATCGATTAGCCTTTGCAATGTTCTGTTCATGATTGTTTCTAAGATACTAATGTTTAGGATGCAAATTTTATTAGACCGGTGCATTGGTTAAGCCCAAAGTGCATTCGTACAAGGTCAACTTATTTTTAATAATATCATAACAATGCATGGGGTACTTCACCCATTTATTAAACAACATGAAAAATGGTATTTTATGCTTAAATTATATATGAGCAAGGCTTACGATCGGGTAGAATGACCGTTTGTTTGGGCGATTATGGACCGACTAGAGATTTTCAAAACATTGGACTAAGCTTTTAAAGTCTTGTGTTTGCTCGAGCTCGTTTTCTATTATTATGAATGGGCATGCATACACTACTTTTTTATCATAGAGAATGCTGCGAGAAGGCAATCCTTTTAGCCCGTATTTGTTTTTTTTTGTTTAGTGAGGGTTTGTCCTATCATTCAACAAGTAATGTGTTCAGGCCAATTGCTAGCAATTCAAATTAATCAGTATGCCTCGTCATATCTCATTTATTATCTGCGGATGATTGTCTCATTTTTTGGAAGTGAAGTCAAGTGTGGTTGTGGTTTTGAGGGAGATTTTTTAAGTATGGCCAGAGTTTGGGTCAAGTGGTGAATTTTGATAAATTTGGTCTTTTTTTCAGTTCAAATGTCATAGTTGAAAATATAGATGATGTGCATCGTATATTAGATATATCAAATTGTTCAAAGTCAAAAACATATTTGTGGCTTCCTACAATCATTGGTCACTATAAGAAAAAGGAATTCATGTACATAAAAGAGCGTTTTTAGCATACATCCATTCATGGAGTACTCGATTCCTATCTCAAGTTGGTAAAGAGGTATTTATAAAATTTGTGTTGCAAGACTTACCTATTTTTTCTCTGAAATGTTTTATCCTTCCTAAGAGTTTTTGCACTAAACTTGAGGGGATAACGTCTCGCTTTTTTTTTTTTTGGAAAAAATCAGATCACAAGAAAGGGATTCACCAGTGTAGTTGAGTCGATTGAAAGAGAATAATGGTCTAGTTTTTCATAATTTAGTGAAATTTAATATCACATTATTAGCAAAGTAGGGTTAGAGGCTATTGTTTATCTTTTTTTTATTTGTTAGTTGATTGTTGAGAGCCAAGTCCATCCACTTTATGCACGTGACTTTGGGTTCTCGATCGTCCTATGTGTGGCATAGTATATGGAGTACCCGTGATCTTCTTGAAAAAGGGCCTTCGATAAAAGATGGAATCTGGTACATCCATTTCTGTCTGGAATGACATTTGGTTTTCATTATTACCACCTTATAGAGCCTCAAGTTCACCAGTCGAAGATGTAGAAAGGGTGTCGAACTTGATCGATAATGATACGATAACTTGGAATGAAGTCGCCATGCAAACTCACTGATAACCCCGTAAAAAGGCTATATGATATGCCATTTTACTGAGGTTATTGATTGTCTTAAAGAAAATTTAGGTACCTATAGTTTTATTTAGGATCATATAGTTACATATGGTGGTGTTGTTTTGTTGCTACATATTATTTTGAAAACGGGTGTTGCTTAATGTGGAAGGTTGTGTTTTGTTGATTATGTGTAGGTGATTAAAGCCAAAGGATAGTGAGAAGATTCGCTGTAGCATATTGAGCAGGAAAATAGTGAAAGAATGTTGTAGTAGTCTGGACACAGAAAAAGACAAAAGAGCTTAAGATATTTTTATGAATGAGCCAGTTATTCAGCCCGCAAGTGATACCTCATGCCAACTGCCCATGTAAAGACCACTGCTAGCCTTGTACAACCCTTCACATGAAGGGAATGATACCTAGGGTACAAAGGGAATTTTGGAAAAAATGTAGGACATTACCTTCGTATAAATAGAAAATGATGTCCTACAATTAATGTAACATCCCAAAAATAGGGCTAGTGACTAAAGTGTAAGATTTTAAAACTTCATGACTAATTTTAAAAAATTTAAAAGTTTAGGGAGTTAATTTGAAATTATTTGTGTAGGTTGATTAGCAAAGTTTGAAAGAAGAAGGGGTATAATGGTCATTTAGTAAGAAATAAATTTATAATTCATTCATTGGGTATTATATATCCACGTGGAAGGGAAAAGATAGGTAAAAAGGAAATCCAGAATTGTCTTCATCTTTCTTCTTCTCATCTCCATCGTGAGCTCCATAATTAAGGTAAGAATTATTTCGGTTGGTTATTTCTTGTAAGTTATGAGTGGTTTTGGATTCTTGGAGTATTAGGAAAACTTGAGAAAGCTTAAAGAGAAGTAGAAACTAAAAGAATTACAACTTCTAAGTGATTAAGTAAAGGGGGTTTTGGAGTGAATTGATGAGAAAGAGTTATTTAATGGATTTTGAAGTCATATTTGACTTGTCATAAACTCGAATAAGAAATCAAAAGTGTTAGATATGGATTTGGGACATGTTGATTAATTTGTATGATTTTGGGTTCCAAGTGTTCTAGTGAGATATTGGATATTTAGATGTGTTAAAGTAATATAAGTTGATTTGAATAAGTGTAGTTGAATTTAAAGGCTTAAAAGGATAGTAAAGTGAGGAATTTAGCAAAGTTTTGGAAAAAATTTGGGTTAAAGAAGTAAGTTCTGGGTAAGGGGTATCGATACTGGATGAACAATACTGATACTTCAAAGCAAAATGAGTGAAATTTGGGTTTGGGTATCGATAGTGGAAGAATAGTATTTATACCACAAAGTAAAATTTGATGAATGCTTTAACCAGTATCGATACCGAATTAGTAGCATCGATACCAAGGGTATAGATACTAATGGACAAGTTTCGATACTATTTTTAGAAGTCGAATTCAAGAATGTAGAAAGGGTATTGATACTGAAGCATAATATCGATACCATAGTGAGGAAGTATAGGTACTGGGCCTAGGGTACCTATACTATTCATATTGAAAATTTAAATTAAATGCTTCGTTTAGCTTAAGTAAATGAAATTGAGTAATAGTAATATGAACTCCAATATTCATTTAGATCTTATATTTGCGTAGAAAACGAACGAAAGTAAGTTCCGGACGAATCGACGATATAAGTTTGACCAAGAGAGAGATAAGAGTTTGGCTTTGACTAAGTGAGGATAAGGTGACTGCATATTACTGTAATATATGATTATATAGAAATAAGACTTGCGACGAGTCTATTTCTAATGTTACGACTTTAAGATTTCATGAATACTAGTATATTATTGATATAGTTTCTATGTGTATATGAATACAAGCATATGTTTAAGTGTTTTATGCACTGTTCTACATTATCTATGTGTTACATGACCTATGTGACTACATGAAAAGTTTATATAAGCTATTTGACAATGATCTATGTTACTATATGTCTATGTGATACAAGCTATGTTAAGTGTTTAAATGGTAAAGCCCATAAGTATGTGATATGAGAGCTAAAGTTATAATTGGCGTGCCAAGAGTTTAGGGTTCTACGCGGTCCTTCGCAAAAATACTGTGTGATCCTTCGGGAAAATATTATGTGGTCCTTTGGGACATTTCTATGTGGAACTTCGGTGCATATTCTATGCGGCACTTCAGTGCAATTTATACAAGTTGTGGTGACAGCATTAGTGCACAAGCTCAATGCACTCACATACCTTAAGTTCTCAATGATGTACCATGGGCTATTGAAAGAAAAGATATAAAGGAAGAGTGCATGATAATGATGGTATATATGCATGTATGCATTTTTTCTATGATATGTTCTATTGTTTCTGTATTATATGATTTTATGAAATGTTCAGATTATGTTAAGCGTTGAAGGTTTTATTATGCACTTTATATGCCTCACTAAGTCCACGACTTAGCGTGTGAGTGTTTCACACGTAGGTACAAAGAAACATGAAGAACAAAGCTAGGATTAGGCAAGACATCATATCTCTACCAGAATATCAGATCAGAAGTAATTTACATAGTATGTATTTTGTTGTAATAAATGTGTTGGCACGTAACTAAAAGTGTGAATTACATATGCTCTGATCAATTTTGTAAACATACACTATTATATTTATGTGAATTATTGAGTTTCTATTTTCAAAATAAGTTGAATTATGTTTATTTATTTTTAATTAATGGTTCCACTATTTTTATATAAATGAAAGTTTAAATTTTCAATTACCTTTTAAAAGTACATGTTTTGAAAAGTCAATGTGACACCTCAGATTCGTATCCGGGTCGGATACATGTTAGGGTGTTACATTTAATGGTATCAGAGCCAATGTTTAGCTAACTCTAGGTATAAACCAAAGTTAAAAGTGTTTTAAAAATATACATGCCAACAAAAGAGTGAAAATTATTGATATGATATTGTAATGAATATGATGTCTTAGCTAATAGAGTTAAATGTTATTATCTTATTAGATATCTGATCACGAGAGCTCTCGAAGTGAAGCGGGAGATAAAAAACAGGAAGGTAGTAGTAATTCACATGCCCTAGTCAGGCAAGGTGAAGAGCAGGCACCTCAAGGAGTGTATGTACAATATCAGGGAGTATTTTTCAGGACGTTGGATGTTATTCTAATGTGTTTCCAACTACATGCTCCCTCAACTTTTGGAATGAATATAGCAAAAGAGTTAAAAAGATTAGGGGCTCCTGAATTCAAGGGTGAAGCTGAGAAAGGTCCTGTTGCTGCAGACATTTGGTTAAATGACGTCAAGATCATGTTGGAGGGTCTCTACTGTTCTGAAGTGGAGAGGTTAGATGGAGTGGTCTCTTTGCTACGAGGGCAAGCTCGGGTATGGTGGACTAATGTCACCATGAGAATATCGAGTGACCAAGTGACATGGTCTTTGTTCCTAGAAGAGTTTAAGCATAAATATATCGGGGTCCAATTTATTAAGCAAATGAAGCAAGAATTTCTGAGCCTAAGACAAGGGAATCTCACTGTGTATTAGTACAAGTGTGAATTCAATAAGCTAAGTAGATTTACTGTTGAGCTGGTCCCGACTAAAAAAGATGTATGTGATTGGTTTATTGAGGGCTTATACCCTAGATTGAAACAATTATTGATAGTTTTAAATTTGTCCTCGTTCTAAGAATGGTTAACCATGCTAAAGCTCTTGAGAGAGCTCAGAATGATAGGTTTGGAGAACAAAAACCTTAGATGTACAAGAGAACTGGTGTTTCGTCGAGTTCATTACCATCAAAGAGGGGCAGAGATTCCAGTTTTCGATCTCAAGCGAGATCTAAGTTAGCTGCATCCTCTGCCAGAGGATCAAATCCATCGAGAGCAAGATAGACTCAATCAGTAGGGTATGGAGCTGGAAGATCGAATCTGGGTCAATCGAGATAGTGTCAGCATCATGGAAAGAATCATATCGGAGTTTGTTGGGTAGTTTTCGGAGCCTATTTTATATGTAGGGACACCGAACATTTTATTCTGGATTCTCCAATGATGACCGGGGAGCCTACACAATCTGAGTGATCTATTTCAGTATCTCAGAGAGGTATAGGAAGAGGAAGAGGTAGAGGAAGGAATCAATCTGAGTCATCCACTCAACATGAGGTGCATTCCACTGTCCGGGTTTACAATATTAAGACCAATGAAGATCGTGATGATCCTGAGATTATTACAGGTATCTTCCAATTATTTGATAAGTTTGTTTTAGTTTTGATTGATCCAGGATCAACTTATTCTTATGTTAGTAGCAAATTAGTGAGGGAACTGAAAATTCAACTAGAAGCATTAAATAACAATGTGATAGTGACTAACCCTTTAAGGCATAGTGCTCGGGTGAATAAGTTGTGTTGAGGGTGTCCCATAAGGATTCAGGGAATTAAATTCCCTGCTAATATGATGTAATTACCTTTGATGAATTTGAAGTGATTTTGGGAATGGTTTGGTTGTATTACTATCATACCAATGTTGACTGTAGCCTGAAGAGGGTAACGTTGATAAGTTTAGATAGATTAGAAGTGATTGTGATCAGTAAAAGATTTAATCCATTAGATAATGTTATCTTGGTGATGTCATCTAAGAAGTTATTGTTACAAGGATGTCAAGTATTCATTGCTAATAAAATGGACACTCGAGTTAAGAAGAGAGGATTAGAGGATATTCTAACGGTCAGAGAATCCCCTGACATTTTTCCAACTGAGTTACCAGGATTACCTCCAGACAGGGAAGTTGAGTTTAAAATTAAGGTAATGCATAGAACAACACTGATTGCAATGGCTCCTTACCGAATGTCTCCGAAAGAATTGAGCAAGTTACACACTCAGTTGCAAGAGTTGTTGGATAAGGATTTATCAGGCCTAGTGTGTCACCTTGGGGAGCTCCAGTGTTATTTGTAAAGAAGAAAGATGGGTCTATGTGTCTCTGTATCGATTATCGACAGCTCAACAAGGTGACAATCAAGAACAAGTATCCCCTCTCAAGAATTGATGATTTGTTTGATAAGTTAAAGAGAGCTTCGGTTTTCTCTAATATCGATTTGCATTATGGTTATCCTCAATTGAAGATTCAGGAAAGAGACATTCCAAAGAAGACTTTTAGGACGAGATATGGTCATTATGAATTCATCGTTATGCCTTTTGGGTTGACTAATGCACTTGTTGCATTTATGGATCTAATGAATAGAGTATTTCAACCCTATCTCGATCAGTTTATGGTCGTCTTCTTTGACGATATTCTAGTACATTCAAAATCCAATGAAGAGCATGACTCACATCTTAGAATAGTTTTACAAACTCTATGAGATAAGAAGTTCTAAGCCAAATTGTCTAAGTGTGAATTTTGGTTAACTGAAGTGGCATTTCTTGGCCATATGGTATATGCAGATGGGATTCGAGTGGATCCTCAAAAGATAAAATCCATATTAGATTGGGAAAATCCAAAGAATGTGTCAGAAGTTCGGAGTTTCCTAGGTCTTTCAGGTTATTATCGAAGGTTCGTTAAAAACTTTTCAATGATAGCTTTGCCTTTGAAAAAGTTGCTGAGGAAAATGTATCTTTTGCTTGGACCCCTGAATGTCAAAAAAGTTTTAAAGAATTAAAGAGAATTTTGACAGAAGCTCCAGTATTGGTCCAACCCGAATCTGACAAGAACTATGTGGTTTACAATGACACGTCCCATAATGGCTTGGGATGTGTACTGATGCAAGAAGGTAAAGTAGTGGCATATGCATCAAGGCAATTGAAGTCGCACGAAAAGAACTATCCGACTCATGATTTGGAATTGGCTGCAGTAGTGTTCACTCTGAAGATATGGCGTTACTAATTATATGGTGAGTGTTGCTACCTCTATACAAATCATAAGATCTTGAAGTATTTGTTGACTCAAAAAGAGCTTAAAATGAGACAACGAAGATGGGTTTAACTTCTCAAAGATTAGGATGTTGTAATCGATTTTTATTCCGAGAAAGCAAATATAGTAGCTGATGTTTTGAGTCGGAAAACGTTCTCAGCCTTAATAGCCGTAGATGCGAGGTTGTCATTGAATGGAGATGGTGCATTATGTGTAGAATTAAAACTTAAGTCGACAATGTTGGATCGCATTAAAGATTTAAAAGTTAAAGATGGTAGGTTTTTGAAAAGAAGGGAACAAATGAAAAATACAGAGAGTAAGGGTTTTGAAATTAAGTCCGATGGTAATCTGTATTATTGGGGAAGGCTGGTTATTCTAGAAGATGAGGAGTTAAAGAATGACTCGTTATCAGAAGCTCATTGTAGTCCTTTGACGATACACCCAGGTGGAAACAATATGTATGCTTAAAAGACGTTATTGGTGGCCAGGAATGAAAAGAAACATTACATAATTTGTGTCCAAGTGTTTGACATGTCAACAAGTTAAAACTGAGAATCAAGTTCCTTCAGGATTGTTGCAACCAATCTCTATTCCTCAGTGGAAATGAGAGGATGAGATGATGGATTTTGTAACTGGGTTACTTTTGAATCCAAATAAAAGAGATTCAATTTGGGTGATAGTTGACCGATTGACCAAGTCAGCACATTTTATTCTCGTTCAAGCTGATTTCTCCATGGACAAGTATGTTGAATTGTATATCAAAGAGATTATTCGATTGCATGGTGTACCTGTTTCGATTGTTTCTGATCGAGATCCATGATTCACATCGAGATTTTGGAAGACTTCGCATGGAGCCTTAGGAACTTGATTGAAATTTAGTACAACCTTTCACCCTTAGACAGATGGACAGTCTGAGAGAACCATTCAAATTTTGGAACATATGTTAAGAGCTTGTGTAATCGAGCTCAAAGGATCTTGGGAAAAATATTTTTCACTTGCCATATATTATTATAAAAATAGCTATCAGTCGAGCATCAAGATGGCTCCCTATGAAGCTCTATACAGAAGAAAATGTCATACACCAAAAAATTGGTTTGAGCTTAAGGATCAAGAAGTTCTTGGTCATGACTTGATCAAGGAAGTAGAAGAGAAAGTTCATGTAATTCAGCATAATCTTAAAGTGGCAACTGATAGGCAGGAGTCATATGCTGATCTAAAGAGAAAGAAGATTGAATTCAAAGTTGGAGATAAGGTATTTTTGAAAGTATCTCCTTGGAAGACAGTGCTACGTTTTGGCTGGAAAGGTAAACTCAGTACCAGATTTATTGGACCGTACGAAATTGTTAAGAGAGTGTGACCAGTGGCATATCAGTTGGCTTTGCCACCAAAAATGAAGAATATTCATAATATATTCCATGTTTCCATGCTTCGAAGATATCGATCTGATCCTTCACATATCATTGCACCAGAAAAGATAGAAGTTCAACCTGACTTAACTTATGAGGAAGAACCAGTGCAGATTTTGGCATATGAAGTTAAATAATTAATGAATAAGACGATTCCATTAGTCAAAGTTTTATGAAGGAATCACAAAATAGAAGAAGCCACATGAGAACGTGAAGAAGATATGCGTAAACAATTTCCCCATCTCTTTGTACAAGGAAAATTCGAGGATGAATTTTCTTAAGGGGGAGATTTGTAACATCCCAAAAACCGGGTTAGTGACTAAAGTGTAAGATTTTAAAACTTCGTGACTAATTTTGAAAAAATTAAAAGTTTAGGGAGTTAATTTGAAATTATTTGTGTAGGTTGATTAGCAAAGTTTGAAAGAGGAAGGGGTATAATGGTCATTTAACAAGAAAATGAATTTAAAATTCATTCATTAGGTATTATATATCCACATGGAAGGGAAATGAGGGGAAAAAAGGAAATCCAGAATTCTCTTCATCTTTCTTCTTCTCCTCTCCATCGTGAGCTCCATAATTAAGGTAAGAATTCTTTCGGTTGGTTATTTCTTGTAAGTTATGAGTGGTTTTGGATTCTTGGAGTATTAGGAAAGCTTGATAAAGCTTAAAGAGAAGTAGAAAATAAACGAATTACAAGTTATGAGTGATTAAGTAAAAGAGGTTTTTGAGTTAATTGATGAGAAAGAGTTATTTAATGGATTTTGAAGTCATATTTAAGTTGTCATAAACTGGAATACGAAATCTAAAGTGTTATATATGGATTTGGGACATGTTGATTAATTGGTATGATTTTGGGTTCCAAGTGTTCTAGTGAGATATTGGATATTTAGATGTGTTAAAGTGATATAAGTTGATTTGAATAAGTGTAGTTAAATTTAAAGGCTTAAAAGGAGAGTAAAGTAAGGAATTTAGCAAAGTTTTGGAAAATTTTCGGGTTAAAGGAGTAAGTTCTGGGCAAGAGGTATTGGTACTGGATGAACAATATCGTTACTTCAAAGAAAAATGAGTGAAACCTGGGTTTGGGTATTGATACTGGAAGAACAATATTGAAACCACAAAGTAAAATTTGATACTAATGGACAAGTATCGGTACCAGTTTTAGAAGTCGAATTCAAGAATATAGAAAGGGTATCGATACTGAAGCATAAAATCGATACCATAGTGAGGAAGTATCGGTACTAGGCCTAGAGTACTTATACTATTCAGACTAAAAACTTAAATTAAGTGCTTCATTTAGCTTAAGTAAATGAATATTGAGTAATAGTAATATGAACTCCAATATTCATTTAGATCTTATATTTGTGTAGAAAACAAACAGAAGCAAGTTCCGGACAAATCGACGATATAAGTTTGACCAAGAGAGATTTCAGAGTTTGGCTTTGACTAAGTAAGGCTAAGGTGACTGCATATTACTGTAATATATGATTATATGGAAATAAGACTTGCGACGAGTCTATTTCCAATGTAATTACTTCATGATTTCATGAATACTAGTATATTATTGATATGATTTCTACGGGTATATGAATACAAGCATATGTCTAAGTGTTATATGCACTGTTCTACATGATCTATGTGTTACATGTCATCCTACATGTTACATGACCAATGTGATTACATGAAAAGTTTATATAAGCTATGTGATAATGATCTATGTGATTATATGTCTATGTGATACAAGCTATGTGAAGTGCATAAATGGTAAAGCAATAAGTATGTGATATGAGAGCTAAAGGTATAATTGGCATGCCAAGAGTCGAGGGTTCTATGTAGTCCTTTAGGTCAAATCTACGCGGTCCTTCAGAACATTTCTATGTAGTCGTTCGGGACAATACTATGTGGTCCTTGGGGACATTTCTATGTGGAACTTCGGTGCATATTCTAAGCGGCACTTCGGTGCAGTTTATACAAGTTGTGGTGACAGCATTAGTGCGCAACCTCAATGCACTCACAAACCTTAAGTTCTCAATGATGTACCGTGGTCTATTAAAAGAAAATATATAAAGGAAGAGTGCATGATAATGATGGTATATATGCATGTATGAATTTTTTTCTATGATATGTTCTATTGTTTCTGTATTATATGATTTTATGAAATGTCCAGATTATGTTAAGTGTTAAAGGTTTTATTATGCACTTTATATGCCTCACTAAGTCCACGACTTAGCGTGTGAGTATTTCACACGTAGGTACAAAGAAACATGAAGAACAAAGCTAGGATTAGGCAAGACATCATATCTCTACCAGAATATCAGATCAGAAGTAATTTACACAGTATGTATTTTGTTGTAATAAATGTGTTGGCATGTAACTAAAAGTGTGAATTACATATGCTCTGATAAATTTTGTAAACATACACTATTATATTTATGTGAATTATTGAGTTTCTATTTTCAAAATAAGTTGAATTACATTTATTTATTTTTAATTAAAGGTTCCACCATTTTTATATAAATGAAGTTTTAAATTTTCAATTATCTTTTAAAAGTACATGTTTTGAAAAGTCAATGTGACACCTCGGATTTGTATCTGGGTCAGTTATGGGTTGGGGTGTTATAATTAATATAGAGTTTTTTTGGGAAAAGATGAGATAAGAAATAGAGGAAGGTTGCTACAAAAAGCTTCTATTTTTCTTCCCTTTTTTCTTCTTTCATGGTGTCCTCCATAGCCAAGCTTCAAGGGGGTTATAAGTTATACCTTTAAGAGAAGCTAGCTTGCTAAGGTGGTTCACGGTGGTCTAGGGAAGCTCAAGGTAGCTCACGTGTTTGGGAGTTTTCTCTTACCTTTTTTCTTTAATTTCATTTCTTTTATGGGTTTGTAATGGAACAAATTTTTATTTTGGATTATTTGTACCCCACCATGAACTAACCTTATTTTTACGTGAGCAATGGGGCCTAACTGATAATGAAGCTTTAATCCACCTTACAGATGAAGAGAGGATTTCAACGACTAAAAGGAGTAGTACTTAGTCGATAGGATTTTACGGCAGTTCTTGCTAAGAGGTATTATCGTAGCATTTCAATATCAGGTTCCTTACTAGAGATAGCCTAGGAAAACTTTTAGCAAACTCTGTCATGCAGTATATACATAAGAAGCTTGAACCATCCTAGAAGACAAGGCTTAGGATTCCTTAGTGACCTTACCAATTATCCTCATTGTAGCTTTATTGTGTGAGGTTGTCAGGTTATCTTATTCATTACCAGATTCTAAATTTAATTTGTCTTAGCATTCTTAACTTGTTACTCTACTTTTTGCCATATCATTTCACATTCTGTACTTGCCACATTACCATAGCATTTTGCTTTCACACATTCCATTTTTCCATGACATTATATCAATTGTTAATACCACTATATATCTATACATAGTCAATCATAATTAAGTGAAAAAGCTAACTTAAAATCCATCCAGTCCTATGGAGACGATACTCACTCACTACTATATTACTTGTTCGATTGTGTATACTTGCACATCTTTGTGTGCCATAATATAGTACACTCACACATGTAACAAGTTTTTTGCGTCATTACAAGAGACTAACAATTGGTCTCTTAAGCTTAGCGATTGCACTATTTTATTTTTCTTTTTGAGTTGACTAATTTGTTATTTTCTTTACTTTTGTAGGCTTTTTGTTATTGCATGACCCAAAGAATAGTTAATGAACAACTATTTCCCTTGGTACCTGAAATTGGACACTTCTTTCATCAATGACGATGTGCTCAATATGCTTATAGAGCCATATACGACGTTTCAAATCGAGGAGGTCAACTAGTTGAAAATCCTATAGATCCAATTGCTGCAGTAAATTAAAATCATGGAATTATACCTTGACCAAGAGCTATTCGAGATCACTTAGCTCTTATATTGGATGATCTCAACCCTGGGATAGTAGCTCCTGAGATTCAGGCAGGCCACTTTAAGCTTAAACCAGTCATGTTTAACATGTTAAACTCAACATGACATTTTAGTGGCATGCCTTTTAAAGATGCAAAGCAACACATTCGTACTTTCTTGGAGGTTTTTGATTCTTTAGGCAGCAAGGAGTGCATAAAGATGTGCTAAAACTTAAGTTATTTCCATACTCTCTACGTGATCGAGATAGAGCAAGGCTTATTGGAGTTCCATCCAGCTTGATTGAATCATGGTCAGACTTATGCAAACGTTTTTTGCTACAATATAATCTACCCAACATGAACACACAATTGAGGAGCGACATTGCTTTCTTCTGTCAAGATGATGACGAGTCTAAGTATGAGTGTTGGGATCGATACAATGGATTGCTTCGTAAGTGCGTGAACCATGGACTTTATGATTGGACGCAAGTGGTGATGTTTTACATTGGTGTAATGCTCCAACGAGGATGATGCTAGATGCTTCAGCAAATGACACTTTGCTAGACAAGTCACCTGAAGAGACATTTTATATATTAGATCAAACTACAAACAATGATTGTCAATTCCTTTCTACAAGGTTGGGAATTGGAAGGAGAGCTCAAGGAAATGCGAAAGACTCAATTTCAGCCCAATTCTCCACCATTACAAACATGCTAAAGAATCTTTAATGTCTCGGTGAGATGAAGGAAGTCAAGGAAGCCACTATTTTTTGTTTCCTATGCCATAGAAATCACCATGTGAGTGAATGCCTTAAAAACCACAAGTTTATCAACTACGTGGGTAACTTCAACCGAGGCAAAAAAAAACCCTACTCAAATACAAACACATGATGGCGTCAACTTCCTAATTTCTCTTGGAATAATTAAAAATCCAACAATTCCAGCAACTCGAATCGATAGCAGTAAAATCTTATTGAACCCCCAGGTTTTCAATATAATATGCCATTGCAAAATGCCAACAAGGGTTCAACATCTTCATCAAATACCAATTCTTTAGAAGTTACTCTCCATGATTTCATGGCCATTATGAAGGCCTTATTGCAAAGTAATCTACAACTATTAAAAGCTAAGGAGCATTATTACAAAGCCATAGCTCATCTTTGAGAGCCTTGGAGAATCAAGTGGGATAAATTGCTACAACATTACATGCACACCCACAAGGTAGTCTCGCAAGTGATATTGAAGTCACTAAGGCTTATGGAAAGGAACAATGCAATGCACTCACATTGAGGAGTGACACTCAGCTTAATTAATGATATAAGTTTGGGATGAAGAAGATAGACGATCCTAAACCCAAGCCTATGCAAGAAGAACTAAAGTTGTTAGAAGATATACTTGTGGAGAAGAACCAGGAAGAGGGCTCAACAAGTGAACCTCCTGATGGAGGGTAAATAGATTCTATAACAAAAGTTGTACCCCTACCTGTACTAGAAGAAGTTAGAACCCTACTGCCCTTCCCTCAAAGATTGAAAAAGCATAATGATGACCTTCAGTTCAAAAAGTTTGTAGAAATCCTTGACCAACTATATATCAATGTCCCCCTCCTAGAGGATATTGATCAGATGCCCACATATGTTAATTTCTCATGGAAACTATCACTAAGAAAAGGAAGGTAGAGAAGTACGAGACTGTTGTTATAGAGAATGAGTAATTCCTTGGTTTGAGCAAGTTGTCACTAAAGAGAAAAAATCTCGACAACTTCATCATTCCTGGCTCTATAGGGAATAATTATGTGGGAAACACTCTCTATGATTTTAGGTCGAGTGTGAATTTGATACCCAAGTAGCTAGACCAGGTACGCAATTTGAACCTCTAGACTTTGCTGAATTTATTCTTGAAAAACCTTCGCTAGACCATGCCTCTACCTTAGAATTAAAATATTTTCCATCACATCTTAAATGTGCTTATTTGGTTAGCAATGAAACTTTTCTTGTGATAATTTCTTCTAGTCTTACACCTGATCAGGAATGTAGCTTGATAAATGTCTTAGCACAACATAAGAAAGCTCTAGGTTGGACTATGACTGATTTGAAGGGAGTAAGCCCTACTATTTATATGCACAAAATTCTACTTGATGATTGCCACATTAATTATGCTGAACCCCAAAGAAGGCTCAACACTATTATAAAAAAGGTGGTGATGAAAGAGATCATAAAATGGCTTGATGCTGGGGTAATCTACCCAATATCCAATATTTCATGGGTCAACCCAGTGTAATGTGTCCCCAAGAAAAGAGGTGTGAACATGGTGAGAAATAAGGACAATAAGCTCCTAGCCACACGAATCTTCAACAGATGGAAGATTTGCATGGACTATCGCAAGCTTAACAAGGTAACCAAGAAGGATCATTTCCACTCTCTTTCATCGATCAAACGCTAGATCGATTAGCGAATAAAGCTTATTATTACTTTCTTGATGGATACTCTGGGTACAACCTGATTGCTATAGCGTCGAAGGACCAGGAGAATACAACATTAACATGACCATATGGTACTTTTCCCTTAGGATGTTACCCTTTGGATTATGTAATGTGAAAACTATGAGAGTTTCGAATGTCGAACCTAGAAAGAGCATATTGTTGTCATTAGAGTTTTTAGTAGCAAAGGGTATCAAAGAAATGAGATGCTAGGTAGAAAGTAATTAAATCAATCACGAGAAGTACCAGTACATGTTACAACATTCTAAAAAGCAATTGGTCAGCTATCAAGTCAAATAATATGATATTATAACTTCCAAATTTTATGTAAACATGATATACTTAGTCAATATGATTAGCATTGATTAAAACCATATTAACTACTTTAATATATTTCATTAATTAAAGATTCAAACTACTAACAATGCTAATCTAATGGCTGCACACTTTTCAGTGTACCTATGCGACTCAGCAACACCAAAGCTTACAAATGTATATAGCAATTCGAATGAAAATATTTCCAAATTCAAATAAAAACAATATATAATTAATTGCAAAATATTTCTACTCACAACCATGAAGCTCATAAACTAAATACCCAAGTAAACACAAAATACGAAGTTCATAATAAACATCCAATAAAAGTTCAATCATTCAAATCACTCCCTCTCTCAATAGAAGGCATTGAACGTGATTTGTTGAAAGCTAAAGCTCCTCAGCAAGCTTCTTTTGTACTACAATAATCCCCTGGCAAAGGCTTTAGGCATCCATGGCTTGAGAAGAAATAACGTGGAAAATGGTACTTTGGATCTCTCCGAATCATCACTCTTTTTTTGCACCAAAGTACTCCCTTTTTATAGCTTGAAATAGAATTTCATTTCCCAATAGGAAAGGTCCACGTTTTAGGTAGTATCCATTCACATGACAGTTACCAGATCTAGCTATCCCAATCCAGAAGGTTATTCCAACCGTCAAAAGCTTAAATGACTGCTACAGTATCTAATCAGCATTTCCTACAGTGCTACAACATCATTGTAACAGTTTGCAGCAACAAAAATTAATTTTAACCATTAACAACCACGATGCTCCTATCATGCATAATGTGAAAAATTAAGTAAATTTAATCCTAAAATACATCTAAATATGCTTAAGTTCAAACTAAATCTAGGTAATTAAGGCTACCAAATATAACTCTTTTAGAGAGTTATCACACCCCCAAACCTAAGTATATGCTTTTCCTCAAGTAAAACATGCATGAAACACCTAAACTAATATCAATGCCATACAATAACAAAGAAAAATTAACGAAGTAGCAAAGTTTCTTTTTCAGACCTCATAGAATGTTGTAAAGCATATATGTAATCTCAAATAAGAAAATACAAAGTCATCCCCTCAAAATTAGAATCCTCAGTGTGTAGTGTGTGAAATATAGGTGTATCCAATCAATACTTAGTTAATTTATAAACATTCGCACCTACTCTGCTAAAGGTATTCAATGCTACAACAATATTTCCTCACCAATGTTAGAATTCCAACTTATTTCTCTAACTATGTTGGAACTATTACCAACATTACCCAACTTATTTCCTAAGACTATGTTGGATCTATTACCAGCATTACCCAACTTATTTCATAAGTCTCTCATATGTTTTTCAAATTACGAAATAATTGCTATAGCATCTATAAAGATAAGAGGTTTACATCTTGAAAGTTTCTAAATTCTCTAAGTATTGAAAACATACACCTATCTGTTAAAAAAATATGCTAAGGATCCTTAATTTGAAGGGTTTATAATGCATTTCCTATAGCATTTCATTTCAATTAATATTCATCATCGAGAATCATCAAAATTCCTTAAACTACTTCATTAATTTTCTTTCAAAATTATCCTAAAGCATTACCAATGTAATTGTCCCTAATGCATTATCCTAAAGCATTACCAATGTAACTACTTTGCTAAATGAAACACTTAAACCTAACAACACACCCCCAAACCTAAGGGATACATTATGCCTAATGAATGTAAAACAAACAAAATAACAAACTATACTAGGAGAAAGGGAAGCAAAACTCCCCTAAGTGGGTTTTCTTGGGCTTTTACGTGGGCTGAAAATATTCGGATGGAGACACTTTGTTGTTATTTTTCGCCTTCACCGAGCTCTTCCTCTTTTGACTAGACGATGTTGATGTGGCTCCTGACAGAGCAGTATTAGAGACTGAGTTATGGATGATGTAGTATCCATCTTTTTCTTCGCTTTTGGTTTTGATCTCTCAGCACTGGTGGCATGTGCTATAGAAGTGCTCTCCGACTCACTCACATCAATTGATTGTCCAACAGTAGTGATAACATTATGAATTATCGTTGATGCATCCAACTTTGGTTCATCAATATCAATGGTTGCTTCTTCAGTTGTGGTGGCTTTTAAATTTAACAACTGATCTGCCACTTGTTCTGTTGGAGCATTAGCTTTATCCGTAGTTGTACCTTGCAACTGAACTCTGCACACATATTCTGCCTCGCTTGGAATTTATTCATCCAAAGGTAAAACTTCAGTATCTTCCTCTCTTGGTTGTGTGGCATTGTGAGTCATCATGCTTGTTGAGCTATGACTAGCATCAGTCATTGTTCTCTACATCACATCGTCTAATATCTTCACTAGAAAGAATAGAAATAACACTTCAGCCTCTGTGAATAGCTTCACAAATATTGTCTTGGTCACCAAATCCCTTTTTTGTACATACTCCAAATATTGAACATGGGCGTTGTGCATCTGGGACTAATTTTAAAGAAAGTGGATCAGTAACGCCATAGCATGATCCATCTTAACACCAATCGATACTATAGTTGTTTAATGCCCTCCAAAGTTCGGTCATCAATAGGTGGGAGTTGTGTTGTAGCCATAAAAATATATAGTTCCCCATGAGCTTCATTAGGGTCTAGCCCTTCCTTTAACAATGTTCGTATTATAGCAGTAGGGGTGATTGGGATTCGATTCTCTATAAGATTATTAAAATATAAAACAACAATTTGTGCTTGAGAGCACAATGGAGTAATTAGTGATTAAAAATGCAAATATCCAGAAGTCTTCTTACCACAAGCAAATATTTTAGCAGAAACTATTTTACCAACATTAGTTTTTCTTCCAAATAAAATGGAATGAAGAAACAAGATTTGATCCTTAGTAATAGTGGAATAATGCATGGTTGGCATTAATCGAGTTCTAAGGAAAATAAACTATACACATGCATCTCGATGTAGATCTAAGTGTCTCATAGTTCGAACGCCAGTAGTCGATCTCGTTCAAGATCGACCAGGAAGAAAACATCTCACCCTACTTGCTCCAACTCCTCCTCGGTTAAATTTTCCACAAATGTTGTATGCTGGCAAGGCTCTTCGGTGATACCCAATAAATTGTTTATTGGTTTATTGCTATAAAATTACCAAATGATGTGTTGGTTTATGTGACATGGCAAGGTTCTTTTTAGGTGCCATGGCAATTTGTATATCAAGGAAGCAAAATGGAAGAGAGGTTACAAAGGGTTTTAGGGTCGTGAAAAAGATGAAAGTGGAGTAAATGGGGGTAATTGGGATACGTGAAAGAAGGGATAAAAGAATTTTAAAATTTAAAATTCTAAGGTGGAGGGATAAGGATGGATTGGAATGGGTGTCTATGATTGGGTTAAGTGGACTGTTAAAAATGGAAAAGGTAAATGGGAGACAGCTCACACCAATTTTTACCATAAAGAATATTTGGGTAACCTTGTAATGTTGTGGCTTCCATATAACAAGGAATGCATGATGCAACATGAATAGATGTCAAGCATGAAAGAACATACCTAGAGTGATCAAACGAAAAAACTTATAAAAAATAAATAAAATAATTACTTACAAATAAATGTCAAAAGAATTGACTTATTTAAGGGTACAAAATATTAAAAAGAATGAGGACCTCTTAGTGTGATCAAAGCCATGTTAGGGCTTTGTTGCTGGAAATAATGATTTAAATGTTGGCCATTGACTTTAAATGTACTTTCAACAACAAAGTTTTTCAATAGTATTATTCCATGATGGAAAACTTCAAGAAATTCGAAAGGACCTGACCAACGAGAACGTAATTTCCCAGGGAATAATTTTAGTCTCGAATTAAATAACAACACTTTCTGTCCAACAATGAATTCCCTTGGCAAAATATTATGATCATCCCATTTCTTTCTTTTATCTTTATAAATGAGTGAACTTTCATAGGCATTATTTTGGAGTTCCTCCAACTCATTGAGATGCAGCATCCGTTTTTTGCCCATGGCATCTAAATCAAAATTCAGCCTTTTTAGCTCCCACATAGCTTTATCCTCCAACTCCACCGGTAAATGACAAGCTTTACCATAAACAAGACGATAATGGGACATTCTCAATGTAGTCTTATAGGAAGTTCTATAAGCCCATAGTATTTCTTCAAGGAGCTGGGACCGATCCTTTCGAGAAGAGTTCACAACTTTCTCAAGGATTTGCTTGATTTCACGCTTAGACACATCAGTTTGGCCATTAGACTGTGGATGATATGTTGTAGAAATTGTATGCTTCACTCCATATCTATTCAATGCTCTAGCAACTTGATAACCAATAAAGTGAGATCCTTCATCACTAATAAATGCATGAGTTATTCCAAAGCGAGTGAAAATGTTTTTATGCAAGAATCGTAACACTGCTTTATTATTGTTGTTTAGCAAGGCTACAACTTCCACCCATTGAATACGTAGACTACAACAACTAAAATGAAGAGGTTGCCACATGAAGATAGATATGAACCCATAAAGTCTAATTGTAACACCCTTAACCCGTATACGTGCCCAAATACGAGTCAAAGATGTAACATAGCTTTACATGCATTCTAAGGTTGAAAATCCAGTAAAATTTTGAACTTTTAAAATTTATCCAATTTAATTCTTTTAATAAATAATGTAATCATGTAAAATCATATTATGGTAATTAAGCCTCTAAATCAATATTAGTTTCAGGCAACAACTAGGCAGTTCTATATTGTTCCATATTATAAGATAAATTGTCTAATTTAAAATATTTTTTACTCTATCAAAATATAATTTTTATTTAAAACATAAAACTTAAATTCATATCTTAGACTTTTCTTATTTGTATACATGCCATCTAAAGAATTAAAAATAGTAGGATGTCATTATTGATACTTGCAACTTTTCTTTATTGATTGATGCCCACTTAGCTCCTTACTAAACTTGCCCTTCTTTACAACACGTGAAAATCATCACACGCTAAGTATACATTTAGTGAAATATTATAAACAAACCAAAGTGATATAAATATCAAATAGCTTAACAACATCTAAACAACATATTCACTTATATATAACTTAATAATATCATAACAATTTAAAACATTAACTTAAATTCCAATAAAATCACTAAATATCTAAACTGATTTATTCAAGCCATTTTTCCTCATCAAGGACCTGAAAATCATCATATAATGATTTTATAAAAACCATGATAAACAATATCATACATAATAGTCATATCATATTCTTTTACAATACAAAACTTTCATATCTCATATCTCATATCTCATTTTCATCTTTCACTTTTATTTTTCACTTTCTCATTTCATTTTCATAATTCGTACTTTCACATTTCAGAACTCATTCTCAGATTCATAACTTGTTTTCGAACTCATAACTTATTTCAGATTTATAACTTAATTTCATATTCATATTTAATTGCAAGTTCATGGCCCAATTCATATTTATGAGAATGCAAGGTACGTCAGTCAAACGAGTGTGCGCAATAAACACTTCAGTGCTATCATCAAAATCAAACTATGCACTCCAAGTAAAATCATATCACGTGCACCAACGGTTCTATACATAATGTAAACAAATGTACCATATCATAATCATAATCACTCCACATCATGTCATGCCAATTATACCTACAACTCTCGATGCAACATACAATAGGCTTTTCCATGAATTACTATATGTTTTAGAATTACCAAAGATATCAATATCTCAACATATCCAACTTTTTATATCATAACATGATGGGCAATTCATGCCCTAAATCATTCATCAAACTTTATATAAATATCATGGAAATAATCCATAATGAAAAAAAAACATACTTTAAAATAATATGAGGTTGACTTATAACAAGTCGTTCGTGATCAAAATAATTAAATAAATAACTACACATACTTATTATAACTTTCTCTTGTAAACATATAAATATCGTATTTCCTTGTATAATAATTATCATAATTAATCATGCCAATGTAATAACATTGACTCATTTCAAACATTCTAAGATAACCCATATCATAAGAGTATCATAACATACATAGTTTACCACATTCTAAATTTTATTTCATGTTTTGCAGTTTGCACTACCTTCAAAGAAATATTATTATGTATTAATATACACACTTAAAAATTATTATGTTTATACCAATGGAAACTATACTCGAATAAAAATATAACCATATAAGGAAATTCTTCTAGTTCATCGTGTACAATTTATAGTTAATTTTCAAAGTTGACTTACATAAACTGTTTTGAGAAGAATTTGCTACCTTGTTTTTTGACCTATCATCGATTAAAAATTCATATCTTTTTCTATAATTATTGAAATCAGTAGTCGTTTGTTCTCAACAAAACTATATTTATTTCAAATCCAATGGAATAAAAATCATCCCCTATTCATTTTTATTGAATTTATGGTGATTTTCTAAACTTACTATTTAGAACACAAATCTGAGAATATATTTCACTAACTTATATTTTCAGCTTATTCACTAATTCTATTAACATATATATGCATGAATATAAAAAAATTTCATAACAATTAGGAGTCACTTCTTTCCATAGCAGCTTCATTATTGGCTCATCGCAAGCCAATGTTTGCACGATATCATAAATACAAATTAAATATGCACCCACGTGGAGTCCTTAGATTGCAACTTTCCTTAGAAATTCACATTTCATCCTTAAGCTCTCCTTAGCTTTAATATTGCTTGATCATGATTTCAAGCACACAATCCAAATGAACATCATTTACAAAACATGTACATTTCAAACCACATGTTAGAATCTCACTATCATAGGCACACAGTAGAAAATAAATTCCTAAAATTCTTTCGATGCTTTTTCGATACTAATTTCATGGTACAACATAAATATTGACTTTAAAACTTCACGTTGTCCATTCAACACCCTTTTTATTCAAATTCACCCAAACTTCACATAACCTTTTTCAACTTTCCATTTTAACTACTAATTATGAATTCTTTTAGAATTCACCTCAACTTTTTCATTTTATTCTAAATATTTCTTTGGCCTTTACTTCAATTCATGTCCCAAACAACTTAATTAAATTTCCATCCCAATACCTAAAAAATTTCATTATTACCACTTCAGTCACTAACTTTCTCAATATTTACCATTTATTACTCAAACTTTGACAACTTCCCAAAATAGTCAAAGTTCACATTTAAACACCAAATTCATCACTCTAACATTAATTTCCAACATAGTAATTAATGCATGGAATTATTACACATCAACCTCATAACTTTTCAAAACTATCGAATAGGTCCCCTAACTATCTAAAAATTATAAATTGGTCCAAATAACTTTATAAAGCTTGTACGATCCTTCTTACATAATTTCTAACTGTTGTATGATTTTTCCATAATTTTTCTCACTTCCAAAAGCTAAGGCCGAATGTTAAGGGGGTAAGGTTTCATGATTTCACTTGATTTCAATTTGATTCGAGCATGAAATCAACTTCTATTCAACGTTTTAAAATCTTTACAATCAAAACCCTAACACAATTTCATCAAATCACAAACTTTCCCTAATTTAGTGTTTAGGCCAAAAATCAATATAGTATTTCTAGGTGGTTTTGATCATCAAACAAGGTTGGAAATTATTCTGTAACCTTAACAGCCTCAAAATCCATCATCAATTCATAAAACCCTAACATGAACATAAACCCTAAAATTTGGGAACTTAACATTCAAGCAAGATTAGCATGAAATAATGGTACCAAATGATAGAGCTCTTCAAAAAGAATAATTTTCTATTTCACGGTTCTATCCAAAATCCAAAGGAAAATGCTTAAAATAAAAAATAAAATTCCCTTTACTTAGGTTATGAGGAGCACGAAAATGAAGGTTGAAGAAGGCCTTATTTTCATTAAATTTATAGTTAATTTCATTTTAATTTATCATTTATTAAGCTTAAATGAATTTAAAATTTATTTAATTAGGAAATAACAATTTTACCATTAATAAAACTTGATAATTACATCCATACCAAGCCACATGTTGGTTATCATCTTCCAAAGTCAAATATGAACAAAATATTATACTCTTGGCAACTTTATCGATGCAACTTTCCAAGAATTTCAATCTTGCCATTTTTATCCAACGATCCAAATTAAACATGAAATTAAATTCTCAAATCCAAAGGTTCATATTATTTGTCCATCATTTTAAAATGTGAAAATAATATTTCTAAGCTTAATTTAATATCCTTTAAATTTTGTCGAAAATTTTTGTTCGATCCGATTTACCGAATTTTACTAGACTTTAACACCTTACAACTTATAACATAAATTCCGAATAAAAAATCTGATTCCCACCAAAACGTTATTCTTGGGGGTGAACTATTCATTTATGGGGTCAAAACACCCAACTTTTGAAAATTATGCTTTTAGTCCTTAACTTTTGAAAATTACCTTTTTAATCCTTAAACTTTTCCAAATTTTATACTTTAGCCACTAAAGTTTCAAAATTTATATTTTGGTCACTAACCAAAATTTTTGGGTGTTACACTAATCCACACACATCAAATAGCGCGATCTATATGATAGGTGGCATTGGCATTTCATTTCGTCAAGAAATATTCCCAATTCACTGACAGCAATTACAACTCTTTACAAAGTAATTAGCATCTTTAAAAATTGATAACCAATAATATCCACATTGAAACACTTTTGATATTGTGCACATACCACCAAAATTTCCACCATATGGGGCACTATGACAATGTTGGAAAATGCTTTGCTGCTCACATTGAGTGATACATCACCACATAAGTTGATCATTGTATTGTTTAAATAAACACGACTCCTCCCAATGATATTGATTTACATCCCGCATAAATTTCCTTTGGCCTTGGTAATATAGGTCTGGTGGCATTATCCCACTAACTACATAGTTGGAAAAATCACCATACCATGGTAATGTTGTAGCAACTAACAGATGTTCAACAGGGAATTCATTTGGAATTATTGTAATGATGCCATCTTCGCTGTCTGATTCTACTCTCAACAAGTGATCAGCCACTTGATTTTCAAATCCCTTTTTATCTCGAATATCAACATCAAATTCTTGGAGTAAAAGCACTAATCAAATCAAATGTGGTTTTGTATCCTTCTTAGTAAATAAATGCTTCAGCATTGAGTGATCAGTATAGATGATCACTTTTGTACCCACCAAGTAGGAATGAAATTTATCAAAAGCGAACACTATAGCAAGCAGCTCATTTTCAACTGTGATGTTATTGATCCGAGCTTCATTTAATGTCCTACTTGCCTAATGTATTGTACGAAACATTTTATCCTTCTGTCGCCCCAACACTTCTCATACAGCAAAATCACTAGCATCAGACATTAGTTAAAGGGTAAACTTCAATATGGTGTTATAATAACATCGGCATTTACTAGCTTCAATTTAATTGTCTCAAAAGATTGAAGCATTTCATCATCAACAACAAACTTCATGTTTGGCCCTAGTAATGAGCACAATGGTTTAGCAATTCGAGAGAAATCTTTAATAAACCTACTCTAAAAACCAACATGACTAAGGAAGCTTAGAACTGCCTTAACATTAGTATGTGGCGGTAATTTTTCAATAACCTCTACTTTTTCTTTATCAATTTCAATACCACAACTTGAAATTTGGTGCCCTATCACTATACCTTCTATGACTAATAAAATGGCATTTTTCTCAATTCAAAACTAAGTTAGTCTCCTTGCATCTTCTTAAAACTATAGCCAAATTGCTCAAACACTTCTCAAAATCCTGCCTGAATACTGAAAAATCATCCATAAAAACTTCAAGATAGTTCTCAATCATATCGAAGAAAATGGACATCATACAGCGCTGGAATATCGCTGGATCATTACACAACCCAAATGGCATTCTACGAAAAGAAAAGGTGTTATACGGACATGTAAATGTTGTTTTCTCCTGATCTTCCAGAGCTATAGCAATTTGTTTGTAAGCATTATATACATCCAAAAAACTATAAAAAGTATTTCATGTAAGTTGATCTAATATTTGATCTTAAAGGGAAATGAAAAGTAGTATTTCATCATTGCTTTATTTAGCTTCTCATAGTCCATACATATCCTCCAACAATGGTGGTTCTTGTCGGAACTAATTCATTCTTATCATTTGTCACCACAGTAATGTTGCCCTTCTTTGAAATGCATTTAATAGGACTAACCCATTTGCTATCCGAAATTGGGTATATAATCCCAGCATCCAACCATTTAAAAATCTCCTTTCGAACCACTTCTTTCATGATTCTTTGTTGATGTTCAATCGAGCTACTATTGGGATCCTCTAAAAGAATTTTGTGCATGCAAAATGATGGATTAATGCATTTTATAGCAGCAATGCTCCATAAGATAGCCTTATTATATTGCTTCAGCACATCAATTAACCGAGTTTCTTGTGATGTTGTAAGTTGTGTTGCCACAATGATTGGCAACGTCTCATTTTCTCCAAGATAAGCATATTTAAAATGCTCTGGCAGTGGTTCTTCAATAGATGACTTCGGTGCTTGATTGATATGATCATGTTCTTGCAATGGTTCTATGCTCTGGAGATACTTGCTACAACATTTTATTTATTCATCCGTCAAAAATTCTTCAAATGCCTCGAAATCACATAAATTTGTATCTGCGCTATAGTATTCCTCCAAATGGTCATGTACAAAAATATCAATCACATCAAGTGAAAAACATTCATCATTTTCATTGATGTAAGAAACATTATTCAAGGCATTAAAAGTAATATGTTCATCATTCAAACACATAGTCAATTCTCCCTTTTCAACATCAATCAAATCTCGGCCTATAGCAAGGAACGGGCGACCGAAAATAATTAGGACATCTTTGTCTACTTTACAATCCAAAATGATAAAATCTATAAGGAAAATTAACTTTTCCACTTGCACAAGCATGTTTTCCACAATGCCACTAGGATGTATGGTGGAGTGATTAGCAAGTTGCAAAGTAACCGTAGTGGGACTTGTTTTGTCGCTCCCAAATTTCTTAAAGATTGACAATGGCATTAGATTAATGCTAGTACCCAAATCAAATAAATATTTACCTAAAGATGTGTCACCAATGTTACAAGGAACAGTGAAACTCCATAGATCCTTAAGTGGCAATTGACTTATAGCCATAGCGCTATAACATTCAGTAAGAGCTATTGTCTCAAACTCGCCAAGTCTTCATTTCTTCGAAAGAACTTCCCTAATGAATTTGATATAATTTGGATTTTTCTCTAAAGTATCAATAAATGGAATGATCACTGTAAGATGATGAAGGATATCAATGAAAGTTTTGTATTGATAATATTCTTTTACCTTCTTAAAGAGTTATGGAAAATGTGGAGGCAATTTTGTTTGATGTTTTTGAGGTAATATAGTCAAATATGCATTAGATACATCAGAGATTGCTGTCGGTAATGAGTCTGTGTTACTGCTCTACCCTATATTTGGTGCTGTGAACTGACTCACATATGGTTCAGGCTCAGTCTCTTTGCTCTTCCATTTACTATGTTGATGACGTCTTTATTCTTCCTTTGTGATTCTTCAACTATGTCGCCAATATGAATTCCACTTTTTATGGTAATGGCCTTACAATGTTCCTTACCATTTTGCTTAGGATTCTCAGTGTCGCTAGGCAACAATCCTAGCAATCGACTATTTAGAGCATTAGCCATTTGTCCCATCTAATCCTCAATAGCCCTTAATGAGGAAGATTGGCTCGCTATATATTCTTTCATCATGGCATCAAAACATTTCAAGGTTGAAGTTTGATTCGAAGATTGGCCTTGGTAGTTCTTTGTTTGCTGCGGCTGAGCAATAGGTTGTTATGCCTACAGCTGTGGCATTAGACTCTACTGAGTGTAATGTTGCGACTGATATTGTTGATGCTATGGATTGGCAATATTATGACTTCTCCAAGAAAGATTGGAATGATTTGTGAAATTCAATATTTTTGTATTTCCAAAAGCATTATCATTCCTTGGATAATTTCACATAGACTTTGGATTTTAGGGGCATCCATCAAAATTGTGATTATTGTCACAATATATGCAAGTAATAAGAAATGCAACTTTGACTTCATACATTCCTCCTAGCTTATGCAATTTTTTCACTATTTTAATTAATTCTGAAATTTAAGATGCAATAAAGTTAAAAGTTTTTGAGTCTAATGCTGCAACACTGTACCGACCAAATGTTTTATCCCGAAAAGCTCTGTTTGTTGAGGCATCAACCACCATTCAAGTGTGAATGTTTAGTCCATCATAAAACATCTCCATTTGAGTCCAATGTGAGAACCCATACATAGGAAACTTCCACAACAATTCTTTGAATTTTTCCCATGCTTCATATAAGCTTTCATCATCAATCTGCTTGAATGAGGTTAAGTCATTTAGAAGCTTGGTATTCATATTCGATGGGTTAAATCGCAACAACAACTTCTACGCTAATTGATTCCTGGATGCTACAACACCTGGCAACAAAGAACTCAACCAAACTTGTTCTTTATCAAGCAATGAATAGAGAAATAGCTTCAGCTTCAGGGCCTCCTCTGGAACACCTTGTTGAATAAAAGAATCGTAAACCTCCATGAAAGCTCGCAAATGGGCTATAGGATCTTCAGCAACATAACCTCCATATTGTCCCATAGATTGTAACATTTGGAACATAATTGGCTTTAATTCGAAGTTCGCAATATTAATAACTGGTCTCACAATGCCAGGATGCAAATCATCCAATGTCAGCACTACATGCTCACGAACAGGATAATTTCAATCATGTATATTCTGATGTGGTTGCTCATCTCTAATGTCATTTGAAAACTCATCATTCTTTCCATTCTATAGTGGGGGTAAAATAGCATTCCCTTGTTCATCCATAGTAGCTTCAGAGTGATGTCTGCGAAATGTTCTTTCAATCTCTGGATCAAACGGCTCTAATTCGTCATCGCTTCAGGACATACACTAGTAAAAACAGAGACTAAGAAATCTACAAAAGAAAATAAGTAAGTAAGCAATATTAAAAGAACTCTAAATCAAACCGATGCTCCCCAAAAACAGCACCAAAAACTTGATGTTATAAAAATACTATAGCATATAACGCAAGTGCACGCATCGTAAATCAAGTAATAAAATAGAAACTACAAGAGTTTTGGATGTCGAACCCACATAGAGCATATTGTTTTCATTAGAGTTTTTAGTAGCAAAATGTATAAAGTAAATGAGATGTAAGATAGAAAATAATGATATCAATCACGATAAGTACTAGTTCGTGCTACAACATTCCAGAAAGCAATTGGTCAGCCATCAAATCAAAGGATATGATATTATGACTACCAAATGTTATGCCAACATGATATATTTAGTCAAAGTGATTAGAATTAATTAAAACCATTTGAACTACTTTAATAACTTTCATTAATTAAACATTCAAACTATTAACAATGATAATCTAATGACTGCACACTTTTCAGTGCACCTATGCTATGCAGCAACACCAACGCTAACAAATGTATATACCAATTCGAATGAAAATATTTCCATATTCAAACAAAAACACTATATATTTGATTGAAAAATATTTCTACTGAAAATCATCAGGTTCAAAGCTCATAAACTAAATACCCAAGTAAACACAAAATACGAAGTTTATAATAAACATCCAACAAAAGTTTAATCATTCAAATCACTCCCTCTCTCAATAGAAGGCATTGAATGCGATCTGTTGACCACTGAAGCTTCCCAGAAAGCTTTCTTTGTGTTGCAACAATACTTGACGAAAGATTTAGCTATCCATGGCTTGAGAAGAAATAACGTAGAAAATGGTACTTTGGATCTCTCCCAATCATCACACTTTTTTTTTGCACCAAAATACTCCTCTTTTATATCTTGAATGAGAATTCCATCACCCAATAGGAAAAGTCAATGTCTCAGTTATTATCCTTCCATATGACAGCTACCCGAGCCAGCTATCCTAATCCAGAAGGTTATTTCAATCGTCTGAAGCTTAGATGACTGATACATCATCCGATCAGCATTTCTTGTAATGCTACAATATCAGTGCAACAGTTTGCAACAACAAAAATCAATTTTAACCCTTAACAATCCACGATGCTCCTATCATGTAGAATGTGAAAAATTAGTAAATTTAATCCTAAAATGATTCTAAATATGCTTAAGTTCAAGCTAAACCTAGGTAATTAAGGCTAACAGCTATAACTCTTTTAGAGAACTATCACAATGCTCTAACAACTTTTCAAATATGCATGTTACTCATTTTATCAGACATGGTTGAGGAATTTTTAGATATCTTCATGGATGACTTCTTCGTCTCTAGAGAAAATTTTGAACAATGTCTTGGTAATTTAGTAAAGGTACTCAAGAGATGTAAAGAAGCTGACCTAGTGCTTAATTGGGAGAAATGTCACTTAATGGTGACTAAGGCACTATTCTAGGCCACAAGATCTCACAAAAAGGTATAGAGGCAGACAAGACAAAGTTCAAGGTGATTGAGAAACTACCTCCACCAATTACTATAAAGGTTATTAGAAGTTTTTTGGGACATGCATGCTTCTATAGAAGATTCATTAAGGACTTCTCCAAAATGGACAAGCCAAAAGAGAACCTGAAGACTACTGCAAAATGAATGTTGCAACAAGAATAATTTTTGTGGTTGAATCTATCAGGCGTACAAGGGAGCAAATTGAAGTTTGACAAGTGATCTGAAGATGTTCTTCACTTACGTGAAGCAAATTGATGCAGTTGTAGTGTCATACTTTAAGGAAATTCTCCCCATAACATCTGATGACTTCCCAATCTTCCTCAATTTCACACTACCAACATCTGATAATGCCATAGTATTCACTGGAGAAGCCCCTAAAGATGCGATTGAAGGAGCTGAGGATACCATAAAAGCCCTAGTCAAACCATATATTACAGGTCCCTTCACGATAATAAAATAAGGAAGTAAGTCGGATCACGACCCTGACCAATAGCCCTAGTCCTATCCTGAACAAAATACTGAATCCCAGCCTAATGTTGAAGAGCCCACTGATGAAATGCCCCAACAATCCGAGATACCACAACAAACTCCTCCATAGACAACCAAACATTATTTGAAAAGGTCCGTTGGGCATACAAAGATCACACCTGCTAATGATCCTGAAAAAGTTATGACACCACCTCCTAAACAAGAATCTGAATCAGAGCAACTGAGCCCTACCCCACTAAGGAAGCGCGCCAAACGTAAGGAAAGAACCATACCACCACAATCATATATGTAGACAAGGTACCTTGCATTGCATATAGTTTATTTTTTTATGCATTAAGGACACTGCATCGTTCAAGTTTGGGGGACGCAGTGTTCATAGTTTTCATTTGCATTCATAATAGTTAACAATTTTTACCATTGTATTTTTTGTGATTTTGAGACAGTTGGTGGAATAATTTGATGATGCCCGAAGATGATATTTTTATGGCTATTTTGAACTGAATGTACATGACTATGGAGATGGATAGGATTTACTTTAAGACTTGGTTGTTTGCACTTTAACTGATACACGATTGTATGCTCTCTATACTTAGGAATGTTAGAAATTTTTTTATGGAAGAACTCTTGAATTCCTTAGCATAACTTGATGGTTAACGAAAGTAAATGCTTAAATTAAACTCCTCTGTGCTTGTTAATTGTGTTAATTATGAATAAATATTTTGACATAATTGTTGAGGGACACTACTCTTTACTACAGTAGTGCCTGGAAAACCCCTTGAATAAATGGAAGCTATAGCATACGAGTGAATAAAAGTAGTCACGGGATGACTTTACCTACTATCTCGGGGATAGAATATATACTCCAGTTCATATAGAGTATGGGATGGTAGTTGTGATAGGCTGACTCCCCTAGTAGTAAAAAAAAATAAATTAATCTTAAGGAAATAGGAGTAATTTACTTATGCTTTAAGGTTGAATATATGCTATGGTAGAATAGTCAACTTCCCTAGAATTTTTCTAACTTTACTAAGCATAGTTTGGATACAATTACACACACATACAAAAGATCTTGGGTTAGGATTTATAAAGCTCAATCGATCGACCGAAATATGCCAAGAGAGGGGTAATTGACTTTTTCAAATTTAGGTAGTAAGCAATATAAAGATAAGAAAATTTGTACAATGATTTATAGTGGTTCAACTTTCTCAAAGAAGTCTACATTCACTACCTATGGTCCTCACTTAGGTTGGTGTTTACAAAGATTTAGTTCACAAAAACAAAACTTAAGGATATACAATTAAGCTCAAAACACAAATATTTATAAGAGAAAGAAAATAAGGATTGAAAAACTTTTCTCTTGTGTATGAATGCTTGGATAGGTGTTGGTAACCTTCTTCAAGTGTCCTCAACTTGTTTTTATATGTTGGAATGAGTTACTAGCCATTTCTAGGCATTGGGGATGATTTGGAGTTGTTGGGAGCTGAAAATCTACAATTCTGCATAGGGGTTTCGAAACCTTTAAAGGGGGTTTTGAAACCTGTAGGCCAGATTTACATTATGCCTTAAGGGTTTCAAAATCATGCCTAAATTTGTTTGTTTCATCTTTTACAAATTTAAAAACTTAGAATTATTTTTGAAATATTTGAACAAATTTAATGTGGTCCAAAAACATTTTTCCCTTATTTGTTATATCAAAATATTAGTACTACAATCTCTCCCTTTTTGATATAACAAAACCTTTGAAAAATAGTTTTTGACAAAAACTCCCCCTTTGAAAAACATTTGATGAAAAAGAGAAATATTTTTGAAAAATATTTAAGCTCCCCATTTTTCATTCTTTAAAAATAATTTTTCAAACTTATACTTCTCCCCCTTTTTATTATATAAAAAAATAATTCAAACTTTAGGGTACAAAATAACAATGATGAGTAAGTATTAATTTTAACATTAAAATCATTTGAAAAATCAGAGCTCCCCCTCAACAAATGCATTGCAAATAAAACTTTGACTTTAAGAAATTTACACTTAAAAGACATTGAATTTCAACAAAGATGAGCAAACATATTAGTAACACATGAAATTTAATATATCCAAGTCTATACTACTTTATGCACAATTAACATGAGACATTAAGGTTCATATGCATAAAGCATTTCAAAAATGTTATGCATTTTAAAAATTGATATCAATTGTTAGAGAGATATCATTTGCAATAAAATCAATGCATAAATATTTAAATTAAGATCAAAAATTAAAATTTGTAAAAACAAAGCATTAAAACCAATTTTGACCAAAATTCATAATATTATGAACAAACATTCACAAAAAATATTAAAACTTTAGAAATTTTCATCACAATTCTTTTTAACATACATGAGATAGAAAACATAAAATCATTTAAAATCAAAACTTATGCATGCTTAAACCAAATGAGCAACCAATTATGCAAGATAATCAAAATAAGATTAGAGGTTACCCATTCCATATCAAGTGTGGCTAGAGTATTTGAATATCTTCACTTTCATCACCATTGCTACCACACACCTACAAGATGATGGAAGATAATATATCATCTTCCTAACAAGCTTCTAAATAGGGATGATCTCTCCATATCCCTTGAGACCGTTGACAATCACGAAAAATCTATCTGTCATAGCTTTGATGTATTCATCTGGTTTCATCTTGAAATTTTCATAGCTATGATTGAGAAGACTGATTTTTGCTTTCCTTACTTCAGAGGAGACTCTTTCATATTCATCCAAGCCTAATGCACAAAACAAAATGTGCATGGCCTTAGTATTGAGTTGAAACTCTTTCTTCTCTCTTTCACTCCATTCTGCCATAGCTCTAGTTGGAGCAAAGTGACCCGTCAAGATAGAGCTCCAAGCATCTAGATCGGTAGCTTGAATGAAGAGCATTATCATATTCATCCAATAAGCATAATTTGCTCCATTGAAATAGTGTGGCTTGTTAACCAGTTGAGAATCTTCGATGTAGTAAACACCGAAGGAAAAAACCATCTTCTCAGTTGCTTTAGGAAATTGATGTAGAGCTTCAAGGATCTTCACAAGGTTTTTAGACTTTCGATCTATGACCCGCTCTGATACCAATTTGTTGAGTTAATCAATAGATGGAATTGGCCAAGAGGGGGTGAATTGGTAATAAAAGTTTTGGTGGAAGCTTTTGCAGAAAATTGAAAATATTTGCACAGCGATTTAGAGTGGTTCGACTTTCTCAACCAAAGTCTACATCCACTACCTTAGCTATCCACACTAAGGATTTTCCACAAATTCACTAATTTTTCTTTCTATTGAGGAAAAAGAGTAACCTTACAAATCCCTCAAGAATTATACCCCAAATTCTTGAGAACACTCTCTCCCAAAGAGAACAATACAAATTTTGCAAACTTACAAGAAAATCGTCACAAGGAAAGATGTTTGCACAATTCTAGAACAAAGAAAGAACACTTAAGAATAATACAATTGAGCACAACAAGTGTTCTTGAAAGCAAAGATGAATATAGAATGAAATAGGCTTGAAAATGCTCAAACTTGAGGTTTGATGCTTTCTCTTTGATTCTCTTTTGATTCTTGATAATTGTTGTTGATCAATGGCTTCTAAGCTTGTTTAAATAATCCTTCAATTGATTCTGAACGTTGGGGATCATTAGTGGAGTCAATAGAGCCGTTATTGTGTGAAAACAATTAATAAAACAGCTTAGAATGGGGGGAATCGGTTCCTGTAGTGTAAAATTCAAATATTTTGACCGTTATAAGAGGGGGAAATCAGTACCTCCTGGAGGGATTGGTACCCTCTGAGTAATATGTTATTTCTCGGAGCCAAAACCTTTCAGGGGGTATCGGTTCCCTCATTTGGGGGGAATCGGTACCCACTGAGTAAACTGTAATTTTTGGGTTGAATATAGCTCAAAATACTGTAAAATTGTTTCAAAAATATATTAAGATTGAAACTTAATTTTTGCACTTGAGTAAGAATTAAAATTGACATTTTGAAAACTTGGAGTAATATTTTCATATTCGAATAGTTGTATCGAATATACTTAGAAAATCATTTGTAAAATCTTAAAATTCATTTAACTTAATTTGTTATATCGAAACATCAAAATGTTTTCAACAATCTCCCCTTTTTTGATATAACAAAACATTTTAGTAATTTTAAGATTTTCTTAACTGAAAAATCATTTTTGAAATCAAAAATTAAGTTTGAAAAATTACTCCCCCTTACTATAACACTTCTCATCCTTTTTGTTAAATCAAAAAGAATTTCTAAAACACTTTTAAACAAGGTTTTTGGAAATTTTAGCCAATTAATTTTTCTAAAAATAGCTTAAGCTGCTAAGATCACAATCAAGAGAAGACATTAGCCATTAGTTTCATAATTCAATATTCAAAAATAATATGAAATGGCAAAATTGGTCATATATCTAAAATGATGTAAATGATGCACAAAATGAAATTTAAGCCAAACCAAATAAGTTCAAATATCTAAAACAAATTCAAACACTCACAAATTCAAACATCCATAAGCATCAAAATGTTAAAGCAATAAGTTCGAAGTTGTATCTAATAAAGCTAAGCAAGAAACAAGGCCTAATCATCCATCAGTGGATCAGTAGGAGATAAACATGTCCAAATGTTGGCCATATCACGTTAAAGTACATCGACCCTCTCGTCCAAATTGTCAAAACAATTATTCATCGTTTCGTTGTTAGAAGTAAGATGTAATTCTATGGATGCAAACCTCATATCAAGATTCTCCATAAATGATCAGAAGTATGGAGGCACTTGATCTTCTTGTTGTACTTGTTACTCGTGCCGCTCCGGCTCATCGTTGGGAACGTTGTCAATATCTTGCATCAGCTGTTGAAGTTCAGGATCATCATCCTCAGCCTGTACCGGTGGAGCTCGTGAAGAACTAGCTCTGGAGTTTGCTAACTGGTACGAACCCATTGACTAGTATCTTCATTTATCTTCCATCCCGATTTTGTTAATGAAAAGAGATTGATTTGATTTTTTAGAGGAAAAGAGGCATCAAGGTCAACCCTAAGCTCAGCTTTAGAAAACAGATTACTTAGAATACAACTGTAAACTAGAGATGAATAGAGTTTCTTATTAGGAACTAGGTTTACGGTTTCAATAATTTTGGCAAAGACAATCTGGGGTATGTTTATTTTAAGATTATTTTGGATACAAAGTATCCGCCAAATATCCAAGGCTTGAAGAGTGGAGTATCTGCCTCTGGATGGTCGAAACCACCAAGAGATCATTAGATGAAGAAAACGATCATGGAGATCTAATACACTCGCACTATCCCTTCTTTTATAATGAGAACCTACCATTTGTTTTTCATTGTCTAAGCCTTCATTATCTAATCCTAATGCGTTGTCTATGTATTCTAGGTCAATATAAAAGATTTTTCCTAGAAGATAGGATCGAATTCCTATGGTTGCGGTTTTAGCCCGGTTTTTAATGCAAACGGTATTAGAATAGAAAATTCGAACGAGTTGACGATAAACTATTGGTTCGAGTTCAAAGAGTTTATCAAATTTCCACTCTCGTAGGGTAGGAAGATATCTAAAATATATGTCTAACATAGCTTGAAGAGATGTGATTCGTTCTTCCCTAATTTTGTATGACTCAAAATAATGAGAAAATCTAAAATAGAGATTATCTCTACGACCAGGTTGATTGAAGAACGAATTACGGATAGTCATATTAGGATCATCAGGATTAGGAATTTGTTGGATATGAGGTGGATTTGGAGGTGAGTTTGGTGGTTGGTTTGAACGACTAGTGGATGACCTAGGGCGTTTGTGAGACATGATTAAGGAAATCGGAATTGATTAAGTAACATGCAAATTTAAAAACATGTATGCAATATAATCAATCCCAAAACTCAAATGAGTTCGCAATATTCAAGGTTCTCTAAACCGAATCCTAATGGGAAAAGTTTTGAAAACAATTGAAAATAATGTTTGAAAGTCTTAATAAGTATAGTTTTCATAATTGAATCAAAAACATCTATAATTTTTGAAAATAATAATAATTTTTTTTATTTCGAAATTCAAAGAAAATTTTGAAAATTTGTTTGTTTTTTTGATGAAATTTGTTGTAAAATCTAGTTTATAATCATCATATAATCAATTCTCGATGTAATGTTCATCCTAGAACTAATTAAAACTAGTCCTAAAATCAAAAATTGATAAAATAGAAGTTTTAGAAAAATACCTTGAAGATTTTCGGATTTGAGTGAGATTGGATGAAGTTTGCATGAAATTAATGATGCTAGCAGGTTTTGGCATTGAAAATTGAAGTAAATCTGAATCAAAATTGTTGTTTTCAAATAATGTAGAGATAGGGTGAGAGAAGAGAGGTGAACGACAAGAGAGAGTAGAGAAAAGGGTTTTGAATGATAGTGTTAATTAGGGTGTTTAAAAGAACAGACCCCGTGGAGGGTATCGGTTCCCTCAAGGGGGAATCGGTACCCATTCAAAGGGGAAATCGGTACCCATACAAGGGGGTGTCGATTCCTAGTGTCAAAAATAAAAAATTTGTATTTTAAACACTAATAATGCTAAATTAATTTGCTCTAGTGGTATTGGTAACTCATATTAAGAAGATTAACTATGTTCAAACAATCAATTCTATCCTTAAACATAATTTGAACATAAAATTAATTTTTCACCATGAATCATAAACTTCCTCTAACTAATAGCAAAGAATGCAATCAAAAGTGTTATAAGTATTTTCCAAAACTAATTAAAAGTGCTAAACTTATTTTAAACACTAAGTCCAGGTAGGTTGGTCAAACCTAATTCTCTCCTAAGTGTCCAAAATATTTCTTTATCTAAAGGTTTTGTAAAGATATCCGCTAATTGTGCAAAGTATCAACATATTCTAGAACTATATCTTCTTTATTGACATGATCTCTAATGAAATGATGTCTAATTATAATATGCTTAGTTCTAGAGTGTTGAATAGGATTTTTAATGAGACAAATAACACTAGTATTGCCACACTTGATAGGAATGGTACCTACTTCAATTCCATAATCAAAATGTGTTTGTTTCATCCATATAACTTGTGCACAACAACTACTGGATGAAATGTATTCCGCTTCAGTGGTAGATAATGCAACACAACTTTATTTCTTTGAAAACCATGAAATCAGCATATTTCCAAGGAATTGACAAGTACTGGAGGTGCTTTTCCTATCTATTATGCATCCTCCATAATCCACATCTGAGAAGGCATGCAAGCTAAAACTAGAGTCTCTAGGATACCAAAGTCCTAAACTAGGAGTGTCCTTAAGGTATCTAAAGATTCTCTTAACGGCTAGTAAATGTGATTCCTTAGGGCATGATTGAAATCTAGCACATAAGAAAACACTAAACATATTGTACGATCTACTTGCTGTTAGATAAAGCAAAGAGCCAATCATTGATCTATACAATTTAACAACCACACATTTACCTCCTTCATCTTTGTCAAGCTTTGTTGATGAGCTCATTGGAGTGGCATGAGGTTTCCCGTTTTCCAGTCCAAACTTCTTGAGTATATCCTTGACGTACTTAGCTTGATTGATGAAGATGTCATCTTTTCTTTGCTTGATTTGGAGTCCCAAGAAAAATGAGAGTTACCC
Organism: Hibiscus syriacus; assembly: GCF_006381635.1. Taxonomy (NCBI): domain Eukaryota; kingdom Viridiplantae; phylum Streptophyta; class Magnoliopsida; order Malvales; family Malvaceae; genus Hibiscus; species Hibiscus syriacus. The sequence goes on along the minus strand of NW_024063538.1, from coordinate 6,942,439 downwards.
ATCATGCTCATCTTAAATTCACTTTGCATTAGCTTAGAAAATTCTTGGAAAAGAACATCATTAGTAGAACCAAATATTATATCATCAACATAAATTTGTACTACTAACAAATCTTTACCTTTATGTTTTAAAAATAATGTAGTGTCAACCTTCCCTTTTGAAAAACCTTTTTCAATTAAAAAGTTTGACAATCTTTCATACCAAGCTCTTGGAGCTTGTTTTAAACCATAAAGAGCTTTTGTCAATTTAAAAACATGATCCAAAAATTTTGAATCTTCAAAACCTGGAGGTTGTTCCACGTACACTTCTTCTTTTATAAAACCATTTAAAAATGCACTTTTAAAATCCATTTGATATAATTTAAATTCATTGAAACATGAAAATGCTAACAACATTCTAATTGCTTCCATCCTAGCTATGGGAGCGTATGTTTAATTATAGTCTATGCCCTCTTCTTAAGTATACCCTTGAGCAACAAGTCTAGCCTTGTTTCTCACTATATTACCACTTTCATCAAGCTTATTCCTAAATACACATCTAGTACCTACAGTAGATTTATTACTAGGCCTTTCAACTAATGTCCTTACTCTACTTCTCTCAAATTGATTTAATTATTCTTGCATAACCATTATCCAATTTTCAACATTTAATGCTTCTTTAATATTCGTAGGCTCTATGCATGAAATAAATGCCACATAATTACATATATTTCTAAGAGAAGATCGAGTTGTTACCCCTTTCGATGGATCACCTATTATTTCACCATCCTTGACATAGTTGTATTCCCTTGGATAAGAGACTTCCCTTTCTTCAATGGTTGAATTCTCGAGAAGATCTTGAGTTTCCTCATTTTTCGTTTCTTCCTTTGATGATGGTTCTCCAACGTTATGTCTAACATCATTTGTGTTTACAATACCTATATCATCATTTACATAAGAATCCTTCCTCGGAAGAAGATTATCATTGTCAACAACGTGTATAGACTCTTCTACAACTAAAATTCTTTTATTAAATACTCGATAAGCTTTAGAATTTAAGGAATAACCCAGAAAAATTCCTTCATCACTTTTAGCATCAAATTTACCAATATTATCTTTACCGTTGTTTAAAACAAAAACATTTACATCCAAAAGGATGAAAATAGCTAATGTTAGGATTTTTATTTTTAAAAAAAAGTTCATATGAAGTTTTCTTCAAAATAGGCCTAATCATTACTCGATCCATAACATAACAAGCGGTATTTGTGGATTTCGTCAAAAAATATTTTGGTAAATTGTTTTTAAAAAAAGCATGGTTCTAGCCATTTCTTCTAAAGTTTGATTTTTCCTCTCAACAACTCCATTTTGTTGAGGGGTTCTAGGTGCTGAAAATTATGGCTAATACCATTAGAATTACAAAATTCAGTAAATCCAAGATTTTCAAATTCATTTCCATGATCACTCCTAACACTAGTTATAGAGTAACCTTTTTCATTTTGGACTACTTTTAAAAACGTGATGAATTTTTCTAATGCTTCATCTTTAGTACTTAAGAATAGAACCCAAGTATATCTAGAATAGTCATCTACCAATACAAATCCATATTGTTTTCCACCCAAGCTAGTAGTCCTAGATGGCCCAAAAAGATCTATATGGATCAATTGTAACAATCTACTAGTGGATACGTCATTAATGGATTTAAAAGAAACTCGCTTTTGTTTTCTTTTAGAACAAGCATCACAGATTTTATCATTATCAAATTTTATCTTTGGAAACCCTCTAACTAAGTCTCCTTGAATTAGTCGTTGCAAAATACTCATACTAGCATGTCCTAGTCTCCTATGCCATAACCAACTATCATGCTCATCCTTAGCAACTAGACATAAATTAGTCATATCTATATAATCTAAATGCACCATGTATATGTTTCCTATTCTATGACCAACAAGCATAATTCGATTAGATGCAATGTCAATAACTTTACAACCATTAATTTCAAACATGACACTGATCCGTTATCGCAAAATTGACTAATACTCAAAAGATTATGCTTTAATCCATTCACATATAAAACATTTTTAATTTGTATAGAATGGGTATTACCTATTGTACATATACCTTCAATGTGACCTTTTGAATTATCACCAAAAGTCACATCTCCTCCATTTTTGGCATTAAGCTCTATAAACCGACTCTTGTCTCTGGTCATGTGTCTTGAGCATCCACTATCAAGGTACCATGAGTTTGAGTTTGAATCCTAGTCCCCTTGGGTATCCATTTGTGTAGGATATCCTTATCTTTAGTAGTAATGAGTCCTTTAGGAACCAATATACTTCTAACGATTTTACCATTTAAGGTTCGTTGATGGCCTCTATGATTGTAGTTTCTAAAAATTTTTCTAACAAAGTTGGATTTTGAGTTTTCTCCTTTTTTCAAAACGTTTTGATCCAACTTTATCAAAAGATGCTTTAAGATCATCAATTTTCTTTTGATGATTATCATTGACTCTTGAAAGTAAATTATGCAAATAAATATTTTTCTTTTCAAATTCATTTAATTTGATTTGTAATTCTTTGATCTTACTTTCAAGATCATTGTTGGTTTTGGACATAAGACTATTTTCAATTTTCAATTTTGAAATATTATTTTTGTATTTTGAAAATAAAATCTTATAATCCGAATCCAACCCATTATAATCCTCTAATAACTCATCATAAGATAAATCATCTGAATCGAATGAGTTAGAGGATACCTTAGAATTTTCTCTGATGGCCATCAAGCACAAGTTTGCAACTTCTTGTTCCTCTTCATTGGAACCTTATTCATCGCTCCATGTATCTACATGAGCCTTGTGCTTCTTCTTTGATTGACCATTTTTCTTTAATTGAGGGCAATTGTATTTGACATACCCCGGCTTTTTGCATTCATAGCAAATGATTGGGTCTTTCTCATTTGGTTCATTTTTGAAGCCTTCATTTCATTTGAATTTTCTTCCTCGGTTGGGCCTCATTAATTTTCTGAACCTTTTGGCAAATAATGCCATTTCCTCGTCATTGTCATCTTCATCCGAACCACTATCATCTTTTATGGATTTGAGAGCAACTCCAACGTTCTTCTTCTTCTCATTCTCCTTCTCCTTCTCCTTTGGTGTCTCATCAATTTTATCAAGGTTTACTTCATCTTGAAGCATCATTTCATGAGTAAGGAGTGAACCGATTAGTTATTTAAGGGTTAAGGACTTTAAGTTCTTAGCCTCGATGATTGTTATCTTCTTTGATTGCCACGATTTTAGAAGTGAGTAAACCAACTTCCTCACAAGGTTTTCATTTGGAATGATCTCTCCATATGATTTGAGACCATTGACAATCATGGAAAATCTATCTGTCATAGCGTTGATATCTTCATCCGGTTTCATCCTGAAATTTTCATAGCTATGAGTTAGAAGACTAATTTTAGATTCTTTTACCTCGTCAGTGCCTTCATGAGTGACTTGTAGTTTATCCATATTTCTTTAATGGTTGTACAAGATGAAACTCTTCCATATTCATCCGGTCCAAGATCACAAAAAATTATATGGATGGCTTTGGAATTAAGCTGGAACATTCTTGTCTCTCCTTCACTCCACAATCTTGGGTGAGTGGAAGGTTCGATGTATCCATCTTTTATGACATTTCATGCTCCAATGTCACTTGTTTGAATGAAGTACAACATTCTATTCTTTAAATAAGCGTAGTTAGATCCATTTAAGAAAAGAGGCTTGTTGATGGGCATTGAATCGAGAATGAAGTCAGAGTTTGAAGCGCCGACCATTGATGACTTGAATATCGATGTAACTCTTTCCGAATCAACTCAAGAGGTGATTAAACCTTCAAATGAGTGAGGCTCTAATACCAATTGTTGAGTGAATAGATTGATGGAATTGGCCAAGAGGGGGTGAATTGGCAATAAAAATATTGGTTGAAGCTTTTTGCAGAAAATTGAAAATATTTGCACAGCGATTTAGAGTGGTTCGACTTTCTCAACCAAAGTCTATGTCCACTACCTTAGCTATTCATACTAAGGATTTTCCACAAATTCACTAATTTGTATTTCCTTTGAGGACAAAGAGTAACCTCACAAATCCCTCAAGAATTATACTCCAAATTCTTGAGAACACTATCTCCCAAAGAGAACAATACAAATTTTGCAAACTTACAAGAAAATCCTAACAAGGAAAGATGTTTGCACAATTCTGAACAAAGAAAGAACACTTAAGAATAATACAATTGATCACAACAAGTGTTCTTGAAAGAAAAGATGAATATTGAATGAAATAGGCTTGAAAATGCTCAAACTTGAGGTTTGATGCTTTCTTTTTGATTCTCTCTTAATTCTTGATAATTCTTATTGATCAATGGCTTCTAAGCTTGTTTAAATACCCATGCAATTGATTATAAACATTGGGGATCATTAGTGGAGTCAATAGAGCTGTTATTGTGTGAAAACAATTAATAAAACAACTTGGAACGTGGGGGGAATCGGTACCCCCTCATGGGGAATCGATTCATGTAGTGTAAAATTAAAATATTTCAACCGTTATGAGATGGGGGAAATCGGTACCTCCTGGGGGGATCGGTAACCTCTGAGTAATATGTTATTTCTCAGAGCCAAAACCTTTCAGGGGGTATCGGTTCCCTCATTTGGGGGGAATTGGAACCCTCTGAGTAAACTGTAATTTTTGGCTTGAATAGAGCTCGAAATAATGTAAAATTGTTTCAAAAATATTTTAATATTGAAACTTAATTTTTGCACTTGAGTAGGAATTAAAATTGACATTTTGAAAAGCTTGGAGTAATATTTTGATATTCGAATAGTTGTATTGAATATACTTAGAAAATCATTTGTAAAATCTTAAAATTCATTTAACTTAATTTGTTATATCGAAACATCAAAATGTTTTCAACAGAATTGTTAGGATTTATGAAGCTCGATCGATTAACTGAAATATGCCAAGAGGGGGTGACTTGGCTTTTTGAAATTTAGGGAGTAAGGAGTATAAAGATAAAAAAATTTGCAAAATTATTTAGAGTGGTTCAACTTCGTCAAAGAAATCTACATCCACTACCTAAGGTCCTTACTTAGGATTTTCCAACAAATCCACTAATTTATTCTGTCTTTTTCAAGGATCAATAGTAATCTTTACAACTCCCTACGTTTTTACTTGGCTAAACTAGAACCAAAATCCATTTACAAATGATAAGAAATGTGTAAACAAGAAGATCTATCTAGGTTGGTATTTACAAAGATTTATCTCACAAAAACAAAACCTAAGGATATACAATTAAGCTCAAAACACAAATATCTACAAGAGAAATAAAATAAGGATTGAAAATGTTTTCTCTTGTGTGTGAATGCTTGGATAGGTATTGGTAACCTTCTTCAAGTGTCCTCAACTTGTTTTTATATGTTGGAGTGAATTACTAGCTGTTTCTAGCCATTGGGATGATTTGAAGCCGTTTGGAAGCTGAAAAATCTACAATTCTGTGCAAGGGTTTTGAAACCTTTAAAGGGGGTTTCAAAACCTTCATTTAAAATTTTGACGATTTGAATAGGGGGTTTTGAAACCTTTAAGGGGGCTTTGAAACCTGTAAGCCATATTTACATTCTGCCTTAGGGGTTTTGAAACTTCTTGAAGGGGTTTCGAAACCATGCCAAAATTTCATGTTCCACCTTTTAAAAACTTAAAAACTTTGAATTATTTTTGCAATGTTTGAACAAATTCAATTTGGTCCAAGACATTTTTGCCCTTATTTGTTATATCAAAATATTAGTTCTACATCTTGTCCTAGGGTAACATTCTTGAAATCTATACTTGATCTGAAATTTGCTATAACATTCGTCTGTTGATTATTATCCATTGCTTGAGGATAAGCAATAGATTAAGTTTGGGGTGTGATAACCTCGTAAAAAGATATATTATGTGTCTTTTTACTTATGTTATTGATTTTCTTAAAGCACATTTAGGTACATATAGTTGCATTTGGTGGAGTTGTTTTGGTGCAACATATAATTTTGAAAACTGGTGATATTTAATGGGGAATATTGTGTTTTGTTGATGATGTGTAGGTGATTGAAGCCAAAGGAGAATGAGGAGATTCGTTATAGCCTATTTAGCAAAGAAACAATGGAAGAATGTTGTAGTAGTCTAGATGGCATTTTTTGGGTGCAGAAAAGGACAAAAGAGTTGAAGATATTTTTATGAAGGGCCTCTTGTTCAGCCCACACGTGATACCTCCTACCAGCTGCCCGTGTGAGGACCATTGTCAGTCTTGTATACCCCTTCACATGAAGGGAATGATACCTAGGGTACAAGGGGAATTTTGTCACAAAGCCCAAGGACATTCCCTTAGTATAAATAGAAAAGGATTTCCTACAATTAATAGAGTCATTTTGGGAAAAGGTAAGATAAGCAAGAGAGAAAGGCGACTACAAAAAGTTTCCATTCACTACAAGAAATTTCTACTATTGTGACAATTTTAATTTTCTCAAAATTAATTTTGTCACTATTAATAGCTTTTTGGTGACAAAATAATCATCGCATATGATTAAAAAAAGATATACAATTATGACAAAAGATAAAATTGTCATAATAATTTGTCACAATTAACAAACATGTGTAACATATGGTGACAAAATAAATTTTATTACTAATTTTTGTCACAAATGTTTTCCTCCAATTTTTGGCGCCAAATTGTCACAACAAATAATGAGATTTAGATTTGTTGTGACAAATTTTGTTTGTAATTATATATTTTAATTATAGTGACAAAATGTATAGTCACAAATGATTATCTCAAATTTTTGGTAAAAAAAAAACAATACCGTATAATGACATGTTTTGTAACTATAAGCTATAATTCTTGTTACAAAAAAATTTGTCACAACAAATAATGAGATTCAAGTTTTTAGTAAAAAATAATGTTTGTCGTTATATGTTTTAATTATAGTGACAAAATATATTGTCACAAAAATTTCCCTCCATATTTTTTACGCCAAAAAAGTCATATAGTGACAAATTTTGTAACTATAAGTGTTAATAATTATTACAAAAAAATTGTCACAAAAAATAATAATATTCACGTTTTTGTGACAAATTATATTTGTAGTTATAAATTTTAACTATAGTGATAGCATATATTAATTGTCATAACTATTTTTCTCCACTTTTTTGTTTCAAAAGTTATATTGACACTTTTTATAATTATAATTTATAGTTATTGTTATAGAAACAATTATCACATCAAATAATAAAATTCAAGTTTTTTTGTAATAAATTATTTTTGTACTTATATATTTTAATCATTATGAAAATTTATACTATTAAAACCATTTCTCCATATTTTTTAATGTAAAAAATGTTATATAGTAACAAAATATATTGTCATAAAGATTTTCCTCCATATTTTTTGCACCAGAAAATTATATATTAACAATTTTTGTAACTATAAGTGTTTATAATTATTACAAAAAACATTGTCACAAAAAAATAATGGTATTCACATTTTTTGAGAAATTATAATTGTAGTTATAAATTTTAATTATAGTGATAACATATATTGTGATAAATATTTTTCTCCACTTTTTTTTCTTTTCAAAAAGCTATATTGACAAGTTTTGTAATTATAATTTATAGTTATTGTTATAGAAAAATTATCACATCAGATAATAAAATTCAAGTTTTTTGTAATCAATTATTTTTGTAGTTATATATTTTAATCATTATGAAAAATTATACTATCAGAACCATTTATCCCTATTTTTTGGTGCCAAAAATGTTATATAGTAAAAGTTTCGTAGTTATTGTTATAGAAATATTATAACAACAAAAAAATTATTTTTTAATTAATAAATGATTTTAGTTTTTTATGAAAAAAATAGGTTTATAGTTGTACATTTTGATTATAATAAGAAAATATAATAATAATTATTATTATTATTATAAAAACAAAATGTTAATAAAAATCAAATTTTGTGATATATATAATTAAATGGCATTTTCAAAATTGTTTTCATTTATTTTTTACAAAGCTAGTTTCAAATAAAAGATAATAACAAAATATATTATCAAAATAGTGATAATGAAAATTAAATTTCTAAAAAATTGAACAATATATATTAAACAAAGTAGGACAAATTTCCTATTATTTGTTTACATTAAGTTTAGGTGAAGTTTACTTCCGTCAATCATGTTATATTCACTACAGAGCTCTTCTTAGTTGTATAACTACTTTTTAATATTTTTTTATTACACAGTTTCATAATGGTTAACGATATAAACCATTGATTAAAGGGTCATGTTAATGTTTTTCAAAATTCGAGGGAAATGCAACAATAATTCGAAGGCCAAATTGATCTTTTCACAAAAGTACAAGAGCATTAGGTATCTTTTTGTTGAAAACTAAGCTAATTTAAAGAAATCAAATAAATATTAATCAGGTATCGATGACCTGAAAATAATGGTATCAGGTTTAATGGTTACTCGACTTACGGGTACCCGTATATTACTGGTAAGACATGGACCAAGTTTTTGGCACTCGAAAATCTCAAATACTTGAAAAAACAACGAGTACCTAAATATAAACACCCCTAACTAACACAGATGATAAAAAATCATGTATTTAAAAAAATTATGGACTTATTTTTATTAATGAGAAATAAATGTATTTTTATATAAATTTACTTAAATGTTACGTTAATTGACTACTAATAGTTAAATTGAAATGAAATTAAATCCTAGTATTTTATTAGACAATTTTTTTACTTAAAATAGAATTCATCCTAATAAGTTAATCACCTAATGTAGTTCACCCTTTATAAAAATAACTATCCCTATTATCATATTCTGATATGTAAATTTCGGGACGGGAAAAAATTTTGGGACGATTTTCAATCAATGAGACATAAATTTCCATCTATTTTCTTTTAAAGGAAATTGAGTTTTAGAGGGAAACTATTTTGTAGAGAAATTTATTTGTATTTATTATATAAATAATATTTTAAAACCCTCGGTTTAATCGTTTCAGCCACTATCCTAGCTTTATTTCTCATCTCTTTCATCGAGAAGGCAAAAAAAATAAAAACAATGATTTTTTTTATATTTAATCTAATCTAATATGATGTATAGTTTATGGTTTATACTTGTTGTAGATATCCGTTTTGTTCGAGATTTTTTATCGTTTTTTATTTTTATTATTATAATTATTAAATATTAATATAATTTTATTATTTTGTAGGTCATTACAAAGACTCAACCCGGGTCCAAACCCCATACAATTTCAAGACCCAAATATAGGCCCATACGAACCCTCATCAACCCCGTCCACATAAACCCTATTTTTTTAACTCTCATTCTCTCTCACGCAGCAGCCATACCAAGACTTAAAACTAACAACGCCGATCATCAAAGCTAATAGATATCGTCGGTGAAGCTCCAAATGACGACCAAGAAGACTCTGACTCCTCCGTTTTTTCTCCTGTGCCTACTCGCTCCTTCGACTGAACCCCTAGAAACCCAAATCCACCATTAATCGGTTGTATTTCAAAGCTTCGACCACCCTCTCTTGTCCCCTCCCGATTTTTTTCATCAACAACGACAGCTTCCTGGACAATGGGGAGATTCATCTCATCAGCCTCGGCCATTTTCATTTTCATTCGACCGGACAAATGGGTCAAAAGGTGTTCGATCTTTACCATTTTAATGGAATAGTAAAATCAGTTTTGAATGGCAGCCAGTCGAGTTCGGGGGGTGAGACTCCGATACAAAGACCAAGGCTTACAAAATTGAGGGTTTCAGTACCCCCAAGGCTTACACTGGAAGAATTCATGGCAGATGTAGCAGTTCCATCTGGTTCTGCTGGGACTGAAGTGGCTAAACCCGTGCCTTCTCAACATGCGCGGTTGGTGGACTGCATTAGAACGCGATGGCCTCGTGCTGTTTGTAACTGGGTGGGGGACCCCCTAGTATAGTCTGATATTCTGAATGTCTATTAAATCATATCTGGGATCCTTTGAAGTCCCCTCCGAACTCGGGGGACATCGTTGGCGGAAAGCAAAACTGAGATAGAAAAGGCCATAAACGATAAACTTGGTTTGTTTTCTCATAACATTTGGTCAAGTTAGAGAAGAGGCTATTTTCTGGGGCTTTTTAGCGGACCATCGTTCACCATTTCTATGGTGTATTGATTTGTTGTAGCATTGAAATTCTTATTCAATTTTCATATTTCAAATACCAAAGGTGAAGGATTATATAATCAAAAAAAATATCTGTCTCACGCTCTTCTCCAAAGGAAGTCAGAATGGATCACGTCCAACCCCCAACTGTCATGCAGAAAGTAGCAGGCCAGTTCCTTTCTTCTAGCCTTTCCGGAGACGGTCAAGGGCAAGGGTGTGATGGGTCTTTTAGGATTATATATTTCATATGTTATTTTTTAAATATTTATTAAAAACGGAATAAAATTTAATTTTTTTTTATAGGTAGGTGTGGAAGAATTTATGGACCTTCATGGTGGATTTTAATTTACTTTTATTTATAGGGAGGATTTTATTTTTTTAGAAAATTTATTCTAAACATTTTAACAACAGTAAATTTAAGTTAACAAAAATTTAATGATTATATATATAAATTATATAAATTTATTAAATAATTTCATATGTTTTTAATAAAAACAAATTGATATATATATATATAATTATAAATAAAATGTTACAATTATTACTTCTTTTTTTCTGCCATTTGTTACATTTGTTATATATTAAATGTTGCATCAAACAATAAGGAAAATGTGGTCTGATTAGTGGCTTGGGCGTGGATTTTCAATCCAAAAGACACAAGATCAAGACCTAAACCCCTTCATCTTGTGCGCTTTCCTCTTCTATTACTGCACTCATATTGTCACACGTTATAATCTAATTAGAGAAAAAATTTATTAAATTAAATTAAAATTAAGATCAAATTAATAGAATATAGAAATATTGAGAACTAAATATAGAATTATGTCAATTTTGATAACTGCTACGTGAACATTTCCGTCAATTTTTAACGGCAAATTACTTGATTGACAATAATTAAATAATTAGATGATTTGATTGACAAATTAAAAGAGTAAAAGTAAAATGACTAAATAATTAGGTGGTCAATGATATAATTTACCCTAAATTAAAATAAGTATTCCTTTATATAAAAAATATATGTGGTTAATATTATGTTTAATATGTAATTATTATTTTTTTAATGATTATTATATATTAAATAAATTATTCTTATAACAATTAAATTACTTTTAAACTTTTTTTTAGATGAAACATCGACTATATTCTATTAATGTAAATGGATGCCAACTGTGACATGCCCAACAATTAAGAAACAAAAGCAAAAGGAATTGAAAAAAAAATTAAAAAAAATCAAAAGCATAAAAATAAAAAAGTGGAATTAAAAATGCTCTTGAAAGAGAGCCTAAATCGCTGACCTTTCCTTTCCTTGCGAGAGAAAAAATGAAGAAAACGAACCACAAGGAAAGCACAAACAAATCAAATCGAGCCTTGTCACCAACGATATTCAGAAGAAATCTGTAGTTAGGGGGATCTAACCATTGTATGTCCTCTGTTGCCTGAAGAACCATAGGGCGGTGAGCCTCCTCTACCCATAACCAATAATCATTTACATGCAAAGAATCAGTAGCCAACAAAATTGCATGTTCTTGGGACGAATTGAAACTCAGGTTTGGAGAGATACTGAACGACCCTTTCATTCACTTGTCCATGCACCAATTTCTGATAAATCAGTTTCAAGAGAGAAGAGTTTGTGAACCACTACGCGAGAATCACCTTATACAACATATCAGAATCCTAGATTCACTAATAGCTGAATAGCATGGGCAACCAACACAGCCTCCGATACAAAAGCAGAGATAATATTGTTACAACGCAACCTTCCAGCTCCCGTTATTTACTCATTTGAGTTCCTGAGAATAACCCCTGACCAAGAGGCATTTTTTTTTTGAATTATAAGGAAGACTATTATAATGAAATACTAAGTGCGAAGGAAAGCAGGACCATAGAGGTCACGATGAAGAAGTGATTTAATCTCATGGGGCGGTTCAGTATAGGTCTGAGCTTGTTCATTTGAAATAACGGTAGATTTCGCAAGGAAGTCTGCTGCAGCATTAGCTTCACGGCGAATAAGAATGAATTCGATCATCCATTGTTTTGATATGAGTTTTGCAATAGGGCGAACAAGAGCAATTGGGCTGCATTTAGCCATTGGCGAAGACACGAGATTAAGAGCTTCAACAGTGTCTGTTTGGCATTGGAGACGTTCAATATTGTGGGATAGTGCCAATTGAAGTCCTTCAAAAATCCCCCAAAGTTCGGCTTGGATTGGAGTTGAGATTCCAATCGATTTATTAAAACCAATGATCCAATCACCATTCATATTTCGAATGAGGCCACCCACCATCCTTGGGAGGAAATTTTATGTACCGCTCCATCTATGTTAAGAGTGTACCAATTTGTAGGCGCGGGCTTCCATTGTATAAGTTCTGGACGAGCAGCACCAAAACCAGTTGGGGAAATAGACTTTGCTGCAATGATATAAAGGGGCCAATTTTTGCTTAGGGAGATGAGCTGGTCATTATGGATGAACAAGTCTGAAAATATATAAGAATTCATTCGCTTCTAGATCTACCATGCTATAGAAGAGAAAAGGATTTTCCATGGGATGTTTGTGCCAGCAAAGAGACTATTTGAGTCTAGGTTCATTGTGATTCAATCAGAGACGTTAGTGTTGAAGAAGTTCGGTAGGATTTGCTGTCGGATAATCAGTTACCAAAGAGTTGCAGAGTGTTTGCAGTCACGTAGAACATGCAGTGTATTTTCATTAGCTAAGCCACATATATGACATAAAGGATCATTTGTAAGCTTCCTTGCACAACGATGAACGTTTGTAAGTAAGCGGTCTTTATAAGAAAGCTATAGGAAATATTTTATGCGCTCCGGGATAGTCATGCGCCAAAGTGTAGTCCATTTGATATCTTTAGGGTCCCAAAGATCCTTGGTTAGAAGCTTATAGGTTGATTTTACTGTGAACACACCATGTTTGCCCTGTGACCAGCAACAACGATCAGTACTAGCATTCAGATTAGGTAGTTGAATATTCATCAGATGTTGTATCATGGAGGGTTGGAGAAACTGTCGAAGCAGATTCCAGTTCCAGTTGCCATTCAGTTAGGCAGCATCACAAACCAGCATATTATCTTTAACAATAATATGCTCTTGTTTCCATTCTGAAAGACACCCAAGTTTCGGTAGCCAATTGTCGTGCCAAATTCTTGTTGTAGTTCCATCGCCTATAGACCAAGATAAGAAGCTGTAGAACCTATTCCAGACTTTAGATAAGGACCTCCACAAATGAGAGCAGCTCGGTAGGAATATGGAGGAGGGACAATTAGAGAGAACCTTATATTTTTGCCTAAGAAGCCTTATACAATAATTCTCCGTATCTGAAACGATGGCATAACAAAGTTTCATGTAGAAGGTATCATTATGTTGTTGTAATCTCCAAACGTCGAGGCCTCCATTGTGTCTAGGTTGAGTTAAGGTGTCCCAACTAACGAGAGAAATACCTCGAGTTTGATTACTAGAGCTCCATATAAATTACCGAACAAGCTTTTCAATGTCTTGACAGACACGAGAGGGGAAGCGACAAGTTTGCTTGAAATAAGTAGGGATAGCCATGAACACTGAGTTAGCAAGAGTGATTCGTCCCGTAAAAGATAGGGTTCTAGCCGATCACCCATGAAGCTTTGATTTTATTTTGTCAATGATGAAGCTATAGAATTCACAGGTAGAACGCTTGTGCATCACCGACATTCCGAGATAGACACCCAAGTTAGGAACTTGCTTAATGCCGAGATGAGAACAGACTGCATTTGCTGTTTCTGAGCTTGTATTGGGCGAGAAGTACACATGAGATTTAAGCTTGTTGACTTTGTGGCCCGAGTAGTGACTAAATTCCTCCAGGATATTATCGATTAGAATTACTTGTGCTACAGTTGCTTTGGCATACAAAACTAAGTCATCTGCAAAAAATAAATGAGTGATGGGAAGACCATCACGAATTAGCTTAAAAGGTTTCCAATCGCCCTTCTCAAAAGCAAGGTGGATACGATGTCCAAGCCTTTCCATGGTAAGAACAAAAAGGTAAGGAGAGATTGGATCTCCTTGCCGAACTCCACATTATGGTTTAAAATCATTGCTAAGGCCTCCATTAAATTGAACCTGCATAGAAGAAGATGAAATACAATGCAAGATGAGTCGTGTAATTGCTGGTGGAAAGCCTGCTTCATAAAGAGTGTCTGCTATAAAGTCCCAGCGCAGACGATCAAAAGCTTTTTCCAGATCCACCTTTATCTCCATCCAACCATCCTTGTCCTTTTTTGATTTCATGGAGTGAATGACCTCCTGATTAATAATAATGATCTCCGAGATGCTACAGCCTTGAATGAAACTTGTTTGGTTAGGCGCAACAAGTCGAGGCATAATTTGCTGGAGGCGTTTGATAATGATCTTAGTGACCAACTTGTATAATACCGTACAAAGGCTGATAGGTCGAAAGTCCTTGAAGCTTGAAGGACTTGGGATTTTTGGGATGATGGCGAGAATTGTTTTGTTCAGCAGAGGATCAATATTATTACCACTGAATATGTTTTGGATCGTCGAGAAAAATGACGTGCCAACAATGTCCCAATGTTGTTGATAGAAATGTGCTTGCAATCCATCTGCTCCTGGAGAGTCGAGTGGAGCCATATCGAATAACACCTCCTTTATTTCCATGGGATTTGGCAGAATGTCTAAATTTTGTATGAATTCAGGAGGTAGAGGTGAAAAAAACCCGAGATGGGATAGGTGCCGTGTACCTCCTCACGAATCGAAAACAAATTCTGGTAGTATGAACTGGCTTCTTGCCGAAGAACATTTATGTCTGAGCACCAATCTCCGGTGGAAATATGAAGAGCATAGATCCTATTAGTCCTCCTGTTTATAATAGTTTTTTATGAAAGTAAGTTGTGTTCCTGTCACCAAATGTATCCAATCCGAGTGAGATTTTTGTTTCCATAAGAGCTCTTCCTGATCAAGGATTAATTCAAGGTCCGCTTGAAGTTTAGTCTCAAGTCTCGAGCGATAAGTACTATGATTTTTATCAAGATATCGTTGAATACCCCTAAGTCACCCCATAACAGTGCGTTTGCGATGAGAAAGTTGTCCAAAAGTATAGTGATTCCATATTTTTGCAGCATTACTGAACTTGGAGATTGAATGAGTAATTGGGAGTGAATGGTCCCAATTATCAAGTACAAGCTTACGGAAATCATTGTGGAGGGTTCATCTGGAAAAGTAATAGAATTGACCTTGCTGTCGCTTATTGGGGTTTTTACCAATAGATAATAAGAGATGTCTATGGTCAGACTTCATTCTAAGGAGATGGTAAACCAATGTGTCAGGATATGCGACCAGCCATTTATCATTGCATAAACATCGGTCGAGGTGAACTGCACCAGGACCTCTATACCAAGTAAAGTCTGGTCCTTGATATCTAAGATCATAAAGACTTGAATAAAAAACAACATTACTAAAGTCGTGGTCTGAAGATGGATCACAGCCTTTACGATCATTAGGAGACAATGCGGCATTGAAATCGCCTAAGACAATCCAAGGCTCGTTAATATGATTGGAGAGCAAGTGAAGGTACTTCCAAAGAGCTCTCCTTTTAGTAGGATTCGGACTAGCATAAACAATGGTAGCAAGAACGGAACGATTGTTAGACTTACAGTGGATCCAGCAGTGGACAAATTGAAAATGACTGAATAGAACATCTACTTGAATGTGATCATACCAACAGATCCAAATGCCTTCAGAAAAACCATCAGCTTCTACTCTAAAAGAGTTCAGAATTTTGAGTTGAGCAATAGCTTTATCAGCCGCATGACTGCTTATACGGGTTTCAACGAAGCCTACAATATCCGGTGAATGATCTAAATATTGTCGAGCAACGCGATTAAAATTCCAGTGGCCACATCCTTGTGCATTCCACATAAATATATTGAGATACATAAGTAAAGTAAAAAATGAAGAGAGAAGGAAAAAGAGCCGACTATTCTATCATGGCCTCGGGGCCTTTTCTAATTGCAGGAGGAACTAAAGCTTCAGTTGGGATGCGGGGATTGTCTCCATCTATTAGCTTCACGACATGATGCTTGTTAGGGTCGAGATTCTCAGCCGAGCTTAATCGTGGCAAATTGGAGGAGGAAGCTCTATTAGCTGCTTTATGTGTTCCTTGTATAGGGTTTTTATTTAATGCATGTAGTTTGACGGGTTTACCTCCGAGGTAAGTTTGCTTCTTGGGAGCGTAGGGGACAACTGGGGCTTTATTTGAATTTGCTGGAGCCTTATCCTTTGCTTTGTGTTTATTATGAAGAATACTCTTTGGTTCAGTCAACGAGCTAATTTTGGGATTTGAATTCGATGCTAATGATGGCATTGTGGATTCCACTTCAATCACTCTAGATTTTGATCAATTTTTAGATTATTACGGACAGCTTCAAAAACGGGATTTGATTTTGCTATGATGGGGCTGGAATCATGAACTGATTGTTTTGCAGAATTAAAATTCCTGGAATTACGCTTTTTCCTTTCCACGAGCATCCATGGCCTGAAAGCTTCATATGAAACTAAGTTTTCAGTAGTCTGAGGCTGCGGTGGAGGAATCTCGGTTATTGGTTGAACATCTCCCTATGTTGGTAGTTGCGGACAAATGTCTTTATGGTGACCATAGATGCCACAATGGAAGCAAATATTGGGAAGCGATTCATACTCTATAATTTGGAGGCGACCATTGATGAGTATTTTCGATACCAAAGGCTGATGAAGATTAAGGCTAACAGTTAGGCGTGAAAAACGACCCCTGCAACCATTATTCGTTTTGAAAATCAATCTTTATCACTGAGCTAACCTGGTTTCCAATAGCTTCAATGAAACTTCTTTTGTAAAGGGTTACTGGAAGACCCGGTAATCGAATCCATGCCATGAGGCGGCTAGGATAGTTCTGGCTCGACTGAAAGTCAATAGACCATGGCTCAACTGTTAGATAATGCCCGAAAATAGTCCAATGTCCTTCCGTGAGCACCTTTAGGTAGTCACCATGATCACTGAACTTCACAAGAAAATAATTGTTCTCAATATCAATAAGTTTGAGAGGGTAAGAAGGTTTCCAGATACCGTATATGCGATTGTGCAGGGTATTATAACCCACTCTTTGTCCAAGAACTTTAACTACAAGCGTTAAATCTATGCTTTTTACGGTAAGAGATTGAGCACGTTCTGAAAAATCGATGGTTGGAATGCCATTAGAGGAGCCAAGGGTGATATCTTCTTCGAGTAGTTCAATATCATAATCTTCTAGATCAATGGTTTTAAAATCTGGTTGAGCAGCAGTGGATTTCATCACAACATCCTTGTAAGAGACAGCAGGTAAGGAGCCGTCGCACTCCATCAGAGAAGTGGAACCATCTCTTGCCATGGTGGAAGGATCGGGCGGGTCTTCATCTATTCACCGTTGTTTTTTAAGGAAGTCTGGGGTTGGCGTTGGAGGCTTCAGAGGGTTTCATATCTCCCCAAGAGGCATTTTCTGATTGCATGTAATGGGTATCAAAGTTTACTTTGATCATTGGATCCACTAGGGGGAGCCATTGGACAATAGCAACTAGAGATGGGGTGCGAACCTATAGGTGAGCTATTCTAAACTCCTTACATTGGGCCGTTATGAAAATAACAATTTCATTTGAATTAATAGGTTTGCCCTCGTGATAAAATTTGTTCCGTACGTACCAAATAGCTCATATTGTCACTAATATTTCACCATGCTTAGTAGCTAAATGAGTTTTAAACATCCTTCTCAACCACTTATAGAAAGACTGGTGTTGATCATAACTTGGCAACTGAACTTGTAACGTTGTCCAGACTGTAATCGAAAAATCACAAGAACATACTATATGGATCACAGATTCCTTATGGGATTGGCAAATAGGACAATAAGGGTTAAGTGTTAAACGTTTAAAAAACATAATATGTCTAATGGGCACAAAATTATTAACAAACCTCTAACTTTGCAACTTAATTTTTCATTGACGCTCGCTTGCCCATAGTCTTTGATAAAACTGTGCATCTACATGCTCAGTCGACGGTAACAAAAGCATATACCCACTCATGACACTATAATGCAGTAATTTATACCCACTCCAAACTAAATGATCTACTCAATCAAAACCTAAAAGAGGAATATCCAATATCTTAGATTCTTCATCTGTCACAAAGTGAGTGTTGCGTGTGTGAGAGTGTACTATAATATGGCCCGCAAAGATATGCAAGTATACACAATCAAACAAATAATATAGTAGTGAGTGAATATCATTTCCACATGGATTGGATGAATTTTAAGTTAGCTTTTGCACTTAATTATGATTAACTATGTATAGATATATAGTGGTATTAACAATTGATGCAATGTTGTGGCAAAATGGAATGTGTGAAGGTTGAATGCTATGGTAATGTGGAAAGTATAGAGTGTGAAATGTTGTGGCAAAAAATAGAGTAACAAGTCAAGAATGCTAAGGCAAATTAAATTGAGAATCTGGTAATAAATAAGATAACCTGACAACCTCACACAATCAAGCTATAATGGGGTTAATTGGTAGGGTTACTAAAGAATCCTAAGCCTTATCTTCTAGGATGGTTCAAGCTTCTCATGTATATACTGCTCGATAGATTTTGCTAAAAGTGTTTATAGGCTATCTCTAGTAAGGGACCTGAAAGTGAAATGCCATGACAATACCTCTTAGAGTGAACTGCGATAAAATCCTATCGACTAAGTACTACTCCTTGTAGCCGTTGAAATTTTCTCCTTATCTGTAAGGTGGATTAAGGCTTCATTATCAGCTAGGCCCCATTGCTCACGTTGATCTCATTAACTATCTCGAATATTAGGAATCAAACTTAGAAAATGACTACTCTCGTAAGATCTTCTAATCCTAAGTAAGTAACTACAACGAACACATCAAATATATAACATAAAAATATAAGCCATTCATTCCCACAAACACTTAATCATCCAAAGAAAACCCACAACAAATAAGGTTTTATTCATGGTGGGTACAAATCATCAAAAATAACAAATTGTTTCATTACAAACCCATAAAAGAAATGAAATGAAAGCACAAAGGTAAGATGAAATTCCCAAACACATGAGTTACTGTGAGATTCTTTGGACCATCGTGAACCACCTCAGCAAGCTAGCTTCTCTCAAAGGCCTAGTTTGCTACCCCCTTGAAGCTTGGCTAATGAAGGACATCACGAAAGAAGAAGAAAAGGGAAGGAAAATCACTACAAGAAATTTAGATTATTTCAACAAAATTATTTATCACTAAAAATACTAAATTTGTCACGATATATTTATTATGACCAATTTTATTTGTTACTATGTTTGTTAGAACAACCTTGTCAGTTGTCATGTAAAGTATATTGTGACAAAATTGTGTTCGTTACCATAATATAGTATTTATTGTAATAATGAAATTTCGTTACTATAATTAACTTATAGCAATAAAATATTTGTCACAATCAATTAACCATTTTGTCATAACTAATTTATATTTAAACATCAAATATAAAGGATTTTTGTAACGAAAATACATAAGGCAACAAAAATTATTTTGTCGTAGTTGCTATTTCGTCACTTAATGTAACTTACAGACACAAAATATTTGTTAAAATAAAATAATTATTTTATCATAAAAAGTAAATTTCGTCACAATTAAGTTAAATTATAACATCAAATAAAAAATGTTTTCGTGACAAAAAGATATATTACAACAAAATTTATTTTTTCACTACTTTTATTTCGACACTAAATATTTTTTATAACTTTTTTACTGTGACTAAATAATTTTGTTATAATTTGTTATTGTGAAAGAATATTATTTGTCAAAAATATTTATAATGAGAAATTAATATTTGTTGTAAATTGTTATAATGACTAAATAAATTTTTCAAAAGTTGTTATTTTGAGAAAATTTTGTGACGAAATAAATTTAACATAAATTTTTATTTTGACTAAGTTTAATATGTTATTGTGACTAAATAAATTTGTTATAATTGATTACTGTGAAAAATATTATTTGTCATATCTTTTTATATTGAGAAATTAATATTTATTATAATTTGTTATTATAACTATTTAAATTTGTCATAATTTGTTATTTTCATAAAATATTTTAACTAAATAAATTTGACATAATTTTTTTATTTCAACTATATTTAATTTATTTTTTTGTCTAAATAAATTATTATAATGTGTTAATGTCACAACTAAAAATATATTTTAAAATCATATAAGAATAAAACTAATATTAAATATAATTAAAATAAACATAAAATATATAATTATTTAAAACATTAAATTATTTAATACAATTAACAATAATTTATATATATATTCATCGAATTAAACCTTTTTAACTTAAGTAATAATTTTAAAATTTTATTAATAATATCATATATATTTTTAACTCAAAATTATTTAAAAATTTATATTTTTTTGATAAATTTAAAAACAATTTTTTATATATAATCATTAAATTATTGTTTAACTTAAATGACAATTTTAATTTTTTATTAATAATTTTATATATTTTAACGCAATTTATTTTTATTAAAAAATATATGAAATTATTTTATAAAAAACTTAAAATGGGTTAATATATATATATATTGAATTATTTTTAAAAAATATAAATTTATTAGTTAAGTTAAAACTAAAGTTAGTTTTTACTTTCCAGTTTTCTGTCATTCTTTGAAATGTGTTATATACTAAATGTTTCATATACAATCCATGAAGTGAATCTAGTCCAATGGTTTGGCCATTGAATTTCAACCCAAGGGATGTATATTCGAGTCTCATCACACGTGTTACTATATGATTACTATATGATTGAAAAATAAGAATAAATATAAAAAATTAAGAATTAAAGCCTAAAGCCTCCATTCATATTGTGACACTTGTCATAATTTAATTAGAGAATTAAATATAATAAATCAAATTAAAATTAGAATTAAATTGATAGAATGTATAACTATTGAGAACGATATATAAAATTATAATGTCAGCACTTCCGTCAATTGTTAACGACTTATAGCTGGATTGATAACAATTAAATATTTAAATGATATAATTAATAAAATTAAGAAATTGATGGTAAGAATAAAAGGACTAACCTAGAGAAGAACACGAAAAGATGAAGTGTTGGCAAAACGTGTCATGGCGTGTGGGACCTACCTTGGCGCTGATGGTAACGAACACCCCATTCAGATTTCGCCACGTCATGTAAAAACAATCGCCTATTTCATTGGTGACTGCAATGAGGCAAAATTACAAAACTGTTCACTACCGTTCATTCTTATATGGATAAAATGTCTCATTTATCATTGAATTTTAGTTTGTATATCAAATTAGTTATTAAACTTAAAACGCTTTAAATTTAGCACCAATCTTTTGATATTGGTTTGTTTTAGTCAATGATAGTCAATGAGCTATTAAATCACTAACAAAGTATTGATGTGATCATTTCTTCTTTATTTTCTATAAAACATTATCTACTCCTTCAGTGTCGTTGCCAGTCAGTTATTGCTCATAATTAATTGTTATTTATGACAAAATTAGCACTAAATTGTTCATATATTACTCCTTTTATATATTATCAAAATATTTTTCTTAATAAAATCTACTCAAAATCAATAAAGATTCATCTAAAAGTCGATATTCTAATTCCCTAATATCCTCCAAAACTATTCCATGAGATTAGCTTTGATGTATGTTGTTTATATTATAAAAAGAATGATTCACATCATTTAATTTCTTGAACAAATACCACAAATCTATTTGATACGAGAAATTCTATAGAACTAACAAAATATTTTTTAAAATTTGCAAGCTTTAAAGAAGTCTTGAAAAAAATTAAATAAATAAAATGGTTAAGGATGAAAACACAAGTTTATCATTATATGGGGTGATCGCCAAAAAGATTTGAGAATGATCATTTTTAAAGACGGTAGAAAATGAATGAAAAGTATTAAACTAAAGTCATGATAATAAATTATTTTTTATTTTACTCACTATTATATTTAATATATAGCACCTTTTCTCGAATTTACACCCCAAAATCAAAACAAGTCAGGCCCACTGCCAATACAACTATAAATCAAAAGATTTAAAATGTAAATAAAAAACAAAAAAAATATACATATATCGTTCTTTATTTTTATATTTTCGATAAAAAATTATCTAAAATATTATTTTTCTATTAATTCAGGTACAGTAATTTTAATATACGACTAAAAAAATATTATTGAAAATATTATTTTTTTAATATTTTCAGTAAAAAACTATCTAAAATATTAATTTTTATTGAAAATATTATTATTAGATGCTACCTAAAAATAATTTTTTACAAAAAATATTAATATTAGACGAAACAAAAAATAATTTTTTACCAATTTTAAATAACAAAATTAACATTTAATAATATTTTAAGTAACATTTTAAAATAAAATTAATTTAGCCGTATATTAAACTGAGTACGACATAACTACCCCTCTTTAGCTGAATTTTTTCGTCCTCAGGTCCGCCCTCTATCGATCCAAAACCAACTTCATTGTTTGAAAAAGTAGTTTCCTATCAGAACAAAATCAGATTGATTTTTGTTTCCTCATTGGAGCGGAGTTTTTTTTTTTTTCAAATATGGATAAAACGACGGCGTTTAAAACGGAGGAAGGCAACGGAGGACAGGAGAGAGAAGTACTGTTGGACTGCAGCAAAGGAAGCAACAGCAGCGGAAACGGAAACGGAAAAGGAAACGGCGATCATAAACATAGGCATAAAACTTCAGCCAGCTTCGGTGGGGACGAGAAGGGGATTTTTGAATTTTTTGGTTGGGTGTATTATATTGGAGCCAACTCGATCGGCTACGAGTATTGTCATCTTCGCTTCCTCATTTATAAAGGGAAAATACGTTATGATGTACAAAAGAGATCCTCATGAGAACCCTGGTATTGTACGTAACGTCACTTTTCCTCTCCTTTTTCTTTTCTTTTGGACTTAATGGAGGTTTTTTTTACTATGTATACGTCCGTCGTGTTGTTTTTAAGTTATACTGAATTTGATTTATTCATTTACAGTTAAAGAATTTATTTAGGTAGTCTCCCTTCTAATTAGGGTGTTCCAGTGAATGGATTGAGATCGAGACTGCGTGTTTGGGGGTCCGAATATTTGATATATTGCCAAGACTTTGTTGAATTAGTAGAATGAGTTCTTGGTATACAAGGCTGCCTTTAGATAATTCAGCTTAAGCATGGGGAAAAGAAGGTTAAAAACATTTTAAGTTAAATGAGGGAGAATTTGCAACCTTTTGTCTACAGCTTATTTAATTGCTTCTAGGAGGGCACCCTTCAGAAGAGAATGCCCATGTTATTGGCCTTATTAATATGTGGCCTTCCATGACTACACGATTTAACATATGAATTTAAGTTCATTATTGAATTTAATTTGTCTATACATTTTTATGAAAATTGTCTCTAAATGCCTCTTACTCAACTCTGGGGCCTTGCCTGTGGTTGGGTTCAGTTACTGATTGAGAAGTTTTATAAGTATTTCCTCTTGTCTAGTATGTAATATAACAGGGAAGTTGCAGTTATTGACAAAATAAATGCGATTGGTTTAGTAATCAAAACCATATTTTTATTTTTCCTTTAAGTTTTGTCTGAGTCCTTCATGTCTTATAGTGAAGTCACAGTGCATTTGTTGGTTCCTTTGGTGATGCTAATGCATAATATAGGACCACGGAAGTGTCATCTTTTACTTTTCTCCACAGATAATTAGCTATTCAAGTTACTTTTCTTTCTTATTAATGGTTAGTTTGTCTTGTGTACGGAAGTGATTCACAACTAACTTAGTGTTTTTGGCTTCAAGATTGCTTTTTATTTTTGCTGGAGAAGCTCGGAAATGGATGGAGACATTTGACCATGCCAAGCAACAGGTACTTGGAAGTCAGTTAAAATGATTTGATTCACATTTGTGGTTTCTTTCTCATAAGAGATGAATTTGTTTTCCTCATGATTTTTCTTATTTATTCACATAAGTTGCTACCCATTTCAACAGGATGAATATGAACTTTCAAGAGGAGGTAGTACCAGAAACAAGTTAAGCATGGAGGCTGAGTAAGCCATTTTCCTTGACTACCTTGTTATAGTAGCCTACTTTAGTTTGCTAATTATTAAAGTCTGATTTTAGAAAACTTTAATGGATAATGTATTTCTTAGGACCGAGGGGGGGAATTCCATTAATAGATTTCAATTGATAGGCAGAGTAGATACTAAGAACAGAAGGTACTTATCTGTGAAATAATGAAATGCATGAAAAAATGAGTGAGAGACGTAAAGGCTTAGAGAGAGAAAAATTGAAAGGTCAATCCTCTTTCGGCGAAGATTGGACTGTTTTTGTAGATAATCTAAGTAAGAAAGTCTCAAGACGAGCATTAAGGGAACTGTTTCTCTTCCAGGGTCCTGTAGTGAGAGTCTTCATTCCAAGTGAAATGAATAAACCAAAATACAAATCCTCCACATTCTCCTTTGTGTAGTTTGGTAATGAGGCAGGTCTAAGAAAGGCAATGGAGAATATAAACGGATCGTGGATAGATGGGAGGAAAGTATCAGTAGGAGTTGCAAAATATCAGAAAGATCAATCAAGGTTAGTGGGGACAAATCGATCACTGACTGATGCTTCAAGGCCGATTATAGAAGAAAGATCAAAGCTAAAGGAGAAAGTTGAGCTTCCGAGGTGTATAAGGGATGATAGATCATATAAGGAAGCTTTGTTGACGGGCAGAAGGCAGAGGAGGGATTTGGAATAAAAAGAGATTAGCAATGACAGTGTAGACAGGGCGAGAGGGAAGAAGAATATTTGAGAGATGCATAATCCTTTGAAAGCTCAAGCTGGGTGAAATGGTCACTAACGGGGATTGTCAAACACTCTTTCGAGCTGGAGTTGGTACAAAAAGCTCTAGCTAATAAGGGTTATGAAGTTTAGATTGCTAGTTGGGGATACGTTTGGAACTCTTGTCGTTACTTTCAAATCGACTGATGAGATGATGGAGGCATGAACGAACAGGAGTGAGGAGCTGTAACATCCCAAAATCAGAACTAGTGACTAAAATGTAAAGTTTGGAAACTTTGTGCTCAATTTCGAAATAAGTTAAAAGTTCAGGGACCTAAGTAAGAATTTTAATGTTGGATTGAATTGAAAAGATGGATGAATTAAAGGGGGTATTTTTGTCTTTTTAGCTTAAATGATATTTTTGTTTCCTTTATTTAGAGTGAATCACGTGGGAATTGTGGGAGATTTCTGGAAGCCTTTCTCCTCTTGCTTTCTTCTACCTGTAAGCTCTAGGGCAAAGGTAAGTTTATTTTCAGCTGGTTAATTCTTGAATTTTTAAGTTGGGTTTTATTCTTTGAGTGTTATATAAGCTTAGAGAAAGCTTATATAGGCTTAAAACTCAAGAATGAACAAGATATAAGAGATTTGGTAAAAGGATTTTTTGAGTGAATTATTGAAATAGGAGTAAATGGATTTTGAAATGAAATTTGACTTGTCATCAACCTAATTAAGAGTTATGGAGTAATAGAATTGAATTTGGAACATGTTGAAAAATTGAGTTTAATTCTTGAATTTCATATGGATGATAGGATTTTGAAGTTTAAGAGGAGGTAAATGAGTATTAATGAGTTTAATCATGTGTATGTAAGTTAGGAATATGTAAGGGGATGAAATATGGAACAATTAAACTGAATTGAGTGAATTTTTGGGTGAAAAAGTATGTTCTGGGCAGGGTGTATCGGTACCGTAGGAACAGGTACCGATACACTCATACCAATTTTGAAGAACATCTTTATGGTGTATCGATACATTGAGGAGCATATCGATACCCCCTTGAAACGAGAAATTTTGAATATAATTTGTGTACCGATACATAAGCAGTGTACCGATACACCAGTGAAGGGATGTATCGATACCCTATAGTGTGTACCAATACACTTCAAAGGGAAAATGAAAATATATCTTTCTTTTAGTTTAAGAAATGAAAATTAGAGTATGCCAAGTGGAATATTGATATGTAAATTATACGTATGATTGTGTAGATATCAATCGAGAGCAATGTCCGGACAAGGTGTTAAGTAATAGTCATCGAGGAGTATATAAGGAATTGATATTGACTAGTGAGGCCAGGTGAGTGCATACTCTTAGAATATATGTATTTCTACATGGAAACTAGATTTGTGATAAGTCTGTTTCAATATTTTGAATATATGATAGCATGATTCAAAGCATGATTAGGATTGTGTACTATGTGAATATCCTTGCTTGTATTACATGTTATGTGATCTACATTTATGTGATATGTAGTATATGATAATGATCTAGGAAACATTACAAGAATATGACCTGAGCTACTTGATAACAAGTCATGAAATTACATACATATGTAATATAAGTTATAAGTTGAGAAAATAGGTGTTGATATGTATATGAGAAAATATAAGAATAAGAAATAAGTCATGTGATATGTGAATATGAAATCATATGAAAACGTGACATGAGTTATACTATAATAAGTTATGTGATTAAATGAGAAACGATATGAGTTATATGAGTACCTCTATAAGTGATGTGATTACATGATCACAAAAGATAAGCTATATGATGTGAATGATATGATAAAGAGCTATGTGATAAGAAGCTATGTGCCTATGTGATAAGAATATGTGAAATGATATAAAAGATAATGCCCATGTTATGTGTCATGAGATCTAGATGTATAGTTGGCATGCCAAGAGTCGAGGGTTATCTATGTCTTTCAAGACATATGGATAGTTTACCTATGTCCTTCGGGACATATGGAAAGGATTACCTATGTCCTTCTGGACATATGGACAGTTACCTATGTTCTTCGGAATATATGGATAGGTCTTTCGAGACATATTTCACATGCCACTCAGTGGACCCTTATACGAGTTGTGGTGATAGCATATGTGTGCACAACCTCAAAGTACTCGCATACCTTATGTTCTCACATATGTACATGGGATAATAAAGAGAAAATAATAAACATATACATGTGACGTATAGATTTTTGTGATATGAATTGTATTACATGATTTATATGATGATGAATGTATGATATGACATGGTGTGTATGAATATGATGGACTAGACCACGTGATTAAAGTAATAAATGAAAATCAATATTGATAACAATAAAGATAGGAATAATGATAAGGATATTATATATTTATATGTGTACAAGTGTTATATGAATTATTATGTGAATCTGTATGATAGTAGTAATTTTTCAAGCATTGTGTTGTGTCACAATATATGTATATGCATTTATGAATTAGTTATAGTTTATATTGGGTTTTTATATGCCTCACTAAGTCCACGACTTAGTGTGTGAGTGTTTCACATGCAGGTTTTGATGAGCTTATGGATCGACGAGAAGCAAGATATGTCAGTTCTCCTTACCAAAGGTCAGATCAGAAGAGAAATGAATAATATGTATTTTAGTATATAAAAATCTAGTTGGCATGTATTTAAAAGAATAAATTGTATAAGCTCTGAACAGTTTTGTAAACGTTTTGAATAGTTATATGTAAACCATTTAGTATGTTTTAAATTGAGTTTGAATATTTCTCTATATGAAATAAGAAAATGGTTTGAAAAGTCAATGTAACACTTTTGACTCGTATCCGGGTCGGATACGGGTTGGGGGTGTTACAGGAGCTATGGTTTTGGTTCGACCGGTTGGCACATTTGCTGAATGAAATTGGCATGCCAATGGCTATTGCCTGGTCGATTTATATGGTCTCCCTCTATTATACTGCTAAGATTCTTTTCTGTAAAAGTTAGTTGGGAGGTGAGGGAGAGTGGAAGGCATTCAGGATTCGACTAGAAACAAGGAAGACCTCTCGACAGCGAAAATTCTAGTTAGGGTGGCGAGCCCGTTTGACGTCCCAGAGGTGATCACTCTAGGGTCGTACGGAAGGTCCTTCAAGGTGAGTATTAAACTGGGATCGGTGTCTAATACTTTGAGTATTTTTCTAAGCAAAACATCGGAGGAAGATTCTAACGATAGAGCCATTGAGAAAGCGCTGTCGGAGGAGGAATCTTATAGTCGAAAGATAGCTGACGAGGAATGTTCTAATCGGTCAGTTGAGGATGCATGCCAGAAGGTTGACACATGGATTGAACAGGGTGTTTATTTCGGGTTTGTTAGAGATGGTAGGGGACAACAATTTAGAAGAAGAAGCAGGGATGAGAAATGCATTAAAAGAGGGGTGTCAGAGTTCCTCGGTTTTTGGAGAAGCAATGTTGGGGAGTATGCAAGGATGGGCATTAGGAATATGGATTATTCAAATATAAGCACTCAGGCCCAATTAGTGGGAAATAGTGAGCATGTTTATCCTGTTATGACGATCATTCGTACTGGTCCAACAGTTAAATTAAATAGGTTCGGGCATGTGGGTTAGAAATAAAATTTGCTTTGTCCTGTAATATAGGGGACAAAGGTGAATGTGGGAAGAATCCTTGCGAGTTAGGAGCAGTGGTCGGAATAGAGGCTCTAGCAGTGAATGTAGCAAAGGTTGGGTTTATTGAAGGTTTTACCGAGAATCATTCACAGGTTGGATCGTCACACCATTCATCAAGTACATTTTCCATGAAGAGTGCCCTGAATGGGAGGAGGATCATTGACAGTTATAACAGAGTATATAAAAGGTCTAGGGAGAGGAAAATATAATTCTATGATAAGGTCAATCAGAAAACCTGGAAACAACAGTTACTAGAGAAGATTATATGGACTTTTTTCCCATGGACAAACAGAGTACAGATGTCATCACAATCTCGCTGAAGGATGTTATTCAAAAGGTGACAGTTCTGGTTCGATTAAGAAGAAAATCAACAGGGGATTTAGAAGATATCTGATTAGGGATGCTTTATATCAGGTAAGCATTTCTACAATATCCTCCTCAGCTTTTTCAATATTGTTGGAGGAAGCACTGGCTACTTGGGAAATAAGCAAGCTGTTGGGAGTATCCTTCAAGGAAGGGAAGAAAGCCTTTTTAGATAAAATCATGAATTTAGAGAAAGACAGTAGCTTGGATAAGTGAGGTGGCTTATATTTTGGGGGGATAGTTAGGTACTAGATTATTATATTATGATGCCAAAGTTAGCTATAGTTTCATGGAATATTAGGGGTTTGTGAAAAAAAAAGAAAAACGTGTTGTCCAAAAAACGGTTTCTAAGAACAACCCATTGTTTCTTTTTCTACAAAAAAACCAAAGTTAAGAACTTTCCAAGTTCATTCTTTAGAAGAAGTGGGTTGAATAATCTTCAAGGGTATGTCGAATCACCAACTGAATGCTCCTCAGGTGGTATTTTAAGTTGTTGGGATGATAACATTTTCGAAGTGGAAGATCATCATATCAATAGAATATACATTGCCATCTTTGAGAAATTTAGAACAAATCAATTTAGGTGTGGATTTATTAACGTTTATGGACCTTCCCTGGAGGATTAGAAAGCTAGCTTTTTCAAGGAGATGTGTTTGTTTCTGAATGGTCACATAATACCTTTATGTGTGGGAGGGGACTTCAACGTTTATTTAACAGAAGAAGAGAAGAAAGGTATAGATCAAAAAAGAAATTCTATAGAGATTTTTAGACATTTTATTCACCAACTTGACTTAATTGATCTGCCATTATCTGGGGGAATTTTTACTTGGTACAATAACCGGGAATTTCCTACTTTTGTTAAGCTGGACAGGTTCTTGGTGAACATTAATTTCATAGCAGCTTTTCCTAATATCATCCAATCTTTACTTCCAATGTCTATTTCTCATCATAATACAATTATCCTCGATAATGGAGGAGTAAATTGGGGCAAGAGACCTTTCAAGCTATTCAATTATTTAATGAATGAGAATGTTTTTAAGGAGTAGGTGTTATCGTCTATTAAAGAGTGCAAGAAAAGCCAGAAAAGAGCTGGAATTTTGAGTATTTTAAGAAGCACGAAAGTTGCTATTAAAAACTGGTATGGGAATAGAGATGAGTTTCCAGGTGCTTTGATTCTTGACTAAGAAGGAAATATTCATAATTTAGAAAAAGATTTTCAGCAGAAGCAAGATTCGAGTGGATGTGGAAGTGTAGCAGAATTGACTTCTTTAAGGAATGAATTGTGGAGACTGTAAAAAATAGAGGAGCAAATTTGGTTCCAAAATTCAATAGCGAAATGGGTGAAAGATAGAGACTGTAATTCAAAATTTTTCCATACTTGTGCTTCCATTAGGAAGAGGATAAACTCCTTGAATGCTCTTAACGTTAAAGGTAAGATCATCAATAATCCGTTTCTTATCAAGGCAAGTGTCCGAGACGACTTTTTCGAAGTGTATAATTACTGTTCAACCTTGGAAATGGAAGATTTTAAGCTGATTTTTTCAAGAATTTCCTTGGAGCAATGCCTTCTTTTAGAAAAGGAGTTTACGAAGAAAGAAATTTGGGAGGCTTTACACTCGTGTGATAGCAATAAAACTCTAGGGCCTGATGGGTTGAATATGGGGTTCTTTAAATTGATCTTTCCTAAAAGATGATATTCTAAAATTTTTTTATATATTTTTTCTTCGGGAAGATTGGGTGCACGAAATTAATCATACTTTCTTAACTCTCATCTAGAAGTGTTCCAACATTGGTGGTTTAGATGACTACAAACCTATCAGTTTAGTAGGAGGGATGTACAAGATTCTTTCGAAGTGTCTTTTGAGGAGATTGAGAAGTTGCATTAATGATATCATCAGTGCTTCAATGTTTGCTTTTATTCCTGGTAGACAAATCTTGGGACATGTCGCGAACTAGTAGGGAACACTGCTATAAGTGACAATCAGAGATTTGAGGAGATTGACGCTAGGATGAGTATCGAATGGGTTGTGCGGCGAGGAAACATTGTTGGTCGGACAATTACCAAAAGTGGCGGAATAGGTACCAAACAGCATAACAAGAAGAGATGTCGCTATGATGAGGGAGGCATTGGACCGGTGGCGCGACAAGAGCACTACAATGAGGAGAACAGCGCTGCGACAAAAGTGGCTCTGCTATGGTTTCCCTACAAGGAAGACAACATTACGAAGGGGCAGTGCTGCGATGAGGACGGTGATGCGAGGGGATTTCACGATTGGAAGGACGACAGTGCACAAAAGGCACATTATTGATCGGAAGGATGACAAACGACTGCGACAGTAAGGCTGGGATCGACGCTGGGGAATGATACCATGTAGAAATAGATTTTTCGGCTATGGTATTTACGGTTTTGGTGAACAGATTTTTTTATTCTGAAATTATTTTTATTCTAAGAACAATTGCATATTACACAAGAGGATACATGAGATTTATATATATATGAATTAGAGACCTAGATATGAATTAGGAGATAGTTTTAGAGATAAGTTAGGATTTAACTTAAACACTACTTACAATTTTTACTATTTTTAATGGTCGAATAAGATCACTCTCTGGCCTTTACACATTCCCTTCTAGCATCCACTTTTCTCCAAAGAATACTAACTTGTGATGATGAAAATTGGAAGCAGAATTGCTTGGGGAGAACTTTAATGTAATACTTTTGTTGTTTGCAACTAGTTCCATTTTGGTTTTTCAAAAAGGATATATATGTTTTGTTATCACTCTTTAAGGTCCCTGCGAAACCAAACTATAGTTTGTTATTTAATATGCTTCTGATAGGCCCGTGAATAAAAATTCTTTATTGGGAAGATTTTTGCTTATAACATATTTATTTCGTGATTCAAGATTTAAACTGATTCCAAGTATTGTTAAGTTATGGAATGCTACATTGTAGACACTTCTAGTGTCATGTATCTATTTTATTGCAATGCTTATTTTCTTTCAAATGCGCAGGGCTATTGGATGGTCAAGCATGCAGTTGGAACAAAAGGTTGCCTACATGGGAAAGTTGTTACCTGCAAGTATTTCAGACAAGACAACTTTCTTGAGGTAATGCAATCTCAATTTTGCTAACTTGCTTTCCTCAATAGATTGCTAGTGATTTATGCATTTATATTTTATTTTGGTCAAATGATGGTTTCTCTACTATGTTAAACTTTAGGTTTTAGTAACTGTACTTTAATTTGGTGCCTCTACTTTTATGATGTTATTAGTTAACCCTGTTGATAATGAAAATTTAGAAATAAAAGAAATTCTGATCGTATTATTGCAGGTAAGAATATGTAGGTACAATCCTTTATACATTGTCTAGAAATAAGAGTTTGGTTAAAACTAAACTAACCTTCAGTTATATTTATCTATAAGGCTTTCTAAGAGTTAGTATTATATTAAACCATTAACATATACAAAATAAAAGTTATCATATAACCTACACTCCTCCTCAGGCTGGGGAATAAATGTTAAAAAGACCCAGCTTGGATATGATATCATTAAAGGTAATTCTTGGAAGTGCCTTGGTGAGAATATCTGCGAACTGATTTCTAGTAGGAACATAGTTGAGCCTTATTGATCCACCATTTACCTTTTCAGAGATAAAATTTCAATCAATCTCTACATGCTTCATTCGGTCATGATGAGTTGGATTCTTTGCAATAATGATTGCAAATTTACTTTCACTCTGAAGTTCTAAATATTTGTTGTCAGATAACCCCAGCTCAATTAACAGTCTTTGTAACCAAATTTACTCCCAGATTTCCCCAAACAAATGAACTATAATCGGTTGTGGATCTACTATCAGTTAATTCTCCTGCCCAACTTGAATTCGAGAAAATTCTAACTATTTTATCCGCACTTTTCCTGAAAATTAACTGTAGGAATTATAGAAATATATTAGCTGTTACCATCCCTTCAGTTGAGAGATTCTGTAAATATTCTTTTTTTTACAATCCTTTATTTTAAGGTATAGCTTTGTTTGTGGAATTAGAATGTTGTGGTAAGGGTAACCTTATTATAGAGACTGATTCAGAAATTGTAGTCAAATGGATTAAGACTCCTAAAGCTTGTCCTAATGTGTTCTCACAGCTGGTCAAGAAAATTGTCAATGTTGTAATGGAATATAGGGTTACTGTAAGATCATTTAAAAGGGTTGTAAATGGGGAGGCTGACTCTTTGGTTAAGTCAGGTATAGGGTAATTGTTTAGAAATCTTTTGTTTGGGTTAGTCTTTGTGTGGTTGGATGTGAGTAAGATGGTGGGTGGTGTTTTGTAATAATCTGTATTGTATGAGGTATAATCACTTTATGAAATAAAATTCTTAGGCACTATTTTCCTCCTTCCAATATCCGACGAGGTACTTATGCATAGCGATGGGTATGAAGGGGGTTTTTAATGAGGCATATTTTCTTATAAAAAAAGGATCATATCTCCTAGGATTAGTATCTCTCCTAACTTAGAGTTTTCTAATTTAGAGATTTAATTTGTATATATAAAGATGCAATATGTCCTATTGAATTAATAAGAAAATATAGAGAATTATTTTGATTTCTACATGGTATCATATTAGGTTATAGTTTCTTTCCAACCTATACCA
Source organism: Hibiscus syriacus (assembly GCF_006381635.1). NCBI lineage: Eukaryota > Viridiplantae > Streptophyta > Magnoliopsida > Malvales > Malvaceae > Hibiscus > Hibiscus syriacus. Next base: position 6,908,669 of record NW_024063538.1, on the reverse strand, counting down.
TGCACGCGAATTCTTCTCCTACTTCGGAGATCACTTCAAATCAACAAAATCTTTCTGGTTCTAATGCTCAATCAAATTCATCTGGTCTGACTATCACTTGCCACCGATTGAATGACAACAGATTTCTTGAATGGTCCTAATCTGTTAAGATTTTTCTCTTGGGAAGAGAAAGATTGGGCTACGTTACTAGTGAAATCAAGAAGCATGTTGTGACTGACACTGTGTTTGCTAAGCGGATGCGTGACAATGGTCAGCTTATGACTTGGTTCCTTAATTTCATGAACTCGAGTATAAGAAGAAACTTTCTTCTGTACACACAATCGTTGAAATCTTGAGTACAATCCGCGAAACCTACTCTAGCACTAACAACATTGTCGAATTATATCATATTGAAGATCAACTAGGCACCCTTAAGCATAGAACCATGCCCGTCACTCTTTACTAAAATACCCTTACCGCCCTTTGGCAGCAATTAGATTTGTATACACAGCATGATTAGGCAGATTCAAGAGATGTTACCCTTTATCAGTAAATTGTCACTCAGCGAAGGCTTTTTCAATTTCTCCAAGGCTTAAACAAGGACCTGAACTAGGTTCGCAGTAGGTTCCTAGCTATTTCTCCTCTTCCCTCATTTCAAGAGGCTTTCTCTATTATCAAGAAGGAAGTAAGCTGAAGGTGTGAGATGTTGCTTGATGAACCATATTCCCCTCCTGAAGGATTTGCCTTACTCACCCATCAATCAACTCCCACTTCCAAATAAGGGAGACCTTGGTGTTGCAAAAAGCCCTACCACTCCAAGGAGAAGTGTTGGAAGCTTCATGGTAAGCCTCATGATTAGAAGTCCAAGAACTCTCGCAAAAATAAATCAAGCCTAGTCGCTACCACATCTGTTACTAGGTTCACCAAAGAACAGATTGCTGAACTTCAAAAACTGTTTGGAAAGTTTCAGGGGCCTTGTGGGGGTAATCTAGTCATGAAAAAGCCAGAAGGTAACCCTTACATCTTTTTTCTCCTCCCAGTTGACTCCTAATTGGATCCTCTATTCTGATGCTACGGATCATATGACTGGTAACAAGGTTTTGTTTTACAATTTTTCCCAACCTTTTGTAAAGCTACCAAAACAGCTGATGGTTCATTGTGCAAATTAAAAGGACATGGCACTGTTGTTTTCCAGTGCCATCATTTCCTCTTCTACTACTTTTTTCCAATTAGAATCCTTCAATGTTACTTCTACTGTATTAAGAACAATAACACTGTCTACATTGGCTATAAAATTCCTAAAATAAGGCATTAGCTTTCCATATGCAACAAATCTACTAATCGGATAATTTGTGCATATATTTATTCTTTTCCTTTAGGCAATTGGCTAATCACTATAATCAATCAAAGCATTTAATTCATTGGAAAAAGTTAAATTAGCTCTTTCATTTTTCGTGGAATTCATTCTCGGTTCCTGTTCATGGCAGCGTTCATGTTGTATGGTAGGTGAAGCAGCGAGTTGATCATGCTGAGTTAGACGCGTTTTGGTTGGCTGGTTCAGTAAGGTTTTTGGTTTTGGTTGATTTGGCATTGTTGATTAGTCTGGCTAGTGTGGTTTTATTGGCTAGTTCGATCGGTTTGGTAGTGGTGGTGCTCGAGTCAAGGTAGGATGGTTATTGATAAAGTAAAATTGGTTGTGACAATGATTGTGAGTCGAAAAATTAAAATTCATTAGATGACTCTCCCAGAATTGCAGTCTTAAGAAAAAAATGGGGGGTTTTTCAAATAATGTAGCATCCAATGTAACAAATAACTCCTTAGTACTAGGACAATAACCCCAAAAACCCTTTTGAGTTGAAGAATAACCAAGAAACATCGAAATGCTTTAGGATCTAACTTAGACCGGGAAATAACATTATTATGGACAAACACAATACAACCAAAGACTTAAAGAGGTAAAGAAGAAGCCATAATTTTAAAATTGGGAAAACTGAAGAAAAACCACTTGTGGACATTGAAATCATACTGGTTTACTAGGCATACGATTAATCTAGTATGAGGTAGTTAAAAGAGCCTCCCAAAAAAAATATCTAGGGAAATTTACAAAAAATAAAAGGGATCGAGTACCCTAAAGAAGATTCATCTTTTTTCACTTAACTACCCCATTTTGTTGAGGAAAATTGACACACGAAGAAAGATGAATAATCATTTTTCCTGAAAGAAAGAACCCAAGATATTGGTAAATACTCACTGCCATTATCAGAATGAAAAATCTGGATAGAACTCTGAAATTGGGTTTCAACCATCTGATGGAACTGTTTAAATACATCAGTAGCTTCAGATTTAGTTTTCATGAGAAAGGTCTAAGTAGTACGAGTGTGATCATCAATGAAGAAAATAATTCAACGAAACCCATTTAAAGTTGCTACTCTGGATGGAACTCAAATATCACTATGGATCATGGAAAAAAGTTTGGACGGTTTGTATGGAGAAGGTAGATAAATAGTCTTCGTTTGTTTAGCAAGAGGAAAAATATCACAAGAAAAAGTTTGAGGACCTTTATTGATAAACAAATATGGAAACAATTTTGTAAGATAAAATAAATTAGGATGTCCTAAACAAAATGTAGTAACATAAAATTAGTTGAAGGGTCTAACAAAGATGGTTGTGACAAAAAAATGAAGAAAGGGTGAGATTGGAAGGATAAGTTTGCCAGAAGTAGGTAAAGACCACCACAAAGGTTAGCACCGCCAATCTCCTTCCCCGAGTTCAAATCCTATAATTCACAAAAATTTGAGTCAAATTTGGTGGTGCAACATAAATCAGTAGACAACTTGCTAATGAAAATTAGTTTCCAAGCGAGATAGGGAACATATAGTACACATGTTTATAGTATGTTTGGATTTATTCGAATAAACCCTTGATCGGTAACACTAGAAAGAGAATCGCTTGCTGTTCGAATATGGGAAGTAGATATGCATGCTTGAAAAGTATGAAAAAGTAGACGATCACCTATCATGTGATCACTGGCATAAGAGTCCACAATCCATGTAGGAGTTTCGAATTTGTTAGCCAAAGTAGCAAAGAGAAACTTACCTGCAGGACTGGAAGATGTAGGTGCGCATGTGGAAGTAATATTTAACTGAGCAAAGAAATGTTGCAATTCGTTGCAAACCAGTTGTCAAAGTACAATTCACTTGAGCTTCACATTGTTGATGATGCTTTGAAGATTTTCCATCGGTAGGCTTTCCATGTAGCTTCCAACAAAAATCCCTCGCATGACCAAACTTCTTACAGTAATCACACCAAAGTCTCCCCTTCTTTGTCCGAAAGGTGTTTTGGGGTGTCTAAGTGGCGTAGATTCTTCAGCGGACATGGAATCAGAAAGCATGATAGTGCGTCGACTTTCTTCTTTTAGAACATCAGAAAACACCTCCCTGGTCTGTAACACCCATAACCCGTACACGCGAATTAATACGAGTTATAAATGTCACATCAGAAATTCAAAATATTTCTTTAATTGAACTGAGTAAAATTTTATTTTATTCAAACATTATCGTTTTATAACTTGAACAATTATTATAAAATATTTATTCAAAGAAAAATCGTAATATAATATTGTTGGTTACCAATTCAAAACTAGTTTCAAGCAGTGATAGACAGTTCTGTTCTATTTTCATAAAATAAATAAGATTGCCTAACACGTTTGATTTAAAACCCAAATTAATTTTTGCTAAGCATAGTTTAATATTATAATATTTATTCACACTATTAATTATATTTAATACTAACTATTTTAAGAAATTACTGACATTTCATTCTCGTATACATGCCAACTAAGACTTTTAGAACACATTAGGATGCCATCATTGTTACATGTAAATATTTCCTTGGTGATTAATGCCAAGCTCAGCTCTTTACTCATTTTCCTCCATTTTCCTACGCGTGAAAATCATCACACGGTAAGTATACACTTAGTGAGGCAATCATATGAATATTGAAAGCAATGCAACATAAATTTAAATGAATAACCATATTCAATGCAATATGATCACTTTACTTGTATTCCAACCATGTTACCATATTTTAACATGATATAACGGATATCAAGTTTCTTACCAATATACTTGTCATTCATTCCACAAGCTCGTAAGCATATTTGCATTTTACCATTTATTAACTAATAAACCATAGCCCAAAGTATAACTTTATGAGGACCCTGATATAAGAGTCAAATATTGCACCGTAGTGTTGAGGTCGAGTCTCGCTCACCTAATAATGCACCGTAGTGCTGAGGTCGGGTTGTGCCCACCTTATACACCGTAGTGTTTTGTACCGTATGTCTTCGCTAGACACTTTGAGGCTTGCACTATGTGTCTTCGCTAGACACTATAGTTCTACCTAATATGCAATTGTTAGACTCTATGGCATGCCATTAATATCACTGACCCTCAATAACATACTTGGGCATATAGTCTATTTTTATTTGATCCATCCACGACAAAGTATATCAATACCATTTAACCTTTGAACAGTTTATACCTGAGATAACATTTATAATAAAACATCATATGTATTCATGATAACATCTTGTGTAATGAAAAGTGATCAATGCATTCTACATTAACCTTTGACATATTTACAATATATCAATTATGTAATAAATGTCATAAATATCATGACAATATAATTAAGGTAGACTTATCGCAAGTCCTATCCAATGATGTATAAACATTCATGTATAATATTATGCATGCATTGCACTCACTTTGAGACTTTATATGCAAGTCAAAATATAAGCATCACTACGCTTTAACTTGATCTTTTTCTTCTAATTTGGTTAAATCCCTAAAATTTATCATAATTTCATATTCTGACAGTTTTCACTACCTTTAAAGAAATATTATTCTGTATTAATCTACACCTTTAAAAAATATTATATTTATACCACTGGAAGCTAGACTCAAATACAAATCTATCCATATAAGACACTCCTTCTAGTTCAATGTTTACAATTTATGGTGAATTTTCAAAGTTGACCGACAAAATCTGTTTTGAACAGAACCTACTGCCCCGTTTTCTAACCTATCCTCGATTAAAAATTAATATATTTTTTGTATATACCTCTAAATCAGTTTTCATTTGTTCTAAACAAAACTATACTGATATAATAATCCAAAGGTATAAAAATCATCCTCTAATCACTTTAGTAGAATTTATAGTGATTTTTCTAAACTTACTGTTCAGAACTAAATTCTAAGTAGATTTTAACAATTTGCAGTTTTTATCTTGTTCACTAATTCTATTATCTTACCAAATGCACATATATGCATGTATCAAAAATCACATAACATTTTGGACATTAAAGTTTCCCACAATTTGGGAATTTGGGACATGGTTTGATCGTAGAAACATACAGTGTAATCTGTCATTGGGACATCTTTTGAATGATTTTTTTTGAAACCCATGTATCCATTGTCATTTATGACAAGCATTTTTAGTTTTGTTAAGTTATATGTTTAGTTTGGTTGGAGAAGCATAGGGTGTAATCCGTGGGTGTTTTCTCTGCATTTAATTTTAGGGTAAATCATATCTTTAGTAACTAAACTATTCTTTTTATTCTTTTTTGATATTCAAACTTTATTTTTCTCAAAATCACACATAATGTTTAATTTAGGTTTCATTTTGCTATCATGCCTTTAAAAAATTAAGGGTAAACTACTCCAAATACCATTAACCTTTAGGCGCTAACTCGAAAATGCCACTGACGTTTCAATTTTGCCTATTTAAACACTGACGTTTATGTTTTACTCTAATATAGCCACCCCGTCGTTAATCCGTTAATGGATTGTTGATATGGCACGGATGGACTGCAACGGTGATGACATGAACGGCTTAGTTAAAATGATTTAATCCAAGTAGGATCCTTGTTGGCATTTTTAAGTATAATTTATTTGATATAAAACCCTAATTTCCAAAATCAGTTGTCTCATTCTCTTTTCTTCTTTTCTCATTCTCTTCTTTTTTCTTCTCATCAGCGGCAGAAAACCTAGGTCACCTAGGGGAAGTTTGACGGTTGAAGAAGCACAAGAAGATGGTGGAATGGAGCAACTTATTGCATATCCAGTCTATGGGTGTGGATATTCGGCTCAACTGAGAACATCATGGTCCAATGATAATCTAGGAAGAAGGTTTTTTGGCTACAAAATTTATGGGAGTTTGATTCAATCAGCTTGTTGATTTTTCTACTGGTTTGATCTTCTAATGACTCCACGAGCACGAGTTGTTCTTGTGGGATTGTTGAAGAAAATCAAAGCAATGAAATAAGAAGGAATGAGAAAATTGCTTAGATTGTGATTTTTGTTTTTTTTTGTTTGTATTGGTACGGTACATAAATCATTGATGTTACAACAATGGTGAAGAAATTTGTGGCTAGAATTTATGGATTATACTTTTGGTTTATGGTTTGAGATGAAAAATTAAGGGTAAAATTTTAAGGATTAATGATTGGATTTGGCTTAGGGTTTAGATGACTTTGTAACATTTTTATGAATGATAATGGATGTAAGATGTCACCCTTTGTTTTATGTGAAATTGACAAATTTATATATATTTTTGTACTTGGAAAACAGATAATGAATGTAAAATGGAACCATGAATGGTAGACAAAATGATTCATTTAAATAGAGTTGTGATGGATAATAAACATGTGTACAAAAAATGGGTGTGCGTATAAGCACTTAAGTTGAAACAATTTCAACCTATAAAACCCACCAAAATATGAAACAAAATATCAAAGACAGTAAACACGTGTTCAAATGACCATAATTCATCAACTTAAGTATTGAACCCAAAATATCTAACTTCCCAAACTATATCAACCAACATCATCCTTTGTTGTTCTGTAAAAACATTGGGATAGTCTTCTTGGGAAGGTTGGGTGATAGTGCTTGAATGGCTTAAATGCTGGTTGGCAGTGCCATCTTCTTGATAGTTAGTTGGATATGATGAGTGGCCTGGAGTATGGACAAAGACAAATGGACTTGATGATGTTGTAGCCCTTGATAATGTTGTGGTCGTAGTAGTTCTTCTCCTAACCTATATTCACATGTGTAAAAAAATGAGAAACATAATTCTGATATAAGGTTAAATTAACAAAAGAAAATTAGAAACTTATACTTGTAGTTTTGTCTTGCTTTGGCTAGATTGAACCCTTGTTTGTTTGGTCTGTCTTGAGGTGTTGAAATCAGGTCGTCTAGGTGACATGTTACCTCCAACTATCCCTTTGTGGGTCCGTTAGTTATGTCCTGGCTGACCACACTTGGAGCAGTACAATATCATGCCTTTCTTGGTAATAGTAGCTTGGGACCTTGATGTTTCATTTGCTTATTTTCTCCTATTTTCTTTGGTCTTCCCGGTGACCTTCTAATTGTTGGTGATATAACTGGCTCACAAGTTGAGTTAATTAACCATTTATTAGGCCCTCTCCTAGGTTCAATGAAGTGACTATAAATGTCTTGTTGTGTGGTTACTAAACAGTAGTTATGCACATAAGCTTCACGCCTCTGATTATTGAACACCATTACAGAAACAACATGTATGCATGTGATTCCTATAAATGAAAGCAATAAAAGTGGTTAAATTAAAAAAGACAAATGAGAATAAAAATAGAACATAAACTACAAATGGTACATACCTGTGAGATCCCACTTTCTACATAAGCATGAATGATTTTCCAAATCAACAGTATGTTGGTTAGCTGGTTCACAAGACACTTGGTACTTTTTTCCTATAGCATGGGTAGGCCAACACCTACACACAACAAAGGATGGAGTTATGATTGGTCAAATAACAATATATTTGAAATAAATGAATAAATAGTACCTAGTGGACTGTTTAATTGCAAGTTCAATTTTTTTGGATTCTTGGACACAAACTTTCAACGTACATGTCTGCAACTTTCTTTTTCATGGTTATTTTTTCCTTTATCTTGGTCCTGATCATCTTTAGAAAAGTTATGATTGGTTTATCTCGAGCTTCTAGAATCACCTTGTTAGAAACAAAATTTGATAGTTAGTAACCAGTAAAATAATTATGTAACTACTCCTATTTTTATCATTTTACCTTGTTAAAGCACTTAGACAAATTGCAGAGCATCACGTCAGATTTGGTCCATGGGTTGAAATGAGATTTTGACCATTGGGCAGGATCTTCTGCATTCAACCAATCAAAGGTTTCTTGTGATAATGCTTTTAGTTCAGCCATTGTATCCTCAAACTCTTTTTTGTATGTTGCTCAAGTTGCCTTCCACAATGCATCATTTAAGTTTTTCCCTTTGAATCGTGCATTATTCTTAAAATTGAAGTACAAATGTCTCACACAAGTCCTATGCTCAGAACATAGTAAAACATGTTGCATTGCCTCAACCAGTCCCTAAAAACAGTAAGCAAAGTATAATCAAACTATAAAAAAACTTGAAATTATGCAAGGGGCAAATTATAATTACCTTTTTCTTTTCTGACATAAATATGATATTATAGGAGGTTGCAATCTCCAAATCAGTTTCCAACAGTAAAAGAAACCAAGACCAAGATGATGAAGATTCACTTTCAACAACAACATAGGCAATTGGATAGATGTTGTCATTATCATCAATACCAACAGCAGCCAAAAGAGTACCTCCATAATAACCCTTGTGACTCCCAACGATCATATCAAGAGCTAAGTGCTTAGCTCTCAGACATTTACTCAATGACACTTTAAACACATGATCTTCTAACACATCTTGTCTTAAAGCTCTAATCGGGTAATTAGGATCAGCCCTAAATATTTCAAGATATGTTCTAGCCATCCACATATAGGTTGCATTGTTATTTTTTAAACCCATCAGACAATTGTGCTCTCCTACATAAGTCTTAATATGCCATGAGGTGTTTGTCTCATCTCTTCGATCAACCTTTGATGCCCAAATACAACATGGACACCCTTCCTTGCAAACAACATGCACCCTTACATTGTCACTTCTTTTGAATATGAGATCAACCCTATTCTTAAACCATACTACCTGACAGCCTCTTTCAACTTCAACTTATCACCAAAAATATTTCGGCCTCTTTGATTCACTTTCAGTTTCACTATGTAATGACTCTACTACATCAGTCTCATACTCATCATGTACAACTTTGTTTGTCTCATCTTTATTGTGTAACCCATTAAATTATTTTTCAAACCCTATTCCCATATGTACATCATCCATAATATCATACATCTCAAGCATTGACATATTGTCTATATGGCACATATAAAAAAAATTAACTTCTTGCCAGTGTACTTCACACTAGATGAATTTACCATAAAGTCACCATGGTGCATTACAATGGCAAAATATTTAGATTATGTACTTGTCAAAAAAACATTAAAAATAAGTTATTCTCTCTGAGATAAAATGGTAGTCCCCTTACCTAACTTGTCGTATCATTTCCAGTACATGGGTCACCATTCATATTAAAAAACTAAAAAAACACTTGGATCATCCCCTTTTCAGCAACAACAATCACAATACATATAAAAATATATTACTCGAAACAAAAACCCTATTTCATATACAATAGCATGCAACAAAAAAATTACCAAATGAAAACCCTATTTCATATACAGCAACATGTAACAACAAATATTCCAAAAAATCAAACCTTATTTCAGGTTAAGTATTAACCAAAGAAAAGAACAAATGAAAAGGTTAGGTTTTTCATGTATAACCCTATTTCAGATAAAAAAACTAATTTTTTTTCGTGTTTAAAACCCAACGAAAACAAAAAAATGAAAGATTTTATTTCAGACAAAACCCTAAAATGATTTCGAACCAAAGAAAAAAATAACATCCTTACCATATTTCATGCTCGTCTTTCCTTTGGAATGCAAGAATCGTTTCTCCATTTGTAGTGAAAAATCAAAAATCAAATTCACAGAGAGATTTTTGTTCGTTACTCTGAAGATTTTTTAGGTTTGGGTGGGAACATTTTACTTTTTTTGGGAATAATGGTTGATTACTGATTGTGTTATTTGGTTTTAGGAAGTATAAAAGTCACGGTTAAAACTACGCCGTTTTTTGAATACTGACAATCGTTATAAAAACTATGTCCTTTTCATTAAGTTGTCCATGTCATCATCATTATGGTTTTTCCATGCCATGTCAGTGATCCGTTAACGGATTAACGGCGGGGCGGCTACATTGGAGTAAAACATAAACATCAATGTTTAAATTGGCAAAATTGAAACGTTAGTGGCATTTTCGAGTCAATGCCTAAAGGTGAGTGGTATTTGGAGTAGTTTACCAAAAACTTAATGATGATATTGACATTTCACCATAAGATAATAATATGTCATCAATGAAAAAAATATTACGTTAGTAGTTTAGTTAAGTTTTTAATGGTAGAGTGCCAAATTGAAATACAAATTAAATGTTAGGCATGGTTTTAAAAAAATAAAATTTAAGTATCAAAACAAAACAAAAGCAATAGTTTAGGTACTAAATAATTTGCAGTTAATTTTATTGTTCAATTTTGACCATGATTTTTTATTTGTATTAGGATTTAGTATATAAGATCACGTAATCAAGTTAAATATGATATTACTAATAATATCAAATTTTGTTAAAATGGAAAATTAAAAATGAAGTGAATACCAAATTGTTCTTAAATACTAATGAATAAATATTTAACACTATATATATAATGAAAATACTAATTACAAATAAATAAATAAAAAGAGATAAACTATGGATTAAGCTAAAGTATTTGAGTCGGATCAAATTTATATATGATCATCGAACAAAATATTGTTTCTTGCTGACCAGCAAACAATGGGAAATAAGGTATATTCCAACATTGGTCTTCCCCTCAAGTTAAGAATCGACCATTCATTAGCATTATTTTTTCTCCGGTTTGAGTTTGACAAGCCGATTCCATACCACTTACATGGCCTGTATTTTCTTTTCCAAGCTTCAATGTCATTTTGTATATAATTGTTTCTTATATTGTCATAGTTAAACTTTATATTAAGAACAATTAAACAAATACTATTATGTTCCCTTTTCTTAGATTTCAGAATTTGAATATATATTTTATTACATATATTAATAAGTTGGAATTAAGATTCAATGTAATATACAGTTGCAAAATATAAACTTAGAGATTTATCAAATACAAAATTAAACGAAGAGTTTCAAAACACTACTATGTACAAATCCAAAAATTAAAGAAATAATAAGCAATGTTACAAATCCAAATTTCCAAACACTAATTAAGTTATTTTAATACCAAATGCTGTTAACCAAAACAATACAAAATGTTCAATTAAATAGACTTGCATCACTCATAACATTTTTTATAATTGTATCCAATTATTAATGATTATGTTTCATTTTTATTAAACATCAAACTCATCTGAAGACCTCAAAATTCTTAGATCACATTTCCCTTGCCATTAAGACAAGGCCTCACTGACATTTTGCACATATTTCCCTTGCCATTAAGACGAGGCCTCAAAACCAAAACAAATATGCAAAAAACCAAAAGGCGAGCGAGACAAGAAGCAACGAAACTGAAGAAGTCATTGAAAAAACGAAAAACTGTCGAAAAAGGTAAAAAAAACCCGAACGTTTTTTCCTAGATCTACGTTGATTCGTGGTGTTTTTGGGGATTTTGGCTTCGGATTGTTGTTGGGGGTATAGAGGGGAACATTTGGTGAAGGTTTTGATTTTTTCAGACGTCGAGAGTGGCGGCTGGAACGACGGTCTGGGCGGCGGAGGAGTCATCGATAGGTGGCCGATTATCGGTCGCCTAGGGAGAGCTTGAGAGCATTTGAGAGGGGCCTTTTGTTGTTTTTTTTTGGGGTTTGTTACAAATGAAGGTGATTTGGGTTTTATAGTAACCCGTCAGACCGACCCACATGCGACCCGACCCCACCTAGAGTTTGCGTGTTCTCGAGTTGGAAAAGGGATAATTCTCTTTTTGGTCCCTCGTCCTTTGTAAGAATTTATTTTGACCCCTTAATTCGAATTTAACCCTGATTTCACTTTTAATTTTATCCCCGAATTTCATTTTCTTTCAAATTAATCCTTTTTTATTTTCACGTTATTATTTATTTTGGATATTTTATTTTTAATTTAGTATATATGTTTTTTATCATTTTTTCATATGTATATATTGTTTATTATTATTAACAAAATTTATATACTTTTATTTATTTATTTTCATTTTTTTGGGTCTTTTTGTTTTTTTTATTTTACTTCTTTTCCTTTTTTTCTAACATTTGTAGGCATATTTTTTTTGTTGCATACATTTTATTTTTATTATTGTTATAATTATAATTATTTTTATTCTTGTTCTCACCTATTTTATTGTTGTCCATATTTATTTACTTTATTTATTTCTTTAGTTGTAATTTTAGTTTTTTTATTATTTTCTTTATTTATTTTATTCATTTTTTTCTAACATTGTTTACTTTTTAAAGGTATGCTTTTAAATCAATTAAAGGTAAGTAATTCAAATCGAATGTTTTAAATTTTAATTTTAATTTTAATTTTAATTTTAATTTTAATTTTAATTTTAATTTTAATTTTAATTTTAATTTTAATTTTAATTTTAATTTTAATTTTAATTTTAATTTTAATTTTAATTTTAATTTTAATTTTAATTTTAATTTTAATTTTAATTTTAATTTTAATTTTAATTTTAATTTTAATTTTAATTTTAATTTTAATTTTAATTTTTGCAATTAAAGACAACTGATAAATTAATTGGTACCGAAAGGGCGGTTCAAGGATGCTAATCCTTCCTTGACTGTAACTAACTCCCATACCCGACACATTTCTGGTAAAACGCAGATCAGGTAAGATGGTGTTCGATCAGCCCAAATATTCTTTAAAATAATCGGTGGCGACTCTAATCCAATTATTCAAGTCGAAGTCTAATTCTGGGCCTAACCGAAAGACAGCCGCGACAACTTGGCGACTCTGCTAGGGAGAGATAATTGAGTCAGGCCTTAATTAATTTCGGTTGTCTTTTCAAGCGAAAATTATAAGTTTAAATTCTAATTTATTTATTCGATTCTAATTATTTATCTTTGATTATTTTTCAAATAAATAGTTGTACTGATGTTTTTTTTCAATGATTTCAGATTTTTAAAAAAATTTCATCTTTGATATTATTTCATTCTTTATTTTATGTTCAAAGCATGTGAACTAGAAATTTATGTGTTTAGGTCTGATTCAAAATGAATATGTGGGATAGAGATTATGTCCGGATAGAAATAATAAGTATGTGAAGTAGATATAATGTGGCGTTGTACGTGTATGCCAATACCAAAATTGAAGAAACCCCATTAATAAATGCTTCTAAAACATCAATGAAATGCAACAGAAAATCACAGATTTGAAAACATATCTAACACATGGGAGAAACTGTATTGACCTGATGGTGTTATCGGTGCGCATACGAATCCAGTAAGGGATAGGCCTGTTCTGCCTCATCTTCTTTGCTAGCTTCTTCTTGATCTTGAAGCTCTTGTGTGAAGGCTGTCATATTCAATCAATATCAGAGAGGTGCATTTCAAAGCTCTGTATTCTTTGCACATAGACAGTAATAATAACCCACGATTTTTCAAAGAAGAAAAAAGAAGTAAAGAAACTCAAGCTTCAAAGACAAATGGAGGAAGGAGATTTACCATGCTTGCAGGGCTGGGGATGCGGCGTTAGAAAGTTGCGAGCGTTTTAGAGACGCAAAGCGCTGCCGCCTGGATTTTCAGGGTTTAGCGTTTTGTAGATATCCATTGATTGATTTCGGCCCAAATTATGCTAATGTTTCATAAAAAAAATATTATAGGATAATTTAAATTTTTTATTGGATATTTAATTAGGTATAATAACGGGATAACTTAGTTTAGGTTTTTAATTAATTTGATTCGATTCAACTCAAGATGCATATCCTTCCTAAATCAAATCGAGAAATATCTCATTTTTCATTTAAACTTGATCTAGTCTCAGAAGTATATCATTTCCACTTAAATTCGATCAAACTCAAATTTTGAGATAAAATCTAACATCTTAATTCACCTGACAGAAATATATAAAGAATAATTTTTATTCAATATAATAGTATCATAGTTAAAATAATATAGAGAAATGAATGTTATAATAATTCTTCTAAACTTTTAAAAGAAATATATATTATTTGAGAAAATAACCTCAGTGACCAAAAATGCCTTATAATATACGATTTTAACCAACTTTTTTTGGATTTGCCAAAATGACCAACTAAATCGCAATGCGATCGATAATTCGCAACGCGATCTCCGGTATCGCAAATCAGTTTCCAGATTCGCAACGCGATTCTGACTATCGCATTGCGATTTCCCAAATTCGCGTTGCGATTTCCCAAATTCGCGTTGCGATTTTCCTAATTCGCAATGCGAATACGTAAATCGCAACGCGAATTTGGAAAATCGCAATGCGATTACGTAAATCGCAATGCGAATCTGTAAATCGCAACGAGATTCTGACTATCGCAATACTGAATTTCAAATTCGCAACTCGATTTCTGAATTCGCAACAGGTTTTAATTTTGCGATACAAATGTTTTGGGTATATAACTACGCAGCAGCAGCAACTCATAACCTAAATCCCTAAATCGCAACTCATTCCATCTCCATCTATCACTCTCTCCGGCGATATCCGTTCCTATATCCAACGACATCCTTCCCCATCTGGCAACAGGTTTTAGTTTCGCAGCTCGTTTGTTTAGTAAATTAATTTACAATAATGAAATCATCTAATGTTGATCATGTTTGGATAGATTTGTGTTTTGGAGGTCATGGGAGAATGTTCATGGTGTTTTACAATATATGCCTTTACCCATGAATCTTCAACTAAAACTGTCATTAAAAAAGTTAACTTATGAAACTCTAATGTTACGCGTTGCAAATAAATTGAATTTAGAGCCCCTAAGTGGATTTAGGCTATCTTATCAGAGAAATGGTAAAGTTTATTTGTTAACCGACAATGAAGACGTTGAACGATTCATTGCTTATATTAGTGTTTCAAGTGATGATGTTACATTGTATGTTGTTGAACCTAGAAGTAGTGAAGTTGGGTCAGTAGCGGGTAGTAATCAACTAAGTTTTTCAACCCCAGTTTATTGTGCTCAAAATTTAATGGTTCCACCACAATTTCATCACCAAGCAAATATTGTTTCACCACATTTCCAATACCAAACACAATCTCAAAACCCTCAACCTTTCCCTAATCCAAATCCCAATCAACTTTCAGCACCAAATTTCGGTTTTCGTATTGACCAGTTAGACGATGATGAGCCAACAGAAAAAATTGTGAGTACTAGTTAGTATTCGAAATTTGATCTTGGTCAATACCCGGACTTTGATCTTGGTCAATACTCAGATTTTGATGATTTGTCAGAAGAAGAAACATACCCTGCGTGTAATGATTTTGATATTGGTCAATACCCGAATTTTGATGATGAAACAGCCGTTGCCGAGGAAGATGTAGTTGATGATAATGAGGAGGAAGTTACGACTGTAAATGAACATGTTGAACATCCATTCTGTAATTCATATAACACTGAAGAAGAAAAAGAAGAAATCCCCAAAGAAAAGTCCCCGAAGAAAATGCCACGGGAGTATAACTGGAATATGCCAGAATTACTTCAGATACCGGAAGAAGAGTTGGTAAAGATAGCAGTTGATTGTTATACAAAAATTATTCATATCAAGAAAGATGATTGTTTGATACAAAGGAAGACTTGAAGATAGCATTGTATACGAAATGTGTGGAAGATGGCTATCAACTAAAAGTTAACAAATCAAGCAAAGATCGTTTCGAAACAAGGTGTATGATTGACAAAAATTGTATGTGGCGTATGATTGCAAAGAGGATAAAAGGTTGTGAAATGTTTCAAGTTAGGACTTTTATTGATAAACATACATGTTCAAGAACCCAAGTTTTTCCTCACCATAGACATGCAAACAAAAAGGTGTTGGGTGGTTTTCTGGCTGAGTTAATGTTTTTGAATGGTAGGGTATATCGGGGACATGAAATTATGACTGACATGAATGCTCGGTTCAAGATTAGTATCTCATATTCTCAAGCTTGGAGAGCCAAATGTTATGCCTTGGAATTGTTGAGGGGGTCGGCAGAAGCATCGTTTGCCCAACTGCCGGCTTATTGTCACAATTTAAAGTTGAAAAATCATGGGTCGGTAACTCATATCAAAACAGATAGAGATGGATGCTTTGAGTTGCTGTTTATCGCCATTGGTGCTGCGGTTAGTAAATCAATATAATTTTGTTGACTCATTTTTGTTAGTTACATGCATTTCACATTTAAATGATTATATTTCTTGTGTATATGATTTTGTAGATTCGTTCGTTTATTAATTGCATGCGCCCAGTTATTATAGTTGACGGAGCACATTTAAAAGGTCGATACCTTGGAGTAAACTTATAAGCAGTAGCCATGGATGCTAACAATGGGATACTGCCAATAGCTTACGGGGTTGGCAAATCTGAAACCTCTGATTCATGGACATGGTTTATGGGGCATCTTAGGGATTGCATAGGTCCTATTAGCAATCTGACAATCATATCCGATAGGGCAAACTCAATTGACAACGCTGTTAGAAGGTGTTTCCCAGATGCTTTTCATGGAATTTGTATAGAAATCTAAAATCAAGGTCTGCTGGTATAAAAAATCACAAATGGACATACTGGAAGGCTGTAAAAGCTTATCGGGAAGTGGATTTTAATAAGCATATAAACTGTTTAAGACGTGTTTTGCCTCAGTGTGCTCAAACACTAGAAGATGCCGGGTTTGAAAGATGGTCAAGAATACATCAACTTGGAGCAAGATATGGTTTCATGACGTCTAATAGTGCAGAATCAATTAACGCTCTAAGTCGTCATTCCCAGAAATTACCCATTACTATGTTAATGGAGTTTTTTCGAGCCTCTATTCAACAGTGGTACTACAAGAAAAGAAACCATGCAGGTATTATTTCTTTAAATTTGTAACTTATCATATATTTTACTAAGTATTATTTATTTAAATTTACAGGATAATTGGAACATCGTGTTACACCATGGACAGAAAAAAAGATAACGAAACGTGTTGTGAAGTCAACGTCATGGAGAGTTGAACCATGTTCAAACACTTTTTTTGAAGTACTGGATAATAACTTAAATGGGCTTGTCGATCTAAATGCAAAGACGTGTAGTTGTATGAAATGACAAACATCTGGTTATCCGTGTGACCATGTTATAAAAGTTTCTCTTCATCTAAACCAAGATGATTCAAGTGCATACGCTATGGATTGCTACACTACAGAAGTATATCGACAGACTTATGGCGAGATTGTCTACCCTATTCCACATCCTTCTGAGTGGGACATACCATATGACTTACAAATAGTTTTGCCACCAGCCATGGACAGAAGGCTACCTGGCCGACTAAAAAGTCACGATCGTATACCGTCTAAGGGTGAAGAGAAGAAGAGATCGACATGTAGTCGGTGCAAGGAAAGTGGTCATACAAGGTTGACATGTGGATCACCAGTGCCATCACAATCATCTTTTCCTCTACCAAAATATGGATCCTCATCAAAATCCCAATCACAACCGGCTTCACCTTTTGGGACTGTTAACTTAGGTGATTTTTAAATGCAAACATTGTATTATGTGTATATTATGTGTGAACTTTTAACATTTTCAGTTAGGCATGTATTAGTAACTTGAGTTTGAACATTGCTATGATATGTTCAGTTGTTATCACTTATTAGACATTCATTTGACTATCGCAACGCGGAAATCGCAACGAGAATATGACTATGGCAACACGGAAATGACTATCACAATGCGGAATTGACTATCGCAACGCGGAAATGACTATCTCAACGAGAGAATCGCAATGCGAAATGAAAATCGAAATGCGAAATGAAAATCGCAACGAGTGAATCGTAATGCGAAAATGAAAATCGCAACGCGAAATTAGTTTCGCGTTGCGATTCACTCATTGCGATTTTCATTTCGCATTGCGATTCTCTCGTTGCGATAGTCATTTCCGCGTTGCGATAGTCAGTTTTGCATTCAACATAATGCAGATTGAAATCAACAAATCAACTATTACATTTCAATCAATTAAACAAGCACAAATATTATGTACATATCAATTAAACAAATCAACATTTACAAATCATCTTTTACAAATCAATTAAACAATCAAAAAATAATAATGAAATCAACTTTTGCACCCATACATCCATTTCACGCAGCTCACTTCAGGATCCTGCAGAATCCAAACATTTAATCAACAACACTTTCTACACATCTAAAACCTACAAACAGCAAATTATTGAATTCTAGCTACTTAACCAAACATTTTCAAACCAAAAAGAGTAAATATGTTTAACAACACTTGCATTTGACTTACAAATTGTTTATGGACACTTTCATAATGCGGATACAGGTAGGCAACATCTCGCATATATCACTCTAGCCATAAAATGCCGAAACCACAAGCCTACTGCACCTCTATCTCTATCGGTGGGAGGTAGAAAATATGTACTTCCTGTCGTCAAACGCTCCAAGCACATGCATACTAGAGGACCACAATCCCCTATGGCTTTCTTCGTTTGTTGTGGCGCGGTCTCGTCTCTGATAACTGTAACATTGAACTTCTTTGGCTTCTTATTTCCAGACTTAGTCCAATAATCAATTGCATCCAAGAATTTAGCCAAATGAGAGCTCCATCCCTTAATCATATCTCTCAAATAAGACAATGATATGTAATTTATCATGCTGTCATGTACTATTGTCTTTAGGGATGGGAGCTGAAGCTCGATGAGAAGCCAATGAGTACGGTCCAAAACAGGGATAAACACCTGCATCGAAATGTAATAATTCAAATTGCGCACTTATTTATGAACACCTTTAAAATATTTAAACAAATATACTAACCTTATCGACCTCTCACCATTCAGGATAAAGTTTAGCTTGTCCATTAGCCAACACATATGATTCCTGTCGTTGATTCTTCAAGTGAACTACGTGAAAAGACGTCGGCATAATTGTATATCGCGTTTTTTTAATATTTTTCTTCAATTTCCTTACAATTAGAAGACGTGTCACCCATGCATCAATATGCTGTTTTACAAAAAAGGACATATATTAGTGAATTACATAAATTTTTAAAAAAAATTAATCAAACTGAAATATAAGAAATATAAGACTTACCCCCCATCGAAATAGCCGTTGTCTTCAACCCCTAATAATACACCCCACCAAGACCGTTCAATCAATAAATGCATATCATCGTTGAGTTTGTATATGTCAGCGTAACACCATTGGCTCCGCTCATGTAGATAAAAATCAACTGCGGTCTTAGCCCAAAGGGTATTATCCAGAATTGTTTCCGGTAGTTGTTTCCTCTCCACTTCATCTGTCGGAATGGTACTGGCAGGTAACTTATACGAAAGCCAACAGTCATCCATCATGTCTGGCACGTGAGGGGGCTTCTCAATAATTCGATATATTACACCGTGTGAATCGGGCTCTAGAATGTTGGGAGGGACCTCTTCAACGATGACAGTGGCCTCTTGAGGGATGATAGGGGCCTCTTGAACGATAGGGGAGGCCTCTTGAACGATGACAGGTGAGTCGGGCTTTTTCTTACGGATTTTTTGCATTATTGGGGTGAACGGAGACGTAATGGCACATGCACGCCGTCTGATGCGTGAACTCCGTCTTGCAAGAAAAACCCAACGTAGAGCATCCACCTTAGTGGGCCGCTAAAAATAAATTAATACATAAATCAGTAAATAAACAGACATGATATTAAACAGTGAGAACAAAGACAAATATATTTCAAACTTGCACGGTATTCACCCAAGTCATTATTATATCATTGTTCACAAAATGCATCAGATAACATTCCAGAAGTAAGCACTTATATAAACATTTAAAAGGACAACATATAGGTTTAGTGCAGGTTCAATGATAACATAAAGAGTAGTAGTTTATTCTTGAAACTTAAATTTTCAACACTGTGAAGTTAGTATTTGTCTTTTGGTTGAAATAATACAATTCATTCAAGTTTCAATTTGCAGAAGAAGAATAGAATCTGAAACTTAAAATCGCAACGCGAAAATGACTA
Organism: Hibiscus syriacus; assembly: GCF_006381635.1. Lineage (NCBI taxonomy): Eukaryota > Viridiplantae > Streptophyta > Magnoliopsida > Malvales > Malvaceae > Hibiscus > Hibiscus syriacus. Next base: position 6,888,472 of record NW_024063538.1, on the reverse strand, counting down.
TCGCAATGCGAAAATGACTATCGCAATGCGAATTTGACTATCGCAACGAAAGAATCGCAATGCGAAATTAAAATCGCAACAACAAAATCGCAACGCGAAAATGACTATCGCAATGCGAATTTGACTATCGCAATGCGATTTTCATTTCGCATTGCGATTCTTTTGTTACGATAGTCAAATTCGCATTCCGATAGTCATTTTCGCATTACGATAGTCATTTTTGCATTGCGATTCTCTCGTTACGATAGTCATTTTTGCATTGCGATAGTAAACTATTCTTCTTCTGCAAATTGAAACTTGAATGGATTGCATTACTTCAACCAAAAGACAACCAAAAACAAATACTAACTTCACAGGGTTAAAGAATAAAAAGTTAAACAGTATTGGCAGCAACCGAATGAATTTACTAAGTAATCTAAGTGAAATTACGAGTAAATTTATCATCAAGTTAAATATGAAAAATATTAAACTTACCTCGTTGCGTAGAGTATGAACCTCGTTCTACAACGATGCTACAATCTCACGTAGAGCTGCTACCTCACCACGTAAACTAGACACCTCAACACGCTATGCACCATTGTCATCGCGTAAAGTACCGACCTCCTCACGCAAGGCATTGACCTCATTACGTAACTCCCCTAACTCATCCCGTGGAGGTGGAAGTGGAAAACAGGGAGATAAACGTCGTGGCATCTTTGCCGGTCACCTATCATGAGGTGATGGTGGAGAAGAGGCTCGATGATGTGACAAAATAGGTGATGACTCTCGTTGTGGAGGTGTATATTTGGGTCGATCAAGTGATGGCTCTGGGTGAAGTGATGGCTCTCGAAGTGGTGGCTGCTCATCATCCGTTCCATAAAAAAAAACTTACTAGCTTGCCACCAATCAGTGGCAAGCTCAGCTTCCGTGGGTGTCAGCCTCTGTAATGGAGTGTTGGCCTCCTAACAATATAAAAGCTCAAATAAAGTTAAACGTGTACTAGTAATAACTTGTTTATAAACATATGGTAGTATTTGTGTTAACTTACATTATTTATTATAGTGTACGGTAGTAAATCTTCCCATTACTGCAAGGACCGTTTCCTCTTCCAGGAAATAGCCCTAGGAATATCATTAGAAGTTTTTAATGCATATGTCTGCATGGCGGGAAAGGCCTCAAATATCCAAATCTACAAACAATATAATAACAAACATTAGTAATTATTAAAGAATTAATTATAATTTTGGAAACATTATATAAAAATTATTACCTTAAAGGCCCAAATAAAGCCTGACAAAGTGTATTTGGAACCATCGCCACGCAAACTTTTCCGATCATTAAAGGCAGACGACAACTTATTCCATGTAGCTCTCCATAGATACGAACCCCACGGAAACAGGTTCCATGCATTTAGGTCCTCTACCAATTTAATTAGATCATTAGGAATAGGTTGTCGGGCCTCTCTACCTAAAAATTCAGCTTGCAAAAATATTAGAAGGCATACTCGGATAGCATCGACATCATCTATCCGAGTAAAACCATCTTTCTTATTCAATAATCTCGTCAAGTCTTCCACGTGTAAATTCAACTTCTCCGTTGACTGCTCAGGAAAAACCCAGGAAAAACATGATAGGCAGGTAATATGTCTAGTGTACCGATCTACATCATCGTGTCCGAAGAGTAGACCGGTGATTAAGCAAAACTCCTCCCGCCCAAAACACGTATACGCCGGTGGAAAATCAAACCATATCTCTTCATCACGACGTTGTATAGTCTCTGGTAGATCGCTAGTCATGGTTTGAAGAAACAGATGGGTCAACATAGCATCTCCACCCGGATGTTGTACTTTCAGCCATGGCCCGAAGCAAGTATCCTCAAATATTTTTCTTTGTGCAGGTGAAAGCTTCGACGCAATTGTTTTGGCCAGGCTTACTTTATTTCTTAAGGTCAATTGAGCCGAATAAAAGTTCTGCAAAAATAATAAACATACCAATTTAGATATACCAAAAACTACACTGTGAAGATATGAACAATAAAGAGTAGTTGTTTATTCTTCAAACTTAAATTTGCAATACTGTGAATTTAGTATTTGTTTTTTGGTTGAAGTAATGCAATTCATTCAAGTTTCAATTTGCAGAAGAAGAATAGTTTCTGAAACTTTAAATCGCAACACGAAAATGAAAATCGCAATACGAAAATGACTATCGCAACGCAAGAATCGCAACGCGAAATGAAAATCGCATTGTGATTCTCTCGTTGCAATAGTCAAATTCGCATTGCGATAGTCATTTTCGCGTTGCGATTGACTCGTTGCGATAGTCATTCTCGGTTTCAAATACTAAAATTGAAAGAAACTTGAATGGATTGCATTACTTCAACCAAAAGACAAAACAAAGACAAATACTAACTTCACAGGGTTAAAGACTAAACAGTTTAGCAGTATTGGCAGCAATCGAATGAATATAATAAGCAATCTAAGTGAAATGGTTAATCTATTATTGAAAACACCAGTAAACTTATCATCAATTTCAATATAAAAACCTAATAATAATGCAAAATTTTCAAAATAAAAATAATTAAAAAAACTAACCATCGGTGGTTGATTTGGTTGATTTTCCATTTCTGACCGTGAATGATTTCGCCGGAGATGAAGACTGTTATCGTCATGGGGACTGATTTCGTCAGAGATGGGGACAGATGTCGCCTTAGAGAGTGAGAGATGGAGATGAGATTGAGTTGTGATTTAGGGTTTTAGGTTATGAGTTGCGATTACGGGATATACTGTGGACGATTCAGTGTTCTGATATATTAATATATTCGTGTTTGGAATTTGAAAAAAAAATTACGCGTTAATACGAATGGCGCTATGTAAATCGCATTGCGATAGTCAGATTCGCATTGCGATTTACGTATTCGCATTGCGATTTTCCAAATTCGCGTTGCGATTTACGTATTCGCATTGCGAATTAGGAAAATCGCAACGCGAATTAGGAAAATCGCAACGCGAATTAGGAAAATCGCAACGCGAATTTGGGAAATCGCATGCGATAGTCAGAATCGCGTTGCGAATCTGGAAACTGATTTGCGATACCAGAGATCGCGTTGCGAATTATCGATCGCATTGCGATTTAGTTGGTCATTTTGGCAAATCTAAAAAAAGTTGGTTAAAATCATATATTATAAGGCATTTTTGGTCACTGAGGTTATTTTCTCATATTATTATTCCCAATAGAATTGAGTTAGAAAATTTTCACTTTAGAATTGAGCAGGACTTGAACCAATTTTACCTTCTATAAAACTCGACTCAAAGCCAACTTTTTTTAATAAAAATTTGACCTTCAAGCTATTAAACTTGATTATGTCATCTCTAAGTTCAACTACTTCCAATAATTCTCGATCCATCTATGAATAGTTACCAATTATAATTTTTCAATTGAGATCGTGTGAGCCAATTTAAAAATTGCTCAAAAAATAATGAATTTTGATAACATAGACTAACTAATTGATCGATATGAGTAATGTAAATAACCAAATCTCTTATTGCTTAAATATAAGTTTTTATACTAATTAAACAATACTTTTTTCCAATTTTGTTTAATCTTAGTTGTTTTTTCTTCCACCTCTCTTTTTTTATTCTTTACAATTTGTCTCAATTTTTTTGATAAATTCAACTTTTTCTTCTCAAATTTTGTTTAATCGACGACGACACCGATTTTGATGTTGGTTGTCACTCGTCGGTTATCTTATTTCTTTATTTTTTTAGTTTTTTATAAGAATAATTATGTCTTTGTGATATGCTCTATGCCTTCATAGTACGTTTATCTCTGCCTTTATGACACGTTTTTCTCTTCCTTTTGATAGTTACGGTTTTTTCCCCTTTATTCGTTTATATTTTTTCTGAGTGTTAGATTTGACATCGCCACGACTGATCAAAATGACACTTATTTGTTATTATGCTGATCTTCCATGCTTTGGACCCTCAGATTGAGTTGGATACACATTTTGTGTTCGTGGATAGTTTTCTTACGTCGCTTGATTCTGATTTGCGATTTGTCGGTGGCCTTTAATAGCTTCATCCCTTTTTGTGGTTCATTTGCTGATGTAATCAAATTTATTCGAATTTTTATTTTGTTCGAGCATTGGTTAGTTTTTTTTTATTTTTTTTTTGTCCTTGTGTGATCTAGATGGCTAGTTTTTGTGTTAATTGTTATAGGAAAATATCCTAATTATAATTTAGTTTACGTTTACAGTTATGCTTGTAAATCTTTATTGTAATTATGGATATTTTCTATTTCTAATAAAACTAAGGGCTTTCTATAAAAAATATTAGTTTTTATGATTGTTTAAATATATTTTTTAAAATATATTTTTATTGAGTAATTAAAAAGAATATTTGTGCAGGGTTGTTTCCCAATTGATTGTTTCATATTTACGGTAATATGTGTTTTCGATTCGTATCGATTAGGGATGGGCATGGGAACGAACCTGGTGAATTCGATCTGATTGTGTTTTATTTTTTGAAAAATTTGAGTTTGAGTCAGGTTTTTAGAGAATATGTTTGGATCAGATCGGCTTCGGATTTAGGTTGAATAATATCCAACCGACCTGACCCAAAAAAAATATAATATTACCTTATATATTTAGGGTAATTTCAATAATACTCCTCTATATATATTTTTCAATTAAATCCTTATTTTTATTAAATAAAAATAATATTTTTAATAAATTTATTATTTTGGGTTAGGTCGGGTTTGAATTTTATCTCAAAAAGTGGGTCGGATTTGGGTCGGATGAAATGTGTATATTTTTCGGGTCAGGTTTAGGTCGGGTGGAGGATATATAATTTTCGTGTCAAGTCAGGTGGACTGAAAATCCGACCCGACCCGACTTATACACATCCCTAGTATTGATATATTTTTTTAAACATTATTAATATTATTTTTCTATCAAACTATTTTAAACAATAAATACTTTTTATCATATATTTTTTCACAGTGAAATGATTGAAAACTTCAAACTAAAAGAAAAATAATACATATTCTACCTTTTTTTTTTCTTTACTGTTACCTCTTCCACTTCTTTTATAAAAGATAAACTTCACTATATTGTTTAACACACCACCACAAAATAATTGTGACTTTTCCTCTATTTTTCTCCCTTTTGCTTCCAATCTCTCTCTCTAGAAAAAAGAGCAATCTTTATAAGTTTGATCTTTCTGGTTTTAGTTTACGAATTTGAAAGGCATGTTAATTTTAAATGTTTATAAGGATTACATTAATCAAGACGAAATTATTTATAGGATAATGAGTTTAATACGATAAAATAAATCATTCTATTATTTTTATTACCATTACTAATCTATTATGATAAACAATGATTGTTTCGATTATTTAGAGCTCAAAGATACAAATAGAAAAGATGATGCACGAAGAGAAATCTTCATTACTCAGTCACCAAACATTCAAGCCCTTGAAGCTGGAAAAATCAGAGTGGAATGTTAATAATTAACCATGTCATTAAGCAGAGACAAGCCAGGGGTTAAATGGACGAATTTATCTTCTAGTCCCTATTAACTTTATTATTTCAATTTAATATTTTCACCTCTTTAACTAAATTTTAAAAAAATGTATTTGCGGTACCTCACAGAATTAATTTTAACTCAATGAAATTTTATAATTCTATCTAACCTTCCTGCATAAAATTTGAAACTTCTTTTTAAATTTAGACATAAAGATATTATTTTTAAGATTTACTTTGTTCTTTTTATTTAATTATATAAATTAATCGACTAAAAGATGGGCACAATGTCAAAATGAATACCATTAATATTTGACTAATTAATTATTTTAGTTTATATTCTTTTTCAAAATATTTTGACCCCAATGTTTAATTTTAATATGAAACATGTTTTTTAGTATTTGGTTAAATAGTCATTTTAGATTATTAACGTTTTATTTTAGGGAAAAAAACTCTATTTGGAGTTGTTTGAAATTGAAATATTAGAAGTCATAATACTAGAAGGGGGCTAAAGTGAATATTAGAGCCTACCATTATTGCAGGAGGAATGGTCATATGATTTTTGTCAAAATTATCCAACATATATATATATATATATCACTAGGTAGCTAATTATTATAATATAACATCTGTTTAGGGTTTAGAAAAAAAATCAATAATGCCTGTTTTGATCATTAAATATTAAGAATTTTTATTGAGTAAACTATACATTTAATACATAAACTATCAATTTTGATCCATTTTAATACGTAAAAGTTTCAATTTTTTCAAAAGCATATCTAACGTTTAGTTTTTGTTTCATTTTAGTTCCCAATAGTTAAAAATTTAACGTGTTTAGTACCTAAACTATCATTTTTTTCAAAATTTAATATTAAATTTTGAACATGGGTACTAAAATAAAATAAAAATTAAACTTTATGTATGATTTTGAAACAATTGAAAGCTTAAATACTAAAATGAACCAAAACTGATAGTTTAAATAATAAATATGTAATTTACTAATTTTTAATTTGATAATTCAATTTTTGAAGTACTACGTGCGTTAAGTTATAAATAACATGATATTTCATCTTTCCAACAACTATCTCATTTCATTGTGTCCTATCACTCTATAAGTGTAAATTCTCTTAAAGTTTTCTTTAAACATTGGGAAACTACCCAAACTCAGTGACCAGTGACTTTGATCTATAATTCTTATTATCTAGTAATCGTGAAATTATACTATATTACTTATTTCTTCCTTCTTCGTCGCTTCATTATTAGGATTTAGAATAACATAATTTAACGATTGAGAATAAAAAAACTAAAATTGGGGGGAAATGAATTTTGGGGTAAAAAATCAAAAAGAAAGTTTTGAGACTTTCTTATGATTTTTTAAAAACAAGGTTTTATTTTTTGGGCATTTAGTTAGATAAGATGTGTTAAAATTTTGCAATGTGCTTTGCTGACGTTTCACTTAGAATAGAGTGATTATACCGAAAAATCACCTTTTAACTCTTTATATACCTGTCAGACACCATTCCATCTTTATTTACCGATCTAATACTCTTTGCAGAAAGACGCGCCCCCTGAAGTTCGCCTTATGCTAATATGGATACACGCTGGCAAAGGCGCGGCCCTTGGGGCGCGCCTTATACCACGTTGGGGTATAGCGCGGTGCAGGGTCCATGCCTTCCTACAATTATGACACGCGTCAGAAAGACGCGCCCCCTGCACCACGCCTTTGGTTTAATTACACAACCACCCCGCCTATTCACAGCCCATTCCCTCCCTGTAAATACCTCAATTCTCACTCACTTTCATCACACTAAATCCTCTCAACTTCTCTCAAATACTCTTATATTCTCTTATAGCGCTTTAAGGTATATTTTATTATATTTAGTATTTTTTTAGTATTTTATTTAACCATTTAAAATTTTGAATATTTTGTTTAATTAATTTTTTTTACAGTTATAAAATGGAAGGCAGTCTACTTTGTTTGGATGAAAATCATATATCTCGACATTTTGCTGATACGGTAACATTTTAATTTAATTTAAATTATTAGTAATAATTTATTTATTTAATGCATGATTATTATTTTATAAATTAATTTTTGTAATTATTTATATTTTAGGAGAGTGACCGTATATTAGATCCTTTTATTAGGAACCTTAAGTTAGCGATACCTACCCGTGTCTGGCTGTATTTAGTCGAGGCTGAATTCGATCACATAGCTAGATATGAAGGTCATTGTAAGATAGAACCAAACTTAATTTCTGTATTACTGGAGCGTTGGAGGCCGGAGACCCACACATTCCATCTTCCGTGCGGAGAGTGCACGATTACGCTTGAGGATGTTTCTATGCACTTGGGGCTTTTGATGGATGGAGATGTGATTTCAGGGATTGCGCACGATAACTGACTACTTTGTGCCAGGATTATCTAGGAGGTGTACCGCGAAATTTTAACGGTGGTCGGATACCGTTAAATTAGTTAGATCTAAATTTTCAGGATTTGAGCGAGGACACCTCTGATGATGAAGTTAAAATGTATGCACGGGCATGCATACTGCAGCTGATAGGAGGGTTGTTGATGCCGGACAAATCGCGTAACCAAGTTCATTGTATGTGGTTGCGACATCTTGGCGACTTTCATCTGGGTGGATCACTGAGTTGGGGCTCGGTAGTTTTGGCTTTCCTGTATAGGGAGATGTGTCGAACGACTGACTACAGAAAAAATGCTATCGGAGAATGTCTCCTTCTGCTGCAGTCTTGGGCATGGTATCGATTGCCCTTTTTATGTCCTATTGTAAAGAATCCGTTCGTATTTCCACTACTATTGAGGTAATTATAAAACTGATTTCGTATATTAATCATTTTATCTAGTGTATAATAAATATTTTCCTTGAATAGGTGGTCTACTGATAGGAAAAATCATCGGGAGCTACATGACAATTTAGAAAAAAAGAGGGTGCTAATCGATCAGAAGGGTGGCACAGAGGTATGTATTGTAATGTTTAAAAATCGATTTTGTATTATAGTTATATAATTATATTATTATTTTGATAAAAATTACATATATATTTGTTTTAGTTTGAATGGGTTCCATATTGTAATGATGATGTGAGGATGTGCATCTCACCTGAGTTGAGGGGCCCTTCAGATGTTTTGATGGCGGTGGTCCCTTTGATCTGTTATGTGATCGTCGAGTGGCACTCCATTGATCGTGTGCTCCGGCAATTTGGTTTTGTACAACCAATTCCGGAACCACCTCGTAATATGGACGAGTTGCATATCACAGATCGACACGATAAGTCGGATATAGATTGTCTGGTGAAGCATCATGAGAGGGTCATAATGTGGGAGGATCGATATCGGTGCCTTCCCAATAGAGAGCCCATTTATGATGACCTCTTGATGGTTGCAGATGATTATTATGAGTGGTTCAACAGTAACGGGAAACTGTTTCTTCTTGTTGAGGATGCACGAGGGAGGCGCTTTCATCGACGTCGATAGAGACGTGCACTGTTACAACCCCATCATCCTCGACTCATGCATAGAGAGTAGGTGCTCCCGGTTCGTCCTCAGCTGCACGAGCAGGACCTTCACAGTAGCCACCGTCTGCAGCGACCTACACCCTGCAGCCATATCTGATGTAGCCACCACCTTTCCCTTACCAGATGCCACCGCCACCACTGTCACAAGGTTTTATGACCCCGTCGCTGCCACCGTCACAGAGTTATATGACCCCTTTTAGAGGATATTATGGGTCTATATTTGCATATCTGACTTGGGGTTCATATGCTGGTTATTTGGTGGGTGCAACCTCATCACTGATGGCCGCCGCACAGACACCTCCTGTATAGTTTTCACACTCATCGATGTCTGTGTTTTCTGAGTTTTCCCAGTTTTCTATGAGCGGTGGGATAGTCAGTCATACACCTCCAAGGTCCTTATTCTATGGAGGTGCTACATCGTCATCAGTTTTTCATCAACAAAATGTATATGCTCCTAACGACGACGATGACGACGATGATGATTGTGATGATGATGGAAGTGAGGAGTCAGAACCAGTTACACGAAGAAATATTCCTCGAGATAGACAACCACCGCCCTGCGGAACACATTCACATCACAGACATCGATAGATTTTGATATTTTTTTATTTGTATTTAGTTGTTTATTGGACTTTTTTATTGTAATTTTTTATTGTTTATCATTTAACACTTACTTTATTTTGTTAATTTGGTTGGACTTTTTTTTAAATTATTTTGCCAATTTTGTTAGACTTTTTGTTAATTTATTTTGTTAATTTTGTTTATTATCAATTAATATCAGTTATTGTAATTTGGTTATTATTTACAATTTAATACTTATTGTAAGTTTGTTGTATTTAAAATTATATTCAAATACCAAATTGCTATTAGTTTGATAAAATTTAATAATTGTGTTTGATAACTTTCTTAAGTTTGTCACTTATTATCTCTTTTATTATAATCACATATAATGCCAACGTCCAATCTCATTTTCTTGTATTGTTTTTTAATCTTCATCAGTGGTTATCGAATGACATTAACTTTAAGTAAGTGCAAATTAAAGTACAAGAATTATTATTTGATAAACAACAACTACATCAGCTCATCATCAATGGTTACTTGATGACAACAGAAGTGGACATGTTCTCTTAGTGTGTCCTGAGTTTCTACAATTCCCACATTTTTTGTCATGTCTAGATGTTTCTCGAATATCCATATCACAATGAATTGAGTGGATTTTGGACGACCATAGTCCCTCAATAAAGTCGGGTTTGGTACAATGGGAACCCAATTATGAACCTCATTAGGGTCTTCGTCTTTACCTATGGGGGAACTCAAATTCGTATACCTTAAACATTTGTGATAGTAGGTATACGAGATCCAAAAATGGTTATAGTCTTGACGGGTATACGAGCAAGATGCTATCGCATGAGAGCATGGATACTTCAAAGCTTGAAAAAAACCTACAGTCGCACCATCTGTCCCGTAGATTTACTCTTAACAATAAAACTTCAATCCCTTGAAGAGGTCGCGACAACTCTGTGACACGAAACAATTCATGCAGTCTAGAGAAGCTTGTTACAGACATTCCATTTGATGCAACAATTGTTTTTGTAGATCTGTAACTAATCTAGGGTGATAGACATGACCGCCTTCCATCCAAGTTTGAGCTTGTCCCCCGAGCTTCGCAAAAAGCACCCCCAAACAAAAATATGTAGTTTTTACCAAAGCCGCTACAGGTAAGTGACGTGCACCCTTTAAGGTCGAACTGATTGCCTCAGCCAAGTTGGTCATCATTTGTCCATATCGATATCCACCATCATATGCGTTTGTCCATATTTCTTTATCGATGAAGCTGATGTAATCGTATCCTTCCTCGTTATTTGCCCGCAAATCTTGAAGCATGGATTCAAATGTTTGAGGAAGTAGTTCGTAACCTGATCAAAAAATGTAGAACAAACTAACAATGTTTCCTTAAAAAATGAAAACGATCAAAAGAAAAAGGGTAGTTTCGCTTACCCATGCACACAAGTAATTAACGCTCATCATTCTTCTTGAACCTTCCATGGTAGTTCACAGCAATGTGTCTGATACAATACCTATGTTGAACAAACGGTGGCTACCACAATGGACCCAAAGACTCCATTGCTGCTTTGATCCTAGCTCCGCAATCTGAAATGACAAAGTTTTTTTCCCTCGTGATAACATGTGAACTTAAGTTTCGGAGGAAAAAAACCCAAGAATCTGTATCTTCTCCTTTAACGAGAACAAACGCAACTGGATGAATGTTGTGATTACCGTCTTGGATAACTGCCAATAGTAAAACTTGCTTGTATTTTCCATACAAGAAAGTCCCATCGATCTGGACCACAGGCTTGCAGTATTTGACAGTATTAATGCACTATGGGTAAGTCCAAAAAACCCAGTAGAATTGACATGGATCATGAAGAACTCGATCATTATGGTATGCATGGGAGGTTTCGAAGTCCACAATTATCCCAGGATTCAACCTCCACACCAGCCTAAACCAACTTGGAAGTTCGTTGTAAGATGCATCCCATTCGCCGTGAAGTTTTTTAATGGCATTCTGCTTTGCCTTCCAAGCTTTTCTGTATGAGACGGAATACCCATACTGTGATTGTATAGCTGAAATCAACATAGCAATAACTATATGGGAGCTTGCTTTTACCATGAGCATGATGGCTTGACAGATCACTTCATAGGTCAAGTTGAGATGATCTTGGTTGATCCCTCAAGCACAACATGTTTAAGGACCATTTTACACTGTTAGTTCCCATCTATTGTTTTTCCTCTTCATATTCGATATGTGAACCATCCAATTGCATCCGTTTTCAAGTCGGGCATAGTGAAAAACATACTTTTCTGGTGTAGAGCAGTTGAATCTGGATTGAACAGAATTAAGGATATTATAATTTTTTATAGCCATCATCGCTTCTTCTTTACTTGAAAACTCCATGCCTAAAGATAACTCACCATTGTTTATTGATGAGTAAAATCCATAGTCACCGAGATTAGGCATATCCGCAAATTCTTGCCTGTACATTGCACCATAATCAGCTTCATACATGTGTGCTGGAAGGTCAGTTTGTGCCATATTTGAGGGATCTTCATCTACATCATCATCATCATTGGAGTTGAATTGAGGTGATTCTGGGTGAATGAATAGTCCAGTCTCAGCGCCATCCGCACCTGGCTCACGAAGCGGTTCTTCTGGTGGAGATGATGGTTCCTCCATGCTTTCTACATTTAGGTCGAAGAACCTACTACTTGCAAGCCTTCCCCTTGAACTAGAAGGCATATCGCCATTGAGATCGAAAAAGCTCACAGTCAAATGCCTCCCCCTGGAGCTTGAAGCCATCGTGTCAAATGGAAACTACACAGATTGTTGCGTCGAGGGCATCTCCTTATTAAGGTCAAAGAAATTAGCATATGAATTTCTTCCCCTTAAACTAGACGCGATGTTGTCATACGAATTGTTTGTGGACCCACCTCGGTACAGATCGTAAGGAGTTACTGATGAATGTCTCCCCATTGAAATTGATGGGACGACAACATGATGCAGATTTCCCATTATGACATTAAAATCATTACTTATTACTGTAGTCGGGCTGTCAACTTGATCAACTTGTTCAGCCAACCCATAGTTGGAGCTTAATGACAGACCCCGAACAGTACACACTTGAACAAACTTTACATACATCTCAATATCGGCGTCTGAATAATTACTTTGAGAATCAACCATCATTTCAACATCATCATTGTTCGATAGTTCGAATGCTGTATAAGTTAATGGCAACAATGATGTTGGAAATCTGTACTGCAACGACGACATTCTTCTAGTACTTCCAACATGAACTTTCCTTGAAATCTTTGTTATCAGCTCCTCAAGAGTTATGTTTCTCTTGAATGATATTTTAACGTAATGATTTGATACGAAAACAACACCGGTTTCATCTTCTCGAATTTCTCCATCATAATAAACAATAGTTGAAATTCGCGCCATTCTTAGAGTTTGAAAGTGCGACAATATTATATCTGCAAAAAAAAACCTGAAACAAACCTAATTAAATAAATAATATATGAACGAAAATATAACACAATAAATTTTTTACACATAAACGTAAATAATTTTACACATAAACATAAATAATTTAAATAATATAATTTTATATTATTACCGTATCGACAAAAATATTTCTACGTATGCTCCCGCTTTCTAATTTTACAACCATAAAAATTAATTGAAAATAATTAATACAATATTTTATTCAAATAATCACATATAATTATAAAAAATATTATAAAAAATTACCTTATAACGAAAGATCGAACGAACTCTTGAATAAAATATAAAAGGATTGTTGGGTGTTTTTTACTGGTTGAGAGGATTATTGTAGTAATTTCTCGGTTGAGGAGTTGTGAGAGAGTTTACAGGGGGGAGACAGGTATTTATAGCGGAGAGACGATGTTTTAAAGCCGAGAAGTTCGGATGAAATTATGCAAGCCGCGGCCTGTGCACCGCGCTTTGCATTATGCATGTGATAATTGCAAGGCACGACCCGTGCACCGCACTATACCCCTACGTGGCATAAGGCGCGCCCCAGGGGCCGCGCCTTTGCCAGCGTGTATCCATGTCAGGTTTATAAGAAAAAGGGGGAGAGGGTTTCTGCTTGCTTTTTTGGCTTTTAAAGCCCCCCACTATTACAAATGGGTAAAATTATTAGTTTGGTCCCTGGATTTTATTCCTTCTTTTATTTTAGGATAAAATTAGGGTATTACAGTTACCCCTATTTGCTCGTCTATTATGTAAACAATGACAAAGCAAAGATAAATAATGGTATAATTTTGTCTAGCTATGATGTTTGCTCCGTATCTGGAGCTCCAATTCTTTGTCTGAAAATAAAGGATTCAGAGATGACATTGTTCCTTCATGTTGATGACTTCATGTCAATCTGGATATAACTTGATGTTGAAGAAGACATTACTCATCCATGTTGAAGAGATATGCCACTTTCAGATAAATTGTTTGTTGAAGATGATGTTGTTCCTTCTCATTGAGGAAATCGGGTCAATCTGGAGATTGTTTGGTGTTGAATACAACTCTGCTCATCCGTGTTGAAGAGATCTAGTCGCTTTCAGATAAATTGTTTATTGAAGATGATGTTGTTCCTTCTCGTTGAGGAAGTCGGATCAATATAGAGATAATTTGATGTTATAGACGACACTGTTCATCCATGTTGAAGAGTTCTAGCCACTTTCAGGTAAATTGTTTGCTGAAGATGATGCAGTTCCATCTTGTTTAGGAATTCGTGTCAATCTGGAGATAATTTGGAGACCAGTTCCTTCGCATTGAGGAAGTCTGATTGTCTATGGATGACGCTACCCTTTCGCGTTGAGGAGATCTGGTCGATGGACGAAATTGTTCCTTCGTGTTGAGGAAGTATAGTTGTTTGAGGATGACACTTCTCCTTCTTGTTGAGGAGATCTGGTCGGTGGATAACATTGTTCCTTCGCGTGGAGGAAGTCTGGTTATCTAAGGATGATGCTACTCCTACGCGTTGAGGAGATCTGGTCTGTGGACGACATTGTTCATTTATATTGAGGAAGTCTGGTTATCTGAGGATGACATTGCTCCTTCATATTGAGGAGATCTGGTCGGTGGATGACATTGTTCGTTCATGTTGAAGAAGTCTGGTTGTTAGATGATGACACTTCTCCTACGCGTTGAGGAGATCTGGTCGGTGGACGACATTGTTCCTACGTGATGATGACGTCTAGCCGTCTTTAGGGTTAATTTGGAGACAACATGGTTCTTACGTGATGAGGAAGTCTGATTTCCTGATGATGATGTTGCTCCTACTCATTGAGGAGACCTGGTCGATGGACGACATTATTCCTACGTGATGAGGATGTCTAGCCGTCTTTAGGGATAATTTGAAGACAACACGGTTCCTACATGATGAGAAAGTCTGATTGCCTGATAATGACGCTGCTCCTACGCGTTGAGGAGAGTTAGTCATAGTTGCCAATAATTTACTTGAAATGAAATCTTCCAACATGGAATTATGGAATGAAGTCTTTTCAACGTTGAATTCTTGTCAAATATTTTAATGAAAATAAATGAGTGGAAATAAATTTGTTTCAAGAGGAGCTATCTCAGGTGAGATAAAATTTTGTTTTGAGTGAAACATTTCAAAATTTGTGTTTTAAGGGAAAACTGTCTCAAGCGAGATGAAATTAGTTTTTAAGAAAAACTATCTCAAGCGAGATCAATTATGTTTCAAGTGAAACAATTTCAAATTTTGGGAAAAACTTGTCTCAAGCGAGACGAAATTTGTTTCGAGAGAAACAATCTCAAGGATTTGTGTTTCAAGAGAGATTGTCTCAAGCGAGAAAAATATGTTTTTTAAAGAAAACAATAACAAGTGAGATCAATTTTGTTCCAAGAAAAAATTGTCTCAAACTAGACGAAAATTGTTTCGGGAGAAACAATCTTTAAGGTGATGGACAGTATGCTCTTGCATATTGAGGAAATCTAGTTACCTTTGGAATATCTGATCGTTCACTTCAAGATCTCAAATCTATGGATTACATTTTTCCTTCGCATTGAGGTCATTTAGTCATTTCCAAACTTTTATTTCTTGAAAGATCAATATAAAAAATGATGCATTTATGAATGACTATCTTGAATGTTTTTATGAATGTCAAGATGAAGTTTATTTCACGTATTTGATTTGATTTTTATTTTGATAAAAAATGGCTTTTTGAATTCGTCCTCATGAGAGGAGAAAATGACCTTGAGGGAGGAAAATTAGATGATGCCCTCATGAGAGGAGAAAAATGTCTTTTAAGAATAAAATAAATATTTCAGGGAAAAACAGTCTGAAAAAAGACTAATTGATTTTTGGACGAACAATCTTAAGAAAGAAGAAACTAGTTTCTCAAAAGAGATTATAAAAACATCCTTACTAGAAGGGAAAAACCTTTTTTATTGCATGTGATGATGAATGTATGATGCAAATGTGCGAATTCATGTGATGTGTATGTATGTTGATGCATGCTTTTTTTATATGTGATGGGAATAGTTGCATGGACAGTCTTCATTCTATCCCTAATTTGGTTGTCTTCACTATTGTTTGCTCCAACACACACTCTTGCACTTCTTGACTTGTGTTGATTTCTTCTTGCCCCAACAAACTTTTGCCTCTGATAAAAATTGGCTTCCTTTTATTGGACTTGTATAGAAATCCAATAGAGCTTCCCTCATGATACCATCATCATCTCTGCCAAATGGTTTGAAAAGAGAATCTATCATTTCATGCTTTGGAGATTGTACGCGAACAGCTACCCTATAAAGGGAAATTAAAGACTTCTGCCTAGAGCCGACCATCGCAACAATTGATAGAATATCATACTTCCTCGGAAACCACGAGACACATATATGCCAAGGATAATGGTTGGAACCTTAGAAACAATTGGAATTGAATGTGTTGGCTCAATTGCTAACATCGAATTCTATCTTCCAAGCTTTGTATTGATTTTTAGAAGTAAATTCGTAAGGTATTGATCACTAATCCTAGTTAGAGCCATACACTGCATCACTATGCCAAACTAGACAAGATTAATAAAAAACAGATTTTTCTTATCAGGTAAAACACAAAGGAGGAACTATGGGGCTTCAGGAAGTTCAGATTGTGTTTCCCTTATCATTTCTTCAAATTCTTTCAATAAGATACTAGTGTTTTCTTTGATTGGGCTCTTGACTCGCCTTGAATAGAGGATCTATCTGAATTGAATCCAGAATGAGGCTATTTGTATCACATCGTGTTGAGAAGTTAACGACAACCCATTGTTCAATCTTAGTTGGATCCACTAGTTTCTTGCTGTTAAGATTTCATTGCTCATTCCGCAGCAATAAAACTTCGTAGCTTTTAACCTTGGTATAGGAAGAACATGACCTTCCACTTGAGTGAAAATTGAATTTAGAAAGCCAATATGATAGAATCATTGGTTCAGTGCCATAATTACTGGTTCATAAAACATTCGACAACTTATTCATCCTTTATTGTGGCTTCTGCTTAGATTTTTCAACTAGGGAAACTCTTTGTATGGTGTTTCAGAGCTTTTGTATAGAGTTGCGAGGACTACAAAGAGTAAAGCTCAGTAGGAATATAAGTGGGATGTTTTGGCTTGCCAAAATCAATGCATGGGAAATCACAAGAATAATGCAACCATATGTTGTAATGATGAACAAAGTAATCACATACAACAAGCTCCACTGTCTCTGCTTCGCCATTTTCAATATTCGTGCCTTTTTTGTTTCATTTAAAATAAATTTCTGCTCAATTCAATGATTTTGTATTCCTGGATGATATGGACCTTAAAAATGCTCTAACATTTATCATTTCTTGCTCCAGCACTGATTCTAAGCACGAGATTTGTGTTTGAGAGCCAAGTGTCAACTACCAAGATCTACTCCGGAGAGATTGTCTTGTTTGAAAATGTTTTTATTATCCTTTTATTTTTCAAAAATTTGAAAAATATCATTTAAAAGAATTTTGAAAAATATTTAATCAAAAAAATTGAAAAATATTACCCCTTTATAGGTTTCATAATTGAAACAAATCATAAAACAAGAATTCATTAGTTATCAAAGAATTAATTACTCTCTTAATCCTTCAATAACTCTTTGAAAAGTGATAGGATTAGGGATTGGTTTCAAAATTTCTTCCTATTTTCTAAGGTTTCAACCATCAGGTCTTTCTTCTTGTCCCTTCTCTTTGAAACGCTATACATGCCCCTTATTTCTGGCTTGACATTTAATTGGGTGCAAACAAAATGTCGAAACTGGCATAATCAAATGTTACACCTTTTAGAACGCTTCTATTTCAGTTATCTGAAATCTTCCATTTGTTCAAGCTTCATAGACTCCTCTAGCCAAGGTAGTTCTAAATATCAATCTAAAAATGAAATTCCTGAGTGCTCGTGTGAAATTGATTATAACAGGTGTTCCTCAACTCCCTTAGTCCATCTTCACCAAAACTCCTTATTTAGTAAATTCGATTTAATTTGCCATTGTTTGGCTAGCTGAATTCAACTTAATTGTACATATATGTTTTAAAATTGCCTTTATTTGGCTAGCTGAAGGATTCATGTTGTCACAAAGTCTTTGACTTGACAATCACAGTTGAGCAAACACCGAATTGCCAAGTACCCGATCAATGTCATGGTTTGAATGTAATCTATTCATAAAGCCAGGGCTTTTGAGTTTCCTCTATAACCAATTTCTTTAGCGGAATAGCTCAGCTTTATTGTATACATATATAATTATATTCTGGGTAGACGGATTCAAATTCTTAAGCTTGTCAAGAAGAACCTGTTATAGTCCAGGTGTTGTTGAAAGTCAGAAAATCTCATCGTTAGAGTTCAACTTCCAAGAAACTGACCCGAACTAGATTTACCAACACGACTATTCCATTTGTGAAGATCATGATCATCACTGAACATCATCAACAGAAGTAAAAACCAATTAGCTTTGCAATCTGATGTGTAAGATGCCCTATTTTGTTCACACACTTACATACCTGAATGCCAAGCCCTTAATTATCTCTTCAATCGAGGAGAAGTCTAGCTTGGTCCTTGTAAGAGAAGGGTATGTATTCTGGTATATTTTCTTGAGTAAGATTAGTGATTCTTGTTTTACAAAGGTTTGATCTTGTCACTTGCCCATAGGCTATAACCTTAATTGTTAAGGGAGCTTTTAATTCAAATGATATTAAAGAGCTACAAGATTAAAACTTGTTCAATTATTTAACCTTATAAGGTAGAATAAATTAAATCATTAAAAGATCAAAAAATATTTAAACAAATATTAAAGACAGAACAAAAAATGAGTTCAAACAAAATAATGCTCTTAATGCAAGTAGTATATGCAATGACTTCTTGATCAACATCAGAATGCCCTATCATTCTTTGAATGTCCATGCCCGTGAATCAATCAAATTCTATACATTGTGCTTCACTGCCTTACAGTTCTCAGTGGAATGCCCTGAACTTCTTATGTGATAGTTACATATGGCATCAACATCATAGCCTTCAAGATATGGAGACTCTTTTAGCCTTTGGGAAACTTCTCAGGTGAAATAGTTAGTTGTAGACCATGTATCACCACATGTTCAGAGGTTTCCATGGATGAAAAGGCATGTTTTTTGCGTTTTTCCTGATTGAGCTCAACCAATTTCCCCATCTTGTTGCATTCTTTGTAAATTATCTTGCAATTATTCCTTCAATTTTTTAAGATTTGCTTCCATTATGTCACGTGATTAAGGCCACTTCTACTGAATTCTCCATGAATTGATCCCCATGTTTTTGTGAATGATGCAAGTGAAAATGTTTAAATAAATGCAGTGTAGAATGTAACTGCAAAAGGTATCGATTTCCAAAAGTAACCATTCTTAAAAAGAGTTTCATTCATCCAAAAGAGTTTTCAGCATTACAAGAGAGATCAATCTACAAATATGGGTTGACCCTTTTATTTAGCTCCATGATCTCAGTCATGATCCTATCAACTTTCTCTCCATACTCAGAGGATAACCTAGCGCGAAGTAGAATGACCTCAACCCTGTTGGCTAGCTCTTTTTAAAAAGGTTCTTTTCCAGGAAAGAGATAAATCATATGCTATCTTCTTGTAATGGTCTCCATGGTATGTGATTTCTAATTTGCTCAAGCCACTCATAACTGGAACAAATTGACGCGCTCTATATTGTTTGAGGACAATTAACGGGGCATAGTTTCTCCTCTCTATAATTCCAACAACAGGACGTAGTTGAGATCTTCATATTTGAATAAAATGTTGGTATATCCTAGCCCATGAACACACAAAGCGATGTCTCAATCCTGTAGGCTGACATCTATCTTGTCCTTGGTAATCCCTCTGGCAAGTCCTTGCTAAGAAATTCTTTCAAGGGTGAACACATGGTGGAGAAACAGTGATAAAACATTTTATCATATTTCTAGAAATGATTATGAATCTAGATGGTGAGTAGTTGAGCACATCCTATAAATCAACCTCCCTCCAATCTACGACAATTATTTAAGGATCGGAAGGTCTTTGCCAAGACAGCCGATGCAAGATTTATACCTCTCTCCAATATGTCAAATAAATCTGCAACAATAGCCTCCATGTGGAACAAAGTCTTTTGGAATATCACCAGACCATATATGGCCAGAGAAAATGTGTCTAATCTCTTATCTTCATCTATGTGCTCGAGTATCACCTTCTTGAGACGATGCCACGGAAAACACTCACTTTCTCCCTTTTGTTGGATGTGCTCTACTATTCAACTTTCATCTCTACCAATAATCTTCATAAGTTTGCTTTTGAAGGATTGGACTTTCGGAGGTCTGGAATAAATCCTATCCACCTAGAGGCTCTCGAAGTTAAATAGAGTTGTATACTCTTCTATTGTTGGCATCAAATCTTGTCTATTGAATATGAAGTAGTTGTAAGCAGGATTCCAGAATTGAACCAAGGCTTTAAGAAAAAGTTCCTTTATCTTTACATAAAAAAGGTGGGCTATGTCGCCATATTTCTAATGAAACTTCTCCTTGGTAGATACTATCCAACTCTCCCAAATCTATATCAGCTCTTGTAGATCATTCTGCTTGAAATTGACATTAACATCTGTGGACATCTGTGATATGTAATCCCCAGGCAAACTGTCTCCTTTTACTTTTTGTGTTTCTTCATACCAAACTCAGACAACCGGAGTAGGTTCTTCATTGTTATGAAAACTCTTTTCCATCTTAACGATCACTCTTGTATTCTGATGATTACTTGGTTAATCAACACCTTTCTTTTATTTATGATGATCATGCAATGCCAAACAATAAACACTCAAACATAGAAATGTGTCAGTATAAAAGAATTCAAATATCAAACAAATATTATTGAAAGGTGATTGCAACACCTTCCCACATGCGTTTCTACCCTTATTAAGGTAAATCCTTTGTGTACACTTATTCGGATGTCTAACAACGGACAGAGGTTCTGCATGGCTCTACCTAGTGTGACCATTCTACGGTTCACTACATACATGTTTTAGGATCTAACGGGAAAATGTACTCGAATTGTCCTTGATGTCAATGCCTCCTTGAGCTACCAAACCCTCAACTCTGACCTATTATAGGCTCATGCGGATTGAGTTCAATTCGAGAGGATACATTTCCTTGTGTCCATGAGGAGAAACAATTTATCTCACATAGATATAAGGTATATGAACCCCAAAGGTTACTTGCTAAAACCCATACAGAGAAACAAGTTATCTCACGTAGGCTAAGCTTTCACCTCAACTTAAAAGGGACAAAGCTTGTAAGTGAGCTTATGGTATGTTAATGCATGTATTGTGTATGAGGAGAAACTCATAAACTTTTAAAAGAACGACAAAATACAACACTTTCACAAGTTCCAAAAATATGTTCAAATCTGAAGACCACTAAAATAAAAAATCAATTAGTTGAAAGTAGAATAATGCATAATATGTTGAAACTCAAAATAAACAAACGGATCGTAAATTAAATACAACTTAAGTTTGTAATCCCCAAGAATAAAAATAACATATAATCGTTTATGGCCTGACTCTCTAAGTCCCCAGCAGAGTCGTCAAGCTGTCATAACGTCTACCTAGGGTATTCGTTAGACTTAAAAATTTAATTCGGGGGAAAGACAATGAAATTTAGGTTTGAAATAATTTGATTTTGGAGTCGCCACCAACCTTTAAGTTAGGTAGGTTGAAAACCTAAAACATCATTTTAATGAGTTCAGAAAAATCATTAAAAGATGAAAAAATGATATGTGTTTTACCAAAAATTCATTTTTAAGAGTTTGAGAGTCGATTACGTGTGGGGAGGGGTGAGCACCCCCACAATGCCCAAGTCTTTGTACATAAACGATTATATGATGTTTAAATGTTGGGAAACTATAAACTCGAAAACATATTTAAATTACAATCCTTCTATTTATTCGAATTTATTTAAAAGATGTCAAATTTTTTAAAAAACTAAAACAATGTTACCATTGCAAATAAGGAAATAAAAATTTGATGACAAATGATAAATGCAGAGGGTACAAAAAAATTAAAGAGCCCAAAATATATTTTGTAGAATAAAGCTGTTTATTTAACCCAAAAAAATTATAATTATTTTTATAGGAGAAATCACATCATTTTGTACAAACAATCTTTGAAAATGAATTTCCTTTATAGTTAGGAGACTTTTTCCTGGATTCCCCTCATAAAATCGTGTTTCTTTAATTTTATGGATAATATAGTTTAAAAGAGTATAATATTATATTAAATTTTAGAAATGTTCATATAAAAGAATGTCTTTTTGTGCGAACAATTCTCGGGAATGCACTTCCTTTGTAGTTAGGAGACTTTTTCCTGGATTCCCCTCATAAAATCGTGTTTCTTTAATTTTATGGATAATATAGTTTAAAAGAGTATAATATTATATTAAATTTTAGAAATGTTCATATAAAAGAATGTCTTTTTGTGCGAACAATCCTCGGGAATGCACTTCCTTTGTAGTTAGGATACTTTCCCATAAATTCCCATTACAAAAAGACATTACCTCACATTTTTCCTCATATCAAAGATAAAAATGAAAGTAAAATAAAACAAAACAAAATAAAATAAAACGAGGTAAAAAATAATAAAATAAAATATGTAAAACAAAGAAGACAATCGAATACAAAAAAAACTTTTGTGCAAAAAATCTTCGAAAAGACACTTTCCCTTGTAGTTCGGAGATGTCTTCATAAATTTCTCTCACAATAAAATTTATATTTTCTATATATAAAAATGATGATTTATATAAAAAAAATAAAGTTTGAATAATAATATAGATATGAAGATATGTGCATAAAAGGGTAACAATAATAAAGATGACCAAGTTCGGTTTCACATCTAAAATACGAGTCAAACATCGGTATCCTACTAGCGTAAACAAAGGACCAACATGCAAACTCTATAAACCAACAACCAAGATTAAAATATCAACCAAATAAGTGGATAAATAAATAATGTTGAAACGTACTTAGTGAAAAGTATAGACATTAGGAATAAATATACCACAGACAATATGAGTGACCAAAATAAAATGAAGTGTAAGTGAAGATGCTTAAAATAAAAATACAAAAAATTAAATGCTGGAAATTAAAAGGGGTTGAAATAAAATGTAGGAAAATTAAGAGCATAAAAATAAAATTTAAAATAAAATACTGGAATTTAAAGTGCAGGAAAAATAAATAAAATAAAAATAAAATAAAATAAAAAGGAAATAAATTGCATAAATTTAAAAGTTAGGTGTTGTTTTTAACCGTTTAACCCGGACCATAAATAATGCATATCGTCCCCGAGGGCGGGTCACCACATGGTCATTGAATATTCGAATGTTAGAAAATCAGCGGGTTAGTTTGTGCAATAAAATAAAATGGTAGTAAGTTAGTAATAACAATAAAAATATAAAGGTCAATATGTTAGTATGAACAATAATATAAAAGTTAGAATGTTAGTAAGTTAGTAAGAACAATAAAAATAAAAAGTTAGAATGTTAGTAAGTTAGAAAGGTTAGCGATTAGCAGAGTCCGAACCATAATAATGTGGATCATACCCCGGATCGGGTCACCACAAGGTCAAATCAAATAATTCAAAAAAATATATAAAAATAAAATAAATAAAATAAAAAGGGTTAGTGGTTAGTAGAGTCCGAACCATAATAATGTGGATCATACCCTGGATCTGGTCAGCACAAGGTCGAATCGAATAATTCAAAAAAATATATAAAAATAAAATAAAATAAAATAAATAAAATGAAAAAGGTTAGTGGTTAGCAGAGTTCGAACCATAATAATGTGGATCATACCCCGGATCTGGTCACCACAAGATCGAATCGAATATTAGAAACAATAAATAAATAAATAACAATAGTTAAAGTGCAATAAAATAAAAGTTAGTAGTTAGCTTGAAATAAATAACATAGCATAATAGTGACTAAATTAAAAGTTAGTAAAATTTACATGCACCTTCGAAATAAATAAGAAATAAGTGACCAAAGTGCAACAAAGGCTAAAATACAGGGGGGCCTAACGGTATTTTCCCTCGATAATGACCAAAATGCGAAACATGATGAAACTGGGGGACTTTACATGTGATTAACCCTTTACTTTGGTGACAATAACATGAAATACATAATAAATGGAGGATCTAATGCATGATTTATCAAAAAATTAAAAACTAAAACCCCCACCTAACTTTCTTCTCTGTTTTCTTTCTTCCCCACTTACCATGCGACATCACTCACCACAAAAGCCTCAAGGCTTTCAACACTGGCCACCGTCATGGTGGCCTCTCCTAAACTCCGACCGATGGCTGAATACCAACATAGGTAAATGACCTACTCTGAGCGAACCGACGCTATTCGATTCCCTATCTGTTTACAAACAACTCTCTACCGAGGCCTCTTCAAATACACACCAACGACGTAGATCGGTGAGAACTAACCCCCCGACAACCACCATTGGCGGTTGGACCTTAGACCTAAACAAACACGAAAAGAAAAAAATGAAGCCCAAAACAGCCCCCGGACACATACCAACACTCTAAACCGACAAACAAAAGCTCAATCTCATCGTTCGAACAACCCTAAACCGACAAACAACCACCGACCAAGACCAACATCCTCCCACATTTCACATATAAATGCTAAAAAAGTAGAAAGAAAATAAGCATAAAAAAGAAAAGAAAAAAGGCTAAAGAGAGAGCTATTTTTATGTTTGTTTTTTCTGGTTTACAAGAAACAGGGGGGAGAGCATTTCTTCTTGCTTTTTTTTTGCTTTAAAGCCCCCCACTACTAAAAATGGGTAAAATTGTTAGTTTGGTCCCTAGATTTTGTTCATTCTTTTATTTTAGG
This sequence comes from Hibiscus syriacus, assembly GCF_006381635.1. Taxonomy (NCBI): domain Eukaryota; kingdom Viridiplantae; phylum Streptophyta; class Magnoliopsida; order Malvales; family Malvaceae; genus Hibiscus; species Hibiscus syriacus. Next base: position 6,863,469 of record NW_024063538.1, on the reverse strand, counting down.
ACAAAATTAGGGTATTATAATAGAAATCAAACAATGAATGACAGGCGGGACTAAAATAAAATCATTGAGAAGTGAAGGGCCCAAAATAAGAGAAAGTAAACTTCATTCACTGGTTAAAATGAAAATATTACAATAAAGAGAGCCTTACACAAGCAAATAACCCAATAACCCTAAACATGGATTTCCCTAGCCCACAACACAAAAACAAAAACACCTTCCTTAAGCTTTAATTATACTAAAAACACTAATATCATCATATTAGGCTCAACTTTCCACTCCCCTGACCATTAGAGGTGTTCAGATCCAATCCGATCCAAAAAATAACCGAAAATTGATTCAAAAAATCGATAACCGAAAAAAATAAAAACTGATTTACTATGTTTGTTATTTTAAACCGATCGGTTCGGTTTCAGTTTGTAAATCCAGACTGAGGTTATAGTTAAAGCCGCTAGTAAAAAACCGAAATAACTAGTTATAGTAGGCATGAAGGGGCTAAATGAAATATGTTCTTTTTATACATATGTTTATAAAGCACTTACCTAAGTTTCAATTTTTAAACGAGACGGGGATAAGCAAAAATACCAATTGAAATAATAAGTTCAATTGGTATTTTTTGATTCATCAATCATTCTAAACGTTATTCAAAAAAATAGAGCGGCAGGCCAAGAAAAGAAAAAAAAATCGATTCATCATCTTTGTAGTTAGGTCAAGAAAAACCCTTTGGATCTAATACAAGAATACAAGAAAGGCCAACTCACAAATATGGATTAGTAGAATTTTATTTTATTTTATTCTTTATTCTTTTTTTTATCTATATCTAATACTATCGACTACTCTTACTTGTTACTAGACGACTAAGCAACTCCTTAAAAAAAAGAAAAAAGGAGGGCTTACAACAAAAAACAAAACCCCTTGTGCAACTATGAAAAAAGTAAATTTTTAGATTTCGCATCTAATTGACTTGCGGAAATATGATAATTTCCTTCATGAATTATTATAAACCAACTCGTTGGATTCACGGGTTACCTGATCTTCCGTTTCTAGGCCCAAGCCAATAATAGAACCCCTATATTATATATATTATATTTATTATATTCCAGGAATTTTCTATTGCATGATACGTGGTTATACATCGACAAGCAAGAAGAAGAAAGAAATTATCTAGCACTTCATGTCGATATACTGTCTGAAATTGCGTTGCTGTGTCAAAAGAAGGATAGCTTCATTTCTTATTGAATTAACCGATCAACCTCCTGTCGAAGATTTATTTTGTATTAGATAATTTTCTAAAAAAATTGACATATTTCACTTTATTATATTATGAGAATAAATCCTATTACTTATGTTCCTGGAGTTTCCACGCTTGAAAAAGAAAATCTGGGACGTATTTCTCAAATCATCGGTCCAGTACTGGATATAGCCTTTCCCCCGGGCAAGATGCCTAATATTTACAACGCTTTAGTAGTTAAGGGTCGCGCCGGTCAACAAATTAATGTAACTTGTGAGGTACAACAATTATTAGGAAATAATCGAGTTAGAGCTGTAGCTATGAGCGCTACAGATGGTCTAACGAGAGGAATGGAAGTGATTGACACGAGAGCTCCTCTAAGTGTTCCAGTCGGCGGATCGACCCTAGGACGAATTTTTAACGTGCTTGGGGAGCCCGTTGATAATTTAGGTTCTGTAGATACTCGTACAACATCCCCTATTCACATCCGTTCGGTACTTGCTATAATTCATTTAACCCTATATCATATTTACGTATGCATAAGAGGTTTCATTTATGTTCGGTTCGAAAAAGCAGGATGTTATACAATATTCTACTAAATAGGTATCCGTGGCATCTAAGTCTTGAAAAAAATAGATAAGATTTGGTCTTGACCCCATCAAATCTAAAAAATCTTAGTTTTTTGAACATACAAATATAAAGAAGCCATTGCAATTGCCGGAAATACTAGGCCTACTAAAGGCACAAAAATAGAGGGAAAGCTGCTGAAAGTTGTCATAAAATGGGCACCTCAATTTAATATTTGTCCCTGTTATATTGTTAGTTAGAAATATATCTTATAATGATTATATTATAATTCGTATATTATACTAAATATATCTAAATACTAAGTATTTCTAAGCGAGTCTAGATATCTAATTCCTATTATTTTGGCTGGATTATTCGTAACCGCATATTTATAATACAGACGTGGTGATCAGTTGGACCTTTGATTAATTAACATCTCTTTTTTTGACTTTTGACTGACCCCTTTCTTTAATTCTTTAATTTTATATCTTTAATTTTATAAAAATTTTATAATTTAAATTTAATAATTTAATCCAAGGAGATCAAATTCAAATTGCTGTTCAATTTTTTTTTCAGTTCGGTGTAATTTTCGACCTAATAAGAGCCGAATCGCGCTCTGTAGGATTTGAACCTACGACATTGGGTTTTCTACTTGTCTTCCTTCCATATTGCATCTTTACGCCAAACTGGAAAGCAGCCTTTGGCATTGCTTCCTTCTGCTCATAGTATGTTGCCCACTCTTCCTCTGTTTCAAAGTCCCATCGATGAAGATGACCCTTTGCTTGTTGAAATAATTTTAATAGCAGCATAAGCATCACCAATCTGTCAACTTAAACCAAAATTAAAGAATAACACATTCAATTTAATGTGGACATATAGGCTTACTCGTCCTCCCATATCCATTTTGGACAAGTCATCTTCATCGTCACTGTCATCAATCTCACGATTGTACTCTTGATAACCAGGATAGCATTCAGAGTAACTCTCAGATATGAAATTAGGATCCTTCTCACGAGCATCCTTCTCTCTCAATTGCTGAAGCCTTTGGTCATCCAGCTTGAACACGATTGTACTCTTATTGAACACAGCCTTTGGTATTTATATTTTCTTGCATTTACTTTTTCACATCGTTTGGATTTACTATTTATATTTTAGTATATTTAATTTTTATTATTTTTGTTACTTATTATTTTCTTCATTTGTGTATTTAACATTTTATATTTTTTGATAATTTAGTTACTTGCCTATTTTATTTATGCCTTTAATTTTGATTCATTATAGTATAATTATAGTTTTTAAATTCATTCTTTGATTTGATTATTTAAATTTGTAAATAATTTTCATTTGAATTTTGTTGATTGATTTAATGACATCTTGATTAATTGCAAAGCATGATGGACTCACATGCATAACTCGACATTTCCATATTAATTAAAAGGTAATATTTTTTATTCTAAATTATCGAAAAGGGTTGTCCTAATCCACCTGGTAGTCCGATTTTGGTGATATAAAATAAATAAATATCCTCCAGTGAAAATGAATAAAATGACAACATTTTAAAATTAATCAAGATGATAGAAAGAGAAATGTTCATGTATTTAGATTTAACGAGGATAGGCCATTCGACCTTATTCGTATAGTCTCGATATTTATAAATATTTGAACATCCTTTATCTATCTTAAAGGCTTGATAATTTTTATTAATAAAATATTTGTTTTTTGCACAACCTCTATGTGAATAAATAACGTTTAACCATAAAATGATAATATTTCTTTTTTTCTTTCGAGAATGAAAAAATTATCGTTGTACTTTATATTAGATGACATTTCTCCTCGTCTCGAAATGCCAAAGTGTTGTCAATTTACCTTTAAACTCTTGAGCAAAATATAGATAATCCACTACTTTGGTGGGAAAAGGGGACATCGTCCTACCTTATATTAGGTGGCTAGCTCTCTTCAGTTAAATGCAACGAATTATTAACTTTTGTAACACCCTATACCTGATTGGACCTAAAGTGCCACATTGGGCTACCGATGCAACCCTTGATTTTCAAAACTTATTCGTTTTCAAACATACTAAATTGTATCATAAATAAAACGTTCATACTGTTATAAAAATCATTTTACAAAATTGAAGCTCCGCGACACATAATTTAAAATCAAAACAATACAAATTGAGTTTAATAAACTAAATACATAAGTAAGGTTCTATGTACATATGCCTACTAAGCTACGGTACAATACAATGAAGGAGATGCTGGAAATCCTGCTGTGACGATGCTCCACAAACTGCTCATGCTACAATCATGCCAACGGAAAACATCCGAAGGTTGAGCTTACAAAGCACGACAGTATAATCGCTAATCTAGAGTAGTATAAGAACTCATAAACACAAGCATGATGAAGACGTGGTATTAAGCTGTAGGTATATACAAGATCTAGATCAAGTGCTACTTACTTAAGGCTTAGTTGTTTTATCTCTGAAGTTGGGTTTATAACCCTAACATCTGAATCTGCTACACATTATCTATATATGATATTGGCTCTACTGTGCATTATTTGAATGCAATACTAACTCTGCTATGCATTATCTGAATTTAATACTGACTCTGTTGTGATTCATACACTAGCTAAAATAGGCATCATGGTGTGGTTGAAAGGCTTCATCTCGGAGCTCACACACCCCACTATCCTACCAAATACTAATATATGATACACAATAACAAACATTAAGTTGTGACAGTCATCATGGTGCAGCTGAAGGGTTGCATCTCGGTACTCATGCACCCCTCTAGCCTGTCGATATTCCCTTGGGTACACCAGGGTGTGATCCAGAACTACATAAAAAATATAAACCCACCAACTTACTCCGTCAAGTCTTAGGCCATATGCGCCCAACTGGAAAAACAAGTTCCTTGGCATTGACTAGTACCTGGACATATTGACAACAAGATAATCACCTTACTACTAAAGTAACTCAGGTGTCCTGGCTGTTTCTCTTGTGTTTCACAAAGGCTGGTTTTATGACATCCTAGCTGTAACTATTTTTAACTGTTATTACTACTGTTTCTAATTGCTATTGTTTTTGTTTCTAGCTGTTCTGAGTTATTATTGATCTCTTTTACTATTTACCCTAGTTGTTAACTCGCTCGTTCTCTAATATAGAACGTTATGGGAGGAGTTATTAGTATGTTATTTCTGAGAATTTGTATTATATTGGTTATACGCTACTCAAGGATATTTTAGTTATTCTCTGAATATGGGGAAGTCTCTACGCGTTTCGAGACTTCACGATAATTACAAATTTTTCTACTTACTGACTAGGGTTTTGATTAGCCTGGTATCTAACTCGGGTTTATTTTTTAGTAGTGATCTGTTTTAAAGTAAAAGATTAATAGCCTAGCTGTGCATTTGGTAGAAAGTGTCAAACATGCAAGTTAGATGAAAGGCTAAATGCCTGTGTAAAAGACTAAAGGAATTATAATGCATTTTGATATAAACGGTGCATAAGTGGTATGAAAGGTTGTCCTATATATATATAATATACAACAATGCATGATTGGTATAAATGGATGTCATAAAGGAAAACGTAAACACTACACAATGGACATGAAAAGATGCCCAAATGAAAATACAAAATGGTGTGTTAACTGTATTTAAGGTGCCGCCCATGATGATAATGAAAGATACATGATCAATTGGTACTTTGGTGCAATACATGTATAGTATTTTCTCATTTAATGTATACAGGGAAAATAAAGAATAATGGGGAAAATATACAGAAGGATAGGTATGATGGGCTTACTAAGACTAATTCCAATAATTGTATGAAATAATTATGGTTTAACTAAGGAAGGCTTATCTGGTCCTTATGGATTATGAAAGTTAATTCGTCATTCAATAGTCATAAAATATTTATGTATGAATTATGATATCTTTACAATATTATGTCTCACTAAGTAAATACTTAATGTGTGTTGATTTCACGCGTAGGGAACCATCAAGGTTTTGCCGAGTAAGGAGTGCAGCAGTAACAATTTTCATCAATTAAAAGTTGACTCGTCAGTAACATAGGGATAATCTTATTCATTTTGAAAACTTCGTTGGCATGTAATGGAACTAAAGTAAATATTTTGTAATGTATTTAAAATGATAGTTTTAGTATTTAGCTTCTATGAATATCATACTTTGTTGTGGTTAAAATTTGAAACAAAATTTTACGGGTTTTCAAATGACAAAATGTTTTAAAAAGTGATGTGACATCTGTATCTCGTGTACGAAAAGGTATATGGGATATGAGTGTTACATTTATTAGTATCAGAGCTACAGGTTTAGCCGATTCTTGGCCAAAACCAAGTTTAATTGAATTGATAAAAATGATTACATGTCATTAAGATTGTTAAAGTTACTGATATGATGTCAATTAGAGTGTGATTGATGTCACTCCTTATTAACTTGAGTGTTATTTTTTATATATGTCCTAATAGATGTCGGAAACTAAGGAAAAAAGGTAAGAAAGTATATGATATTGAAAAGAAGGTCAAGATCAAAATCGACCTAAGAGAATCTGATATGATTTCAGTATCATGCAGTAGAATGGTAGAAGTTGCTAGGGATTTTCCTACATTATGTGGAAGGAGTGCCCCAGCGTTTAACAATGTTTCTGCATTTGAGGAAATGAGTAAGTGGTAAATACATTGACCGCTAAAAGCTTATAGAATGATGAATTATTAGTAGATCAATTGATTATGAGTTGTTTAAGAATAAATGTTAAGTTTAATGGACCTAATAAAGTTACTTTTAGAAGGTAATTGGTGAAAATGGATTTTCTACCCATTTCATACTTCAATAAATTATTATTTAAAATCGAGATTAATTCTCGAGAACTTGGAAAATTGTCAAGTTCATAATGATAGGAAAAAGAGTAAATTTCTATAATAATGTAATTTTTAGCATTAACTGCTATGAAGTTATTGCTACAAAGTTATCAAGTCCTCTTATTAAATGATGTGGATAACTAGACTTTCATAGTTGAGAGAGAAAATGTTTCAATTGCTCGAGAATATGTTAAATGGATCTGGAAAAGTTACATGGATTTTCTCAATAAGGAAATGAAAGATTTTAAAAATAAAAGTATTCTATTTAACTTAATATCGAGTGAGATGATAGTGGTAAACCTTAGTGGGTCATAATGCAAAGGTGAGTTGTACAGGTAGTAAACAATTGATAAAGATTCCAAGTGTTATGTTACTGGTGAACTTGATGGAATTATCATTAGATGAGTTAAGATTATATTGGGTATAAGTTGTTTATCTTTAAAAACGATTAATTCAGAAAAATGCAGAGGGTACAGAAGTTATAGTTTTTGGAGAGAAAGAAAAATCATTGTTCAAGGTAACATCGATAATGATTGCGAATAAAATAATGTCAGAAAAATATATAGCTTTTATAACTAATGTGATAGATACTCAAATAATTAAAGTATAATTGTTTGATAATTTCACAAAATTGGGAGTTTATAGATGTCTTTTCAGGTAAATTTATTGAGTATCTCTAGATTGAGAGGTTGAATGCAAGGTTGGTGGTTATTAAGGTATTGAACATATTTCTCTGATTTAGTATCAAATGATTTAAGTGAGTCAAGAGAATTAGGGGCTCAATTATAAGAGTTAATTGATCAAAGTTTTATCAGCCCAAGTATTTCATCTTGGGAAGTATTTGTGTGATTAGCAAAAAGAAAAATAAACCTATGTTGTTTTGCTTAGATTTTTGGCAGTTAAATAAGACTCTTCGAGAGAACTTGTATGCCAAACTATACCAATGTGAAATTCTGGTTAGCAGAGATGGTTTTCTCTGGCCAAGTTGTTTTAGCATACGGTATAAGAATAAATCCTAAGGAAAACCCATGCTTTAGTAATTGGAAACTCCCAAAGAATAATCCTAAAGTTTGGATTTCTTTGAGGACTTATTGTTACTATCGAAGGTTACTGAAAAACTTTTCGATGTTAGCCTTGATGCTAACCAGGTTGTTAAAGAAAAATATGTCTTTTGTAGAACGGGAAAGAGGTCAAGAGAGTGTTGAAATGTTAAAGAATATTGTAATAGAGACACCAATGTTTATACAGCTTGAGTAGGGTGAAGGACTATGATGTGATCATTGATTATCTTCCAGGAAAGGCCAAGGTTGTTGCAGACGTACTTGGTCAAAAACCTTTGGTAATTTTGAGAGCTATGGATGTGCGATTAGTATTGAATGAAAAGGGCACTGTAAGATGAATTAAAGATGAAGCCGATGTTTTTATTAGATCGGAATCTAGTTGGCCCTAAGTTAATGAAAGAAATTGATTTTAAAATGAAAGTTAAACAAGATAAATTGTTAAGATCGCTTTTGATTGATAAAAGTCTTATGCTGATCTAAAGAGAAAAGAGATTGAATAACAAGAAGGTGATAAAGTTTTTCTGAAAAATATCGCACTGGGAGGAAGTATTGTGGTGTGGACTGAGTCCGAGAGTTATTGAACCTTATGAAATTTTATCAGTTAGTTTTTGCCTCCCGAAATGGACAAGACCTATTTTCATGCGCCATTACTTGTTAATTATTGATCAGATCCATTTCATGTTCTTGAATTGGGGAAAATAGAGTTCGACCGGAGTTGAATTACGAAAAATAACCATTGTAGATCTGGACTTGAGAAAATCCAAAAACCCTGTAACCAAACAATTCCTCTAGTTGAATTGTGGTGGTAAAAGCATAAAATCTTTAAATTCGAGGATGAATTTTCTTAAGGGGGAGAATTGTAATACCCCAAATATCAAGTCAAGGACTTTATTAAAAATATTTGAAAATTTAAGATTTATTTAAATAAGTTGTAAAAGATGAGGAAAATATTTGGAATAGTGTTTAGACTAATTTGTAACAATAGATAAATTAAGAGATCATTTTGGTCTTTTAAGAGGGAAAATGAATTTAAAATATATTCCTTATTAGGGATTTAAAATGAGGAAAAGAGGAAAGTTAGGCCACTTCTATTTTTCTTCTTCATTCACATGGGTAGTGCTCTCCTCCATAGTATAAAGTAAACTTCAATTAGTTAGTTATTCCTTTAAATTTTGGGTTGCTCTTGTAACATTAAGTGATATGTAAGTTTAAGGAAGGATTAAAGAAGGTTAAAACTAAGTGGTGTATGTTTTATATGAGATTTAAGGAAATAGGTTTTTGAATGATATTTTAATATATAAGTTTTTTTTATTGAGGTTTATTAGTAGAATTGACTTCTCAAATAATTGAATAAGAGATTGGAAGCATGAGATATGATTAAAAATATGTTTAGAAAAATGATATGATTCTTGAGTTGAAGTGTTCTATGAAGATTCTAAAGGTTATAAGAGGTTATACGAAGGAATGTTAATGGGGTTAAGTAAAGAAAAATTTAATAGTATTATTAGAGGTAAAAGTAAGAGGTTAGAGGGGAAAATTTAGTAAAAATCGGGCTGAAAAATGATAAATCTAAGTAATGGTATCAGTACTGATAGAACAATACTGATACTATAGGTATAAATTGGATGAACAATATCGGTACAGATGCAAGTGGTATTGATACTGATGGGTATATATATTAAGAAAGGGAAGTATCGATACTATGGATCCAAAATGTCAAAATGGTATCGATACTGAAAGGGAGTATCAGTACCATAGTATAGTAGTATCGATACTAGGCAGCACAAAATATAGAAATGGTATCGATATTGAAAGGGGGTATTGGTACCATAGTATAGAAGTATCGGTACCAGGGTAGTAGTACTAATGCTATTGAGCTTGGAACGGTAAAATAGGTTTAAATTGTAATGGAAATTGAAATAATGATACTTTGAATATTATTAAAGTATGATGTTAAGGAGTACACTAACATTTGGTATGTTTTGTGTACTTAATGGATAATTGTGTAGATCATAACCAAGCTCCTAAATCTAGCAAGAAAAGGGGGAAAGATAAAGTTGCTGAGTAGTCAGACGTCTCTATGCCTTATTAGCGGGGATTACCATGTGAGTACATTTATTGTATGTAATTGAGATGAAGATGACTCGTAATGAGTCAAGTTAGAATGTTTTAATTTAATGTATGTTTTACCATAGTTAATATGTTTTCATTTCATGTATGGAAAGGATATTGTGAATGAGTTTTAGAGTATGAATTGCTCTAAAACTATTGATTAAAAAATTGAATTGCATATGGGTGCATTATTGGCATGAAAGGATGCATAATTAAAATGTATATGGGTGTATTATTGGCATGAAAGGATGCCATAATTGAAATGAATATGGGTGCATTATTGGCATGAAGGGATGCCATAATTGAAATGCATATGGGTGCATTATTAGCATGAAAGGATGCCATAATTGAAATGCATATGGGCACATTATTAGTATGAAAGGATGCAATAATTGAAATGCATATGAGTGGATTATTATCATGAAAGGATGCCAAAATTGAAAAGCATATGGGTGCATTATTGCCATGAAATGATGCCATAATTGAAATGCATATGGGTACATTATTGGTATGAAACGATGCCATAATTAAAATGCATATGGGTGCATTATTGGCATGAAAGGATTCCATACTTGAAATACAGATGGGTGCATTATTGGCATGAAAGGATGCCATAAATAAAATGCATGAAATGATGCATTAAGGCATGAAAGGATGCCATAAATAAAATGCATGAAATGATGCATTAAGGCATGAAAGGATGTTATAAATAAAATGCATGAAATGATGCATTAAAGCATAAAAGGATGCCATAAATGAAATGCATGAAAGGATGCCATAAATGAAATTAACGAATAATTACTAAAGAAAAATGAAAAGAAAAATGTATAAGAAAGAAAGGTATGTTGGACATACTAAGGATGTTATGATAATAATATGAAAGAAGTTAGGTTTCCATAATAGGGACTTATCTAATCCTTATGGATGATACAAATTAGTTTAAAAACTAAGAAATTCATAATACATTTATGAATTTCTGTATTGGTAGTGGGTTTGCAACCCATGTAAATTATAGTAATGTTTGGGAAATGACTGTTTTGGCACTACATGTGTAAACTATAGAATTTATAATGAATGAAATAGTTAATTGATAATATGAATAATTATTAGAATATGATCTTTTCTAAAGTAAAAGATTAATGGCCTAGCTGTGCATTTGGTAGAAAAGTGTCAAACATACAAGTTAGATGAAAGGCTAAATGCCTTTGTGTAAAAGACTAAAGGAATTATAATGCAATTTGATATAAACGGTGCACAAGTGGTATGAAAGATTGCCATATATATATATATATATTTATATATAATGTACAACAATGCATGATTGATATAAATGGATGTCATAAAGGAAAACGTAAACAATACACAATGGGCATGAAAAGATGCCCAAATGAAAATACAAAATGGTGTGTTAACCGTATTTAAAGTGCGACATGATCAATTGGCACTTTGGTGCAATACATGTATAGTATTTTATCATTTAATGTATTCAGGGAAAATAAAGAATAATGGGGAAAATATACTGAAGGATAGGTATGCTGGGCCTACTAAGACTAATTCCGATAATTGTATGAAATAATTATGGTTTAAATGAGGAAGGCTTATCTGGTCCTTATGGATTATGAAAGTTAATTCGTCATTCAATAGTCATAAAATACTTATGCATAAATTGTGATATCTTTACAGTATTATGTCTCACTAAGTAAATACTTAGCGTTCATGCGTAGGAAACCATCAAGGTTCTGCCGAGTAAGGAGTGCAGCAATAAAAAATTTCATCAATTAAAGGTTGACTTGTCAGTAACATAGGGACAATCTTATTCAATTTGAAAACTTAGTTGGCATGTAATGGAACTAAAGTAAATATTTTGTAATGTATTTAAAATGATAGTTTTAGTATTTAACTTCTATGAATATCATACTTTGTGGTGGTTAAAATTTGAAACAAAATCTTATGGGTTTTCAAATGACAAAATGTTTTAAAATATGATGTGACATATGTATCTCGTGTACGGAAAGGTATACGGGATATGGGTGTTACAGTATCGGTACTTCCTTTATATTTTTAAATGAAACTAGCCGTTGGACATGACAGTATCGATACTAATCCTATGGTATCGATACTACTATGTAAAGTAGTATCGGTACCCCTTTGAGTATCGGTACCAATTTTGCATTCTGGAATTTTAGCAATGCTGGTAGTATCGATACTACCTAGAGAGTATCGATATTTCCCTTACATTTGGTATCAATACCATATGAACAATATCGGTACTGTTCATGAGGTATTTATACTATAAGAAAAGTATCGATATTGCTTGTCCAGAAAAACATTTTGTACTCAATTCTAAGTTAAATGGACGTTAAATTATTTTTGAAAACTTTGAATAAATTCAATTCATATTCAAAAACATTTTTCCTTAAATTGTTATATCAAAATATAGTTTAACACTATACTGATGAAAGTAACCTGAGTACTTTCAATGCTCTCATAGAGATCTCTACCTCCAAGACTGATCCTGCGGTTACTGACTCTCTGCAGGTCGATAGTATGAACCCTCTACTGACGATGTAAATACGCTCTTTATAGTCTCATGGGACCATAAGAATGGATACTCCATGAGGAAAAACACAAGGGTGAAAGATTTCACGGCTAAACATTTTCTTAGAGTTGATCTACAACTCAAAAGAGCATCCAAATATTCTTCTGATCTTGAGTCCTGAAATTATAGGGTCAAGCAACACTTATGCTAACAATTGCTCTTGGGTCAACGATCGAGTCTGACCTAAGCCCTCAATAACGTTTTATGGTAACCTTGCTTGATCCACGAGTTTTACCTACTAGCCACTCAGATCCACACTTTTTTACTCTTTACCTGATATCTCATCTGTGACATCAATGTTGACATTGTCTCTTCTTGATATACCATGTTGAATTGAGAACTGACCAATCTACTTTTCTATTTTCCTATATGAGCATAAAACTGACACCTCCTAGAGAAAGTTCTTAATCATGATGAACTACTAAGATCACTTTCCTTCGATCAAGCTGAAACATCACCCCTCGAACTAGGACAATATTTCTCCATAAGCACTAAGGATCTACGTTCGTAACACTTCTTTGAAAATTTAAGGGCAATCTCATCATTGATTATTACCTCAGTACTCTCGCTCTAGGTAATTCAATACTCTAATAGAGCTTCTAAAGCTGGACACTGATTATGGAGCTGATGGTCTCCTACGAGACCTAATAACTGACCCTTGAATTGACTGGAGTGACTGAGCTGACGTCACTCTTTTATGCTCACGCAAAACTATGGTCCTTCCTGCTACTAATTGATATAGACCTTCTGCTATACCAGTCCTTACACTCGGGGCTACCTAAATCACCCAATAAACTCATTATCTGCTCTGAAGCACTCTAAGCGAGTCTGAAGCTAGCTGAACACTGATATCCAATTGAAATCTCCAAAGGAACCTATTATACCTCAAGAACCAGTCACAAACATCACTAAAGAATAACGACTTACCCAAATAAAGTCTCTTCCTCCTATTCTAGCACTAGACAACCACCCTAAACTAGTTTAAAGAACTAAAATATCAAGTCATCCATAAGCGTCTCACTAATATACTTGCTCTGAACTCTCCCAAAAACTGATTCCATGTGGCATTCTTGGTTATAAGGCCATTCTTACATTCTCCAACTGGTCGATAGCATCACCCTTGAGCACAACAGTGACACCCTCCAACTTACCCTCTTGGGTAAGACGAAGTTGCCTGGAAGTCCAATGGTCTCTTACAACTACTGATCAGCTGAAATCATATCCTTATTGCCTGAACCAAAGAAGTTAACTATCTGGTATTTTCTTAGCCTATCTTTTGGGGATTCTGTTGGCCCTGACACACCCTAGGTGGTTAACTGAATTGTCTGCGCTCTAGGTATAATGCCCACTACCTCTTTGAGAATAAAAATTAAACCTCTGAAAAATGTCACCTCTGCAACGACCATTCCTAATGAGAAACCAAAAATTATTGCCTCGAAAAAATTCCTTTATTGACTTTACTGGGGTGAGAGGTTCTTCTCTCTATCTGATCCTATAAATTACATTCAAATCTGCCTGCTATCGCAAACTTTACAACATAGGCTAGGGAATGAAGGACATTAATGATTCTAGACTTATACAAGTACTTTTAGTACCTAGAGATATTTATTCATTGATACCTTATTAATACTAACCACGGGGTTCTGTGACCAACTCAACCTGACGCTCTGATACCACTAAATGTAGCACACTAGACTCGATTGGGCCTAAAGTGTCGCATCAGGATACTGAGGTAAACACTAATTTTTTAAATTTGTTCGTTTTCTTTTTTGAACATATTGAATGAAATCATAAATAAAACGTTCAAACTATTATAAAAATCAATTTACAATATCGAGCTCCGTGACACATAATTTAAAACCAAAATAATACAATATATGTTTAATAAACTAAATACATAAGTAAGGTTCTATAAATACATATGCCCACTAAGCTATGGTATAGTACTCTAAAGGAGATGCTGAAAATCTTGTCGCGATGATGCTCGATGGACTGCTCATGGTATAATCCTGCCAATAAAAAATATTTGAAGGTTGAGCTTATAAGATCAACAATATAATCGCTAATCTAGAACATCATAAGAATTCATATACATAACCATAGCGAAGGCGTGGTACTAATCTGTAGGTACATGCATGATCTAGATCAAGTGCTATCTACTTAAGGCTTAGTTGTTATATCTCTGAAGTAAGGGTTTCTAACCCTAATGTCTGAATCTTCTACGCATTATTTATATGGGATACTGGATCTACTGTGCATTATCTAAATGCAATACTAACTTTGATGTACACTATCTGAATGCAAAACTAACTCTGTTGTGAGTCATACACTAGCTAAGGTAGTCATCATGGTACGACAAAGGGGCTGTATCTCGGAGCTCACACAATCCTCTATCCTATAAAATACTAATATATGATACACAACAACAAACATAAAGTTATGGCGGGCATATGGTAATGCTAAGGGGTACATCTCGGAGCTCACGACCCCTCTAGCCTAGCGGTATACCCTTGGGTACATCGGGGTGATATCCAAAACTACATCGAAAATGTACACCCACCAACTAACTCCGTCGAGTCTTAGACATCTGCACCCAGCTGGAAAACGAAGGGTCTTGGCAATGACTAGTACCTAGAAATACTGACAACAAGTCAATCGACCTAGTGCTAAAGTAACTCGGGTGTCCTGGTTGTTTCTCTAGTGTCACACAAAGGCTAGTTTTATGACATCCTAGTTGTAGCTGTTTTTAGTTGTTATTGCTATTGTTTCTAAGTGTTATTATTATTATTATTATTGTTTCTGGCTATTTTGAGTTATTATTGATCTTATTTACGATTCACCTTAGTTGTTAACTCGCTCGTTCTCTAATCTAGTATGTTATGCGAGGAGTTACTAGTTTTATGACAAACAAGAACTGCTAAAGTAACTCGGGTGTCCTGGTTGTTTCTCGCGTGTCACAAAAAGGCTAGTTTTATGACATCCTAATTGTTACTGTTTCTAAATGTTATTGTTAATGTTTTGGCTGTTACTGAGTTATTACTAGTTTTGTTTACTGCTCACCCTAACTGTTAACTTGTTCGTTCTCTAAGCTAGAATGTTATGCAAGGATTTACTTGTATGTTATTTACGATAATCTATAATGATCTGGTTATGCGCTACTTAAGAATATTTTAGTTTTTTTCTGACTCTGGGGAGTCTTTATGTAATTTGAGACTTTATGGCGATTTTAGAGTTTACTCTTTACTGGATAGGGTTCTAATTGACTCGGTATCTAGCTCGGGTTCATTTTTGGGTAGCAATGCTTTGTTCGTTAACCCTATGTTTTCCCTCAATTCACTCTTAAATTAAAAGAATAATTGTACGTCCAACACTCTTGGTTGTTCTTGCGATATACAACACTACTGTCTCATAATTTGATTACTTGGTTGTATATTTCACCGGTACACCCAGTGCACTGATCCTCCATCCATATATGTTTGTTACATGTTTACTGAAGATACTTAGATGTAATACACCTACTATGGTTATACTGGTTGTAACCCACTCCTACGAGTGTCTTTAGGATCTTTTGTCCATTTACGTCTCTCAAGGACTAAGCTTTATCCTTACGGACCATCCCAAGCTCTTTCAGAACTTTATTGGGTCGAATATGATCATTTAAGGTGGGTAATATTGATACCCTAGGGTCAAGTATCGATACCATAGGGTCAAGTATCGATACCCCTATGAGTATCGGTACAAAAAATGCATTATGCTCCTGAAATTGGGGCCCAATCTTAAGACAAACACTTCCAGTATCGAGACTGAAGGGGCATTATCAATACTCCTTTGGCAATATTGATACTCTCTGCGTAGAAACCTTATTTTTTCCCCTGATTCATACGATATCGATATTGTTCATCCAAGTATCGATACTTAAACCTAGAAATTGATATTTTAGGCTCGAAAAAACACCTAAAATCATTCCAAGTAATTTGGGTTGGTTTCTAAACTGATTTTAAAGTTCTAACAAGTTATTTAGGGTCTTTAGGTCTCTTAAAAACACATTCTTAACACCTAAAACGTGATTAAATCTTAAAATCAAGTTTAAACCCTAATTTGCTCAACTACTCAAATCTTAGCAAATACTTGAAATTTATGGAGTCTTAATACTTCAAAGGATTAAAAATACACTAACTTGCTGATTGAATCCCGAAATTGAGCTCATTTAGCTAAAAATCATCCCCACCTTGACTTGGATGGTAAAATCCCTATTTTCTTACAAGAATAAAACCCAACTTTAAATCCTTAAAACCATGCTCTTAGGGGTTCATTTATGACAAATTTGAGATATAAAAAGGCTAAAAAATATTACATTTTCTATGGCTTGGAGAGGAAGACGATGGAAGAGAGAAAGAGAAGAAAATGAAGAGAAATAGGTTTTGAAGGGATAATTAAGCCTCTATCTTTTAAAAAATGGGTTTATTACGCTACTGGTCCCTCTTCATCTTTCTACTATGAAAAAATCCACTCCTTATGGCTAATTGGGCCCAAGACCATCCCAATTCAGCCTAACAACTTGAATTATAGTTTTTGTAGGATCCACTTACCTCTCAGGTAAACACGAAACTACTAGCCCAAAATTTAGGGTGTTACCACTCTCCCCTCCTTAAAAGAAATTTTGTCCTCGAAATTTACTTGGAATGAAAACAACTTACCTTTTGGCCATACACTAAGGCTCTTATCTGATATGATCCTCGAAAAAGAAGACCTCGCAACCTATATGTTGTTTGTGACCCGTAAAATCAATCTACAAATTTCTAAGGGTGCTACCAACACTAAACTTTAAACGAAAACCTTCGAGAAGCATGAAGCTAAATAATTTCCTCTTTTACTGTCTGATACTGTATGTTCAGAGCATTTCACAAGGATGACATCACTCCATGACTCACTACTATCGTTGAACCCTTTACTAAGTAACTTTAATCAATCCAGCTGACTTACTGCATAACTCGATAATCCCTTTTAACTGCTGAATTTAGGCGACTCGTCGCTATACTATAAGATCTCATGGTACTTGCCAGCACTGTCTCGATACCGACTACTGAAGACATGCTGATAACTCTCAACCAACGTCGATCTCTATACTTTTGCTATGCAAATCTGATATAATATTCATCCATGGTACCTAATTGTTTCTCATAACCTTGCTACTTACAAGCGCTCTTCTTACCTGATCGAGCATCCAAGGAGTTGACAATTGGAAATCGGCCACTTACCGAGCGAAACTGGCAACATCTAGCTCTCCTAGAGATCATACCTCACAAAGAAAAGATCTGTTGCAACTGCACCCTGGCTAAGAATTCTGAGACTCTACATATGAAACTCATTATCGCTTACCGCTACTGAGTTATTTGATTACAGTCAGTGCTAGTCAAATATAGCTTAACGAACTTGATTTCCTTTATTCTGAAGAATCTAAAATATGTGATATTATACAACACTACGTACTATTAAGTCTGGCCTCGTGCTCATATACAACACGATGACATTACTAATCAGGTTTAGCTCTCTTAGCTGATTCACTTACTTTTCATGCAACAAGACTTCCTGGTGACGCTTGTGGGTTCACTACACCTAATGACTCACAACTCACTATAACACCTATAGAATCTAAGGTGAAATTCCAGAATTGCTGCATCCAAATATACACATGGTAACTTACTCATCGTGACTGGGGCATCTATGCCCAGTTAGCAATAGAAGTGTCTTGGTACTTGTTGAGGCATTTTATGTGATTTCTAACAACAAGGTGATCGTTACACTGGCAAGAGTAACTTGATTACTCTTAACACTTTCGTATAGATCTCTACCTTTAATAATAAACCTTGGATTATTGATTCTCTGTGGGTCGATTACACGTACCCTCTATTGGCGGTGAGAAAATGCTCCGTATAATCTCATATCTGACGAGACTATAAGCAAGGATATTCTCTTGGGGAACCTGAAAGGGTGAAAGATTATATGGGTAAGCATCTATTGATATTTAACTCAACAAAGAACAACCATTTATCCTTCTGACTCTAAATCCCAAAATCCTAAGGTCAAGTAACACTTATGCTAACAACTGCCCTTGGTCAACGGTTGAGTCTGATTCTATTCCCTTAATCACTTTCTAAGGTAACCTTATCTAAACCACTAAGGTTTATTTACTGGCCACTTAAATCCACACCTTTGGATCCTCTATTTGACATATCATCTATGACATCATCGTTTTAACTTGGTCTCTCCTTTTTCTACTAAGCTGAATCGAAAACTGGTCAATTCACTTCAATATTTGTCTGTCTGGACATAGAACTAACACCTCCATGTGAGGGTTCTCAATCATGTAAAACTAATGGGATCACTTTCCTTAATCAAGCTGAAACACCTCCACTAAAACTAAGGTAATCCTTCACCATAAGCGCTAATGATCCACAACCATAACACTTCCTTGAAAATTTTGAACATCTTCCTCGCTGACTTTTAACTTAGTGCTCATACTATAGGTACTCCAAACTATACTAGAGCTTCTAAAGATTGCTACTGATGATGGAGCTGACGGTATCCTATAAGACCTTACAAATGACCATTGACTCAGCTGTAGTGACTGAGCTAATGTCACTCTTTTCTGCTCATGCGAATCTTCGGTCCTTCTTGCCACTAACTAAGATAAACCTATTGATACACAAGTCCTTATCCTCAGGTACCTAACTCACCTGAAAAACTCATCCTCATGCTCTGCTCTAATGCTATCTAAACGGGTCTACTACTAGCTAAACACTGATATCCAATTGAATCCCCTAATGGGGACCCTTCCACTTTAAGGACTAGGTCACAACCAACTTTGGAACATAAAAAATCAACCTAATAAGGTATCTTTATCCTATTCAAAAACTAGCGACATCCCTAAACTAGCTGAGAGAGCTAATATCTCAATTCATCCATATGTGCCTTACTAATATACATGTTCTGAACACGTTCGGGAACTGATTTCACATAGACACCTCTGGCTGTATGACTATCCCTACAATTTTCCACTGTTCAATAGTATCATCCTTGAACACAATAATGACGCCCTATATCTTACCCCCTAAGGTAAGGTGAAGTTGTCTTAAAGTCCAGTGGGCTCTCTCTGAACTACTGACCAACTGATATCGGATCATCACTGCTTGAACCGATGAAGTCGATTGTCTAGTATTTCCTTAGCCTCTCTACTAGGGATTTTGTTGGCACTAATGCACCCTAGGTGGTTAACTGAACAATCTGTGATCTAGGAATAACGTCCACTACCTCTGAGAGTGGAAGTTAAACCTTTGAAAAATGTCACCTCTGCGACGTTCGTTCTTGACGGGACACCAAAAGTCGTTAGCCTGGTAAAATTCCTTTACTAACTTTACTGGGGTGAGAGGCTCGTCTCTGTATTTGATCCTTTAAATTACGTTGAAATCTATCTTCCATTGAAATTTCTATAACATTTGTTAAAGAAGTAAGTGACATCAAGATTCTAGACTTATACAGGTACTTTCAGTACTTAGGGGCAAGTATTCACTAACACTTTACTAATACTGACCATTGGGTCTTAGGGTTGACTTAACCTATCGCTCTGATACCACTAAATATAACACTTTATACCTGATTAAGCCTAAAATGCCACATTGGGCTACCAATGAAACCCCTAATTCTCAAAGTTATAATTTTTTCTTTAAACAAGCTGAATAGTATCATAATTTAAACACAACTAACTGTTGTAAAACATTTTACAAAATCAGACTCCATGATACATAATTTAAAAATCAACTAATACAACTCTAAGTTTAATAACTGAATATATATGCCCACTAAGCTACGGTACACTACTCTAACGGGGATGCTGGAAGTCCTGCTGTGACGGTGCTCCATGAATTATTTATGTTACTAACCTGCTAATTGAAAACATCCGAAAGCTAAGCTTACAAAGCCTAATAGTATAATCACTAATCTAAAGAAGCATAAGAATACTTTTCCAGTATACGTTTCAGTACACAAGTCATATGTGTCACATGACTTTTAAAAACATTTACCCATTTGTAATACCCATAAAATTTTGTTTCAAAATTTAAAACCAAAACATTTTAGTACAACAATAAAACAGTCGTTGAAACATATTACCAAAGCTATCGTTTTAAATACATTCCAAAGTATTTTTCCTAATTTTGATTACATGCCAGAAATTTTCAAAATAAACATAATTTTCCTACTATTACTGATGAGAGTCAACCTTAGATTGATGATAGGTACTGCTACTACTACACTCCTTACTCGGCTAGTCTCTGCTTTTACCTACGCGTGAAATCAACACATGTTAAGTATTTACTTAGTGAGATATAATATTGTAAAGAAACATTAGTATATACATAAATATATCATGGTTATTTGGTTTCGATCTAAACCATATACTCTATAAGGATCAGATAAATCCCCATCATTTAAACCAAATTTTTTCCATACAATCATCGTAATGATTCTTATTATGTTCTCCATACCCATATTTTTGTACATTTCCCCCCATTATTCTTTAGTAATTATTAGTTCTTTTCATTTATGGCATTAACACTGTTATGAATTTTATTTATGACATCCTTTCCTACCTGTAATGCCTCGTTATTCATCTAACTTTCATTAGGGGCACCTTTCTGCCAAAAATATACCGTTAGGCATCTAACTTGCATTAATGGCACATTTCTACCAAAAAGCACAGTTAGGCCTTTATTCTTTCATCCAAAGGCATATAACCTTTAATCTAACTTGCATTATTGGCACCTTTCTACCAAATGCACAGTTAGGCATTTAGTCATTTATTTTAGAACAATTCCTACTCTAATAATTATTCATAATATCAATTAACTATTTAATTTCATTATAAATTCTTTAGTTGACACCCATAGTGCCAATACAATAATTCACCACCTCATTAAGAATTATGTGGGAATGCACACCTAATGCCAATACGGAAATTCATAATATAATTATGAATTTCTAAGGTTGCACACACAGTGCCAATACGAAAATTCATAAACTTATTATGAATTTCTTAGTTTTGCACACACAATGCCCATACGAAAATTCATAAACTTATTATGAATTTCTTAGTTTTGCACACACAGTGCCCATACGGAAATTCATAAACTTATTATGAATTTCTTAGTTTCTGCATATACAGTGCCCATACGGAAATTCATAAACTTATTATGAATTTCTTAGTTTTGCACACATAATGCCCATACGGAAATTCATAAACTTATTATGAATTTCTTAGTTTTGCACACACAGTTCCCATACGGAAATTCATAAACTTATTATGAATTTCTTAGTTTCTGCACATACAGTGCCCATACGGAAATTCATAAACTTATTATGAATTTCTTAGTTTTGCACACACAGTGCCCATACGAAAATTCATAAACTTATTATGAATTTCTTGGTTTTGCACACACAGTGCTCATACAGAAATTCATAAACTTATTATGAATTTCTTAGTTTTGCACACACAGTGCCCATACGAAAATTCATAACTTATTATGAATTTCTTAGTTTTGCACACACAGTGACAATATGGAAATTCATAAACTTATTATGAATTTCTTAGTTTCACACACAGTGCCCATACAGAAATTCATAAACTTATTATGAATTTCTTAGTTTCTCACACACAGTGTCCATACAGAAATTCATAAACTCAGTATGAATTTCTTAGTTTTGCACACACAGTGCCCATACGGAAATTCATACACTTATTATGAATTTTTTAGTTTTGCACACACAGTGCCTATACAAAAATTTATAAACTTATTATGAATTTCTTAGTTTTGCACACACAGTGCCCATACGAAAATTCATAAACTTATGATGAATTTCTTAGTTTTGTACACACAATGCCCAAACTGAAATTCATAAACTTATTATGAATTTCTTAGGTTGCA
Source organism: Hibiscus syriacus (assembly GCF_006381635.1). Lineage (NCBI taxonomy): Eukaryota > Viridiplantae > Streptophyta > Magnoliopsida > Malvales > Malvaceae > Hibiscus > Hibiscus syriacus. The sequence continues at coordinate 6,841,045 of NW_024063538.1, read as the reverse complement.
CATATAGTGCCATTCGATAATCACCATGCATATATTAAGCAACATGCATCTATGACAATCACAACATATAAGTACATAATAAATGCGCTCACCTGGCTTGCCTCGCTATTATATCCCTAAATGCAAATCTGATTACTCAACTACTTTGCCTTTGCCTTTCGTTTTGCTTGACTCTGGAGCTTGATTTCGATCTAATCAAGCATCCATTAAAGACACGTATAATATCAAATGTTAGTATATTCCCTAACATTTATACTTACACAATACTCAAAAATACTATTATTAAATTTTCTATAACAATCTTAGTCTATCTTAAAAGTTCTGGCTCAATAGTATCGGTACCCCTACCATGATATCGATACTTCTATACTATGGTACAAATACTCTATTACGGTATTGATACCATTTCTGCATTCTGTAATCAATGGTATCGATACCTTCCTCATATTATCGATACTCACCTCAGTATCGATACTAATTGCATCAGTATCGGTACTATTCATCTGATTTCTTCCAATTTAAGCCTATAGTATCGATACTATTTTTCAGTACCGATACCCTTACCTAGATTTTCCATTTTCAGCCCTATTTTTATCCAAATTTGGGCCAATTTCCCTTATTTTTACCTCCAATAACACTATCAAACTCTTCTTTACTTATCCTGACTAACTTTCCCTCATTTAACTTCTTATAACATCTACAATCTCTAAAGAACACTTCAATCCAAGAATCATACCTCTTTTTCTAACATGTTTTTAAACCTATCCAATGCTTCTAATCTCTTATTTACTTTTTTGACAAGTCAAATATAGTAGTAAACATCAATAGAAACTCATATCTTAACATATAATTCAAAAACCCATTTTCCTAAATTTCAATTATTTCATCCATCTCTTAGTTTTAATCTTGTTTGAACCTTCCTTAAGCCTCTATAATACTCAATGATTCAAAAACCAACCAAAAATGAAAGGAAAAACTAGCCAAATGAAACCTTACCTTTGGTTATGGAGGATAGCTCTTCTGAGAGAAAGAAGAAGAAAAGAGAGATGGCTTTTGTTGATTTACTTTCCCCTTTTCCCTTACTTTAATACCTTACTAAAAAATAAATTTTAAATTCATTTCCCTTTAAAGGACCAAAATGCCCTATTATTCCTCCATTATTACAAATTAGTCTAAAGCACTATTCCAAATCATTTTCTCAGCTTTTATCATTTAGTCAAATAAATCCTCAAATTTTTAAATCTTTTTAATAAAGTCACTGACCTGATATTTGGGGTATTATAATTCTCCCTCTTAAGAAAATTCATCCTCGAATTTAAAGACTTTATGCTTTTACCATAGCACTTTAACTAGAAGAATCATTTTGTTACGCGGTTTTCTTGATTTCTCGAGTCTAGATCCGTATTGGTTATTTTTCATAATTGAAATATGATCGATAATTAATAAGCAACAACACAAGAAAACATTATAGGTCTTATCCATTTCGGGAGGTAAAAGCTAAGTGATAAAATCTCATAAGGTTAAAAAATTCTCGTACTTAGTCCAAACTGCAATACTTCCTTCCAATGCGATACTTTCAGGAAAAAACATTGTATCACCTTCTCATTATTCAAACCCTTTTCTCTTTAGATCAGAATAAGACTTTTGTTACTCGGAAGTGATATTAAAATTATCTTGGGTAACTTTCATTTTATATTCCATTTCTTTCATTAATTTAGGTCCAACTAGATTTCTATCTTTTAACTCAAACTAATTTAATGGTGTTTAACTTTTTCTCCCTTATAAAGCGTCGTATACAACCATCCTGATGTTCGATTAATAACTGTTATTCCAAGCAAATTCTTCTAAAATTAAATAATTTCCCATGATCCCTTTTCCATTCATGAATCGAGATTAATTGAAATAATCTAGAAGATACTCGATTTAAACTTTTCCTCTAATAGTACGTCAGACATTTTGCCAAAATTTTCGTGATGGCTCTTTTCAAGCCAAGCTACCCAACCGACTCTTTAAATCATGGTACCTTTTGGTACACCTGAATGCATAGTCAACGGACTTAACACCTAAAAAAATTATCTTTCTAAATTCTTAATCATCATGATTATAAAGTCTCCCGCAATAATACGAACATTCATCGAACTTGACCTCAAAAGTCCTTAATTTATTCATTTTCTACTTATAAAATTCTTATAAAAAAATATTCGTCTTTCCTTTATAATTCTCTTATCAGATTTAATAAAAATATCGACTTCATCTTTAATTTAGCCCACAGTGCCATTTTCATTTAACACTAATCGTACGTCCATAGCTCGCAGAACTGCAAAAAGTTTTTGACCAAGTACCTTTGCAACAACATTGGCCTTTCCTGGAAGATAATCAATAATCACTTCATAATCCTTTAAAGGTTTTGTCCATCTTTTCTGTCTCATGTTCAACTCTCTTTAATTCCACAAGTACTTTAGGCTTTTGTAATTAGCACAACTATAGCACTGCTCACCATACAGATAATAACATCAAATCTTTTAAGGAAAAATCGACTACTACCGACTCTAAATCATGCGTAGGGTAATTCCTCTTGTGTTTCTTTAACTTTATTGAGGCATATGCCACAACCTTACATTTTTTTCATAAGCACACTTCCTAAGCCGTTGGGATATGCATTAGTTACATAATCCTTATACTACTCAAGTTGTATAAACATTGGTGTCTCTATTAAAATCCTCTTTAGAATTTCAAAACTCTTTTGACCCTTCTCCGTTCTACAAAAGACACATCTTTCTTTAAAAACTTGGTTAGCAGAAAAGCTAATGTAGAAAAGTTCTTCACTAACCTTCGATAGTAATCAGCAAGCCCCAAAGAAATCCGAACTTCAGGATCATTCTTTGAGAGTTTCCAATTTTCTACAACATGGGCTTCTCTTAGGATCTACTCTTATACCTTATGCCTAAACAAACTGGCCAAAGAAAGCCATCTCTGCTAACCAGAATTTCACATTGAAATAGTTTGGCATACAAGTTCTCTCAAAGAATCTTATTTAACTGTTAAAATCTATGCATAACCACATAGATTTATATTTCTTTTCTCTAATAACACAAATACTTCCCAAGATGAAATACTCGGCTGATAAAATTTGATCAATTAACTCTTATAATTGAGCCCCTAATTCTCTTGACTCACTTAAATAATTTGATACTAAATCATAGATACATGTTCAATACCTTAATAACCGTCAACCTTGAATTCCACCTCTCGATCTGGAGGTAACTCAATAAATTTACTTGAAAAGACATCTATAAATTCCCAATTTTGTGAAATTATCAAACAATTCTACTTTAATTATTTGAGTATCTATCACATTAGCCATAAAAGCTATATATATGTATATCTTTCTAACATCATTTTCTTCATAATCATTATCGATATCACCTTAAGCGATGATTTTACTTTCTCTCTAAAAACTCTAATCTCCATACCCTCTGCATCTTTCTGAACTAATCGTCTCTAGAGACAAACCTCCTATACCCAATATGATCTTAACTCATCAAATGATAATTCCATCAAATTCACCAGGAACATAGCCCCTAAAATATTTATTAAATGTTTACTACTTGTCCTACTCACACTTGTACCATGACCCACTAGGGTTTACCGCTATCATCTCATTCGAGATTAAGTTTAATAGAATACTTTTATTTTAAAAATTTTCATTTCATTCTTAAGGTAATCCGTGTAACTTTTCTGGATCTATTTAAAATATTCTCGAGCAGATGAAACATTTTCTATCTCAACTATGAAAGTCTAATTATCCAAATCATTTAATAAGAAGACTTGACAACTTTGTAGCAATAACCTCATAGCAGTTAATGCTAAAATTATACTAGTAACCAAATTGTACTCTTTTTCCTATCATTACGAACTTGACACTTTTCCAAGTTCTCGAGAATTAATCTCAATTTTTAAATAATAATTCATTGAAGTATAAAATGGGTAGAAAATCCATTTTCACAAATTATCTTCTAAAAGTAACTCTATTAGGTTCTTAAAACTTAACATTTATTCTTAAACAAACTCATAATCAGTTGATCCACTAATAACCCATCTTTCTATAAGCTTTTAGCGGTCAATGCATTTACACTTACTCATTTCCTCTTACTCAAAGTAACACCACTTTAAACAATTTAACGTTTCACTTAAATATTTCTCAATAATTTAAGATTGCCTGAAGAAACCTCAGAATCATTACTACATTCAGAAATCTCCTCTGGATCCTCATTCGATTCAACTTCTCTTGGGTCGATTTTGATCTCGACCTTCTTTTCAATATTATCTACTATCTTACCTTTGTCCTTAGTTTCCAACATCTATTAGGACATACATAATAATAACACTCAAGTCAATAAGAAGTGACATCAATCACACTCTAATTGACACCATATCAGTAACTTTGACAATCTTAATGACATGTAATCCTTTTTCTCAATTCAATTTAAACCCGGTTTCGGTCGAGAATCGACTAAACTTGTAGCTCTGATACCAATAAATGTAACACCCATTTTCAGTATACGTTTCTGTACACAAGTCATAGGTGTCGCATGACTTTTAAAAACATTTACCCATTTGTAAAACCCATAAAATTTTGTTTCAAAATAAAAAAAAACATTTTAGTACAATAATAAAACAGTCGCTGAAACATATTACCAAAGCTATCGTTTTAGATACATTCCAAAGCATTTTTCTTAATTTCGATTACATGCCAGAAATTTTCAAAATAAACATGATTGTCCTACTGTTATTGATGAGAGTCAACCTTAGATTGATGATAGCTACTGCTACTGTTGCACTCCTTACTCGGCTATTCTCTGCTTTTACCTACGAGTGAAATCAACAGACATTAAGTATTTACTTAGTGAGACATAATATTGTAAGGAAACGTTAGTATATACATAAATATATCATGGTTATTTGGTTTCAAACTAAATCGTATACTCTATAAGGATCAGATAAATCCCTATCATTTAAACCAAATTTCTTTCATACAATCATCGTAATGATTCCTATTATGTACTCCATACCCATATTTCTGTACATTTCCCCCCATTATTCTTTAGTAATTATTAGTTCTTTTCATTTATGACATCATTTCATGCCGATAATGCACTATTATGCATTTTATTTAAGACATCCTTTCCTACCGGTAATGCCCTGTTATTCATCTAACTTGCATTAGTGGCACCTTTCTGCCAAAAATGTATTATTAGGCATCTAACTTGCATTAATGACACTTTTTCGCCAAAAAGCACAATTAGGCATTTATTCTTTCATCCAAAGGCATTTAACCTTTCATCTAACTTGCATTATTGACACCTTTCTTCCGAGCTAGGCATTTAATCTTTTATTTTAGAACATTTTATACTTTAATAATTATTCATAATATCAATTAACTGTTTAATTTCATTGTAAATTCTTTAGTTTGTACTCGTAGTGCCAATACAATAATTCACCACCTTATTAAGAATTACGTTGGAATGCACACCTAATGTCAATACAAAAATTCATAATCTCATTATGAATATATTAGGTTGCGCACACAGTGTCAATATGGAAATTCATAAACTTATTATGAATTTCTTAGGTTGCACACAGTGCCAATAGGGAAATTCATAAACTTATTATGAATTTCTTAGGATTTTCACACAGTGCCCATACGGAAATTCATAAACTTATTATGAATTTGTTAGTTTTGCACACACAGTGCCCATAAGGAAATTCATAAACTTATTATGAATTTGTTAGTTTTGCACTCACAGTGCCCATACGGAAATTCATAAACTTATTATGAATTTCTTAGTTTTGCACACACAGTGCCCATACGAAAATTCATAAACTTATTATGAATTTCTTAGGTTGCACATATAGTGTCGTTCGATAATCACCATACATATATTAAGCAACATGCATCTATGACTATCAAAACATATAAGTACATAATAAATGCACTCACCTGGCTTGCCTCGCTATTATATCCCAAAACGCAAATCTGATTACTCAGATACTTTGCCTTTCGTTTTGCTTGACTCTGGAGCTTGATTTCGTTCTAATCAAGCATCCATTAAAGACACGTAGAATATCAAATTTTAGTATATTCCCTAACATTTATACTTACACAATACTCAAAAGTAGTATTATTAAATTTTCTATAACAATCTCAACCTATCTTAAAATTTCTGGCTCAATAGTATCGGTACCCCTACCATGGTATCGATACTTATATACTATGGTACCAATACTCTATTACGATATCGATACCATTTTTGAATTATGTAATCAATTGTATCGATACCTTCCTCATAATATTGATACTCACCTCAGTATAGATACTAATTGCATCAATATCGATATTGTTCAGCTGATTTCTTCTAATTTAAGCCTATAGTTACGATACTATTTTTCCAGTATCGATACCATTACCTAAAATTTCCACTTTCAGCCCGATTTTTACCCAAATATGGCCAACTTCCCTTATTTTTACCTCCAACAACACTATCAAACTCTTCTTTACTTATCACAACTTTTCCTCATTTAACTTCTTATAACGTCTAAAATCTCTAAAGAACACTTCAATCCAAGAATCATACCATTTTTCTAACATGTTTTTTAACCTATCCAATGCTTCTAATCTCTTATTTACTTCTTTGACAAGTTAAATATACTAGTAAATATCAATAAAAAATCATATCTTAATATATCATTCAAAAACCCATTTGCTAAATCTTAATTATTTCATCCATCTCTTAGTTTTAATCTTATTTGGCCATTCCTTAAGCCTCTATAATACTCAATGATTCAAAAACCAACCAAAAAACGAAAGGAAAAACTAGCCAAATGAAACCTTACATTTGGCTATGAAGGAGCGGTCTTCCACAGAAAAGAAGAAGAAGAAAAGAGAGATGGCTTTTGTTGATTTACTTTCCCCTTATCCCTTACTAAAAAATGAATTTTAAATTCATTTCCCTTTAAAGGACCAAAATGCCCTCTTATTCATCTATTGTTACAAATTAGTCTAAAACACTATTCTAAATCATTTTCTCAGATTTTATCATTTATTCAAATAAATCCTCAAAATTTTAAATCTTTTTAATAAAGTTACTGACCTGACATTTGGGGTATTATAATTCATAAACCCAAGCATGCTGGAGACATGGTACTAAAAAATATGTACAAGAATTATCTCTGAAGTATGGATCTCTAACCCTGATGTCTGAATTTGCTACACATTATCTATATGCGATAATGACTTTACTATGCATTATCTAAATGACATGCTAACTCTGTTGCGTATTATCTGAATGCAATATTGACTCTTTTGTGACTCATGTGCTAGCTCGAGTAGGCATCTTGGTATGATTGAGGGATTCTACATCTTAGAGCTCACACACCCCTCTAACCTACCAGATACTAATATATGATACACAACAACAAACAATAATATGTGGCTGACATCATGGTGCAACTAATGGATTATGTATCTTGGAGCTCACGCACCTCTCTAGCATTATCGGTAAACCCGAAGTACACCTGGGTTAGATTCGAAATTCTGCATCAGAAACATATACCCGCTAACTCACTCCGTGGAGTCTTGGGGAATCTGTGCATAGCTATTAAAAGAAGTTTCATAGCACTAATTAGATATCCACTAACTGATGTATACTGAACAGACTGACAAACAAGACAATCGCCCTACTACAAAGTAACTAGAGTTTCCTGGTTATTTCCCTAGTATCACACAAAGGTTAGCTTTATAAAATCCTTAAATATACTATTTCTAGATGTTATTGTCAATGTTCTAGTTGTTACTTAGTTATTACTGATTTCGTTTACTGCTAACCCTAGTTGTTAACTCGCTCATTCTCTAATCTAGAACGTTATGCATGGAATTAATAATTTGTTATTTCTGACGATCTGTGTTGATCTGGTTATACGCTACTTAAGGATATTTTAGCCATTTTCTGACTCTGGGGAAGTCTCTATGCAATTCAACACTTCACGGTGATCTTAGAGTTTACTTACTTCTTACTAGATTAGGTTATGATTAAATTGGTATCTGACTTAGGTTTATTTCTGGGTAGCGATGATCTGTTCGTTAACCCTACACTTTCCTTCAATTTGCCCTTAAATTAAATGAATAATTATGCATCCAACATTCTCAGTCGTTCTTGATATATACAAAACTGTTGTCTCATAATCTGATAACTTGGTCATACATTTCGTCGTTACACCTATTGAACTGATCCTCCATCCATATTTGTTTGTTATATGCTTGCTGAAGATACTTGGACGTAATACACCTACTACGGTTACACTGGTTGTAACTCACTCCTACGAGTGTCTCTGGGCTTCTTTGGCCATTTACATCCCTCATGGACTAAGATACATCCTTATGGACCATTCCAAGCTCTTTTATACCTTAATCGGGTCGAATTTGATCATCTGAGGTGAGTAGTATCGATACTCTGACTATATTATTAATACCCTAGGGTCAAGTACCGATACCCCTAAGAGTATCGATACCAAAAACGTATTCTGTTACTAAAATTGAGGCCCGGTCTTGATAACAACATTTCAAGTCTCAAGACTGAAGGGGAAATATCGATACTTCTTGGCAGTATCAATACTCTCTACCTAGAAACCCAAATTTTTGCCCTGATTCATATGGTATCAATACTGTTCATCCTAATATCGATACTCGAACCCATAAAGTGATATTTTAGGCTTGGGAAAACACCCAAAATAATTCTAAGTGATTTGGGTTGGTTTATAAACTGATTTTGAAGTTCTAGTAAGTTATTTAAGGTCCTTATATGCCTTAAAAACACATTCTTAACACCTAAAACGTGATTAAATCTTGAAATCAAGTTTAAAAAGTAATACGCTCATTTCCTAAAATATTAGCAAATACTTGAAATTGATGGAATCTTAATACTCCAAAGGATTATAAATACACTACTTTGCTGATTGAATCCTGAAATTGAGCTCCTTTAGCTAGAAATCATACCATACCTTAACTTGGTTGGTTCATTTAGGACGAATTTGAGATATAAAAAGGCTAAAAAAATCTTACCATTGCTATGGCTTGGGAAAGAAGAGGATGAAAGAGAGAAATAGGAGAATATGAAGAGAAATATGAGATGAAGGGATAATAAAGCCTCCATCTTTTAAAATGTGTTAATTATGTTTTTGGTCACTCTTCATCTTTCTACTACACAAGAATCACCTCTTTATGGCTAATTGGGCCCAAGACCATCCCAATTAAGCCCAACGACTTGAATTATAATTTCTGTTGGGTTCTTTTACCTATCAAGTAGACCCGAAACTACTAGCCCAGAATCTGGGGTGTTACACTCACCCTGGCAGTATCAATACTCCCTTTTAAAAACCCTAATTTTAGCCACAATTTAACCAGTATCGATATTATTCATCCCATTATCGATACTGGAACCCTAAAACTGATATTTTAGGCTCAAGAAAATACCCAAAACTATCCTAAATGACTTGGGTTTATTTCTATTCTTATTCTGAAGCTTTAGTAAGTTGTTTAGGGTCTTAAGGTGTCTTAAAAACACATTTTAACATCTAAAATATGGTTTAATCATGAAATCAAAGATAAACCCTAAACATGCTCAAGTTTCTAAATCCTAGCAATTTCTTGAAATTTATTGAAACTTAATACTCTAATGGATTATGTAACACCCATTTCCCGTATACGTTTCTATACACAAGTCACAAGTGTCACATGACTCTTAAAACAATTTCTTATTTGTAAACCCATAAAATTTTGTTTCAAAAATAAAACAAAACATTTTAATATAAAATAAAACATTTGTTGTAACATATTACAAAATTACAACTTTAATATATTCCAGAGCATTTTCTTAAATTCAAATACATGCCATTTAATTATCAAAAGAAGACATAAATGTCCTACAGTTACTGATGAGTCAACCTTGAATTTATGATCTATGTTGCACTACTTACTCTGCTAGTCTTTTCTATTCCCTACATGTGAAATCAATGCATGCTAAGTATTTACTTAGTGAGGCATAATAATGTAAAGGAATTGTAATTTGTACACAAGTATATCATGATTATCAAAATACAAAATAAATCGTATACTTCGTAAGAATCATTTAAAAACCATCTCGGTTTAACCAAGTTTCTTTCATATAGTCATCGAAAATATTCTTAGTATGCCCAGCATACCTATCTATCCGTATTTTTCCAATTATCTTTTATTTTTTCCCAATGTATGTAAACTGAGAATGCAAGGTACATGTGTTGCACCAAAGTGCTGAAATGGTAATTCACCTCATTATGAATACCATGGACGGTGCCTTTTATATCGAAAATGCACCATTATGCATTAAGCAAAATCGATCGATAACTTTCATACACGAAGTATGTCGAAATGGTAATTCACCTCATTATGAATACCATGGGTGGCACCTTTTATGCCGAATATGCACTGTTATGCGTTAAACATAATCGATTGATATTATCATACACAAAGTATGTCAAAATGCACCTATAACTCTCAATGCGCATACAATGGGATTTTAAGTCAAATCCATATATTTAAACATTTATTTCTGCAACATCGATAACCATTTAACAACATCAATATTCATATATTAATTTTAGAGCAGTTCATACTCTAAAACTTATTCATAATATCATTCTCATACACATTATGAAAAGATATCAAAATACTGTAAAAAATACATTTAACAAGACCTTCAAGGTTGACTCATCGCGAGTCTTCCTCGTCTCATATAAGTACAATAAATGCACTCACTTGATATGCCTCACTAGTATGCTTTAAGGATGTCCAGCTACTCGGCAACTTTATCTTTGCCCTTTTTCTTGCTTGACTCTGGAGCTTGGTTACGATCTACACAAACATTCATTATTACCTATACCATACAAATGTTAGTATACTTTCTAACATTTATTCTTTTAATAATACTTAAAAAGTACTATTATTTTCAATTTCTATTAAAATTCATCCTATCTTAAAATTCCAGGCTCAACATTATGGTACCCCTACTATGATATCGATACTTCTATACTATGGTACCGATAGTCCTTTTAGTATCCACTATAGCTTGGATCTTCTTATGATCTACTCTTATGCCTTCTGTGGAGACTATATAACCAAGGAAAGAAATCTCGACTAACCAAAATTCACACTTGGACAATTTGGCATACAACTTCTTCCCACGAAGTGTCTGAAGAACCAATCAAAGATGAGTATTATGTTCTTTTCTTGACTTGGAATACACCAAAATATTGTCTATAAATACCACCACGAATTGATCCAAATAAGGTTGGAATACTCGGTTCGTCAAGTCCATAAATGATACATGAGCATTAGTCAATCCAAATGGAATCACTACAAATTCATAGTGCCCATACCGAGTTCGAAAAGTTGTCTTTGAAATATCATTCTCTTTGATCTTTAATTGATGGTACCCCGACCTTAGATCTATTTTAGAAAACACCGCTACTCTTTTTAGTTGATCAAACAGATCATCAATCCTCAGAAGAGGATACTTGTTCTTTATTGTTACTTTATTTAACTGGTGGCAATCGATGCATAATCGCATAGACTCATCCTTCTTTTTCACAAATAGCACAGGTGCTCCCTAAGGAGAAACACTGGGTCTAACAAATCCCTTATCGAGTAACACTTGTATTTGGGCTTTTAATTCTCTCAATTCAGTCAGAGCCATCCAATATAGAGCCATAGAAATAGGTTCGGTGCCCGGGTAAACCTTAATCCTAAATTCTACTTCAGGATCTGGAGGTAATCCCTAGTAACTCTTTGGGAAAAACATCCAGAAATCCCCTAATTGTGGGGATATCATTTACTCTAACTTCTGATATCCGAGTGTCTATCACATTGCCTATAAAATTTATAAATCCTTTTGACATTATTTCCCTGCAGTCATAGCTGATATCACATTTGATAGTGATTTTGATTTTTTGCCAGTCACTACGATTTCTGAACCTTCTGCATCTTTTAGAAGCAATCGTTTCTCTAGACAATCAACCCATCCATAATGTGAAGACAACTAATCCATTCCCAAAATAATTTCAAATTCATCGAAGGGCAACTCCATCAAGTTTGTCAGGAACATAATCCCTTGGATCTTTATAGGGCATTTTCTACATACCCGAGTTACTCTCGCATTGTGACCCATAAGGTTTACCGCTATCATCTCACTAACAATTGGTTCTAAAGGAATTCCTTTATCTCTAACCAAATTTTTACTAATGTACGAGTGTGTAGAACCATGGTAAACTAAAATAATTACAGGCTCATCAAAAAGATGGAAAGTACCTGTTATGATTTCGGGGTCATCCCGATCCTCATTGGTCTTAATGTTGTAAATTCTAGTGACTCCCCGAGTCTATTGTCTCTGCATTGAATCAGATTGTCCCCTGGATCTACCCCTTCCTCTACTTCTATTAGAGGCTAACATAGATCTTTCAGATTGAGCTGAATTATCCCCAAATTTCTTATGACAGTTTCAGGCAAACTGACCTGTCTCACCACATTGGAAACAAGCTCCACTGAGAAGTCTGCATGCTTCACGGTGCAATTTAACACATGTTTGACATGGATTCCTTTCCCCAATGCTTTACCCGAGCTAACAGCAAAAGATTGGGATTATTTATTTTTCTGTGAAGCTACCGCATAACTATTTTTGTCAGTATATCTGGAACTCGAGCCCTTGCCTCTTTTAACATGATGGGGAGTTGAAGTCATTCCCACTCTTTTTCATGTCTGAAAACTATGTTCTACAGTTAAAGTCTCTTCTTGAGCTCTTTCAATAGCCTTGGCTCAGTTTATGACTTCTTGTAAACTTGACAAGTTCAAAGTCAACATCATCTCTTTTAACTTTGGCCTCAAACTCTCTATAAACCAATCAAATCGTGCTATATCATTTGGAACCACTTCAGTAGGAAAACGACTTAACTTATTGTACTCAGCCTCGAACACATGTACGGCTCGATCACCTTGTTTCAAATTAAGGAACTTTAACAACATTGTCCGTCTGAACTGCTCACCCACATACTTTTTCTTGAATTCTTCTATGAAAAATTCCCAGGTCACTTGCTCTGGTGGTGCATACACAGTAGTATTTGATCACCATACTCGAGTTGATCCTCTAAGTAAAGATACAGATCCTCCCAAATTTTCCAGATCTGAGCATTGAATACTTTTGAACATTATTATAACATCATGTAGCCATAAGTCAGCCTCCACAAGACCCTCACCCTCTTCTCCCTAGAACTCTAGAGCTCCCAAGCTCTTCAGCTATTTCGGAATCAACATCCTCGGTGCTTGAGGAGCAGGGGGAGGTTGAAATCGAGTCATTATGGCATCAAGAGCATGCATAAAAGTTCCAAACTCAGGCACTAGAATCCCCTGATGTGCAGCCGCACTAGGACTTTCAGATGGGATCAATTGTTCACTATTAGCCTCGTAGCTTTCGCTATCAGTTCATTTTCTCATATCTTGTTTCCCCGCTCGTCGCAAGTTCATAGATTCTGACATCTAGTAAGACATACAAAATAATAACAGTACAATTAGTAAGGAGTGTCATCAATCATACTCTAATGACACTGTATCAGTAACATTGACAATCTTAATGACATGTAATCATTTTTCTATTTTCAAATAAAAACGATTTCGGTGGAGAATCGGCTAAACTTGTAGCTCTGATACTAATAAATGTAACACCCATCTCTCGTATACCTTTCCGTACATGAGATACAAATGCCACATCAATTTTAAAAAAACTTCCTCAATTGAAAACCCGTAAAATTTTGTTTCCAGATTTCTTAAAACATATCATTTGTTCTATTTACCGTAAAAAATTGATTGGAATATGTTGCAAGGTTCTACTTAAATACAATTCAGAACATTTTTCGTACTTTAATTACATGTCAACTAATTCTATCAATATAAACTGGATTATCCTATTGTTACTGACGAGTCAACCTTAATTGATGATAGTTGTTGCTACTGCTGCACTCCTTACTTGGCTAATCTCTAGCTTTACCTGCGTGTGAAATCAACACATGTTAAATAGTTACTTAGTGAGACATAATATTGTAAAGAAACATTAATGTATACATAAGTATATCATGATTATTTGGTTTCGAAATAATTCGTATCATCCATAAGGATTAGATAAGTTCCTATTATCTAAACCATATTTCTTTCATACTATCATCATAAATATTCTTAGTATGTCCATCATACCTTTCTTTCTGTACATTTTTCCATTGTTCTTTAGTAATTATTCATTATTTCCATTTATGGAATCTTTTCATGCCTTTAATGTACCGTTATTCATTTCATTTATATCAGCCTTTCATGCCTTTAATGCACTGTTATGCATTTCATTTATGGCATCCTTTCGTGCCTTTAATGCACCGTTATGCATTTCATTTATGGAATCCTTTCATGCCTTTAATGCATCGTTTTACATTTCATTTATGGCATCCTTTCATGCCTTTAATTCACTGTTATGCATTTCATTTATGGCATCCTTTCATGCCTTTAACTCACTGTTATGCATTTCATGTATGTAATGAAAACATATTGAATACCATAAAACATACATTAAATTAAAACATTCTAATTTGAATCATTGTGAATCTTTTTCATCTAAATAAATACAATAAATGTACTCACCTGATAATCCTCGCTAATAAAATGTAATGATGTATGGTTACTCAGAAACTTTATCTTTGCCCTTGTTCTTGCTAGATTCAAGAGCTTGGTTATGATCTACACAAGCATCCATTAAAGATACATACCATACCAAATGTTAGTATATTCCGTAACATACTTTAATAATACTCAAAAGTACTATTATTTCAATTTTTATAAAAATTTCAACCTATCTTATTATTACAGGCTCAATAGTGTCGGTGCCCATACCATGGTATCGATACTTCTATACTATGGTACCAATACCCCCTTTCAGTATCGATACCATTTCTACATTCTGTAATTCATGGTATCAATACCTTTCTTTCAGTATCGATACTTCTATACTATGGTACCAGTACCACTTTCAGTATTCATACCATTTTGGCATTCTGGAATCCATGGTATCAATGCTTTCCTTTTAGTATCAATACCCTATCAATATCGATACTAATTGCATCAGTACCAATAATGTTCATCTCATTTCTACCCATTTAAACCTATAGTATTGGTACTGCTCTTCCAGTACCGATACCCCTACCTAGATTTACCATTTTTCAGCCCGATTTTTACTAAATTTCCCCTTAAATCTCTTACTTTTACCTCAAACAGTACTATTAAACTCTTCTTTACTTAACCCAACTAACTTTTCTTCATTTATTCTTATAACATCTAAAATCTCCAAAGAACATCTTAAACTAAGAAACATACCATTTTTTCTAATATGTTTTTAATCATATCCAATGCTTTTAATTTCTTATTCACTCATTTGACAAGTCAAATATACTAATAAACCTCAATAAAAACTAATATATCAACATATCATTAAAAAACACATTTTCCTAAATCTCAAATAAAACTTTCACCTCTTAGTTTTAATCTTCTTTAACCCTTCCTTAGGCTTACATATCACTTAATGTTACAAGAGCAAACCATAATCGGAATAAAGAACTAGCTGAATGAAGTTTACCTTTTTCTATGGAGAAGAGCACAACCCACGGGAGAAAGAAGAAGAGGAGTAAGTAACTTAGCTAAATCTTTAACTTTCCCCTTTTTCTTAATTCCTTATTCTTTAAAAATAAGGCTTAATTTCATTTCATTCCAAATAACCAAAAGGCCCTTTCAATTATCATTTTCTTACAAATTGGTCTTACTCAAATCATTCCTTATACTTTAATATTTATTAAATTAAACCCTCAAATTTTTAAATTCTTTTAAAATAGTTAATGACCTACCATTTGGGGTATTACAAAAATGGCATCGAGAGCTTGCATAAAATCTCTAAACTCAGGCACCGACATACCCTGATGTGAAAGCACACTAACATTTTAATATGGAATCGGATGCTCTCTATTAGCCTCATAGCTTCGCTACTCGATCCTTCCCTAATTTCTTGTTCAGTCGCTCTTCGCGAGTTCAAAGATTCCGACATCTTATAGGACATACATAACAATAACACTCAAGTTAGTAAGGAGTGACATCAATCATATTCTAATGACGCCATATCAGTAACCTTGCCAATCTTAGTGGCATGTATGTTAGAGTATGCCCAAAGACCAATCATATGATGATTATAATAATACATTTATTTACCGATTTTTTTAATAAAGGCATTGCCAATATTATTTTCAGTTATATGTCTATGTTTAACATAAATTGAAAGATAATAAAGTCCATATAATAACATTATTAAAAGATCCATAGTCAAGTATTATTATGGGCATGGACAATAATAATACGCTTAAGACTAACATGTTATTGATTGATGACAAGGAGTTGTCATTGACATAAAGATGTCAAAATTGATACATGATTATATTTGTTAGAGAAAAATATATTGGATTGACCCATCATGAGGATATGTCTTGGATTATTATGTAACAGTCATAACATTGCTCATGGTGATGACTATATGTATGATCCGCAAACTTGAGATTAATGTCATCCCAACATATATTGTTGTATGTTTTGATATAGTTAAACATGCTCTGTAACTGGTTACACTATAAAGACTGTTATTGAATATATCTCGATATATATAGTGAGGTGTATATGGTTAAGATATGATTTGTCCTACCTACATAATAGGAAATATAATACAAGCCACTTGATTGAGTGAGACTAGAAATGCATGTCCCTGCTCGAATAAGTTGATATGTGATATCACAAATTATTCATTAATTATAGTCTAC
This sequence comes from Hibiscus syriacus, assembly GCF_006381635.1. NCBI lineage: Eukaryota > Viridiplantae > Streptophyta > Magnoliopsida > Malvales > Malvaceae > Hibiscus > Hibiscus syriacus. The sequence continues at coordinate 6,824,071 of NW_024063538.1, read as the reverse complement.
TCTAGATATCATGAAACAATAGATGGGCTATACAAGTGTGACTATTCTAAGACTTGTGCCTATTCTAGATATAAAGGAAAAAAGGATTTAATACATAAAAGAGTTAATCACGAAGATGATATGTCGAATCATAATTTCTTATAACTTAGGTGACAATGATATATTGCTAGATGTCACTCATTGTATGTAATATTAGAATTGTTCTAATAATTACTACTAACGTTACAAGAACTTACAGTGTCACACCCTAGGATTGAAATGAGAAAAGATGTACAATTTGTTGTATGTTGCTAAAATATATCTAGAGTTAATATATGTATACTTGATATACATATGATTTTAATTATCCTGAATATAGTAAGTAGGCATTAAAAGAATGTAATTTAGATTATAACTCTTTTAATTGACATATAATTCGGAATAATTAAATAAGTTTTTAAATAAACATTAAAGATTGTAATTCAAATTATAAGTCTTTAATGTATATTTAATTTGAATTAATTAAATAATATTTTATTTATTAATTTGAAATAACTTTAAAAACCCTAAGATGTTAGGGTAATTGATATATTTAAAGGAGGTAAGGTCTAGCAACTTTCTTTTTACTTTAGCCATTTTTCTCAAAACCATTTTTGGGAAAAGAAAATTTTGCTCTCAATCGGGTGACCTAAGTAGAGGTCGAGACGTGTTTTCGTGGAGGCTTACGATTCGAACCGTTCGTGATCACCACTTCTCGTTGTTGTCTTTGTTGTTTTTCAAGGAACCCATTGTAAGTATTCGCATCCTTTCCTCCCGATTTTGGTTTTATATACTTGGATCGTTGGTGAGACCATCGAGTTTTGTTTCCGTTGCGTTGTCGGGTGCACCAACGGTTCTAACAGTGGTATCAGAGCCACTTGTACGATCTGAATTAGGGTTAAATTTTTAGTTGATACAATATGTATGAGATATATGTTCTAGTTATATTGTTTTTGGCAAATATGCATGATATCATTGTTCGAATTGATAACTGTAACGATTAATATGTTAATTTGTTTTTCAATCGATTTGTTGCTACAAGAATTTTACGAAATCCATATATCAATCGTTGACATGATGATCCGTGGGAGTGCGATAGCAGATCGTGTTTGTCAGTGGAACAATGGTTATTCCGATGCAGAAAACCTTCGGGATTGAAAATCCCAAAAGCACAATTATGTTGATAAGTGTTATCAAATCTTGAGGTTTTTCTATAGAAACGGAAGTACTATTTTTCAAAGTGTGATAGCCCTCTGACCCCTCATCAGCAGTACAAATCGAAGGCCCATATTAATATTTTAAACAAAAGCGTAACAATGTGTATATATATGATATGTTTGTTTTGCACAGTGTTTGACATGCATGGTTATATTCCTTGTTCAATTTATAATAGTTTAATTTGAAATACGGTCTACGAGCCATGCCTTTCTATATCTCTGTTGTATTTCGCTTCTTATCTTACTCCCTCGTATGTAAAACGAGATTCTTTTATAATTGTAATTCTATGAAGATTCACAAGGAGGAGAAGAATGGAAAGAAGATACCTAGAGAGTAGTCTTAGGCTTTAGGATTTTTTGGTTCTCCAATTGGCTTGGGATGGGCCACCTTAGTCATTGTTTTCGGCTATAACCATTGCATCTTATTTATTATTATATATGTTATGTATGCAATGCATCAAATGATAAAATAAGAATGAATATTGATGAGATCAATAAGGGCCTAAAATTAAAACAAACAATGATGAGATAATTAGGCAAATCCCTCTTTATAATCTAAGTTAACTTAACTGTCCAATATTTACCCTCATTAAGGCTTCGATCGATATTGTGTGGGATTTTCCAAAGCATTGGCACATAAATCTATCTTGGTTAAACGTGAAGAATAAGCAAGTGATATTAACCGGTTGAGATATTGGTAATAACTTAGCAAGGTTATTCTAATAGGATTATAAACCTAGAAGTTAAATATTTAGATAAATAATGAGATGACTTGAACAAGAGTTGTACACCAAAAGGAGGAGTTACGTGAGATGTAACTAGTAAAGTGTTACTTACCTAAATAATACCTGATACGATCCAAACAAGCTCTAATTTTCTTCATGACTTGAACACACCATGGATGTTCTTCAAATCTGTTTCTAAGGGAGTTCTTCATTGCCCTATCTTATACTATATCATTTATACATTCTATTCTATCATAAGCATGCATTCACATGTTAGTATAAATTATCATATTATTATTTCCATCCTATGCTTATTTGAACATGTTTTTCATATTATTCAAATATATGCTATGATTACATATCATTTCTTAGGATATTATTATTACATGTTTCCATTTATCATTTATGAATACCATGTTATATGATATTCATGCATACAACATATACCCATATCTTTATGATTGTTACACAATATGTTAAGCATGTTAGATAGCTTTATAAACATATTAAGCATGATTATTATTTATACATCAAGGCAGCATACTTATAATACATTTCGTTAGTTCATATGCATTCATATTAACTCTTAAGCCTCAATCATAATCTTACACATATTATGAGATGATATAATTAGCTCATGGCCTTCAAACTTAGCTCACATTACCATAATCAAACATGGCAGCAAGGTATTTAGCTCGTCTTAGCTCAATATCATGGACTTACCTTGTTTCCTTGCACATGTAGGTACATTGGAGCATGATGCACGTTGAGGTATCTTGGTGAATGATTTGGACGTCATATGCAGCTCACAAATAGCTTACAAAGTACAAGGCAGCTCATGGAACACTAAGGGAAGCTCGATTCAGCTGGAGGAGCTTAAGGCTAGCTAAACTTAGCTAGTTGGACTATTTGGAGCTGAGTTGCCAAAAGTGATGTCAAAGGTAGCTAAATGTAGCTGAACATAATGTTGAGGAGCTCACAAGGACTTAGCTAGGAAGCTTGTTCACAAACAGCCCATGTTTTCTAGCTAGCTCCACAACTCAAGCTAGCTTGAAGGAGACACATGCACGCCCAAGAGAGAGAGCATGATCAGCCATCATTCCATGCACAAGGTTGTACCACAAGGCTTCCTAGAACACCCATGTGCCTTGCATATGACCAGCCCCCATGTGCCTTGCATGTGGATCATTTAGGAGCCAAGATGAAGAGTTCTCTTCCTATTCGGCCAAGCCATGTGTTTTACATGTGATTAGCCCCCATATTCCATGCATATGGTTCATTTAGGCGCCAAGATGAATGGCCATCTATCCATTCGGCCAATCACCATTACTCCTCCAATTTGGTGCCAACTTGAAGGGTTTCAAGTGCTATTCGGCCATGAGACATACCCCTACACTTCAACCTAACCAGCACCTAATTATTCAAGTTATTTATGAATTAAATTATGTCATTTTAGGAAGGCACAAGGCTGGCCAAATCTCCTTGTAATTATTCGGCCTTGTCTCTCCATTTCCTATAAATAGGAAATCATTCATCATTTGTAATCAAACCTTTTGTTTAATTAAAGTGAGATTATTCTCTTCCTTAAGTCCTGATGACTTTTATCGACTTATCAAGTATATTTTATACTTGTGGCGTCAAACCCTTTCCTTTCATCTTGATACTTCTGGTTCCTAGTTCTTTATAACTAGTGGGTCAAAGTACTTCTACCACCCCTTAAAAGAAGCAATATAAAGTCTGGGTCTTTGCTCTATATAGCATTGGTTCTTCTTTGAGTCTTCTTTAAGATACTATCCTCACAACCATCCATTTGTTTCATAAACCATAACCATAGCTATATCAACCATCTTCTGCTTCCATCTCTCAATTAAAAAACCCACCTAATCACCATACGTTTACCACCCTTAATCATTTTGTTTTGAGCTATTCACTTTGCAGGTTGTTTGCTTCCTTCCTAGATCCACAATCAATTTTTAAGACATCAGAAGAGCCTTACATCAAGCGGTAATCAGAGCTTTGGTGGAATAAAGCAACGTGCAACAACAACAAATAGAAAAATACAAAAAAAAAGAAGTGCAAGTGAAGTGCAAAGTGAAAGAAATCAAGAAAAATCAGAAAACAAAGTGTAGCACTCAAAAGAAAGAAAAATCCAGCACTCAAAAAGAAGAAAAGCAAAGAAAAGAAAAGAAAAGAAAGAAAGTTGAAGAACTCATCAACAATTCTCATCACCAAGCCATTCAAGTAAGCCTTTAAAATTGATTGTGGTGATAGAAGGTTGTGAAGTGACTTGTGTAAATAACCCCTTTTGTTATCTTCTTTCTATTTTCTAAGCCACCCTTTCAATTATATTTTACTTTCCATTCCTACTAACCTTTTTTGCAGCCGACGCCAAACAAGTAGAAATTTATTTGATACAGTCTTGAGTAAAATTCTATAGAACTTGATACAAGAGAATCGAGAGGAAAAAGGTTAGAGTGTGTGAGATCAGAAGAGGACAAGTAAAAGCCTTAAAGTCCTAGAGTGCAAACACGAGTGGATTGAGTGACATCAAGTTTACTTGGAGTGACTCGTGAGACTTTGTAAGAGTATATTCTGGTAAGGTCCTACACACATTTCAATTTTTCCTTATTTTCTAACATGTCTCTTCGATCCAACATCTTTGTAGTCAAAAGGACTTTGAACATTCAAAGTCAAAAGGATAAACAAAGAGATAACATCTTCCATACCAAATGTCACGTGGGAGATAAAATTTGCGTGGTGATCATTGATGGAGGAAATTGTACAAATGTAGCAAGTACTCATATGGTAGAAAAGTTGGGTCTCAAGATTTCCAAACATCCTCATCCTTATAAACTTCAGTGGCTCAATGATGTGGGAGAAGCCAAGGTAACCAAGCAAGTTGTTGTACCTTTTTCAATTGGAAGATATAATGATGAAGTTCTTTGTGACGTGGTGCCCATGAGTGCAAGCCACCTTATACTAGGACGTCCTTGGAAATATGATAAGAAGGCTACTCATGACGGATTCTCTAACAAGTACTCTTTCCAACATCAAGGAAAGAAAATCATATTGGCACCCTTGCTTCCCAGTCAAGTTCATGAATGCCAAGTGACCCTTAAGTCACACATAGAAGAATGGGAGAAAATGAAGGCCATAAAAAGAAGCTTTGAAAAAGAACGTTTTGAGGAGACAATAACAATTGGAAATGGATCTGTTAGAGTTGAAAAGGATGTTTTGCAAGTAGTGGAGCAAATTGAAAGTGGCAAATTTGAAAAGGATGAGTATAGAGAAGAGAAGCAGAGTGAAGGACAATTTTTACCTAACAATTCTTCTTCTACTATTTCTTTTTCCTTACAGGATATTCAAAGAGACATATATTTTCAAGTAGAAAATTCAAGAAACATGTCTTTTGAAGAACCAATAGGTGTGACCTTTGGTAATCCACAAGACATGTCCTTTGACGATCCAACATTTATGCCACTTGATGTTCAAAAAGATGTGCCACTTGATGTTCAAGAAACATTGCACATATTGAAGGGAATTCAGCAACCAATGGAGATTTCCATCATTAAGCAACCAACGCCCATTAAACATCCTCCCTGGTTTGCTAATTCTATTCATTTTGTTATTAGTTTTTCGTTTTATAACTTTGATTCATTTTGCAGCAATTTGATTAGTATAAGTGGTGTTATCCAATCAATCTATGATGATAAGATCATTTGTCATTTTGAGTTTGATTGGTACATCAAATTCTGCCACTACGATGTTGTGAAACAAGCATTGTCCACCTTTTTAAAGGCCATCATCTGGAAGAGCACAAAGCTTAAAGTTGTTGACTTTATCCACTTACTTGAAGGAGATCAAAAGTCAAAAATCTTCACCAACCATCATGATGATTCAAGGAGTAAGAGTGAAAAGATACAATGTTTTGAAAGGATACAACCTTTGGAGTACAAGACACAATTTTTGAATCAAAGGACATGTGCTGGTTTCCAAACATTGTGTCCTCCTATCAAAGGACGTGAAGTTACCAGATTTAAAGCCAAGAGGTTGAACATTTCGTGTAATTCATCTATTGGAGGAAAACACAAGGATTCAATCATTCATACATCAAGACGGTCTTCAATGAGAAACTACTTCGATTTGAGGACAAATCACCTAAAAGAAGGGAGGATGATACGATCCAAACAAGCTCTAATTTTCTCCATGACTTGAACACACCATGGATGTTCTTCAAATATGTTTCTAAGGGAGTTCTTCATTACCCTATCTTATACTATATCATTTATACATTCTATTCTATCATAAGCATGCATTCACATGTTAGTATAAATTATCATATTATTATTTCCATCCTATGCTTATTTGATCATGTTTTTCATATTATTCAAATATATGCTATGATTACATATCATTTCTTAGGATATTATTATTACATGTTTCCATTTATCATTTATGAATACCATGTTATATGATATTCATGCATACAACATATACCCATATCTTTATGATTATTACACAATATGTTAAGCATGTTAGGATAACTTTATAAACATATTAAGCATGATTATTATTTATACATCAAGGCAGCATACTTATAATACATTTCGTTAGTTCATATGCATTCATATTAACTCTTAAGCCTCATTCATAATCTTACACATATTATGAGATGATATAATTAGCTCATGGCCTTCAAACTTAACTCACATTACCATAATCAAACATGGCAGCATGGTATTTAGCTCATTTTAGCTCAATATCATGGACTTACCTTGTTTCCTTGCACATGTAGGTACATTGGAGCATGATGCACGTTGAGGTAGCTTGGTGAATGATTTGGATGTCATATGCAGCTCACAAACAGCTTACAAAGTACAAGGCAGCTCATGGAACACTAAGGGAAGCTCGATTCAGCTGGAGGAGCTTAAGGCTAGCTAAACTTAGCTAGTTAGACTATTTGGAGCTGAGTTGCCAAAAGTGATGTCAAAGGTAGCTAAATGTAGCTGAACATAATGTTGAGGAGCTCACAAGGACTTAGCTAGGAAGCTTGTTCACAAACAGCCCATGTTTTCTAGCTAGCTCCACAACTCAAGCTAGCTTGAAGGAGACACATGCACGCCCAAGAGAGAGAGCATGATCAGCCATCATTCCATGCACAAGGTTGCACCACAAGGCTTCCTAGAACACCCATGTGCCTTGCATATGACCAGCCCCCATGTGCCTTGCATGTGGATCATTTAGGAGCCAAGATGAAGAGTTCTCTTCCTATTCGGCCAAGCCATGTGTTTTACATGTGATTAGCCCCCATATTCCATGCATATGGTTCATTTAGGCGCCAAGATGAATGGCCATCTATCCATTCGGCCAATCACCATTACTCCTCCAATTTGGTGCCAACTTGAAGTGTTTCAAGTGTTATTCGGCCATGAGACATACCCCTACACTTCAACCTAACTAGCACCTAATTATTCAAGTTATTTATGAATTAAATTATGTCATTTTAGGAAGGCACAAGGCTGGCCAAATCTCCTTGTAATTATTCGGCCTTGTCTCTCCATTTCCTATAAATAGGAAATCATTCATCATTTGTAATCAGACCTTTTGTTTAATTAAAGTGAGATTATTCTCTTCCTTAAGTCCTGATGACTTTTATCGACTTATCAAGTATATTTTATACTTGTGGCGTCAAACCCTTTCCTTTCATCTTGATACTTCTAGTTCCTAGTTCTTTATAACTAGTGGGTCAAAGTACTTCATACCACCCCTTAAAAGAAGCAATATAAAGTCTGGGTCTTTGCTCTATATAGCATTGGTTCTTCTTTGAGTCTTCTTTAAGATACTATCCTCACAACCATCCATTTGTTTCATAAACCATAACCATAGCTATATCAACCATCTTCTGCTTCCATCTCTCAATTAAAAAACCCACCTAATCACCCATACGTTTACCACCCTTAACCATTTTGTTTTGAGCCATTCACTTTGCAGGTTGTTTGCTTCCTTCCTAGATCCACAATCAATTTTTAAGGCATCAGAAGAGCCTTACATCAAGCGGTAATCAGAGTTTTGGTGGAATAAAGCAACGTGCAACAACAACAATGAGAAAAATACAAAAAAAAAGAAGTGCAAGTGAAGTGCAAAGTGAAAGAAAACAAGAAAAATCAGAAAACAAAGTGTAGCACTCAAAAGAAAGAAAAATCCAGCACTCAAAAAGAAGAAAAGCAAATAAAAGAAAAGAAAAGAAAAGAAAGAAAGTTGAAGAACTCATCAACAATTCTCATCACCAAGCCATTTAAGTAAGCCTTTAAAATTGATTGTGGTGATAGAAGGTTGTGAAGTGACTTGTGTAAATAACCCCTTTTGTTCTCTTCTTTCTATTTTCTAAGCCACCCTTTCAATTATATTTTACTTTCCATTCCTACTAACCTTTTTTGCAACCGACGCCAAACAAGTAGAAATTTATTTGATACAGTCTTGAGTAAAATTCTCTAGAACTTGATACAAGAGAATCGAGAGGAAAAAGGTTAGAGTGTGTGAGATCAGAAGAGGACAAGTAAAAGCCTTAAAGTCCTAGATTGTAAACACGAGTGGATTGAGTGACATCAAGTTTACTTGGAGTGACTCGTGAGACTTTGTAAGAGTATATTCTGGTAAGGTCCTACACACATTTCAATTTTTCCTTATTTTCTAACATGTCTCTTCGATCCAACATCTTTGTAGTCAAAAGGACTTTGAACATTCAAAGTCAAAAGGATAAACAAAGAGATAACATCTTCCATACCAAATGTCAAGTGGGAGATAAAATTTGCGTGGTGATCATTGATGGAGGAAGTTGTACAAATGTAGCAAGTACTCATATGGTAGAAAAGTTGGGTCTCAAGATTTCCAAACATCCTCATCCTTATAAACTTCAGTGGCTCAACGATGTGGGAGAAGCCAAGGTAACCAAGCAAGTTGTTGTACCTTTTTCAATTGGAAGATATAATGATGAAGTTCTTTGTGACGTGGTGCCCATGAGTGCAAGCCACCTTATACTAGGACGTCCTTGGAAATATGATAAGAAGGCTACTCATGACGGATTCTCTAACAAGTACTCTTTCCAACATCAAGGAAAGAAAATCATATTGGTACCCTTGCTTCCTAGTCAAGTTCATGAATGCCAAGTGACCCTTAAGTCACGCATAGAAGAATGGGAGAAAATGAAGGCCATAAAAAGAAGCTTTGAAAAAGAATGTTTTGAGGAGACAATAACAATTGGAAATGAATCTGTTAGAGTTGAAAAGGATGTTTTGCAAGTAGTGGAGCAAATTGAAAGTGGCAAATTTGAAAAGGATGAGTATAGAGAAGAGAAGCAGAGTGAAGGACAATTTTTACCTAACAATTCTTCTTCTACTATTTCTTTTTCCTTACAGGATATTCAAAGAGACATATATTTTCAAGTAGAAAATTCAAGAAACATGTCTTTTGAAGAACCAATAGGTGTGACCTTTGGTAATCCACAAGACATGTCCTTTGACGATCCAACAGTTATGCCACTTGATGTTCAAAAAGATGTGCCACTTGATGTTCAAGAAACATTGCACATATTGAAGGGAATTCAGCAACCAATGGAGATTTCCATCATTAAGCAACCAACGCCCATTAAACATCCTCCCTGGTTTGCTAATTCTATTCATTTTGTTATTAGTTTTTCGTTTTATAACTTTGATTCATTTTGTAGCAATTTGATTAGTATAAGTGGTGTTATCCAATCAATTTATGATGATAAGATCATTTTTCATTTTGAGTTTGATTGGTACATCAAATTCCGCCACTATGATGTTGTGAAACAAGCATTGTCCACCTTTTTAAAGGCCATCATCTGGAAGAGCACAAAGCTTAAAGTTGTTGACTTTATCCACTTACTTGAAGGAGATCAAAAGTCAAAAATCTTCACCAACCATCATGATGATTCAAGGAGTAAGAGTGAAAAGATACAATGTTTTGAAAGGATACAACCTTTGGAGTACAAGACACAATTTTTGAATCAAATGACATGTGCTGGTTTCCAAACATTGTGTCCTCCTATCAAAGGACGTGAAGTTACCAGATTTAAAGCCAAGAGGTTGAACATTTCGTGTAATTCATCTATTGGAGGAAAACACAAGGATTCAATCCTTCATACATCAACACGGTCTTCAATGAGAAACTACTTTGATTTGAGGACAAATCACCTAAAAGAAGGGAGGATGATACGATCCAAACAAGCTCTAATTTTCTCCATGACTTGAACACACCATGGATGTTCTTCAAATATGTTTCTAAGGGAGTTCTTCATTACCCTATCTTATACTATATCATTTATACATTCTATTCTATCATAAGCATGCATTCACATGTTAGTATAAATTATCATATTATTATTTCCATCCTATTCTTATTTGATCATGTTTTTCATATTATTCAAATATATGCTATGATTACATATCATTTCTTAGGATATTATTATTACATGTTTCCATTTATCATTTATGAATACCATGTTATATGATATTCATGCATACAACATATACCCATATCTTTATGATTATTACACAATATGTTAAGCATGTTAGGATAACTTTATAAACATATTAAGCATGATTATTATTTATACATCAAGGCAGCATACTTATAATACATTTCGTTAGTTCATATGCATTCATATTAACTCTTAAGCCTCATTCATAATCATACACATATTATGAGATGATATAATTAGCTCATGGCCTTCAAACTTAGCTCACATTACCATAATCAAACATGGCAGTAAGGTATTTAGCTCATCTTAGCTCAATATCATTTACTTACCTTGTTTCCTTGCACATGTAGGTACATTGGAGCATGATGCACGTTGAGGTAGCTTGGTGAATGTTTTGGACGTCATATGCAGCTCACAAACAGCTTATAAAGTACAAGGCAGCTCATGGAACACTAAGGGAAGCTCGATTCTGCTGGAGGAGCTTAAGGCTAGCTAAACTTAGCTAGTTGGACTATTTGGAGCTGAGTTGCCAAAAGTGATGTCAAAGGTAGCTGAATGTAGCTGAACATAATGTTGAGGAGCTCACAAGGACTTAGCTAGGAAGCTTGTTCACAAACAACCCATGTTTTCTAGCTAGCTCCACAACTCAAGCTAGCTTGAAGGAGACACTTGCACGCCCAAGGGAGAGAGCATGACCAGCCATTATTCCATGCACAAGGCTGCACCACAAGGCTTCCTAGAACACCCATGTGCCTTGTATATGACCAGCCCTCATGTGCCTTGCATGTGGATCATTTAGACGCCAAGATGAAGAGTTCTCTCCCTATTCAGCCAAGCCATGTGTTTTGTATGTGATCAGCCCCCATGTGCCTTGAATATGGTTCATTTAGGTGCCAAGATGAATGGCCATCTATCCATTCGGCCAATCACCATTACTCCTCCAATTTGGCGCTAACTTGAAGGGTTTCAAGTTCTATTCGGCCATGAGACATACCCCTACACTTCAACCTAACCAGCACCTAATTATTCAAGTTATTTATGAATTAAATTATGTCATTTTAGGAAGGCACAAGGCTGGCTGAATCTCCTTGTAATTATTCGGCCATGTCTCTCCATTTCCTATAAATAGGAAAGCATACATCATTTGTAATCAGACCTTTTGTTTAATTAAAGTGAGATTATTCTCTTCCTTAAGTCCTGGTGACTTTTATCGACTTATCAAGTATATTTTATACTTGTGGTGTCAAACCCTTTCCTTTCATCTTGATACTTTTGGTTCCTAGTTCTTTATAACTAGTGGGTCAAAGTACTTCATACCTCCCCTTAAAAGAAGAGATATAAAGCTGGGTCTTTGCTATATATAGCATTGGTTCTTCTTTGAGTCTTCTTTAAGATACTATCCTCACAACCATCCATTTGTTTCATAAACCATAACCATAGCCATATCAACCATCTTCCGCTTCCATTTCTCAATTAAACAGTCCACCTAATCACCCATACGTTTACCACCCTTAACCATTCTGTTTTGAGCCATTCACTTTGCAGGTTGTTTGCTTCCTTCCTAGATCCACGATCAATTGTTAAGGAATCAGAAGAGCCTTACATCAATCACTATCCTAAAAGAAAAGCCAAAGTTGATTTAGGAAATTGATGTATTATGGATCCTCACCCACTAAAAAAATTTTTGTTGAATTGTTCCAAAATTAAAACATAAAGGGTCTTTACTTTTGAATAAAATAGTGGGAGTAATTTGTAAATAAAGACCTATTTATAAATTTTAATTCGGTAAATTTACTTACTTTAATATTTCCATTGTTGTAGATTTAATGGAAAACAACACTTTATCACTATGATCACTCCTTGAGAACGATAAACTTAACGGTATAAACTTCCTTGATTGATTTCGTAATTTGAGAATTGTTCTCAAACAGGAAATGAAAGAATATGTCATTGAAGAACTTGTTCCTGATGAACTAGCAGCTAATGAGAGTTGACAAAGACAAATTCAAGAAACATATGAATGATATGTTAGATGTTGGATGTCTAATGCTTGCCACCATAACTCCTGAGCTTTAGAAGCAACAAGAGGACATTGTTGCATATGAGATGATACAAAATCTCAAAGAAATATATGAAGGGCAAGCACTTCAAGAGAGATATGAGACCTCTAAAGCTCTTTTTCAATGCAAAATGGTAGAGGGAACTCCTGTAGGAGCTCATGTCATTAAGATGATGGGCTACATCCAAATATTGGAAAAGTTAGGATTTTCTCTCAAAGATGAATTGGCTACCGATGTTATCCTGCAATCGTTTCCAGATATCTTTAGCCAATTTGTCCTTAATTTCATCATGAATAAAATTAACAAGACTTTGCCACAGTTACTTGGCATGTTACGAACTGCTGAAAATAACATGAAAAAGGTTGGACCTAAGCCCATTCTGATGGTCCACAAAGACAAATAAAAGGGAAAGAAAAAGGTAGTGGCAAAGTCTAAGGGAAATAGTAAGGCCAAACCGAAAGGGAAAAAAGCATTGAAACCCAAAGGGAGGGTTAGCAAGGAAGGAAAATGTTTCTATTGCGATAAGACCAGACACTGGAAGAGAATCTGCCTTGTTTACCTTGAAGAGGTCAAGAAGGCAAAAGCAAACGGAATGTTTGTTTCAGGTATTTATGTTATTAATGTTAATTTGTCAGCATCTAATACTTGGGTATTAAATACCGGTTGTGGTTCTCATATTTGTAATTCCGTATAGGGATTGCAAAAAAAAAAGGAATCTGGCTAAAGGAGACGTAGACCTACGAGTGGGAAATGGAGCAAGAGTTGTTGCATTAGCTATAAGAACATATGTTTTATCTTTGCCTAGTGGACTTATTTAAATTTAGAAGATTGCTACTTTGTGCCTAGTTTGACTAAGAACATTATTTTTACTTCTTGTTTGGACAAGATTGATTTTAAGATTATTATTAAGAATAATCGTTGTTCTTTTTATCTCGATAATGTTTTTTATGGTTTGGCACAATTGGTTAATGGTCTCTATATTTTGGATCAAGAAAACACCATTTATAACGTAAATACTAAAAGATTAAAAACAAAATGACTCGAATCAAACTTATCTTTGGCATTGTCGGTTAGGTCCTATAAGTGAGAAAAGCATATCAAAACTCTATAAAGATGGATTCCTATATTCATTTGTTTTCGAACAATATGATGTATGTGAATCTTGCTTGTTGGGAAAAATGACCAAAGCTCCCTTTAATAGTAAAGGTCAGTGAGCAAGTGATTTATTGGGGTTAATATATAGTGATATATGTGGACCGATGAATACACAAGCTAGAGGTGGATTCCATTACTCCATTACTTTTACCGATGACTTCAGTCAGTATAGGCATATTTATTTTATGCGCCATAAATTTGAAGCCCTTGAAAATTTTAAGGAATTTAAAAATGAAGTACAAAATCAACTAGGCAAGAGTATTAAGACACATCGGTCAGATCGAGTTAGATAATACTTAAGCATAGAGTTTGATGAACCCCTAAAAGAATGTGGGATTGTCTCACAGCTTACAACACCTGGTACACCACAGTGGAATGGAGTTTCTAAACGAATGAATCGAACACTGTTAGACATGGTTCGATCGATAATGAGTCATAGTGATCTTTTGACTTCTTTTTGGGGACATGCACTTGAAACAATCACTTTCACACTAAATTGTGTTCCATCTAAATCGGTTCAAAAGACACCATACGAGATATGGACTAGGAAGTGTCCTAGTATGTCTTTTATGAAGATTTAGGGTTGTGAAGCTTATATAAAACAGCAGATGTCTACAAAGCTCGAACCTAAATCTCATAAGTGTATATTTGTTGGATATCCTAAAGAAACTAAGGGATACTATTTTTTCAACCCTAACGAGAACAAAGTATTTATTGCTCGAACAGGAGTTTTTCTCAAAAGAGTATTTCTTTTAAAGAAAGTGAAGGGTAGAAATATTGAACTTGTAGAAGTTCAAGAACAACAGATAAATGAACTTGAAGTTGAGCATGTTTCACAAGTTGTTGAGGAGCATTCAACAGATTTAGAAACACAACCACTATGTAGATCCATAAGAGAACGTCGTGTACCTGAGAGATTTGGATTTCTTGTTACTGCACATGGAGATGTTCTTCTTATAAATCAAGATAAGCCCAGGACTTATCAAAAGGAAGTGTCTAGCCCGGACTCTGAGAAATGGCTTGAAGCCATGAGATATGAGATGGATTCCATGTCAGTAAACCAAGTATGGACTTTGGTTGAACTACCTGAAGGGGTCAAACCTATAGGGTGTAAATGGGTTTTCAAGAAGAAAACCGACATGGATGGTAATTTACAAACATATAAGAGGCAATTAGTCGCTAAAGGTTTTCGACAAGTTTTTGGTGTAGACTATGATAAAACATTCTCCCCTGTAGCTATGTTTAAGTCCATCCGAATCTTTCTCACAATAGCTGCATTCCATGATTATGAAATCTAGCAAATGGTCGTCAAAATCACTTTCCTTAATGGAAAACTTGAAGAGGATGTGTATATGACACAACCAGAAGGTTTTGTCATTCCAGGAAATGCTGGAAAGGTTTGTAAGCTACAGAGGTCTATTTATGGACTAAAGCAAGCTTCTCGAAGCTGGAATCTTTGTTTCAATGATGCAATCAAAGAGTTTGGTTTTATCATAAATGAAGATGAGCCTTATGTTTATAAGAAGGCTAGTGGGAGCATTATTTCTTTCCTAATCTTGTATGTAGACGACATACTCATCATAGGAAATGATATACATACTTTACAGTCTATTAAGACTTCGTTAGTTAGTTGTTTTTCTATGAAAGATTTCGGTGGTGCAGCATATATCTTAGGAGTTAAGATCTATAGAGATAGATCAAGATGACTTCTAGGTCTGAGTCAAAGTACATATATAGATAAAGTGCTGAAAAGGTTCAGTTTGGAAGAATCTAAGAAAGGATTTTTGCCTATGAGACATGGCATTTCTCTTTCGAAGGAAATGTGTCCTTCAACTCCACAAGAAAGAGAACGGATGAATAAGATTCTATATGCTTCAGTTATTAGTTATATCATCTATGCCATAATATGTACTCGACCAGATGTATTATATGCTTTAAGCATGACGAGTCGGTGTTAACCAAACACTGGTGAAAATCACTGGGTTCCGGTTAAAAATATCCCTAAGTACTTAAAAAGAACTAAGGATAAATTTCTTGTCTATATAGGGGAGGATAAGCTCGATGTAAAAGGTTATATTGATGCTAGCTTCTAAACTGAAAAGAATGACTCACAATCCTAATCAGGTTTTGTGTTTTATCTTAATGGAGGTGTTGTGAGCTGGAAAAGTTCGAAACAAGATGTAGTAGTTGATTCTACAATAGAGACTGAATACAATGCAGCTAGTGAAGCAATAAAAGAGGTTGTTTGGATCAAGAAGTTCATATTGGAACTAGGGGTTGTTCCCAACATATCAGATGTTGTAGAACTCCGTTGTGACAATAATGGAGCCATTGCACAAGCAAAGGAACCCATATCTCATCAACGATCCAAACATATTCTTAGACGCTTTCATCTCATTCGAGAGATCATAGATCGAGGAGATGTGGAAATATGTAGAGTATACACAGATGACAACATTGTTGATCCCTTGACAAAGCCTCTTATACAACAGAGGCCTGATCGTCAAACTTAGTCACTCGGTATTAGATATGTGAGTGATTGGTCTTAGTGCTAGTGGGAGATTGTTAGAGTATGCCCAAAGACCAATCATATGATGATTGTAATAATACATTTATTTACCGATTTTTTTAATAAAGGAATTGCCAATATTATTTTTTTAATAAAGACCAAATTTCCTAATTCATTTCTTGTATTTTTCCATTTATTCAAATTAATTCCTCCAAATTTTAAATCCTTTCATTATGGTCATCGACCTGATATTTGGGGTATTATAAATTATAAATACAATACCTTGTTGATTGAATCCTGAAATTGGGTTCCTTGCTTAGCCAAAATCCTTTCCTTGGCAATTTGAATGAAAACCCCAATTTTTCTCTTGCAAACATAAAACCCCAGCTTGAATCTTTAAAACAATGATGTTAGGAGTTTAATTAGGAGGATTTTGAAATATAAAAAGGGCTAAAAAATATTACCTTTGTTCTGACTTGGTGAGAAAGAAGATGTAAGAGAGAAAGATTAGAAAATGAAGGGAAAATGAAAATAATATAAGGTTTTCGTCTTTAAGAAAATGGGTTAATTATACTACTGGTTCCTCTTCATATTTTTAATATGCAAAAAATCCCCTTTTTGTGGTTAATTAGGCTCAAGTCCAAACCAATTAAACCCAACTGTTGAGTTAATCGATTGAGGAATATGGCTAAGAGGGGGGTGAATTGGCAATTAAAAATTTTGGTGGAAGCTTTTGCAGAAAATTGAAAGAAATTTGCACAACGATTTAGAGTGGTTCGACTTTCTCAACTAAAGTCTATGTCCACTACCTTAGCTATCCACAC
This sequence comes from Hibiscus syriacus, assembly GCF_006381635.1. Classification (NCBI taxonomy): domain Eukaryota; kingdom Viridiplantae; phylum Streptophyta; class Magnoliopsida; order Malvales; family Malvaceae; genus Hibiscus; species Hibiscus syriacus. The sequence continues at coordinate 6,807,060 of NW_024063538.1, read as the reverse complement.
TAAGGATTTTCCACAAATTCACTAATTTGTCTTTCTTTTGAGGACAAAGAGTAACCTTACAAACCCTCAAGAATTATAACCCAACTTTTTTAGAACACTCTCTCCCAAAGAGAACAATATAAATTTGCAAACTTACAAGGAAATCCTCACAAGGTAGATTGTTTGCACAATTCTAGAACAAAGAAAAGAACACTCAAGAATGAATACAATTGAGCACAATAAGTGTTCTTGAAAGCAAAAATGAATATTGAATGAAAAATAGGCTTGAAATTCTCAAACTTGAGGTTTGATGCTTTCTCTTTGATTCTCTCTTGATTCTAGTTGCTTGATGTTTCTCGTTTTTTATCAATGGCTTCTAAGCCTGCTTAAATACACCTTGAATCACTTCTGATTGTTGGGGATCATTAATGAAGTTTTTGGAGCCGTTTAAGTGTGAAAACAATTAATATTTCTGCTTGGAGCGTGGGGGAATCGGTACCCCTTAAGGGGAATCGATAACCCTTAAGGGGAATCGGTTCCCTAAGTGTAAAATTCAAATATTTCGACCGTTGAACAGTGGGGGGAATCGGTTCCCTCCGAGCATACTGGAAATCTCGGACCAAACCATTAAGGGGGGAATCGGTACCCCCTTGGGGGGGAATCGGTTCCCTCTGATCAATCTGGAATTTTTTGGCTTTGAAATTGTTCAAAATATTATGTAAAATTGTTTTGAAATTATTTTCAGATTAAAACTTAATTCAACACTTGAGTAAGGATTTAAAATGAACTTTGAAATACTTTGAGTAATATTTTGATATTCGATTTAATATATCGAATATGCTTAGAAAAATCATTTTCAAAATTAAAATTCTTTTAATTTAATTTGTTATATCGAAACATCAAAATGTTTTCAACAATCTCCCCTTTTTTGATATAACAAAACATTTTTAAGATTTTCTAATTTCAAAATGAATTTTGATTTTGAAAAATACTACTCCCCCTTACTTCAACACTACTCCTCTTCAAAAACTCTTCAAAAAGGTTTTAATAAACATTTCTCCCCCTTTTTGTTAAATCAAAAATACTTGTAAAAGATTTTAAACAAGGTTTTGAAATCATTTAGCCAATTGATTATATATATAGTTTAAGCTGCTAAGATCAAAATCAAGAGAAACGTTAGCCATTAGTTTCATAATCAATATTCATAATTAATGTGACATGGAAAAATTGGTCATATTGCTAAAATGATGTAAATGATGCAATAAATTTAACTAAACCAAATATTCAAACATCCAAACAAATCCAAAGTTTAACAATCCATAAAAATCAAACATTCCAAAATATTCAAAATGTTGAAACAATAAGCTTTAAGTTCAAATTACTAAAGCAAAACAAAGAATCAAGCATCCGTATGATGATCGGGAGGAGGAAAACGAGCTCGCATAGGGGACATCTCATGAGTGAGTTCATTAATAAGAGCATTTGTTGCATCATTGTTTGCACTCATCTCCCGGAGAATTTCCAATTGTTGAGCTCCCATTGTGGATAAATGACACTCTATAGAAGTAAAGCGTGAATCTATGGTAGCATATCAAAAATCGAATGTCTCCATAAAAGATTGAAAATATTGAGACATTTGATTCATTTGTTGTGCTTGCTCCTCGGGCTGCTCAGGCTCATCTTCGGCTTTATCGATGTCTCGCATTAATTTTTCAAGCTCGGGATCGTCGTCAGCTTCTGGTGGAGCTCGTGAAGAACTAGCTCCCGGAGTATTTTCAGAAGATCGAACCCATTCACCCGGATTCCTTTTCCTATATCCATCCCGCTCTCGTTAAGGAAAGAATATTAATTTGTTTCTTTAGAGGAAAGACGGCATCTAGACCTACTCTAAGCCTAGCTTTAGAAAAAAGATTACTCCGAATGCAATCGTAAACTAGAGATGAACAGAGTTTCTTGTTAGGAACAAGATTTACGGTTTCAACGATTTCAGCAAAAATAATCTGAGGTAGGTTTATTTTAATACTGTTTTGGAAACAATGTAACCACCAAAGATCTAAAGCACGAAGAGTAGAGTAACGACCTCCGGATGGTCGAAACCACCAAGAAATCATTAGATGAAGAAAATGATCATGAAGGTCTAAGACACTCGCACTATCTCTTCTTTTATAACGAGAACCTAAAACATGTTTTTCATTTGATATACCATCATTATCTAATCCTAATGTTTTGGCTATGTAAGCTGAGTCAATATGTAAGAACTGTCCTAGGAGGTAGGAACGAACTCCTATGGTTTTAGTTTGAGGTCGGTTTTTGACACAAATGGCATTAGAGTAAAAGATGCGAACAAGATGATGGTAAACTATAGGTTTAAGGTCACAAAGTCTATCAAATTTCCATGCTTGTAAAAGAGGAAGATATCTAAAATCGATATCTAACATAGCTTGACAGGAAGGGATACGTTCTTCTCTAATTTTGTAATAGTCAAAATATTGATAATACAAAAAACGATGATTTCTAGGACCAGGATGATTGAAGCACGAGTTTTGGATAGTCATATTAGGATCAATAGGATTAGGATTAGGAATTGGAATTTCAGGAATAGGAGGAGGATTTGGAGGTGGATTTGGTTGACGGTGTGAGCGACTAGATGATGACCTAGCACGTTTAGGATTGGACATGGTTTAGGAAGTCAGAATAGAATGGATAACCTGCAATTTAGAAAACACATGTATGCAATTTAATCAATCCCAAAACTCAATTGAGTCCTCAATATTTCAAGGTTCTCTAAACCAATCCTAATAGGCAAAGTTTTTTTTTGAAAACTATTGAAAAATAAGATTTTGAAAAACAATATATATATAGTTTTCATAACAAAAATATAATTCAATTGAAACACAATAATTTGAAAAACAAAAAAATTATTTCAAAAATTTCAAAATTTTTGGAAAAATTCTTGTGTTTTTGATGAAATTAGTTGTAATATCTAGTTTCTAATCACTAAACAATCAATGCCTGATCACTATTTCTATCTAGAACTAATTAAAACTAGTCATATGTTCAAAATCAATGAAAAATAGAGAGTTTAGAAAAATTTACCTTGAAAGATGAGTTTGAGTGGATTTTGATGTTGTTTGCACGATTTTAATGATACTAGCAGGTTTAGAAGATGATATTTGAAGAGAATTCCGATTAAAAATGTTGTTTTGAGGTAAAGTGGAGATATGGAGAGAGTAGAGAGGGAAAACAGCGGCAATGAGAGAAGAGGGTTTGAGCAAAATATGAGGTTATGCCCGATAAAACCAGAACCCCAGGGGGGTATCGATTCCCCTGTGGGGGGAATCGATTCCCTCATGGGGGTATCGATTCCCTCTGTACCAAAATGCTAAAATCCGATTTTAAACACACAAAAATGCTAAATTAATTTTCTCTAGTGGTATTGGCAACTCATATATTGAAAATTAATCACATTCAAACAATCAAATTAATTTGAACATAAAGTTAATTTTCATCAAGAATCATAAACTCCCCCTAACTAATAGCAATGAATACAATCAAAAATTACTATTCTAAGCATTTTTCATTTAGTCTTAAAAGTGCTAAAATTATTTTAAACACTAAGTGAAGATAGGTTGGTCAAACCTAATTCTCTCATAAGTGTCCAAAATCTTTCCTTGTCTAAAGGTTTTGTAAAGATATCCGCTAATTGGTGCAAAGTATCAACAAATTCTATAATTACATCTTCCTTACTAACATGGTCTCTAATTAAGTGATGTCTTATTTCAATGTGCTTAGTTCTAGAGTGTTGGATGGGATTTTTAGTGAGACAAATAGCACTAGTATTGTCACAATTGATAGGAATGGTACCTACTTCAATTCCATAATCAAAAAGTTGTTTCATCCATAAAACTTGTGCACAACAACTACCAGCTGAAATGTATTCGGCTTCAGTGGTAGATAATGCAACATAATTTTGTTTCTTTGAAAACCAAGAAATCAGCATATTTCCAAGGAATTGGCAAGTACCGGAGGTGCTTTTCCTATCTAATTTGCATCCTCCATAATCCGCATCAGAAAAGGCATGCAAGCTAAAGCTAGAGTCTCTAGGATACCAAAGTCCTAAACTAGGAGTATCCTTAAGGTATCTAAAGATTCTCTTAACAGCTAGTAAATGTGATTCCTTAGGACATAATTGAAATCTAGCACATAAGCAAACACTAAACATAATGTCTGGTATACTTGCAGTTAGATAAAGCAAAGAGCCAATCATTGACCTATATAATTTAACATCTACACATTTACCTCCTTCATCTAAGTCAAGCTTTGTTGAAGAGCTCATTGGAGTGTCATGAGGTTTTCCATTTTCTAGTCCAAACTTCTTGAGCATATCTTTGACATACTTAGCTTGATTGATGAAGATGCCATCTTTTCTTTGCTTGATTTGGAGTCCCAAGAAAAATAAGAGCTCCCCCATCATGCTCATCTCAAACTCACTTTGCATTAGCTTAGAAAATTCTTGGCAAAGAACATCATTAGTAGAACCAAATATTATATCATTAACATAAATTTGAACTACTAATAAATCTTTACTTTTATGCTTTAAAAACAATGTAGTGTCAACCTTCCCTTTTGAAAAACCTTTTTCAATTAAGAAATTTGACAATCTTTCATACCAAGCTCTAGGAGCTTGTTTTAAACCATAAAGTGCTTTTGTCAATTTAAGAACATGATCTGGAAATTTTGAATCTTCAAAACCTGGAGGTTGTTCCACATACACTTCTTCCTTTATAAAACCATTTAAAAATGCACTTTTAACATCCATTTGATATAATTTAAATTCATGAAAACATGCAAATGCTAATAACATTCTAATTGCTTCCATCCTAGCCACGAGAGCGTATGTTTCATCATATAGTCTATGCCGACTTCTTGAGTATACCCTTGAGCAACAAGTCTAGCCTTGTTTCTCACTATATTACCACTCTCATCAAGCTTATTCCTAAATACCCATCTAGTACCTACAGTAGATTTATTACTAGGCCTTTCAACTAATGTCCATACTTTACTTCTCTCAAATTGATTTAATTCTTCTTGCATAGCCATAATCCAATGTTCATCATTTAATGCTTCTTTAATATTCTTAGGCTCTATGCATGAAATAAATGCAACATAATTACAAATATTTCTAAGAAAAGATCAAGTTGCTACCCCTTTGGATGGATCACCTATAATCTCACCATCCTTGACATAGTTTTACTCTCTTGGATAAGATACTTGCCTTTCTTCAATGGTTGGATTTTCAAGAGGATCGTGAGTTTCCTCATTTTTCGTTTCTTCCGTTGATGATGGTTCTCCAACGTCATTTTTATTTATAACACATACATCATCATTCACATAAGAATCCTTCCTCGAAAGGGGATTATCATCGAAAACAACATGTATAGACTCTTCTACAACTAAAGTTCTTTTATTAAATACTCGATAAGCTTTAGAATTTAATGAATAACCCAGAAAAATTCCTTCATCACTTTTAGCATCAAATTTGCCAAGGTTTTCTTTACCGTTGTTTAAAACAAAACATTTACATCAAAAAGGATTAAAATAGCTAATATTAGGCTTTTTATTTTTGAAAATTTCATATATGGAGTTTTCTTTAAAATAGGCCTAATCATTACTCGATTTATAACATAACAAGTGGTATTTGTGGCTTCCGCCCAAAAATATTTTGGCAAATTATTTTCACAAAGCATGGTTCTAGCCATTTCTTCTAAAGTTCGATTTTTCCTCTCAACAACTCCATTTTGTTGAAGGGTTCTAGGTGCTGAAAAATTGTGACTAATACCATTAGAATTACAAAATTCAGTAAATCCAAGATTTTCAAATTCAGTGCCATGATCACTCCAAACACTAGTTATAGAGTAACCTTTATCATTTTGGATTACTTTTGAAAACGTGATGAATTTTTCTAATGCTACATCTTTAGTACTTAAGAATAGAACCCAAGTATATCTAGAATAGTCATCTACCAAGACAAATACATATTGTTTTCCACCCAAGCTAGTAGTCCTAGTTAGCCCAAAAAGATCTATATGGATCAATTGTAATACTCTACTAGTTGATACGTCATTAATGGATTTAAAAGAAACTCGCTTTTGTTTTCTTTTAGCACAAGCATCACAGATCTTATCATTATCAAATTTAAGCTTAGGCAACCCTCGAACTAAATCACCTTGAATTAGCCGTTGCAAAACACTCATACTAGCATGTCCTAGTCTCCTATGCCATAACCAACTATCATGTTCATCCTTAGCAACTAAGCACAAATTAGTCATATCAATAGAATCTAAATGCACCATGTATATGTTTCCTATTCTATGACCTACAAGCATAATCTGATTAGATGCAATGTCAATGACTTTACAACCATTAATATCAAACATGACATTGAATCCCTTATCACAAAAATGACTAATACTCAATAGATTATGCTTTAATCCATTCACATATAAAACCTTCTTAATTTGTATGGAAGAGGTATTACCAATAGTATCAATACCTTCAATGTGACCTTTTGAATCATCACCAAAAGTCACTTCTCCTCCATTTTTGGCGTTAAGCTCAATGAACCAATTTTTTTCTCTGGTCATGTGTCTTGAGCATCCACTCTCAAGGTACCATGAATTTGGATTTGTTTCCCGTGCCTTGTAGCAATGCTCCTTTTCCTACAAACATAGATTAATTTCTAATTTTTGGTACCCAAATTCTTTTGGGTCCATATTCATTAGTTTCCAAAATCCTAGTCCCCTTAGGTATCCATTTGTGTAGGATATCCTTATTTTTAGTAGCAATGAGCTCTTTAGGAACCCATATACTTCTAACGATTTTTCCATTAGAGGTTCTTTGGGGACCTCTATGATTGTAGTTTTTAAAACTTTTTCTAACAAAGTTGGATTTTGAATTTTCTCCATTTTCAAAACGTTTTGTTCCAACTTTATCAAAATAGGCTTTAAGATCATCAATTTTCTTTTGATGATCATCATTGACCTTTGAAAGTAAATTTTGCAAATCCAAATTTTTCTTTTCAAACTCTTCTAGTTTGATTTGCAAATCTTTGATTTTACTTTCAAGATCGTTGTTGGTTTTGGATATGAGTTTATTTTCATTTTTCAATTTTGAAACATCATTTTTATATTTTAAAAACAATTTCTCATAATCCGAAGCAAACCCATTATATTCCTCTAATAACTCATCATAGGATAAATCATCAAAATCAGATGAGTTAGAGGTTACCTTAGAATCTTCCCTAAATGCTATCAAGCACAAGTTTGCTACTTCTTGTTCCTCTTCATCGGAACCTTCTTCATCGCTCCATGTAGCCACATATAATCCGAAGCAAACCCATTAATTCCTCTAATAACTCATCATAGGTAAATCATCAAAATCAGATGAGTAGAGGTTACCTTAGAATCTTCCCTAAATGCTATCAAGCACAAGTTTGCTACTTCTTGTTCCTCTTCATCGGAACCTTCTTCATCGCTCCATGTAGCCACATGAGCCTTGTGCTTATTCTTTGATTGACCCTTTCTCTTCAATTGTGGGCAATCATATTTGACATGCCCCGACTTTTTTCATTCATAGCAAATGATCGGTCCTTCTTTTGTTCATTTTTTAGGGCCTTCATTTCGTTTGAATTTTCTTCCTCGGTAAGGTCTCATCATTTTTCTGAACCGTTTGGCAAACAATGCCATTTCCTCGTCATCGTCATCTTTATCCGAATCACTCTCATCTTTTGTGGATTTGAGAGCAACTCTAATGTTTTTCTTCTTCTCCATCTCCTTTGGTGTCTCTTTAATCTTATCAAGGTCCACCTCATCTTCAAGCATCATTTCATGAGTGAGGAGTGAACCGATTAGCTCTTCAAGAGTTAAGGACGTTAGATCCTTAGACTCGATGATTGCCATCTTCTTTGATTGCCACGATTTTGGGAGGGAGTATACTAACTTTCTCACAAGCTTTCAATTTGAAATGATCTCTACATATGATTTGAGACCATTGACAATTTTTTAGAATCTATCTGTCATAGCTTTGATATCTTCATTTGGTTTCATCCTGAAATTTTCATAGCTATGCGTTAGAATACTAATTTTAGATTTCTTTACCTCATCGGTACCCTCATGAGTGACTTGAAGTTTGTCCCATATTTCTTTGGCGGTTGTACAAGAAGAAACTCTTTCGTATTCATCTGGTCCAAGAGAACAAAATATGATATGGATGGCTTTGGAGTTGAGCTGGAACATTTTTGTCTCTCCTTCATTCCATAATCTTATATGAGTGAGAGGCTTGATGTATCCTTCTACTACAACATTCCATGCTCCCCATGTCACTTGCTTGAATGAAGTACATCATCCTATTTTTCCAATAGGAATATTTAGCCCCATTGAAGAAAGGAGGCTTGTTGACGGGCATCAAATCGAGACCGGAGTCGAAGTTTGAAGCAGAGGCGATTAAACCTTCAAATGAGTTAGGCTCTGATACCAATTGTTGAGTTAATCGATTGACGAATATAGCCAAGAGGGGGATGAATTGGCAATTAAAAATTTTGGTGGAAGCTTTTGCAGAAAATTGAAAGAAATTTGCACAGCGATTTATAGTAGTTCGACTTTCTCAACTAAAGTCTACGTCCACTACCTTAGCTATCCACACTAAGGATTTTCCACAAATTCACTAATTTGTCTTTCTTTTGAGGACAAAGAGTAACCTTACAAACCCTCAAGAATTATACCCCAAATTCTTGAGAACACTCTCTCCCAAAGAGAACAATACAAATTTGCAAACTTACAAGGAAATCCTCACAAGGTAGATTGTTTGCACAATTCTAGAAAAAAGAAAAGAACACTCAAGAATGAATACAATTGAGCACAATAAGTGTTCTTGAAAGCAAAAATGAATATTGAATGAAAAATAGGCTTGAAATGCTCAAACTTGAGGTTTGATGCTTTCTCTTTGATTCTAGTTGCTTGATGTTTCTTGTTTTTTGATCAATGGCTTCTAAGCTTGCTTAAATACACCTTGAATCACTTCTGAACGTTGGGGATCATTAATGAAGTTTTTGGAGCCGTTTAAGTGTGAAAACAATTAATATTTCTGCTTGGAGCGTGGGGGGAATCGGTTCCCTAAGTGTAAAATTCAAATATTTCGACCGTTGAACAGTGGGGGGAATCAGTTCCCTCCGAGCATACTGGAAATCTCGGAGCCAAACCATTCAGGGGGAATCGGTACCCCCTTGGGGGGGAATCGGTTCCCTCTGAGCAATCTGGAATTTTTGGCTTTGAAATGGTTCAAAATATTTTGTAAAATTGTTTTGAAATTATTTTAAGATTAAAACTTAATTTTACACTTGAGTAAGGATTTAAAATGAACTTTGAAATACTTTGAGTAATATTTTGATATTCGATTTAATATCGAATATGCTTAGAAAAATCATTTTCAAAATTAAAATTCTTTTAATTTAATTTGTTATATCGAAACATCAAAATATTTTCAACCCCAACGACTTGAATTACAAATTCTGCGAAGTCCACTTAGCTCTCGGGTAAACCCGAAACTACTAGCCCAAAATTTGATTGTTACAACTTTTCTCTTTCGAGTTTTAATCGGTTAAATAATGTTGTATTTATTCACTTAAAAATATATCATTAGTTAAATTAAATTTGAATTCTTAAATTTTCATTGCAAAGACAGTAATTAATTGATTAGGTGGTGATTTCTAGGCATTATTAATGTGCTAATCCTTCTCCAAACGTAATCGACCTTTGAACTCACTTTTCTGGAAAGTATACAAAAAAAAATTTTTAATTTTAAAATTAAAATTTTATTAAAATGATAAATATTTGTTTGATGATCCAATCATATCCTAAACAAATATTGGTGGCAACTGTCTCGAACCATATTTTTTATTTTAAAAGAAAAAATCAATTTTAGTCAAAACAAACCCCTAAATTTATCTTTTCAATTTTTTAGGACGTTATGACTCTTCAATTTTCGTCGGCAAATCTAGTGGGGGAGATACCTCTGTTGCCAATCTTGCGAAGGAGGAGGAGGACATAGACCTAATTGATAAAGATTTTATCACAGTACTTGTGGTGGCATCAATTCTCTAAACGTGCTTATAGACTGATGGAGGCTAGCATGTAGAGAACATTCGTCTTAAAACTTTTAGGCAGAAATATAAGGTTATATGCTCTTGCGAGCAAGACCTTTACTATTTGAAAACCCTATCAACCTTTTGCCCTCATGGATTTAGAGAAAGAATACTTTCTTGCTAAGTTCCAGAATGACAATGACTACGAAAAAGTCTTGGTTGGAGGTCCTTAGATCATCTATGACTAATATCTAACCATCAAGTCTTGGACAAGAAATTTCAGCACATCTTAAGATTATCCCACCACTTTCATGGTGTGGATCCAGCTCTCGATTTTACCTGAATATATGTTTAAAAAGAAAATTTTAATTGGTATTGACAATCTTGTTTGTAGTGTAGCTAAATTGGACTTGTGTAATGAGACGAGCAACAAAAAATGCTTTATGAATCATGGTAAGAAATAAAATTCAAGCGATGGACTATGAGAATCTCACCCTCACATGCTTCTTCTGTGCGGGAGGTTCGGCCATTTGAAAGAAGATTGCTCGTTTTCTAGGAAATAATGATGCAAGAATCAGAAACGAAAACGGTCATGGAGGCACTCCCTTCCAAACCCGCGAAGAGTGGATCAGTTCCTATGACTGTTACTAAGGTTAACAAGGATGGAGAATTCTGTCATTCCAAAAGCAATCTTTATGGTCTCTGAAAGAGAGAAACACAACCTTATACAATTCGAAATAATGACCTTAATGTTAAAACTAACACTACAGTAAAAGTGTTTTGTAGCGGCGTTTGGAGAGTAAACTCCACAATATTTTGGAATATAGCGGCGTTTATAATCCAAACATCGCCAAATGATACTTTAGCGGCGTTTTTCTAACAAACGTCGTAATAGAGTGGTCATTTAGAGGCATTTATGGAATAAATGCCGGTATAGAGATATTTATAGTGGCGTTTTATCAACAAATGCCGCAAAAGAGTAGTCATTTAGCGGCGTTTTTATACAAACGCCGCTCTAGAGTAGTAATGGTGCAGTGTTTTATGATAAACGCCGTAATATGGTTATTTATAGTGGTGATTTTAAAAAACGCTACAATATGCTTCATCAATATATGATAATTTAGTAGTGTATTTTGTACAAACGCTGCAGTAGAGTAGAATATAGTGGCGTTTTTACCAAAAATGTCGTAATAGGGTGGTTTATCGTGGCATTTTTCCAACAAACGCCGCAATGAAGAATACTTTTGCGTCATTTTTAGACAAACGCCACAGAATGGTTAATCAATAGCGGCGTTTATTGTTAAAACGCTGCAATATAGAAGAAATTTTACGGCGTTTTAGGCAAAAAGCCACAAATAGTGGTAATTCAGCGGCGTTTATACCACAAACGTCGCAATAGAGTGATAAATTAGCGGCGTTTATACCTCAAAAGACATAATAAATTACACTTTAGCGGCGTTTTTAGACAAATGCCATAATGGTGTTAATCAATAGTGGCCGCAAAATGTTAAATATATGGTCCTCCCTTTTCTCATACCCTAACCTTAAAATCATTTCAACTCTTCTTCCCTCAAAGATTCTTCTTTGGTACAACAACAGGCTGAGCACGATTCCAAGCGACGTTGTCTTTGAATGTCCTGGTGACCAAATCAGCCCTATGACCGATGAACTATAACACAATTACACGGTTTTATCCCTCTTATCACTAATGATATTTTTCATTTTTGTTGTTGTTAGTATTCTAAAAATGGGGAAAACCCAGAAAGCTAACGTATTGGAGAAAAAAAGGAACATGTGTTGGCTTGAGTAAGAGAAATTATCGTAGGAATGTCTACGTGGCGTATTTGCTCTGACGATGGATCAAATTATCGTTGGGAGGCTATCGGTCCGGTCTCGCCGTCGAAACTCGATGATGACCTGAAAGGAACTCCTATTATTCCATACCTTTCCATGGCCAATCTCCTACTTGAAGGTAATAATCTATATATCTTAAGCCGATATATACTGTTTTTACGGTCACTCAAATTTCATAGATCATACGCATGTAGGATCTTCGAAACTTATTGAGAACTATGATAGAGGAGTGGATAAATACCGATGTTATAACCAAATTTGTAACTCTGTGGCATTGAAAGAACCTTCAATTTCAAAAGCAGTATCTATCCTCAATGAAGACGACGTTGCCTCTACTGTTACTCCAAGTAAACGTTATATCATCTATTTAAATTTATTTTAATGTTTGATTCAGTTCCCAAGCCACCTCTAATCAAGTTTCATAGTGTAGGTGGAAGGTCGTATCGTTTCAAGTGAAGCACTGAAGCGCGCAAGGAGTCTTCTTGGTGAACCGGAGGTAGGGGATTTATTTGGTGAAATGGATGAAGGGTTCTCCATATAGAGTTTACAGGGAGGAAAAACTTAAAGATGCATCGTCAAACAAGGAAAACAACTTCCCTACGTCATTTCCCCACGAAGGAGCACACTAATATATTCTAGTGAACAATATGGCGAAGACTGTTCATGCATAACTTTAATGTTTCTAAATTTTAATGTATTTTTTTGTTAAGTATATTTATGCATAACTTATGGCTTAATTTAAATGTATGGTTGTTGGTAATTAGGTTAAACTACAAGATAGTAAATTTATGTTATGTAGAACATAAATAAAATATTTAAAAAATGTTAATCTTATATAAAATCAATGTATTTAGCAGCGTTTGTATCAAAAAACGCCGCTATATAACTCACCTTTTGCGGCGTTTATATAAAAAACCGCCGCAATAGGTTCATCTATAGTGGCATTTTTTACAACAAACGCCGTAATAGGTTCAACCATACATTTAATTTAATGTTTATCAATTTTAATTTATTTTGTTGTTAAGTTTTATTCTGCATAACTTGTGGCTTAATTAAAATGTAGAGTAGAAATGAAATATGTAAAATCAATTAATTTTATCTAAATAAAGGTAATTAGCGGTGTTTGTATCCAAAAACGCCGCTATAGAGTAGCACTATAGAGGCGTTTTAATACAAACACCGCAAAAGAGTTGGACATTAGTGGTGTTTTCATAGAAATGCCACTAACTTTAGACATATAGCAATGTCTTTTCAATAAACGCTGCAACAGATTAGTACTTTAGCAGCGTTTTTACAAAAATGCTGCAATAGGGTTCACATATAGCAATGTTTTGGTAACAAGCGCCGCAAATGATTCGTACTTTTGTGGCATTTTTACAAAAAATGCCGCAAAAGTTTTTAACATTAGTTACGTTTTTAATTAGAAACGCCGCAATTGGTTACCCTTCAGTGGTGTTTGTATTGTTAAACGCCGCAAAGTCCGTTTTAATTCTCCTCTAGCCCTAGCCATTTTTCCATCACGATTTTCCTTCCCCTCCCGCCGATTACAATTTACCCAGAGAACTACAGCAGCCATCTCCTTCACTGCGTCCAGCCTCTTTCGCCGCCAACGTCGTCGCTTCCAACACCATTCTTGGGTCGATAACTAAAATCCCAAATCCAACCCAGCTTGTTCTTAACCCTTCTTCCCTTCTTTCCCTTGGATTTCTCTTTGATTTGAGACTCGGATAAAAAATTTTGTGACGAAAACGAGAAGCTTTTCGCGATACCCAGGTTAGGCTTTCTTTCTCTTCATTCGTTTGCCCTCTTTGATACCCAGCTTTTCGCAAAGTCAGTTTAAAATTGATGAAATTAGCTCTCTTTGCTTTATCTGATTACTTAGTTCTTCCTGTTATCCTCAGTTTGGTTATGAGCTTGATGATGTTTGTATTATTTACTGGTTTTTCAGAGAGTCATTGAGGCTTACCTAATAGCATTGGTTTTGGATGAAGTTTTTCAACCATAATTTGTGTGGAAGCTTCTTCATCTACAGGTAACGAGAAATTTTCAAACAATGCTTATTGGAATGTTGTATTGAGCGTGTTGCCTACAAATTTCATAGGATGTAGTTAGTTTTTCAAGCAATTTCCATGCTAGTAGACCTGGAATAATTAACTCCCATTGTTAGAAATACCCAAAGACTCATTCGTAGGATGTAGTTAATTTCCTAGTTCATATGGAAGTAGTTGCGTACAGATACCTAAGCTTGTTCCATTTTTCCACACAAGTAAATTCAATCAAATAATTTATTTTCTCACATGGTATGAAAATCAAACTTGGCTTCCTGGGAGTTTCTTTCTTCTTTTCAAGCCTTTTTGATATGTTCCTAATTGTTAGAGATGGGACTTGGATCACACTTAGTAAAGTATGAAATTTCCTTGTCGGGTTTATATGGACTTAGGCTCTCCACCCTTAATAGCTTTTTGCATTTGGTTCTCCAAATGTCAGGTCCAGTAACTATATCTCTCGGTTGCAATCATGTGGGGCAGGTGGTGACGTTGGTATTGCAGTGTTTCCTGAAACTAGAAAAGGAAAAAATAACTAGTGCAAAGCCAACCCACAGCTCAGAAAGATACTGATTTGCAGTAGCCTTCTAGAAGAAAACTCATCCATGATTCATATAAAATCTCTACTTAGCACTATATGCTTCTCAATTCCTTTCTATATCAAAATTGTGTAGAACGAGCTTTCTTTCTCGTACTAGCTATATGTATATGCATTGCTTTCTTTTTATGTGTATCTCTTTGTTTTGGGTCAGAGATTGTTCATTTGGTATCGTTTTCAACAAACAAAATAGTAATTGATTAGGGTAAAGTTATTTGAAAAGGACAATTTTTTCCAGAAACTTAACAGAATAATGTGCACTGTCCTCGTTATTAAAGCATTAATAAAAAAATGTTTTCACTCAGCTTGGATGTGAAACAAATGACAGCTTATCTTGTCAATGGTTAAAAATCATTGCAACTAATGGAACTGGTAACTGCTCAAGTGATAGTCTCAATATTGGAAGGATCTTAATAAAACAAAGAAGAAATAAGAAAGCATGCCCTCCAGATTACTTATAATTATCTATTTCTTTCTACAAATTTTCGCCATTGATGAGTTCTTCTGTTTTTAACCATTTTTTTTTTTTGGCTTCTTCCGCATTTTCTTTGATTATATTATTCTTAAAATAATTCAATCATATAGCACTATCTTTGAGCAGTTTGGTACCGAAAGTTTTAGAAACTTGCTACATGTAAGGCTAGGATCTCTATCATATAGTTTTAATTGAAGGGATAGCTGTAATTGTTGTCTTCGTTGCAGTGTTACTTTTTCTTGCTTTATTCCTTTATATAGTTTATACATCATTATTCGGTTTTTAACATATTTCTGTTATTCACTCTTTACCATGGTATCTGAAACTTCCACTACAACATAATTTTATATCATCTCGTTGATATTTTTAAAATTCTCTTCCATTGATCATTCTCCCATTATTTTATACATGAATGTCGATATTATCTTGCATATTTTGTTATACACTTTCATCGGTTTGAATTCTCTCTCTAGGTGCTAATTGAGTTGAGCAGCTCGAATTTAATTCCATTGTGAGGAACACGTTTCTCATGAAACAAAGGTAATCTTCTCTCTTTAAGAATGAAACATGAGTTTGTTTAGATATAAATACTTGATTTCGATGAAACATCTGCGAAAGTGATTAGTTCTATACTACGTAGTTCTATATATGCACCCTTATAATTTTTATAAAATAACAGAGATACACTTGCTCCCATAACATTTTATAATTTTAAAAGTTTTATAATTTTAAAAGTTTTATAATTTAGGAGTGATTAGTTCTATACTATGCAAATATTAGTATGCACTAAATATGATAGTTTAATGCTTATGTTTAGGTTCTAACTTTTTCTATAATATTAGCATTTAACATTTGAAATTGAAACTCCAAAAATACAAAATGGATAAGACTTGGATGGATTTCTCAAGGGTAAGCGTCGAATATCGAAATGGAGTTGAAAATTTTCTAAGCTTAGCTTTTTTGAATGCAAACCAAGAGAATATGATTCTTTGCCCTTGTAAGAACTGTGTTAACATTAACTAACACATTCGTGAAGTTGTGTATGAGCATCTAGTTGTTTTTGGATTTGTTCGGAGGTATAGAAAATGGATCTTTCATGGAGAGTTTGTATCAGATAGATCTGCTTCCACGAGTTATTCGACTTATCCTGCTCCTTCTCACCATCCAACTTTTAGAGAAGATGACATGGAATGGATGTTACGAGATGCATTTAATATGCAAAATAGTCAGCCGTATGTTACAAAAAATTATTGGCAGAATGATGTTAATGATTCCATTGAGATGAGATGAATTGGATGTGATGAAGAGCCAAATGGAGAAGTGGCAAAGTTTTACAAGTTGCTGAATGAAATGAATGAACAACTTTATGAGGGATCAAAGTTTTCAAAGCTTTCTTTCTGCATTCGTCTTTTCCACTTAAAATGCCTGGGAGGGTGGACTGGTAACTCCTTTACGCAATTGTTGGAGTTACTGGGAGAAGTGTTTCCTTTTGCAAAAATCCCTCAATCATGCAAAGATATGAAGAAAATGATAAAAGATTTGGGTCTTGGATATGACAAAATTCATAGTTGTCCAAATAATTGTATGTTGTATTGGGGTGATCGAAAAAATCAGGAGTCTTGCCATGTATGCGAAAAATCTCGATGGATTAGTAGGGAGGCAGAATATGTTACTGAGGATGAAGCTCAAGCACGATCAAGAAAGAAACCGGTCAAGATTCGGCGATATTTTCTTCCAATACCTAGGCTACAAAGATTGTTTATGTCCTCCAAGACTGCTAAGTCTATGAGGTGGCATCATGATGGCAGAACCGATGACGGATTATTACGGCATCCTGTGGATTCTTTAGCTTGGAAGTCATTTGACAACAAGTATCCACGTTTTACGAGAGGTCCTTGAAATGTCAGGCTCGGTCTTGCAACTGATGGGTTTAATCCATTCAAAATCATGAGTACTTCATATAGTACTTGGCCTGTTGTACTTGTTCCATTCCGATGACGGATATTACGGCACCTGTGGATCTTTAGCTTGGAAGTCATTTGACAACAAGTATCCACGTTTTACGAGAGGTCCTTGAAATGTCAGGCTCGGTCTTGCAACTGATGGGTTTAATCCATTCAAAATCATGAGTACTTCATATAGTACTTGGCCTGTTGTACTTGTTCCATTCAATTTGCCTCCATGGATTTGCATGAAACAATCATCTTTCATATTATCCATGATAATCCCTGGCGAGAAAGGCCCCGGAAATGATATTGATATTTACATGCAGCCGTTAATTGTAGAGTTGAAACAGTTATGGGAAGGGATCAAAACATACGATGTGTTGACGAAGGAGAACTTTAATTTAAGCGCGACTTAATTATGGACAATTAATGATTTCCCTGCATGTGCAAATTTATCTAGTTTGAGTACTAAAGGTTGTTATGCTTGTCCTTGTTGTGTTGCACAAACATGTTCAAAGTGGTTGTTATTGAAAGATGTTCTCTTATATGGGACATCGTCAGTGGTTACCTGATAATCTTAGATTTAGATGTCAAAAGAATATGTTTGATGGTGATGAAGAGTTTCAAAATGCTCCTGACCAAACAATCGGGTTTGAAATATTCACAATGTTGAAAAATATCAATTTTACTTATGGAAAGATGAATCAACCAAGTAGTACACGCTCAAAGAAAAAGGCAAAGCAGGTCAATGAAGAGGTTGAAGTTGACCAACAGAGTGATGATGAGTCAAATGAAGAGGATGATCCAAATGATGTTGACTTGTGGAAAAAGAGGAGTATATTTTTAGAGTTGCCTTATTGGACGAATCAGATTTTGAGACATAATCTTGATGTAATGCATATTTAGAAGAATGTTTGAGAGAATATTATCGGGAGCATTCTGAATGATGGCATAAAATATAAAGATAATCTTAAGAGTCGACTTGACTTAGTGGACATGGGAATTCGGCATGATCTTTATCCGCAATTACATCCTAATGGAAAATGTTTCTTACTGCCTTCCATTTTTTATCTTTCGAAGAAAGAAAAAGAAGTGTTTTGCACGGTCTTGAAAGATATAAAGGTCCCAAATGGGTTGCATCAAACATTTCTCGATGTGTCAGTGTTAAAGATCGAAGACTTTATGGTTTAAACTCACATGATTATCATATTATGCAAGATTTACTGCCATTAGCTGTTTGCGGTTGCATGTCGAGTAAGGTGGCGTCTTGTATCATTGAACTTTCTAATATAATGAAAGCCATCTGTGGGAAAGTTGTGATGGTTGAAGAACTTGATAAACTACTAGATCGAGTTGTCTTGACTTTATGCAACTTGGAGAAGATATTTCCGCCTTCATTCTTCAAAATTATTGTGCATCTGCTAATTCATCTTCCTCATGAAGCAAGAGTTGGTGGATCAGTTTTCTATCAATGGATGTACCCTATAGAGAGGTGTTAGTGGAATTATACGTTTGAAATTACTACTGATTATACATTTTAATAAAAT
This sequence comes from Hibiscus syriacus, assembly GCF_006381635.1. Lineage (NCBI taxonomy): Eukaryota > Viridiplantae > Streptophyta > Magnoliopsida > Malvales > Malvaceae > Hibiscus > Hibiscus syriacus. Next base: position 6,788,478 of record NW_024063538.1, on the reverse strand, counting down.
GTATTTACGTATTATGTGTTTGTGTATAGGTTCTTGGGCAAGTTGAAGTCTACTGTCGTAATAAGCGTTATCCGGAAGGATCAATTGCTGAAGGGTATTGGCAGAGGAATGTATGACATTTGCTCTAGATATTGTAAGATGTTGAAACAAGATGGAATAGACCAAATCGAATGATGTGTTAGTAATGATTACCTGAACATTATTTTGGAAGTTATGGTCAACAATTAGGAAAGTTGAAATTGCACACTTAGATGACACGTCTTGGGTACAAGCACACTGATATGTTCTTTTCCATCACAATTCAATAGATCCCTTTCGCACGTAAGTCTTTCAGACCCAATCCTAATGAAATCGCTTAATCTTTTATATTTATCATTTCTTAACGACATAATATATTTTATAGTGAGTTTAAAGAAGTCTTGAGATCTCGTGCATGCTCCCGAAGATTACATCAGCGAGAGATACATAAGTTATTCTCATAAACTTTCCATGAATGGTTAGACCAGAAGGTAAGCAACTAAATCACTCCACAAACGTGTAAATAATATATGTCTTACTTTTTATATCGAAATCAATGCAAATTAATTCACCATTCATGTGTAATAGGTTTGGAGTGGGAGAGAAGTTATTGAAGATGTTAAATGGCTTTCTCAATGTCTGAATAGAATAGTTGTTAAAAGATATAATGCCTTCCTCATTAATGGGTTCAGGTTCCACACGAAATCTCGTGAAAGATTAAAGAGGACACAAAATTGTGGAGTCGTGGTTACTTTGTCAACTACAAGTTATGCTAGTGTCAGGGACAATAATCCGCATGAGGGAGAGGTCGATTATTATGGAAATCTTACGGACATTATTGAGTTAGATTATTATGGAAAATGAAAGGTTGTGTTATTTCGGTGTGACTGGGTTGATGTAAACAGATGCATAAAAATAGATAAATTCAGGTTTATAATGGTGAATTTCTCTCGATTAATTCACACTGGTCAACGGTTGATGGATGAACCATATGTATTTTCTTCTCAAGTGAAACAAGTATTTTACTGTCAGGATCCAATGGATGACGGTTGGTATGTTGTGCTCCGTAATACTCCTAAAGACTTGATAGACATCGGGGATGGAAGTAGAGATGAAATTGAAACAAGATCATAATGTTTACCTCTACTGCCACAAAACTTAGAAGAAACTATCACAAATACAACACAATTTCAATGGGTTCGGGAGGACATTGATGAATATATTTATGACAACTGACATTACATAAGAATGTCGTAAGATTTTAGATCTTTATTTATTTATTTATAATGTTATAACCTTTAACATGTTATCTTTCAATATATTCATTAATTAATTCATTTTTTATTACACATGTTTGTTTATTACATATATCATGCCGAGGAGAAAAAAACTGATTTACGGGTTGTTCGAGCTTCTAAAGACCATGAAGAAGAAATAACGAGGAATCGAATGCAGCTAAGTCTTTCGAAGTTCCTGAAACTGTTGAAGAAGATGTAGAAATTCAAGGTAATCTTCGAAACTTTATTTACTAATTTTTTCATTTTCAAAACTTACATTTAATAATTTCTTATATAGTTGAAAATGCTGGAACGCGTAAGACTCAAGGACGTACAATGTTGAAGGAATTATACCAACTTCCTCCTAGGCACCGTGTCAAAGTTTCAAGAAACGATGTCGGACAACCTATTGGCCCAGAAGCACGTCTTCTAGCATGTTACTTAGGCATAGTTGGATGTAATGCAAATCTGTTACTGATCAATTATGAGTCGTGTCACGAAATGCCTAATAGTAACAAAAATCAAGCGTTGGATTTTGTTAAGGTAATAATTTCATTATAATAGATACTCTATAGAAATTCAATACTAATTTATACTTACGGTGCACACTTATTTGCTGTATAGGAGAAATTTTCTTTAGAGTTCTCTGACGATTATGTGAAGCAAGCGTTAGGGAAGAGATGGAGGGGCCACAAGAGCTCCTTAAAGAAGAAATACTTCAAGAATAATCTCAGCCTTGAAGAGAAGCTGCAAACAGTCCCACCAAGAATGCTCAGGTACCAATGGGAAGATGCAGTCATATTTTGGAGTTCACAAAAAGGACAGGTATGATGTATTTTTCATAAATAATTGTAACGAATTATAAATCATCATTAAAAGTGGTTATTTTGACATTGTAGGACCGAGAGCATGTTGGTGTTGCTAGCAGGCAACAACAAAAGTTTACGCACACGGCTGGATCAAAGAGCTTTGCTTGTATAGCTAATGAGGAGGTATTATAGATTATAGACATAGTTTTTTGTATTCCATATACATACTAACTCATAGTAATTATATTATTGTACATTGTAGGAAAATACATTCGGTTCTAAAGTTGGCCGAATCCAACTCTTCGACATGACACATACGAAAAAGGATGACACTTCTATGAGTGCTGAAGCTGCAGAAATTATGGTACGTTTATTGGGTAGATGTTTTAAATTTACTTGACTTTATTTATATTTGTACCATGACATTTTTTATTTTAATTAATTATTCACTTTATTATTAGGAAAAATTGAGGGAGAAAAGGGCGGAGTATCTTGCTACTACTTCGAGTCAAGGTATTGTTAATGATGATGACATTGAAAACCAAGATATTAATGACGTTTTGGATCCTGAAAGATATGGTCGGATGCGCTGTCAAGGATCATTCGCTACCCCCACCAAATATTTTGGATTCAGTTCATCACAGTCTCAATCTTCCCAATTAGAAGTTAGTCGTTTAAAGCAAAAGTTGGCTAAGATGGATCAACAAATGGCTAACATGAAAGCAGAAAATGAAGCAAGGGAAGTAGAGAGAGCAGCAGCGGAAGAAACCAGAGTAGAAGCGGAAGCAGAGAGAGAAGTAGTGGCAGCACAAAGAAAAGCAGCGGCAGCACAAAGAAAAGCAGCGGCAGCACAGAGAGAAGCAATATATCAGCAGAGATGTGAAGAATTTGAAAAACGACTCAATGATATGATGCAGATGATACAAAAAACGCAACCTCAGAATCCACCATCATAGTCTCATTTATGTTATCAACATTATGTTAATGTTACTGAACCTATATTACGTTAATGAAAACTTTTATTTATTATAATGGATTTGATGTTGCTTGTTACGGATATAGAGTTTGATGTTATTGCTGTCATGTTTGTTGGATAATGAAACAGGTTGAAAAAATAGATTTGGGGTAATCGAACATAATTTTTAAATTGGTTAAATATTATGTTATTTAGCGGCGTTTGTAACAAAAAATGCCACAATATACAATACATTTAGCAGCGTTTTTAAGGATAAAAATGCCGCTATATACCAGACCTTTAGCGGCGTTTGTATCAAAAAATGCCGCTAAATCTCAACACTTATTGCGGTGTTTGTGATAATAAAAAACGACATTAAATCTCAACACCTATTGCGACGTTTATGGGAAAACGCCGCTAAACATCAACACCTATTGCGGCGTTTGTCTTACAAACGCCGCTAAATATCGTTACCTATTACGTCGTTTGTCGTTAACAAATGTTGCGAACTTTAGCGGCGCTATTTTCAGCGGCGCTTTTTGTGGCGTTTGTCATAACGCCGTAGGTGTTTTTTGCAGTACTTAAAAACGCAGCAAAAAGCCAGTTTTACTATAGTGTAATATGGTTCCACGAGCAACAATCCATGACGTGATGAATGAGGTATTGAATTCTATTCAAAGTTAAATTTATTCCCAAGCACCGGAGTCCAAACAGGTCGGTGAAGACAATGATATTAGTCAGTGAAGATAACATTATATCCTTTAAATATTATGAATTTTACTTTATTTACCTTAAATTGTCAAGATTGTGGTGGGATCAAATTCCTGAAAGTTCTTAAAGAGTATGTGCAGGACCATAAACCAAGTATTATCGCCCTTTTCAAACCCCATATTAGTGGAACCAATTTATATCGTGTTATTAGTATACTTGGCTTTAAGACGTTGTTTAGAGTTTAGGCTGTAGGTTTCTCTAGAGGGATATATCTCCTTTCGAACTCTTCGATCATAGTGGATGTTATTATTTCATACCCTAAATTAATTCATGCCTCTATCTTAGGAGTTCTATTCCTTATCCCTTTTTATTTACAGCTATTTATTGTCATTATAGTTCTAGAAAGAGGAAGACCCTTTGGAGAGATTTAAGTAATCTTAATATTATGATTGGTCTGTGGCTTTTAGCCGGTGATTTTAATGCTCTCCTCAAATGTGTAAATAAGAAAGAGAGAGCTTGAAAAGGTATCGGATGCAAGCTTTGCCAACAGTTCTTGGATAACCATAACATTTTGACCTCGGCTACAAAGTCCTCAATTCACTTGAACTCATGGGGGTGTCTTCCAACGTTTAGACCGAATAGTAGCTAATGACGACTGGCTTACGCTTACCCCTAACTTGACGGTACACCATCTCACTCATATCAAATCGATCATCTCCCTATCTTTCTCAAGACTTTGGAGTCTCACTCTCGAACACTCAATCACCCCTTTCAGTTTATAGTCAGATGAACCAAGCACCCGAATTTTAATAATTTCATTCGAGTAAACTGGACTTTCGATGGGAACATACATCGTTCATTTAGTAACCTTTTAAGGATCTTAAATTTTGAAATAAAAATGTGTTTGGTCATATCATCCATGATAAGAGAAAGCTCAAGAATTAGCTTGCTTCTATTCAAGCACTTCTTGGTAGGCATGGATCAAGTCAGCTACACGATGAAGAGTTAAGAATCCGTACCACATTAGAGGAGGTGCTTGATCAGGAAGAGCTCTTGTGGAAACAAAAATCTTGTGATACATATCTTATAAAGGGATACTGTAACACAAAGAACTTTCAAAATAGTATGTTTATTCGTCGCAAAACCAACCAAATCCAAGCCCTCCACATAAGTAATAGGGATTGATGCTATGATGATGGTACCCTCTATGCCGAAGCAGCTAACTACTTTTCCAATATTTATTAGGATGAAGGAGATTGATTGGATACCTTTCCAATTAACAAGGCATTCCATCGGTTATCGGATGTGGACATTTCTTCCCTTGATGCTCTGATTACCAACGAGGACATTTGCAATGCTATGTTTGAGATGAGTACTCTCAAATCTTTAAGGGTTTATGCATGGATACTCTCTTCCTTCAAAATCAGTGGCACACCATTAGGCCTTCTGTTTGTGATTGGGTTAAAGATATTTCCAATAAAACGATTTTTGACTCGGATCTTAATAAGGCATTGATTATCCTCATTCCAAAAACTAAAAGTCTTGAATCCTTTGCGGACTTTTGACCTATCAGTATGTGCACTGTGCTTTGTAAGCTAGTCATGAATGTCGTTGTCAACATATTCAAATTCATTTTCTTAAAGATTATTGCACCTAATCAAGCTACTTTCATAGTTGGTTGTATCGTAATTGATAATATCCTGGTTGCTCAAGAAGTTATCCACTCTATGCAAAATAAGAAAGGAAAACTCACTGGATGACTATTAAAGTGGACTTAGAGGAAACCTACCACCGTGTTACTTGGGATGCCCTAACAGAATACATCGTCTAATTATGCACTAGGTTTACTACTTCCAGTATGCATATTCTTTGGAATGGCTCGCTCTCTACGAAATTTGAACCAACCAGAGGTATCTTTCAAGGTTGCTTTCTGCCTCCTTATTTGTGCTATTAATGAGAAACTGTATAATATGAACTGTATATTGAATTCACGTGCTTTACATTTACAAGCATACTATCTTTATAGCTAGTGTAAAGTTAACAACCATAATAGCCTAACAACTTTTGGCGCCTAAACTAAATGACTGCTACTAGCCATGCTATAGTACATGCATGTTCACAGCAAGCTATAGTCTAACATTCTCCCTACTCTTTTCATTTTTTTTAAAAAAACAACTTTACACTCCTGTCATCACACATATACTGTGACGAAACTCTTCAAACGTAGATTTTGAGAGAGGCTTTGTGAAGCTATCTGCTAGTTGATGTGCAGCTGGTATGTAGTTGATTTTCAATAGACTGGCAGCAACCTTCTCTCGAACAAAGTGAATATCAAGATCTATATGCTTCGACTGTGCATCGTACACGGGATTAGAACTCATAGCCACTGCTCCTGTGTTCTCACACCAAACCACTGACTCCCTCCGTTGTTGAATCCCTAGATCTTTAAGCAAAGAGCTTGTCCATGTAACTTTAACAGCTGCATCAGCAAGACACTTGTATTCTGCCTCCATCGTGGACCGATACACAATTTTCTGTTTCTTTGAGCACCACGCAACAAGACATTTCCAAATGAACACACCATAACCAGAGATTGACAGTCGATCATCTATGTTTGCTCCCCAATCTACATCTACAAAAGCTTACACAGACAATTCCGCCTCATTCGCTTGGAACATTAACCCATAATTCACAGTTCCAACTAAGTATCGAAGTATACACTTGATTGCAAGCCAATGTGTTTCTTGTGGTGCATGCATGAACTTTGCCACCTTTCCAACACTGTAGGCTAAGTCAGGACGTGTATGGCACAAATAGAGCAAGGAGCCAACTATGATGCGATATTCACTCACATTTTGCAACAGCTCCCCATCATCTTTTAACAATTTCGATGTCAATATCATCGGCGTGGAATATGCAGCTGCACCTGTCATACTAGTTTTCTCAAGTAATTCCAACACAAATTTTTTCTGATTAAGAAACAGAGAACCACGCGAGCGATGTACTTCAATCCCCAAGAAGAAACGAAGTGCACCAAGGTCCTTGAGAGAAAACCTTTCACTAAGCAGACTCACTACTTCTTGAATCTCACACGACGAGTGTCCAATGATGATTATGTCATCAACATAGACCAATACATATATGTCACCAGCACCTCGTTTACAGACAAACAAAGATGAATCAGCTCGAGATGATGTAAATCCAATCTGCACGAGGTTATCCCTGAGCTTAGCATGCCAGTTCCTAGGTGCCTGGCACAGTCCATATAATGCCTTCTGAAGCTTGCAGACAAGAACAGATCCATCTTCAGCAAGTTGCACAAACCCTGGTGGTTGTTGCATGAGCACGTCTTCAGCGAGGTCTCCATTGAGGAACGCATTATTAATGTCAATGTGCCTCAACTCCCAGTCATTTGATACCGCTACTTTCAAAACAACATTAAGCGAAGAGAATTTAAAAGCTGGGTTGAACGTATCAAAGAAATCATACCCTGGAACTTGCGAGTATCCTTTTACAACCAGTCGCGCCTTATAGCGATGTATGGTGCCATCTAGATTTCGCTTCAGTTTAAACAACCACTTACACCTAATTGGAGTACGCCCTTCTGGTAATTTCACCAACCTCCACGTGCCGTTTCTTTGAAGAGAATCTATCTCAGCTTGAACTACCTCCTTCCAATTAGTCGATTGCAACGCCTCTTGAACTGTGGAAGGTATATCATTGTCGAAATGAGCGGAGTACGCCTTAGGTTTGAAGACTCCATATTTGCTGCGTGTCATCATTGGGTTGTGATTCTCTCTCGTTGGTAGAGTAGTTTATGTAATTGGTGCATTATTGGACAATTCTTATTCTTCAATCACACTAGTACCCGCATTATTCAAATTATTTGCACCAGGATGTGTGGCCCCAACAATATTATGATTGACATTATTCTCTAACGGATACAATGTGGAGTCTTCATGTGCGGCCCCAGTAGCGTCCATCATGTCAAGCGGTGCGGTCCCAACATCATTGTCGCCCGGTGAAGACATTGCTCCAGGCGGTGTGGCTCCAAATATAATATTATTACGTGTGGCCCCAACTATGGCATGACCATCACCACAAGCATTGGACATGTCTTGGTGGCTAGTAACCTCATGTTCATTATCACGTGTGGCCCCAACAAAGTTATTGCTTTGACAATTATCATCCATGGCTTCATGCGCATTATTAGGAGTGGCCCCAACAAAGTTATTGCTTTGACAACTAGCACCCATAGCTCCATGTACATTAGACACGTCCACCTCATTATGCGCATTATCATGGGCGGCATGAGCACTTACAGAATTATTGCATTGATATTCACACAATTAGCATCCAATGTTCGGTTGTGCACATCTGTTGTAGTAACACTCACAACATGGGTGGGCATTGCACCACACGACATAACCCCATTCGCATTATCACGCACTGCTTCAAATGACGTGGACCCATGCACGTTCTCACGCATTACTTCAAACGGCGTGGCCCCATGGTTGTCATCATGCGCACTGATCACGCCCTGGGGACTAGCAGTCACATGTTCCACCTTATTATGTGCATCACCACGAATCACGGTTGGAGCAGCATCATTAATCCACCTCCTCACATCTGGTATAACTGGAATATCACGTGAACGAGCATCTTGTGTTTGACGTGGGGTACAAGCTGTAGCTTTATCTGCAAATAAAAAAACATTTTCATTAAACACAACATGTCTAGAGATATAAACTCTACCATTGCTTGCCAGACACTGATAGCCCTTGTGCTGAGGACTAAATCCAAGGTATGTACAAGGCTGAGATCGAAAGCACAATTTATGATTCTGAAAGGGTCTTAGGTGCGGGAAACATTGGCATCCAAAGGCCTTCAATAAGGTATACTCAGGTTTCTTCTGAAACATCTTCTCATATGGAGTCATTCATCTAAGCACAACTGTAGGAAGACGGTTGATCAGCTGAACAGCAGTCACAATTGCATATGATCAGTACTGCATAGGCATGGATGCCTGGGCCAGGAGAACGAGTCCTAATTCAACAATATGGTGATGCTTACGCTCAACGACACCGTTCTGCTCAGACGTGTGAGGACAAGTCAGTCGATGTACAATCCCTGACTTGGCAAGCAACGCAGAAAACACTCTGTACTCACCACCCCAATCTGACTGAAAGGCTTTGATTGAACTGCCAAATTGGTTTACTACCAGTTTGTGGAACATGTGAAACGCATCTTGCGCTTTATCTTTCAATAGATAAAGCCAAGTAAATCGGGCAAAGGCATCCACAAAGGTTACATAATAGCGAAAACCGTTGGAGGTAATGTGAGGGGGTCCCCATAAATCTGAAAATACTAGTTCAAAAGGTGCAGTGTATTGAGTGTTGGATGAAGTAAAAGGTAGCTTATGACTTTTGCCCATAAAGCAAGCCACACACGTTTTATTAACATCAATATCAAGTTTTACATCATGTTCTTTGGCAATTTTACTTAAAGCAAAACTTGCTGGATGTCCTAAACGTCGATCCCATAGTTTAGACGGAGACACATCTGTAGTTGTAAAATGAACTGCAACACCACAACCTTCTGAACTAAGATCACTAAGAGAAAACGTATAAAGTCCTCCTTTCTCTTCACCTTGCAGAAGAATCGCCTTAGAGAATTCATCACGAACAAAGCACTTCTCAGTATGAAATTCAAGGTAAACTTTATTTTCCCTAGCAATCTTAGAGACCGAAAGAAAATTCTTAGTTATGTGGGGCACATGTAACAATTCAGTCTAGATTAGAGTTCTTGAAGAAGCAGAAGAAACAATCGCAGTACCAACGTTATGAATATCAATAGAAACTCCATTTCCAATAGTAAGTTTACCTGGACCTCTAAACTCAGCAGTGTTCGAAACATTCACAGCATCTGGAGTGATATGATGTGTAGCTCCAGAATCCACCACCTAATGATCACTGGATCTAGAGACCGTATTAGCTTGCAAATGACCTGTTGTCTGAGAACAGCCTTTACAACATTCACAACCCAGGTTTGAAGTTTCAGTAGCAGAGTAATGTGCATTGGCAAATTGTCCTTTAGAAGCTTGAGGCTCAGATGTAACACATATAAACTCTTCATCATAACGATGCCAACATCGATCAACCAAGTGACCGAGTTTGCCACAGAGCTGACATTGAATCTTAGTTCGCCCTCAACCTCGGCCGCATGTCCTGTTTGTAAACGATGAGCGTGAAGATTTAGAATCACGCCGTCCATTAGCAGAGGAATCATGACCTTCTACTCTCTCATCAACATTGGTTTCCATAGGAACATAATCAAACTGCTCATCTAACCCAGCCAACTGTGCTTCAGCATCTAGAAGAACGGTGTAAAGGTTGTCCAAGGACAGTGTTTCCTTCATCGTAGTGATAACCGCCATAAACGGTTGATACTCCCTGGGCAGTCCTTTCAAGATGCTGGCAACATGTCCAACATGTGATACTACACTACCACATGAGGTAAGTGCATCACATACCTCTTTTACACGAGTGAGATACACTCGCATACTATCATTGCCCTTCCTAAGCGACTGCAACTTGCAGTGCAAACTCATAGTAGCCTTCGTGGATCTGCTCGCAAAGAGTTATTGCACAACACTCCATACTACAGCTGCAGATTCGGCACCAACAAAATGAGGAAGAAGATGAGGGCTAATGGTTGACAGAAGCCACGAAGCAAGTGCACTATCCTGCGCAACAAAGTCCTCAAACGCATCATTGACACGAATTGCACCAGTGTCATCAAGAATCATCTCCGGAGGTGATTGTAGAGCTCTGGTCAACAGGCATTCAAGACGGTGACCCCTTACTGTGAGCAGAATTTACTGCTTCCACAGAAGATAGTTCATCTCATCAAGAACAACACTAATTTTCTTGTGAGAGAAGCCCGTACTTATGGACGACTCCATGAAATATCAGCAAGAATCGCGCAGCAAGAGTTTAGTCAAAAAACCCAATACCAATTGGTGAAAGATACCATAATGAGAAACTGTATAATATGAACTGTATATTGAATTCACGTGCTTTACATTTACAAGAATACCAGCTTTATAGCTAGTGTAAAGTTAACAACCATAACAGCCTAACAACTTTTGGCGCCTAAACTAACTGACTGCTACTAGCCATGCTATAGTACATGCATGTTCACAGTAAGCTATAGTCTAACAACTATGTATGGAAAGGCTTGGCCACAACATTCATTATGCCATGAACCTTGGTTTGTGGGAACCTATGATTTTATCTCGTGGTGATCCCCCATTATTCCTCCTATGTTTTTATTCTACAAGGTGACCTCAGATCAAGAGAGTCTACCAAAGCTATCCTTGACCAGTTCAACTATTTTTCGGGTCATAACGATAACTCTAGTGAGACCAAGGTCTTCTTTTTAAATAATGTTATGAATTCTTTCGCTAATGATCTCTACTTTGCTATGAGATTTTAACTCTCGTATAATATGGGAACTTATCTAGGTATGCCCCTCTTTCATAGTAAAGTCACGAATAGTACTTTTCAATTCATTATTGACAAGGTTCGTACTAAGATGAGTAACTAGATGACTTCGAAATTATCCACGGTTGCTCGTATCACGCTTGCCAAATCGACTCTCATGGCTATCCCATACTATTTTGTGTAGACGGTTATCATACCTAAGGGGTGTGTGATTAAATTGAGATTATCGCTTGTATTTTCATATAGTGTGATACGAGTGATTCTCCTAAAATCGCTTTAGACAAATGAGAATCGTGATATCAACTTACTTCTCATGGTGGTTCGGGCTTGCGCCCCTTTCGGATTCATAATGAAGATTTCTTGATTAAGTTGGGGTATTACTTATTGATGCAAAATCTTAACTGAGGACCATGTCCGTGAAATCATTGCCATACCTTCCACCATAAAGATGCTAAGCTTAAGCAGCCTACCTGGCTTTGGTAGTCCTCTGAAAGTTGTACTATCAAGTCGGCGTATCATGAGCTTCACCATGGTTCCTGGGACGGGAAAGACATTATCTAGAACTTGGCTTGGAGCCTTGATGATGCCCAACGAGTCAAATTTTATCCGACTGTGGGTTATCGTCGGTTCCAGCCTATCCGATCTGTGGTAAAAGCAAACAAACTGTCCTCCACACTCTTGGATTGCACCACTACCAGAAATTCTTAGTTGTAGATCACGCCGACTCACATAAGGAGTTTCTTTACCTTTCCACTCTTTGATTGGTTAAAATTTAATCCCATCACCTTTACAGGGGCTGATTGTGAGGATTATCGGTGGGGGCACCAATTTGGAATCATGATATGGAGGCTACGAAAACAACAGTGTAGCTTCATCTTAAACGTAGAAAGCTGGTTTTCGGTGATAATAATCCATTCGGCGCGTTCCTACAATTGATCTGTACCAACCCCATGAATTGCACTTTGTGTCCTAAACGTTCAACAAGGAGTCAGGCTTAGAAGCCTCCCAAAACTGGAGATGTCAAACTTAATACAAACGATGCCGTAAACTAGTCGTCTATGGAAGCGACAGGGGGTGGAGTATTCGAAAACAATGGCGGTGATAAGGTCGTGGGGTATAGTCGCAACATTGGGAGATGCCAGTTCTTCATGCTGAGTTATGGGCTCTGTTAAACGGCTTACAAGTTGCCTAGAATCATGGTGCTAGATATGTCAAGGTCGAGATGGATAACGCGGAAGCAATCAGAATCCTCAATTCTCCAAGTCAAAGATATAAACCGGCTTTAATCCGAAGAATCCGCGAGCTTCTTCATCGTGGTTGGTTAATCACTTTCTCTGTTATCTGTCAAAAAGCCAACGACGTTGCCGACGCTCCAAGAATGGTTGTACGTTACCAGTAGGGCTGGCTGTGCTGCAAACCCCACCAGTTGAAATTCAGATGCTTCTTCAACTTGATAAGCAGACTTGGAGTAACTGTCCGAGCAACTAATAAGCCTATAGTCTCCTAATTCTTATAACCAAAAAAGTCCGAGCAACTTATATATTCTTCTTCTAACCATAACTACTTATTGCATGGATAAGGTTGAACGATGATTTTAGTTTACCTTGTTAATTTGATCGTAGTCTCATTAAAGGTCCAGGTCAAGATGTTTTACTCAGCCCCAAAAAAGTCAATTTATATATTCTTCTTCTGACCCACGTATGCACTTACCTTATTAGTTTAATAGCTGTTTAATGATGATATTACAATTTTTTATTAATACGAGGAGTATAGGATACAACAAATTTTTTTTTTATTAATCTAAGTAAATATAAAGTATTATCTGTTTAAAGATAACTATCAACTATTTGACATTAAACATTGTATACCTAATATTTATGGTGCTTGAAGTTGGAACCTCAATGAGTAACAACAATTTCTTTACCAACAAGGTCGTTTGGTTCGTTTGAGTAAACATCAATTTTAAAGTTTGAATATCTTCTGAATAAAATATTAAAATATATCTTTACATGAACTAAAATGATTAATTTTAATTTTAGTCTACTTTCAATTATTATTACAATAATAATTGTACTTTTAGAAACAAATTTTATTATAATATGATAATATTTTCCCCATTAATTTTCACAAGGCTTATTTTATAAGAATTATTTACCCAGATGATCAATTCATAAGTAAAGTATCAATCATTATAAAAAAATATATAGATACGCCAAAAGAAAAAAATCATTATGAACTACATGAAGGAAAATACTGGATATCAGATGATTCACGTATAAAGCATGTGTCACGTAAACTAGTTTCATTAGAAGTATTAATCAGCAACTAATTAACAAAGTTTTGTCCAGAAAGTGACAACCATTCTTATTTCATTAACTCCTAACGTGCAATTAATTCCACTACATACTCCATCGCCTGCAATTAACGTCTAGGAACCCCAAGTTTGCGATGCTGCATAGACAAAAAAGATGTAAGAAATTCATCAAACAAATATTAAAATATTTAGAATTTAGAACATATTAGTTGCAGTTTCTAATCAAAGTTAAATGTAATTATTTATAAGATAAATTATATCCATTATCATTTAATTATAGAAATATTCTAATATGATCACTGAGTTTTGATAGATTAGCTGACATAGCAGTTTACAAGATTTATATAATTATATATTTAATCGTCATTACTTACATATTCTATCAATTTAATCATAATTTTAATTTAATCTAATAATTTTAATCTTTCAATTAATAGAATGTGTAAATAATGAGAATTAAATATGTAATTATACTAATTTTATTAACTATCATGTTAATTTTTTCGTTAAATGTTAATGACATGTAACTTAATTGATATTATTTAAATAATAAAATAATTTAATTTATAAAATCAAAATATTAATGATCAAATAAAAATAGTTCATAATTAAGTGGATACATGCGTATGATTTAGATAAAGAAAAGTGAGGATATTAAATCATTTGTCTAGTTCCAAAATAAGTCTCCCAATATTTATAAAAATAATTATTTTGACTACTATTCTCTTATTTTGGGCATTTCAACTCACAACGTCTAATTTTAGGATATAAATGCTCCTAATGTTTGATTAAATAATCATTTTAATCTTTATTCTAATATTTTGAATCATTTCTGTCCCCAACATTCATTTTAAAGTAAAAAGTTCATATTTTAAAGTATTAGTAGTTTGTTAACTAATTGTCTTTATTTACGGAGAGATTTTTATGTCTTAAAATGAAAAGATAAGAGTTATAATACTTTTAAAAAATAATATGAATTAAAATAACTAATCTGATCAATGTTTGGAGTTAATTTTGGTATCATGCATAAACCATTCACTGACCTGTTCGAGAGAGAATCCAATTGTCATCAGCACCAACATGCCATGCAAAGTAACCAAGCAACGTATTTTGCTTACAATAAGTAACCTTTGCCCTTATGCTCTGTGTATCATCATAACCAATCCACGTCGTCCCCTTGAAGCAATAATTCGAAACTACCGTCTCATTGTAAACCTCAGTGGCGTTGTTCTGCGCTATAAAACTCCTGATTTGACCGTAACCGACGTCTCCTCCTGGCGTTAAAGCGGCTCCGGTGGTCGGCGCAAAGAATCCATTGTTATTTGGATTAACAAGCGTCCATGCATAGCCGTAAAAGGGAAAGCCCAAAACTAGTTTATTTTCCGGAATCCCAGAACAGATCCATGATCGGATCCCATAATTTCCACTGACTTGAGTGCCCGGATTGTATAACGCTGCCGGGGGTCCGGTCACGTTTGACCATCCCGGACCGTAAAAATCGTAAGCCATTACATTGATCCAATCCAGGCTGTTTCTTATAGCCGTGATCGGGTAAACAAGAGTATAATAATCCGAGTTGCGAAAAAATGCTGCGGAGAGAAGCAATCTCAGTGTACCGGTACGGGCGGCTTCGTTGTTAACGGCGGTTCTCCATTCATTGAGAAGCAAACCCAAGTTGTTCATTTCGGTTGGCGTTGATGGGTATTCCCAATCAAGGTCGAGTCCATGGAAATTGTACGATCGAGCAATATTTATGGAGGAATCGATGAAGGATTTCCGGGAACTAGCTTGGCTTGCCATGGAAGCGAAAGCCGCCGGTGATGAACTCCCCCCGCCGATCGAAAGAAGGGTTCTGACGTTAGGGTTTTTCGACCGGACTGTTGAAGTGAATGAGGAGAATCGGGCCTGGTTCGCCGGAGCAACCGTGACTTGATTGGTTTGAGAATTAAGGTCGGCAAATGCGCAGAAAAGGTGAGTGAAAAGGGTGGAATTTATGCTGGAAACGGGATATTCGCTGCCGGCGGACCAGTACGCGGCTTTAACGGAATTCTGACCGGCGGCGAAGTGAAACTGAAGAAGAAAAGGGAAGCTGAAAAACAAGAAGATAAGGCGTTTGGCAGCCATTGTTGAGTTTCAAATGAAGCGTTTTTAATTGTATAACGAATAGTTTCGAGCTCCATATATATATATATATAGAAAATAACCTCAGTGACCAAAAATGCCTTATAATATACGATTTTAACAAACTTTCTTTGGATTTGCCAAAATGACCAACTAAATCGCAATGCGATCGATAATTCGCAACGCGATCTCCGGAATCGCAAATCAGTTTCCAGATTCGCAACGCGATTCTGACTATCGCATTGCGATTTTCCTAATTCGCAATGCGAATACGTAAATCGCAATGCGAATACGTAAATCGCAATGCGAATACTTAAATCGCAATGCGAATACGTAAATCGCAATGCGAATACGTAAATCACAACGCGAATCTGACTATCGCAACGAGATTCTGACTATCGCAACGAGATTCTGACTATTGCAACGAGATTCTGACTATCGCAACGCGATTCTGACTATCGCAATACTGAATTTCAAATTCGCAACTCGATTTTTGAATTCGCAACAGGTTTTAGTTTCGCAACACAAATGTTTTGGGTATATAACTACGCAGCAGCAGCAACTCATAACCTAAATCCTTAAATTGCAACTCATTCCATCTCCATCTATCACTCTTTCCGGCGACATCCGTTCCTATATCCAACGACATCCTTCCCTATCCGGCAACAAGTTTTAGTTTCGCAGCTCGTTTGTTTAGTAAATTAATTTACAATAATGAAATCATCTAATGTTGATCATGTTTGGATAGATTTGTGTTTTGGAGGGTCATGGGAGAATGTTCATGGTGTTTTACAATATATGCCTTTACCCATGAATCTTCAACTAAAACTATCATTAAAAAAGTTAACTTATGAAACTCTAATGTTACGTGTTGCAAATAAATTGAATTTAGAGCCCTTAAGTGGATTTAGGCTATCTTATCAGAGAAATGGTAAAGTTTATTTGTTAACCGACAATGAAGATGTTGAATGATTCATTGCTTACATTAGTGTTTCAAGTGATTATGTTACATTGTATGTTGTTGAACCTAGAAGTAGTGAAGTTAGGTCAGTAGCGGGTAGTAATCAACTAAGTTTTTCAACCCCAGTTTATGGTGCTCAAAATTTAATGGTTCCACCACAATTTCATCACCAAGCAAATATTGTTTCACCACATTTCCAATACCAAACACAATCTCAAAACCCACAACCTTTCCCTAATCCAAATCCCAATCAACTTTCAGCACCAAATTCCGGTTTTCGTATTGACCAGTTAGACGATGATGAGCCAACATAAAAAATTATGAGTACTAGTCAGTATTCGAAATTTGATCTTGGTCAATACCCGGACTTTGATCTTGGTCAATACTCGGATTTTGATGATTTTTCAGAAGAAGAAACAGACCCTGCGTGTAATGATTTTGATATTGGTCAATACCCGAATTTTGATGATGAAACAGCCATTGCCGAGGAAGATGTTGATGATAATGAGGAGGAAGTTACGACTGTAAATGAACATGTTGAACATCCATTCTGTAATTCATATAACCCTGAAGAAGAAGAAGAAGAAGAAATCCCCAAAGAAAAGTCCCCGAAGAAAATGCCACGGGAGTATAACTGGAATATGCCAGAATTACCTCAGATGCCGGAAGAAGAGTTGGTAAAGATAGCAGTTGATTGTTACACAAAAATTATTCGTATCAAGAAAGATGATTGTTTTGATACAAAGGAAGACTTGAAGATAGTTTTGTATACGAAATGTATGGAAGATGGCTATCAACTAAAAGTTAACAAATCAAGCAAAGATCGTTTCGAAACAAGGTGTATGATTGACAAAAACTGTACGTGGCGTATGATTGCAAAGAGGATAAAAGATTGCGAAATGTTTCAAGTTAGGACTTTTATTGATAAACATACATGTTCAAGAACCCAAGTTTTTCCTCACCATAGACAAGCAAACAAAAAGGTGTTGGGTGGTTTTATGGCTGAGTTAATGTTTTTGAATGGCAGTGTATATCGGGGACATGAAATTATGACTGACATGAATGCTCGGTTCAAGATTAGTATCTCATATTCTCAAGCTTGGAGAGCCAAATGTTATGCCTTGGAATTGTTGAGGGGGTCGCCAGAAGCATCGTTTGTCCAACTGCCGGCTTATTGTCACAATTTAAAGCTGAAAAGTCCTGGGTCGGTAACTCATATCAAAACAGATAGAGATGGACGCTTTGAGTTGCTGTTTATCGCCGTTGGTGCTACGGTTAGTAAATCAATATAATTTTGTTGACTCATTTTTGTTAGTTACATGCATTTCACATTTAAATGATTATATTTCTTGTGTATATGATTTTGTAGATTCGTTCGTTTATTACTTGCATGCGCCCAGTTATTATAGTTGACGGAGCACATTTAAAAGGTCGATACCTTGGAGTAAACTTATTAGCAGTATCCATTGATGCTAACAATGGGATACTACCAATAGCTTACGGGGTTGGCAAATCTGAAACCTCTGATTCATGGATATGGGGCATCTTAGGGATTGCATAGGTCCTATTAGCAATCTGACAATCATATCCGATAGGGCAAACTCAATTGACAACGCTGTTAGAAGGTGTTTCCCAGATGCTTTTCATGGACTTTGTGGTGTTCATTTGTATAGAAATCTAAAATCAAGGTCTGCTGGTATAAAAAATCACAAATGGACATACTGGAAGGCTGTAAAAGCTTATCGGGAAGTGGATTTTAATAAGCATATAAATTGTTTAAGACGTGTTTTGCCTCAGTGTGCTCAAACACTAGAAGATGCCAGGTTTGAAAGATGGTCAAGAGTACATCAACTTGGAGCAAGATATGGTTTCATGACGTCTAATAGTGCAGAATCAATCAACGCTCTAAGTCGTCATTCCCGAAAATTACCCATTACTATGTTAATGGAGTTTTTTCGAGCCTCTATTCAACAGTGGTACTACAAGAAAAGAAACCATGCAGGTATTATTTCTTTAAATTCGTAACTTATCATATATTTTACTAAGTATTATTTATTTAAATTTACAGGAACATTGGAACATCGTGTTACACCATGGACTGAAAAAAGATAACGAAACGTGTTGTGAAGTCAACGTCATGGAGAGTTGAACCATTTCAAACACTTTGTTTGAAGTACTGGATAATAACTTAAATGGGCTTGTCGATCTAAATGCAAAGACGTGTAGTTGTATGAAATGGCAAACATCTGGTTATCCTGTGGCCATGTTATAAAGTTGCTCTTCATTTAAACCAAGATGATTCAAGCGCATACGCTATGGATTGCTACACTACAGAAGTATATCGACAGACTTATGTCGAGATTGTCTACCCTATTCCACATCCTTCTGAGTGGGACATACCAGATGACTTACAAACAGTTTTGCCACCAGCCATGGACAGAAGGTTACCTGGCCGACCAAAAAGTCACGATCGTATACCGTCTAAGGGTGAAGAGAAGAAGAGATCGACATATAGTCGGTGCAAGGAAAGTGGTCATACAAGGTTGACATGTGGATCACCAGTGCCATCACAATCATCTTTTCCTCTACCAAAATATGGATCCTCATCAAAATCCCAATCACAACCGGCTTCACCTTTTGGGACTGTTAACTTAGGTGATTTTTAAATGCAAACGTTGTATTATGTATATTATGTGAACTTTTAACATTTTCAATTAGGCATGTATTAGTAACTTGAGTTTGAACATTGCTATGATATTCAGTTGTTATCACTTATTAGACATTCATTTGACTATCGCAACGCGGAAATCGCAACGCGAATATGACTATCGCAACACGGAAATGACTATCGCAACGCGGAATTGACTATAGCAACGCGGAAATGACTATCGCAACGAGAGAATCGTAATGCGACATGAAAATCGCAACGAGAGAATCGCAATGCGAAAATGAAAATCGCAACGCGAATTTAGTTTCGCGTTGCGATTTTCATTTTCGCATTGCGATTCTCTCGTTGCGATTTTCATTTCGCATTGCGATTCTCTCGTTGTGATAGTCATTTCCGCGTTGCGATAGTCTGTTTTGCATTCAACATAATGCAGATTGAAATCAACAAATCAACTATTACATTTCAATCAATTAAACAAGCACAAATAATAATTATGTACACATCAATTAAACAAATCAACATTTACAAATCATCTTTTACACCCATACATCCATTTCACGCAGCTCACTTCAGGATTAACCTGCAGAAACCAAACATTGAATCAATAACACTTTCTACACATCTAAAACGTACAAACAGCAAATTATTGAATTCTAGCTACTTAACCAAATATTTTCAAACCAAAAAGAGTATATATGTTTAACAACACTTGCATTTGACTTACAAATTGTTTATGGACACTTTCATAACGCGGATGCAGGTAGGCAGCGTCTCGCATATATCGTTCTAGCCATAAAATGCCGAAACCACAAGCCTACTGCACCTCTATCTCTATCGGTGGGAGGTAGAAACTGTGTACTTACTGTCGTCAAACTGTCCAAGCACATGCATACCAGAGGACCACAATCCCTTCTGGCTTCCTTCGTTTGTTGTGGCGCGGTCTCGTCTCTGATAACTGTAACATTGAACTTCTTTGGCTTCTTGTTTCCAGAATTAATCCAATAATTAATTGCATCCAAGAATTTAGCCAAATGAGAGCTCCATCCCTTAATAATATCTCTCAAATCAGACAATGATATGTAATTTACCATGTTGTCATATACTATTGTCTTTAGGGATGGGAGCTGAAGCTCGACGAGAAGTCAATGAGTACGTTCCAAAACAGGGATAAACACCTGCATCGAAATGTAATAATTCAAATTGCGCACTTATTTATGAACACCTTTAAAATATTTAAACAAATAAATACTAACCTTATCGACTTCCCACCATGCAGGATAAAGTTTAGCTTGTCCATTAGCCAACACATATGATTCCTGTCGTTGATTCTTCAAGTGAACTACGTGAAAAGACGTCGGCATAATTGTATATCGCGTTTTTTTTATATTTTTCTTCAATTTCCTTACAATTAGAAGACGTGTCACCCATGCATCAATATGCTATTTTACAAAAAAAGACATATATTAGTGAATTACATAAATTTTAAAAAAAATTAATCAAAATGAAATATAAGAAGAAATATAAGACTTACCCCCCATCGAAATAGTCGTTGTCTTCAACCCCTAATAATACACCCCACCAAGACCGTTCAATCAATAAATGCATATCATCGTTGAGTTTGTATATGTCAGCGTAACACCCTTGGCTCCGCTCATGTAGATAAAAATCAACTGCGGTCTTAGCCCAAAGGGTATTATCCAGAATTGTTTCCGGTAGTTATTTCCTCTCCACTTCATCTGTCGGAATGGTACTGGTCGGTAACTTATACGAAAGCCAACAGTCATCCATCATGTCCGGCACGTGAGGGGGCTTCTCAATAATTCGATATATTACGCCGTGTTAATCGGGCTCTAGAATGGTTGGGAGGGACCTCTTCAACGATGACAGTGGCCTCTTGAACGGTGGAAGGGGACTCTTGAGGGATGATAGGAGCCTCTTGAATAATAGGGGAGGCCTCTTGAACGATGACAGGTGAGTCGGGCTTTTTCTTACGGATTCTTCGCACTATTGGGGTGAACGGAGACGTAATGGCACGTGCACGCCGTCTGATACGTGAACTCCATCTTGCAAGAAAAACCCGACGTAGAGCATCCACCTTAGCGGGCCACTAAAAATAAATTAATACATAAATCAGTAAATAAACAGACATGATATTAAACAGTGAAAATAAAGACAAATATATTTCAAACTTGCACGGTATTCACCCAAGTCATTATTATATCATTGTTCACAAAATGCATCAGATAACATTCCAGAAGTAAGCACTTATATAAACATTTAAAAGGACAAGATATATGTTTAGTGCAGGTTCAATGACAACATAAAGAGTAGTAGTTTATTCTTAAAACTTAAATTTTCAACTCTGTGAAGTTAGTATTTGTATTTTGGTTGAAGTAATGCAATTCATTCAAGTTTCAATTTGCAGAAGAAGAATAGAATCTGCAACTTAAAATCGCAACGCGAAAATGACTATCGCAATGCGAATTTGACTATTGCAATGCGAATTTGACTATCGCAATGCGATTTTCATTTCGCATTGCGATTATTTCGTTGCAATAGTCAAATTCGCATTGCGATAGTCATTTTCGCATTGCGATAGTCATTTTTGCGTTACGATTTTGTTGTTGCGATTTTCATTTCGCATTGCGATTTTCTCGTTACGATAGTCATTTTCGCGTTGCGATAGTCATTTTCGCATTGCGATAGTAAACTATTATTCTTCTGCAAATTGAAAATTGAATGGATTGCATTACTTCAACCAAAAGACAACCAAAAACAAATACTAACTTCACAGGGTTAAAGAATAAACAGTTAAACAGTATTGGCAGCAACCGAATGAATTTACTAAGCAATCTAAGTGAAATTACGAGTAAATTTATCATCAAGTTAAATATGAAAAATATTAAACTTACCTCGTTGCATAGAGTATGAACCTCGTTCTGAAACGATGCTACAATCTCACGTAGAGATGCTACCTCACCACGTAAAGTAGACACCTCAACACGCCATGCACCATTGTCATCGCGTAAAGTACCGACCTCCTCACGCAAGGCATTGACCTCATTACGTAACTCCCATAACTCATCCCGTAGAGGTGGAGGTGGAGGTGGAGAACAGGGAGATAAACGTCGTGGCATCTTTGCCGGTCGTCTATCATGAGGTGATGGTGGAGAAGAGGCTCGATGATGTGACAGAATAGGTGATGACTCTCGTTGTGGAGGTGTATATTTGGGTCGATCAAGTGATGGCTCTGGGTGAGGTGATGGCTCTCGAAGTGGTGGCTGCTCATCATCCGTGCCATCAAAAAAACACTTACTAGCTTGCCACCAATCAGTGGCAAGCTCAGCTTCCATGGGTGTCAGCCTCTGTAATGGAGTGTTGGCCTCCTAACAATATAAAAGCTCAAACAAAGTTAAACGTGTACTAGTAATAACTTGTTTATAAACATATGGTAGTATTTGTGTTAACTTACATTATTTATTGTAGTATACGGTAGTAAATCTTCCCATTGCTGCAAGGACCGTTTCCTCTTCCAGGAAATAGCCCTAGGAATATCATTAGAAGTTTTCAATGCATATGTCTGCATGGCGGGAAAGGCCTCAAATATCCAAATCTACAAACAATATAATAACAAGCATTAGTAATTGTTAAAGAATTAATTATAATTTTGGAAACATTATATAAAAATTATTACCTTAAAGGCCCAAATAAAGCCTGACAAAGTGTATTTGGAACCATCGCCATGCAAACTTTTCCGATCATCAAAGGCAGACGACAACTTATTCCATGTAGCTTTCCATAGATACGAACCCCACAGAAACAGGTTCCATGCATTTAGGTCCTCTACCAACTTAATTAGATCATTAGGAATAGGTTGTCGGGCCTCTCGACCTAAAAAGCTGGCTTGCAAAAGTATTAGAAGGCATACTCGGACAACATCGACGTCATCCATCCGAGTAAAACCATATTTCTTATTCAATAATCTCGTCAAGTCTTCCACGTGTAAATTCGACTTCTCCGTTGACAGCTCAGGAAAAACCCGGGAAAACCATGATAGGCGGGTAATATGTCTAGTGTACCGATCTACATCATCGTGTTCGAAGCGTAGACCGGTGATTAAGCAAAACTCCTCCCGCCCAAAACACGTATACGCCGGTGGAAAATCAAACCATATCTCTTCATCACGACATTGTATAGTCTCTGGTAGATCGCTAGTCATGGTTTGAAGAAACAGATGGGTCAACATAGCATCTCCACCCGGATGTTGTACTTTCAGCCATGGCCCGAAGCAAGTATCCTCAAATATTTTTCTTTGTGCAGGTGAAAGCTTCGACGCAATTGTTTTGGCCAGGCTTACTTTATTTCTTAAGGTCAATTGAGCCGAATAAAAGTTCTGCAAAAACAATAAACATACCAAGTTAGATATACCAAAAACTACACTGTGAAGATATAACAAGAACAATAAACATAAAGAGTAGTAGTTTATTCTTCAAACTTAAATTTGCAACACTGTGGATTTAGTATTTGTCTTTGTTTTTTGGTTGAAGTAATGCAATTCATTTAAGTTTCAATTTGCAGAAGAAGAATAGTTTCTGAAACTTAAAATCGCAACACGAAAATGAAAATCGCAACACGAAAATGACTATCGCAACGTGAATTTGACTGTCGCAACGCGAAATGAAAATCGCAACGACAGAATCGCATTGCGATAGTCATTCTCGGTTTCAAATACTAAAATTGAAAGAAACTTGAATGGATTGCATTACTTCAACCAAAAGACAAAACAAAGACAAATACTAACTTCACAGGGTTAAATACTAAACAGTTTAGCAGTATTGGCAGCAATCGAATGAATATAATAAGCAATCTAAGTGAAATGGTTAATCTATTATTGAAAACACCAGTAAACTTATCATCAATTTCAATATGAAAAACCTAATAATAATGCAAAAATTTCAAAATAAAAATAATTAAAAAAACTAACTCTCGATGGTTGTTTTGGTTGATTTTCCATTTCTGACCGTGAATGGTTTCACCGGAGATGGAGACTGATATCGTCGGAGATGGGGACTGATTTCGTCGGAGATGGAGAAGGATGTCGCCTTAGAGAGTGAGAGATGGAGATGAGACTAAGTTGTGATTTAGGGTTTTAGGTTATGAGTTGCGATTACGGGATATACTGTGGACGATTCAGTGTTCCGATATATTAATATATTCGTGTTTGGAATTTGAAAAAAAAATACGCGTTTGGATACAAATGGCGCTATGTAAATCGCATTGCGATAGTCAGATTCGCGTTGCGATCTACATATTCGCATTGCGATTTACGTATTCACATTGCGATTTACGTATTCGCATTGCGAATTAGGAAAATCGCAACGCGATAGTCAGAATCGCGTTGCGAATCTGGAAACTGATTTGCGATACCGGAGATTGCGTTGCGAATTATCGATCGCATTGCGATTTAGTTGGTCATTTTGATAAATCCAAAAAAAATTGGTTAAAATCGTATATTATAAGGCATTTTTGATTACTGAGGTTATTTTATATATATATGACCGGCTCGTGTCTGGACCTAAATGTTACCAGTACTTAAATTTTATGGGTACTTGAGTAATCTGATATTCAGTTTTTTTTTATCATTTTTAAATTATTAATTTAATAACATATACGACTTATATTATTAAATAAAATATCATGAGTTATTAAAAAACTTACAACTTATTAAATAAAATAGTATATTAATTATTAAACATACAGCTGCTAGATGGGTGGGATTTTTTTAAAAAATTTAATAGTTTAATTTAATATATAAAATTATTAATAATTAAATATATGATATTATTATATAAAGAAAATAAATCTGATTACATAAAAAAATATAATTTTGTGACTCGAATTCAACTCAACCAAATAATTCTTTTTATATAATTACTCGATTTTTTTAATTCAAGTCAACAAACTAAATATTTTTGAACACCACTAACAGAAATGACATAAATGAATGAACTTATTTTAACATTAAATGAATACCGAACCTAGAAAAACTTAATGTTATATCTTCACCGAGATCTCTTCCACACAAAAATCTCGTTCGAAGTTTACATTAAATTGAGTTTTTGTTATTCTTTCAAAGATTTTTATTAATTCTTTAAAATTGAATAAATTGCATATTTAATACTTAAATTATTAGTATTAATATATCTTAGTACATAAATTTTAAATTTTTTTCAAAATCATACCTAACGTTTAGTTTTTGTTTCGTTTTAGCATCTCGTCATTAAACACTTAATGGATGATTTTCACATGCATGGCACCTTTTTTATGTGTCGTCATTCATCATTTAATTATCTTCTCACTTTTATTTTGGTCACTAAAGTTTAAATATTTTAATTTAATTACATAACTTTCAAATTACTCCTAATTTAATCACTCTAACTTTCAAATTTATTTTTAATTTTTGATTATATATTAATATAATAAAATAAAATGTCACAAAAATTGTTAATAAAATAAATTAGAGTGATTAGAATAGGAGCAATTTGAAAGTTAGTAGTTAAATTAAAAAAATTTAAACTTCAATACCAAAATAAGAGTGAGAAAATAGTTGAATAATGAATGATATAATTTACCCAAAAAATACAGTGCCATTAAGTTTTTATCAGTGAGGTACTAAAATGAAACAAAACTAAATGTTAGGTGTGATTTTTAAAAATTTGAAAGTTTAGGTATTGAACGTGTAATTTACCCTCAATTTTAATAATTAGTAGGGGTGTTTAATCGGTCCATTCAGTTACCAACCGAACCAAACTTCCAAAAATTTTTAACAATAATTAATCGAGCCGAACAAAGTTCGATTAATCGATCAGTTAATTGAATTAACCAAAATTTATAATTAATATATATTATATATTAAATATTTTATAATTTTGATAAATTTGATCAGTTAATTCAGTTAAAACCGAAATTCAAACACTCTAATATATAAATAATATATATAATATATTAAATTTTTAATAACTTCGATTAATTCAATTAATTTGATTCACCCATCTATTTTGAACTGAATTAACTAATAGTCAAAGTTTGAAAATTCATTAAGCGTTAACTGATAAAACCTAAAATTAATTGATCATTTAATAGAAAAGAAAAACTTCAATTCGGTTAATTAAATAAGTTTTAACCGAAATTTAAATATCGTACTAATTAGGGATAGAATTACTTGGTAGCGTTTTGTTTATGATAGCTTGTGGAAATCGAGACAATCGATGCAATAGGTATACGTGGCTAAATTTCTTACCGTCTAATTAATCGGATATTTTGCATGTAATAGCTAGAATAACACGTGGCAGTGATCAACTTGGTTGCCGGTCAACAATGTCAGCGTGGAAAATTAGCCACATTAACGGTCAAAGTATAATACATATTTATTGTGCAATAAATTTAATCATAACCAACAAAAAACGAAGAGAAGATGCGTCCATGTTTTCCATCCGGATGCAGTGGAAGTTGATGACGTCTTGTGCGAAAGCCTGCGACTTAAAAATGAAATGATTGCTGCTTTTTCGACTGATGGGTCTAGGAGAAGCATGCTTCGAGCTGATGCACGTTGGTCCAGACCCGATCCTTCTTGGATTAAGGTAAACATGGATGGGGCAGCCGGAAGTACGAGAAGCATGGCAGCAGTGGGGGAGTTATGAGAGATTCTAATGGAGAGCGGGTCTTTGGTTTCTCCAAGAGTCTTGGGGTTTGCTCGATTTTGAATGCAGAACTTTGGGCGATCCATGATCCTTTTGCGCATGCTTGGAGACTGGGGTTTCAAAGAATTGTGGTGGAATCGGATACTGCAAAGGCCGTGGAGCTGATCAACAAGGCGAATGTGGAAGACAATGTGAACAACGGGGCGGAGCTCCCTTAGGGCTCAAAGGACCCCGTACTCGGTAAAATTATTTTATGTTCGATAGATTTTAATATAATATTATTTTGTTTAATGTAAAACTAAATATTTAAATTAAGAAATATAATAATTTATTAGATATTTAATCAAGTAAGGGACGAACTAAATAATGATAATCTAATATTAATAATCGATTGATCTAGGAGGATGAGGAACTAAATCCTTTAAGTAAGGTAAGGAATTCGAATCTTAGCGATTGTTGGAGCAAACTATGTTAGAAGGGTCACTCTCACCTCTACAGTACCCAATCCGAATTAGTCGACCAATAGATTAGAAACATGTGATTATACAAAAAAAGAAAGAATGATAATTCAATGTTCTCAATTTTTTTGTCTAATAACAATTTAGGTCATTATAAATTTAATTATTAGACAAATTAGATATTGTTTTTTGTATTGTAAGTTTAAATACCTAATAAGTTAATATATTTTTCTTAAAAAATTGAATATTTTGCCCTCTGTCTATATCTAATATTGGACCATTGTTGTGCTAATCTGTGAATTAAGAAGGAGAATCTGGGAAACGAGGATTACCCATGTTTGTCGAGAGATGAACAGGGTGGCAGATAAGCTCCCGTTAATGGCTAGAGGAAGGCATTTGGGGGAGACGCTGTACGAGGAAATTCCCGATGAAATTGAGGCCTTAGTGGTTGAGGACAGAAATTCCTCTAGCTAAGCTTTGTTTGTTCCTTCTTTATTAGCATATATATATATATATATATATATATATATATATATATATATATATATATATATTAAATTCTATTTTTTAGTATTTATAACTCTTATAAACTATATCAGATATTATAGAATTTTAAGTCGTATAATATTTTATAGGATGATTCTTCTACGCTCGATGAGTAGTGATAAACACTACTAACGACGAGCACCATTAATTTAATTTATAAAAAATTATATGTTAAAGAGCTCAATATATAATTATAAATTAGTTAAAAATTTAAAGATAAATTATTTAAAATAAAGGGTAAAATATAATATTGACCACCTAACTATTATCTTTTTTCATTTTAACCAATATTTTTGAAATTTTGTCAATCAGGTCACTCAAATATTTAAATGCATTCAATTAAGCCACTTACCGTCAATATTTAACGGAGAAGTTTATGCGAAAATTAAAATATTTGGTATAATTACACATTTGGTCACTGTTACTTATTTATTCTATCAATTTGATCCTAATTTTAATAAATTAAAATAAACTTAACACCCAAATCAAATAGTGCCATGTATAATGACCCAACATTTAACTTTTTATTTTAATTTATTTTAATTTTAAAAGTTATGACATATTCTATATTTATAACAAAACAAAATTTATAACAAAAATAAAATTTATAACAAGACCTTTTTCTAAAAAATTGAATAACTCAAGCAAGAATTTATGATATTAAATTTAAAGCAAACTAAATTTATCTTCCTTTTGATATAGGTCAATCTCTTAGTGCAAATTTTTTTTATATTAAGTTAATATTAAAAGGGCGATAAATTTAGTTTGCTTTAAACCGCCCACCGATAATAGCATTTGAACTGATTGGTATGCCTGCAAACATACAACCATATGAACTTTTTTTTATTCATTAAATCAATGCTTGCAAACATGTGGATGTAGGAAAAATGTAAATGTGACAAGAGAAGAAGCATCAACCAATACCGGTCTCATTTCAGTGTAGTTGATTTTTTGTTGGCAAGTAGCATATGTTTCGGTATTTCCCTTTCTTCTACTTTGATTAGAGTCGACCAATAGTGTAATATTCAGATCGAAAATGAAGACGATAATTTATGGAAAGAAAATGAACCTAGAAGAAACGTTAGGAAGGGAAATGAAGTTTTTTGATTGGTTAGCTCTAAAACTTTGACGCAGAGTTTGTTTCTTCATTTAGTTTGTTCAATGGAGTTTTATGAAATGTTGCAGGTTGTGGCAAGGAAAAAGAAGTAGATAGCAGTGCAAATTTTAGTGTGCTTTAAATTTAATATCATAAATTATTGCCTGAGTTATTCAATTTTTTAGAAAAAATGTCTTGTTATAAATATAGAATATGTCGTAAATTTTAAAATTAAAATAAATTAAAATAAAAAGTTAAATATTGGGTCATTATACAATGTACCATTTGATTGGAGGGTTAAGTTTATTTTAACTTGTTAAAATTAGGACCAAATTGATATAATATATAAGTAATTGTGACCAAATGTATAATTATACCGAATATTTTAACTGCCACATCAGCTTCTTCGTTAAATATTAACGGCAAGTGGCTTAATTGAATGCATTTAAATAGTTGAGTGACTTGATTGACAAAATTTTAAAAATATTGGTCAAAATGAAAACGGCAATAGTTAGGTGGTCATTGGTATAGTTTACCCTTTATTTTAAATAATTTATGTAACACTCTAATTTACTGTGACCCGAAGATCCATGAATTACAATGTTACACGTGACTATCGAAATAGTTAACCAAATTTTTTTTCCTTTAAGAACTGTTTATAATCACTAAATCAAATCATTCATAGTAATAAAAATAAAACATGATAAATCTGGGTTTACAAAATAGTGGGGAGCTCCCACAATATATATCCAAAATAATAAAGTACCAAGTACAAATCAAAGTTACGATTGAATATACAAAAGGGTCCATAAATAGTACATACCCTCTAAAGATAACTCAAGACGTACTCTAATGGTCTCTGTCGGCCTGTTCTGTTGCACTAGAATATCTGATGATGATAACTCCCCACGGTCTGCCCTAAGAACCTGCGCTCGGAAACACATTCCAAACGATGAGCTTACAAGCTCAATGCCTCACTAATAACTGTACTATACTACATGCATTCATTGGATGAACTGATTAGTGGCATAGGTTTGAAACATGCATCTAATGAACTATTAATCTGTGGCTGGCATCATGGTGCAGCTAAGGGATCCTTATGCACCCCTCTAGCATTGTTGGTATACTCACGATACACCAGTGTGAGATCTGAAATTATGCATTGGAAATGTACACCCGGCAACTTACTCCGTCGAGTCTTAAGGCATTTGTCCCCAGTCGGCTACTAAAGTGCCTTGATACTGACTGGCGTATTTCTGCTAAGAGGAACTTGGGTGTCCTGACTGTTTCCTGAGTGTCAAACAAGGCTAGTTTTATAAAAATTCCTAGTTGTTACTATTTCTATTGTTCTATCTCTGCTATTTTATTATGAATTACTATTATCACTTGAAGTCTTATATGCTATTAATCTAAGTGTTAGGGGTACCTTAAGTATAATCCCTTAAATTTGGGATTATTTAACCGAAAGATGACTATTGGTATCGATATTAGTCTTTCAGTATCGATACCCCTGACTTTGTCTCGATACCACTACCCAAAAATCATGGGTTTTTTTTCTAGAATGAAGAAAGTCCCGATACCAACCTTTGGGTATTGAGACCCAAAATGTAGAGTACATTTTTTGGCAAGAAAAATCCCATCTTTCTATCAAAAAACCCTTAAAGAGGTCCCCAAATGATGTTTAAATGTTATGTATGATAATATAGGGCAATAAGATTATATAAATAATGATTGAAACACATAAACACCAAATCTACCATAAACATGCTCAAACTCATGCAACCTACCAAAACTCATTTAAATGAGCTACATATAGTATAAGTGAGTTAAGAGTAAGATATATTTGATGCTAAACTTCTGAAAATACTTAATGCTCAACCAAGAGTGAGTTTCACATTCCTTTAAGGTTTGGAGCTTTCTCCAATCTTTCTCACTAAACATGATTCAAAACAAAGATTACTAGCTGGGTTTAGAGGCTGAAAATGATTCAAGGACACTTCTTAAAGTTTTACTTTTTGAAAAATGGATTAAACTAAAAGGATTTCTTAAACCTCCACAAAACATGTTTTTAGAAATCTATGGTGAAATAGGTAGTTTAAGAGCTTGAAACGAAGCTTGATATGTAAGGATTATGATTCTTACCTTTAGGCTACATAATGGAGTTTGGAATTCTATAAAGTTTCAACCTTTAACCTAACTTGCTTAAGGAGAGGGTGGAGAATAGGAAGAAAAGAAGACAAAGGTATAAAGAAAATAGGATGAAGGGAAATTGACGTGAGATCACCAAATTAATTGGGTGATCAGCCTTTTCTTTAAAAATTGGTATAATTGTTTCCTTGGTCATTCTGATTTTGGTTGTAAATTAAAAATACCCTTTTAAATCTATATTGGGCTTAAACAATGTCCATTTTCACTGTTTTAGGTCAAGGCTTCCTACAAGCTAAAGAATTAATCCAAGGCCCATCTCGAGTTAGCCCAAAACTCCTAACCCGAGATCCGAGGCGTTACAACTTTCCCCTCCTAAATGGAAATTTTGTCCTCAAAATTTACCTAGATAGATGAAGTGAGGATACTGAAGTTGTATGTCATCTCTGGTTTCTCAAGTTGCCTCTTCAACGCCATGGTTCATCTATAGCACCTTTACTAGAGAAATCCTCTTATTTCTTAACTCATTCACTTTGCTTGCCAAGATTCTGACTGATTCTTCTAAATAGGTCATATCTAGGTGACTTCAATATTCTCTAGGGGTATGACATGCAAAGGATCAAAACGATATCTCCTAAGCATGGAAACATGGAACACGTTGTGAATGTGCTCCAATTCTGGTGGTAAGGTTAGCCAGTAAGCCACTAGTCTTACTACATCGAGTATCTCATAGGTTCCTATAAAGCGAGGAGTCAGTTTTCCCTTGCTCCCAAAACGGAGTACCCTCTTCCAAGGGGAAACCTTGAGGAACACGTTGTCCTTAACTGTGAACTCAATGTTCTTACGCTTCAAATCCGTATAAGTCCTCTATATGTCTTAAGCTTACTTTAGTCAGCCTTGAATCAACCAAACCTTCTTATATGTCTCTCTAATTAAATTTGGGCCTACTATTTTTCCCTCACTGAGTTCCATCCAACAAAGTGGAGTCATACATTTATGCCCATACAAGGCCTCCTACGGAGCCGTCTGAATGCTCGACTCAAAGCTATTATTGTAGACAAACTCCACTAACGACAAATAATCCTTCCAATTTCCCTCTAGATCTATAATGGTACACATGAGCATGTCCTCAAGGATATGGATAACCCGCTCTTACTAGTCATCTGTCTGAGGATGAAAAGTTGTGCTAAAATGTAGCTTGGTGCCTAGGGACTCATGAAAGGCTTTTAAAAAACGAGAAGTGAATCGAGGGTATTTGTTTGATTTGATGGAGGTCAGTACACCCTACAACCTAACTCACTCACGGATGTTCAACTAAGCTAACCTATATAAGGTATAGTTCATCCTCACTGGGAGGATGTGGGTTGATTTGGTTAGACGGTCTACTATGACCCAAACTACGTCATGTCTCTGTCTGGTCATTGGTAACCTGGTCACAAATTCCATGGTTACCCTATCTCATTTCCACTGAGGAATCTGAATGGGCTGAAGTAAACCTGAGGGAACCTAGTGTTCTGCCTTAACCTTTTGACACACTAGGCATCCAACGACGAACTCTGACACTTCTCTTTTTATACTCGACCAAAAGAACAATCGAAGAAGCTCCTGATACATCTTGATACTTCCTGGGTAGACTGAGAGTGGATTGCAATGCGCCTCATAGAGAATCTTACTGTGTAACTGAGCGTCTGTATGTATGCACAACTAACCCCTAAAGTACAACATAACTTCATCACGAAGCTCGAAGCCTAGGGCCTCACCCAGATGAACCTGATCAATCTAAGTTCTCAACCCATAATCTAAACTATGCAGTCTCCTGACTTCTCCTACTAGTTTCAGCTCGACTCGTAACTCGGCTAATAACCCACCACCTCCAGATAAACTCAAACGTGCTAGGAGAGTTCACAACTCTAATATTGATTTTCTACTCAAGGTGTCTGCTACAACATTAGCCTTTTCAGGATGGTAGTTTATCACACAGTCGTAGTCCTTAAGCAACTTGACTCATCTGCACTGTCTAAGGTTTAACTCTTTTTGAGTGAAGAGATACTTGAGGCTCTTATGAACGGTGAAGATGTGACACTTCTCACTAAAGAGATAGTGTCTCCAAATTTTTAAAGTGAACACCACTGCTGCTAACTCAAGGTCATAGTAGTATAATTACTCTTATGAGGCTTAAGCTATCAAGACGCGCATGCCATAACTTTACCTTCCTGTATCAGCACGCATCCAAGACCATTCAATGATACATCACTAAAAAACCGTGAAGTCATTACCCAACTCTGGTTGGGTCAACACTAGGGCCTGAGTCAGAATTGTCTTTAATCACTCGAAGCTCTCCTAACACTTCTCATTCTAAACGAAGGGTACTCCTTTCTGAAATAGTGTGGTCAGTGGGGTGGTTATCATCAAGAAACCCTAAATGAAACAACAATAACACCTGGCTAACCTAAGAAAACTACGCACCTCAGACACATTCTTGGGTGGTTCCCACTTAATAATAGCCTGAATCTTTTGGGGATCGACTCTGATGTCGTCTGATGATATGACATAACCCAAGAATGATACTTCTGAAAGTAAATATTCACACTTCCCAAACTTGACATACAGTTGTCTATCTCAGAGCATATGAAAAATGATACGAAGTTGTTGATCATGCTCGTCCTAAGATCGGGGGTACATTAGGATATCGTCTATAAACACCACCACAAATCGATCCAAGTATGGGTGGAAGACTCAATTCATCATGTCTATGAATGTCATCGGAGCATTGGTGAGTCAAAATGACATTACCAATAACTCATAATGATTGTACCTTATCATGAAAGTTATCTTTGCCATATCCGCATCCTTGACCTTTAACTAATAGTAGACTGACTGCATATCTATCTTGGAAAAGACACATGTTTCTCTCAACTGGTCAAAGAGGTTGTCTATCCTAGGGAGTGGGTAACGGTTCTTAATGGTTAACTTATTCAACTGCTTGTAGTCGATGCACAACCTTATCAAACCATCTTTCTTCTTAACAAACAAGATTGATGCTCCCCAATAAGATACGCTCAGTCGAATGAACTCTTTCTCCAGCAACTCCTAAATCTGAGCCTTTAACTCTTTTAGTTCTACTGGTTCCACGTTGTAAGGAGCAATGGACACTGGAGTTGAACCCGACGTTACCACAATGCCAAACTCTAGCTCAAGCTCAAGTGGAAAACCTTATAACACTTATGGGAACACATTGGAAAATTCTCGCACTGCTCGGATATCGTCGAGTGTTGGTACTAAGATTTGGGTATACACCACATGAGCCAAAAATGCATCACACCCACTGTCGATCATCATTTGGGCTTTTAAAGTTAACATTATCCTCATCTGGCAGGATCCTCACTGGTAATTACTAACTTAGTCCCATCGACTATCTTGAGTTTAAGTCGTATGACTCTATACCTCAAACTGACATCGTGCTCTTTTAATTAGTCTATGCCTAATATCAAGTCGAACTTCCTGAACGGTAACTCTAAGGTATGTGCATGTAATAACGATGGCTTAGGAGAAATAAATTCATCAAAATTCAAGGGTTCAAAGTTCATACCTGATATAGCTAGTAGTAAACTAGATTTTCCACCCCAATTGGAAATTTGTCATAGTCCTCTAAGATTTCATCATCAATCAAACATTCCTTGTCTGCTAGCTTAATGAAATTGTTCTTGCAAAGGTGTTTGGTTTCTTCTTCAATTAATGAGTTCAATTCATACATGCCTTGGCATTGTTTAGGGTCATCAGCATAGTTGAGAGTACGAAACACATTGACAGTCGAACACTGATCGACCATTCTCATGGTGAGTTCACCTTTTTTGCAATCTATCAAAATGCGACCAGTGGCTAGGAAATGTCTACCTAGAATGATGGGTGCCTTGGAATCAACTTCACAATCAAGAATAAAAAAGTCGATTGGAAACACAAATTTATCCACCTTTACTATGACATCCTCTACTCTACCTTCAGGTCTAACATGGGATCGATCAGTAAGTTGTAAGATCATAGAAGTGGGCCTCACATCTCCTATGCCAAGCTTCAAGATTATGGACTTCAGCATCAAGTTAACACTTGATCTAAGATCACATACTGCTTTTCCAACAAATTAGCTCATATAGAACAAGGAATAATGAAGCTGCCCGTATCATTTTGCTTTGGTGGCAACTTTCTCTATAAAGAGCAAAATTCTATTATAGTGGTAACTGTCTCATACTTCTCCAATTTCCTTTTCTTGGTGCAAATTTCCTTAAGAAATTTGGCATACGTCGGCATTTGTTCAAGAGCTTCCAAGAAAGATACATTGATATGGAGCTGATCAAGAATGTCCACAAACTTCCTGAAATGAACTTCATCATTATGCTTCTTCAGTCTTTGCAGGAAGGGTGGTGGGGTCTAGCTTCCTAAACTACAGTAGTAGGAATTGCTTTTACTATGGCATCTAGAGTTTGTACCTCGACATGCTTACTAGTAGAACCATCCTCATTTTCCTTCTCGATAATGATATCATCGTGTAATTCAACTTCAACTTGTTCAAAAATGGGGGTAAAATCATCATGTTATGTTCCCCCAACCAAGACTTATTGGTTAATTTTTGTTTCACTCCTAAGAGTTAACACATTGCATTATTCTTTCCCATGTGTTTTAGTGACTTCAGTGTCACTTGGAAAACGTCCTTACTGACGCTCTTGTAATGCAGCAATAATCTGACCAACTTAACCTTCCAAATCACTCAAAGACGAGCTATGGCTTGAAGTAAGTCACCTTGACTATGAAGCAAAGCTCCTTGATTTTAATTGAAGTAGAATGGTCTTGCATCATTGTCTTCATGGTAGATAAGAAATCTTGAATTGTAGCTTCCAAATAACTCATCCTCGCTGAATATGAGGATCCTTTCTTAGCATTATGCCATGGCATAGTATTTTGGTAACCTTGAGATTCAGTGTGATTCTGCTGATGAGTAGGTTGACTATCATTATGAGCTCCTTGATTACCCCATGAGAAATTAGGTTGTTGACGCCATCCTGTATTATAAGTGTTAGAATAGGGATTGCTATTATTTCTATTGAAATTACCTACAAGGTTGATGGACTCATGATTAGTTGGGCATTCACTTCTTTTACCTCAGTGGAGCGTTGTAAATTTTTCAGCATATTAGTAATAGCCGATAGTTGAGCAGACATCGAATCCTTGGTATCTAACTCGAATGTTCCAGGTGTTTTCCTCCCACTTCCAAGCCTTGAGGAAGGAAATTGATAGTCATTGTTGACAATTCAAAATAAAAAACATCTCAGTAGGTGATTTATCCAGCAATGTCCCATTTATCGAGGCATCAAGCATCATCCTCGTGGGTGCATTGACTCTATTATAAAACATAACTACTTGAGTCCAATCGTGAAAACCATGATTTGAACACTTTCGAAGCAAACTCTTGTAACGATTCCAACACTCATATATAGATTCGTCGTCATCCTGGTGAAAGGATGTTATGTCATTCCTTAGTGGAGTGTTCATGTTTGGTGGGTTATATTGCAATAAGAAACTTTTACAAATATCGACCCATGATTCCATCAAACCGAATGGAACACCACTCAACCAAGACTTTTCTCGGTCATGCAAACAATATGGAAACATATTTAATTTCAACACATCCTCGTGCACTCCTTCTTGGCGAAAAAAATCACAAACCTCTAAAAAGTTACGAATATGCTACCTGGCATCTTCAGATGGCATGCCCCCAAACTGCCCTATGGAATTCAACATATTAAACATGACTGGTTTAAGCTCAAAATGTGCAGCTTGAATTTCGGGTGCCACAATTCCAAGATTCATATCATCTAGCATCGGATTTAAATTATCACGAATAACACGAGGACTATCAACAGGTTCAACATTTTGTAATACCTCAGCATTCTAATTTCTATCATCTTGACCAAACTCTGGTTCCTAATTTGATACATATTTTCTTGAGCACGTTGAGCACATCTTATTTGTCTGAAAAGTCTCTCAATCTTAGGTTCTATTGGTTAAAATGGCTCGTCAGAATGTCTTCTAGGCATACACCAAATAAGCCTAAAAAATAAAGAAAAATATCAAGTAAACTATACAAAAATAAAGAAGCAAAAATAAAATGCTATGGTAAAACTAATTAACTTCACGTTGCCAATCCCCAGCAACGGTACCAAAAACTTGTTCAAGTTTTGTAAGTACTTAATATGGACGTGAAATATGTGCAAGTATACACAATCGAACAAGTAATAAAGTGATGAGTGAGTATCATCTCCACAGGGATTAGTGGAAATTACAAAGTTTAACCAAATCAAGACACGACTCTAAGTATAGTTAGTAATGATATGCACTAATGATGAATGTCAAGGAAATAAATATTGGTGGGGATGGAATGATGGTATCATGTGACAGCAAATGATAATGTTAAGGCCAAATGGATGTAAATGTAGTGGAAACAGAGCAAATTATAAGGTAAAAATAATAACAGTACCAAGGCAACACAAAATGGTAAAACCAACAAATAAATGAAATAACTTGACAATCCTCACAAGGGAAACTACTTAAGGAATGAATAATGTGGAATGATTTAAGGATGCTAAAACGTATCTCTCTAGAAGATTTAATCTATCTAAGCTTCACTTGCTCGACAGAGTTTGCTAAAAGTTCTCTCACTATCTCTAGTCAAAGGAACCTAATAGAATAGAATGCTATGACATCTCCTCTCAGTCTCAACTATGACAACCTACACTATTGATAAAAACTACCCCTTTTAGTCATTGAAATCTTATCTTAGTCTCTCTCAAGCACTAAGAGATTAGGATATAGTACTACTATGTTAGGTTTATAAGTAAACTACTACACCCCATTGCTTATGTGGATCTTATTTGTGTTTCTCTCGGATACTACAAGCATTAATGACTAAGTTTCTTTCGAACACCTAGCCTTCCTCTAACTAATGGATACTCTCATGCCTCCTACAAACCTATAAGATGAATCCTTCATAAGAAAAACAATTTGTTGAAAACATTTTGATGTTTCGATATAACAAATTGGGTGTTATTGAATTTTAAGATTTTATAAATATTTTTAAGTATATTCTATTAAATTATTCGAATATCAAAATATTACTCCAAGTTTTTCAAATGTCAATTTTAATCCTTACTAAAGTGTAAAATTATGTTTGGATCTTAAAATATTTTTTAAATAATTTTACAAAGTATTTCGAACCATAATCGAGCCAAAAATCAATTTTTACAAAGGGATGTACCGATACACTCTTTAGTGTATCGATGCACACCCAACATCGAAGCTATTTTATGTACCAATGCACAACCATGCATCGATACACTCATGGCTCTTTTAAAACATTGAATGTAAATAGTGTACCTATACACCTGGTGTGTACCGATACATTGGTCATATAACGGTCGAAATATTTGAATTTTACACACAGTGTACCGATACACCATAAGAGTGTACTAATACACTCACGCTTCCAACATATTTTTTAAATAATAATTACATAATAATGGCTTTATTGACTTCACCAATGATCCCCAACATTCAGAAGTGATTCAAGGTGTATTTAAACAAGCTGAGGAGCCATTGATCAATAACAATTATGAGAGAAACAAAGAGAAAACCTTAAACATCAAGTTTGAGCAATTCTAGCCAATTTACATTCAATATTCATTTTTGCTTTCAAGAACACTACTTGTACTAAATTGTATTCATTTTTAGTGTTCTTTCTTTGTTCTAGAATTATGCAAACATCTTTCCTAGTGAGGTTTTTCTGTAAGTTTGCGAAATTTGTATTCTTCTCTTTGAGAGAGAGTGTTCTCAAGAATTTGGGGTATAATTCTTAAGGAAGTTGTAAGGTTACTCTTTGTCCTCAAAAGAAAAAACAAATTAGTGAATTTGATTGGAAAATCCTTAGTGTGGATAGCTAAGGTAGTGGACGTAGACTTTGGTTGAGAAAGTCGAACCACTATAAATCGTTGTGCAAATATTTTCAATTTTCTACAAAAGCTTCCACTGAAATTTTTATTTCCAATTCACCCCTTCTTGGCCGATTCGTCGATCGATTAATACAATAATTGGTATCATATATACACTCATTTGAAGGTTTAACCACTTACTTCAAACTTCGACTTCAGTCTTGATTCAATGCCCGTCAACAAGTCTCCTTTCTTCAATGGAGTAAATTATGCTTATTGGAAGAATAGAATGAGGTAATTCTTTCAAGCAAGTGACATGGGAGCATGGAATATCATAAAAGACGGATACATCATACCTTCCACTCATTTAAGATTATGGAGTGAAGGAAAGACAAGAATGTTCCAGCTCAACTCAAAGGCTATCCATATTATATTATGTGCTCTTAGACCAGATGAATACGGAAGAGTTTCATCTTGTACAACCGCCAAAGAAATATGGGATAAACTACAAGTCACTCATGAAGGCACAAACGAGGTAAAAGAATAAAAAATTAGTCTTCTAACTCATAGCTATAAAAATTTCAAGATGAAACCGGATGAAGACATCAAAGCTATGATGGATAGATTTTCCGTGATTGTCAATGGTCTCAAATCATATGGGGAGATCATTCCAAACGAGAAGCTTGTGAGGAAGTTAGTTTACTCTCTTCCAAAAGCTTGGCAATCAAAGAAGACGGTCATTATTGAAACTAAAAATTTAAAATCTTTAACCCTTGAGGAGCTAATCGGTTCTCTCCTTACGTATGAAATGATTCTTCAATATAAGGAAGCCCTCGAGAAAAGGAACGAGCCAAAGAAAGAGACGGAGAAGAAGAAAAATGTTGGAATTGCTCTCAAATCCAAAAAAGTTGAGAGTGATTCTGATGATGATGATGATGATAAAGAAATGGAATTATTTGCCAAACGGTTCAGAAAATTAATGAAGCCCAATAGAGGAAGAAAATTTAAAAGAAATAAAGGCTTCAAAAATTAACCAAAGGAGAAGGACCCAATCATTTGCTATGAATGCAAAAAGCCCGGGCATGTCAAATATGATTGCCCGTAATTAAATAAAAAGGGTCAATCCAAGAAGAAGCACATGGCATACTTGCCTACTTGGAGTGATGATGATGAGTCATAAAATGAAGAGGAAGAAGAAGTAGTGAACCTATGCTTGATGGCCACCGGGGAAGATTCTCAAGTAACCTTTAACTCATTTGATTTCAAAGATTATTCTTTTGATGAGTTAGTATATGAATATACTGGGTTGGATTCGGATTATGAGAAATTATTTTTGAAATACAAAAATGATATTCAAAATTGAAAAATGAAAATGATCTCATATCCAGGACCAACAATGATCTTGAAAGTAAAATTAAAGAATTGCATATCAAAATCGAAGATTTTGAAAAGAAAAATATTAATTTGTATAACTTACTTTCAAGAGTTCATGGCGATCATCAAAAAGAAATTGATGATCTTAAAGCTTCTTTGAATAAAGTTGGAACAAAACATTTTGAAAATGGAGAAATTTCAAAATCCAACTTTGTTAGAAAAAGTTTTAAAAACTACAATCATAGAGGTCCCCAAAGAACCTCTAATGGTAAAATCGTTAGAAGTATATGGGTTCCTAAATAACTCATTACTACTAAAGATAAGGATATCCTACACAAATGGATACCCAAGGGGACTAGAATTTTAGAAACTAATGAATATGGACACAAAAAAAATTGGGTACCAAAAATTAGAAATTAATATATGTTTGTAGGAAAAGGAGCATGACTACAAGGCGCAAAATACAAGTTCAAATTCATGGTTCCTTGATAGTGGATGCTCAAGACACATGACTGGAGACAAGAGCTGGTTTATAGAGCTTAACAACAAAAATGGAGGAGTTGTAACCTTTGGTGACAACTCAAAAGGTTACATTGAAGGTATAGGTACTATAGGTAATTCCTATTCCATACAAATAGAAAAAGTATTATATGTGAATGGGTTAAAGCATAATCTATTGAGTATTAGTCAATTATGTGATAAAGGATACAATGTCTTATTTGAAACAAATGGTTGTAAAATTGTTGACATTGCATCTAATCAGATTATGCTTGTTGGTTATAGAAAAGGAAACATTTACATGGTGCATCTAGATTCAATAAATATGACTAATGTGTGCCAAGTTGCTAAGGATGAACATGATAGTTGGTTATGGCATAGGAGACTACGACACACTAGCATGAGTGTTTTACAAAGACTAATTCAAGGAGATTTAGAAAGAGGATTACCAAAGCTAAAATTTGATAATGATAAAATCTGTGATGCATGTGCTAAAGGAAAACATAGAAAAGCTTCCTTTAAATCCATTAATGACGTATCAACTAGTAGAGTATTACAATTGATCCATATAGATCTTTTTGGGCTAATTACGACTATTAGCTTGGGTGGAAAACAATATTGCTTTGTATTAGTAGATGTGGTTATATTTTTAAGTACTAAATATGAAGCAATAGAAAAATTCATCACGTTTTAAAAAGTAATCCAAAATGACCATAATTAGTGTTAGGAGTGATCATGGTACTGAATTTGAAAATCTTAGATTTACTGATTTTTGTAATTCAAATGGTATTAGCCATAATTTTTCAGCACCTATAACCCCTCAAAAAATGGATTTTTTTAGAGGAAAAATCGAACTTTAGAAGAAATGGTTAGAACCATGCTTTATGAAAACAATTTGCCAAAATATTTTTGGGCAAAAGCCACAAATACCGCTTGTTATGTTATAAATCGAGTAATGATTAGGTCAATTTTAAAGAAAACTCCATATGAAATTTTCAAAAATAAAAAGCCTAACATTAGTTATTTTCATCCTTTTGGATGTAAATTTTTTATTTTAAACAACGGTAAAGACAATCTTGGAAAATTTGATGCTAAAAGTGATGAAGGAATTTTTCTGGGTTATTCCTTAAATTCTAAAGCTTATCGAGTATTT
Organism: Hibiscus syriacus; assembly: GCF_006381635.1. Taxonomy (NCBI): domain Eukaryota; kingdom Viridiplantae; phylum Streptophyta; class Magnoliopsida; order Malvales; family Malvaceae; genus Hibiscus; species Hibiscus syriacus. Next base: position 6,746,193 of record NW_024063538.1, on the reverse strand, counting down.
AATAAAATAACTTTAGTGATAGAAGAGTCTATACATGTTGTTTTCGATGATAATCCCCTTCCGAGGAAGGATTCTTGTGTTGATGATGACGTAGGTATTGTAAAAGCAAATGACGTTAGACGTGACGTTAGAGAACCATCATCAAAGGAAGAAATGAAAGATGAGGAAACTCACGATGTTCTCGAGAATCCAATCATTGAAGAAAGGGAAGTCTCTTATCCAAGAGAATACAGCTATGTCAAGGACTGTGAGATAATAGACGATCCATCCAAAGGGGTAACAACTTAATCTTCTCTTAGAAATATATGTAATTATGTTGCATTTATCTCATGCATAGGCCTAATAATATTAAAGAAGAATTAAATGATGAACATTGGATTATGGTTATGCAAGAAGAGTTAAATCAATTTGAGAGAAGTAAAGTATGGATATTAGTTGAAAGGCCTAGTAATAAATCTATTGTAGGTACTAGATGGGTATTTAGAAATAAGCTTGATGAAAGTGGTAATATAGTAAGGAACAAGGCTAGACTTGTTGCTCAAGGCTATACTCAAGAAGAGGACATAGACTACGATGAAACATACGCTCCTGTAGCTAGGATGGAAGCAATAAGAATGTTATTAGCATTTGCATGTTTCAATGAATTTAAATTATATCAAATGGATGTTAAAAGTGCATTTTTAAATGGTTTTATAAAAGAATAAGTGTATGTGGAATAACCTCCTGGTTTTGAAGATCCAAAATTTTCAGATCATGTTTTTAAATTGAGAAAAGCATTATATAGTTTAAAACAAGCTCCTAGAGCTTGGTATGAAAGATTGTCAAATTTTTTAATTGAAAAGGTTTTTTGAAAGGGAAGGTTGACACTACATTGTTTTTAAAACAAAAGGTAAAGAAATATTAGTAGTTCAAATTTATGTTGATGATATAATATTTGGTTCTACTAATGATACTCTTTCCCAAGAATTTTCTAAGCTAATGAAGAGTGATTTTGAGATGAGCATGATAGGGGAGCTCTCATTTTTCTTGGGACTCCAAATCAAGTAAAGAAAATATGACATCTTCATCAATCAAGCTAAATATGTCAAGGATATGCTCAAAAAGTTTGGATTGGAAGATGGAAAACCCCAAGCCACTCCAATGAGCTCTTCTACAAAGCTTGACAAAGATGAAGGAGGTAAATGTATGGATGTTAAATTGTATAGGTCAATGATTGGCTCTTTGCTTTATCTAATCGCAAGTAGACTAGAGATTATGTTTAGTGTTTGATTATGTGCTAGATTTCAATCTTGTCCTAAAGAATCACATTTAAAAGCCATTAAGAGAATCTTTAGATACTATAAGGATGCTCCTAGTTTAGGACTTTGGTATCCTAGAGACTCTAGCTTTAGCTTGCATGCATTCTCTGATGCGGATTATAGAGGATGAAAAATAGATAGGAAAAGCACCTCCGGTACTTGTCAATTCCTAGGAAATATGTTGATTTCATGGTTTTCAAAGAAACAAAATTATGTTGCATTATCTACCACTGAAGCGGAATATATTTCAGCCGGTAGTTGTTGTGCACAAGTTTTATGGATGAAACAACAACTTTTAGATTATGGAATTGAAGTAGGTACCATACCTATCAAGTGTGACAATACTAGTGCTATTTGTCTTACTAAAAATCCCATCAAATACTCTAGAACTAAGCACATTGAAATTAGATATCAGTTCATTAGAGATCATGTCACAAAAGGAGATATAGTTCTAAAATATGTTGATACTTTGCATCAATTAGTGGATATTTTTACAAAACCTTTAGATAAAGAGAGATTTTGGAAACTTAGGAGAGAATTAGGTTTAACTAACCTACCTTGATTTAGTGTTTAAAATAATTTTAGCACTTTTAATTAGTTTTTGAAAAATGCTTATAAAAATAATATTTTTGATTGCATTCTTTGCTAATAGTTAGGGGGAGTTTATGATTCTTTAGTGAAAATTAATTTTATGTTCAAATAAAATTTAATGATATATTTGATTGAACATTGTTAATTTTCTATATATGAGTTGCCAATACTACTAGAGCTAATTAATTTAGCATTCTAAGTGTTTAAATACAGATTTTAACATTTTTGTGCACAGTGTATCGATACATATGTATTAATACACCCTCACTATGTATCGATACACTATGATAGTGTACCGATGCATTCCTAGAATGTGTATCAATACACTCTGTAGTGTACCGATACCTTCGTCAGGTTTTGGCTTAAAATCCTTAAAATCTCATATTTCGTCAAAACCCCAAAATATACTTCATTACCGTCATTTGTCTTCTTTCAACCCCTACTCTCTCTTTTGCTTAAAATCAACAAAATCTAGTCGGAATCCAACTGTTCTTCAACTTCTAAACCTGTTGGAATCATCAAATTCGTGCAAAAATCTTCAAATTCTCACTCAATCCGAAATTTCAAGGTAATATTTCAAAAACCTCTGTTTTATTGATTTTTGAACTGAAGATTAGTTTTGAATAGTTATAGGTTGAAATATATATCTGGAATTTATTAGATTGTAGTCTAGAACTATAATCTACAACTAATTTCATCAAAAACATAAGATTTTATCAAAATTTTTTAAAAAAATTGAAATAATTTTTTTTGATTTAATTATTATTTTTTATTAAATTATGTTGTTTTCATGAAAACTATACGTATTATGATTTTTCAAACATTGTTTTCAAAATAGTTTTCAAAGTTTTCCCATTAGGATTATTTTAGAGAACCTTGAACATTGATGACTCATATTGAGTTTTGGGATTGATTATATTGCATACATGTGTTTCAAATTTGCAGGTTACCTTACCCATTCCAATTTTTTAACCATGTCTAATCCAAAACGCCCTAGGTCGTCATCTAGTCGTTCAAACCAAAATCGACCTCCTATTCCTCCTCCACCTCAAAATCCAAATCTAAACGAACCCGAAATGACCATTCTTAATTCTTGCTTTAACCAACCTGGTCGTCGTCGAGAAGATCTTTATTATAGGTTCGTTAATTCTTTCCAGTCATACAAAATCCGGGAAGAACGTATCCCCTCTATTCAAACAATGGTTGATATAAACTTCGAATATCTTTTTATCCTCCGTTCTTGGAAATTTGATAAACTGTTTTAGCTCCAGCCCATCGTTTATCACCAATTAGTCAGCATTTTCTATTCTAATGTGGTTTGTGTTCAAAATGAGTCTCGTACTGAAACCATAGGAATTCAATCCTATCTCTTAGGTGAATTCGTTTATATCGACTCCGACATAATCCCTAATACCTTTAGTTTAGATAACGTGGGTCCAGATAATGAAAGAGAAATGATGGCTACTCCTTATAAAGACAAAGCTAGTGCTAGTACCTTACGGACTTTTCACGAGTGTTTTCTTCATCTAATCATCTCTTGGTGGTTTAGACCATCCGGAGGTAGATTTTCTACGCTTAGAGTACTAGACCTTTGGTGGATACTTTGTATCCAAAAGAAAAAGAAAATAAATTTGCCACAAATTATCTTTGGTGAGCTTGTAGAAACCGTGAACAATGTCCCTTCCAAATATGTCGAAACTTTAGTTTACGGTTGTCTCCTTAGTAATCTGTTTATCAAAATCGGGCTTAGGGTCTCGTTTGATATAGGCATCCCGCTTAAGAACCCAATTAATTTTACATCTTTGAAGAAATCGGGATGGACTGGGGACAAGGATCAATGGGTTCGATCCATAGAGAAAACATCGGGAGCTAGCTCTTCACAAGCTCCACCGGCACCGGCAGCGGACGATGATCCAGAATTTGAACAACTTATGTGCGACATTGATGATCATGTACCCGATGAAGAGCCAGACAACAAGATGGTCAGATTCCTCCGTACTTCTGATCGTTTATGGAGAATCTTGACATGAGGTTTACCTTCATCGAGTCATATTTAACTGCTAACAACGAAGCGATGAATCATCGTTTCGATGCTATGAACGAAAGGGTCGATGCGCTTACACGTGATGTGGCCAATATATAGGAACATTTATCACCTCCTGATCCACCGACGATTAGACCATTTTCTTGCTTTGTTTTCTTAGGATGAGATAGAACTTATTGTTAAAACATTTTGATGTTTTTGGATTGATTTATGTTTTTGGATTTGTTTGATATGGATGTTGAATGATTGAACTTATATGTTTTTTATTTGATTTTGGTTGTTTGAATGGTTTGAATTTAGTGTTTATATTGGTTTATATTAATTTTTGCATCGTTTAGAATATGACCAATTACCATTGCATATTATTTATGAATATTGATTTATGAAACTAATGGCTAATCTTTCTCTTGATTGTGATCTTAGCAGTTTAAGCTATATCTATATAAATATCAATTCGCTAATTTTTCAAAAACTTGTTTAAAAACATTTTCTAGAGTCTTTTTGATTTAACAAAAAGAGGGAGAATAAAGTAAGTGGGAGTAATTTTCAAAATTGATTTCAGAAATGATTTTCAAAGAAAACCTTAAAATTACTTAAATGTTTTGTTATATCAAAAAGGGAGAGATTGTTGAAAACATTTTGATGTTTCGATTGGGTGTTATTGAATTTTAAGATTTTATAACTATTTTTAAGTATATTCTATTAAATTATTCGAATATCAAAATATTACTCTAAGTTTTTCAAAGGTCAATTTTAATCCTTACTAAAGTGCAAAATTATGTTTGGATCTTAAAATATTTTTTAACCATAATCGAGCCAAAAATCAATTTTTACAAAGGGATGTACCGATACACTCTTTAGTTTATCGATGCACACCCAATATCAAAGCTATTTTATGTACCGATGCATAGCCATGCATCGATACACTCCTGGTTCTTTCAAAACATCGAATGTAAATAGTGTATCGATACACCTGGTATGTACCGATACACTCGATCATATAACGGTCGAAATATTTGAATTTTACACATAGTGTACCGATACACCGTAAGAGTGTACCGATACACTCACGCTCCCAATAGATTTTTTAACTGATAATTACACAATAACGGCTCTATTGACTTTACCAATGATCTCCAACGTTCAGAAGTGATTCAAGGTGTATTTAAACAAGCTGAGGAGCTATTGATCAATAACAATTGTGAGAGAAACAAAGAGAAAGCCTTAAACATCAAGTTTGAGCAATTCAAGCCAATTTTCATTCAATATTCATTTTTGCTTTCAATAACACTACTTGTACTCAATTGTATTCATTCTTGAGTGTTCTTTATTTGTTCTAGAATTGTGCAAACATATTTCCTAGTGAGGTTTTTTTGTAAGTTTGCGAAATTTGTATTCTTCTCTTTGGGAGATAGTGTTATCAAGAATTTAGGGTATAATTCTTGAGGGAGTTGTAAGGTTACTCTTTGTCCTCAAAAGAAAGAACAAATTATTGGAAAATCCTTAGTGTGGATAGCTAAGGTAGTGGACGTAGACTTTGGTTGAGAAAGTTGAACCACTCTAAATCGATGTACGATTATTTTCAATTTTCTGTAAAAGCTTCCACTGAAATTTTTATTGCCAATTCACCCCCTCTTGGCTGATTCGTCGATTGATTAACTCAACATAATTAAATGAAAAAGATAAACTTCAATCTACCATTAAAACAAAATCAAACATCCATAAAATCAACCCCAACAAATAAGGTTAGTTCATGATGGGGTTCGAATCATCCATGAAAAAAATTCATGAAAATCATTCGTTCCAACAACCCAAATCAAATGATAAATAACAACAAAGGGGAAGGAGAAAGAAGCCTTCGACGCGTGCTACCGGAGCTCCCCTCACCCACCATGAACTGCCTTAGCTAGCTAGCTTCTCTCAGATGCCTAGCTTGCCACTCCCTCAAGCTTCACCAAAAAGTGGAGAAGATGAAGAAATTCAAGTTGTCGAGTGTGTGTGTGTAACCTCTCTCCTCTCTCATGTGAGGTGTATTAAATAATAAAAATATCTAAGGGTATTCATGGGATTTAGTACTCCAAAATACCCATCATACCCCTAGAGTCAGTCCTTAGGCGTGATGTTTATCCTCACAGGCGACAGTGGTCCCCAGAAAGCAATTATAACCATCAGACACGTGCCAAGCCACCTATCAATTTGTAAAAATATCTTTTTGTCCTTTTCTGCATTAGAAATACCAAGACATTTCTATCTGCTTCAGCATCATGTGATGCCACGACTTTCCTTCCCAGCTCGCCTATTTTCTTCTTGTTTTCATGCACATCACTAAAAACCACACCTTCCTCCTCATACAACACCTTAACAACATAAAATAACAAAACCACCACAAATGCAATGATATGCATCTATATGCCTCTAAAATGGCCTAAATAGACCTTTAAACAAACAATAACTTAAATGAAAAAGGCCTTGAAAGTATCTTTTTTAGGAAGTTATCACATGTATCTACTAAAATACTAATATGTGACTAGCATGATGGTGCGACTGAGGGATCCTACATCTCGGAGCTCATGCACCCCTCTAGCAGTGTCGGTATACTCATAGTACAAAGGGTGAGATCTAGAATTTTGCATTAGAAACGTACACCCACCAACTTTCTTCGTCGAGTCTTGGGGAATCTGTACCCAGTCAGCTACTGAAGTGCCTTGGCACTGACTTAGATATCCAAAACTAACATATTTCTTCTAAGAGAAACTCAGGTGTCCTGAATGTTTCCCGAGTGTCAAACAAGCCTAGTTTTATGAAATTCCTAGATGTTATTGTTTATGTTATTCTGTTATGAAATATTGTTATCACTTGAAGTCTTATTTGATGTTAATCTGAGTGTTTGGGGTACTTTGGGTCTAATCCCTTAAATTTTGGGTTATTTCACCCAAAGTTGCTTGTTGGTATCGAAACTGACCTTTTAGTATCAATACCTCTGACCCGATCTTGATACCCCGATATTAGTATCGATACTGAAAAGGCTACTAGAATTCTAGTCTCGATACCGAACCTGTGGGTCTTGAAACCGTAACCTCGGTATCGATACCCTTGATTGGGTCTCGATACTACTGCCCATAACTCATGGGTTTTTGCCCATAATGAAAAATAGTCTCGATACCACCTTTCAGTATCGAGACCCAACTTGCAGAGTGCATTGTTTTGGCATGAAAAATCTCATATTTCTATCACATAACCTTAAAAAGGTCCCTAAATGATGTTTAAATCTTATATATGATAATACAGGTCAATAAGAGTCCATAAACAATGCTTGAAACACATAAACACCAAATCTACCATGAACATGCTCAAACTTATGCAAACTACCAAAACTCATCTAAATGTGCTACAAGTGGTATAGGTGAGTTAAGAGTGAGTTACCTTTGATGCTAAATTGCTGAAAACACTAAATGCTCAACCAAGAGTAAGTTTCTCATTCTCTTTAGCTTTGGAGCTTTCTCCAATATCTCTCACAAAACAAGATTCAAAACAAAGATTACTAGCTGAGAATGATTCAAGAACAATTCCTAAGGCTTTAATTTTTCAAAAATGGATTAAACTACAAGGATTTCTTAAACCTCCACAAAACTTGTTTTTAGAAAACTATGGTGAAATGGTTGGTTTGAGAGCTTGAAACGAAGCTTGATATGTAAGGATTATGATTCTTACCTTTAGGCTGCTGAATGGAGTCTGAAATTATATAAAGTTTCAACCTTTAACCTAGCTTGCTTAAGGAGAGGATGAAGAATAGCAAGAGAAGAAGACAAAGGTATGAAGAAAATATGATAAAGGGAAACAGATGTGACATCACTAAATTAATTGGGTGATCAGCCTATTCTTTAAAAATGGGTATAATTGCTTTCTTAGTCCTTCTGATTTTGGTTGTAAATTAAAAATACCCTTTTTAATCTTTATTAGGTTTAGACCAAATCCAATTTCACTTGTTTTTGGGTTAAGGCTTCCTACAAGCTAAATAATTCATCCAAGGCCCATCTCGGGTTAGCCCAAAACTCCTAACTCGGGATCCGGTGCGTTACAATTTATCTTTAAATTTTTTTAACTAATTTATAATTATATATTGAGTCCTTTAGCATTTAAATTTTATAAATTAAATTAATGGCACTCGTCGTTATTTATGCTCATTGCTACTCATCAAGCACTTTAAAATTTTTCGTATTTTATATTATTAAATTTTTAATTATTCTAAGTATAACACTAAACTATAATTTTAACTTTAATTATATAACTTGATTGTTAAAGTTCAAACGGTATGGTATCATAGATAAACAACATTATTTTTACACAACTATTGATGTTCAAATCTATGTCACTTTAGACACTTAACTTCAAAGGTATATCGATTTTTTCAATAAACTTTTAAAAGGTTCAATTTTAGGCATTTAACTCATCCGATCATCACTTCCAACCAATTGTGGCCCGTTATTTATCTTTCTTTGTGACAATATTAGTATCAAAATATTCACATTTCACTCATCTTTTTTCTTCTAAGATTGGTTTTCCGTTTTCAAGTAATTCACCCAAAATCAATAAAATTAAATAAAAACACTATTTTTAGGAGTTTGAGGATTTTTTCGTATTTGAAAAGTTTTTGGTATTTGTTTGAAAATTGAAATAGTTAAAAGTATTATTTCAAGAATACGAGCAACATACCTCAAAACTATTCTCATCTGATTATCATTGGAGGAGATCCAAGTATTAGCACATCAAACTTTTAGATGATTTTTTGTCGATTTTGAGCGGGTTCCGTGGAAAACTAATCCAATGTGAAGAAAGATGAGTGAAATGTGAATATTTTGATATCGATCTTGTCACGAATAACAACTTGTGATAGATGACAATTGGTTGCCAGTTACGGAAGGAAAAGTTTAGTGTCTACAACATAATATTTTTAAAATTTTATGGTAAAATCAATACGCTTTTAAAATTTTAGTGTCTAAAACAACGTCGTTTTGAGTATCAGTAGCCTCGCTAAAATGTTGTTTTGTTCATGTCATCACAGTGACGAAAAGATTCATTTATGTCATTGTATTGTTAAGATTTAACGATTCAATAATATAAATAGAACCAAAACCAAAATTTAATACCATAATTAAAATAATAAAAAGTTTAATAACATGAACAATAGATCACCTAAAATTTACTAATATATAGTATTTAAAAATCGTTTTAGTATTGCAACAAAACTCTACCAATCTCTAACATCAAATCCATTAAAAATTTGAAATAAATGATATTTTATGGGTAATAATATAAATGGCGCCTATACTTTAACTAAATATATAGTGTTTAATAATATTTTATGGATCATTTAACTTGATAATTATTCATTGTATTATCAATCAAAGATAATACATCTAAATCTTAATTTTGGAGTCGCTCTCGCTTCAATAACTAAGACAAATTATGTCATTGAAAAGACTTTAGATATAAGAGTTCTCATATGAGTTGCGCGAATCAATTTATATCAGTAGTTAAAGGAATCATTATTATTCCTAGAGGTTATGGGTTCAAGTACAACGGCTATATTAGAGTGATTGAACGTTTAATATCACATAGTTGAAAGTATATAAAACTATACTACTTTGTAATCATATTAGGTTAAAAAATATTCTAGTATGAGTTACTTCCTCGTCTAATTCCATAAATTACGGTCATGCTTAGATTACCAACTATAGAAAGTTGTCTTCTTCATACAAAATCTCATTTATTATGTCCTTCTTACCCTTCAACATAAGTAATAAATAAGTCATGTTTATTTACATAATTTATGTTGGATCAGTCTAAACTCTTTGGACTGAATTCAATTTTTTGGGGAAAATAAAAAATTATTAAGAGTCGACATCAATTTATAGGTCAGATATGTACACATTCAACAAGATTTTTTTAAAGATAAAATACATCTACATTTAACAAGAAATTGATTTTTTTCAAAAGGGTTTATAAATCTATTAAGTACGATTAAGTACGATAAAGTATGAGCTCTCCCACAAGGCTCAAAGCATCTTTCAAAAATTATCTGTCCAGATTTACCCAGTTTATAGTAAATAAATTAATATGTGTAATAATTAAATAATAATAATTTAAAATTAAAAAGTTGAAGAAACGTCAAAGTTGCATGCAGGCAGTAAGACAGATGTTACAAAAACATGGGGAATGTCTGATTCTGACAGTTTCTTCTCTTATCACCCTTCCATAACCAAGCCTTTGACCAAATCTCAACCGTCCATCTCTATAAAAAATTCTTTAAAAAATTTATTAATTAATCATTACTAATATTTAATATATGTTTATTTCGAAAACGTTATTAGTTAGCAAAATGTTAAAATTAACTTAACATTTAATTAGATAACTATCTTGACTTATATATTTTAATATTATGCCTTATTAAATTTTATATTTATATTATTCTTTTAATATGGATAAATACAAGATAATATCTGTTCAAAGACAATTTTTAATCTTTTGACATTGAACACTCATATACCTGACATTTATGGTGCAAATCCTCAAAAAATAACAACAATTCTTTTACTATAGAAGCCACTCGATTCGTGTATGTTCTATTCTTTTAAATAAATTGAAGTATATAAAACTTTTATACTTGTTAAAAGATTATAATTGAAAATAATAAAGATAACAAAAAAATATCAATTATATAGAAAATTTATAAAATTATGTACAACAGCTTTAATCTAACATTATTTTTTAGATAATTATAAGGTGATATTTATTTAAAAAAATAATCAATTGATAATATACACCATATAAATACATTTGTTTAAACTTCAACCTAAAAAAAATTATATTATATTACTGAACCATGATTTCTTAATCCAGCATTGTTGGTTTAAGGATTTTTTTAAACCTGGTTTAAGTAAATCCTTCCCCTATATAAAATATTTTATACTCGATTTAAAATTATACAACGCACGTTACATACCACTAAAGCGACGTACCAAAATACATCATAACCAAATTTGTCGTTATTATGTAAATATTAAAAAATATCATATTTTTTTAAAATTAATTATTAATTAATTTTTAGTTTTACTTTTACTAGAAATATAATTAAATAATGATTTTTAATTAAAAATAATAAGTAATTTAAGTAAAGTAATTTGTTTAGAATGACCATAAAAAATAATTACCGCGGAGACCTTAACCCGTCGGAAAACATGTCCGGAAATTCATTGAAAAATATTATATTACAAATTCATCGCGACGGTTTGTCGTTGCCCGGATTGCCATCGCCCAGCAGTCGTACAGTAGTTGGCCGCCCAAGAAAAGCCGTGCAGAAAGTCCGCCAGTGCCTCCCTGTTTCCATTGAATTGCACGGTGAGGTTGAGTTTTTATTTTGAATAGTAAAACTACATTCCAACCCCTCCTATTTCTATTTTATTTTGGATGGTTTAGGGTTATGTTTTAATATAACCGTCCTATTTCTATTTTAGACAAAAGTAGGCTTATGTTTTAATATACATGGTTAAAATACACTATCCACCCCCTACATTTGTTTTAATTTAAATGGTCAAATTGCATGCAAACCCTCTCCCTTTCCCCTATTTAGATTTTACACATCTAGGTTTTAAATCTTCTATAATTTATACTTTATTTTATTTTGTTAATTAATTTTAAATTACGCTTTGATTTTAAATTGCAGTATTATTAATAATTTATTTTATTCATTAGTTTTTGTATGACTGTTAGGTAACTGTTGGGCGATGGTAATCCGGGAGATGACAAACCGTCGCCTTAGATATGCAATATAATATTTTTCAACGAATTGTTCGACGTGTTTTCTGGCGGTAACTATTGTTTATGACTATTCTAAATAAATTAATTTACTTAAATTAATTATTATTTTCAATTAAAAAATTATTATTTAATTATAATTTTATTAAAAGTAAAATTAAATTTTAATTAATGATTAATTTTAAAAAATACAATACTTTTTAATATTTATACAATAAAGACAAATTTAATTGTATTGTGTTTTAGTATGTCGCTTTAGTAGTACGTTGCGGTATGTAACGTCCTATGTAGACTCTTCCATACTCAATATTATTAATTTTAATTTTAGTAATTTATAGTTAACATTATAAATAATTTAAATGCACTGGATTTTAGGAACGGCCCATTGTTTTGGATAAAGGTATATTCAACCTAGAGAATTAAAAGACAAAAGTACCCTTCACTTTGTGCTTGGATTTATTTTTTAGTTAGTAATTTTCTTTAACAAAATTTCCTTTATTTAATTAAATTTTCTTAAATTTTAATATTATTAAATATATATTATATTAATATTTTAATTTGATACTAATTAGGTTTTTAATATATATTTTAAAATAATTAATATAATTTACAATATTAATTAAATGATATTCAAATAATATATAAAAAATTCATAAAATTTGAATTAAAAATATAAAATTCATTTATGTCGAAGTAAAATAAAAGTTCGGTCCGATATATTTAGGTAAAAAAAATTATGCCATACGAATTTTGGCTAAAATTTTTAATGTTTATGGGTTAAAATTAAATGAAATAAAAGTAATTGATCAAAAAGCACGAACCAACTTACCTTAACGATTAAAGGAATCGTTTTTGTTTCTAGATGTTATGGGTTCGAGCACCAGCTACTGCAGTAGCGTGATTGAGTATTCATTGTCAAATGGTTGAGAGTATTTAGAACAATAGGCCTTTAAATCAAATTCGCATATTAACTATTTATTCTGAAATACAGATAGCTGTTAAAATAATATAAAAGTTCATCCATCTATTTTAGGACAGTTCATATCCTAAAATCACCATAAACCATTTTCATAAACTTTATGAAAATATTTCAAAATACGGTAAAACATGCTTTTATAGAAACATTCGAGGTTGACTCATCGCAAATCGTCCTCCTATCATATAAGTACATAATAAATGTACTCACCTGATATGCCTCACTATTATGCTTTACTATCGAAATCCGATTATTCTTGAACTTTTTCGTTGCCTTTCGCTTTGCTCGTATCACGAGTTCGATCACGATCTACACGAGCATACATACAAAGCATATACAAATATAAAATACATGTTAGTATTATTACTAACATTTTACACTTAATAATAATACTCCAAAAGAACTACTATTTTCGAATTATTGTAAAATTTATCTTAACTTTTCTTTTCTATTCATATTGGGCTCTTGTCATTAATTCTTCAATTCAAATGTCAAATAAGCCCAATAATTTCCACCATTAAAATTTCATCTCAAATACCTCAACAATGTCATATTTATCATTTAATCTACTAACTTTCTCAATATTTACCATTTAGCACTCAAATTTGTCAACTTTCCAAAATGGCTAAATTTCACATTTTAACTTCAATTTCAGTCCCCAAATAGTAATTTCTAGCATATTAAAACAATTATTAAACAATTATACAACAACCCACAACTTTTTCATAATTGCTTATTTGATCCCCCAACTTTCACAAAATTATAGATTGGCCCAAAAAATTCTAAGGCTTGTAGAACCTTTCTAATATCATTTATAAGCCACATGAAATTTTTCAAAGTTTTTTGTAACACCCCCAACCCGTGCCATACCCGAATACTAGTTCGAAGTGTCACATTGACTTTCAAACCGTTTACTTTTACAAAATACCTTAAAACTCAATTTAATTTTTAACTTAATAATTTATTTTGAATACAATCATATAGTCTTACAAAATTGATCAGAGCGTATACAATTCAAATCTTTAATTACATGCCAACTATATTCCATATAACAAAATACATATTATTCAAATACTTTTATGATCTGATCTTTGGAAAGGTGAAGCTGACCTGACTTGCCTATCCATGCTCCACTTCTTGCTTCAAGGAACCTACGTGTGAAACACTCACACGCTATGTCGATGACTTAGTTAGGCATATAAAACGTATGATGGAACTTTAATCACTTAACAATGCATGAACAATCCACATTTCAAATAATAATATAATACAAACATCATATAACAATTCATATAACAAACTATATAAACATGCACATGTATCACCATTATCCTAATCGCATCATTGTCATTATCACTATCATTAACCATTTAGAACATATAATCTTGCAGTTAACCTTTGTAACACTTCATACCATACCTTTCACAAGCAAAGCACATAACATTACACAAGGTTTCTTTATGATATACTTTTATTAGCCCATGTACACTTTTGGGAACTAAAGATATGTGAGTACATTGAGGTTGTGCACATATTCTGTCACCACAGCTCGTATAAATTTCCACTAGGGGCACATAGAATTCGTCCCGAAGGACCACATATATGTCCCGAACGACCACATAGAAATCTCCTTAAGGACCATATATATATTCTAAACGATCAAATATGTGTCTTAAAGGCCCACATACATGTTCCAAAGGATTACATATATCTCCCAAAGGACCACATAGAACCCTCGACTCTTGGCATGCCAACTATACCCTTGCTCTCATATCACATAACATGGGCATTATCATTTATGTTTGTCACATATTCAAACATTCATATCACATAGGCATATGATCTCATAGCTTCTTATCACATAGATCATGTAATATTCTCGTAGAGTCTCATAGCTTATATCATTTTCTCTTGTTATCACATATTCACATAGTCAACCAAATCATTTCATATACATATACTCATAGAGCTCATATCAATTCTCATGAAATCACTTATATGATATCATATAATTTATACTTTGTTCTCTTATGTTCACATATATCAGGTAGCATATACAGTCACATATCACATGTTCCTATAATCCCTTGTGTCCATATCATATAACTTATATCATATTCTTATATAATCACATATATTATTTATACCAGTTCACATAACTTATCACATTAACATATATTCACACAGGTCATGTAACATATACAATAACAAACACATATACTCATATCAAACACATGCTTATATTCATTAATTCATGTATTTTAATATAGGAAATAGACTCGTCACAAGTTTTATTTCCATTACAAATCATATACCAACTAGTATGCACTCACCTTAGCCTCACTAATCCAAGTCATACACGTATCTCTTTCTTGCTCAATCTTATCTCGTTGACTCATCAGATACTCGCTTCCAATCGATATCTACACCATTGTAAGACTTATATGAATATTGAAGTTTGAATTACGTATAACTAATCAATATAACTTAAGCTGAAAGAAACTCTTAATTTAACATTCCGAGCTTAATAGTATCAATATTCTTACTATAATATCGATACTACCATCTTATGGTATCGATACCCTTCCTAGGCACCGATACCATTTTGACATTCTGTATTTATAACTTGATAATGGTATCGATACTATACACTTGGTATCGATACCCCTTTAACCAGTACTGATACCGCTCTTTAGGTATCGATACTTCCTAAAGATCTCATCGGATTATATTATATGGTATCGATATTGTTCCTTCTGTATTGATATCCTAAGCTCAACTTTTACTCCTTTAATTTTGAAGTATCGGTACAAGATAAACAGTACCGATACCTCATGCCTAGAATTTACTTATTTTACCCAAAAGTTTTCCAAAACTTACTTAACTTTCACTCTACTAACTTCATTTGATTCATTAAACTCAAATATACTTACTCAAACCATCTTATATCACTTTAACACCTCCAAACTTCCAGTATCTCATTAGAACACTTGAAACTAAAAATCTTACCAATTATTCAACATGTTCTTAATTAACTTCTTTTACTTCTAACCTCTTAATTAGATCATTGAAAAGTTAAATATGGCTTAAAAATCCATTTATAACTTCTTCCTCATCAATTCACTTAAATCATTCTTTTATAAAATCACTCATAACTTATCCATCTTTTAGTTTTATACCACTATAACCTTTCCTTAAGCTTTCTTAACACTCCAATAATCAAAACCAACCTTAAAATGAAAGAATTAATCCATAGAAAGTATACTCACCTTATGCAAGAAGAACCCATGGTGGAGAGGAAAAAGAAGAAGATAGAAAATTCCAAACTCCTTTATTACTTATCATCCCATTTCCACGTGTTTATAATACTCTCCTCATACATTTTTAATTATTCTTATCAAATGACCATTATTCCCTTTTCATTTCCAAACTTTATTATTCAATCATGTTCCAAGAATTTCTCATTTAAGTCCCTAAACTTTTCAATTTTCTAAAATTGATCACAAAGTTTCAAAAAATTTCATTTTAGTCACTAACCCAGTTTTTGGGATGTTATATTTTTCCCCATCACCTTCCTCAAGGTCGAATGGTTTATGTACCTAAGATTAGGGTTTTCATGATTTTACTTGATTTTGATTCGAGCATGAAATCAACCTCGATTCAACCTTATATAATCTCTAAAATCAAATCCCTAATCAAATTTCATCATAACATAAACTTCCTCCAATATTAGTATTAGGATGAAATTACCCATAGCTTGTATATGCATGTATAGTTAATTTTAATCATAAATCATGATTGGAATTGATTCTACAACCTCAAGAACATCAAAATCCTTCATCAATTCCATAAATTCTAATGTGAATAGAAACCCTAGAATTTGGGATCTTTGAACGCAAGACAAATTAGAAAGAAATAAAGGTACCAAATGATAACGTTTTTTTTTTTAAAATAAAACAATTTTCTATTTCACAGCATGATCCGAAATCCAAAGGAAATTGCTCAAAAATGAGAAACAAATTTTCTCTTACCTTGATAGGGGGTGCACGGCTAAGGGGCTGAAAAATGGCCTAAGTTTCATGAAATTTTCATGTAATTTCATGTCAATTTAACTTTTATTTAAGCTTAAATGAATAAAATATTCATTTAATGAGAAATGTCCATTTTGCCGTTAATGAACTTGATATTTACAATAATATCAAGCCACATAACCTTATCATATTTCTAAAGTCAAATATGAACAAAATATTTTACCCTTTTCCAATTTTACCAAGCAACTTTCCAAAAATTGCAATATTGCCACTTTGATCCAACGATCCAGATTAAACATGTAAATAAATCTTCAAATCCAATTATCTATATTATTTTCCATCATTTTAACATTTGGAAATAATATTTTTAAGCCTAATTTATCATCCTTCAATTTTTCCCAAAATTTCTATTCGATCCGATTTATCGATTTCTTACTGTACTTTAACCATTTATAGTTTTCAACCATAAATAGATAAATTTATCGATTTATCTGATTTCAATAAAACTCCACTCTCAAAATTAAACTACCTATTTATGGAATAAAAAAATGGGAAAATTACCACTTAGGTCTCTAAACTTTTCCCAATTTTATACTTTAGCCACTAACTCTCAAAACTTATATTTTGGTCACTAACCAAAATTTGGGGTATTGCAAAACATGCAATTTTCTTTATTTTCCTCTAGCTCCAAGGCTTCGCCTTGATTATTCTAGACTGATCGGGTCGCACACCTAACTTTGGTGGGTGAATCACCTAGCGGGGATTTTCTGCATACACAAGGACTAGAACTTGAGACCTTTCTTAAGCGATATCAAACTGCTTACAACTTGAACCAACCACATTAGTGTTAAAGACATGTATTTATACAAATATAAATGAACTATATAACGAAGACAACACACACATAGATAAGTTTTATCTTAAATCACTTAGTGATTGTATGCTTCAAAAATTATTTAAACACTTAAAAAAATTAGACAAAAAGGTACCTTAGGTCCTTATACTATTTAAAAAAACGTGATCCTCCAATTGTTTTCACTCAATGTGGCCCTCGAACATAGAAAAAGAACCCAATGTGGCCCTTTGACCAACGATTTATGTCATTGATCATTACAATGATAACATGACACTTTACGATGCTAAAGTGATTATCCACAGTGCTGACGTGGCAGTCTAGGTGTTTGGTGTTTGGTGATGTGATTGATGACGTAACAAATGAGCTAAATTTTTTAAATTCGAGGACCAAATTGATATTTTCAAAAAGGTCAAGGGCTTTTTATTTTTACAAAATAGAAATACTTTAAATTTAAAATATAAAAATATTAAAAAAGTAAATATAAAAATACCATTAACTATTAGTATTATTTATTAAATAAAAATAGATTATATTTAGTTTTAAAATATTATTATTTATTATTTTATTGTTTATTGAAATTACAGAAGTTAACTTGTCATTTTTGTGGCCCTCGATACCGACAACGATCTCCTATGGTTGCCATGCGACTGTTTCAGCTTTGTCAAAGGCATAGGAACACCTGGTGTCCCAATAATCATATTTTACCCTTTTCAATCCTGTTTATTTATTTCATTCACTTCATCAAACTAAAGAGAATATCTAAAATGTTATACTTTCATTAATTACTCCAATCATATATGAGGTGTAATTCACTTAAATTAGTATAAAGTTAAAGTAATTTTATAGATTTTCATAATTGTACATAGATTAATATTATGATAATTAGATGATCATATTTATATTCTATTCACTTAAACTATACATTGATAAGCGATAAAGTTTTAGACCAATATGATAAAGATTAAACTGGTTCATAGTTGTACATCTATAACAAGTATATTTATATTGATATTGATATTTAACAAGGATTATTACAATATTAATTGTACAAAAAATTATGGAAGTATATATTATGCTCTTTTTGAGTAGTTGTGAATTCTCATTATCTATATTATCATTGATACACGAACAACCATTTTGACTGGATTTTTTGTTATAATTTCAATGGAAAATTAAATAGTAAATTAAATAAAAAATAATATTTTAAAATTAAATATAACCTATTTTATTTAATAAATAATACTAATAATTAATGATATTTTATATTTAATTTTTCAATATTTTTTATAATTTAAATTTATAACATTTTATTTTTTAAAAAATTAAATAAGCCCTTAAACTTTTTAAAAAATCAATTTGGTCTTCGAACATAAAACAAATTAGCTCGTCTATAATGTCATCTACCATGTCACCAACCATCGTGGACTGTCAGTCATCACCGTGAAGTGCCACGTCAATATCATAACAGTCAACGACATAAATTGTTGATCAAAGGGCCACATTAGGTTCTTTTTCTATGTTCTAGGGTCACATTGAGTGCACAAAGAAAAGAAAAATAGAGGGTCACATTGATTTTTTTTTTTAAAGTACACAGGTCTTAGGCATCCTTTTACCAAAAAAATTAGATCTAAAATAATATAAGATTTCAGAATCTCATTACTAAAATCTATTAATATTAAATTATCAAAATGATGAACTCCAAATTTAATTAAAACAATAAAAAAGTAACTTTAAATACTATAATCCTAAATACTTTTAAAAAAAACTCTAAAATTTACATATAATTCATTACTTTTGATATTAGAAGTACTTTTTTACTTAAAAACTAAATTTTACACAAATATTTTTTATTATTTATTAATTTTAAGTAATTATAATATAATATAGTATACTCAATTGTTCATAATTGATATAAACACTTTTACATACCTTGTAAAAATAATAAGTTAACAATTGTCTGTTTAATCACTTGTGTATTTGGTTCATACTAAAAATAAAAGGGTAATTTCGTCATTTCATTAAATACAAAACTAGGTGGTGTCAATCACAGTGGGGAAAGGAAAAATAGAAGGCAGGTAGACGATGATGAAAACAACTATTTGTAGACACCCGTTTTTGTTCGGTCTTTTCGATTTAATTTATTATTATTATTATTATTATTATTTATTATTATTATTATTATTATTATTATTATTATTATTTAATATACATTTTTTTACAGGCCAATTCCGAAGCCCACTATAACCCTAAGGCCCAGTACATCAAGATCAAGCCCAAGCCCAGCCACTCGTCAGACCCGTGACCCGCTACCCGAACTAGGCTTGGATTTGGCCTAAATTAATTAGGGTTTGAAACCCTAAATGTCATCAGTTCCAGCCACCGCCTCTGGTTTTCCATCTTCCTTCGACACGTGTGAGCCACGTCCGGCCCCCCCACCGTCATCTACAATAACCCCATCAGTTCCAAATCAAACCAAATCAAAAGAAATAGTAAACAAATCAAAACCCCGAATTTAAAATACCCTAAATCCCAAAATTTTCGGATTTCTCCAAAAAAATCAGAATTATTACCCTATTCTAGATATCATCATCTCACCCAACAAACAAGATTAAGAGCACATGCAACAAAGAGGAGACCATTCGGTGGGGGTGAAATACAAAAAAAAAACAGAAAAAAAGAGTGGAGAAAATATAAATCAGAAAAAAAATAGAGAGGGAAGGGATTCATTCGGGGTCTCAAAAAGAAAAAGGAGTGAGAACATAAAATAAAAAAACAAAGAGGGGAGGGTGAGATTTTACCTTTTTTGGATCCTCGTAAGGGTTATAAACTGGGGTCTTTGGGGTTTGACTACTCCCTGTGGCCACTGGATCGGTGGCCAGGGAGCCATTAGGGCTCTGTGCTCCTCGGTGTGAAAGAAAAAAAGAAGGGAGAGAGGGAGAATAAGGGACGAGCGGCTGAGAGAAGAAAATAAATGAGAAATAGGGTTTTAAAACCCTTATTAGGTCTTATAACCTACAAGCAAAACGATGTCGTTTGACCAAGGGAGTCTGCGCGTCCGAAAAAGGGTTTAACTACACTTTTAATCCATGTGGCTTTGTAAACTCACCCAGCGTGTTTTCATATTTGGGGTAAATACCTGTTTAGGTCCCTATATCTTTGTACTCTTGTACATTGGTCTTTGAATGAAATATTACTTTATTTTGTTTCGAGCCTTTAATTTTCCATATCTATGTTTAAGTTATAAGATTGTGTATCATGATATTTGTTTTACTTTTTAATTTATTCCTGTGATTTATGCTTTTTTCATTTTAGTCACTGACTTTGCATGTTGTATATTTTTGTTGATATTTGAATTTGGTCATTATATTTGTAAATCTTATATTTTGGTCAATGTCTTATAGTTGGTTTAATTAGTATTTACCTTTTTATATTTCTGATTATTTTATTTTAGTCCTCTATATTATTTATGGGTTATTTTTGTTTATAGTACCTAGGTTATTTAATATTTGTAATATGGGCTTTGTTTTATTTGTAATTATTGTTTAGACCTTCGAATGATTGTTTTTATTATTTTACTCCTGTAAATTCATGTTTATGCTATTTCAGTCCTTTAACTTTCTGTTTTACTATTTTAGCCCTATAAGTTTCTGTTTTATCTATTTTGGTCCCCTAATGGTTGTTAATTACATTGTTTGGTTCTCTTAGTGTTGATTAATATTATTTGGTCCTTAAAATCATCATGTATGTTTTTTATTATTTATATATTTGGTTTGTAATGTTTGTTTGTTTTCATTTTAGTCTTTCGTGTATGAATAGGTTTTTACATATTGTATTTATTTGTATTTGTAAATAATTTTTGTTGGCTCTATTTATTGTAAATATTCCATTTCACCTATGTCCATTTGCATTTGTTTTATTGTATGTTTTTTTAAATATTACTTGAATATATTTCAAGAACACCGATCTGTAGAACGAGCATGGAAAGTATCACTTGATCGAAGTGGTACAATCTAATACGACGTTCAAACTAAATGGAATTTGAAATAAATCAATTTTAGTTTGTTAATTGTTAATCCATTTTTATTTTTATTTGAACAATGCAATACATGTTTATCTAAATAGCACTTTCTTTTATTTTTTAATGAAAAATGTCGATATACTATTTATATTCGATATATGGTTTTATATATTTGAAGATAGAATATTCTTTTACGAATGAGAAATATTCGAGTTAGCTTTTCCGACGGAGGATTGCTAATTTTGAGATTTCTTTTCGAGTTAAAGAATTTTCTCTATTTATTTAATTCGAAGCAAATTAATCAATGTTCAATAAATGGATCACATTTAAATTTTATATTCGATTTATAAGTTCCGCCATTTACGACAACGTGTAAGCGTTCCAACACCAGTTTTTGGGTGCTGTGGGGTGCTAATCCTTCCCCACGCGTAACCGACTCCTGAACCCGTTTTAATATGATTTCTGGTAAATGCATGCCATTTTTGTCTTAAAAATGATTTTTACTTAAAATTGTTTTAAAAGACGTTTTTAGGTATTCGACCTACCTAATCCAAAGGTCGATGGCAACTCTATTCAATTTAATTCAAATTAATCCAAAATCGCCCAATTTTCTAAATTAAAGTCATAATCGTTTTTTAAAATAATATTTTAATTGTTTTACCTAAAAAATGGTTATGACAGCTTTGCGACTCTGCTGGGGACTTTTTTAGAGAGTCAAGCTGTAGGTCGCTTACACATTATCGTTTTGGTGGAAATTATGAGTTCGAGTCTTTAGTTAACTTATGATCCGTTTATTGAAGTTTTAATTGCTTCATGTTTTAACTGTCATACTAACATTTTATTTTTGGCTTTCATCTTTGTCAAGATTTTATCATTTTTCCTTGTTTTGTTTTCCTTTTGACAAAGGTAGGTATGTTCCTCCTCACACACATCACGTGCATCTGCATAACATAAGCTCTAGACACGAGCTTCGATCCAAATAAGTCAGGGTGATTGCTTTACTCTCGTAAGAATTTATTCTTCGTATGAGTTTTTAGCAAATAACCCATGGGATACATACCTTATACCTTCGTAAGGATTTATTCCTCGTATGGGTATAAGGTAATGAATCCCCTCGAATTGAACTCGTTCCGTTCGAAACCTGTAATGGGTGAGGATCGAGGGTTTGGCAGCCCAAGGGGCACCGACATCAAGGACAATTCGAGTTCCCTTTTCCTGTTAGAGCCGAAACCATGCATATAGTGAACCGTAGAACGATCACCCTAGGTATAGTTATATCGATCCTCTGTCCATCAGTAGGTACCCAAATTAAGTGTACACAAAGGAGGAGTGTTTCTGAACCATTCATTTTTGTTTTAAATTTTGTTAAATAATTGCATGTGAACTAGATACCATACGGTTAGGATTAATTTCTCGAAAATATCATTTTGGGTAGATAGCATGTCTGGGTAGGAATGTTATTTAATTAAAGCATGTTCGGGTAGATATCTTGATTGGGTAGGTGCTATATTTATCTGTAGATAACATCTTTTAACTTTATTGATTATCTTGCTTGTACTGACTAATTTCTTTTCTTTTGTTTGTCTATACTAACTCATTTTTTCTCATTTGTTTGTTATTTTTCATCATTCTTTGCATTGAATTGCAATGCATCATCATGACATAATGAAAAAGTGTTGATCCGTAAGGGGATATTCGAGAGAAAATTTCACAAGAAGAGATGAAAATTTTCAATCAAGTAGTCGTGTTTACAGGCATGCACCGAGGGTTCAAAAAAGCTCAAAATACAAGAAGGAGGTTTGCTCGAAGATCGTGCATTATTTGGGACTAAAATGATGATCCATTGATTCGAGGAGTAATCCAGCAGTGGAGTCTTATCTACAATCATGTCATCTCTAGTTATCAAGGATCGACACACTGGGATTAAACATGTAAATAAATCTTCAAATCCAATTATCTATATTATTTTCCATCATTTTAACATTTGGAAATAATATTTTTAAGCCTAATTTATCATCCTTCAATTTTTCCCAAAATTTCTATTCGATCCGATTTATCGATTTCTTACTGTACTTTAACCATTTATAGTTTTCAACCATAAATAGATAAATTTATCGATTTATCTGATTTCAATAAAACTCCACTCTCAAAATTAAACTACCTATTTATGGAATAAAAAAATGGGAAAATTACCACTTAGGTCTCTAAACTTTTCCCAATTTTATACTTTGGCCACTAACTCTCAAAACTTATATTTTGGTCACTAACCAAAATTTGGGGTATTGCAAAACATGCAATTTTCTTTATTTTCCTCTAGCTCCAAGGCTTCGCCTTGATTATTCTAGACTGATCGGGTCGCACACCTAACTTTGGTGGGTGAATCACCTAGCGGGGATTTTCTGCATACACAAGGACTAGAACTTGAGACCTTTCTTAAGCGATATCAAACTGCTTACAACTTGAACCAACCACATTAGTGTTAAAGACATGTATTTATACAAATATAAATGAACTATATAACGAAGACAACACACACATAGATAAGTTTTATCTTAAATCACTTAGTGATTGTATGCTTCAAAAATTATTTAAACACTTAAAAAAATTAGACAAAAAGGTACCTTAGGTCCTTATACTATTTAAAAAAACGTGATCCTCCAATTGTTTTCACTCAATGTGGCCCTCGAACATAGAAAAAGAACCCAATGTGGCCCTTTGACCAACGATTTATGTCATTGATCGTTACAATGATAACATGACACTTTACGATGCTAAAGTGATTATCCACAGTGCTGACGTGGCAGTCTAGGTGTTTGGTGTTTGGTGATGTGATTGATGACGTAACAAATGAGCTAAATTTTTTAAATTCGAGGACCAAATTGATATTTTCAAAAAGGTCAAGGGCTTTTATTTTTACAAAATAGAAATACTTTAAATTTAAAATATAAAAATATTAAAAAAGTAAATATAAAAATACCATTAACTATTAGTATTATTTATTAAATAAAAATAGATTATATTTAGTTTTAAAATATTATTATTTATTATTTTATTGTTTATTGAAATTACAGAAGTTAACTTGTCATTTTTGTGGCCCTCGATACCGACAACGATCTCCTATGGTTGCCATGCGACTGTTTCAGCTTTGTCAAAGGCATAGGAACACCTGGTGTCCCAATAATCATATTTTACCCTTTTCAATCCTGTTTATTTATTTCATTCACTTCATCAAACTAAAGAGAATATCTAAAATGTTATACTTTCATTAATTACTCCAATCATATATGAGGTGTAATTCACTTAAATTAGTATAAAGTTAAAGTAATTTTATAGATTTTCATAATTGTACATAGATTAATATTATGATAATTAGATGATCATATTTATATTCTATTCACTTAAACTATACATTGATAAGCGATAAAGTTTTAGACCAATATGATAAAGATTAAACTGGTTCATAGTTGTACATCTATAACAAGTATATTTATATTGATATTGATATTTAACAAGGATTATTACAATATTAATTGTACAAAAAATTATGGAAGTATATATTATGCTCTTTTTGAGTAGTTGTGAATTCTCATTATCTATATTATCATTGATACACGAACAACCATTTTGACTGGATTTTTTGTTATAATTTCAATGGAAAATTAAATAGTAAATTAAATAAAAAATAATATTTTAAAATTAAATATAACCTATTTTATTTAATAAATAATACTAATAATTAATGATATTTTATATTTAATTTTTCAATATTTTTTATAATTTAAATTTATAACATTTTATTTTTTAAAAAATTAAATAAGCCCTTAAACTTTTTAAAAAATCAATTTGGTCTTCGAACATAAAACAAATTAGCTCGTCTATAATGTCATCTACCATGTCACCAACCATCGTGGACTGTCAGTCATCACCGTGAAGTGCCACGTCAATATCATAACAGTCAACGACATAAATTGTTGATCAAAGGGCCACATTGTTGATCAAAGAGCCACATTAGGTTCTTTTTCTATGTTCTAGGGTCACATTGAGTGCACAAAGAAAAGAAAAATAGAGGGTCACATTGATTTTTTTTTTTAAAGTACACAGGTCTTAGGCATCCTTTTACCAAAAAAATTAGATCTAAAATAATATAAGATTTCAGAATCTCATTACTAAAATCTATTAATATTAAATTATCAAAATGATGAACTCCAAATTTAATTAAAACAATAAAAAAGTAACTTTAAATACTATAATCCTAAATACTTTTAAAAAAAACTCTAAAATTTACATATAATTCATTACTTTTGATATTAGAAGTACTTTTTTACTTAAAAACTAAATTTTACACAAATATTTTTTATTATTTATTAATTTTAAGTAATTATAATATAATATAGTATACTCAATTGTTCATAATTGATATAAACACTTTTACATACCTTGTAAAAATAATAAGTTAACAATTGTCTGTTTAATCACTTATGTATTTGGTTCATACTAAAAATAAAAGGGTAATTTCGTCATTTCATTAAATACAAAACTAGGTGGTGTCAATCACAGTGGGGAAAGGAAAAATAGAAGGCAGGTAGACGATGATGAAAACAACTATTTGTAGACACCCGTTTTTGTTCGGTCTTTTCGATTTAATATTATTATTATTATTATTATTATTATTATTATTATTATTATTATTATTATTATTATTATTATTTAATATACATTTTTTTACAGGCCAATTCCGAAGCCCACTATAACCCTAAGGCCCAGTACATCAAGATCAAGCCCAAGCCCAGCCACTCGTCAGACCCGTGACCCGCTACCCGAACTAGGCTTGGATTTGGCCTAAATTAATTAGGGTTTGAAACCCTAAATGTCATCAGTTCCAGCCACCGCCTCTGGTTTTCCATCTTCCTTCGACACGTGTGAGCCACGTCCGGCCCCCCCACCGTCATCTACAATAACCCCATCAGTTCCAAATCAAACCAAATCAAAAGAAATAGTAAACAAATCAAAACCCCGAATTTAAAATACCCTAAATCCCAAAATTTTCGGATTTCTCCAAAAAAATCAGAATTATTACCCTATTCTAGATATCATCATCATCTCACCCAACAAACAAGATTAAGAGCACATGCAACAAAGAGGAGACCATTCGGTGGGGGTGAAATACAAAAAAAAAACAGAAAAAAAGAGTGGAGAAAATATAAATCAGAAAAAAAAAATAGAGAGGGAAGGGATTCATTCGGGGTCTCAAAAAGAAAAAGGAGTGAGAACATAAAATAAAAAAACAAAGAGGGGAGGGTGAGATTTTACCTTTTTTGGATCCTCGTAAGGGTTATAAACTGGGGTCTTTGGGGTTTGACTACTCCCTGTGGCCACTGGATCGGTGGCCAGGGAGCCATTAGGGCTCTGTGCTCCTCGGTGTGAAAGAAAAAAAGAAGGGAGAGAGGGAGAATAAGGGACGAGCGGCTGAGAGAAGAAAATAAATGAGAAATAGGGTTTTAAAACCCTTATTAGGTCTTATAACCTACAAGCAAAACGATGTCGTTTGACCAAGGGAGTCTGCGCGTCCGAAAAAGGGTTTAACTACACTTTTAATCCATGTGGCTTTGTAAACTCACCCAGCGTGTTTTCATATTTGGGGTAAATACCTGTTTAGGTCCCTATATCTTTGTACTCTTGTACATTGGTCTTTGAATGAAATATTACTTTATTTTGTTTCGAGCCTTTAATTTTCCATATCTATGTTTAAGTTATAAGATTGTGTATCATGATATTTGTTTTACTTTTTAATTTATTCCTGTGATTTATGCTTTTTTTCATTTTAGTCACTGACTTTGCATGTTGTATATTTTTGTTGATATTTGAATTTGGTCATTATATTTGTAAATCTTATATTTGGTCAATGTCTTATAGTTGGTTTAATTAGTATTTACCTTTTATATTTCTGATTATTTTATTTTAGTCCTCTATATTATTTATGGGTTATTTTTGTTTATAGTACCTAGGTTATTTAATATTTGTAATATGGGCTTTGTTTTATTTGTAATTATTGTTTAGACCTTCGAATGATTGTTTTTATTATTTTACTCCTGTAAATTCATGTTTATGCTATTTCAGTCCTTTAACTTTCTGTTTTACTATTTTAGCCCTATAAGTTTCTGTTTTATCTATTTTGGTCCCCTAATGGTTGTTAATTACATTGTTTGGTCCTCTTAGTGTTGATTAATATTATTTGGTCCTTAAAATCATCATGTATGTTTTTTATTATTTATATTTGGTTTGTAATGTTTGTTTGTTTTCATTTTAGTCTTTCGTGTATGAATAGGTTTTTACATATTGTATTTATTTGTATTTGTAAATAATTTTTGTTGGCTCTATTTATTGTAAATATTCCATTTCACCTATGTCCATTTGCATTTGTTTTATTGTATGTTTTTTTAAATATTACTTGAATATATTTCAAGAACACCGATCTGTAGAACGAGCATGGAAAGTATCACTTGATCGAAGTGGTACAATCTAATACGACGTTCAAACTAAATGGAATTTGAAATAAATCAATTTTAGTTTGTTAATTGTTAATCCATTTTTATTTTTATTTGAACAATGCAATACATGTTTATCTAAATAGCACTTTCTTTTATTTTTTAATGAAAAATGTCGATATACTATTTATATTCGATATATGGTTTTATATATTTGAAGATAGAATATTCTTTTACGAATGAGAAATATTCGAGTTAGCTTTTCCGACGGAGGATTGCTAATTTTGAGATTTCTTTTCGAGTTAAAGAATTTTCTCTATTTATTTAATTCGAAGCAAATTAATCAATGTTCAATAAATGGATCACATTTAAATTTTATATTCGATTTATAAGTTCCGCCATTTACGACAACGTGTAAGCGTTCCAACACCAGTTTTTGGGTGCTGTGGGGTGCTAATCCTTCCCCACGCGTAACCGACTCCTGAACCCGTTTTAATATGATTTCTGGTAAATGCATGCCATTTTTGTCTTAAAAATGATTTTTACTTAAAATTGTTTTAAAAGACGTTTTTAGGTATTCGACCTACCTAATCCAAAGGTCGATGGCAACTCTATTCAATTTAATTCAAATTAATCCAAAATCGCCCAATTTTCTAAATTAAAGTCATAATCGTTTTTTAAAATAATATTTTAATTGTTTTACCTAAAAAATGGTTATGACAGCTTTGCGACTCTGCTGGGGACTTTTTTTAGAGAGTCAAGCTGTAGGTCGCTTACACATTATCGTTTTGGTGGAAATTATGAGTTCGAGTCTTTAGTTAACTTATGATCCGTTTATTGAAGTTTTAATTGCTTCATGTTTTAACTGTCATACTAACATTTTATTTTTGGCTTTCATCTTTGTCAAGATTTTATCATTTTTTCCTTGTTTTGTTTTCCTTTTGACAAAGGTAGGTATGTTCCTCCTCACACACATCACGTGCATCTGCATAACATAAGCTCTAGACACGAGCTTCGATCCAAATAAGTCAGGGTGATTGCTTTACTCTCGTAAGAATTTATTCTTCGTATGAGTTTTTAGCAAATAACCCATGGGATACATACCTTATACCTTCGTAAGGATTTATTCCTCGTATGGGTATAAGGTAATGAATCCCCTCGAATTGAACTCGTTCCGTTCGAAACCTGTAATGGGTGAGGATCGAGGGTTTGGCAGCCCAAGGGGCACCGACATCAAGGACAATTCGAGTTCCCTTTTCCTGTTAGAGCCGAAACCATGCATATAGTGAACCGTAGAACGATCACCCTAGGTATAGTTATATCGATCCTCTGTCCATCAGTAGGTACCCAAATTAAGTGTACACAAAGGAGGAGTGTTTCTGAACCATTCATTTTTGTTTTAAATTTTGTTAAATAATTGCATGTGAACTAGATACCATACGGTTAGGATTAATTTCTCGAAAATATCATTTTGGGTAGATAGCATGTCTGGGTAGGAATGTTATTTAATTAAAGCATGTTCGGGTAGATATCTTGATTGGGTAGGTGCTATATTTATCTGTAGATAACATCTTTTAACTTTATTGATTATCTTGCTTGTACTGACTAATTTCTTTTCTTTTGTTTGTCTATACTAACTCATTTTTTCTCATTTGTTTGTTATTTTTCATCATTCTTTGCATTGAATTGCAATGCATCATCATGACATAATGAAAAAGTGTTGATCCGTAAGGGGATATTCGAGAGAAAATTTCACAAGAAGAGGTGAAAATTTTCAATCAAGTAGTCGTGTTTACAGGCATGCACCGAGGGTTCAAAAAAGCTCAAAATACAAGAAGGAGGTTTGCTCGAAGATCGTGCATTATTTGGGACTAAAATGATGATCCATTGATTCGAGGAGTAATCCAGCAGTGGAGTCTTATCTACAATCATGTCATCTCTAGTTATCAAGGATCGACACACTGGCTTAAGCAACGCGAATTGGGAAAATCGCAATGCGAATAAGTAAATCGCAACGCGAATTGGGAAAATCGCAATGCGATACTTACTATCGCAATGCGATAATACAAAATCGCAACGAGATACTTACTTTCACAACGCGATACTGACTTTCGCAACGCGATTTACATAGCGCCATTCGTATTAACACGTATTTTTTTTTTCAAATTCCAAACACGTATTTTTTCTTAATAAATCGGAAAATGAACCGTCCACAGTAATCGCAACTCATAACCTCAAACCCAAAAACACAACACTCAGTCCCATCTCCATCTCTCACTCTCTACGGCGAAATCTGTACCCATCTCCGAAGATTTCCGTCCCCATCGCCGGCGAAATCCCTCACAACCATTCACAGTCAAAAATCCCTCACAATCATTCAGAAATAGAAAATCAACCTACGAGGGTTAGTTTTTTTTATTTTTATTTTGAAATTTTTGCATTATTTTAGGTTTTTCATATTGAGATTGATGATAATTTTACTGGTAATTTCAATAATAGATTAACCATTTCACTTAGATTTCTTATTAAATTCATTCGATTGCTGCCAATACTGCTAAACTGTTTAGCCTGTGAAGTTAGTATTTGTCTTTGCTTTGTCTTTTGGTTGAAGTAATGCAGAAGAAGAATAGTTTCGAGAATGAAAATCGCAACGCGGAAATAACTATCGCAACGAGATAATCGCAACGCGAAATAAAAATCGCAACGCGAAACCAAAATCGCATTGCGATTTTCATTTCGCGTTGCGATTTTCATTTCGCGTTGGGATTTTTATTTCGCGGTTGCGATTTTCATTTCGCGTTGCGATTGTCTGGTCGCGATAGTCATTTCGCGTTGCGATTCTCATTATCTCGTTGCGATTTTCATTTCAACCAAAAGATAAAAACAGTGTTGCAAATTTTAGTTTCAAGAATAAACTACTATTTATGTTTATTGTTTTGTTTTTGGTATATCTTGACAGTGTAATTTTTGGTATATCTAACTTGGTATGTTTATTGTTTTTTTGTAGAAATTTTTTTCGGCTTCATTGACATTAAGGAATAAAGTTAGCCTAGCCACTACAATTGCTTCGAAGCTTTCACCTGCACAAAGAAAATTGTTTGAAGAAACCTGCTTCGGGCCATGGCTGAGAGTACAGCATCCGGGTGGAGATGCTAGTTTGACCCATTTGTGGCTTCAGACCATGACTAGCGATCTACCCGACAGTATACAACGTGGTGAGGAAGAGATATGGTTTCATTTTCCACCGGCGTATACTTGTTTTGGGCGGAAGGAGTTCTGCTTAATCACTGGTCTACGATTCGGACACGATGATGTAGGCCGGTACACTCGTCATATCACCCGCCCATCATGGTTATCCAGGGTTTTTCCTGATGAGTCAATAGAGAAGCCGAACTTACACGTCGACGACATGAAGAAATTGTTTAATAAGAAAGATGGTTTTACTCGGATGAATGACGTCGATGTTGTCCGAGTATGCCTTCTACTTTTGTATGCCGGCTTTCTAGGCAGAGAGGCCAGACAACCTATTCCTCAGGAGCTAATATTATTGGTAGAGGACCTAAATGCATGGAATCTGTTTCCGTGGGGTTCGTATATATGGAAAGCTACCTGGACTAAGTTGTCGTCTGCCTTTGATGACCGCAAAAGTTTGCGGGGCGATGGGTCGAAATACACTTTGTCAGGCTTTGTTTGGGCCTTTAAGGTAAGAATTTCTATATAATGTTTTCAAAATTATAATTAATTATTTAACAATTACTAATGTTTGTTATTATATTGTTTGTAGATTTGGATATTCGAGGCTTTCCCCAGCATGCGGACATATGCATTAAAATCCTCAGATGATATTCCTAGGGCTATTTCCTGGAAGAGGAAACATATGTTGGATTGGGAAGACTTAATACCATATGCGACAATAAATAATGTAAGTTAACACAAATACTATCATATATAAACAAGTTATTAATAGTAGACGTTTAACTTTGTTTAGTTTTTTTATATTTTTAGGAGGCCAACACTCCATTAATGAGACTGACACCCACGGAGGCTGAGCTTGCCACTGATTGGTGGCAAGCTAGTCAGCGTTTTTTTGATGGCACGAATGATGAGCAGCCTCCACTTCCTCCACTTCGAGAGCCATCACCTCACCCAGAGCCATCACCTGATCGACCCGACTATACACCTCTACAACGAGAGCCATCACCTATCCCGTCACATCATCGAGTCTCTTCTCCACCATCACCTCATGATAGGCGACCGACAAAGATGCCACGACTTATATCTCCCTGTTCTCCACCTCCACGGGATGAGTCAAGGGAGTTACGTGATGAGGTCAATGCCTTGCGTGAGGAGATCGGTACTCTACGCGATAACGATGGTGCATGGCGTGTGGAGGTGTCTACTTTACGTGGTGAGGTTGCCGCTCTACGTGAGATGGTAGTATCGTTGCAGAATGAGGTTCATACTCTACGCAACGAGGTAAGTTTAATATTTTCCATATTTAACTTGATGATAAATTTACTCGTAATTTCACTTAAATTAACCATTTCACTTAGATTGCTTAGTAAATTTATTCGGTTGCTGCCAAAACTGCTAAACTTTTTACTTTAACACTGTGAAGTTAGTATTTGTCTTTGTTTTGTCTTTTGGTTGAAAGTTTGAAATATATTTATCTTTGTTTTCACTGTTTAAATATCATGTCTGTTTATTTACTGATATTTGTATTTTTATTTAGCGGACCGATAAGGTGGATGCTT
Organism: Hibiscus syriacus; assembly: GCF_006381635.1. Lineage (NCBI taxonomy): Eukaryota > Viridiplantae > Streptophyta > Magnoliopsida > Malvales > Malvaceae > Hibiscus > Hibiscus syriacus. The sequence goes on along the minus strand of NW_024063538.1, from coordinate 6,713,325 downwards.
TACGTCGGGTTTTTCTTGCACGACAGAGTTCACACATCAGACGGCGTGCACGTGCTGTTAAGTCTCCGTATACCCCAATAGTGCGAAGACACCGCAAGAAGAAGCCCGACTCGCCTATCATCCCTCAAGAGTCCACTCCTATCGTTGAAGAGGCCCCTATCATTCCTCGAGAGTCCCCTCCCACCGTTCAAGAGGCCACTGTCATCGTTGAAGAGGTCCCTCCCACCATTCAAGAGCCCGATTCACATGGCGTCATATATAGGATTCTTGAGAAACCCTCTGACGTGCCGGACATGATGGATTCAAGTTGGCTCTCGTATGAGTTACCGGCCAGTACCATACCGGTATCTGAAGAGGAGAGGAAACAACTACCGGACACAATTCTGGATAACACCCTTTGGGCTAAGACCGCAGTTGATTTTTATCTACATGAGCGAAGCCAGGGGTGTTTCACTGACATATGCAAGCTCAATGATGATATCTATTTGTTGCTTGATCGGTCTTGGTGGGGCGTATTATTAGGGGTCGAAGACAATGGCTATTTCGATGGAGGGGTAAGTCTTATATTTTTCTTATATTTTCATTTGATTAATTTGTTTAAAAATTAATGTAATTCACTAATATATGTATTTTTTTTGTAAAACAGCATATCGATGCGTGGGTGTCACGTCTACTAATAATTAGGAAACTTAAGGAAAATAAAAGAAATACACGGTATACAATAATGCCGACGGCTTTTAACGCAGTTCACTTGAAGAATCAACGAGATGAATCATTTGTGTTGGGCAATGGACAAGCTAAACTTTATCCTGCATGGTGGGAGGTCGATAAGGTTAGTGTTTATTTTAGATTGAGTTTAAAGGTATTCATAAATAAGTGCGCAAATGAATGAATTATTACTTATGATTGCAGGTGTTTATCCCTGTTTTGGAACGTAACCATTGGCTTCTCGTCGAGCTTCAGATCCCATCCCTTAAGGCAATAGTATATGACAGCATGATAAATTACATATCATTGGCTGATTTAAGAGATATTATTAAGGGATGGAGCTCTTATTTGGCTAAATACTTGGATGTGATAAATTATTGGACTCGTTCTGGAAACAAGAAGCCAAAGAAGCTCAATATTACAGTTAGCAGAGACGAGACCACACCACAACAAACGAAAGGACCCAGAGGGGATTGTGGTCCTCTCGTATGCTTGGCGTTGGACCATTTGATCACAGGAAGTATAAAGTATCTACCTCCCACCGATATAGATAGAGCTGCAGTAGGCTTGTGGTTTCGACATTATATGGCTAGATCGATATATACGAGACGCTGCCTACCTGCATCCGCGTTATAAAAATGTCCATAAACAATTGGTATGTTTATAGGCTTGTGGTTTGAAAATGTTTGGTTAAGTACCTATAATTCAATAATTTGCTGTTTGTAGGTTTTATATGTGTAGAAAGTGTTGTTTGAGCAAATGTTTGGTTTATGCAGGTTAATCTCAGAAGTGAGCTGCGTGAAAATGATGTATGGTTGCAAAAGTTGATTCAATAGTATACGTGTTATTTTCATTAAATGATTGCTTATTTTTTTATTGTTTAATTGATTTGTAAAAGGTGATTTGTAAAAGTTGATTTGTTTAATTGATGTTAACATAATTCTTATTTGTGCTTGTTTAATTGATTGAAATGTAATGGTTGATTTTGTTGATTTCAATCTGCATTATGTTTGAAGGCAAAAAGTACTATCGCAATGCGAAATGAAAATCGCAACGAGGGAATCGCAACGCGAAAATGAAAATCGCAACGCGAAATTAAATTCGCGTTGCGATTTTCATTTCGCATTGCGATTCCCTCGTTGCGATTTTCATTTCGCATTGCGAAATTAGCGTTGCGATTTTCATTTCGCATTGCGATTCTCTCGTTGCGATTTTCACTTCGCATTGCGATAGTAATTTCCGCGTTGCGATGGACATTAAGATGATTGCCTATTAAGTGATAACAAGGAACAGATCATAGCAATTTTCAAACTCAAGTTACTAATACATGCCTAACTGAAAATGTTAAAAGTTCACACATAAAATCTACATAATACAACGTTTGCATTTAAAAATCACCTAAGTTAACAGTCCCAAAAGGTGAAGCCAGTTGTGATTGGGATTTTAAAGATGATTGTGATTTTGATTGCCTTTTTCTTGACACCATATGAGCTTTGGATTTTGATGATGATCCATATTTTGGTAGAGGAAAAGATGATTGTGATGGCACTGGTGGCAAAACTGTTTGTAAGTCATCTGGTATGTCCCACTCAGAAGGATGTGAAATAGGGTAGACAATCTCGGCATAAGTCTGTCGATATACTTCTGTAGTGTAGCAATCCATAGCGTATGTGCTTGAATCATCTTGGTTTAGATGAAGAGCAACTTTTATAACATGGCCACATGGATAACCAGATGTTTTCCATTTCATACAACTACACGTCCTTGCATTTAGATCGACAAGCCCATTTAAGTTATTATCCAGTACTTCAAACAAAGTGTTTGAACATGGTTCAACTCTCCATGACGTTGACTTCACAACACGTTTCGTTATCTTTTTTTCAGTCCATGGTGTAACACGATGTTCCAATGTTCCTGTAAATTTAAATAAATAATACTTAGTAAAATATATGATAAGTTACGAATTCAAAGAAATAATACCTGCATGGTTTCTTTTCTTGTAGTACCACTGTTGAATAGAGGCTCGAAAAAACTCCATTAACATAGTAATGGGTAATTTCCGGGAATGACGACTTAGAGCGTTAATTGATTCTGCACTATTAGACGTCATGAAACCATATCTTGCTCCAAGTTGATGTACTCTTGACCATCTTTCAAACCCGACATCTTCTAGTGTTTGAGCACACTGAGACAAAACACGTCTTAAACAGTTTATATGCTTATTGAAATCCACTTCCCGATAAGCCTTTACAGCCTTCCAGTATGTCCATTTGTGCTTTTTTATACCAGCGGACCTTGATTTTAGATTTCTATACAAATGAACACCACAAAGTCCATGAAAAGCATCTGGGAAACACCTTCTAACAGCGTTGTCAAATGAGTTTTCCCTATCGGATATGATTTTCAGATTGCTAATAGGACCTATGCAATCCCTAAGATGCCCCATAAACCATGTCCATGAATCAGAGGTTTCAGATTTGCCAACCCCGTAAGCTATTGGCAATATCCCATTGTTAGCATCCATGGCTACTGCTAATAAGTTTACTCCAAGGTATCAACCTTTCAAATGTGCTCCGTCAACTATAATAACTGGGCGCATGCAAGTAATAAACGAACGAATCTACAAAATAATATACACAAGAAATATAATCATTTAAATGTGAAATGCATGTAACTAACAGAAATGAGTCAACAGAATTATATTGATTTACTAACCGCAGCACCAATGGCGATAAACAGCAACTCAAAGCGTCCATCTCTATCTGTTTTGATATGAGTTACCGACCCAGGATTTTTCAGCTTTAAATTGTGACAATAAGCCGGCAGTTGGGAAAACGATGCTTCTGGCGACCCCCTCAACAATTCCAAGGCATAACATTTGGCTCTCCAAGCTTGAGAATATGATATACTAATCTTGAACCGAGCATTCATGTCAGTCATAATTTCATGTCCCCGATATACCCTGCCATTCAAAAACATTAACTCAGCCAGAAAACCACCCAACACCTTTTTGTTTGCCTGTCTATGGTGAGGAAAAACTTGGGTTCTTGAACATGTATGTTTATCAATAAAAGTCCTAACTTGAAACATTGCGCAATCTTTTATCCTCTTTGCAATCATACGCCACGTACAGTTTTTGTCAATCGTACACCTTGTTTCGAAACGATCTTTGATTGATTTGTTAACTTTTAGTTGATAGCCATCTTCCACACATTTCGTATACAAAGCTATCTTCAAGTCTTCCTTTGTATCAAAACAATCATCTTTCTTGATACGAATAACTTTTGTGTAACAATCAACTGCTTTCTTTGCCAACTCTTCTTCCGGTAACTGAAGTAATTCTGGCATATTCCAGTTATACTCCCGTGGCATTTTCTTTTCTTCGGGGACTTTTTCTTCTTCCTTTTCTTCTTCAGGATTATATGAATTACAGAATGGATGTTCAACATGTTCATTCACAGTCGTAACTTCCTCCTCATTATCATCAACAACATCTTCCTCGGCAACGAGTGTTTCATCATCAAAATTCGGGTATTGACCAATATCAAAATCATTACACGCAGGGTCTGTTTCTTCTTCTGAAACATCATCAAAATCCGTGTATTGACCAATATCAAAGTCCGGGTATTGACCAAGATCAAATTTCGAATACTGACTAGTACTCACAATTTTTTCTCTTGGCTCATCATCGTCTAATTGGTCAATACGAAAACCGGAATTTGGTGCTGAAAGTTGATTTGGATTTGGATTAGAGAAAGGTTGTGGGTTTTTTGACCCACTTAGTTGATTACTACCCGCTACTGACCCAACAATACTACTTCTAGGTTCAACAACATACAATGTAACATCATCACTTGAAACATTAATATAAGCAATGAATCGTTCAACATCTTCATTGTCGGTTAACAAATAAACTTTACCATTTCTCTGATAAGATAGCCTAAATCCACTTAGGGGCTCTAAATTCAATTTCTTTGAAACACATAACATTAGGGTTTCATAAGTTAACTTCTTTAATGACAGTTTTAGTTGAAGATTCATGGGTAAAGGCATATATTGTAAAACACCATTAACATTCTCCCATGACCCTCCAAAACACAAATCTATCCAAACATGATCAACATTAGATGATTTCATGGTTGTAACTAAACAAACGAGATGCGAAACTAAGACCTGTTGCCGGATGGGGAAGGATGTCGTTGGATATTTGAACGAATGTCGCCGGAGAGAGTGATAGATGGAGATGGAATGAGTTGCGATTTAGGGATTTAGGTTATGAGTTGTTGCTGCTGCGTATATATATACACTCAAAATTTGGCTTGCGAAACTAAAACCTGTTGCGAACTTTGAAACTCGCATTGCGAGTCAGAATCGCGTTGCGAAAGGCAATCATTTGACCATCGCAATGCGAAATGCAAATCGCAATGCGAAATGAAAAAGGCAACGAGGATTAACATGCATAAACTTTTAACAATTATTATTGAATTCTAGGTACTTAACCAAACATTTTCAAACCAAAAGGAGTATATATGTTAACAAAACTTGCATTATGTGTATTTTATGTGTGCACTTTTAACATTTTCAGTTAGGCATGTATTAGTAACTTGAGTTTGAACATTGCTATGATATGTTCAGTTGTCATCACTTATTAGACATTCATTTGACTATCGCAACGCGAAAATGGCTATCGCAACGCGAAAATGGTTATCGCAACGAGAAAATCGCAATGCGAAATGAAAATCGCATTGCGATTTTCTCATTGCGATTTTCATTTCGCATTGCGATTTTCTCGTTGCGATAACCATTTCGCATTGCGATTTTCATTTCGCATTGCGATTTTCATTTCGCATTGCGATTTTCATTTCGCATTGCGATTTTCATTTCGCATTGCGATTTCCATTTCGCGTTGCGATAGATAGTCTGTTTTGCCTTCAACATAAAGCAAATTGAAAATTAACAAATCAACTATTACATTTCAACACAAATTATGTACACATCAATTAAACAAATCAAGATTTACAAATCATCTTTTACAAATCAATTAAACAATCAAAAAATAATAATTATTCTTATTTCTTCATCAATTATTGAATCAATGAATCAACAACTTTGTGACCCCGTACATCCATTTCACGCAGCTCACTTAAGGATTAACCTGCAGAAACCAAACATTTGCTCAAACAAGACTTCCTACACATCTAAAACCTACAAACAGCAAATTATTGAATTCTAGGTACTTAACCAAACATTTTCAAACCAAAAGGAGTATATATGTTAACAAAACTTGCATTTGACTTACCAATTAACAATGGACACTTTCATAACGCGGATGCAGGTAGGCAGCGTCTCGAATATATTGCTCTAGCCATATAATGCCGAAACCACAAGCCTACTGCAGCTTTATCTCTATCGGTGGGAGGTAAAAACTCTGTGCTTCCCGTCGTCAAACGCGCCAAGCAAAGGCATACGAGAGGACCACAATCCCCTCTGGCTCCCGGCGATTGCTGTGGCGCGGTCTCGTCTCTGACAACTGTGACATTGAACTTCTTTGGCTTCTTGTGTCCAGAATGACTCCAATACTTAATCCCATCCAAGAATTTAGCCAAATGAGAGCTCCATCCCTTGCAAATATCTCTCAAATCAGACAGTGATATGTAATTGATCATGTTGTCATACACTATTATCTTCAGGGATGGGAGCTGAAGTTGGACGAGAAGCCAGTGACGACATTCCAAAACAGGGATAAACACCTGCGATCATAAGTAATAATTCATTTATTTGCGCACTTATTTATTAACACCTTTAAAAAATTTAAAAAATAAACACTAACCTTATCGACCTCCCACCATGCAGGATAAAGTTTAGCTTGTCCATTGCCCAACAAAAATGATTCATCTCGTTGATTCTTCAAGTGAACTGCGTGAAAAGCCGTCGGCATTATTGTATATAGCGAATTTTTTTTATTTTTCCTAAGCTTCCTTATTATTAGTAGACGTGACACCCACGCATCGATATGCTGTTTTACAAAAAAATACATATATTAGTGAATTACATTAATTTTTAAACAAATTAATCAAAATAATATATAAGACAAATATAGTCTTACCTCCCCATCCAAATAGCCACTGTCTTCAACCCCTAATAGCACACCCCACCAAGACCAATCAAGCAACAAAAACATTTCATCGTTGAGTTTGCTGATGTCAGTGTAACACCCTTGGCTCCGCTCATGTAGATAAAAATCAACTGCGGTCTTAGCCCAAAGGGTATTATCCACAATTGTTTCCGGTAGTTGTCTCCTCTCCACTTCAGATACCGGAAGGGTACTAGCCGGTAACTCATACGAGAGCCAACTCTCATCCATCATGTCCGAAACCGGTGGGGGTTTCTCAATACTTCGATATATTACCCCATGTGAATCGGGCTCTGGAATGGTGGGAGGGACCTCTTCAACGATGACAGTGGCCTCTTGAACGGTGGGGGGGGAATCTTGAGTGAGAATAGGGGCCTCTTGAACGATTGGAGGGGACTCTTGAGGGATGACCGGTGAGTCGGGCTTCTTCTTGCGGAGTCTTCGCACCATTGGGGTGAACGGAGACGTAATAGCACGTCCACGCCGTCTGATGCGTGAACTCCGTCGTGCAAGGAAAACCCGACGTAAAGCATCCACCTTATCGGGCCGCTAAAAAAATTAATACATAAATCAGTAAATAAACAGACATGATATTAAACAAAGACAAATATGTTTCAAACTAGCATTGTATTCACCCAAATCATTATTCTATCATAGTTCACAAAATGCTCAGATAACATTCCAGAAGTAAGCACTTATATAATATAAACATTCCAGAAGAAGAATAGTTTACTTTCGCAACACGAAACTTAAAATCACAACGCGAAATGACTATCGCAACGCGGAAATGGCTATCGCAATGCGAAATGAAAATCGCAATGACAAAATCGCAACGCGAAATGAAATCGCAACGACAAAATCGCAACGCGAAACACAAATCGCATTGCGATTTTCATTTCGCGTTGCGATTTTGTCGTTGCGATTTCATTTCGCGTTGCGATTTTGTCGTTGCGATTTTCATTTCGCATTGCGATAGCCATTTCCGCGTTGCGATAGTCATTTCGTGTTGCGAAAGTAAACTATTCTTCTTCTGCAAATTGAAACTTGAATGGATTGCATTACTTCAACCAAAAGACAAAAACAAAACCAAAAACAAATACTAACAAAAACAGATTGGCAGCAACCGAATGAATTACGAGTATGAAAAATCTTAAACTTACCTCGTTGCGTAGAGTATGAACCTCATTCTGCAACGATGCTACCATCTCACGTAGAGCGGCTACCTCACCGCGTAATGTAGACACCTCAACACGCCATGCACCATCGTCTTTGCGTAAAGTACCAACCTCCTCACGCAAGGCATTGACCTCATCACGTAACTTCCCTAACTCATCCCGTTGAGGTGGAGGTGGAGAACAGGGAGATAAACGTCGTGGCATCTTTGCCGGTCGCCTATCTTGCGGTGATGGTGGAGAAGAGGCTCGATGATGTGACAGAATAGGTGATGGTTGTCATTGTGGAGGTGTATAGCCGGGTCGATCAGATGATGGCTCTGGGTGGGGTGATAGCTCTGGGCGAGGTGATGGCTCCCGAAGTGGAGGCTGCTCATCAACCGTTCCATCAAAAAAACGCTTACTAGCTTGCCACCAATCAGTGGCAAGCCCAGCTTCCGTGGGTGTCAGCCTCTGTAGAGGAGTGTTGGCCTCCTAACAATATAAAAGCTCAAACAAAGTTAAATGTGTACTAGTTATAACTTGTTTATAAACATATGGTAGTATTTATGTTAACTTACATTATTTATTGTCGTATACCGTAGTAAATCTTCCCATTGCAAGGTTCGTTTCCTCTTCCAGGAAATAGCCCTGGGAATATTATTTGAAGTTTTTATTGCATATGTCTTCATGGCGCGAAAGGCCTCAAATATCCAAATCTACAAACAATATAATAACAAACATTAGTAATTGTTAAATAATTACTTATAATTTTGGAAACATTATATAAAAATTCTTACCTTAAAGGCCCAAATAAAGCCTGTCAAAGTGTATTTGGAACCATCGCCATGCAAACTTTTTCGATCATCCAAGGCAGACGATAACTTATTCCATGTAGCTTTCCATAAATACGAGCCCCACGGAAACAGGTTCCACGCATTTAGGTCTTCTACCAATTTGATTAGATCATTTGGAATAGGTTGTCTGGCCTCTCTGCCTAAAAAGCCGGCATGCAAAAGAATTAGAAGGCATACTCGGACAACGTCGACGTCATCCATCCGAGTAAAACCATCTTTATTATTCAAAAATCTTGTCAGGTCTTCTACGTGTAGACTCGGCCTCTCCAGCTCAGGAAAAACCCGGGATAGCCATGATGGGCGGGTAATGTGTCTAGTGTACCGACCTACATCATCGTGTCCGAATCGTAGACCGGTGATTAAGCAAAACTCCTCCCGCCCAAAACACGTATACGCCGGTGGAAAATCAAACCATATCTCTTCATCACGACGTTGTATAGTCTCTGGTAGATCTCTAGTCATGGTTTGAAGAAACAGGTGTGTCAACATCGCATCTCCACCGGGATGTTGTACTTTCAGCCATGGCCCGAAGCATGTATCCTCAAACATTTTTCTTTGTGCAGGTGAAAGCTTCGACGCAATTGTTTTGGCCAGGCTGACTTTATTTCTCAAGGTCAATTGAGCCGAATAAAAGTTCTACAAAAACAATAAACATACTAAATTAGATATACCAAAAACTACACTGTGAAGATATACCAAAAACAATAATAAACATAAATAGTAGTAGTTTATTCTTCAAACTTAAATATGCAACACTGTGAAGTAATCGCAACACGAAAATGACTATCGCAACGCGAAACTAAAATCGCGTTGCGATTTGCATTTCGCGTTGCGATTCTTGGTTGATTTAATAAGCAATCTAAGTGAAATGGTTAATCTATTATTGAAATTACCAGTAAACTATTCATCAATTTCAATATGAAAAACCTAATAATAATGCAAAAATTTCAAAAAGAAAATAATTAAAAAAACTAACCCTCGTTGGTTGATTTGGTTGATTTTCCATTTCTGATTGTGAGGGTGGCTCTGAGAGATTTAGATAGACGGATTTCGCCGGAGATGGGGACGGATTTCGTCGGAGATGGGTGAGAGAGTGAGAGATGGAGATGGGACTGAGTTGTGATTTTAGGTTTTAGGTTATGAGTTGCGATTACGGGATATACTGTGGACAGTTCAGTGTTCCAATATATTAATATTCATGTTTGGAATTTAAAAATAAAATACTTGGCCATGATACTAATGGCGCTTTGAAAATCGCATTGCGATTATGTAAATCGCGTTGCGAAAGTCAGTATCGCGTTGCGAAAGTAAGTATCTCGTTGCGATTTTGTATTATCGCATTGCGATAGTAAGTATCGCATTGCGATTTTCCCAATTCGCGTTGCGATTTACTTATTCGCATTGCGATTTTCCCAATTCGCGTTGCGATTTACTTATTCGCATTGCGAATTGGGAAAATCGCAACGACACTGTAGACCATCGCAACGCGATTTTCAACTATCGCATTGCGAAAATGCAACGCGAATTTGCGATAATGGAGATCGCGTTGCGAATTAGCGATCGCATTGCGATTTTGTTGGTCATTTTGGCAAATCCGGAAAAAGTTGGTTAAAATCGTATATTATATGGGATTTTTGGTCACTGAGGTTATTTTCTCTTGTATTTATTTGTATTTGTAAATAATTTTTGTTGGCTCTATTTATTGTAAATATTCCATTTCACCTATGTCCATTTGCATTTGTTTTATTGTATGTTTTTTAAAATATTACTCGAATATATTTCAAGAACACCGATTTGTAGAACAAGCGTGGAAAGTATCACTTGATCGAAGTGGTACAATCTAATACGACGTTCGAACTAAATGGAATTTGAAATAAATCAATTTTAGTTTGTTAATTGTTAATCCATTTTTATTTTTATTTGAACAATGCAATACATGTTTATCTAAATAGCACTTTATTTTATTTTTTTAATGAAAAATGTCGATATACTATTTATATTCGATTTGCGGTTTTATATATTCGAATATAGAATATTCTTTTACGAATGAGAAATATTCGAGTTAGCTTTTCCGACGGAGGATTGCTAATTTTGAGATTTCTTTTCGAGTTAAAGAATTTTCTCTATTTATTTAATTCGAAGCAAATTAATCAATGTTCAATAAATGGACCACATTTTAATTTCATATTCGATTTATAAGTTCTGCCATTTACGACAACGTATAAGCGATCCAGTACCAGTTTTTGGGCATTGTGGGGTGCTAATCCTTCCCCATGCTTAACCGACTCCCGAACCTGTTTTAATACGATTTCTGGTAAACGCAAGTCATTTTTGTCTTAAAAATGATTTTTACTTAAAATTGTTTTAAAAGACCTTTTTAGGTATTCGACCTACCTAATCCAAAGGTCGATGGCGACTCTATTCAATTTAATTCAAATTAATCCAAAATCGTCTAATTTTCTAAATTAAAGTCATAATCATTTTTTAAAATAATATTTTAATTATTTTACCTAAAAAATGGTTATGACGCCATTGATTCTCGGTTCATCGAAAAAAAAAAAAAATAAAGTTACTTTGTTGCAATATTTTCTAGGCCTCTGTTCTCTTCCAGGAACACAGTTGCAGCGCTCACCCGTTTAGATCGGATCAAATCTCCCATTCCATTTTTAATCCCTTTTTTCACCTTTGAATTTTCGGGATTTTCCATTGTCGTCCCCACAAAAGAAATACCAACTTTATGTTCGTTGCATGTCTTAACCAGTCCCCATATTATCTGGAAAAAAAGTACTGTTTTTTTTTTCGGTTGGTCTGGTCGTAAATGGGGAATGTAACGTCGAACGTGGCTGCAAGATTTGCATTCTTCCCACCAGACCCACCGACGTACGATGTTATCAAGGAAGAAGATGGCCGCCTGGTTCTGCAAGGCGTAACCGCCGACAAGAACATGGATGTTCATGTGCTTGATACCAAAGGTGGTAATAAAATCGTCGCCACCTTTTGGAAACAACCCGTCGCTCGTTTAACCATATTGTACTCCCACGGCAATGCCGCCGATTTAGGCCAAATGCACGAACTCTTCATCGAGCTCCGAGCACATCTTCGAGTCAACATCATGAGGTATTCGATCTATTCAACAACTAATTTGAATCCGATAAAAGTATATTATCATATATTTAATATTTTGGTTTTGCAGTTATGATTATTCAGGATATGAAGCATCTACAGGGAAGGTAAATGATTCGTTTGACGATTGCTATATTTCATGATTTTAACGTGAAAAAATTGCTAATACTTAAGCGATATAGCCGACCGAATTCAACACGTATTACGACATAGAGGCAGTGTACAATTGTTTAAAGAAAGAATATGGAGTTAAGCAGGAAGATTTGATTGTGTATGGCCAATCTGTCGGGAGTGGTCCGACTCTACATTTGGCTTCTCGGTTAAAGAAACTCAGCGGCGTCGTTCTTCACAGCGCGATCCTTTCCGGCCTTCGTGTCCTGTATCCGGTCAAGATGACGTTCTGGTTCGATATCTTCAAGGTAAAGTTTTGGTATCGAACATCATCACCGTAAAGTTCTAAATTCGTCCCCTTTCGTTTTCGTGTTTATTTGAATGATGTTTCGAATCTTAATTGCAGAACATCGACAAAATCTGGCATGTCAATTGTCCGGTTCTAGTCATTCATGTACTTGATGTTCATATCTATGTGACTATGTCCCGTCTCAACCATATCATTTTATGCATCTTTTGTTGATAAAACGCTTTGCAGGGAACGGATGATGATATTTTTGATTGGTCTCATGGGAAGAGATTGTGGGAACTTGCTAAGGAGAAATTCGATCCTTTATGGGTGGAGGGCGGCGGCCATTGCAACCTCGAAACGTTTCCCGAGTACATTAGACATGTACGCAAATTTGTACAGGCTATGGAGAAGATTTCAATCACGAAACCGGCTAAACAGATTACGCCTGCCCCGAACATTGCGGAATCTGAAGGCTGTAAATGCTTGAGATTGAAGGCGAAGCGCGCTGCCTCGAAGAAGGAATTGTGAATCGGAACATATATCGATTCGTTTTCAAGTAAATTGATATTACTTTGCTTGCCTCACCACGTGTAAGCCAGCAGCCGGTGTATATTTGATTCGGGTTCGGGTTTGATCGATCGACATCCATAGGGTTTCTTGGGGTTCAATCATAAAATATGTATGCTTCTTGATCTAGAATTTCATGTATAATGTTACAAAGTTGGATCTATGTAAAAACTCAAAACATCTAGGGACAAAACATCACACTGATTATGTTTGATGGCATTAATCCTGCTTTGATGTAAAAGAAACAAAACTCGGAGAAGGAAATGTACGTGTATTAAGGTTACCAACATCCATTGAAAAGGACCCAAAGTTGCATAAATTGTTAAATTCAGCCCAATATTTCAAAGAACCTAGCCCATTATAATGGCTAAAGAATTCAAAACTTTGTTTTGAGTTCGGGATGGTAATATGGTCGTGTTAGATTTTTTATCGCTCTTAAAGTCTACAATTTAAGTTTTTTTTTTACTCAATCTGCATATCAATATAATTTAATTCAAATCGATCTTGATCTACTATGATAGGAGTAGGGTTGTAGCTCGACTCGACTCGAAAACTTGCGAGCTTAAAATTTTTAAGTTCGACCAGAACTCGAGATCATAAACTGAAGCTCGTAAAAAGAAATTAAAAAAAATCTTAAATTTAACTCGATTAAAGCATTAAACTCGAACTCGAACCTGAAATTCAAATACATGAAAATCTTATACTACATTTTTTAAAAAATCAACATATAAATGTTAATATTATTAATAATTTATTTTTTTTTAAAAAATAAAATCTTAATATATTATATTTTCAAGCTGCTCACAAGCTTTTCGAGTCGAGTATCAAATAGTTCGTTTCGGCTAGTTAAGAACTCGAGTTGAGCTCGAGCTCGAGCACGAGTCGAGTATTTATCAAACTTTGATTAAATCGATCTCGAATAACTCATAATCTATCTTGTCTCATTTACCGCCCTAAATAAGAACATAATGCAAAAATTGAATAATATACGGTGTAGCTGTAGATTCCCTTTTGATTAAAGTAAAAGTGTCCTTTTGTAATATGAGGGTTTATCTAAGAACAAATACATGCCAGCTAACTACTCAGATTTTGTCTATGTACATAAAGATAAATTTGCGTTAACTAATATTTAAACAATTTTTGAACCCATCTAGTCATTCAATGATTAAAAGAAACATAGTATTTTTTAGAGGTTATAAGTTGAAATAGTTTTATATGTAAAATGCAATGTTTTTAAAACTGGACCGACCTTAAACCGATGAAGATATTGGTTCACTTGTTCAACCGGGTTGAACTGATTTATATAAAATAATATTGTTTTTAAAATTTTACATAATATTCAAAGCAATATTAATATATATATATATATATATAACACTCTTTTTAAGTTTACAATATTAAAATGTATAAAATATCACAAGTCATAATATATATAAGTTTACAATATTCAAAACAATATTATTAATTGAATAATATAAATTTTAAATTATTTATGTATATCTTTTTAAGGGTTAAATTGATAATAATTAGAGATTTAAATGATTAAATAGTTATTTTATCATTTCATATAGTTTCCACAGCTTTTGTTTCACTTATTATCCGTTTTTTATTAATTTTTATCCAAGCTTTTGAATTTCACTCCAATAAAACGTGAATCCTCACCTTATACGACTGATTTTATGATTAAATTTCTAGGCCATTTACGATTTCAGTAAACGAGGAATTGCCTGTAAATTCGAAGGGTGTTCTTCTTAGTTTTCAGAAGCAGCTTTACAAACAAGTTGGTGAAAGCCTGAGTCCATCGACAATATCCCACATCGTCGAGATACTAGAAGATGACAGGACAAGCTACATATAAAACAAGCAGGTTTGTGCAGTTCGAAGCATATCTTTCTCGGCCTTTTGGCTAAGATTCGAGCTTGAATCGAGCTTAAAATCGAGCTTCAATCGAGCTCGAGTCTCGAGTTTCAATTGAGCTCTTGAAATTTTTTTCAATTTGATTTTTTTTGAGTTCAAGTCGAGTTTAAATATTATATTTCGAGTTTGAGTTGAGCTTGATAATTTTTAGCTCGCGAGTTTTCGAGTGGAGTCGAGTCTTTTTTTAAAGTTTTGGAGTTCGAATTGAACTCAGTAATATTCGAGTTTGACTTGGCTCGTTTATACCCTTATTTGGGGCTGAAAAAAATCATAACAAATGATGTCGTTTGGTTTAATTTAAAAAAAACAGAAACGGCGGTTTACACCAGTTTTGTCGGTTCTCAACCGGTTTTCAATCGGTTCTATCGATTTTCAGTCGGTTCTACCGATTTTCAGCCGATTCATTGTAAAATTGGTTTTGGAGGCTTACCGGACTGTACAGACAATCGATTTCCGATTTTGATAACATTGGTAAAATGTATATACGTATTTAATGATTAAGAAATAATATGAAAAGATATTACGTTATAATCAACCTTTATTAAAAAATTCTTTCAATAATTTTTAGTGATGTTTCAATAGATTTTAAATTATTATTTTAAATGCAATTAGTCACAATTATTTTTTTTTTTTTTTGGATTTTAAAGGGTGTAAGAAACGAACTACAAAGGCTATAGTTAGGTTAAGTTGTTTTCCCCAACATGCTAAAAAAATAATTCACTTTAAGCGTCACATCTTCTTTCTTTTTTCCCGTTTATGTAATTCATCTAAAAACCAAGAACATATTTAAGAAGCAAATTGTGAAATAAAAATTAAAAAAAAATCAAATCAGGGCTTAGTTTTTTTCAGAGAGTACTCATATAAAGATTTAAGCTTTCAAAAATAATCCAATAAATTTAAAATGTTTCATTAATGTAAAACAAAAGCATAATATTTTAAAAAATTTCTCAAACAAGAGCTTCATATATTCAATTTTAAGGTAGTGGATAATCTGTTGGAAAAAAGGTGAATTTAATTGATAGATTTAATATTTATATTAAATATATTTTTCTTTTGACTATTGTAAATTAAATATATTATTTAATTTGAATATTAGTAGGATAATTGCTCTTTGAATATGTCAATTTCAAAAGATATTTGTTATCTTTTTAACTTTGAATATTAAAGATAATTATATATTTTTTATATTTCAAATTAAAATAATATCTATTTAAATTTGAATGGAAAAATAAGTTTTATCTTTTGAATAAAAGATATTATTATATGTTTAAAGTTAAATATTAAAAGATATATGATTGGATTAAATATCTCTTGAAAATCCCCTATAAATAGTGAGCAAATCTATTAGGTTTTTCACATCTCATAATTTAAGAACTTTTCTTCTCTTGAAAATTATTTTATCTCCTTAGAAAATATTCTTTTCCTCCTTAGTTTCCTGATATATTCAAAGTCAAGGATTGTTTGTGATCTCTGTAGATGTGCTATTATAGGTGATCATAAGTTGTTGTATCATGGGAGACAAACGACTAACGAACTCGAGCACCAAAGGAGTGGCCGAAAATCTATCTTAAGGCAACCGTGTAGCGACAGGCATCAATCGTTTCCGATCGATAGATAAAAATAAAAGGAGTATTTTTATTTCCATTTATTTTATCTTATCTTCTAAGAAGTTTAACCTTTTGGATTATTTTTCTCAGGATTGATTTCATCTTAAATTGTTATTTCGGATAACAATCTTAAAATAGAGTAAACTCGTTCATTCTCTTTAGTTTTTATAATGATTTTATTATCATTATTATTTTTTATATCATTCTCGGATTAACGATCTTTTTCTAACAATCTTAAGACATATATTTGATTTTCATATTTTTCGAGATGGTATAGAATTCGTGAGTTTAATCCTTTTTGTATACAAAGGAAGTACAAAAAAATCAACAAAACAAATATTGGGCAAAAATCAAGAGAAATTTACGCCAAATATAAGTTTCCTTCAATTTTTGAATTTTTGAATTTCAAATTATTTGATGAATATTTTTAAATTTAATTTTAATGTGAGATATGACTCCATTAATTTCTGTGTATGGATTCAAATAATTGGATTCCAAAATCTTTGCAAGATCTTTGCGGTTGCACACTTTTGTGGGTCATACTTTGAATATTGAAGGTTTAAGTTTTGATTGACAACGATGAAGTCAATCAGGTAGGTGAAATCTGAATATTTCCCTTTAATCAAAAACGATTCCGAACTCTTTCTTCTACCTTTCTTTAATCTGAAATGGTTCAAATATAATGATAAAATGAGATAGCGAACAAATTTGTTTAAGAATTTATCATGCCGTCTTAACGGGTTTGTTAAATCTCAAAGTGGACAAATTTGTATAATAGAAATTGTCGTAAAAGTAACTGAGGTTACTGATTTTGTTTCAGAATTTTGATTATGTTTGATAAGAAAATCGAAAATAAACGAGAATTAATTTTGTTTATTGGAATCTTTGATTTTGTATTTAAAATCAATTGAGATTTTAATTTTGTAGCGTAATAGAATTATTTGATTTCTATTAATAGAAATCGTGGGAAAATTACAACTCTGTTACTGATTTGTTTCAGAAATTTTGTTCATGACTAATTCTGTTGATAGAATAAACCAAAATTTAATTTTAGTTTATTTTTGGTGTTATTATTAATTATAATTTAGTGTGTTAAGCGAAATCATGATTGTTGGTGGGCATGGGCCTCAATGAGAAACTTGTAAAATTCTAAAGATAGAATTTCAAAATATGATAACACTAAATCTTATTTTATTCATTCATTGTGAATTTGACCAAATGTGAGATGATCCTCCAATCATGAGAGAGGATGAGGTAAACATTGTTATCAGATTCACTAAAGCTTGGAAGTATTATGATTTCTTATATTGAAAATACATCTTGAAGGTATTATCAGATACACTATAAAGTGTATAGTATTCATAAGGTGGATAAAAGAATTGCAGATAACATTGGAACATAGATACGAAGCAAAAGATGTTGGTACTAATAAATTGTTAGTGACCAAGTTCTTAAAATTCATAATAATGGCACGAACGAGGGAGAATAAATATTTTATTACCTTCATTGATGATAACAAAAGTATTGTTGTGTATTTGCTAAAGAGCAAAAGCAATGTTATAGAAAATTTTGTTTTCTATAAACATAAAGTTGAAAACCAACTTAATAAATAGATTAAGATGGTAATAAGTGATAGTGGTGATGAATATGTAACACCTTAAACCCATTGTGTTAACACTAGGCTTAAAGTGTCACATCCATATCAAAAGTGACCCAAAAATCCATAAAATAATAATAAAAATTCATTAACTTAAAACTTCTAAAAACATGTTTCTGATAAAATACAAAACATTTGACATCTAAGATAGTTTGTATACAAAATGGGGAGCTCCGACTCTTTCATGATCCAACCAATACATAAAACAATTCGAAATATATAACCAGACATCAAATTGAATACATATATACAATTCCAGGTACACATGGTATGCACATGCCCCCTAATAGAATTCAGAATTGTAATATGGTAGTCAAGAATGTTGGAATTCCTCAACGACGGTGCTCCCTGGGACTTCTATCAACTACCGAAATCCTAAAAATGGTAAACAACCAAAGAATGATCTACAAGAGCCTAGTAATGTATGGGTATTCAAAGAAACTTATATAACGATAAATTTAGAATGTAAGCGAAAAATGGCATATAAACGTCCTTAAAAATTTCTAATCTTATTTAGAGTATCATGTTCTTGAACTTTTGTTAACCTTATCAAACTTACTTGACATCCCTCATTTATCTCATTTCTCGATGATATCACAAGTCTCTTACCAATACATACCTTTATTTCAACTGATATACAAATATAATATTTTGATACTTATAAATTTAGGTGTGTACACCGTACGATACATCACATTGCTTATAATTGGGTGTGTATCTCGTACAATACATCATCACTTTAATATTTAGATGTGTACCCCATTTGATACATCAACTTCCTTATAGTTGGGTGTGTATCCTGTACAATACATCACCATCTTCATATTTAGATGTGTACCCCGTACAATACATCATCTTGCTATAGTTGGGTGTGTATCCTGTACAATATATCACCACTTTCATATTTAAAAATTCTAGAACCATTTTGAAACTACCTCCAAAGAAATCAAATTGATTAGATTTAAAGAATATAATTTTTTTTGGAGAATTTATGAACCTTGGGAACTATATTGCAAATGTTGAATTCATAAGGACCATTTAAAAACATTTACTATTTATTATCAATTAGCAAATTTAACCCACGTAATATCACATTTTTCCCCAACAATAAGCACACAGACTTACTTTCAAAGGTTTGATTTTTCAACCTAAAATATACAACACTAAACAAGTTCCAACCTAAAATATGGTTGCACTAAACAAGTTCCAAACTAAAATATGGTTCCAACCTAAAACAAGTTCCAACCTAAAATATGGTTGCACTAAACAAATTTCAACCTAAAATATGGTTGTAACCTAAAACAAGCAGGTTCCTATCTTAAAAAAAAAACAA
This sequence comes from Hibiscus syriacus, assembly GCF_006381635.1. Lineage (NCBI taxonomy): Eukaryota > Viridiplantae > Streptophyta > Magnoliopsida > Malvales > Malvaceae > Hibiscus > Hibiscus syriacus. Next base: position 6,693,869 of record NW_024063538.1, on the reverse strand, counting down.
AGCACTAATTACATACAACATGCTTCCAACTTACTAATCCAAATATTAGGGTTTACATGGGTGTTCAAAAAACATAAACACATTACCTTAGCTTTGGTCACTAAAAAGAAAAATTCCTTACTTCCTTTTTCAAGCTTTCTCATTCCTTTTAGTTTGAGAAGGTTCTCATTCTTCCCTCATTTCAAAATGTAATTCTACTATTATGTGGTTCTAAATAAGAGAAGATGGAAAATAAAAGAGAAAAGGAAGAATGAAGATGACGAAGATGGTGATGGTGATAGTGATAGTTTTCTCTCTCTTCTACATATTCTTTTAAAAAGCCCTTATTACCCCATATTTCTAGAACCAAACTCTAAAATTTTCTTTACTAAAGGGTTAATCACAAAATAAATCCTTTCCTTTTTGTTCTACTTTCACTTTCACCATTCGGGCCTATCATTTGGGCCATTAAATCCACTTATATTATACCCATTATCACTAAACACTTCACCATTTAATTTAATTAATTTATGCATTGGTTCGAGTCCACCTTATGTATCAACTTAAGGTTATTCGGGCCATTACATAATATGTTAAACCATTATGCACAACATGATATTATTTTGAAGTGATATCATTATACTTTCCAAAAATAAATGAAGTTAGCAAAGAGGAAGAATTAAACCTTAAAGGAAACAATGAATACAATGCTAAGAAGTTTGGAGTTGTCACAGAACATGTGGGGGGAGAGAAGTTGTTATGTTAACTAATTACCTATTAGATAAGGTACATAGGAAAGAAAAATGACAAGACACCATGTGAGTTATGAAAATGTTGAAAACATGTGTCATACAAACACTTGAAAATGTGCGGGGGCTCTTGAGAAGGCAATGGCTATATTACCAAAACAAATGAAAATAAATCCTAAATGATGGATTATATTTTCTTTAACTATCCTATTATTTAGAAAGATAGACATGTGCTTTTTGGAATTTGATATTCAAGATATCAACGACATACTTGAATATATTTCACATTAGAAGGAAAAGTCATGTTATGGAAATCCTTAAGAAAACGGTTAGAACCAGATTCATAATGGAATCTAAGTTTGTAGCTATAGATAAGTCTAGAGAATAAGCTGAATAGCTTTGAATTTATTAGAGGATATTCTTAAATAGTTGAAACATGCGCCCACAATATGCATATATTATGACTAGCAAGTATAATGCTAGGTTTAGACATATGCGTCTTTGACATAATGCCATAGACAACTGATCTCAAATGGAGTTATCTCTGTTGATTTTGTAGATCAAATGAGAACATTGCAGATCCGCTAACCAAATGGTTAAATTGAGATCAAGTTGACAAAACATCTAAAGGAATGTAACTAAAGCCCATGAAATTTAAAGGTGTTATGTGAAGGAAAATCCTACCTTGTTGACTGGAGATCCCAAGATCTAGGTTCAAAGGGACAAACTAATTGCATAACTTGTGTACGCCACTATGGAGGTTTTTTATCCCAAGTTTGTTCTTATGATGTAAATAGTGATCAAAGTGGTATAGGCTAAGCAAAGCCTTTAGTGACCAATGTGAGTTGTGGTGAGCCGAGCAACATAAGTCACCTATGTGAGAGTGAAGTATGGCTACTTCAAAGAGACTATTGGGTATAGTTCTCTCAAACTATTGCAGAACCAGGTAAATGTATATGGCTTTAAGGACACACCCATGAGAACTAAATTCTTGTAAGAGGGGTAGTTGTGTGAAGTGTGTCATCGTTTACACAAATAACAAAATTGTTCAAGGACATTGCGTCTACTTTTTAACCAGTAAAGTAAATATACGGTCATAAGAGAAGGTTCAAAGGAGGACACCTACCTATCATATGCAACTATCGATCGTAGAGGCTATCACCACATTGTGCCAAAATGTTTTTGATTAAATCATAAATTTCATTTATGTGGGGGATTGTTGAAAAATGGTGAATTTAATTGATAGATTTAATATTTATATTAAATTCATTTTCGTTTTTACTATTGGAAATTAAATATATTATTTAATTTGAATATTAGTAAGATAATTACTCTTTGAATATGACAGTTTAAAAAGATATTTGTTTTCTTTTTAACTTTGAATGTTAAAGATAATTATATACTTGTGTATATTTCAAATTAAAATAAATTTTATTTAGGTTTGAATGGTAAAAGGAGTTTATCGTTTAAATATTTCAAATTAAAAGATATTATTATATATTTAAAGTTTAATATTAAAAGGTATATGGTTGGATTAAATCTCTCTTGAAAATCCCCTATAAATAGTGAGCAAACATGTTAGTATTTTCACATCTCATAATTTAAGAACTTTTCTTCTCTTGAAAAATATTTTCTCTCATTAGAAAATATTCTTTTCTTCGGTGATAGTTGAAGGTAAGGATCATTCGTGATCACTGCAGATGTGCTATTGTAGCTGATCATAAGTTGTTGTATCTTGGGAGATGGACAACCAACGAACTCGAGCACCAAAAGAGTGGCCGAAAATATGTCTTAAGGAAGCTGTGTAACAACATGCCTCAACTGTTTCCTATCGATAAATCAAAATAAAAGGAGTATTTTTATTTTATTTTATTTTATCATCTAAGAAGTTTAACCTTTTGATTTATTTTTCTCATGATTGATTTCATCTCAAATTGTTATATCAGATATCAATATCAAGATAGAGTAAACTCGTTCATTCTCTTTAATTTTTATAATGATTTTATTATCATTATTATTTTTTATATCATTCTCGTATTAACAATCTTTTTCTAACACAATCACGTCACAATTTTTATTCTTGTTTTTTCTCAACAAAAAAATGTTGAATCCTTATTTAACTAGACTCAAAAATATTTTATCTTTATGAAAGATTAAATCTTTATTTGAGCAAATTTAAAAATATCATATCCTTATTTGATCATTTTAAAAAAAGTTACTCTTATTGAATTATTTTGAAAGATTATACCCTTTATAAGAGATATCCTAAAAGATTTGATCCCTATTTAAATATTTTACCTTTAGAGTATCCATTTTTATTAAAATTATTGAGTAATTGTGTGTGAACTTGCTTTGTTCATTATGGCAGCCCCGTTAGTCGCCAAAATATATACACAAGACTATATAAACAACAATTTCCTTCTATTTTAAGAAAACATGTGAGCCATCGTTCTAAATATTATTTATATTATTAAACAAAAAAAATAATTATTATTTTTAGAAGTTTCGGGTTCGAGTATAATATTTGCAGATATGTTTGAGTATTCATTATTAAATGGTTGACTCTTTCGAACATATATTACCTTATAACCATCTTAGACTACTAAAGAAATACTATTTAGGTCTAAGTTAGTATCATCACTTAATCAAGTATCAATTTAGTTAAAAAAGATATTTTTAAATAATACTCTTTAATATTTTATATAATCTTTAAATAAAATAATTAAACAATTATATATTTATCTAAGATTTTAGGATTCAAAGTACTATATTATAATTATCGTATAACTTATCATCGATTATAGTTAAAAAAAGATTCTGCTCGTAGTTTTTAGCTTTTCTTTTCTTTTTTTAATTTTTAAATAAATTTATATATTTTTATTTTATTATATTACGATTATTTATTAGAGGTTATATGTAATAAGAATATAAAACTTGTGACATGAATTTAATCTTAATAAAATAATTTAATCTTAATAAAAGAACCTTATTTATGGAAAATGTGATTACTTGCTTGAAGTGCAACAGCACCACTTATCGGGATTAATATGAGCTTAATTTATTGTTTTATTCTTAGAGTAGACTAAATTAAAAATTAAAGAATGTGTCTCAGTTTGCTTTAGTATAGTAATTAATCTCACAAGCCTTGTTTTAAAATTAAGTGGGACAAGAGTTGTTAGAAACAAACGAGGTGGTCGCTTTTGATTACTCCATGCAGTGGGCCAGTTTTGTCGAGGTGTGATTAAGACATAAGACCAACCCAACAAATCCCATCACAAAAATCATGTTATAATTCCATTCTTCTTCGTAAAACCATGAGTCTCTATTTTTACTTATCAAGTCACTTTAGTAATAAGATAAAATGTTATTATTTTTAGATGTTCTAGATTCGAACAACTTCTTTTATAAGATAAATATACTTTATAATTACTCAAAATTATTTAGAAATATATATTATAAATATAACTTATAATCACTCGAAATTATTTAGAAATATATATTATAAATATACCTTATAATCACTCGAAATTATTTAGAAATATATATTATAAATATACCTTATAATCACTCAAAATTATTTAGAAATATATATTATAATATTTTATTATTACCGATAGTAAATTACAAAATAAATTATACACAATTAAAATATAAAAAATATTTTAATATTTTTTAAATATTTAAAACATAATTATAATATTAACTCGGGTCATGGACTATTTTCACCATAAACCCAAAGAGACAATGAAAGAAGGAAGAAGATACAATCATTCACCATCAAAGCAACATTGAGTCGATTCCATTAAAATAATAATACATCACTAAGCAACTTGCTTCATCACAAATGTAACACTTGTTTTCGTCTGGTACTATTTTTTAATATCGTACATATATTATTATGTTGAAAATTAAAATATATATATATATATATACATTATTATTTTATATGTATAATATATATACATTATTATATTATATGTATAATATATATACACACCATTAATTAGATTAGATCTTATATATATTAATTATTTTTTTCTTTGTTTAGGTCAAATGAGTCCACTAGTCCAAATCCAGCACTAGAAACCCAATCTGTTGGGGGTCTGAATGAGTCAAAAATGGTCCAAGTGACAGTCCAGCAAAGAAAAACTCGGAGCAGACCTACCAAACCAAAGGGAAGCCCGCTGGCTTGATTGAACAAGTTAGGGTTTCAAACATTATTTTTAGCACCGTGCGCATACACCTCGTCAGCTCAAGATGAGATCAATAGACTAGATCTCACGCATATTAGGGTTTTATAACCATAATCATGAAAGCTTAACACTGCATCGATCCAAACCGTTGGATTTAGCTAGGCCATCCAACAGTCCAAAGAAACCCACAAACACCCAGAGACCGGGCGTGAAGGCTACATGCCGATTAAAACAGGAAGGAAATTCTTTTCCCGATTTGGTTCGATTTAGTAAAAACCCAGAAGGTAAATCACATCAAATTGGGTTGTCCCATGAAAGCTAGACTAATATACAACTAATAAACGACGTGATCGAAAATTTAATAAGATACTAAATAAAGTCGGTTAAACTCTACCATAAATGTTGACTAATAATAATGTTGTAGGTGGAAAACATGAAAAAATATTAAAAATTTTGACAACCGACAAACTTTGCTTATCGGTAGGTATCAATATCGTGCACAGAAGTATCGATATATATAGTTATATATAAGAAAGTGATGAAAACCGGTTAAAAGTATAAATGTATCGATACCTTTATAAGAACATATATAAAAGTATCAATACTCTAGCAATTTAAAATAATTGCAATAAAAGCGCCTATAAAATATCGATACCTTACACCCATGTATCAATACATGATAATATAACATGAAATTTGACAAATCCAGTTTCAATTTGACAAAACAAGTAACGAATTTGACTAAACCGATTAGAAATTAAAAAAACCGGTTGAAATTTGACAAAATCGATTTTAATTTGACAAAACCAGTAAAGAGCTACCTGAATTATTGAAATTTGTATTGATACATTTATAAGTATATGTACCAAAGTATCGGTATTGTAGGAATTTAAAAGAAATGAAAAAAGGAAAACGTCTCAAAAGTATCGATACCTTACACACACGTATCGATACATGACAATATAACATGTTGAAATTTGACAAAACCAATTTCAATTTGACAAAATCGGTAAAGAGATATCGAAGTCTTGACAGTACCGATACTTTTATAAGTATGTGTACCAAAGTGTCGGTACTGTAGGAATTGAAAAGAATTGAATAATAGCGCCTATAAAGTATCGATACCTTAGACACATGTATGAATACATGACAATATAACATGTTGAAATCTGAAAAAACCAATTTCAATCTGAAAAAACCGGTAAAGCGCTATTGGATATGTTGATAGTATCGATACTTTTATAAGTATATGTACCATAGTATCAATACTTTAGGAATTGAAAAGAAATGAAAAAATGAAAACGTTTCGAAAGTATCGATACCTTACACAAAGATATCAAGACTTGGGTAATAGTATCAATTAAATATAAATAACATAACCAGTTAAAATATCAAAGGTATTGCTAATATAGAAATTGATAGAAGACGGTCGTAGTTTTTGAAATCGAAGTGTATTAGTCGTTGCGAAATAGAAGCAAGGCTTTTTTGAAAGCGTATTTGTTTGTTTGTTACTACAATCGAATCGAAAGATATGTTCTCAAAACCCTAGTTTTTTTAGTATTATAATATTTGGAAATAGAGGTTAGGTTTTAGGGTTTGGGGTTTTTAAAGTAAAGAAGGATTTGGGGCCGATTATAGGTAGAAAGTGATATAATAGGTATAAAATAAATATCGATACTTTTATATAATGTTATAGGTAGAAATTGATTTTGTAGGTTGTATAATGGTACCAATACTTGTAGTAGAGAGTATTCTCATTCCTTTGAAGGAAACCCGATTACTCTAAGATTAGTTATCGATACTTGTATATTGAATAAATATATGTAACTTGTATTTGATTTGATTTGATTTAATTTAATGCTTCAATGTTCATAAACTGATATATGAAGGAAAAATGAAGTCAATGGATCTTGCAATTATTGTTCGCAAAGATGACATTGAAATGGAGCCCAAGAGTATCAACAATGAAGAAAATCGAAAACAACCATTGGGCGAATATATGTACTTCTAGTAAGTATCAATGTATTTGTGTAATTGTTGTTAAAACAATAATTTTTGTTAAAGTATTTATGAACTTTAAATTGATTACAAATTTCAAATCTTGTCAGTATGACTAAATGCCAAAGGATGAAGGAAGATGGTAATTACAACATCGGTTCGGTATGTAAACTGAAATTGACATTGAGTATTATTTAGAGTTAATTTATTGATTACGAAATGTTTATGCTTAATTTAAGGTTAAACATGAGGTGTTGGAAATGGAAGTCGATGAGCGTACACAATCAATGGAAGTAATATAGTAGTAAGTTGAGTATCGTCTCCACAGGGATTGGTGGGAATTTTTGATGTTTTGCTACAACTAGAATTAGGTGTCACAAACTAGTCCTACAGTTCTTGTCAAAGAGGAAAGCAAATGGGAACAAATGGTATAAACATATGGAAAAGTATTGCCAAAGCAAGAAATATTGTAAAGTATGGTGTGCAGAAAAGTTTGGTCGAGAAAAGAAAATTATACAAAAGTAAACAAATAAAAGTTGTCGAAGCAAATAAAAATGTTGAGTTTAATATATTCAGAAAAACCTCACACAATTAGACTTTTTATGGAACATTTAGGTTGGTTTTGCTATGGCAAGAAGTTATTTCACGCTAAGAATGATTTAGTACGCTATGGTTAGGCTGCCTGACAGGATTACTAGAGTATTCAATGATGGTTACTATGACAATACTACTCGACGTGAGCTACAACCCTTGGTTTGTTAAACTGTTGCTGTGGCAATACCCCTCAGCGTTACATACAATCTTTGCCTATCTTACTCAAGTATTTACCCCTTTTAGTCGAATAAAACCCTTTCCTTATCTGTAAGGCGGATTAGAATCTCACCATTCCATATTAGTTCCGTTGTTCACATAGATCTACCCTAACTCTCTCGATATTAGGTATATATTCCTAGAAAAATTACAATCTCTCGAAAGCTCTTACAAAGTCTAGGAATGTTTTGCTAAGGCACCAAACAATCTCTCAAAAGCTCTTACAATGTCAACGCAAAAATATTTAAACAATGAACAAAACAACACTTTGCATAAACAAACTGTATCAACATAAATAAGCAAATAACGTTCAACAAAACAATAACCAAAACCAAGTAAAACAATTCATGGTGTGGTGAATATCATCCACAAATCATTCTTTTAAGTACAACCCTTAACAGGATATCAATATGAAGAACAAAGGAAGAACACTCCCAAAATAAGAGCTCTACCATGACATTCTGATCACCACCACGCCTATTCCAGTGGCTAACCTCTCTAGAGGGCCTGGCCGCTGCTATGATGAAGCTAGACTATGGAGGACACCAAGGACGGTTTAGTGGTAACGATGGAAAGTAGGGTGTTGCAGCTGCTTACTCTAAGCTTAGGGTATATTTTCTACTTGATTGTGTCGTCTTTTAAAAAGTTATGATGGGGGTATTTGTGGGAATTTCTAGGTTTTAGTGCCCTTGAAAATTCCCTAAATACCCTCATCGACATATTTGTTTTATAAATGACATAGCAGCTGGCAGTGGTTAATTTCCTTGATGAGGGCATGATTGCACGTGAGGATGAAGCTGGGCAAGTGACGTCATCAGTTCTGTTAAACCACGTTAGACTTGCAAGATAAATCTTACCTTGGCAAGAAAATATGTTCCTCATTGTCGTCTTCTTGTATTCCTCTAGCCCTAAAGAATTACTTTGTCTTGGAAAATAAATTCCTCCTTCTTCATTTCTTGCATCAATACAACAGGCCAACAACCTTCCTCTAAAGCCGCATTAGTTGAACAAAATAAAGTTTACCTCGGCAAAACTTATCCACCACATGCAAATGTATACTACATGCAACTATATGTAACTAAAATGATATGACAAATGGCTTTTAGGAAAACAATAACCTAAGTAAAAAAACCCAAAACACGGTCTTTTACGGAGTTATCAGTATGTAAAATGAAATTGACATTGATTATTATTTAGCGTTAATTTATTGATTAAGAAACATTTATGCTTAATTTCAGGTGAAACATGAGGTGTTGGAGAAATGGAAGTCGATGACTGATGCTAAGAAGGAACCGTATGTGACATTGTCCAAAAAGGATAGACACCAAAATAAAGCTTGGAGGAAAGCACATGAAAAGAAGTTATTCATTAAACTTGTAAATATTGTGATAAACGATATATAAAAACACTAACATTATATATTTTTAAAAAAATATAGGAAGTGTCAACATGGTGTAGCATCAAAAGAGTGAACTCCATAATTGAACACTCGAAGAAGATTAATAAAGTTCATATGCTGGAAGAAATAGGGTTTGGATCTTTGATAGGAGTTAGGGATCAACCAATTCGGAGGGAATTGTGTTGATCGTTGATGGAGGAATTTGATGTAGAAAAATATAGAGTTCAATAAGGTGATTATTTATTTCCTATGAGGTCCCATGTGTTGTAGCGGTATTGGGGCTAGAAGATAAAGAAAATAGTGTTAAAGAAGTTATTAATATGAAGAACTAAAAAGCACTTTCCAAGAAATATGATTTAAAGCCCAAGGTGACATATATCGGGCTTGAGGAGGAAATTAAAAGCAGATCTTATTAAGGGGATAACCTGATGGTGCAATTACTATTATACCTTGTCGAAATCTTTCTTTGTTCAACGGGTGATACATCCCCGAGCAAGGATAATATCAAGTTGATTTATGACGAAGGGTGTGAATTGAATTGGGCTGAATATGTCCATGACAAATTGATTGAATCAATAATTAGCTTTTAGAAGGGCCGAAGCCAAACATACCTCAAATGGTGCATAAATTTCATTATAAATGAAGGATGTATTGTTTGATTTTTGGTCTGATTGTGCAAATGTGTCAGCATTCCAAAGAAATGGAGTGGCACGTATCCATGCATGGGGAAAGGAAGAAGTAGTTCGAGTGATGACAAAATTGAAGTTGGAAAGACTAAGCAAGAAATAAAAGGTAATAAAAGTAATTATATATTATTAATAATATAAAAAATGTATTATTATTGTAATTTAATTTTGAAGGTTATTGGCAAAGAGGAAGCTGAAGAAGAGAATGAAGAAGAGAAGGTAGAAAAGAAGATAGTAGGGGGATTATGGTCAGGGGAGTGCAAGTAAATTTGACATTTTGATGTATGAGTTGGCGGAGCTAAAAAAGCTGTTTCTGATTGTTTGCAAAGACAATCTAGAATCGAAGAGGCGATTGAGAGCCTTAAGGGGGAAGTGAGGGTAGTGATGAAAAAAGTGGTGGAATTGAGGGGTGAATTTAAGGGGGTGATATGAGAGGTTTAAAAAATCGATGAAGGGGAAAAATTAGGGTTGAAATAAAAGATATGAAGAGTTATATGAAAAAAATTTGATGAATTTAAAAAAGATGAAGAAGAAAAGTTGGATGCAGTGAGGAGAAATGATGTTAATGTTATGTGGACATCGGAGAATGTAATCGATGCTGACCTGGATTTAGAATGTCCTGAACCTAATAATAAGAAGCATAAAGTAAAATGAATAAAACAAATTTGAATTTGATTTTTATTATTGTGTTGTGACTAATATTTGTAATCAAAATTATAGGTTGAAAAAGTGAAAATACCAAAAGAAATTTGTGCATTTGAAAGTGGAATGTGTGAATATGTATGAAATAGTGGGTTACCATTAAGGTAAGTAATATATATTGCTTTCTGAGTGATATTTAATTATTTCATGACAAAACATTAATCCAAATTTATTATAAAGAAAATTTTGGAATCGATTTGGGAAAACAATTCGCCATAGTATCAGACATTGCAATGCTAAAACCTATGCATGGGTTAGCGGTCTGGTAAGTAGAAAGTATAAATTGTTAAAACCTAGTGAATATGCTATAATTGTGTAATTAATTTTGTTAGGTTATTGATTTGGTCGGCTAGGTGTTGGTTAACAATTCGAAGAAGATACCGGGGAAGCGGAAGATTGCCTACCTTCCATACAAGTAATGGATGGTCAAATAATAATGATTGTTAAGGAAATGCAAAAAAAGGTGTTAGAACACAAGGCAAGTGTTGATGATGTTGCGGGCTTTTGGGAGTGTATATTGAAAGACTATTCGAAATTAACCAATTGTGACACAGTAAGATACCATATGATTTGCAAATGGTGTTTTGTATTTAAATATTTATAAAGAAATGTTGTATTTTGTTAAATTGGATGTGACATTTATTGTAGATCTTTATTACAATAAACGACAGTCAGAGCCATTGGTATATGTTAGTGTTGGTTATGGTTTCTCATGTTGCAACGGTTTATGACAGTGTATTTACAACCTGTGAAATACACTGTTGGTGGATGATTCAATATCAACGAAAGTGAAAAAAAAGAAGATGAAGTTACCTAATGTAAAGATCTGCAAGATGTTTGGAATGCGTTTTCTCAATACAACCCAGAAAATACACTGTTGGTGGATGATTCAGCATAAAAATGATTTAGAAACCAGTTATATGTTTGCCATATGTTCTTTCTATTAAGCTTTATGTTGATACATTTTTTCATTCATAGTTTATATATTTATATAGCAATACAGTTACATATGTCCACATCCCTTTGAAGCTTCATCTTTGAAAGACAATGCTTTAGGTATGACATAAATTTATGCTCACTTATGCAAAATTGGTTTCTTATTACATTATTGAACATGTATCATTTACTAATTTTAATTATTTATATATGTGCTCAGCAAAAGGTGGAAACATCCGCGAGTATTTGGAAAATTTTTCGAAGGCGCCTAATGTTCCGGACTTTGTCATAAATAACCCTTTTTCTTCAGTTTAATTTCTTTGTGGCTGGAAAAATTATAACATGCATAATTTATTTATTGATGACATGTTTGTTATGTATAACATTGTTTTGTATGTTTGGTTTACTTATATTATGTGTATATTTTTTATCCATACACATAATGCATTATTTTCAATTTTAATGTACCAGTATTGGTTCCTTGCTTTTTAGATGTTAACACATGTTACTTGAATAGTAGGAAACAATTATGCAATTTTCAATTTGAATTTGAATTTGAATTTAAATTTCAATTTGAGCTCCACTATAAATAGGAGCATTTTAGCTTTGTTCCATTCAAACAACAACATGCTCATTACCTCGAGAGGTTCTGCTGATGTGAGACTCCTGCCAAATGTTGTGATATATGCGGATATGTTGGTTGGAATCACCTAGTTAATATATGTTACGTTTGTAACATCAAATGCCATTTGTAAGATTCTTTTCTTATTAATTTACATAATTTTCATGTTAGAATTGATTAATCCTAATTTCCATTGTTTCTTTCCTACATAAAACGCCAAGAAAATCCTGACCATCATAATTTTAAGGCATAACCTTTCGGATCGAATCCATTTCATCCAGCTCATGAAGATAGGATAACTGTAAACTTAAACCATCAAAGAGAAACATACCTGATGTAGAAGCAGATGCAAATTTAAAATCTCGATGGTGATGCATCTGGTTCTCAAATAGTTAAAGAATAAAAAACGTATCAAACTTATGATTTGGGTGGTATATGGGAAATGCAACCAAATGCAACAAAAAATCCTGAGAATTGTAGGCTACAACTTTTAATAATAATAAAAATGATTGAAGGATACAATGTATAAAGTATTGATACTTAGTTAAATTGACAATGAAAACGGTAAAAGTCTACTGGTGTAATGAAAATAGGCGTAAATAACAAGTATTGCTACTTGTTATTTACGACTATTTTCATTATATCATATAACTTTTATCCGTTTACATTGTTAATTTACCTATTACTTTAAAGTAATAGGTTTCGAAATTCCAAGTATTGATACTTGTTATTTACATGTGTATCCTTCAATTCTTTTTATTATTATTAAAATATTTATTGTTCAATTCTCGAGAATTTTGGTTGTATTTCTCGTGTACCAGCCAAATCATAAGTCCGATATGCTTCTGATTCTTTAAATGTTTGAGAACCAGATGCATCGCCATCGAGATTTTAAATCTGCATCTCCTTCTACATTAAGTATGTTTCACTTAGACGGTTTCAGTTTACTGTTATCCTATCTTCATAAGCTGGATGAACTGGATTCAATTCGGAAGACATTCTTCACATATCTAATTTCCTAGATTGTAGCTCAAAATTATGAAGGTTGAGATTTTCCTGGCATCACATTTTGGTTGATTGCTTCGAATATATCATAACATTTGATCTCTGAAGCGTTGTTGGTTGATTGGTCGGGATTTTTTCGAAGAGTTTTTGGTTGATTGCTCCATATCATTTGATAGAACACGAATGAGTTATTACAGTATTGTACACCTTCTCCAAGTATCAACAATATTAATTTTGAAACATAAATTGCATAGTTTTTGTATCCAAACTTACATTTTGATGTCGATACCCATACTACAAGTATCAGTATTTTAAATTTGTGGATTATTGAAATATCAATACTAGTTATTAAAGTATTGTACACCTACTCTAAGTATCGACAATATTAATTTTAAAATATAAATTAAACGGTAAATATGATCTTGGCAAATTGAGGAGTTGATGATAAATTTTGATGTTAAAAGTTGAAGTAGAGGTCCATAAAACAACATACTTAAGTGGTGCTTTCAATTATATTAGGTGGTGGTACTTGAAGGGTGGGTACAACATTTGTTTGTTAGAACATATTTAGGTCTGTACAATTAATAAGTACCAAATGCAATAAATTTAACTAGACGCATCGATACCACTAATGTAAATATCGATACTTTGATTATAAGTTTATACACGTTTTCTGTAAGTGTGGATACTTGTTGTGCTGATATCGATACTTTTATTCCAGTATTCTTGTAAAGCAGTTTGCACGCCAAATGTATCGATACACATTATTAAAGTATTGATTTTTATAATTTTGAAACAATGTAGGCAAAGTATGAAAATTTCCAAGTTTCAATACTTTTTATATCCGTATCGATACATCTATTCTATTATAGTTCTCAAACAATTTTCCCGCAACAAAGTATCGATACTTTGAATTTCAAAACATATTACTTTAAATTAATAGGTAAATTTACAATGTAAACGGTAACAATCTACCGGTTTAAAGATAATAGGCGTAAACATAAAGTATCGATACTTATTATATATGTATCGATACTGTTATTCTAGTATGCATCTCAAACAATTTGCAAGCAAAAAGTATCGATACACATATAACAAGTATCGATACTTGGACTTTGAAAACCTATTACTTTAAAGTAATAGGTAAATTTACAATGTAAATGGTAAAATCGACCGATTTAATGATAATAGGCATAAACATAAAGTATCGACACTTTTAATATATGTATCGATACTTTTATTTCAGTATGCTTCTCAAACAATTTGCATGTCAAAAGCATCGATACACATGTACAAAGTATCGATACTTGGAATTTTGAAACCTATTACTATAAAGTAATAGGTAAATTAATAATGTAAAGGGTAAAAGTTTATCGGTTTTAATGATAATAGGTGTATATACCAAGTATCGATACTTTATATATAGGTATTGGTACTTTTAGTCCAATATGCTTCTCAACAATTTGCACGCTATATGTATCGATACACATGTACAAAGTATCGATACCCTATCGATACACATGTACAAAGTATCGATACCCAAACCGATTACTTTAAAGTAATAGGTAAATTTACAATGTAAACACTAAAAGTCTACGGGTATATTGATAATAGGCGTAAATACCAACTCTCGATACTGTCTATATAGGTGTCGATACTTTCATTCCAGTATGCTTCTCAAACAATTTGCACGCAAAAGGCATCGATACACATATATATAAAGTATCAATACCTATAATTTTGAAATCTATTACTTTAAAGTAATAAGTTAATTTACAATGAAAATGATAAAAGTATAACGGTATAATGATAATAGGCGTAAACATCATGTATCGATTTGTGGAATTTCGAAACCTATTACTTGAAAGTAATAGGTAAATTAACATTGTACACGATAAACGTTTCTACCGGTATAATGAAAATATGCATTGATAACCGTCGTTTTGCTATCAAAATAATTCCTGGCTTCTTAATAAATAAAAATGAAAATGTAGTATAAAGAAGCAGGGTCGATCCACAGGGACTGTGGTGTTTCTGATTTAATAAAACTCTTTCTTGATTTTAGAAAAAGATAGAATTCCAGATGAAGTTGAAAAGGTATATTAAAATAAAATAAATAAAAAAAGAAAATAATAATAAATATTAATAGTAATAAATATAAAAGGGGGATTTTTTTTAAAAGTTGTGGTTAAAATAAAAAATAAGAATTAAATAAAAAAATAATTAAATAAACAAATTAAAGAGATTAAGATAAAGAGAAACTTATTGTGAAAGCAGCCTCAGACTTCAGCTTCGCCTCAAATTCCTCGGATCATCGAAACAAATTTTTACTTCAAGATTCACGTAAGCTTACAAGAACAATTCTTCGCTGCCAACTCGGATTGTGTCGTTTCAACAACAACTGATTCCGATCTCAGTTTCCTCTTAGCAAACAATTTTGCTAAGTGTGTTCTCGGGAAGTTAAATATGCTTCAATAAGTAAATCATTCTTCAAACATTAACCATAACAATATCTGGACCAATGTCGAAATAGTTTTGACTTGAAAAGTAAGCTTCAGAAAACAGAGAGAAAATCCGAAGCGATTTAAGTACCTTACAATTCTCACGTTTGGAATTGAGCCTTCGCTTTAGTCTTCGGCTTGAAAGAAAATTAGCTAAGCATAACCAAAGTCATACTTAGCATAACAAAAAAGTATGCGAAAAATAGAGAGAAAGCTAGAGAGAAAAAGAAGATTTTATTCTCAAATGAGAGAGATGTGTTTCTAGGCTCACCCTTAGAGGGTATTTATAGCCTTCAAAATCCTAAAAACAAGCTAAAACATCTTAAATCCTAATTAAAACACTTAAAACTATTTAAACTAAAATACCTAAAAATAATAATATAATATTCTAAATCTAATTAAAATACTAAAACCTATTTAAACTAAAATACAAAGATAAAAATAAAATATAAAAATAATATCCTAAAACTTAATTAAAATACTAAAAACCTATTTAAACTAAAATACAAAGATAAAATATAATGTTTAAAATATTATCCTAAATTTGAGTTTAATCCAAATCCAAATTCCAGCAGCTTTGATTCCGAAAATAAAAAATCTGCAGAATTGTTTCCTTTTTGTGCAATTTCCATAATCTTACGTCCTGTACAGAAAATGAATTAAAATGAACAAATAAGCCACAAAAATCAATGATTAAAGAGTAATTTAAAAGTAAAATATTAACTAAATTAAGCACTTATCAAATTCCCAATCACTTATTCAATGCTTGTCCTCAAGCATTCTTCAATTAACATATAAAATCATAAGTTGTCATCTTCAATTTCAATTTATTCCTCAAACTTCCAATCGAATTAAGTCCATGACATTTGTCGAATTCAAGTTACAATCAAGCAAAGACATAACAAAGAAAATTTAAAGTAGGCAAGAAATCTCAATTAATTGCCAACTTCAATGAAACATGACTCAATACCTCACAAAGATTCACACATATCCGCTCAAAGTGTTTGGGGTAAATGGAACCGCTCAAACCGAAACTAACCAAAATATTACCATAGGCTTGGAATCCAATCAAGTCTCCACCACAAAAAATGAACATAATGCAATAATCGAGGGGTCTTTAAATAAGGTATAACGGGGCTTAGGTTAGGGTAGGGAAAGGCCGAAAAGAAAGATTTAAAATACCAAAACAAGAGATCAAAATAATTAAGAACAATCCATGAATTAACATGAAGCGCAATGAACAACAAAATAAGGAAAAAGAAAAGATGAAAGACAATTGAAGCGATCGATTTTTTTCCTTCCCTTTTTTTTCGAACAAAGGGTCTTTTTTTTTGCTGTTCCATACAGTGAACAACTTGTTTTTTTTGAAACATTGAATTTTTTTTTTCTGGAACAACAATGATACAAGATCTCAAGTCTTGGTAAGGGTGTGAAAAGAGAGGAAAAAAAAGGCTTCGAGTTTAATTATGAGGTGTAAAAACAAAGAAAGGGAAATAGGCTCAAATGTGGTTCACTAGTGGATATATAAATGGATAGGTTTTTTGGGAAAAGTGGGTTTATCCAAGGTGCCCCTATCACATTAAAACATTACGTTCAACATGTAGTCTCGATATGCATTGTGATTACAAGTTCTAGAATATCCTAATTAGTTCGGCACACACAAGTCAAACAATGAGAAAGAAAGAAAATGTATGCTCGTTAGGCTCAAATCTCACGAGAAAAGTTTATATGCATTGAGTCAAGTTCATCTCCATTGACAAAAGCATGAAATATCAATACTCAACAAAAAATTCACTAGCTATATCAATCACCAATCATGTAAATTAAATTCGATAAAAAAATGGTCATAATCCAAAAGGAAGCAAGAGTATAAAGCGAAATTCAAGACTAGCAACCCACGATTACAATACATCAACATCAGAATAACTCAATTTCAAACGATTAAACAAGTCAAGAAAAATTTGATACATGCTTATCCTTCCCCCCTCACTTATTTCGTTGTGTCCCAAAACGTATATCAAATTTAAAAACAAAGAGAGGAAAAAAATACTCCCTAATCTAGTGGCGATCACGGCCACGTCGAGACGAGCTGTTGTAGAGTAGATTGTCCGATGATGCACTGTTCTGTTTAAACTTTTCTGCACAGTTTGAACCAAATCTGTTTTTTTTTTGCACTATTTTTTTTGCATCGCATTGTTTGAATCTGCTGTGTATTTTTCTGCACTGTTCTGTTCGAATTTTTCTACACAGTTCGAACCAAGTCAGTTTTTCTGCACTATTTTTTTCGTTAAATATTCGATCAAAATTCAGATATGTTCAGAAAAAATAAAATTAATCAAAATAAAATAAATAGAATGAAATAAAGTTCGCTAAAAAAAATAAAATGAAAAAAAGAAACAAAAATATAACGAAATGGGTTGCATTCCATCAAGCGCTTTTGTTTAAAGTCGTTAGCTCGATGACCTGATTTTTCAAAGCGTGGGTTCCTCTAAATTGATTTCTTCGATTAGACCAACTAGAGCATTTTCATAATATGGCTTCAATCTTTGACCATTAACTTTAAATCGTACTCCTGAGTTATCTTCAATTTCAACAACACCGTGAGGAAATACTTGAGTAACTGTAAACGGTCCGAGCCGTTTTAATTTGAGTTTTCTTGCAAAAAGTTTAAATTTAGAGTTAAATAATAAAACCTTTTGACCGACAAAAAAAGTTTTAAAAGAAATTCTACTATCATGAAATTCTTTTGTTTTTCTTTAAATATCCGAGCATTATCATAGGCATTTCTTCGGATTTCCTTAAGTTCTTGAATGTGTAATTTCCGAGCTTCACCAATTGCATCCATGTCCATGTTACATTGTTTAACATCCCAATAAGCCCAATGTTCTAACTCGACCGGTAAATGGCATGGTTTACCGAAAACAAGCCGGTATGGTGACATCCCAATGAGACCTTTATAAGCAGTTTGATATGCCCAAAGTGCATCGGTTAATTTTAAACTCCAATCTTTTTGGTCCGGTTTAACAATTTTCTCAAGAATTGTTTTAATTTCTCGATTTGATACTTTGCCTGTCTATTTGTTTGTGGATGGTAAGCGATAACAATTCTTTGAGTTACTCCAAAATTCTTTATTAGTGACTCGATTACTCGGTTGATGAAATGTGTTCCTCTGTTGCTTATTATAGCCCGTGGCGTGCCAAACCTGGAAAAAATATTTTTTTAAAAATTAACTATAGTTTTAGCATCATTATTCCGAGTGGCTTTAGCTTCCACCCATTTAGAAACATAATCCACAGCTAAAATAATATAAGTATTTCCAAATGACGAAGTAAAAGGACCCATATAGTCGATTTCCCAAACATAAAAAATTTCACAAACTTGTATAGAATTAAGCGGCATTTCATTCCTACGGCTTAAATTACCTGTACGTTGACATCTTTCACAAGTTCAAAATAGATAAGAATCCCGAAAGATGTTAGGCCAATAGAAACCGCATTCAAGAATTTTATGAGCTGTACGTTTTGGCCCAAAATGACCACTGCAAGAGTAAGAATGACAAAATTGTAAAATTGAGTTTACCTCACTTTTGGCAATACATCATCGAATTACCTGATCCGAGCAGTGCTTCCATAGATAAGGATCGTCCCAAATATAGTATCAGGATTCTTGCGTAATTCGATTGATTTCAGCTCTCGTCAAATCTAATGATAACTTACATGTGGCCAAATAATTAACCATGTCTGCAAACCATGGAGTTATGCTTTGCGCCACCATCAGTTTTTCTTCAGGAAATTCTTCTCTAAGTGGTGGTTCGGATGTGGAAAGGGGAATTTGACTCAAGTGATCTGGTACCAGAATTTCGCATCCCTTTTTGTCTTTAATTTCCAAGTTAAATTCCTGTAAAAGCAGGAAGCCTTGGTTTTTCTTCCTTTTTGCTCATCAAATACCTTATATTTGCATGATAAAAAAAAACAGTAATTTTAGTACCAAGCAAATAGGATCTAAATTTTTCTAAAGAAAAAATTATAGCAAAAAGTTCTTTCTCCATTGTCGAATAATTTTTCTGAGCCGAGTCCAAAGTTCGGGACGCGTAGGCTATGACATGTGGCTCTTTCCTTATTTTTTGGCCGAGAACAAATCCAATGCTAGTGTCCGATGCGTCACACATAAGTTCAAAGGGATGATTCCAATCTGGCGACTGAACAATTGAACCTGAAATAAGCTTTTCCTTTAATGAATCGAAAGACTCTTTGCATTTTGAATTAAAGTCAAATTCTTGATCCTTTTGAAGTAGATTGCATAAAGGTTGTGCTATCTTCGAAAAGTCCTTAATAAACCTGCGGTAAAATCCTACATGGCCAAGAAAAGAACGCATTTTCCTCACAGTTGTGGGGTAAGGAAGTGATCATATAACATCTGTTTTAGCTTTATCAACCGCAATCCCTTTTGAGGAAACAATATGGCCTAAAACTAACCCTTTATCAACCATAAAATGACATTTTTCATAATTCAAAACAAGGTTATATTCTAAGCATCTTTTAAACACATTAGTTAAATTATCAAGACATTCATTAAAAGAGTTACCATAAACCGTGAAGTCATCCATAAAGACTTCGATGCCCTTCTCCACATAGTCGGAAAATATACTTAGCATGCATCTTTGGAAGGTGGCTGGTGAGTTACAAAGACCAAAGGGCATTCGTCTATATGCAAATGTACCAAAGGAACAAGTAAAAGTCATTTTTTCTTGATCCTCTGGCGCCACTGGGATTTGGAAAAAACCTGAAAAACCATCAAGACAAAAGTAATGAGTTTTCCCAGTTAATATTTCAATCATTTGATCTATAAAAGGAAGAGGAAAATGATCTTTTCGAGTAAGAGAGTTCAACTTCTTGTAATCAATACAAACTCGCCATCCATTTTGAACTCTTGTTGGCACTAACTCCCCTTCTTGATTTTCGACCACTGTGACTCCTATTTTCTTGGGAACCACATGAATCGGACTTACCCAATTACTATCCAAAATTGGATAGATTACGTCAGCGTCAAGGAGTTTATGAATTTCTTTCTTTACTACTTCCATCATCAGTGGATTTAATTGACGTTGTCCTTCACGTGATGGCTTTGCTCCTTCTTCGACTTTGATCTTATGCATGCAAGTCGAGAGACTTAATCCTTTAATGTCGGCAATGGTCCATCCTATGGCTTCTTTGTGAGAGAGCAATATCGCTACCAAAGCTTCCTCTTCTCCTTTGGATAATTTACTTGAGATGATCACTGGTAAAGTTTCATTTTCGCCCAAAAAGACATATTTCAAATGCTTCGGTAATTTCTTCAATTCTACCTCAGGTGCCTGCAAAACATAAGGTAAAATTTTAGTTGTAAAGATAATCAGAATTGATTGAATTAATATTTTCAAACTCCCTTTCTTCATCTTTGTGGCAAAGTTCAGGATCCTTAAAAAGATCATAAGAAAAATTAGATTCAATATATTCATCAATTAAAGGATCTATAATATCAACAAAATTAATTCTTTCAACATGATCAGGGCATTTCATTGCTTTGTAAACATCAAATTCAACGATCTCACCATCAAATTCCATTATTAGTATACCACTTCTAACATCGATCTTTGTATGTGCTGTGCTTAGGAAGGGTCGACCTAAGAGTACCTTGGAATAAGAATCCAACCTATCATGTTCCATGTTAATGACATAGAAATCTACAGGAAATAATAATACATCGACCTTTACCAAGACGTTTTCCATTACTCCCACTGAATAGATCACAGATCTATCAACCAACTGTATGGTTATTCCTGTTTCCTTCAAAGGCTCGTTAGTAATCATTTTATATATAGAAAATGGCATAACATTAATTGAAGCTCCTAAGTCACACATTGCACGTTTAATTTTGAAATTACCTATTTTGTAAGGTATAGCGAATATACCTTGATCCTTAATATTTGGTGGGAGTTTTCGTTAAAAAATTGCAGAAACATGTTCTCCAAAATTTACCTTTTCGTGTCCCATTAATTTCCTCTTTGTAATGTAAAGTTCTTTTAAAAATTGAGCATACCTTAGTACTTGTCGAATTACTTCAAGAAGAGGTATGTTGACTTGAACTTTTTGGAAAACCTCTAAGATCTCCCTTTCTTCAGCTCTTTTATCACGCTTCATCAACCTTGATGGGAAGGGTGGTGGCGTGATTTCATAAGAAGAAAGAGAAGGATGTGAGTCAGACGTACCTTGTATTTCTGGAGGTGGCGTTTCCTCTTGTTCTTCCTGATGTGCGTCTTTTTCTGCTAGAACTTCGGGTGAGATAACTTTTCCACTTCTGAGTGTGATGGCACTAACATTCTCTCTCAGATTTAACTCCGTTTGAGAAGGTAGTTTTCCTTGTGATTCTAATTTTCCCATAGTTTGAGCTAGTCGACTTACTTGATTATCTAACTCTTGAAGATGTGTTTCGGTTCGGTTTTGGAATTTTTCATGGGATGCAATGAACTTTTCTTGTGAAATTGCTAACTTTCCTATGAGTTCCTCCAATGATGAGTTTTGCGTTTGTTGTTGAGGAGGAGGCCTTTGTTGATAAGTTGGTCTCTGATTTGCCGCATAGCTGACGTTTGGGTGGTCTCGCCATCCTGGATTGTAAGTATTGTTGTATGGGTTGTATTGTCTTGGTGGAGGACCTGGAAATTTCCCTATTGTATTGATTTCTGCATTGCCTCTTTCTTGTATCAGCGGGCAGCAATCCGTCGGATGGTCTAGCTTTGTGCATATCCCACATGCTCTTGTTGCTCCAGATTTTCCTGCTACAAGTGAATTAACTACTTCATTTAATTTATCTAACTTATTTTCAAGAGAAAATGTACTTATCTTGTGAACTCGTCGGCTGGGTTCACTCAAAAACTGTTGAGAGTTAGATGCCATGGTTGTAATCAATTCCCTTGCTTTGTTGGGGTCATGTTAACTAATGCTCCTCCACTGGTGGCATCCACCATTTTCATCACCATTGGTAAAAGACCTTCATAAAAGTATTGGAGTAACGTTTGCTCACTTAATCCGTGTTGCGGACAACGTGCGCAAAGCTTTTTAAATCTCTTTTGCTGAATGGAAAGAATGCTCATTCGTAACTCGCTTTCTTTAGCCGCTGGAAAGAACCTGTCAAGAAAAATTCGGTTCATGTCAACCCATAAATTAACTGAATTTGGAGGTAAATAAAATAACCAATCTATAGCCAAGTCAGATAAAGAGAAAGGGAAAGCTCTAAATTTAATTTGATCCTCGGTAACTCCCTGTGGTTTCATGCTAGTGCAAACCATGTGGAATTCCATCAAGTGTTTGTACGGATCTTTAGTGGGAAAGACGTGGAAAGTGGGAAGAAGATGAATGAGTATTGTCTTTAATTGAAACGGAGTCTTGCCATTAGGAAAATTAATGCATAATGGAGTCTGAGTGACAGGATCTGTGGCTAGCTCTCGGATCGTTTGTTCTTCTTCTGCTTCTGAACTTTGCTCTTGTTCTTCTTGTCTTTTTATCTTTTCTCGAAGCGTTTGTGCGTGGATTCTTCGTGCTCGTGCTTCGATCTCTGGATCTAGATCTTCTAATTCACCTGGGTTACTTCTGGTCATAAATCAAAAACTAGAAAAATAAATCAGTACGTGCCGTTAGTCCCCGGCAACGACGCCAATTTGATAACCGTCGTTTTTCTATCAAAATAATTCCTTGTTTCTTAATAAATAAAAATGAAAATGTAGTATAGAGAAACAGGGTCGATCCACAAGGACTGTGGTATTTCTGATTTAATAAAACTCTTTCTTGATTTTAGAAAAAAGATAGAATTCCAGATGAAGTTGAAAAGATATATTAAACTAAAATAAAAAAAAAGAAAAATAATATAATAATAAATATTAATAGTAATAAATATAAAAGGGAAATAAAAAATAAGAATTAAATAAAAATAATAATTAAATAAACAAATTAAAGAGATTAAGATAAAGATAAACTTATTGTGAAAGCAACCTCAGACTTCAGCTTCGCCTCAAATTCCTCGGATCATCGAAACAAATTTTTACTTCAAGATTCACGTAAGCTTACAAGAACAATTATTCACTGTCAACTCGAATTGTGTCGTTTCAATAGCAACTGATTCCGATCTCAGTTTCCTCTTAGCAAACAATTTTGCTAAGTGTGTTCTCGGGAAGTTGAATATGCTTCAATAAGAAAATCATTCTTCAAACATTAACCATAACAATATCTGGACCAATGTCGAAATAGTTTTGACTTGAAAAGCAAGCTTAAGAAAACATAGAGAAAATCCGAAGTGATTTAAGTACCTTACAATTCTCATGTTTGGAATTGAGCCTTCGCTTTAGTCTTCGGCTTGAAAGAAAATTAGCTAAGCATAACCAAAGTCATACTTATCATAATAGAAAAGTATGCGAAAAATAGAGAGAAAGCTAGAGAGAAAAAGAAGATTTTATTCTCAAATGAGAGAGATATGTTTCTAGGCTCACCCTTAGAGGGTATTTATAGCCTTCAAAATCCTAAAAACAAGCTAAAACATCTTAAATCCTAATTAAAACACTTAAAACTATTTAAACTAAAATACCTAAAAATAATAATATAATATTCTAAATCCTAATTAAAATACTAAAACCTATTTAAACTAAAATAAAAAGATAAAAATAAAATATAAAAATAATATCCTAAAACTTAATTAAAATACTAAAAACCTATTTAAACTAAAATACAAAGATAAAATATAATGTTTAAAATATTATCCTAAACTTGAGTTTAATCCAAATCCGAATTCCAGCCAGCTTTGATTCTGAAAATAAAAAATCTGTAGAATTGTGTTCTTTTTGTGCAATTTCCATAATCTTACGTCCTGTATAGAAAATGAATTAAAATGAACAAATAAGCCACAAAAATCAATGATTAAAGAGTAATTTAAAAGTAAAATATTAACTAAATTAAGCACTTATCAGACATAAATATACAAGTATCGATACTGTCATATAAGTATCGATTCTTATAATTTCAATACCTATTATTTTAAAGTAATAGGTAAATTAACAATGCACATGGTAATATATTGATAATATTGAAAACAAATCAAGTAATTAACCTATTTTGTTATCGTCGAATTTCTAAGGCCCCATCAAATTTAAACAAGCGCTACCTATGACATTAAATAAGTGCTACTTGTTATGTTATTGTGGTTGATAATATTTTTAGTAATTAACCTATTTTGTTATCGTCGGGTTTCTAAGGCTCCATCAGCTTAAACTTTGCTTACATTTTAGGTGCTACCTAATATATTGATAATATTGATAACAAATCAAGTAATTAACCTATTTTGTTATCGTCAGATTTCTAAGGCCCCATAAGCTTTAAACAGAAACTACCTATTACATTAAATAACCACTACTTGTTATGTTATTATGGTTGATAATGTTTCGAGTAACTATCCTTTTTTGTTATCGTCGGATTTCTAAGGCTTCATCAGCTTAAACTTTGGTAACATTTTAGACGCTACCTAATATGTTGATAATATTGATAACAAATCAAGTAATTAACCTATTTTGTTATCATCAAATTTATAAGACCCATCAGTTTTAAAAAGGCGCTACCTTTATGTTATTATGGTTGATAATGTTTCCATTAATTAACCGGTTATGTTAAAGTTAATATTTTTTGGGCGCTTTTTTACATACGACGATAATATTCTCGGTTATTACCATTATTATTACCAACACAAATGACATTTCCAGTAAAACATATAACATTTATGGTAGCATTTTTAACGGGTCACCTATTTAACCAGTCACACCATTTTTAGCCGTATATTAGTTCGGTTCACTGCAGAACCTCACCATCAAATTAACACGAAAAAGAAAAAAGTTTTCATCTCGATAAAATCTATTCAAATCAACCACAACAAGGAAAATTTTCGAACAAATAGAAACTATAATCAGAAATCATAAGAAAGAAATCTCGTTCTTTAAAGCAAAACCGAAAGTAAAGAGTAAAGAAAACCCTTGATGAGCCCTGTAAAACCCTTGAAAAATAAAAGACAAGATGTAAGAGATTTTTCGAGAAAGAAACAAAAAAATCGAGGGAAAGGATCTGGAAAGGACTTAGCTCACCTGCATTGTCACAAAGGAGAGCAGAGGGTCACCAAAGAGCTCAAAAACATTTGGTAAAGAAGGTAAGCCCGAACGTCGCTTTGTAGATCCATGGTTGCATGCTTATTTTTGGGGGTTTGGAGGTTAAATCAAGGTTTAGGGTAAAAAAGGTTCAAATGGGGGTAGAGTTTAGGTTTTTCAATCACTGTAGGTGGTGTCCGACGTGGTGGTTAGTGCTAGTTGACCGACAGAGTAACAGTCGGTTTTTGGGTTTATGACTTCTGGCGGGGGAAAGTTTACATAATAGATGAGAGTTTTTTGAGTGAATGGTGTAAAATGAGATAAAATCGGAGAGAAAGCCTTAAGTAGGGATTGGTATAGCAGGTAAACTAATTCAGTTCAGGATAGGTGAACATCATGTTTTTAAAGAATTTTGGGGTAATTATTTTTCAGTCCTCCTTAGCTATAGGCCTTTAAGATTTAATCCCTAAATCTTCAAATTAAGCCTTTTAATTTTTCATTTTAATGCAATTAAATCCTTAATTCTACTTTCTTTATTTTTATGATTGATTGTTAATTTATTTTATTTATTTCATGTTTACATGTATTTTGAAGAGTAATTATTGATTATATTAATTAACTTTAAATGACATAATTTTATGGGTTTCTTTAAAATTTAACACGAATAATTAATTTGATTAATAATTCGAGCATGATTAACCCATGATTAAATTGTTTGAAATTAATTGTTTGCATGACATTTTTTATTCTTGTCTGATAGGCTCATTCACATCACTCGACATTTTTTAAATAAAAAATTAAAAGGCACGTACATTTATTTTAAATTATCAAATATAGTTATCCTAAACCACCTGGGTAGTTTAATTCAATAATTTAAAATGAATGAGTATCCTCTAGTGAAATTATTAAAAAATAATAAAATTTTAAAAAACTAATCATGGGGGTAGAAAGGGAAATGTTCCCATATTTAGATTTATAAAAAATGAGCCTCTCGACCCTATTAAGAGGTTTTGTTTCGGTACTTATAAATATTTGAACATTCTCTATCTATCTTAAAGGCTTGGATAATTTTCATTAATAAAATTTTTGTTTGTCACATAACCTTAGGAAAATAAATGCAAGTTTGATTATAATATTTCCTATTTCTTTCCAAATAAGGTAAAACCGCCACTCTACCTTATATTAGGCGGTCTTTCTCCTTGATTCTAAGTGTCAAAATATTAACAATTTAACTTGAAACTTTTTAAAAAGAAATATTGATAATTCACTGCTTTAGTTGGAAGTGAGGGGGACACCACTCCACCTTATATTTGGTGCTTAACTTTCTCTAGTTAAATACACAAATTGTTAATTTTTCTCTAAAAAAAATTAATCGGTTAAATAACATTACATTTATTTAACTAAAAGGGGATCATTAATTAAATTAAGGTTAAATTCATAAATTACATTGCAAAGACGTTAATTAATCGACTAGGTACCGATTTTTAGGCGTTGGGGCGCTAATCCCTTTGCACACGTAATCGACTCTTGAATTCATTTTTCTGGAAAATATACCTAAATGTTATTTTTAACCATTTTTAAAATTAAATTTTATTGAAATGACAAAATATTTTTGGATGATCCAATCACACACTAAATAAAGATTGGTGACGACACCCTTAAACCAATTTTTTTTAAAAGAAACCCTAATTTTAGTCAAAACAATCTCTAAAATTATTTTTTAAATTTTTTAGGACATTACGACAACTTGACGACTCTACTGGGGACTTTAGAGAGTCAAGCTAATAGTCGATTAATTACTATCTTTGCAATGGAAATTATGGATTAAACATAATTTAATTTTTGATCCTTCTAGTTATGTTTGTTTGTTTGAATTCACTTTTAAACCCTAATGGCATATGCATACTTGAGATTGTTCTTACTGATATGTGTATTCGTGGATTTTAGATTTTTAGGTTGCATAGAACTGATGTGTAGAGAATGAATGTTAGTTTATATTAAAGGTTGGTAGATTTCTCCCTTACACACTCACTGTATATGCATTACATGAACCCTATATTCGGGTTGTCTCTTTTAATTGAGGATGAAAGCGACGCCTTAGTAGGAAATATTTTCTCATGTCAGGCTTAGAAAGTAACTTTCAGGGTCTACATCTTATGCCTTCGTGGGATATGTTTCTTCGTATCAGGCATAAGGAGGTACATCCCCTTGAATCTAACTTGATCCATATAAGCCTTTGATGGGTTTAGGATCGAGGGTCTGGAAAGCCCAAGTGATCAACAAGAGTGATTCAAGTACCTTTAACCTTAAAACTGAAACCATGCATGTAATGTAACCTAGAAATCTACCCAGATCAGAACTATACCAAACCTATAGGAATTCCCGAATAACTCTACACAAAGGAGAAATCAACTGCTTTCCTTTTCCCCTTTATTTTTACAAGAAAAAATCATGCGAACTAAAAATCATGCAGTTAAGATTTATTTTCTTTCCGAATAAAGCATGGGGCATGAATCATATGTGGGTAGTATATTTATCATGAAAAGAGTACAAAACTTATGGGGTAGGATTTACCATCTTTATTTTTTATTTATTATTTTACTAACTTATTGTTGTTTTCTTCTTTCTTTGATTTGTTACCTTTATACATCACATTCATACTATAAAAGGTGTTGATCTGTGGGTATTCCATCAAATTACAAAGTTTTAACTAATGGATCAAGTGTCCCAAAAGCATCTGGTTTCGTATTCAAAGGTACGAGCCTGGTCAGAAACAACACATCAAGAATTCAGAGACAATCTATCATCAAAATTTTTGTCAGGGTTGACGGATAAAAATTATTTCAATAGCAAGTAGAACGATTTGTAAAGCTTAGAAATGTGTGAGATATTTGGTCTGTCGAGACTAAAGAGCATTTCTAGAAACCATATGGTGACGTTGCCTGTTTACTATATATAAAGGCGGATGAACCACTTATTCATGCCATGGTTAAATTTTAGTATCCAGGTTACCATTATTTCACCTTCAATGGACATGATATGGTTCCTACTATTGAAGTGTACATGACTCTATTGAACATCAAAGATGTCAAAAGTGATTGAATTTACTACAAACCTGCCAAAACTCCATTATTTAGAGCAGTCTGATGAAGATCTTCGGAGTAGGAGGAAAATGGGTAAGTGATCACATTAAACAGAAAAGAGAAAGAGAAGGCATTCCTTGGGGTCAACATTAAAGAAATTATTGAACGACACCTACATGAGAGGAAAAGTATTGAAGCTTTTTCTCTAGCAATCTATTGGCTAGTGGTATTTTCAAGAGTTTTGGGGCATATTGAAGGGTAGTAGACTTCATAGAATAGCTACATAAGAAGATAAACCCTGCACCTGCGATCCTAATAGAGACCCTAATAGCTTTGAATAATTGTTGAAGCATGGAAGGTTTACTTAATTGTTGAGATCCTAATAGAGACCCTAAGAGTCTTATCTCCCTTTTTTTTTCACGTGAGCCATTCCCCAAAAATATCTTCCAATTTTCTTCTCCAGACTCTTCTTCTTCATTTCTCCTACTTAAACAAGATCAAACATTAAGGAAACCTAAGTCTAGATTGAAGCAATCAAAGTAAGAAATTTAGTCTTCATCTTTTAAGCTTCCATTAAAGCCATAAACTTCAAGGTTTGGCTTAGTTTTTCAAAAATGGATTTTTATGGGTTTTTAGAAATCAAGTGTTTTAAGTCATTTTAGGAGAGTGTTTGAGTTGCAGGGAGTGTATCTAAGCTTTATCCAACACCTAGTTAAGTAAGTAATCCATTTTTATACCTTGATTAGTTAAAGAGGTTGAAAAGAGAGTTCAAGCCAAGGAAAAAAGAAAAGTGAATCCCTAGTTGATTTAAGAAGTGTTGTAGCATCCAAAGAATCCAAGTAACACACTATTAGCTTTTCCATACCAGTTGTAGGATCATTAGAAAGAAGTTTAGCTTGAAAGTTAATTATGAGCATGTTTAGTAGCCTTCCACGGTAGATTTTATGTTTAATGTTTTTAGCATGTTTCTAAGCCTTATTTATGCTTCTCTTTAATCACATAAGACTTTAAGAATGTTTGGGGGACCTCACTAAGGTCTTTGGGTTAGATGAATAGGAGATTTTTGAGTGAAAATGTGTTTTTTATAGGTGGAGTATCGATACTATAGGGATTGTATCGATACTTGTTCATTATTCCAAGCAAAATGTGTGTTTTCTGAGTAGGAGTATCAATACTCTTAAAATTAAAGTAATTAAGATAAAATCCATTAACATTTTTGACGGAATTCATGTGTCACGACAATCTTGCTTAGTTCATTGTATTACTGTTGACGGAATCAATTTCTTTTTTCTTTCCTTTATCAAACTAAATGGGAAAATGAAATGGGGTTGTCATTGGTTTCAGTTGAAAAAACACCAAACAAGGCAATATTTTTTCAGAAAGCAACCCTTAAATTAAAAAAAACCACATTAACACCTTTTCCCGAATACTAGCTGAAGTAACACCCCTTCTGAAAAAATGAGGCAATCCATGCACCTACTGATGAACCAGAGGTTTCTCTAGAAGAAAAAGGAAGGCCATTCTATTCACCATTAGAGGTTCAAATATTGGAATTTGGAGCTGAAAGAGTTAAATGAGCCACAATGAAAGAAACGCTAGAGCATGAGAATTATCTTATGAGTGTTGATGTGGCTTTCAATCGAAATGAGCTGAAATAAATGCAGAAAGAGAAAGAAAAGGTTGAATCTGAGTATGACGGGTTAAAGGCAGAATTTCAACAATTGAATAAGAGGACCAGTAGATCAAGTAAGACATCTCAGCAATGGGCTGATGAATTAGTAATGGAAAATGTTGAACTAATTTTTGATTTTATATATCATAATTGTTTAATTTTTAAGTCGTTAAAATTTGCATTTCTCAATTTTATAAATAATTTGTCATGCACAATTTTAAAATGTTTTTAAGTTTGAAAAATAATCAAAAGTTATTGAGTTAATTCAAAATTTATAAATATCATTTTAAAGCTTAAAACCTATGAAATTTTGCTAAAACCCCTTCCAGTCTCGAGACTAAAATTCCAGAGTGTTTTTTAGTATCGATACCACGGTTTAAATCTCAATGCCGATGGGTTGGTATCGATACTGATTCAAATAGTATCGATACTGAAGGTTCAATGGCTATAAATTTGACCGTTGGAAGGCTCGATCTCGAGACCAACTTGTTTGTATCGATACCAACTGAGCTTGTGAGGATTAAATGCTCAAAATAAATGAATCCAATGGCTCCAAACAACTAGATTAATTTTAAAATATATAAAAGGGACCAAGATTCAAATCAAGATCAGCAAGAAAAATCAATTGCAAGATCAAACCAACATCAATAATGTTTTAGAGTAAAAATTGTCAAATCCTTTGTAACACACTTGTGAGTTACATTGTTAAATTTGCTCAAGTGTGATTTTTGGGGAGTGCTTAATTTGTATATTTTTCTTTTGTTTGCTAAATTTGTAATTTCTCTTCGGAAGAGTATGTATTCAAGGTTTTGGGGTATAAGCCTTGAAGTGTTTGTAAGGTTACACCTTGTCCTCAAAGGTTTGAAAATCTAGTGGATTTGAGAAATCCTTTGTGTGGATAACTAAGGTAGTAGATGTAGACTTGGTTTAGAAGTCAAACCACTTTAAATTGTTGTGCAAAGTTTTTATTTTTGATTGTTTCCACCACAAAATTTTCAAAGACCAATTCACCCCTATTGGCGATTTTCGATTGATCGATAAACTAACAATCAGTATCAGAGAGTGTCACAATCAACGATTTAACAAGCTTGTGAAGATCCTAGAAGAGCTCTATCAACTTCTACAATTAATCGATAGCATTGAATTTTGGCACATACTATCTTGAGGATTCACACTTCATCAATAGACCACCCTAATTTAATGGAACAAATTATTCCTGTTAGAAAAATAGGATAATGTTGTTCATACAAGACACTAACCTTGCGTTTGGGATGCCATCGTTGACAGTTTTCCCATTCCTATAAGGAATCGAAAGGATTAGACAAGCGAATATATGAGCTTACCCAACTCAATGCCAAAGCCATGCACATCCTTTTTTGTGCTCTTGGACCGGATGAATATAGTAGAGTATCTTTTTTATCTAATGCTAAGGAGATTTGGGACATGTTGGAGGTGACCCATGAAGGAACAATCCAAGTGAAGAAGTCAAAGATTGACATTCTCACTCTCAATTATGAGAACTTCAATATGAAGCCCAATGAAGACATTAAGACGATGTCTGATCGATTCACCACTATCTTAAATGACTTGAAGAACTTGGGAAGATTTATCCCAATGAAGGGATTGCGAGAAAAATGCTTACCTCATTGCCTACATCTTGGGAAGGCAAAGCAAATGCCATCAAAGATGCCAAGGACTTGGAGTTATACACCCTCTATGAGCTTATTGGCTTATTACTCACTCATGAAGTAAAACTTCAAAGGAAGAAGGAGGAAGAAGAAGAAGAAAAGAAGAAGAAAAAGAAAGAAGTGGGAATCACCTTTAAATCCACAAATGAGAGCAATCAAGACTTAAGAAAAGAGGTGGATGAAGACGAAGAGATGACCAAGCTCTTCAAAAGATTCACACAATTCATGTCTTCCAAAAGAAAAGAAGTGAAGCATGAATTGAATAAGAATAAAGGTCCCGCAATGTGCTATGATGCCAAAGAACGGGACATGTCAAAAATGAATGTCCCTTTCTAAAGAATAAGCTATAAAACATGAAGAAGACTTTTGTGGCTACATAGAGTGATGAAGACGTCACCAATGATAAAAATGAAGAATTAACCAACTTTTGCCTCATTGCTTCCCAAGAATATTCAAAGGTATCGTCCAACTCATCTAATTCAAATTCATATACATTTGATGAGTTACAATATGCCTATTATGAATTAGTGTCAGAATGTGAAGTCATGATTTCCAAACACAAAAAGATTCATTCAAAAATAAAAATTGAAAATGACTCACTTTCTAAGACTAACAGTGAACTTGAAAGCAAAGTAAAAGATTTGCAAGAAAAATTAAATATTTTTGAAAAAAAAGCATTTAGACTTGCAAAATTTGCTTTCCAATGTTCATGAAGATAATCAAAGGAAAATTGATGGTCTTGATAAAGAAAAGGCTAATTTTGACAAAATCATTAAAAATAATTTTGAAAGAAGAGATTACTGCAAATCAAATCTTGTCAAAAATATCTTTTACAATAGACATGCTTATTCCCCTAAATATTTTAAAGGAAAAATGGTTAAAAGTATATGGGTTCTTAAAGGACTCATTGCTACTAAAGATAAAGATTCTCTATCTCTATGGGTACCTAAGGAGACTAAATTGTTTGAAATTAACAATAACGGACCCAAAAAGATGTGGGTACCAAAAGTTGCATAATTGTCTATTGTAGGTGTGTTGGAGCAATGATGAACAATTTCATGGTATTTAGAGTCTCTAGACATGCTAAGAAATGACACATGAAGAAAGGGAAATTTGAAAAATCAATCTTAATTCAAGTGGTAAAATGTTTTAATTTCATGAAATTTTATTCTTTTATGTGATTAAATATGTTTTTGTGTTTGATTGTCTATCCCCAAAATATTACTTAATTGCAATTAGTAATGGAGACTTAATATTGTATGAATTATATCATTGTGGCATTGTATGCTTAATTTGATATTCTTTGGCGTTAATTAATATTTGTGGTATGTTTTGGACCTTGTTTGTTCTAACTAGAAAATTCTTTAAAAAGTTCATAATATACACTCTAGTAAAGTACCTAGGAAAACACTTTAATTTAGTATCAATTTATAATTTTTAATGCTTAAATAAGTTTTTAGTGCATTCTATAGTCTTAAAATCATTAGGTGCTTATTCTAGAAGCTTTTAAAGGTTAAAAATGTCAAATTTGACATTTTCAAGTAGTTGGTTTCGAGACCAACTCATTGGTATTGAGATCGAAATTCCAATAGCTAAAATGGTATTGATACCGCCCATTTAGTATAGATACTGGGTAACA
Organism: Hibiscus syriacus; assembly: GCF_006381635.1. Taxonomy (NCBI): domain Eukaryota; kingdom Viridiplantae; phylum Streptophyta; class Magnoliopsida; order Malvales; family Malvaceae; genus Hibiscus; species Hibiscus syriacus. Next base: position 6,660,054 of record NW_024063538.1, on the reverse strand, counting down.
AGTCTCAAGACCTCCAGTCTAGGTATCGAGATCGGTGGCTCTGTACTTGCTTAAAACCCATATTTTTATCTAAATATTCAAACCGTAAATCGAGACCCCTCTCTAAAATCTATCTTTTCCACTCAAAATCTCTACAAATTCATGCCTAAATTTTCACTCCATCATCATCTAGAGTGGATTAGCATCATCATTTAAAAATTTGAGGTAATCAATTTCCCAATTTTTTTTCAAAATTTATGTTTAAAATAGATTTTAATTCATGTTATTAAGTTCTTTTGTTTACTTTAGAAATGATTTATAAGTTGTTTGAACAAATATAATTTTCTTTAACAACTTGCTTCAATAAAAAAAATTCAAAATTTCTCTTTATAAGGGTTTAATTTTTTTTTGAAATATGCAAAATTTGTCAAACTTTGTTGCAATTGGGTTGTTTATTGGATATATATTTGCATGTTTTTCTTACAGGAGGTCAATCCCTTCTTCATTATTAGCCTAGAATCATTATTTAGGTTTGTTCTGTAAGTGTTCGACAAAATTACTAAACATCCTATTCATTTTTCTTTATAAAAAATGCCTTCTAGAACTTCAAACAAAAGTCATAGGATTAGTAGGACTATCCTCAAAGGTTAATCTTGTAATTCCACAAGCTTTGAAAATGCTTGCTTTAGGAATTCCAATGCTCTCGGTATATTCAATCACTTTTACAAGACTAAACCTATTTGTTCCGGGTGTACCATACACCCTAGTTTTCTTATGTCATGGGAGTATCAATTTCCAATCTTTGAAACCTTTTTTTGTGGGGTTTGTTAGAGTTGTTTAGCATTCCTCCCAAGGTTCATCCAAACCTTGTTCATGATTTCTTCTCTAATGTTATTCTTGTCAATGCCGAAGGTAACAAGGATAGAGTTACTGGAATCGAGTCATATCTCACGGGCAAAACTTTCACTCTTAGTACATCCTTTATTGGTTCTTACTTAAATAAGGTTGATAATGATGATGATCGTTTCAAAGAAAATTCATACCTTTAAATGGAGAGATTCCCAAATGATATCCCTACCTTTCTTGATTTTCTTGATCGTTTATTATTGCTCCTCATTACTTGGCTCTTTCGTCCTTCCGGTGGTAAGGATACACATATGCACTCTTGTGATTATTGGTGGTTTTATCTTATTAAGAACAACATCTGTCCAAACTTTGCAAAGATCATATTCTTAGACCTTGTTGATGTTGTCCATAAAAGGGTCAATCACACTAAGACACTTCCCTATGCTTGTATTCTTAGCTACATCTGTAAGGAGAAACTTATAGTGTCTACCGTCCTTGACCCTCCTATTCCTCTTATTAGTGTCATCGATCTTAAATTGAGCCACAAGGCTAATTGGGATTTTGATGACATTTTTGATGAATGACATCCTTTTAGAAGACAAATCTTGACCGATATCGATGAGGAAGATAATGAAATGGAAGAGCCACTGGTGCCCCTAACTCAAGAGGAGATATCAATGAAGACCTTGTACGATCACATGATTCAAGGACTCAGGAACATAAATGCTCGCTTGGATGCACTTGAGAATGCCGTTCACTTGATACACCATCACTTGATTCCTCAATCTCCTTCTCCACTGCGTCCGTAAGAATAGGCATTTTTATGCCATTTTAGGAAATTTTCATTTTAATTTGTACTTATGCACTTTATAACTTATTTTGGAACTTTATGTTATTTTATGTTTGATACTTTGTTATTTTGGTATTTTATGAATTGGAACTATTTTTGATGTGGATTTTATGCTTATGAATGTGTTTATTTTATGTTAGGATAATTTGACTTTTGAATATTTTATGTTGAATATTTAGTTCCCTATTACACTAACATATTTTCTCTTTTGAAGCTTAATTTGATTTTATTATAACAAAAAGGTGGAGAAATATGTATAAGTGTAACATTTGTAATTTGCTAGCCAAAAATCATTTTAGCCAAAAATTGTTTTTCTAAGGGGGAGATTTTATTTTTCACAAAATATGACAAATATTTCTTAAAGCAAACTTTTACAAAAGGGTTTGTTATATCAAAAGGGGGAGATTGTTGAACTAATTTTTTATTTTGATATAACATAATTTTTTAATGTCTTAAGTTGTTAAAATTTTTATTTCTCAATTTTATAAATAATTTGTCATAAACAATTTTAAAATGTTTTTAAGTGTGAAAAATAATTACAAGTGTTATTGAGTTAATTCACATTTTATAAATATCATTTTAAAGCTCAAAACACTTGAAATTTTACCAAAACCTCTTATAGTCTCGAGACCAATATGGAAGTCTCAATACCAAAATTTCATTCTACTTTTTTGTATTGATACCATGGTATCAGTCTCGAAACTGGTGGGTTGGTATCAATACTGATTCAACCACTATCGATACTGAAGGTTCAATGGCTATAAATCTGACCGTTATAAGGCTTGATCTTGAGACCAACTTGTTGATATCGATACCAGATGTGTATATGAGCATTAATTGTTCAAAATTAATTAATCCAACGGCTCTATTCATTCCCCAATGGCTCCAAACGGATGGATTGGTGTTAGAAGACATAAAAGGGACCAATATTCAAATGAAGTTCAACAAGAAAATCAATTGCAAGATCAAACCAACATCAATAGTATTTTAGAGAGAAAATTGTCAAATCCTTTGTAACACACTTATGAGCGACATTGTTAAATTTGCTCAAGTGTGATTTTTTGGTGAGTGCTTAATTTGTGCGAACATATTTGCCTTTGTGGGGTATTTCTTTTGTTTGATAAATTTGCAATTTCTCTTTGGGATAATGTATATTCAATGTTTTGGGGTATAAACCTTGAAGTATTTGTAAGGTTACACCTTGTCCTTAGAGGTTTGCAAATCTAGTGGATTTAAGAAATCCTTAGTGTGGATAGCTAAGGTAGTGGACGTAGACTTGGTTTAGAAGTCAAACCACTCTAATTTGTTGTGCAAAGTTTTTATTTTTGATTGATTCCACCATAAAATTTTCAAAGGCCAATTCACCCCCTCTTGGTGATTTTTGGTTAATCGATAAAATTAATAGAAAAGAATCAAGTTGTGAATCTGGTTACAAAAATCAAACATCTAGCTCAAGAATTAAAAATCGAAAAAGAGAAACTAGAGGAACTAGAAATTGATAGAAGATACAAGATCAGGGATCTCATAGTTCAAAAATGCAAATATGGTGAATTGAGAGTCTAAAGAAGGCACTTTAATAGAGATATGTGGATAAAAAGGCATAGAGTCAGGGAGCTGGAGGTCGAAAGGGATAATATGCTACAAGAATTTGAGCTTAGAAGGTAAAGGATTGAAGAACTTGAGACTGAAGTAGAACGCAAAATCAAAGAGTTATGGTCAAAACGAGAAGGTTGGAACTGTATAATCGAGGGAAAAATTGACGAAATTGACGTCTTAACTCGAAGATGTGTCATAAAGGACTGACATGTGGAAGAACTCACTCATAGTATGCTAGAGACGCATAAAATGTATGGGGAAGAGTTCACCTATGCTCGAACCTAAACTCTCGGAACTCTTAGTCTCTCTTATGCAAAGCCAAAGTCAGCATTTGCGATGGATTCCAGAGTTGTCCATGACGAAAATAAAACCCTACTAGCATGAATCAGGGAGTTGGAATAAGTTTTACAACAAGGTAGGGTGAAAATCTTCAATTTGGAGCAGAAGATCAAAGACATGAACTACCGATGGAATCACACCACTATACATTATGCGAGATTAGTTATGATAGAAATCACATCATGGAAGAGGCCATTACACAAATGAGTGATGTAACACGATACATGAGGGTGCTAGTAGAAAAAGCTGAAGCTATTCAAGCATATGCTGGTCCTGTCTTAGATTATAGAAGAAGAGTCAACTGAGTGACTAATGAAATTTTGATTTATATAGGAGAGATAGGTCATATCTGTAATTGAACTACTTGTGAAGTTTTGGATTTTTCCTTTTGAATGAACTATGATGGGATATATTCGGATTAGTGTCTTTTCTTGCATTACATATTGATTCATGTCATATCAACTTCATTTGCTATTTACATTTTCGCCATATAGTATGCATGCATATTAAAAGTATAAATTAATAATAAACATAATATTATTTAACAGACAAAGAGTACTTGATGAAACTATTACACATCCATACAACACCCTCTTTCAAGTAAAGAAAATGAAGGTTATATTGAAGGAAATTGAGGATAACTTCGCTAAATTGCAACAAGATTTGGAAAACAAGTTGAGTAAGAACCTCAAAACTACCTTGTCTTCCATTGCTAAGAACTAAAATGTTTTGGTGGATAAACTCATGTCGAGATTAACATGGTAAACCTTGTAAATATTGTAGTGGTGAGAGCTACCGAGGAAATAATGGCGCCATCGGCGCTGTAACACTCATATCCCGCATACCTTTCAGTACACGAGATACGGAGGTCACATCACTTTATAAAACTTAGTTATCATTTGAAAACTTAGTTATCATTTGAAAACCCGTAAAATTTTTGTTTCAATTTGAATAATTACAAAATATGATATTCATAGAAGCAACATACTAAAACTATCACTTAAGCAAATTACAAAATATTTACTATAGTTTAATTACATGCCAACTAAGTTCTCAAAATGAATAAGATTGCCATACTGATGAGTCAACCTTTAATTGACGAAAGCTGTTGCTACTGCTACACTCATTACACAACTAATATTTTCCTTTACTTACAAGTGAAATAAACACACGTTAATTATTTACTTAGTGAGACATAATACTGTAAAGATATTGCAATTATACGACAATATCTTATGAACATTGAATGAAGAATTTAATTGCATCATTCATAAGGACCAGATAAGCCCTTCTTAGTTAAACCATAATTCTTTCATACCATCATGGAAATTATCTCTAATATGTCTATTATACCTATTCTTTTGTATATTTTTCCCCATTATTCTTTATTTGCCTTATGTACATTTAATGTGAAAGTACTACACATGTATCACACCAACGTTCCAATTGATCTTGTATCTTTTATAAACTTTATGGAAACACCTTAAATACTATTAATACACCGTTTTCTATTTTCATTTGGGTATCTTTTCATTCCCATTATGCTCCGTTTATGTTTTCCTTTATAACATCCATTCATCTTAGTTATGCAATGTTGAACATTATATATATTATATATATATATATAATCACTTCATATCACTTATGCACCATTCATATCACAATACATTAAAATTCCTTTATTATTTTACCAAAAGGTATTTAGCCTTTCATCTAACTTGCATATTTGACATTTTTCTGTCAAATGCACATCTAATTAATTATTCTTTTATTCAACAGTGTTTAACTATTCATATTTTACTCAACAGTGTTTAACCGTTCATCTAACTGACATAATTGACACCTTTATGTTAAATGCACAGCTAGGCCATTATTATTTTACTCAACGGCACTTAACTGCTCATCTAACTGGCATAATTGACACATTTCTGTCAAATGCACAACTAGGCCATTATTATTTTACTCAATGGTACTTAACTGTTCATCTAACTGGCATAATTGACAACTTTCTGTCAAATGCACAGCTAGGCCTCAAAGGCACTTAGCCTTTCATCTAATTGGCATAAATGACACCTTCTGTCAAATGCAAAGTTAGGCCTCAAAGGCACTTAGCCTTTCATCTAACTGGCATAAATGAAACCTTTCTGTCAAATGCACAGTTAGGCCTCAAAGGCACTTAGCCTTTCATCTAACTAGCATAAATGACACATTTCTGTTAAATGTGCAGTTAGGCCTCAAAGGCACTTAGCCTTTCATCTAACTGGCATAAATGACACCTTTCTGTCAAATGCACAGTTAGGCCTCAAAGGCATTTAGCCTTTCATCTAGCTGGCATAAATGCCACCTTTCTGTCAAATGCACAGTTAGGCCTCAAAGGCACTTAGCCTTTCATCTAACTAGCATAAATGACACATTTCTATTAAATGAACAGTTAGGCCTCAAAGACACTTAGCCTTTTATCTAACTGGCATAAATAACACCTTTCTGTCAAATGCACAGTTAGGCCTCAAAGGCATTTAGCCTTTCATCTAACTGGAAAAAATGACACATTTCTGTCAAATGAACAGTTAGGCCTCAAAGGCACTTAGCCTTTCATCTAACTGGCATAAATGAAACCTTTCTGTCAAATGCACAGTTAGGCCTCAAAGGCACTTAGCCTTTCATCTAACTGGCATAAATGACACCTTTCTGTCAAATGCACAGTTAGGCCTCAAAGGCTCTTAGCCTTTCATTTAACTGCATAAATGATACATTTTTGTCAAATGCACAGTTAGGCCTCAAAGACACTTAGCCTGTCATTTAACTGGCATAAATGACACCTTTCTGTCAAATGCAGAGTTAGGCCTCAAAGGCACTTAGCCTTTCATCTAAATGGCATACATAACACCTTTCTGTCAAATGCATAGTTAGGCCTTTAATCTTTTAACTTTAGAAGCATTTCTACTTTAATAATTGTTTATAAAATCAATGAACTCTCTTAATTAATTATAAACTCTATATTTTACATTGGTAGTGCAAATACGTCATTTATTAACCCTTAGTATAATTTGCTTGAGTTGCATAACCAATACCAATACGAAAATTCACCCACTTATTATGAACTTTTTATATTCGTATGTATATTTCCCATACGAAAATTCTTACCCTTAGTATGAATTTCTTATCTTTTTGCACACAAAGTGCCCAATACGAAAATTCATACACTTAGTATGAATTTCTTATCTTTTTGCACAAAAAGTGCCCAATACGGAAATTCATACACTTAGTATGAATTTCTTAATTTTGCACACTTAGTGCCATTTCGTAATCACCATACTTACATTAATAAATTATATAAATATGACTACCATAACATATATGTACATAATTAAATGTACTCACCTGGATTGTCTCACTATTATACCCAAATTGCAAAGTTGATTACTCCGGTACTTGGTTCTGATCTACTCTAGCATCCATTAAAACATGTATCATACCCAATGTTAGTATATTCCTTAACCTTGTACTTTAAGAATATTCAAAATATCGTTATCTCAATTTCCATAAGAATTTCAACCTAATTGGTCGTTCCAAGCTCAATAGTATCGATACTACTACCCTGGTACTGATACTTCTATATTATGGTACCGATACCCCTTTAAGGCATCGATACCAATTTTAGGTTTGAAGTTGCCTAGTATCGATACCCTTACCATGGTATTGATACTACTATACTATGGTACCGATACCCCTTTCTGGTATCGATACCAATTTTAAATTCGATGTTGCTTGGTATTGATACCCTTACCATGGTATCGATACGACCTCGTCGATATCGATACTGATTGAATCAGTATTAATACTACTCAGCTAATTCATCCCATTTTAGCCTATAGTATCGATACTATTCTATCAGTACCGATACCCTTGCCCAGATTTTCCAGTTTTAAGCTCAAATATCACCCAAATGAGGTTAAATTTTGTTATATATACACCATATAATGCTATTAAACTCTTCTTTAACTATCCATACTAACATTCCTTCATTTATCCTTTTAAAACATCTAAAATCTTTCAAGAACATTCAATTCTAAGAATCACACCACTTTTCCTACTATGTTATTAATACTATCCAATGCTTCTAATATCTTAATTACCTCTTTGACAATTCAAATCTACCAATAAACATCAACAAAAACTCATTTATTAACATATCACTTTAAAACCCATTTTCTAAAATTTCCCATATTTCCTCCATTTCATAGTTTTAACCTTCTTTAATCCTTCATTAAGCTTACATATCACTTGATGTTACCACAATAACCCATAATTTAAAGAAAGAACTAGCTAATGGAAGTTTACCTTATACCATGGAGGAGAGCACTTCTCGTGTGAAGAAGAAGAATGAAAATGTTTTACTTTCCTCTTTTCCACTATTTAAAATTCCTAACAAGGATATATATATATAAATTCATTCATCTTCTTAAAAGACTAAAGTGCTCTCTTACTTTATCAATTGATACAATTTAGTCTAAATATTATTTCAAATCATTCTCATCTTTTATCATTTATTCGAATAAATCCTCATATTTTTAAATCATTTCAATAAAGTCCCTAATTTAATATTTGGGGTATTACAGGCGCCGAGCTTGGTGATTACACTTAAGAATTTTTAGGGCTATCGGGGAGATTCTTCTACCAAAAAAAGGCAAGTTGCAATAAGCAATACTCATAGTAACCCCAAAGATTTTCATGTTACAGACTTTGACGAAGAGAATAAGGTGAGAGAAATGGAAAAAATAAGACAGTTGGAGTAAGAGATAAGGGTGGTAAAAGGAAATGATAGTCTTTATGAAGTTGACATTTTGGAGCTAATCTTAGTTCTAGATTTGGTTTTACTCCCCAAGTTCAAGGTCCCAGAATTTGAGAAGTTCAACGAAAATAATTGCCTTTCGGTCATAAAGCTATGTTTTCTCGAAAAATAATAGGATACATGGTGAATGGCCAACTATTGATACATTGTTTCCAAGAAAGTCTGATAGGGTCTTTCATTCATTGGTATAATCAACTAAACATGGAATATATTAAGTCGTGGAAGGATTTGGCCAAGTCATTCCTAGAACAATATAAACATGTAAACAATATAAGGCATGACCGTGTTATTTTAAAGAGAAAGGAGAAGAAAACTAATGAGAGCTTTAGGCAGCACACAGAACGATAGAAGGATGTTGTTGTACAAGTTCATCCGCATCTAGATGACAAAGAAATGAGAAAACTTTTTGTCTAAACCTTTAAGGCACCATAATTCAGACAACTAGTTGTAATTACCTCGAGTAGCTTTACTGATGTTGCCATGGAAGGGGAAATGATAAAGATGTCCATTAAATAGAGGAAGACCCAAAAGAGGAAAATCCCACAGAAGGTCGGTCATGAAAAAGAAAGAAGGGATGTCAATAATGTGAGCACCTAGGGTTGTGGAAAAGGGGGTCACAATCTCAACTACGACTATGTCTTCAAATCTAGTGAGACGTTATTTGAGGGGACCAATGAAAGAGAGAAAAATGGAACAGTTTAACCTATCCTTATGATATATAAAAAATTATTTAAAAACATTATGACACGCATATGGTGTTTCCATATCTCGTAGACCTTGTGAAGTCACTGTACCAAAAATGGTACGATGAAAAATGCCAAATGTGAATATCATGCTAGTGCCATTGGACCTTCTATTGAAAATTACCTCGCTTTCAAAAATATTTTCCAAATATTACAAAATAAGAATTAGATTTATTTCAATAATTCTCAAGCAAACAATGTGGCTAAGAACCCTCTTCCTAACCACGGAGAAACGGGGGTTAATGCTATTTTAGAATAAGAATAAAGAAAAGCCAAGGCCCTGGTCTCAGAAGTGAAGTCTCCCTTAGTCTAGGTATGGGAGTAGATGGTAAAAACATGTTTATTCATTAATCATCTCGAGGCTAAGGAATGCGTAAACGTAGATAATTGTTGTTATCATAACATAAGAAGACATGTCATGTCATCTAGGAGTGTCTTGAATTTAGAACTCTAATCCAGCAGATGATGGACAAGAAAAAATATAGTTCAATGAAAAAATAGATGAGGTGGAAGTGAACATGATCAGAGAGTCATCGAACAAGGGGAATTGTGTTAGATACGCCTTAGTAATTACACAAAAGGCAAGGACTACAGAGAAGGTTTCACCAAAAGTGATAATCACGACCCAAAAAGTCTTTCACCTACAACGATAGCAGGCAGGTGCTATAGGAAATATGAATGCAAAATAGAGGTTGAGAAAAAGGATGTTAACTAAGTAGGGCACTTCACTAGGAGTGGGAGATGTTTTTTCTTTAAAAAAAACATGCTACCAAGGATAGTCGAGCCAGTTGGAGAAGAGGAACTAGTTAATAAGAAAATAAAATCAAAGCAATGGAGTTTCTAAAATTCCTAAAGCATAGCGAGTATAGCATTGTGGACCAATTGCACAAACTGTTCTCTCGTATGTCTAATTTTTCACTGTTGTTAAGCTTGGAATCGCATCGAGAAGCGTTGCTAAGGGTCATGAACTAGACATTCATGCCAAAAGATATATAAGTTAACAAGCTAGATCGTCTGGTTAATAACATTCATCTTGACAACCTTATTTCTTTCTCAGATGAGGAGATCCTATTTGGGAATAGGGACAAGGCAAAGACATTACATATTACTACTCACTGTAAAGGGCACGCTCTATCTAGCATCTTTTAGGATCACCGGTACACCCCATGGAGCAACATAAAAATAATCCGATGATCTCACTAAATATATATGTAAGAAAATCTATGTTGAGAGGAAATGATGTTCGATTTACCTTGGGTTGCTGGAACACTAAAAATGAAACAATAATACAGTCACAATTAGCAAGGTTTTAAATCTTAAGCCTTCAAAAAGCCGTCTCGGCCTTTACTCAATTCACTTGGTTGAGAGAAAAATTTCTTTTTCTCAAAACTATTTTTAGAAATTTGTTAAAGAACAAGAACACCTGCTATACCATTTTTCCTTTTTATATTACAGTTACCCTAACTCTTAAAGTTTTATTTTGAATTTATTAAAATAATTATACTTACCCTAATTATATTCTTTTAATATTTATTTATTATATTCGAGATAATTAAAATTAAATATATGTCAAATATATATAAATATTAATTATAAACTTTATTCATGTATAATAAAATTGTACATGTATAACTCATTTAATATTTGTTCATTTCAACCTTGGGTATGACTCTGTAGGTTCCTGTAATATTAGTAGCAATTATTTGAATCATTCTAATAGCACAAACAATGAGTGACATCTAGTAATGTATCATCGTCACTTAAGTTACAAGAAGTCATGATTCGACATAACCTCTTCGTGACTAACTCATTTAATGTATTATATCCTTTTGTCCTTTATATCTAGATTGGGCACAAGTCCTGAAACAATCACACTTGTATAGCCAATCTAAAATTTCTTGGTATCTAGAGTAGACTATAATAAACAAACAACTTGTGATATCTCATATCAACTTGCTCGAGCATGGCCATGAATTTCTAGTCTCACTCAATCTAGTGGCATGTGATATATCTCTTATTATGTAGGAAGGACAAATCTTATCTTGATCACTTACACCCCACTGCATATATTGTGATATGTTCAACATTAGTCTTTATAGTGCAACCAGTTATGGAGCACGTTTAACTGTATAAAAAATATATGACTATATACGTTGAGATAGTGATGATCTCAAGTCCAAGGATCATATATATAGTCATCACCATATGCAATGTTATGATCATCACATAATAATCCAATACATATACTCATAATGGGTCAATCCAATATGTTTTTCTCTAACGACATACTCATTTATCGATTTTGACATCCTTATGTCAATGAAAAATCGTTGTCATCAATCAACTACGTGTTAGCCTTGAACGTATTATTATTGTCTATGCCTAAAATATTACTTTACTAAGGACCTTTTAATAAAAATCATATTATTATATGTACTTTATTATCTTTCACTTTATTTAAAACACATAAATATATATAGAAAAATAAAAACAATACCTTTATTCAATAAACACTGTAAAGAAAACATATCAATACAATCATCTCATGATTGGTCTTTGGGCATACTCTAACAACGTCCTGTTTGATAGTGGCTCGACATTGAATGGTTTGCCTTTGGTTATCCTTAAGAGGCTTCCTATAGAAAGTTCACATATGAGAGCATGTCAGATCATGGTATACTCTTCTGATGGCATGAAAAGATAGATTATTGGCAAAATAGACATCCCATTGACCATCAGGCCAATTACCTATAATGTGAAATTCCTTATTATGAACATCATGCCCTCATATAATTTCCTTTTGGAAAGCTCTAGATCTACCAAGCTGGGGCCGTACCATCGACACTCTATAAGAAATAAAGTTTGTCCTTGATGAAACTCTAATAATTATCGACGCTGATGATGAGATAACAGTAATAGTGACTTCTGATGCACCTTATATCTAAGTGAGTAAGGAGTCTCTAGAATGCTTATTTTGATTATTGGAGTTTGTTAATGCCACCTTCGTGACTGAATGAAGAAGAATTCCTAAACCATGTATGTTAAAATATATTAAAATGGGGATCAAGTTGACTTTAGGTCAAGGGGTTATGGTAGGAAAAGGTTTTGAAAAGTGCCTACAGGGAAGGATTGACCCTATTTTCACGACTATAAAATTGGAAAATTTTGGGTAAGATTGATAGGAGAGGAGGTTCAGTGGGAACCATGGTCTTCCCTCTACTTTGTAATATATTTGTGTTCGGGGTTATGAATTTAAGGAAGAATCAAAGATGATCTTACCTACTCTACAAGATGCCCTAGACAACCTGAGCATCAACGCGATAATGACAAAAGATGGTACATAAATTGATAGTTATGAGAATCATCCATTTCCACATGGATCGTTGCTTAATAATTAGAATGCCGAGGAATTTCTTGTATTCTTCAAAATAATTTCAGAGTAATACTTAAACCTTCCCAATTTGCTTATACCTAGAGTAATAGGTGATCTTTTTTAAGGGGTGAATAAAATATTTATGTTAATTTCAATAAAGGATGCATTCCATGGTTTTTCAAATGACAAACATATTTTATTTTCATTATTTTAAATTATTTCTATATATATATATATATTATACTATTCCATTTTATTTTTATGTGATATAGTTCTTCTCCGATGTACATATGTATATATATTTCTGATCAATTCTTCTTTCAAGTTTCTAGATATCGATAATATGGATGACGATGATTCTAACCCATAGGTTAATTTCATGTAAACCATATGTCTTGGTGAAGATAATGGGTAAGATAGCGAGGAAGGATGTGATTTACCCCCTGAATTATTGAAAATATGGATATAAGAAGATAAGCAGTTCATACCTCATGAAGAAAAGATTGAGATCCTAAATTTAGGGTTGAAGAATAGAAAAAAAGGATATAAAGATAGGAACAACACTATCTGTTGAGGCACGACATAATTTGATCAAACTACTCTGGGAATATAAAGATGTATTTACATGGTTATTCCAGGACTTGTCACGGATGTGGTAGTCCACAAGTTATTGATTAAACCTGAATGTAAACCAATGCAACAGAAACTCTGGCGAATAATATTTGAAATGTTGTTAAAGATAAAAGAGAAGGGGAAGATAGTGTTAGTGCCAAAGAATGATAGAAAAGTATGCATGTGTGTTGACTATCGAGATCTTAACAGAGCAATCCCTAAAGATAACTTCCTACTTCCACACATAGATACTCTAGTGGATAATACATCTGGAAACTCTTTCTTCTCATTCATGGATGGGTTCTCCGGATACATCCAAATTAAAATGCCTTGAGGATATGGAAAAAACCACTTTTGTCATAATGTGAGGGATATTATGCTACAAGGCGATGTCGCTTGGACTCAAGAATGTAGGGGCAATGTACCAAAGAGCCATGCTAACCTTGTTCCATGACATGATGCATAATGAGATAGAAGTGTATCTTAACGACATGACTTCAAAGCTTAGAAAGACCAAGAGCATTTTGAAAATTTAAGAAAGCTCTTCCAAAGGTTGAGAAAGTTCCAGTTAAAAATCAATCCAAATAATTGCACATTTATAGTAACATCTGGAAAATTACTAGGTTTCATCGTCAGTAAAAAAGGAATAAAATTGATCTGGACAAAGTCAAGAGTATTAAGAACTTAGAACAACCCCGAAAATAAAAAAATGTTAGAGGCTTTTTGGGTAGACTAAATTACATTGCATGTTTCATTTCACATCTAACTGATAAATGTGACCATATCTTTCAATTACTCCAAAAGAATAATTTCGGGAATATAGGGAGATAATTACCAAGATTCTTTTGAGAAAGTGAAAAAATATTTTCCTAACACCCTCATCCTGATGTCACCCGTCCTAGGAAAACCATTGTTTCTCTACCTATCTATTTTTTAGAATTCAATGGGATGTATTCTAGGGTAACTTGACGAAATCAGAAAGAAAAGAAGGTTCATATACCAGGTAGTTTATTGACCGTGAAGCCATATATCCACCAATTGAAAAAATCTATTGTGCATTAGTATGGGCTACTGAAAGGCTTAAACAGTAAATTTTATATCACACGACGTGGTTTATCTATAAATTAGATCCTCTAAAATTCATGATGGGTGCACCTGCTCTCCCAGGAAGATGAACATGATGGCATATACTATTGTTCGAGTTTGATACCTAGTACGTAAGTAAAAAAGTGATAAAATAACGTCATATATGACTTCCTACTTAGCCGAGCATTCAATAATTATGATCCGTTAAACTCTGATTTCTCATAATAAAATCTGATGGATGTATCAGTAGAGGAAGCAATACGTCCACATATGAATATTGGGAAATCAATTTTGATGGCACTTCAAATGCTTTAGGACATGGGATTGGGGCAATCTTGGTCTCATTGGAAAGGGATTATTATCTGTTTACCACTAGACTAAACTTTGATTGCACTAATAACATAACAAAGTATGAGGTTTGTATTTTGGGACTCCAAGATGCTATCGGGCATAAAGTAAAATGGTCTATGGTGATTTTGCCCTAGTGGTCTACCAAAAGACACCAAATTGGTGGAGTATCGTAAACTCATCTTAGAATTAATTAAAGGATTCGATGAGATTACATTCAACTATTTTCCCCGAGAAGAAAATCAGATGGTGGATGCTATGGATACGTTAGCTGCAACATTCTAAGCCAATGGTGAATCTAACATGACACCAATCGAAATCAAATCATATGAGTATCCGACTCATTGATAATATCATCACCCATTTTATCCGGTTGGTGACATTACATAATAATTTATTTTTAGCATATGGTTTTAATGTACATATTATAAAGTCTATTTTAGTATATATTTTTAATGTACATATTATATGATGGACTTTAGTATATAATTTTTTAAAATGATATTAAATACTAGTTTTTAATATTTTAGTATATGATATAGTAAATAATTTTTAATATTTTAGTATATGATATTATATATATAGTTTTTAATATTTTAGTATTAGATATTAGTATTAAAAAAATTTGTTTGGTATTACAATAAATAAATAAGTATATAAATAAATAAGTCCACATGAATTTAAAAAAATAATAAACCCAACAAAAATAAAAATATAAGCCCATTTTTTTAATATAAATAATATCCATTACATTTGAGAAGATCCTATCCCATTACAAGCCATCATTTTTAGAAAAATGAAAGAAAAAAACCCTAATCATTGCTTGGCATCTGCCACCCTTTTTTTGTTTTGGAAGGAATTTTTGAAGTTCTTTTGCTTAGGAAATAAGCAAGACATTTAATAGGGTGCATTAATGGGTATCACATCATCTATCTATGGTAAAATGGTCAGTTTGATCAGGATCGTTGATCAGTGGTGGATCTAGCGGTTGAAATTTTTTCTTCTAGATGCTTCTAGTGGTGATTATTGGATCTCTTTCACCGATACTTTATTGGTACGTCACTGGTCGGTATATGTCACGCATCGACCATTTGTTTCATTCCTTTTCTATTTGAATTTTTTGATGAACAAAATGTCGTGACCATTATTTTCGTTGGAAGATAGCCAATATCACCAGAAATCGAAGAAAAAGCAAAAGCATCAAAAAGTTGTTTGAATTCAAGTTTTTAAAAAATCTCTATTTGAGTTTGTTAGAACGAATGGTAACAAACTATGGGCGGGATTTGTAACAAAACTAAGCCATTTTCTAGTATAAATAAGTGTTAATCATTGAGATTAGGGGAACCAATCATCCATACAAATAGTACAAAAATCATAGGAAAACATTATTCTTTTTTGTATATTCGAAGAAGGAAAACACAAAGAGGGTGAGATAGCTTTATCGAACCTTTATCGAAGTACATGTCATCACCGTTGAAGCCACCACTATTATCATCATCGATCACCAGAGTTCATCTCACTTTGAAACGAAGGTAATGCTTGTTTTTTTTCACTCTTTAAGTTAGTGGTTGCTCTCTAAGTTGAAAGAAGATGAAAGAAAATATCATTTTAGGTCCTTAAATTTTTTAAAGGTGGCAATAGGGTCATTCAGATCGGGTTCGGGTTATTTTGGATTGGGTTATTTTAGGTTATGATTGTATTCGGTTTGGATTTGATTTTGTTAGGGTCAAATCGGGTTCAAGTTTAGTTTAGGTTAATGGAAATTCAGTTCAGGTCGGGTCAAATCAGATTGGTTGGTGTTCGGGTCGAGTTAATCTCATATCGGTTGGTTTTGAATTGGGTCAATATCGAATCGATTGGTTTCAATTCGGGTCAAGCTTTAGGTTTTCAGGTCAATTCGGGTTGGTTTCGGTTCAAATCAACCTTTAGATTTTTGGGTCAATTCAGGTTGGTTTGGTTCAGATCAACCTTTAGATTTTTGAGTTAATTCGAGTTGTTTCTGTTTAGGCTAACCATCTTTACTCTTTGTTATCTTAATCATCGTTGCTACTCTTTATAACTTGTAATTTAGAAAATTTATGTGACTATATATTGTCACACCCCAAATTCGGGGCTAAAAGTTTAAATCAAACTAGAATATTTTGAATAAGAACTTTTTATTTAAACTTGTATTCAAAATTTATTTCTTTTAAATTTAATTATAGTTAATCGTCTGAATAATATGAATTAAAGATATCAGATAAACTCGAATTTTTTGTTTGAATAAATTTATTTTATAATCTTCCCTATCAAAAATAATATTTTTGAATGATTTATAAGTTATTGGATATTGATCGCGTGTAGAAGTATGTGTTATGGCACGTAAATCTATGCAAGTATACACAATCGATGCAAGTAATATAGTAGTAAGAGAGTTATCATCTCAATAGGGATTGATGGGAATTTTTTATATTTGCAATAGCTAGAATTATGTGTCACTAACTAGTCATACGATTCTTGTCAAATGATAATCGTAAAGGAAAAATGAGTAGTATCTAATTATATGAACAACCAAAAAATTGTTGAGGCAAGAAAAATTGTAAAGTGTAATGAGCAGAAAAGTTTGGTCGAGGCAATAAAAATATGCAAAGGTAAACAAATAAAAGTTGTCAAGGCAATAAAAAAATGTTCAAGTGTAATATATTCAAAAAACCTCACACATTTAGACTTCTAATGGAGCACTTGAGTTGGACTTGCTATGGTAAAAAATTATTCTACGTCTAAGATGATTCAGAATGCTATGCATGTGTTACCCGAAAGGATTTACTAGAGTGTTCTAGGTCTTTTTCTACGGAAATACAACTCAGCGTGAACTACAACCCTTGGTTTACCAAACTATTGCTGTGGCAATACCCCTCAGTATAAACTGCATCCTTGTGCCTATCTTACTCAAGTATTTACTTTTTTTAGTCGAATAAAACCCTCTCCTTATCTCTAAGGCAGATTGAACTCTCACCATCTTGGATTAATTACGTTGTTCACGTAGATCTAACCTAACTCTCTCTATATCATGTATCAACACCTAAAAATGGCAATCTCTCAAAAGCTCTTACAAAGACTAGGTATGTTTTTCCGAGGCACTAGGCAATCTCTCAAAAGCTCTTACAGTGTCAAGGTAAAATATTAAAATAATGAAAAAAACAACACTTAACATAAACAAACTGCATCATTCATTAACATTCAAATAAAGTATCAATAAAAAATCATCCAACACCAAGTAAAACAATTTATGGTGTGGTAAATATCATTACAAAATCAATCTTTAAGTACAAGCCCTTTAAGTGATATGGTAATAAAGAACAAATGAAGAAAAACTCCCAAAAAATAGAGCTCTATCGTGACATTTAGACCACCACCATGACTGCTTTGGTGACCAGCCTCTCTCGAGGACTTGGTCGCCGCTCCAGTGAAGCCCGGCTATGGAAGGTACCAAGGATGGTCGAGTGGGGATGGTGGAAAAGTGAAGTACTGCAGTCGCTTACTCCAAGCCTAAGGTATATTCGCCTCTCATCAATTCCTCTTTATAAAGAGTTATAATTGGGTATTTATAGTGGGAATTTCTAGGGTTTAGTTCCCTTGGAAATTCCCTAAATACCCTTGATGTCATATCCATTTTATGAATGATATAGAAGTTGACGGTGGTCTCAATTTCCTTAATGAGGGAATGATTTTACGTGAGGTTGAAGCTAGGCAAGTGACATCATCAGTTACGTTGAGTTGCTTCAGACTTGCAAGATATATCTTGCCTAGGCAAGAAAATTTGTTCCTCACTTTCGTTTTCTTATGTTCCACTAGTCCTAGAAAATTGATTTGTCTTGGCAAATGAATTCTTCCTTAGTAATTCCATGCATCAACACAATCAACAAACATCCTTCCTCGTCAGCAGCATCAAGTAAGCCAAATAAAGTTTGCCTCGACAAAACTTATCCACCACATGCAAATATGTCATAAATGCAACTATATGCAACTAAAATGCTATGACATATGGATTTTAGACAAAAAAATAACCTAATTAAAAAGACCTAAAATATAGTCTTTTTACGGAGTTATCACACCCCCAAACTTAAGCTATTGTTTGTCCTTAAGCAATGGATAATAAGCAGTAGAAAAATCAAGTGTCACGGTAAAGTATACATTAGGATAATCAGGTGGCTTTAAAATTTCAACCCTCAAGAATAAGTTTTTCCTCAACATGTTAGACTGTACGAGAATTCAAGTACCTTTCCTAGGTCAAGGCTCTTTGTTGTTTGTGTGTGCGTGATTACATCAAATCTATGCAGTTATGTCATCGTATACAGTTATGTCGATGCATTTATTTGTAACTCAACATAATTTAATACACTCAGGAGCTCAACTTAATCTTTTCAATCATTTAATTCCACGACACGCAAAAAGTTATTTTTTAAAAAGTTTCTAAGTACCTTAAGCAGAGAAAACAAATAATTGTGTTAAGAGGATCACAAAGAGTCCACACTTTGCCTCGACATCAAGTTCTTCTGTTTTTCTATGGCATCAAATTATTCATTAAGCATTGTTTCACTCCTATTTATTCGACATGTAACTTTAAAATTTTTTAGCACTGCTTCAAGGGGAGTCAGCTCATCATACCTACCATCCCACACTTTAGGTGAAAGGGAGCATACCTTCCACCCTGAGCTAGATAGGTAGAGTCATCCCATGACTACTTTTATTCACTCATATGTTGAGGCAACCATTTATTTAACGAATTTTCCAGGTCATGCCATCGTATACAGTTATGTCGAGGCATTTATTTGTAACTCAACATAATTTAATACACTCAGGAGTTCAACATAATCTTTTCAATCATTTAATTCCACGGCACGCAAAAAGTTATTTCTTAAAAATTTTCTAAGTACCTTAGGTAGAGAAAGCAAACAATCGTCTTAAGAGGATTACAAAGAGTCAAGTTCTAAGGTCGATTCTATCCTTCTGCAATCATGTAAAATAATTCCGGCCTAGGCAATATAAATTTTCTTTCATCATTAAGTATCCTTAACTTATTTCAAACAACTATACTAAGATACTCGTGTCATGACAAAAAATATAATTTCAACCAATCATTATCAAATGCAATTAATTAAGTGTGAGGCACAACACCTCCCCCAAACTTGAGGGGTGCATTATCCTCAATGCATGAAATATAATGCAAGGGAAATTACTCTAAAGTCCTTATGAAAATGCAAGTGAAAAGCGGTACCTTATTGTGGTGGAGAAGTTTGGATGGACGCGTGGGTTCTACATCACTTAAGAGGAGGGGCTAGCAGATACAGTTTCATCTGAAGGGAGCGATGATGGAGATGACATAGTAATATTTCCTAAAGAGCATTTGAGGTGACGCCTAGTCCTCGGGGGACTATCGGGTGGTGGCATCTCCTCAGTGGGTGAGCTTTCAGCAGGTACATGTAATGGTTAGATAGCTTTATGGTCAATAACTGGTTCAGTGTTGAGATCTGGTGGTTGTTCAGGGGTTGGATTAGGGTTGGTCTTCTCTTTAACTAGTTCAGTGTTGAGATCTGGTGGTTGTTCAGGGGCTGGATTAGGGTTGGTCTTCTCTTCAACTGGTTCAACAAAATCTATGGATGGGGCAAAGTCTTCGGCTTCTAAAAATTCTAATGGAATTTCCTCAGTGTGCTCGAAAGAGGAAGAGGAAGAGCTGATGTACTTATTCGTCTGGCTTTGGCCTTCTTAATGGATTAGAGAACGTCCATGGCGAAAGGGGTGACATCAACTAGGGAATCAGGCTGAACGTTTGGTGCTAAGGAAAAAAAATGTGTTGTTGCCTGTGGGTGTTGATTTGCGCAATAGTTCTTCAGGAAAAGGTAACTGGTAGCAGTTCCTTGAAAAAATCGTTTAGTTGTGTATATCTGGCCTTGACATAATTGAAGAAGATTTGCATTTGACCACAGTTGCCATTCTCAACGTGGCTACAGATTTGGTACCTTATTCTAATCCTTCACCCTGAGCATTATCGTCAAAATTCATTAGCTTTGGCATCTTCTTCTTGGTTATGCCCTCTTTTGATTTGATAAATTCCTCCAAGGCTTCCTTAGGGACATTTTTCTTCCTATATAAAGTGGTGATTAAATTGGGAAAAAGTAAGTTACCTCTGTCCCGCTTTGCACACTCATGGACCTGCTCAAAAATAATTTTGTCCACATCAATAGAGCACCGGTAGATGATGGAATGCACCAACAACAATCAAAGTAGCAGCATTGTGGTGTTGTGTGAGGTAACAATCAGCTTGCCTTGCAAGAAATGGTTCCACAGTTTTGTAACTTGTTTAAGGGCTAGACGATCGACATGTTTCCAGTTGGGGGCATTCCCTTGAAACTTTGCCCAGCGAAAACACAAGTCCTCCAACAGACCATCGTAGGACTCAGAATCTGCCTTGGCAAGAAATTTCTTATTTTGATTTTCGATTTTACCAAGCTTAAAATATCTGTTGATGATAGATGAGTGAACCGGACGAACTTACCTCGAACACAGATAGAGAATTGGGATGGGTCTCCTAGATGCGCATAAAACTCCTGGACCAGCGCTGGACCCATCGCCTTTGGGTGTCGAGAAAACTTTTCCCAGTTGTGTTTCCGGACAATATCCATCACCTCTGGCCCGAACAGTTCCTCTTCAGCCTCAGGGAAGAAAAAACCATCCTTCAGGTAGACTTGGCCTTTTTGTAGTGCCTTAAATTTTGTCTCAGCCTCAGCACTTTGGAAGTGCTAAAAACTTGTTGTCGCGGTGGACGATATGGAAGAACCAGGATTTGACTTAGAGCGAGCTATGGTTTCTTGATAACAAATTTTGTGGAGATAGAAAAGATTTTGGACGACAACTATGGAGGGTTTCGGTGAAAGATGAGAAAAAACAAAATATGAAAATAAAGAGTAAATGAAAGAAGACAGTGTGAAAGAGAGTAAAGTAGGCGACTTTGGAGAAAAATGTGAGTAGTGAGTGATTTCTTGTGGTAAATAAGTAAAAAGAAAAGCAAAAGAAGATATGGTTATTGATGCAAAAGATTTTTTATAAGATAAAAAGGAATAAAATAATGAAAGAAAAAAACGTTCCCTTTCAAAAGTGTCACCAAATTATTTATTAGGGTTTACTTCCTTCTATGCAAGAGATTCAACCCTAAGCTGTAACATGTCACAAGATCACTAATAGAGACAATATTAGAGAATAAAATAGAAATAAACAACTCATGCAGAATAAAATAAGGAAACATTATGCATGTACAGAGTGCAAATTATGTTGCATAGGCAACAAAATTTGCTTAGGAAATAATTTGTCTTGGAGTAGTGATGTCGTTTTATCACACAAGATTGGCAATCCGTTGTACACCATCAGTCTTTGAGCATTCACCTTAAAAGTTTTCCCATCATCCAAGTTTGATATTTCAATTGCGTCGTGGCTATGTACTTGATGCACTATGAAAGGACCTGACCATCGTGACTTTAGTTTGTCAAGAAAAAATCTGAGCCTTGAATTGTAAAGCAGTACTTCTTGTCCAGGAAAAAATTGCCAAGGAAATTTTTTTCTATCCTATCACTTCTTCGTCTTTTCTTTGTAAAGACGGGCATTCTCATACGCTTGGCTCTAAATTCGGCCATCTCATATAGCTCCAACATTCTCCATTCTCTAGCAAGCTGCACATCCATATTAAGTTTATTGATGGCCCAGTACGGCTTGTGTTCTAGTTACACAGGAAAATGACATACCTTGCCATAGACTAACTTGAATAGAAAACTTGAATGGAGACATCCCGAGCAACATTTTAAATGTTGTGTGATATGCCTACAATGCCTCATCGAGCTTTGGCGACCAATCTTTATGTTTTGGGTTGACCACCTTCTCAAGGATCTACTTGACCTCCTAGTTTCAAACTTCATCTTTCCCATTGGTCTTGGGATGATATGTCGTGGCAATTTATGGCGCACCCCGTATCTTTGCAATCCCTTGGCAATTAATTTGTTGTCGAAGTAAGTAGCTTCATCGTTGATAATTGCTCGTGGTGATCCAAAACGCGTGAATATATTTTAATGCAAGAACTTCAGCACAGTCTTGGAGTCATTGCGAGGTGTTACCACAACTTCAACCGACTTGGACACATAGTCCACAGCCAAGAGTATGTACAGATCACCAAAAGACGATGGGAACGGTCCCATTAAATCGATCCTCTATACATCGAAGAGTTCGACCTCCAAAATATTTTTTCCATGAAATCTCATTTCTCTTATTCTCGGTGTGTTGGCAATGATTATAATTCCACAAAATTTTGGTTAGTGACCAAAATGTAAATTTTGAAAGTTTGATGCCAAAGTATAATATTAGGAAAAGTTTAAGGACCTAAGTTGAAATTTTCCCAAAAAGAATTATTATTCCATGAATGGATTTGGATAGTGACAAAAATATAAATTTTGAAAGTTAAGTGGTCAAAGTATAAACTTTGGAAAAGTTTAAGGACTAAAATATAATTTTAAAAATTATGTAATATGGTCCTCTATATGAATAGTTTACCCCTAAGAATGAAGTTTCTATGAGAATCAAATTTTTCGTACAGATTTGGTAATAAAGCTATAAAGTGATAAAATCCGATAAAAATCCGATAAATCGAATCTAATATAAATTTTGGAAAATTTGGAAGGATGATAAATTAAGCTTATAAATATTATTTCTACTTTTTAAAATTATGGAAAATTATATGGAGCATTGGATTTGAGGATTTAATTTCATGTTAAATTTGGACTGTTGGATTAAGGTGGTAAGATTATAATTTTTGGGAAATGACAAGGGCAAAATAGTAAAGTGGGAAATATTTTGTTCATCTTTCACTTTTGGAAGATGATAAGGTTGAGTTTTCTTGGTTTTATGGTAAATATGAAGTTTCATTAAGGGTAAATTGGTTTTTTCTCAAATAAATGAATAAAATATTCATTTAAGCTTAAATTAAAGGTAAATTAACATGAAATTTACTTAACATTTCATGAACTTGTTCATATTTTTCCTTGCCAAGCCGTGAGCTCCTACCAAAGGTGAGAGAAAGTTTCTTTTTGAATTTTTGAGCAATTTCCTTTGGATTATGGGTTATGCCGTGAAATAAAAAATTATTATACGCAAGAAATGTTATCTTTGGGTACCATTTATGCTTGCTAATATTGCTTGATTTCAAAGATCCTAAATTCTAGGGTTTATGTTCACACTAGGTTTTATGGAATTGATGATGAATCTTTATTTTTTTTGAGGTTGTAGATTCATTTTCAAGCTTGTTTGATGAATTAAACATGTTCAATCTTTCTAGAAATATTTCTTTGATATTCGGCCAAATTATAAGTTGGGGAAACTTTGTGTTTTGATGAAATTTAATTAGGGATTTGATTTTAGAGATGATGTAAGGTTGGATGGAAGTTGATTTCATGCTTGAATCGAATTAAAATTGAGCATGAAAAACCTAGTTTTGGAATTTTGAACCATTCAACCTTGGTCTTAAAGGATGAGGAAAATTCTGCAAAAATTATTTAAAGGTTGAAAATGATATAGGAAGTATTCTACAAGCCTTAGAAAAATTTGGAGACTATTCTATAATTTTTGAAAAGTTGGGGGACCAAACGCTAATTTTGGAAAAGTTATGTATTGTTGTGTAATTGTTTAATAGTTGATGTGCTATGCTGGAAATTAATGTTTGAGTGTTAAAATTGAAGTTAGGATGTGAAATTTGATTATTTTGGAAAGCTTGTAAAAGTTGAGATTTAAATCACAAATATGGAAAAATTGGGAGCTTAAGTGAAAATATTTTATGAAGTTGGGATAAAATGGAACTTGAGTGGTCAATTAGAAGTATTAAGGTCAACATTTAAGTTATGCCATAGAAATTGTTTCGAATAAGCATCGAAAAATTTGTTAGGAATTTATTTTCCAAAGTATGCCTATGTTAGTAAGATTATAACATTCGGTTTGAATTTGTATATGTTTGGCAATGATGTTTATTTAAAGATTGAGTGCTTGAAAGAAAGATCAAATATTATTAAAGCTAAGGAGAAGCTTAATGATGAAATGGGAAATTCCAAGGAATATTGCAAGGTAAGGACACCAGGTGAATGCAAATTTAATTTGTACTTATGTTATCGAACAAACATTGGCTTGCGATGAGCCAGTGACGAAGTTACTATGCTAAGGAGTGACTCCTAAAAATGTTATGTGATGTTTTTATGCATGCATATATGTGCATTTGGTGAGCTAATAGAATTAGTGAACAAGTTGAAAAAGCAAATTGGTGAAACCTGCTTAGAATTTATGTTCTGGAAAGTAAGTTTAGAAAATCACCATAAATTCTAAAAAAAATTATTAGAGGATTATTTTTATACCGTTGGACTAATATAGTAGTCTAGTTTTGTTTAGAACAACCAAAAACTGATTTCAAGGTGTATATAAAAAAATATTATTTTTTAATCAAATTAGTAGCAAATGATCAAGTTAAAGCTTAGTGAGGCTTATATTTTGACTTTTATATAATGTCAAAGTGAGTGCAATGCATACATAACATTATACATGGATGTTTTATACATCATTGGGTAGGACTTGTGAGTCTACCTTGTTTATATTGGCATGATATTTATGTCATATACATATATTTCACATATTCTAAATATTCCAAATGTTGAATATAAAATGCATTGTTCACTGATCTTTACACATGATGTTATCATGAATACATATGATGTTTATCATAAATGTTATTTTGAGTATGAACTGTCTAAAGGTTAAATGGTATTGATATACTTTGCCATGGATGGATAAAATAAAAATAGACTATATGCCCAAGTATGTTATTGAGGGTCAATTGTATTAATGGCATGCCATAGAGTTTAGCAGTTGCATATTAGGTAGCACTAGAGTGTTTAGTGAAGGCACATAGTGCATGCCTCAAAGTGTCTAGTGAAGACACATGGTACAAAGCACTATGGTGCATTATTAGGTGAGCAAGGCTCGACCTCAACACTATAGAGCATTATTAGGTAAGCAAGGCTTGACCTCAGCACTATTGTGCAATATTTGACTCCTATACTCCTCAGGGTTTAAATTGGGTTATGGTTTATTGGTTAATAAATGGTAAACATGCAAATAAGCTTACGAGCGTATGGGATAAATGGAAAGTATATTGGTTAGAAACTTGATATCCTGTTACATCATGTTAATATATGGTAACATGGTTAGAATATAGGTAATGTGATCATATTGCATTGAATATGGTTATTCATTTAAATTTATTTGTTGCATTGCTTTAAATATCCATATGGTTGACTCACTAAGTGTATACTTAGCGTGTGATGATTTTCACATATAGGAAAAAAGAAAGAAAAGGAGTAAGGAGATGAGCTTGGCATCAATCACCAAGGAAATATTTACAGGTAACAATGATGGCATCCTAGTGTGTTCTAAAAGTCTTAGCTGGCATGTATACGAGAATGAAATGTCTGAAATTTCTTAAAATAGTTAGTATTAAATATAATTAATAGTATGAATAAATATTATGATTTTTCTCTGAATAATTATTTTATAATAATTGTTCAAGTTATGAAACTTGAGATGTTTGAATGAAACAAAAGTTTACTCGATTCAATTAAATAAATGTTTTGAATTTCTGATGTGACATTTGTAACTCGTATTGGTTTGCGTATATGGTTATGGATGTTACAATGATCACATGACTTATAGAAGTCGTGTCCATCCTTGAATAAGGTGGGCTAGTAGAAGTCGAATTGTGGAACCTTTGCAATAGTCCTCATCCCACCAAAGTGCCCTCCACACGGGGATGTAATGAAACAAGATCTCCTTATGTCCTTTTTCAGAGACACATTTCCGGATTATTTGGTTTCCATATTGTTTGAATAAGAATGGTTCATCCTAGTAATAATGGGGTACATCATGTATGAACTTTTTCCTGTCTTGGCTAGATAAATCTGGAGGCATAATACCACTAACAAGAAAGTTAACTATGTCAGCATACCACGACCCTTCCATGAAAAATAACATTTTCTCGTTGGGTTAAATCCTCTTGAATTTCTTTCATGTCATGATAAATGTTTTTGTTCTCTAGCCTAGACAAGTGATCTTCTACTTGGTTTTCAGTGCCCTTCCCATCTCTCACCTCTAAATCAAATTCTTACAGTAAGAGTATCCATCAAATAAGCCTAGGATTCGTATCCTTTTTATTAACTAGGTTCTTAATGGCAGAATGATTTATATGTACAATGAACTTAGTTCCTATAAGGTATGCCCTAAACTTATCAAAGGCGAATACCACAACAAGCAGTTCTTTTTTAGTGGTGGTATAATTTAGTTGTGCGTCATTAAGGGTACGGATAGCATAGTAAATGAAATGGAATATTTTTACCTTTTTTTGCCTAGCACTGCCCTTACTGAGTAGTCCTGGCGTCGCACATCCGTTCGAAAGGGGCGTCCTTTTTAGGCGGAACAACAATTAGTGTCGAGGCAAGCTTTTTCTTAAGATTAGTGAATGCATTGAGGCTTTCATCATTGAACACGAACGATTGGTTTTGTTAAATCAAAAGACACAAAGGCTTTGAAATCTTAGAAAAATCCTTGATGAAACGCATGTGGAATCCCGCATACCCTAGTAAACTCCTGATTCCCTTCACAGTGGTAGGTGGAGGCAAATTCTCAATTACTTCCACCTTGGCTTTGTCAACCTTGATGCCTTGGCAAAAAAATTTGTGTCCCAACACAATTCCTTCCGCCACCATAAAGTGACATATCTCCCAGTTTAGTATAAGGTTGAACTCCTTACATGTTTTTTAGACTTTAGATAGATTTCTTAGGCATCGATCAAAGTCTCCACCCGAGACAAAAAATCATCCATAAATATTTCCAAGAAGTCCTCCACCATGTCTGAAAAAATGGCGACCATACACCTCTAAAAACTTGTCGGGGCATTACATAGTCCAAACGGCATTCTCCGAAAGGCATAGGTGTCATATGGGCAGGTTAATGTGGTCTTCTCCTGATCTTCAAGTGTTATGGAAATCTGATTATACCCAGAATATCCATCAAGGAAACATAAAATGCCTTGCCTGCTAATCGATCAAGCATCTAATCGATGAAAGGAAGGGGAAATGGTCTTTCTTTATCGCCTTATTCAACTTTCTATAATCCATACAAATCTTCTTGCCTGTGATAGTTCGTTTAGTAAAAATTTCATTATTCTAGTTCTTTACCATGATCACGCTACCCTTCTTTGGCACACATTGAACCAGATATGGGATACGGGATATATCACCCTATGATCAAGCCATTTGATGATTTTCTTCATCACCACTTTTTTCATTATTGGATTAAGTCTACTTTGGGGTTCCACAGAATTACTACAACACTTGTCTAGTTGGATCTTATGCATGGATATGGTAGGGCTAATTCCATTCAAGTCTGTCATAGTCCACCTGAGAGTTTTTTGTGTTGTGACAAAACATACAACAGACTACCCTATTGCTCGGGGGATGGACTAGCAGAAATTATAATTAGTAAAGTATCGTCACTACCTAGATAAGAATATTTCAAATGTGATGGAAAATGTTTAAGTTATAAGGTAGGTACATGTTGTAATGAAGGATTTGAAAGAACAAATTCATTAAAGTCAACGGATTCGAATCTTTTACCTAGTCTAGCTTGAAGTAAGCTAGATTGTTCCACCTCCAATGAATAATCCTCGGCCTATTCATTTGTTATATTTTCAGTGAATCTTACGTTTACCTCAATTGGAAAACTTTTTTCTGGGAAAATATTTTCCTACCTCATTCTGAAAAAATTTGCCTGGGCCAAAATTATTGTCTCTCTGGCTGTAAAGTATCGTCGGGGAAATCTTTTTACACTCTTGTATCTTAGCAATGTTATCATTGCACAAAGTATCATATTCATCTAGATGTAAAATTTTGCCTTGGCCAAAATTTTTTGTCCCGTCTTCTTCATGTGGCTCCACGTTTCCAATGCAATGGCATTCTTCGTTATCATCAACATATTTAAGAGTGTTGAATACATTGATAGTGACACTTTGATCAGCCACCCTCATCGTAAACTCTCCATTCTCTAAATCTATTAAGATGGGCCCAGTGGCTAAGAAAGGACACCCAAGAATAATAGGTGCATTTTTGTCGTTCTCACAGTATAAAATAAGAAAATCTACTGGAAAGACGAACTTGCCCACTTTAACTATCACATCCTCAATTATACCCTCGAGACGACCATTTGATCGGTCAACCAATTGTAAAATCACGATGGTTGGTCAAGCATTACCCATTCCAAGGTTCAAAAATATGGACTTAAGCATCAGGTTTACACTTGACCCCAAGTCACAAAGGCTCTCCCAACATAGTTGTCACCAATAGAGCATGGTATAACAAAGCTTCTAGTATCATTTTGCATCAGCGGAAATTTACTCAATGTCGAACAATATTATATTGTTGTGGCAACATTTTCTATTTTTTCCACTTTTTTCTTCTTCGTGACAATATCCTTCAAGAATTTAGCATAAGAAGACATTTGATCAATAGTTTCTAGCTGTGGAACGTTCATATACAACTTATCAAGGACATCAACAAACTTTTTGAACTGTATCTCGTCATTATGCTTCTTCAATTGCTGAAGGAAATGTGGTGGAGGTCTTATTTCATCTACTGTAGGTTGGGGTAAAACTTTTGCCTTGGCAATAGATTTTCTACCATCACTAGGTTGACTTGTCGACCCCTTGTCATTTTCCTTCTCCTCAAGCAAACATTCTTGTTTCGCATGTTCAACTCGAATTTCTTGTTCTTCCTATGTAGTGTATTGGCGATAAAGTTCTTGCTCATTCCCCTAAACATATCATCAAGATTAATTTGGATACCACTCCTAAGTGTAAGTACATTGCACTGCTCGTTTCCATGAGGCCTAGTTACTTCAGTATCACTAGGGAGACTTCTTTGCGGGAAATAATGTACTACTGCGGTAATTTGGCCCACTTGATTCTCCAATGCTCTCAATGATGAGCTATGGCTTTGTAATAGAGTTGTTTGGCTTTGTAACAAAACACCTTGATTCTTGATTGTTGATGAGTGTTCATGTATCAAGGTCTTTGTTGAAGTTGTCGAGGCCATAAATTCCTGCAGTGAAGCTTTAATGGAGTTATAATTTGAGGAAGATACATTACCATTATTGTTATTTTGCCAGGGCATTTGTTGATGCTGAAAACTTGAAGGCTCAGAAACATTTTGTTGTGGCCTACTAAAGTTGCATGCATAGTTTTTGTTGTTGTTCCCTTGATTACCCCACGAAAAAATTGGATGTTGTCACCATCCATGATTGCATGTATTAGAGTCAGGGTTGTTCTTGCTTCTATTAAAATTTCCCATGAAATTGATTGACTCCTAGTTTTCTGGGCATTCACACTCACAATGGTTGCCATGGCAAAAAATGCATGCTAAGTTAGTTGCCTTGACTACTTTTACCTCACTAGAACGTTGCAAATTTTTCAGTATGTTAGTTATGGTAAAAATTTGGGTAGAAATTGAATCCTTATCGTCAAGTTCATACACCCCATATATTTCTCTGTCGGTTTGAAGCCTTGCAGACGGGAATTGATAGTCGTTGTTGGATATCCGATCAAGGATATCAAAGGCTTCTTCAGGTGATTTATCAAGAAAGGTGCCATTCGTCGAAGCATCCGACATCATGCAAGTAGGTGCGTTGACTCCATTATAAATCATTACAACTTGAGTCCAGTCGTGGAATCCGTGGTTGGTGCCCTTGCGAAGCAAACTTTTATATTTGTCCCAGTACTCATACATAAATTCATCATCGCATTGGCAAAAACTTGAAATGTCATTGCAGAGCTGGGTTGCATATTGGTCGGTTTATATCGAAGCATAAAATTTTAATATAAGTTAGCCCAAGATTTCATTGAGCCAGATGGGACTCCACTCAACCAAGCTCTTTCTCGGTCGCGTAAAGAGTAGGGGAATAATTTTAGTTTCAGCACACCTTGTTGCCTAAACGAGTCACACACTTCAAGGAAAGCACACACATGCTATCTAGCATCTTCATTAGGTAAGCCACCAAACTAACCGATAGAATTGAGCATGTTAAACATCACCGGTTTGAGTTCAAAGTGGGTTACTTGTATTTCTGGTGCCACGATTCCAAGGTTGAGATCATTGAGAAAAGGATTTAAGTGATCTCGTATAGCTCATTGTCTTGCATCATTTTAGGAAATATTATTTGACGCGACATCGAGATATGTTTGATCTTCAATAGGGTTATCAGCTTGAAATTACAATCGATTCATTTAGCGTCTGGCATGCTAAGCACGTTGCCTTTATCTGAATAACTACTCAATCTTAGGGTCGAATGGTATTAATGATTCGTTAGCAGATATCCTGGTCATGCAATGAAAAAAACCTATAAAAGAAAATAAGAAAACAAACAAGTAAACCTAAAATAAATAAAGAAAATGTGACAAGAAAATAAAAGTTCTTATGTCAAAAATTATCAAAATTCCTCCAGTTACCAATCCCCGGCAACGTCACCAAAAACTTGATCGAGTGTATATGTCTGTGTTGTGGCACGTAAATTTGTGCAAGTATACACAATTGATGCAAGTAATATAGTAGTAAGTGAGTTATCGTCTCCACAAGGATTGATCGGAATTTTTTATATTTGCAACAGCTAGAACTAGGTGTCACTAACTAGTTCTACGATTCTTGTCAAATTGCTGAGACAAGAAAAATTGTAAAGTGTAGCAGAAATGTTTGGTCGAGGCAATAAAAATATGCAAATGTAAACAAATAAAAGTAGTCAAGATAATAAAAAAAAATGTTCAAGTGTAATATATTCAGAAAAACCTCAAACATTCAGACTTCTAGTGGTGTACTTGAATTGGACTTGCTACGGTGACAAATTATTCTTCGTCTAAGATGATTCAGAATGTTATGTATGTGCTACCCAACAGAAATTACTAGAGTGTTCTAGTTCTTTTGCTACGACAATACTACTCGGCATGAACTACAACCTTTGGTTTCTCAAACTGTTGATACGATAATACCCCTCAACGTAAACTATAGCCTTTTGCCTATCTTACTCAAGTATTTACCCTTTTTAGTCGAATAAAACCTTCCCCTTATCTCTAAGATAAATTAGAACCTCATCATCCTATATTAGTTCCATTGTTCACGTAGATCTAACCTAGCTCTCTCGATATCATGTATCTACACTTAGAAAAATGGAAATCTCTCAAAAGCTCTTACAAAGACTAGGTATGTTTTACCGAGGCACCAGGAAATCTCTCAAGAGCTCTTACAGTTTTAAGGTAAAATATTAAAACAATGAACAAAACAACACTTAGCATAAACAAACTGCATCATTCATTAACATTCAAATAAAGTATCAACAAAGCGTCATCCAACACCAAGTAAAATATTTTATGGTGTGGTAAATATCATCCCAAAATCAATATTTAAGTACAAGCCCTTTAAGTGTTATAGGAATAAAGAAAAAATGAAGAAAAACTCCAAAAAAACATAGATCTACCGTGACATTTAGACCACTACCATGATTGCTCCGCTGACCATCCTCTCTCGAGGGTCTGGCTGCCGCTCCAGTGAAGCCCGGCTATGGAGGGAACCAAGGACGGTCGAGTGGGGGACAGTGGAAAAGTGAAGTGCTACAGTCGCTTACTCCAAGCCTAGGGTATATTCGCCTCTCATCGAATTTCCTTAATACCCTAGATTTAGTGGGGTATTTATAGTGGGAATTTCTAGGTTTAGTGCCCTTGGAAATTCCCTAAATACCCTTGATGTCATACCCATTTTATGAATGATATACCTACTGGCAGTGGTCTCAATTTCCTTAATGAGGGCATGATTGCACATGAGGTTGAAGCTGGGCAAGTGACGTCAGCAGTTTCGTTGAGGTGCATCAAACTTGCAAGATATATCTTGCCTAGGCAAGAAAATCTGTTCCTCACTGTCGACTTCTTATGTTCCACTAGCCCTAGCAAATTGATTTGCATTGGAAAAAGAATTCTTCCTTAGACATTTCGTACATCAATACAACCAACAAACAACCTTCCTCCTCAGCAACATCAGTTAAGCCAAATAAAGTTTGTCTGGGCAAAACTTATCCACCACATGCAAATATGTCCTAAATGCAACTATATGAAACTAAAATGCTATGACAAATGGCTTTTAGACAAACAATAACCTAAGTAAAAAGAAGTAAAATATAGTCTTTTTACTGAATTATCATATATAGAGATGGTCTTTTAATAGAGTAAAGATTATATTAAATTATTAAACTATTACTAAATGTGGTGATGAACTGATTGTACAATATAAAATGAGAATAAAAAATATATCATTATACTATTTATCTAATTACTAAAAATAAATAACAATAATAATAATAATAAGTAAATAAATAAATTATTTGTTCACTTAGACTCAATTATCGGGTTAAAATCGGGTCAAAATTTGGTCATATCAGGTATGGGTAACTTAAATTTGGGTTGCTCTAAATTCGGATTGATTTCAGTTCGGGTTGATTTTTGGTTCAGGTTGCTTTCGATTCGGTTACTTTCGGTTCAGGTTGCTTTCGGTTCAGATTCCTTTCGGTTTGGGTTGATTTCAGTTAAACTATAATTCGGATCAATTTTGGTTTTATTTAGTTTATTTTGGGGTTTAGATCAATTATGGGTTATCATATTCAGGTTTCTATCATATCTCGGTTTGGGTAATCTGGTAAGGGTCAAATTTGCCAGATCTTAAATTTTTGCTCTTTTAAATTTGAAAAAGCATATTTCTGAAAGGATTTTAGTGTTTGTATGAATTAAAAGGCATTTTAGGAGAAGAACAATCAAGGAACTTGGAGAAAATTTGGATTTTCAATCGAAGATGAGAATGTTTTTTCTGGGTTTTAGTTGTTATTAGATGAGTACTAGAAAAGAAAGAGGGGGATGAGATAAAGATATATCACTAGTTGTTAAAGCAAAAAGAATGGGGAAGAGCCAAATGAAATTCATACATAAGATATTACACAATTTTATCCTAATATCATCCAAAAAATAAAAAAATACCATTATAGCATTCTTTTTCGAATATGTACCAAACTAGTACTCTTTCTCACAAAATAGAAGGAAGACACGTTTTACTAATGTGGATGAAAGGCGAATTGTAAGGGGCAAACTTTCTAAGGATTTTACTGATTTGGCATGCCATGATGGAAGCCGTGTTTCGCGGCGTGAGCCTTTCCAGTGTTTTAACTGCTAGCTGGGAGGCACGTTGCACAAGGCACGTCTTCCGTCGTGTTGTGTCAAATCAATAAAATCTTTGGAAAGCTCGCCCCTAAAACGTGCCTTTCATACATAACAACATGGATTATCATAAAGGGTGTTAGTTTGGTATATATTCAAAAAAGGATTCTATAATGGTATTTTTTTATTTCTTCGGGTGATATTTGGATAAAATTGCCTAAAAATTAGGGTTTGTTTATGCCCTAATGATATTTGGATAAAATTGCCTAAGAATTAGGGTTTGTTTAAACCCATTGATTTTTTATTCTAATCATGGCACGAGTCCTTATAGAGTTTTGTATTTTTAGTGCCACCCTATTATTTTACTTTATTCCATTTTGGTCACACTTTGATTGGGAATTCATGTTTTAATTTTTTAATTCTTGCAATAGGATCACTATGTAATATTTGTATGTTTCCCTTATACATTGAAATGAAATTTAATTTAATCCCTGCAGTTTATTACCATTAATTTTAGTGTTGATTTTATAAAATTGGTTTATTATTTTAATTTAGATGCAAGCTTTGATTTCTCCCAATCTAATCGTATGTTTAATTCCTTTTAAAATATTTTTAGGATAAAAGAATCATTTATCCAAATTCATAATTTTTTAATAAAAAGGACCATTTGTAATTGACGGTATTGATTTATATAATCAGTTGTACTAATGTTTTAATTGAATGGCATTCAGATTTTATATTTCTTCTAAGATTGTGTAATATATGTGGTTCTCTTATTTGGTTTCATCATTAAAGATTTAAGAATTTCTCCTCACACGCTTCACATGCATATTCATGACACAAGCTCTATACCCAAGCTGTCTCTATATTAAGTGGGGGTAAAAATGACATCTTCATGAGAATTTATTCTTCATGCCAGACCTTGTGAGTAACCTTCAGGGTCCAAAGTAGCTATCCCTTCATGGGAATTTATTCCTCATGTCAGAAATAGGGAAATCTATCCCCTTGAAATTGAATGTGATCTGTAAACCTATAATGGGTGAGGATTGAGGGTCTGACTAGCCCAAGGGGCGAGTGCAAGGATGATTAAAGTACCCAAATTCTTTTAGAGCTGAAATCATGCATATAATAAATTGTAGATCCACCCGATCTAAAACTCTGTCTAAATTTTTCCATAGGTACTCGAATAAGTTCAAAAATGAGAAATTATCCCTAACCTTTTATTTACATTTATTATTCTAAATAAATGCATGGAAATTAGAAAATCATGCGGTTATGATTCTTTATGTTATCAAAATCATGGTAGGTAAAAATCATGTTCGGGTAGAACTGATATTTAATATAATTATGTCATGGTAGATACCATGTCAGGTAGGATCTTTTTATTTATCACTAATTCCTATTATCTTGATTGATTGTTACTAACTATTCTCCTTGTCTTATTTTGTTTTTCATTTTTTATTGCATTTGCATCTTCATATAATTATCAAAGGTGTTAGTTTGTAAGTGATTGACCAAATTGGGAGATTTTTCATAATGAAACAAGGGTTTCTCAATTTTGTAATCAAATTTTGACCTTTTATGAATATCTACGAAGAATGACAACCAATAAATGAAGAAATTTGAGGCTAACAGAAGAGTTCCTTATAACACATTAAGATTGAGGTGCTATCTTTGAACCAGTCGTTAAAACGGAAGCCCCTAATAAAAAAAACAAAGGCCGTTAAAGAAGATTCTAATTCAAAAATCATATTAAGTGATTCCAAGAGAAGATAAAGAACGTCATCAAATGCAACTGAAAAATCAACATCTTGAATGGTAAAAATTAGAGTGAAATATCAAATTATGAGGAGAAGTTAACTTGAAGATTGAAGATCGCTTTTAAATTACTTGGGTTATTTGAAACCTCGTTGTCTAATTGAAATTGTCCTATGAGGTTATTTTTTTGGAATTAACACCTTTTGCATTTGCATTTTCATCATCATAACATGAAGGTATTGATCCACAATTGATTGTCTAATTGGAAAATTTGTCATAAATAGAGAAAAGTTTACTTAATCAAGTAGTTGCATGTGTGGATATGCGCCAATGGAAACTTACAAAAAAACAAGGAGACAGCTCGTTTGAAGTTAATATATCAAACTTGGCAGATTACACAAAATTCAAAACCAAATAGAGAGATATCCAAGACTCAGAAGAAGAGCATTCGATCTGAACAATAGTGCATTTTTGGGATCTTGCCTACAATTCTTTTACTTTTAATCATTAAGGCCTAATGCTCAACTTTGGCACCATAGGGCATGATCCAAGACAAAGATCTTATTTTGATTAAGGTTGTTACACGAGTTAAAGGGATCGTATAACACTTGAGGTGCAAGGTTTTCAAAATAGAAGTCACGAGGCAGAGCGCAAGCCCATTCTTCAATCAAGAGAAACAAAAACAAGATTGAGCACCCAAGTAAGGTCGCATATATAAAATGGACTATCTTGGAATGACTTTTGTCTCTAATGAAATTTGATCTATAATATTCATCTCTGGGATCAATATTGTTGCATTAGCATTTCCATCTTTACATGTTACATTTGTATAGCATTTATTTTTTCATACATTAATCATAAAAAATTGAGAAGGATTCATCGAGGATTTCATGGAAAAAATCTTGATATTGAATCGAGGAAACCCTATTCGTACCTATAGAAAGGTAGAAAACCATGAATGAGATATTAGTGTGGGTTAATAGAATTGAGAGACTCTAAGAGCAGCTTGTCGTAACTCAATAAAAGATGAAAGATCAAGAAAAATAATTTCAAGATGAGCTAAGAAATCAAATGTCCAAAACTTCTGATTTATGGGGGAAAGCCAATAGATGATCTTACTGTTCAATTAGAGGTAAAGAATTTAAATGAGAGTATGAATATTAGTTGTGGGGTCAAGGTGAGATTAGTAAATGATCAAGGTGACATCAGTATAGATATTAGTTGTGGGGCAACTTACAACATATATTATTGCAGTGAAGAGTTTAATGAAAGGATTAAATTATAAAAAAAAAGAATGTTTTAACGTGAAGAATTAGAAAAAGGAGGAATAGGAGGAGGAGGAGGAAAACAAGAAGGAGGAGGAGAAGATTGAGAAGAAGGATGAGAATGGAAAGAAGAAAGAGAAGAAAGGGGAGAAGAAGAAGGGGGAGAAGAAGAAAACACGTGGATTTTTTTATTTTTTAATTGCTAAAAGAATAAGACACATATTTTTTTTTAATTTTTCAATAAAAGGGGAGGAGGAGAAAGAGTAGGAGGAGAATGAGAAGAAGAAGACACATGTTTTTTTTTTTTAAAACTAATTGACACATAATACTCCCGTTAACAGTTAAAGGGAGTTAACAGCTGAGGGACTTAAATCAAACGGACCGATAATATAAGAAATCAAACGTTCTTAATTTTGAACTAGTGACCCAAATCAATCCGACTGAAAATAAAGGGGATTATTCGTATAATGTACCCTTTAATTTAATAGATTCCATAGTTATTATTTCAACAATGATTGAAATTTTAAAAGGGCTAAATCAAACTACACTGCGAGTACAAGTACTAATCAAATAATTTAACATAATTATACAATGTGGAACCTACCCAACTACTGCTTGCCCTCGATATCCTGCGATCGACGTGTCGTTATAGCAGAAAGGCTACTGTTGCTTTTTTCATTTTGGGGTTAGGAATCTAAATCATTGGGTCCCATATCGTTAACCATTTTCCCAATAGAACGAGAACACGTGGATATTTATGTCGCAGAAAATCGTACTTTTTTTTGGTACTTTCCATTTTTAGCATGGTTTTCAAAATCGGACCGGTTAGCGAACCGGTCATACTATCGGTTCACTGA
Organism: Hibiscus syriacus; assembly: GCF_006381635.1. Classification (NCBI taxonomy): domain Eukaryota; kingdom Viridiplantae; phylum Streptophyta; class Magnoliopsida; order Malvales; family Malvaceae; genus Hibiscus; species Hibiscus syriacus. Next base: position 6,622,202 of record NW_024063538.1, on the reverse strand, counting down.
TTCAACCGGTTAAATCGGTTCGATCGGTCGGAAGAACCGAACGACGTCATAATTATTTTAAAAATTAAATAAAAATACTAAAAATATTTAATAAAAAATAATTTTTTATATCACAAGTCATATTCAAAACAAGTCATAACATATATAAGTTAAAAACCATAAAATCAAGTGAAACAAAATGATTCAAATTAACTACAACATAATATTTAAGGTAAAACATATTAAATAATAAATATAATTATATAACTATAATTAAAAAATAAATTTGGGGCTAAAAAAAATCATAACAAAATGATATTATTTGGTTTAATTTGTTTTTTAAAAACAATCTCACATGGCTAAGAAACATAGAAGAGCATATCAAAAGTCTAAAGAGTAAAAATATGATAACAAAACAATCTAACATTGCTAAGAAACATAGAAGAGCATCACAACTAACTTCTATAAATAATAGAGGTAATTTGGCATTCAAAATTATGGAGCCTTTTGGTGAGCATTGAGTGAACTATTCTTTCACTTCAATCAAGCTCGAATTTTAGGCTTCAATCGAGCTTCTAATTTTTTTTTGAGTTCAAGCCTTTTTGAGTTCAAGTTTCAATATTATATTTCGAGTTTGAGTTGAACTTGATAATTTTTAGCTTGTGAGTTTGAGTAGAGTTGAGCTTACTTTTAAAGTTTTTAAGTTCGAGTCGAGCTCAGCAATACTCAAGTTCAACTTGGCTCGTTTAACAAACGACGTTGTTTGGTTTAATTTTAAAAAAAAAAACAAAATTTTTCGGTTTTTCCCGGTTTTTTTCGATTTTCAGCCGATCCGGTTCGAACGGTTCAGCGGTTCTGACCGGTTCACTAGTAACGGTTTAACTGATTTAGATTGAGCCGGACTAGACAATGATTCCAGGTTGAACTGGTCGGTCCGGTCCAATTTTCAAAACATGGATTTTCAGGACAACACTAACTTATTCCCATACTAATCACTTTCTCACGCTCTTTTTGATTACGCGGGAAATACCAACCTTTCCTATTTTACTTTATATTCCTATCCAAGCCAATTATTCCTTCTTGATATTTTTGGCCAAATACCCTAAGGTCAATTATTTAGGGTATTGGGTCAACTCATACTTTATTTTGAAAAATACGATAATTTTTATAGTGAACTTTAACCCGTCACCATAAGATATTTTTTTTAAATGATCCCTAAATAGTAAGCCTATGGGAGTCATTGTTTTATTGTCATTAATATGACTCGTCATGTCAAGGTGACGAGTCCATTAAAAAATATTTTAAAATTTTAAAAATTAAAAAAATTAGGTGGAACTCGTTACGTCCAGGTGACAGGTTCCTTCAAATTCAAAAATATTAGTAATTTTATAGTCGTTGGTCAACGGTCAGCAACGGTCACTTGGAACTTGACACCTCCAGGTGACGAGTTCAACCAGATAAAATTTAAAAAATAAAATTAAAAGAAAAATAATTTTATTTATATTTTAGAAAATACAAAGTAAATAAAGAATTGCAAAAATTAAATTATTTACAAAAAAATTAGGCTAGAAAATTTATCTATATTTCTTAAGTTCTTGACGATGCCGAGGAGTTGTCAAATGATAGTGGCGCGGGGCTCATCGAGTTTGTTAGGGTTGTAGGTCTTGATCATCGTCGCCGCCGCCATCGTTGTTGTCGTTGTCTTGCCGATGAGGTGTACTCAACACACTTTGCAATCCATCTTCGAAATACGATAATGAATTTATGACATTTGATACCATCATTGTTGTAACTGCTTCGACTTGCCTGCTACTTTGTCGACCATATAGGATATGGTCCTACTCACCTGCAACAGCATGTTGTGTCGAAGATGCTTTAGTGTATTGTTGTGCATCCCATGTAGCTCCAACCCAATTCGGTCTAGTCTCAAATGACGTATGAAATGGAGGATAGAAACCGAAACTAGCCTGAGATACATAATAATATTCTTCAGCTGCAGATGTTGAAGCAGAACACGAAGACGACGATGATGCTTTATTCTTGGACTTGGACTTTTACTTGGTCCATGTGGCCTGATGATGTTTCCATTCTCCCCTCTCTTTCGTTGTTTTCAGATATGGTTTCCCATTTGCTTTGTATGTTTATAGATATGGATAATAGTCAAAATCTAGGTCTAGCGGTTTAACATCGTGACGCGGGGGAACTATAGTTCACGCTGATTCCATAGGTCGATGTAGTAAGCGTGCCTCACCGATCAATTTTTGTTATGTTTGCCACATATATCGACTTCATGGAGTACGTCCATATCTATCATTTGCGTAAGAATTGGCTGGTGTGATGAAAACTATCGCATCACTCTATCAACGGCGTGCCAGTCAACAATCACTTGGTGCAAAAACGGCGTCACGGTACACCATAAGTGGGACTCCTAAAAAAATTACCCCAGTGATAATTTGTTGATCTCCTCATCGACATACGGAAGTCAAGAGAACTGTAAATAATAAATCAAAGTTAACATATATAAAGTTAAAAAGATTCAATAATAATAATAATTTTGTATGTCATACAACATATCGACAGGTGATGTCAATCCTAATCCGTATGTCTCATGCAGTGGCACCTGCTAACTTCGTCTCTGATATTTTATGATGTCATCTAAAATATTTAAAAATAAAAAAAATATAAACAAAAAAATAAATTTATGAAATTCAGAAAAGGTTAAATAAATGAAGTTAAACAATTACATTATTCCCAGTAGAAACTCATCCGGGGTTGGTGTAAATGGCGTAAAAAAGGGGGAAGTGATCAGTCCATGACTGTAGTAGTATCTGATAGCCTGCTACATCGGCTTTTCAACCCAGCTGGACAATTACCGCCTTGCAAAGTTCTCAGCACAGAAAGACTAGAATCACCGAGCCCCAACTAGTACTATGGCATACAACGAAGTCTTCCAAATATTGCAGATATTGGGTATACGCTAAATTACAGATTTATCCAGTAATAATATCCTTCCGATCAATTGGAGAAGAAATGCTCGGGACACGAAAACAACTTCCACCTCGGTAAACTCTACAGTCACTTGAAATTCAAACTCCAACCACGTTATCAGTTCCCGATAGCCCTTGATGACGTCAGATGTTGGCCATTTTCTCAAAACTTGAAAGACCAACGTCGCGGGGTCGTAAATGTTCTGCCTTACCAGGGGCTCCACTAACAGGAGCTCCGAGTTGGTAAGCGACGTCTTTCAAAGTAATCATCGCTTCACCACTGGGTAAATAGAAAGTGTACGTCTCAGGCCGTTAACGTTCGATCGAAGCCTCAATCAACACCGAGTATAGCTTGCAGTCACGTAAAAATATGGTCGAAAATAGACCGGATTGATGCAGATATAGCATCATCCACTGATACGGCTCTCTGGTTGGCATCCCCGCTTACGAATATTCCATTCAACGTCGTCCAACTAATGTTGGATCGATGAAAAATGAGTGTTATCCAGGCGCAACATATATTCTCAGGTTGTCATTTTTTGTGTATGATTTTTTCAATTTTTTTGGATTTAGAGTTTGGTAAAAAACCAAAACCTCTATTTATATCCTTACCCTCAACGTCTATAAACAAATAAAAAATTTAAATATCTGGTTGAACTCGTCACCTCGAGCTGACGAGTTTTAAGTGAGCATTGTTGACTGTTGCCCCTTTTGCCTGTTGATCAATGGCTAGAATTTTTGAATTTGATTTTTTTTTTTAAATTTTTTTTTTAAATTTTTTTAAAAATTTATTTTTTAATGGATTCGTGACCTCGACGTGACGAGTCATATTAATGATAATAAATAATAACCCACGTGGGGCTCACAACTCAAAAACCATTTAAAAATAATATTGTAACACTCCCAACCCGTATCCGACCCTGATACGAATATGAGGTATCACATCAATTTTTAAAACATTTACATTTAAGAGATAGTGGAAAATTTATCTGTATAAAAGTGACAGAACCCTTGATTAAAATTAAATAATAAGATTCAAACTTAAAATATTAATTAAAACTTAATAATTTACATAAAACCCATAAAGTTTGTTTACAAAACTGATCGGAGCATATACGATTCAAACATTTAATTACATGCTAACAATGTTCAATGCAACAAAAGAACCTACTTTTTAAATCGTTTCAGATCTGATCCTTGGTAGCAGTATGTTGTCTTCACTTATCATATCCTTGTTCTTCTGTCTTCTTCGAACCTACGTGTGAAACACTCACACGCTAAGTTATTGACTTACTAAAGCATATATGCATAAATGAAACATTAAAACATGAAATCATATACTTAATTTCTATAAACAGAATAGTGTACATAAACCATTGTGCATTTCATCAAACAAGACATATATATAACATCATGCACTATTCATTTATGTTATTTCTTTTAATAGCCCATGGTACATCATTGAGAACATAAGGTATGTGAGTGCATTGAGGTTGTTCACTAATGTTGTCACCACAGCTCGTATAAATTGCACCAAAATACCACGTAGAAATTGCACTAAAGTGCCACATATAAATGTCTCGGATGACCACATAGTATTGTCCCGAAAGACCGCGTAGAAATGTTCTGAAGGACCACGTAGAACCCTCGACTCTAGGCATGCCAATTATACCTTTAGCTCTCATATCACATATTTTTGGGCTTTATCAATTATACAGGCTCACATAGATTATCACATATACATGTATTCACATAGATCATTGTTAAATAGCTTATATCTTATTCTCATGTATCCACGTAGATCATGTAACACATATGATAACATGTAACACATATGATGACATGTAACACATATCTCATGTATAACAGTGCAAGTAACATATAGACATATGTTTGTATTAATGTACACATAAAAACTATATCATAATATACTTGTATTCATGAAATCATGCAATCAAACATTGGAAATAGACTTATCGCAAGTCTTCTTTCCATATAATCATATTTCATAGTAATATGCACTCATATTAGCCTAACTTCGTCATGTAAAACACTTAGCACTCATGTTTGATCTTATGCCTTAGAATCATCTTAAACTTGCCTTCGTTCGATATCAATACAATAATATGATTGGTATAAATATCAGAATTCATATCACTGTAATCAATCCTTAATAACATAAGCTATGTGAAGCACTTAATTAACAATTTCAATCTAAATAGTATCGGTAACCAAGGTACAGTACTGACACTTCCTTATTATGGTATCAATACTTTACTTCAGTATCGATACCCTTTCTAGATTTTGGAATTACATCTCTAAAAATGTTACTGATACTTGTCCATTAGTATCTATACCCTTGGTATCGATGCTACACATTTGGTATCGATACTTTAATATCAATTCGTATAATTTCACCATATGGTATCAATATTGTTCTTCCAGTATCGATACCCAAACTCAGATGTTACCTATTGTAACATCCCCAAATTCAGGGTCAGTGACTAAATTGCAAATTTTGAAAACTATGTGCTTGATTTCGAAATAAATTAAAAGTTCATGGATTTAGTAGTAAAGCTGGAAAATAACAAGGGTGTTATGGTATTTTCTAAGAGAAGATTTTTATTTTCCCTTTTTAAGGAAACCACGTGGGAAAGGAGAGAATTATCCAGAGTCTTCTTCTCCAGCTTCTTCTTCTCCCCGTAAGCCTCATTTAAAGGTGAGTTTAATTTCAGCTGTTTAATTCTTGGATTTATAAGTTGATTTTGATTCTTGGAGTATTATATAAGCTTAAGGAAAGCTTATATAAGCTTTAAACATCAAGAATAGAGAATTAGAAAGGAAATGATATGAAGGGTGTAGAAATGAAATTTTGTTATAGAAAGGTTTTTGAAGTTCTAAAGATGGATTTGACTTGTCAAGGGTATAATTAAGAAGCTAGAAGCAATAGAATTGAATTTGGAACATGTTGAAAATTTAGTGTAATTCTTGAATTACATATGGAGAATAGGATTTTGATGTTAAAGAGGTGATTAATGAATATGAATGAGTTTGAATATGAGTATGTAAGTTAAAAATAAGAAAGGGGATGATATATGAAGTATTAAGCTGAAAAGAGTGGATTTTCGGGCATAAAAGAGGATTCTGGGCAGAGTGCATCGATGCACATTCATAGTGCATCGATGCATCAAGGTTAAAACCCAGAAATTGTTTGAAGGTGTATCGATGCATTGGTAATGCATCGATGCATAAGTCATGCATCGATGCATCCCTATAATAATACAACATCGAATGCATTTTATGCACCGATGCATCAGTAGTGCATCGATGCATACCTTCATTAAAAGATGAAATTGGCTTTTCTCTGAGCCTAAGGAGTGATAGTTTCGAATATATCAATCAGTATACTGATAAGTATTAATGTATTATTATGTAGATATAGAATGAAAGCTTGTTCCGGAACAAACTAAGGATTAGGATTGATTCAAAACAACGAGGCCCAGGTGAGTGCAATTTAAATTGTACTTATGTACCAAATAAACATTGGCTTGCGATGAGCCAGTGATGGAGTCACTATAGTAAGAAGGGACTCCTAAAATTGTTATTTGAATTGTGATTCTTATGTTTGCATGAGTGCATGAAAATGGGTACATATGCTATATGTATTGCATATGTTACATGAATTGAATGAATATATGTTAGTGTGATAAGCTATGTGAACTGGTTTAAATAGTATATGTGATTATATAAGTTTATAATATAAATATGTGATATAAGACATAAGTAAAGAACTATATGATATTAGATAAGATAAACATATGCTATTATAATTGACTATAGGATCGCGAACTATGTAAAAATAGCAAGGACTTATGTGATAGCAAGAGAAAATGATATAAAATAGATGATATAGATATAAATGATAAGTTAAACGACATAGACATATGTGATTATATGAAAAAGAATATAAGTTATGTGATTATGAACATGTGGATATAGGTCTAGTTGAGGATATAATAACAAGATATAAATTACACGAGTTAAATATATGAGAATTAGTATAACCAACTTATGAGATGAAATGAAAAGTGAGACAAGTTAAATAACATTGACCTATAGGACAATATGAAAATATAATATATAAATTAGGAGACATTGACAGAAGTGATTATATGAATATGTAAGATAAGCTATATGGGAAGAGTTATGGGCTTAAATGAACATATAATATATGAGTCATATAGTAAAGATCTATGAAGCTATAGGAAGATGTTATGGGAGTTATGTGATGATAAGTTATAAGAATATATATAGGTAACAAGTTATGTGAAATTGAATTAAGTAAATATATGAAACTAGGATATAAATAATGTGAGATAAGTTATAGGGCATTGATATACGAACTATATGAAAGTATGTACATGAATATATGTATAAGTTTATATGTTATTCTATGTAATATATGATGTATATATGAACATATGTGAATAAGATATGACATGTGTGTTTACATGAAAAATGAGAAATGATATAATCCATATGAAATGATCTACGTGATTACATGTAATACGTGATTACATGCACTTGAGATAAAGGTTATATGATATGAGATGTATGTTCACACATACATATGGTATGTGACAGAAGAAAAGGAACAAGTGATATGAAACATAAGAATAATGCCCATAGTATATGATATGAGAGCTATAGGTATAGTTGGCATGCCAAGAGTCGAGGGTTCTACGTGGTCCTTCGGGACATGTATGTAATTATGTGGAACCTATATGTAGTACTTCGATACACTTATTGGAGCCATTGTATTATGTATGTGGTTCTTAAGGAGTAGTCCTTCGGGACATAGTGGTCCTACAGGACATATACAATGGTCCTTCAGGACATAGTGGTCCTACGGGACGAATACTGAACTAAGGTTCGGTGCCCCATGAGGGAATTGATACGAGCTGTGGTGACAGCATTAGTGCACAACCTCAATGTACTCACATACCTCTATTCTCAATAATATACATGGGCAATTGAAATACAAACTTTAAAGTGAAAGTGGTACAAGAAGGTAAGTTTCGTATGTGCATGATATGATTATATATGTTATCGTGTAATAGATACATGCATATTGAAATGTCATGATCAAATGTTTAGAATACATATTCATCGGATGAAATGGGTATTGATTGGAAAAATGTATGATATTATATGATAGATATGTTAATGATAATGATAGTATTTGTACAGGTATGTGTTTTGTTATATGAAATGTTCGATGGTTTTTATTATATGTTTATATGCCTCACTAAGTCAACGACTTAGCGTGTGATTGTTTCACACGTAGGTTTCGAGAAGAGTAAAGAGCAATATGGAGCAAGACAGGTCAGTTACTTCTTACCGAAGATCAGATCAGAAAAGATGTTTTGAATTAGATGTATTCTGTACATTGAAAATGGTTGGCATATAAATAAATGTCTGAATTATATATGCACTGAACGGTTTTGCAAAAACATTTAAGCTCTGAATAGTTCTGGAAATCTTTTGAATAAGCTATATGTATAAAAGTTTTAAATTACTCACTATTTTATACAAGTAAATGTTTTGAAAAAGTCAATGTGACACCTCGGACTCGAATCCAGGTCGGGTACGGGTGGGGGTGTTACACCTATTTTTGCTTTGAAGTATCAGTACTATTCATTCAATACAGATACCCCTTGCCCAGAACTTACTCATTTAACCCAAAAATTTTCCAAAACTTTGCTAAATTCCTCACTTTACTATCCTTCTAAGCCTTTAAACTCAACTACACTTATCCAAATCAACTTATATCACTTTAACACATCTAAACATCCAATATCTCACTAGCATACTTGAAACCAAAAATCATACCAATTAATCAATGTTGTTCTTAATCCTTTCTAACACTTTAGATTTCTTATTTCAGCTTATGAAAAATCAAATTTCACTTCAAAATTCATTTACTAACTTTTTCATAACAATTCACTCAAAAACCCTTTTTACTTAATCACTCATAACTTGAAATTCTTTAGTTTCTACTTCTCTTTAAGTTTTCTTAAGTTTTCCTAACACTCCAAGAATTATAACCAACTTAAAAAAGAAATGAACAATCAATTTGAGACCAACTCACCTTACCAATGGAGTCACAAGAACAGAAGAAGAAGATAGCTGAACCAAGTCTCTAGATTTTCTTTCATTTCCTCTCATTTTCCACGTGTCTATAATACCACCACTAATGAATTTTTTATTCATTTCTTGTCTAATGGCCATTATGCCCTTTCATCTATCAATATTTGTTAAACAATCCTACATAAAGAAATTTTAACTAAGTCCCTAAACTTTTCAATTTATCATATTTTAACCACTAATTTTTAAAATCTTATACTTTGGTCACTAGCCCAATTTTTGGGATGTTACAAATCTCCCCCTTAAGAAAATTCATCCTCAAATTTTCACTACACAAAGAGATGGGAAAATTGTCTACGTATATCTTTTTCACATTCCCTTGTAGCTTCTTCTACTTTATGATTTCTCCATAAAACCTTGACCAATGGAATTGTCTTATTCCTTAACTGCTTAACTTCATAGGCCAAAATTTGCACTGGTTCTTCCTCATAAGTCAAGTCAGGTTGAACTTCTATCTCTTCTAGTGCAATGATATAAGAAGAATCAGATTGATATCTCCTAAGCCTGGATACATAGAAAATATTATGAATCTTCTCCATTTCTGATGGCAAAGTTAATTGATATGCCACTGGTCCCACTCTCTTAACAACCTCGTATAAGCTAATAAATCTGGGACTAAGTTTTCCTTTTCAACCAAAACGTAACACCTTTTTCAAAGGAGAAACTTTAAGAATACTTTATCTCCAACCTCAAACTCAATCTCTTTTCTTTTTAATCTGTATACGAATTTTATCTATCGGTTGCCACTTTAAGATTGTACTGAATCACTTGAACTTTCTATTTTACTTCTTTAATAAAGTCAGCACCAAGAACATCCCGATCCTTGAGCTCGTACCAGTTTAATGGTGTACGACATTTTCTCCCATATAAAGCTTTATAAGGAGCCATCTTAATGTTTGACTGATAGCTATTATTGTAAGAAAATTCAGTAAGTGGCAAATACTTCTCCCAATACCCTTTGAAATCAATTACACAAGCTCTTAACATATCTTCTAAAATTTGAATGGTTCTTTCAAACTTTCCATCAGTCTGAGGATGAAAGGTTGTACTAAAGTTCAATCGAGTTCCTAAGGCTCCATGCAAAGACTTCCAGAATCTGGATGTAAATCGTGGATCTAGGTCAGAAACTATCAAAACAAGCACACCATGCAATCGAATAATCTCTTTAATGTACATCTCAACATACTTATCCATGGAGAAATCAGCTCGAACGAGAATGAAATGTGTTGACTTGGTCAATCGACCAACTGTCACCCATATTGAGTCTCTTTTATTTGGAGTCAAAGGTAACCCCGTTACAAAATCCATCATCACATTCTCCCATTTCCACTGAGGAATAGAGATTGGTTGGAACAATCCTGAAGGACCTTGATGCTCAGCTTTGACTTGTTAATATATCAAACATTTGGAAACAAATTTTGTGATCTTTCATTTCATTCCTGGCCACCAATAACTACTCTTAAGATCCATATACATCTTATCTCCATCAGGGTGCATAGTCAAAAGACTATAATGAGCTTCAGATAGAAAGACATTCATCAACTCGTCATCATCAGGAATCACAATCATTCTAAGATAATATAGATTACCATCGAACTTAACTTCAAAATCTTTACTCCCTTCATTTTCTCTTGCTTTATTCGTTTTAAACACTTATCATCTTTACTTTGTAAGTTTTTGATTCAATCTAGCAACGTTGGCTTAAGCTTTAATTTTGCACATAATGCACCATCTCCATTTAATGATAACTTCACATCTACAGCTCGTAAAGCTGAGAACGTTTTCTGACTCAAAGCATCAGATACCACATTTACTTTTCCGGAATGAAAGTCAATTACCACATCATAATCTTTGAGGAACTCGACCCATCTTCGCTGCCTCAAATTTAACTCTTTCTGAGTCATCAAATACTTCAAACTCATGTGGTCCATGTAAAGGTAGCAATGTTCACCATATAAGTAGTGATGCCATATCTTCAAAACGAACACTACTGCAGCCAATTCCAAGTCATGCGTCAGATAATTCTTCTCATGGGATTTCAATTGTCTCGATGTATATTCCACTATTTACCTTCTTGCATCAGTACATATCCTAAGCCATTATGGGATGCGTCACTATAAACCACATAGTTTTTGCCAGATTCAGTTGGATCAATATTGGTGCTTCTGTCAAAATTCTATTTAACGCTTCAAATCTCTCTTGACATTCAAGGGTCAAAGAAAAAGATACATTTTTCCTCAACAACTTGGTCAAAGGCAAAGATATCATCAAAAAGTTCTTGACGAACCTTCAATAATAACCTACAAGACCAAGGAAACTCTGAACTTCTGATACATTCTTTGGAATTTCCCAGTATAATATGGCTTTTATCTTTAGAGGATCTACCCGAATTCCCTCTTCGGATACCACATTTCCAAGGAATGCCACTTCAGTTAACCAAAACTCACACTTAGACAGTTTAGCATATAGCTTCTTATCTCGTAGAGTTTGTAAAACCACTCTAAGGCGTGCATCATGATCTTCATTGGACTTTGAATACACCAGAATATCATCAATGAAGACAACCATAAACTTATAAAGATAAAGTTGAAATACTTTATTCATTAGATCCATAAACGCAACAGGTGCATTAGTTAAACTAAACGGCATAACGATGAATTCATAATGACCATATCTCGTCCTAAAAGTCTTCTTTGGAATGTATCTTTCTTGAATTTTTAATTGATGATATCCAGAAGGTAAATCAATCTTGGAAAATACAGAAGCTCCTTTTAACAGGTCAAACAAATCGTCGATCCTAGGAAGAGGGTACTTGTTTTTTATGGTCGCCTTGTTGAGGTGTCGATAATCAATGTAGAGACACATTGAACCTTCCTTCTTCTTTACAAACAGAACTGGAGCTCCCCAAGGTGACACACTAGGTCTGATGAATCCTTTGTCCAATAATTCATACAATTGAATCTTTAGTTAGCTCAGCTCTCTCAGAGTCATTCGGAAAGGAGCACTGATTGCACCTCAATTTGAAACTCAACTTCTATATCTGGAGGTAATCCTGGCAACTCAATTGGAAAAACATCAAAAAATTCTCTGACCGTCGAAATATCCTCTAGTCCTCTTTCCTTAACCCGGGTAACAATCACATTAACAATGAAACCTTTACATCCTTGTAACAATAACTTCTTTGCCGATATCACTGATATAACATTTTCTAATGGATTAAATCTTTCACTGGTCACAATCACCTCTAATCCATCTGGACTTATCAAAATTACTCTCTTCAGTCTACAATCAACATTGGCATGAAAATGATACAATCAATCTATTCCATATTTTCTTTAAATTCTTCAAAGGGTAATTCCATCAGATTAGCAGGGAATTCAATTCCCTAAATCCTTATGGGATCCTCGACACAATTGATTTACCCGAGCACTATGTCATAATGGGTTAGTCACTATCACAACGTTACTTGTTGCTTCTAGTTGGATTCTAAACTCTCCCACCAACTTGTTACTAATATATGAATAAGTTAAACCCGGATCAATCAATACCAAAACAAATTTAGTACATAATTGAAAAGTACCTAGAATGATCTCTGGATCATCGCGGTTTTCATTGGTCTTTATGTTGTAAACTCGGGCAGTTGAACGCATCTCAGGTTGAGTAAATGACTCAGACTAATTCCTTCCTCATCCTCTACCTCTACCTCTCTGAGCTACCGAAATAGATCATTCAAATTGTGCAGACTCTCCCATCATCATTGGACAATCCTAAATAAAATTTATGGTGTCCTCACATCTAAAACAAGCTCCGGAGACTACCTTATATATTCCGATATGATTTTTCCCATAATGCTGACATTGTCTCGATTGACCTTGATTCTATCTCCCAGCATCAGACCTTACTGATTGCATCTGTCTGACTCTCAATGGAATTGATCCTCTGGTAGAGGATGCAGCTGACTCATACCTCACCTGAGATCGAAAACCAGAATCTCTACCCCTCTTTGATGGTGCTGAACTCGATGAAGCACCAACTCTCTTAGTCATCTAAGCTTTTTGTTCTCCAAACCTCTCATTTTGAGCTCTCTTTAGAGCTTTAGCATAGTTGACCACCTCTTGGAACGAAGATAGATATAAAACTATTAATAATTCTTTCAGTCTAGAGCGTAAGCCCTCAACAAACCATTCGCATGTATATTTTTCAGTTGGAACAAGCTCGGTAGTAAATCGAATCAACTTATTAAACTCACACTCGTATTCATATACGGTGTGATTCCCTTGCTTTAGGCTCATCAATTATTGCTTCACTTGCCTTATAAACTTATCTCCAATTTACTTGTGTTTGAACTCTTCTAAGAACAAAGACCATGTCACTTGGTTACTTGTCATTCTCATGGTGACATTTGCCCACCATACTCTAGCTTGCCCTCGAAGTAATGAAACTACTCCATCTAACTTCTCCACTTCAGAGCAGTATAGACCTTCTAACATTATCTTAACATTATTTAACCAAAGTTCCGCAACAACAGGACCTTTCTCAGCTTCACCCTTAAATTCAGGAGCTCCTAATCCTTTCAACTCTTTTGTGATATTCATTCTAGGAGTTGAGGGAGTAGGAGGTTGGAAACGCGTCAGAATAGCATCCAACGTCTTGAAAAACGCTCCCTGATCTTGTACAAGCACTCCTTAAAGTGCCTGTTCTTCACATTGCCTGGCAAGGGAAGGTGAATTACTACTACCTTCATGTCTTTCATCTCTCACTTCACTTCGGGAGTTCTCGTGATCAGACATCTAATAAGATAATAACATTGAACTCTATTAGCTAAGACAACATATTCATTACACTATCATATCAAAAAAAATTTACTCTTTGTTGGCATGTATACTTTTTAAAACACATTTGACTTCGGTTTAAGCCTAGAATCAGTTAAACCATAGCTCTGATACCATTAAATGTAATAATCACAACCTGTATCCGATTCGGATACGAATCCGTCGTGTCACATCAATTTTTCAAAATATTTACATTTAAGAGATAGTGGAAAATTTATTTTTACAAAAATTACGGAACCCTTGATTAAAATTAAATAATAAGATTCAAACTTAAAATTTTAATTAAAACTTAATAATTTACATAAATTCCATGAAGTTTGTTTACAAAACTGATCAGAGCATATACGATTTAAACATTTAATTACATGCCAACAATATTCAATTCAATAAAAGAACCTAATGTTTAAATCGCTTCTGATCTGATCCTTGGTAGAGATATGTTGTCTTGACTTATCATATCCTTGCACTTCTGTCTTCTTCGAACCAACGTGTGAAACACTCACACACTAAGTTATTGACTTAGTGAGGCATATATGTATAAATGAAACATTAAAACATGCAATCATATACTTAATTTCTATAAACAGAATAGTGTACATAAAACATTATGCATTTCATCAAACAAGACATATATATAACATCATGCACTATTTATTTATGTTATTTCTTTTAATAGCCCATGGTACATCATTGTGAACTTAAGGCATGTGAGTGCATTGAGGTTGTGCACTAATGTTGTCACCACAGCTCGTATAAATTGCACCGAAGTATCGCGTAGAAATTGCACTGAAGTGCCACATATATATATCCCAGAGGACCACATAGTATTTCCCCGAAGGACCGTATAGAAATGTTCTGAAGGACCACATAGAACCCTTGACTCTTGGCATGTCAATTATACATTTAGCTCTCACATCACATACCTTCGGGCTTTATCAATTATACCAGTTCACATAGGTTATCACATAGACATGTATTCACATATATCATTGTCACATAGCTTATATCTTATTCTCATGTATCCACGTAGATCATGTAACACATAGGATGACATGTAACATATAGCTCATGTATAACAGTGCATGTAACATATAGACATATGCTTGTACTCATGTACACATAAAAACCATATCAATAATATACTTGTATTCATGAAATCATGCAATCAAACATTGGAAATAGACTCATCGCAAGTCTTCTTTCCATTTAATCATATTTCATAGTAATATACACTCACCTTAGCCTCACTTAGTCAAGCAAAACTGTAATATCCCAAATATCAGGTCAGTGACATTACTGAAAAGATTTAGAATTTGAGGATCTATTTGAATAATTAGTAAAAGATAAAAAAATGATTTGGAATAATGTTTAGACTAATTTGTACAAGAGATAAATTAAGAGGGCATTTTGGTCCTTTAAGGGGTAAATGAATTTAAAATTTATTTGAATAAGGTATTAAAATAAAATGGGGAAGGGGAAAAGAGGTTACCAAAAAGCCATCTATCTTTTTTTTCTTCTTCCCCGTGGAAAGGCTCTCCTTTATGGAAAAGGTGAGATTTCAATTTGGTGGTTTATCCTTTTATTTTTGGTTAGTTATTGAAGCCTTGGACATGATAGAAGCTTAAGGAAGAATTAGATAGGATTAAATCTATGAGATAAGAGAAATAATAGAGATAAAAGAAAATGAGTTTTTAAATTATATGTTGATATTTGAGTGTTTATTGATGTTTATTGGTAAAATTAACTTGTCAAAGAGGTAAATGAAAGATTAAAAGCCTAGGATGAGTCTAAAAACAAGTTAGAAATTTTGGTGTGATTCTTGGAATCAAATGCTAATGAGGGATATGAGATGTTTTAAGTACCTAAACAAAGGAAAATTAGTATGGTTAAGTAGAGAAGAGTTATATAGTATTGTTAGGGGTAAATGTGAGGAAAATTGGCCAAATTTCGGTATGTCTCGGGTTGAAAACTGGAAAATCTGGGCATCTGTATCGGTATTGATAGAACAGTAATGATACTATAGGCGAAAATGGGCTAAATTAGATGAGAATTATCAATACTAATTCAATCAATATCGATACCGACAAGGTAGTATCGATACCCTGGTAAGGATATTGATACCAAGCAACATCGAACCTAATTTTGGTATCGATACCGGAAGGGGGTATCGATACAAGAGTATGGTAGTATCGATACCATGGAAAGGGTATCGATACCAGGTAACATCGAGTCTAAAATTGGTATCGATACCGCAGGGGGTATCGGTACCATAGTATAGTAGTATCGATACCATGGTAGGAGTATCGATACTGAAGAACCATAAATTTTAAGTTATGCTGATATTGTTGTAGAAAGGTTAATAATAGTACTTTTAATTAATGTTTAAGAATATTTGTTAGGAAATATACTAACAATTGATATCATTTATGTACTTAATGAATATGGACTAGATCGAAACCAAGCACCTGAGACAAGCAAAACTAAGGGCAAAGGCAAAGTACCAGAGTAATCAGCCTTACATTTTGGATACTTAGATAAGAAAGTTAGGTGAGTGCATTTAATTGTATTACTATATGATGTACTAATCATATATGTATGACTATTTTAAAAATGTATGTGGTGATTACCAAATAGGCACTAAGTGTGCATTTCGCAGAATTCATCCTATGTGGATGAATAACTGTTTCGACACTGAGTGTGCAAAACGCGGAATTCATAATATGTTTATGAATAAAGTATGGGCACTGTATGTGCATTATTGGCATGAAATGATGTAATAGCTGAAATGCATATGGGTGCATTATTGGCATGAAAGGATGCCATAGTTGAAATACATATGAGTGCATCATCAACATAAAAGAATAATGCATATGGGTGCATTATTGGTATGAAAGGATGCCATAGCTGAAATGCATATGGGTGCATCATCAACATAAAAGAATAATGCATATGGGTGCATTATTGGCATGAAATGATGTCATAGTTGAAATGTACATGGGTACATTATCAGCATAAAAGAATAATGCATATGGGTGCATTATTAGCATGACAGGATGCCAAAGTTGAAATGCATATGTGTGCACTATCAACCTAAAAGAATGCTATAATTGGAAATGCATAATGGTGCATGATAAATATGAATGGATGTTATTAATGAAATACTTATGTATATATATATATATATATATAAGGTGAATTGTTGTAATTGTAGTGGGTGAGTAATCCATGTAAATTATAGAAAAATTTTGGTATTATTGCACTAGCATTATGGGTATAAATCATAGAATGTATAATGATTGAAAGGGTTAATTGATACTAGGAATGATTATTATAGTAGAGATTGCTCTAAAATAAAAGAATAATGGCTTAACTGTGCAATTGACATAAATGTGTAAATTATGCCAGTTAGCTGAATGATTAAATACAGTTGAGTAAAAGATAAAAGGTTAAACACTGTTGAGTAAAAGAATAATGGACTAGTTGTGCAATTGACTGAAAGGTGTTAATTATACTAGTTAGATGAACGGTTAAATACTATTGAGTAAAAGATGAAAGGTTAAACACTGTTGAGTAAAAGAATAATGGACTAGATGTGCATTTGACAGAAAAGTGTCAAATATGCAAGTTAAGTGAAAAGCTAAATACCTTTGGGTAAAAGAATAAATATATTATAATGTAATGTGATATGATATGAATGATATATAAGTGATATGAAGGGATGATATATATATATATATATATATATATATATATATATATATATATATATATATATATATATATATATATATATATATACAATAATGCATAACTCGTATGAAGGGGTGTTATAAAGGAGAACGTAAACAGAACATAATGGGTATAAAAGGCTACCTAAATAAAAGTACAAAACGGTGTATTAATAGTATTTAAAGTGCCACCATAATGATTATAAAAGATACATAATCAATTAGCACATTGGTGGAATACATGTATAGTACTTTCACATTTAATGTATACAGAGCAAATAAAAGAATAAAGGGAGAAAACATACAGAAGGATAAGTATGATGAACATACTAGAAATAATTTCCATGATGGTATGAAAGAATTATGGTTTAATTGAGAAGGGCTTAACTGGTCCTTATGAATGATGAAATTAAAGTTTTTTATTCAGTATTTATAAGATAATATAGTATAATTGTAATATCTTTGTAGTATTATGTCTCACTAAGTAAATACTTTATTTCACACGTAGGTAAAGACAAAGATTAATTGCGTAAGGAGTGTAGCAGTAACAGCAGCTTTCATCAATTCATCAATTAAAGGTTGACTCATCAGTAATATTATGACAATCTTATTCATTATGAAAATTTAGTTGTCATGTAATTAAACTATAGTACATATTTTGTAATGTACTAAAGTGATAGTTTTAGTATATCGATTTTATAAAAATCATACTTTGTTGTTGATCAAATTGAAACAATTTTTTATGGATTTTCAAATGACAAAAAGTTTTATAAAGTGATGTAACCTTTGTATCTCGTGTACATAAAGGTATACAGGATATGAGTGTTACAAAAATGCTTAGCACTCTTGTTTGATCTTATGTCTTAGAATCGTCCTAAACTTGCCTTCGTTCGATATCAATAAAATAATATGATTGGTATAAATATCAGAATTCATATCACTGTAATCAATCCTTAATAACATAAGCTATGCGAAGCACTTAACAATTTCAATCTAAATAGTATCGGTAACCAAGGTACAATACTGATACTTCCTTATTGTGGTATCGATACTTTACTTCAGTATCGATACCCTTTCTAGATTTTGGAATTACATCTCTAAAAACAGTACTGATACTTGTCTATTAGTATCGATACCCTTGGTATCGATGTTACACATTTGGTATCGATACTTTAATATCGATTCGTACAATTTCACCATATGGTATCAATATTGTTCTTCCAGTATCGATACCCAAACTCAGATGTCACCTATTTTTTCTTTGAAGTATCGATACTATTCATTAAGTACCGATACCCCTTGCCCAGAACTTACTCATTTAACCCAAAAATTTTCCAAAACTTTGCTAAATTCCTCACTTTACTCTCCTTTTAAGCCTTTAAACTCAACTACACTTATCCAAATCAACTTATATCACTTTAACACATCTAAACATCCAATATCTCACTAGCATACTTGAAACCAAAAATCATACCAATTAATCAATGTTGTTCTTAATCCTTTCTAACACTTTAGATTTCTTATTTCAGCTTATGACAAGTCAAATTTCACCTCAAAATTCATTTAGTAACTCTTTCTTAACAATTCACTTAAAAACCTTTTTTACTTAATCACCCATAACTTGAAATTCTTTTAGTTTCTACTTCTCTTTAAGCTTTCTCAAGTTTTCCTAACATTCCAAAAATCATAACCAACTTAAAAATGAAAGGAACAATCAACTTGAGACCAACTCACCTTACCAATGGAGTCACGGGAAGAGAAGAAGAAGATAGTTGAACTAAGTAAAAAAGGAGTGTAGCAGTAACAGCAGCTTTCATCAATTCATCAATTAAAGGTTGACTCATCAGTAATATTATGACAATCTTATTCATTATGAAAATTTAGTTGTCATGTAATTAAACTATAGTACATATTTTGTAATGTACTAAAGTGATAGTTTTAGTATATCGATTTTATAAAAATCATACTTTGTTGTTGATCAAATTGAAACAATTTTTTATGGATTTTCAAATGACAAAAAGTTTTATAAAGTGATGTAACCTTTGTATCTCGTGTACATAAAGGTATACAGGATATGAGTGTTACAAAAATGCTTAGCACTCTTGTTTGATCTTATGTCTTAGAATCGTCCTAAACTTGCCTTCGTTCGATATCAATAAAATAATATGATTGGTATAAATATCAGAATTCATATCACTGTAATCAATCCTTAATAACATAAGCTATGCGAAGCACTTAACAATTTCAATCTAAATAGTATCGGTAACCAAGGTACAATACTGATACTTCCTTATTGTGGTATCGATACTTTACTTCAGTATCGATACCCTTTCTAGATTTTGGAATTACATCTCTAAAAACAGTACTGATACTTGTCTATTAGTATCGATACCCTTGGTATCGATGTTACACATTTGGTATCGATACTTTAATATCGATTCGTACAATTTCACCATATGGTATCAATATTGTTCTTCCAGTATCGATACCCAAACTCAGATGTCACCTATTTTTTCTTTGAAGTATCGATACTATTCATTAAGTACCGATACCCCTTGCCCAGAACTTACTCATTTAACCCAAAATTTTCCAAAACTTTGCTAAATTCCTCACTTTACTCTCCTTTTAAGCCTTTAAACTCAACTACACTTATCCAAATCAACTTATATCACTTTAACACATCTAAACATCCAATATCTCACTAGCATACTTGAAACCAAAAATCATACCAATTAATCAATGTTGTTCTTAATCCTTTCTAACACTTTAGATTTCTTATTTCAGCTTATGACAAGTCAAATTTCACCTCAAAATTCATTTAGTAACTCTTTCTTAACAATTCACTTAAAAACCTTTTTTACTTAATCACCCATAACTTGAAATTCTTTTAGTTTCTACTTCTCTTTAAGCTTTCTCAAGTTTTCCTAACATTCCAAAAATCATAACCAACTTAAAAATGAAAGGAACAATCAACTTGAGACCAACTCACCTTACCAATGGAGTCACGGGAAGAGAAGAAGAAGATAGTTGAACTAAGTAAAAAAGGAGTGTAGCAGTAACAGCAGCTTTCATCAATTCATCAATTAAAGGTTGACTCATCAGTAATATTATGACAATCTTATTCATTATGAAAATTTAGTTGTCATGTAATTAAACTATAGTACATATTTTGTAATGTACTAAAGTGATAGTTTTAGTATATCGATTTTATAAAAATCATACTTTGTTGTTGATCAAATTGAAACAATTTTTTATGGATTTTCAAATGACAAAAAGTTTTATAAAGTGATGTAACCTTTGTATCTCGTGTACATAAAGGTATACAGGATATGAGTGTTACAAAAATGCTTAGCACTCTTGTTTGATCTTATGTCTTAGAATCGTCCTAAACTTGCCTTCGTTCGATATCAATAAAATAATATGATTGGTATAAATATCAGAATTCATATCACTGTAATCAATCCTTAATAACATAAGCTATGCGAAGCACTTAACAATTTCAATCTAAATAGTATCGGTAACCAAGGTACAATACTGATACTTCCTTATTGTGGTATCGATACTTTACTTCAGTATCGATACCCTTTCTAGATTTTGGAATTACATCTCTAAAAACAGTACTGATACTTGTCTATTAGTATCGATACCCTTGGTATCGATGTTACACATTTGGTATCGATACTTTAATATCGATTCGTACAATTTCACCATATGGTATCAATATTGTTCTTCCAGTATCGATACCCAAACTCAGATGTCACCTATTTTTTCTTTGAAGTATCGATACTATTCATTAAGTACCGATACCCCTTGCCCAGAACTTACTCATTTAACCAAAAAATTTTCCAAAACTTTGCTAAATTCCTCACTTTACTCTCCTTTTAAGCCTTTAAACTCAACTACACTTATCCAAATCAACTTATATCACTTTAACACATCTAAACATCCAATATCTCACTAGCATACTTGAAACCAAAAATCATACCAATTAATCAATGTTGTTCTTAATCCTTTCTAACACTTTAGATTTCTTATTTCAGCTTATGACAAGTCAAATTTCACCTCAAAATTCATTTAGTAACTCTTTCTTAACAATTCACTTAAAAACCTTTTTTACTTAATCACCCATAACTTGAAATTCTTTTAGTTTCTACTTCTCTTTAAGCTTTCTCAAGTTTTCCTAACATTCCAAAAATCATAACCAACTTAAAAATGAAAGGAACAATCAACTTGAGACCAACTCACCTTACCAATGGAGTCACGGGAAGAGAAGAAGAAGATAGTTGAACTAAGTAAAAAAGGAGTGTAGCAGTAACAGCAGCTTTCATCAATTCATCAATTAAAGGTTGACTCATCAGTAATATTATGACAATCTTATTCATTATGAAAATTTAGTTGTCATGTAATTAAACTATAGTACATATTTTGTAATGTACTAAAGTGATAGTTTTAGTATATCGATTTTATAAAAATCATACTTTGTTGTTGATCAAATTGAAACAATTTTTTATGGATTTTCAAATGACAAAAAGTTTTATAAAGTGATGTAACCTTTGTATCTCGTGTACATAAAGGTATACAGGATATGAGTGTTACAAAAATGCTTAGCACTCTTGTTTGATCTTATGTCTTAGAATCGTCCTAAACTTGCCTTCGTTCGATATCAATAAAATAATATGATTGGTATAAATATCAGAATTCATATCACTGTAATCAATCCTTAATAACATAAGCTATGCGAAGCACTTAACAATTTCAATCTAAATAGTATCGGTAACCAAGGTACAATACTGATACTTCCTTATTGTGGTATCGATACTTTACTTCAGTATCGATACCCTTTCTAGATTTTGGAATTACATCTCTAAAAACGGTACTGATACTTGTCTATTAGTATCGATACCCTTGGTATCGATGTTACACATTTGGTATCGATACTTTAATATCGATTCGTACAATTTCACCATATGGTATCAATATTGTTCTTCCAGTATCGATACCCAAACTCAGATGTCACCTATTTTTTCTTTGAAGTATCGATACTATTCATTAAGTACCGATACCCCTTGCCCAGAACTTACTCATTTAACCCAAAAATTTTCCAAAACTTTGCTAAATTCCTCACTTTACTCTCCTTTTAAGCTTTTAAACTCAACTACACTTATCCAAATCAACTTATATCACTTTAACACATCTAAACATCCAATATCTCACTAGCATACTTGAAACCAAAAATCATACCAATTAATCAATGTTGTTCTTAATCCTTTCTAACACTTTAGATTTCTTATTTCAGCTTATGACAAGTCAAATTTCACCTCAAAATTCATTTAGTAACTCTTTCTTAACAATTCACTTAAAAACCTTTTTTACTTAATCACCCATAACTTGAAATTCTTTTAGTTTCTACTTCTCTTTAAGCTTTCTCAAGTTTTCCTAACATTCCAAAAATCATAACCAACTTAAAAATGAAAGGAACAATCAACTTGAGACCAACTCACCTTACCAATGGAGTCACGGGAAGAGAAGAAGAAGATAGTTGAACTAAGTCTCCAGATTTTTCTTTCATTTCCTCTCATTCTCCACGTGTATATAATACCTCCACTAATAAATTTTTTATTTATTTATTATCTAATTATCTAATACCCTTCCATCTTCCATCTCTCAATCTTTGTTAAACAATCCTACATAAAGAAATTCTAATTAAGACCCTAAACTTTTCAATTTATCACAATTTAACCACCAATTTTTAAAATTTTACACTTTGGTCAATAGCCTGGTTTTTGGGATGTTACAAATATACTATGGAACTTGTCACTTCGACGTGACGAGTTTGGAGTGCACTATAGAAATTGATGTATTCTCCAAAATAAAGTTTAGATTGGCACAATACCCTAAATAATTGACTCGCTTAGTGTATTGGGCCAAAAAACCTTTCTTCTTTATAAGTTGTACACTATGATCATGAGTTATTGTTTTCATGTAAATGTATAAGCTTTTATTGTATTTTATATAATTTATAAGCTTGTATTGTTATATTAATTCAAAATTTACAAATTAATCAATGAATATTGATATAATGAAAAGATATATTGTATTTACGAAAAGGAGAATTTAGTTCAAACTTTAAAGATGTTATTATCCAAAGAGATGTTACTATAAAAACGAGATAATTATCAATTTGAATATAAAACTAACATGAAATATAAAAATCTTGAAACTTGTGAGTTCAAGTATTTTTAATATGATATCCAAACTAAGCAAGAAGATTAGGTCGAGTGGTCAAGGTACTCATCTTGTTTTCTAATATTTTCTTATGTCATGAGTTATAAATTCATTAAGAGCACATCCTTTCCTTTTGCTATAGTTCCTCCTTTCCTTCCATCTAGGTAATATTAGAATTAGATTTAGAATTTGTCAAAAAAAATATGGTATTCAAACTCATTAAGTGGTCTAAGTGGTAAAAAAGAGCGTTGTTCTCCTTGAATTCCCATATTCAAGCAGTTGTGTTTATATGATGTGTATGCGTTGTCAACAACTAATAACTTTTTTGAATAGATACTATCTTATAATGAGCCCAGACTGTTTAAAAAATTATTATATACAGTGTATTACACTGTAAAATTCTTTTAGTTTTACACTTTTCTAGGATCATTGGATTAAGGAATCAAAGACTTAGATTAACTTATTATTTTATTTTCAGTGAATATCTTCTCATTTTCTACTGTTAATATCATCTTTTAATTTCTCTCATCCAAGGTCTAAAAAAGGTGTAAAATTAAAAGAGTTTTATAAAAATGTAATTTGATCATTCTCTCCCTTCCCCCTCTCTCTTTCTATATATATATATATATATAAACAATTTTTAAAATAACATTTTTATTATTTTATTTAAAAATATAAATATATGAAAATTAACTAATTAACATTGATTTGATGTATATATATATATATAACTGAAGTAGTTGTCTTTTAAAAATTTAAAATTATCATATATTATAGATTTTTCTATGTATTTTTTATTAGAAACCTTTTTATATTAAAAGTTTATTTTTGTCCCCGTCACTTAAAATTTTAGAAGTTCATCATCTTAACATAAAATCCTAAGTCATATATATATATATATATATATATATATATATATATATATATATATATATATATATATATATATATATATCAATTCATAAATATGACCAAAAAATAAAGTTATTTGACTATAAAACGTGGAAAATGAGTTACATGTAACATGGATAAGCAAAAAACAATAAAAAATGATTTGAGGATTATGCAATGTATTTAGACATAAGAAATATTTTCAAAATTTCATGATATTTCAATTGCTTAATGACTTCTTTTATTCTCATCAATATTAAAACGATTTATTTTAAAATGTTTGACTTAAAAATATCATTCTTATTTTAGACGTATTTATAAAAAAAAATTACTGAATTTTTTATTTACGTGTCAGACACCGTTAGAGAAAATATTACGAATCTAGCATTATCCGTGTCTTACGCTTACGTAGCGTAAGGGGGTCTTTCTGGGATGGATGCTATATCTGTAAAATGTTTTAAAATAATGCCTGACAGGTAATTAATTTATGTTAGGATGATATTTATGTAAAAACGTCAACTTTTATTTTTTGTGCAAAAAAACTTTTTGCATTAAAATCTTTAAATATATTTTTTGTAAATTATTTTATAACTCGAAAATTTTTAGTTTTTGCATGAAATTACACAATACAGTTATGTCTACCAACTATCACTTGGCACTTTCTAATGTATTTTTAACCCTTTCAAAATCCTATACGTATAGTCTAATATAGGAAAACTTTGAAGGTAAGTAATTTAAAATATGAATAATTTTATAAAATTTTTATAACTAATATTTTTTTTCTAAAAATGATGATGATGATAATAATAACAATAATAAGAAATATTTTATAATTTAAAAAAATTATAAATTTCATATATTTTTAAAAATTTTCTTAACTTTTAAAATTAATTGTTTAAAAATATAAAAAATATTAAAATAAACTTTTAATTACAATTAAGGGATCAAATGAATTATTATTCATTAATTATTATTTTTTAACAACAACTAATAATGTGTATTCATTTTTAATAAAATTATAATTTAATTTTTATTTTATATTTTTTAAAATTAATATTAGAAAGAAAATTTTAAATACATAAGTTATATTTTTTAGCTTTACCTTCTTTTTTATTGAATTTTTTTACAAGTTTAGAGAATAACACAAAACAAAGAAAAATCTTTAGATTTTCATGTATGTATTTATACTTTTATTTTACAAACATTTTACTATAATTTTTCTTAATTAATTTGAATAATATCATAATAAATGATTATTTTGAATTATAACTTATATATATATACTCCATTAATGCATAAAGTTTTAAGTGATAATAGGTAAATATAATTGTATTGTGTAATTTCATGCAAAAAAAATCAAAATTTTTCAAGTTATAAAATAATTTGCAAAAACATATTTAAAGATTTTAATCATGAAAATTTTTTTGCACATAAAAAAATAAAGAAAGTTGACATTTTTACACAAATATTACCTTAACAGAAATTAATTATCTGTTAGGCAATATTTCAAATTTTTTTACGGATCTAACACTCATCCCTCATGAGGATCATGATTCGTCCTTTCTGTCAATGGTGCTAGATCCGTAATATTTTTTATAACAGTATCTGACACGTAAATAAAAAAATAAGGTGACTTTTCGGTAAATACACCCTTATTTAAATTAACTAGAAAAAATAGGGTTATCAACTATAACTAGCTCCGGTACCTAAATATAGATAGAATTCAAGTCATTAGGATGATGTCATAATGAGATATATTGGTGTTCCCATAAATATATTTTTTTATTTAAAAAATAATATTAATTAAACTCATGGAATGATCTCAATAGTTAAATAGAATATTTTTTTCACTTGAAGTCATATATTTGAGTAATTGTATCTATAATATATGTGTATTGTTAATGATTAAAAAAATTATAAATAAATAATATTTTATAATCATTTTAAACTATTCAAAAAGTTAATATCACGTGTCAAGCAATTATTAATTGAATTTTTTAGAGGACATCAATAAAATGACTTTAACTGCATAACATAAGAAACATGCCAACTTTGGCAAAAAAGAAAAAAATTTAAGAACC
The DNA here is from genome assembly GCF_006381635.1 of Hibiscus syriacus. NCBI lineage: Eukaryota > Viridiplantae > Streptophyta > Magnoliopsida > Malvales > Malvaceae > Hibiscus > Hibiscus syriacus. The sequence continues at coordinate 6,595,272 of NW_024063538.1, read as the reverse complement.
TAAAACAATATAGTTTGGATACTATTTTTCATTAAACCTTATAAGTTATAATAATAAATAATATAGAAGTTAAAATTGCATCCCATGTCACTAAATTATGCTTAAGTAATAGTTTCAGCAATTGAACTTTTAAAATTTACAAAACGATCATTACATATTTTGAACGATTATAAAATTATCATTAAACATTTATGAAACTATTATAAAATAATCATCAAATTTTATCAAAATATTTTAAAAAATAATCATTGAATTTATTAAAATATTACAATTCATTATAACATCACAATAGACATCTATTATAATTATATATATTTAATAATTATTTTATAAATATTAAAATTTTAACGATCAAACGATCACATAATTCAATGACTTAACAGTATACTTCACTTTAAGAAAACTGAACAAAATAAAACGAAGCTGAATATTCAAAACATAAAAGAATAAAGGATAAACTACATTTAAATGATCCCTAAACTTTTAAGCAACTTACATTTTGTTAAATAGATTTTTAAAAATTATAATATAGTTATTGAACTTTTAATTTAATTTCATCACAGTCATTGTCGTTAAGAACTATTGACGTTTAAAGTCTTATTATTCCTAAAATAATCTGAAGTTTTTAAGATTTGAAATCGATAAGTGTCGCTCCTACTTTTATTAGCATTTTTGTCGTTGTTCGATCATTTTATTCGAAAAATCATCAAACTACTCATCATTTTCTTATATTTTTGTCATTGGTTCAAACTCGTATGAAGATCTTTAAGTTTTATTAAGTCCCTACAAAAGCTAAAAGTTAAAACCTTTTGATTCTCTACTGACAATCGTTGGATCAACTTGAAATTGAACTATGTAAATCTTCTGGAAAAACAAAAAAATTTCATTTTTGGAATTGTCCGAAAATCGCTCCGTTTATCATAAACTCACCAAGATCAAGATGTATACTTTTCATTTTTCTCATTTCTAATTAATTTTGTTATTATTTATTGTTTGATATTATTGGTGGTTGTAGTTCTGAATGATGATCGAATGAGATTGATGATGAAGGCTAGGGGTTGGTTTGGTCCTGGATGGTGGTTATGGCTCATTCTTATATTGTTTGGTACTTCAATGAAATGATGATTTTGAATGATTTAACGGTCTTGGAAAGATGAAATTTTCTGAATATAATGAGTATTATTTTAAGAGATGTCGATGATTAAAAGAATGTCGGATGGTGAAACATATGTGAAATAAGACCAATGACTAGGGTTGTAGATGAAACGAGATAGATCGCGAGCTACTCGAGATCGAATCGGTTAAGGCTTGTTAAATAATCGAAACGAATGGACTCGACTCGAAAAGCTCGTGAGCAACTCAAAAATATAATATATTACGATTTTATTTTTAAAAAAATAAATTATTAATAATATTAACATTTATGTGTTGATTTTTTTTTAAAATACAATAAGGTTTTTGTGTATTTAAGGTTTAGGTTTGAGTTTAAGTTTGAGGCTTGAATCGAGTTAAGTTTAATATTTTTTTCATTTTGAACCTTTTTGAGCTTTTACGAGCTTCAATTTATGATTTCGAGTTCGATTCGAGCTTGAAAATTTTAAATTCTCGAATTTTCGAATTGAGTCGAGCTCAGCAATACTCGAGCTCGACTCACTAGTTTACACCTCTACCAATGACTATAGCTCAGTATAATAAATTTAACACATTTGTGGGATGAAAGACTTTAATGTGCTATATTAACATTTCTTAATGACAATGACAATAATCAAAGCGAATAAAACAAGTAATGTTTGTATTGTAAATTTTAAAAGTTTGATGGCTGAAATGTAGGTGTCTTAAAAGTTTGAAGTAGTTTACCCAGTAGTAAAATAATAAATAAAAAAATCCTCTCTGTTTGGTTGGCAAGAAAAAGCTGAAGACAAATACTGAAATTCAGGGCAGAGAGAGAACGAGTTGAACAAAAACTTAAGTGAGGAAGAGAGTATTGCTTCGTTTTGCACCCAACAAACTAAAAGAAGAAAAAAAGGGATACAAATTTCTAAAAGGTTTGATGTTTTGTTGGAGAGTTGAAACATCTTAACTCTGCTTTGGGCTGTCAACATCATTGTCCCTTCCTATACCTTTCACCTGCAAAGGTTTCTTTTTCTTCTTCTTCTAAACACAGTTCTAGTTTCCAATTCTCTCTTACTTTCACTCTTTGTCCTTGTACTTTCTTTTTCTTTCTTTTTTGGGGGTTTGGCTATCTGGGTTTTACTTGGGGGGAAAAACACTGGATAAATTTGAAAACATTGAAAACTTCGGCTTTTTAATCTCAGTTTTCGTTGTGTTCTCATCTGGGTTATTTCAATTCCTTCTCTTTTATTGTTATTATTATTCATAAATGACTATGGAGGAGAAAATGGGTGTATCTAGTCGTGAAGATGACGGCAAAGACCAGTTTCCAAATGGTATGCGTGTTTTAGCCGTGGATGATGATCCTATTTGCGTCGAAGTTTTGGAAAATCTGCTTCGTAAATGCCGATATCAAGGTCAGTCCTTTTTCTTTTTGAAACTTGCTTGTAATGTGTTTGGTAAATTGCCTCAATGTGTCATTTCTTTGGGTTAATTATGTGATTGGTTAACTTTTGAACACCGGAAGATCTGTCTGCTGCGCTTTGCAGTGTGCGTTTAATGTGGATCTTTGTAATCGTAGCATGCAAGATTCGACTCTGAACATATCATTTATGGCTTTTGTCTTGCAGTTGCCACAACAAATCAGGCAATTACAGCCCTCAAAATGTTGAGGGAAAACAGGAACAGATATTATTTGGTTATCACTGATGTTAATATGCCAGATATGGATGGCTTTAAGCTTCTTGAGCTTGTTGGGCTTGAATTGGACCTACCTGTCGTCTGTAAGCACTAAACCCTCTCTTTCGGTCATATGTTATTTTTCCGGTGGGATGGATAATCTTTAACCGTTAACCGTAATGCTTTTTCTCGATGAATTCCCACTTCCCAGTGTTGTCAGCTCATAGTGATACTGAGCTTGTAATGAAGGGGATTACACATGGTGCTTGTGACTACTTATTAAAGCCCGTTAGCAGCGAGGAGTTAAAGAACACATGGCAGCATGTGGTCAGGAGAAAGAAGCCCGATTCCAAGGATCAAATTTTTGCCGAGAATCGAGATAAGGCTCAGGGAGGAACTGGAGAAGTTGGCCAAACGTTGATGAGCAGTTCCGACAAGAAATTCATTAAGGAGCGAAAGGACCAAATTGAAGATGAGGAAGATGAGGGTGATGATAATGAAGATGAGAATGAGGACCCCTCAACCCAGAAGAAGCCTCGAGTTGTTTGAGCTGCATAGGAAGTTTGTTGCAGCCGTCAATCATTTGGGTCTTGACAGTGAGTTTTCGGCTATTTAGTGTCTTATATTGAGATAAGAGTGTTCATGCTGACTGCAATTTCTCCTCTTTATTCAAATGCAGAGGCTGTTCCAAAGAAATTCTTGACCAAATGAATGTTGAAGGGATCACAAGGGAAAATGTGTCAAGCCATTTGCAGGTATGCTCCTTTTCTCTTTATTTTTTGCATCATGAGTCCAATATATTACCCTTGCAATGATAAGCATACATGGGATCTTGTTACTAGGAGGTCGGTTCTGTTGAAAAATTCTATTTTCTGTTGAAGATAACTGAATAAGTACAGTAGCAAACCCTGTGTTTAGAAGAGCTTCGCTTTCGACAAGCTAATTAATGTCTCCTTTAGTTTCCTTTGAGTCTCCTCTTTAAGCTTTTTGTCTTGTGTCGTCTTGCAGAAATATAGGCTTTACCTGAAAAGACTCGGCATTATTGCAACCCAGCAAGCAAACATGGTTGCTGCATTAGGCAATAGAGATCCGTCTTACTAGCTTATGGCTTCACTGGATGGCTTTGGAGATTTTCGCACATTGACTGGACCCGGAAGGCTTTCAAGTGCTACTCTATCATCTTATAACTTGGTGGGATGTTCGGTAGACTGAACTCCTCAGTGTCTTTAAGCCTACGCAGGATTTCTTCTGGTTTGATTCAACAGGGACATTCTCAAACCTTGAACAATTCAATCATTGGTCTCGGGAAGATTCAGCCAGCTGTGTTGCCTTCAAACCAGAATCAAAATGGACCTCTATTTCAAGCGGTCCCAACATCGATGGAACTCATCCAACTATTGCAGAATAAGTCCACTAACCGCTTTAGAGAATTTAATCCTGTTAATAATCCGAATGCTTTTGCTGTTGCCACAAATTTACCTGATGCCAGAGCGAAGATTGGTAGCTCGAGCAGTTCTCTATCTATGGCTTCAGGCAATCTGTTATCACTAGCAAACACACAACCGGTGAAACATGAAATCAATCATCACTTGGTGTGACATCATTAAATCGGGAATCATTTGACATGGGTGTTAGATCCCACGAAAACTGGCAGAGCACTGTTCAATTATCTGATTTCTCATCGAGTTCATTGTCCACAAGTGAAGCTTTTGGTCAGGAGCAGTTGCGGACTAATAATTTGCAAGAAAAAGTTTCTTGGAGGAGCTCTCACCTAAATAACAGCCCCATTGATCTTTCCTCTTCCATGGCCGGTGCAACTGTCTGGACGACTCTAGAGGAGGCGTGCAGTGCCAAGACTGTCCAAGTAATAAAGCAATTAACGATATAGATTACGCGGCAAAGAAACAGTGGGGAGAATGCAGTTCGTTTGGCAGGATGGATTCCCTGGTTGCTGCAAGTGGGTCTATGTTGGATCAAAGCATTCTGCTGTCAGCAGCAAAACAACTGACATATATTTCTTTGGTCAACTAAATGGTGATGCCTCTTATGTTCCGCATCCTGAAGGTGGGAAATCGGCTTTTGACACAAGATTGAGGTCTGATGAAGACTTCCTCTTTGAGCAGAAAAAGTCGCGAAATGATTTCGGTCAAAATAATATCGGATCCTTTGACGTTATAATGAGTTCCATGATTAAGCCGGTATGACAAGGTTTTCGCAGTTTGATTCCCTTGTGTATGTTCTAAATATACTTATTTGTTATGAGCATAAATTCTTTAAAAGAACTGCATTCTCTGATGCAGGAGCAGTATAACGAGACCGTGTTGATGGATGGGAATTTGGATTCGATGCATTCCCCCTTGGGTCATGTATATGAGACAGTTAAGCCTATTGTCATTGATGCTGATTCTCGAATAAAAGACGGAGAAAAGGGCCATAAGCCTACTCTTTGTAGGTGTCTGTATCATTATGCAAGTTATCCCAAGTTGCCTCCATTTGATTTCTATTGAGATTCTCTGTCCCTCTTTTTTTGGAATTCCTTTTTCATGTCCTTTTTACACTTTGGTGAGGAATAGTAGCTTTGGGAAATTGATCGTTTCTCAGTTTTTCATAGTTTTAGCTTCTTTCGTGTCCGTTTTCTCGTAATTTTATTTGTGGTTTGTTGTGATCAAAGAAGTCGTCGCGCTTCCATGGATGTTGAAAACATTTATAAACATAATTTCGGTACATACAACACTATTATATGTGAAATATAAATATATATGTCCACACAGTAGTATGACAGTTAAAACAGGTGAAAATACAGAAGGGAAGTAGAGATTTTGGGAGCTTTTGCCCCAACAAGATTTAACCAAGCAACTTTGCTTGCCAGCTTGCAAGAATATTTCTAGCCTAGGATAATTGATGAACCACACACGGAGTTTATTATCCTTCCCAACCCATTTGTCGAGCTCGTTGCTCCCACAATGTCGTAACTTTTCTCTCCTTGATTAGTGAGGCCTCAGTTCGCTCTCTTGCTTCCTCACAGGTTTCGGTGGCTGCGATACATTTCTCCACCTCCTTTTGGTATTGGGAACTGGGAAGCCACCCTTTTCGCTTCACCAAAGGTGATGTTCATATGGCGGGAATGCTCTTCGGCAACGGCCTCCTGCAACTTTAACTCCTGCGTCAGAAGGTCCACAAATTGCTTCTCCATCTGTTGTTTAAGATCAGGGTCATTGCTTCCACAATCTGCGTCGTCATAGTTCGGTTCAGGCATACATGATTTTGAATTAAAAAATACAAAGAAATAAGTTTAACCAATTTGAGTTAATAGAATAAACTCCAACCTGTGACAGAGAGATTGGTCAATCCTGCAAAAGAAGCAAAATCACAAAAAAGTTACATAGAGATAACCTAATTTTCGAGTAGCAAACACATATGAACACTTGACAAACTTTTACAACAATTGCCGCTGAGACTAGCGGAAGCACGAAACATGGAAAATCAACAGCATAAATGCATAAAAGCTTCAGAGTCTGCACGAAAGATCATCATCACAAGGTAATCTAGTACAAACACAAGATGCGATAATATCAGATGTGAAAGAAATGAAGTTATTAGTTCACAAATACAACAATTCAGCTAACTAATACGATGTACCGATAGTAATTCCAGAATTGTAAAGACCAACTCACCTTTCTCGACGTAAAACCTGGAGAAGGATCAAAATCACCAGACAAAGAAAACCGATATTCTTTACTATGATATTTTATTGCATGGTTAGTAAGCCCTAGAATCCAGAAAGGTCATCAGCTAACTCAACATTCTTCCCTGCATACAAATCAGAAATGGGTATAGAAATGGCAATCTCCATTCAAGTAATATCAACAGTCATTGTGCACATAGAAACGGACATAGTGTTTGGGTGCAGAGGCTTGTATTCGTATCCGACATGCAAGGTGACGTCTGTTCCCACCCTAAACTATTTACAATTGTCACACAAGGGCTACCTGTTGTGAGATTAGATGTTCCATGATACAACAGAACCAAGCACAAAAATGAATTCAATTTGGGTTTTACTTGCGTATCAGCAACCAAGCAGAGACCGCAGCAGCAGCAGCAGATCAAAACCCCAAATTGAAGAAACAAGAACTTCACAAAGAATAGCACACAAATCTAAATCAATATCAAGAACTACCGTACTCATAACAAACCCAAAGCTCAGAAATACAAAATTAGCAACAAAAAGCAGATCAAAAGACTTCAAATTTCCCAAAATGGGTATTCCAAAACTACACCCTAAACCCAAAATTTGACAACCACCCAGAATGAGAGAAGAATGGATACCAGGGGCAATCTTGAGAAGGGAAAGGGGAGGAGGACAATCACAGATGCAAGGGGGACAGGAGGATTTGGAATCACCAAGCTTGAGAGTTTTGTTGAATCTCCGGTACATAGAAGCATAGTTTCGGTTACGTTTTCGGTCGCGTCGTATTTATCACGGTTACAGATATAACGGATGTCATCGCACTTAATGCGGGTGTCGCAGTCGTGAATTTTTTTAAATTTTACACAATTATCTTAAAACATAATAAAAATAATTATAATTATAATGAATCATTTTAATGATTTTTAAAAATATTTTCTAAGTGAAATTGACATATATATATATATATATATATATAATATAGTTTAATAAAGAAAACAAAACAAAAAGTAAATAATGTAGATTATTTGATTTTTTATACTTTTCTAAGTAGGGTATTTTTTTTAAATATCAGAATATAAAGCCTAAAATAAAATAGTTCATAATATTAAAACATAGAATTAAAATGACTAAAATATAATAAAGTAAAGAATAGAGATCAAAATAAAATAATAACAGTGAGTAGATTATAAATAAAAATAATGACCAAAATAAAAGAAAATAAAAATATCAAAGCTAATTTTGAAAAAAATATATAAATGAGTGATTAAAATAAAACTAATGAAACTACAGCATTATATTCAAAATAATAAAAAAATGAGGAAGGGGTGACTACTTCATAAAAAGGCGCATAAATGTTAGGGACCTAATAAAGATTAATCCTAAAACTTCTTAATAAACACTTCAGCAAAACAATAAGGTAAATTATCATGATCAGACCTTATAATCCAGAATAAAATTCATAATAGTCCAAATTCAATGACAAAAATATAAATATGAGGCTAAAGATGTGGGACTTAAATGAAATTAATCCAAAAATAATTAATATAACCTAAAACAATACCTATCTGTGTACTTTATCTCTTCTATTTCTCTCCCTCTCCATTCCACAAACGCCACTCACCATAGAGGTTCCAAGCCTCTCGATCGTCGGCCACCGTTAGATAACGGTAATAGCGTCCCGTTATAGGCACTATTCACTGTTACCCGTTAAATTGCGGACGTGATCGATCGATTTTGGCGTGAATCCGCTGCCCACCATTTTTTTCCCAGATTTCGATTTCGGACCGCGACGCTACCGCGAAATAACGGACGCTATTGCATTTTCGTCCCGCTATTTTAAATCCTACAGAGCAGGTCCACAAACTACAAGTGCCGAAACCACAACAAATGTTATAAGGCATAGCCTCAAGCAAGTCCGTGATCTCCTTGACATTGTTTCCTATTTCTCTCTCTTTACTTCTTTTCTCACTTTCTTTTATGGAGTTGATGGAATATAAAGATCTAACCGGTGATTGATGGCTATAAATATGAAATTAACAGCTTCAACTGCTTTTCATTCCCCATGTTTTTCCATTAAAAAATTGAATAAAAATAGGGTCAAATTGCACTTCACTGCTTCCAAAATCCATGGTTAAGGTAGATTCACCGACGCAACGAAGGAAGAAGTCTATGGAGGCGCCGACCCACATACGATGTCCTTGTCTTTCCTCGGCCACCGGTAAACTACTGGATAAATCAGTATATTTAACCGTTAATCATCAGTCATAAGCTAATAAAATGAAATCTATAAATTTAGGATTTCTATAAAAAAAATATCAAATTATATGTCCTTTTCTATTTTAGTGACTAAATTTTATTACAGTTAATTCAGGTGTCTAACATTATAACTATTATCAATTTAAGTACCTTAGTCATAACGACTGTCATAACCATTTTTTTAAAAAACAATTAAGTTAAAAAAAATTATGACTTTATTTGAAAAATTGACGATTTTTTAATTAATTTGAAAATTTTGAATTAGAGTCGCCATCGACCATTGGGCTAGGTAGGCCGAATACCTAAAAAGTCTTTTAAAACAATTTTAAGAAAAAATCATTTTAAGACAAAAAAATGGTATTCGTTATCAAATATTCATTTTTTGGATTCGAGAGTCGATTACGCGTGGGGAAGGGTAAGCACCCCCACAACGCCCAAAAATTGGTACTTAGTCGCTTATATATTGTCGCGGTAGTGGAAATTATAAATCGAAAATAAAGTTAGAAAATAATCTTTTTATTAAAATTTAATTAATTTGCTTCGAATTATTTATTAGGGAAAATCTTTTAATTCGAAAAGAAATATCGAGATTTGCTCATCCTCCGACGGAATGACTATTTCTTCTATTTCTTGCCTAAAAAGAATATTCCCTCATCGATTTGTCAAAAAAAAAAGTAAAACAAATATAAATTGAATATCCACATTTTGCATAAAATAAATTACTATATAAAAAAAACACATTGCATAATTCGAATTATAAATACAAATGAATTAATTATTAAAATAAATTTAATTTATTTCAATTTCACATTTCGTTCGAATATCGTATCGGATCGCACTGACCAAGCAATGCTTTCCACGCCCATTCTACAAATAAGTGTTCTTGAAATTATTAGAGTAAAAATAGAGTTAAAAATGAATGAAACAAACATTTTGTACAATCATTCAAAACCAATTCCAAAGAGAAAATAATATATACATACATACATAAATAATACGAACAAGTAAACAATATCCATACATGATAAAAATGTAATGAAACAAAATCTAACTATGCAAAAATTAAATTATAGAAGTAAAATAAATATATAATAAAACACAATAATTAAACGAATAAAATTAAAGTATAGAAAAAATAAAGGGACAGAAATAAACGATTAGAACATTAAAGCAAATAAAATGTAAGTACTGAAATTAAATAAAGAAAATAAAAATGCATAAATTTAAAAGTGCGTAAAGTTAAATAGCAGAAATAAAATGCAATAAAAATAAAATGTTAGTAGTTAGTAATTAGTTGTTAAAAAGGTTAGCTATTAGAAAAGTTAGCGGTTAGCAGAGTCCGAACCATAACAATGTGGATCATACCCAGACCTGGTCACCACAAGGTCGAATTGAATAATTCAAACAAATTAAAAATAAAAATAAAATAAATATATAAAAAAGTTAGTGGTTAGCAGAGTCCGAACCATAATAATGTGGATCATACCTTGGATCGGGTCACCACAATGTCGATTCAAATATTAGAAACAATAAATAAAAATAAATAAATAAACAATGGTTAGAGTGCAAAAAAATAAAAGTCAGTAGTTAGTAAAGTCTGAACCATAATAATGTAGATCATACCCTGGATCGGGTCACCACAAGGTCGAATCGAATATTAGAAACAATAAATATATAAATAAATAAAAACAGTTAAAGTGCAATAAAATAAAAATTAACAATTAATCCAAAATATAAAAACCATGAATTAGTGATTAATTTAAAATAAAGTAAAGTAAACATGCATATTCGGAATAAAATAAAATAAAAAGTGACCAGAGTGCAAAAAGGGATAAAATACAGAGGGCTTATAGGTGATTTTCCCCTATTGTGACCAAAACGTGAAGTGGCGCTAAAATTGGGAGGACTTATCGGTGATTAGCCCCTAAAATCAGTGACCAAACCATAAATAGAAGACTAAAACTTGGGGACCTATGGGTAATTTACCCAAAAATATAAAACAAACAACTTCCTTCTACATTTTTCTCTGCACGCACGACCGGCCACAAGGGCCCATTCTCATTGGCCCAAACGTCGGCCACCAGGTGGTGTTCACATACCCCAACTAACGCCAAATCAAATAGTGAAGCTCAAACTAACTCAAAAAGAACAAAAAACCCCTTTCGGACGAAACCCGAATGCCCTATGTGGGCATCGTTCGTCCCCTCTGACCACTATCCATGGTGGTCAGCACGCTAAACTAACCTGAGCAACGACTCTCCCCCACCGGCGACTCAGAACCACGACCAAAGTCCACATCCTCACTACATTTTACATATTTATGCTTTAAAAAAAAGTATGAGCAAGAGCAGAAAAACGTGGAGAGAACCTGAGAGCCCCTTTTTTATTTGCAATTTTCAGACTTACAAAATGGGGGGGTTGTTTCTGCTTTTTTTCTTGGATTTTAAAGCCCCAAAATTATAAATGGGCAATATTATAAGTTTGGTCCCTGCATTTTGTTTCCTTTTTTGTTTTAGGACAAAATTAGGGTATTACAGCTGCCCCTCTTTGCTCTTCTATTGTGTAAACAATGACAAAGTAAAGATAAATAATATTCTAATTTTGTCTAACTATGATGTTCGCTCTGTATCTAGAGCTCAAATTCTTTGTCTGAAAATAGAGGACTTAAAGATGACATTGTTCCTCCATGTTGAGGACGTCGGGTCAATCTGGAGATAATTTGGTGTTGAAGATGACACTGCTCATACAGTTGAAGAGTTCTGACCATTTTTAGGAAAATTGTTTGTTGAAGATGACGTTGTTCCTTCTCGTTGAGGAAACCGGGTCAATTTGGAGATGATGTTGGAGACAACATGGTTCCTAAGCGTTGAGGAAGTCTGATTGTCTAAGGATGACACTATTTTTTCTCGTTGAAGAGATTTGGTCGGTAGACGACGTTATTCCTACGTATTGAGGACGTCTAGCTGTCTTTAGGGATAAATTGGAGACAACACGGTTCCTACGCGATGAGGAAATCTGATTGCCTGAGGATGACGCTGCTCCTACACGTTGAGGAGATCTGGTCGGTGGACGACATTGTTCCTACGTGATAAGGATGTCTAGCCGTCTTTAGGGATAATTTGGAGACAACACGGTTCCTACGTGATGAGAAAGTCTGGTTATCTGAGGATGACGTTGCTCCTACGCGTTGAGTAGATTTGGTCGGTGTACGACATTGTTCCTATGTGATGAGGACATCTAGCCGTCTTTAGGGATAATTTGGAGATAACACGGTTCCTATGTAATGAGGAAGTCTGATCGTCTGAGGATGACACTGCTCCTACGTGTTGAGGAGATCTGGTCGGTGGATGACATTGTTCCTACATGATGAGGACGTCTAGCCGTCTTTAGGGATACTTTAGAGACAACACGATTTCTACGTGATGAAGAAGTTTGATTGTTTGAGGGTGACATTGCTCCTACGCGTTGAGGAGATCTGGTTGGTTGCCAATGATTGACTTGAAATAGAATCTTCTTCTTTGACATATAATTGTGAAACAAAATCTTTGCTAACATTGAATTCCTGTCAAATATTTGAATGAAAATAAATGAGTGGAAGAATTTTTTTTTTCAAGAGAATCTATCTCAGGTGAGATAAAATTTTGTTTCGAATGAAACATTTCAAAATTTGCATTTCAAGGAAAAAATGTCTCAAGCGAGATGAAACTTTGTTTCGAGAGAAACAATCTTAAAGGTTTATGTTTCAAGAGAAACTGTCTTAAGCGAGACAAAACTTCGTTTTGAGAGAAACAATCTCAAAAGTTTATGTTTCAAGAGAATATGTCTCAAGTGAGACAAAACTTTGTTTCGAGAGAAACAATATGAAAGGTTTATATTTCAAGAGAAATTATCTCAAGCGAAACAAAACTTTGTTTTGAGAGAAACAACCTCAAAAGTTTATGTTTCAAGAGAAAATGTCTCAAGCGAGACAAAATTTTGTTTTAAGAGAAAAAATATCAAAGGTTTATCAATTTTGTTTTAAGTGAAACAATTTCCAAATTTTGTGTTTTGAGGGAAAATTGTCTCTAGCGAGACAAATTTTTTTTAAGAAGAACAATCTCAAATATTTGTGTCTTAAGGAAGACTGTCTCAAGTGAGATAATTTTTTTTTGAGAAAAACAATCTCAAATGTTTGTGTCTTAAAGAAGTCTGTCTCTAGTAAGATAAAATTTGTTTTGAGAAAAATAATCTCAAGTGAGATCAACTTTGTTTCAATTAAAACAAATTAAAAATTTGCATCTTAAGGAAAAACTGTCTCAAGCGAGACAAAACTTGTTTTGAGAGAAACAATCTCAAAGGCTAATGTTTCAAAAGAAAATGTCTCAAGTGAGACGAAATTTTGTTTGGAGAGGATCAACCTCAAAGAATTATATTTACAGAGAAACTGCCTCAAGTGAGACAAAATTTATTTAGAGAGAAATCAATCTCAAGTGAGATCAATTTTTTTCAAAATTTTCAAAATTTGTGGAAAGTTGTCTCAAGTGAGATGAAAAACATTCTCAAATGTCAACAATTTTGTTTCAAGTGAAATAATTTTGAAATTTGTGTTTCGGAGAAAAATTTGTCCCAATCGAGACAAAATTTGTTTTGAAAGAAACAATCTCAAATGAGATCAATTTTGTTTAAAAATTTCAAAATTTGTGTAAAAATATCTCGAGCGAGACGAAATTTGTTTCGAGAGAAACAATCTAAAAGATTTGTGTTTCAAGAGAAATTATCTCAAGCGAGACAAAATTTGTTTCAAGAGAAATTGTCTCAAGCGAGACAAAGTTGTTTCAAGAGAAATAATCTCAAGTGAGATCAATTTTGTTTCAAGAAAACTATCTCAAACGAGATGAAACTTTGTTTCAAGAGAAATAATCTCAAGTGATATCAATTTTGTTTCAAGAAAAACTATCTCAAACGAGACGAAACTAAGTTTCGAGAGAAACAATCTCAAAGGCGACAAACAGTATGCTTCTACATGTTAAGGAGATCTAACTACCTTTAGAAGATCTGATCGTTCATTTTAGGATGCCAAATCTGTAGATGACATTGTTCTTTCAGGTTGAGGACATCTGGTCATCACTAAACTTTTATTTCCTTAAATATCAATAAAAAATGATGCATTTATGAATGATTATCTTGAATGTTTTATGGGTGTCATGATGAAGTTTATTTCATGTATTTGATTTGATGACGTTTTGACTTTGTCCTTGTGAGAGAAGAAAATGATATTGGGAAAAGAAATTAGATGATGTCCTTAGGAGAGGAGAAAAACGGCCTTTGGGAGAAAATAAAATGAGGATTTTAGGAAAAAACAGAGTCTTAAGAAAGACTAAATTGATGTTTTTAGACAAACAATCTTGAAAAAGATAAAATTAGTTTCTCAAAAGAAACTATAAAAGCATCCTCACGAGAAGGGAAAAACCTTTTTTATTGCAATGTGATGATGAATGTATGATGCAAAAGATGCAAATTTCATGTGATGTGTATGTTTATGTTGATGCATGTTTTCTTGATCTGTGATGGGAATGGTTGCATGAGCAGTCTTCATTCTATCCCTGATTCAATTGTCTCCACTCTATGTTTGCACCAGCGTGCCTCCTTGCAATTATTAACTTGTGCCAATTTCTTCTTGCCCCATCAAATTTTCCCCCTGATAAATTGCCTTCCCTTGTCTGAACTTGTGTAGAAATCCAATAGAGTTTCCCTCATGATCATCCTTGCCAGATGGTTTGAAAATAGAATCTATCATTCCAAGCTTCGGATATTGTGTATGTACAACCGCCCTATATAATGAAATCAAAGGTTAATCCCTGGAGCTAACTATCGTAGCAATTGATGAAATATCATACTGCCAGGGAGAGCCAAGAGACACATCCATACCAAGGATGATGGTTTAAACCTTAGAAACAACTGGATTTGAACATGTTTGCTCAATTGCTGACATCGAATTCAGTTCTCCAAGCTTTGCAATGATTTTTAGAAGCAAATTCGTAAGGTACTGATCATTGGCCATGGTTAGAGCCATGAACTTGCATGACTATACCAAGCTCGGCAAGATTCATAAGGATCAAGATTTTCTTATTAGGTAAAACACAAAGTAGGAAATGTGGAGCTCCAAGAAGTTTGGATGTCCTCAAACATTCAACAACTTATTCATCATTTCTTGTGCCTTTTGTCTAGATTTTTCAACCAGTGAAGCTCTTTGCATGGTGTTCAGGGATTTTGTATAGTGTTGCAACGACACCAAATAACAAAGCTTAGTGGGAATATAAGTGGGACGCTTTGGCTTGCCAACATTAATGCATGGGAAATTACCAGAGTAATGCAACTTGTATGTTGTGACAATGAACAAAACAATCATGTAATGTAAGCTCCACTGTCTTATTGAAAGTAAATGTCTGCTCAATTCAATGATATTGTCTTCCTGAAAGATATGGGTCTTAAAAAATGCCCCAAAATTTATCATTTCTGGATAATATGGGCCTTCAAAATTCCCCCAACATTTATCATTTCTGGATCCATCATTGATTCTAAGGATGATCTTTGTGTATGCGAGACACGTGTCAACTACCAATATCTACCTCGGAGAGATTGTCTTGTTTGAAAATGTTTTTATTCTTCTTTTATTTTCAAAAATTTGAAAAATATCAATTAAAAGAATTTTGAAAAATGTTTAATCAGGAATTTTGAAAAATATTTGCCCTTTCTATGTTTCACAATTGAAATAAATCATAAAATAAGAGTTCATTAGATATCAAAGAATTAATTACACTTTTAACCATTCAAAAAATTATAGCTATTTGACAAGTGTCAAGATTAATGCTAACTTTGAGGTAGGGTTAAGTATGGAAATGATAAGATGTCTCGTGTTGTTGTCTTTGGTCAAGGTTTGGCATTCCCATTTCTTTGATGTTCACTGATTTGGTGGAGTAGCTTCTATGCTCATCTACTAGAATTGTTCTCCGATTCTCATCTCTCATGAGCGCATTCGGGTTGTGCGATGCTTTATCAAGGGATTTGTGAGATCGCCTCCTATACAACAGCTGCACAATCTTCATATTCAAGGCATCTTTTCAGGTTTTCAACTCGAATCCTCCTTTGGTTTCAAGACATTATTCAAAATTTACATCTTGAACCCCCTTTGTTATTTTTTCTCTATCATGCATTAAAGATTTTAGAAAACCTTTTGTAAATAAAACATTAATCCTGATGGGCGGGGATGAGATCTGAAGATAGTCTCTTCTGTTTAGAAATCCATGTATGATTAAAAGGGACTTTTTTAGGCACGTAATGCAGGCTATGGTTCACGGTTATGAAAGAAAGGGATAAATATTCCCAAACAAGTGTTTAAGGGTAATTGAATCAATGATCAATTCATTATGATGCCTTCATTTTTGTCTTGCTCAATTTGAGTCCGCTCGTATGTCTTATATTTTCTTGATGTTCCATGATCTTTTGGTGAATTGATGAATGATCTTTGAACCGGTTGTATTTGATCAATCGTATGGCTTGAGGCTCAATAAGTAACTCATCTTGAAATACTTGATCCGTTTTCTTTCTTCTTTTTATTTATTTATTTCTTTTTTTTTCTTTGATTTTTTCTCTTTGCTTTGCTTTTGTTTTGTTTTCTCTTTTTCTTTTTTTTTTCTCTTTATTTATTCTCTTTTTTCTATCCTCGCCTTGATTTTATCTTTGCACTTTGCATTTGGTTTACCTTTTAGTATCTTATATGGATTCATGGTCTTCACTCATGCGAGCAGATTTCCTTCACCTTCCCACCCCAGTGTGGAGGGTAATCCTTGGTTATGGTTGAATCAGAAGAAAATATAATTCATGCTCAAATGGGGACACAAGGGATATATATTTTCTTCTTTTGTGAATAGATAATGAAAGAAAGTCTTTCATCATTTCATACACAGAAGTCCTTGAAGAAGAGGTATCCCTAAGGGGATAGATATTCAGGATTAATTTTATTCACATGAAAACAATGTAATTAATGCATGATAGAATTATTTCGAATTAATTTCCTTTTTTCTTCTTCTTGTTTCTAGCATGTCTCAATTTTTTAGGCTCATTTTCAGAAAATTGATGTGCGATGCCTTAAGTTGTGTCTTCTTGTAGGAAGGTTCTCGTTCAAGTGAACATTTTGTACTCAACGCCTTTAGGTTTTATTGGTAGAAAAAATGTCAGTTTTGCGTCTAAGAAGATGATAGTGTGACTTTATTAGCTCAACAAAAGGAAAGGGTATGATTTTTTGTGTCTAAAAAAAAGAAGATAAAGGCAATATTTCAAAGTCTCAAAGAAAGGTAATGTTAAAATTTGGTCCTTTGGTAGTGACCATGAATTATTTTGGGTAAAGAATCAGGGGTTTAATTTTTTGGTTTTAGATGGGATAAAAATGGTCTAATCTTGCCATATGTTAAAAATCTATAATTCTTGAAGAACTAAAAGAATATGTAATTCATTCGATATTCAAAGAGCTACAAGATTAAAACTCGTTCAATTATTCAACCTTAGAAGGTAGCATAAATTCAATCATTAAAAGATTAAAAAATATTTAAGCATATATTAAAGACAGAACAAAAATGAGCTCAAACAAAACAATGCTCTTAATGCAAGTGCAAGAAAGCTTTATGGTAGATGCAAAGATCTCTTCTTGGTCCACATCAGAATTCCCCATCATTCTTCGAATGTTCATGCCCCCCGAATCAATCAGATTCTCGACCTTTAGCTTCAATGCCCCACAATTCTCCTTGGAATGTCCTGAGCTTCCTATGTGATAGTTGCATGTGGTGTCAACATCGTAGCCCTCAGGATATGAGGACTCTTTTGGCTTGGACTGAATGGGAGTCCCAAGACTCATCTTAACTAGCTTTGGAAGTAATTCCTCATAGGTTATATGAATTGGATCAAATTAACTCTTTTCTCGGATCATCCTATAAGGCTCAGCCTATGGCTGGCTAAGTAGGCTCCCACTGTACTTATTTCAGCTTCTATGTTTACTTGTTCGAATCTTGCTTCTATTCTCAATGTGGGTGTCATGTGATTAGGACCACTTCATCGAATCCTCCATAAATTAGTCCCCATGTTTCCATGATTGATGCATGTGAAAAAGTTTAAATAAATCGAATGCATGTGAAAAATGTAAATATGCAAAAATAGATGCAAAAATATTGTTCTCAACGATGAATATCGTAAAACAATTTTCATCAGAGATAAAAGTCTCCGCATTACAAGATAGTCCATTTTACAGACATACTTTCGCTTAGATGCTAGGTATAAAATGGGTTGATGCTTCATCTTGGAGATTTGTCCTTGAAGATTACGCCCCTCAAGCACTTTATAACCTACCTCGGTTAATGCTCATGCGATGTTGAAGTCACGCGTCACTCCTTGGTGATTAGCGATAGAACGATCATATATAAGACTCTACCACTTGATTACTTCTTGGATCAATGGATCATCTTTCCAGTCTTGAATGTTGCATGATCTTCAAGCAGGTTTCCTTCTTGTACTATTTGAACTTCTTTTAGCCCTCGGTGCATGTTTGTATATGCGATTGCTTGATTGAAAACTTTTATCTCTCATTGTGAAAATTTTCGCTTAAATATTCCCTTGTGTATCAATACTTTCACATTATGTCATGTTGATGAAATGCAATGCAAAAAATATGAAAATGACACAAAAGAAAATAAACGAGTTAGTACCAGTAAGATAATCAATAGAGTTGAAAGATGCTATTTAAAGATAAATATAACACCTACCCGATCATGGTATTTACCCAAGCATGCTTTCATTAAATAACAACATTCCTGCCCGGACATGCTTTCTACCTAAATGATTTATTTTCAAGAAATTGATCCTAACCGCATGGTATCTAGTTCGTATGCTTTTATTCGAAAATAATTTAAAGCAAAAGGTAAAGGTTCAGAAACACTCCTCCTTTGTGTACACTTATTTTGGTACCTACTGACGGACAGAGGTTCGGTATGGCTATACCTAGGGTGACCGTTCTACGGTTTACTATATGCATGATTTCGACTCTATAAGGAAATGGTACTCGAATTGTCCTTGATGTCGGTGCCCCTTTGGGATACAAAAGCCTCAATCCTAAACCATTATAGGCGTAAACGAATTGAGTTCAATTCGAGGGGATTCACTTCCTTATACCCATACAAGGAATAAATCCCTACGAAGGTATAAGACATATGTATCTCAGGGGTTATTTGATAAAACTCATATGAAGAATAAATTCTGACAAGAGTAAAGCACTCACCCTGACTTATTTGGAACGAAGCTTGAGTCTAGAGCTCATGTTATGTAAATGCTCGTGATGTGTGTGAAGAGAAACGTATAAACCTATGACTCAAAAAAGAAAACGAAAAATCTTGATAAAAATCTTGACAAAGCTAAAAACATAAATTGAAACATTAGTACGATAATTTAAGGAAATAAAGAAATTAGAAAAACTTCAATAAATGGATCATATTTTATCTAAAGACTCGAACTCATGATTTATACCACAACGATAATGTATAAGTGACTTACATCTTGACTCTCTAAAAAAAGTCCCCAGCAGAGTCGCCAAGCTGTCATAACCATTTTTTTGAAAAACAATTAAGTTTTAAAAAAACAATTATGACTTTATTTGAAAATTTGATGATTTTTGAATTAATTTGAAAATTTTGAATTGGAGTCGCCATCGACCTTTGGGCTAGGTAGGTCGAATACCTAAAAATGTCTTTTAAAACAATTTTAAGAAAAAATCATTTTTAAGACAAAAATTGGTTTGCGTTATCAAATATTCATTTTTTGGATCTGGGAGTCAATTACGCGTGAGGAAGGGTAAACACCCCCACAACACCCAAAAATTGGTACTTAGTCGCTTATATATTGTTGCGGTAGTGGAAATTATAAATCGAACATAAAGTTAGAAAATGATCCATTTATTAAAGTTTAATTAATTTGCTTCAAAATATTTATTAGGTAAAATCCTTTAATTCGAAAAGAAATATCGAGATTTGATCATCATCCGACGGGAAGACTATCTCTTCTATTTCTTGCCAAAAAGAATATTCCCTCGTCGATTTTTCAAAAAAACGTAAAACAAATATAAATTGAATATCCGTATTTTGCATAAAATAAATTAGTATATAAAAAAACGCATTGCATAATTTGAATTAGAAATAAAAACGAATAAATTAGTAAAATAAATTCAATTTATTTCAAGTTCACATTTTGTTCGAATGTCTTATCGGATCGCACTACTTCGACCAAGCAATGCTTTCCATGCCCATTCTACAAATAAGTGTTCTTGAAAATATTAGAGTAAAAAAAGCGTTAAAAATGAATTAAACAAACATTTTCATACATGATAAAAATGTAATGAAACGAAATCTAACTATGAAAAAATTAAATTATAGAAGTAAAATAAACAGATAATAAAACACAGTAATTAAACAAATAAATTTAAAGTATAGAAAAATAAAGGGACATAAATAAACGATTAGAACATTAAAACAAATAAAATGTAAGTACTGAAATTAAATAAAGAAAATAAAAATGCATAAATTTAAAAGTGCATAAAGTTAAATAGCATAAATAAAATGCAATAAAATTAAAATGTTAGTAGTTAGTAATTAGCGGTTAAAAAGGTTAACTGCTAAAAAATTTAGTTGTTAGAAAAGTTAGCGGTTAACAGAGTCTGAACCATAATAATGTGGATCATACGCTGGATCTGGTCACCACAAGGTTGAATTGAATAATTCAAACAAATTAACAAAATAAAATAAATATATATAAAAAGTTAGTGGTTAACAGAGTCCAAACCATAATAATGTGGATCATACACCAAATCGGGTCACCACAAGTTCGATTCAAATATTAAAAACAATAAATAAATAAATAAATAAACTATGGTTAGAGTGCAATAAAATAAAAGTCATTAGTTAGAAGAGTCTGAGCCATAATAATGTGGATCATGCCCCTGACCAGGTCACCACAAGGTCGAAGTGAATATTAGAAACAATAAATAAATAAATAAATAACAACGGTTAAAGGGCAATAAAATAAAAAATTAGCAATTAATTTGAAATATAAAAAGCATGAATCAATGACTAAATTAAAATAAAGTAAAATCAACATGCATATTCGAAATAAAAATAAAAAAGTGACCAAAACGTGAAGTGGCGTTAGAACTGAGAGGACTTATGGGCGATTAGCCCCTAAAATCAATGACCAAAATGCAAATAGAAGATTAAAACTTAGGGACCTATGGGTAATTTACCCAAAAACATAAAACAAACAACTTCCTTCTACTTTTTTCTTTGTACGCACGACCGGTCACAAGGGTCTCTTCTCACTGGCCCAAACGTCGACCACCATTAACCGGTGGTCCTCACATACCTCAACTAATGCCAAATCAAACCGTGAAGCCTGATTAAACTCAAAAAGAACCAAAACCCCATTCGAACGAAACCCGAGAGCCCCTCTTTTTTTATTTGTTGTTTCAGACTTACAAAATTGGGGGATGTTTCTACTTTTTGCTTGGCTTTTAAAGCCCCAAAATTACAAATAGGTAATATTATAAGTTTGGTCCCTGCATTTTGTTTCCTCTTTAGTTTTAGGACAAAATTAGGGTATTACAACGACAACTAAAAATTATGTTAAATGACACGTGTCATGTTTATATGGTCTTAAAAATTTTATTTAAAATAATAAAGTTGAATTTATATTTAGAAAAAATCTCAAAATTTTCTCAAATCTTTAAAAAAATTCAAAATTCCACGTCAGTCATTGTCGTTTACCCCTTGTCATTGATCAAAACTCCATTGGACGACAAGATAAACTCGACGACTTAGAACCCAGAAACCTAACGAACATCCGACGAATAAAACTTTGAAAAATTGTGATACTCAGGTGACCTGACGACGCATGCGACGACGCATGCGACGACGGTTGACAAGGGAGATGCCGAAGGTGACAGTGATGACCATAGTGGCCGACAAGAGAAATGATAAGATTAGGAATTTTAGGGTTGATTTTAGGATTTTTTTAAGGATTTGAAGTTTTTTTTATATAATTTTAGAGAAACTAGATTTTTTTTAAATATAGTAATAATTTTATTTTTTTAAAATAAATTTTTAAAATTATTTGAAAGCAACATATATCACTTAACATACTTTTTAACGTCCGTACGACTTAGACACTTAAAATGGCAGTGTTTATAACATTAGACACCTAGATTAATCGAAAAACGTATAGACACCTAAATAGAAAAAATATATATAGTTTAAACATTTCTTTTGTATTGACCTTAAATTAAAGGCTTATATAACAAATAAGTACCTAAGTATACTATCTTTTCATTTAAGTACCTAAAATATTTTGTAGTCAAAATAAGTACCTAAAGTTATCTTTTTTTTTTGTCAAAATAAGTATCTAAAGTACTTTTTGGTCAAAATAGGTATCTAAAGTATTCAATTTTATCTAAGTACCTAACGTATTCTATAATTAATGTCACATGTCAACTTTTTTAGAACTTAGATGAAAAAGTTTGAATAGTTTAGATATTGTTTTGACCAAAAAGATAATTGTAGGTACTTATTTTGACAATGAATGCTCAATCATCCTGCTGTAATCGTTGGTGCTCAAACGCGTAGCCTCAAGAAAGAAAAACAACAATTTCTTTAACCATTGAGGTAAGTTGGTTCGTGTATATATATTAGATACTTATTTATGATATAAGTATAAATTAAATATGATATAACCGTAATGTCAACCATGAATTTTATCAAAATAACATTAATCAACTTGATTGAGTACGACAATTAATCCTTATGAGTTTAAATATAAATTATATTAGTCATGTTTAGGGTATAAATGAACTAGCGTTTGATGAATTGTTCGTGAACTATATATATAACATTCATTTATTAAGCTAAATAAATGAGTATGAACAAAAATTTTATGTTCATTTAGAAAAACGCGAACATAAGTATATTCAATTTGTTTATGTTCACGAACAAACACATTTAGTGACTTGTTTATAAGCTCATTTATCTATTTTTATTTTCTTTTATTCTTTAACATTTTAAATATGGGTGAGTATAGAGACTAAATTGAACACAAAATGATTTTTGGAGCTTAAATTATGAAGTCTAAGGAGCTTACTAATGACACAATTTCACCATTTTTGAGCTTACAAAATGAAAAGATAAAAAGAGAGTGTTGGTCGTTGAGGGAACTTGAATCATATAATTGAATATATTGTGAATGTTAAATGTATATGTTGGCGAATATATAAAGAAATATGTTTGTTAAATAAATATGTTTCTGAACGTTAAACGAACCGAACACAAATACCTTAAAAAAATAAACTAACAAACAAGAACACGAAATTAAAGTTTAAATGAACACGAATCAAACATGAACACCTTTAAAAATAAATAAATGAAAACGAACATAACCTTATTCATTCAAGCTCCATTCATTTACAATGTTAGTCATGTCCCTAACTTTTTGGTCCAATTGCAATTTAGATCCTTACAAGTTTAAATATAAGTTTAATTTTTAGATTTAAATACGTAATAAGTGATTATTAGGGGTTAGACGAGGTAGATAAATTGACTCCTAATATTTGATCATATTTCCAGCACATAGTAATTAAAATATTAATATTTGATTCACCAATGGATAGATGATATCAACAAAAAGGGAACATTGATTTGATCCAAATTAAGTGCTTGTACCAGAACTTTTCTCAGCTTATTTCATGTCTGAGATCTGCATTTAACCACTTTCGGATGATCCCGACTTCTTGTTTCCTCAGTTCAATAAGCCAGTCGGGATCGTCTTTCGTCGCCCACAGGAAATCAACATGAACAGCTCCTAATGACAGAGGGGCAAGTGGATAAATTTCTTACAATGCGTAACAATCGATCCATGTGTAGGACATAAAATGCTTATTGTTCAAACATACCCTTTTCTTTGACAAGTGCAATGATCCTGGAAGATATATTCTTCAGCTTGCTGTAACATCATTCGTATCATACATCGGTTTTAATTACGATGAATCGATGCCGTTTCGGCATAGAAGTTGTGATCTATGGCAAGCTAACAGAGAATAACTTACCGTCCTCAACTCCATGGATCTTGCATTCTGTCATGAGCAGCAGAGATACAGAAACAACCAGAGAAGGCGGGGAGAATTGGGGAAATTGGAAGTTGGGTTAGGGATTTCAATTGAGAAAATTAGGGTAATTGAGAATACAAAATTAGAAGGTCTTAGTCACTTATGTGATAGACCAATTAAGGGAAGGAATCATGCCAGCAACGCCTGCAGGGGAATTATTATGTTAGACAACTGTACTGCTAGCTGGTAAATTGGTTAGAATTTGTACAATGTTAACAAATAAAATGTGTACTGAACCAATGGAGAAATCATCTAAAAATTGAATGAAATTGTTCTCTTATTCAAGCTGTATTTCTTCTCTAAATATTCTTCTCTTTATCTCTATTTTTATTTCTTTGATTCTCATTCTTCTCCGATTCTATTGGGTCATAACAAATTGGTATCCAGAGCCACTCTTCGTGACAATTTGTTAATTGGTATGCTAAAGCAAAATCAAATCATGAAAGAAACTCCTTATCTTTCTTCAATCCAGAAGCAGATCGATGACTTAGCTAATTTGATGAAGCAAACTACAAAGGGAAATAACCTTCCTAAATGGTGCGAAGAACATGATAATCAGATTAGTAAATTCGAAATAAGGATGACATTGACTCAACGCTACGTGGAGTAGATATTAGGGATCTTGACAGGGAGGACGGAGGAGCAAGTCCAAAACAACCCTGAAATTGAGCATATGTTACATGTAGCAATAGAAGATACAAATGATGGGTATCAAGTGTTTGATAAAATGCCAGCAAGAGTATTTGATGCAATTCCATCCATCACCGACTCCATTAAGGCTAATTCACACCTGCAGCAGAATGTCAGTCTGGTTGGATATACCAAACTGATTTCATGGGAAAATCAAGCTTTGTATGTTTATTCAAGTTACTACATTTCATTCATTCTCCATTAAATTATTCATACTTTTTGATGGCAAGATTCAAATCGTTGGTTCTCCTTCAACGATCAATGTGGATCAATTTCTACATAGTCAAAAATTTGGTAACTCAAATAATCTGAATTCTCTATGTCAATCGATTTAGAGAAATTTATTTCATGATGTTTGTAAATGCCAATGACCATATCTCGATCCTTGATCCTTATGTGTTTGGACTTTTGTTGATGGGAAATGGTAGGTTTATTTGGCTAGGAATTTGAGTGTGAATCAAAGGTTGCACTTTATGCTTTCTAATATATTGAAGTTAGGTATATAGAGCAATTTCAATGGTCTCCTAATACTATTTCATGACTCCATGACTGCACTGTGTAGTCTCTGTTTTGGCATAGATTATTTTTATACATGGTGTAGATTGAAAATCAGTGGAATTAAGAAGAAATTAAGTAGTGAAAAATTGTCCCTCGAGCAAGATAAGGAACTTGCATGCTATGTTACACGTGAAAGAGCTAAAATCCCAAAAACTGTTCTAAATCATATTTTGGAATACTTGACTTCAGAAAATACTAGTTTGCGAAGTGTTCATACCATGAGTACTAAAAGCTCCAAAATAGGAGAGAATCAATTACGGACACTTTTGGAGGTAGTGCCAGAAAATGATTGGGACCAGTCCTATGTGTTACAATTATGTGAGAATGCATGTTTTTACCAGGTTTATGGATTAATTCATACCTACAGGCATCAGTATCTTGCTATTGTTGATAGTTATATTAAAGATGTAGAAGAGCCAATTCATGCCTTTGCTTTTATCAACAATATGTTAATGCAAATAAGCAATGGGGATTATACTAAATTCAGATCGACATTCATCTCTCGAATTCCAGAGCTGATTAATTTAAGCAGAGAGGAGACATTCCTTTTAGTTGCTGACCATTTTAATGATAAAAGTTCACGTATTCTTTCTGCACTTAAGTCTCATCCAAAAAGCATTTTCCTTCACTTAAAGACGGCCATTGAGGTTCACTTGTCAGGCATCATCAATTTCTCTTATTTAAGGGAAGAGAATATTGTAGATTTCTTGAGTGGAAAAAGGGGGAAAGATTCAGAAAAAATCCTTGAAGCCTACTTGGACAGAATGTTTAATTTCCCCAAGTTCCTGCGAAATAATCTTCCTCGTATAACTGATGATATGATTGAGTTTTATCTGGAGTTATTATATTAGTTTGAATGGAATTCAGTTCTCAAGTTCTTGGGAACTTTTGATAGCTACCGAGTTGAATATTGTCTCCGTTTGTGTTAGGAAAATAGTTGCTACTGCATTTTTATTAGAAAGGGTTGGTGATGTTGGTGCCCTCTTGCTTACACTTTCTAGCCTTAATGATAAACTTGCAGAGCTTGATACTTCCATCTGAAGTACGATCACTAAGGTTTCTTCAGGTAGATCTGGTGGCATGGAGTATTCCAACTCTATTTTGAAAATAGAAGAGGTGAGTGACATACGAACTTTATTGCAAGCTTGTATTGAATTGTGACAACAACATACCCTCCATTTGAATCCAGAAGATTCTGAGTTGTTTTGGTTTAGATTACTTGAATCATTTTGTAAACCTTTGATGGGTTCTTACTGTAATGAAAGGGTAGCTGAGAAGTAAAATCATGTAAGACTAGTTGAATCATTGGGTTCTCAAAATGAAGAGGAATGCATAATCAAGTGGATGATCCCAAAATCACCTCAAGGTGGTCATATATTGAGGAAATTGTTATCTTAGTTCATCAAAGAGATTGTTGAGGGCATGATAGGATATGTTCATCTTCCAACAATTATGTCAAAACTTCTAAATGATAATGGTGGCCTGGAATTTGGAGATTTAAGCTTACCATATTGAGAATGCTGGGAACTTATGGCTTTGAAAGAAGAATTTTGAATACTGCCAAATCTGCTCTTATAGAGAATGGTTTAGTTAGTTCATTGCATGTCACACCCCATTATAGGGTCAAATTATAAGATTTTGAAATTATAGGCAGTTAGAAAATTATAGAAAATTCGGGGACCCAGCCCTGAATTTGCCCATTTATCCTAGGCTGTGAAAATTAAAGCCCCGTGAAACCCCAAAATCATCCCAATGTTTTATACTTTTGCAAAATCATCCCCCCAAAATTTGTTCTTCACCGACGAGTCCCAGCACCATCCAGTTGCCTCCAGCCAGCAGTGGAGCACACCGCCACCTCCAATTGCATGCCCACTGTCTCGTGATCCTATCTCTGACCACTAAACACTTGATCGATCGTCGTTCATAACAAAACGGGGAGAGTGTGCTCAAAGGACCCATCGTCGATTTTGGCCGTGACCGGTGATCGTCACTGCCCTTACTGTGGAAGTGTCTCCCTCGTCCGATCATAGCCCAATGATCCACTCGTTGTGTAGCCTCGCTGTCCGTCGTGAATCCTCGATCGAAGGTCCGTTAAAAAATAAAAACTCACATTTATTGTTCACACGATTTCGGTCAAATCGTCCGCCTGTTGAGCTCATAACCATCCTCATTGAACTCTTCGTGGAATTCCAACCAAAACCTAGTTAGGTCCGTTGCTCACCGCCGTTGCAATCATCGTTCTCTATTGAGGGTAAACCTGCTATTTTTTTCAATTATTTTACACTATTATGGCTGATGATTAAGGTTGATTTGAATCAATTATGACTAGTGTTGAAACATGGAGTAACCGACCGATCACCCCGACCTCCTTCGCCACCGCACGCGCCACCACGTGCTGGTAACGCGCATGGGGCTCATTCTCCAATTCTGGGTTCTTTAAGAACTGATCCAACCATTTCCAGTCGAACCGGATCTGTTTGACCCGATCGAGTCAACCTGAACTGAGTCAACTCATTTGAGTCAACTCATTTGAGTCAACTCGTTCGAGTCAACCCATTAACTTTGACCAAAATTTTAACTTTTTCAAAAAGGTCTTATTTTATGTTTTTCGATGTCCAAAGTCCGAATCTAAAGTTCGTTTTCCAAATTTGCACCCGGTAAGCTGTTTTTCAATGTTTTATCTTTGGATTCAAGTTGATTTATCATTTAAGTTCAATTTTAGGTAAATTTATTTGCTATGTATCTGAGGAATTATTGGACATTGAATTAAAGTTCGAGGACGATCGAATGGATTTTATATGGTCGAACGATATGGCACGAAAATCAAGGTAATACTCTACTACCTTTTGTATGCTTTTCAGAACTTATTAATAGATGATGAATGCATGAATGAAAATGATTGGTCCATTAGATGTATTTAACTATCATCATACTAAGACGTAAATGGGATCAAAGAAAGAACATTATATAAGACTCAAACGACTCGAAAAAGAGAAATTGATAGATCGATCGGAAACAAATCTAAGTTCAGTGATTTAATCAGTAAATCAATCAATCTCAAGACTCATAAAGTATGATTAATCTAGTTAAAGGTTAAATTTCAGGAATTATTTGGATAAGAAATTACCTAAAATAGCCCTAAGGGGTAAAATTACAAAAATGCCATTGTATTGTAAAAGACCAAGACTTCCCCGGATGGTGAAAAATAACTCCGAAATGACATACTTTACCAATTATCACAAAAACTGCATATGATTGAATTGAAAGGAATTACTGAAATTTCCTCGAACTTAGTAATAATTATAATAACCTCTAATGATCAAAAGAGCAAAATAACATGAACGTTAAAAGAACTAGTATACATTCAAGCCTAATTTATTGAAAGTATGCCACTAATAGATTTTAATGAAATGACGATGATATGCTTAAAGTGTTAAGAACAATGGATGGCTATGATAATGGAGACGACATGAGAACTCATATTTTGATACACTTGAACCTTGGAATCATCGATTTAAATTCTGGATCTATATTATAATGCCTGAAATGTAAAATGACCCAATGAATGTCTAAGCACTGTAATAACTAAATACCCTTAAGCTCTGAAATGAATAAATCAAACTCGAATACCAAATGACCTAAGTACTTTCAAAGACCTAGAATTAAGAGAATGACTCAGACAAGTCTGGAAACACTGATGAACTTATATATTGTACCACCCTAAAAGTTTTTAAACCCCGGATCAAGCACGTTGACATTTATTGATATCATTGCAATACAGAAAAGAAATAAATACCACTGGAATACCTATTCGTCTCCTCAAGAACTGATCAAGGATGATTATGATATTGATCAGATCAACTGGTGCAATCAGTAAATATAAGTGAATAATATTGAAGTATCACAGCCCGAATGATTAACAAGTATTGTAGTGTTGGGATCGTTGGTTCAATTGGACTCAAAATCCTGTTAATTTAATACATAATCCTGAATACCCCTGATTGTTTGAGTAATGAAATCACTCTCAATAAATCTAAATCTAGAATTATTCTGATATAAAGGTTCCTGAATACCTTCCTGAATGCACCTGATTAAAAAGGGGGTATTAAGGTATCAATTTTAATGGTCTGATAGATCTATTTGTAATCGATCCCTTTTATATGGACCTCGTTCCTGGAATTCGATCAAATTGCATAAGTTTCATGTTTTCCATTCCTGATAACTATCGAGTGCCTCTGAAAAATAATTGGATCCTCTAATGTGTTCCCATGTGTAACATCCTGAAATCCGGGACAGTGACTAAAATGAGAATTTTTTAAATTTGGGGATTAATTTAGGAAATTGAAAAGTTTAAGGATTTTTATAAGAATATTTCAATATTGTATAAAGGGTAAATATGAAAGGATTATAAGGTTATTATGGTAATTTGGCTTGGAGGATATTTTTATCTCCCTTATTTAGGAAGATAACACGTGGGGATAAGGAGAGTTTTCAGGAAAGCTTATTTATTCTTCTTCATTCTTCACGTTGGCTTCCATTGTTAAGGGTAAGTTTGATTTTAGTTGTTGATTTCTTGAATATTAAGTAGGTTTTGATTATTTGGGTGTTATATAAGCTTAAGTAAAGCTTATATAAGCTTAAAGCACCAAGAAGAGAGAAATAGAAAAGAATTTCTATTAAGAGTTTAGAAATGAAGTTTTGTTATAGAAAGGGTTTTGAAGTTCTAAGAAAGCTTGTCAAAGGGTTAATTAAGAAGTCAGAGGTGATAGAATTGAACAAAGGACACATGGAAAATTTGATGAAATTCTTTGATTCAAGAATTATGGTGAATTATGAGGGATAATGAAGTGTTATAGTGTTATAAGAAGGTTTACATATGTATAGATAAGTTTTATGGTATAAGGAGGGGTTAATAAGTAGAATTTGAGGACAAAGTAAGAATTTTTGGGCTCAAAATGTAATTTCTAGGTTGTGTGCATCGATGCATCTTCAATGTGTATCGATGCACTCTCAAATAAATGAACATCGAATGCAATTAGTGCATCGATGCATAAGGAGTGAATCGATGAACCCCCTTAAGATTAGAACATTGAAGGTGATTTGTGTACCGATACATGGATAGTACATCGATGCACATGTTAAAGAATACATCGATACACTGTAGAATGTACCGATGCACTTCAATGGGAAATGGAATAAATCTTTCTTTCAGTCTAAAAAATTATAGATTATAGTATATCAATGGGATACTGATAGTATAAATATATGATTGTGTAGACATCGATCGAAAGCAAAGTTCGGTTAAGTCGGCAAAGTAAGATACGCAAAGAAAACAAGAGCTTAAGAGTGTTCATTGAGACCAGGTGAGTACATGATAGTAAGTGTACTTTATGTTAAGGAATTAAGACTTGCGAATAGTCTAATTCTGATATTATATGATATAAGTACTAAAGCATAAACATGTAGTGATATGGTGTTAGATGTATGGTATATGAGTATATGCATATGTCTAATTGTTGAATGCATCTTTATGTGTTAACTATGTAAATGCATGTATTTATGATAATATGTCATGTGATCATGAGATATATGATAAAATATATGTGAAAGTAATATGACTCATATGTATTTCTATTAGAATGTTATATGATATGTTATGTATGTGAAATGAATGATATGAATACATGTTAGTATAATAAGCTAGATTAAATATTATAATTGAATGAAGGGATTGTATGCGAACATGTGTTATGAGATAAGAATCATGACTATGAACTATGTGAAAAGGAATACAAGTAAAAGTGAAAAGATATGTAATAAGTGAATGAGAATTACATGGAAATATGTTATGTGAAAGTGAACTATGTGCCTACGTGAATATGTGAAAAGATATAAAAAAGTAATGCCCATGTCATGTTTTATGAGAACTATAGGTATAGTTGGCATGCCAAGAGTTGAGGGATTATCAGTGGTCCTTCGGGACATAGTGGTCCTTCGGGATATAGTGGTCCTTCGGGACACAGTGGTCTTTCGGGAGATAGTGGTCCTACGGGACAAATTCTATGCGCCCCTAGTGGGATTTATACGAGCTGTTGTGACAGCATTATGCACAACCTCTATGTACTCACATACCTTAAGTTCTCAATAGTGTGCATGGGCTTTGAAAAGAAAACATAATTTGATATAATGATATGTGTGTTTCTCGTGAAATGGTATATGTGATATGTGATATGTATAAGTGATAAGTTAGGATCATATGATAATAATGGTAACAAGTGCATATGTGTAATGGTGATAAGAGATGTTATATGGTTATGTATGATATGATCATAGTAATTATTCATGTATTGTTGTGTTTTGAAATTATATTATACGTTTATGTTCAAAATATGCTCATATGATGGAATTGAATTAATGACAAGGAAATACGTAAGGATAAACATGTTAGTGATGAGTTCAATAGGTATATAAGTATAATGTGTATTACATAAGATGTTCATACATTTGTTATTTTACTTTATGTATTTACATGTTTCACTAAGTCTATGACTTAGCGTGTAAGTGTCTTACATGTAGGTGTGGACAAGTCAGAAGATCAAGCTTTGGATCCGTAAAACAGCATATCTCCGTGCAAAGTTCAGATCAGAAATATTTTGTAAAGTATGTCTTGTCATATAATTTAGTATGTTGGCATGTAACTAAGTCATTATATGTTTTGAAATACGTTTCACCGAAATTATTGATTTACTGGCTTATGAACCATGGCTACATGGTATGTGTTATCTGATTTCAGTTTTCACTGAAAATATGATTGTTCTTCAATATAATCATGGAAATTTACTGGTTTATGAACTATGGTTTTTTGTTTTCACTGGTTACTACTTGAACTGTTTTATTGGGACTTTATCTGGGTATGCTGAAGGTTATCTCTGATCAAGCTGGTAAATCCTTACGGACCTAAGGTGACCCCTTGGGTAGGCTCTGAGGCCCCGAGAAACTTTCTTGGGGAGGCTCTCAAGCCCCAAGACACTCCCTTAGGTTAATCATATGACTATGGTGTACAGGTGGAGGGTAGCTATATGGTATATTTCATTGTCACGTTTATGAGATTTTACTGTATCAGGATCCAGATATTACAGTTTACTGTTAAAACTAATTTCTACTGGATTTTATATGGGTATAATTTTGGAGTATGGAGGTTCATCCCTGATCCAGCTGGTAAATCCTTACGGACCTAAGGTGACCGTTGGGTAGGCTCCGAGGCCTCGAGATCTTTCCTGGGTAGGCCCTACGGCCCCGAGATCTTTCTTGGGTAGGCCCCATGGCCCCGAATAACTTTCTTGGGTAGGCTCTCCTCTCGGGCCCAAGGTATTTCCTTAGGGTGGCTCCCTTTGCTGTGTGCTTAGGGTAAGCCCTTATAGATGCAGTTCTGGGGAACTGCATAACGGTGTTCGGTTGGAGGGTTCTATTATGGTTTTAGAAACATGCTTTAAATTGTTAATGTTTTATCTTTTCACTGGTTTTGGTTTGGACACACTAGACATACTATTCCAATTTCTTACAAACAGGGTTCTTTGAAGGTTTCCTATGAACTGAGAAATTTATGACTTTCACTCGATGAACTACCAGTGGAACCCCAGCTCATCCTAAAAAACCTGTATATGTTTGAATCAACAAGGAAATTTTATTGATTTCCATTTATATGTATGTTTTGTAGCATCAATTGGTAGTATTTTATTACTAAGCTTCCCAAAGCTCACTCTTTAACTCACTATTTCAGGTTAAAAGAACCAAACCAGTGCAACTATCGACATCAGTAAAGGAGTTCCACCAGTGTTGCTTACAGAGTACGGTGCGTGTGATTAGGGGGCATGTAGGTTGTATTTTGTTTTATATATACGAGTATGGAATCTATTTTATTTTCTGAATATCGTTAAATTCTAATTTTGTATTTATAAATTGTTTTATGATTTTAAGCATTTTAACAAATTTTTTAATTTTCTGGGATTTTTATGTTATGATGCTCCGGTGGCCCTAATGTGACACCCTAGATCCGATCGGGTCACCCGCATCGGTCCGTGGGTGTTACATTGCACTCAAGACACCCACCAGCACAAGGATGATCTCAAGGACAGGGGAATGCCATCAGTATAAGGGAAGTCAACATTAAAGGCGTCAGAGATAAAGTAAGAATCAAAGAACATGTGAAAATCAAATTCTTTGGAACAATACCAACTAATTGCTCATACAAAGGTTGTAACTCGGGAATGGCTTCTTATAGCATGAAACGACTCACGAAGCATAAATTATTGGAGTTGATAGCTTCAACCATAAGAAGGAAAAATGGTGGGTAGCCTACATTTCAATCAATGCTCAAACGCAAGGAAAACATGAATCACAAGTTAAAGGCACAGGGCGAGAAGGCGCAAAGAAGAATGGAAATTTATGCGGATATAAAATTAACATATAGAAATTTGAAGGTCAAGGGCCAAGTTTATTTGAAATTCAAGTCTTACCATCAAACCTCACTTGCTCTTCAAAAGGGATTAAAGCTGGCAGAAAGGTCTATGGTTCTATGGTGCTCGACAAACGTAGAGAGAAGAAGAACAATCAGGTGCAGTAGATGAATATAGGACTGGAAAACATCACTATAGTAAATTATATTGTACTTCAATCACAATTCCTAGGTTTTGATCCTTGGGGACAAACATCCTTTCATGGAGGGGTATTGTCATGAGTAGTAGAGATATAAAAATATTCGAAGAAGACGAGGGAGAATTGGGGGAATTGAAAGTAGGGTTAGGGATTTCTATTGAGAAAATTAGGGTAATTGGGAATACAAAATTAGAAGGGCTTAGTCACTTACCAGATGGACCAAATGAGCAGCTTGGAAGTCTAACCCAATCAGGGGAACGAATCATGCCATCAACACCTGTAGGGGAAGAATTATGTTAGAAAGTTGTACTGCCAGTTGATAAATTGGTTAGAATTGGTACAATGTTAACAAATAAAACATGTATTGAACCAAGGGGAAATTATCTGAAAATTGAATGAAATTGTTCTCTTCTTCAATCTCTCTGGCTTCTCTAAATCTTCTTCTCTTAATCTCTATTTCTGTTTATTCGATTCTCATTCTTCTCCGATTCTCTTGAGTCATAACACATTCCATTGGAGAATATGATATTGCTACCAAATCTCTTCAACACATTCCGAATTCTCTGCATCGACAAGGGACATTAATGCGTTCAAATCTTTTCGAAAATGGTATGTCGAAATGAGACGGAAGAGGAGAAAATGACCGAAACGAACTCATTTCACCGCTGAATTTAGACGTACTCCAATGTGGCCAAGGGGAAACATGCTATCCTTAGAGCAAGTCATCGGCATAATCATTTCCGTACATGACTGCATAATCTTTTTCACTTAAAAAAAATTAAATCGAGTTTTGGATCGAATAAAACCATTCTAAAACAAGATCGGATCAAGTGAAGAGTTAAGACTTTTCTGATCAAATTTGGTAGACAAAAAATCCGACCCGACCTAGTTTATAAGTCAGCTTAATCAGGTCCTAACAATTCAAGTAAAGCATTTGTCTCTTTGCTGGGATGAAGAGAAACCATTTGTCTCTTTGCTGAAGTGAAGTGAAAGCTGAAATTGCCTAATTGGACTGTTCTTACCATTTCTGTATCACTCCATTATTGCCTCCTCTTACTTCCTTCTTAAGTTTGTTTACTTGCAATGCAATCTCACCATCTCAAGAACTCACATGACCCCATCACCATAAACGTCCCAGAACCTTCCATCTGCATGTCGAAGTTGCAGGCCATCCATACCCTAAACATGCATGGCCCTCAAACCTCCACGATTCATTCAACATTTCACATTCCCAAACACTATTAAAACACCAGCAAAAACCACTCCCCAACCCCCCCCCCCAACAATCTAAAACAACCAAAATGGAAGTAGTGAAGAATCTAGATCTCCAAAGATTCATGGGAAGGTGGTACGAAATAGCTTCCTTCCCAAACTTTTTCCAGCCCAAGAATGGGGAGAACACGAGGGCAACCTACACGCTGAACGAAGATGGCACGGTGCATGTGCTGAACGAGACGTATAAAGATGGCAAGAAAGTGTCCATTGAAGGCACTGCTTACAAGGCCGATCCCAAGAGTGATGAGGCCAAGCTGAAAGTGAAGTTCTATGTCCCTCCTTTCTTGCCCATCATCCCTGTCACTGGTGATTACTGGGTTCTGTACATTGATGATGATTATCAGTACGTTCTTGTTGGTGGAGGACCTACCAAGAAGTTCCTCTGGGTGTGTCTTTCAAACCCTGAATCTCTCTTTATGGTTTATGTCGTCGGTTGGTCATTTAAACCCTGATTTTTTATTTTTTATTTTTTGCAGATATTATGCAGGATAACACACATGGATGATGAAACCTACAACTTTCTGGTGCAGAAAGCTAAGGATTTGGGGTATGATGTGAGCAAACTGCATAAGACCCCACAGACCGATCCACCGCCGGAAACGGAGGATGTCCCTAAAGACAAAGGCATCTGGTGGATCAAATCCCTGTTTGGGAAGTAGGAATCTGAAATGAATGGAATCATGGTGTATGCTTGTCAGATATATAAATAAACATCTCATCAGAATCTTGTCTTGGTAGTGTTAAAGTCCAATACATGTCTTTGTGTTTGTTTTGTAAAGAAGTTGATGTTTGAATGTAAGGTTTTGTGTTGTTCATCCCTGAAACTCCATTTTAATAGTTTTGAACTATGAACTATGATGTTTTAGCTGCTTGATGATGATGATGGAAGGATGAAGAAGCTTGAGCAGTTCAATTAATTTGTTTTTTTTTTTGCCAATTCCAAGGTGGGGGACGGTAGGTGAAGGGCACCACGTTGAGTTCATGAATCTTGTTATCCTCTCTCTGACGTGACTGCAACCTTATCTTCAACATGGGCAGTTCAATTTGGACCTCAGGGAGTTTCTACTTTCTCGCAACAATCTTTGGATTTTATGGCAAGTTTAGGGAAAGTTTTAAAGGAAAGGTATCTAATTATTAATTATCCAAAAATTAATATACTACAAAAAGAAAACAATATTTAAAGTCCCTTATATAACCATATTTATGATAAAGACTTTATTAACTCAATTCCTCCATTAAAATGAATTAATTTAGAAGAATTAAATGTTGGGATGCAAAAGTACACACATAACTGCTTCTATTAAAAGTATTGTATTGATTATTAAATCAATTTAATATAAATTACAATAACATTCGTTTTTTTTTAAAATTATTTTAAAAAATATTGAATAATATTTAGATGATATTGTGTAAATAAATTTTTATTTTTTGATATTTTTTTAAATTTACTCTTTATAATATTAAATACAATAGATAATATTACCTATTATAAAAGTCTTAATAATATTATTGTCAAAATATAATAATAATTTAATTAATATTATTATTTATTGTAAACATACCATTAACTTATTTACACTAGTATATAATTTTGAAGGGAAAAAAGATATAACTTAGCGTTTTTTTGTTGTTGACTTGTAATTAATTTCACATTGACCAACCATTTTACTCGAACCAAATATCAAGAGTAAAGAAAATGTTTTTCGAAAAATTAATTACAACAAAAAAACATATCCTTGTTTTTTAATAAAATCATTGATATCTGATCTATTGGTCTATTAATTAAGACTGGATGCTAAAAAAACTTATTATAAGGACGATCATCCCCGTTTAATTTGCTTCACTCATAATTCTGAAACTCAAATCCTAAACATTGTTAAAGAAACCTATAGCATCATCTCACCAAATCAATTGATAACTGATAAAAATATTTTATTTAATTTTTTTACTAATACATGAATTAAATCGATCCATTTAATAATAATTGGATTAATTTGAATCAATCTCTATAATAATAAGAGGATTAGATTGAACTCATATCTATACTAAACAGACCAAATCGGTTAACCATATAAACAAATAAAAGTTACCATCAGCTCCATTTGCTAGAACACTTGAATGCCATCACAACATAGTTGTGTTTCTCTACAAGTTTTACAATATACTACAACATTGATTGTTACTCTTAGCCCGGCTGTAGAACATCTGTTTCAATAACCAAAAGAGGATTGATATTAGCAAAAAAAAAATAAGGTTCAACTCCCAACCAGTGTACTGACTCCGAACAAGGATGGACCGAGCGGGTGGGTATCGCCTCCTTAAAATTTTAAAATTACCATATATTTTAGATTTTTCTATGTGTTTTTTATTAAAAATCTATTTTCGTCCTCCTAGAATTCTATAAATTGTTCATTCTTAAAATCTTAGATGTTCGCCCCTGATTCCGGATATATTTCGATTATTTAGTCCACAGTTGTGCTTTGTAACTATTAATTCTAATTATAGTCTATTTCGATATAATTGTAACTTCAAAAGAAAAATAATATGCAAAATGGATAATGCAATATAGGATTATATTGTGTTGCACATGTACTTGAGATGCCGTATTGAGATCTGAACTCTTCTCAACTAAACTGTCCAACTTCTTACCTCGTGCAAGCATGCTATCAATTGTTTTATGCTGCATCAAAGACATACTCATTTCAATGATTGAGAGAAGAACTTCTAATCAATCAAATCCAAGCTAACAAAAAGCATACCGATACTTTTCTATTTATGAACAAATCTTTCTTTTGAAATGATATAATTCATAACAACATTACAAAGAAAAAAAGATCCAAATATGGAATAGTGAACGAATAGAACATTGGAGCTGAGGATGACATCGTAGTACGATAACTCAAAGCTAAAAGGAAACAACACAAACTCATCATTTTTCCCACAAAAATAGAAAATTGCTTACAAGGATGATTTTAGTCTCATCCAACTCCCTCTGAATTTTCAATAATTTATCAGCCTCTACAGGATCCTGAAAACGGTAAAAGGGTTATGTAAGGTTTTTCAAATATAACACTCCTATAAAGCTCTAATATTATGATTAGAAAAGAAAATGTGAGATTAATTTGAAAGGTGTAAGTCCCCATATTTAAACACAGCAGAAATGAATGAGAAAGAAAACAGATACCTGAAATTTGGTCAAAGCCTCATCCAAATAGGGCCAAATTTGAGTGCTATCATCTTCTGCAGTTCTCCATGATTCCCCAAAACTTTTCTGATATTCATCCACTACCTGCCAAACATTACCATTTGAAATTTTCCAAAGATCCCACAGAAGAACATCCAACCTCACACACATATTTCAGAACACCATATGTCAAACGTGAAGAATGTGACCCACATACTCTAAACGTCATCTTAAACTCTTAATGTATTATACGCACAGACACAGACATAGACACTTCCACCTCCACCCGTCGTCCTAGCAATCTAGTTATTGCTATAAGATGTAAAGAGAGGGATTGAGCCGGAAAAAGAGACTTAGCTATAGCTAAGCTTGCAAGTAAGCAGAGAAACAAGAATGAGCAGAGGTCCGAGACAGGAAATCAAGAAAAACTAAAAGCTAGGAACATGAAAGCTGAACAGGGAGTTACAAGCTGAGAGCTAGTGGGTCAAGTACCATAAAGAGGGACGTGTAGGAGGAATAAATCAATGGTTACTGAATAAGGTGAGTTTATGCCAATATTAGGACAACTATCAATAACTGTTGCTCCTATACATTATAGTTCATTCCACAATAACTGAATCTATAAAGATCTATTCATGTAAACACGACTACAATCATAAATGAATAAATTATTTCTCTAATTCCTCTCTTCTTCTCTATTTTGCCTTTCCATTCATTTCCTGATATAATCAGTCTCAGGCTATGAGAACCTAATAATATAACCACAGAGAACACCAATGCAGAACACCAATATTGCAGTCAATAAGATTTGATGCTACTGAATTATAAGGCAAATCATGACACAGAGAAGATTATAGTTACACTCCGTTATATTACCTGGTTGAGAAGCGAAAAAGCACTTTGAACAGGATAGTGACTATCCATAAATCCAATTGCAAAGAGTCCATTTATGTTGTAAGAATGTACCATGTACTCTACATTAAAATCACCAAACATAAATAAATAAATAAATCATTATTTATCATAATTAACCAAAGATCTTCTCAAACCTAAAATAGAATCATGATATTGATTTTACTGAAAAAATCAAAATTTCAGAAAAGATTTTCTTTAAAAAATGGCAATGTAGTACACGATAAAACAAAAGAAGATGTAGAGACGGTGTTATTGATCTAATTGCCAGATATATTAATAATCAAGGAAACAAATATTATCCTGTAATGAGAAAAAAAATAAGAAAGGTTCGTAGAGGAGGGACCTTCGTGCTAGACAGACTGGCGCTGACCGGGAGAGGTTCGTTTGCCGACAGTTCAAGAGACGAAGAGGATGAACTGCCTGACGCTTGGCCTTTGGAAGAAACCGAAATGGCTCACGTCGGATGCATTGGCTAGTATTATGGGATCGGATCCTTCCGGCCAATAACGCAGTGATTTTCATCTTTCCACTTCTCTTTCAATTTTCCCTAACAAAAAAAAAAATTGACAAAAACAATTTCGTATCTTTCTCGCTGTAAAAAGAAAAATATAGAAAAATACAATTAATATTTAGCAATACTTAATAAAAATAAAATAATTTATAAAAAAATTAAACTTAATTTTTTTTTATTAATATGGGTAATTACAAGGTAGTATTG
The DNA here is from genome assembly GCF_006381635.1 of Hibiscus syriacus. Taxonomy (NCBI): domain Eukaryota; kingdom Viridiplantae; phylum Streptophyta; class Magnoliopsida; order Malvales; family Malvaceae; genus Hibiscus; species Hibiscus syriacus. The sequence goes on along the minus strand of NW_024063538.1, from coordinate 6,555,323 downwards.
AAAGCTCACACTTTTAACTATAATTCATTTACCACCGATCTCCCTTGTTTCGTGCTTTAAATTAAAATATTAAATATATATAAATATCACAAATAAATTAAATATTAATAAAAATATAATTTTTTTCACTTGAATTGTTCTACGAGTAAAGTATACAAATGATTCCCTGATTATATGATAATACTTTGTTGAGTACACCAACTATTAAAAGTTATAAAATAATCTCTCGATTATAAGATGTTGATTTGTTGAGTCCTTAGTAACAAAATAATCACTTGACTATTAATATGTTTCAAACTCGTCATTTTCGTTAAAAATTGACGTTTGTCTCAGCTGGATGTTAACTTGCTGAGTAAGATATGATAAAACATTATCCATAATTTCAAACGGCTATATAATTCAAACGACTCTGGGATCAGACTTTATCATAACACACTCAATAGTTTAACATCCAAATCAGACGATCATAATTTTTTAATAAGTTTAGAACATATGAATAGTCAAGTGACAACTTTTTAATTTTTAATAATCAGGGAATCAACATCCTCTAATCGAGGGACCATTTTGTAACTTGTAATAGTTGAGTGACTCAACAAAATATTGAAATATAGTCAAGGGACCATTTGTGTATTTTACCCTTTTTATATGTTTTTGCACATTTTTTTATAGAAGTGAGTGGTTCTATTAAAAAAGAGAAAATATACAGAATTATAATGAATGTTTCAATCCTAAACATAAATTAAACGTATAATTAGGTTATTTTTCTTTAATTATTAATTAAAAATCTAGTCACTTAAAATCATACAAAGACCATATAAGAAAAATATTAAAAATGTAACCAAAAACTCAAATAAAATAGATACGAACAGATTTGACCGCGTAAGCAAACGAACCAAAAAAGCATTGTTTTAAAAACCAGACCGGACCGGCCGGTTCAACCGAAAATCGTTGCCTAGTCCGGTTCAATTTACACCGGTTGAACCGCTATTAGTGAACAGGCCGAAACTGTTGAACCGTTCGAACTGGACCGTCTGAAAACCGAAAAAAACCGCCAATTTTTTTTTTAAATTAAACCAAACGACGCAATTTGTTAAACGAGCCAAGTCGAACTCGAGTATTGCTGAGCTCGACTCGAACTTGAAAACTTTAAAAGTAAGCTCAACTCGACTCAAACTCACGAGCTAAAAATTATCAAGTTCAACTCGAACTCGAAATATAATATTGAAACTTGAACTCAAAAAGGCTTGAACTAAAAAAAATTAGAAGCTCGATTGAAGCCTAAAATTCGAGCTTGATTGAAGTGAAAGAATAGTTCACTCAATGCTCACCAAAAGTCTCCATGATTTTGAATGTCAAATTACCTTTATTATGTATAGAAGTTAGTTGGGATGCTATTCTATGTTTCTTAGCCATATGGGATTGTTTTGTTCTCATATTTTTACTCTTTAGACTTTTGGGATGCTCTTCTATGTTTCTTAACCATGTAGGATTGTTTTTTAAAAAAATTAAACCAAACAATATCATTTTGTTATGATTTTTTAGCCCCATATTTATTTTTTAATTATAGTTATATAATTATAATTATATTTATTATTTAATATGTTTTACCTTAAATATTATGTTGTAGTTAATTTGAATCATTTTGTTTCATTTGATTTTATGGTTTTTAACTTATATATGTTATGATTTGCTTTGAATATGATTTGTGATGTAAAAATTTATTTTTTATTAAATATTTTTGGTATTTTTATTTAATTTTTTAAATAATTATGGCGTCGTCCGGTACTTTGATGTTGTGCATTGTAATTACAGTTGAAACTGCCACGTAGAATTTGCACCGAAGTGCCATGTAGACTATGCACCAAAGTGACACATAGAATCCATCAACGCTTGGCATGCCAATTATACCTCTAATTCTCATAGCACATACTTTGGGCTTTAACCATATAAGTATTTCACATAACATTATTCAAATTATCATTTATTCACATAGAACATATACTCATAGTAATGAAATCCAAACATAGCTTTTGAAATACGATTTAGGTAAAGCCATAAAAATTAATATAAATAATTATTCAAAATTCTATTTTTGTTAAAAATCATTGGAAGTCGACTCATCACAAGTCTTCTTCCACTGTATTAATACATTAAAGTAGTATGCATTCACCTTTGCCTCACTTAAGCCCTAAGTAAAAATCATTTTCACTTTCGCTCAATCTCTTTATTACGTCGATTCGTTCGGTACTTGATTTAGTTAACATGACCAATATGAATACTGAAGCTCAATTAATTGTTATCCAATCAACATTTATATAAACTAAATGAAACACCTAATTCACAATTTCAAGCTGAACAGTATCGGTACTCTACACCAGTACCGATATTTCCCTTCTATGGTATCAATACCTACCTCGGTACCGATACCTACCTCAGTACCTACCTCGGTACCGATATTTCCCTTCTATGGTATCGATACCCAAATTGCTTTCTGGAATTTCCTCTTTAATTACAGTATCAGTACCTTACTATCGGTATCGATACCTCCCCAGTATCAATACTACCCATTCAATATCGATATTGTTTATCCGATTCACACAATTTCACTTCATTTAATCTCATAGTATCGGTACTGTTCTTCCAGTACCGATGTCCTTGCCCAAAATTCACTTATTTCATTTCGAATTTGACCCAAAACTCACCTAAATCTCATACTTCTAACTCAATTCATGCCCTTAAACTCAATAACAATTATCTCAACCAACTTACATCAATTAAATTCCCTTTAACATCCAAAATTTTAACTAGAACACTTAAAACTAAAAATTAAATCTATTCTTCAAACATGTTCCTAATCATTTTTAATACTTCAAACACCTTATTCAGACCTTTGACAAGTCAAATATATCTTTAAAATCCAAATACTAATAAATTTTCATCAACTCCCACAAAACCCTCTTTACCAAATCATCATTAACTCATCAATCCCATAGCTTCTAATCATCTTTAATAATCATCTTTAAGCTTTCTTAAGCTTCTATACCACCCAAAAGCTCAAAACCAATTCAAAAAAAATGAAAGAAGCAACCAACTTTAAGATTACTCACCTTAGCAATGATGTTCATGGTGGAAATGAAGAAGAGAAGATGAAGAGAGTTCTAGGATTTTCTTTTCTTTTTTTTCTTTTCCTCACATGTTATAATAACATTAAAATAAAATTTAAATTCATTTCATTCCAAAACACCATTTTGCCCTTCTATCCTTCAATATTTGATAATATATCCTAAACAAAAATTCCAAATCAATCCTTGAACATTTCAATTTAACAAAATCAAACCGCTAAATTTTGAATTCTTACATTTTAGTTACTGACTGATGTTTGGGGTATTACAATTCTCGCCCTTAAGAAAATTTGTCCTCGAATTTTCACTGCACAAAGAGATGAGGAAATTGTCTTCTCATGTCCTCTTCACGCTCCCATGTCGCCTCTTACACTTTGTGATTTCTCCAAAGAACTTTAACTAACGGAATCGTCTTGTTCCTTAGGTGTTTGACTTCATGTGCTAAAATATGCACTGATTCTTCCTAATAGGTCAGGTCAGATTGGACTTCTATATCTTTTGGTGCTATAATGTGAGAAGGATCTGATCGATATCTTCTGAGCATAAAAACATGACAAACATTATGGATCTTCTCCATTTCTGGTGGCAATGCTAACTGATATGCCACTGGTCCCACTCTGTTTATAATCTCATATAGGCCAATGAATCTAGGACTGAGCTTTCTCTTTCGACAAAACGAAACACTTTCTTCCAAATAGAGACTTTCAAAAACACTTTATCTCCTACTTGATACTCAATCTCCTTTCTTTACAAATCCACGTAGGACTTTTGTCTGTCTGCTGCCACTTTAAGGTTATGTTGGATCACCTGGACATTTTATTATACTTTAAGGTTATGTTGGATCACCTGGACATTTTATTATACTTCTTTAATTAAATAAGGACCAAGAACGCCTCGATATTTTAATTCATACCAATTAAGCGGCGTTTTATATTTTCTTCTATACAATGCCTCATGCGGTGCCATTTTAATGCTTGATTGATATCTGTTATTGTACGTAAACTCTGCGAGCGACAGATACTTCTCCTAATATCCATTAAAATAAATCACATACGCCCTTACCATATCTTCCAAAACCTGGATAGTCCGCTCAGATTGACCATCTGTCTGTGGGTGAAAGAATGTGCTAAAGTTCAATCGAGTACTCAAGGCTTCATGTAAAGACTTTCAAAACCTTGATGTGAACCTTGGATCTCTGTCATATACTATTGAACTCGACACTCCATGAAGTCTAATAATCTCCTTGATATATAATTCAACATATTTATTCATCGAATAATTAGTTCAAACAGGAATAAAATACGTTATTTTCGTCAATCTATCAACTATCACCCAAATAGAATCTTTTTTTATTCGATTAGGAATTGAGATCGGTTGTAAAAGTTCTGAAGGTACCTGATGCTAAGCTTTTACTTGTTGACAGGATAAGCACTTTGCAACAAACTCTGTGATAGCTTTTTTCATACAAGGCCACCAGTATCGGCCTTTTAAATCTTGATACATCTTGTTTCCTCCTTGATGCATAGTCAATGAACTACAATGCGCTTCAAAAAGTATATTTTTCTTCAACTCTTCATCACTTGGAACACAAACTCGGTCTCTGTAGTATAAACATCCATCAGACTTTACTTCAAAGTCTTTGATTTCACCTTTTTCCACTTGTTCCATTCTTGCTAAACACTTTTCATCTCTCCTTTACAACACCTTCATTCGCTCCAACAATAAAGGCTTTAGCTTTAATTCAGCCACTAGAGCATCACTGTCCTTTAAAATAATCGGGCATCTAACATACGCAAAGCTAAAAAAGTCTTTCGGCTAAGTGCATCAGCTACAACATTAGCCTTCCCTAGGTAATAGTCTACGATTGCATTATAATCTTTAAGTAACTCGATCCATCTCCTCTGTCTCAAGTTTAGCTCATTTTGAGTCATCAAATACTTTAAGCTTTTGTGATCAGTAAAAATATAACATCGCTCACCATATAAATAGTGGCGCCATATCTTTATTGTAAACACCACTGCTGCTAACTCAAGATCATGTAGCAGATAATTCCTTTCATGTGGCTAAAGTTGTATCAAAGCATAGGCTACCACCTTTCCATCTTGCATCAAAACACATCCCAAACCATTATGAGAAGCGTCGCTATAAATTGTATAGTCCTTGCCCGATTTTGGTTATACTAGCACTGGAGCCTCCGTCAGAACCTTCTTTAAGGATTCAAAACTTTCTTGGCATTTATCCGTCCAAATGAATGACACATCTTTCCTCAATAGCTTTGTAAATGGGAAGGTAATCATCGAAAAATCCCTTACAAACCTTCAATAATATCTAACTAATCCCAAAAAACTTCGTACTTCATAAATATTTCTTGGAACTTCCCGATCTATAATAACTTTAATCTTCTGAGGATCCACCCGAATCCCCTCTACATATACTACTTGTCCAAGGAATGCAACTTCAGGTAACCAAAACTCACACTTAGACAATTTAGCATAAAAATTCTTATCTCGAAGTGTATGAAAAATCACTCGAAGATGGGTGGCATGTTCTTCATTCATCTTTGAATAAACCAAGATATCATCAATGAAGACGAAAATGAATTGATCGAGGTACGGTTGGAATACACTATTCATAAGATCCATAAATGCTATCGGTGCATTAGTTAATACAAATAACATACCACAATCTCATAATGGTCATATCAGGTCCTAAAAGTCATTTTTGGAATATCCTCTTATTGTATCTCAACTGGTGATAGCCAGAGCGCAAATCAATTTGGAAGAAGATCGAAGCTCCCTTGAGTTGATCAAATAAATCGTCGATTCTCAGGAGGGGATACTTATTCTTTATTTTCACCTTGTTGAGCTGCTGATAATCAAAACATAGATGCATCGAACCATCTTTCTTCTTTAAAAATAGCACTGGAGCACCCCAAGGTGATGCACTGGGTCTGATAAATCCTTTATCAAATAACTCTTGTAACTGAGCCTTTAACTCCCTCAGTTCCTTAGGGGTTATTCTATAAGGAGCCATCGAAATTGGTTTCGTTCCAGGCATTACCTCAATTTGAAATTCAATATCTCTATCTGGAGGTAATCCCGGTAATTCATCTGGAAACACATCTGGAAACTCTGACCGTCGAAATATCCTCTAATCTCATCTTCGGGGCTCGAGTAGCAATCACATTGCCGATAAAAGCTTGACATCCTTGAAACATTAGCTTCTTAGTCGACATTACCGATATCACATTAGATAATGGATTAATTCTCTCGCTAACTACAATTATCTATGATCTAACAGAACTTCTCAAAATTACCCGCTTTAATCGACAATCAATATTAGTATGGTAACGATACATCCAATTTATTCCTAATATAACATCAAACTCGTCAAAGGTTAATTCCATCAGAATAGCATGCAATTTAATTCCTTGAATCCTTATAGGACACCCTCAACAAATCTGGTTTACCCGAGCACTATGCTCTAGCGGGTTAGTCACAATCACATCACTACTTGTAGTTTCTAACTGGATTCCCAAATCTCTCACTAGTTTACTACTGATATAGGAATAAGTTGATCTCGGGTCAATCAATACCAAAATAGGTTTATCAATTAATTGGAGAATACATGCAATTATCTCTGGATCATCACGATCTTCATTAGTCTTAATGTTATATAGCCGAGCAGTCGTGTGCATTTCAGGTTGAGTGACCGATTCAGACTGATTCTTTCACCTGATTCGTCCTCTACCTCTTTAAGATACAATAGTGGATCTCTCTGATTGTGCAGACTCTCCGATCATTAACGGACAATCCCAGATAAAATGTTCAGTGTCCCCATATCTAAAACATGCTCCAGAGACCACTCGACATACACCACTATTATTTTTACCACAATGCTGACATTGACTTGGCCTTTCAGCTCCTGATTTAGTTGATTGAGTCTACCTAGCTCTCACAGGATTTGATCCTCTGCCTGAGAATGTAGCTGAATCAGATCTAGTTTGAGGTCAAAAACCCAAACCTCGACTTCTCTTCGATTGTTCTGCACTCGATGAGGCACCCACTCTCTTGGTTAACTGGGTCTTTTGCTCCCAAATCTTTCATTTTATGCTCGCTCCAAGCTTTATCTCGATTCACTGCCTCTTGAAATGTAAAAATATTAAACGATATTAGAAGTTCCTTCAATCTAGGGCGCAAACCTTCCACGAACCAATCACATGAATCTTTCTCAGTCGGGACCAATTCATCTTCAAATATGCTCAATTTATTAAACTCACACTCATACTCATACTCATACACAGTGCGACTCCCTTGCTTCAAATTCATGAACTCATGCTTCATTTATCTAATGAACTGATCACGAATATTTTGTTCTTGAACTCTTACAGAAAGAATGACCACATTACTTGATCACTAGGCACTCTCATCGTCAAATTAGTTTACCATAAACGTGCTTGACCTCGTAGCAGTGAGACTACTCTGTCCAACTTCTCCATTTCAGAACAATGGAGACCATCAAGAATAATTTTCACGTCATTTAGCCAAAGATCTGCAGAAACAAGACCTTCCTCAGCTTCTCCCTTAAACTCGGGTGCTCTTAAACTTTTTAGCTCCTTAGAAACATTTATCCTAGGAGCCGAGGGAGTAAACGGTTTGAAACATGTCAGAATTATGTCCAACGTATGGAAAAATGCTCCCTGATCTTGCATAGACACTCCCAGAGGTACCTGTTCTTCACCTTGCCTAGCTGGGGCTGGTGAATTGCTACTACCCTCATTAACTCCATATTCCGCTTCACTTTGGGAGCCTTCGTAATCTGAAATCTATTAACATATAATCACTAAACTATAATAGCAAAGACAACATACTCATTACACTACCAGATCAGAGATTTTTGATATTTTGTTAGCATTTACACTTTTTAAAACATAAATTACTTCGGTTTGAGCCTAAAATCGGTTAAATCGTAGTTTTGATACCAATAAATGTCACACCTCGACCCGTACCCGACTCGTATTTGACCCGGATACAAATCTGAGGTGTCACATTGACTTTTCAACAGTTTAACTCTTTGAAAATCTGACTAAAATTTGACTTTTTACCTTTATTTTAGTGGCGAAGCTCTCATTTACATGAGTTCATATCGAAATTAATATTAGACGATGAAAACAAATATTTAATATACTTACATAACTCTAATTAGTATAATTACAAAACAGATCAGAGCATTTGTGATTTAAACATTTGTAGTACAAGCTAACAAAATTTCAAAATAACAAAATCACATATTGCTCAAATCGGTCTGATATGATCTTCAACGCGTATGATGTCCTGACCTAGCTTTACTCTGTTGACTTCTTTGAACCTACGTGTGAAAACACTCACACGCTAAGTCTTTTACTTAGTGAGGCATAAATGACCATAATAAAAATAATATTTGCTTAAATATTTTATGAGAAACATTGAATACAGAAAACAAGATACATTTCATAAAAATAACACATACTAATATGCACTGTTCATTTCATATTAATTTGTTTAAATAGTCCAATGTATATCACTAAGAACTCAAGGTATGTGAATAATTTGAGGTTGTGCACTGTAATTGCAGTCGAAACTGCCACATAGAATTTGCATTGAAGTGCCACATAGACTATGCATCGAAGTGCCACATAGATTTGTTCCGAAGGACCACATAGAATTGTCCTAAAGGACCACATAGAATTGTCCCAAAGGACGACATAAAATTGTCCTGAAGGACCATGTAGAATCCCTCAACTCTTGGCATGCCAATTATACCTCAAATTCTCATAGCACATACTTTGGGCTTTGACCATATAAGTATTTCACATAGCATTATTCAAATTATCATTTATTCACATAGAACATATACTCATGATAATAAAATTGAAATAGTTCTTTTGAAATACGATTTAGGTAAAACTATAAAAATTAATATAAATAATTATTCAAAATTCTATTTTAGTTAAAAATCATTGGAAGTCGACTCATCACAAGTCTTCTTCCCTTGTATTAATACATTAAAGTAGTATGCACTCACCTTTGCCTCACTTAAGCCCTAAGCAAGAATCCTTTTCACTTTCGCTCAATCTCTTTATTACGTTGATTCGTTCGGTACTTGCTTTCGATCGAAATCTACACGTTAACATGACCAATATGAATACCGGAGCTCAATTAATTGTTATTCAATCAGCATTTACATAAACTCAATGAAACACATAATTCACAATTTCAGGCTGAACAGTATTGATACTCTACACCCAGTACCGATACTTCCCTTCTATGGTACCGATACCTACCTCAGTATCGATAACCAAATTGCTTTATGGAATTTCCTCTTCAATTATAGTATCGGTAACTTACTATTGGTATCGATACCCCCCAGTATCGATATTACCCATTCAGTATCAATATTGTTCATCCGATTCACATAATTTCACTTCATTTAACCTCATAGTATCAGTACTGTTCTTCCAGTAGCGATGACCTTGCCCATAATTCACTTATTTCATTTCGAATTTAACCCAAAACTCACCTAAATATCATACTTCTAACTCCATTCATGCTCTTAAATTCAGTAACACTTATCAACACCAACTTACATCAATTAAATTCCCTTTAACATCCAAAATTTTCACTAGAACACTTAAAACTAAAAATTACATTTATTCTTCAAACATGTTACCAATCCTTTCTATTACCCCAAACACCTTATTCAAACCTTTGACAAGTCAAATATATCTTTAAAGTCCAAATACTAATAAATTTTCATCAACTCCCTTAAAAAATCTTTTTACCAAATCACCATTAACTCATCAATCCCATAGCTTCTAATCATCTTTAAGCTTTCTTAAGCTTCTATACCACCCAAAAGCTCAAAACCAATTAAAAAAATGCAAGAAACAACCAACTTCAAGATTACTCACCTTATCAATGATGTTCATGGTGAAAATGAATAAGAGAAGATGAAGAGAGTTCTAGGCTTTTATTTTCATCACATGTTATAATAACATTAAAATAAATTTTAAATTCATTTCATGCCAAAAGACCATTTCGCCCTTCCATCCTTCAATCTTTGATAATATATCCTAAACAAAAATTTGAAATTAATTGTTGAACGTTTCAATTTATCAAAATCAAACCGCTAAATTTTGAATTCTTACATTTTAGTTATTGGTCCAATATTTGGGGTATTACACTTATGGATACTATACACTTCATATGGTGTATCTGACAATCCATTCAAGATGTAATTATGACATAAAAACTTAGAATGCTTTCAAGCTTTAATGACAACAATGTCTATCTCATCCTCTCTTTGAATAAGAGGATCATCTTATATTTGACCATATTCAACATGATTAAATATTATATCTTACGTCACTATCTCTTGAAATTCTATCAACAAATTTCACATGTTTCTTGTTGTGGCTCACAACCACTGACATCGTTGAATTTATTCAAAGTTTGAATAGGAATCAACATTTCAAATCACGAGTTAGGTGAATTAGTTGGGTTACCATTGTTTCGTTTAAATTTGTAAATATTCCAATAATAAATTAAAAGTTAATTCAATTTGTTTTACCATTTGTTTCTGTTGAACAACAAAATTTAATTAGAAATTAAAATTCTAAAAAAAAATTTATAACAATGTTGTTACCTCCAAACTATTTCTGTTATCAACAATAAACCAAATAAATTTTGTTAAACAACATGATTAAAATCCTAAAAAAAATTATAGGCCAGATTTTTGTTCACAGACATATCAAATTTTGTTCAGTACCTTATTTATCACAACGAATTTTAGTCAAAACTAAAATCCAACAATTGAGTAATTTCTGTTAAATGGCGGGAATTTAGTAAAACTAAAACCCGAAATAGAAATTCACAATCAACACTATTTTGTTGAATTCATTATTTAAAACTAAAATCTGAAACAAAACCAACTTCTGTTGGACAACGGGATTAAAACCCAAAACAAAACCAATATCTGTTGAACGATGATAATTTAATAAATTAATTCTCGAAACAAAACTAACTTCTGTTGAATGGTGGAAAAATCTGAAACAATAGTATAATCTCAATGTATAAATATTATAAAAGAAATATTGAATGGTTACACATACATTTTCTATTACTTGATCAAAATTCACCATTCGTTACAAAAAAAATATGAGTCTTATCACGTTACATCAAAGCTTGTGGATGGGACAAAAATAGAGATTCTTTTCTTTGAACCTGCAAAAGGTTTTGAAGTCATAACACAAAGTTAATTGGGCTTAACCTATGCATCCATAATGCCTTCAACTTCCTTAAGGATTGAGCATGAAGATAACTATTTGTTGATCTTCTAGGAGCCTTTCATATGTGGAATGTTCTTTCCAACCAACCAATGTAATTTGAACAATCACAATTATTAGCCATTAGAAATGTCTCGTCAATTTTTCCTTTTCATTTCCTCGCGTAAAGACACATAATGCCAAAAGGTAAACAAATCAATGGATTCCATTATTACTTAAAAACCTAATAGATATGTAACCTTTTTCAAGGTTAAGATGGCTTTGCAAACAAATCTCCATGCACTAACTGAATCACCAAGGCATGTCCTTCGTTTTTGGAATAACCATGCTACCACACAATGATAAAATTTATTTTTGGGTATTGTAGAATGGTTTTGTACCCTCGTTGAACACCACTTTTAACCTTCCATGGCAAGTTGATGGACATGTTAAAAGAGAGCTTTACCCAAACTTATAGCCAACACCATACCACATTTGAAACATCATAATCTTATGCCAAGGATTATGTAAAAATCATCATGCATAAAAGTTAGCGGGACATAAATTTTGTGTCCAACATACCTTAATCTGCAAATACAAAACTTCTCCTTGTGTTGGAATCTGCTTTGTAAATACGCATTCAACTATCAATTAGGCATTAGACATGTAAATAGGATTTTTGAAGTTGTACTTCATGTAGGTCAGAATTCAACAGTATGATGTGCCACCATCAACATTATACACGGCTTGGGGCCAGATAATTTTTTGCTTCGTATGTATACCTTGGATTAAATATATATATATATATATATAATATGTCTTAAGATTGTTAGAAAAAATATTAATCCGAGATAAAATAATGATAATAAATAAATATTATCATATAATCAAACGGAACAAAATAATTATAAAGAATTAAAATAGAAGAATTAAACTTGTTACTCATGTGTAGACATGAAATCAGATGTGTAGAGCATGATAAACCATTTTTGTTGAGGCATGTATGAACAATTTTCTTAAGACAGATTCGTCCTCTCCTAGGTGCTTTGAGTAACGTTGGACGTCGGTCTCCCAAGATACAACAACAAACGATCACAATAGTAAGCACAACCATAGTGATCAGTCGAACACAATCTTTCCTTTCTCTATCACCGGAAAGAACGAATTTGGAAGGAAATTTCTAAGTGTTTTCCCTATTCCAAAGTTCTAAACTTGTGTAACTTGTGTGTCATTGTGCCTAGACTAGCCTATATATAGGGAGAGGAAATTGACTTTAAAGTTAAGACCTTTCGATGAAAGACTTAACGTTTTGATTAAAAGACTTCTCATTTTGATGAAAGGGCTTAACCTTTTCATAAAAGGATTTAATCATTTCATGAAGAGAATTATTGAATAGGTATTATTGAATGGATGCAACTTTAAACCCAAAGTTCAGTTCATTCACTAAGTGACATGACTTATAAGTAATTAGTTATAAATATCATCAATTCATTCAATTTTTGCAACAATTGCTCCATTATCGTTTGGCCGGACGACACTCTCACCCTCACCCTTCCGTCAACCAATGACTAACCTTAAGTGGTAACGTAAACCCCACCTTCTCATTTCTCTAGGGTTTTTTTACTTTTCCAAGATTTAGTTGATAAAAATAAGAATATATATATATATATATATATATATATATATATATATATATATATATATATATAATATATATAAATATCAATTATATATTGTTATTCTCTAGTTAAGTCCAACATTTTTTTTATTCTGAATCTAAATTTAATTTGAACCGAAATTTGATAATGATGGTAAACAAAATAACGACTTTAACAGAGATATGAAGAACTATGAAGGTGATAAAAAGATGAATCCTAGTTATTTTTTCTTTTTCTGTTTGTTTACATAGAAGATTGAAAGAAAGAAGGGAAAAAAAGGGTGAGAAAATGAAATATAATAAAAGGAAGGAAAATTGGACGTTATGTGTCACCTAGAAATAAGAATAAAATAAAACTTTATATATTTTGATTGACAAATATAAATATAAACATTTAATTTTTAATGAAAAATTTTTTTATCTGCCTGCTTGGCCTCTAGGTGAAGCACCATTAGTAATAGCACGAGGTGGATTCTCAGGGCTTTTCCCTGAATCCAGCAGATATGCAAACGACGCCGTAAAACAATCAAACTCCACGGCTGCTTTATCCTGCAGTCTTCAGCTGACAAAAGACGGCACGGGCATGTGTTTGTCTGATATCAGGCTCGACAATTCCACGAACATAAGAACAATTTTCCCAAACCATTCCAACACGTACAACGTTAATGGAAACCAACTCAATGGTTGGTTTGCCCTGGATTTCGCCTCTGATACCATATTAAAACATGTCTCCTGTAAGTCTCCCATTCCGAATCCATGATTTTCGGTTCCAATCACATCGATCTTCAGCTTTGTCATGCTTTTTTATTCTTGTTCTCTGGCAGTGGTGCAGAGCGTATCGACTCAGACGAATGTGTTCGACGGTCGACTGCTGGTTTCTACTGTCGAGGATGATGTCGGAGTTGAACCTTCGTTGTTTTGGTTGAATGTTCAGGTTTCATATCGGTTTTAGTTTATGCAGACATAATATAAGCTGATGAAGACATGGACTAACATGGTTTCTGTAGGTATGTGTTTCTGCACAAAATAATTCTCAGTGTTTGAGTTCCTTGATCCTGACGTAGTTGAACCGACAACGAAATAAAAGTACAGTGCGATCTTAAACGATCTTTCGGGCATCAAGCCATTTGTATCAGGAATTTTCGTCCCGAAAGAGTACATATGGCCTGTTGATGAAAACAAGTACTTGGGAAATCCTACAACACTTGTGGCTGATGCTCACAAGCTTGGCCTAGAAGTATATGCTTCTGGTTTTGCGAATGATATGCCAGGAAGTTACAATTACAGCTATGATCCAACAACTGAGTACTTGCAGTTTATAGATAATCCCGAGTTTTCCATTGATGGACTGCTTACGGATTTCTCCCCTACAGAAACAACCGCCATTGGTATGAGTATTAACCCCTGCATTGCAGTTACATTTTTCGGTTATCATCAAATTTCTTATGAATATGCCATGAATATATGCCTACAAGGCCCAACATTCTCAGTGTATTTGAGGTTTCGAGTAACGGTTCCGATTGTTTTTTTTTTTTTGCAGCATGTTTTGCAAGTGATGAGACCACGAAACCGAAGAAAGGTGATTGTTAAGTTCACCGGATAGTATACACACACACACGAATATGTATACCTGCGATTTTGTGCTTTTACAGGGAAGGCTTTGATAATAACTCACAATGGAGCAAGTGGGATGTATCCTGGTAGGACCGATCTTTCTTACGAGCAAGCGGTGAATGACGGAGCCGACATAATAGACTGCTTGGTAAAAATGTCGAAAGATGGAGTAGCTTTCTGTTTAGATTCAGCCGACCTAATGGGCCATACTACTGCGAGTGCGATGCCTGCATTCGTGTCTCCGTCTTCCTCGGTTCCTGAAGTTCAAAATGACATGGGTATTTTTTCATTTGATCTTACATGGAGCGAGATCCGGACCCTGAAGCTTAAACTTCTCGATCTCGAACATATTTGCTACATACAGTCCTACAAGTTATGTCTGTACAATCTTTCATGATTCTCAATTATCTTTGTTCATTTCAAATGGAAAAGCCCTTTTGAACAAGCAGCAGGTTTCCAGAGGAACCCGGAAGCTAAAAACAAGGGTAAATTCATGACACTGGTTGAGTTCTTGGATCTTGTCAAGGCAAATGCAGTTTCTGGGATTTTGATCAACATACAACTAAGTCTTCCTTTTTTTATTTTATGTTTCAAACTTGGTATCATTCCGACATAACCGATGACGTCTCTCCAGAATGCTTTATACGTAGCATCGAAAAAGGGTCTCGACATTGTACGTTCGATCACCGAGGCCTTGAGTAATGCGACATTCGACAAACAACGAACGCAACAAGTCTTGATCCAATCGGACGACAGCTCAGTGCTCTCCATGTTTCGAGGTGTCCCTGCTTACGAAAGATTGTTACATATCACGAAACCGATAGGCGACGTTCTGGAATTGACGATAAACGAAATCAAGAAGTTAGCCGATGGAGTTGTCGTCGCGAGACCTTGTCTGATTTCTGTCGAAAATGGCTTTACCGAGGCTCGAACTAAAGTTATCGATGAAATGCGCGCTGCGAAGATCTTGGTTTACGTCTCGGGTTTGAGAAACGAATTTGTAGCACTTCCGTTTGATTTTTCTGCAGATCCAACGAGGGAGCTTGCTACTTATGTTGCTGCACTGGAAGTTGATGGGGTTAACACTGACTTCCATGGAACAGCCAGCAGATATGAGTTAGTGCTTCTACTAGTGAACTTACGGTATAATGATATCAATTCAGTTTCTCTCTTATTCTTTTTAGAGTACTTTGCTCCTTAATATTTCATTTTAAGATAAAAATATCACCCAAATAAGAGTTTTTTTGTCATAAAATGGAATATTGGGATACAATACTCTAAAAAAAATAAATGTTAAAGTGACTATTTAATTAAATATTAGAGATTTTTTTGTCCTAAAATAAAATGTTGAGTGTCTAAATACTTCAAACAAAAAATATGGGTCAAAATGACTATTTAATCAAATATTAACCGTATTTTTTGACAATATCTAAAGCTTCTAACATAAAGATTCAAGGCATAATGTCAAACAATACATCTAACATTTGATTGAATAATCATTTTAATTTCTATTATTTTTTAGAATATTTTAACTTCAACATTTCATTTCGGAATGAAATGTCTCCAATTGGATGAAAATCGTTAATTTGATTAACAATTAATAATTTTCGTCGATATAAAAAAATATGTGTCTAAAATACTAACGTAACACGTCATGTGCCACAAGTAATAATATGACACATGTTCAAACGGTAATGTGACGCATGTCATGTGTCCAAAATAATAACATGACGTCATATGACACCTATCATGGAATTATTTTGGATACATGACTTGTCACATTAACAATGTAGATACACAAATATTGACTATTTAGTGAACTAATGATTTTAATCTAACAAAAATATTTTATCTTAAAAGAAAATGTTAGAAGTTAAAATACTTGAAGAAAAATAATATGGATTATAATTATATATTGACAGAATGGTAAGAGTAAATTTTGATAATGTCAGGATTTAATTATGCAAGCAGTGTAAGATGTGGTGGAAAACGATTGTATGCAGGGAGCCCATGTGTGGATCTCAAAGGAGAAATTGCAGCTGAACCAGGTTCACTGCAAAAGCAAGCTTCCGGAGCATCGGCACCAGCGAAACCTCCAAACCCGCCGCTTGAGGTTGCCGATGTTGTCGACCCTTCACTACCGGCAGTCACCAATATATCATCATCTACAGCTTCTTCCCGTGTAGCTGCAAATTCTTCGAGTGGCATGGTAATTGCTGCCAAATTTGGTCCTTGTCTGGCAGTGACTGATTTCTTGCCCTTTTTTATTCGTTTACCCATTTAACATCACATTAGACCTTAAATCCAAGTAATGATCATATTAATTCAACGATTGTAAAGTACACATTTGACTATAGTTTTTCATATTTATATTTACTTCCATGCAACTATAACTAAATCCAACTACTGATTATTTTAATTCAACAAATTTATCAATTTAACCTTAAATCTTATTATGTTTGTTTTGACCCTCAGAACTTCTAACTTTTTTCCAGTTTGATCGAGTTATTAATTGATAAAATTTTGATAAATATAACAATAATGTAAAGATTAAAAAGACTAAACTGGCTTAATACATTTATAATAAACAAGAGGTTTAACATCTTTAGCATTGGTAACCATAATGAAATCCAATATATCTTAAATTTAAAATTTACCATCTACAATCACTTTCTCCACTTCTCCTCAATCGTGGGTATACAAAAAACAATAGATGCCACCTTTCTCCAGCACAAGTATCTCATCTACCATGATGCTTAACTCAAAAGAAAAAACAAGTTCCTGCTCTGATGCCCTAACTTGTACACGGACTCAAAAGGACAGTCACCAAATCTGAGACAGTCTATATGTGCCACTATTTATGACTGGTTCAATGCTACATTCTCTAGTGTATATACACAGTATCAAGAGAAGAAAGTACATGGCGGCAGCATTGTTACGAATGTTATAGTGTTACATGAGCATCCTGGGAGCCCTTATGGGGTCGTATAATTTAAGACCTTGTAATGTATAAAAAATGTGTGTTTACTTGCTGATCCACCTTCGTTTGCGGGCTGGTCTCTCCGGTTTCACCTCAGACACCGCAGGAGTTTCGTTCTTGGTTGAAGGCAGTGGCTCGCTCTCCATCTTCTTTATTGCCAGTGCATCTTTTTCCTTGGGCATTGGAAGTTTGAACCTCTCGCTTCGCTTCTTCAGCTTCTCCACAGTGTCAAGATGCCGATCCTCTGATGGCCTTGTATCAGCATCCTTGGTCTCTGGCTCGCCAAAAATTTTATTGTCAGACGAATGGTTCTCAGCAGGCTCAACTGACGTGCCAGGTTCATCTGGAGTTTTGTTAGATTCTAAAGCTTCTACATTATTGATCTTCTCGATCTCCTTGATCTTTGAGGAGGTTGATGACTTGCTGTTGATACTGAAATCCCTCTCCTTATGGCTTGTCCAACGTTCCAATTTGGAGCGGCCCCGTTTCGACTCTTTCTGCTCATCATCCGAAGAAGCATCTTCTCTATGTTTTCTGGAAGGGTTATAATGAACTGGATTCTCATTCTTCTCATCACTTTTCAAGCCCTAACCAAGTCAAAAAGGTAACAGTAATAATGACACAAAACAAATATACTGGTCATTATATAACAATGTTAATAGATGAGTCAATGCAGCATGATAATTCCATCATTTAATTAAGAAGCGATGCCATATTTAACAACTTACTAAAATTGCAATTTATGATGCATATGAGAAATTTAAAAACCAAAGTACCGATAATTGGTTTTAAATTCAAATCCAACTTTGCTTCATGTTCAATCTAGATAATGTTATCTGAGAAAATAAGCTTACCGTCAATGGTAAATTACCATTTTCTTTCAATAATGAAACCTTTACATGTTAAAATAAGAGTAACTATGTTTACAAAGTTAAAGAAGATTTACCGAGAAATCCGCTTCCCTCAATCCAAACTAAGTCTTATTGCAAATAAATACAATATTGAATTCATAGCCAAACAGCGGGACCACAGAATTCAAATTGCAAGCTTCACCAACAAAGACGACGACGACGACAGCAAAATACTATGATAAAGCAAAGTTGCTAATTTTTTTTTTATAGAAGTTGGAGTTCTCATTAAAAACTCTCTTCGTATTCGTTCACATACTAAAGGTATGTTAACGAACATTGGAATGAAGAAAAGAGTATCTCAAATTTTATTGATAAAATACCCGATACAAAAGAAACCACGGAATATCCTCTCATGGTGATGTACACCATTACAATAAACACCTTAACCTCATATGACCTCATCCAAAGCCACAGCCTAATCACCTTACTTCTAATTACACCACCAGCAGTAGGAATAAAACAACGCAACAGAACATAATACAAATTAAAAGCAACACCTACAACTATATAGACTAAAACAACCACAATTGAAGAGACAAAATCTAATGAGACTCGTCTTATTCAGGAGCCCAAGAGTTTGGTTTGAATGAAGGTTCTATCTCATGCACCATGACCTTGAAGAAGTTATCACCAACCTTCAATTCCACCATCGCATCAATCCTCGCATCAGCCTTTGTGAGGAATTGAATTTTTGCCCGATCAAAGGATGATGGAGATTGACAACTTTCGTCAATAGCTAGTAATAAACCCCACTTATCAGCAATGTTCTTGAAAGTATCCCAATTCCATGCGTGAAAAGAAACACCCTCGCAAACTAACCATACTCGACGACACTCCATTACCAAACTCTTTGACCAAGCTTCGACTATGGAGAACCACTCTGCGAAAATCTTTGATTTATCGTTCTTCACACTTCTCAATGAAGCATTGTCTTCGAAAATCATTAAAATCGCATTACCAACAGCTCTCATTAAGGTGAAGCCAGTGAGGCCCTTCGCTTGCATTTGTCTGGCCAGATGACCAATTTTGACAAAATTCTTGCACCACCCCACTAGACAATTGCTTAACACCTGAAATTTTTCTTCATCTATAACACCTTCAACTTTATAATGATTCTTCCTCGAAACATCTTTCATGACTTGCGAAGAACACCAGTCGAGGACTTTCTCCAAAAGGACTGTCGAGGTTTGAATTTAGCTAAATAAACACAAATTTTGCTTCCGTCGATATGAGAACCATTCATTTTTGAGATCGCTCTCCTTGCTTCATCGATAGTTGCGAAGCGAATGAAACCAAAGCGAACTCCTTTTGAATTTCTTTTATTTGGAATAGAAGCAAGCATCAAGAACCCGACCATGGGAGCGAAATAAAGATCCAAACCTCTTCCATTGAATGTTCTCTAGTAAGTTATCAATAAATAACGTGTAGCATCCAGTCTTATCATTACTGCACCCCTTTGAGGTGGACTCCAACAGCATCCTCTCATATTTTTCCCCTGCCGCAATCGTACACTGCTTCTCTTTGGCCTTCTCCACTATCTTTGAAGTCGGCGCCTGCTGCTCCACTCTCTGTTTATGAAGTTCCGATTCCGTAATCTTCGGCACCAAAATCTCCACTCGATTAGCCTTCTTATCCGGAATTTTCAAACTTTTTCCAGCCTCTTTATCCCCACTATTGGACTGACGGCCAGCCTTAGCCCCGAGAGCTGCGGCTTCAACCCTCATCCCATCTTCTTCCTCGCGTTTCTTGGTCACCTTTCCTCCAGCACATGGACATCATAACTTGATGGACGAACTTCTTTAGGAACGGAAGATGAATCTACTGTCTCCCTCCCAGCTGCAAGCTTGTCATCGACAGATTTCTTTAAGGTTTCTGCATCTTGCACAGCTTCTCTTGCTTCCCTTAGTTTAGCTGAAGACTCTTTAACGAGCCGCTCAATATCAAGCCTTGTCTTATGCAATTTGTCACGTAATTCAGCGGTGTCTTTAAGTGAACCGAGGGAATTAACAAGGCGATCAAATGCCACAATAGCAGTTCGTATCTTGGAAATCCCCACCTCCACAGACTGCGAAGCCGAAGCATGTTCTGCAGCTAGCCTTGGCTTTTGCCGAGAGGACTTGTAATGGTGAGGGGTAGCAAGACCCACTTCAAGTTTCCGGGAACTCATTTCTTTTGTGTTGCTTTATCGTTGAAGAAAAGCAAAGGAAGAAAGGGTGATGAACAGAACCAAAACTGCAGCTAAAGATCAGCGGCGAACGTGGCTGACTTGATTGCTCTGTGGAGAGACGACAGACGCAAGGAGATGGAGAAAAGCAAAGTTGCTAATCAATGAAAAGAAAAATTCACGTCCAAGGTTCCATAAGCTTTGTAAATAGCAGCAAATTATACATATTTGCTTGCTGAAACCGCTACCCAAAGATTGCATGATAAGAGAAATTCTGACAGAATAGTGTGTTCTTCTTGGGGCAATATATATAGAAAGGGAAAAAAAATCCACAGTTCGAAAAGGGGGCAGGGGGACACTGCTCCATAAATGGAACCTACCATAACAACAAATCATATTCCTGGAAAAAGATTCATGAGTTGAGTGGATTAAATTACTCTCGATTTAAAGGTAAAATGTCAGGGACACAAGACTTATGCAGGTAACAAACACAGTTCTCCAAACTGTAAATAGTAAAACAGAGATATGCATGCACGTGCTTATTTATTTAAGGATTTTTAAGACATTGCGATCAAGTGATTAAAACCAGAATCTCTAATTTTAAAGAAACTGCGCCAACTTCAATAGAAGATTACTTTATATAAGTAAAGCACATGTTTGGCTCATTTCAAGAAAATTGCTGTATTATTTTTCTCCTTATTACTAAAGAAATATTATGTCCTAGTCTACGAAACATACCGTTTCGGTGAAGTGACCACTTAAATCTTCTTGATTTCTCTTAGCAGAACCTAAACTGATGGGATCTCCACCTTCAGATTCTCTACCCTTCCTATTATTTTCTTTATGTTTCTTCTCATGCCCCCTTTGGCTATCCGAAGCATTGACAGCATGCTCACTCTGGGTGCTTGTCCTTTCCTGCCTGGATTTTCTCTCATCATTGCTAAATTGGTGTCCCCGTGCATAGGAATCTTCACGCCCTCTATGGCGTGAGAAACTTTCATCACCATTCCGATCCCTTCTTTTCACCTGTTCACTGTGGCGTACTGTCTCTTTGAGTTGGTATTCCTTTTCAGAAACTTTATGTTCATCCTTTTTCCTAGAGCGTACAACCCATGCTTTGTCCTCTGAACTACGTCTACTCCTTGCAGTGGCTTGTCCTTCTTCTCTCTCCCGTTTTGATAAACTTTCATCATAGGCTGGCTTTGGTCTATGCATTCCATCTCTATCCCGCTGCTTCTCAACCCTCTCTCTGTGCAACCAAACCCCATCTTTGTCCCGAGCAGACTGATGATCAAAATTGTCTCCAATTCTTTGCTGCTCAGCTCTCTTACGCAGTTCTAAAATTTCATCCCTTTCTTGCTTTCTGCGACTGCTGCTGTATTCTCTGTTGCCATGCAAGATCACCTCTTTGTCTGCATTACCCCTCCTGAGATACTCCTCATCTTTCCTTCTTTTGCTGTCATAATCATCTGCTGTTTCATATCTACTCTTCACATTATCACCTCTTTCCCTATGTCTAGGGCTGGCATCCTTATCATGATGAGCCTTATAAATGCCATCATCCAATTGTTTTCTAGAAGGTGGATGATCTTCTTTGTCACTCCTCTCACTTTCACGAACCTTAGCCCTGTTCCTAGAACCCATTTCATAGTCACGCTCTCTCTTCCGTGAGTCCTCAGTTCTACTTTTTCTTCCATTAAAATCATCTCTCTGTTGCCGTGCAACATCAAGAATACCACTCTCCCTTCGCCTGTCAAAACCCTCCATTTTGATGTGCAAATTATGTGATGAGCCAGCATCAACGTCTCCAGAAGGATAAGAGCCTTCTCTTGGTTTACCTACAATTTGGCTTCTTTCAATCTCACGTCTTGAATCAGAATCTTTACGCAGTAAATTCTGATCATGTTCATCAAGACGTTTTTTGCCAATTGGAATTCGAGAAGAACGACCACCTTGAACAACTTCATCATCGGCACCGTCTCGCCACTTCTGATAATCTCTGCTGCTGCCAGATCTTGCTTCATTGTTTTCAATAATTCTTGCAGCCATAGAATCCTCACCACCTTCATATTCTTGAAGCTTCCGTCGGTGTACTTGAGAACTCATTTTTCCATCAAGTGGATTCTCATCACTGTGGGTGTCATTCATTAGCACATCTTTTCCTCTATCAGGGCTTCTACCAGCCAATTCAAGCTCATCATCATCACCACCCTTGCACTCCACACTTATCTCCCTGGCATCTCTAACCAGGTGAGGAGATTTGTGATCCATGCTGTCAACAGATTCTTCCTCATCAGAATGGGTGTCACTGAACTTATCCTGTTTACCTCGAATAGGTGTCATGTTAGGGGATCTCTTACGTGCTTTTCCCTGTCTATGCCTGCTTGAAGAAGAGGGTCAGTGGCACTTATTCATGCATTGTAGTATTACCACCTAAATAACAAACTAAGACTTCAAGCTAATGAAAACCATAAAAGTAATCAAATACAATAAAGAAATCCTAGCTCAAAGTTACAAGCAGCCTTTTACACCAGCTTCTCTCTCTTACTTCCAAAGAATGAAATGGATTATGAAAGCATGGAATTCATCTATGTAACCAACTCATCGGCAAACAAAAAAGAGTTAATGATAACAGCCACTTGAATTAATTTCCCATGACAGTACAACATTCTAGAAAGTTACACATCAGCTTAAAAAAACAAACTGCCACCGCTAAAAATAAGTCAAAGGCATAAGTATCTCTATTAATTACTTGAACTGTTGAACATACAAGTAACATAGGACAATTTTTATCGCTCAATGATAATAAGGAACTACTACCAACTCCATTAGTTTTCACTATGGCCATCTTGATCATATTTTTTTCACTTCAGATAAATAAATAATAGGACAGGGTATTATTACAAGGCATATTCTAAGAGCTGCTAATTGGGAAGCGGATGAGTTAGCTAAAGTTGGTATAGGTTGATTTATAGGTTATGTGTAGCGGTTCTTAAGGTGCTGTGCTTGGTTTGTATCTCTTAAGGGTGTGTTGGTTTAAGTATTATGTAATCAGTGTTATGTTTTAAGTGTTATGTGTAAGCAGTTAGTGGTTAGGGACTGGATGTGTATTATTGTTCAGATTAATAAAATTCAGAGGCACTCTTTTCCTCCTTCCTACGTCCTTCATGTTACTATTGTAACATGTAGGGTATGAAAGGGGTTTTAATGAGGCATAATCTTCTATCAAAAAAAAAACTACCACACCATTTTTTATGACTCTCAATATCCATCAAGTTCATGCATAGCTTCTCAGGGCACACAAAAGCAGGTTTAATAGTATTTAACAATTAACATAGAAATTAATGCATCCATTTCACTATAAAGAATAACCAGCTTGTCCCAACTACATCTTGCTTATATTTTCCACATGAAAGATGTCAATGGAGAAGTAAACAAATTAGAAGTTAGGAAAAGAACAGAATTAATCAAATGTAGGGCTGCCAAATGCTTCACCATGCTACATATAGCATCATAGAATCACAGAACATAGATGATATTAGATGATACTATTAAGCAAAAATAAATGACAGATTAATTGAAGATTAATACCTCTCATCATTAGGGCTGCCAAAGTTCCCATTATGATAGATAGGACTCTGACTCTTAGATCCAGGACCATAACGACGATATGCTTCCGCGGAGATGGGAAAAATCCCATCATCTTCAGGCACACTACTCCGAACAGGCTCCCTCTTTCGACTACTATAAGCATTTGGAAAACCATTAACATATTCAGTTTCTTCATGCACGATATTGGTGAAAGATGCAAGATCTTCCCTAGTATCCTCCCTTTGCAGATCATTTTCTATTTGGACTTCAACAGCATTGCCTGTGTAGGAATCATCGTCTAGAGTATCCTGACAAACAATCTGTTTACACAAATAAGAGTTAAAACAATTTTGCATAGGCAGCAGATAGATACTAAATAAGACTTGGGCTAAGTGCAATTGAAACAACGTTTCACTGCTAACCTCAATAATTGCATCTGAATCACGCATGCGAGGTGGTCGAGTATCAATGGAGGGAGTTCCCCAGAACCTCCTTCAACCTGTATCGCTCTCCCAGTTGGCTGGTACAATAAGTAAAAAAAGGTATGTTATCAAACAAATAATACATGGATTTGTTCATGTTCATCGCACTCATAGTAAGATAGTTAATATTGGAGTATTGGACAACGGAAGAAAAGCTACAGGCACAGATCAAGCACATATCATAAGAGCCAACAGTACAAGCACTGGCAGATCTACATATTAGGGTGGGCACCCTGGAATTTGAATTTCCTTCGGTTAGTTATTTACCCTGAGATTTTACTGTGCCTATCCACATACAAAAATTGTGTTATTAATGTGTGCCCACTCTAAAAAATATTTATGGATCCGCCACCGAGTACAAGAGAAGTATTTATAGAGAAAATAAAAGTATGATTGAAGAATCTACATCTAAAAGATGACTTTTATAATTATAATGCATGTACAGTAAAGCCAGTAACTGAAGCGTACTATAGGAGGTCGCATGCAAGCAGTTCCTTTGGTCAATCATTTGTCCACCATTTGACTTTGCAAAATTAGCGGCATCAGCAGGAATCTCTTGCCCAGTTGCTGCTGCCAATTCTGGAGGCAAATCTGGATCATAATCCTAAAAGAAAAACCATGGCAATTATTTTAGACCCTTAATGGCAATTGCAGAACCGTAGAAAACATGGCATCAATACAAGCACTTAACCGTTCAAGGTTCATTTGAAGGAAAACATTTTTTCAGACATGCATAAGAAAGCAACTAATTACCTGCTCTGTTCGCCCACTTTCATAAACGAATTTGCTTTGCATTGTTGTCTCCAAGCGACGTTGTTCCTACAAGATTTTCACATTCAACCCCAAGATCTTAGTTCACACAAATGAAATAATCAATTAAGTTAATTACCAGTTGCTTGCAATAATCTTTCCAGCTCTCCTCATGCAGACCAAAGTTGAAGAAATCCGAAAGATCAACACCGGGATATTTCCACGGCTTTTCCTCAAAACTATCAATGTCCACTTCAAATATAGTCCTGAATTCGCATAGGGGTAAATTAAAATTAGTCAGGAAAAAACAAAGAACGAAATTAAGAGTATGCACACGATATTTGAAAAATGAAACACAACAAATTATGACAGAAGCTGAAAGTCATCTTGCAATAAGCAATTTGTCTCAATTACTCCAGATTCAGCTTCTATGAGCGAAAATTAAGGAATTTAGTATACCATGCACAAAATCACACTATCAACTAATGACAAACAATACATAATTATAGAAAATGAGCAATTACTTGTGAGAAGGAAGTGTGAAATCTAATCCACCACCAAAACCTCGCCCCATATTGTTACCCCAACCAGACATTCCAAAACTAGGATGGAAGCCTTTTTGCATGGGAAGACCAGCTTTCAGTTCAGGTGGTCTCCAATCACCTCTACCACGACCAACCATAGCACCCATGACTGGACGAACCTGAGCTGGAGCACCTCCAGGACCACCTGCAGTGGCTCCAGGCATTAGTGCTGCACCGGGTCTTACATACTGCATGAAGCAGAAAATAGATCATGTCATTTATCAGAAACCAAATTGAAAAAAACAGCCTAACCACATATAAAGGAATGGGACGTTTGTCCAACAACGCAGTTTTTTTCCGGTTCAGCTATAAAAGAGTATACAACATATGACGAGAAGCTTGACATAGATCCAATAAGCTTTCCATGAGATAATATAATCAAGATTAAGGCCAACAATAGCATCATATAACCAAATACCAATTTTAATGAAAGAGTGTTATATCAAAATTGCTTTATAGCAAGCACGAAGACAATATACAAATCAGAAAACAAGGACATAAACAAGTGCAACCAAAATGTCCATTATACAATAAGAATATCAAGCTGGAAATAACTTAACCTCTGTGACCAATGACAGGTTAAGTAAACCAATTAACCGATATTTGAAAATGGTTCTGGAAAAGCATAAAGAGAAGAGCTTTCATCAAAGGTTCACACTTGATCTTGTTTATATTTCAAGAAATAGAAACATCACACCTTTAACTAAAATGTTTCTGTAGTTACATCTCTTTTACCAATAGGTTATTTACACTTTAACTTTGCAGAAAAGTCTAGATTTTCTTTCGAGCAAAAATTACTTGACAAAAAATAACTAGTTCCGAACATATTTGTTTGTTTTCAACGGATATTACCAAGAATTATTGGTGTATGACACACAAAATATGAACAGATATGTCTTCACATATTATGCCAACAAATGCTTTAACTGTAGCTGTAGTTTTGTACCACGTCCACAAAGGTTTTACTATTGAAACCATTACTAATATGCCCCAGAACATCCAAAAAACAAAACTTATGATGAAACAATTTTCTTTTAAGTTGTCGATTCAAGTTTAGGTTTAGGGATTGCTGAATCAAATCACCCTTTCTTACAATTAGTGTTGCATTAGTCAACAATTGGAGGAAAGTTTGATTCTTGAAATAGGTGAGATTTGGAGCAAAACTATAATTTAAAAGTTAATATTGATAGATGTACTTCCGAGCGTACCCCAAGGCGTCATCATAGGCTCACAAAAAGTTTGAGGGTTTAGTTCAAGGATAAACATAATGATTTCTGACTGCAACTTATGATCCTCAATATTTAAACATAAAATCGAAGCAGAAAAATCAAAATATAATTTCCACTTGCTCACAATTTTTCTTTAAAAAAAAAACTTCTATTTATCATCCCGTTCATTACAGTGTTTACAAACCAGTATCTAAAGTAAATTCCTAAACATTCACAAAGTCGGGGCATAAAACAAACAAAAACCCCAACTTTTGCCTAAACATTTCCATATTGCTTAATTCAACAACAGCATCGACATGATAACACACTAACCTTAAACTGAGAATGAAATGGATGGAACCCATGGCTGCTGTACCCAATTTTTGGCGCAATCACGATCCCTCCGCTGCTGCCAGGAGTGCCAACCTTCCCTACTTCTCCCCCTTCTTTCCCTTCTCCGCCCGCCGCCTGCCCTCCTCCTTCACCCCAATTCTGTTCCTCCGTCCCTTGGTTTGCATCTCCATCGGCAACTATCACAAGCGGATCCCCATCCTCATCGTCGTCGTCATCTGCCGCCATCATTCCTCCTCTCTCCATAGATATAGGCCTGTGGTTGTTGTCGTTCAACACTATCTGTAGATCATCTTCACTGTCACTATCCCCATCATCCCCTTCCCCTCCACCTCCGGCTTCCACTTGACCTCCGCCTTCAATTCCATTATCGTTACCATCATCATTCCTCCCCGAATCTCCCTGGCGAACCGATTCGGTTAAACCCGGAATAATCGGGTCATCCGAGCCCGAACCCTCGATTGCGTTACTACCCCCATCTTCAATATCAAGCAAAACATCGTTCCCATCAGCGGGTTCTTGTTTAAAATCCAAAACCATTGGTTCGGGAGCTGAACCATCGCGTTTAGGGATCGAAGTCAGAGATGCGGCTGGCGCAGCGGTAGGATGAAACTTAAAGGGCGCCAGGGTTTGAGCATCGGGGATTGAAACTGGTGCTCCGAGGAGGGTATTGTAGCCATATCGGGAATGATGATTGGAATCAATCGGACGGTGGAGATGGGGGGTCGGAGGAGGGTGAGACAGCGGGGGAGCAGCAGAGGAAGAGAAAGGCATGAGAACGTCGGTGTAAAGATCTCCGAACTCATCGTCATCTTCCATGGGAATTCCTCGAAAGAAGAAAGATTCGAAGAGAAGGGTGAGCTTGTCCAAAATAAAAAAAAAATAGAGTGAAGGGCGAGACGGGAAACGCAAAGAGAAACGAAAGAAACAAAAAAAGAGTTAGGGTAAAGGGCTTTGATTTTCTATGATCTATTGTTTACACATTCTTATTAGTTTAAGAGTAGGGGTGAAAGAAACAAATACATAATCAGTTTTTTTGTGAGCAGTTGTATTTTTATTTTTATATTTTTAATTACATTTTTTTGGTACATAATTTTAATTACATTTTGATTATTTAATTATTAATTTATTATTTTTTAAGTACACAAATGTGTCTAAAAATGTAGAGTATTATTTTATTGAGTCAATCGTCTATTTAGTTATAAATGGTTCTCTAAGTATAAAATATCATTTTGTATTGTGGAGTATTTCAACCATTAAAAGTTATAAAATGGTCATCTGACTATTCTTATATTCAAAACTCGTCATTTTCTGTTAAAAAAATTGGCGATCATTTAAATTGGACGTTAACCAACTAGCAGGAATATGATAAAATCTAATCCCAGAATCTTTTGAGTCGTATTTTATGAATCGATTTTATGTTTATATTATGTCATCGAGCTAGAGGTTGAAATATTATATTGTCGAGCCAGTTCCAGTAAACATCATTAAATATAATTTTATCATATTTCGATCAGTAGATTAACGTTCAACTCATACGATCATCAATTTTTTAACGAAAAATAACCAGTTTAAAATATATAAATAATCGAGTGATCATTTTGTAACTTTTAATAGTCGAAGAATCAATAAAGTAATGTACTATAATCGTGAGATCAATTATATACGTTATCACATATTTTAATTATTAAATTCTTAAATTTTGTTATTTCAATAGTAGAAGTTTAGTCTGACACGAAAAATAATTAAATATATTTAAAATTTTTCTTTCCTCTCTCTTTATTCTTCAAATAAAAAACTCTTACTTTTTTAATACAATAATGAGGCCGAAACCAGTTACGCATTTAAGCGCACATAAGGAGGACCGTTGATGTCACGAAATAAGATCGGCGAAAAAGCTGGCGGGGGTGTTTAAAGACTTGCAGAGTATAGGTAGACATACAACTCATCTGGGCCATGTGATCGGCTACCATATTTGCTTCGTGATGCATACAAGAGAAATCAACATACCAAGCTCTCTTGCAAAGTCCATATATGTCACGTACAAGGGAGAAGGGGCAGTCAGGAAGAGGTGAGGATAGGGCTGGCAATTGTGAGTAGATTATCCACCCACCCGTCCTCGAATAAATGGATAAAAACTCGCTATGAAACGGGTGATTGACGGGTGATGAGTCAGGTCGAATATGGATGAAATTTTTTTGACCATCACCCGTAACATCTATCCATATATATTATATTATATATATATTATATTATAATATATCCATTCCTTTTATAAGTCAACTAATTGTGTGATTATAATAGTGTAGCATTTTATTTATGCTTATTATTAAAATTGTCGTTTTTAAATAGGAAAAAGGAAGACGGGGTTTTAAGGAAAACGGTTTCTTTAATTGAGGTGAACCCTTGCTTGGTTGTTTTATTACTATCGGTTTTGGTAGATATATATTTTTCTCGTATTTTTTTGGAATAAAGAAACGTGTTTTGATTTTTTTTATGATATTTATGGATTTTTAAAAGTAATTTTTTGTCGTACTTTTTTTTTTCAAAAGTAAAACATGAAACTTATAAATTATGAATCGAAACGATGATTTGATTGTTATATGAATAACGTACATAACGTTGTATTGAAATGACTATAAACGTAGATAGCTATTTGATACAAAACAGTTTTAAAAACTATTTATATTAAACTTTTTCATATTAATAATTATTAAGAGAACATAATAATATATAAGAGAAAAGTTCATTAATAGTTGATTGGAAAGTAGTGTAATAGTATAGAATTGTGTGTTTATGATTGATTTTAGGGAATTATTTATTACCGTGTTCAATATTTTAATGTATAAATTTACAAGTGGTAATATATGTTTTAAAGACTTTCAATCATTTGACACTGAACATTCAAATATTTTGTAGTCTCTGATGCTCGAATTTGATGAAAATTTATTGTTCATGTTTTGGTTTCTATGAATGTTTGAGTATCAATGTTTGATTTCTATGAATGTTAGAAGAATTTGAGTTTAAGATGTTAAAATAGGTTTTGTTCATATTATCATCCATTTCTCATCCGCTCCACCCGCGGATGATGGATGGAGCGGATATGGATGAAATTTTTTGTGGGTGATGGATGGTGTGGATGGAGATTTGGACCGCAGGTGATGGGGTGGATGAAGCTCCACCTGACCCATCTCCGATCCATTGCCAACCCTAGGTGAGGATAATAGCTCATAAGCATCCGAGTTATCCGTTTGAACCGTGATTTATTCATGACCGAGATTCCAAGCAGTAAGAGACCTTCATGAATGGCTAATAATTCAGCATGAAGAATTGACGAAGGTTCAATGCTTTTACAATAGGACAAGATGAAGTTGCCACGATAGTCACGAAGTGTTCCTCCAATCGAATACCAATTGGCCGACAACGAGACAGCTGCATCAGAGTTGAGACAAATCCAGCCAACTTGGGGGGCTGCCATTTGAGCAAAGCAGCAGACTGGTTTACTGATGCAGCATAGTGTGGTAAGGAGGTAGCAGTCAACTTAGCCCAAGAAATTGATAAATGGAGAATAGTCTGGGGAGATAAGATCGAGCCTTGGAACACGGACTGGTTCCGATTTTTCCATAATTGCCAAGTAACTGTAGCGAATAAGATGTTCCAGGGGACACCAATTGGAGTGAGTCGCGAGGAATATGCTAAATTATGAAGCAACCAAATATCAAAAGGCTGTTGAAAGAAGGTGATTGAGCATCGGCTTTGGGGTAACAAATGCCACATTTCAGTAGCAGGTGGACAATCTCGCAAGATGTGGAGGAGAGATTCCACCGGTTTGTTGCAAGTATGGCAAGCCTGGTCATGAGTCAAACCACGACTAATTAATTAGTTTGGAGACGGTCTTGAATAGCTAGACAGAGAAAACATCTTATTCTTTCCGGAACTCAAATTTTCCATATTAATTTCCATTTGGGGTTATTGTCTTCCCAAGAAGATTGAGCGAGTTCCGTATATACACTCTCTATGCTAAAGATCCTTTTACGATTTGCTGCCCAATAGCAGAAGTCTTTACCCCGATTAGTCGTCGGAGTGGAAGTATTAGGAATAAAGGAGAGAACAATCGATTGAATTAAATTTTGTAAGAGGGGCCAATTCCAATCACCAGAATCATTACAAAAATCAGCCACGCTGAGAGAAGAAAGGATTTGCGTACCTGGAATTGTCCATTGTCGTAAATGATGTGATCCAATTTAGCACTAAAACGAGAAAATAACTTCAGTGACCGAAAATGCCTTATAATATACGATTTTAACAAACTTTTTTTGGATTTGCGAAAATGACCAACAAATTCGCAACGCGAACTCCAATTTCGCAACTCAGTTTCCAAATTCGCAACGCGAATATGTAAATCACATTGCGATTTTCCACGCGAATTTGAAAAATCGCAACGCGAATCTGTAAATCGCGTTGCGATTTCCATATTCGCATCGCTGAATTTAAAATTCGCAACTCGATTTCTGAATTCGCAACGTGAATTTTGTTGTAGCAACTCAATTTTCGAATTCGCAACACGAATTTTAATTTCGCAATAGGTTTTAGTTTCGCAACACAAATGTTTTGGGTATATAACTACGCAGCAGCAGCAACTCATAACCTAAATCCCTAAATCGTAACTCATTCCACCTCCATCTACATCTATCACTCTTTCCGGCGACATCCGTTCCTATATTTAATGACATCCTTCCCCATCTCTAATTTTTTTTTACATAATTTTATTTCTATATAATTTTTCAATGATTTCTCTCCCAAATCATCACTATCAACTTAATAAAGGTATGTTTTCTCTAAGTTAGTGATGATATGTAGTTTATAGCTCGTTTGTTTAGCAAATTAATTTACAATTTGTAGAATGAAATCATCTAATATTGATCATGTTTGGATAAATTTGTGTTCTGGAGGGAATTTTCATGGTGTTTTACAATATATGCCTTTACCCATGAATCTTCAACTAAAACTGTCATTAAAAAAGTTAACTTATGAAACTCTATTGTTACGTGTTGCAAAGAAATTGAATTTAGAGCCTTTAAGTGGATTTAGGCTATCTTATCATAGAAAAGGTAAAGTTTTTTTTGTTAACCGACAATGAAGATGTTGAACGATTCATTGCTTACATTAGTGTTTCGCAAGAAGATGATATTACATTGTATGTTGTTGAACCTAGAAGTAGTGAAGTTGGGTCAGTAGCTGGTAGTAATCAACTAAGTTCTTCAACCCCAGTTTATGGTGCTCACAATGTACAACGTTGTTATGAACCTCAAAATTTAATGGTTCCACCACAATTTCATCACCAAGAAAATTTTGTTTCACCACATTTCCAATACCAAACACAATCTCAAAACCCCAACCTTCCAACCAAATCCCAATCAACTTTCAACACCAAATTCTGATTTTCGTATTTACCAGTTAGACGATTATGAGCCAACAGAAAAAATTGTGAGTACTAGTAAGTATTTGAAATTTGATATTGATTTACCCGGACTTTGATCTTGGTAAATACTCGGATTTTGATGATGTTTCAGAAGAAGAAATAGACCCTGCGTGTAATGATTTTGATATTGGTCAATACACGAATTTTGATGATGAAACAGCCGTTGCCGAGGAAGATATTGTTGATAATAATGAGGAGGAAGTTACGATTGTGAATGAACATGTTGAACATCCATTCTGTAATTCATATAACCCTGAAGAAGAAGAAGAAGAAGAAGTCCCTGAAGAAAAAAGAAGAAGAAAATGCCACGGAAGTATAACTGGAATATGCCAGAATTACTTCAAATACCGGAAGAAGAGTTGGTAAAGATAGCAGTTGATTGTTACACAAAAGTTATTCGTATCAAGAAAGATGATTGTTTTGATACAAAGGAAGACTTGAAGATAGCTTTGTATACGAAATGTGTGGAAGATGGCTATCAACTAAAAGTTAACAAATCAAGCAAAGATCGTTTCGAAACAAAGTGTATGATTGACAAAAATTGTACATGTCTTATGATTGCAAAGAGGATAAAAGATTGCAAAATGTTTCAAGTTAGGACTTTTATTGATAAACATACATGTTCAAGAACCCAAGTTTTTCCTCACCATAGACAGGCAAACAAAAAGGTGTTGGGTGGTTTTATGGCTGAGTTAATGTTTTTGAATGGCAGGGTATATCGGGGACATGAAATTATGACTGACATGAATGCTCGGTTCAAGATTAGTATCTCATATTCTCAAGATTGGAGAACTAAATGTTATGCCTTGGAATTGTTGAGGGGGTCTTCAGAAGCATCGTTTACCCAACTGTCGGCTTATTGTCACAATTTAATGCTGAAAAATCTTGGGTTAGTAACTCATATCAAAACAGATAGAGATGGACACTTTGAGTTGCTGTTTATCGTCATTGGTGTTGCGGTTAGTAAATCAATATAATTTTGTTGACTTATTTTTGTTAGTTACATGCATTTCACATTTAAATGATTATGTCTTGTGTATATTATTTTGTAGATTTGTTCATTTATTACTTGCATGCGCCCAATTATTATAGTTGACGGAGCACATTTGAAAGGTCGATACCTTGGAGTAAACTTATTAGTAGTAGCCATGGATGCTAGCAATGGGATACTGCCAATAGCTTACGGGGTTGGCAAATCTGAAACCTCTGATTCATGGACATGGTTTATGGGGCATCTTAGGGATTGCATAGGTCCTATTAGCAATATGACAATCATATCCAATAGGGCAAACTCAATTGACAACGCTGTTAGAAGGTGTTTCCCAGATGCTTTTCATGGACTTTGTGGTGTTCATTTGTACAGAAATATAAAATCAAGGTCTGATGGTATAAAAATTCACAAATGGACATACTGGAAGGCTGTAAAAGCTTATCGAGAAGTGGATTTTAATAAGTATATAAATTGTTTAAGACGTGTTTTGCCTCAATGTGCTCAAACACTAGAAGATGTCGGGTTTGAAAGATGGTCAAGGGTACATCAACTTGGAGCAAGATATGGTTTAATGACGTCTAATAATGCATAATCAATCAACGCTCTAAGTCGTCATTCCCGAAAATTACCCATTACTATGTTAATGGAGTTTTTTCGAGCCTCTATTCAACAGTGGTACTATAAGAAAAGAAACCATGCAGGTATTATTTCTTTAAATTCGTAACTTATCATATATTTTACTAAGTATTATTTATTTAAATTTATACGAACATTGGAACGTCGTGTTACACCATGGACTGGAAAAAGATAACGTAACGTGTTGTGAAGTCAACGTCATAGAGATTTGAACCATGTTCAAACACTTTTTTTGAAGTATTTGATAATAACTTAAATGAGGTTGTCGATCTAAATGCAAAGACGTGTAGTTGTATGAAATGGCAAACATCTGGTTATCCGTGTGGCCATGTTATAAAAGTTGCTCTTCATCTAAACCAAGATGATTCAAGCACATACGTTATGGATTGCTACACTACAGAAGTATATCGACAGACTTATGTCGAGATTGTCTACCCTATTCCACATCCTTCTAAGTAGGACATACCAGATGACTTACAAACAGTTTTGCCACCAGTCATGGATAGCAGGCTACCTCCTATACCAGATCCTCATCAAAATCCAAAGCTCATATGGTGCCAAGCAAAAGGAAATCAAAATCGCAATCAAAATCAAAATCTCAATCACAATCGGCTTCACCTTAACTTAGGTGATTTTTAAATGCAAACGTTGTATTATGTGTATTTTATGTGTGAATGCATACATTTCAGTTAGACATTCATTAGTAATTTGAGTTTGAATATTGCTATGATCTGTTCAGTTGTTATCACTTATCAGATTTTTTGTTGCGATTGTTGCGAAAGTCAAATTCGCAACGCGAAAGTAAATTTGCAACGTGAAAGTCAAATTCGTGTTGCGATTTTTGCGTTGCGATTGTTGCGAAAGTCAAATTCGAAATGCGAAATCGCAATGCGAAGTTAACTTTCGCGTTGTGAATTTGGCTTTCACGTTGCGAATTTGACTTTCGCGTTGCGAATTTGATTTTCGCGTTGCAAAAGTGTACCTTCAACAGGTCTTTTTAACCTTCAACATAATGCAGGTTGAAATTTAAAACAACAAATCAACTTTTACAAATTAATTAAACAAGCAAAAAATAAGAATTATTTACACATCAATTAAACAAATCAACTTTTACAAATCAATTAAACAAGCAAAAAATAATTCTTATTTTCTCATCAATTAAACAAATCAACTTTTAAAAATACATCAATTTCACGCAGACAGTTGTTTATGCACAAATACATCAATTTCACGCAGCTCACTTCAGGATCAGGATTAACCTGCAGAAACCAAACATTTCCTCAAACAACACTTTCTACACATCTAAAACCAACAAACATCAAATTATCTAGGTACTTAACCAAACATTTTCAAACAAACAAAGAGTATATATGTTAACAATACTTGCTCAAACTTACCAATTTCTGTTGTTTATGCACACTTTCAGCACGCGGATGCAGGTAGGCAGTGTCTCGCATATATCGCTCTAGCCATAAAATACCGAAACCACAAGCCTACTGTACCTCTATCTCTATCTGTGGGAGGTAGAAACTGTTTACTTCCTATCTTCAAATGTTCCAAGAACATGTATACGAGAGGACCACAATCCCCTCTGGCTCCCTGCGTTTGTTGTGGCGCGGTCTCGTCTCTGATCATTGTAACTTTGAACTTCTTTGGCTTATTGTTTCCAGAATTAGTCCAATAATCAATCGCATCCAAGTATTTAGCCAAATGAGCGCTCCATCCCTTACAAATAATATCTCTCAAATCAGACAATGGGTATATAATTCAACATGCTGTCATATCCCATTGTCTTCAGGGATGGGAGCTGAATCTCGATGAGAAGCCAATGAGGACGTTCCAAAACAGGGATAAACACCTGCAATCATAAATAATAATTCAATTGCGTACATCAAATTTTTATTTATGAACACCTTTAAAATATTCAAAAATAAATACTAACCTTATCGACCTCCCACCATGCAGGATAAAGTTTAGTTTTTCCATTACCCAACACATATGAAGTGTCTCCCTGATCCTTCAAGTGAGCTACGTGAAAAGACGTCGGTATAATAGTCCATCGCATATTTTTTATTTTCTTCAATTTCCTTATTATCAGAAGATGTGACACTCATGCATCAATATGTTGTTTTATAAAAAAAATACATATATTAGTGAATTTCATAAATTTTAAAAAAGAATTAATCAAAATTCAATATAAGAAGAATATAAGACTTACCCCCCGTCGAAATAGCCATTGTCTTCAACCGCTAATAACACACCCCACCAAGACCGATCAAGAAACAAATGCATATCATCGTCGAGTTTGCATATGTCAGCGTAACACCCCTAGCTCCGCTCATGTAGATAAAAATCAACTGCGGTCTTAGCCCAAAGGGTATTATCCAGAATTGTGTCCGGTAGTGTTCTCCTCTCCACTTCAGATACCAGAATGGTACTGACCGGTAACTCATACGAAAGCCAACTCTCATCCATCATGTCAGGCACGTGAGGGGGTTTATCAATATGTAGACATATTATGCCATGTGAATCGGGCTCTCAAACGGTGGGAAGGACCTCTTAAACGATGACAGGGGCCTTTTGAACGGTGGGATGAAGGATGATAGGGGCCTCTTGAACGATAGGAGAGGCCTCTTGAATGATGACAGGTGCGTCGGGCTTCTTCTTACGGAGTCTTGGCACTATTGGGGTGAACGGAGATGTAATGGCACGTGCACGATGTCTGATGCGTGAACCCTATCGTGCAAAAAAAACCCGACATAAAACATCTTCCTTATCGGGGTGCCAAAAATAAATTAATACATAAAAAGGTTATTTGCATTTTTATTACAGTATTAAACAAACTTACCTTATTGCGTAGAGTATGAACCTCATTCTGCAACGATGCAACAATCTCACGTAGAGCGGCTACCTCATCACGTAAAGTAGATACCTCACCACGTAAAGTACCATTGTCATCGTGTAAAACGTCTACTTCACCACGTAAAGATCGTTACCTCATCACGCCATGCACCATTGTCTTCACGTAAAAGTACCGACCTTCTCACGCAAAGCATTGACCTCATCACGTAACTCCCCTAACTCATCCCGTGGAGGTGGAGAACAGGGAGATAAATGTCGTGCCATCTTTGCCGGTCGCCTATCATGAGGTGATGGTGGAGAAGAGGCTCGATGATGTGGTTGAATAGGTGATGGCTCTCGTTGTGGAGGTGTATAATCGGCTCGATCAGGTGATGGCTCTAGGTGAGGTGATGACTCTCGAAGTGGGGGCTGCTCATCATCCGTGCCATCAATAAAATGCTTATTAGCTTTCCACCAATCAGTAGCAAGGTCAGCCTCTGTGGGTGTTAGCCTCTGTAATGGATAGTTGGCCTCCTAACAATATAAAAGCTCAAACAAAGTTAAACGTCTACTAGTAATAACTTGTTTATATATGGTTGTATTTGTGTTAACTTACATTATTAATCGTCGTATATGGTAGTAATTCTTTCCAATCCAAAAGTCAGATCCTCCTCCAGGAAATAGCCCTAGGAATATCATTTGAATTTTTGATTGCATATGTCCGCATGCTGGAAAAAGCCTCAAATATCCAAATCTACAAACAATATAATACACAAACATTAGTAATTCTTAAATAATTAATTATAATTTTAGAAACATTATATAGAAATTCTTACCTTAAAGGCCCAAATAAAGCCTGCAAAAGTGTATTTGGAACCATGGCCACGCAAACGTTTTCGGTCCTCAAAGACAGACGATAACTTTTTCTAGGTAGCTTTCCATAGATATGAACTCCACGAAAACAGGTTCCATGCATTTAGGTCCTCTACCAATAATATTAGGTCATCAGAAATAGGTTGTCTGGCCTCTTTGCCTAAAACGTTGGCATTTAAAAGTAATAAATGGCATACTCAGACAACATCGAGGTCATCCATCCGAGTAAAACCATCTTTAACAAATAATCTCTTCAAGTCGTCGACGTGTAAACTCGACTTCGCCTTTGCCAGCTCAGGAAAAACCAAAGATAACCATGATGGGCGGGCGATATGACTAGTGTACCGACCTACATCATTGTGTCGGAAGCGTAGACCAGTGATTAAGCAAAACTCCTCCCGCCCAAAATAAGTATACGCTGGAGGAAAATGAAACCATAACTCTTCATCACCACGTTGTATCCTCTCGGGTAGATCGTTAGTCTTGGTTTGAAGAAACAAATGTGTTAACATAGCATCTCCACCCGGATGTTGTACTTTCAGCCATGACCCGAAGCAAGTATACTCAAACAATTTTCTTTGTGCAGGTGTAAGCGTCGACGTAATTGTAGTGACTAGGCTTAATTTATTCCTTAAGGTCAATGAGGCCAATTTTTTTTACAAAAACAATAAACATACCAAGTTAGATATACCAAAAAATAAAAATTATACACTATAAACAGACATGATATTAAACAGTGAAAACAAAGGCAAATATGTTTCAAACTTGCACGGTATTCACCCAAGTCATTATTTTATCATAGTTCACAAAATGCATCAGATAACATTGTGAAGTTAGTATTTGTCTTCGTTTTTTGGTTGAAGTAATGCAATTCATTCAAGTTTCAATTTGTAGAAAAAGAATAGTTTCTGAAACTTAAAATCGCAACGCGAAAATGAAAATCGCATCGCGAAAATGAAAATCACAACGCGAAATTCGCAATGCGAAACTAAAATCGCGTTGCGATTTTCATTTTCGTGTTGCGAATTTAAGTTTCAAATAGTCTTCTGCAAATTGAAATTTGAATGAATTGTATTACTTCAACCAAAAGACAAAACAAAGACAAATATTAACTTCACAGGGTTAAAGACTAAATAGTTTAGTAGTATTGGTAGCAACCGAATGAATTTACTAAGCAATCTAAGTGAAATGGTTAATCTATTACTGAAACTACCAGTAAATTTATCATCAATTTAAATATGAAAAATCTAATAATAATAAAAAAATTTCAAAATAAAAAAATTAAACAACTAACCCTCGGTGGTTGATTTTCCATTTCTGACCGTGAATGGTTGTGAGGGTGGCTCTGAGAGATGGAGATAGACGGATTTCACCGGAGATGGGGACGGATGTCGCCGTAGAGAGTGAGAGATGGAGATAGGACTGAATTGTGATTTAGGGTTTTAGGTAATGATTTGCGATTATACTGTTTACATTTGTGTTGCGAAATAAATATTGTGTTTCGAATTCGAAAATAAAATTCGCGTTGCGAAAATAAACGCACTTTGCGAATTTTACTTCTATTTTACGAATTACAAATTCGCGTTGCGATTTACATATTCGCAACGCGAATTTGGAAAATCGCAACACGAATCTGGAAAATCGCAATGCGAATTACATATTCGCAATGCGAATTTGGAAACTGAGTTGCGAAATTCAAGATCGTGTTACGAA
Source organism: Hibiscus syriacus (assembly GCF_006381635.1). Classification (NCBI taxonomy): domain Eukaryota; kingdom Viridiplantae; phylum Streptophyta; class Magnoliopsida; order Malvales; family Malvaceae; genus Hibiscus; species Hibiscus syriacus. The sequence goes on along the minus strand of NW_024063538.1, from coordinate 6,515,071 downwards.
TTTGTTGGTCATTTTCACAAATCCAAAAAAAGTTGGTTAAATCGTATATTATAAGGCATTTTTGGTCACTGAGGTTATTTTCTCTTCTCTAATTCATCTCTTTTCCATTCCATTCCATGATTATGATATTATTTACATTATATGCCTTATATTTCATATGTTATGCAATTGATATCTTTATATATATATATATATATATTAAATATAGTTAAAATATTTCATTCATATGTATGTAATGAAGTTATTATATATATATACCACATCTTTATATATCTATTTCTTTAAATACTTAGCTTATATTATATTTTCTTTTGAAGGTACATATGCGACCACAAGAAGGGAGTTAACTTAAGCTAGCTTTGGAGTTCAAGAGCTATGTCAACATAACTAGTACAACTCCGGGATGACTCAAGATCATTTTGGGACAAAGTAGTCAGCTACACTCCGAGCTCATAGCTGACTAGAGATGAACTTTTGAGATAGCTAGACATCTCATTTTAGCTGGAGAGTTGCACCATCACCACCACCACAAAGAGTACTTCAAATATGGCCTAGGTCAATTTTTTTGAAATCGTGCCTTTTCGCGAATAGTTACCATTCCAAGAGGTGCCTTTACACAAGGAGTTGTTCAATGACTCATCTAAATGTAACTCACCTATGACCAGCTCATCTTCAACGCATACACGTGGGAAGTAGCTCAAATGATGAAAGGTTACCTTACACACAACATGACCTTTCATGACAAGTTGATGTCCATTGGATGCCATGACACCTAGGTGCATGTTGGTGAGCTTGTTGTAGCTAAATGGAGCCTAACTTGCGAGGATACATGAGGAAACCCTTACAACCATTCGACCACACCCTTAGCACACGTCTAGCACATGCAAAAGGCTTGATGCCAAAGTGAAGAATCATTTATCCATTCGACCAAGGGAGATGTACTTTCAATTCAAACCGAATGGACATGCATTTACATGAAGAGGTATCCGAACCAACACCAAGGCCAAAGGACATCTTCATTCATTCAAACATCATACGCCTTCAATTAAGTTATGTACTTAGCCGAATAGGCATATGATTATTCGACTAGCCCTTCCTAAATCTATATATAGGAAGGCTTATTTCATCTGTAAACACACCCTTTGATTATATAAAACTCTTTGTGAGAATTCTCTCTTGCAAGTTCTTTAAGAACTTTATCGATTATGCAAACTTTTCTAAGTTTGTGGCATCAATCCTTTCCTTTGATACTTTGAGTTCCTAGTTTCCATAACTAGAGGGTTCAATTCCTAACATACCATCCCTTACTTAAGTTTATAGAGAACGAAGATAAGCTTTCTATAGCTTTTCTTCTTCTTTAACTTATTTACGATACTATCTTCATCCTTTCCATCTTCCATCATTTTCATGCCAACACCATCATCCATTTCCATTTCATCACCATTGAAGCATCTTTCATTTAGTATCAAGGAAAAAGTCCATCATCACCATTGGAGGCCTAATCATCTTCCATTTGAAGGATATTTCTACATCACTTCTGTAGCCTACCTTGATAACAACTCTATCCCCTTTATTTCTTCATCAATTCATTTATTTCATTCATTTATTATTCCATTTAATCATCTCTTTCAATACTTTGTGCAGATTACTTATAAATTCAAGTGTGGCATTTGGCGTCTCTCCTATATTGGGAAACAACAAGACTGCCATCTTGTCCATCATTGAAGAAGCTTGGATAGCCTTATATCAAACAATATTCAGAGCTTTGTTGGATTGACATTCAAAGTGCTGCAACAAAACAAAAAGAAAGAAGAAAAAAAATCAAAAATAAAAGAAAGAACTCCTACATCAAATTAGGAGTACAAAAAGAAAAACAAAAGAAAGAATGAATTCAAATCAAAGTTCCAGTAAAGAAAAGTTGAAGAAAAAAGTTACAATTCACTTTCAAAAGGAAGCACATTACAATGTGCTAACATCAAACTTGAAGGAGGTATCCTTGTTGTTTCTTGTGAAGAAATATAGTTAGTGTTGCAACTTGGGTTGTAAGTTATCTTCATATTTTTCTTTACTTTGAACATCTCTTTTCTTCTTTTCACTATATCCTATTCATTACCTATTGTTTTCTTACCTATTCTATCCTACCTTTACCATATTCATTTCTATATTAAACATTTCCTTTAGCTGATGCAACAAACGAAGAAAACTTTCTCAATCTTGATTTAGTTCTCTAAAGGACTCAACAAGAGAGAATTGAGAGGAAAAAGACAACAAAGAGGGTGAGAACTGAAGGGGGATTCAGAAAAAAGCTAAGAAACATATCCCCTAGTGAAAAGACGAATGTGAGTGGAGTGAATTCTGAATTTTCTTTGGAGGGACCAAGTGAGGCTTTGTGAGCGTGCTAGTAACGTTTTCAATTTCTTTTATTTCACTAACCATGTCTCAAAGTCCTAGAGAAAATGCAGGGCAACCAATTTTGCAAATACAAGAACTCATTGGCGAAATGATGCGAATGTTTCGTGAAGAGTTTGATGCCCTTCATGAAAAGATAGATCAACGTCAAGATCTACCACCAGCTCAAAACAATGGTGTTCCTAGGAGACAACAACAACCACTCTAAGAAGAAGACATTTAAGATAATCTTGATAACAGAGAATAAGCAGCGTTCCAAGGCCCCAGATGTACTATTGTTGATGACAACCTGAGTAATATCAAGATCAAAATTCCTCAATTCCAAGGAAAAATTGATCCTGAATCCTATCTTGATTTGGAAAGAAATGTGGAACATGTTTTTTAGTTGCCACAACTATTCCAAGTTAAAGAAAGTAAGATTGACAGCAATGGAGTTCATAGACTATGCATTAATATGGTGGGATCAACTTACCCTTAGCAAGAGGAGGAATGGAGAAAGACCGGTTTCAACTTGGCATGAAATGAAAGGTATAATACAGAAACATTTCATTCCTGTTCATTATCACCGAGATTTGTTTAAGAAATTATAGAATCTCAAACAAGGCCAAAGGAGTGTGGAGGACAACTATAAAGAGATGGAAGTGGCAAAGATCCGAGTCAACATTGAGGAGGATCGTAAAGCAACCATGGCTAGATTCTTTATCGGACTTAACCCAGAAATTGCCAACACCTTGGATTTATACCATTACACTAAAATAGATGAAATGGTGCAAATGACAATGAATATAGAAAGGAAACTAAGGAGGAGGCATACATCTCGCAATGTTTTTCCCACACTATCCAAATGGAATCAAAACAACATGAAGAAGTCTATTCCTTCTCCTATAAAAAAACAGGCTGAATCTTCAAAGGCTTAGCAAGTAAACAAAGACCCTAACTTAGAAAAATAAAGAATTTAACGTTTAAGAGACATTCGATGCTATAAATATCTTGGGAGGGGCCACTTATCTATATAATGTCCCAACCGAAACATAATGATTTTACATGGAAATAGTGTTATTGAATATAACCTAAATAAAATGATGAGCCACACGTAGATGCCAATGAAGAAGTAGAAATCAAGGCTCCCATTTAAGGATAAATTCTGGTAGTTAAAAGAAGTTTGAATACACAAGTAACGAAAGATAATGCACAATGAGAAAATATCTTTCATACTCGATGCCATGTGAATGAAAAAGTATGTTTTATAATCATAGATGGTGGGAGTTGTACTAACGTAGCAAGTACAATCATGGTGGAAAAGCTTGGATTAAAAACAATAAAGCATCCGAGTCCATACAATCTATAATGGCTCAATGAAAGAGAAGAACACAACGTAAGCAAATAGTTGATAGTTCTTTTTTCAGTTGGCAAATACAAGGACGAGGTTATGTGTGATGTCATCCCTGTGCATGTTAGTCATCTACTTCCTTGGAGGCCATGACAATATGACAAAAGAATTGTTCATGATTGTTTCACAAATCAATACTCATTAAACCATGGTAGAAAAAAATGGTCCTTACTCATTTGACACCGAAACAAGTTCAGAGTGATGAAGTCAAAATGAAACAAAGTGTTGACGCAATGAGGAAAGGGAAAGCGTCAGTAAGCATGGAGGACAAAAATCTAAAAACAAGTTCTTATTCATCTAAGTGCTTGATACAAGAATATGTATTATCAAGAGGCAAGGTTGAAGATGATTATTCTAACTTTGAACATGCAAAATTTTTCTTTAACTTGCAAGAAATTCTGTTTGACACAATTTGTCAAATTGGAAGACATGGAGATGTGACCTTTGAAAATCCAAGGATTGTGTCTAATGAGAAGCAAAAGGACACAATTATTCATTCAAAGAGGGTAATCTTAGGAGACCCAATGGACGTAACTCATGAAGATTCAATGAACAAGTCAATTGGAAAGCTATAGGACATGACTTTTGGAATGTCATGGAACCTAATCATTCGAAACAATATGTCCTGAACATGTCTCAAACAAATGTCTATTGAAGAGATAATCATTGATGATAAAGCAACAACTATTGGATGGAGGGACACTAGGGAGAAGCCACCTTTCAATTTGAGGACAAATCACATAAAAAAAGGGGGATGATATGATCTAATTCAGCACCATAGTCATTCTTCCATCTTCAAATTTCCTTAAGGGGGTTTTCTCTAACACAACCTTTGATTATATAAAACTCTTTTTGAGAATTCTCTCTTGCAAGTTCTTTAAGAACTTTATCGATTAAGCAAACGTTTCTAAGTTTTTAGCGTCAATCATTTCCTTTGATACTTTCAGTTCCTAGTTTCCATAACTAGAGGGTTCAAGTCCTAACATACCATCCCTTACTTAATTTTATAAAGAACGAGGATAAGTTTTCTATAGCTTTTATTATTCTTTAACTTATTTAAGATACTATCTTTATCTTTTCCATCTTCCATCATTTTCACGCCAACACCGTCATCCATTTTCATTACCATTTCATCACCATTGAAGGATTCTTCATTTAGTATAAAGGAAAACGTCCATGATCACCATTGGAGGCCTAATCATCTTCTATTTGAAGGATATTTATACATCACTTCCGCAGCCTACCTTGATAACAACTATATCCCCTTTATTTTTTCATTAATTCATTTCTTTCATTCATTTCTTATTCAATTTAATCATTTCTTTAATTACTTTGTGAAAATTACTTATAAATTCAAGTGTGGCATTTGTTGTCTCTTCTAGATCGAGAAACAACAAGGCTGCCATCTTGTCCATCATTGAAGAAGCTTGGATAGCCTTATATCAAGAGGTATTCATAGCTTAGTTGGATTGACATTCAAAGTTCCGTAACAAAACCAAAAAAAAGAAGAAAAAATTCAAAAACAAAAGAAAGGACTCCTACATCAAATTAGGAGTACAAAAAGAAAAGCAAAAGAAAGAAGGAATTCAAATCAAAGTTCCAGCAAAGAAAAGTTGAAGAAAAAGTTGTAATTCACATTCAAAAGGAAGCACATTACAATCTGCCAACATCAAACTTGAAGGAGGTATCCTTGTTATTTCTTGTGAAAGAAGATAATAAGTGTTGTAACTTGGGTTGTAAGTTATCTTCATCTTTTTCTTTACTTTAAACACCATTTTTTCTTTCATTATTACTCGTTCATTACCTTTTCTTTTATTATCTACTATATCCTATCTTTACCATATCCATTTCTATATTAACCATTTCCTTTAGCCGACGCAACAAGCGAAGAAAATTTTTTCAATCTTGAGTTAGTTCTCTAAAAGACCCAACCAGAGAGAATTGAGAGGAAAAAGACAACAAAGAGGGTGAGAACAGAAAGGGGATCTAAAAAAGCCAAGAAACATATCCCCAAGTGCAAACACGAGCGTGAGTGGAGTGAATTCTGAATTTTCTTTGGAGTGACCGAGTGAGGCTTTGTGAGTGTGCTGGTAAGGTTTTCAATTTCTTTTATTTCACTAACTATGTCTCAAAGTCCTAAAGAAAATACAGGGAAACCAAATTTGCAAATGCAAGCACTCATTGGCGAAATGATACGAATGTTTCGTGAAGAGTTTGATGCCCTTCATAAAAAGATAGATCAATGTCAAGATCTACCACCAGTTTGAAAAAATAGAGTTCTTAGGAGACAACAACAATTGCTCCAAGAAGAAGACATTCAAGATAATCTTGATGACGGAGAACAAGCAGCGTTCCAAGGACCCAGACGTGCTATTGTTGATGACAACCTGAGTAATATCAAGATTAAAATTCCTCAATTCCAAGGAAAAACTGTTCCTGAATCCTATCTTGAATGGGAAAGCAATGTGGAACATGTTTTTAGTTGCACAACTATTTCGAGTTAAAGAAAGTAAGATTGCCAGCCATGGAGTTCATAAACTATGCATTAATATGGTGGGATCAACTTACCCTTAGCATAAGGAGGAATGGAGAAAGACTCGTTTCAACTTGGCATGAAATAAAAGGTATAATGAGGAAATGTTTCATTCATTTTATTTATCCCTAAGATTTGTTTCAGAAATTACAGAATCTCAAACAAGACCAAAGTAGTGTGGAGGACTACAATAAAGAGATGGAAGTGGTAATGATCCGAGTCAACATTGAGGAGGATCGTAAAGAAACCATGGCTAGATTCCTTGCCAGACTTAATTCAGATACAACCAATACCTTGGAGTTATACCATTAAATTGAAATATATGAAATGGTGCAAATGGAAATGATGATAGAAAGGCAACTAAGGAGGAGACATACATCTCGCAATGTTATGGCCACACCATCAAAATGGAGTCAAAACAATATGAAGAAGTCTACTCATTCTCCTATCAAAGAACATGCTGAATCTTCAAAGGCTCAGCAAGTAAACAAGACACTAACCGAGGAAAACAAACAACTAAACGTTTAAGAGACATTCGATATTTTAAATGTCTTGGGAGGGTCCATGTATCTACACAATATCCCAACCGAAACACAATGCTTTTACTTGGAAATGGTGATATTGAGTCCGAGCCTGAAGAAGAAGAAGAGCCACACGTAGATGCCAATGAAGAAGTAGAAATTGAGGCTCCCGTTGAAGGAGAAATTCTAGTAGTTAAAAGAAGTTTGAATACACAAGTAACGGGGGACAATGCACAACAAGAAAATATCTTTGATACTCGATGCCATGTGAATGAAAAGGTCTGTTTTGTAATCATAGATGGTGGGAGTTGTACTAACGTATCAAGCACAATCATGGTGGAAAAGCTTGGCATAAAAACAATGAAGCATCCAAGTCCATACAAGCTACAATGGCTCAATGAAAGAGGAGACCTCAACGTAAACAAATAGGTGATAGTTCATTTTTCAATTGGCAAATACAAGGACGAGGTTACATGTTATGTCGTCCCTATGCATGCCAGTCATCTATATCATGGGAGGCCATGGAAATATGAAAAAAGAAATATCCATGATTGTTTCACCAGTCTATACTCATTGAACCATGGTGGAAAGAAAATTATCCTTACTCTTTTGACGCTGAAACAAGTTCAGAATGATCAAGTCAAAATGAAACAAAGTGTTGAGGCAATGAGGAAAGGGAAAGCGTCTGCAAGCATGGTTGACAAAAATCCAAAAACAAGTTCTTATTAATCTAAGTGCTTGATACAAGAATGTGCATTATCAAGAGGCAAGGTTGAAGATGATTATTCTAACTTTGAACATGCAAAATTTTTCTTTAACTTGCAAGAAAATCCATTTGACACAGTTTGTCAAATTGGAAGACATTGAGATGTGACCTTTGAAAATCCAAGGATTGTGACTAATGAGGAGCAAAAGGACATAATTATTCATTCAAAGAAAGTAATCTTAGGAGACCCAATGGACTTGACTCATGAAGATTCAATGAACATGTCAATTGGAAAGCTATAGGTAATGTCTTTTGGGATGTCAAGGAACCTAATCATTCGAAGCAATATTTCCTGAACATGTCTCGAACAAATGTCTATTGAAGAGATCATCTTTGATGACAAACCATCAACTTTTGGATGGAGGGACACTAGGGAGAAGCCACCTTTCAATTTGAGGACAAAATGCATGCATAAAAGAAGGGGGATGATGTGATCTATTTCAGCACAATAGTCATTCTTCCTTCTTCAACTTTCCTTAAGGGGGTTTTCTCTAATTCATCTCTTTCCCATTCCATGATTATGATATTATTTACATTATATGCTTATATTTCATATGGTATACAATTGATATCGTTATACATATATATGTATATATTATAAATATAATTTAATATTTCTTTCATATGTATGTAATGAAGTTATTATATCTATATACCACATCTTTATATATATATTTCTTTAAATACTTAGCTTATATTATGTTTTCTTTTGAAGGTACATAGGCGGCCACATGAAGGGAGTTTACTTAATCTAGCTTTGGAGTCCAAAAGCTACAACAACATGACTAGGACAACTCCGGGACAACTCAAGATCATTTTGGGACAAAGTTGTCAGCTACACTCCGAGCTCATAGCTGACATGAGCTAAACTTTTGAGATAGTTAGACATCTCATTTTAGCTGGAGAGTTGCACCATCATTACCACCACACAGAGTACTTCAACTATGGCCTAGGTCAATTTTTTTGAAATTGTGTCTTTTCGTGAATAGTTACTATTCCAAGAGGTGCCTTTACACAAGGAGTTGTTCAATGACTCATCTAAATGTAACTTACCTATGAACAACTCATCTTCAGCTCATATACGTGGGAAATAACTCAATGATGAAAGGTTACCTTACACAAAACATGACCTTTCATGAAAAGTTGCTACCCATTGGATGCCTAGGTGCATGTTGGTGAGCTTGTTGTAGCTAAATGGAGCCTAACTTGCGAGGATACATGAGGAAACCCTTACAACCATTCGACCACACCCTTAGCACACGTCTAGCACATGCAAAAGGCTTGATGCCAAAGTGAAGAATCATTTATCCATTCGACCAAGGGAGATGTACTTTCAATTCAAACCGAATGGACATGCATTTACATGAAGAGGTATCCGAACCAACACCAAGGCCAAAGGACATCTTCATTCATTCAAACATCATACGCCTTCAATTAAGTTATGTACTTAGCCGAATAGGCATATGATTATTCGACCAGCTCTTCCTAAATCTATAAATAGGAAGGTTTATTTCATTTGTAAACACACCCTTCGATTATATAAAACTCTTTGTGAGAATTCTCTCTTGCAAGTTCTATAAGAACTTTATCGATTAAGCAAACTTTTCTAAGTTTGTGGCGTCAATCCTTTCCTTTGATGCTTTGAGTTCCTAGTTTCTATAACTAGAGGGTTCAAGTCCTAACATACATCCCCTTACTTAATTTTATAAAGAACGGGGATAAGCTTTCTATAGCTTTTCTTCTTCTTTAACTTATTTAAGATATTATCTTCATCATTTCCATCTTCCATCATTTTCACGTTAACACCATCATCCATTTCCATTACCGTTTCATCACCATTGAAGCATCTTTTATTTAGTATAAAGGAAAATATCCATCATCACCATTGGAGGCCTAATCATCTTCTATTTGAATGATATTTCTACATCACTTCCGCAACCTACCTTGATAACAACTATATCCCCTTTATTTCTTCATCAATTCATTTCTTATTCCATTTAATTAGTTATTTCATTACTTTGTGCATATTACTTATAAATTCAAGTGTGGCATTTGGTGTCTCTCCTAGACGAGAAACAACAAGGCTGTCATATTGTCCATCATTGAAGAAGCTTGGATAACCTTATATCAAGTGGTATTCAGAGCTTAGTTGGATTAACATTCATAGTGATGCAACAAAACAAAAAAAATAAGAAAAAAAATTCAAAAACAAAAAAAAAAACTCCTGCATCAAATTAGGAGAACAAAGAGAAAAGCAAAAGAAAGAAAGAATTCAAATCAAAGTTACATCAAAAAAAAGTTGAAGAAAAAGTTACAATTCACATTCAAAAGGAAGCACATTACAATCTGCCAACATCAAACTTGAAGGAGGTATCCTTGTTGTTTCTTGTGAAGGAAGATTGTAACTGTTGTAACTTGGGTTGTAAGTTATCTTTATATTTTTCTTTAATTTAAACACCATTTTGTTTCTTTCATTATTACCTATTCATTACCTTTTCTTTTCTTACCTATTCCATCCTACCTTTACCCTATCAATTTCTATATTATCCATTTCCTTTAGCAGACGCAACAAATGAAGAAAACTTTCTCAATCTTGAGTTAGTTCTCTAAAGGACCCAACAAGAGAGAATTGAGAGGAAAAAGGCAACAAAGAGGGTGAGAACAGAAAGGGGATCTAAAAAAGCCAAGAAACATATCCCCGAGTGCAAATACGAGCGTGAGTGGAGTGAATTTTGAATTTTCTTTGGAGTGACCAAGTGAGGTTTTATGAGCGTGCTAGTAAGGTTTTCAATTTGTTTTATTTCACTAAGCATGTCTCAAAGTCCTAAAGAAAATACAGGTAGCTAAATTTGCAAATGCAAATGCAAATGCAAACACTAATTGGCGAAAAGATGTGAATGTTTCGTGAAGAGTTTGGTGCCCTTCATGAAAACATAGATCAATGTCAAGATCTAGCACCAGCTCGAAACAATGGTGTTCCCAGCATGAAGAAGAAGAGCCACACGTAGATGCCAATGAAGAAGCAGAAATTGAGGCTCCCGTTGAAGGAGAAATTCTGGTAGTTAAAAGAAATTTGAATACACAAGTAACAGAGTATAATGCACAATAAGAAAATATCTTTGATACCTGATGCCATGTGAATGAAAAAGTATGTTTTGTAACCATAGATGGTGGAAGTTGTACTAACTTAGCAAGCACAATCATAGTGGAAAAGCTTGGCTTAAAAACAATGAAGCATCCAAGTCTATACAAGCTACGATGGCTCAATGAATGAGGAGACCTCAACATAAACAAACAGGTGATAGTTCATTTTTTAATTGGCAAATACAAGGACGAGGTTATGTGTGATGTCATTCCTAAGCATGCTAGTCATCTACTTATTGGGAGGCCATGGCAATATGACAAAATAACTATCCATGATTGTTTCACCAATCCATACTCATTCAACCATGGTGGAAAGAAAATGGTCCTTACTCTTTTAACGCTGAAACAAGTTCAGAATGATCAAGTCAAAATGAAACAAAGTGTTGAGGCAATGAGGAAATGGAAAGCGTCAGCAAGCATGGAGGACAAAAATCCAAAAACAAGTGCTTATTCATCTAAGTGCTTGATACAAGAATGTGTATTATCAAGAGGCAAGGTTGAAGATGATTATTCTAACTTTGAATATGCATATTTTTTCTTTGACTTGCAGGAAATTCTAAGCGACACAATTTGCCAAATTGAAAGACTTGGAGACGTGACCTTTGAAAATCCAAGGATTGTATCTAATGAGAAGCAAAAGGACGTAATTATTCATTCAAATAAGGTAATATTAGGAGACCTAATGGACATGACTCATGAAGATTCAATGAACATGTCAATTGGAAAGCTACGGGTAATAACTTTTGGGATGTCAAGAAACCTAGTCATTTGAAACAATATGTCCTGGGCATGTCTCTAACAAATGTGTATTGAAGAGATCATCATTGATGACAAAGCAGTAATTATTGGATGGAGGGACACTAGAGGAAGCCACCTTTCGATTTGAGGAAAAATCGCATAAAAGAAGGGGGATGATGTGATCCAATTCATAACCATAGTCATTCTTCCATCTTCAACTTTCCTAAAGTGGGTTTTCTCTAATTCATCTCTTTTCCATTCCATGATTATGATATTATTTACATTATATGCCTTATATTTCATATGTTATGCAATTGATATCTTTATATATATATATATATATATATATATATATAGTTATAATATTTCATTCATATATATGTAATGAAGGTATTATATCTGTAGACCACATATTTATATATCTTTTTCCTTAAATACTTAGCTTATATTATGTTTTCTCTTGAAGGTACATAGGTGTCCACATGAAGGAAGTTAACTTAAGCTAACTTTGGAGTCCAAGACTATGGCAGCATTACTTGGACAACTCCGGGACAAATCAAGATCATTTTGGGAAAAAGTTGTCAGCTACACTCCGAGCTCATTATTGACTTGAGCTAAGCTTTTTAGATAGCTAGACATCTCATTTCAGCTAGAGAGTTTCACCATCAGCACCACCAGCACCACCACACAGAGTACTTCAAATATGGCCTAGGTCAATGTTTGTGAAATCGTGCCTTTTCTCGAATAGTTACCATTCCAAGTGATGCCTTTACACAAGGAGATATTCAATGACTCATCTAAATGTAACTCACCTATGGCCAGCTCATCTTCAGCTCATATACGTGAGAAGTAGCTCGAATGATGAAAGGTTACCTTACACACAACGTGACCTTTGATGACAAGTTGTTGCCCATTGGATGCGATGACGCCTAGGTGCACTTTGGTGAGCTTGTTGTATCTAAATGGAGCCTAATTTGCGAGGAGACATGAGGCAACCCTTATAACCATTCGACCACACCCTTAGCATAGCCTAGTACATGCACAAGGCTTGACGCCAAAGTGAAGAAGCATATAATCATTCGGCCAAGGGAGATGCACTTTCAATTCAAACTGAATGGACATGCATTTACATGAAGAGGTAGCCAAACCAACACCAAGGCCAAATGACATCTTCATTCATTAAAACATCATGCACCTTCAATTAAGTTATGTACTTAGCTGAATAGGCATATGATTATTCGACTAGCCCTTCCTAAATCTTTAAATATGAAGGTTTATTTCGTTTGTAAACACACCCTTTGATTATCTAAAACTCTTTGTGAGAATTCTCACTTGCAAGTTCTTTAAGAAATTTATCGATTAAGCAATTTTTTCTAAGTTTCTATAATTAGATGGTTCAAGTCCTAACATACCATCCCTTACTTAATTTTATAGAGAATGGGGATAAGCTTCCTATAACTTTTCTTCTTCTTTAACTTATTTAAGATACTATCTTCATCCTTTCCATCTTCCATCATTTTCACGTCAACACCATCATCCATTACCATTACCATTTCATCACCATTGAAGCATCCTTCATTTAATATCAAGGCAAATGTCCATCATCACCATTGGAGGGCTAATCTTCTTCTATATTAAGGATATTTCTTCATCATTTCCATAGCCTAACTTGATAACAACTTTATCCCCTTTATTTCTTCATTAATTTATTTCTTTTATTCATTTCTTATTCCATTTAATCATTTCTTTCATTACTTTATGAAAATTACTTATAAATTCAAGTGTGGCATTTGGTGTCTCTCCTAGATCGGGAAACAACAAGGCTGCCATCGTCTCCATCATTGAAGAAGCTTAGATAGCTTTACATCAGTAAAGTATCTAGTTCAGGGAGCCAATTGTCATCCCAGAATTTTATGGATAAGCCATCCCCAACAGACTAAGCAACTAGTTTATGGAATTCATGCTAGATAGAGGATAGAGACCATAAAAAGTGCTACAATTATATTTAGTGATCGAGCTTGGGCAGGCATCAATTAGTTTATATTTCTCCCGAAGATCACGAATCGAGAATTTACTTGGTGAATGAACCAAAGCGTGACATGTTTTCATTAATAAATCAGTGTTGTGCAAAAAAGAGTTGTGGATGTCCAAGCCACCATAAGCAAGAGGTTGGCAGAGAGTGTTCCAATTGATCAGAGCAAGTTTGCTATTTCAAGTATCAAACTTGTAACCAACATGCAACTGAGATTGATAGAAGAACACTCAGAAGGATGACTACTAGGTATATCCTTGATAGAGAAATTTTGTACAGAAGAGGTAGTGACCAAATTTAGCTGAGATGTGTGAATGCTAGAGAAACAAGAAGTATTCTAGAATAAGTGCATGGTTGAATATGTTTAACATACGCGAATGGTCTCTCTGTAACCAGAAAGATTATGAGATATGGATACTATTAGGCTATGATGCAGAAATATTGTGTTGATTATGTAAGAAGATGTCACAAGTGCCAAATATATGCATGTAAGATCCATGCGCCTCCATTACCCTTACATGTGATGACCGTACCATGGCCATCTCTATGTGGGGCATGGACGTTATTGGACCAATAACACCAAAAGCTTTAAATGGGCATCGATTCATCCTACTGTTGATTGATTACTTCACTAAGCGGGTAGAAGCTGCATCCTATTCCAGTATCACAAGGTCTATAGTTTGCAAGCTTATAAAAATGGAGATAATTTACCGATATAGGTTGTCAGAGAGAATTGTTTCAGATAATGTTACTAATATGAACAACAAGATGATGGATGAACTTTGTGCATAATTGAAAATAAACACGCTAATTCATCAACCTAGCGTCTATTGATGAATAGGGCTGTAAAAGCGACAAATAAGAACATTAAGAGGATCATCATAAAAACTAATGAAACTAATAAAGACTGACATGAGAAATTGCCATTTACCTTGTATGCCTATCGAACTATAGTGTGGACATCTACAAGGACAACATTTTTCTGTTTAGCTTATGGAATGGAAGCAATCTTACCTGTTGAGATTGAAATTATGTCACTTCGAATTTTGAAAGAGGTGGAGTTGGATGAAGTTGAATGGGTTCAAGATCAGTTTGATCAGCTGAATCTCATTGAAAAGAAGAGGTTGAAAGCTATCTCACATGGATAGATATATCAGAAACATATGATACGAGAAAATTCATCTGAGAGAATTTTGAGAGGGTGATCTAGTTCTTAAAAAGATCTTGCATATTCATAAAGATTTTTTGAGGAGATGGATGCCTAATTGGGAGGGTTCATACGTTATCAAAAATACATTTTCCAGAAGAGCATTGATTTTGGCATAGATTAATGGAGAAGACCTGAGAAAACCAAGAAACTAAAACTCTACCAAGAAGTATTATGCTTAAAAGAAGAAAAAATGTAAATGAAAGATAAAAAAATTAAAAAATGAATGAAATAAAATAAAAACAATAAGAAAACAAAATGTTGAGTCAATCAAGAGGAAGAAATAGCTAAGAGGGGGTGAATTGATAATTAAAAATTTTGGTGGAAGCTTGAAAGAAAAATAGGGAATTGAACACAATAATTTTATAGTTATTCGACTTTCTAAATCAAAGTTTACATCCACTACCTTAGCTAACCACACTAAGGATTTTCACAAATTCACTAATTTGTATCAATCTTTGAGGACAAGGTGTAACCTTACAACTCCCTCAAGAATTATACCCTAAATTATTGAGAACACTCACTCAAGGAGAAAATTACAAATTTGCAAACTTTGAAAAACATCACAAGAAAATTGTTTGCACAATTCAAGAATAAATAAGAACACTAAACAAGTAGAACAAATGAGTACAATAGTGTTCTTTAAAAGTAAAAAGAATATTGAAGAATGTTGACTTGATTTTGGATCAATGTAATTGCTTTAGATTTCTTTTTTTATTTCTTGTCTTCACATATGACTTGAAATCATGTTTTTATACCGTCTTTTTCAATTATAGCCGTTTAGGTAGTTGTGAGAGTTATTAGAGTCGTTGGGATGAAGTTTTTTGTAATAAATGTTGCCTAGATGCCTTGATTATCGATACTTGGGCCTGAAGTAACGATACTGCATGCATTAATTACAAATATTTTGACCATTGCAAGAGGGGAGTATCGATATTCTAGTAAGAGTATAGATATTCTAAGAATATCGATACAAAAATAGTATATTGAAATCGATTTTTTGTTAAAACCACAAAGAGAGTATCAATACTCCCATATAGACTATTGGTACTGCATGAACAATATCGATATTGTTCTTGAAGTATCAGTACTGAAGGGCTTAAAATCAATGGTTGACTCGATTAAGGTTCTAAACCCTTTGTAAAATTGTTTAAAAATTATTTCTAGTATATGACTTTAATTTTTCAAAAGAATAAGGAGTAAGAATTGAGTTTTTGACATTGAAAATAATTTCAATATTCGAACGATTTAATCGAATATAAACTTGAAAATCAAATCGAAAATAATCTTAAAATTTATTTAAAAATATTCATTTTTGATATATCAAAATACAAAGCATGGTTCAACAATCTCCCCCTTTTGATACAACAAAACCTTTGAATTTTTTTTAAGATTTTTAAAAATCTTACTCTAACATTTCTTCTCCTTTTTGTTTAATCAAAAAGATAAAAACAAGATAAACATATAGATAAGTTGTGAAGATCAATAGCCAAATGGGTTACAAAGATAAATATTCTTTAAGCAATAAGCAAGGTCATAACTTAAAAATTGACAGGTCTCAATTTATCAAATACCATAAATCAATCAAGTTAGCATAAATATCTATAAAATCATATAAATACCCAAATAATCCAAATACATAAATAAAGGAAAAATATCCAAAAGCACACAAACACATCCAAATAACCAAACCAAACAAAAACAACCAAATATCCAAAAGTATCAAAGTGCGAAAAACATGAGAAGCATAAGTCTAGCAAAGTCAACAACATGAGATCAAGAATCTCAAGGAAAAAGAGGTGGAGCGACATCCAAAGAATAAGTACGGAAGGACGTGAAGTCACAATAAAAAGCCTCAGCTCTACTCGACATCGTTTCGATCCGATCAATCAAGGTGTCAAACCGTGCATGATAGTCGTGCCTCGAGTTCATATACAACGACTATAAAGCACGTTGCTATGATGACATCTCCTAGATGTGTGACTCTCTATCGCCAACTGTCGAGAAGTAATCTCCGAAACATGAGTTCCAAAAGCAAAAAAATGAGACACAATGGTAGTATACCACATATCAATAGTCTCTATAAAGGTCTAGAAATAGGGAGGCATAGCACTCGAATCCTTACCACCAACGCGAGGAGGATCGTCAGGAATACGATTCGTTGGATCATCAACATCGTGCCAAATGTCATTGTCCTGAGCTGCTATGAAAGAAGAACCAATAGGTTTCTTCTGTTTGTATTTCCATGAGGTTCCATCTTCTTCCCATCTCAATTTTCGAAGGGATTTTAGATCGATGAAAGAGGACAAAGAAATCGCAGGGTCAAGGGAAATATTGATATTCACTTTAACAAAAAAATGACTCAAGATGCAACCATAAACCAAAGACTCGACTCATTAGGAATGAACATTGTTGACGGTATAAAAAACTCACCAAACACAATCTGAGCAAAGTTTATCCTTTTATTTTTCGAAGCAATCAAGCCACCAAAGGTCGACTTGACGGAGAATAGAATATTTACCTCCGGATGGTCAAAACCACCAAGAGATAATCAGGTGAAGGAAACACTCATGATAGTCGAGAAGGCGAGCACTCGATCCTAATTGGTAGCAAGATGAGACAGATTTACGCTTATTATCATTTCTAATGTACTCTAGAACAAGGTTCATAGCTATGGTCAAGGGACCAATAATAATGTATTACCACATAAGATAGGCAAATACTCTCAGTGTGGGTAAGAGCCTTATTTTGAAGACAAACTGCATTAAAATAGAAAATACAAACTAATTGATGGTTTTATCTTGAAGGTGTTATCTAATTTCCATCATTTGATTTTAGAAAGATATTTGAATTTGAGCTTAGACAAAGTGAAAAGTTTAGGCATACGTTCACCCCTAATAGGATACGACTTAAAATATTTGGAGTAATGCTAAAAAATATTAGGGTCTGTATTAGGATTCAAAATAGGAATGGGAGGTGGGTTCGGAGGAGGGGCTCGGGGTGGAAGATGGTTTTGGGAAGAACAGACTCGCTTAGACATCTTTAGGAAAATCATGATAAAAGGAATATGGAAAATAAAGCAATGTATGTATACAACCAATCAATCTCAAAAACTCATATAAAGTCCACAATATTCGAGGTATAGAAAAATAAATAAAATTAATGGGCTTAAAGTATTTTACTTATATATGAAAATAATGTCTGTGTGTGTTAAAACATTAAAGAAATATATATAAAAGAATGTAAGTTTATATAGTTTAAAACAATTTAAAAAAATGGTATAATTCCAAAAATTCAAAAATATATATTTAATTAAGAGAAATATACATAAATACATACAATGTATATGTAGAAAACGTATATATAAAAATTGTGTTTTTTTTATTCTGAATATATAGAAAATCATAAGAAAATGTGTAAATAAATAGTGAAAATGGTGTATTTAGAAGTGAAATTGATGTATAAACAAAGCCCAAACACTAATTTAGCTTAAACTATCAAGATTCAACCTTAAATTCGAAAAAATTAGCTTTTGAAGAAAAATACCTTGAGTTGTTGAAATAAGAAGAAATAAGTGATGTTTGCATAATTTTTATGTTGAATGCATGTATTGGAGAAGAAAAATGAAGTGATTTTGACCCAAGAACGACGAGAAACGGTGAAGATTTGAGAGAGGGGTGAGGAAGGTTCGACGACTGCTGGAAGGGGTTTTAAAAAATGATTTTTTTTGGATTTTAGGGTATTTGAAGACAAAACCCGACTAGTAGTATCAACACTCCTATAAGAGTATCGGTACTACAAGGAAAAAATTGACAATATCAGTATAAGGGTATCGATACCCTATCAAGCAGTAAGAAAAGTATCGGTATTGTACGGACGGTAACAATACCGATACCAAATGCACAAAATGATCAAAAAAATACAACATTAAAGTCCAAAAATGCCATTTTGACATCAATTAAGCATATATAACATATATTACCATATGAGACATACAATTATGAGCAAGATACAAGAATTCATTCATTTATACAAGGTTTAACAACAAAACACCTATGAATACTAAAGTTGCATGAATTTCTAGTTAAAGTGCACCAAAAGGCCAAAAGTTATAATGCATACTATAAGAAATCAAAAAAGGTATAGAAAACTCTAAACTGACAAGGAAAACATGTTCAAACAAGCAAATACACAATTAACCATACTTTGAACAACTTCTTTTAATTTTAATAAAAATCCTAAACTACCCTTAACTAATTGCATAATAGGCATCAAAGAAGTCATTTCGCATGTTTTTTTCCATAAAATCATAAAAGTACATAAAATATTTAAGCACAAAGTCAAGGTAGGTTTGTTAAACCAAATTTTCTCCTAAGTGAAAAAAATATTTCCTTATCTAAAGGTTTTGTAAAAATATCTTCTACTTGGTGCAAAGTTTCTACATACTCTAGAACTATATCATCCTTCGAGACATGATCTCTAATGAAATGATATCTATTTTCAATATGCTTAGTTCTAGAATGTTGGATGGGATTTTTGGTGAGAGAAATAACACTAGCATTGTCACACTTGATAGGGATAGTACTTACATCAATTCTAGAGTCTATGAGTTGTTGTTTCATCCATAAAACTTGAGCACAACAACTACGGGCCGAAATGTATTCCGCTTTGGTGGTTGATAATGCTACACTATTTTGTTTCTTTGAAAACCATGAAATCAACATATTACTAGAAATTAGCAAGTACCATAGTTTCTTTTCCTATTTTATTTACAACCTCTATAATTCGTATCCGAGAAGGCATGCAAGTGTTCGCGTATTGTGAGTACTATAAAATATACGCAAATAATGTGCAAGTATACACAATCGCTCAAGTAATATAATGATGAGTGAGTATCATCTCCACAGGGATTGGGTGAAATTACGAAAGTCTAACCAAAGCAACGCACTAAATTATCTAATTATAGTTAGTCTTGATATATACAAATGTCACGGCAATGGATATGTGTATGCTGGTGGATGTGGATTGATGGTGTGATGGTGTAGCAAATGGAAATGCAATGGCAATGATGGATGTTTAATATTGAGTATGGTGAAATGTCAAGGCAATGAGAAATGGTAAAAACAGTAAATAAAAAGATAAATAAAATAAGAAGAAAATAATCCTCACGTGACAAGCTTCAAATGAAATGAATGGTAAGGATTGGTCTAAGGTTGCTAAACTTATTTCTCAAGTATATTTAAGATATCTTGACTTTACTTACTCGACAGGGCTTTCCTAAGGTGTTCAAAAGAACCTAACAGAATAGGATGCCAAGGCATCTGCTCTCACTCAACGATGTTGGACAGCCTACCCTATTGATAAAGACACCCTTTTTAGTCGTTGAAATCCTATCATAGTCTCTTCCGAGATCTAAGGGATTAAGTTATAATATTCCTAGGCCGGTTCAAAGCCCCTTGAAAATACCATAACCCATTGCTTATGAGGATCTTATCTTACGTTTCTTTCGAATACTTACAAGTATTTTTAGCTTAGGATTCTTCCGAATACCTAACCTTCATCTAAGAGATGGACATTTCCATGCCTCTTACAAGCCTAGATGGTGAAGCATTCATAAGCAAAGCAAATAAAGAACCCAAAATAAACTTAAATATACCCTAAAAAATAAATTTTAAACAATCGTTCAACTAACCACCACTAAATAAGTTAGTTCATGGTGGGGTTCGAAATATCCAAACACAAAGTCATAAAAATATTCGTTCCAACAACCCACAAATTAATAGAAAAATAGCAGCAAAAGGGAAGTGAGAAGAAGCCTTCGACGCGCCACCGGAGGTCTCCTCTCGGCCACCACGAACCACCTAGCTCGCTAGCTCCTTCTGGCGCCTAGCTTGCCACTCCTTGGAGCTTTATCAATGGAGGAATATCCCAAGGAAGAAGAAATAAAAATGTGATTTTTTTTCTCTATGCGTGTGCTCTCCCTCCTCTTTTCTTCTCTCCCATGAGGTGTCATATATAATAAAAATATCCAGGGGTAATGATGAGGTTGTTGGGTGCAAAATACCCCTCATACCCCTAGAATAACATGTTGTGCATGAACCTTATCCTCCAAGTAGCAGTGGTCCTTTGGTAACTCTGGCAGGCGGTTACAGCAGTCCTTCACGTGCAAAGACAGCTGTCCAGTGTCAGCTGTCCTTATGCAGAAATATCTTTTTGTCTTTTTCTGCGCCAGAAATGCCAAGGCATTTCAATCTGCTTTAGCAACGTGTGATGCCGCGGCATTACTTCCCAAAGAATCCTTTTTCTTACTATTCCCTGCACACCATAGACAAACTGCACCTTTCCCTCAAACAACACCATTAAGAAATAAAATAGCACAACCACCACAAATGAAACTATATGCAACTACATGATCCTAAAATGACTAAAATGAGCTTTTAAACAAACAATAACTTAAGTGAAAAAGGCTTTAAAAATAGCCTTTTTAGGAAGTTAACACACCCCCAAACTTAAGGTATTGCTTGTCCTCAAGCAATGGATAGCAGTTACATAAGCATAATGTCATGGCAAAGTTCGATAGTAAGACAGTAGGACAAAATTGAATTTTAACCCTCGGAACGATAGGCTTCAACATGCTAGACTTATCAAGAATTCAAGTACTTTTCCCTAGGTCAAAATCCTTTGTGGTAGTGTGTGTGCGTGATTGTATCCAATCTATACTTAGCGAATTTAGACAATTTCTAATCAAGTCCCCTAGTTTTTGTCAAGGCATTTACTTATCATTAAGCATATTTTTACTCCATTTTCTTTGAATTTTTTTTAAACTGTTACGAAGGGAGTCAGCACATCACAGCTACTCTCCCACACTCTAGATGAAAGGGAGCATACCTTCCATCCCCTAGCTAGTTAAGTAGAGTCATCCCGTGACTTCTTTCATTCACTCATATGCACAAGGCTTCCATTTATTAAAGAAAGTTCCAGGAAATGCCACGGCAAGGAGGAGTGTCCCTCTACAGCTATGCTTAAGCATTTATTCACAGTTTCATTTCTAAGGGAGTTTTTTTTATTTTTCTTTTAAACACCATACTATATTTCAATGCCAAGACTAACTAAAGTTCCTTCATAAAAATTTCCTAAATTTTCTAAGTATAGAAAACATACAAATTGTGTAAATATTTTTCACAAAGTATCAAGCCCTAGAGTGAGTTCTATCATTCTCAACAGTCATTTACATTCAGATTCTACCCTAACAAAATTATCAACATCGGGTATCCTCAAAACATTTCATCTAACTGTCCTACCATTTACTAATGCCATGGCATAATACTATGCTAATGCTATCATGCATATGACCTACCAAGAACAATACCTCCCCCAAACTTAAGGGAAGCATTGTCCTCAATGCTTTAAAGAGAACTAAACTAACTATAAACTATATATTATGCAATAAAATGCAACTAAATGAAAATGGATGCAAGAGAGGTACCTCAATGTTTACATGGTGGTGGTGCTTTGGAGGTGCTAGCAGCTCCTCGTCGGGTGCGCTTTCGGATAGGTGCTGGGCTGGACTCGGAAGAAGTGGAGTAATAGTGCGCAATGCGTCCAGCCATGGTCTTGGTGCGGCGACCACTACGTTGTGCATGAGAAGGATTGGGTGCTGGGACGGGGCTGGGTGTTTCTTCGATAGGGACAGTGGGAGGATATTCAGGAGTCTCGGACCAGTGTTAATGCTTTGTCCTTTTCTCCCTTTGGTAATCGCTCCTTGTACGGTTTGCAGCAATGTGGTCCCTACAAATCATATCAAAAATTAATTACAAAATAAAATAAAATAAAACTAAAGAAAAAAACTTGAATGTTAAATTTTATTTATGCACAGACACAAATTCCATGCCGAGGCATCGAATTTTGGTTCTCCTCTGAGCACGCTTCAGTATCGTGCAACCGTAACACATCCTTGTTGTGCGGTGGTGGAATTCCATTGTAGGCTTTCAGACGCTGGGCATTGACCTTAAAGATCTTCCTATTGTCTATTCTCTTGATGTCAACAGCTCCATGGGGATAGACATAATGCACCTCAAATGGCCCTGACCATCGAGATTTTAGCTTCCCAGGAAAGAGTTTAAGTCTGGAGTTGTAAAGCAAGACTTGTTGCCCCACATGAAAATGTCGTGGCATCAGTTTTTGGTCATGCCATTTCTTGGTTTTCTCCTTGTATATCCGAGCATTCTCATATGCTTGTGCTCTAAACTCTTCCATTTCATTAAGTTCTAATAATCTCTGCTCCCCAGCTAGTTGAGCATCGAAATTCAATCGCTTGATAGCCCAATAAGCTTTATGTTCAAGCTCAACCGGGAGATGACAAGCTTTACTATACACTAACTTGAAGGGTGACATCCCCAAAGGAGTTTTGAATACTGTTCTGTACGCCCAAAGTGCTTCATCCAACTTTGACGACCAATCCTTTCGCTTTGGGTTCACCACTTTCTCTAAAATCTGCTTGATCTCTCGATTAGATATCTCAGCTTGGCCATTTGTTTGCGGATGATATGCCGTGGCAATCTTGTGTCGAACTCCATATCTCAGCAATGCCTTGGCAATCAACTTGTTATCAAAATGGGTTCCTTCATCACTGATGATAGCACGCGGTACTCCAAACCGAGTGAAAATATACTTGTGAAAAAACTTGAGTACGGTCTTGGAGTCATTCTTTAAAGTTGCTATTGCTTCCACCCACTTTGACACATAATCCACAGCAAGAAATATATATAATTTTCCTTCAGAAGATGGGAATGGTCCCATGAAGTCGATGCCCCACACATCAAACAACTCTATCTTCAAAATATTTTGCAGCGGCATCTCATGTCGTCTGGAGATGTTTCCAGTCCGTTGGCATCGATCACATTCCTTGTAAAATTCTTGGGCATCTCTAAACAAAGTTGGCCAGTAAAAGCCTGATTGCAGGACCTTAGCAGCAGTCCTTGCTCCACCAAAATGGCCTCCACTTGGGGTCGAATGACAATGGTACAAAATATCACTTTGCTCCTCTTCAGGTACACATCGTCTAATGAGCTAATCGGCACAATGTTTGAACAGATATGGCTCATCCCAAAAATAGTGCCTTGCATCGTGCTTGAACTTCTTTTTAGCATGACTATTCAAATCAAAAGGCACAATTCCACTAACAAGAAAATTAACAAGGTCAGCGTACCACGTGATTGCCGCGACATATAAAATTTTCTCATCAGGAAATTCCTCTTGGATATCTACAGTGTCATGGCATTCAGAATTGTTCTCTAGCCTAGATAAGTGATCAGCAACTTGATTTTCAGTTCCTTTTCTATCTACCACCTCTAATTCAAATTCTTGCAAAAGTAAGATCCACCTAATAAGTCTAGGCTTGGCATCCTTTTTGTTCACTAAGTATTTTATAGCCGAATGATCAGTGTGAACAATAACTTTAGTGCCTATTAGGTAAGGTCTAAATTTATCAAAAGCAAATACTATGGCAAGTAATTCTTTCTCAGTGGTGGTGTAGTTCAATTGTGCTTCATTTAAAGTGCGGCTAGAGTAATAAATAACATGAAAGATTTTACCTCGGCGTTGCCCCAAAACAGCTCCTACAGCATAGTCGCTTGCATCACACATCAGCTCAAATGGTGATGTCCAGTCGGGAGGGACTACAATGGGTGCCGAGATCAGTTGTCGCTTTAGCTCAGTAAACGCGCCGAGGCATAATTCATCAAACACAAAGGGTTGGTTTTGTTGAAGCAATGTGCACAAGGGTTTAGAAATCTTGGATAAATATTTGATAAACCTTCTATAGAATCCAGCATGTCCAAGAAAACTTCTTATTTCCTTGACCGAAGTTGGTGGTGGCAATTTTTCAATCACTTCAATCTTTGCCTTGTCCACCTCAATACCCTTGTGTGAAATTTTGTGGCCTAATACAATACCTTCAGTCACCATGAAGTGACATTTTTCCCAGTTTAAGACCAACTCAGCCTCCTCGCATCTCTTGAGAACTTTTTGCTAAATTGCTGAGGCATCGTTCAAAGTCGTCCCCACAAACAGAAAAATCGTCCATGAAGATCTCCAGAAAATCCTCAACCATATCTGAAAATATAGCTTGCATACAGCGCTGAAACGTTGCCGGGGCATTACAGAGTCCAAAAGGCATCCTCCTAAAGGCAAAAGTGACATAGGGACAAGTAAATGTAGTCTTCTCCTGGTCCTCTGGTGCGATGGCAATTTGATTGTACCCCGAGTACCCATCCAAAAAGTAATAGAATATTTTGCCGGCCAATCGATCCAACATTTAGTCGATGAAAGGTAGAGGAAAGTGGTCCTTCTTCGTAGCTTTGTTGAGTTTTCTATAGTCCATACATATCCTCCATCCAGTCACAATGCGAGTGGGTAATAGCTTATTATCCTCATTCGTAACCACCGTCGTGCCTCCTTTCTTCGGAACACATTGGACAGGGCTCACCCATGAGCTATTTGAGATAGGGTAGATCACTCCAGTATCAAGCCATTTCAGAATTTCTTTCATCACCACTTGCTTTACAACAGGGTTGAGTCTTCTTTGTGGTTCAATTGAATTACCATGGCAATCTTCTAGCATAATCTTGTGCATGCAGATCGTGGGACTAATGCCTTTCAAATCGGCCATAGTCCAACCAATTGCTTTCTTATACTGCATCAAAACACTTAACAAACTTTGCTCTTGGTTAGCAGTAAGGTTAGTAGAAATAATCACCGGTAAAGTCTCATCACTACCTAAGTAAACATATTTAAGATGCCCTAGCAAAGTCTTAAGCTCTAGATTGGGTGCATGCAATAATGAAGGCTTAGGAGAAATGAATTCATCAAAATTCAAAGGTTCAAAATTCATACCTGATATAACTTGTACTAAGCTAGATTGCTCCTCCAAAATTGGAAAGTCGTCGGACTCCACTAAGCTTTCATCATCCACCCAATATTCATTTTCTGCTAGCTGAATGAAGTTGTTCTAGCAAAGATGTTCAGTCTCTTTTTCAATCACTGAGTTCAATTCAGAAATGCCTTGGCATTCTTCAGTGTCATCAACATATTTGAGCGTTCTAAAAACATTGACAGTCACACACTGATCAGCCACTCTCACGGTGAGTTCACCTTTTTCACAGTATATTAAGATACGTCCAGTGGCTAGGAAAGGTCTTCCCATAATGATTGGTGCCTTGGCATCAACTTCGCAGTCCATAATTAAGAAGTCGACTGGAAACACAAACTTGTCCACCCTTACTATGACATCCTCGACTCTCCCTTCAGGTTTAACATGGGATTTGTCGGCAAGTTGTAAAATAACTGAGGTGGGTCTTGCATCTCCTATGCCAAGCTTCAAGAATATCGATTTCGGTATTAAGTTGACACTTGAACCAAGATCACATAAAGCCTTTCCAATGAAATTAGCTCCAATTGAACAAGGAATAATGAAGCTGCCCGGATCATTTCTCTTTGGTGGCAACTTACTCAATGAAGAACAAAATTCTGTTGCCGTGGCAACAGTCTCTACTTTCCTTTTCTTGGTACAGATGTCCTTCAGAAATTTGGCATATATCGGCATCTGTTCAACAGCTTCCAAGAGAGGTATATTGATATGGAGCTGATCAAGAATGTCTACGAACTTCTTGAACTGAACTTCATCATTGTTCTTCTTCAATCTTTGCGGGAAGGATGGGGGAGGTCTAGCTTCCTTAGCTATAGAAATAAAATTTTCTTTTGCCTTGGCATCAGAATCTGGTACCTTGGCAGAATCCTCCTCCTTGTCCTTCTCATAAACTTTATCATCTTGTAATTCAGCTTCAGTAGTGGGATTAGAATCATCTTGTTGTGGCCCACTATCATTAACTTGTCGATTGATTTGTGTTCCACTCCTAAGAGTTAACACATTGCAATGTTCTTTTCCAGGCCCTTTAGTGACTTCAGTATCACTTGGCAAACGTCCTTGCTGACGCTCTTGCAATGCCGTAGCAATCTGACCAACTTGACCTTCCAAAGCTCTCAGAGACGAGCTATGGCTTTGAAGTAAGGCGCCTTGACTATGAAGTAAAGCTCCTTGATTCTTAATTGAAGTAGAATGGTCTTGCAGCATTTTCTTCGTAGTAGATATGAATTCTTGAATTGTAGCTTCTAAGGAACTTATGCTCGCTGAAGATGAAGCTCCTTTGTTAGCATTATGCAATGGCATAGCATTTTGGTAACCTTGAGGCTCATTGTGATTCTGCTGCCTAGTAGGTTGATTAGCATTGTGGGCTCCTTGATTTCCCCATGAGAAATTGGGATGCTGACGCCATCCAGCATTATAAGTGTTTGAGTAAGGATTGTTGCTGCCTCGATTATAATTACCAACAAAGTTGATGGACTCATGGTTGGTTGGGCATTCGCTCTCGTGATGATTGCCTTGGCATAACAGACATGCCAGATTAGTTGTTTTCACTTCCTTCACATCAGTGGAACATTGTAAGTTCTTCAACATATTAGTAATAGCGGAGAGTTGAGCGGACACCGAATCTTTGGCTTCTAACTCGAATGCTCCAGGTGCTCTCCTCCCACTCCCAAGTCTTGAGGAAGGAAATTTATAATCATTGTTAGCAATTCTGTCTAAGATAGCAAACGCCTCCGTAGGTGATTTCTCCAGCAATGTACCATTTGCCGAGGCATCCAGTAACATCCTCGTGGGTGCATTGACTCCATTATAGAACATGACTACTTGAGTCCAATCATGAAAACCATGATTTGAACACTTTCGAAGCAAACTCTTGTAACGATCCCAACACTCATACATGGATTCGTCGTCGCCCTGGCGAAAAGATGATATTTCATTCCTTAGCTGCGTATTCATGTTTGGTGGGTTGTACCTCAATAAGAAACTCTTGCAAAGATCGGCCCATGATTCCATCGAACAGGCTGGTACACCACTCAACGAAGCTCTTGCTCGGTCACGCAATGAATACGGAAAAAGCTTTAATTTCAGAAAATCCTCATGCACTCCTTCTTGGCGGAAAGAATCACAAACTTCCAGAAAATTGCGAATGTGCTGCCTGGCATCTTCAGTTGGCATACCCCCAAACTGCCCAATGGAATTCAACATGTTGAACATGACTGGTTTCAGCTCGAAATGTGCAGCTTGAATTTCGGGTGCCACAATTCTAGGATTCAGATCATCCAGCATCGGATTTAAATGATCTCGAATAACACGAGGCCTGATATCAGGTTCAACATTGTTTAATGCCGCGGCATTCTGATTTCCGTCATCTGGACCAATGCCTTGGTTTCCAATCTGATACATATTTCCTTGAGCACGTCTTCTTCTTCTAAAGAGTCTTTCAATCTCAGGTTCTATCGGTTCCAAAGGCTCTTCAGAATTTCTTCTAGGCATACACTAAATAAACCTGAAAATAAAACAAAAATATCAAGTAAACTATACAAAAAAATAAAAATGCAAAACAAAATAAAATGCTCTGGCAAAACTAAATAACTTCAGGCTGTCAATCCCCGGCAACGGCGCCAAAAACTTGTTCGCGTGTTGTGAGTAATATAAAATATACGCAAATAATGTGCAAGTATACACAATCGCTCAAGTAATATAATGATGAGTGAGTATCGTGTCCACAGGGATTGGGTGAAATTACGAAAGTCTAACCAAAGCAATGCACTAAATTATCTAAGTATAGTTAGTCTTGATATATACAAATGTCACGGCAATAGATATGTGTATGCTAGTGGATGCGGATTGATGGTGTGATGGTGTAGCAAATGGAAATGCAGTGGCAATGATGGATGTTTAATATTGAGTATGGTGAAATGTCAAGGCAATGAGAAATGGTAAAAACAGTAAATAAAAAGAAAAATAAAATAAGAAGAAAATAATCCTCACGTGACAAGCTTCCAATGAAATGAATGGTAAGGATTGGTCTAAGGTTGCTAAACTTATTTCTCAAGTATATTTAAGCTATCTTGACTTTACTTACTTGACAGGGCTTTCCTAAGGTGTTCAAAAGAACCTAACAGAATAGGATGCCAAGGCATCTGCTCTCATTCAACGATGTTGGACAACCTACCCTATTGATAAAGACACCTTTTTTATTCGTTGAAATCCTATCCTAGTCTCTTCCGAGATCTAAGGGATTAAGTTATAATATTCCTAGGCCGGTTCAAAGCCCCTTGAAAATACCATAACCCATTGCTTATGAGGATCTTATCTTGCGTTTCTTCCGAATACTTACAAGTATTTTTAGCTTAGGATTCTTCCGAATACCTAACCTTCATCTAAGAGATGGACATTTCCATGCCTCTTACAAGCCTAGATGGTGAAGCATTCATAAGCAAAGCAAATAAAGAACTCAAAATAAACTTAAATATACCCTAAAAAATAAAGTTTAAACAATCGTTCAACCAACCACCACCAAATAAGTTAGTTCATGGTGGGGTTCGAAATATCCAAACACAAAGTCATGAAAATTTTCGTTCCAACAACCCACAAATTAATAGAAAAATAACAGCAAAGGGAAGTGAGAAGAAGCCTTCGACGCGCCACCAGAGGTCTCCTCTTGGCCACCACGAACCACCTAGCTCGCTAGCTCCTTCTGGCGCCTAGCTTGCTACTCCTTGGAGCTTTATCAATGGAGGAATATCCCAAGGAAGAAGAAATAAAAATGTGAGTTTTTTTCTCTATGCATGTGCTCTCCCTCCTCTTTTCTTCTATCCCATGAGGTGTCATATATAATAAAAATATCTAGGGGTAATGATGAGGTTGTTAGGTGCAAAATACCCCTAATACCCCTAGAATCATATGTTGTGCATGAACTTTATCCTCCAAGTGGCAGTGGTCCTTTGGCAGCTCTGGCAGGCGGTTACAGCAGTCCTTCACGTGCAGAGACAGTTGTCTAGTGCCAGCTGTCCTTATGTAGAAATATCTTTTTGTCTTTTTCTACGCCAGAAATGCCAAGGCATTTTAATCTGCTTTAGCAACGTGTGATGCCGCGGTATTACTTCCCAAAGAATCCTTTTTCTTGCTATTCCCTGCACACCATAGACAAACTGCACTTTTCCCTCAAACAACACTATTAAGAAATAAAATAGCACAACCACCACAAATGCAACTATATGCAACTACATGATCCTAAAATGACTAAAATGAGCTTTTAAACAAACAATAACTTAAGTGAAAAAGGCTTTAAAAGTAGCCTTTTTAGGAAGTTAACAGCAAGCTAAAGTCAGAGTTTCTAGGATATCATAGTATTATACTAGGAGTGTCTCTAAGGTATCTAAAGATTCTCTTAATGGCTTGTAAATGTGATTCCTTAGGACATGATTAAAATCTACCACATAAGGAAACACTAAACATAATGTCCAGTCTACTTGTGGTAAGATAAAACAATGATCTAAGGATATGCCTATAAAGTTTAATATTTGCACATTTTCCCTCTTCATCTTTATCAAGCTTTGTAGATGAGCTCATAGGAGTGAATTGGGGTTTCATATCCTCTAATCCAAACTTCTTAAGCATATCTTTGATGTACTTAGCTTCATTGATAAAGATTCCATCTTTCATTTGCTTGATTTAGAGTCCTAAGAAGAATGAGAGCTCCCCCATCTTGCTCATCTCAAACTCACCTTGCATTAACTTAGCAAATTATTGGCAAATATTATCATTATTAGACTTAACAATAATGTCATCAACATAAACTTGAACTACTAACAAATCTTTTCCTTTACTTTTTATAAATAATGTAGTGTAAACATTCCCTTTTTAAAAACCTTTTTCAACAAGAAAATTTGACAATCATTCATACCAAGCTCTAGGAGCTTGTTTTAAACCATATAAAACTTTTGTCAATTTAAAAACGTGATTTGAAAATTTTGAATCCTCGAAACTGGGAGGTTGTTCCACATACACTTCTTCTTTTGTAAAACCATTAAGAAATGAACCTTTAACATCCATTTGTTATAAATTAAAGCCATGATAACATGCAAATGCTAATAACATTTTAATTACCTTCATCCTAGCTATGAGAGCATAAGTTTAATCAAAATCTATTCCTTTTTATTGTGTATAGCCTTGACCAACAAGTCTAGCATTGTTCCTCACTATGTTACCACTTTCATCTAGTTTATTCCTAAATACCCATTTATTACCTATAGTAGATTTGTCACTAAGTCTTTCAACTAATGTCCGTACTTAACTCATCTCAAATTGATTTAACTCTTCTTTCATAGCTAATATCTAAAATTCATCATTTAATGCTTTTTTGATATTCTTAGGCTCGATGGATGAGCTAAATGCAATATAATTGCAAATATTTCTTTGAGAGGATCTAGTAGTTACCCCTTTGGATTGATCACCCAAAATTTCACCATCCTTGACATAGTTGTATTCCCTTGGGTAGGAGACTTCCCTTTACTCTAGAGTTAGCTCTTTAAGAGCATCTTGTGTTTGTTCTTGCATGTCCTCTTTAAATGATGGTTCACTAACTTTATTTGATGTCATAATACCTTCATCATCATCAATATAAGAACCATTCCTTGGAAAAGGGTTATCATCGAAAATAACATGAATAGACTCTTCTACAAGTAGAGTTCTTTTATTAAATAATCAAAAAGCTTTAAAATTCATAGAATATCCAAGGAATATTCCTTTATCACTTTTTGTATCAAATTTGCCAAGATTATCTTTTCCATTGTTTAAAACAAAACACTTACACCTAAAAGGATAAAAATAGCTAATGTTAGGCTTTTTATTTTAAAAAGATTGTATGGAGTTTTGTCGAAATAGGCCTAATCATTACTCTGTTTATAATATAGCAAGCGGTTTTTGTGGCTTCCGCCCAAAAATATTTTGGCAAATTATTTTCACTCTAGCCATTTCCTCTAAAGTTTTATTTTTCCTCTCAACAACTCCATTTTAGGGGTTTTAGGGGATGAAAAATTATGGCTAATTCCATTAGATTTAGAAAATTCGTCAAAACCAAGATTTTCAATTTCGGTTCCATGGTCACTCTTAACATTAAAAATGGAGTAACTTTTTTCATTTTGGTTTATTTTTGAAAATGTGATGAATTTGTATAATGCTTCATCTTTTGTGCTTAAAAATAGAACTCATGTGTATATAGAATAATCATCAATAATTAGAAAGGCATAATTTTTTCCGCCCTAGCTAGTAGTTCTAATAGGCCCAAATAAATTAATATGATTTAATTGTAACACGCTACTAGAGGAAACATCATTATTAGATTTAAATGAAACTTTTTTATGCTTACCCTTAGCACATGCATCACAAATTTTTTCTAAATTAAATTTTAGCTTTGGTAAACATTCTAGCTAAATCACCTCTAACAAGCTTATCTAATATGCTCATGCTAGCATGTCCAAGTTTTCTATGCCATAACCATGAATCATTTTCATCTTTAGCTTAGGCATACATTTGAGGAAACAATATCATCTAAACGCACCATGTAAATGTTTCCTATTCTATGACAAAGAAGCATAATCATGTTTGATGCAATGTCAATAATTTTACAACCATTAGACTCGAAAAAACATTGTATCCTTTATCACACAATTGACTTATGCTAAGTAGTTTATGCTTCAAACCGTTGACATATAACACATTTTCAATTAAAATGGAAGATTTTTTGTCAATTGAACCGATTCCTTCTATGTGGCCTTTGGAGTTGTCACCAAATGTTACTACTCCACTTTTATGCTTTAGCACTTTGAAATTGTTATTGTATCTGGTCATATGTCTTGAGCATCCACTATCAAGGTACGATGAATTTGCACTTATGTTTCGTGCCTTGTAACAATGTTATTCCACCTACAAACATAGATTATTTTTTTTATTTTTGGTACCCAAATTCTTTTGGGTCCATAGGAATTAGTTCCCAATAATCTAGTCCCTTTAGGAATCCATTTTTCTAGTATATCATTGTCCTTAATAGCAATGAGCCATTTGGGAACCCATATGCTTCTAACAACTTTTCCATTAGAGGTTATTTGAGGACCTCTATGTTTGTAATATCTAAAGTTATTCTTAACATAGTTGGATTTAGAAGTTAGACCTTTTTAAAATATATTTGATCCAACTTTGTTAAAGGAAGCTTTGAGATCATCAAGCTCTTTTTTATGATCATCATGAAATTTAGAAAGTAAGTCATGCAAATCTTGGTTTTTCTTTTCAAACTCATCAAGTTTGACTTGCATATCTTTTATCTTACTTTCAAGTTCATTATTGGTCTTAGATAAGAGAACATTTTCATTTTTGAATTATTTTTCTTATTCTTTGAAAGTATAATCTCAAATTCTAAGGCCAATTCATCATATGACTCCTATAGTTCATCAAAGTAATATTCATTTAAATTAGATAAACTAGAGGTTATCTTAGGTTCTCCCTCGATGACCATAAGACACAATTTGTATACTTCTTGTTCTTCTTCATCAAAGCATTTTTCAACACTCCATGTAGCTATATGTGCCTTTTGTGTCTTCTTGGTTGACCTATTCTTCTTCAATTGAGGATATTCGAACTTGATATGTCCCGATTTCTTGTACTCATAACAAATAATGAGGTTTTTCTCCTTTTTCTTTTGGAGTTACACCTCGTAAATGAGTAATGATCCAATGAGTTCATCAAGGGTGTACAACTCTAAGTGTTTGGCCTCTTCGATAGTGGTTGTTTTTCCTTGCCACGAGTTAGGAAAAGATGCAATCATCTTTCTTACCACTTCTTCATTAGGATAGACCTTCCCAAAATTCTTTAAACCATTGATGATGGTGGTAAAGCAATCCAACATGGTTTTAATATCTTCATCATCCTTCATTTTGAAATTCTCATAATTGAGAGTGAGAATTCCAATCTTCGATTTCTTCACTTAAGTTTTACCTTTATACGTGACTTCTAGATTGTCCCATATTTCTTTCGCATTTGAGCATGAAGACACCCTACTATATTTATCGGGGTCTAATGTACAAAATATGATAAGCATGGCCTTGGCGTTGAGTTGAACGAATCTTCTATCTTCATCGGTCAACTCTGACTTGACCTTCGGTACCAGAAGCTCTCGTTGCATCTTGGAAGGAATAGATATTAAATCGGTAATGACATCCCACACCAAATAATTGATAGCTTGAATGAATAACATCATTTTATTCTTCCAATCAGTATAGTTAGCACGATTAAAATATGGAGGCTTTAAAATAGACAGAGACTCATAAAAAATTCTATTAGTAGATGGAGTGGCCATTGATGATGAAATGATTGACTTTATCCAAGGATCTTCTCAAGAGGATGTTAAGCCTTCAAATGAGTTTAGCTATGATACTAATTGTTGAGTCAATCAAGAGGAAGAAATAGCCAAGATGGGGTGAATTGGCAATTAAAACTTTTGGTGGAAGCTTCAAAGAAAAATAGGAAACTGAACACAAAAATTTTAGAGCGGATCGAATTTCTAAACCAAAGTCTACATCAACTACCTTATCTATCCACACTAAGGATTTTCACAAATTCACTAATTTTATCAACCTTTGAGGACAAGGTGTAACCTTACAACTTTCTTAATAATTATACCCTAAATTTCTGAGAACACTCTCTCAAAGAGAAAATTACAAATTTGCATACTTTGAAAAACCTCACAAGGAAATTGTTTGCACAATTAAAGAAAAAAAAAGAACATTAAACAAGTAGAACAGATGAGCACAATAGTGTTCTTTGAAAGTAAAAAGAATATTGAAGAATGTTGACTTGATTTTGGCTCAATGTGATTGATTTAGCTTTCTTTTTTATTTCTTGTCTTGACATATGGCTTGAAATCTTGTTTTTATACCATCTTAATCAATTCTAGACGTTTGGGTTGCTGTGGGAATTAATAGAGTTGTTGGGATGAAGTTTCCCACAAAAAATGTTACCCAAACGCCTTGAGTATCGATACTCCAAGCCCGAGTATCGATATTTCCTGCATTAAATACAAAAGTTGTGACCGTTGCAAAAGGGGAGTATCAATACTCTAGTAAGAGTATCCATACTGGTATTGATACTCTGAGAGTATTGGTATGAAAATGATATATTGGAATCGATGTTTTTTTTTCAAAACAACAAAGGGAATATGGGTACTCCCATCTAGAGTATTGGTATTGCATGAATAATATCGATATTGTTCTTGCAGTATCGGTATTGAAGGGTTTAAAATTAGTTTTTGACTTGATTAAGGTTTAAAACCCTTTGTAAAATTGTTTCAAAATTATTTCTAGTATATGAATTTAATATTTCAAAAGAGTAAGAAGTAGGCATTGAGTTTTTAACCTTGAAAAGAATTTCAATATTCAAATAATTTAATCGAATATAAACTTGAAAATTGAATTGAAAATAATCTTAAAAATTCTTTAAAAATATTTATTTTTGGTATATAAAAATACGAAGCATGGTTCAATATATTTGTGTCGATGCTGAAGGTTTAGTATCGATACTAGAAGCTCGGTATCAATATCAGATGCTTGGTATCGATACCAATTGGTTGGTATCCATACCAAATAAACTAGTATGTATACTGGAGGGTTGGTATCCATACATGTTAGAAATAACGAAGCTCAAATTGATTAACCAAAAAAGTGCCACAGGGGGTGAATTGTCCAAATAAAAATTTTGGGAGTATAGAGAGAAAATATAGACAATTTACACAATGATTTAGAGTGGTTTGCCTTTCCAACCAAGTCCACATCCACTACCTTAGCTCTACACTAAGGATTTCTAACGAATTCACTAATTTGTTCTTTCTTTTTCTAGGCTCAATAGCAACCTTTTACAACTCCCTAGTTTTCAATGGCTAAACAAAAATCAAACCTTTTTTTTACAAAAGGATACATAGATTGTAAACAAGAAACCTCTCAAAGGAAGGTGTTTACACAATTAAGCTCACTAAAAACACTCTATTTACAAGAGAAAAGGAAAAAATAAGATTGAAAGAGCTTTTCTCTTAATGTGGATTTTTTCGATAGGTTTTGTAACCTTCTTCAAGTGTCGTCAACTTGTTTTTATATGTTGGAATGTATTTGTGGATGTTTCTAGCCATTGGGAATGTTTTGGAGTTGTTGGAGATTTAATTGTTGCAAAATAAAACTGCCCAGACATATGAGTATCGATACTCAAGCTAGCAGTATCGGTACTGCTCTAATAAAAACTAGTCATTTATGACTATTGTATAGGGAAAAATGATACTAGGGTTTGGATTATCTATACTGGTATCGATACTTACATAATATCAGTACCAAAATTGTATAATAGAATATAAACACATTTAAAATCAACAGGAAATATCGGTATTGCCAAGGAAGTATAATGAGCTTCAGAGAGAAGATCTTTCTTCAATATCGCCTTTTTAAATCTTGATTCGTTTTGTTCCCTCCTGGATGCATAGTTAAAGGACTATAACGAGCTTAAGAGAGAATATCCTTATTCAATTCTTCATCATCGGGTATGCAAATTTTACCCCGATAATATAAACAATTGTTAGACTTAACTTGAAAGTCTTTCATTTCACAATTCTTTACTTGTTTGATCCTTTCTAAACACTTTTTATATTTTCTTTGAAGATCTTTGATTCGATCTAACAGTGCATACCTCAATCTCAATTCTACAATAAGTGCACCATCATTCTTCATTGACAATCGAGCATCTAGCTCTCAAAGTAGAAATTATTTTTCGACTAAGTGTGTCTGCTACCACATTAGCCTTCCCGAGATGGTATTCAGTAGTCACATCATAGTCTTTTAGAAGCTCTATCTATCTTCTTTGTCTCATGTTCAATTCTTTCTATGTTATCAGATACTTTAGATTTTTATAATATGTATAAATATAACATCGTTCACCGTATAAGTAGTGGGGCCAAATTTTCAGAGCAAATACTACAACTGCTAACTCCACATCATGAGTCGAATAATTTTGTTCATGCGTCTTTAACTGTCTCAAAGCATAGGCTACCACTTTACCTTTTTGCATTAATACGCATCCTAAACCATTATGAGACACATCACTATAAATCATATAATCTTTACCTGATTATGGCTGCACTAGAATTGGCACTTTTTTCAAGCATATCAAAGCTTTCTTGGCATTTTTAAATCCAAATAAATGACACATCTTTTCTAAGAAAATTAGTAAGTGGAGAAGCAATCATTGAGAAATTATTCACAAATCTTCGATATTAACTAGATAATCCCAAGAAACTTTGAATTTATGAAATTTTTTTTGGAGTTTTCCACTCAACTATTGCTTGTACTTTCTTGGGATCAACCCTGATTCCTCCTGCTAAAATCATGTGACCAAGAAAAACAACTTCTGGAAGCCAAAATTCACATTTCAACAACTTGGCAATAGCTTTTTATCTCGTCATGTTTGAAGTACAATGCGGAGATGTGCATCGTGTTCCTTTTTAGTCTTGGAATAAACCAAAATATCAATGAACATGACCACGAATTGATCCAAGTACGGCTGAAACACCCAATTCGTCAAATCCATGAATTTTGCTGGAGTATTGGTTAGTCCAAACAGCATCACTATGAACTCATAGTGACCATATCGGGTTCTAAAAGCCATCTTTGAAATATCTTTCTATTTAATCTTTAACTGATGATACCTAGACCGAAGATCAATTTTCAACAATTGTGAAGCACCTTTAAGCTGATCAAATAGTTCATCGATCCGCGGAATAGGGTACTTATTCTTCACCGTCACTTTGTTCAGCTAATGGTAATCTATACATAATCGCATTGATCCATATTTGTTTTTAAAAAACAATACCGGTGCACCCCACAGAGACACACTCGGTCTAATAAAGGCTCGATCAAGTAGCTCCTGTAATTGTTCCTTTAGTTCTTTGAGTTCAGTCAGAGCCATTTGATACGGGGCAATTGAGATAGGCGCAATACCCAGAAAACTATTAATATTAAACTCCACTTTATGATCAGGAGTTAATTTGGGTAACTCATCAGGAAATACATCTGGAAACTCCCAAATTGTCAGAATATCTCCCAATCTAACTTCAGATGTTCGGGTGTCAATCACATTTGCCAGAAAAAGTGGACAACCTTTTGCCATCAATTTTGTTGTTGTCACTGCAGATATCATATTGGGCAATAATTTTGTTTTTTTTATCCAATTACTATTATTTCAGAATCCCCTGCATCTTCAAAAATAACAGCTTTATGCGACAATTTACCCAACCATAATGCAGAGATAACTAATCCATGCCCAAAATAATCTTGAACTCACCAAACTACAATTCCATAAGATTCAACTGGAATACAAATCCTTAAATCTTTATCGACCATTCCTACTGATCCACTTTACTCTGGCACTATGACCTAGTGGATTCGTAGCTATCATATCACTATCAATGGATTCTAACGTACTACCTCTATCTATGACTAATTTGAAACTAACATATGAATGTGTAGAACCCGAATTAATCAAAAGAAATACATTATCATTATAAATATAGAAAGTACTTGCTATAATCTCAGGGTCGTCTCAGTCCTCTCCAGTCTTGATGTTGTACACCCTAGCTGGAGCACATACATCAGACTGGGATGCCATCTCAGAATAACCCCTCCCTCTTCCTCTACCACAGCCACCTCGTTGACATTCCACTACAGATCTCTCTCTCACCATCGGGCTGTCTCTAACAAAATGTAATGTGTATTCACAACAGAAACAAGCTCATGAAACTATTCTACATACTCCAGGGTGAGTCTTACCACAGTGCTGACATGGTGAAAACTGACCCTGTGACTGAGATGATCTACTTTCTCCAATAGTTGTCGTCTAAGTCTAGCGACCTTTTTCTTTTGCTTCAAATCCTTTCTGACCAGAAGCACCACCTTCCCATTTATTCTGGTATTGATAACTCGAACCTCAACCTATTTTAGACTGAGACGAGGATGATGCTCCTGATCTCGTTGATTGTCGTCTCTGGTCAATCATAGCTTTTTTATTTTAAGCCATTTCTAAATCTTTAGTTTTATTTACCATTTCTTGAAAAGTGATCAAATTTGCAGTCAACAGAAGTTCCTTCAGTCTGGGGCGGAGCCTCGAATAAACTTCTGATATACATTTATCTTCTTAGGGATCAACTCTGAAGTATATCAAGCAAGCTTATTAAACTCACACTCATACTCATACATAGATCTGTTACCTTGAATCAAATTGAAGAACTCTTGCTTCATTTGAGTGATGAATTGCTCCCCTATATACTCTTTCTGAAAGACTTCCTGAAACAACTGCCAGGTAATCTGATATGGTGGAACACGCGCCATCATATTCATCCACCAAATTCGAGCCTAACCTCGGAGTAACGAAACTATGCCCTCCAATCTTTCCTCGTTCGAACAGTAAAGACTGTCCAACATGATCTTAACATCATTTAGCCATATATCTGCCATAACCGGGACTTCATTCGTTTCACATTTAAATGTATACACCCTTAATCTTTAATTCTTTCAGAATTGGTAGCCTCGGGGCCAAAGGAGCAGGAAGAGGATAAGGTGGAGGTGGAAGTGGATGAGGGGGAGGTGTTGTTACTGATTGATATCGAGCCAAAATAACCTATAAGGATTGCATAAATGTCCCATGATCCGGAGTTGGCACTCCTTGATGTGTCTGTGCTCCCTGTTGGTCGTGAGGTATATGCTCGACCTCATTGCTACTACCGCTATCAGTTCTTCGAGAATCTTCTATTCGACATCTCATCTTGAGCCCTTTGAATCTGACATCTAAATAATCACAATTATCACAAATAAAATCATCAAACCATACAATATCAATAATTTTGACATCCTAGTGCCATGTACACATTTCCAACATAATATAAACTTAGTTTAGGCCGATAATCGGCTAAACCTACAACTCTTATACCAATAAATATAACACTCATAACACGTATACATCTCGAAAAACGAGTTAAAGATGTTACACCAATATTACAAACATTCATTCAACATAAATGCTTAATTTCTTTTAAAACATTTCTTTCTCAACTTTAATACTATTTCAATTATTGCGTAAAATCATAAAATAATATTTAATCATTTAAATCGAACCCAATTTCAGGCAGCAATTAAGCTATTTAATTTTGTTCCATAAACTATTTAAAACTGCCTAAATACTACTTAATTTGAAACCATTTTAAAAACATAATATATATATATATATATATATATATTATTTACACATAACATTCATATATACTAAAGCTAAGCAAAACGAAATAGTTTTAGTTTACTATTACATACCATATAACATAAATCTGATAAATCAAACTAATTGATATAAATATATATGTCACTAACAGTCAAAAATAACATCAGAGATGTCTTACTGATACAAGTAGTAGGTACGATTTGTAAAAGATGCTCTGGAGTCTCCTCACTGCACGCTATTTTCTATATCAGAACTTATGAATGAAAATCAGCACGCGCTAAGTAAAACTTAGTGAGGCAGTAATAACTCAAGGTTAGATAAAACAATTTAACATAGCATAAATATAATAAAACATTTAAACGATCTCAAATAAAATCTTTAAATCTCAAACCGACTATTCAAGCCAATTTTTTCATCAGAAACCCTGAAAATCAATGTCAACTTATGATTTTATCAAAATCATGATAAACATTATCATATAAAATAATCATTTCATATTTCATTCCATTCAGACATATTTCATAACTTTCATATTCCATTTTCATAGCCCAAAGTATATTTAAAAGAATGCAAGGTGCGTGAGTCAGACAGTATATGAGTGTTAAACACTTCATGGTGCTATCACCAGAATCAGAATATGCACTCCAAGTGCAATCATATCATTTACACCAATGATTCCAGTCATTATGTACACAAATGGCATGCCAAGTGTACCTACGACTCTCATTGCAACATACAATGGGTTTTTTAGATAATATTATAATCGTTTAATAATCAACAATTTAATATCAAAATCATTTTTAATTCATCATCATAAAATATGAACTTGGATAGTTCAAACCCTAAACCATTCATAAAACTTTTGTATAATCATTATGGAAATAATCCATAATTAATTAGAACTCATTCTTTAAAAATAATATGAGGTTGACTTATCTCAAGTCTTTCTCGATCAGAATAATTAAATAAATAAACTGCACTCACCTTTGCTTCACTATCGAACCTTTATAAGACACTCTTTTGCTCACGTGCTTTTTCTTTTCCTTTCGGGTTACTAGAACTGCTAGGTTTATCTTGATCTGACAACATTGTAATAATAACACAAAATATTCAACTATATGTTAGTATTATACTAATATAAGCTAACTTTAATAATATAAAAGTGTCTAAAATAAAATCAATACTAAATCAATATCAAACTAAATCATATTTCCATCAAAATTTCAAGCTTCCCAAAATAGTCATTCAAGTCCATAAATATTTATTTTCATCAACAACCCTTCAACTTTTAGCAACTTTGCATCCAAGTTAATTATGAATTCTTCTTAGAATTCATATCAACCTTTTAGTTTAATTCATAATGATACTTCACCATTATGATTATTTCACATTAATTACTAATATTTCCAGAACTTTAATAATATACTCAAATCAATACTTTAACATGCAAAAATTTGCAATTTCATCCTCTATTTCCTTATACTTTTCGAATTCAACCACCTACTTTAATAACCTTGAAATTTGATCCCAATTAATTATTTGAAATTAAAAATCAGCATTGAAATTTCGTACCAAAATAATACCATCACATTTGAAAAATCACAATTAAGTCCTAATTTTTGAGAATATTCAAATTCAATCACCAAATTTTAACTTTGATCCCAAATCTCTTATTTAACTCAAAATTCCAGCATTCCATAGTTAAAATTCAACATTGAATACTCCAATTTACACATTTATGCATCAATGTCCTTCGATTATCAAAACATACAAAATATCCCTTTTTTATCTCAAGGTTCCAAATTGATCCAAATCAATCTCCAAATCACATAGAACACATTTAATATCAATTCTAGACCATAAAAAAGTTTTCCACATTTTTCCCTTTTATGGCCAAATGTTTCATAGTCCCTAGGGTAAACTTTTTGTTCAATTTCAAGCATGAATTCAACCTCCTTACATCAAATTCATGTTATTCCAATAATAATATCATCAAATTGAATCAAAATTCAACCAAAATAAATAAACCCTAACCATGGCCTAACATGATTTAAGCTTCTACACTTGATTTTAATCATCACTCATGTTTTAGAATTATTCAACAACATCAATAACATAAAAATTTTCCATCAAATCATCAAAATAAAAAATTTTCTTCATCCACCCAAATCATGTAATTCATCATTCAAGCATGTTTTCAATAAAATATTTATACCAAATGATAGAGAATTTGAAAATGATTTATTATTTATCTAATAGCTTAGCCCAAAAATCAATAAAATAAGCCTAAAATAAATTTGAAAATTCTCACCTCTTGAGCTATGGAGTTCACGGAAACAACAAGAAGAAATGGGGCTTATTTTTCCATCTAA
Source organism: Hibiscus syriacus (assembly GCF_006381635.1). Taxonomy (NCBI): domain Eukaryota; kingdom Viridiplantae; phylum Streptophyta; class Magnoliopsida; order Malvales; family Malvaceae; genus Hibiscus; species Hibiscus syriacus. The sequence goes on along the minus strand of NW_024063538.1, from coordinate 6,472,734 downwards.
TTTCCTTGGTAATTATCAATTAAAATACTTGGCACATTTTAATATAATTGAATTTTAAATTCAATTAATGAGAAATTCTAATTTCACCCTTCATGAATCATGATAATTACTGAATGCGATTGAAATATCTTCCATTAAAATATCTCATAGTCAAATATGAACCGACTTGAAATTCACTTTCTACTTTAGACATGCAATTTTAAAAAATTGCATTTTAGTCGCTAAATTTTTCATTGTTCGTCCAAATATGAAAAATTAACTTCAATTCCACTGATCCATGCTAATTTTCACTGATATAAAATATGAAAATGATATTTCCATCCCTTGTCTAGCATTCTTCAAATTTTCGTGAAATTTCAGTTCGATCCGATTATCCGATTTCTTTACCGAACTTTATCGCTTTATAGCTTTTAATACAAATCTCGTACCAAAATTCTGATTCCCACGAAATTATTATTTTAGGATAAATTGTTCATTTATGGCCTAAAATATATAACTTTTCAAAACTACAATTTTGGTTCCGAAACTTTTACAAAGTTTATACTTTAGCCACCAAACTTTCAATACTTATATTTTAGTCACTAGACAAAATTTGGGGTATTACATGTGGGTATCGATACTACATAAACAATATTAATATTGTTCATGTGGTATCGATATTGAGGGGACAATAGCGGCACTCTTGCACTGAAAATTGTTTTGTGTTCAAATTCAAGTTTTATGGACTTTGAATTATTTTTGAAAACTTTGAATAAATTTAATTTATTCAAAAAATTGCCCTTAAATTTTTTATATCAAAATATTTGTTCAAGAATCTCCCCCTTTTTGATATAACAAAATATTTTAAAAATAGTTTTTGGCAAAACTTCCACTTAGTAAAACATTTAATGAAAAAGAGAAATATTTTAGAAAATATTAAAGTTCCCCCTTTTTCATTTATAAAATGTAAATTTTCAAACCCATACTTCTCCCCCTCTTTGTTATATAAAAAAATAATTTAATAAGGTTCAAAAAATAACAATGGAGAGTATGTGGATATTTTAACTTAAAATTCATTTGAAAAATAAAAAGCTCACCCTCAACAAAAGCATTCCAAAAAAATTGGCTTTTAAAAAAATTGACACTTAAAAACTATTGAATTTCAACAAAGATGAACAGACATGTTAGTAACACATGAAATTCAATAAATCCAAGTCTATACTACTTTATGCAAAATTAACATAAGACATTAAGGTTCATATGCATAAAGTTATCCAAAAATGTTATGCATTTAAAAAATTGATATAAATTGTTAGAGAGATATCAATTGCCATAAATTACATGCATAAGCATTTAATATTTAAGATCAAAAATCTAAATTTGTAAAAGAAAATTAATAAAACCAATTTTAACCAAAAATCATTATGATGAATAAACATTTTATGAAAGATCATTAAAACAAGAAAATTGTTCATCATAACATATTTTAACATACATGAGATACAAAATCAAAACATAATCATTTATGTTCAAAAACTCATACATGCTTAAACGAATAGGAAACAAATTATGCAAAATAAAAAAAAAGTGTAGAGGTTACCCATTCCTTATCAATTGTGGCTAGAGCATTTAAATATCATCACTTTTGTCACCATTTCTCTCACACACCTACAAGAAACATTTATTTGGATTTTGGTTTCCAAATTTCTTTGGATCCTTGATTGTTAGTGCTAATACCCCTTGTTCCCTTTGGAACCTATACTTGTCTAATTTTTTTAAACGTTTTAAAGGACAAGTATGTTCCATGTGACCATGGAAATAGCAATGTGAGCATTTTGCCATTTTTAAACATGATGAATTGTTTTGAGAAATTAATTCATTTTCTGTTGTTAAGCTTTCAACTTTAACTTTCAAATCAAAATTTTCTTTTTCCAAATTATTGATTTTGATTTTTGAAAGCTCAAAATGATTTTCAAAATTTTGTTTTGATTTTGAGAATCAAATGTAGCTTTCAAAATCAAATCATTTTGAATTTTGAATTTTGAAATTAATTTCTTATATTTGGAATTCATGGTCTCAAATTCTAAATGCAACTAATTACAGGCATCTTGTAACTCTTTAAATGAATAAGAATTTAAATCACAAGAGTTAGAAGTTACCATTGAATCTTGTTATATAGCCATGAGGTGTAGTGTAACATTGACAGACTAATACGAGTGACCCGATCCGATCTGAGGTGTCACATTAAGGCCACCGGAGCGACCCACCGTAAAAATCTCATAAATTTTATATTTTTTGCTAAAACATGTAAAATCATAAAACAATTTATATTTAAAATACAAGTTCCAAACTTTGATATAAAAACAGAAAACCACCTACATATCCCCTAAACACATGCACCGTACTCCGTAAGAATATATGTGGAACTCCAATATTGATGTCGATAGTTGCACTTGATCAATTCTTTTAACCTGAAATACTGAGTAAAAGAGTGAGCTTTGGGAAGCTCAGTAATACAAGGCTACCAAGTGATGTTGAAGGACATGCAAATAATAGGCAAACATAAAGATTTCCTTATTGATTCAGACATGTACACATTTTGGTGTTGAACAGGGGTCCCACAAAACCAATGAAAATGTACATATGTTTTTAAAACAGTACCATTTTATACGTATTTTTAAAAACCATAGTAAAACCCTCCAACCGAACGCTAATATGCAGTTCGTGAAAACTGCATCCATAAGGACTTACCCTAGGCCCAAAGAGTGTAAGTGCCAACCTAAGGGAGCACCTTGGGTTCGTAAGGTCTTACCCTAGCCGAAGCGTAGGTGCCCACATGAAGGAAGTGCCCTCAAGCCCATAAAGACTTACCTAATGCACACAGCAGATGAGCGACCCTAAGGGAGTACTTTAGGATCCATAAGGTCTTACCACTAGGCCCATTAGGCCCAAGAGCCCACGCAAGAGTCGCCTTAGGTCCATAAGGAATTACTAGATCGGTCTAAACTTATCTAAGTAATTACCAATTTAACCGAGCTAAACTTGAAGATACTTTATACCACATCCCATAGTACCCCGAAAAAGATATTTTTCAGATAGTAACCAGTGGTAGCAGGAAATTAGAGTTCAGACATATCAATTCAATAGAAACAATATCCAGAGATCAAGAATCAGACATACATATTTAAAACTTCAGTAAATCAGAAATCTTAGTAAAGTATATTTCAGAATAGATAAAACTATATAACACATAGGAAACACACAAGAGAATCTAGTTATTTTCTGAAGGTGATTGGTATTTATTAGATAGGGAGTCATGAAACTTTTGTAATCTGATTAAATTCATAAACAAGATCCCCATAAAAAAGGTTTGATAGCTGACGGATTCATTAGTTATTAAGAACATGATTTATCATGATCATATAATATTCGAATATTTTTTGAAGGCACTATGAATCAGAAAGGTATTTAGAATCCTTTGCATCATAGTTACTTGCGATTTTAGATATGATAGGAGTGTTTTCATTATTTAAGAAATCAGGGGCATTTGGACATTAAGTTCTTGGAGAATTCATAGTAATTTGATCTCATAAGGGATAACCGATGATTCATCGTATTTAAGATTTGAATCTATTTATCAGGATATAAAGTTACTCGAACTGAACAATTCCAATACTGATACCAATCAACTGGTCATATCGATGAACCACAATGGTATTCACACTTTAATACTAACAACTCTTGTCAAGCTGATTATCTTTAGAATCTTCGTTGAATGGATCTTAGGGAGACGAACATGTGTTCCAATGGTTTTAATTATATTTCTGTAATGCAACGATATTAAGAAATGTCAACGTGTTTGATTCTTGGTTCAACACCCTTATGAACAATACAATATATAGGTTCATTAGCGTTTCCAGACTTTTCTAAGTCATTCCCTTAATTCTAGGTCTTTGAGTGTACTTAGGTCATTTATTAGTTAAGTCTATCCTGGTCACTTTGGAGTTTCCAGAGTAATTCGATCGTTTCTGTAAATTCGAATATATACAATACTTTTATTCAGTTCAACTTGATCATATAATATAGTCATTTTTGTATTCGAGGTTGATTTATTCCTTTTAGAGCTGAGGGTATTTAGTTAATCTAGAGCTTGGACGTACTTCGAACCATTTTACCCTTCAGGGGCATTCCAAATAAATTAGGAATTTAATCGGTGATTCCAAGATTCAAGTGGATCAAAATATAAGTTCTTAAGGCGTGTCCATTATCATATCCATCCATAGTCATTTTTACATTTTAATCATATTATCGTCATTCCATTTATTTCTGTCAATGACATTACTTCCGATAAATTAAGCTTCAAAATATTCTAGTTCCTTTAGAGTTTAGGTTATTTTGGTCATTTGAACAATTGAGGTTATTTCGTAGCTCGAGGACATTTCAGTAATTCCTTTCAATCCAAAAAATATGCACTTTTTATGATAATTGGTAAAATATGTTCTTTCTAGGTTATTCTTCACCATCAGGGGAAGTCTTAGTTTTTTACAGTACAAGGTCATTTTTATAATTTTACCTCATAGGGCTATTTTTGGTAATTTCACCCAACCAAAGTATTTTTATAATTTCTTATCCAAGTTCCTTTGGCATTTAACCTTTAATGAGATAAATCAGAATTTACAGATCCTGGGGTTGATTGATTTACCACTTAATCATATAACTTGTAATTAAAATCCTATCGGTCCCCCAATTTCTTATATGAGTCATATTTGGTTACCGACTTTTTTATCGTATTCTGATCGATTTTAGAAATAATTTACTATAAAGATGAGACCAATAATATTCATCTATGTATCTACCATTTCCAACAAGTTCCATAAAGCATGCATAAGGTAATAATGTATTACCTCGATTTATATGCCCCACCAATCGAACATTTAAACTCCATTCGATCACTCTCGAACTTAAATTCAACTTCAATAATTCCTCGGATATATAGCAACCAGATTTACGTTAAAAATTATACTTAATTGAGAAACCAAATTGAATTCGATAAAACACTGAAAAATGGTATACCGAGTGCGAATTTGGCAAAACGAACTTCGTATTCATACTCAAGACATTAAAAACATAAAATATGTCTTTTTGAAAATTTTAACTTTTCGGGTCAAAGTCAACGGTCAATGGTCATTGGGTTGACTCGGACGCGTTCACTCAGATGGGTTGACTCAGACGAGTTGACTCAGTTGGGTCAAATAGACCCAATTCGATTGGGTTGGCCGGTTCGGGCCGATCCAGAATGGCTGGACCTGTTCTAGAAGAAACTAGAGATGGGGATAAGCCCCACGCGTGTTACCAATGTATGGCGGTGACGGAGGTTGGGGTGGTCGGTCGATTCTTCCCTGATCATCCACATACTCGAATTAACTAATATCAACCCAAAAATTATAACAACATAAACAAAAAATACCGAAATCTTCAATCAAAACTTACCCCAAACAAGGAGTGAAACTAATCGGGTTTTACTCGCACGAAATCGGTTAATGCAGTGGATGTGGCAGTGAGGCACGACAATCATCGATTTGGTCGAAATCAATGAATTGATGGTGGGGGATGAAAATATCAAAACTTCTTCGACTAAATTTACATCAATCAGTGGCCGTTTTCTGTGGTGGATATAGGGGTTTTGGTCGGTGTGAGGCGTCGTTCACGATAGGGGTGACGGAGCATCGAATGGCAGTCGGACGATGAAGTAATTTGAGTGGATATGGCCGGTGAAGGGGTTGCTCAATTGGGGGGAATTAGGAGAATTTTTAGGTATAACACCGAGAGGGGGTTTATTTTTCACTTACCAATAAAAATAGGATAATTCAGGTTTAAGTCCCTAAATTTCCCACAAGTTTCAAAACCAAATTGTAACTTTTAAAAATTTATCATTTGGTCATCAATTTCTCCCTTGTCACGACTTTAATTCAATACTTAAAATTATTAAAATTTAGCCCCCAAATTGAGGTGTGACACATAGGTTGGCTATTACTTCATCATCGGAGTTGTATTTATCACTTCAAGATGCTACAAATGCTTTCTTTTTGTTTGATCCCTTCTTCTTTAGGAGATGACATTCAAACTTGACATGTCCCATCTTTTGGCATTCAAAGCAAACTGGAGAAATTTGTTCTTGCTCGATTCATGCTTCTTATCTTATTTGGATGTCATGAATCTTTTGATTTTCTTGAAGAGCTTGGGAATCTCTTCATCTTCATATACTTCTTCACTTGAGTCTTGATTACTCTCATTGTTGGATTTGAAGGCGATTCACATCTCATTCTTTTTCTTGTTCTTCTCTTCTTACTTACCTCATGAGTTAGTAAAGAACAAATGAGCTCATCGAGGGTGTATAACTCCAAGTCCTTGGCTTATTCGATTGTATTGGCTTTGCCTTCCCAAGATGTAGGCAATGAGGCAAGCATATTTCTCACCATCTCTTCATAGGGATAGATTTTTCCAAAGTTCTTCAAATCATTGATTATCGTGGTAAACCAATCGGACATTATCTTGATGTCTTATTCGGGATTCATCTTGAAGTTTTCATAGTTGAGAGTGTAAATGTCAATCTTATACTTCTTCACTTGGCTTGTTCCTTCATAGGTCACCTCCAATTTGTCCCAAATCTCCTTAGCATTAGAGCATAAAGATACTATACTATACTCGTCTGAGCCAAGAGCATAGAAGAGGATGTGAATGGTTTTGGAATTGAGTTGGACAAGCTTCTTATCCTCACTTTTCTACTCCTTTCGATTTCTTTGAGGCATGGGAGAACCATCAACGATGGCATCCCAAACCGCAAGGTTGATGGATTGGATGAAAAACATCATCATATTTTTCCAATAGGAATAATTTACTATATTGAAGTAGGGTGGCCTATGGATAGAGTGAGAATCCTTAAGGTAGTATTGGTCAAATGTGGAAGTCATATTCTCGGTTTCTTTAGGAATTTGATAGAGAGCTTTAAGGATCTTCACAAGGTTCTTAAACCATCGATTTGTGACCTGATCTGATACCAATTATTAGAAATAATGAAGCTTGATCGATTTGATCAACCAATAATTGCCAATATGGGGTGAATTGGTCAAATAAAAATTTTAGGAGTATGGAGAGAAAGGATAGACAATTTGCGTAATGATTTATAGTGGTTTGACTTTTCAACCGAGTCTACATCCATTACCTTAGCTCCACACTAAGGATTTTCTTATAAATTCACTCAATTGTTCTTTCTTTTTCTAGGATCAAGAGTAACTTTTTACAACTCCCTAGTTTTCAATAGATAAACTAGAAGCAAACCCCTTTTATAAAAATATACAAAGATTATAAACAAGAAACATTTCGAATGAAGTTGTTTACATAATTAAGCTCACTAAAAACACTCTATTTACAAGAGAAAATGAAAAATAAGATTGAAAAAGCTTTTCTCTTGATGTAAATTGCTTGGATATGTGTTGTAACCTTCTTCAAGTGTCTTCAACTTGTTTTTCTATGTTGGAATGTGTTTTTTAGATGTTTCAAGCTGTTGGGGATGTTTTGGAGCTGTTGGGGATTTAATTAATAGAAAATAAAACTGCCCAAACACATGAGTATTGGTACTCGGGCTGGGAGTATCGATATTTCTCTAATAAAAACTAGTTATTTATGACTGTTGGGTAGGGAGTATCGATACTAAGGTTTGGAGTATCGATACTAAGGTTTGGAGTATCGATAATGGTATTGATACTTGTATAGTAACGATACCAAAATTGCATGCTAGAATTTGAACACATTTAAAATCAACAAGCAGTATCAATACTGCCAATGGAGTATCAGTATTTCCCTTACCATGGGTATCGATACTATATAAACAGTGTCGATACTAAGGGGACAATATTGATACTTATTTAACTAAAAATTGTTTTGTATTCAACTTCAAGTTTTATGGACTTTGAATTATTTTTGAAAACTTTGAATAAATTCAATTTAGTCTGAATACATTTTGCCCTTAATTTTTTTATATCAAAATATATGTTCAACAATACCGGGTGAACTGGTATCCATACCAAAGATTATGTATCCATATTCGAAGGCTTGGTATCAATACCTAAAGTGATTGAGTAACTTCAATATGTCAAATAAACGTGAGAGTAAGGAGTTTAATATCGATTAAGATCAAACATTTAGCTCGAGTGTGGGAGAATACTAAAATGCCCTTGAGGGGGCTAAATATAACATCCCAATCATTTGGTCAGTAACCAAAATGTAAGAATTTAAAATTCAGCGGTTTAATTGGAATAACTTGAAAAGTTTAAGGATTTATTGTGGAATTTTGTGTAGGATTTGATATCAAATTTGGATTAGTGGAAGGGCATTTTGGAATTTTCACAAGAAGGATTTTTATCTCTCCTTTTATGGGATATAAAACACGTGGAAGAGAAGGGAAAATTTTGGAAACTTTACTTATCATCTTTCTCCTTGCTCGAGGAAGCCATTTCAAATGTGAGTAAGTTTTAGTTGATGATTTATTGAAATTTTTTTGTTGATGTTGAAAGTTTAGGTGTTATATAAGCTTAAGGAAAGCTTATAAGGGATTAAAACAACAAGAACAGTGATTTAGAAATGAATTTGTAAAATGGGTTTTGAAATGAATTTTTCATGTGGTGTAAGTGTTCAAGTGAGAAATTTGTATGTTTAGGAGTAGTGAATGGAGAAAATTTAGTTGTAATGTATGAAGTTGAGTTTAAAGGCCTAAAGAGGGATAAAAGTAGGAGATTTAGGTAAGTTTTGGTTGATTTTTGGAATGGAAATAGTAAATTATGGGCAAGGGTATCGGTACTGGAAGAGCAGTACCGATACTTCAAGGCTAAATCAATTGGAATTCAAGGATCAGTATCAGTACTGATTGAAGAAGGTACCAATACTTAAAGGGGAGCATCGATACCTAGAGTAGGTATCGATACCATTTTTCAAGTTGAAATTCCAGAATGTTGAAATGGTATCGGTACCTAAGGGGGTATCGATACCATAGAAGGGAATTATCAGTACTGTAGTGGAAGTAGTGATAATATTGAACATGAAATGATAAATTAAGTGTTTCTTTTAGCTTAAGTTATTATGATAAATTAACTCTTTCAATCATTATACATTCTATGGTTGATACCTATAATGCTCATGCAATAATCCCAAATCTTACTATAATTTACATGGATTACTCACCAATTACCAATACGGAAATTCACCTTCTTATTATGAACTTTTGATAATTTCACATATATTTCCTATATGGAAATTAATACACTTAGTATGGATTTCTTAGTTTGCACACATAGTGCCCATACGGAAATTCATACACTTAGTATGAAATTCTTAGTTTTGCACACAAAGTGCCCATACCGAAATTCATACACTTAGTATGAATTTCTTAAGTTTTTGCACGTTTAGTGTCATTTGGTAATCACCATACTTACATTAATAAATTATACAAATATAACTACCATAACATATATGTACATAATTAAATGCACTCACCTATATTGTCTCGTTATTATATCCAGAATGCAAAGTTGATCACTTCGGTACTTTGCCTTTGTCTTTAGTTTTTCTTGACTCGGGAGCTTGATTTCAATCTACTCAAGCATCCAATAACGATATGTACAATATCAATTATTAGTATATTTCATAACAATTATACTCAAACGTTATTCAAGAGTACGTATTATTAACCTTCTATAACAATATCAACCTATTTTCAACATTTCTAGCTTATAAGTATCGATACCACCATCATGGTATCGATACTACTATGCTATGGTATCGATACTCTATTACGGTACCGATACCATTTTTTCATTTTGTGATTAATGGTATCGATACCATTTTTGCATTTTGTGATTAATGGTATCGATACCATCCCCATGGTATCGATACTCCCCTCTTGGTATCGATACCGCTTGAATAGGTATCGATACTACTCGACAAATTCTATTGATTTTAAGCCTATAGTATCGGTAATGTTCTATCAATATCGATACCCGAGCCCAGAAATTCTAGTTTTCAACTCGATTATCACCCAAATGGGGTCAAATTTCGTTATGATTACACCATACAATACTATTAAACTCTTCCTTACCTATTCATACTAACTTTCCTTCATTTAGTTACTTAAAACCTCTAGCATCTTTCAATATCATTTGATTCTAAGAATCACACCACATTTTCCAACTTGTTTTTAAACTCACCTAATGCTTCTAATCTCTCATTTACTACTTTGACAAGTCAAATCTTCCAGTAAACATCAATAAATACTAATATACTAACATATCATTTCAAAACCCATTTTCTAAAATCTCTAATATTTCATCTATTTCATAGTTTTAATCTCATATAACATTTCCTTAAGCTTACCAATTACTTAAGGTTACAAGAACCAACCAAAATCATCTAAAAACATGATCTAGATGAAGCTTACCTTAAGCTATAGAGGGACACTCTCACCCACAAGAAGAAGAAGAATAAGAGAAAATAAGTTTTTCACTTTCATCTTTTACTTAAATCCCTAATTTAAATGGGTTTTTAATTTCATTTCACCTAAAAGACTAAAATGCCCTTTTAATAAACTCTCTCTTACAAATTGGTCTTACTTAAGACATTTCTTATACTTTACCAATTACTCAATTTAGTCCTCAAAATTTTCATTCCTTTCAAATTAATTACTAACCTATTATTTGGGGTATTACAAAAGAATTACAGATAACATTGGAACATATATACGAAACAAATTATGCTCGTACTAATAAATTGTTAGTGACCAAGTTCTTAAAATTCATAATAATGGCATAAACGAGGGAGAATAAATATTTTATTACCTCCATTGATGATAACAAAAGTATTGTTGTGTATTTGCTAAAAGAGCAAAAGCGATGTTATAGAAATTTTTTTTTCTATAAACATAAAGTTAAAAACCAACTTAATAAATAGATTAAGATGGTAATAAGTGATAGTGGAGGTGAATATATAACACCCTAAACCCATTGTGTCAACACTAGGCTTAAAGTGTCACATCCAGATCAAAAGTGACCCAAAAATCTATAAAATAAAAAATAATATTTCGTTAACTTAAAACTTCTAAAAGCATGTTTCAGATAAAATACAAAACATTTAACATCAATGATAGTTTGTATACAAAATGCGGAGCTCCGACTCTTTCATGATCCATAAAATACATAAACCAATTCAAAATATATAACCAGACATCAAATTGAATACATATATACAATCCCAGGTACACATGGTATGCACATGCCCCCTAATAGAATTATTAATTGTAATCTGGTAGTCAAGAATGTTGGAATTCCTCAGCGACAGTGCTCCCTGGGACTTCTATCAACTATTGAAATCCTGAAAATGGTAAACAACCAAAGAATGATCTACAAGAGCCCAATAATGTATGATTATTCAAAGAAACTCATCTAACGATAAATTTAGAATGTAAGCAAAAAATGTCATACAAACGTCCTTAAAAATTTCTAATCTTATTTAGAGTATCATGTTCTCAAGCTTTTGTTAACCTTATCAAACTTGCTTGACATCCCTAATTTATCTCATTTCTCAATGATATCATGGGTCTCTTACCAAGACACACCTTTATTTCAACTGATATATAAATATAATATTTTGCTACTCATAAATTTAGGTGTGTACACCGTACGTTACATCACATTGCTTATAATTGGGTTCGTATCCCGTACAATACATTATAACTTTCATATTTAGATGTGTACCCCATACCATACATCATCTTGTTTGTAGTTGGGTGTTTATCCCGTACAATACATCACCACCTTCATATTTAGATGTGTACCCCGTATAATACATCATCTTGCTATAGTTAGGTGTGTATCTTGTACAATATATCACCACTTTCATATTTAAAAATTCTAAAACCATTTTGAAACTACCTTGAAAGAAATCAAATCGATTAGATTTGAAGAAGATAATTTTTCAGAGAATTTATGAACCTTGGGAACTATATTGCAAATGTTGAATTCATAAGGACCATTTAAAAACATTTACTATTTATTATCAATGAACTAATTTAACCCACGTGGTATCACATTTTCCCCAACAATAAGCACACAGACTTACTTTCAAAGGTTTGATTTTTCAACCTAAAATATGCTACACTAAAAGAGTTCCAACCTAAAATATGGTTGCAATAAACAAGTTACAACCTACAATATGGTTGAAAACTAAAACAAGTTTCAACCTAAAATATGGTTGCACTAAACAAATTTCAACCTAAAATATGGTTATAACCTAAAACAAGCAAGTTCTTAACTTAAAAAAATCAATGGGTTTTTATATCCAAAACCTCAAAACAAAGCACTAATTACGTACAACATTCTTCCAACTTACTAATTCAAATATTAGGGTTTATATGGGTGTTCAAAAAACAGAAACACAGTACCTTAGATTTGGTCACTAAAAAGAAAAATTCCTTACTTCCTTTTTCAAGCTTTCTCATTCCTTTTAGTTTGAGAAGGTTCCCATTATTCCCTCATTTCAAAATATAATTCTATGATTATGTGGTTCTAAATAAGAAAATATCAAAAATAAAAGAGAAAAGGAAGAATAAAGATAGTGATGGTGATAGTTTTCTCTCTCTTCTCCATCTTCTTTTAAAAAGCCCATGATTACCCCATATTTATGGAACCAAACTCTAAATTTTTCATTACTAAAGGGTTAATCACAAAATAAATCCTTTCCTTTTTGTTCTACTTTCACTTTCACTATTCGGGCCTATCATTTGGGCAATTAAATCCACTTATATTATACCCATTATCATTAAAAACTCACCATTTAATTTAATTAATTTACGCATTGGTTCGAGTCCACCCTAGGTATCAACTTAAGGTTCTTCGGGCCATTACATAATATGTTAAACCATTATGCACAACTTGATATTATTTTGAAGTGATATCACTATACTTTCCAAAAATAAATTAAGTTAGCATATCGAAAGAATTAAACCTTAAAGGAAACAATGAACACAATGCTAAGAAGTTTGGAGTTGTCACAAAACATGTGAGGGGAGAGAAATTGTTCTGTTAACTAATTACCTTTTAGATAAGGTACCCAAGAAACAAAAATGTCAAGACACCATATGAGTTATGAAAAGGTTGAAAACCTGTGTCATACAAACACTTGAAAATGTGGGGGTGTCTTGAGAAGACAATGGCTATATTACCAAAACAAATGAAAATAAATCCTAAATGATGGATTATATTTTCTTTAACTATCCTATTATTTAGAAAGATAGACAGATGTTATTTGGAATTTGATATTAAAGATATCAACGACATACTTGAATATATTTCATATTGGAAGGAAAAGTCGTGTTATTGAAATCCTTAAGATAACCAGATTCATAATGGAATCTAAGTTTGTAGCTATAGATAAGTATGGAGAATAAGCTGAATTGCTTTGAACTTCATGGAGCATATTATTAAATAGCTGAAACATGTGCCCACAATATGCATATATTGTGACTAGCAAGTATAAGGCTAAGTTTAGACATATGTGTCTTCGACAAAATGCCATAAACATCTGATATCAAATGGAGTTATCTCTGTTAATTTTGTAAGATGAAATGTGAACATTGTGGATCTGCTAACCAAATGGTTAAATGAAGATCAATTTGACAAAACATCTAAAGGAATGTAACTAAAGCCCATAAAATTTAAAGGTGTTATGTGAAGGAAAATCCTACCTTGTTGACTGTGGAGGTTTCTTATCCCAAGATCTAGGTTCAAAGGGAAAACCTAATTGCATAACTCATGTACGTCACTGTAGAGGTTTCTTATCCCAAGTCTGTTCTTATGATGTAAATAGTGATCAAAGTGGTATAGGCTAAGCAAAAGTTTTAGTGACCATTGTGTGTTGTGGTGAGTCGAGCAACATAAGTCACCTATGTGGGAGTAAAGTAGCGCCGCTTCAAAGTGACTAATGGGTATAGTTTTCTCAAACTCTTGCAGAACCAGGTAAAAGTCAATGGCTTTAAGGACATGCCCATGAAAACTAAATTCTTGTTAGAGGGGTAGTTGTGTGAAGTATGTCATCGTTTACACAAACAACAAAATTGTTCAAGGACATCTCGTCTACTGTTTAACCAGTAAAGTAAATATACGATCATAAGAGAAGGTTCAAAGGAGGACAACTACCTATCATATGCAACTATCGATCGTAGTGGCTATTACCACATCGTGCGAAAATGTTTTTGATTAAATCATAAATTTCATTTATGTGGGGGATTGTTGGAAAAATGGTGAATTTAATTGATGGATTTAATATAAATATTAAATTCATTTTCCTTTTGACTATTTCAAATTAAATATATTATTTTAATTTGAATATTAGTATGATAATTACTCTTTGAATATGTCAGTTTAAAAATGTATTTGTTATCTTTTTAACTTTGAATGTTAAAGATAATGATATACTTTTGTATATTTCAAATTAAAATAAAATCTATTTAAGTTTGAATGGTAAAAGGAGTTTATCTTTTGAATATTTCAAATTAAAAGATATTATTATCTATTTAAAGTTGAATATTAAAAGATATATGGTTGGATTAAATCTCTCTTGAAAATACCCTATAAATAGTGAGCAAACTTATTAGGATTTTCACATCTCAGAATTTAAGAACTTTTCTTCTCTTGAAAAATATTTTCTCTCCTTAGAAATTGTTCTTTTCTTCGGTGATAGTCGAAGATAAGGATCGTTCGTGATCTCTACAAATGTGCTATTGTAGCTGATCATAAGTTGTTGTATCCTGAGAGACAGACAACCAACGAACTCGAGCACCAAAAGAATGGCCGAAAATCTATCTTAAGGAAGTTGTGTAATGACATGCCTCAACTGTTTCCTATCGATAAATTAAAATAAAAGGAGTATTTTTATTTATTTTATTTTATTTTATCTTATAAGATTTCATCTCAAATTGTTATTTCAGATAACAATCTCAAAATAGCGTAAACTCGTTCATTCTCTTTAATTTTTATAATTATTTTATTATCATTATTATTTTTTATATCATTCTCGTATTAACAATATTTTTCTAACATAGTCACGTCACAATTTTTATACTTGTTTTTTCTCAACAAAAAAATGTTGAATCCTTATTTAACTAGACTCAAAAATATTTTATCTTTATGAAAGATTAACCCTTATTTGAGCAAATTTAAAAATATCATATCCTTATTTGATCATTTTAAAGAAGTTACTCTTATGGAATTATTTTGAAAGATTATACCCTTTATAAGAGAGATCCTAAAAGATTAGATCCCTATTTAAATATTTTACCTTTAGAGTATCCATTTTATCAAAAATTATTGAGTAATTGTGTGTGAACTTGCTTTGTTCATTATGGCAGCCCCATTAGTCGCCACAATATATAACACAAGACTCTTTAAATAACAATTTCCTTCTATTTTAAGAAACATATGAGCCAACGTTCTAAATATTATTTATATTTATTAAATAAAAGAGATAATTATTATCTTTAAAAGTTTTGGGTTCGAGCAAAATATTTGCAGATATGTTTGAGTATTCATTATTAAATGATTGAGTCTTTCAAACATATATTATCTTATAACCATTTTAGACTACTAAAAGAAATACTATTTCCCTATATCTATTCTATCTAAATTTAGGTCTAAGTTAGTATCATCACTTAATCAAGTATCAATTTAGTTAAAAAAATTATTTTTAAATAATAATTAATAATACTATAATGATGTTTTTCTTTTAATATTTTATTTAATATTTAAATAAAAAAATTAAAAAAATTATATATTTATCTAAGATTTTAGGATTCAAAGTATTATATTATAATTATCGTATAACTTATCATTGATTGTAGTAAAAAAAAAGATTATGCTTGTAATTTAAAGTTTTTTTTTTAATTTTTAAATAATTTTATATTATTTTATTTTATTATATTACGATTATTTATTAGAGGTTATATGTAATATGAATATGAAACTTGTGACATGAATTTAATCTTAATAAAAGAACCTTATTTATATGGAAAATGTGATTGCTTGCTTGAAGTGCAGCAGCGCCACTTATCGGGATTAATATGAGCTTAATTTATTGTTTTATTCTTAGAGTAGACTAAATTGAAAATTAAAGAGTGTCTCAGTTTGCTTCAAAATAGTAATTAATCTCACAAGCCTTGTTTTAAAATTAAGTGGGACAAGAGTTGTTAGAAACAAACGAGGTGGTCTTGTTTGATTACTCCATGCAGTGGGCCAGTTCCGTTGAGGTGTGATTAAGACATAACACCAACACAACAAATCCCATCACAAAAATCATGTTCTAATTCCATTCTTCTTCATAAAACCATGAGTCTCTATTTTTACTTATCAATTCACTTTAGTAATGAGATAAAATGTTATAATTTTTAGAGGTTATAGATTCAAATAGAATAAATATACCTTATAATAACTCTAAATTATTTAAAAAATATATATTATAAGATTTTATTATTACCGATAGTAAATTACAAAATAAATTATACACAATTAAAAATATAAAAAAATATTAGAATAATTTTTAAATATTTAAGACATAATTATAATATTAACTCGGGTCAAGTTATACTATTTTCCACCAAAAACC
Organism: Hibiscus syriacus; assembly: GCF_006381635.1. NCBI lineage: Eukaryota > Viridiplantae > Streptophyta > Magnoliopsida > Malvales > Malvaceae > Hibiscus > Hibiscus syriacus. The sequence continues at coordinate 6,456,054 of NW_024063538.1, read as the reverse complement.
CAAAAAGACAATGAAAGAAGGAAGAAGATACAGTCATTCACCATCAAAGCAACATTGAGTCGATTCCATTAAAATAATAATACATCACTAAGCAACTTGCTTCATCACAAATGTAACACTTGTTTTCGTCTGGTACTATTTTTTAATATCGTACATATATTATTATGTTGAAAATTAAATATTATATATATATATATATATACATTATTATTTTATATGTATAATATATACATATTATATTATATGTATAATATATATACACACCATTAATTAGATTAGATCTTATATATATTAATTATTTTTTTCTTTGTTTAGGTCAAATGAGTCAACTAGTCCAAATCCAGCACTAGAAACCCAATCTGTTTGGGGTCTGAATGAGTCAAAAATGGTCCAAGTGACAGTCCAGCAAAGAAAAACTCGGAGCAGACCTACCAAACCTAAGGGAAGCCCGCTGGCTTGATTGAACAAGTTTGGGTTTCAAACATTATTTTTAGCGCCGTACGCATACACCTCGTCAGCTCAAGATGAGATCAATAGACTAGATCTCACGCATATTAGGGTTTTATAACCATAATCATGAAAGCTTAGCACTGCATCGATCCAAACCGTTGGATTTAGCTAGGCCATCCAACAGTCCAAAGAAACCCACAAACACCCAGAGACCGGGCGTGAAGGCTACGTGCCGATCAAAACAGGAAGGAAATTCTTTTCCAAATTTGGTTCGATTCAGTAAAAACCCAAAAGTAAATCACATCAAATTGGGTTTGTCTCAAGAAAGCTCGACTAATATACGGCTAAGAACCAACGTGGCTGAAAATTTAATAAGATACTTAACAAAGTCGGTTAAACTCTATCAGAAATGTTGACTAATAATAATGTTGTAGGTGGAAAACATGAAGAAATATTAAAAAATTTGGCAACCGATAAACTTTTCTTATCGGTAGTTTTCGATACCGTGCATAGAAGTATCAATATTTATAGAAATATATAAGAAAGTGATGAAAACCGGTTAAAAGTAGACATGTATCGATACTTTTATAAGAACATATATAAAAGTATCAGTACTCTAGTAATTTAAAAGAATTACAATAAAAGAGCTTATAAAGTATCGATACCTTACACACATGTATCAATACATGACAATATAACATGTTGAAATTTGACAAACTCGTTTTCAATTTGACTAAACAAGTAACGAATTTGACTAAACCGATTGAAAATTAACAAAGCCGATTGAAATTTGACAAAATCGATTTCAATTTGACAAAATTAGTAAAGAGCTACTGGAATTGTTGTAATTTGTATCGATATGTTTATAAGTATATGTACCAAAGTATTGGCACTGTAGGAAACTAAAAGAAATGAAAAAAAGGAAAACGTCTCAAAAGTATCGATACCTTTCACACATGTACCGATAGCTTACACACATGTATCGATACATGACAATATAACAAGTTGAAATTTGACAAAACCAATTTCAATTTGACAAAATCGGTAAAGAGATATTGAAAGTCTTGACAGTACCGATACTTTTATAAGTATGTGTACCAAAGTATCGGTACTGTAGAAATTGAAAAGAATTGAATAATAGCGCCTATAAAATATTGATACCTTAGACACATGTATGGATACATAACAATATAATATGTTGAAATATGACAAAACTGGCTTCAATTTGACAAAACTGGTAAAGCCGTATCAGATATGTTGATGGTATATATACTTTTATAAGTATATGTACCATAGTATCGGTAATTTAGGAATTCAAAAGAAATGAAAAAAATGAAAACGTCTCGAATAATTTTTGAAATTGAAGCGTATTAGTTGATGTAAAATAGAAGCAAGGCATTTTTGAAATCGTAGTTGTTTGTTTGTTACTGAAATCGAATCGAAAGATATGTTCTCAAAACCCTAGTTTTTTAGTATTGCAGTATTGAGAAATAGATTTTAGGTTTGGGGTTTGGGGTTTTCAAAGTAAAGAAGGATTTGGGGTCGATTATAGGTAGAAAGTGATATTCTAGGTAGAAAATAAATATTGATACTTTTATATAATGTTATAGGTAGAAGTTGATTTTGTAGGTTGTATAAAGGTACTGATACTTGTAGTAGAGAGTATTCTCATTCCTTTGAAGGAAACCCGATTACTATAAGTTGTGTAATTGTTGTTAAAACATTAATTGTATTAAAGTATTTAAGAACTTTAAATTGGTTACAAATTTCAAATCTTGATAGTATGACTGAATGCCAAAGTATGAAGGAAGCTGGTAATTACAACGTATGTTCGATATGTAAACTGAAATTGATATTGGGTATTATTTATAGTTAATTTATTGATTAAGAAATGTTTATGCTTAATTTCAGGTGAAACATGAGGTATTGGAGAAATGGAAGTAGATGAGTGTACACAATCAAAGAAAGTAATATAGAAGTAAGTTGAGTATCGTATCCATAGGGATTGGTGGGAATTTTTTTATGTTTGCTACAGCTAGAACTAGGTGTCACAAGCTAGTCCTACAGTTCTTGTCAAAGAGGAAAGCAAATGGGAACAAATGGTATAAACAGATGGAAAAGTATTGCCAAGGCAAGAAATATTGTAAAGTATGGTGTGCATAAAGTTTGGTCGAGAAAAGAAAATTATGCAAAAATAAACAAATAAAAGTTGTGGAAACAAATAAAAATGTTGAGTTTAATATATTCAGAAAAACCTCACACAATCAAACTTCTTACAGAGCACTTAGGTTGGTTTTGCTATGGCGAGAAGTTATTTCACGCTAAGAATGATTTAGTGTGCTATACTTAGGCTGCCCGACAAGATTACTAGAGTATTCAATGATGGTTGCTACGACAATACTACTCGGCGTGAGCTACAACCATTGGTTTGTCAAACTGTTGTTGTGGCAATACCCCTCAGCGTAACCTATAGTCTTTGCATATCTTACTCAATTATTTACCCCATTTAGTCGAATGAAACCCTCTAAGGCATAATAGAACCTCCCCATCTCGTATTAGTTTCGTTGTTCACGTAGATCTACCCTAACTCTCTTGATATTAGGCATCTATACCTAGAAAATGACAATCTCTCGAAAGCTCTTACAAAGTCTAGGAATGTTTTTCTAAGGCACCAGACAATCTCTTAAAAGATCTTACAGTGTCAAGGCAAAATATTTAAAGAACGAACAAAACAACATTTTGCGGTGAATATCCAAGAGCAAACTGCATCATCATTAATAAGCAAATAACATTCAACAAAACAATAACCAACACCAAGTAAAACAATTCATGGTGTGGTAAATATCATCCACAAATCATTCTTTTAAGTACAACCCTTAACAGAATATGAAGAGGAAGAACAAAGGAAGAAACACTCCCAAAATAAGAGCTCTACCGTGACATTTTGACCACCACAATGCCTATTCCAGCGATCGACCTCTCTCAAGGGCTTGGTTGCTGCTCTGATGAAGCTCAACTATGAAGGACACCAAGGACGTTCGAGTGGGAATGGTGGAAAGTAGGGTGCTGCAGCCACTTACTCTAAGCTTAGGGTATATTTTCTAGTTGATTGCATCTCTTTTTAAAAAGGTATGATGAGGTATTTATAATGTGAATTTTTAAGGTTTAGTGCCCTTGAAAATTCCCTAAATACCCTCATCGACATATCCGTTTTATAAATGACATAGCAGCTGGCAGTGGTTAGTTTCCTTGATGAGGGCATGATTGCATGTGAGGATGAATCTGGGCAAATGACGTAATCAGTTCTGTTCAGCCACGTCATATTTGCAAGATAAATCTTACATTGGCAAGAAAATATGGTCCTCACTATCGTCTTCTTGTGTTCCTCTAGCCTTGGAGAATTACTCTGTCTCGACAAATAAATTCCTCCTTCGTCATTTCCTGTATCAACACAACCGACTAACAACCTTCCTCTAAAGCAACATCAGTTGAACCAAATAAAGTTTGCCTTGGCAAAACTTATCCACCACATGAAAATGTATACTACATGCAACTAAATGTAACTAAAATGATATGACAAATGGCTTTTAGGAAAACAATAACCTAAGTAAAAAAACCCAACACACGGTCTTTTACGGAGTTATCATTATGTAAACTAAAATTGACATTGAGTATTATTTAGCGTTAATTTATTGATTAAGAAACATTTATGCTTAATTTCAGGTGAAACATGAGGTGTTGGAGAAATAGAAGTCGATGAGTGATGCTGAGAAGGAACCATATGTGACACTGTCCAAAAAAGATAGACAATAATATAAAGCTTGGATGAAAGCACATGAAAAGAAGATATTCATTAAACTTGTAAATACTGTGATAAATGATATATAAAAACACTAACATTATACATTTTTAAAAATATAGGAAGTGTCAACATGGTGTAGCATCAAAAAAGTGAACTCCATAATTGAACACTTGAAGGAGAATAATAAAGTTCATGTGCTGGAAGAATTGGGGTTTGGATCTTTGATAGGAGTCAAAGATCAACCAATTCGGAGAGAATTGTGTCGATCGTTGATGGACTAATTTGGTGTAGGAAAATGGAGAGTTCAATATGGTGATTATTTATTTCCTCTGGGGGTCCCATGTGTTGTAACGATATTGGGGCTAGAAGATAAAGAAAATAGTGTTGAAGAAGTTATTCAGACGAAGAACTGGAAATCACTTGCCAAGAAATATGATTTAAAGCCCAAGGTGACATATGCTGGACTTGAGGAGGAAATTAAAAGCGGAGCTTATGACGGGGATAACATGAAGGCCCAATTACTATTGTACCTTCTCGAAATCTTTCTTTGTCAAACGGTTTATACATCCCTGAGCAAAGATAATATCAAGTTGATTTGCGATGAAGGGTTGAAAGGTGAATTGAATTGGGCTGAATATATCCATGAAAAATTGATTGAATCAATAATTAGCTTTTAGAAGGGTCGAATCCAAACATACGTCGAAGGGTGCATAGCAATCTTAGAGGTAAATGAGTTGAAGAATGTGTTAGGTTAGAAAACTTTTAATTATAGTTATTATAGAAAATGATAAATTTTATTATAAATGCAGGTTGTATTGTTTGATTTTTGGTATGATTCTGCAAATGTGTCGGCATTCCAAAGAACTGGAGTGTCACGTATCCGTGAATGGAGAAAGGAATAATTAGTTCGAGTGATGAAAAAATTGAAGTTGGAAAGACCGAGCAATAAATAAAAGGTAATAAAAGTAATTATATAATATTAAGAATATAAAAAATGTATTAATATTGTAATTTAATTTTGAAGGTTACTAGCAAGGAGGAAGAGGAAGAAGGGAATGAAGAAGAGAATGTAGAAGAGAAGATAGTAGGGGATTATGGTCAGGGGAGTGCAAGTAAATTTGACATTTTGATGTCTGAGTTGGCGGAGCTAAAAAAACAGTTTTTTGATTATTTGCAAAGACAATCTAGAATTGAAGAGGCGATTGAAAGGCTTAAGGGGGAAGGGGAGTGATGAAGAAAGTGTTGGAATTGAGGGGTGAATTTAAGGGGGTGATAGGAGAGGTTAAAAAAATTGATGAAGCGGAAAAAGTAGGGATAAAATAAAAAGATATGAAGAGTTATATGGAGAAAAAATATGATGAATTTAAAAAAGATGAAGAAGAAAAGTTGGATACAGTGAGGAGAAAGGATGTTAATGTTATGCTGACACCGGAGAATGTAATCGATGCTGACCTGGATTTAAAATGCCCTGCACCTAAGAATAAGAAGCATAAATTAAGACTAATGAAAAATTTGAATTTGCTTTTTATTATTGTGTTGTGAGTAGTATTTGTAATCAAAATTGTAGGTTGAAAAAGTGAAAATACCAAAAGAAATTTTGCGGTGAGTTATTAATAAATGTTGAAAAGTAGTGTCATGGATGGTCAATTAATAATGATTGTCAAGGAAATGTAAACAATGGCGTTAGAACACAAGCCAAGTGTTAATGATGATGCGGGCTTTTGGGAGTGTATATTGAAAGACTATTAGAAATTAACCAATTGTGACACGGTAAGATACCATATGATTTGCAAATGGTGTTTTGTATTTAAATATTTATAAAGAAATGTTGTATTTTGTTAAATTGGGTGTGAAATTTATTGTAGATCTCTATTACAATAAACGACAGTCAAAGCCATTGGTATCTGTTGGTGTTGGACATGGTTTCTCGTGTTGCAACGGTTTATGATAGTCTATTTAACACCAGGGAAATAAACTGTTGGTGGATGATTCAAGATCAAGAAAAATAAAAAAAAAGATGAAGTAACCTACTGTAAAGATCTACAAGATGTTTGGAATGTGTTTTCTCAATACAACCCGGGAAATACACTGTTGGTGGATCATTGAACAAAAAAATGATTTATAATCCAATAAGTTACATGTTTTCCATATGTTCTTTCTGTTAAGCTTTATGTTGATACATTTGTTCATTCACAGTTTATGTATTTATATAGCAATACAGTTACATATATCCACATCCCTTTGACGCTTCATCTTTGAAAGACAATGTTTTAGGTATGACATAAATTTATGTCCACTTATGCGAAATTGGTTTCTTATTACATTATTGAACATGTATAGTTTGGTAATTTTAATTATTTATATATGTCCTTAGCAAAAGGCGGAAACATCTGCGAGTATTTGCAAAAATTTTCGAAGGAACCTAATGTTCCGGACTTTGTCAAAAATAACCTTTTTTCTTCAGTTTAATTTCATTATGGCTGGAAAAATTAAAACATGCTTAATTTATTTATTGATGACATGATTTTTATGTATAACATTGTTTTGTATGTTTGGTTTACTTATATTATGTGTATATTTTTTATCCATACGCATAATGCATTAGTTTCAATTTTAATGTACTCAAACATAACAAACAATAACTTTGTATTTTAATATTCCTATCCACAATATATCATGTGACTTACATAGTAAAGATTCCATTATGATAGGGCACTGTAAAGAAACCATTATAGTATGTGACTTTCTCATCTTTTCTTCCATTCGCGTGACTGCTTTTTTTCTGTGAATCAACTCATCTTTGAACCAGTATTGGGTGTGAGTCTTTCCCTGTTTTTGGGCTAATTACACATGTTACTTGAACAGTAGGAAACAATTTTGCAGTTTTCAATTTGAATTTGAATTTGAGCTCCACTATAAATAGGAGTTTTTTTCCTTTGTTCCCTTCAAACAACAACATGCTCATTGCCTTGGGAGGTTCTACTGCTATGAGGCTCCTGCCAAATGTTGTGATATATGCGGAGATGTTGGTTGGAATCACCTAGTTAATATATGTTGCATTTGTAACATCAAATGCCATTTGTATGATTCTTTTCTTATTAACTTACACAATTTTCATGTTAGCATTGATTAATCCTAATTTCCATTGTTTCGTTCCTACATGAAATGCCAAGAAAATATCGGTCATCATAATTTTGATGCACAAGCTAATAGATTGGATACCTGAAGAATGTCTTTCGGATCGAATCCATTTCATCCAGCTTATTAAGTTATGATAATTGTAAACTGAAACCTTAGAAGAGAAACATACCTGATGTAGAAGCAAATGCAGATTTAAAATCTCGATGGTGATGCATCTGGTTTTCAGACATTTAAAGCATCAGAAATGTATCGAACTTATGATTTTGGTGGTATATGGTAAATGCAAACAAATACAACAAAAATCATGAGAATTGAAGGCTATAACTTTTAATAATAATAAAAATGATTGAAGGATACACATGTATAAAGTATCGATACTTAGCTAAATTAACAATATAAACGGTAAAAGTATGATGGTGTAATGAAAATAGGTGTAAATAACAAGTATTGCTACTTGTTATTTACGATTATTTTCATTATACTAGATCACTTTTATCTGTTTATATTGTTAATTTACCTATTACTTTAACGTAATAGGTTTCGAAATTCCAAGTATTGATACTTGTTATTTATGCGTGTATCCTATAATTCTTTTTTTATTATTAAAAGATGTATTGTTCAATTCTCGAGAATTTTGGATGTATTTCCCGTGTACCACCCAAATCATAAGTCTGATATGCTTCTGATGATTTAAATGTTTGAAAACCATATGTATCGCCATCGAGATTTTAAATCTGCATATGCTTCTACATCATATATGTTTTATTTAGTCTGTTTCGATTTACGGTTATCCTATATTCATGAGCTAGATGAAATGGATTCGATCCAGAAGACATTCTTCACATATCCAATCGTATAGCTTGTACCTCAAAATTATGAAGGTCAGGATTTTCCTAGCGTCTCATATTGGTTGATTGCTCCAAATATATCACAACATTTTATCTCCAAAGCGTTGTTGGTTGATTGGTCGGGATTTTTTGAAGAGTTGTTGGTTGATTGCTTCATATCATTTGATAGAAGATGAATGAGTCATTACAGTATTGTACACTTACTCCAAGTATCGACAATATTAATTTTGAAACATAAATTGCATAGTTTCTATATTCATACTTACGTTTCAGTGTCGATACCCATACTACAAGTATCAACATTTTAAATTTGAGGATTGTTGAAATATCAATACTAGTTATTAAAGTATTGTACACCTACTCCAAGTATCGACAATATTAATTTTAAAATATAAATTAAATGGTAAATATGATCTTGGCAAATTGAGGAGTTGATGATGAATTTGGATGTTAAAAGTTGAAGTAGAGGTTCATAAAACAACATACTTAAGTGGTGCTTTCAATTATATTAGGTGGTGGTACTTGAAGGGTGGGTATAACATTTATTTGTTAGGACATATTTAGGTATGTACGATTAATAAGTACCAAATGCAATAAATTTAGCTAGACGCATTGATACCACTAATGTAAATATTGATACTTTGATTATAAGTTTATACACGTTTTCTGTAAGTATAGATACTTGTTGTGCTGATATCGATACTTTTATTCCAGTATGTTTGTAAAGCAATTTGCACGCCAAATGTATCGATACACATTATTAAAGTATCGATATTTATATTTTTTTTAAACAATGTATGCAAAGTATAAAAATGTCCAAGTTTCGATACTTTTTATATCCATATCGATACTTTTATTCTAGTATGGTTATTAAACAATTTGCTCGCAACAAAGTATCGATACTTGGACTTTCAAAACCTATTACTTTAAAGTAATAGGTAAATTTACAATGTAAAGGGTAAAATCTACCGATTTAATGATAATAGGCGTAAACATAAAGTATCAATACACATCAAAAGTTTTGAAACCAATTACACATGTACAAAGCATCGATACACATGTACAAAGAATCGATACTTTGAATTTCGAAACCTATTACTATAAAGTAATAGGTAAATTAACAATGTAAAGGGTAAAAGTTTATCGGTATAATGATAATAGGTGTATATACCAAGTATCGATACTTTATATATAGGTATTGGTACTTTTAGTCCATTATGTTTTACAACGATTTGCACGCTAAATGTATAAATACACATGTACAAAGTATCAATACCCGTAATTTTGAAACCAATTACTTTAAAGTAATAGGTAAATTTACAATGTAAACGATAAAAGTTTTCGGGTATATTGATAATAGGAGTAAATACCAAGTATCAATATTGTCTATATATGTATTGATACTTTCATTCCAGTATGCTTCTCAAGCAATTTGCACGAAAAAGCCATCGATACACATATATAAAGTATCAATACCTATAATTTTGAAACATATTACTTTAAAGTAATAAGTTAATTTACAATGAAAACGATAAAAGTATAACGATATAATCATTATAGGCGTAAACATCAAGTATCAATTCATGGAATTTTGAAACCTATTACTTTAAAGTAATAGGTAAATTAACAATGTACAAGGTAAACATTTCTACCAGTATAATGAAAATAGGCATAAATGTACATGTATCGATATTGTCATATAAGTATCGATTCTTATAATTTCAATACCTATTACTTTAAAGTAATAGGTAAATTAACAATGTACACGGTAATATATTGATAATATTGAAAACAAATCAAGTAATTAACCTTTTTTGTTATCGTCGAATTTCTAAGGCTCCATTAGCTTTAAACAGGCGCTACCTATTACATTAAATAAACGCTACTTGTTATGTTATTATGGTTGATAATGTTTTCAGTAATTAACCTATTTGGTTATCTCTAGGTTTCTAAGGCTCCATTAGCTTAAACTTTGGTAACATTTTAGGTGCTACCTAATATTTTGATAATATTGATAACAAATCAAGTAATTAACCTATTTTGTTATTGTTAGATTTCTAAGGCCCCATCAGTTTTAAACATGCGCTACCTATTACATTAAATAACCGTTACTTGTTATTTTATTATGGTTGATAATGTTTCCAGTAACTAACATATTTTGTTATCGTCGGATTTCTAAGGCTCCATCAGCTTAAACTTTGGTAAAATTTTAGGCGCTACCTAATATGTTGATAATATTAATAACAAATCAAGTAATTAACCTATTTTGTTATCATCGAATTTGTAAGGACCCATTAGCTTTAATAAGGCGCTACATATTACGTTACATAAACGCTACCTGTTATGTTATTATGGTTGATAATGTTTCCAGTAATTAACCGGTTATGTTAAAGCCAATATTTCTTGGCGCATTTTACATACGACGATAATATTCCTGGTTATTACCATTATTATTACCAACACAAATGACATTTCCGGTGAAAACATATAACATTTCCAGTAGAATTTTTATCGGGTCACCTATTTAACCAGTCACACCATTTTTTATCCGTATATTAGTCCGTCTCACAGTAGAACCTCCCCATCAAATTAACACGAAAAAGAAAAAAAGTTTTCATCTCGATAAAATCTATTCAAATCAACCATAACAAGGAAAACTTTTGAACAAATAGAAACTAAAATCAGAAATCATGAGAAAGAAATCTTGTTCTTTAAAGAAAAACCGAAAGCAAAGAGTAAAGAAAACCCTCAATGAGCCTTGTATAACCCTTGAAAAATATAAGAGAAGATGTAAGAGATTTTTCAAGAAAGAAAAAAAAAATTGAGGGGAAGGATCTGGAAGGGACTTAGGTCACCTGCGTTGTCACCAAGGAGATTAGAGGGTCACCAAAGAGCTCAAAAGCATTTGGTGAAGAAGGTAAGCCCAAACGTCGCTTTGTAGATCCATTGTTGCATGCTTGAATTTTGGGGGTTTGGAGGTTAAATCGAGGTTTAGGGTAAAAAAAGATTTGAATGGGGATAAAGTTTAGGTTTTTCAGTCACTGTAGGTGGTGTCAGGCGCGGTGGTCAGGCTAGTTGACCGATAGAGTAACGGTCGATTTCTGGGTTTATGACTTCTGGTGGGGGAGAGTTTACAGAATAGATGAGAGTTTTTTTTTTTGAGTGAATGGTGTAAAATGAGAAAAAATCGAAGAGAAAACCTTAAGTATGACAGGTAAACTGATTTAGTTCAGGATAGGCGAACTGCATGTTTTTTAAAATTTTTGGGGTAATTATTTTTTCAATCCTCCATAGTTATAGGCCTTTAAGATTTAGTCCCCAAATCTTCAAATTAAGCCTTTTAATTTGTAATTAAGTCCTTGTAATTTTTCATTATAATGCAATTAAATCCTTAATTATACTCTCTTTATTTTTATGATTAATTGTTAATTTATTTTATTTATGTCATATTTATATGTATTTTTAAGAGTAATTATTGATTGTATTAATTAACTTTAAATGATATAATTTTATGGGTTTCTTTAAAAATTTTACACGATTAATTAATTTTATTAATAATTCGAGCATGATTAACCCATGATTAAATTGTTTGAAATTGATTGTTTGCATGACATTTTCATTCTTGTAAGTCTGATAGGCTCATTCACATTACTCAACATTTTTTAAATAATAAATTAAAAGGCATGGACATTTATTTTTAATTATCAAATAGAGTTATCCTAATCCACTTGGGTAATTTAATTCAATAATTTAAAATAAATGAGTATCTTCTAGTGAAATTATTAAAAAATAATAACATTTTAAAAAATTAATCATGAGGGTAGAAAGGGAAATGTTTCCATATATAGATTTATAAAAGTGAACCTCTCAACCCTATTAAGAGGTTTTGTTTTGGTACTTATAAATATTTGAACATTCTCTATTTATCTTAAAGGCCTGGATAATTTTCATTAATAAAATTTTTGTTTGTCACATAACCATAGGAAAATAAATGCAATGTTTGATTATAGTATTTCCTATTTCTTTCCAAATAAGGTAAAATCACCACTCTACCTTATATTAGGTGGTCTTTCTCCTTGGTTCGAAGTATCAAAATATTAACAATTTAACTTAAATTTTTTGAAAAGAAATATTGATAATTCACTACTTTAGTTGGAAGTGAGGGGGATACCACTCCACCCTATATTTGGTGCTTAACTTTCTCTAGTTAAATGCACAAATTGTTAACTTTTCTCTAAAAAATTTAATCTGTTAAATAACATTATATTTATTTAACTAAAAGGGGATCATTAATTACACTAAGCTTGAATTCATAAATTACTTTGCAAAGACGTTAATTAATCGACTAGGTACTGATTTCTAGGCGTTGGGGGCACTAATCCCTTTGCATACGTAATCAGCTCTCGAATTCATTTTTCTGGAAAGTATACCTAAATGTTATTTTTAATAAATTTTAAAATTAAATTTTATTGAAATGCCAAAATATTTTTGGATGATCCAATCACACACTAAATAAAGATTGGTGACGACTCCCTTAAACCAAAATTTTTTTATTTTAAAAAGAAAACCCTATTTTAGTCAAAACAACTAAAATTATTTTTTCAATTTTTTGGGACATTACAACAACTTGACGACTCTATTGGAGACTTTAGAGAGTCAAGCTAATAGTTGATTAATTACTATTTTTGCAATGGAAATTATGGATTCAACTTAATTTAATTTTTTTGATCCTTCTAGTTATGTTTGTTTGTTTGCATTCACTTTTAAACCCTAATGACAAATGTGTACTTGAGATTGTTCATACTGATATGTGTATTCATGGATTTTAGATTTTTAGGTTGCATAGAACTGATGTGTAGAGAATAAATGTTAGTTTATATTAAAGGTTGGTAGATTTTTCCCCTACACGCTCATTGCATATGCATGACATGAATCCTATACCCGGTTGTCTCTTTTAAGTGAAGAAGAAAGCCACGCCATTGTAGAAAATGTTTCCTCGTGTTAGGCTTAGCAAGTAACTGTCAGGGTCTACACCTTATGCCTTCGTGGGATATGTTTCTTCGTTTTAGGCTTAAGGAGGTACATCCCCTTGAATCTAACTTGATCCATATGAGCCTTTGATGGGTTTAGGATCGAGGGTCTAGCAAGCCTAAGTGGGCATCAACAAGAGTAATTCAAGTACCTTTAACCTTAAAACTGAAACCATGTATGTAATGTACCCTAGAAATCTACCCATATCAGAACTATGCCAAACCTATAGGAATTCCCGAATAAGTCTACACAAAGGAGAAATCAACCACTATCATTTTCCCCTTTACTTTTACAAGCAAAAATCATGCGAACTAAAAATCATGCAATTAGGATTATTTTCTTTCCGAATAAAGCATGGGGCATGAATCATATGTGGGTAGTATCTTTATCATGACAAGAGTACAAAACTTATGGGGTAGGATTTACCATCTTTATTTTTTTATTTATTATTTTACTAACTTATCGTTGTTTTCTTATTTCTTTGATTTGTTACCTTTTTGCATCACATTCATACTATAAAAGGTGTTGATCTATGGGTATTCCATCAAATTAGAAAGTTTTCACTAATGGAGCAAGTGTCCCAAAAGCATCTGGTTTCGTATTCAAAGGTATGAGCCTGGTCAGACAACACATCAAGAATTCAGAGACAATCTATCATCGATTTTTTTATCAGGGTTGACGGATAAAAATCATTTCAATAGCAAGTAGAATGATTTGTAAAGGCTTAGAAATGTGTGAGATATTTGATCTGTCGAGACTAAAGAGCATTTCCAGAAACTATATGGTGACGTTGCCTGTTTACTATATATAAAGGCGGATGAACCACTTACTCATGCCATGGTTCAATTTTAGAATCCATGTTACCATTATTTCACCTTCAATGGACATGATATGGTCTTACTATTGAAGTGTACATAACTCTATTGAACATCAAAGATGTCAAAAGTGATTGAATTTACTACAAACCTGCCAAAACTCCATTATTTAGAGCAGGCTGATGAAGATCTTCGGAGTAGGAGAAAAATGGGTAAGCGACCGCATTAAACAAAAAGGAGAAAGAGAAGGCATTCCTTGGGTCATCATTAAATAAATTGTTGAACACCACCACCATGAGAGGAAAAGTATTGAAGCTTTTTTCTCTAGCAATCTATTGGGTAGTGGTATTTTCAAGAGTTTTGGGGCATATTGAAGGGGCCATAGTAGAATTCATAGAATAGCTACCTAAGAAGATAAACCCTGCACCTGAGATCCTAATAGAGACCCTAATAGCTTTGAACAGTTGTCGAAGCATGGAAGGTGGATGTTTTGTTAGATGTGCTTAATTGCTACAATTTTAGATTCATAGCCATTTCTTGAAGGCCACTCGTGTATCCCTTTGTTGGTTCACCCATAATTACTCGCCATTGAATGAATTCCTACAGCAAGAATAGCCAAAAGACCTCCCAAAAGATAGATGGATCAAGATCTTCAAGAATCTCTGAAACAAAGATATTGTCTGGCGTGCACCGTGGTTCGACCATTATAAATTCTTGTACAAATGTGGCAATGATTATTGGGTGAACTTCCTAGGACTTAGGTATTGGGTATGCACCATTTTTAAAGTTCAGATAATTCGGAGGAAGACAATACATTCCCATAACACATGGATTGAGTAAGTCTGAGTTTTTGTTACAAACAGACCATTATAAGAGGAGAATATGCGAGTTAGCGGAGTCTTGGAAAATAAAATTTTGATCCAAGCTGGTTTTTGGAGATTACATGTCTATTCCAGATTATGAAGCCTGGAGGCAGAAGAAAAAATGAGACAATCCATGCACCTGCTGATGAACCAGAGGTTTCTCTAGAAGAAAAATGAAGGCAATCTATTCACCATTAGAGGTTCAAATATTGGAATTTGAAGCTGAAATAGTTAAATGAGCCACAATGAAAGAAAAGCTAGAGCATGAGAATTATCTAATGAGTGTTGATGTGGCTTTCAATCGAAATGAGCTTAAAGAAATGCAGAAAGAGAAAGAAAGGGTTGAATCTGAGTATGACGGGTTAAAGGCAGACTTTCAGCAATTGAATAAGAGGACCAGTAGATCAAGTAAGACATCTCAGCAATGGGCAGATGAATTAGTAATGGAAAGTGTTGAACTAATTTTTGATTATATAACATAATTGTTTAATGTTTTAAGTTGTTAAAATTTTCATTTCTCAATTTTATAAATTATTTTTTCATACACAATTTTAAAACGTTTTCTAGTCTGAAAAATAATTAAAAGTTATTGAGTTAATTCAAATTTTATAAATATCATTTTAAAGCTTAAAACACATGAAATTTTGCTAAAACCCTTTCCAGTCTCGAGGCTAAAATTCCATAATGCTTTTTAGTATCAATACCATGGTTTCAATCTCGATGCCGATGGATAGGTATCGATACTGATTCAAATAGTATGGATACTAAAGGTTCAATGACTATAAATTTGACCGTTGGAAGACTCGGTCTCGAGACCAACTTGTTGGTATCGATACCAAATGTACAGGTGAGCACTAAATGCTCAAAATAAATGAATCTGATGGTTCTATTCATTCCTCAATGGCTCCAAACTACTAGATTGATGTTAGAAGACATAAAAGGGACCAAGATTCAAATGAAGGTCAACAAGAAAAATCAATTGCAAGATCAAACCAACATCAATAGTGTTTTAGAGTAAAAATTGTCAAATCTTTTGTAGCACACTTATGAGTTACATTGTTAAATTTGCTCAAGTGTGATTTTTGGTGAGTGCTTAATTTGTGCAAACACATTTGCCTTTGTGAGGTTTTTCTTTTGTTTGCTAAATTTGTAATTTCTCTTCGGGAGAGTATGTATTCAAGGTTTTGGGGTATAAACCTTGAAGTGTTTGTAAGGTTACACCTTATTCTCAAAGGTTTGAAAATATAGTGGATTTGAGAAATCCTTAGTGTAGATAGCTAAGGTAGTGGATGTAGACTTGATTTAGAAGTTAACCCACTTTAAATTATTGTGCAAAGTTTTTATTTTTGATTGTTTCTACCACAAAATTTTTTAAAGACAAATTCACCCCTATTGGCGGTTTTCGATTGATCGATAAAGCTAACAATTAGTATCAGAGAGTGTTACAATCGATGATTTAACAAGCTTGTGAAGATCCTAGAAGAGCTCTATCAACTTCTACAATAAACTGATAAAGATAACATCGACTTTTGGCAGATATTGTCTTGAGGATTCGCACTTCATCAATAGGCCACCCTACTTCAATTAGCAAATTATTTCTATTGAAAAAATAGGATAATGTTGTTCATACAAAACACCAACCTTGAATTTTTGGATGCCATCGTTGACGGTTCTCCCGTTCCTCTAAGGAATCGAAAGGATTGGACAAGTGAAGATATGATGCTTACCCAACTCAATGTCAAAGCCATGCACATCCTTTTTTGTGCTATTGGCCTGGAAGAATATAGTAGAGTATCTTTTTTCTCTAATGCTAAGGAGATTTGGGACAAGTTGGAGGTGACCCATGAAGGGACAAATTCAAGTGAAGAAGTCAAAGATTGACATTCTCACTCTCAAATACGAGAACTTCAATATGAAGCCCAATGAAGACATTAAGATGATGTTCGATCGGTTCACCACTATCATAAATGACTTGAAGAACTTGGGAAGATTTATCCCAATGAAGGGATTGTGAGAAAAATGCTTACCTCATTGCCTACAACTTGGGAAGGCAAAGAAAATGCCATCAAAGAAGCCAAGGACTTGGAGTTATACACCCTCTATGAGCTTATTGGCTTATTACTCACTCATGAAGTAAAACTTCAAAGGAAGAAGGAAGAAAAGAACAAGAAAAAGAAGGAGGTGGGAATCGCCTTCAAATCCACCAATGATAACAATCAAGACTCAAGCGAAGAGGTGGATGAAGATGAAGAGATGGCTAATATCTTCGAAAGATTCATAAAATTCATGTCTTCCAAAAGAAAAGAAGTGAAGCATGAATCAAATAAGAACAAAGGTCCCGCAGTGTGCTATGATGCCAAAGAACGGGACATGTAAAAAATGAATGTTATTTTCTAAAGAAGAAGCGATAAAGTAAGAAGAAGACTTTTGTGGCTACATAGAGTGATGAAGATGTCACCAATGATAAAAATGAAGAAGTAGTCAACCTTTGCCTCATTGATTTCCAAGAATATTCAATGGTGTCCTCTAACTCATCTAATTCAAATTCATATACATTTGATGAGTTACAATATGCCTATAATGAATTAGTGTCAAAATGTGATCATGATTTCCAAATACAAAAAATTCATTCAAAAATAAAAAGTGAAAATTAATCACTTTCTAAGACTAATAGTGAACTTAAAAGCAAAGTAAAAGATTTGCAAGAAAAATTAAATATTTTTGAGAAAAATAATTTAGACTTGCAAAATTTGCTTTCCAATGTTCATGAAGATTATCAAAGGAGAATTGATGGTCTTGATAAAGAAAATGCTAATTTTGACAAAATCATTACAAATAAATTTGAAAGAAGAGATTACTACAAATCAAATCTTGTCAAAAATATATTTTACAATAGAAATGATTATTCCCCTAAATATTTTAAAGGAAAAATGGTTAAAAGTATATGGGTCCTTAAAGGACTCATCGCTACTAAAGATAAGGATACCCTATCTCTATGGATACCTAAGGAGACTAAATTGCTTGAAACTAATATTAACGGACCCAAAAAGATTTGGTTACCAAAAGTTGCATAATTGTCTATTGTAGCTGTGTTGGAGCAATGGTGAACAATGTTCATGGTATTTAGAGTCTCTACACACGCTAAGAAATGACACTTGAAGAAAGGAAAATTTGAAAAATCAATCTTAATTCAAGTGGTAAAATGTTTTAATTTCATGCATTTTTATGCTTTTATGTGATTAAATATGTTTTTGTGCTTGATTGTGTATCCCCAAAATATTACTTAATTGTAATTAGTTATGGAGAGTTAATATTGCATGAATTATATCTTTGTGGCATTGTATGCTTAATTTGATATTCTTTGGTCTTAATTAATATTTGTGGTATGTTTTGGACCTTGTTTGTTCTAACTAGAAAATTCTTTAAAAAGTCCATAATATACACTGTAGTAAAGTACCTAGGAAAACACTTTAATTTAGTATCAATTTATAATTTTTAATGCTTAAATAAGTTTCTAGTGTATTCTATAGTCTTATAATCATTAGGTATTTATTCTAGAAGCTTTTAAAGGTTAAAAATGTCAAATTTGATATTTTCAAGCATTTGGTTTCGAGATCAACTCATTCGTGTTAAGATTGATATTCCAGTAGTTAAAATGGTATTGATACCGACCATTTAGTATAGATATTGAGCAACAAGTCTCAAGACCTCCAGTCTAGGTATCGAGATCGATAACTCTGTACACGCTTAAAACCCACATTTTTATCTAAATATTCAAACCCTAAATCAATATCCCTCTCTAAAATCTATCTTTTCCACTCAAAATCACTACAAATTCGTGCCTAAATTTTCACTCCATCATCATCTAGAGTGGATTAGCATCATCATTCAAAAATTTGAGGTAGTCAATTTTAATCCCAATTTTTTTCAAAATTTATGTTTAAAATTGATTTTAATTCATGTTTTAAGTTCTTTTTTTACTCTAGAAATGATTTAAAAGTTGTTTGAACAAATATAATTTGCTTTAACAACTTGTTTCAATCAAAAAAATTCAAAACTTTTCATTATAAGGGTTTCAATTTTTTTTTGAAATATGCAAAATTTGTCAAAATTGTTGCAATTGGGTTATTTATTGGAAATATATTTGCTTGTTTTTCTTACAGGAGGTCAAACCTTCTTCATTATTAGCCTAGAATCTTTATTTAGGTTTGTTCTCTAAGTGTTAGACAAAATTACTAAACGTCCTATTCATTTTTCTTTATCAAAAATGCCTTCTAGAACTTCAAACAAACGTCCTAGGATTAGTAGGACTATTCTCGAAGGTTAATCCTCTAATTCCACAAGCATTGAAAATGCTTGCTTTACGAATCCCAATGCTCTCGGTATATTCACTCGCTTTTACAAGACTAAACCTATCCGTTTTGGGAGTACCATAGACCCTAATTTTCTTATGTCATGGGAGTATCAATTTCCTATCTTTGAAATCTTTTTTTTGGGGTTTGTTAGAGTTGTTTAGCATTCCTCCCAATGTTCATCCAAACCTTGTTCGTGCTTTCTTATCTAATGCTATTCTTGTCCATGCCGAAGGTAACAAGAATAGAGTTACTGGAATCGAGTCATATCTCATGGGCAAAACTTTCACTCTTAGTCCATCCTTTATTGCTTCTTACTTAAATAAGGTTGATAATGATAATGATCCTTTCAAAGAAAATTCATGCCTTTAAATGAAGTGATTCCCAAATGATAGCCCTACCTTTCTCGATTTTCTTGACCATTTATTATTGCTCCTCATTACTTGGTTCTTTCGTCCTTCCGGTGATAAGGATACACATATGCACTCTTGCGACTATTGGTGGTTTTATTATATTAAGAACAACATGCTACAAGAAATTTAGATTGTTTCAACAAAATTATTTATCACTAAATGAACTAAATTTGTCACGATTTATTCATTCTAACCAATTTTATTTGTTACCATGTTTTTTAGAACAACCTTGTCATGTAAAGTATATTGTGACAAAATTGTGTTTGTTACCATAGTATAGTATTTATTGTGATAATGAAATTTCGCTACTATAATTAACTTATCACAATAAAATATTTTTCACAATCAATTAACCATTTCGTCACGAGAAGTACATTTTGTCATAACTAATTTATATTTAAACATCAAATATAAAAGATTTTTGTGACAAAAATACATAAGGCAACAAAAATTATTTTGTCGCAGTTGATATTTTTTCACTAAATGTAACTTACAGAGACAAAATATTTGTTAAAATAAAATAATTATTTTATCATAAAAAGTAAATTTTGTCACAGTTAAGTTATATTATAACAAAAAAAGGTTTTCGTGATAATAAGACATATTACAACAAAATTTATTTTCTCACTACTTTTATTTCGACACTAAATATTTTTTATAATTTTTTACTGAGACTAAATAATTTTGTTACAATTTGTTATTGTGAAAGAATATTATTTGTCAAAATTTTTTATAATGAGAAATTAATATTTGTTATAAATTGTTATTTTGATTAAATAAAATTTTCGCACTTTTTTATTTTGACAAAATATTGGCACGAAATAAATATGACATAATTGTTTACTTTTACTAAATTTAATGTGTTATTGTGATTAAGTCATTTTGTTGCAATGTTTTATTGTGAAAGAATATTACTTGTCACAATTTTTCTGATGATAAATTAATATTTGTTATAAATTATTATTTTGATTAAATAAAATTTTCAGAATTTTTTATTTTGACAAAATATTGTGACAAAATAAATTTGACATAAATTTTTATTTTGACAGATTCACTACCCTGTTCACAAAGTCTACAAGTAGGATTCACCGTTCAACCGTGGAGTAGACAGTTCTCTACCGCCATGGATTATCCAATGAAGATTATGGTGTGGGTGAGGCTACCAGGTTTACCCTATCACTATTATACACGTAGTCTCTTTGGACATATTACAGGAGCTATTGGTAAAGTGGTAAGGGTAGACTATAATACGGAAGATGGGAAGAGAGGTCACTTTGCACGACTTGCGGTTGTTGATGACTTAGACAAACCACTGATCTCTGGAATAGTGATAGACAGTCATCGACAGTTAATCGAATATGAAGGATTACCAACTATTTGTTATTCTTGTGGGAAGTATGGGCATACACATGAACACTGTGGTAAAGTAGCTAATGTTAATAATGGTGAAGCACATGAAGCACAAAATATTGGGAAATCTGATGATTTGTATGGTTCTTGGATGCATGTGATGAATAGGAGAAGAAAGAACACTGGGTCAAAAAGATTGCAAGCTCGGATACAGGGAGACAAAACACTGCTCATATTTCGGGTTCTCGCTTTGAGGCCCTTCAGGCAATTCAAGTCGATGATAACCCAGGAAGTAACCCGATACAAAAGCCATCTATGATGGGGACTAATAATAAGGGAGCAATGTCTTTTTCTGGTCATTTGAATTCCAAGGCGAGTGGTAGTGCTGAATCTAGCAAGCAAGGGGAAGCAAGACAAGTTTCAAAAGATTCTATTGAACCAAAAAGAAGTGATGTAGTAGGTCCACAACGAACGAACAACAATATTGGTGTGGCTTCAATAGGTAAGATTACAAGTGTTGTTTCATCTTTGAATAAAGACAAACATGTGGCTATACATGTGACGGAATATGATGAGAACTTAGCTCCACAAGAGCGTAACTTAGACATTTTTCAACGAACTGCTCGAGGGACCAGTACAAAAGCTCAAAATAAAGGGCTTGCTGCCGTTAAAGGTTTATCTCGCAAGGGGTTGAAGACAAGGAAAAAAGATGAGAAAATGCCGAGCAAACCAGTGTTAGCTGAGTGGATTTTGGCTATGAATTCTGAATTTAACCGAGCAAGTATTACTTTGGAGAATCCATCCACAGAAATCCAAGGTGCCAAGGATGCTGACAGTGATATGGTTCATGGAGTGCAAACGCTATGTTTGAACATTTGGAGAAAGCAGATATGCAAGTCTAATCATTCGTGTCATCTTCTATCCTCTTTTCTTATAGTTAAGATTATTTTTTAGAATGTTTAGGGAGCTCAGGACCCTGATTTCGATAGAAATTTTAAGTTATTGATGAAGTCTAAAAGACTGTATGTTGTTGTTATTTTGGAACCAAGAATTAGTGGTATGGCTGCTGATCAGTTTATCAGGAATTTCGGTTTTGAGTTCTCTTATCGTATTAAAGCTTTGGGGTTTTCTGGTAGAATTTGGATACTTTGGAGGAATTCTTTTCATATTACTATCTTGGTTGTTTCTAGACAATATATTCATGCAGCGTGTTCTATGATGGGTGGAGGTCAGCATTGCTTTATTATTTTTGTCTATGATAGCCCTGTGATTGGAATTAGAAGCAAGTTGTGGAGGTATTTGAGAGAATTGGAACCAAGTTTGGGGTTGCCATGGATGCTTGGTGGGGATTTTAATGTCATTGGTAATTACGGTGAACGACAAGGTGGCTCTCAATGTCTACATGGAGTTTGCTTAAAATTCGGTGATTTTATGTTTGATACATGATTGATCGATATGGGGTTTTCGGGTCCAAAGTTCACTTGGAAACGTGGAACCCTTTCCCAACGGCTGGATAAGTGTATTTGTAATGTTGAGTGGTATGATTATTTTGAAAATTCAGATGTCTTTCATCTCCAAAAATTGGGTTCGGATCATCGACCCATTCTCCTTAAGTTTGGGGACCAGCAAGAGACTTCTCATAATCGACCTTTTCGATACATTGATGCTTGGAGTGATAATCCAGATTTCCCAAATTTACTGATGAATTCTTGGAGAAATTATAGAGATATTTATGATAATATAATTAACTTCCAAGCTAAGAGTACCAAGTGGAATAAGGAGGTGTTTGGGCATATTGGGAGGCTTAAGAATTTGTTGCTTGCTGGAATCCATGAAATTGAAAAAACGGTGGATAATTCGAATGAACCTTTTTTATTGGAACTAGAGATGAAGCTTAAAAAGGAGTTGAACGTAGTTCTCGCTCAAGAAGAGAGCTTGTGGAGCCAAAAAGCTCGAAATACTTGGATCACAAATAGGGATAGAAATACCTCATTTTTCACACGTCTACCATTAATCATCGGAAGCACAACACGATTAGTATGTTGAAGTTGCCTGATGGTTCTTGGTGTAGTGATCATGCATATCTCAAAGCTCATACAGTTACTTTTTTCCAAAATCTATTTATGAGCGAGCGAAGGGTGTCTAATACGGAAATTGGGAGCTGCAATTTCTTTCGTTATGGGGATGATGCTCTTCAACCATTGTTGAGTGATATTTCATTGGAAGAGGTTAGAAATGTTATCTTTAGTATGGCTCCCTTAAAAGCCCCGGGCGCGGATGGCATCCATGCAAAGTTTTTTCAAGAAAAATTGGAACACGATTGGTCAGTCGGTTTTCCAATTTATCAATCACTTTTTTAATGATGGCTATCTAGCCGATTGGGTGAATCAGACTCTGTTGGTGTTGATCCCGAAGGTTAATAATCCCGTCTCAATTGCTCAGTTCAGACCTATTAGTTTGTGTAATGTTCTTTATAAGACTATCACTAAACTGATTATATGTCGTTTGAAACCGTTTCTTCCTAAATGGGTGGAAGAAAATCAAGCTAGTTTTGTTCCAGGCCATCAGATTATAGATAATATTATTCTTGCCCAAGAGGTTATTCATTCGATGACAAAGAAGACAGGTAGAATATGATGGATGACAATCAAGGTGGATTTGGAAAAGGCTTATGATCGCCTGGAATGGAACTATATCGAGAGCACTCTTCATGCAGTTGGCTTACCGGAGTTACTCATTTCTCGTATCATGTGTTGTGTTAGATCCGTGTCGATACAGATTCTCTGGAATGGGGATCTTACGGATTCCTTTAAGCCTACGAGAGGTATTCGACAGGGTGATCCATTATCTCCTTATTTATTTGTCTTATGTATGGAGAGATTATCTCAAGCTATAAAAGCGAAAGTAGTTTCGGAAGACTGGAAGGAGATTCATCTCTCAAAAGAGGGCTCTGGGTTATCCCATCTCTTCTTCGCAGACGATTTAGTGTTGTTTGCTAAAGCGTCGATGGATCACGTTTCGATGATCAAGGGTGTTCTGGATAGATTTTGTGATGAATCAGGACACCGCATTAGCTCAGCTAAAACTCAGATTTTCTTTTCAAGTAATTATCCAGTAAACACTCGACTGGCTATTTCTCAAAGGTTAGGTTTTGAGGAGGTCAAGGATCTTGGCAAGTATCTGGGTGTCCCGTTACTCCATAATAAATTCACTAAAGCCACATACTCTTATCTCATTGATAGATTGAATCAACGTCTTTCAGGTTGGGTGGAAAAGTTTCTTACCTTAGCATGTCGTATAACAATTGCTAAGGCTACTCTTCAGGCTATCCCGGTCTATGTGATGCAATCAACTTGGCTATGAAAGGTTTGTGTGTTGAAATAGAAAGATTATTAGAAGATTTATTTGGGGCTCGAATCATGGTGGTACTGGTATTCCCCTGGTTAAATGGGAATCTATTCAACATCCAACAAAATTTATAGGTGTGGGTATTCAGAACCTACATAATCAAAATAAGGCCTTATTGATGAAGGTGGGTTTTCAATTGATATCCAATCTGGAGAAACTTTGGGTCTATAACATCCGCAATACCAGGTTAGTGACCAAATTGTAAAGTTTCAGAATTTGGTGACTAAAGTATAAGAATGAAATAGTTCAATGATTATTGAATATATATGATGAAGGTTATTTAGTAATTATTAAAAGAAGTTAAGGGTTAAATGGTCATTTGACCAGAAAGATTTTTTTTATCTTTCTTTTAAAGGTGATATAAACGTGGGAAATGAGAAACATCCAGAGTTCTCTTCTCCTTTCTTCTTCTTCATACGTGGGAGAGCCAAGCTAAAGGTGAGTTTTCTTGTGGATCAAATTCTTGATGAATTTAAGGTTGCTTATTGATCCTTAGATAATAACTAAGCTTAAGGAAAGCTTAGATTATCTTAAAACCATAAGATGAGGAGTATATGAAGAATTAAAGAAAGGAAGTAGAAAAGTGAAATCTTGAAGTAGAGTTCATTTCTTAAATTGGAAGTTAAATTTGACTTGTCAATGGTTAAATTAAGAGATTTGGAGTGATAGAATTGGATTTAGAACATATAGAAAATTTGGTATGATTCTTGAATCTCATAAGGAAGATAGGATTTTGAGGTTAAAGATGATTTACATGGATATAAGTTGGTTCAAGTAATGGTAGTTGAGTTTAATGTCATAAGAGGGGCTTAAAATAGAAGAATTAAGGGAAGAGTTGATGATTTACGTGCTAAAATGTCAGTTCTGGGCAATGTGCATCGATGCATATTCATTGTGCACCGATGCATCGATGATAAATCCCAGAAATTGTTTAAGGTGTATCGATGCACATGCAGTGCATCGATGCATTAATTTAAAAAGAAAACATCGAATAGGATTTATGCATCGATGCATAAGGAGTGCATCGATGCATCCCCATTAAATACAAACATCGAATAGGATTTATGCATCGATGCATGGTGTAGTGCATCGATGCATACCTTCATTAAAAGATAAAAATGACTCTTCTTTTAGCCCAAGAAATGATAGTTTAGAATATATTAATTAGTATATTGATTAGTATCAATGAATTATTATGTAGATACAGAGCCTAAACAAGTTCCGGAACTTATCAAGTAAGATCGATCAAGGAAAGATAACAGATCGATATTGACTAGTGAGGCCAGGTGAGTGCAATTTAATTGTACTTATGTTATCGAATAAACATTGGCTTGTGATGAGCCAGTGATGGAGTTACTATGGTAAGAAGTGACTCCTAAAATGTTATTTGATTTGTGAATGATATGCTTATGTGTGTATGAGTACATGATTACATGTATATGTGATATGTGATATTGAACTATATGAAATTATAATATATGAGAATACATGCCTATGTGACAAGCTATGTGAAACTGAATTAAGTAGATACATGAGAATATGACATGAGATAGATAATATGAGTTATGTGATCATATTAGAAAATATGTTAAGTGATATGTGAAAGTGGATTACATGTTTATGTGAATATGTGATACGATATGAGATTCATAAATATATGTTTATGAGATATATGTTTACACATACATAGGGTATGTGACAGAAGAGAAGGAACATGAGATTATAAGATCAATGATTACACGTATATGTGATACGTGACAGAAAAGAAGAGATATGTGTATATAAGAGAAATGATATGATATAAGTTATGTGATTACATGTATGTATTAATACATCTTGCTTGCATTACATGTTAGTGTGATTGTGAATAGGTAGGAAGGAAACAAATAATGATATAAGAATCTATTATAAAATATATGATATGAAATACATGGTTACACATACATGTGGTATGTGACAGAAGAGAAAGAACAAGTGATGATAAATGTATTCATAATGACAATGCCCATGTTATGAGTTATGAGAACTGTAGGTATAGTTGGCATGCCAAGAGTTAAAGAACTACCTATGTCTTTCGAGACATATGGACAGTATACCTATATTCTAAGGAACATATGGATAGTTTACCTAGGTTCTTAGGGACCTATGAACAGTTACTGAGGATCTTTATTACCTCTGGATAGTTACCGAGGATCTTTATGACCTCTGGATAGGTCCTGCGGGACATTGATCGAGCTGTGGTGACAGCATATGTGTGCACAACCTCAATGTACTCACATACCTTAAGTTCTCAATAGTGTACATGGGTTAATAAAGAGATTAAACAAATATACTAAATGTGATATGTATATGTGACTTGTTATATGGAATAGATTATAGGATTTACATAATGGTGTATTGCTTGGTTAATGCATGATATGGTAAAGACAAATGTTTATATAAGAGTGTTAAATTATAAAGATTAATGATAGTGAATGAGAAATGTTAAACGCGTTGATAATGATATATGTGCATGTGTGTACATGTTGCAGAAATTATATATATGTTCTTTCTTTTATATGATATGATTGTAATACTAATTGCTCATGCATTTGATATGAATTATAGTTGTATTATATGTTTTATATGCCTCACTAAGTCAACGACTTAGCGTGTGATTGTTTCACACGTAGGTTACAGAAGTGAGAAGAGTAAAGAGCAACGTGGAGCAAGACAGGTCAGTTCTTCTTACCAAAAGTCAGATCGAAGAAATAAATAATATGTATTTGAATACATAAAGTTCTAGTTGGCATGTATTCAAGATAATATTGTATAAGCTCTGAATAGTTGATAAAGGTTTGAATAAGTTATATGTAATAATAAGTTTTAAATTACTCACTATTTTATACAAGTAAAGGTTTTTGAAAAGTCCATGTGGCACTTCGGACTCAGATCCGGGTCGGATACGGGTTGGGGGTGTTACAGGGTCTGTACTATTCGTGGGAAGCATAAATGGGACAGTCTTGTTCCAATCTCATTAAGTCATGCTAATGGCTCCCGTTTGTGGAAAGGACTAAGATACATTCGGAGTGAGTTGTACGATAATATAGCTTGGAACATACGGGATAGGAGAGATACGGATTTTTGGTATGATCATTGGCTTGATACTGAAAATCGTCTTGTATTCTCCTATAAAGGAACAGGTACACCAAGACCCACCTTAGTTTGTGATATGGTTCTCCCTTCAGGTTCATGGAATTGGGGTAAGCTTTCTCTATTACTCCATGAACATGTACTCCAAAGAATTGTTGTTGTCCAACCACCTCAAGATTACTTGGGTCCTGATACACCCGAGTGGAGATGGGAGCCTAATAGGAATTTCACGACAAAGTCAGCTTATAATGATATCACATGCCTTGACAATAGTAATGAACATTCTCTATGGAAGTTGATTTGGAAGCTAGGAGTCCCACAAAGAATCTGTGTTTTTCTTTGGTTATTATTCCATGATCGACTTCTTACTAATGCAGAACGATCTCGTCGGCACCTTTCTAGCCTAGTGGATTGTAAGATTTGTGGGGCTATTATGGAGGATGATGATCATATACTGCGTCATTACAGTATGGCTAGGAATATGTGGGTAAGGGTTATCAAAACTGAGAAGCTTAATGAGTTCTTGGCTCTTCCTTACAATATTTGGATTGAACGTAACTTAAGGGATGTTGAAGTGTATGTGCGAATGAATGATAATTGGGATATTCGCTTCTATGTTTATTGTTGGCACCTTTGGAAACGAAGATGTAGTATTCTCTTTGATCCTAATTATGTTGAAAGAGAGGAGTTCATTTATCGTTGTGATCACTTTGTTGATGAAGTTGTAACTGCTAATGTTAGCACCACAAATCCTAGTCCATCGATATCTAGAAGTATCATGTCTTGGACTCGACCTCCCACCGGTTGGATCAAGGGAAACTCGGATGGGGCTGTTAGAACGTGTGACAATATGGCGGCTACAGGAGGTATTCTGCATAACTCTGAGGGAGAATGAATTTTTGGTTTCACACGTAGTCTAGGACGGTGTTCGATTCTTACCGCTGAGCTGTGGGGTGTGCATGATCTCTTGTTGCATGCTTGGAGACTAGGAATCCGACAAATTGAACTGGAAATCGATAATCTAGAGGTTATGAAGATCTGCAATTTTTCATCGGATGCGCTCGTGGGGAGTGCTTTGGTCACTAAAATCCATGAACTACTCGAACTTGAGTGGATCACAAA
This sequence comes from Hibiscus syriacus, assembly GCF_006381635.1. Classification (NCBI taxonomy): domain Eukaryota; kingdom Viridiplantae; phylum Streptophyta; class Magnoliopsida; order Malvales; family Malvaceae; genus Hibiscus; species Hibiscus syriacus. The sequence goes on along the minus strand of NW_024063538.1, from coordinate 6,427,327 downwards.
GGTATCACATATATGTCGTGAGCAGAATATGGTTGCGGATAGGTTGGCTGCTTTGAGCCGAGGAGCCCCCATTGATGCTACTATTTTCTTAGAGCCACCATTGGAGTTATCTTCCACGTTGTTGCGAGATCTTCAAACCTCCAGCTAACTCTTTTCTAAATGTTATATCAAAAAAAATTGTTATAAATTGTTATTTTGATTAAATAAATTTGTCACAATTTTTTATTTTGACAAAATATTGGCACGAAATAAATCTGACATAATTGTTTACTTTGACTAAATTTAATGTGTTATTGTGATTAAGTCATTTTGTTGCAATTTGTTATTGTGAAAGAATATTACTTGTCACAATTTTTTATGATGATAAATTAATATTTTTTATAAATTAGTATTTTGATTAAATAAATTTTTCATAATTTTTTATTTTGACAGATTCACTACCCTGTTCACAAAGTCTACAAGTAGGATCCACTGCGATTTTTCGAATGTTTAGATCGGAGAAACTAGGGATGAAGGTTGCTAGTAAACCTTCAAAAATGAATTTTTAATTTAGAAGGAATACTAGTAGCCCATATGGAACCGTAGAAAATAGAAGTCCAGTCCTCTTGGAGTAAATTAGGATCACCTGTGTGCGACACTGAGGCGTTGATTAGCCAGCGATAGCCGCTTCGAATTGAGTCGAGGCCAGAATTGTCCCCACTCGAGTAAATGCGATCAGACATTGGAGCTAAAGGGAATGGCATACTAAGGATTCGGTCTGCCACACAAGAGGGAAACACTTCACGGATAAACTCAGATTTCCATGTATGAGCAGTGTTCTCGATGAGATCAGAAACGCGGTTAAATCGATTATCAATGAGGATCGGGATCAACCCTATCGGTGCCCCTACCAGCAATATCTAAAACTCAATTTCCTTTAAAAGAAAATAGAGGAAAATTTATTTCTCATTAATTGAAAAATCGTCCAGTTTATTTAAATAAAACTCTTTAATCGACTAAACTGTTATAATTAAATAAATCAAGTTGATTTAATTTAAAATCTAAATTAATAATTTTTTCTCATCCCTAAATTTACATATCAAAATATGATTATAGGGATAGCTATTTTTATCAAGGGTGAACTACATTAGGTGATTAAATTATTAGGATGAATTCTATTTTAAGCATAAAAATTGTCTAATAAAATACTAGGATTTAATTTGATTTCAATTTAACTATTAGTAGTCAATTAACGTAAGTCTATATAAATTAATATTAAAATTTTATGACGATGATATATATAATTATATATTGTCTATGAATTAAATACTTATTCGAATATTCTAATTACTCGAAAAAAATAACAATACTATCATAGCAAAGGTATTAATCATTGAATCATATCTTATCTTATAATATAAAAGAAGGAAGCATGTGCCCTAACTTTCCGGTGAAAATTGAAATATCAAATTTGACAAAACACTTAAAATGATGCATTTCGGTTCATTCATGGTTCTAAGTGATTTATTTAGGTCAAGGTCACTTTCATCATCAAAGCTAACATTTTTAAATTTAAAATTGAGTTTTTTAATTATTAAAATTATAAACTTTGAAACTCGAAATTGAACCTATAAATATATTAGTGTCGACATATAAATAATAATTATATTTTAAATAATTTAAAGTGATTATAAGGTAATATCAGTTCAAAAAATTTCAAACAACCATAGACGCAATTGCTTGAACTCGAGACATTTAAAAGGAACAACACTCTCTTTAACTACTAAAACCACTTAATGGGTTCGTAAATAATAATAGTTTTAAATGTTGAATGCAAATATAAATTAACGAAACTCCATTGGAGAAAACTAGAATTCCATTAAATATGTATGTCATAGAAGGAAACCTAATAATAAAGTTCAGTGGTACGTAGGGTTGAAATAAAATAATTTGAGTTGAACATAACAACATTTAAGTAAATTTATATAAAAATACATTTATTTCTCATTAATAAAAATAACTCCATAATTTTATTAAATACATGATTTTTTATCATCTGTATTATTTAGGGGTGTTTATATTTAGGTACTCACTTTTTCATGTATTTGAGATTTTCGAGTGCCAAAAACTTGGTCCATGTCTTAACCAGTAATATGCATGTACCCGTAAGTAGAGTAACCATAAAACCGGTACCATTATTTTCAGGTCATCGAACTTTGGTTATATATATTGTTCAATTTTTTTAGAAATTTAATTTTCATTTTCACTATTTTGATAATATATTTTGTTATTATCTTTTATTTGAAAATGCCATTGAATTAAATATATCACAAAAAATTGATTTTTATGAACATTTTGTTTTTATAATAATAATTATTATTATAATTTCTCATTATATTAAAATGTATAACTAAAAATATATTTTTTTCGTAAAAAACTAAAATCATTTATTAATTAAAAAATAAATTTTCTGTTGTTATAATTTTTATATAACAATAACTATAAAACTTTTACTATATAACATTTTTGGCACCAAAAAATAGGGATACTTTTCTATAGTATAATTTTTCATAATGATTAAAATATATAACTACAAAAATAATTGATTACAAAAAACTTGAATTTTATTATCTGATTTGATAATTTTTTCTATAACAATAACTATAAATTATAATTACAAAACTTATCAATATAGCTTTTTGAAACAAAAAAGTGGAGAAAAATATTTATCACAATATATGTTATCACTATAATTAAAATTTATAACTACAAGTATAATTTCTCACAAAAATGTGAATATCATTATTTTTTATGACAATGTTTTTTGTAATAATTATAAACACGTATAGTTACAAAAATTGCTACTATATGATTTTTCTGGTGCAAACAAATATGGAGGGAAATCTTTATGAAAATATATTTTGTTACTATAAAACATTTTTGACTTTAAAAAATAGGGAGAAATGGTTTTGATAGTATAATTTTTCATAATGATAAAAATATATAAGTACAAAAATAATTTATTACAAAAAAACTTGAATTTTATTATTTGATGTGATAATTGTTTTTATAACAATAACTATAAATTATAATTATAAAAATTGTCAATATAAATTTTGAAACACAAAAGTGGAGAAAAATAGTTATGACAATTAATATATGCTATCACTATAGTTAAAATTTATAACTACAAATATAATTTGTCACAAAAACGTGAATATCATTATTTTTTGTGATAATGTTTTTTGTAATACTTATAGTTAACATTATTTTTTACTAAAAATTTGAATCTCATTATTTGTTGTGACAATTTTTTTGTAACAATAATTATAGCTTATAGTTACAAAACCTGTCATTATATGATTTTTTTACCAAAAATTGGAGATAATCATTTGTGACTACATTTTGTCACTATAATTAAAATATATAATTACAAACAAAATTTTTCACAACAAATCTAAATCACATTATTTGTTGAGACAAATTTTCTATCATAGTTACTAAAACTTTTAGTTACAAAAGTTGTCACTATATGCCTTCAATTTGGCGCAAAAAAATTGGAGGGAAACATTTGTGACAAAAATTAGTAATAAAATATATTTTGCCACCATATGTTACACATGTTTGTTAATTGTGACAAATTATTATGACGATTTTAGCTTTTGTCATAATAGTATATCTTTTTTTAATCTAATGCGACGATTATTTATTTTGTCACCAAAACTCAACTAATAGTGACAAAATTAATTTTAAGAAAATTAAATTTGTCACAATAGTAGAAATTTCTTGTAGTGTTAAGGAAAGCTTATAAGGGATTAAAACAACAAGAGGAGTGATTTAGAAATGAATTTTTAAAATGGGTTTTGAAATGAATTTTTGATGTGGTGTAGTTTTTGAAGTTTTATGGCTAAATTTGAGTTTGGGATGTAAGTGTTCAACTGAGAAATTTGCATGTTTAGGAGTAGCGAATGGAGAAAAGTTAGTTGTAATGTATGAAGTTGATTTTAAAGGCCTAAATAGGGATAAAAGTAGGAGATTTAGGTAAGTTTTGGTTGATTTTCGGAATGGAAATGGTAAATCCTGGGCAAGGGTATCGGTACTGGAAGAACAGTACCGATACTTCAAGGCTAAATCAATTGGAATTCAAGGATCATTTTCGGTACTGATTGAAGAAGGTACCGATATTGAAAAGGGAGTATCGATACCAAGAGTAGGCATCGATACCATTTTTCAAGCTGAAATTCCAGAATGTCGAAATGGTATCAGTACCGAAGAGGGGTATCGATACCATAGAAGGGAAGTATCGGTACTGTATTGGGAGTACCGATACTATTGAACATGAAATGATAAATTAAGTGTTTCTTTTAGCTTAAGTTATTATGATTGGTTATTAACGATTCGAATTATGATATTCATTTTCTACTGTTCTTGTGTAGACATTGATCAAAGTCAAATTTCGGACACTTCGACGTTATAGATTATCGATCAAAAACGTTAAGGACTTCAGTGAGGCAAAGGTGAGTGTAAAATCTTAGTTTTGCATTAGAATTGAGAAACGCGATAAGCCAACCTCAGTGTTTTTGATCAAAAACCTTTCAATTTCTTTTATGTTATATTTTTTACAATGTTTTATTCAATTTATATTATGTAAGCTATGCTGATGATTATGTGCATATGATTATGAAAATGTGACCTATAAAATGTGTATTCGAAAACATTCAATGTGAAAATACCTATGTGAATAAAAGATACTTCGAGTAATGAATGAAAAATAATTATGTGGTTAAAACCCAAGGTATATGTATGAGGATTAGAGGTATAGTTGGCATGCCAAGAGTTAAGGGTTCTATGTGGTTCTTCGGGACAAAATTATGTGGTCCTTCGGGACAAACCTATGTGGTCCTTCGGGACAAACCTATGTGGTCCTTCGTGACAATTATGCGGCACTTTGGTGTAAATTATGCGAGTTGTGGTGACAGCATTAGTGCACAACCTCAATGTACTCAAATACCTAGAGTTCTCTGTAGTATAAATTGGGCATTGAAAACAAAATTATATAAAACTAATAATGTATAAAAGTATACATTCTTGTTATGGAAAAATAATTTGAATTCCTTATGAAATGTTTCTATGAAATAAATAAAGATTTTGATTATATAACTTTAGTCGCTCGTAATTACCTCACTAAGTCATCGACTTAGAGTGTGATTTCCTCACGCGTAGGTTTGAAGAAAAATGAAGGTTGAAGTTTTTTCTGGATAGCATACTCCCGTGAAGATCAGATCAAGACAAATTAAATGTAGGTTTTTGTAAAATGTAAATTGTTGGCATGTACTATACGTTTAATTTGAGATGCTCTAATCTACTTTTGTAAACTCATAATTTTTTTATTTATGTAAATTTTTAAAGACTTTATTTAAGTATGAATGTGAGTTATGTTAAATACTTTAAATTAAAGGTTTCATTTATATTTTTATGATTAAAAGTTTAAATTTTACGTATTTGTTAATAAAATATTATTTCAAAAGTCAATGTGAGACCTCAGATTCGTATCCGGGTTGGGTACGAGTTAGGGGTGTTACATTTAATGGTTTTATAGCTATGATTTAATTGATTTTGATTTGAAACGAAGTCATTTTTGTTTTAAAAAACGTACATGCAAACTTTTAGTTAAGTCTTTCTGATCTGATAAGGTAACTAGTATGCTATTTTACTAATATAATAGTGAATTGATCTTAATATATGTCGAATTTTGAGGGCTCCATAAGTGAAGCGGGAGATAGGAATGAAGGAAGTAGTAACTCACCTGCCCCGAGCAGGCAGGGTAAGGAGCAGGCACATCAGGGAGTACCTGTAAAAGATCAGGGAACCTTTTTCTATACGTGAGCCATGATTTTGACGTGTTTCCAACTATCGTCTCCCTCATCTCCTAAGGTGAATGTTGTTAAGGAGCTTGGAAGTCTAGGAGCACCTAAGTTTAAAGGAGAAATTGAGGAAGGTCTAGTTGCCGCTGATCTATGGCTTAATGACCTTAAGATAATGCTAGAGAATCTTCATTGTTCTGAAATGGAGAAATTGGATGGTATAGTTTCGTTACTGCGAGGTGAAGATAGAATTTGGTGGTCTAATGTGACGATGAGAGCTGTAAGGGACCAAGTAACATGTTGTTCTTCTTGGAAGAGTTTAAGAACAAATACATCGGGGATCAGTTCATTTCTCAGATGAAGCAAGAATTCATGAGCTTAAAGCAAGGAAATCGCACTATATTTGAGTTCGAGTATGAATACAACAAGTTGAGTAGATTTGCAGCGGATTTGGTCCCTATGGAAAAAAGACTATTGCAATTGGTTTGTAGAAGGTTTACGTCCTCGATTAAAAGAGTTATTGTTGGCACTCAACCTCTCTTTATTCCAAGAGGCAGTGAACAGAGCCAAAGCCTTGGAACGAGCTCAAAATGAGAGGTTTATAGAGCGAAGGATGCAATGAAATAAGAGAGTTGTTGTCTCGTCTAGTGCCTCGCAATCCAAGAAAAACCGAAGTTCTAGTTTTCGACCTCATACTATATCAAAATCTATGGCATCTTCAGGTCGAGGATCAAATCCTGGAAAAGCCAGACAAACTCACTCAGTGGAGTCAGGAGTAGATAAGCCAAATCAATGTCAGTACTATGGAAAATCTCATAGTGGCGTGTGCAGAAGAGTCTCTGGAGCTTGTTTTAAGTGCGAAGAGGCAAGACATTTTATTCGGGACTGCCCATTGATGATCAGAGAGCCTATTCAAATAGAAAGATCAGTTGAGTCGACCGCTCAACCTGAAGTGCACTCCACCGCTCGAGTGTACAATCTAAAGATCAGTGAAGATTGTGATGATCCTGAAATCATTGCAGGTACTTTTCAGATAGTTGGTAAATCTATTTTAGTTCTGATTGATCCAGAATTGAATTATTCTTATGTTATTACTAAACTGGTTAAGGACTTGAGAATTCTATTAGAACCTATTCGTAGTAAGTTAATTGTGACTAATCCATTATCAAATAGTGCTCGGGTGAGATAAATCTTTCGAGGGCGTCTTATATGGATTCAGGGAATTGAATTCTCTACCAATCTACTGGAATTACCCTTTGATGAGTTCGAGGTTATTCTAGATATGGATTGACTCTATCATTATCACGCTAATGTGGATTATCGATTCAAGCGATTTATGTTGAAAAATCTTGATGGATTGGAAGTTAATGTGGTCAGCGAGAGAATCGATCCCTTAATTAATGTGATATCAATGATGTCGGATCGAAAGTTAATCCTACAAGGATTCCAAGCTTATATCGCCAATGTGATCGATACTAAAGCAAAAGAAATAAAGTTTGAAGATATTTCGACAGTCAGAGAGTTTCCATAAGTATTTCCGGGAGAATTACATGGTTTACCTCCAGAAAAGAAGGTTGAATTTTAGATTGAAGTGATGTCAGGATCAACAACGATTTCAATGGCTCTTTATAGGATGACCCCAAAAGAACTAAAAAGGTTAAAGATTCAGTTATAAGAGCTTTTGGATAAAGGATTTATCAGACCCAGTATGTCACATTGGGGTGCTCCAGTATTATTTGTAAAGAAGAAAGACGGTTCGATGCACCTCTGTATTGATTATCGACAACTCAACATGGTGACCATAAAGAACAAGTATCCTTTTCCAAGGATCGATGATTTATTTGATCAACTCAATGGAGCTGCAGTGTTTTCTAAAATCAATTTACGCTTAGGGTATCATCAATTGAAGATAAAAGAAAAAGATGTTCCAAAAATGGCATTTAAGACTCAGTATGGTCATTACGAATTTGTAGTAATGCCATTTAGGTTAACTAACACACCTACAATATTTATGGACCTTATGAATAGAGTTTTCCAATCTTACATTGATTAATTCGTGGTTGTTTTCATTTATGACATTTTAGTGTATTCGAATTCAATGGAGGAGCATGATGCTCATCTTCGTGTGATTCTTCAAACGTTACAAGACAATAAGCTTTATGCAAATTTCTCTAAGTGCGAGTTTTGGCTAACTGAAGTGTCATTCCTTGGACACGTGGTTTCTACAGAGGGAATTCAAGTGGACCCTCAAAATATAAAAGTTATTCTAGAGTGGGAAAATTCGAGAGAGTATCAGATGTTAGCAGTTTCTTGGATCTCGTAGGTTATTATCGAAGGTTTGTCATAACTTTTCGATGATATCTCTGCCTTTAACCAAATTGTTAATAAAATATGTGTCTTTTGATTGGACTCTTGAGTGTCAAAAGAGTTTTGAAGCATTGAAGAAAGTTTTGACAGAAGCTCTAGTGTTAGTGCAACCGGAATTGAACAAGGATTTTACAATTTTTAGTGACGCTTCCCATAGTGGTTTGGGATGTGTATTAATGCAAGATGGAAATGTAGTTTCTTATTCTTCAAGAAAACTTAAACCCTATGAAATGATCTATCTGATGCATGATCTTGAATTGGCAACGGTGGTCTTTGCATTGAAAATTTGGTGCCACTATTTAAATGGTGAGTATTGCTACTTTTTCACCGACCACAAAAGTTTGAAGTATTTATTGACTCAAAAGGAGCTTAATTTGAGGCAAATAAGATGAATGGAATTACTCAAGTATAATGGTTTGATCAAATAGAAAAGGGTAAAATCAAATAGAAAAGTATTTAGTCTGGTTTGATCAAATAGAAAAGGGTGAAATCAAGGACTTTCAAGTAAAGTATAATGGATGTTTATACTTTAAAAACCGCGTTTGTGTTCCTAATTATGACAAGTTAGAAAAGAGAGATATTGTATGAAGAACATTATAGTCTTTTAACTATGCACCCAGGAGGGAACAAGATGTATCAACATTTGAAAGAGCGTTTTTAATGGGCAGACATGAAAAGGGACATTACAGAGTTTATATCAAAGTGTCTTAATTGTCAACAAGTAAAAGCTGAACATCAAGTACCTTTAGGATTATTGCAAACGATTTCAATTCCTCAGTGGAAATGGGAAAGAGTTACTATGGATTTCGTAGTAGGATTCAATTTATGTTATTGTGGACCGTCCCACAAAGACAACACATTTCATACCAGTGCTAACAGATTATCCAATGGAAAAGTATGTGGAATTATATATCAAGAAGATAGTGCGACTACATGGTGTTCCAATTTCAATAGTTTCTGATAGAGATTCCAGATTTACTTCGAGATTTTGAAAGTCTTTGCAAGGAGCTATGGGTAGAATTTTAGTACTGTTTTTCATCCTAAAACTGATGGCCAATCAGAGCGAACGATTCAGATTCTGGAAGATATGTTGAGAGCATGCGTGATTGATTTTTCTGGATCATGGGTGTAATACCCTAAATACCAGGTCAGTGACTTTATTGGAAAGATTTAAAATTTGAGGAATTATTTGAATAAATGATAAAAGATAAAAATAATTAGGAATAGTGTTTAAGACTAATTAGTAACAATGGGTGAATAAAGAGGGCATTTTGGTCCTTTAAGGGGAAATAAATTTTAAAATTTATTTCCCTTATTAGGGATTTAATAGGGGAAAAAGGGGGAAAATAAAAGCCAACCAAGTTATATCTTCTTCTTCTTCTTCCTCGTGTAAGGGCTCTCCTCCATAGCCAAAAGTAAGGCTTCATTTAGCTAGCTTTTCCTTTCGATTTTGGTTGGTTCTTGAAACATTGAGTATTATAGAGGCTTAAGGAATGGTTAAATAAGATTAAAACTAAGAGATGGATGGATTATTTGAGATTGAAGAAAATGGGGTTTTGAATGAGAAGTTGGAATATGAGTTTTTATTGATATTTATTAGTATCTTTGACTTGTTAAAAAAGTAATTAAGAGATTAGAAGCCTTGGATATGATTACAAACATGTTAGAAAAAGTGGTATGATTCTTGGTTTGAGATGTTCTTTGGAGATTTTAGATGTTATAAGAAGCTAAAGGAAAGAAATTGGTTGGGATAAGTAAAGAAGAGTTTAATAGTATTATTAGAGGTAAACATAAGGGAATTTGACCAAATTTGGGTAAGATTCGAGCTGAAAAATGGAAAATATGGGTAAAGGTATCGGTACTGATACTATAGCTTAAATTGGAAGAAATCAGCTGAACAATATCGATGCTGATACAATTAGTATCGATACTAAGGTGGGTATCGATACTATGAAGAAGGTATCGATACAAAGGATCCCGAATGTAGAAATGATATCAATACTGAAAGGGAGTATCTGTACCATAGTACAAAATTATCGATACCATGATAGGGGTACTGATATTATTGAGCCAGAAATTTTAAGATAGGCTGAGATTGTTATAGAAAATTTAATAATAGTACTTTTGAGTATTGTTTAAGTATAAATGTTAGGGATTATACTAACATTTGGCATGGTATGTGTTTTTAATGGATGCTTGAGTAGATTGAAATCAAGCTCCCAAGTCAAGAAAAACGAAAGGAAAAGGCAAAGTCGTTGAGTAGTCAGATTTGCGTTTTGGATATAATAGCGAGGCAGTCCAGGGGAGTACATATATGGTTATTATATTGGTTGAGGGAGAACCATAATAAATTCACCTCAAATGTTTAAATTAATGTATGTTTTACCTTATATGATATATGCTTTTAATGTGTGTGGAATTGATACTATGAATAATCTTTAAGGTATAAATTATTTTAAAATAAAAGACTAAATGTCTAGCTATGCATTTTACAAAAAGGTTTCAATAATGCCAGTTAGATTAAAGGTTAAATACCTTTGAGTAAAAGATTAAATGCCTAATTGTGCATTTGACAGAAATGTGTCAATCATGGCAGTTAGATGAAAGGTTAAATACCTTTGCGTAAAAGATTAAATGCCTAGTTGTGCATTTGATAGAAATGTGTCAATCATGCCAGTTAGATGAAAGGTTCAATACCTTTGAGTAAAAGTTAAATGCTTAGCGGTGCATTTGACAGAAATGTGTCAATCATGCCAGTTAGATGAAAGGTTAAATACCTTTGAGTAAAATATTAAATGCCTAGCTGTGCATTTGACAGAAAGATGTCAATCATGCCAATTAGATAAAAGGTTAAATACTTTTGAGTAAAAGATTAAATGTCTAGTTGTACATTTGACATAAAAGTGTCAATCATGCCAGTTAAATGAAAGGTTAAATACCTTTGAGTAAAAGATTATATGCCTAGCTGTGTATTTGACAGAAATGTGTCAATCATGACAGTTAGATGAAAAGTTAAATATCTTTGAGTAAAAGATTAAATGCCTAGGTGTGCATTTGACATAAAGGTGTCAATCATGCCAGTTAGATGAAAGGGTAACTACCCTTGAGTAAAAGATTAAATGCCTAGCTGTGCATTTGACAGAAAGGTGTCAATCATGCCAGTTAGATGAAAGGTTAAATACCTTTGAGTAAAAGATTAAATGCATAGTTGTGCATTTGACAGAAAGTGTTAATCATGCTAGTTAGATGAAAGGTTAAATACCTTTGAGTAAAAGATTAAATGCCTAGTTGTGCATTTGACAGAAAGATGTCAATCATGCCAGTTAGATAAAAGATTAAATACCTTTGAGTAAAAGATTAAATGCCTCACTGTGCATTTGACAAAAATGTGTCAATCATGCAAGTTAGATGAAAGGTTAAATACCTTAGGGATGAAAGGTTAAATACCTTAGGGATGAAAGACTAAATACCTAACTGTGCTTTTTGGCAGAAAGGTTCCATTAATGCAAGATAGATGCCTAACGGAGCATTTCTGGTAAAAAGGTGCCACTAATGCAAGTTAGATGAAGAACAGTGCATAATTGGCATGAAAGGATACCACAAATGAAAATGTATATCAGTGCATAATTGACATGAAAATATGAAACAATGAAATTACCTAACTGTGTATTAACAGTATATTAGGTGCAACTCATGATAATTATAAAAGATAAAGGAGCATTTGGCACTTTGGTGCAATACATGTACATTACTTTCTCATTTAATGTACATAGGGCAAATAAAGAAAAATTGGGAAAATTTATAGAATGATAAGTTTGTTAGGCCTACTAAGAATAATTTTGATGATTAATATGGTTTAACTGAGAAGGATTTATCTGATCCATATGGAGTATGTGATTTAATTTATCTTTAAATAGTCATGAGATACTTATGTATAAAGTTCAGATTCTTTACAATATTAGATCTCACTAAGTAAAAACTTAATATGTGTTGATTTCACACATAGGTAAAAGCAAGGACTTATCAGGTATAGGGTGTAGTAGCAGCTATCATCAATCTAAGGTTGACTCTCATCAGTAACTGTAGGACAATCTTGTTTATTTTGAAAATTTGCTGGCATGTGATCGAAACTAAGAAAAAAATGTTTTGTAATGTATTAAATCTATAACTTTGGTAATATGTTTTAACGATTGTTTTATTGTTGTAATAAAATGTTTTGGTTTTAAATTTCAAAACAAAATCTTATGGGTTTTATAAATGGGTGAATGTTTTTAAAATTCATATGACATATATAACTTGTGTACGGAAAAGTATAATTGAAATGGGTGTTACATTTATTAGTATCAGAGCTACAGGTTTAGCCGATTCTCGGCTGAAACTGGATTTAAATTGAATAGAGAAAAAGTATTACATGTCATTGAGAATGTCAAAGTTAATGATATGGTGTCAATTAAAGTGTGATTGATGACCCTCCTTATTAACTTGAGTGTTATTATTATGTATGTCCTAATATATGGTGGAAACTAAGGACAAAGGTAAGAAAGTATATACTATTAAAAAGAAGGTCGAGATCAAAATTGACCCAAGAGAAGTTGAATCGGATGAGGATCCAGGGGAGTTTTTTTTAATTTAGTGATGATTCTGAGGTTTCTTTAGGTAGTTTAAATAATTGAGAAATATTTAAGTGAAGAATTAAATTGTTTAAAGTAGTGTTAATTTGAATAATAAGAAATGAGTAAGTGGTAAATGCATTGACCGCTAAAAGCTTATAGAAAGATGAGTTATTAATGGATCAACTGATTATGAGTTTATTTAAGAATAAATGTTAAGTTTTATTGATCTAATAGAGTTACCTTTAGAAGGTAAATTATGAAAATGGATTTTATACCCATTTAATACTTCAATGAATTATTATTCAAAATTGATATTAATTCTCGAGAACTAGGAAAAGTGTCAAGTTCGTAATGATATGAAAAAGAATAAAATTTGGTTACTAGTGTAATTTTAGCATTAAATACTATGAGATTATTGCTACAAAGTTGTCAAGTCTTCTTATTAAATGATTTCGATAATTATACTTTCATAGATGAGATAGAAAATGTTCCAATTGCTCGAGAATATTTTAAATGTATCCGAAAAAGTATTCTATTCAACGTAATCTCGAGTGAGACTTGTCCTTTTATCATGTATGCCATGATATGTACTCGACCAAATGTATTTTATGCTTTAAGCATGACGAGTCAGTATCATGCAAACCCTGGTGAAAATCATTGGGTTGCGGGTGAAAATCACTGGGTTGCGGTTAAAAATATCCTTAAGTACTTAAGAAGAACTAAGGATAAAAGGTTATACTGAACGATCGCAATCGAGTTTTGTCTTAATGGAGGTGTTGTGAGCTGGAAAAGTTCAAAGCAAGACACAATACCTGATTCTACAATAGAGGTTGAATACATTGCAGCCAGTGAGGCAACAAAAGAGGTTGTTTGGATCAAGAAGTTCATATTGGAATTAGGGGATGTTCCCAACATATCAGATGTTATAGAACTCCATTGTGACAATAGTGTAGCCAGTGTACAAGCAAAGGAACCTAGATATCATCAACGATCCAAACATATTCTTAGGCGCTTTCATCTTATTCGAGAGATCATAGTTCGAGGAGATGTGGAAATATGCAGAGTACACACGGATGACAACATTGTTGATCCCTTGGCAAAGCCTCTTACACATCAGAGGCATGATTGTCACATTGAGTCACTCGGTATTAGATATGTGAGTGATTGGTCTTAGTACTAGTGGGAGATTGTTAGAGTATGCCCAAAGACCAATCATATGATGATTGTAATAATACATTTATTTACCGATTTTATTGAATAAAAGGCATTGCCAATATTATTTTTAGTTATATGTTTGTGTTTAACATAAACTAAAAGATAATAAAGTCCATATAATAACATTATTAGAAGATCTATAGTCAAGTATTATTATGGCCATGGACAATAATAATATGCTTAAGTCTAACATGTTATTGATTGATGACAAGGAGTTGACATTGACATAGAGATGTCAGAATTGATACATGATTATATTGTTTGAGAACAATGTATTGGATTGACCCATCATGAGCATATGTCTTAGATCATTATGTAATGGTCATAACATTGGTCATGGTGATGACTATATATATGATCCTCAGACTTGAGATCAATGGCATCCCAACATATATTGTTGTATGTTTTGATACAGTTAAACATGCTCCGTAATTGGTTGCACTATAAAGACTGTTATTGAATATATCTCGATATATGTAGTGGAGTGTGTATGGTTAAGATAGGATTTGTCCTTCCTGCATAATAGGAAATATATCACAGACCATTTGATTGAGTGAGACTAGAAATGCATGGCCATGCTCGAATAAGTTGATATGTGATATCACAAATTATTCGTTAATTATAGTCTACTCTAGATATCAAAAAACAATAGATAGGCTATACAAGTGTGACTATTATAAGAATTGTACCTATTCTAGATATAAAGGACAAAAGGATGTAGTACATAAAAGAGTTAATTACGAAGATGATATGTCGAATCATAATTGCTTGTAACTTAGGTGACAATGATATATTGCTAAATGACACTCATTGTATGTAATATTAGAATTGTTCTAATAATTACAACTAACGTTACAAGAACCTACAGGGTCACACCCTAGGATTGAAATGAGAAAAGATGTACAATTTGTTGTATTTTACTAAAATATATCTAGAGTTAAGATATGTATATTTGATGTACATATGATTTTAATTATCCCAAATATAGTAAGTAAGTATTAAAAGAATGTAATTTAGATTACAACTCTTTTAATTGATATTTAATTCGGAATAATTAAATAAGTGTTTAAATAAACATTAAATATTGTATTTCAGATTATAACTCTTTAATTTATATTTAATTTGAATTAATTAAATAATATTTTTTATTAATTCAAAATAACTTTAAAAACCCTTAGATGTTAGGGTAATTGATATATTTAAATGAGGTAAGGTCTAGCAACTGTTTTCACTTCAGCTATTTTTCTCAAAACCGATTTTGGGAAAAGAAAATTTTGCCCTCAATCGGGTAAACTAAGTAGAGGCCGAGACGTGTTTTCGTGGAGGCTTGCGATTCGAACCGTTCATGATCACCACTTCTCGCTGCTGGCTTTGATGTTTTTCAAGGAAACCATTGTAAAATATTTGCATATTTTCCTCCCGATTTTGGTTTTACGTACTTGGATCGCTGGTGAGACCGTCGAGTTTTTGTTTCTGCTGGGTCGTAGGGTGCGCCGACGGTCCCAATAAAATATATGTTGTCCTTCGGGACAATTATGTGGCACTTTGGTGCTAATTATGCGAGTTATGGTGACAGCATTAGTGCACAACCTCAATGTACATAAATACCTAGAGTTCTCAGTAGTATACGTTGGGCATTGAATTCCTTATGAAAAGTTTCTATGAAAGTATAAAAGTATACATTCTTGTTATAGAAAAATAATTTGAATTCCTTATGAAAAGTTTCTATGAAATAAATAAAGATTTTGATTATATAACTTTAGTCGCTCGTAATTGCCTCACTAAGTCATCGACTTAGCGTGTGATTTCGTCACGCGTAGGTTTGAAGAAAACTGAAGGTTGAAGTTTGTTGTGGATAGCATACACCCGTGAAGATCAGATCAAGACAAATTAAATGTAGGTTTTTGTAAATTGTAAATTGTTGGCATGTACTATATGTTTAATTTGAAATGCTCTGGTCTACTTTTGTAAACTCATAATTTTTGTATTTATGTAAATTATTAAAGATTTTATTTAAGTATGGATGTGGATTCTATTAAATACTTTAAATTAAAGGGTTTCATTTATTTTATTATGAATAAAAGTTTAAATTTTACTTATTTGTTAATAAAATATGATTTGAAAAGTCAATGTGACACCTCGAATTCGTATCGAAGTTAGGTACAGGTTAGGGGTGTTACACTAAAATTGCCAAATTACCCTTATGGGTCTAAGTGAATGAAATGACCTATACGAGTAAGAGTTTGAGTTACATTCAAGTTTAATAAGGATACAAGACATTTAGCTCGATAATGAGAGTGTGCCCATGAAGACTCGATAAGTATAATATAAATTACTAATATCGGGGTTTTTTGATTGGGTAGTACTAATACTCTATTAATTGAGTATCGATAATGTTCGTCAGGTATCGATACCAAAGGGTGAGATATCGATACCATCGTTAAGTTATAAATTTCAGTAGCCACAATTAGTATCAGCACTGGAGGAGTATCGATATCGATTAAAGAATAAGTACTGATACTCCACGTAGGGGTATCGATACTGAAAGGCTTTCTTAAATTCTAGTAGCCAAATTTGGTACTGGTACCAAGAGTGGGTACCAATTCTAAGAGGTCAGTCTTGATACTGAAGTGGTTTAATATCGGTACCATCATATTAATTTGGAAAAAGCCTAATCTTGAGTTAAGGACTCATGAAAAGGTCTAAAACAACCAAAATCTCTCAATAATGTTTATAAGTGAAAACATTGAATAAGTCATGTTATAATAGCAAGAATATTATGAAGTAAGATTCCATAAGACTTATACCTTTTTCGATACTCAGGAAACAACGAGGACACCCGAGTTACTTGTATATTATGATAACATTCAAGTTATCCTTTCGATTTAAGGAAGAATCAAGTGAAGATATGATGAGAGCGATTAGAGAGTCATTATCAATTAACCTACCCCGAGTCAGGTGTTTGACTAGTAATAATAATATACCAAGTGTGTATAGATGAGAATTAACTACCTTAAGATCATAAAACACTAAAAGATTAATAAGCCCTTGCATTGCATTCTAAATGAGAGAACGAGCGAGATAGTAATAAGTAAGGGGATGACCCCACCTGATTGTGATTAACTATGTTAGTAAGTAATCGAGCTACATTGACTACCCTTGTGTGACATTGATTGAGGTGTTTGGCCTATAGGCACCCTTGTATGTTTGAGTGTATAAGATAATAGTCTAGTTTGTTAAAAATATCCAGATATATCCAAGTCAGTTCTTATAGACTTAAAAGCGCTAGTTGAACATAGGCTCCAACGATATATGTGACCCCGAAGGCATCCCAAGTACTTTTATGAGTATACTAGCATGACATAGGCTCTGATGCTATGTGAATCTAGAGATGTCCCAAGTACTTTGAAGAGTAGACTAGCAGGATGTAGGCTCCAATGCTATGTGACCCCTGGAGGTATCATAGGTACTAAGCAATAAGGGCCTTTCTATATGAAGATTATGATGTCGTGTGAGCTGAGTCTTACCTAGGGTACCTTGGGTAAGATAGAAGAGGTATCATAGGTACTAGGCAATGAGGGCCTTTCTATATGAAGATTATGATGATGTTTGTGTGTTTGATATTTATGTGTTGTATATGATGATGCATAGTTACACAATATTTGGTTAGAGATCCAATATACACATACTCATGGCGAAGCCCTTAACGGTAAACTAAGGGAACCATGATACTTATACCATTTTGATAGTAGATATTCTTTGGATAGATTGCTAGGTCCCATTGATGACATTGCTAGTTGTCGGCTCTTGTGGGTACTATAAAATGAGTGTGGATTCTATTAAACCACTTTGGTGTTCAATAATGTGGCTTTATCCTCTATTTATAGGGAGATTTGGTGTTAACTTTCCTAGAAAACCCTAAAACCATAGTTAAGTTACTTAGGAGTCAGGCTGAACAGGCTATGATACAGCCTGGGTAGCTGACTGAGTGACCGGCATAATCCTGTTGCAGCCGCCCAAGGACAGACAGGATCTGTCGGGTCAGGCGTCATCATCAGCAGGACTGGCGGTTGCAGTGCTGATCCCTCCAGGCGGATCTTTGAGGTGGATTTCTCGGGTAGAGCTCTCAAAAAGTTGGAGACAGTTGGCTTCAAAAATATCTTCTCGCACTTTAAGCTCTATCGAAATGCCAGTTGAACTTGGCAATTTCATTTTGCTCGACAATCTCCTTATGTCATGACATTTTATTTTCTCTTTTCCTTGCTCTCAATTCCTGCACATCATTAGACAAACACCTTCCCCATAAGGTAGCACTGATGACAAATTAAAATGTCACCGCAAACCGAATTCCACCACATGCGACTAAATGCTTCTAAATGAATCTACATGGTCCTAAATGAGCTCTTAAACATTCAATAACTTAAGTGAAAAGGTCCCTAAATATAACCTTTTTACGGAGTTATCACACCCCCAAACTTAAGCTATTGCTTGTCCTCAAGCAATGGATAATAATAAGCAAAACAAAAATACCATGACAAGTTTAGAAACAGAATAAGTTTATGGGATAAAATTTTAGCCCTCAGCACATATGGCTTCAACATGCTAGACTAGGTCGAGAACTCTAGTACTATCCACTAGGGCAAGATTTTTTTTGTGGGTGTGTGCGTGTTTGTATCTAGTCCATGCTTAATAAACTTAAAAATTTTCTAATCAAGTTTTCTTAATTTGCCATGAAATTTACAAATTTTTACTCCCACCTTGCTTTCTTTTCTTTAATTTTGCTACGAGGGGAGTCAGCCCATCACTTTACCATCCACACTCTAGGTGAAAGGGAGCATACCTTCCACCCCCAAGCTAGTCAGGTAGAGTCATCCCGTGACTACTTTCATTCACTCATATGCCATGGCATAGCGGAGTGTCCCTCTACAGATATGCCGAGGCATTTATTCACAACTTCATTTTTTCATTTTTTCAATTTTTTTAATTTTTTTAGTGGGTTTTTCATCATTCAAAATTTTATGCCACGACATTTTAAGAATTCTCTTATAAAAAATTTATAAGTTTCTCAAGCATGGAAACATACAATCACGTGTTCAAGGATTTCAAAGAAGCAAGGCCTAAAGTTAGTTCTATCATCCTCAACCAATCATGTACATTATATCCTAGCCATCAAGATTCATCATCATCGGGCATCCTTAACTAATTCCATAAATCTATTCAAATCTTTACTCATGTCATGGCATAATTATTTTACTACTACTATCATGCAATGATGCGAGAACCCTACTTCCTCCAAACTTGAGAGAAGCATTGTCCTCAATGCTTACTAAAACTAAGGAAAATAAACTACATGCTATGATTACAATGCAATGCAAGATACCTTGATTTCATGCGTGTGGCGGTGCGGCGGTCGTGCCACGGGTGCACTTACGTAATTGGGTGGAGCTGGAGTGTTCGAAGTCAGCAGCAGGTGCAACTAGAGGTTGTGTGGACCCTACCTTGCAAAGAAAAACATAATAGTCAATTAAAAGGAAGTTGAATAAAAAAAATAATGAAATAAACATTTATTTATGCATAGGAGTAAATCCCAAATGTAACGGAATCCTCAAGATGCTTAGCTAATTTTAACATCGTGCAAGAGAAGTGTAGATTTGTCATGCTCGACCGAAGCACCAGTGTAGACCAAAATGCCCCACACATATAATAGTTATGCCTTCAAAATAGTTTGCCCTGGCATTTCGTGTCTTTCACATCTGATTTGTAGGACCTTTGCAGTAGTCATCTCTTCTTCAAAGTGCTCTTTTCCTGAAGCTGAATGGTAGTGGAATGAGATCTTTTTTCTCTTTTTTGTTGTGGCAACTTGAAATCATTTGGGCAGCAAATTCGTTGGAGAGGTTGAGGCCATCCCTATGCCAGTAGCCACCATTGTGTATGACCTTATTCTTTCCTAGGCTAGTCAAATAAGGAAGTAAAACAACACTAACGAGAAAATTGACAATGTTAGCATGCCACAAAATTATCGCGGCAAATAAATAATTTCTCATTAGGGAATTTTTTTCTTAATCTCTATTTCATTCCTTAGTTCTTTCACAATTTCTAGCCTAGAAAAATAAGCAGCTAGTTGGGGTTTAGGATAAGTAATTCAATAGGATTCAAAGGTTCAAATTTTATACTCGGTCTAGCTATGGGTGAGCTAGACTTACTCATCTCCTTTGGAATATCCTCGAGCTTCTTCAAGTGATTATCAGTGCATAAAAGGTTGTTGTGGAAAAATTCTGTAATGTTTCTTTGGTCATCATCTTCTACTAATGGGAGTTTTTCTTTTGTCGTGGTAAAATTTTTCTTCTCTTCATTGGTTGCACTCTTCGAACCTTCATCATTGTTTTCCAGCAAATGTAAATCTTCTTGCACCTTCGGATCTTCGTGCACAATCTCATGATCGGGCTCTCCGAGTGTCTCTCTCTCCCCTAAACTTAGCATCTTTGTAGATTTTAGTGCCACTCCTTAAGGTGAATATACCACACTGCTCTCTGTATTGAGCCTTAGTGACTTCAATATCACTAGGTAGACTGCCATATGGGCAAAAATGTAATGTCGTGGCAATTCGGCCAACTTGACCCTCCAAGGCCCTCAAAGACGAGCTGTGACTTTGAAGCAAAACTTCTTGGCTTTTTATAGAGGTCTCATGGTCATACAGCATGGTCTTCATTGTTGCGATAAAATCTTGCAACGTGGCCTCTAAAGAACTTGTGTTAGATAAAGATGGTACTCCCTCGTTAGAATTATGCCATGGCATATTCGTTTGAAAACCATGGGAGTCACTGAAGTTTTCCTACCTGGCGGGATGACTAGCATTGTTGGTTCCTTGATTTCCCCAAGAGATGTTTGGACGTTGACACCATCCAAGATTGTTAGAATAGGGGTTGTTGAATAGGGGTTGTTGTTGCCTCGATTGTTGTTCTCTACATAGTTTATGGACTCCAGATTGGTCGGGCAATTACTTTCATTGTGATTGTCGTGGCATAATAAACATGCTGAATTGGTTGCCTTTACTACTCTCACCTCACTTGGACTTTGCAAATTCTTTAACATATTGGTGATAGCAGTAATTTGGGTGGGCACCTTATTCTTAGAGTCCAGCTCGAAAGCTCTATGTGATTTTCGCCCAAGGCCAAGCCATGTAGATGAAACTTGATAATCGTTGTTTGCAATCCTATCTAGAATGTCAAATGCCTCTGCAAGTGATTTGTCAAGTAACGTCCCATTTGCAGAGGCATCTAGAATCATCCTCGTGGGTGCATTAACTCTGTTATAGAACATCACCACTTGCGTCCAATCTTGAAATCCATGATTAGGGCACTTGCGAAGCAAACTTTTGTATTTGTCCCAGCATTCATACATAGACTCTTCATCGCCTTGGTGAAAAGATGCTATGACATTCCTAAGATGGTTGTTCATATTCGATGGATTATGCCATAACAAAAAAATTTTGCACAAGTCAGCCCAAGACCTTATCGAGCCGGAAGATAATCCATTGAGCCATGCCCTAGCATGATCTTTCAAAGAATATGGAAATAACTTCAATTTCAATACATCTTCATGCACACCTTGTTGTCGAAAGCAGTCACAAACCTCTAAAAATGCCCGAACATGTTGCCTTGCATCCTCCTGAGGAGTACCACCAAACTGTCTAATAAAGTCCAACATGTTGAAAAAAATCGGTTTGAGCTCAAAGTCGGCTGCCTGAATCATGGGTGCCACAACTCCAAGATTTAGGTCATCCATGATAGGGTTTAAATGATCTCGAATACTACGAGGCCTAGTTGCATTCCCAGCATTCAGAATTGCCTCGACATTCTTATATTCCTCTTGACCAATTCCTTGATTTCTGATCTGATACATGTTTGCTTGAGCACGTTGAGTACGTAAAATAAAAACCTGAAAAACAATAAAAATAAAAAGTAAAACTATACAAAAAAATGAACAAGTAAAATAAAAATACTTTGACAAAACAAATTAACTTCCAGTTGCCAATCCCCGACAACGGCGCCAAAAACTTGTTTACTCTTGTGGGTACTATAAAATGAGTGCAGATATGTGTGCAAGTATACACAATCGAACAAGTAATGCAGTGATAAGTTGAGTATCGTCTCCATAGGGATTGGGGAAATCAAATAAGTTTGTCAAGGAACTTTACTTTGTCACCTAAGTAAAGTTAGTGATGGTATGTACAAATGATAATGCTATGGCAAAATGGAATGACTGGTGTGGAAATGGAATGATGGTAATGTGGTAGCAAATGGATATGTCATGGCAAAGTGGATGGAAATGTCGTGGCAAATTAAATTGTGTTGAGTGTAAACAAATGAAAATGTTAAGTTAAAATGAAATGTAAATATACGATTTGATTAATAGGACTTTGTCTTTCTCACACGACAAATAGCTATGGGAATGAGTGGTAGGAGTCACTAAGAAAATCTAAGTCTATTTCTTTGAATGGTATTTCTTCTATGCCTAGCCTGCCCGACAGAGTCTACTAAGGTGCCCTATGCTATCTATAGTAAGGGACTCAATAGATTGAATATGCCCTGGCAAAACCAGTTGGCGTAAACCCCTGCAGTGATCCAATTGGTCCAGATAATAGGATATGTCTCGGCAATACCTTTTTGCGGCAGTATTAACATCTAACCTATTGTTCATGCACAACTCATTTTAGTCAAATGAAATCCTAGCCTTATCTCTAAGGTGGATTAGGCCTAGTTATTACCTAGAACCCCTTGTTTATGTAGTTCCTCTCTAGTTTCTCTCAAACACTAAGGATGTGTTATCTCGGTATTCTCTCGAACCCAAAAAATCTCCTGTGGAATGGCTACTCTCGTAGCTCTACAACCTTAAGGCACTAAGTCTCATAAACAAAACAGAATATAACATAGAAAACAACCATTCATTGAAATAAAACTTAAAAATCCAAGTGAACTCCCACCAAATAGGTTTAGTTCATAGTGGGGTTCAAAATAAACAAGCACAAAGCAAGTTTCATCCATTCCTTACAACCCAATAACAAAATATGAAAGCAAAAAACTAAGGGAATGAGAAAAAGCCTTCGGCGTGTACTGTCGGAGCTTCCCTCGGCCACCACGAACTGCCCCCAGTAAACTAGCTCTTCTCGGATGTCTAGAACGCCACTACCTCAAGCTTGTCACGAAGAAATGCCACGGCAAGTAGGATTACCGGAGAAAGATGAGACCTTCTCTCTCTAACTTTTTAATCTCAAATATGGGAGGAACCAAAGTCTTCAACAATGTGTCTTTATCCTCTATTTATAGGGGAGAACTAATCCTAGGACTTGGTGTTAACTTTCTTAGGAAACCCCAAAACCATGATTAAGTTACTTAAGAGTCGGGCTGAACAGGCTATGATACAGCCTGGGTAGCTGGCTGAGTGACTGGCATAATCTCGTTGCAGGCGCCCAAGGACAGACATGATATGCAGGATCAGGCGGCGTCATCAGTAGGACCGGCGGTTGCATTGATGATCCCTCCAGGCGGATCTTCAAGGTGGATTTCTCGGGCAGAGCTCTCAGAAAGTCAGAGACAGCTGGCTTCAAAAATATCTTCTCGCACTTTAAGCGCTATCGAAATGCCAGTTGAACTTGGCAATTTCATTTTTCTCAGTAATCTCCTTATGTCACGACATTTTATTTTCTCTTTTCCTTGCTCTCAATTCCTGCACATCATTAGACAAACACCTTCCCCATAAGGTAGCACTGATGACAAATTAAAATGTCGCGGCAAACTGAATTCCACCACATGCAACTAAATGCTTCTAAATGCATCTACATGGTCCTAAATGAGCTCTTAAACATTCAATAACTTAAGTGAAAAGGTTCCAAAATGTAACCCTTTTACGGAGTTATCACTAGTATTGTTTCTTTGACTATACTAGTTAGTATGATTATGTTATGAATACATGTAGTATAATAGATGTACTGTGTGGGGTAGGGCTTGTGAGCTCAGCATTTAGAATGTGCTTCTGTTTGCATGTTACAGGTCACGTGAAGTACGATGTAACAACGATATCATCAGAGGAGTAGCGGAGTACTAGAGTACAGTGATAATGGCTTATTGGACGTGTAGAGGTCATGATTTGAAATAAGTCAACTTGTAATATTTAATTATTTATTTTGATTATCAATTTTTTAAATTATTACCCCATTTTTGTAAATTGTTATGGTTTTATATCTAATGTAAATATTTTAAAAGTAAGTATGGTTTTAATGGAAAAAAATGTTTGTCATTTCGATGATTTCGTGTGACACTCGAATCCGTTGGATTTTGGAGTTAAAAATCTAAAATGGCATTTTAGAAAGAATGAGGGAGAAACCCAAAGGAAATACGAAAAAGGATCAAACCTAAGTGAGAAATGAAGTTTTGGAGAAGCAAAAATGAAGACTCAAGTAAAGATAACGACTCGGCAAAGAGAATGAAGCAAAGATTTACAAGACAGTACTAGAGCTCGCAATACTAAAATGACATCATGCATGCATATTTAGGCATTTGCAAAATAGGAGCATATAAATTCATTTTTGTCAAGTTTTGAATGTTTGAAAAGAAATCAAGAAGTCAATAAAGATTTCATTTCATGATTTTGTACAAAAGAAAAAAAATTTAGTAAACAATCAATCCACAGTTTCACCGTTGAAAGAAGTTGATCTCAGCAAAGAATTAATGACCTTCGGGTCACTACCTTTGGGTACCTTAAATAATATCAATGACACATGATATTCTTTTTGCAAATTTAAAATTCTTTAAAGAGAAGATAGATGAAGCGTTTCTAGTGGAAGGGTTCATAATGAGAAGAACTCATCTAGAAAGGGAGAAGAAGTTCGAAATGAGAAGAATTTGTTCAATATTGGTTCGTCCATCACAAAAGGTGGATCATTATTTTCAATGGAAAGTTCATACTGAGAAGAACTCATCTGATGAGGCAGAAGAAGTTCTTAATGAGAAGAACTTGTTCAACCTTAGCTCGTACATCATAGAAGGAGTATGATCAACATTTCTAATGGAGTGGTTCATAATGAAAATAACTCGTCTGATGATGGAGAAGAAATTCCTAATGAGAAGAACTAGTTCAACCTTGGCTTATCTATCGCATGAATAGGTGGATCAATATTTTCAAAAAAGAGAGTCCATAATGACAAGAACTCGCCCGACGAGGGAGAAGAAGTTCCTAATGAGAAGAACTCGTTCGATGAGGGAGAAGAAGTTCCTAATCAGAAGAACTTTTTCGATGAGGGAGAAGAAGTTCCTAATGAGAATAACTTGTTCAACCTTGGCTTGTCTATTATAGAACAATGTGGATCAACATTTTTAATGGAAGAGTTCATAATGAGAAAAAATTGTTCGATGAGGGAGAAGGAGTTCCTAAGGAAAAGAACTTATTCAACCTTGGCTTGTCCATCACAAAAGGATGTGGACTAGTATTTCCAGTAGAAGTTCATAATGAGAAGAACGCTCAAAATATCTAAACAGTTCATAACAAATAAAATAGTTCTTTATAACTTTGCTCTATTCCCTTTTCACTATAATAAGAAAAGAGTGATAGTTTTAATCACCATTTTTAGCCCCCCACACCCCAAATAAGCCCAATTATAAATGGTTCATATAAAGTAGTAGTCCACAAATAAAATCATCAGCCACAAATTATAATCCAACACAAGGCCCAACAATTACAAAGACCGAATAAAGGCTCATGTATTACAAACTAGGGTTTCATCTTAATATAAGCATCATGCATCCTCACTGTTCAATCGAGAGGCTAATTAATGATTCAAATTAGACCAGATTAGGGCGTGTAAAACCCTATCTCAAGCTTCACATCTCTTTTGTTGACAACCTCCTCATCTACCCAGTCGTGTCTCCCCTAATTCATCTCTCATGAGAGGTGGTCCCAAGAAGTTCTCCCCATGGTCCCATGTCCATGCAAAATCACCAAACCATGGTCCCCTTATGTAAATAGCATCACAGAAACTCAACATGTACAACCAACAGCTGCTTGTCATGGTCCCTGTAACAGCCCAACCCATATCCAACCCAGATACGAATCCAATGTGTCACATTGACTTTTCAAATCATTTACTTTTACAAGATAGTTGAAAATTCAAACTTTCATTAAAATAAAAATTGTATAATTTACATAAATACAATCAAAAAAGTTTACAAAACAGATTAGATCATATACAATTCAAACCTTTAATTACATGCCAACAATAGTTAATATAACAAAAGAACCTACTATTTAAATCGCTTCTTATCTGATCTATGGTAAAGATATACTTTCCTAACTTCCTATCCTTGCTCCTCGGGCTTCTTTAATCCTATGTGTGAAACACTCACATGCTAAGTCATTAACTTAGTGAGGCATATATGCATGAATAAAACATCAAAACATGCAATCATACACTTTTATCCTTGAACAATATATAGTATACAGAAACCATTATGCATTTCATCGAACAAGACATATATAATTTCATATACTATTCATTTATGTTATTAATGTTAATAGCCCATGGTACATCATTGAGAACTTAAGGTATTTGAGTACATTGAGGTTGTACACAAATGTTGTCACCACAGCTCGTATAAATTGCACCAAAGTGCCGCGTAGAATATGCATCGAAGTGCCATGTAGAAATGTCCCAAAGGACCACATAGAATTGTCCCGAAGAACCGAGTAGAAATGTCCCAAAGGACCACGTAGAACCCTCGACTCTTGGCATGCCAATTGTACCCTCAGCTCTCATATCGCATAATATGGGTTTTACCATTTATACATTTCACATAACTTATATCACATAGACATTTAAACTCATAGATCATTGTCACATATATTATATCATATTCTCATGTAATCACATAGATCATTTAATACATTGTATGACATGTAACACATAACTCATGTATAATAATGCACGTAACACATAGACATATAATTCTACTCATGTACAAATAGAAATCATATTAACAATATGCTTGTATTTATGGAATCATGCAATCAAAACATTGGAAATAGACTCATCGCAAGTCTTATTTCCATAAAACACCATATACATAATAGCATGCACTCACCTTGGCCTCACTTAGTCAAAACACACACTTATCACTCTTGGTTATTCCTATAATTTTGAATCGTCGAATACTTGCCTTCGTCCTGTAACAGCCCAACCCATATCCAACTCGGATACGAACCCAAGGTGTCAAATTAACTTTTCAAATCATTTTACTTGTACAAAATAGTGGAAAATTTGAAACTTATATTAAATAAATTGAATAATTTACATAAATATAATCAAAAAGGTTTACAAAATCAATCAGAACATATACTATTTGAACTTATAATTACATGCCAACAATATTTCATATAACATAATAACCTACTATTTATACGGCTTCTGATCTGATTCGAGTAAAGATATGTAGTCCCAACTTCTAATCCTTGCTCCTCAAGTTTCTTTGATCCTATGTGTGAAACACTCACATGCTAAGTTACAGACTTAGTGAGGCACATAAAAATTATAATGGAAACTTATATACTTAATAATACCAGAAAATTTCAAATTATAATATCATACAAAACCATATAACATTTCATATACAAATACATACCTACACATATATCATCATTAATATTCTTAACGTTATCATATCTTATTATCATTAATCCCTTTAAACATATAATCTTGTACTTAACATTCATACCCCTCATACAATACATTTCACAAAGCAAACACATAATATCACATACAGTTTATTTATATTAGTTATTTTAATAGCCCATAGTATACTTTTGAGAACTAAAGATATATGAGTGCATTAAGGTTGTGCACAAATGTTGTCACCATATAACAAAACAAGCACATAATATCACATACAATTTATTTATATTAGTTATTTGCAATGAGTGCCATATAAAATGTCCCGAACGACCTCATAGAATTATCCCGAAGGACCACATATATATCCCGAAGAACCACGTACAACCCTCGACTCTTGGCATGCCAATTATACCCTCAGCTCTCATATCACATAACATGGGCTTTACCATTTATAGATTTCACATGTTCACATAGTCAACCAAATCATCACATATACATGTACTCATATAGCTCATATCATTTCTCATGCAATCACTTATATCGTATCATAGAGCTTATGTAACATTCTTGTATAGTCTAATAGCTCATTGTCATATAAAGTATATCATATAGGTTCATATCACATAACATGTAATCACATAACTTATTATCTCATTTTCCTTTTAATCACATAAATCAATTATACCAATTAATATAGTTTATCACAAACACATCCATTCACATGGATCATGCATAGAAATACACTTAACATCTAGACATATACATGTACTCATGTACACATAATCATCATATCAATAACATACTTGTATTCATGTCCTTATGAAATCTATTGTAGGAAATAGACTCATCGCAAGTCTTATTCCAAAAAAATAACCTATACATAATATCATGCACTCACCTTGGCCTCACTAGTCAACACCAATATCTTATTTCTCTCTCTCAGTAAATCTTACTTTTTCGACTTGTCTGGACTTTTCTTTTGCTCGATATCTACACGAATATACAATCCATATAAATATAGAAATTCGAATTACTCTAAAAGACTCTTACGAATGTAAACTAAATAAAGCACTAAATTCTAAATTTCAACTTGATTAGTATCGGTACTACAAGTACAATACTAATACTTCTATACTTATAATATCGATACAATCCCTCGGTATACCTAATCTTGATTCTGGAATTTTATTCTACAAATGGTACTGATAATTCGACATTGGTATCGATACCCATCGTATTGATACTACCACTTCGGTATCGATACCTACACAAAATTATCACCTATTATTGCTTTGTAGTATCGGTACTGCTCATCAAGTATCGATACCACTAATTCAAAATATACCCCTACAACCCAAAAATTACCAAAACTTCACCTAAACTCCACTTTTAGAACTCCTTTCATACCATTAAACTCAACTATACTCACCTAACCCATCCTTTATCACTATAACGCATCATCCTCTTCAATATCTCACCAAAACTCTTAAAACTAAGAATCTTACTAAACTTTCAACACGTTATAAACTCATTTCAAATACTTTAGAATTCTTATTCCAACTTATAACAAGTCAAATTTATGTTCAAAATTTAATAACTCTTTTTTTCCATGAATTCACTTAAAAACTCCTTTTATTAAATCACTCATAATTTGTCCCTATTTTAGTTTCTATAACTCCTTAAGCTTTTCCATGCTTCCTTAATACCCCACTAACCCAAAAACAAACTAAAATTGCAAGAAATAATCAACTGAAAAGTTCTTACCTTAACTATGGCACTCACGGTGGAAAAAGAAAGAAAGGAGAAATATAGCTTCTAGATTTCTTTGATAATTTTCCTTCCCTTCCACTTGCCATTTAAACACCACAAAATGAATTTTTAATTCATTTACTTTCCAATTGACCATTATACCCTTCTATATTTCTATCTTTATTAATCAATCCTACTCATATACTTTCTGATTAAGTCCCTAAACTTTTTAATTTTTTGAAATTAGACTCGAAGTTTCACAATCTTACAATTAAGTCACTAACATAGTTTTTGGGATGTTACAAATCTCCCCTTAGGAAAATTCATCCTCTAATTTTCACTTCATAAAGAAATGGATAAATCATCTATGTATATCACCTTCATGTACTTAGGTTACTTTCATTACTTTAATTTTTCGTAACTGCCACTAATAAACTTGTCTTCAATCTCCCCATGATTGAATCAATTACCTGACTTCCTATTCCTTCAGTTCAATACATACAGTTGACTTTTAGAACTGCGTATAACATCATTCAGTATGTGCATAGTCAATTCAAGATCATAATTCAATTGAGTTATCTCATTATTCTCTCATGGCTTGCAACATAAACAAAACCTTTACTATTGTATAATCCTCATTCGAAGTTCAATACATATAACCTTTATAGTTGCCACTACTTGCACAGAATCTTGTTCTATATTACTACTTATTAATAACCATCTAGGCTCCTTATATTTTTCAGAATAAATTTCTTGTACCTCAAACAAATTCAACACAGATTATTCACCTAAGAACCATGCCCTAATGGTTTAATTCCTATCAACTTGTTACCTATTGCATCAAATTAAAATTTTCAATTCTCCCACTAATTTTATACTAGTATATAACAATGTTGATCTCGGATCTATCAAAACCAAAACTACTTTACCACATTATTGAAAAATACCTGCAATGATCTCTGGATCACCAAAATATTCGTCAGTCCTTAAATTATAAACTCGTGCAGTTGAACGCATCTCATGTTGAGTGGATGAATCAGACGGATCTCTTCCTCTACCTCTGCCTCTACTTCTCTGAGAAACCACAGTAGATTGCTTGATTTTTGCAATTTCATCAGTCATGAATAGACAATCTCGAATAAAATGTATGATGTCACCACATCTAAAGAAGGCTTCAGAGACCTTTCGACACACTCCAATATGATTCTTTCCACAATGCGAACATTGCCTTGATTGACTTAGATTTGATCTTTTAGAAGAATATACAACTGACTCATATATATTTTGAGGTTAAGAATCAGAAGCTCTACTTCTCTTTGATGGTGCTGAACTCGATGAAGCACCAGCTCTCTTAGACATATGAACTTTATGCTCTCCAAACCTTTCATTCTGAGCTCTCTCTGGAGCTTTAGCACGATTAACCACCTCTTGAAACGATGACAAATTCAAAGCTAACAATAACTCTTTTAATCTAGGGAGCAATCCCTCCACAAACCAATACATATATCCTTTTCAGTTGGAATAAGCTCAGGAGCAAAACAACTTAACTTATTAAACTCACATTCATATTCATACACGGTATAGTTCCCTTGCTTCAAGTTTAGAAAGTTTTACTTTATTTGTCTAATAAACTGGTCACCAAAATACTTGTGCTTGAATTCTTCTAAGAATAATGACCATGTCACTTGATCACTTCTCAATCTCATGGTGACATTTGTCCACCATACTCTAGCTTGACCACG
Source organism: Hibiscus syriacus (assembly GCF_006381635.1). Lineage (NCBI taxonomy): Eukaryota > Viridiplantae > Streptophyta > Magnoliopsida > Malvales > Malvaceae > Hibiscus > Hibiscus syriacus. The sequence continues at coordinate 6,396,138 of NW_024063538.1, read as the reverse complement.
CAACAGTGAAACTATTCCATCTAATTTCTGTACTTAATAGCAATGGAGTCCATCTAACATTATCTTAACATCGTTTAACCAAAGGTCCGCAGTAACAGGACCTTTCTCAGCTTTACCCTTGAACTCGAGTGCTCCTAACCCTCTAAACTCTTTCACTATATTTATTCTAGGAGTTGATGGAGCAAGAGGTTGAAAACGTGTCAGAATAGCGTTCAACGTCCTGAAAAAAAACCCTTGACCTTGTACAGGTACTCTTGAGGTTGAAACCCTTGACCTTCACTTCAGGAGTTCTCACGGTCAGACATCTAATAAGACATAACCATATAACTTTACTAGAAGACAACATACTCATTACTTTATCAGATTAGAAGTTTTCACTTTTTATTGGCATGTATACCATTAAATGTAACACCCCAACCCATATCGGACCCAGATACGAACCCGAGGTATCACATTAACTTTTCAAATCATTTTACTTGTACAAAATAGTGGAAAATTTGAAACTTATATTAAATAAATTGAATAATTTACGTAACTATAATCAAAAAGGTTTACAAAATCAATCAGAGCATATACTATTTTAACTTATAATTACATGCCAATAATATTTCATATAACAAAATAACCTACTATTTATAGGACTTCTGATCTGATTCGAGTAAAGATATGCAGTCCCAACTTCTTATCCTTGCTCCTCAAGCTTCTTTGATCCTAAGTGTGAAACACTCACACGCTAAGTCAAAGACTTAGTGAGGCATGCAAAACTTATAATGGAAACTTAAATACTTAATAATACCATAACATTTCATATTATAATATCATACAAAACTATATAACATTTCATATACAAATACATACCTATACATATATCATCATTAACATTCTTAAAGTTATTATATCTTATTGTCATTAATCCATTTAATCATATAATCTTTTACTTAACATTCATACCCCTCATGCAATACATTTCACAAAGAAAACACATAACATCATATACAGTTTATTTATATTAGTTATTTTAGTAGCCTATGGTACACTTTTGAGAACTAAAGATATGTGAGTGCATTGAGGTTGTGCACAAATGTTGTCACCACAGCTCGTATAATTTGCACTGAGTTCCATATAAAATGTCCCGAATGACCACATATATGTCCCGAAGAACCGCGTAGAACCCTCGATTCTTGGCATGTCAATTATACCCTTAGCTCTCATATCACATAACATGGGCTTTACTCATTATCATAGATTTCATAGATATTCACATTCTTGTATAGTCTCATAGCTCATTGTCATATAAAGCATATCACATAGGTTCATATCACATAACATGTAATCACATAAGTTATTATCTCATTTTCCTTTTAATAACATAAATCAATTATATCAATTAACATAGTTTATCACAAACACATCCATTCACATGGATCATGCATAGAAATACACTTAACATCTAGACATATACATGTACTCATGTACACATAATCATTATATCAATAACATACTTGTATTCATGTCCTTATGAAATCTATTATAGGAAATAGACTCATCGCAAGTCTTAATTCCATAAAATAACCTATACATAATATCATGCACCTTGGCCTTACTAATCAACACCAATCCCTTATCTCTCTATCGGTAAATCTTACTTTGTCGACTTTTCTGGACTTTACTTTCGCTCGATATCTACACGAATATACAATCCATATAAATATCAAAATTCAAATTGCTCTAAAAGATTCTTACGAATGCAAACTAAACAAAGCACTAAATTCTTAATTTCAACGTGATTAGTTTGGTACTACAAGTATAGTACTGATACTTCTATGCATATAGTATCGATACCATCCCTCGGTATCGATACCTATTCTTGATTCTGGAATTTCATTCTAAAAATGGTACTGATAATTCTATATTGGTATCGATACCCATGGTACCGATACTACCACTTCGGTATCGATACCCCATGAAGAATTTGTAACTTTTGCCTTATAGTATTGATATTGTTTATGCAATATCGATACCTACACAAAATTATCACCTATTATTGCTTTGTAGTATCAGTACTGCTTATCTAGTACCGATACCACTAATCCAGAATACACCCCTATAACCCAAAAATTACCAATACTTCACCTAAACTCCACTTTTAGAACTCCTTTCATGTCATTAAACTCAATTATACTCACTTAACCCATCATTTATCACTATAACACATCATCCTCTTCAATATCTCACTATAACTTTTCAAACTACCAAACCAAAATAGCAAGAAATAATCAACTAAAAAGTTCTTACCTTAACTATGGCACTCAAAGTGGAAGAAGAAAGAAAGAAAGGAGAAAGATAGTTTCTAGACTTCTCTGATAATTTTCCTTCCCTTCCACGTGCCATTTAAACCCCCTAAATGAATTTTTAATTCATTTACTTACCAATTGACCATTATACCCTTCTATATTTCCATCTTTATTAATCAATCCTACTCATATAATTTCCAATTAAGTCCCTAAACTTTTCAATTTTTTGAAATTAGACACGAAGTTTCACAATCTTACAATTAAGTCACTAACCTAGTTTTTGGGATGTTACAAATCCCCCTTAAGAAAATTCATCCTCGAATTTTCACTTCATAAAGAAATAGAGAAATCATATATGTATATCACCTTCACGTACTTAGGTTACTTTCATTACTTTAATTTTTCGTAGCTGCCACTAATAAACTTGTCTTCAATCTCTCCATGATTCAATCAATTACCTGACTTCTTATTCCTTCAATTCAATACATACAGTTGACCTTTAGAACTACGTATAACATGATTCAACATGTACATTGTCAATTCAAGATCATAATTCAATTGAGTTCTCTCATCATTCTCTCATGGATTGCAACATAAACAAAACCTTTACTCTTGTATAATCCTCATTCGAAGTTCAATACATATAACCTTGATAGTTGCAACTACTTGCATAGAATCTTGTTTTATATTACTACTTATTAATAACCATCTAGGCTCCTTATATTTTTCAGAATAAATTTCTCGTACCTCAAACAAATTCAACACAGATTATTCACCTAATAACCATGCCCTAATAGTTTAATCCCTATCAACTCATTATTTATAGCTTCAAATCAAAATTTTCAATTCCCCCACTAATTTTCTACTAGTATATAACTATATTGATCTCGGGTCTATCAAAACCAAAACTACATTACCACATTATTAAAAAATACCTGCAATGATATATGGATCATCAAAATCTTCGTCAGCCCTTAAATTATAAACCCGTACAGTTGAACGCATCTCATATTGAGTGGATGACTCAGACGGATCTCTTCCTCGACCTCTGCCTCTACTTCTCTGAGATACCACAGCAGATCACTCAATTTTTTCAATTTCATCAGTCATGAATAAACAATCTCGAATAAAATGTCTGATGTCACCACATCTAAAGAAGGCTTCGGAGACCTTTTGACACACTCCAATATGATTCTTTTCACAATACGAGCATTGCATTGATTGACTTAGATTTAATCTTTTAGCAGAATATGCAATTGACTTAGACATATTTTGAGGTTAAGAATCAGAATCTCTACTTCTCTTTGATGGTACTGAACTCGATGAAGCACCAGCTCTCTTAGATATATGAACTTTTTACTTTCCAAACCTCTCATTCTGAGCTCTCTCTAGAGCTTTAGCACGATTGAACACCTCTTGAAACATGACAAATTCAAAGCTAACAATAACTCTTTTAATGTAGGGAACAATCCCTCCACAAACTAATCATATACATCTTTCTCAGTTGGAATAAGCTTGGCAGCAAAACGACTTAAATTATTAAACTCACATTCATATTCATACACTGTGTAGTTCCCTTGCTTCAAGTTCATAATTTTTTGCTTTATTTGTCTAATAAACTAGTCACCAATATACTTGTACTTGAATTCTTCTAAGAATAATGACCATGTCACTTGATCACTTCTCAATTTCATGGTGACATTTGTCCATCTAACATTATCTTAACATTGTTTAACCAATGGTCCGCAACAACAGGACTTTCCTCAGCTTCACCCTTGAACTCATGTGCTTCTATACTTCTTAACTCTTTCGCTTCATTTATTCTAGGAGTTGAGGGAGCAGAAGGTTGAAAACGTGCCAGAATGGCATTCAACATCTTGAAAAACAACCCTTGATCATGTACATATACTACATGAGGTGTTCGGTCTTCTCCTTGCCTGGCCAGGGCAGGTGAATTGCTACTGCCTTCAGGTCTATCATTTTTCCCTTCACTTCGAGAGTTCTCATAGTCAGACATCTAATAAGACAAAACCATATAACTTTATTAGAAGACAGCATACTCATTATTTTATCAGATTAGAAGTTTTTACTTTTTGTTGGCATGTATACTGTTTAAAACATTTTTGACTTCGATTTAAGCCTAGAATCAGCTAAACCTTGGCTCTAATACCATTAAATGTAACACCCCCAACCCATATCTGACCCAGATACGATCCCGAGGTGTCACATTAACTTTTCAAAGCATTTTACTTGTACAAATAGTAGAAAATTTGAAACTTATATTAAATAAACTGAATAATTTACATAAATATAATCAAAAAGGTTTACAAAATCAATTAGAGCATATATTGTTTTAACTTATAATTACATGCCAACAATATTTCATATAACAAAATAACCTACTATTTATACGGCTTCTGATCTGATTCGAGTAAAGATATGCATTCTTAACTTCTTATCCTTGCTCCTCAAGCTTCTTTGTTCCTACATGTGAAACACTCACACGCTAAGTCACAGACTTGTGAGGCATATAAAACTTATAATGGAAACTTAAATATTTAATAATATCATAACATTTCATACTATAATATCAGGCAAAACCATATAACATTTCATATAGAAATACATACATATACATATATCATCACTAACATTCTTAACGTTATCATATCTTATTATCATTAATCCCTTTAATCATATAATCTTGTACTTAACATTCATACCCCTCATACAATACATTTCACAAAGCAAACATATAGCATCACATACAGTTAATTTATATTAGTTATTTTAATAGCCCATGGTACACTTCTGATAACTAAAGATATGTGAGTGCATTGAGGTTCTGCACAAATGTTGTCACCACAGCTCGTATAATTTGCACTGATTGCCATATAAAATGTCCCGAATGACCACATATATGTCCCGAATAACCTCGTAGAATTTTCCCGAAGGACTGCGTAGAACCCTTGACTCTTGGCATGCCAATTATACCCTCAACTCTCATATCACATAACATGGGATTTACCATTTATAGATTTCACATGTTCACATAGTCAACCAAATCATCACATATACATGTACTCATATAGCTCATATCATGTAATCACTTATATCGTATCATGGAGATTATGTAACATTCTTGTATAGTCTCATAGCTCATTGTCATATAAAGCATATCACATAGGTTCATATCACATAACATGTAATCACATAACTTATTATCTCATTTTCCTTTTAATCACATAAATCAATTATATCAATTAACATAGTTTATCACACATCCATTCACATGGATCATGTATAGAAATACACTTAACATCTAGATATATACATGTACTCATGTACACATAATCATCATATCAATAACATACTTGTATCATTGTCCTTATGAAATCTATTATAGGAAATAGACTCATCGCAAGTCTTAATTCCATAAAATAACCTATACATAATACCATGCACTCACCTTGGCCTTACTAGTCAACACCAATCTCTTATCTCTCTTTCGATAAATCTTACTTTGTCGACTTGTCCGAACTTTGCTTTTGCTCGATATCTACACGAATATATAATCCATATAAATATTGGAACTCGAATTACTCTAAAGGATTCTACGAATGTAAACTAAACAAAGCTCTAAATTTCAACTTGATTAGTATCAGTACTAGAAGTACAGTACCGATACTTCTATGCTTATAGTATCGATATCATCCCTCGGTATCGATACCTATTATTGATTCTGGAATTTTAATCTAAAAATGGTACTGATACTTCTACATTGGTATTGATACCTATGGCATCGATACTACCACTTCTGTATTTATACCCCATGAATAATTTTTCAACTTTTGCCTTATGGTATTGATATTGTTCATGCAATATCGATACCTACACAAAATTATCTCCTATTATTGCTTTGTAGTATCGGTACTACTCATCCAGTACCGATACCACTAATCTAGAATATACCCCTACAACCCGAAAATTACCAACACTTCACATAAACTCCACTTTTAGAACTCCTTTCATGCCATTAAACTCAACTATACTCACTTAACCTATCCTTTATCACTATAACACATCATCCTCTTCAATATCTCACCATAACTCTTAAAACTAAGAATCTTACTAAACTTTCAACATGTTCTAAACTCATTTCTAATACTTTATACTTCTTATTCCAACTTTTGAGAAGTCAAATTTATGTTCAAAATTCATTAACTCCTTCTTTTCCACAAATTCACTTAAAAACTCCTTTTATTAAATCACTCATAATTTGTCCCTCTTTTAGTTTCTATAACTCCTTAAGCTTCTCCAAGCTTCCTTAATACCCCTACTAACCCAAAACCAAACCAAAATTTCAAGAAATAATCAATTGAAAAGTTCTTACCTTAACTAAGGTACTCACAGTGAAAGAAAGAAGAAAGGAGAAAGATAGCTTCTAGACTTCTCTAATAATTTTATTTCCCTTCCACGTGCCATTTAAACACCCCAAAATGAATTTTTAATTCATTTACTTGCCAATTGACCATTATATTCTTCTATCTTTCCATCTTTATTAATCAATCCTAGTCATATAATTTCCAATTAAGTCCTTGAACTTTTCAATAATTTCAAGAAATAATCAATTGAAAAGTTCTTACCTTAACTAAGGTACTCACAGTGAAAGAAGAAGAAAGGAGAAAGATAGCTTCTAGACTTCTCTAATAATTTATTTCCCTTCCACGTGCCATTTAAACACCCCAAAATGAATTTTTAATTCATTTACTTGCCAATTGACCATTATATTCTTCTATCTTTCCATCTTTATTAATCAATCCTAGTCATATAATTTCCAATTAAGTCCTTGAACTTTTCAATTTTTTGAAATTAGACCCGAAGTTTCACAATCTTACAATTAAGTCATTAACCTTGTTTTTGGGATGTTACACGTTCAATATCTACATAATAATAAGATTGGTATAAATGTATGAGTTCTCATCACTATAAAAAAATCATGAATAACATAAGCTAAATGATGCACTTAATTCACAATTTCAATTTGAACAGTATTGGTACCCTAGTCTCGGTCCCGATACTTCCTTACTACGATATCGACACTATTCTTCAGTATCGATACACTTTACCCATTATGAAATTTGACTCTAAAAATGGTACTGGTACTTGTATATTGGTATCAGTACCCTTGGTATTGATGCTACTCCTTTAGTGTTGATGCTCTTTAAAGGGTTCATAAGGTTTTTAACTTATGGTAAGATATTATTCTTCCAGTATCGATACCCCAAACCCAAGTTTCACTCATATTACTTTGAAGTATCGGTATTGTTCATACAGTACCGATACCTCTATCCCAGAACATACTTATTTTAACCCGAAAATTTACCAAAACTTATATAAACTCCATACTTTTAACTCCTTTCAATACTTCAAACTCAACTATACTCACCCAAACCAACTTATCTCACTTTAATACTCCTTAACATAAAAAAAATCTCACTAGTATACTTGAAACCAAAAATCATACCAATTAATCAACATTGTTCTTAATCCTTTATAACACTTCAGATTTCTTATTCCATCATATGACAAGTCACATTTCATTTCAAAATTCATTTACTAACTCTTTCTCAACAATTCGCTCACAAACCCTCCTTTATTTAATCGTCCATAACTTAGCCATCTTTTAGTTTTAAGCAACCCTAAACTTTCTTTAAGCTTATGGATCACCCAAAGACCAAAAACCAAACTTAAAATTAAAGAAACAATCAACTTGTAAGGGACTCACTGTTGAAATGGAACTTCACGGCTAAAGGAAGAAGAAGAAGAGAAAAATATTTCCAGATACTTCTTCCTTTCCCTATTTCCCACATATATATATTACACCACTTAAGATATTTTTAATTCATTTCTTGTATAATGACCAATATGCCCCTTTCTCTTTTAATTTTTTCTAATTCATCCTACACAAAGAAATTCCTATTAAATCCCTGAACTTTTCAATTTATCCACTTAAATCACAAAATTTCAAAAGCTGACATTTTGGTCACTAGCCCAATGTTTGGGATGTTACTCCAAGTAAGTCACATCCCACACCAACTCGACCAAAAATGCCTCATCACCACTATACAACAACAAAATAAAGAAAATCAGAAAGAAGGTCAAAGTTTTTTATGATTTTATTTTGTATCCCTTTGTAATCATGTATAAACCGCCAAAATATTTGTAAAAAACGCAATTAACAACAACCATCAAAAGCAATCAAAGAATCGGGTGCATTTTTTTTATATGTATTTCTCTTTTTTTCATTTTCTAGTAGAGATTGTTAAGTGTGTGTGTGCGTGCATTCAGTAGAAACAAAAAATAGAAATATGAAGATAATGGGTTTAGGTTGTTCACCTCAGGGTTTCGAGCGTCGACATAGTCGAGCTCTTCGTCGGAGGTTAAGAGGTCGTGAGTGTAGAGCGTTTAAAGTTCAATTTTCTTCGTTTTTTTATAAAATATTAGATGTTTGAGGGTCATATGCTTATATTTTCTAGTTTTATGATACAATAGCGGTATCGAATGATGGCTTAGGGCTGTCGAAACTAGAAAAGATTAGGGGACTTTGGAAGTTTAGAGGGAGATTTTTGGTTCTAGGGTTCGAGTTAGGAGATTAGAGAAGGAAAGTGAGAAGTTGAGAGAAAAAAGAGTTTTTTTATTATGTGTTTAGGTTATAAATGAGCAAAAAAAAGTCTAATATATACATGGGTTTTAGGGGTAAATCATGTAAAATTCCTCTAAATTCACGCGTGTTTTTACATTATGGTCATTGATTGCTTCATTTTTAATTTATTTCGAATTCTACATGCTATTTTATGTTTATTTCAATTTAGTCATTTATTTTCTTTTTTATTATTTGAATTATTTAGTTCTTTTACTTTATTGCATTTTAGCCACTGGTATTAAAATATTGTTAATAAAAACTCGATACGACCTTACAGTGAGTTGTTCTAGGCTACGACCCACATTATTGTTGTTCGAATAAAATTCTAATCATTGATTACTAACTTCTAATTTTAATTAATTACTAATCTACTAACTGCTAACCCTAATACATTCAAATTAATATACGACCTTGTGGTGACCTGCTCTAAGGTATAACCCGCATTATTATGGTCCGGATAAAATTTTAAAAATTAATCGCAAACTTTTAGCTTTATTCGATTTACATTTATGTTATTTATGTTTATGCACTTTATTTTTCATTTATTTACATTTATGCACTTTATATTTCTATTTGTTTACATTTCATCCCTTTAGTTTTCTATTTTTACATTTTTGCAATTTAATTTTTAGCATTTTACATTTCTTCCCCTTTAATTTCCAGCATTTCAATTTATGTACTTTACTTTTGGTTTTATTTTATTTTAGTCATGAATGTCATTTATAGTTTAATTTATTTTAATGTCTATTTTTTAATTATTTACATTTTAATCATCATTCTTTACCATGTTCACATTTATGTTCATTTAGCTCTTATACTTTACATATCCGTACTTTATATATATTCTTATTAAATATTATTTTAAAATATATGCATATGTTGTTAAAAGTAACATAGTATTATTTTGTGCGAGGAATTTATGAGAACACACCTTGCCTGATAAGGATTATGTTTCCGAGAGTTGTTCGTACAAAGTAATTAAATATACATAATTTATAAAAATCAGGGTAATATGATTTTTTGTGTGGAGTCTACGAAAACATACTTTGACTGACAAGGAAGGTGTTTTCGAAGATTATTCGTAAAAAAAATTATACCCCTTTAAGTAATTTTCTAAAAGTAAATCATAATTTAAATTCCAATCGAATTTACAATTTTCAAAATTTTAAATATAAAGATAGTATATCAATGTCACTCCGAGACAAAAGCTCAATGTAGTCACCAACACGGGCATCACTGTTGGGATCAAATTCGCGGAAACCGACTTACCAAACACAGTATTTATCAGTTCCACAAGCAGGCAAGTTCCCTTTGGCATCAGTCAAAGTAAGACCCAACTGAATCGATTTCAGAAGATCAACATTTGCTTTCCATCAAAACTACTCTTTAAATTGCCCATTGGACTCAAAACAATGCCCGAGAACTCGGTGTCCATAGCAATGTACGGGGAAGCATTGACGGTGTCTCGAATTAAATCGATTTCAGAAACCAAATTCTCACCCCCAAACTTCCCTTATGTGAGAACTGATTCACTTCTTAACTCAATCGACGTATTTCTACACCAAACGAGAAAGGAAAAAGGTTTAATTTCTTGGACAACTATGGAAGAAAGAACCAAATCCCCAGAATCTGCAATATCAAGATAAAACACCAATAAGTACCTATTTCTCACAATCAACAGAGAAAAGAAACCATTTCTTTATTCAAATTTAAAGAACATGCCAAAGGCACACCAAGCATGATCATTAATTAATCATACAGGTAATTCTTCTTGATCATGCAGGGTTTGGTTTTTGAAGTTCAATTAACAATACCTTAACTCAGTCCGCAATCTTGATATATTATCCGCTCTGCAATACTGCAATGTCTGAGATAAATCTAACAGTTGCTCCTTGACATAACTAAATTGTGGATGTTGACCTGAGACACTTCAAGAAAACTACAATGAAAAAGGAAAGAAAATCGACCAAAACTTATAGTAGCTCAAAATCTCGATGAAAGCATGCTTACAACGGCTGGCCTTGGTGAAACATTTCTCTGATCATCGATCCCCGCCTCTCTCTCCACTTATATGCATTCATCATTGCAAACAAGAACAAATCAAGTATAATAAGTCGACAAAATGATCAATGATATCCATGATTTTGGAAATGAAAATCAGATGAGTAAAACAGGCTGATGATAAAGATAACATATAGTATAAGTAGATTGCAAGTGGAACACAAAGTCTAACAAACGGGTTTTAGTTCATAATCTTTGATATTTAAGAAGTATTCTGTCAACCAAGACCATATAACAAACCAGTATATTTCTCAGTCCACCGACTAAAGAGATTCTCTTCGAATTATTACTGAGTATACTGTCCATTCTCCACACCAGACCATATAACACACCAGCATATTTATCGGTCGAACAGCTAAAGAAATTTTCTTTCAGTTTCATGAATGTACAACAAGTAAGCAAACTATCCAAACCAGCTTGGTGACAAATGCCAATCCTCTCCACTTCTAACAGCTCTGCGAGCTTGTTCAACCCACCATGAAGGCTGTTGCAAAACTTCATCAGATGCTTGATATCATATAAATTCGGGAAGTAAATCTTGATCAGACGGAAGAATCCTGTCTGTATATCAGGAAGATTCTTGTACGTAAGCAACTTAAGCAAATACCCAAAGTCGTAACCGCTATGAAAAGTCAGCCAATGCACATTATCATTCAAAACGATCCCGGACGACATTAACAGTTCACTGAAGTCATGAACACAAACACCCTTTTCTTTGTTCATCTGAAAATCAATGCCACTCTGAGACAAAAGCTCAATAGAGTCATTAGCATAAACGTCCTCTTTGGGATCGAATTTGCGGAAATTGAATTGCCAAATGCAGAATTTATCGGTTCCACAAGTAGGGAAATTTCCTTTGGGCATCGGATAAAGTAAGACCCAACTAAATCAGTTTCAAAAGATCAATATTTGCTTTCAGAGTTTGGTAATTGTAATAAAAGCTGCTCTTGAAATTGCCTATTGGGCGTAGAACAATGCCCGGGAACTAGGTGTCCATAGCAATGTAGGGGTAATCATCAACAATATCAAGGATTAACTCCAATTCACAAACCAAATTCTCATCCCAAACTTCCCTTATGTGAATTGATTAACTTTCGGCAAAATAGACATATTTCTTCACCAAAAGAGAAAAGGACCAAAGCTCTAATTTACTGGAGAACTATAAAAAAATCCAAACCCCCAGAATCTACAATAACAGAATGAGAACACCAATAAGTACCCATTTCTCCAAATCAACAGAAAACAAAAAACCCATATCTTAAAAAACCAATCAAAGCCTTGAAAAAAAAATAAAAACAAAAGGATGACAAGAGTAAAGAAGAAGAGATCTTACCCGGAAAATCAAAGACGTTGCAGCTGAGGGAAAATGAAAATGAGAACCAAATCGAAATCTGTGGGGTTTTAGAGAGACGAGATGAAATGAAGGTAGGAGAAGCGTTTATGTTTTATTTTTTATTTTTATTTTTTTTGAGAAAATAATATCAGAGATCGAAAATATCTTATAATATAGGATTTTAAATAACTTTTTTTTCATTTGCGAAAATAATCAATAAATTCGCAAAGCGATATTAAATTCGCAACGCGAACTCTAATTTCGTAACATAATTTCCAAATTCGTAACGCGAATTTCTCATATTCACAACTCAGTTTTGAAATTCGCAACTCGAATTTCTTTTTCGCAACGTGATTTTCTAAATTCGTAACGCGAATCTGTAATTCGCAACGCGAATTTATAAATCGCAACGCGAATTTATAAATCGCAACACAGAATTCAAATTCGCGAAGCGCGTTTATTTTCGCAACGCGAATTTTATTTTCGAATTCGAAACACAATATTATTTCGCAACACAAATGTAAACAGTATAATCGTAACTCATAACCTAAAACCCTAAATCACAACTCAGTCTCATCTACATCTCTCACTCTCTACGGTGACATCCGTCCCCATCTCCAACGACATTCGTCCCCATATCTGGCGACTCCCTCTATCTCTATCTCTCAGAGCCACCCTCTCACAACCATTCACGACCACAAAATGAAAAATCAACCACCGAGGGTTAGTTTTTTTAATTATTTTTTTTGAAATTTTTGTATTATTATTATATTTTTCATATTTAAATTGATGATAAATTTACTGATAATTTAAATATATAGATTAATCATTTCTTTTAGATTGTTTAGTAAATTCATTCGGTTGCTGTCAATACTGTTAAACTATTTTGTCTTTAACCCTGTGAAGTTAGTATTTATCTTTTAGTTGAAGTAATGCAATTCATTCAAGTTTCAATTTGCAAAAGAATAGTTTTTTAAACGTAAATTCGCAATACGAAAATAAAATTCGCGACACGAAAATCGCAACGCGAAAATGAAATTCACAACGCGATTTTAGTTTCGCGTTGCGAATTTCATTTTCACGTTGCGATTTTATTTTCGCGTTGTGAATTTCATTTTCATGTTGCGAATTTAAGTTTCAAAAACTACTCTTCTTCTGCAAATTGAAACTTGAATGAATTGCAATACTTCAACCAAAAAACAAAGACAAATATTAACTTCACAGTGTTGCAAATTTAAGTTTCAAGAATAAACTACTACTCTTTATGTTGTCCTTGAACCTGCACTAAACCTATATGTTGTCCTTTTAAATGTTTATATAAGTGCTTACTTCTGGAATATTATCTGATGCATTTTGTGAACTATGATAGAACAATGACTTTGGTGAATACCGGGCTAGTTTGAAACATATTTGGCTATATTTTCCATGTTTAATATCATGTCTGTTTATAGTGTATAATTTGTAGTTTTTGGTATATCTAACTTGGTATGCTTATTGTTTTTGTTAGGAATTTTTTTCGGCTTCATTGACTTTAAGGAATAAATTAAGCGTAGCCACTACAATTGCGTCGACACTTACACCTGTACAAAGAAATTTATTTGAGAATACTTGTTTCGGGCCATGGTTGAAAGTACAACATCCAGGTGGAGATGCTATGTTGACCCATTTGTTTCTTCAGACCATGACTAACAATCTACCCGAGAGGATACATCATGGTGATGAAGAGATATGGTTTCATTTTCCACCGGCGTATACTCGTTTTGGGTGGGAGGAGTTTTGCTTAATCACTGGTCTACGTTTCGGATGACACGATGAAGTAGGTTCGTACACTAGTCATATCGCCTGCTCATCATGGTTATTTCGGGTTTTTCCTGAGCTGGCAAAGGTGAAGCCCAATTTACACGTCGACGATTTGAAAAGATTACTTCTTAAAGATGATTTTACTCAGATTGATGACCTTGATGTTGTCTGAATATGCCTTTTATTACTTTTGAGTGTCGGCTTTTTAGCCAAAGAGGGCAGATAACCTATTTCTCAGGATTTAATATTATTGGTAGAGGACCTAGATGCATGGAACGTGTTTCCGTAGGGTTCATATCTATGGAAAGCTACCTGGAAAAAGTTGTTGTCTGCCTTTGAGGATCGTCGTAGTTTGCGTGGTTATGGTTCCAAATACACTTTGGTATGCTTTATTTGGGCCTTTAAGGTAAGAATTTCTATATAATGTTTCCAAAATTATAATTAATTATTTAACAATTACAAAAATTAATGTTTGTGTATTATATTGTTTGTAGATTTGAATATTTGAGGCTTTTCCCAGCATGCGGACATATGCCATCAAAAATTCAAATGATATTCCTAGGGCTATTACCTGGAGGAGGATCCAGCTGTTGGATTGGGAAGATTTACTACCATATACGATGATGAATGATGTAAGTTAACACAAATACTACCATATATAAACAAGTTATTACTAGTAGACATTTGACTTTGTTTGAGCTTTTATATTGTTAGGAGGCAAACTATTCATTACAGAGGCTGACACCCACAGAGGCTGAGCTTGCCACTGATTGGTGGCAAGCTAGTAGGCGTTTTTTTGATGGGACGGATGATGAGCACCCTCCACTTTGAGAGCCATCACCTGATCGAGCCGATTCTACAGCTCGACACCGAGAGCCATCACCTGATCGAGCCGATTATACACCTCCACACCGAGAGCCATCACCTATTCCATCACATCATTGAGTCTTTTCTCTACCATCACCTCATGATATGCGACCGGAAAAGATGCCACGACATTTATCTCCCCGTTTTCCACCTCCACGGGATGAGTTAGGGGAGTTACGTGATGAGGTTAGTGCTTTGCATGATGAGGTCGGTACTTTACGTGACGACAATGGTGCATGGCGTGATGAGGTACGGTCTTTACATGGTGAGCTACCTATTTTATGCGATCACAATAGTGCTTTACGTGGTGAGGTATCTACTTTACGTGATGGGATAGCCTCTCTTCGTGAGATTGTTTCATCGTTGTAGAATGAGGTTCATACTTTACGCAATGAGGTAAGTTTGTTTAATACTATACTAAAAATGCAAATAACCTTTTTTCAGCATTATTTATTTATTTACTGATTTATGTATTAATTTATTTTTAGCGGCCCTATATGGTAGATATTTTACGTCGGGTTTTTCTTATACGACGGGGTTCATGCATCAGACGTCGTGAACGTGCCATTACGTCTCCTTTCACTCCAATAGTTTCAAGACTGCTTAAGAAGAAACTTGATTCACCTGTCATCGTTCAAGAGGCCCCTCCCACTATTCAAGAGCCCGATTCACATGGCATACTATGTCGACATATTGATAAAGCCCCTCTCGTTCCCGGTATGATGGATCAGAGTTGGCTTTTGTATCAGTTACCGGCCAGTACCATTCCTCAGCACGAGATGAGCACACTACCGGACATAATTATGGATAATACCCTTTGGGCTAAGATCGCAGTTGATTTTTATCTATATGAGCGGAGCCAGGGGTGCTACACTGACATGTGCAAAATCGACGATAATATACATTTGTTTCTTAAGCGGTCTTGGTGGGGTGCTTTATTAGGGGTTGAAGAGAATGACTATTTCGAATGGGAGGTAAGTCTTATATTCTTCTTATATTAATTTTGATTATTTTTTTAAAATTTATTAAATTCACTAATATATGAATTTTGTTATAAAACAGATGCGATGGACTATTATGCCTTCGTCTTTTCACGCAACTCACTTGAAGGATCAGAGAGACGCTTCATATGCATTGGGTAATGGAAAAGCTATCCTTTATCCTGCGTGGTGAGAGGTTGATAAGGTTAGTATTTTTTTTGCATATTTAAATGTGTTCATAAATTTTATTTGATATGCGCAATTGAATAATTATTTATGATTGCAAGTGTTTATCTCTGTTATGGAACGTCGTCATTGGCTTCTCGTCGAGCTTCAGCTCCCATCCCTAAAGACGATAGTATATGACAACATGTTGAATTACATACCATTGTCTGATTTGAAAGATATTATTTATAGGGAATGGAGCGATCATTTGGCTAACTTACTTGGATGCGATTGATTATTGGACTAATTCAGGAAACAAGAAGCCAAATAAGTTAAAAGTTACAATGATGAGAGATGAGACAGTGCCACAACAAACGTCGGGAGCCAGAGGGGATTGTGGTCCTCTTGTATGCATGTGCTTGGAACGTATGACGAGAGGAGGTAAACAGTTTCTACCTCCCACAGATAGAGATAGAGGTGCAGTAGAGTTGTGGTTTTGACATTTTATGGCTAGAGAGATATATGTGAGACGCTGCCTACTTGCATCCGCGTGCTGAAAGAGTGCATAAACAACCATTTGTTATTGGTAAGTTTGAGAAAGTGTTGTTAACATATATACTCTTTGTTGGTTTGAAAATGTTTGGTTAAGTACCTAGAAATCAATCATTTCAGCTCAAATTTGTTGGTTTTAGATGTGTAGAAAATCTCATGGCCATAACGTTTCTGCAGGTTAATCCTTCAAGTGAGCTGCTTGAAATTGATATATTTGGATGTAAGCTCCCTATTGTTAGGAGCATTTGGATGTACTGTCTGGGGCTAATTGATGTATCAATGTGCTGTCAAGTGTAAATAAGAATTTTTTTTTGTTTAATTGATTTGTTGTTTAATTTCAATCTGCATTATGTTGAAGGGAAAAAAGACCTATTGAAGGTACACCACCTTTAAGAAAATCAAATTCGAAACGCGAAAGTCAAATTTTCATTGCGATTTTTATTTTCGCGTGTCGAATTCGATTTTCGTGTTGCGAATTTGATTTTCGCGTTGCGAATTTGACTTTCGCAATTCGAATTTGACTTTCGCAACGCAAATTTGACTTTTGCGTTGCGAATTCAAGGAAAACACCTTCAGAAAGATAACAGACAACAATCTGATAAGTGATAACAACTTAACAGATCATAGCAATGTTCAAACTCAAGTTACTAATGCATGTCTAACTGAAAATGTATGCATTCACACATAAAATACACATAATACAACGTTTGCATTTAAAAATCACCTAAGTTAATAAGTTCCAAAAGGTGAAGCCAGTTGTGATTGGGATTTTGATTTTGATTGCGATTTTGATTTCCTTTTGCTTGGCACCATATGAGCTTTGGATTTTAATGAGGATCCATATTTTGGTAGAGGAAAAGATGATTGTGATGGCACTATTGATCCATAGGTCAACCTTGTATGATCATTTTCCTTGCACCACATGTCGATATCCTCTTCTCTTCACCCTTAGATAGTATACGATCGTGATTTTTTGGTCAGCCAAGTAGCCTTCTGTACATGACTGGTGGCAAAATTGTTTGTAAGTCATCCGGTATGTCCCACTCAGAAGGATGTGGAATAGGGTAGACAATCTCGGCATAAGTCTGTCGATATACTTTTGTAGTGTAGCAATCCATAGCGTATGCGCTTGAATCATCTTGGTTTAGATGAAGAGCAACTTTTATAACATGGCCACACGGATAACCAGATGTTTGCCATTTCATACAACTACACGTCTTTACATTTAGATCGACAAGCCCATTTAAGTTATTATCCAATACTTCAAACAAAGTGTTTGAATATGGTTCAACTCTCCAAGACATTGACTTCACAACACGTTTCGTTATCTTTTTTTCAGTCCATGGTGTAACACGACGTTCCAATGTTCCTGTAAATTTAAATAAATAATACTTAGTAAAATCTATCAAATATGATAAGTTACGAATTTAAAGAAATAATACCTACATGGTTTCTTTTCTTGTAGTACCACTATTTAATAGAGGCTCAAAAAAACTCCATTAATATAGTAATGGGTAATTTTCGGGAATGACGACTAAGAGCGTTGATTGATTCTGCACTATTAGACGTCATGAAACCATATCTTGCTCCAAGTTGATGTACTATTGACCATCTTTCAACCCGACATCTTCTAGTGTTTGAGCACATTGAGGCAAAACACGTCTTAAACAATTTATATGCTTATTAAAATCCACTTCCCGATAAGCTTTTACAGCCTTCCAGTATGTTCATTTGTGATTTTTTATACTAGCAGACCTTGATTTTAGATTTCTATACAAATAAACACCACAAAGTCTATGAAAAGCATCTGGGAAACACATTCTAACAGCGTTGTCAATTTAGTTTCCCTATCGGATATGATTGTCAGATTGATAATAGGACCTATGTAATCCCTAAGATGCCCCATAAACCATGTCCATGAATAAGAGGTTTCAGATTTGCCAACCCCGTAAGCTATTGGCAGTATCCCATTGTTAGCATCCATGGCTACTGCTAATAAGTTTACTCCAAGGTATCGACATTTCAAATGTGCTCCGTCAACTATAATAGCTGGGCGCATACAAGTAATAAACGAACGAATCTACAAAATAATAATATACACAAGAAATATAATCATTTAAATTTGAAATGCATGTAACTAACAAAAATGAGTCAACAAAATTATATTGATTCACTAACCGCAGCACCAATGGCGATAAACAGAAACTCAAAGCGTCCATCTCTATTTGTTTTGATATGAGTTACCGACCCAGGATTTTTCAGCTTTAAATTGTGACAATAAGCCGACAGTTGGGCAAACGATGCTTCTGGCGACCCCCTCAACAATTCCAAGGCATAACATTTGGCTCTCCAAGCTTAAGAATATGAGATATTAATCTTGAACCGAGCATTCATGTCAGTCATAATTTCATGTCCCCGATATACCCTGCCATTCAAAAACATTAACTCAGCCAGAAAACCACCCAACACCTTTTTGTTTGCCTGTCTATGGTGAGGAAAAACTTGGGTTCTTGAACATGTATGTTTATCAATAAAAGTCCTAACTTGAAACATTTCGCAATCTTTTATCCTCTTTGCAATCATATGCCACGTACAGTTTTTGTCAATCATACACTTTGTTTCGAAACGATATTTGCTTGATTTGTTAACTTTTAGTTGATAGACATCTTCCACACATTTCGTATACAAAGCTATCTTCAAGTCTTCATTTGTATCAAAACAATCATCTTTCTTGATACGAATAACTTTTGTGTAACAATCAACTGTTATCTTTACCAACTCTTCTTCCGGTATCTGAAGTAATTCTGGCATATTCCAGTTATACTCCCGTGGCATTTTCTTCTTTTTCTTTTCTTTGGGGATTTCTTCTTCTTTTTCTTCTTCAGGGTTATATGAATTACAGAATGGATGTTCAATATGTTCATTCACAGTCGTAACTTCCTCCTCATTATCATCAACATCTTCCTCGGCAGTGGTTGTTTTATCATCAAAATTCGGGTATTGACCAATATCAAAATCATTACACACAGGGTATGTTTCTTCTTCTGAAACATCATCAAAATCCGAGTATTGATCAAGATCAAAGTCTAGGTATTGACCAAGATCAAATTTCGAATACTGACTAGTACTCACAATTTTTTCTGTTGGCTCATCATCGTCTAACTGGTCAATACGAAAATCGGAATTTGGTGCTGAAAGTTGATTGGGATTTGGATTAGGGAAAGGTTGTGGGTTTTGAGATTGTGTTTGGTATTGGAAATGTGGTGAAACAAAATTTTCTTGGTGATGAAATTGTGGTGGAACCATTAAATTTTGAGTTTGATAACAACGTTGGACATTGTGAGCACCATAAAATGAGGTTGAAGAACTTAGCTGATTATTACCCGCTACTGACCCAACTTCACTACTTCTAGGTTCAACAACATACAATGTAACATCATCTTGCGAAACACTAATGTAAGGAATGAATTGTTCAACATCTTTATTGTCGCTTAACAAATAAACTTTACCTTTTCTCTGATAAGATAGCCTAAATCCACTTAGAGACTCTAAATTCAATTTCTTTGCAACACGTAACATTAGAGTTTCATAAGTTAACTTTTTTAATGATAGTTTTAGTTGAAGATTCATGGGTAAAGGCATATATTGTAAAACACCATTAACATTCTCCCATGACCCTCCAAAACACAAATCTATCCAAACATGATCAACATTAGATGATTTCATTCTACAAATTGTAAATTAATTTACAAAACCAAACGAGCTATAAACTAGATATCATCACTAACTTAGAGAAAAACATACCTTTATTAAGTTGATAGTTGATAATTTGGGAGAGAAATCATTGAAAAATTATATAGAAATAAAATTATGTAAAATAAAATTAGAGATGGGGAAAGATGTCGTTGGATATAGGAACGGATGTCGCCGGAGAGAGTGAGAGATAGAGATGGAATGAGTTGCGATTTAGGGATTTAGGTTATGAGTTGTTGCTGCTGCGTAATTTATATACCCAAAACATTTGTGTTGCGAAAATAAAAGCTGTTGCGAAATTAAAATTCGTGTTGCGAATTTGAAAATCGAGTTGCGAAAACAAAATTCGTGTTGCGATTTAGAAAATCTTGTTGCGAAAAGAAAACTTGTGTTGCGAAAAAGAAATTTGCGTTGCGAATTCAGAAAGCGAGTTGTGAATTTGAAATTTCGTGTTGCGAATTTGGAAAATGTGTTGCGAAATCGGAGTTCGCGTTACGAATTTGTTGGTTATTTTCGCAAATCCAAAAAAAAATTGATTAAAATCGTATATTATAAGATATTTTCGGTATTTTCTCTTCTTTTTATATATAAATATATATATATATATATTTTTTCGTAATAAATGGACAAATTGAAAATTTGAAGGCGTATTAAGATTATTATTTTTTTTATATATAGAGAATGGGGTTGATTAACGGATGAAGAAGGTGAAGAAAGCTTTCATCCAAAAGCTTCCATGGGGTTCACATTGTGACAATATCAGCATTGAAGAGAGAAAATCATAAAGTGAGAGAGAGAAAGAGACCAGGTGCTTTATAAGAGGAAAGAGAAAAGCATAACTGGGGAGTACGTATGATTAATGGGTAATATCAGATTTAGTCCCTTAATTACAATTACAATTTTTATTTTAATATTTTTAAACAATAGTTCTATTAAAAAATTTAAAATGTTTAATTTTGTTAAATAATTAATGACTAACATTCTACTATAACCATTAACATAGCAAACTAATCACTTGATATCTCATAAGAATTATACAAAGAAAAAAAAATTATTAAAAAGATTCGAACAAATAGTAGATACGAACACATCTGACTGTATTAATAAATGAACTACAATTGGAGATCAAATTACTGAAAGACTACCAACGAACACAAATTTAAGTTCATTGTTGTGAGAAAAATATCTATAAATATAGACCACATATTTAAATCTAATATAAAAATTAGCTGACCATATTCCCATATGTAATGGGGTAAGGGGGAGATAGAGTAGTAGGCTGCCCCGAACGCCAGGTTGAGAGCAGCTTCCGTGAAAGAATTCTGTTATGAATTGCACTCAGTGGGACTCAATCCCACGACCACAAGGTTAAGAGCCTTGTGCTCTACCAACATGATAAATTCAACCCTAAAAAAACAATATGACAATTCAAATCATCGATAGAAAAACTAAGATTATGTTAAAAGATAAAAAAAATACCAAATCGATAAAAAAAATGTCTCATATAAATTATCAACAATAATGCCAATAGCATTACCTACCAAAGATGAGAAAGTAGAGTGACACTAGGGTTAAAGAAAAGAATGAAAAGTTTTATCTAAAGAAACTATAAATCTAAATCAATATTATAATTAAATCCACAATTTTTATTATTATCTTTTTATTTTATAATTCTTAAATTATAATTACTTCGGAGAAATCTTAGCTGTTTTTTTACGCCTCCACTCTCTCTCTTTTTTTATTTTTAATTAATAATTTGTGTTAATTTTATTGACCAATCTAGCTTTTTTACTTTTATTTTCTTTAACCGAGGATGGTACTGATTTAGATGTTAGTTTATCTATGTATTTCTGACACGTTTATCTCTGTATTTCTGACACGTTTATCTCTGTCTTTTGGTAACTTATAATTTTTTGTCTTTTTTCATTTATCTTTTTTCACAGGGTTAGATTTGATATCTCCACAACTAATCAAGATGTCGCTTATTTATTATCCTGTTGATATTTCCTGTTGTGGACCCTCAAATTGGTTTGGATACACGTTTGTACTCGTGGATAGTTTTCTCACGTCGCTTGACTCTGATTTGCAATTTACGGTGATCTTTCAGTAGTTTCATCCCCTTTTATGGTTCGTATGTTGATGCAGACTCATTTGTTCGTATCTTTATTTTGTTCGAGCACTGGTTAGGTTTTTTAACCTTTTTCTCTTATGTCCTTGTGTGATTTAAGTGGCTAGTTTTTGTGTTAATAGTTATAGAAAAATATTCTAATTAAATTTAATTTACGTTTACGTTTATACTCGTAAATATTCATTGTAATTCTGTATATTTTCTATTTTTAATAAAACTAACACTTTTCTATCCAAAAAATTATAATTATTTTGTTAATTAAATTGTGATAATATAATTTTTATAATTTATCATAATTAGATTGATATACTTTTAAAATGTAATCGCTCTTCTTCTTCTTTTTTTATTTCAATATTCTAGTTTCTTTATTTCTTAATTTAAAAGTTAAATTCTAATCAATATTTGACTTATTGCGCAGTGTATCCATTATATATTTTGGCTAAATGTATGAACAGGTCCTTAAAGTATATTGTTTTTCTCATTCAAGTCTTTCATTTTTACCAAATTATAACTTAAAATATCTACCATTAAAATCATCACAATTAGGACATACAATTGTTGAATTTGTTTGAAATGGTCCCAAAATCAATGACACAATGGATATTTGAAACCCTAAGAGAACTGCCACTAAATTGAACTTAAATTCAGATATGCAACCCCTCAAATCGGTCTACGAAAACCAATTCAAAAAATTGAGGGAGATTTTGGTAATTTAAGTAATAAATTTATAATAATTTTAAGGGTAAAGTATAGTAATGGTCATTGAACTTTTCTAAAGCTTTCATTTAGGTCCCCCAACTTTTAAAACTTGCAATACAGTCCCCCAACATTTAGTCTGTTTGCAATATGGTCCCCGACGTTACACTGTCGTTAGAAGACGCTAATGTGGCAGTGAGATCACTGTTTGCAGCTATGAAAATTAGGGTAAATTATATAAATGGTCACTAAACTTTTCAGGCACTTGCATTTATATCCCCCAACTTTTAAAACTTGCAAAATAGTCCTCAATTTCATTCTAAACCCCAAATTCTAAAATACTTCAAAATAATATTGAGTTAACCAAGATTTCATGTTAACCAAGATTTATATAATTTTTTTTGATGTTTTGATTGAGTTGTATTCAATGAATTTATTGTTACTGTTCGATTGAGTTCATGTGCAATTGAATGGTGGGGTATGCATGCGTAAATGACGTTTGATGGTATTGGATATTGAGTTCTAATTTCTTATTGTTTTTCAGATTGTTTTGTATGTGTATTGGGTACTGAGTTTGAATAAAATATTGTAAACATTGATGCTATTTAAATATTGGTTGTTGAGACTTAAATGTGAAACATTTTTTCATGAACTTAAATCTATAAATTTTCAGAATAGTAACAATCAAATTTTCACATCAACTTGGCATCATTTACACATGCATACCCCATCATTAAATTGCACATGAACTCAATCGAACAGTAATCAATTTTCACTGAATATAACTCAATCAAAACATCAAAAAAATTATATAAATCTTGGTTAACATGAAATATTAGTTAACTCAATATTATTTTGATTATTTTGTAATTTGGGGTTTAGAATGTAATTGAATTATTTTGGAATTTGGGGTTTATAATGAAATTAAGGACTGTTTTGCGAGTTTTAAAAGTTGGGAGACCTAAATACAAGTGCATGAAAAGTTCAGTGACCATTTATATAATTTACCCTAATTTTTATAGCTGCAAACGGTGACCTCACTGCCATGTCAGCATCTTCTAACGGCAGTGTAACGTCGGGGACCATATTGCAAACAGAATAAATGTTGGGAAATTATATTGTAAGTTTTAAAAGTTGAGGGACCTAAATGAAAGCTTTAAAAAAGTTCAAGTATCATTACTATACTTTACCCTAAATTTAACATCAAGATAATTAGAAACCCTAGGTGGGAGAACGGGTAAGACGGCATGATTTCAATAGTTTTCTTTTAAATGAAAAAGCACTAAATTATAAACCATCATAAAAAGAAATAGGAAAATTTTACCGTGCTCGACGAGCAGCGATGAACATCATTAATGACGAGCAATATTAATTTAATTTATAAAAAATTAAATTTTAAAGGATTTAACGTGTAATTATAAATTAGTTAAAAAATTAAAGATAAATTATTTAAAATTAAGGGCAAATTATACTAGTGACAACCTAACTATTGATTCTTTCATTTTGACTAATATTTTTAAAATTTTGTCAATCAGATCACTCAACTCTTTAAATGCATTCAATTAAGCCACTTGTCGTTAATATTTAACGGAGAAGTTGATGTGACAGCTAAAATATTTGTTATAATTACACATTTGGTCACCGTTACTTATATATTCTATCAATGTGGTCCTAATTTTAATAAATTAAATAAATTTAAACCCCAAATATTTAATTTTAAAAGATTTTAAAAGTTATGACATATTCTATATTTATAACAAAACAAAATTTTTACTAGAAATTTTATTTATGGTTCTTAGAAGCATCTCGTCAATTATACGATAACCTCTTTTGGTTTTAAGAAAATATAGTTGATTAGCCCATGCATATAAAATTTGTTAGACAAATTTTTTATCCTACTACTATTTGTAAAAGACATTCTATTAGAAAGGTGATATAGTCTAACATGTAAAATTAAGTTTTTATCCAATAAATTTCTAATAAAAAAAAGTGACATATATTTCTTTCACGTTTGACACAACCTTTTTCTAAATTTTTAAAACTTTATCTCATACCATATAATTTTATGTCAATCTTTAATAAAAGTTTATACTGATAAGATTCTCGGTGGACTTAGCATATAAAATTTTGCACTAAGAAATTGAACTATATCAAAAGGGCAATAAATTTAGTTTGTTTTAAATTTAATATAATAAATTATTACTTGAGTTATTCAATTTTTTAGAAAAGGTTTTTTTATAAATTTTGTTTTTCTATAAATATTAAAAATTAAAATAAAAAATTGAATTTTGAGTCATTATACATGGCACCATTTGATTTGAATGTTAAATTTATTATAATTTATTAAAATTAGGACCAAATTAATAGAATATATAAGTAATAGGGACCAAATGTGTAATTATATCAAATATTTTAATTGTCACATCAGTTTCTCTGTTAAATATTAACGAGGAGTGGCTTAATTGAATGAATTTAAATAGTTGAGTGACATGATTGAAAAAATTTCAAAAATATTGGTCAAAATGAAAAGGGGCAATAGTTAGGTGGTCACTAGTCTAGTTTACCCTTCATTTTAAATAATTTATCCTTAAATTTTTAACTAATTTATAATTATATGTTCGGTCCTTTAGATTTTAATTTTTTATAAATTAAATTAATAATGCTCATTGTTAGTGGTGCTCATCGCTACTCGTCGAGTGTAGAATAATCATCCAGAGAAATATTGTTCTCCTTTTAGGTTTTATGTTTGAAAAACTAAGTATGTAAGATGTGTGTAAGGGTGTGCAAAATTACCCGACCCGGTTGACCCGACCCACCAACCCGGATCTAAAAAAATTGGGTAATTCTCTAAAAAAAAATTACCCGGCCGGGTTGGGTACCCGGCCCGACATTTACCGGGTCGGGCCCGGGTCACAAAATCTAGTTTTTCCGGGTACCCGATTAGTTTTTATTTTTTATATATAATTATATAAAATATAATGAATTATTTATATTATGGATTATTATATTTTGTATTTTGAACTTTTAAATTTTATCTTCGGATATTAGAGTGTGTAATTCAAAGTTTCGAACATTTAAATTTGTGTATATATTTTTTTAAATTAAT
The DNA here is from genome assembly GCF_006381635.1 of Hibiscus syriacus. Classification (NCBI taxonomy): domain Eukaryota; kingdom Viridiplantae; phylum Streptophyta; class Magnoliopsida; order Malvales; family Malvaceae; genus Hibiscus; species Hibiscus syriacus. Next base: position 6,369,697 of record NW_024063538.1, on the reverse strand, counting down.
AATTTGAAAATAAAAAATTAAAAACCGGGTATCGGGTACCCGATTACCGGATACCCGTAACATCCGGGTCGGGACACGGGCCGAGAAATCGTCGACCCGGAAGTTTCAGGTACCCGGAAATCTGGTACCCGAAAATCCGGGTTCCCGAATTTACACACCCCTAGATGTGTGTGCATTGTCAATTAAATAAATTTTTTGAATAAATGTCACATTATAATCACCTCAAATTGTCCACTTTATTAGGTAAAATAATGATAATATAGTCCGAGTCAGGTATTATTACACATTGTATCAATCATGCCACAACTTAATCCAACGTATACATAATTCATTTTTATTAGGTAAAATAATAATCTAATTAATAATAAGGGTAAATTATATTGGTAACCACTTAACTATTGTCATATTTTATTTTGACCATCAATGTTTTGATTTAGTCAATTAGATTATCCAACTATTTAAATGCTTCAATCAAGTTTAGACATATGTCGTTAACATTTAACGGAGTAGGTGAAGTGTTGTTAAAACATTTTGGTATAACTATACAATTGGCCCTTGTAACACCCTAATCCAATTTGACCCAAAGATCCATGGATTACAATGTTACACAGGACTAACGAAACAATGACCCAAACATTTTCTTTTAAAATTGCTTTATAAATCATTGATTATAAATCATTCATAGTAATTAAAATAAAACATTATAATAGTTTGGGTTTACAATATAACAGGGAGTTTCAAAAATAGATCCAAAATAATACAGTGTCGAGTACAAATCAAAGTTATGACAGAATATAAATAAGGGTCTAGAAATAGTACATGCTCTCTAAAGATGACTTAAGATGTACTCTGATGGTCTCTGTTGATCTAGCCTGCTGCACTAGAATGTTTGGTGATGATAACTCTCCATGACTGCACTTAAGAACTGCACACAGAAACATATTTCGAACACTGAGTTTACGATCTCAGTGTCTCACTAATAACTCTACTATGCTACATGTTTTCACTAAATGAGTTAGCTAGTGGCACATGTCTGAACATGCAAAGCTACTGATTTTAACTACTAAGTAGGCATCATGGTACGGTTGAGGGTTCTGCATCTCGGAACTCACACACCCATCTAGCCTTTCTGAGATACCCTTGATATCTAGGGTGAAACCTAGAGTTGCATCGGAAATGTACACCCGCCAACTTAATCAGTCGAGTCTTGGGGCATCTGCGCCCAGACTCAATAACTTACTTCGTCTAGTATTGTGGCATTTGCGCCCAGTCGACTACTGAAGTTCCTTGGCACTGACTTGGATATCCACTGACTGTCGTACTCTGCTAAAGAGTAACAAGAGTGTCATGACCGTTTCTCGAGCGTCACATAAGGCTAGTTTTATGTAATCCTAGTTGTTACAGTTTCTACTATTCTGATTTTAATTACTGTTTTCACTTGAAGTCTTATTTTCTATTATTCTGGTGTGTTTGGGGTACCTCGGTCTGATATAATATTCCATGGATTTATTTATCCAAAATTGCCTATCAATATCGATATTGACCCCTCAGTATTGATACTGAACCCTTGGTATCGATACTCACTTGTTAGTATCGATACCCTTTGACTAACATAGGCTATTTGGGTAAGGTATTATTGATACTCCTGGATGAGTATCGATACTTTAACACTGGGGTATCGATACTGACCTAAGTATCGATACCAAATTTAGGTTCGATATTTCTGAAAAATACCTTAGTATCGATACTACCATTGCAGTATCAATGCCCCTACCTTGGTATCAATACTCTATGTGAGTATCGATACCAAAATTGTACAATGGATTGGTGGTCTTGATACCAACTCAGTCGGTATCAAAACCGAGACCCCAGTATCGATACTTCTTGGATGAGTATCGACACTTCCCTTTAAAACTTGCTTATCTTTTGCCTGAGTGATTAAGAATATCGATATTATTCTTACATTATCGACACCCTACTATGAAGTGCCCTATTTTGGCATGAAAATTCCTATCTTTCTAGCCCAAAAGCCCTAGTGAGGTCCTCAACTAACGTTTAAGTGTTTTATATGATATTAGGGGTCATAAAGAGATCCTATAACATGCTAAAACACCTAAACAATGAAATCTGCCATGAACATGCTTCAAGCTTATGTAACCTACCAAATCTCATCTACATGAGCTACATATGGTATAGTTGAGTTAGAAGTGAGTTACCTGATGATTCTAAGCAGCTAAATACGTTCAATGCTCAACCCAAGGTGAGATTTTTCTTCCCATTGCTTTGGAGTTTTCTCCAACTTCCCCCGCTAAGCCAAAAATCAAGCACTTGAGTTACTAGATGAGTTTAATGGTTTAGGAGGTTTAAAGAACACTTCTTAGGATTATAAATTATTGAAAACGAACTGAAATCCCTGAATCACTTAAACCCCACAAAACTCATTCTTGAAAACCAAGGCCAAACCTTGCAAATATGGGTTTGGAATGAAGCTTGGGGTAAGTATAATTTGGTTCCTACCTTGACTTTTTATGAAATGTTGTGAATAAGCTAAAGTTCCCTCCTTTAACTTAGCTTGCTCAAGAAGAAGATGAAGAAGAAAAAGAGAGCTTGGGAGAAGAAGACAAAGGTGAAGAAAAAGTGAAGCAAGGGAATTCAGACTTGATCTCACCAATCTTAATTGGTTTTCAACTTTTTTTTTGAAAAATGGTATAATTACTTCCTTGGTCCCTATGATTTTGACTGCAAACTAAAAATACTCTTTTTAACCACTATTGGGCTCAACCCAAGCCCATTTTTACTTGTTTTTGGGTCAAGGCTTCTTCTTATAAGTCAAAGTACTTGTCCAAAGCCCATCTCAAGTTAGCCCAAAACTCTTAGCCCAAGATTCGGGGCATTATAGTCCTTGTTACTTATATTTTTTTTTCAATTTGGTCCTAATTTTAATAAATTAAAATAAACTTAACCCTCGAATCAGGTGGTGCAATGTCTTATTAGTGACACATAACATGTGACATCATTCTATTGGTAAACTAAATTTATTTTAATTTACTTTTAGTTTAATAGATTTATTTTCCTCAGCTTGAAAGAAAATAAATCAACTCACAAAGGGGTAAGGGATCAAATCAAAGACGCCCAAGTGATGTAGCAATCGCCAAACCATTGGCCAAGACAATCATTTGATATAACTTGGACAATAAATAATATATATTGTATCTTAGTATATAAACACTTCATTTAAATTCGTAATATTTTAAATTAATAACTTTTAAAAATATATTTTATTTTTTCTTAACTTATTAAATATATTTTAGTCTTATTTTAATATAAATATATGTTTTAATCTTATATTCACTTAAAAGTATATTTTATTCTTATTTTAACTGAAAATATATGTTTTATTCTTATGTTAACTTTTAACTTTTTTTAAAAATGTCTTAACTTAAAATATATCTTATTCTTAAGTTAAAATATATTTTAAAGTTAAGATATTTTAAAAGATATATTTTTAAAATTTAAGTTAATAATAAAATATTTTTTTATATTAAGATAAAATTAAAATATTTAAATATATTTTAAGTTAAGATATTTCAAAAAAATATTTTTTAAAAATTAATAGAAGAATAAAATATATTTTTAAGTGAATATAAAGATAAAATAAATATTTTCACATTAAAATAAAAAAATATTTAATAAGTTTAGACAAAAATATATTTTTTTAAATTTAAGATATATAAGATATTATTATTTTTGAGTAAAGTATTTACATATTAAGATACATGATATATATTATTAGTTGTCTAAATTATATAAAATGGTTGCCTTGTCTCAATGGCTTGGCACATGTTCCATCACCCAAAGGTACTCCAATTGAATGATGACACAAGTCACCAATTACACGTGGCACCATCTGACTTGAAGGTGTTAAATTTATTTTAATTTATTAAAATTAATACCAAATTAAAAGAATATTTAAGTAACAAGAACCAATTGTGTAATTATATCAAAATATTTTAACTGCCATATCACTTGCTTCGTTAAATGTTAATAGCATATGACTTGATTGAAGTATTTAAATAGTTGAGTGATCTAATTGAGTAAATCAAAACATCGATGGTCAAAATGAAATTTGACTATAATTAATGATCATTAGTATACTTTACCCTAATAATAAAATGAAAAGTGATATTATTACAATTATTTTTAAATATAAAGGTTAATTGATATTATTATAATTATTTTTAAATATAATGAATAATTATAGTATTATTTTGGGTTGATCTGAAATTCAAACCAGGCCCTGACATGTGACATGACTATACTTTTTTAAATACTAAAAGTAGGTAAGGTTAAATCATAACAACTTTTAATATTCTTACTGCTCTAATAGGGTGAAACTAGAAATTTATTAATGCAATGATAAAAAGACAGAGAGTCTAAAAATATATACAGACCAAAGATAATTCTAATATTCCCCAAATATATATTTAATATTAATAAACATTAAAAATAGTTGGTAGGAAGCCAGGCTAGTCTGGTCCCTGCAAAGTTATATCATTGTGCTCCAAAGAGCATAATCAGCGATGAACAAAGAGTAAACTTTCACCGGTGGTGTGAAAAATGTTTGAACTCTAAATGATAACGGCATGCCATTTTTGTCAAACCATCAGTAACCTTATTTTGTTCTCTCGAAACATACACAAAATTAAAACCTAATTGTTAAATATTAAATATTATATATATTAAATACATATTTAATAATTTTAAATATTATATATATTAAATACATATTTTAAATTCAAATATATTAAAAAATTAAAACCTAATTATTCTTTAACCACACTAGACCTATTAAATTATCAAAATCTAATTAAATTTTAATCCAAATAAAAAATACCTCTATTAAATTTAAATTTATCTAAATTAAAAAATTATATAAAAAATTTAATTAATTCGGTCAGTGACCGAATTAATCGAACTTTGTTCTGTTTGGTTAATATTTTTTTAAAAATTTCTCTAGTTAATAAAAATTCGATTTAATCAATGATCAAATTAACCGAATGAATACTCCTAGAATCGAGATCAATCTAACTCGAATCAGATGCTCATCCTTAAATGGCACAACAGTTTATGCAGGATAATACAAGGTATGGCGAGGGTGAGGATGAGAGTTTTCTGGTAAATGACATGCCCATCCATAAGGATAAACCCACCCACCTTGTTAACAATATACCCTACTTCAATTCAGTTTTGCTTCTTTCATGCTTTCATCACATGCTGTTGGATAAGGAACTTAAAAATTAAAATTTCTTGATAAAAACAATTACAGATATATTAAAAAGAAAATAATTTCTAATATACAAATATTATAATGACATTGCAAAAATTATAATAATCTAAAAAAAACTTTTTGATTAAATTAAGGTAATTACAAAGTAATATCTGGTCTCATAATCCTAAAAAAATTTAAGTGTGCATATATATATATATATATATACAAACACTAAATCTTAAACGGCAAATATGTATTGTATTAGGAAGTTTCGTTTTGCATTTTATTTTACAAACACTAAATTTATAGATGTATAAATTCTCTGGTCATATTCTTTTCTCAATTTTATTTTTTCATCAAATATTTTTTATCGTTAACTTACGTCATTATTTTATTAACGTGACAACTAGCGCCAGCATATAATGTTTTATAACGTAAAACCCTTTATTCGAGTATCTAAACTCTAAATATACCAACTTAATCTCTGGGCAAGTACTGCGATTCAATGTTATACATCTTTTGTCCATAATCAGAGAATACCAAGGAAAAGCTTTAATATGCGGAGACAAAATGGGAGAGAAAACCCCAAAAAGAACTCAAGGAAAAGTTAGTAAATTGAATTAAAAAATTATTTTATATGATCATCGATATTTGATTTATTAATAAGAAAAACGAGTTTAATTAAGGTGTAATTTGGAAGCTATTGAATGGTGAGCAAGAGTGAATGTGATGTTAGAAGAAAGGGTTGAAAGTTAGAACCCATGTTTACTTAGACAAATTGGCACACTACGAGCCACCCAACTCTCTGACACTTTTTGTGGTAGCTGCAAACAAAGCAAGGAGTGGCTCACCTTCTCCCTATATATATATATATATATATACACACTCTCGTGTTAAGTCTTAACTCTTAATATCAAATTCACACCACACACTCAGTAACTCACTGTTCAATCTAGCTCTTACTTTTTTTGATTTCCATAATGGCTGGGACTGGAGTTTTTGCAGAGATTGTGGATGGAGGTGTTTACAAGTACTATGCTGATGGGAAATGGAAGAACTCTTCTTCAGCTAAAACCGTTCCCATCATCAATCCAACATCACGAAAAACTCAGTACAAAGTTCAAGGTATGTATGAATGTATGCATACACTGAAGAAGCTAAATGTTCATGGATGCTTGTGAAACAGCTTGTAAACAAGAAGAAGTGAATAAGGTGATGGAAGCCGCAAAAACAGCACAAAAATCATGGGCCAAGACACCACTTTGGAAGAGAGACGAGCTGCTGCACAAGGCTGCTGCCATTTTGAAGGAACATAAAGCACAGATTGCTGAGTGTCTGGTTAAGGAGATTGCCAAACCAGCCAAAGATGCAGTTACTGAGGTATAAAGCTTTTGTCTTTGAGCTCAAGACGGACCGAGGGGAGCGTGAAAATTGTCCATGAAAATTTCAAATTATCATATATTTTTTATATTTTTGTTGTATTTTCTGTTGATGATCTGTTTTCGTCTCTTATAATTTTATAAGTTCGCTACTTAACATGAAAAATCATACGTATGTCCCTGTACGAGCTTGTTTAGTTCATCAAAAGTGAATAGAATCAACTCAAGACAACCTTGTTTTCATTTGGTTTCTTTAAGGTTGTAAGGTCTGGGGATCTGGTTTCCTACACTGCTGAAGAGGGTGTTAGGATTCTTGGAGAAGGCAAATTTTTGGTGTCTGATAGCTTTCCAGGCAATGAAAGAACCAAATATTGACTCACTTCCAAGGTAAACTCCACTGTTGTGTTTGTTCGTATCTTGTATGTTTCGGTGGATTAGTTTACGATTCGAAGTTGCAGATTCCACTTGGAGTGATTCTGGCCATTCCACCATTCAATTACCCTGTTAACCTCGCTGTTTCGAAGATCGCACCGGCATTAATTGCCGGAAACGCGCTTGTACTGAAGCCACCTACACAGGTATTCCACGAAAACAACAAGCTGATATAACGTAAGTTGCAAGCAAGTGATGGTTTGTTCTTGCAGGGTGCTGTTTCTACTCTTCATATGGTGCACTGTTTTCACTTGGCTGGATTTCCCAAAGGGCTCATTAGTTGTGTGACAGGGAAAGGATCCGAGATCGGCGATTTCCTCACCATGCATCCTGGAGTTAATTGTATCAGGTAAAATTCGATTCGAATTTTGGACAACATAAGGTCCCCATTGACAATCCATAAGTAACATGTTGCAATCTCATTCTCCTTAGTTTCACTGGTGGAGACACTGGTAATGCTATCTCGAAGAAGGCCGGAATGATCCCTCTGCAAATGGAATTGGGAGGAAAAGATGCATGTATCGTACTCGAAGACGCTGACTTAGATTTGATCGCCGCGAACATAATCAAAGGAGGATTTTCCTACAGCGGCCAAAGATGCACTGCTGTTAAAGTTGTCCTGGTAATGGAATCAATTGCGGATGCTCTGGTTGAAAAAGTGAATGCGGAAATAGCAAAGTTAAAGGTAGGTGTCGAAACCGTCTTTCGGTTGGGTCCCGTAACGGGCTTCGACTTGGGAAAATAGATTAGGAGTCGTCACCGATCATTTATTTTATTAAAAATGGGTTGATCGGATACCTTATTTCTTATCTTATCTGAGTCTTGCTAGTGACATATCGGATTCGGGAGTCGGTTACAGTCAAGGAAGGGTTAGCACTCTTGAACTGCCATTTCGGTACTACGTAATTTTCAGTTGTCATTAAATAAGAAAATTGTAAGTTTAACTTAAAAGGTAAAATAACGATCCAAAATTACTTACCTCCGATCGATTTGAAATTGTACCCTTAAAAGGATTTAAATGTTAAATTTGGAATGAGAAGCCGAATTAGATTGAGATATAAAAGACTAATAAACAATGAAGACAAAAATGATAATAAAATACATAGCATAAGAAAAACAAATACAACGACAAAATAAACAAACAGAAAATAAAATGAAAAATAAATAAATAAATAAATAAATAGGGGAAGAAAATATAAAAACATAAAGGAACAATAGCAAAAACCAAGACAAAATAGAAACAAAACGCACACAAAAAAAATATATATATAAAGAATATATACATATACATAATAAACTATCATAATTAATATAATAGGTAAAACGATAGTTAAAAAAATAGTAGAGGTATGAAATATTATGTAAAAATAAATAAGTATATGCACATGTAATATAAAGTAAATAAAAAATAAAATCAGAAGAAAGTATTATAGTAGACGTATAAATAAAGTGTTAAGCGTATACATATGTGCATGTAATGGTAAACTACAATGGAAAAATAATCAAACAAAGCTAATTAGGATACACGTGTAATAATGATAGATTTATAAACTACTAAAAATATATACATATAAAACGATATATATAACATAAAAAGAAAAAAATAATTAATATATATATATTTAATAACACGAATTACCAAAAAGAAATAAATGAAAATATGTATATAATAAATAAAGGATTGCTATGAAAGAAAAGATAAAGTTGGGGCCAAATTCCGAAACAATCGGGGGCATTAAAGTTGATTTGGGGCTAAAATAGAAGGTTTTCAAAACCAGCAGGCTTAAAAGCACGGTTTATCCCTTTTAAAAAAACACGCGGATCGCGTTCAGGTATGGGTCGGGTCACTAGGCATCCTCGGGTTGAGTATTTAACTAAAAAACGTGCCTTAATTTCCCATTTCCTTTCATTTGAAACCAAGTCCCCCCTATTCCTCATTTTTTCTCTGCTTTGTTCATCCCCTGAGATGAACACCGCAGTGGGATCCCAGATTCCGGCCGGTGGCCACCGCCTCGCCGCCACTCACTGGCGGTGGTCCACATCGAAACCCTTATTTTTAAAGCCCTTTCTCTCCACAACCCGAAAAGCAAAGTGATTTTTCAAAAAAAAAAAAAAAGTCTTGGAAAGGCGTAGATCTAGAAAATAGTTTTCGGAAAGAATAGCCTCACTTCGTTCATCGGCCGAAAAATGCCTTTTTGGGATCAAAAACTCAACACAACGACATGCAAGCAACCAAAACGAAGAAAGGTATGGACTTTACCTTTTGTTTCTTCTAAAAAACTCAAAAAACGCTTCGGTTTTGCCTTGATAATGCTAGTGGTTTTATTTCGAAAGTTTCTGCTTTTATTTCATATGAAATCCGTAGTCCAATCAGTCTGATTGCAAGAATATTTATAGTAAAAAAACTATTCTTAGCCCCTAATTTTTAGGACTTTATTTGGAGTCTAACACTGCTTGGTTGGTTGTGGTTGAATCCCTTCGACTCACGTTGTTGGTGGTGAGAACGGTCGGCGGATGATGCGGGTTGTTGGGCAAGACGTGCGGCTGTGGAAGAGTCCGTAGTGGAAACGGAGCTGGAATGATGGATGGGCATGCGGCGCTAAGGTTCCTGGAAACCCTAGGTTTTGCTTGGGAGCTGATTTGCACATGGGTTTGGGCCCGGTGTTGACTTGGGCCACTGTTTGTAATGGATCTTGGGCCACCTGCAAAATGTAACATAAATAATGAAAATATATATTTATATAATATAGTTTATAATAACAACAAACAATATTATATAATATAATATTAACGGTCGAAATTCAGTGTCTTCAGCTGCCCCTCTTTGCTCATTATCGTGTGACAAAAATAGAGCAAAGATTGAATGACACAGATTTCGTCCACATCGACTATCCTTTGTCGTAAAGTTGAAACTCGATGCTGAAGCTGGTTTGTCAATCACGAAATGACTCCCTTGTCGTAAGGTTGAGTCAGACTTGGAGCACGAGACCCTTCATCATGAAGTTGAAAACAAGCTCAAAGCTTTTGACAAGTGGCCTTTGAATTATCTTCTGGCTCAAGATACTTCGTCGTGAAGGTGGAACTTGACCTGAAGACTTTGGTATTGTGATGTTACATATGACTCCTTCGTCGTGAAGTTGGGTCAATCTGTTTGTGAAGTTGAAATTGTATATGGCCCCTTCATCGTGATGTTGACCCTGGGAATTGAATATCCTTCGTCGTGAAGTTGAAATCCAATCTAGAGATGGATGCTACTTGTGTGCACAATTCCCTTCATTGTGAAGTTGAACCCGTGGGTGGCCCCTTCATCGTGAAGTTGAGCCTGGTAATTGGATATCCTTCGTCGTGAAGTTGAAATCCAAGTAAGTTGTATTGCTCCGAGTCCAATATCCTTCGCCGTGAAGTTGAAATTGGTTCTGGAATTGGAAAATTGTTTGTTGACAGTCAGCCGCCCCTTCGCCGTGAAGTTGAGCTTGTGCTGTCTTGGGTCCAATATCCTTTGCTGCGAAGTTGAAATTGGATCTGAAATTGGGAAATTGTTTGTTGACAGTCAGCCGCCCCTTCGCCGTGAAGTTGAGCTTGTGTTGTCTTGAGTCCAATATCCTTCATTGTGAAGTTGAAATTGGCTATGAAATTGGAAAGTTGACAGTCAGCCGCCCCTTCGCTGTGAAGTTGAGCTTGTGTTGTCTTGTGTGCACGATTCCCTTCGTCGTGAAGTTGAAACCGCGGGTTGTGTTGGTACGATATCCTCCGTCGTAGAGTTGAAATCGTGGATGACCCCTTCGTCGTGAAGTTGAGCCTTGACTTGAATATCCTTCGTTGTGAAGTTGAAACCCAAGTATTGTATGTTACTGGTGGACACGATTCCCTTCGCCGTGAAGTTGAAACCGTGGATGACCCCTTTATTTTAAAGTTTGGCTTCGAGCTAGATATCATTCGTTGTGAAGTTGGAATCTACTATCGAGCAAATTGTGTCGCTTCGAGTTCAAAATCCTCCGATGTGAAGTTGAAATTGACTGTAGCTACAACCTGAAAAAGTTATGCATATATGTGATGCTATGAATGCAATGCTCTTAGGTGCGCCTAAAATGCATATGCAACATATGTTATCTTAGGGCTCTGGAGAGAAATCTCGATCTCCGGTTGCCTGTTGTTGTTGACTCTGGATTTTGAAATCTTAAAGTTCTGATCCCTGATCTTGAATTCTTCAAATATTTAAATCCGATGTGCAGATTTGGGAGCTTATTCCCGACCATCTCATGTATGTGCATGAGCTTTGATCGGCTTTCGGGTACCTGTACTTTTCAATGAATCTTTGTACAGTAATATGGGATTATCTTTTGCAAGAATAAATAAATCATTAGGTTTAAATCCAATTCAAGATGCTCAAGCGGAATTGACTTAGAGGAAAGATTGTCTTTATTCATAAGAGAGAAAAGATCAAATAATACATGACAAACATTTTGGAAAATGAATACATGATGAAGTGTGTATATGAATGTCTTAGATCTCGATAATGTGGGCACTTTTGAGCTGAAAATCCGTCAAGTGACTTTGAACACAACCTTTGCCAAGAGATCTTTGAGAATGCGACAACATTCTGGAGAGTGCAACCCTTCTCCAACTTGTTGAGTTTGTTGGAGATTCAGATGCCGGGATGCTTCCACTATCTCGATTTCTTGAACTGATATCCAAATCGCCCTTTCGGGTTTTCAACTTGGACCCATCCTTGGTTGCAAGATGCCCTTTGCAGGTTTTCATCTTGAACCCACATTCTTTTCTTTTTTTTTTTTTTTTTTTTTTTTTTTTATTTTTTTCAATTTAGGGTGCCCTTTCGGGTTTTCACCCTAAACGATTTTTTTGTTTTTTTCCTTTTTTTTCAACTTAGGACGCCTTCTCGGGTTTTCATCCTAAACGAAGTACTTTTTGAGTACATCCGAGTTGATGGATGTGGCAGTTCAGGTCCGTCCATTTCAGCCAGGGTAAGGGCTCATCCAGAGAAGGGCTTTTTCACGAGATAAGGTCCTTCCCAATTTGGCATCCATTTTCCTCGAAAAGCTTTTTAGACTGGCCAAACTCTTTTTAGCACCAGATCTCCTTCGCGGAATATTCTCGGGTGCACCTTTTTGTCATGTGCTCGGATCATTCGTTTCTGATAGATTTGACCATGACGAATGGCTTTCAGTCTCTTTTCATCTATCAGATTAAGCTGATCATATCTGGATTGTACCCATTCTGCATCATCCAGTTTAACTTCTGTCAAGACCCGAAGTGAAGGAATCTCTACTTTAATGGGGTAGCACTGCTTCCATTCCATAAGCTAGTGAAAATGGAGTTTCCCCAGTCGAGGTTCGTACTGAGGTTCGATAGGCGAACAAAGCAAAAGGCAACTTCTCATGCCAGTCTTTGTAAGTCTCAGTCGTTTTCTCCACTATCTTCTTAATGTTTTTGTTTGCTGCTTCTACTGCTCCATTCATCTTTGGTCTGTAAGCAGTGGAATTGTTATGCTTTATGTTGAACTACTCACAAGCATCATTCATCATTTTGTTGTTCAAGTTTGTAGCATTATCGGTAATGATCCTTTCAGGTAGACCATACCGTTATATAATCTCTTTTTTCATAAACTTGAAAATAGTGGACTGAATGACAGTGGCATATGATGCAGCCTCTACCCATTTTGTGAAGTAATCAATTACCACGAGAATGAACTGGTGACCATTCGAAGCCTTCGGATGAATTTGCCCGATAACGTCCATGCCCCACACTGAGAAAGGCCATGGTGACGTCATTACATGAAGCGAATGAGGTGGAACATTGATCTTGTCTCAGTAAATTTGACATTTATAACATCGTCTAGCATAGTTGATGCAATCACGTTCCAGTGTGGACCAAAAATATCCGCATCTCATTATTTGTCTTGACATAATATATCCATTTGCGTACGCACCACAAACTCCTTCATGTACTTCTTCCACTATCATTTTTGCCTCTTCAGCATCGACGCATCTAAGCAGGACTTGATTATGGCTCTTCTTGTATAAGACCTCTCCGTCAAGGACGTATCCAGCTGCCACCCTTCTAAGGGTTCTCTTATCGGTTTCAGTGGCTTCTTTTGGATAACTCCGATGCTTAATATACTGCAGAATGTTGTAGTACCAAGGTTTAGTGTCTTTCATTTCTTCAATTTGGTAACAATTAGTCGGGTACTCATACGACTGCATGTTAATTGGCATTATTTCAGACTCCCCGCCAGCCTTGAATGCGGCTGTCAAAGTAGCTAAAGCGTCAGCCATTTGATTTTCTTCTCTAGGCACGTAGTGGAATGTGACTTTATCGAATTCTTCAAGCAGCTCCAGTATTAGCCTCTGGTATTCCATCAGCTTCGTATCCTTGGTTTCCCACTCTCCGTGAAGCTGATAGATTACTAACGCTGAATCCCTGTATATCCGCAAAGTCTTTATATTTTGCCCCAGTGCAGCCCAAATTCCCAAGACATAGGCTTCATATTCTGCCATGTTATTGGTGCAATCGAAGTTGATTCTGCTAGTAAATGGGTAGTGACTTCCTTCTGGAGAAATTAGGATAGCCCCGATACCATGTCCTAATGCATTTAATGCAGCATTGAAATACATTCTCCAAGAACTGTCCGTTGAAGTCCATGCTTCTTCTAAGGAGATAGCCATCAAGTCTTCGTCTGGGAAGTCAAAGTCCAAAGGCTCGTAATTCTCATCGGTTCTGCTGGCCAAGATTTCCGATATGGCACTTCCTTTGATTGCTTTATGGCTCATGTACTCAATGTCAAATTCTGACAAGAGCATCTGCCATCGTGCTAACCTTCCAGATAAAGCAGGTACATCCATCATGTATTTCAGGGGATCTAACTTGGAAATCAGACAAGTAGTGTGGTACAACATGTATTTTTTGGAGTCTTTTTGTAGCCCAGACTAAAGCACAGCATACCTTCTCGATAGGAGGATATCTGACCTCGCAATCAGTGAACTTCTTGCTTAAATAGTAGATGGATCTTTCATTCTTCCAGGATTCATTATGTTGTCCGAGGACACACCCCATGGAGTTCTCGAATATGGAGAGATACAAGAATAGAGGTTTGCCCGGAATAGGGGACATCAGGATAGGAGAGTGAGACAAATACTCCTTTACTTTCTCGAATGCAATCTGACATTTTTCATCCCATGCTCCTGGATTGTTCTTTCGGAGAAGACGGAAGATTGGGTCACACTTGTCGGTTAATTGGGATATGAACCGTGCTATGTAGTTCAATCTTCTCAGAAAACCTCGAACCTCCTTCTATGTTCATGGGGGAGGCAGATTTTTGGATAGCCTTAACTTTATCAGGATCAACCTCGATGCCTTTCCTGCTGACTACGAAGCCTAATAGTTTCCCGGATGTTACCCCGAAAGTGCACTTGTTAGGGTTCAATCTTAGTTGGAACTTTCTCAATCTCTGGAAGAGCTTCCTCAAATTCTCGATATGTTCATTCTCGGTTTGCGCCTTGACAATCATGTTATCGACATAAACTTCGATTTCTTTGTGCATCATGTCGTGGAACAGGGTCACCATAGCTCTCTGATATGTTGCCCCAGCATTCTTCAGTCCGAAGGGCATCACCTTGTAGTAGAAGGTTCCTCACATTGTGACGAACGTGGTTTTCTCCATGTCTTCAAGTTGCATCTTGATCTGGTTATATCCCAAGAATCCATCCATGAATGAAAAGAAAGCGTTCCTGGCTGTATTGTCTACCAACGTGTCAATATGAGGTAGAGGAAAGTTGTCTTTAGGGCTCGCCTTGTTAAGATCACAGTAATCGACGCAAATGCGAACCTTCCCGTCCTTTTTTGAAACTGGTACTATGTTGGCCACCCACTCCGGATACTTAGCCACTTGAAGAAAACTGACATCAAATTGCTTCTTGACTTCTTTGATCTTAAGGAGCATTTCTGGTCGCATCTTTCTCAGTTTCCGTTGTACGGGTTTGCATTCTGGCTTAATTGGCAGTTTATGAACTACCATATTTGTTCCTAGTCCCAGCATGTCCTGATACGACCAGGCGAACATATCTCTATACTCCTGAAGTAAGACTATTAGGTTTTATCTTGCTTCAGCCAATAGAGTTGTGCCGATTTTAACCTCCTTTCTGTCATCTTCAGTGCCCAAATTTAAGATTTCGATTACCTCTTCATGTGGCAGTATTTGTTTTTTCTTCTCTTTCTACCATTCTTAACAATTCGTAGGCAAGTTACACTCCTCTTCAGTGTCGCATTCATTAAATTCCTCGAGGCAAATGGCTGATTCAAAATCCACTTTCGGATCAAGATCATCGGTGCCCACATTATCGTTATCTGGGGTCCTGAAGGAACAAAAAGATGTGTGTGTGTGAGAGGAAATATCCCACACGAAACAGTCAAGAATTAAATTTGAAAGAGAAATGGAAATGAAGTGCTGAAATGAAGAAAATAGACAATGAATTTAGAAAGAAATGAAAGAAAATTTGTTTGCCATGGACAAAAAAAATGCATCCTTTATTGAAATTAAACCAAATATTTATTCACCCTTAAAAAAGATCACCTATTGCCTCGGGTATAGGAAAATAGGGATAGTTCGAATATTACTCTGAAAGACTCTTGTAAACCACTGGTAGTTCTTCCACCGACCAACTGCTAGGCACGAACCCAGGTGGCAGACGGCATATCTCGAATCTATCTCCGTTGTCAACATCTTCTGTGGTCACGGCATTGATGTTCAGATCTTCCAGAGTCGATTCTAACTCGGATATGGTGGTTTCAAACGTATAACCACCTGACTTGAATGTTTTGTAAAGAGACAGGAATGTCATAGGCTTCAATTGGAGTTCACTTCTAATCAACCTTGCTAATCTCCTCTCCCGACTCTTTTGGAGCTCTTTTCTCTTTTCATGATAACTGGGCTGAAAACTGAGCCCAAACTGATCTAGCTTTGAAATGGGAAGGACTGGATTAATCCTTCCTTGTAGCTGTTTCCCAAACCCTCTTTCGATTTTAGTACCTCGGCCTAAGGTTTGCTTGATCTCCATCTTTGTACATTTAGAGAGTCGGGGTTTAAGAATCTTCTTTCCCTCTGCCACGAATGTGGCATTCAAAAATTCCAAGGAACGGAATGAGCACTCTACAGCTTCCTTATCTACTTTGATGTATGGGGCCTCCGTGGTCACACTTGCCACGATATCTTCTTCAGCGTTGATAATTACCAAGGCCCGATAACAAATTTAACTTTTTGGTACAGCGTGGAGGGTACTGCACCTGCTTGATGAATCCATGGCCTTCCCAAAAGACAGCTATAGGACGACATGATATCCATCACAAGGAACTCAACATCATAGGTTGCTGGTCCGATGGTTAAAGGTACCTCGATCTTACCGACTACCTCTCGTTTGGTCCCGTCAAATGCTCGGACCACGTTCTGACAGGCTCTCATATACGAGGTATCTATTGGCAGCCTCTTCAATATCACCAAAGGCATCACGTTTAGGGCTGAGCCATTATTAATCAATACGCTCGGTAAAGCGTGCCCCTTGCAATATGTAGTAATATGCAATGCCTTTGTTCAGCCTCTTCCTCCAGATGGAATCTCATCATCTGAAAATGAGATGAGATTATCAGCTTGAATATTGTTCACCAGTCGATCCATCTTGTTGACTGGTATGTCTTGTGGCATGAACGTGTTATTAAGGACCTTCAACAATGCTTATCGGTGTGCCTCCGAGTTCAAAAATAGTGCTAACATTAAAGTACGCGTAGGTAAGCTGTGGAGCTGTTCTATAATGTTGTACTCGCTGTGCTTCAGGATCTTGAGGAACTCTTTGGCTTCTTCCTCCTTTATAGGTTCGTTAATAGCTAGTACATCTTCTTTGAAAGGTTCTAGTGGTATCTGCCCCACTTTGCCATCACATCCTTCAGAAGTACTTACTTGGCATTCGTACTTCCATGGCACTTGCCGATTGTCCTTGTATTGAAAAGGCCGAGGTACTATGATCACCACCTTGGCTGGTGTTGTTATTATCATATTTGCCTTAGGGGTAATTATCAGAGGACCACTCCTGCCATACCTCTTATCAGATGATTCTTTGGTAGCGCAGACGTTTTCTTCCGAAGAATCTTGAATTTCCTCGTAAAATTCCAGCTCTTTCCAGTCCGTCATGAGCTGGACTAACGATATGAACTCTGGGCATTCTTGCACATTATGCCCCTATTCATTGTGGTAACAACAATAGTCACCATCTCCTATCCTTGCTGCCCGTGAATGGGGTGTAAGAAGCCCCACCTTTATCATTTGGCTCCATACCCAAGCCAAAGGAGTTTTAACTTCCGAAACACAAGTTTTGACTCTCTTGCCATTCTCTGTGGTGATTGCATTGATCCCGGTCTCTGGATGATTAGGCAAGGGATTCTAGGCGACGTTCGGTGCTCCAGAGTTGAAATGAATCCAATTTTTGTTCCGCATTCATTATACTAGTCTCTTAAAGGCGAGATAGTTTTCAATTGAATGCCCCTGCACACCTCCATGATATTCATAGTGGGCGTTCTCGTCAATCCATTTCGGATATGGGGGCTTTATCGGATCCATTGGGTAGGGTGATATTGTGTGAGTATCGAAGAGTTGTTGATATAACTCTTTATAGTTAATAGTAATGGGATCAAACTACTCCCTTTCCCTTTCTCTCCTTGGTTCTCTCTGAGATTGGTTAGAAGTACCAGATGGTACAGCTGCAGTTGTTTTTGAATTTGAGATCATAACACCTTTGCTAGCATTGTAGGTGTTGACATTGTTGATCACACGGTCCTTGTTCTTCGCAGGAGGCTTTCTACTAGAGTCACCTCCCTCAATCTTTCCTTGTTTTATGGCCATTTCAACCATCTCACCAGCCATGACTAAATCTGAGAAACTTCCCGACGTGATTGCTACCAAATGCCCGAAGTAAGGTGCCTTCAGGGTCTGTACAAACAGCTTTCTAGTTTCCTTTTCATCCAAGGGTGGATGAACTTGCATAGATAAATCCCTCCACCTCTGTGCGTACTGTCGGAAACTCTCTTTATGCTTCTTCTCCAGGCTTTGCAGTATAACTCGGTCTGGTCTCGTATCATTGATATGCTTGTACTGCTCTAAGAAAGACTTGGCTAAGTCTTTCCACGTCTTGATATAAGTTCAGCTAAGCTAGTTGTACCACCGGATAGTTGAACCGGACAGGCTCTCCTGAAAGCAATGGATCAAGAGTTGGTCATTTCCCCCGTATCCTGTCATCTTCTGACAGAACATAGTGATATGGGCTGAAGGGCAGTTGTTCCCGTCGAACTTTTCAAACTCAGGAATTTTAAATTTTGGTGGAAGCACCAAATCGGGAATCAAACTTAGTTCTATTGCATCCACACCATAATAATCATGGTCTCCTTGGACCATCTTTATTTGGTCTTCTAATATCCTGATCTTTTCTTTCATCTTCCTTGCCTTATCCTCTTCATCAAAATCCAGGATAGGGCAGTCGTCCGGATGACTGTCAAGTTTCACCGCAGAAGTCTATAAATTTGCCACTGATACAACTTTCCCTTTGGCGGCGGATGAGTCACCTTGCAGTCCGGGTAAGGTCCTAGATGAGACACCCACTTGTGGGGTTGGTGGTATGGTTATCCCCTCAGATGCACCTTCTCCGGGTGCACTTGTCTGTTGTTGTAAACCAGATAACCTAGCCACAATCTGGTCGACTAGGGACTCTGTGCTTTTCTTAATGGACTCCATGGTACGTTGACTGTTCTGAGCCATTTTGTCCTCCAATTCTTTCTACAGTCTTGCCATGTTTTCCTCAATCTTCTTGATTCTGGCATCCATTTGTTTCTTTTTTGCACGAGTGTTGTGAGGGTGATGCGAATCTAATGCTTGCGGTGGTACGCTTGGTGTATGAGACATATTCTGTTAGTTAATACGAATGTAAAAACATGGAAAATATAAAATAAAAACAAACATGAAATATAAAATGCAAGAAATGCAATGCATGATATATGCAATTTGGAGGCATTGATCCAGAAAAGTGTCCATTATTATAAACAATCCTTATTTAGACAAAAATATTTTATCTTTTAAGAGACATAAAAACAAATTAAAGGTACATTTGGACTAAATCCTCTAGACCCCTAGCAGCTTCTAGTAGGTTGACAAGTCTTCTGCCTTCATCTGTCACTGGTTGAATGCCTTGTCGAACCACTCTTGCTTCCCTTGCCAGGCCGTGAAGATGACGAGCCACCTTCTGTACTTGTTCCAGGAAATCTCGGATGGTTGTGTCTCTGGCCCTTACCCTTCGTTGTGCTTGCTCCCAACGAAAACGCCACTGTAAACCTCCATCAAAGGGAACTATATGAAGCTCGTTCGCTTGCCTTTGGAACCCATCTACAACAGCTTCTAACTCAGTTATTGTTTTGCCATCCTTTTCATGTTGTTTCTCTAAGTCCGCCACCTGGATTCTCAAGCGTTGGTTCTGATGTTAACTGTCTGCCAAGTGCCTTTGAGCAGTCTTCAGTTGTTCCTTCCAAGCTCTTTCATCGGGCCCCTCGAATTTCCTTTTCAGACTGTGAGCTTCGTCTTTTCAGTATTCAGAGGTTACTTTTAACTTGGAGTTATCCTTGACTTTATCTTGATAGCCTTTTCATAAGTCTTCGAGCTCAAAATGGACTCTTTTCTGTTCTCTTTCCAGTTTGTCTGCTCTATCTTTATGAGAGTCGGCATCGAGCTTCCATTGATAACGTTTAGCTTCGAGTTCCTTAACCCTCTGTTTCAGCTCGTTATTCACAGCTTCAAACTCTGTCTTGGCTATCTCAAGTCCGGAAGGGACAGGCCTGAGATGTTCCTCCATGGTCCGGGTGTCCTCACAGTCTGGCACTGGGATGTTATCATTCTTTCTCAACCTTTGCCACTCTACATAATCTGGAGTAAGCATGTCTCTGGCAGCTACAACATCCATCCGAAATACTTGCTTCCATGAATCGGCTGCTTCCTTGATTATCTTCTTATAACTGTCACCGCTATACACAAATTCTGATTTAATTAGTCCGTATGTTGCGGGGACAAACTGACGTGCCCCATACTGTCTCAGTGCCAACAACGGAGCATACCCAACTGCACCCCAAAGTCCAAGTAAAGTTATAGTATCAGAATCCCCACACCAGAAAATAACGTCACCGAGGAACAACCAAGGGGCTCTCCAGATAATATCCCGATCCTGAAGATGTGTAAAGACTTTCATCCACTTTTCTTTTGAAGAACCTTCATGCCATTTCCTAGTGATGAATTCTTCCAAAGGTGAATAAGTAGTGCTGAACCGGCGATAGGCCACCCCGTTAGTCTTCCAAAAGTGGCTATGGATCTAGACTTGAAGGAGTTGAGTACACCCAATGAACCTTCCTCCACCAGCTCTTCTGCAATGGTTGAGAGATCGAAAGGTTTCGGCTAAGATGGCTGGTGCTGGGTTGACTCGCTTCGGGAGTTGTTCAAACAGATCTACCACAACAGCATCAATGTAACCCAAAGTCCTCGGGAATATAATCAGACCATACAAACCCAGTGCAAATAGGTCTATTGCCTTCCACTCATCGGGATGGTTCTTCATCAGTTGCTTGATATGAAACCAAGCAATTCCTTCCCCATTGCCTTTATATCGAGCCCAGTCAATTACCTATTTTGCGTCAACCCCGGCAACTTTGGCTAGTGCATTCTTGAAAGGCTGGCTTTTAATGTGTTTAAGGTAGGCCCTCTCTAGTTTGATACTTTCACAGTGTAACAGGGTAGTGAATTCTTCAATGGTGGGCACCATGTCCTCTTGATTAAAAGTAAAGCAACTGTATCCCAGGTTCCATAATTGAACCAAGGCTCTGATTAAGGGCTCATCGGTCTTGATATGAAGCAAAAGTGCAATTCCACCATACCGTTGGCTGAATTTCTATTTCTGATCATTCTTCCAACTGCCCAG
Organism: Hibiscus syriacus; assembly: GCF_006381635.1. Classification (NCBI taxonomy): domain Eukaryota; kingdom Viridiplantae; phylum Streptophyta; class Magnoliopsida; order Malvales; family Malvaceae; genus Hibiscus; species Hibiscus syriacus. The sequence goes on along the minus strand of NW_024063538.1, from coordinate 6,348,608 downwards.
ATGTCTCGAAGCTCTTGCACGTCATTCTGTTTTAAGCTGATAGAGGCATAGCTGACCATCTCTGACACATAGCTTCTTTGAAGACTGTCTCCCTTTTCCTTCTGAGTCTTCTCGGACCATAGTCGTACCTCAGGGTTTTTAATCTCTTTTATTACAACACCTTTATCCATTTGTTTAGATTATTTTGTGTGTAATAAACACTTTTTAAAGATCAATGGCCTCGTGTTATGATGCAAATGCTAAAAAACAAACACAGGCAAAAAGTTAGTACAATAAAAATAAATAAACAAATATAAAAGGACAAAAGGGAAGGAAAAAAAAGAAACATGGTTAGGGTAAAAATATCCTAGGTATTGGAATGTGGTTTCGGGGTAGGCTCTAATTCTCCACAATCTCCCGGTTTAGGTTCTAAAAAATGGTACCCGAGTTCTCCTTGCCGGTGCCCCCTTAGGCTTACCAGGCCCTTAGTCCTAAACCCATCACATGCTTGTAAGTTAAACTCGAGAGGACACATTCCCTTATGTCTATGCGGAGAATAAATTCACACGAAGACATAAGGTATATGAATCCCGAAGGCTACTTGCAACGTATATGCGGTGAATAAATTCACACGAATGCGTCGCTTTCACCCCCACTTAAAAACGTGTTCAGAGCTCGGGTTTAGAGCCTTTAGTGAAAAAAACTTTGAAGGCTGAAATCATTAGAAAACGATTAGTACAACTATTTACTCGAAAATATAATCAAAAGTAAGTAAAAGGATCGAAATGTTACTCTAAAATTTAAACTTACCCTTTTCGTTAAAAAGACAACTGGAAATTACCTTAGCCTGACTCACTTACCTGCCTCCCCAGTGGAGTCACCAAGCTGTCGAAACCGTCTTTCGGTTGGGCCCCGGAATGGGCTTCGACTTGGGAAAATGGATTAGGAGTTGCCACCGATCATTTATTTTATTAAAAATGGGTTGATTGGATACCTTATTTCTTACATGATATGCGTCTTGCCAGTGACATATCGGATTCAGGAGTCGGTTACAGTCAAGGAAGGGTTAGCACCCTTGAACTGCCCTTTCGGTACTACGTAATTTCAAGTTGTCATTAAGTAAGAAAATTGTAAGTTTAACTTAAAAGGTAAAATAACGATCCAAAATTACTTACCTCCGATCGATTTGAAATTGTACCCTTAAAAGGACTTAAATGTTAAATTTAGAATGAGAAGCCAAATTGGATTGAGATATAAAAGGCTAATAAACAATGAAGACAAAAATGATAATAAAATACATAGCATAAGGAAAACAAATACAACGACAAAATAAACAAACAGAAGATAAAATGAAAAATAAATAAATAAATAAATAGGGGAAGAAAATATAAAAACATAAAAGAAACAATAGCAAAAACCAAGACAAAATAGAAATAAAACGCACACAAAAAAATAATAAAATATATAAAGAATATATACATATACATAATAAGCTATCATAATTAATATAATAGGTAAAACAATAGTTAAAAAATAGTAGAGGTATGAAATATTATGTAAAAATAAATAAGTATATGCACATGTAATATAAAGTAAATAAAAAATAAAATCAGAAGAAAGTATTATAGTAGACTTATAAATAAAGTGTTAAGCGTATACATATGTGCATGTAATGGTAAACTGCAATGGAAAACTAATCAAACAAAGCTAATTAGGATACACGTGTAATAATGATAGATTTATAAACTATTAAAAATATATACATATAAAACGATATATATAACATAAAAAAGAAAAAAATAATTAATATATATATATATATATTTAATAACACGAATTACCAAAAAGAAATAAATGAAAATATGTGTATAATAAATAAAGGACTGCTATGAAAGAAAAGACAAAGTTGGGGCCAAATTCCGAAACAACCGGGGGTATTAAAGTTGATTTGGGGCTAAAATAGAAGGTTTTCAAAACCAACAGGCTTAAAAGCACAGTTTATCCCTTTTAAAAAAACACGCGAACCGCGTTCGGGTATGGGTCGGGTCACTAGGCATCCTCGGGTTGAGTATTTAACTAAAAAACGTGCCTTAATTTCCCATTTCCTTTCATTTGAAACCAAGTTCCCCCCATTCCTCATTTTTTCTCTGTTTTGTTCATCCCCTGAGATGAACACCGCCGTGGGATCCCAGATTCCGGCTGGTGGCCACCGCCTCGCCGTCGCTCACCGGCGGTGGTCCACATCAAAACCCTTATTTTTTAAAGCCCTTTCTCTCCACAACCCGAAAAGCAAAGTGATTTTTCAAAAAAACAAAACTCTTGGAAAGGCGTAGATCTAGAAAATAGTTTTCGGAAAGAATATCCTCACTTCGTTCATCGGCCGAAAAATGCCTTTTTGGGATCAAAAACTCAACACAACGACATGGAAGCAACCAAAACGAAGAAAGGTATGGACTTTACCTTTTGTTTCTTCTCAAAAACTCAAAAAACGCTTCGGTTTTGCCTTGATAATGCTCGTGGTTTTATTTCGAATGTTTCTGCTTTTATTTCATATGAAATCCGTAGTCCAATCAGTCTGGTTACAAGCATATTTATAGTAAAAAAACTATTCTTAGCCCCTAATTTTTAGGACTTTATTTGGAGTCTAACACTGCTTGGTTGGTTGTGGTTGAATCCCTTTGACTCACGTTGTTGGTGGTGAGAACGGTCGGCGGATGATACGGGTTGTTGGGCAAGACGTGCGGCTGTGGAAGAGTCCGTAGTGGAAACGGAGCTGGAATGATGGATGGGCATGCGGCGCTAAGGTTCCTGAAAACCCTAGGTTTTGCTTGGGAGCTGATCTGCACATGGGTTTGGGCCCGGTGTTGACTTGGGCCACTGTTTGTAATGGCTCTTGGGCCATCTGCAAAATGTAACATAAATAATGAAAATATATATTTATATAATATAGTTTATAATAATAACAAACAATATTATATAATATAATATTAACGGTCGAAATTCAGTGTCTTCAGTAGGCCCACCGGAGGACGACTACGATATCACTCCTGTTGTGTCAGAATCGTCTGCAAATTTCATCGAAGGACTAGTCAAGGATGCCAAAGAGAAATGAGCTACATTTTGTCAGGAGTACAACAAAGATGGCAATCTGATATGGCCATTGTTGTTATACAACGTTCGTCCTGACATGAGGATCGCGTGGGAGGAACCGTTCGGCCCGGTTTTGCCAGTTATAAGGATCAACACCATTGAAGAAGGAATCCACCATTGCAATGCTAGCAACTTTGGACTACATGCACATACTTATACACATACATTAAAACAAACTCATCAAATCTCCTAATGATAATGAAAAATGCATATGCAAAATTGCAGGGATGTGTATTCACAAAGGATGTCAACAAAGCAATATTGATCAGTGATGCAATGGAGACCGAAACGGTTCAGATTAACTCGGCACCGGCTCATGGACCGGATCATTTCCCGTTCCAGGTAAATAAAATCTACATTAAACCCTTCACATGGATCATCTTCATGAAAATAAACTTGTAAAAAAATGCATTCATAACAGGGTCTGAAAGACAGTGGAATAGGATCACATGGAGTTACCAACAGCATTAACATGATGACAAAGATCAAGAGCACTGTCATCAATTTACCAACCCCATCTTACACCATGGGTTAGTATTTCCAATCAGGGAATACATACACACACACATATATATATATATATATATATATATATATATATATATATATATATATATAATGTTAGAGAGTAAGCATGGTTGAAGAAGAGAGTAGAGTTTTTAGAAAGAACTAATGACCAGAAGAACACAAATGATGCAGGCAATGGAGGGCATTCCAAATTATGAGCGCTTGAAGTCGGTTCCTTCTTTCTAATCCATCATCCCTATCTTTATTATCATTGAATGATTAATTAGTGACGCAAATAAAAATAGCATTCGACAAACTATTCGTAAATCGTCCGTATAACATTCATTTATGTTTATTTATTAAGCTAAATAAAGGAGTTTTTATATTCATTTAAAATATGAATAAACATGAACAAATATATGTTTGGTTCGTTTATGTTCACGAACAAACTCGTTTATAAATTCATTTATCAACACATTTACTTTTTATATTTTTTCATTTTAGATATTGATAAAGATATGGATTAAATTGAACATAAGGTGAATTTCGTAATTCAAATTGTGAGACCTAAGGAACTTAAAAGATGAGTGGTTTAATTTTACCATTTTTTAGCTTACAAATAAAGATATAAAAAGTATTGATTGTCGAACATTAAATGAACGTTAAATGGACATGCTTACTAATGTTGAGTGAACATGTTCACTATCATTAAATATATATGTTTGCTAATACTAAATAAATAAAAACGAACATCTTCAAAAATAAATAAACAAACGAATACAAACATAATTTTATATTCAAATTCTGTTAATTTAACCCTAGATTTCATCATGATTATGCAAATGAGGGAGGGTTTTTGTGTACATTTTCAAACTATCAGTTGTACTTGTAGCCCAAGAAATGTAGGAGATAGGGCTCAAAACTCAAAAAAGCTAGCTCATTTACGCTGATTTGTCCAAATAAAGCCCATTCCTAGGGCCATATTTTATTTAATTAACTGATTATTTATTTAAATAAGAGGAGGAGAGGTCACTTTATTACAAATTAGTCATTAAATAATAAAAATAAATATAATAATGATTTTACATTGACATTTTTTTTGTTGTCCTCCTGTTTTAAGGTTTCATCTTGACTAATCTGGATTGACCCGGTTCACACATCTGATTTTTTTTACAACTTAAACTAGACACATGGAATAATTGAGAGTATATATCAATGTAAAAGAACTAATTCAAAGATATAAATTAATAATAGATCAATAATTAAGAATATTGGCTGATATTACGGAACACAATCCCCAAAAAAATTAGGAAAATCTGACGACAAGACGAAGAACCACCAGATGGTGGCGGCTCTCACGTTGTTGGTGGCACCCCTGCAGATCCCGATAGGAGACATGATGATCTTCTCACATGGACACTACCGAGGAATCTTTGCCTCCGCCATCTGCAGATCCTAGGGTTTCCTCCTACAAAGAAAAACTTATTGGGAATTCTCATGCATTTACAGAATAAGAGAAAATAATAGATGAAGACGAGATTGAGATCTTGAAGGGCGATGTTTGTCGATCAATGGTGGATGGGATCATATCAATCGATTTCTTTATCAGAATCCAATCCGTTGCCGTTAAAAGCCTTGACATGACTGTCGTCGTAAAACTGCTAGGCAGACGCATCGGATATAACACACTGCGTGGTAAGATGTATGATCTGCGAAAACTGAGTCAACCCTTCCGCCTAATGGATATAGAAAATGACTACTTCCTTGTTACGTTCAGATCCCAACATGATTTCTTGAATGCAACCTCGGAAGGACCATGACTATATTCGGAAACTATCTCACAATCGAGCCTTAGTCGCCTGAATTTACCACGTCGCAACCCTACCAACTGAGAGTGATTACTTGGATACGTTTACCCGGTCTACCAGTCACACTCCATAAGCGAAGCATAATCAAAGAGATCGAAGAATGCATCGACACTATGGTTCGTATTTGTCGCAAGTCCCGAAAAATTGATAGATTCCTTTTAGGGGTACGTTTAGACTAAAAATCGATTTTAAAATCAAACGTGGTTCGAAAGAGTTATCATCAATCTTTGTTTAGAGTGTGCTTATATCACTTAAAAATATTTTGTTATTTTAATAAAATTTTAATCTTAAAAATTATTAAACGACTTTTAGGTATGCTTTCCAGAAAAATGGGTTTGAGAGTCGATTACAAGATTATTACCCCGACAACGCCCGAAAATCGGTATCTAGTCGATTAATTATTGTCTTTGTAATGGAATTACGAATTCATATCTTAATTTAATTAATGATCCCTTTTAGCTAAATAAATACCATGAAATTTAACCTTTTAAAATTAAAGAGAGAAAATTAATGAATCGCGCATTTAAATGGAGAAAGTTAACTACCATATATGAAGTAGATTGACGTCCCTTTCATTTCCAATTAACTCGATGAATCACTAATCTTTTCCTCAAATATTTTAATTATATTATGGTTATTTTAACGTTTCGAACCAAAGGGAAACACCACCTAATATAAAGTAGAACGATGATTTCCTATATCCGGAAGGAAATACGAAATATCACATTCATGGTATTTATTTACCTAAAGTTATGCAACAAACAAAATTTTATTAATGAAAATTACCAAGGCCTTTAAGATAGATAGAGGATGTTCGAATATTTATAAGCATCGAATCTAAACCTCCAAATAGGGTCGAGTGGCTTATTTTCGATAAATCTAAATATAAGAACATTTTCCTTTCTACCCTCCTCATCAATTTTAAAAGTTATCAAGTTTTTTACGGGTTCACTGGAGGATGCCTATTTACTTTAAATTATCGAATTAAACTACTTAGGTGGATTAGGGTAACTTTCTTCGATAATTTAAATTAAATATGTATTGCCTTTTAATTTATATGTAAAAGGTGGAGTAATACGAATGAGGCTATCATGCTTTAAAATTAAATAAGATGTCATGCAATCAATCAATAAACTTCAACAAAAATTATTTACACATTTAAAGAATTAAATTTATTAATATGCTTGGATTATAATGAAACTAATTGAAAAAAATACATGTCTAAAATAAAAAAAACTATGAACTATGTAATGTAAAGAGTAAATAAATTGTATTAAAAGTAAAGTATGAGAACAAATTAAAGAGAAGATTAAAATTACTTACCTTTAAGAATCTCTTACTTTAAAACAAAATGAATAATGGTCATGGTAAAAAAAATTCAAAAAATTTAAATTAAGTATAATATGCAAAATAAGAAAATAGAGTTATGAATATCATAATTAAAGAAAAAAATTATATAATATATAAAATATACAAAACAAGATAAACTAAATTAACATCAAAATTAAGTAAATAATAAAAGACATGAATACATATCACATAAAATTAATATGGAAAAGAATAATAAATATAAATATATTCAAAGAAGTAAAAAACTAATTTAAAATAAAAAGGAAATATTTAAAATGTTGTGTTAACAAAAAGAAAGAAAGAAAATTAAGTTATTTTAATCAATAAATCAATCATAAAAAAATGTTAGGAAAAAATAAGTAAATAAAAAAATAAGGAAAAAAATTTAAGCAATAAAATCTAAAAAGAACAAATGCGGAAGCTAAAAAATAGAGAAGTAAAAGATATTTAATAAAACTAGAAAAATGTGAACTTAAAAAAAACAAAAGGTTAAGATACATAAAAGTAAAATTGAAAATTTAATTCAAAAGGAAAAATAAACTAAAACAAATTTTCAAATAAAATGAAGGAAACTATAAAAATAATTATCTCTTACCCTTGTGAAAACACGTGAATTCCATAAGGTTCTAAGACGGGTCATTAGGTCATTTAATTGAATAGTAAATATATATATTTTTAAAAAAGTCTTCATTCAAGATTGATTGTCGGTTTTCATTGAGAAACTTAAGGAAAAATCCATAAGAATTTAGTTAAAAACCATTTTCCTCATTCATTGTTTTCTCTCATTCGACAAGATTTTCAAATAAAAGTAAGATCGTAATTAACCAAAATAATAACAAATAAAATAAGAAGAGAAATAAAAAAATGTCAGTTTTCTTTGAAAAACCTTAAGGAATGATAGATTTTAAAATTTAGTCAATAACATTTCTCTTGTTCCTTGGTTTCTTTCATCCAATAGAATTTTCTTTTAAAAAAAAAAGAAAAGAAAAGAAAAGAAAGTAAAGTTGAAATTGATTGAAAAAATAAGATCAAAGGAACAAATAAGAAAAAAATAAATAAAAGAATCACCTTTAACAAAAAAATTATCTTTTATTGTCAAATCTCAAATCACAATGTTTGGGTGGCTTCCTTTTTCTCCCAAAGAAATGTGTGTCCCCTTTATAAGATGAGTGCCTATTTATAGGCTTCCCAAGATCTTAAAAGAGAAAACCCTAGTATCTTTTAATTAATGTTAGATATATTAATTAAAAGAAAAAAAATCATAAAATCCTAAAAAGATCCTAAATCACCCTAAATACATTATGGGAAGCATGAAGCTAAATTTAATTACAAATATTTAATAAAAATATTAAAAATTTGTAATAAATTAAAATTCTCGTATTATGCTCATATCCAGTTTTCTGCACACGTTGACTTTGCTAAAATAATCATATCTTGAGTTCCCGATGTCCTATTGAGGCATTTTTAAATACGTCGGAAAGCTAACTGAAAGTCCGTCATATCTGAAGATAGACATCATGCCCTGGAAAAGTTTGAATCTTGCTTGAAAAATTGTTTCAAGTTGGCTGATATTTTATGCTTCAAAATCAGCTTCAACAAATTGTTTGGGCCTTGGAAAAATAATAGGCCGAATGAAAATAGATGTTTATAGCTGCCCCTCTTTGTCCATTTTCATGCAATAAGAATAGAACAAAGATAAAAAGACATGAATTTTCATCCGGTTCTCAGGGTAAATAGGTCCCCGAAAGCAAGCTTGCTCTTCTGATGTCGAGATATTTAACTTTTCTTTAGGAATTTCTATTGAACTTGGACTTTCTTTGAACTCAATATCCTTCGTCCTGAAGTTGAAATCTGAGTCAAAATTGTAGATGATCATTCTCTAAGCCGGATATCATCCATTGTGGAGTTAAAATCTGACTTCAAGTAGATGTGACTAGAAGATGGCTCCTCGCCGCTGAGTTAAGCCAAATTGCAATAGGTTTTTTGATATGTTTATGGGTCAAGAATCCTCCGCCGTAAAGTTGAAACTTGGCCTGAAAAATTTCAATTGGAAGCTAGCTCCTCGCTACTGAGTTAAACAAGACTACAGTCGATTCAAGTTGGCTTTCGAACTCAATATTCTCCGTTGTGGAGTTGAAATTGACTTCGAAAAGATTTGAATGAAAGATGGCTCATCGCCGCTAAGTTAAGCCAAAATGCAGTCAATTCTAGTTGCATCTCCAGGTCAAGTATCTTTCATCGTGAATTTGAAACCTGGCCTAAAAACTTCAACTGGAAATTAGCTTATCGCCATTTAGTTAAACTAGATTGCAATTGGTTCTGAGTCTTCTTCTAGTCCAATATCCTTTGCCATGAAGTTGAAATTCAACTTGAATTTCTTTTTGGAAAATATCTCCTTATTGTTGTGTTAAATTATATTGTGTATGACTCCTCCATCGTGAGTTAAATTGATCCTAGAAGCATTTCAAGTTCAGTACATTCGTCGTGAAGTTGACTCGAAAATCTACAAAGTTGTAAGTTTATGCTTGTGATGAATGCAATGTCATAGAATATGCCTAAAATATATTCAAAAACGTATTATTTCATTTATCATTTTATTTCTTTTATGGAGTCTCATTCTTCGTCCATTGGCCTCGTCCTTGGAGATGATCTTGCCCCAACACCAACAGCTTCATAGAAAATATCTGATCGTTGAACATTTTCTCACTCAACCCGGTGATCTTGCATTCTTAAAACGCTCTTTTGGCATTGGTTTAGTCGATGGAGTAAGGCTCTCTTGCATTTTGATTGATGATCAACTATTGAAATTGGTTGAATCATTATCCTAGTTGACACATCAATATTCAGTGAAAGGTCTCCATGTATGGGTTAAAAGCTTGAGTGAAAACCTCTACAACAAAGGATACCTCCTCCAACGTCTGTAACATTATCATCGAAAAAGGACTGGTGAACAAGAAGGCATCCCTATTTAGAAACATGTTGCCTTAAAATTATATCAAGCACCATCAGTTATTTTTGTGGGTTCTCAGACCCCTGTACTTGCGGAGTACTTTAAATTGCTCGCATGAAAATCTTGATAGCAAAGTTTATCTCCACTTTAAACGTCATGGAATTATAAGATCATCTTCTTTCCTTTCGCGCTCATGTGGGTGGCTTACTGTTATAACTTGCATTTCCATTGTTTTTGTTTGACATAACATCCCTGAGTACAATAGTAAAGTCATGCTTGTTACTCGGAATGGATCCAATAGTAAACAAACTTTTCTCACCATCATAGGCAAAATTCATTCCAGCCAAGTCATTGTTGTAAGTCTCTTTCACCTTGCCTGGCGACCATCTTCATAGTAAAGAGACACTTCTTTTTCAAGCTCGGCCTTGATTAGGAAGTACCTCGGGAGGAAGGAGATCTTGGAGATACCCCACTTTATCTCACGTTCTTCGAGTGAATCTTTAAGAAAATATGTCTTGTTATAGATATTTTTTCCTTCAAAGTGTTAAAAAGAAAAATGAAGCAAAATATCAGTTCATTTAATATCAAACAAATAAATCACATATTTTGTCTTAAAAATTATAGCCTTTTGATATGTGTCAAGATTGATGGGTTAATTTGGGAAGGGTGCAATCTGTTTAGGTTTTCTTTCATTTGGTTTTCATGATTTTTAGACGGGATGTGGGCATAATAGCACAACTGATATAATCCATTGGTAGACCCTTTAAAGAGCATTTTTATTTCAGTTATAAGGAATCTTACATTTATAGAGACAGTGTGAAAATATCGATCTAAAAAAATTTCTGTGTGCTGTTGTGTATTCAATTAAAACATATGTTTCCTGACTCTCTTAGTCCACCTTTCACCGAAATTCATTCTTAATTTACATTTATTTCAGCTCTTACATCCTTTCTTTAAATTATACTTCATTAAACTTTGATTTCCTTGTTTTTGATTTTTCTGGGAAATTCATCTTGACATATAGAAACTAGTGTCATGATTTGAATGTAATTATATTCATAAAGTTAACGATACTGATATGGCCCATTACTTTAGCAGAATACCCCTTATTAGAGGATTAAAATGTCAGAAAGTCTTCGACTTGACAACTCGAGTGGAACTCACTTCATAAAGCTCGTACATTACCTCCATAGATGCTTTAGACATTACCTCTGAAGATTAACAGCTAATCATTTTCAGCGGAGTGCCCCCAGTATTATTAAAATTAGATTTTGTTAATATTATATTATTCCTTGAGTTTTTTATTTCAAGATTTTCTAAGCTCGATAGGAAGAATCTGTTATAGTATGGGTGTTATTGAAAATTAGTAAATCACATCTGTAGAGCTCAATTTCCAACAACTAATCTAAGCTAAATTCATCTATTCCACTATTTCATCTGTGAAAATTATAGGTCATCAACGAACGTCCTTAACAAATATGCAAGCTAATCATTCTTGCACTATCATGAATCAAAGATGCCCTATTTTGTCCGCTTCCACACTTATCGTAGTATCCAATGGCTTCATTTTTTTGGGGAAATATTTCTTAGGGTCAATAGTAAATGAATCTTATTTTTTTTACAGAATTTAACCTCATCACATGTCAAAAAGCTATAACCTTGATTCCCAAATGTGCATTTTATTTAATATTCTTTGAATTTAAAAAACAAATACTCAATTGCTCACAGTAGGAAAAACAAATGACGTTTATTCAATGGAATGAATTTGGACATAGAAAAAAGATAAATTCAAACAAGACATATTATTTTAGGCAATACCACTTCTTTCATTATGGCGTTAACTCTTACTTATCCATGATTAGAACTCTATGCCATATTTGGATCATTGCAATGAATACAATTTCTATATCACATGATAGAGATGTGGCAGCGAATAAATGATTGTTACTCGTGTTGAAGAATCAAATATAGAAAGCTCTAGACTCAATCAAAGAACTAGATGGAAAAAGAATTGAAAGGGATATGAAAATTAGGGGTTTTAAGGGATTTAGGGTTACTAGAAATTGATCAAAGGAAATAAGATAAGATAATAAAGATATAATAAGAAAATAAAAGAAGACATAATGTAATAAGAAAGTGATACTTAGCCAAAATTAGGGTTTCGATGGTGATGGGTGATAATGGTGATTTGGTGATGATAGTGGAGTTGTGAAAGATGAAAAATAGATAGATAATTGTCATATCGAACCTTACTAGTCGCAATGAAAAGGAAAACTCGATAAATAGCTCTAACCAGCCCTCTTAATTGCAAAGAAGAGGCAAACGAGAGTGTGAAGATTGATAACCCTCGTAAGAACTTAAAAGAACTCAAGGTTGAAGAAGCTTTGAAGGCACAAGGAAACCAACACTTGCAAAAACATACTCATGTTGTATTATTATTCAAAGAAAAAATGTGTTTACAATGGTGTGAGGAGCCTCCTTTATATAGGGTGAAGGAGTCCTTGTTGTAGCATGAGTAATACTTGAAAATAATAATAAAAATAAAAATAACAATACTATCCTAATTCCTAATAACAATAAACTAAAGATAATTATTTTAAATCTATATTAATTCCTAATAAAATAATAAATATAATCCTAAAAAATAATGCATCATCCTATATAAAATTATATTACAAATAATCAATAAAAATATTGAAAATTTGTAATAATTACAAAATCTCGTATTAATCCAGTATAGGAATTTTTACATGCGATGTTTTCAATAAAATGAGTGTATCTTGAGTTCCTGATATTGGATTGATGCCATTAAAGAGCCGTTAGAAATAAAAGAGATAGATGGTCATAAATATAGAAGAAAGTCGACCAAATAACATCAGGATCCTTTTAAAAAAGTTATTGAAATACCATTGTTGTTCAAGACTTGAGTTGATTCCTCTTGTGTTGTGGTGATCCAAGTGGTTGTAGGGGGAATGAATATTGTGTTTCCTTCCTTGAACTTTTCAATTTCCATATAGGTGTGCATACCCTTGCTGAAAAAGGCTTGGACTGTTGTTTAGAGTTTTTCTTTGAGAAACTTGGCTCATCCTCTTGAGATAGGTCCCAGCGGTATAATCAATCCATTATCATTTGGGTTGAGGCATGTGGCTCATGTATCATCTCCCCCTCCTTTAAAGGAGTCGTCCATAAATTTGAAACATCAAAAGGGGACAAGTCAGATACATTAAAGGTTTTACTAACGTCATACTCACCTAGAAGATCAATGAGATTTGTGTTGTCATTGATTCTTTCTAGTAATTGGTTAGTCCATTACCATGCGGATCAAGCTTAGTTTTTCTTTTCTTTGGGAATCATTTTTCCTCATGTGGATCGAAACCCAATCTCCTAGTTCAAATACTGCATGGTGCCTACCATTGTTGCTTTTGTTTGGCATTACTTCGTATGTTTTCTCCATTCGTTGCTTTGCTTTGGCGTGAATAGCTTTGATCATCTCTGCTTTCTTTTCACTGTCTGTGCTAGAAATATGCTCTAATGGTAAAGAGATGAGATTTAAAGTAGTTAGTGGATTAAAACCATAAATTATCTTAAATGGAGAGTAACCTATAGTGGAATGAATTGGTATGTTATAAGCAAATTCAACAAAATGTAAACATTTTTCCCAATTACGTTGTTCTTATCTACCATTGTTTGAAGTAAATAGCCTAAAATCCAATTTATTACCTTCGTTTGTCCATCGGTTTGAGGGTGAGAAGTTGTGAAATATATAAGTTTTGTGCATATCTTACCCTATAATACCTTCCAAAAGTGGCTTATAAATTTCGTGTCACGATTGGACACAATAGTATGCAAGATGCCATTTAATCAAACTATCACTCGAAGAAATAGGTCAACAATGTGTGTGGCGTCATCCATTTTATGAAATGGGATAAAGTGTGACATCTTGGAAAATATGTCTACAACCACAAATATACTATCTCGTCCTTTCTTGGTACGGGGTAATTCAAGAATGAAATCCATTGATAGGTCAATCCAAAGAGAAGAAAAAAGTGGTAAAGGAGTGTACAAACTGTTAGGGTTTACCTTTGATTTTGCTTGTTTGCACGTGATGTATGATGCATATACCTTCTCCATGATTTTTCATATGGACAGCCAAAAGAAGTGTTCCATGACCATGTCGAGTGTCTTGTTAACACCAAAGTGTCCCATTAGTCCTCTCGAATGTGATTCGTGAACCAAGAACTCTCTCAGTGAACCTTGTGGTATACACAACTTGTTTAGCCTAAAAAGGAATCTATCTACAAGATAAAACTTCTTAAAAGCACCCTTTGAACAACGTGTGTGAATTTTGAAAAATTATGTGTCAGTAGCATATAAATCTTTAATATGTTCAAAACTTAATATAGTAGCATGCATTTGTGTGATGAGTGTGTACCTCCGTGATAGTGCATCATCTATAATTTTATCTTTTCCTTTTTTTGTATTTGATTATGTACGGAAATTATTCAATGAATTTAACCCATCGATCATGTCATTTTTTTAACTTACCTTGTTCGTTCAACCACTTCAATGATTCGTGGTCCTTGTGAATGACAAACTCTTTAGGAAGAAGATAATTTTGCCATACTTCAAGCGCTCGAACTAATGCAAGTAGTTCTTTGTCATAGGTGGAGTAATTTAGTTGTACACCTTTTAGCTTCTCGCTAAAGTAAGCAATTGGTTGTTGTTCTTGCATGAGAACTGCACCAATGTCTATGCCTGAAGCATCGTATTCTAGCTTGAAAGTGTTAGAGAAATCAGGAAGATTAAGAATGAGGGCACAACACAACTTACCTTTTAGGAGTTTAAATGCTTCTTGTTGTTGTGGTCCCCACTTGAATTCAACTGAATTTTTTGATGATTTTCATTAGAGGTGCGACAATAGTAGAAAACTCCTTGACAAAGCAATGATAGAAACTTGCCAAACCATGGAAAGATCGTACATTGGTGATGGATGTTGGCATAGGCCAATCTTGTATTACTTTCACCTTTTCATCATCTACATCGATTCCATGTGCACTAACTATAAAGCCTAAAAACATAAACTTATTACTGTAAAATACGCACTTGTCCATGTTAGTGTGTAAGTGTTCTCGTTGGAAAACTTCAAGAACCGAGTGAACATGAATGACATGAGAGTAAAGAAAATAAGAGTATATAAGAATATCATCAAAGTAGAAAACAACATACTTACCTATAAATTCCTTGATAATGTGGTTCATCAATCTCATGAAAGTTCTCGGTGTGTTTGTGAGCACAAAGGGCATGAGAAGCCACTCGTATATCTGAAATTTGTTTTGAAAGTTGTCTTCCATTCATCACCTTCTTTCATTTGGATTTGATGGTAACTACTTTTCATATCGATCTTCGTGAATATACATGAACCGTGTAGTTCATCTAACATGTCATTTAGGCGTGGAATGGGATGCCTATATTTGATTGTTATCCGGTTGACGAGGTTGCAATGTACATACATTTGAAACGTGTCATCTTTCTTTAGCACTAGGATAACGGGTACCACACAAGGTCTAAGGTTCTTAAGGATGTGGCCTTTTTGTAACAATGTTTCGACCTGGAGTTCCACATGAAATCGATTTGATACTCTATCCCTCTTGTGGGTGGTAAGACATCTGGAGGGTCATTCAACATATCCTTAAAGTTCTACAAAAGTGAACAAAACACACTAGGCAAATCTATGATGTTAGTTGAAATCGAGATACTCACTCTTTGAAACGGATAAAGATGCACGGTTTGTTTTGAAAAAATGGTTTCTCTCAATTCTTTTGTTCTTTCATAAATGTTTTGAGACACTATTTGTTTCTCACAAATAGTTTCACTCACCTTTCATAGTTCACTTGTTTGGCTTTTATTATTTTTTACCTCTTTTTCTTTTGTCTTTTGATTAAAATTCTCACCATCCTTACGAATTCTCTGTTGATCTTTAAAAATCTCTTTAGGAGGTAAATGATGAAAAAGAAGGGGTTTACCATGAATGTTTAACGTGTATATATTCTTTCGACCAGAATAGGTGACGTCGTTGTCGTATTGCCATTGTCGTCTTAGAAGAATGTGAGATGCTTGCATTGGGATCACATCACACCATACGTCATCTCAATATTACCCATCTTCAGATTGACGAGGCATTGATTTGTTACCTTCAACTCAGTACTTTCGTTAAGCCATTGTAAGCAGTATGGTTTCAGATGACGTTGGTAAGGTAGTTTGAGTGATTCTACAATGTGGTTGCTTATGATGTTGACACAAATTCCATTGTCAATGATGACGGAGAATGACTTTTCTTAGATTAATGTTCGTGAATTGTGATTACTATATATGGTCGCAAAAATATGTGCAAGTATACACAATCGAACAAGTAATACATTGATGAGTGAGTATCATATCCACAGGGATTAGAGTAAATAGATAAGTTCAGTCAAAGCAATAAACTACTTTACCTAAGTATAGTTAGTGATGTTATGTACAGATGAGGATGTCGTGGCAAGATGAAATGGATATTGTGGAAATGAAATGATGATAATATAATAGAGAATGGATATTTTGTGGCAAATTATACTGTGTTTGGTGTAAACAAATGAAAATGTAAAGGCGAACTAAAATGTAAATGTTGGATTTGATTATCAAAACTTTAATCTCCTCAAACGAAAAACTACTATAGGAATGAATGATAGGAGTTACTTATGAAGTTTAAGTCTACTTCTTAGAATGGTCTTACTTCTATGTATTATTTACCCGATAAAGTTTACTAAGAGTGCCCTATGCTATCTCTAGTTAAGGGACTCAACAGGTTGAAGATACTATGGCAAACCTATTGGCGTTAGCTTATGCAAGGATCCTATTTGTCCAGACAATAGGATATGTCACGATAATAACTTTTAACGGCAACATTAACATCTAGCCTCTCGATCACACACTACTCCTTTTAGTCGAATGAAATCCTAGCCTTATCTCTAGGGTGGATTAGACCGAGTTACTACCTAGAACCCCTTGCTTATGTGGTTCCTCCCTAGTTTCTCTCAAACACTAAGGATGTGCTACTTAGACATTTTCTCAAACACTAATTAATCTCATAAGGAATAAATACTCTTATAGTTCCTAAAACCTTAATACATTAAACTTCATAAACAAAATAGATGAGAATATACAAAAATAACCATTCATTAAAGAAAAACTTAAATATCCAAAATGAACTCCCACTAAATAAGATTAGTTCATGGTGGGGTTCGAATGTTTCAAGCACAAAGCAAGAAGTTAATTCGTTCCTTACAACCCAAATGATGTAAATGAAAGCAAATAGTAAAGGGATGAAGGAAAAGCATTCGACGTGCACTGCCGGAGCTTTTCTCGGCCACCACGAACTACCTCATCTTGCTAGCTCCTCTCGGATGCCTAGCTCATCACTCCATCTAGCTTGTCAACAGAGGAATGCCACGGCAAATATGATAGGCGGAGAAAGGAAAGACCTTTTTCCTCCGGAATTTTCTAGCTTAAGACGACGTGTGTAAAGTCTCTTTTTCATGGTGGCTTCATCTCCTATTTATAGGGGAAGAATAAAGCTATGAATTTGTGTTGAAATTCCTAAGATACCCCAAACATGATTCATTCACGTGAGGGTGAGCAGAGGTGGCAGTGGTCCCCTCCAGGAAGATGGATGAGTACCCGACAAGATCAGGCTGCAGTTGGGTATGGTCTAGTAGAATCAGTTGTAGCGATCGTGGTCTAGTAGGATCATCTGCAGCAGTGCGTGGTCCCCTTCAGGCAGATGTCTCCTCTCGGGTAGAGGTCACGTGAAGATAGGGACAACTAGCTCTGAAAAATATCTTCTTTCGTTTTGTTCGCTCTCAAAATGCCAACCGAATTGGCATTTGCATTATGCTCAACAATCTCATCATGTCACGACACATCCCTTTTTCTTTCCTTGCTCCCAAATCCTGCATATCACCAAACAAGCACCTTCCCCATAACGCAGTACCGATTACAAAATAAAATGTCAAGAAAAACATAATTCTACCACATAAAACTATATGCTCCTAAATACGTCTATATGATTCTACATGGGCTCTTAGACAGTCAATAACTTAAGTGAAAAAGTCTCAAATATGAACTTTTTACGGAGTTATGACACCCCCAAACTTAAGCTATTGCCTGTCATCAAACAATGAATAT
Source organism: Hibiscus syriacus (assembly GCF_006381635.1). Lineage (NCBI taxonomy): Eukaryota > Viridiplantae > Streptophyta > Magnoliopsida > Malvales > Malvaceae > Hibiscus > Hibiscus syriacus. The sequence continues at coordinate 6,330,584 of NW_024063538.1, read as the reverse complement.
TATTAAGAAAAATAAAAATACCATGGCAAGTTCAGAATTATAATAATTATATGGGATACAATTTCATCCCTCAAAACATTTGGCTTCAACATGCTAGACTAGTTTGAGAAATCAAGTACTGTCCCCTAGGGCAATATCCTTTGTGTGAGTATGTGCGTGTGATTGTATCAAGTCCATGCTTAACAAACCTAAAAATTTTCTAAGAATGCTATCTTTTTTGCCACGACATTTACGAGTTTTACTCCTACATTGTTTTCTTTTCTTTCATTAACTCTGGTACGAGGGGAGTCAGCCCATCATACCTACCATCCCATACTCTAGGAGAAATGAAGCATACCTTCCACCCCCGAGCTAGTCAGGTAGGGTCATCCCGTGACTACTTTCATTCACTCATATGTCATAGCTTCCATTTATTTATATGTAGTTTCCAGGCAATGCCATGGAATAGCGGAGGTTCCTTCTACAGATATGCCGAAGTATTTATTTGTAATTTCATTCATTTTTTTATGTGGGGTTTTCATCATTCATTAACAAAGTTTTATGCCATGGCATTCAAGAATTCTCTTATAAAAAATTTCTAAGTTCCTTAAACATTGAAAACATACAATCGTTTATTCAAAGGTTTCCAAAGAAGTAAGTCCTAGAGTTTGTTCTATAATCCTCAACAGTCATATACATTCAATTCTAGCCATAAAGAGTTCATCATTATTGAGTATCCTTAATTTATTCTAGAAAACTAATTCTAAGACTTACTAATGTCATGGCATATTTAATTATACTAATACTATCATTCAATGACTTGAGAACCCTACCTTCCCCAAACTTGAGAGAAGCATTGTCCTCAATGCTTACTAAAAAATAAGGTAAAGCTAGACTATATGCTATGAAATGCAATGCAATGCAAGGTACCTCGACTTATGCTGGTGGTGGCACGATGGTCGTGCGACGTGTGCGCTTGCGCAGTTGTGTGGGGCTGGAATGTTCAGAGCCTGATGCTGGTGCAATAGGGGGAGTATTGGGTCTTTCTGGGACTGGGGATAGTTAAGGCTCCTCATCCATAGACACCTTCAATTGCCGTATACTCATTCATAAAGGAATTTGTTGCGGCATTTCGACTTGTTCATCCTCCAGTGGCTCTACAGACTGTGGGGGTTCTGTACAGTGGAAAGTTAGAGCTCATCTTCTCGACGTTCAGTTAGCGACACATAATGGAATGGATCAGGATCAGTTGGTCCCTCCTCATTGGCGGGCTAGTGAGCATCTTCAGATGCTTCGACATTTTCAGATGGTTACAAGAGCGTAACAGGGAATACATGGATATCAAAATTCATGTGCGAGAGAATTTCAATTAAAGCATTCGCAATAAACTCATCTCTACACTGTACATATGAAAAAAAGGTCATCATGTTACTGGTCAACTGGTCGACATGCTCTTGAGTGCGCTTAGTGACCTCCTCTAGGGCATCTAACTTTGCTCTGGCATTTGGAGTTGTATAAACATGGGAAGTGTTACCTACGTGTCACTTACACGCTAAGTCACAGACTTAGTGAGACATAATATAAATATATAGATATAACAATGAATTCATGAACATGCATTCTTACCATTTGATCATGACATTTCAACTTGCATGCATCTATTACACTATAACATATATGATGATGACATGCACATATAAAACTTATATTCTTATGCTAATTTCACTTTAATTTATCTTTGGATTGCCCATGTACAATATTTAGAACAGAAGGTACGCGAGTACACTGAGGTTGTGCACAATGCTATCACCACAGCTCAAATAAAATCCCACTAAGGGCACTGAATATTTTTCCCGAAGGACCACTATGTCCGGAAAGACCACTAAGTCCCGAAGGACCAGTATGTCCCGAAGGACAACTGATAATCCCTCGACTCTTGGCATGCCAATTATACCTATAACTCTCATATTAAATACATGGGCTTAAATATAAATACATTTCTCATTCTTATATCACTTTTATCACTTTCCCTGTAAACACATAAGTCAATTCATATGCACACATATGATCACTTCCATTATTTCACATACCTGGATTGATTCTTTTATAATAGCATTCATTCATATAATATCATGTTAAAGCATAAATGAATCATGAATGAAATTACTATAACATTAACACATATATAAATATGCATGTGCATGAATATGAAATCATAAGTTAACCTATAAGAGATATACTCATCACAAGTCTTATCTTAATACAATTCCATTTAGGATATGCACACATCTTATCCTTGCTTTTTTTAACTCGATCCTAATCCTTCGATTGTTCCAGAACAGGATTACGCTATAAATCTATATAGTAATACATTGATACATATCAATATACTAATTGATATATTCTAAACTATCTATTCTTAGGGTAAACGAAAGGTTATTTTCATCTTTTAATGAAGGTATTAATCGATGCACTCTAAAGTGTATCGATGTATCCCTTAACATGTGCATCGATGCACTATCTATGCATCAGTACATAAATTACATTTGATGTTTTCATCTTAAGGGGGTGCATCGATGCACTCCTTATGCATCGATGCACTAATTGCATTCGATGTTTATTTATTTGAGAGTGCATCGATACCCATTGAATGTGTATCGATGCACACAGCCCATAAATTACATTTTGAGCTCGAAAATCACTTCATTTTCACCTCAACACTTCATATTTCACCTCCTTTAATATTCCTAACTTTCATACACATACTTACACTCATTTCTACTAAATAATCATTTCTTTAACCTCAAAATCCTATCCTTTATATGGCATTCAAGAATCATACTCAAATATCAACATGTTATAAATCTCATTCTAACACTTCATATTCCTTATTTAGATTGATGACAAGTCAAATCCAACTTCCAATTCTAATTATGAACTTTATTTCAAAATTCCATTCAAGAACTCCTAATCTTTAATTCTTCCTACACCCTTCATCTTGTTGTTTTAAAACAAATTAAGCTTTCCTTAAGCTTAATTAGCATCTAATGATTAAAACAAAACTTAAATTTCAGCCAATAATCAGCTCATGAGAAATCTCACCTTTGCTTTGAGTCTTCACGTGTGGAGAAAAGAAGAGAAGAAGAGAACTCTGGATGCTTATTTTCTTCTCCACCCATTCCACATGGAAATGTATGTAACCATAACAATTAAATTATTTCCCTTGCCAATGACTGTTTTTTCCTTCTATTCCTCATTCTTTTCAATTGGATCCTATACCAAATTTTTCATATAAGTCTTTAACTATTCAATTAATCTACTTTAATCACCAAATTTCCAAACTTTACAATTTAGTCACTAACCCAGTATTGAAGATGTTACAAATATCCCCCTTAAGAAAATTTATCCTTGAATTTTCAGTACAAAGAGATGGGGTACTGATTCCTCATATCTTCTTCACGCTCCCATGTTACTTCCTCTACTTTATGATTCCTCCACAAGACTTTAATCAATGGAATAGTCTTGTTCCTTAATTGTTTCACCTCGTGAGCTAAGATTTGAACCGATTCTTCCTCATACGTCCGGTTGAACCTTGACCTCTTATGGAGTTACAATATGGGAGGGATCAAATCGATATTTTCGAAGCATTGAGACATGGAAGACATCATGAATTTTCTCCATTTCAGGTGGCAACGCCAGTTGATATGCCACTGGTCCAACTCTCTTTACGATCTCATTGGGTCTAACGAACCGAGGACTCAATTTTCCTTTTCGGCCAAACCTCAAAACCTTCTTCCATGTAGATACTTTGAGAAACACCTTATCTCCAACTTGAAACTCATTTTCTTTTCTTTTTAGGTCTGCATATGATTTTTGTCTATCTGGTGCAACTTTGAGATTATTCTGGATCACATGCACTTTATCTTCCACTTCCTAAATTAATTGAGGACCAAGAACTTCTCAATCCTTGAGCTCATACCAATTTAGGGGCGTACGACATCTTCTTCCATAAAGAGCTTCATAGGGAGCCATTTTGATGATTGATTGATAACTATTGTTGTAAGTGAACTCAGCAAGTGGCAAGTACCTCTCCCACGTTCCTTTGAACTCGATAACACAAGCTCTGAACATATCCTCCAGAATTTGGATTGTTCGCTTGGATTGTCCATTGATTTGAGGATGAAACGCTATACTGAAGTTCAACCGAGTTCCCAACGCTCGATGTAATGACTTCCAAAACCGTGAAGTGAATCTAAGATCTTGTTCCAAAACCCTGATATACATCTCGACATACTTATCCATTGAAAAATCAACTCTTACCAGAATAAAATGAGTTGACTTAGTCAATCTGTCTACAATCACGTAGATGGAATCTCTTTTGTTTGGAGTTAAAGGTAACCCCATTACAAAATCCATTGTTACGTTCTCCCATTTCCACTGGGGAATCGACATTGGTTGCAATAGTCCTGATGGAACATGATGCTCAGCTTTGACTTGTTGACATGTCAAACATTTGGAATCAAATTCTGTAATGTCCCTCTTCATTCTAGGCCACCAATATCAATTCTTGAGGTCTATATACATTTTATTTCCTACTGGGTGTATTGTTAGTGGACTACAGTGAGCTTCCATTAATAGATCATTCTTTAACTCATCATCATATGGAATCACCAGTCTCCCTTGATAATATAAGTTCCCATCAACCTTCACCTCATAATCTGTAAACTCTCCATTCCTTATCTGCTGTAGCTTCTTTGAACACTTTCATATCTAGCTTGTAATTCCTTAATTCGATCTAGCCATGATGGCTTAAGAGTCAATTTCGTACAGATAGCACCATCTCCCCTTAATGAATATCTGGCATCCATAGCTTGTAAGGCTGCAAACGTCTTTCGACTTAAGGTATCCGCTACCACATTTGTTTTCCACGTATGTAAATCGATCACTACATCATAATCATTTATAAATTCCACCCATATTTTCTGTCTTAAATTTAATTCCTTATGAGTCATCAAATATTTCAAACTCCTATGGTCCGTATACAAGTAGCATCGTTCACCATATAAGTAGTGACGCCAAATCTTAAGAGCGAACGCTACTGCAGCCATCTCCAGATCGTGCGTTGGATAATTCTTCTCATGTGGTTTTAGTTGCCTCGAAGCATATGCAACCACCTTGCCTTCTTGTATTAACATGCATCCCAATATATTATAGTACGCATCACTATACACTACAAAGTTCTTGCTAGATTCAGGTTGGACTAACACTGGAGCTTCTGTCAAAATCTTCTTTAACTTTTCAAAACTTTCCTGACATTCTGGAGTCCAAGAAAATTTTACCTCTTTCCTCAATAACTTAGTTAGGGGTAATGCTATTATCAAAAAGTTTTTTACGAACCTTCGATAATAACCAGCTAACCCCAGAAAACTTCAAACTTCTGACACATTCTTTGGAACTTCCCACTCTAAAATAGCTTTAATCTTTTTAATATCCACTCGAATTCCTTCTGCATAGATCACATATCCAAGGAACGTTACTTCATTCAACCAGAATTCACATTTAGAAAGTTTAGCATAAAGTTTCTTTTCTCACAAAATCTGTAAAATTATCTTCAAGTACGAACTATGCTCTTCTTTGGACTTCGAATACACTAGAATATCATCAATGAATACCACTACGAACTGATCCAAATAGGGTTGGAATATTCTGTTTATGAGATCCATGAAAGCAACCGGTGCATTCATAACTCCAAATGGAATCACGAAAAACTCATAATGACCATATCTCGTTCGAAAAATTGTCTTCGAAATTTCTTTATCTTTAATATTCAATTGATGATAACTAGAACGTAAATCAATCTTTGAGAACACTGAAGCTCTTTTTAATTAATTGAACAAATCATCAATTCGAGGGAGGGGATACTTGTTTATGATGGTCACTTTATTGAGTTGCCTATAATTAATGCAAAGACGCATGAATCCATCATTCTTTTTGACGAACAAAATTGGAACTCCCCATGGTGAAGCACTCAGTCTTATAAACCCTTTGTACATAAATTCTTGTAATTGAATCTTTAATTCTTGTAACTCTTTTGGGGCCATTCTGTATGGTGTCATTGCAATGGGCGCTGTTCCCGGCATTACATCAATATGAAATTCTACTTCTCTATCTGGAGGCAAGCCTAGTAACTCTGCAGGAAATACATCGAGAAACTCTTTGATTATAATAATTTCTTCAATCCCCTTCTCTTTAGCTCTTACATCCAGCACACTAACAATGAATCCTTGACATCCTTGTAATAGAAACTTCTTTGCTGACATCACTGAAATTACATTTGCTAATGGATTCCACCCTTCACTAAATACAATGACTTCTGCACCTTCTAAACTTCTTAACGTTACTCTTTTCAGTCTACAGTCAACATTAGCGTAGTAACGATATAACCGGTCCATTCCCAGTATCACCTTGAATTTGTCAAAAGGTAATTCCATCAGATTAGCATGGAATTCAATTCCCTGAATCCGTATGGGACACCCTCGACATATCATATTCACCCGAGCACTGTGCCCTAAAGGATTCGTCACTATGACATCACTGCTAATAGCTTCTAACTGAATATTCAATTCTCTCACTAACTTACTGCAAATATAAGAATAAGTAGACCCCAGATCAATCGGTACAAAAGCATTCTTGTCATACAACTGAAAAATACATGCTATAATCTCCGGGTCATCTCTATCCTCGCTAGTTTTGAGATTATATACACAAGCTGTAGAGCGTATCTCTTGTGGAGACGAGGAATCTGACTGGTTTCTTCCTCTGCCTCTACCTCTTCCCCTCTGAGTAGCAGAAGCAAACCTCTCTGGCTAGGTAGATTCACCAGTTATCATAGGACAATCCTGAACAAAATGTCCGATGTCCCCATATTTAAAGCATGCTCCAGAAATCATCCTGCAAATCCTCGAGTGATTCTTTCCACAATGTGGACACGGTTTGACTTGACTCGGATTAGATCTCCCAGCTCTAGATCCTAGTGATTGTGTTTGTCATCCCCTTATAGTATTTGATCCCCTCGCAGAGGATGCCACTGACTTTGATCTCACATGGGGTCGAGAACCAATATCTCTACCCCGTTTCGCTGGTACAACACTCGATGATACACCCGATCTTTTCGACGTCTGAGCTCAGGAATCTCCGAACCTCTCATTCTAAACTTTTTCTAGAGCTTTAGCATGGTTCACCATTTCTTGAAATGAAGATAAATTCAACACAATTAACATCTCTTTCAACTGAGGACATAATCCCTCTACAAACCACTCGCAATCATCCTTCTCTGTAGGAATTAACTCAGCAGCGAAGCGACTTAACTTATTGAATTCACATTCGTACTTATACACTGTATGGTTCTATTACTTCGAATTCATGAACTCTTACTTCATCTGTCGGATAAATTGATCTTCGATGTATTTATGCTTTAACTCTTCTAAAAGTAAGGACCAAGTTACTTGATCAGCAGACATTCTCAATGTAACATTGGTCCACCAAATCCTTACTTGCCCTCTAAGAAAAGAAATTACTACATCGAGCTTCTCAGCCTCGGAACAATGAAGTCCCTCAAACATGATTTTCACGTCATTAAGCCAAAGGTTCACAGCAACCTGACCTTTTTCAGCTTCACCTTTAAACTCTGGTGCTCCCAAACCCTTCAACTCCTTTGCAATATTCATTCTCGGAGTTGAAGTAACAAAAGGTCAGAAACACGCCAATACCACACCCAAATTCCTAAAGAATACATCTTGATCAGCTACAGGCACTCCAGAAGTTGCCTGCTCTTCACCTTGCCTAGCCAGGGCAGGTGAATTACTTCTCTCAGTGGGTCTATCATCTCTCGCTTCACTTCTAGAACTACTATGTTCAGACATCTATAAAAACATAACCATATCGTTCTATTAGCAAAACAACATACTTACTATTATATCATATCAGAAGTTTTCACTATTTTGTTGGCATGTATACCTTATGAGACACTCTAGACTTTGGTTTATGCCGAGAATCGACTAAATCGTAGCTCTGATACCATTAAATGTAATACTCCTAACCTGTAACTGAACCAGATACGAATCTGAGGTGTCACATTGACTTTTCGAACTTTAACTCTTAACAAAATTCAAGGAAATTTAAAACTTTCATTAAAATAAAAGTGGTTTATTTACATAAGTTGACCAAAATAAAAAAAATCGATCAGAGCATTCATAACTAACACCTTTCTTACGTGCCAACATACTATACACAATCAAAATACATACTTTATCAGTTACTTCTGATATGATCTTCTAGCAGTGCTGCTGTTCTTGTCACTCCTATTTCTTCTATTCTTGGTTATTGGTACCTACGTGTAAATCACTTACACGCTAAGTCACAGACTTAGTGAGGCATAATATAAATATATAGATATAACAATGAAGTCATGAACATGTATTCTTACCATTTGATCATGACATTTCAACTTGCATGCATCTATTACACTATAACATATATGATGATGAAATGCACCTATAAAACTTATATTCTTAAGCTAATTTCACTTTAATTTATCTTTGGATTGCCCATGTACATTATTGAGAACAGAAGGTACGTGAGTACACTGAGGTTGTGCACAATGTTGTCACCACATCTCGAATAAAATCCCACTAGGGGCAATGAATATTTGTCCCAAATGACCATTATGTCCCAAAGGACCACTATGTCCCGAATGACCACTGATAATCCCTCGACTCTTGGCATGCCAATTATACCTACAACTCTCATATTAAATAACATGGGCTTAAATATAAATACATTTCTCATCCTTATATCACTGTCCCTGTAAACACATAAGTCACTTCATATGCACACATATGATCACTTTCATTATTTCACATACCTGGATTGATTCTTTTATAATAGCATTCATTCATATAATATCATGTTAAAGCATAAATGAATCATGCATGAAATTACTATAACATTAACACATATATAAATATGCATGTGCATGAATATGAAATCATAAGTTAAACTATAAGAGATAGACTCATCGCAAGTCTTATCTCAATACAATTCCATTTAGGATATGCAATCACCTTAGCCATCTTGTTTTAACTCGATCCTGATCCTTCGATTGTTCCAGAACAGGATTACACTCTAAATCTACATAGTAATACATTGATACATATAAATATACTAATTTATATATTTTAAAATATCACTTCTTAGGCTAAAAGAAAGGATATTTTCATCTCTTAATGAAGGTATGTATCGATGCACTCTACAGTGTATCGATGCATCCCTTAACGTATGCATTGATGCACTATCTATGCATCAGTACACAAATCACATTTGATGTTTTCATCTTAAGGGGGTGCATCGATGCACTCCTTATGCATCGATGCACTAATTGCATTCGATGTTTATTTATTTGAGAGTGCATCGGTTCCCATTGAATGTGTATCGATGCACACAACCCAGAAATTACATTTTAAGCTCGAAAATCTCTTCATTTTCAGCTCAACACTTCATATTTCACCTCCTTTAATATTCCTAACTTTCATACACATACTTACACTCATTTCTACTCAATAATCACTTCTTTAACTTAAAAATCATATCCTTTATATGGCATTCAAGAATCATACTCAAATATCAACATGTTCTAAATCTCATTCTAACACTTCATATTCCTTATTTAGATTGATGACAATTCAAATCCAACTTCCAATTCTAATTATGAACTTTATTTCAAAATTCCATTCTAAAACTCCTAATATTTGATTCTTCCTACACCCTTCATCTTGTTGTTTTAAAACAAATTAAGCTTTTTTTAAGCTTAATTAGCATCTAATGATCAAAACCAAACTTAAATTTTAGCCAATAATTAGCTCACGAGAAATCTCACCTTGGCTTTGAGTCTTCACATGTGGAGAAAAAAAGAGAACTATGTAAGCTTATTTTCTTCTCCACCAATTCCACGTGGAAACATATATAACCATAACAATTAAATTATTTCCCTTGCCAATGACCATTTTGTCTTTCTATTCCTTCTTCTTTTCAATTTGATCCTACACCATATTTTTCATATAATACCTTAACTATTCAATTAATCTACTTTAATCAACAAATTTCCAAACTTTACAATTTAGTCACTAACCCGATATTTAGGATGTTACAAAATCACTCCAGTATCAAGCCACTTGAGAATTTCTTTCATCACAACTGATAACCCTGTAAAAAGACCTAGTTTCTAGTCTTTTCACTTAAGTTACTGCTCGTATAAACAAAGTATGCATAGCATTTTAGTTGAATTTAGTTGCATATAGGTTATATTAGCTTGTGGTAGATAAATTTTGCTTAGGCAAGATTTATTTGGCTTGACTGATGTTGCTGAGGAGAAAGGGTTGTTTGGATTGTGTTTATATAGGAAACTTACAGGGAAGAACATTTCAGTCATGACAACGTAAATTTGCAAAGGCCAACGGAATAGATGAGAACATGAGGAGCATATTTATCTCGTAGAGGCAAGGTTTATCTGAGGAAGTCTGAAGCAGGTTTGACGAAACCGCCTATGTCACAAGCCAGCTGGATGACATACTTCATGAGCAAGCAAGCCTTAGTTATTCTGACAACCGCCTTTCCTTTTTAAGTCTGGACATTTATTTGAAAATGGTTATTTAAGAAAACTCCAAAAAGCATGCAAAGCCCTGGGATATTTTTCCTTATAAATAACCAGCCGTAGCCTCCAAAGAAAAAAAGAAAGGAAGAAGAGAGAAGAAATTTACCCAAGGTGTGAGCAAGCAACTGCAGTGCTTCTTCACCGTCTACCCACCGACCTTCCTTGGTGTCCTCCATAACCAGATGTTAGCAGAGCGGTGATCAGGCCTCGAGAGAGGGTGATCATCAAGGCAGGCATAGTACTGATCAGAATCATCGCGATAGAGCCCCCAATTGTGAAAGTCGTTCTTCCTTTGTTTTTAACTCTTTATCTATTTGGGGTTGTACTAAACGTTAAATTTTGGAAGATCTTTGATAGCACCATGAATGTCTTACTTGGTGTTAAACTTTGTTTTGCCTGAACACTATTTTTAATTTTATGAATGATGAATTATGTTTTGCGTATGACTCTTTTGTTCATCGTTTAAATATTTTGCCTTACGCTGTAAGAGCATCGAGAGATCGCCTGGGGTTTTGGTAAAACATGTCTTGGCATTCTAAGAGAATCAAGAGATAGCCTTTTGTCAAGTTAGTGATTCTTATATTCGAAAGAATTAAGATAGCTCCACGTGAGCAATGGAATGAATCTAGTATGGTGAAGTTCTATCTTGTCTACCTTAGATATAAGGAGTGAGTTTAATCGACTAAAAGTGATAGACGCTAGTGTATGATAGACAACGCCTATAGTTTACGCTGAGAGGTATTACTACAACAACAGTTTGACAAACCAAGGGTTGTAGCTAACGCTGAGTAGTATTTCCAAAGCAACCGTCTAAGAATACCTAGTAATCCTGTCGGGAAGCTTAGTAAGTCATAATAATTCATTCTGAACTTAGAAATAATTATTGTCGAAGCAAAAGTTTAGCATCAGTTCTCTGTGATATGTCTGAATATGTGAGGTTATTTGCATTATATTTAAAGTAGCACTTGTTTTGTTTTGTTTTATTATTCTGCATATTTATTTTGCCTTGACTAAACTTTCATGAACTCATTAAATCACTTCTTTGTTTTATTAATATTAGTTCTTAAGTTGAGAACTTCGTAGGACTTAGTTTGTGACATTAGTCCTAATTGTGGTGAAAATATATTTCTCGACCAATCCCTGGGGAGACGATACTCACTTACCATATATTACTTGAATCGATTGTGTATACTTGCACATATTTGTTTACCTTAGCGTAGACATTTACAAGTGATCAAGTTTTTGGCGCCGTTGCCAGGGATTGGCAACTGACGAAATTTTTTAGCTATAACAAGTTCTCTTTGTCACATTATATTTATTTAGTATAACGTAGTTTACTATTTTCTTTTGTAGGTTTTAATCATTGCATCACTTTGCGATCTTCTGGTAAGCCTTTGGAACCATTTGATCCTGAAGTTGAGCAATCACTCAGACAAAGGTTGTGAGCTCAAAGAACCAGAAACAATCAAATCAACTCCAAATGCAACACAACATGGGAGATTTAGGACATGAAGCAGTTGTCAATCTTCAAGTTGCAAGGCCAAAAGAAGTATGAGATCATTTGAATCCGATTCTTGATGATCTCAATCCAGGTATAGTGGCACCTAAAATACAATCCACTCATTTTGAACTCAAACCGGTGTTGTTCAATATGCTAAACTCTATTGGACAATTTGATAGTTCACCCAATGAGGATGCTAGGCAACATGTTCGTGCTTTCATTGAAGTATGCGACTCGTTTCAGCAACAAGAAGTACATAAAGATGTGTTCAAACTAAAACTTTTCCCTTATTCCCTACGTGATAGAGCAATAGCCTGGCTCAACGAAATTCTTTCCATCTCAATGGAGTCATGGGCAGATTTATGCAAGAGCTTCTTACTGCGATACAATCCGCCCAATATGTATACACAGCTTCGCAATGACATTGCTAGTTTTTGCCAAGGAGATGACGAATCAATGTACGAATACTGGGATAGGTACAAAATTCTACTTCGCAAGTGTGTTAACCATGGCTTTCACGATTGGACACAAGTGGTAATATTTTACAACGGAGTTAATGCACCAACTTGAATGATGATAGAATCCTCAACAAATGGCACCTTACTGGACAAATCACCCGAGGACGCTTTTGACATTATCGACAAGATAGCAAATAATGATTATCAATTTCCAAATACAAGATTGGGAACTGACAGAAAAACATCTGGAGCATATGAATTAGAGGGTAAGGATTCGGTAGCCGCTCAACTTTCTGTCATAACCAACATGTTGAAAATTTTGCAACGTCCTAATAAGGTTATAGAAGTCAAGGTGACCAATAACGCATACTTATTTTTTCATGGCAACCATCATGAGAGTGAATGCCCGAAAAACCATGAGTCGACCAATTTTGTGGGCAACTACAATCAGAGCAACAATAACCCCTATTCAAACACATATAATCATGGTTGGAGACAACACCCAAATTTCTCATGGAGTCATCAAGGAAACAACAATAATCAAGAAGCAAATTATAGGCCACAGTAAAATAATTCTGACCATCAACATTTTCAGAATCAGCATCATCAGCAGCCCTGGCAAAACAATAAAGATACAACTTTTTACTCCAACACTAATTCCAATACTAATTCCTTGGACTTATCATTGCAGGAATTTATGGCTTCGACGAAAGACTTCATAGCCTCCACAAAGACCTTGATGCACGAACATTCTGCAACAATTAAAAGTCAAAGAAATTTGTTACAAAGCCAAGCAACACTTTTGCAAAGCCACAGTTCATCCCTAAGGGCATTGGAGAATCAAGTGGGACAAATTCCTATGACATTACACTCTCTTCCACAAGGAAACCTCCCTAATGATACGAAGATCACTAAATATCATGGGAAGGAACAATGCAATGCGCTTACACTAAGGAGCGGAAAATAAATCAACCAAAATGAAAAGTTTGGGGAGAAAACTCCAAAAGTTTTCGCCATGACATAGCACAACCAGAGGTTCGAACTGAAAATGTTGAACGAAAGGAAACGCCTAAAGAGAAGGAAAGAATTGAAGGTGTAAAATTGCATTGCTCAAACAATGAGAAAATCATGGCTGAGGCTAGAAATTTTTCAACAATAACAACAGACAATGTAAGACCTACACCACCATTCCCTCAACGGTTGAAGAAGCATGATGATGGCATCCAATTCAAGAAATTCGTTGATGTTCTAGATCAGTTATGTATTAAAGTACCTTTACTTAAAGACATCAAGAAAATACCTTCATATGCCAAGTTTCTTAAAGACATTGTTACGAAGAAACGGAAGGTAGAGCATGTTACCACGGTAACAGAAATCTGTTTAGCAGTAAGCAAACTCCCACCAAAGCAAAAAGACCCTGGCAGCTTTATAATACCATGCTCAATTGGTAGTAACTTCATAGGATGAGCTCTTTTTGATTTGGGATCAAGTGTGAACTTGATACCAAAGTCCATATTTATGAAACTAGACCGGTATCATGCCCACCCAACCTCAGTCAACATACAGATAGCCGATCGGTCATATGTGCGGCTAGAGGGCAGAATAGAGGACGTCATCGTAAAGGTGGATAAATTTTTCTTTCCAGTTGATTTCCTTATCCTGGATTACGAAGCCGATGAAAATGCCCCGATCATCTTGGGATGACCATTTTTAGTCACTGGGAGAATCCTAATAGATTTTGAAAAGGGAGATTTCACAATGCGAGTAAGAGAGCAAAGTGTCACCAACAATGTATTCAATTCCATTAAATGTGTGGACGATTCAGAAGAGTGCCAATGCATTAGAGAAGTCGAAGAGAAGACAATCTTAGGACAAGGTGAATCTCTGTGACTCGATGAATACAACGCTTTGTATAACGACCCTACAACCGAGATGCACGAAAAAGATACATTTGATCCAAGAAAATTAAACTCAGAAGAGGAATCAGAAATTCATAGCCCTGACAACAAAAATTTGAACAATAAACACCCTGTAATTGACACCAATGCACGATACGGAAGAGAGGCAAAGGATCAATCGAGACTTCTTCATAATAGATCAGGTATGAAATTCAAACCCTTAGAATATGATGAAGTAAAGTCTCAAGAGTCATCCTTGCAATATGTACTGAAATTGGAACTTAAACCTTTGCCATCACATTTGAAATATGCTTATCTAGGAGTTGATGAAACTCTACCAGTGATAATTTCTACCAACCTAACCTCCGAACAGGAAAATAGTTTATTGAATATTTTATCATAGCACAAAAAAGATCTCAGATGGACAATGAAAGATTTGAAAGGAATCAGTTCGACTATATGCATGCACAAAATTAACATTGAAGATAGCCATAGCACTTCAGTGGAACCTCAAAAAAGGCTCAATCCAATCATGAAGAAGGTAGTCATGAAGGAAATCATAAAATGGTTGGACGCGGGAGTAATATATCCTATATCTGATAGTTCATGGGTAAGCCCGATACAATTTGTGCCAAAGAAAGGTGGTGTGACCGTAACTAAAAGTGAACATAACGAACTCATCACTACGAGAATAGTCACGGGCTGGTGCATATGCATGGATTATTGGAAACTCAACAAAGCCATGAAGAAAGACCATTTCCCCCTCTTTTTATAGACCAAATGCTTGATAGACTAGCGGGAAAAGCATTTTACTGCTTCCTCGATGGATATTCAGGGCAAAACCAAATAGCCATAGCTCTGGAGGATCAAGAGAAAACAACTTTCACATGCCCGTATGGCACCTATGCATTTAGAAGAATGTCGTTTGGATTGTGTAACGTTCCAGCTACATTACAAAGATGCATGATGGAAATATTTTTAGATATGGTAGAAGAATGCATGGAAATATATATAGATGATTTCTCCGTCTCGGGTGATGATTTTGACCGATGCCTAGAAAATTTATCTAAGGTACTGAAACGATGTGAAGAAGCCAACTTAGTGCTGAATTGGGAAAAATGCCATTTTATGGTGACCGAAGGAATAGTGTTGGGTCACAAAATTTCATGTCAAGGCATTGAAGTCGATAAGGCAAAGGTGGACATAATGACAAACTTACCCCCACCCACCAATGTGTGAGGTGTATGCAGTTTCCTTAGACATGCATGCTTCTACAGGCGTTTCATAAAATATTTTTCTCAAATCTCTAAACCCTTATATCTTTTGCTTAAACAAAATCATCCATTTGAATTTACTAATGATTGTTTGAATGCCTTCACAGATTTGAAGAAAAAGTTTTTGGCAGCACCAATCGTGATCCCACCTGACTGGAACAAACCATTTGAACTCATGTACGATGTCAGTGACTATGCAGTCGGAGCGGTGCTAGGGTAACGGAAAAGTATAATCTTTCATGTCATATACTGTGCGAGTTATACTCTTAATGATACATAAGTAAACTATACCACCACTGAAAATGAACTTTTACCAGTAGTATTTGCATTCGATAAGTTTAGGTAATACCTAATAGGCACTAAGGTAATTGTGCATACAGATCACTCATCCATTAAATATCTGATTAATAAAAAAGACACGAAGCCTAGACTAATTCGATGGATATTATTACTACAAGAGTTCGATTTAGAGATTAAGGATATAAAATATATAGAGAATCAAGTGATAGACCATTTGTCTAGGCTAGATAAAAAAACCTGATTGTCTTAACACAACAGAAATTAAAGAGGATTTCCCTGATGAGAAAATATTATTTGTCTCGGCTGCGCCGTGGTATGTTGACAATGTTAACTTTCTTGTTAGTGGTATTGTTCCTCCAGATTTATCTAGCCAGGGAAGAAAGAAGTTTCAGCATGATGTGCGACATTACTTCTGGGATGAACTGTTTCTATTAAAGCAATACGGAGACTAAATAATTTGAAGATGCATTCCAGAAGAAGAGCAGAAAGATATTCTACACCAGTGCCACTCGTCACCATATGGAGGGCATTTTAGTGGAATGAGAACAGCAGCAAATGTGCTCCAATCTGGATTTTATTGGCCAACCTTATTCAAGGATGCACATGAATTTTATAATTCATGTGATAGATTTCAACGAACAGGAAACATATCAAAAAGGTATGAGGTGCCATGGCAAAATATCATGGAAATCGAACTCTTCGACGTATGAGGATAGACTTCATGGGACCTTTTCCCACATCTTTCAGAGATTTGTACATCCTCTTTGCAGTAGACTATGTATCAAAGTTGGTTGAGGCCATTGTAACACCTAAAAATGATTCCAAAATGGTGTTAAAGTTTCTGCACAAAAATATATTCACCCGATTTGGAACACCACAAGCTATCATCAGCGATGAAGGCACTCATTTTGATAATAAATTGATTGCCAAGGCACTGAAGCGACATGGAGTACGACATATGATTTCTATGGTGCATCATCCTCAAACGAATGGATAAGCCAAAGTGTCTAACCAGGAAATTAAACAGATCCTTGAGAAAGTGGTCTACCCAAATCGAAAGGACTGGTCACCGAAGCTAGATGAAACACTATGGGCTTATCGCACAATATTCAAGACACCATTAGGAATGTCACCATTCAAACTATTCTATGGAAAAGAATGTCATCTGCCTGTTTAATTAGAACATAAAGCCTACTGGGCCATGAAAAAGCTAAATATGGATGCTCAGCTTGCTAGAGAAAGAAGACTCTTGGAACTATACGAGATGAATGAATTCAGAGCACACTCATACCAGAATGCCTGTATATAAAAGGAGAAAACAAAACGATGGCATGACAGAAAAATATTGCCGAGGCAATTCTATTCTTGACAACAAGTACTGCTCTACAATTTACGTCTTAAGTTATTCCCAGGCAAGTTGAAATCACGATGGTCAGGACCATTCATCGTACACCAAGTCCATGACAATGGAGCAATTGGAATCCATAACCAAAACGATGGTTCCATCTTTAAGGTGAATTGGTAGAGACTCAAGGAGTACAAAAAAGCCCCAGGCATGCGCGACGAACCGGCATCATTGGCACATGATGCCCAAGAGTTTTCTTTACTTTCTTGAACAAATTTCGTTGCCTAGGCAACAAAAATTTGAATTTTGTACATCAATAAATTAAGTTATTTTCTGCTTTCATTATCTGTTTTATTTTAATATTTTTATTTTATTGTAGGCAAATAATGAACACGTGGCGTGGCTACATGGGGAGTTAGAGCATGCATGAGAAGAAAATAAACCCTAGGACACATGTATTTGGCGGCAGAATAAAGAGGGAAAGATATCTTTTCCCCCACTTTATGTCCAATCATATATTTCTCATTAATGCAAAAATCTTTTCCCTCCAAGAAAGGACAAAACTGACCCGAAACCACCCATTACTTTTCAAAGTAACAAACTGCTCAACTATTTCTTCTTCATCGTGCCTCAGTATCTCTTCACTAAGCAAGAAAATTTTTTCCCATCGCCACAACTGATTCCAACCAAGAATAATGGTAAAAACAAGGAAAGCCCCAATCCTAACACAGAGTTTTGAACGATTCCAAACAACCGAAGCAAAAGTACGCTTCAAAATTTTTCAGAAACGTCAAGTATTTTTGGAAGATGAATTCATTTTCCCAGCCGCAGATGAGGAACCGTTTGGACCAGAAGTGATGGACGTGATAAAGTAACACAACTGAGAAACGTTTGCTCGTCATCCCAATACTGTAGCACCGGCGATGGTACGGGAATTTTACGCCCATCTCGAGGACCCATCTATCCACACAGTTTATGTTCGAGGAAAGCTCATTCGATTTTCCCCCTCTGCACTCAACCAATAATTTAAGTTGGGAAAAGTGGAAGAGCAGCACAAGCGATTTATGGATGAGGCCGATCAAGAAACGTACAACGAAGTACTACAGGATTCATGCTTTGGTGGGCCAAGTTTGAAGGAAATGCCCCAACGAGGAAACGAGTAGATCGCCGAGCACTAAAACCGCATGTAAAGTTGTGGAATCACTTTCTCAAAGGCAAGCTCCACAATACCACTGTCCTCGTGAAGAGACTGATGCTCTTGCACTCGATCATATACGGGAGAAAGATCGATGTTGGAGAACTCATCTTTGAGAAGATCCATGAATGTGCTAAGAGGAACCGAGGTAACCTACTGTTTCCAAACTTGATAACCGCACTGTGCAAGAAGAAGAAAGTTCCTGAGGATCACTTTGAGGATTTGCTTAAATCCAAGGAAGGCATCACCAAGAAGAAGGTACCCGAGTTGATGAGTTTCAATGACGACGCTCCATAGGAAGGGTTTGAGCGAGGAGCAAAATTGGTTTCCGTGGCTAGAATGGTTGTTGTGGTCACACACACTCGAGAAACGGGTGAAAAGATCGGACGCCTGGAGGATCACATGGAAATTTACTTTGAGTATGTCAAGGCTAGGGACATGCAACTCAACGCCTTCTTCAAGGAGTTACTCCAGAACAGTAACACTAGACTGCCGACTTTCCCTAATGTCATCCTAAAATAAAATCCAGGCGACATTACATTCCATGCCTCAACATCACATGTCCCTCCAGAAGTTCCCCCATAAGTGCCCAATGATGTGCCACCTCTAGCCATCCATGTCCCACCCGTACCAGAAGAAGGCCAAGACGACACAGAAGAGTTCCTAAGCTCTTAATCTTTTTCAACCAATGAGAGCAGTGATGATACATCACCCTACTTCTTCACCGACGAAGATTTCATACCAGCATCGAAGCAACCTGAGCACGACCCTACCCAATCCCCTGTCCATCAAGCTACACCAGTCCTAGCAGCAGACCTTAGTCCACTACAAGTTCCAATACAACCAACTCCTACTGCCAAGCAGTCAACTCCAGCATGCGCCTTGTCCAGCAAGAACCGCTACAAGAGAACGGCAGGACGTATACTTCAGCCATCTTCCTCGCCAGCAGCAGTAGACTCAGGATCCGAGAGTCCTTTTCCTCCCAAACGACACCGAACGAGGGTATCCAGCCAAGCCACCCCATCACAGTGAGTTTCTATTTTATTTTTAATTTTACTTTTTTGCATCTGCATTTAGATTCATGTAGTTTTGATTTCATGCATTGAGGATAATGTATCCCTCAAGTTTGGGGGAGGTATTGTACTATATTCTGCCATACTTTGTTAGAAAATAGTTGATGATAATTGGGGATCCCCAATGATGAATGCGTAATTTGATTGCCTATGCCATAATTATTGGTAAGACTGTCCAAAGAAGTGAACCAACCTTAGGCCTGATTCTTTGAAGTTCATAAACACGATTGTAGGTTATCTTTATTTCAGGTAATCTGTAAAAATTTTGGAAAAGAACTTTTTTCTTTCCGAGGCTACAAAAATATTTTATAGGTGAAGTAAAAACTCTCTATTGTTTGAAAACTTGAAAAATAAGAAGGGATATTTCTCTGTGCAAAGGCATAAATAGAAAAACTCCATAAGAAATTAAGAGTGGCCATGACATATGAGTGAATGAAAATAGTCAGAGGATGACTCTGTCTGACTAGCTTGGGGGTGGAAGGTATACTCCCTTTCACCTAAAGTGTGGAATGGTAGTTGTAATGAGCTGAATCCCCTGCATAAAAAAAGTTGATAAATAACTAGGAGTATAAACTAAGCCTGAAAAATAATTTGTTACCTTGACAAACCAGAAGTGCTTACTTAAGTTTTCTAATTACCTTTATGCAAAGACTGGTTACAATCACGCACACACTATAGCAAAGAATCCTGACTTGGGAAGGGACTTGACTTATATGACTGTCAAACATGTTGAGGCCAAACAATTTTTGCTGAGGGATGAAATCTCAAACCATATGATTTTCTTAACTCTGTTTTACCATGACAATTTTGATTTTCTTCTAACTATTGTACATTGCTTGAGGACAAGCAATAGTTTAAGTTTGGTAGTGTGATAACACCGTAAAAAGATTTAATTTCTAGTCTTTTCACTTAAGTTATTGCTCGTCTAAACAAAGTATGCATATCATTTTAGTTGCATTTAGTTGCCTATAGGTTATATTAGCTTATGGTGGATAAATTTTGCTTAGGCAAGATTTATTTGGCTTGACTGATGCTATTGAGGAGAAAGGGTTGTTTGGACTGTGTTTGTGCAGGAAACTTATAGGGGAAGAATATTTCAGTCGTGACAACATAAATTTGCAAAAGGCCAACGGAACATATGAGAACGTGAGGAGAAGATTTATCTCGCAGAGGCAAGGTTTATCTGAGGAAGTCTGAAGCAGGTTTGACGAAACCACCTATGTCACAAGCCAACTTGATGACCTACTTCACGTGCAAGCAAGCCTTAGTTATTATGACAACTACCTTTCCTTTTTAAGTATGGACATTTATTTGACAACAGTTATTTAA
This sequence comes from Hibiscus syriacus, assembly GCF_006381635.1. Classification (NCBI taxonomy): domain Eukaryota; kingdom Viridiplantae; phylum Streptophyta; class Magnoliopsida; order Malvales; family Malvaceae; genus Hibiscus; species Hibiscus syriacus. Next base: position 6,309,524 of record NW_024063538.1, on the reverse strand, counting down.
GGAAACTCCAAAAAGCATGCAAAGCCCTAGGAGATTTTTCCTTATAAATAACCAGCTGTAGTCACCAAAGATAAAAGGCAAGGAAGAAGAGAGAAGAACTTTACCCAAGGTGTGAGCAAGCAACTGCAGTGCTTCTTCCCCGTCTACCCACCGACCTTCCTTGGTGTCCTCCATAACCAGACGTTAGCAGAGTGGTGATCAGGCCTCGAGAAAGGGTGATCACCAAGGCATGAATAATGCTGATTAGAATCGTCGCGACAGAGCCCCCGGTTTTGGTAGTCGTTCTTCCTTTGTTTTTAACTCTTTATCTATTTGGGGTTGTACTAAACATTTAATTTTGGATGGTCTTTGATAGCACCATGAATGTCTTACTTTTTGTTAAACTTTGTTTTGCCTCAACACTATTTTTAAGTTTAAGAATGATTAATTATGTTTTGCGTATGACTGTTTTGCTCATCGTTTAAATATTTTACCTTATACTGTAAGAGCATTGAGAGATCACCTGAGATTTTGGTAAAACATATCTTAGCATTGTAAGTGCATCGAGAGATAGCCTTTTGTCTAAATAGTGATTCTTAGATTTGCGAGAATTAAGATAGATCCACGTGAGCAATGGAATGAATACGGGATGGTGAAGTTCTAACTTGTCTACCTTAGAGATAAAGAGTGAGTTTCAATCGACTAAAAGGGGTAGACGCTAGTGTAGGATAGACAACGCCTATAGTTTACGCTGAGAGGTATTGCTACAACAACAGTTTGACAAACCAAGGGTTGTAGTTAACGCTGAGTAGTATTGCCATAGCAACCATCTAAGAATACCTAGTAATCCTGTCGGGCAGCTTAGTAATTCATAATAATTCATTCTAAACTTAGAAATAATTGTTTTCGAAGAAAAACTTTAGCATCAATGCTCTGTGATATGTCTGAATATGTGAGGTTGTTTGCATTATATTTAAAGTAGCACTTGTTTTGTTTTGTTTTATTATTTTTCATATTTATTTTACCTCGACTAAAGTTTCCTGAACTCATTAAATCACTTCTTTGTTTTATTAATATTAGTTCTTAAGTTGAGAACTTCGTAGGACTTATTTTGTGACATTAGTCCTAGTTGTGGTGAAAATATATTTCTCGACCAATCCCTGTGGTTACGATACTCACTTACCCTATATTACTTGAATCGATTATGTATACTTGCACAGATTTGCTTGCCTTAGCGTAGAAATTTACAGGAGATCAATAACTTGATTCATGATTGGGTTTAATCTTCACTATGGTTCTATGGATTTGCCATGACATTCTTCCAACAGGATTTTGTGCATGCAAATAATTAGACTTATTCCCTTCAGATCCTCCATCGTCCATCCTAACACTCTCTTGTGCTGTGACAAAACATATAGCAGACTACATTCTTGGTTAGAAGTAAGGACACATGAAATAATCATAGGTAAAGTTTCAGAGGGTAGGTGCATGCAGTAATGAGGGCTTAGGAGGAACAAACTCTTCAAAATTCAGAGGTTCAAAATGCGTACCTGGGCTAGATAGAGGAAGCTAGCCTGCTGCTTTTCGAAAGAAAAGTCATTAGGCTCTTCTACCTTTAAGTCTTCAAATAGCCTCTCGTCAGTTTCCAGCTAAATGAAATTGTCATGGTGAAATTGATTTGCTTCTCTTGCTATCAATGTCTCTACTTCTAAAATGCTCTGGCATTCTTCAGAATCATCCATGTATTTGAGAGAATGAAAGACATTCATAGTGACACATTGGTCGACCACCCTCATGGTCAGCTTATCATTCTCATAGTCGATAAGAATGCGTCTGGTAGCTAGGAAGGGTCTCCCAAAAATTATGGGTGATGTGGCATCGACCTCGCAATCCAAAATAAGAAAGTCTAGTGGAAATATGAACTTGTCAACCCTTACAATGACATCCTCGATTCACCCTTCGAGATGAACATGTGAACAATCGGTTAATTACAAGATAATAGAGGTGGGTCTCGCATTTCCTATTCAATGCTTCATGAATATTGACTTAGCCATTAAGTTCACGCTTGAGCCAAGGTCATATAGTGTCTTCTCAACATAGTTTGCTCCTATCGAAATGGAATAAAGAAATTGCCTGGATCTTATCCTTTTGGTGACAGCTTGCTTAAGGCAGAGCAATATTTTTTTGACATGACAATTGTCTCGTACTTCTCAGCCTTTCTTTTCTTAGTAACAATCTCCTTGAGGAATTTAACATATGTCGGTATTTGTTCCATAGCTTTCAGAAAAGGAATATTGATGTGAAGTTGACTTAGAATGTCAACAAACTTTTTGAATTAAATGTCATCGTTATGCTTCTTCAGTCTTTGCGGGAAAGGAGGTGGGGGTCTGACTTCTTGTAATGATAGGGTGGGAACAGTGTTTGCCTTGGCATTTTTGTTTGCTCCCTCAGTCACATTACTTGATGAACCCTCATCCTTATCCTCTTCCACTGGTGTTTTTTCTGGCACTTCTTGATCAGTTTGCACGATTATAGAGGGTAAATCATTCTTCGATCTTCCCCCAAACTTGTTTTATACATTGATTTAAGTACCACTCCGTAGAGTTAAAACACTGCATTATTTTCCCCCATGAGGCTTTGTGACTTTAGTGTCACTCGGCAGATGACATGGTCGTCGTTCTTGTAATGTCACAATAATTTGACCAACCTAACCCTCTAGTGCCCTCTGATATAAATTGTGGCTCTAAAGAAGGGTTCATTGGGGTCTTTTAGCATGGTCTTCATAGTTGCTATGAACTCTTTCATTGTGGCCTCCAAGGAACTTGTGTTAGATAAAGATGGCCCTTCATTGTGAGAATTATGCCATGGCATATTAGTTTGAAACCCTTGGGAGTCATTGAAATTCTACTACCGAACTAGTTGATTAGTATTGTTGGTTTCTTGATTTCCCCACGAAAAGTTTGGATGTCGACGCCATCCAGGATTATATGTGTTAAAATAGGAGTTGTTGTTGCCTGGATTGTAGTTTCCCACATAGTTGATGGATTCTTGATTGGTCGAGTGCTCACTCTTATGGTGATTGTTGTGGCATAATAAACATACTGAATTGGTCGCCTTTACTTCTCTCACCCACTTGGTCTTTGCAAATTCTTCAACATATTAGTGATAGCAGCAAGTTGGGCGGACACTGAAAACTAAATGTCTAGCTCAAATGCTCCATGTGATTTTCGCCCAAGTCCAAGCCTTGTAGATGGAAATTGATAATCGTTGTTGGCAATCCTATCCAGAATGTAAAATGCCTCTGCAGGTGATTTGTCAAGTAATGTCCCATTTATCGAGGCATCTAGCATCATCCTCGTGGGTGCATTAACTCCGTTATAGAACATCACCACTTGAGTCTAATCTTGAAAACCATGATTTGAACATTTGTGAAGCAATCCTTTATACCAATCCCAAAATTCATACATTGATTCATCATCAACTTGACGAAAAGAAGCGATGTCGTTCCTCAGTTGGGCGTTCATGTTCAGAGGATTATACCGTAGAAATTGTTTTTTGCACAGATTAGTCCAAGACTCCATTGAACCCGCTAGAACGCTACTCAACCAATCCCTTGCTCGGTCATGTAGAGAATATGGAAATAGCTTTAGCATCAATATATCTTCATGCACTCCTTGTTGACGAAAAGAATCGCACACCTCCAACAATTTACGAATATATTGTTTGGCATCTTCATTTGGCATGTCCCCAAATTGCCCTATGGAATTTAGCATATTGAACATGACATATTTGAGCTCAAAATGGGCTGCCTGAATCTCTGGTGCCATAATTCTAGGATTTAAGTAATCCAAGATAGGGTTTAAGTAATTACAAATGGCATGAGGTTTGGCTGCATTCCCAATATTTGGAATTGCCTCGGCATTCGAATCTTCCTCATAACCAATGCCTTGATTTTCGATTTGATACATATTTTCACGTTGAACACATATTCTTTTCCAAAAAACCCTCTCGATCTCAGGTTCAACTGGTTTTAATGGCTCGTTAGAATATCTTATAGTCATACACCGCGAAAAACCTGAAAAAGATAAGGAAAATAAAAAGTAAAACTATATTTATAAAAAAATGAACAAGTAAAATAAAAATGCTATGACAAAACTAATTAACTTCCAGTTGCCAATCCCCAGTAACGGCGCCAAAAACTTGTCTGTGAATTGTGATTACTATATATGGTCACGAAAATATGTGCAAGTATACATAATCGAACAAGTAATTTAGTGATGAGTGAGTATCGTATCCACAGGGATTGGATGAAATAGATAAGTTCAGTCAATGCAATAAACTACTTTACCTAAGTATAGTTAGTGATGGTATGTACAAATGAGAATGTCGTGGCAAGATGAAATGGATATAGTGGAAATGGAATGATGGTAATATGGTAGAAAATGGATATGTTATGGCAAATTATATTGTGTTCGGTGCAAACAAATGAAAATGTAAAGGCATATTAAAATGTAAATGTTAGATTTAATTATCAGGACTTTAAACTCCTTACATGACAAGTTACTATTGGAATGAATTATAGGAGTCACTTAGGAAGTTTAAGTCTACTTCTCAGAATTGTCTTACTTTTATACATTATCTACCCGACAGAGTTTACTAAAAGTTCCCTATGATATCTCTAGTTAAGGGACTCGACTGGTTGAAGATACTATGGAAAACCTATTGGCGTTAGCTTATACAGGGATCCTATTTTTCCAGATAACAGGAAATGTCATGGAAATACCTTTTAACGGCATCATTAACATCTAACCTCTAGATCACGCACTACTCCTTTTAGTTGAATGAAATTCTAGCCTTATCTCTAAGATGGATTAGGCCTAGTTACTATCTAAAACCCCTTGCTTATGTGGTTCCTCCCTAGTTTCTCTTGAACACTAAGGATGTGTTATTTAGACATTCTCTCAAACACTAAGCAATCTCCTAAGGAATGTCTACTCTCATAGCTCCTACAACCTTAAAGAATTAAACTTCATAAACAAAACAGATAACAACATACAAAAATAATCATTCATTAAAGTAAAACTTAAATATCCAAAATGAACTCCCACCAAATAAGATTAGTTCATGGTGGGGTTCGAATGTTTCAAGCACAAACCAAGAAGTTAATTTGTTCCTTACAACCCAAATGATATAAATGAAAGCAAAGAGTAAAGGTAAGGAGGAAAAGCCTTCGACGTGCACTGCCGGAGCTTCCCTCGACCACCACGAATTGCCTCAGCTCACTAGCTACTCTCAGACGCCTAGATCGCCACTCCCTCTAGCTTGTCAATGGAGGAATGCCACAGCAAATAGGATAGGTGGAGAAAGTAGAGACCTTTTTCCTCCGGAATTTTATAGCTTAAGGCGGTGTGTGTAAAGTCTATTTTTCATGGTGGCTTCATCTCCTATTTATATAGGGAGAATAAACCTAGGAATTTGTTTTGAAATTCCTAAGATACCCCAAACATGCTTCATTCATATGAGGGTGAGCAGAGGTTACAGTGGTCCCCTCTAGGCAGATGGCTGAGTACCAGAAAAGATAAGGCTGTAGTAGGATGTAGTCTAGCAGAATCAGTTGCAGTAGGTCGTGGTCCAGTATGATCATGTCAATTGTATGTGGTTCCCTCCAGGTAGATGTATCATCTCGGGTAAAGGTCACATGAAGATAGGGACAACTGGATCTGAAAAATATCTTCTTTCATTTTGTTCGCTCTCGAAATGCCAACCAAATCAGCATTTGCATTCTGCTCAGCAGTCTCATCATGTCACGTCACTTCCCTTTTTCTTTCCTTGCTCCCAAATCCTTCACATCACCAAACAAGCACCTTCCCCATAATACAGCAACGACTACAAAATAAAATACCACGACAAACATAATTCCACCACATGCAACTATATGCTCCTAAATGCGTATAAATGATCCTAGATGGGCTCTTAGACGGTTAATAACTTAAGTGAAAATGTCCCAAATATGAACTTTTTATGGAGTTATAATTAAGCACCTTGTGTGGAAGATGTTTGTAAATTTTATGTCGGATTCATCGACTGTATGAATGTTTAAGGCTTGTCAAATTATCAAAAATTCTCTAGTGTAGTCTTCGCTTCCATAGTCGTCACTGTCCTCCTTGGTGTTGTCGTGTTCTTCTGTGTTAGCATAATCTTCCTCTAGGTTTGAGGTGTAAGAACCATCATTTTGGATGAATAAAGCTTTTGTGTCCGGGAAATTACGATTCCAATGGCCTCTTCGTTGACATTGAAAACACTGTATGTCTCTTGTTCTGATGTTATCTTTAAGGTTCTGAGAAGCATCATTCTTTGTCATCTTGGTATTTTCTTTCTCTAGTTTTTTGTCCCTTGTCTTCTTAATCGGTGTAGAAGATGAATTTATAAAGAAGGAAGAAGTACCTTGATAGCTTTCTCAAAATCGAAACTTTCTTTGGATCCAATTTTTTATTGTAATTATTTTTTTCAGAGATTGGTGTAACCCTGTGCATCGAGTTGGTCTTAAATAATTTTGTTGAGTCCTACCACAAATCAATTCATAGTATCATCTTGATCTTCACTGATGAATGCTCTTTGCATCAATGATTTTATCTATTTACAGTAATCTTCCACAGATCATCGCCTTGTTGAATTCGTTGAAGATGTTGCTTTACTTCGCGAGTATAAAAGGATGATACAAATCACTGTCGCATGAGATATTTTAATTCATTCCACGATTTGACTGGTTCAAGTCCCAATTCCATTTGAGATCGTCGGGTATATATCCACCATGTTAGTGCATAATGAGTGAATTCCAAAGTAACTAAAGTTACATGTTCTTCCGGGGGGACAATTATAGTAATCGAACATGAGATCAACTTTGTTCTCCCAATTGTAATATGCATAGGGATTGTAGTTGCCTTGGAATGGAGGAATTGTAATTTTTGGTTTGGAAAAGAACTCTCTCTTGTGTGGTTTGTCTTTGCTTATCAAATGTGTGATCTCGAATAGGTGGTTGGGTTGGTCGTCGATTGTTTGTGATCAGCAGTTATATTCATTACAGTATATTTAAAACTTCATTAAATTCATGTTCAGACTCTCGCATGAATGATGTCAACCCGGTTATAGACTCCACTACATCGTCTAATGTTGTTGGTTGTTTCTCTTGATCTTGTACTTCATTTTTCAGTATCTTGAGATTCATAACACTCAAAGAAAACAAAGATAATGTTAAGTAAAGAAAGAAAATTTCTATGAAAGAAACCTCACTGGTCACTCGAAGAAGTAACACAATGCAAGGCAGGTAAGCCGATCTTGTACTCTTTAAAAACTCACTTTACCAATAAGCCTTCCACAGTTCGTATCGGTGTTTGATCACTAAAAAAGGCGAGAAAGAAAAAAGTTAAAAGCTCTAAGAGGTTAACCGAATGTGAGACTCCAAGTGAATGAGAATGTAAGGAATAATAAGTATTTAAACTCTTTTAATCCTACTAACACAAGGAAGATAATGGTTTAGATTATGTAGAGGAACAAAGAAAAGGTAAGATAGAGGAACCTAAAGCAATAAGAATCAAGAAAAAATATGGAAAAGAACTCAAACCCAAAAAATCGACAACGCTGGATCAACTTGCGCAACGCTTTTGAGGGGGTTGTTGATCTCCAAAACTTCTGATTTTTTGTGTGGACGTTTATCAATGGATTTGATTTCAATAGATTTTATTTAAATGGATAAGAGGGGTCTATTTTTATCCGATTGATTTGGATTTTGAACTGTAGATCTCTCTTAGGGTGAAGAATATTCCTGTAAAAAATAAGCTTCGAATTCATTTACTTTGAATTTTTGGATTCTTTTGGCTTTTTCTTGTTTTCCCCATTTTTTCCTTTTTTCCTTTATTTTTAATGTAAATAAGCTACATAACAATATGGAATTGAAAAAGAAGCTGAAAAATAAGCTCTAAATTCTATAGAACAATCTTGAATGAAGGATCAGATGGGGTCTATTGTTGTCTGATTGATCTGGATTTTGAACTGTAGATCTCTCTTAGGGTAAAGAATATTCCCATAAACAATAAGCTCTGAATTCATTCGTTTTGAATTTCTGGATTTTTTTTGTTTTTTTTTCTCATTTCCCCCCTTTTTCCCTTTATTTTTTTTATGAAAATAAGCTAAATAACAATAAGGAATTGAAAAAGAACCTGAAATGGACGAACTTGTGCAAACTAGCTCTGTCGTGGTACTTCGGTGGTTGATGCTTGAAGAACAAGTCAAATTGCTTTGATTCTTCCCAAGAATCATCACAAATCTAATAGCAACAGAAATAGATATGGAAGTAGATGAATAATTATTGCTCGTTTTGAAGAATCAAATCTAAAAAGCTCTAAATTCAATCAAAGAACGAGATGGAAAATAGAATTGAAGTGGAGATGATAATTAAGGTTTTTAAGGGATTTAGGGTTGTTGGAAATTGATAAAAGAAAATAAGTTTAAGATAATAAAGATATTATAAGAAAATAAAAGATAAAAAAGAATATAATAGGAAATGGATACTTAGCGAAAATTAGAGTTTTGATGGTGATGGTGATGGGTGATAATGGTGATGATGATAAAGTTGTGAAAGATGAAAAATATATGGATAATTATCCTATTGAACCCTCCTAGTCACAATGAAAAGGAAAACTAGATAAATGATTCTAACCAGTCCTCTTAATTGTAATGAAGAGGCAATCCGAAGTGTGAAGATTGATCTCCCTCGCAAGAACTTAAAAGAACTCAAGGTTGAAGAAGCTTTGAAGGCACAAACAATCAACACTTGCAAAAATGTACTCACGTTGCATTATTATTTAAACAAAAGTTGTGTTTACAATGGTGGGAGGAGCCTACTTTATATAGGGTAAAGGAGTCATTGTTGTAGCATGACTAATATTCGAAAATAATAATAAAAATAACAATAACAATACTATCCTAATTCCTAATAACAATAAAATAAATATAACTGGTTTAAATCTATCTTAATTCATAATAAAATAATAAATCTAATCCTAAAAGATATTGCATCATCCTATATTAAATTATATTACAAATAATCAACAAAAATATTGAAAATCGTAATAATTACAAAATCTCGTATTAATCCTGTATAGAAATTTTAGCTTGCGTTGTATTCACTAAAATGAGCATATATTGAGTTCCCGATGTCGGATTGATGCGATTCAAGAACTGTTGGAAATATAAGAGATAGACTGTCGTAAATCTAGAAGAAATTTGACTAAATAACATCAATATCCTTTTCAAAAATTCATTGCAAGTCTGTTGTTGTTCAAGACTTAAGTAGATTCCACATGTGTTGTGGTGATCCAAGTTGTTGTAGGGGGAAGGAATAATGTGTTCCTTCCTTCAACTCTTCAATTTCCACATGGGTGTGTATAACCTTACTGAAAATGGCTTGGACTGTTGTTTCGAATTTGTCTTTAAGAATACTGGCTTGTCCTCTTGTGATAGGCTCCAGCGGCATAATCAATCCATCAACATTTGGATCTAGGCTTGTGGTGCATGTATCATCACAGCCTTTGGGTGACCCTCTTAAAGGCAAGGTATATTTTCATAGAATACCCTGGGATACTACCATGATATTCACAATGTGTGTTTTCATCATACCACTTGGGATATTGTGACTGTAAGCGACCTACTAAATAAGGCAATACCATATATGTATTATAGAGTTGTTCAAACAAATCTCGATACGTCATTGGAATATGGTCAAATTGCCTTGGAGGATTTGACACTGTAGCAGTCGTTACCTTTGGTCATGTGATGCCTTTTCTAGAACTAATGACGCTCACATTGTTAACCTCTCTTTATTTATTTATTGAGGATGACTTCTTATGGGATTCATTCCATTCTATCTTCCCTTATTTAATGGCCATTTCTATCATCTCTCTGGCCATTACAATATCAAAAAAGCTTTAAGAGTGTGTACGAAGAGTTTCCTTGTTTCTTTCTCATCCAATGGTGGTTGTACTTGTATGGCGATGTATTTCCACCGTTGTGTGTACTGTCTAAAGCTCTTATTGGGCTTCTTTTCCATTCATTGGAGCATCACTTCAGCGATGTATTTCCACCGATGCATTTCCACTGTTGTGCGTACTGTCCAAAGTATCCATGAAAATTCTCAGGTGTGATCACCAACTTCAGCGGTGGTGGCATCACTACTTCTTTAGAACCTCCCACCCCTGGGATGTTTGTGAGGTTCAACCAGTTAGTGTCAATAAGATCTAATCAACCAGAGTATTCTGGTTCTTATACATGGAATCCATGGTAGTCTTGAGGTTCTGACTTAGTTTGTTTTCTAGATCTTATTATAGTTTGGCAAAGTTATCTTCAATTTCCATCAATCTAGCTTCCATATTTCTTGCTTGAAATTGGGTATTGTGAGGAAGTGTAATGGTATAAGCCAATATATATTCTTGTTACACAACATTCTCTTTATTATTAATTTATCCTTTTTAATATACATGCATGCTATAGTGGAAAAACATATACATGAAATTAATACAATGCATTATGAAATGAATGCAATATGAAATGCAAGAAAATGAATTGATCAAAATAATTCCCTATCATAAAATAACTTTATTTGAAAGAAAAATCCCAAATATTGCACATAGTTCGATCACAAATACGACTTAGCCCTTCTATAATCTCGTTCGTCAGGTCACATGAATCATGTATCATGCGAGGCCTCATAATATTCTTTCGAGTCTTTTGCCCACCATTAAGAATACCTTTGTAAGAAGGAATCCTTTGAGTCAATCTGCTTTCCACTGAAATACGTTTTGTTTATAAAATCTGACACAAAATCTAATATTAAACTATCTCCATGTTCATGTTGTGTAGTTTCTGACCAAGTACACACCTCTAAATATAAAGCTAGATGTTTTTGGGACCCTTGATTCGTTTATGAAAACTTTTTAATTTGATAGGGTATTCATGGATCAACATCTCTTATAGTATGCTAATGTAACACAACATGGTAATAAATCAAAGAAAGCATAAAAAGCAAAAATGAGTTAGTAAGATAATAAATATAAGATAAATATAATAAAATACTACCTCACAAGTTTTCATGGTAAAGATAAAATCCTACCCACACATGATTTCTACCCTTATATTTTATTCGGAAAGAAAATCCTAACCGCATGATATCTAGCTCGCATACTTTTGATTGTAAGAATAAAAGGGAAAAGATAGAGGATGATTTCTCTTTTATGTATACATATTCGAGAATTCCTATAAGTTCAGCATGGTTTTGTTCTAGGTAGATTTATATGGTTCATTACACGCATGGTTTTGGCTCTATGATCAAAGGTACTTGAATTATCCTTATCGGTGCGCCCTTGGGCTTGCATGGCCCTTGATACTAAACCTATCACATGTTCATATTGATCAAGTTAAATTCAATAAGATGCACCACCTTATGCTTGAAATGGAGAAACATATTCCATGAAGGAAAAAGGTGTAGACCCAAAGGCTAATTAGTAGGCATGGCAAGAGGAAACATTTCCTACGAAGGTGTCGCATTCACCCTCACTTAAAAGGGATAATTGGGGTATATGGTTTATGTCATGCATATGCAATGAAGGTGTGAGGAGAAATCTACCAATCTTTACCTAGAGCAAGTTATATAATCTTTGAACAGACCCACACAACCTAATAACTTGAAAGTTAATGAATACACAGATTAGTATGTACAATCACAAGTATGCACATGCCCTTAGGGTTGAATGCTATCCAACAAGCAAAACCAATAGATCAAAAATTAAATTAAGTTAAATTCATAATTTCCATTTCAAAGATAAAGATTAATCGACTAATGGCCTGACTCTCTAAAGTCCCCAGCAGAGTCGCCAAATTGTCGTAACATCTCGAAAAATGGACAAGAATTTTAATTATATTATTGTTATTTCAACTTTTTGAACCAAAGAAAAACACCATTTAATATAAGGTAGAATGGTGATTTCCTATATTCGAAAGGAAACAAGAAATATCACATTCATGGTATTTATTTACCTAAAGTTATGCAACAAAAAAATTATTAATGAAACTTACCAAGTATTTTTATAATACCCTAAATTTTGGCTAGCAACTAAAATATAAGTTTGAAAGTTTTGTGGCTAAAGTATAAATTTTTAAAAGTTTAGAGACAAGAAATGTAATTTTAGAAAATTTATATATTTTAGTCTATAAATGATTAGTTCGGTCTAAAACAAGAATTTTCATGGTAATCATATTTTTGGTACGGTATTTGTGTTAAAAGCTACAAAGCGTTAAAGTGCGGTATAGAAATCAGATAATCGAATCGAATCGAAATTTTACAAAAATTTGAAGGATGTTAGCTAATGGTAGGAAATATCATAAATGTACACCCATAGCCCGTATATGTCTCATAATATGAGCTAAAGATATCACGTCAACATATTATATATTTACTATACAGAAATGCTTAAACTTTTGTTTCGGATTAAAACACCCCTTTTTATTATTTCAAATATGTTTCCTTTAACATGCATAGTCATAACGTGATAATTTATCGCTCCAAACAAAACTGATTTATTCAGGAATTAGGTAGCTCCATGTTGTTCATATTTACTTACAACTGCCTAATCTTACTTGATTTAAAACCATTTTAAGACCATTCATAATTCTCATTCATAAATATGATTGTAACTGAAATTACCCATAATTAAATAGTCCTAAATTACTAGTACATACCCTTTTTAAAATAAATCTAATAAAACAACCCTGCGGATATAAAGTTGATCGCTTGTAAATTTATATGCTAAGGCAAGCAATTCTATGCAAGTATACAGAATCGAATCAAGTAACATAGGGTAAGTGAGTTATCGTCTCCACAGGGATTGGTTGAGAAATTTATCTTCACCACCACTAGAACTAGTGTCACAAACTAATTCCTACTAGGTTGTCAACCTAAGAACTAATATTAATAAAAAAAAAGTGATATAATGATTGCAGAAAAGTTTAGTCAAGGCAAATAAAATATGTAGAATGCTAGAATAAAATAAAACAAGTTTTGATTTAAATATAATGCAAACAACCTCGCATATTAAGACTTATCACAGAGCACTTATGCTAAACTTTTGTATTGACAACAATTATTCTAAGTCTAGAATGAATTATTATGACTTGCTTAAGCTGCCCGATAGGATTACTAGGTATTCTTAGACGGTTGCTATGGAAATACTCCTCATCCAATTGGCGTGTGACATAGGCGGTTTCGTCATACCCGCTTAAGACTTCTTCAGATAAACCTTGCCTTGGCGAGATAAATCTGCCCCTCACGTTCTTATATGTTCCGTTGGCCCTTGCAAATTTACATTGTCACGACTAAAATGTTCTAACTTTCCTGGACAAACACAATCCACACAACTCTTTCTCCTCAACAGCATTAGTCAAACCAAATAAATTTTGCCTAAGCAAAACTTATCTACCACAAGCTAACATAACCTATATGCAACTAAATGCAACTAAAATGTTGTGCGTACTTTGTTTATACGAGAAATAACTTAAGTCAAAAAGACTATAAATTGAGTCTTTTTACGGAGTTATCACACCCCCAAACTTAAGCTATTGCTTATCCTCAAGCAATGTACAATAGCTAGAAGAAAATTAAAATTTTCATGGAAAAGCAGTGTTAAGAAAATCATATGGTTTGAGATTTCAGCCCTAAGTAAAAAATATAGTTGGCCTCAACATGTTCGACAGTCAAGCCTATTCCCTAGTCAGGATTCCTTGCTATTGTGTGTGCGTGATTGTAACCAGTCTATGCATAAAGGTAATTAGAAAATTTAATGTAAGCACTTTTTGATTGTCAAGGCAACAAATTATTTGTCAGACTTAGTTTATACTCCTAGTTATTTATCAATTTTTTATTTCTCTTTTTTTATAGGGGAGTCGGCTCATCACACCTATTATTCCACACTCTAGGTAAAAGGGAGCATACCTTCCACCCCCAAACTAGTCGGGCAGAGTTATCATGTGACTACTTTTATTTACTCATATGCCTTGGCAACTCTTAATTTCTTATGGAGTTTTTCTATTTATGCCTTTGCATAGAGGAGTGTCACTTTTTATTTTTCAAGTTCTAAACACTAGGGAGTTTCACTTTACCCTTAAAATATTTTTGAAGTCTCGACAAGCATAAAGTTCTTTCCAAAAATTTTTACAGATTACCTTAAGCAAGGACAACCTACAATCGTGTTTGTAAATTTCAAAGAATCAGGTCTAGGGTTGGTTATCTTCTTTAGACAGTCTTATAATAATTTTGACCTAGGCAATCAAATTATACATTCATCATTGGGGGCATCCCTAATTTATTCCTAACAATAATCTTAACATGTTTATGTCATGACAACTACAATTTTCAACCAAATATCATCAATTGTTTTTTTAACAAGTATGGAAAAATATGGCACAATACCTCCCCCAAACTTGAGGGATGCATTGTCCTCAATGCATGAGAACTAAAACTACATGATACTGTATGCAAATAAAAAAATAAAATTGAAACTTACTGTGGTGGGGTGGCTTGACTGGACGCCCTCGTTCGGTGTCGTTTAGGATGAGAGGGACTCTCGGATCTCGATTTTACTGCTGCTATCGTCGAGGGAGATGGCTGAAGTATACGACCTACCATTCGCTTGTAGCACTTCTTGCTGGTCGAGGCTTATGCTGGAGTTGGTTGCTCGGTAGTAGGAGTTGGTTGTGCAGGGACTGGTACTGGACTTTGAGCTGCTGCTGGGACTGACGTTGCTTGATAGATAGGGGATTGAATAGGACCACGATCGAGTTTCTTTGGTGCTGGAGTGAAATCTTCATCGGAGAAGAAGTTGGGTGGGGTATCTTGACTGGTGTAAGAGGTTGAGAAAGATGAGGAGGTGAGGAACTCTTCTGTGTCACCTTGGCCTTCCTCTCGTACGGGTGAGACATGGGTTGCCAGTGGTGGCACATCTGTGGGTACTCCTGGAAGAACCTCTGGAGGTACATTTGATGTCGAGGCGTGGAATGTGCTGCTGCTAGCATTGTATTTGAGGATGACACTGGGGAAGGGCGACAGATTGGTGGTTGTGTTTGGGAGCAACTCCTTAAAGAATTCGTTGAGCTACGTCTCCCTTGCCTTGACATACTCGAAATAGATCTCCATGTGATCCTCTAGGCACCCTATCTTCTCACATGTTTCTCGAGTGTGCGTAACCAGTGTGGCCATTTTGGTTGCGATAACAGATTTTACTCCCCGCTGCAAACCTTCATGCGGGGCTTTGTCATCGAAACTCATCAGCTCATGTACCTTTTTCTTGGTGATACCCTCATTCGATTTAATGAAGTCCTCAAAGGGCTCCTCGGGGACTTTTGTTTCCTGCACAGTGCGGTTATCAAGTTGGGAAACAATAGATTGCCCCGGTTTCTTTTGGCGTACTCATGGATTTGCTCGAAGATGAGTTCGCCAACATCAATCTTCCTCCCATATATTATTGAGTGCAAGAGCATCAATCTTTTCATGAGCACAGTTGTGTTGTGAGAAGTTGGCATAAGCTTTCCCTTGAGAAAATGGTTCCATAATTTCACGATCGGTTTTAGGGCTCGATGATCGAATATCTTCCTTGTTGGAGTATTCCCTTCGAACATGGCCCACCCGAAGCAAAGATCTTCAAGAACTCTATTGTATGTTTCCTGGTCTACCTCAGCCACGAATCACTTGTACTGCTCCTTAAATTTCCTCAACTTGAAGTATCTGTTGAGTGCTGAAGGGGAAAATTGAAGGAGCTTCCCTGGGACGGACACCATGTGGTTGGATGGGTCTTCGAGGTAGGCGTAGAACTCCCTCACCATCGATGGTGCTACGGCTTTGGGATGGAGAGCAAACTTCTCCTAGTTGTGCTTCTTTATCACGTCCATCACCTCTGGTCCAAACAGCTCTTCATCCTCGGTTGGAAAGACGAATCCATCTTCCAAATACACTTGACATTTTTAGAGGATTTTGAAGTGTGCTCTTAAGCTTTGGCTGTTTGAAAATGTTAAAACTCGGTGTTGAGGCTGAGGCTTTCCTTGACCTTACCATGGTACATGGTTGGTGTGGTGAAATCAGTGCCGGTGATGGGGAAGATTTTGTTGAGAGAAAGACAAATTTTCTTGCTTGGTATAGAGAGAGTGAGGCACGATGAAGAAGAAGAAGAATGAGATAGACGGTTTTTTTCTGGAAAATAATGGGTAGTCTCAGGGTAATTTTGTCCTTGCACGCGGGTAAAATACTTTGCATTGAATGTGTGATATGTGATTGGACATAAAGTTAGGGAAAAGATTTCTTTCCATTTTTAATTCTGCAGCCTAAACCATGTCACCCTAGGGTTTTCTTTCTTTTCATGCATGTTTCATCTCCCCATGCTACCACGTGTACTCTGCATGCCTACAATAGATAAAGAAATAAAATAAAACGGATAATGAAATCAAAAAATAACTTAATTTATTTATGTACAGAATTCAAATTTTTGTTCCCTAGGCAACAAATTTTGTTTAAGTAAGTAAGGAAAACTCTTGGGTATCATGTGCCATTGATGCCAGTTTGTCACGTAGGACTGGGGCTCCTTTGTATTTCTTTAGCCTCTTCCCGTTCACCTTGAAGATGGACTCATCGTCTTGGTTCTGGATTTCGATTGATCCACTGTCACAGACTTGGTGTACGATGAATGGTCTTGACCATCCTTATTTTAGCTTGCCTGGAAATAACTTAAGACGTGAATTGTAAAGCAGTACTTGTTGTCCAGAATAAAATTACCTCGGCAATATATTTCTGTCATGCCATCGTTTTGTTTTCTCCTAGAATAGGCGAGTATTCTCGTATGCGTGTTCTATGAATTCATCCATCTCGTTCAGTTCCAAGAGTCTTCTTTCTCTAGTAAGTTATGCATCCATGTTTAACTTTTTGATAGCCCAGTAGGCTTTATGTTCTAGTTCAACAGGCAGATTACATTCTTTTCCGTAGACCAATTTAAACGGGGACATTCCCAGTAGTGTCTTGAATATTGTGCGATAGGCCCATAGTGATTCATCTAGCTTCGACGACTAATCTTTTCGACTTAGGCTAACCACTTTCTCAATGATCTATTTAATTTCACAGTTAGACACTTCGGCTTGTCCATTAGTTTGAGGGTGATACGCCATAACGATCCTGTGTCACACTCTATATCATTTCAGTGCCTTGGCAATCAATTTGTTGTCAAAATGTCTGCCTTCATCGCTAATGATAGCTCGTGGTGTTCCAAAACGTGTGAATATATTTTGTGCAAAAATTTTAACACCGTCTTGGAATCATTTTTAGGTGTTGCAATGGCTTCAACCCATTTGGATACATAGTCCACTATCAAGAGAATGTATAAATCTCCAAATGATGTGGGAAATGAACCCATGAAGTCTATTTCCCATACGTCGAAAAGTTCAATCTCCATAATATTTTGCCATGGCATCTCATACTATTTTGATATGTTTCCTGTTTGTTGGAATCTATCGTATGACTTATAGAATTCATGCGCATCTTTGAATAAGGTTAGCCAATAAAATCCAGACTGAAGCACTTTCGCAATTGTTCTCATTCCACCAAAGTGACATACATACGGTGGCGAGTGGCATTGGTGTAGAATATATTTATGCTCTTCTTGTGGAATGTATTTTCGGATTATTTGGTCTCTACATTGCTTGAATAGAAACAGTTCATACCAGTAGTAATGTCGCACATTATGTCGAAACTTCTTTCGGCCCTGGCTAGATAAATCAGGAGGAACAATAATACTAACAAGAAAGTTAACTATGCGCAGCCATGACAAATAATATTTTCTCATCTGGGAAATCCTCTTTAATTTCTGTTATGTTAGGACAATCATATTTGTTATCTAACCTAGACAAATAATCTGCCTCCTGATTTTCTATACTCTTTATATCCTTGATCTCTAAATCGAACTCTTGTAGTAATAATATCCATCGAATTAGCCTACGCTTTGCATCTTTTTTATTGATCAAATATTTAATGGCAAAATAGTTTGTATGCACAATTACCTTAGTGCCTATTAGATATGGCCTAAACTTATCGAATTAAAATACTACTGCTAAGAGTTCTTTTTCAGCGGTGGTATAGTTTACTTGTGCATCATTTAGAGTACGACTCACATAGTAGATAGTATGAAAGATTTTACTTTTTCGTTGATCCTTTTTCTTTCCTCTGTATCCTATATTGGTTTCATTTTTAGGGTACTAATTGTTTGGATTTCTTTTTTCAGGACCATAATTTTCATAATCGTCTTCTGAAAATAATTCGCTTGGGCCAAAAGTGTCTTGTGCGTGCATCTTGGTTGTAGAGTCATGGTACAAAGTGTTGTATTCGTCACGCCTTAGAGATTCACCTTGTTCAATGATTGTTTTTCCTCTACTTCTCTAATGCATTGGCACTCCTCTAAGTCATCCACATATTTCATGGAGGTGAATACATTGATGGTAACGCTTTGTTCTCTGAGTGCCTAAGAAAGGTCGTCCCAAAATGATCAGGCCTTTTTCATCGGCTTCACAATCCAAGATGAGAAAATCAACTCGAAATATGAATTTGTCCACCTTTACTATGACGTCTTCTATTCTTCCCTTGGGCCACACACATGACCGATCATCCAACTGTAAGGTGACTAAGGTTGGACAGGCGTGATACCCTTATAGTTTCATAAATATGGACTTTGGTGTCAAGTTTACACTTGATCCCAAATCAACAAGAGCTCGTCCTATGAAGTCATTACCAATTGAGCATGGTATTATAAAGCTGCCAAGGTCTTTTAATTTTGGTGGGAGTTTGCTTACCGCCGAACACATTTATGTTGACGTGGCAACACGTTCTACCTTCAATTTCTTCGTAAAAATGTCCTTAAGAAACTTGGCACATGAAGGAATTTGCTTGATGGATTCAAGTAAGGGTACATTAATACACAACTGGTCCAGAACATCAACGAATTTCTTGAACTGAATGTCATCATCATGCTTCTTCAACCGTTGAAGGAACGGTGGTGGAGGTCTCACATTGTCTGCTGCTGGTGCTGAAGAATCTCTGGCCTTGGCCATAAATTTCTCATTGTTTCTTTCCTTCTCTTCAGGCGCTTCATCTTGTTCAACATTTTTAGCTCGATCCTCTGGTTATGTTATGCAATGGCGCGGACTGTTCAGGTGTTCTCCTCCAAACTTGTCATCTTGGTTGGCCTGTTTTCCACTCCTTAGTGTAAGTACACTGCATTGCTCCTTCCCATGATGTTTAGTGATCTCCGTATCACTAGGGAGATTTCCTTGTGGGTGAGAATGTAATGTCGTAGCAATTTGTCCCACTTGATTCTCCAATGCTCTTAGAGATGAACTATGGCTTTGCAAAAGTGTTGCTTGGCTTTGTAACAAATTTCCTTGATTTTTAATTGTTACAGAATGTTCATGCATCAAGGTCTTTGTGGAGGCCATGAAATCTTTCGTCGAGGCCATAAATTCCTGCAATGATAACTCCAAGGAATTAGTATTGGAATAAGTATTAGAGGAATAAGCTATACCTTTATTGTTTTGCCAAGGCTGCTGATAATGTTGATTCTGAAAATATTGATGGTCAGAATTATTTTGTTGTAGCCTGTAATTTGCTGCTTGATTGTTGTTGTTCCTCCATAAAAAATTTGGGTGATGTCTCCAACCAAGATTGTACGTGTTTGAATAGGGGTTATTATTGCTCCGATTGTAGTTACCCACAAAATTGGTTGACTCACAGTTTTCTGGACATTCTCTCTCATGATGGTTGCCATGACAAAATATACAGGCATTATTGGTCACCTTGACTTTTCTTACCTCATTAAGACGTTGCAAATTTTCAACATATTGGTTATGGCAGAAAGTTGAGCGGCTACCGAATCTTTTCCCTCTAATTCATATGCTCCAGATGTTTTTCTACTGGTTCCCAATCTTGTATTTGGAAATTGATAATCATTATTTGCTATCTTGTTGAGGATGTCAAAGGCTTCCTCGGGTGATTTGTCCAGTAAGGTGCCATTTGCTTAGGCATCTAACATCATTCGAGTTGGAGCATTAACTTTGTTGTAAAACATCACCACTTGCGTCCAATCATGAAATCCATGGTTGAAACATTTGCGAACTAGGCTTTTGTACCTATCCCAATATTCGTACATTGATTCATCATATCCTTGGCGAAAACTTGCAATGTCATTGTGAAGCTATGTATTCATATTGGGCGAATTATATCGGAGTAAAAAACTCTTGCATAAATCTTCCCATGACTTCATTGAGCCGGAAGGAACTCCACTGAGTCAGGCTCTTGCTCTATCACGTAAGGAGTAAAGGAAAAGTTTCAGTTTAAGCACATCTTCATGTACTCCTTGTTGTCAAAACGAGTCACATACGTCAAGGAAAGCACGAATATGATGTTTAGCATCTTCATTAGGTGAACCACCGAATTGGCTAATAGTGTTTAGCATATTAAACATCACCGGTTTAAGTTCAAAATGAGTTGCTTGTATTTCAGGTGCCACTATGCCTGGATTTAGGTCATCTAGAATTGGGTTCAAATGATCTCGTATCGCTCTTGGTCTTGTAACTTGAAGATTAATTTTTGCATCAGGATCTCCTAGGTCTCCCATGTTGTCTTGCATTTGAAGTTGGTTTAAATGTTCTCTGGTTTTTTGGGCACGTAACCTTTGTCTGAACGATTGCTCAACTTCAGGGTCGAATGGTTCCAAAGGTTTACCAGCAGATCTCAAGGTCATGCAATAATGAAAACCTACAAAAGAAAATATTAAACTACGTTAGACTAGATAAATATAAGGTGACAAAAAAACTTGTTATGGTGAATAAAAAAGTCGTCAGTTGCCAATCCCCGGCAACGGCGCCAAAAACTTGATCGCTTGTAAATGTATATGCTAAGGAAAGCAATTCTGTGCAAGTATACACAATCGAATCAAGTAATATAGAGTAAGTGAGTTATCGTCTCCACAGGGATTGGTCGAGAAATTTAGCTTCACCATAACTAGAACTAGTGTCACAAACTAATTCCTACTAGGTTGTCAACTTAAGAACTAATATTAATAAAACAAAGAAGTGATATAATGATTGTATAAAAGTTTGGTCAAGGAAAAATAAATATGTAGAATGTTGGAATAAAATAAAACAAGTGTTGATTTAAATATAATGCAAACAACCTCACATATTCAGACTTATCATAGAGCACTTATGCTACACTTTTGTATTGACAATAATTATTCTAAGTCTAGAATGAATTATTATGACTTGCTTAAGTTGCCCGACAAGATTAATAGGTATGCTTAAGTTGTCAGACTGTTGTTGTAGCAATACCTCTCAGCGTGAACTATAGGTGTTGTCTATCATACTCTAATGTCTATCCCTTTTAGTCTATTGAAACTCGCTCCTTATCTCTAAGGTAAACAAGTTAGAACTTCACTATCCCAGATTCATTCTATTATTCACGTAGATCTATCTTAATTCTATCGAATCTATGAATCACTATCTAGACAAAAAGGTTATCTCTCTATGCTCTTACATTGCCAAGACATGTTTTACCAAAACCTCAGGCGATCTCTCGATGTTCTTACAGTGTTACAGTAAAATATTCAAACAATGAACAAAACAATCATGAGCAAAAATAAAATAAAAATAATACTAAAGATAATTCCAAGTGTTTTCTAAATTCAAACTTTAAAATTTAAAAATAAATCTCCTAAGATATCGCTGCTCGTCCACCTTCCAGAAAGCGCTGACTAGATCTTCTAGAAAACTGTTGTTGACTAGACCTTCTAGAAACTGCCACGTCAGACCGTGTCATGCCCAGAGTCATACCCATGTCTCTAACCGTGAAAAAATAATAAAATAATGCAGAAGACGCCCATTTTACTGCTAATTATGGAAAGTTAGATCATGCATGGAAATAAGCATAACACAACCAAATCAGCAGTAATGAATTTATAGGATCGAAGATTTAACAAGCAAATAATATCGTTTTAGAACACTCGTCAAATTCCCCTCACTTATCTCATGTTTGTCCTCAAGTATGATATAATCAATTCAGCCAAAATTTACATTTACCTTTCTTTGTCAAGTGTCACATTCGAGGAAGCAAGGTAGAGACCACAATAATTATCCAAGTCAAGACACCAATCAATTGAACATCACCAATTGGAACAAGTTAAATGCAATTATAACATCCATTCATTCATCAATCTCAATGCCCATAACTCAACACCTTATCGGGATTCACTCAAAGCACTCAATGTGTTTGGGGTATAGAAAAACTCAATGTAAGAACCGACACAATATTATCATATGCTTGTAAGTAAATCAAATCTCCACTACTAATAAGAACAAGATGCATAAATCAAAGGGTCTTTTACTGGTTGTAACGGGGCTTAGGTAAAGGTAGGAATAAGACTAAATATATGGCTAAAAATTCAAGACAATGAACTACAAATAATAAGTTCAACTCCATCAATCGACTAAGTACAACAAGATAAAAAAACACAAACCATCAAACAACACCTTTCTTTTTGAATTGAATTTGAATGTTTCGTACTTTTGTTGTTGTTTTGTTTTTCCACTTTTTCACATGTATTTTTCTTCTTTTCTTTTTTTTCTTATGTTTTTTTCTTCTTTTCGAATTGTTGTTTCTTTATTTTTGAAAAAAGAACTTTTTTCTTTTTCACATGACTTTCTTTCTAACATATCTAAAATTCTTCTATTTATGGAGCATGATCATACACCAGATAAATTGTTCCCTTGTCCTGAAAAAGGGTAGAAAAGAGGGATAAATTAAAAAGGCTCGGTTTTATGAATATGGTGATAAAAAAATGAAAATTGGCTCAAGAGTGGTTAACTAGAGGAAAATATATGGGTAGGCAATTTTAGTGGGGAAAATGGAATGGTTAATCCTAAGATGCTCAAATCATTTTTAAGCATCAGGTTCATGTGTAATCTAGATAGTATTTAAAATGAAGGTTCTAGAATACCAATGTCAAATTCGACACACTCAATCCAAAAAAAAATGAGAACAAAATGATAAGCTCGTAAAGGCTCAAATCTCACCTAATTGTTTTCATGCATTGAGCTAAGAACATTTCAACCAATTCCTAACCTAAACAATTATGTGTTCCCAAACAATCATGGTATTCCAAAAATATTCAACAAAACAAAGGAATTCAATGAAATTTTTCGCAAATCCAATCAACACATACTATCATCAAAACATAGAGAAAAGAAAAGGGAAATTCAACCTATACTCTACTCCCTCTCACTTAAAGTGTTTTGTCCCAAAACATAAAATTAAAGTACAAGAGAAGGAATAGAGTACTCCTTGGATTTAACGTCGACCACAGCCACTACTGCGCTGGAACGGAAAAGTGGGATGTTTGGGTTGATATCGTGAACTAGAAACACCATCAGGTGTGTGGTAGGTGGAAACCCAACATCTAAATCCCATGTAAAACCATAAACAGAATAGTACATTAGTAATGGTTGAACGAAAATAGGATCGAAATTTACCTCAGGAGTATTTTCGGATGCTGCCAAATGCATTGAACATGATGAGAAATTCGACGGGTGTGGACGTGAGGAAGAAGATTGCGATGGTGGTAGCTCGGAATCATTGAGAACTTTAACGAAAGTTGGAGCGTTGAGCCGGTGACACCCACCGAGAACGGTTGCTGGTACGACGTCATGACCTTGTTGGTTCCTTATGCGAACCATTGCAAGCAGCAGCGGACAGGTACAAGGTTAGTGACACAAGCAGAGCGGCACGATAAAGTCGACGATGGTGAGGGAAGCATAGAGGAAGAAATGATGGATGATTTTCGGGGTGGGGTTATGGTTTGGGGAAGAAAATATGCAGGAAATGTGTTGGGGGTTTTAATTATTTTGGTTTGGTTACAACAACACGTAGGAGAAGAGTTTTAATTTGGGTAGAATTGGGTTGGTTTAAAAAATTAAATAAATGATAACAAATAGGGATGAGATAGGGTGTAGGTGTTTTAATTAAAAGAAAACAAAAAGTGTTTTAAATTCAAAAAGTGAAGATAAGGAAGAGATGGGAGCCCACGTGAAATGAGAGAAAGAAGGGGAGAGGCATATGTGGCGACAGAATGGTATGTTTGGGTTTAGCTAATGTCCACCATTCAACTTAAGGGGAATGCTAACGTAAGCTTGATTGCTACTACTCTTGGGGTCCAAATTTGTCACTGTTCGAATGAAAATTTTGAATATCTTCCTCGTGTAAGCTTGATTGAAAACATTTGGTTCTTGAAAATAAAACAAAAAATTAAATGAAATTTGCTCAATCGAAATAAAATAAAATAAAAAAATGCAACAAAATTAAAAATGGGTTGCCTCCCACTAAGTGCTTTTGTTTAATGTCGTTAGCTCAACGACCTGGTTCAGACTACATGCCCAACGAGAAAATTTTCCTCTTCATACGCTTTTTCCAACTAAGAAATTCCTTTTGAGAAATTCGAAATTATCATAAATATTTCTTTGGAACTTTCCCATTTTTAAAATCTTTTCAAAACTAACGACCATCAACACATCATTTTTACCAAAAATTGAGTTATTCAAATGTTCCCATGAAGGTTTTGACTTTATTTTTTGTGCCTGCAAAAGGGAAACTAGAACTTTAGACTTAGATGGAACTAGTTGCAAATCAGATTCATCAAATAAAATATTTTTCAACTCTCTAGATTCATCTTTTTTATCATCCGATTTCCTGCATAAATCATCAACAAAATTAGATTCATCATCAACAGGTTCAATAACGCCAACAAAATTAATACTATGCACATTATCCGAATATCTCATTGCTTTATAAACATCAAACTTTGCGATCTCACCGTCGAACTTCATAGTAAGAGTACCGCTTCAAACATTCATTTTTGCATTTGTTATACTTAGAAAGGGACGACCGAGGAGAATTTCAGAACCAGTGTTGCTACGATCATTTTCCATATCAATCATATAAAAATCAACATGGAAATTTAAGTCGTTTACCTCTACCATAACATTTTCTAGGAGCCCTTTAGGATAGATAATCAATTTATCAGCGAGCTGAAGTGTAACCCTCGTCTTTTCAAAGTTTTGGTGGAAATTAAATTATAGACGGAGATAGGCATTACGTTGATAGAGGCACCTAGATCGCACATATCTCGCTTGATTTTAACTTAACCAATTTTACAAGGTATTGAAAACATACATTGGTCCTTATACTTCGGTGGAAGCGATCGTTGGAAAACTACTAAGACGTTATCACCTAAATTCACCTTCTCATTTCCGGTAAGTCGCCTTTTATTAGTGCAGAGATCTTTAAGGTATTTGGATCACCTCAAGAAGCGGAATATTTATTTTCACTTTCCGTAATACATCCAAGATTTCTTTATCCTCGGATTGTTTGTCTCTTTTTATGAATCTTTCAGGAAAAAGAGGTAGAATGGCATAGGGCGATGGCGCAAAATTAGTTTTCGATTTATCTTTATTCTTTTCTTGAGATTCTATATCAGTTGCTTCTTCTTCTCTTTGGGAGTTTGGATTTTCTTCTTTCTTCTGGGATCTTCCGCTTACTTCCTTTGGGTCTTGTTGTTCAATAATTGTACCGTTTCTGAGGGTGATGGCGTTAACATTCTCTCTTGGATTCATCTCAGTTTTTGATGATAGCCTCCCTTGTGACTCTAATCTCCCCACAGTTTGAGTCAGTTGGCTCATTTGCTTCTCAAACTCTTGAAAGAGAGCTTCAGTACTATTTTGAAATTTCTCTTGGGAAAGGGCTAGCTGCTCGACGATTGATTCAAGCGATGATTTTTATGACTGATAAGGTTGTTGTAAGGGTGGCCTCGATTGATAAGCTTGATTTGGTCCATAGTTCAAGCTCATATGGTCTCTCCATCCTAGATTGGAAACATTGTTGTATGGGTTGTAAGGCCTTTGGAGAGGTCTCGGAAAATTGTCCATTGTATTTACTTGTGCGCCAGCATCTCCTTGTACCATGGGGCAGTAGTCCGTCGAATGATCTGACATCGTGCATATTTCGCATAGCCTCACTGCTCCAATTTTTCAAACAATAAGAAAATTAACTACATCAGTTAATTTTTCAATTTTAGTTTCAAGCAAAATATAACTTATCTCATGAATTCGTCGACTGGGTTCACTTGAAAATTGTTGTGAATTCGTCGCCATCGTCGAAATTAACTCTCTTGCTGCATTTGGCGTCATGTCGACTAGAGCTCCTCCACTGGAAGCATCAACCATTTTCATCTCTAAGGGAGAAATCCCTTCATAGAAATATTGAAGGAGTGTTTGCTCAGTTAATCTGTGTTGCTGGCAACTTGCACAAAGTTTCTTAAATCTTTCCCAATATTCTTAAAATGACTCTCCATCTTTTTGTTTAATTCCTAGAATACTTATCCTCAACTCGTTTGCCTTTGCTGCTGAGAAAAACCTATCAAGAAAGATTCGATTTAAATCAGCCCATGTATTTATTGAATTTGGAGTAAAGTTGAATAACCACTCTTTAGCTAAACTAGATAAAGATAATAGAAAAGCTCTCAATTTAACTTGTTCGTCGAAAACTCCCTGTGGTTTCATTCTTGAACAGACTAAGTGGAATTATACCAAATGTTTATGCAGACTTTCACTTGGAAGACCGTTGAAGGTAGGATGAAGATGAATGAGCCTCGTATTAAGTTGAAACGGAGTTTCATCTTGAGGAAAGGTGATGCAAAGGGGTTGTTGGACCATGGGAGTTGCGGCTAATTCTCGGATAGTGCGATTGTCTATCAGTTTAGGTGATGTTGGTGTGAAATGCGATTCAACGTTTACAATGGCATCAAGTATTGCTTCTTCGCAGGTATTGGCTTTATATGATACTTCGGGATCTGGATCTGATTGTTCTTGGCGTTGTACTTCTTGTTGTTTCCTCTTTTCCTGTAATATTAGTCCACGTAGTCTCTGTGCTAGTGCTTCGATATCATGTTCAAAATCTACTAGCTCTCCGGGATTTTGCCTGCTCATAAATCAAAAACAAACTAAATCGGTAACTTTTGTCGAAGTCCCCGGCAACGGCGCCAGTTTGACAACGCGTCGTTTTCACTTTCAAATAAATTTATCCTTAATCTCATTAAAAATAAATATAATAGTATAGAGAGAGAAAGGGTCGATCCACAGGGACTAAGGAAGACGTTGAAACGATTGTTCTTGATCTTTGATATAGGCCAAAAAAATGCAAGTAAAGTAAAAATGGGGGTTTGTTGAGAAATTGAATAAGCAAAAATGATTCAAATGAAGATAAAGAATCGAAGAAAGTAAAATTAAAAACCAATACGATGATATAAGCCTCAGGCTTTCGCGTGCCTAAAATTCCAATCGATCATTGAATAAGATTGTTTCTCCAATTAAATGTCAATTTGAGTCCACAAGGTTATCCTTGTACCTCATTTTCCTCTTTGGTGATTGACTTTCCCAAATCTATTTTAGGAATCGCAATCCTTTTTCGTATTAACTCGAATATCGTTGTTAACTCAAAACAGTTTAAAAGTGATTGGAAAAACCTGACTAGAATTATGCTTTCTCTATAAAAGTCGAACTCGATCCCAATTTCCCTTAGCGTACCATTCGCTAAGTGTGTTCAAGGGAATTTGAATCAATTGATTCTATAATCCCAACGGTAAACCATAACATCATCCAAGCCAAAATCTATTTTTTGAAGTGAAAGCGTATTGATTTTAAGAAAGACTATCTGCCAATCTAGTTTCCAGAAAATTGAGAATTTAACCCGAGAGGGATGAGTTCTTTTCGATTCTCATGATTCAGAATCGAGTCATCGATTTAGCCTTTAGCTATGAAAAACTTAACTAAGTATGATAGAAATCATACTTAGCATTTTAAAAAAAATAAAACTTAAAATAAAATAAAAATAAAAACTTGAAAAGAGATGAAAAGAAAGAACTTTATAAAACTAGAAGTAAGAAGAAGATTGAAATCTGAGTTGTATGTTTAGGCTTACCTTAAGACGGTATTTATAGCCTCTAAAAACCTAAAGATAAACATAGAAATAAAAATAAAAATAATCCTAAAAAAAATTCCAAGTGTTTTTTAAATTCAAACTTTAAAATTTAAAAATAAATCTCCTAAGATATCTCTGTATGTCCACCTTCCAGAAGGCGCTGACTAGATCTTCTAGAAAACTATTACTGACTGGACCTTTTAGAAACTGTCACATCAGACCATGTCATGCCCAGAGTCGTGCCCATGTCTCCATCCGTGAAAAAATAATAAAAAATGCAGAATGTACCCATTTTACTACTAATTGTGAAAAGTTAGATCATGCACGAAAATAAGCATAACACAACCAAATCAGCAGCAATAAATCCATAAGATCGAAGATTTAACATGGAAATAATATTGTTTTAGAACCCTCATCACATGATGATTTCAAACGAATGCTTATTGCCAGTTGGATCCTTCTGACAATATTTCAACAACCATTAGTCAATTTTCTTCAGTTGCTTACGAATGGTACAAGTCAGTTTTTGGCTCTATTTGTTCCAAACGTATTATCAAGGCTCGAGTAAGGTGAGTGCAAAAGCTTTAAGCTCTCGACAAACCATTTTCTCTTTACCCTCGAGGAAAAATTGAAATCATGTTCTGACTGGATTCATTTAGGGACCGTAATACTACCTATTTCCACCGCAAAACAACTTTTAGAAAGCATCGCAACCCCATCAAAGCTTTAAAACTCAGTGATGGTGACTGGTGACACGATGATATTATTCTTAAACATGAAGGTGTTTACTTCTTCAAAAAATTATTTGCTGTTGATTCTACTTATAATGGGCCTTACCTGATCATGGGGTGCTATCCGAAAGGTCCGAATTCCTTACCGTCTAATTTTGAAACTCCTCCTACAAATGATGAAATTCATGCGGCTTCAAGGCCTTCCCTTGGCAACTTCATTCAAAATGTCTTCGCAGTTGGAATTGTTGAGCCAGATCTGAACCAGACTACCCTATTGCTTATTCCCAAGGTTCTAAATCTAGAATCTTTCTCTGATTTTCTTTCAATCAGCTTGTGCTCTGTGCTCTGTAAACTACTTACCAAAGTAATCGTAAAAAGACTTCAGCTTCTTATCCATTTCTCAATTGCTCTAAATCAAACAAGTTTCATCTCGGGGAGGAACATTACTGACAATAATATTATTAATCAGGAGGACATTCATTCGATGCCTTCAACCAAATCAAAACATGGCTGGATGAAAATCAAGGTTGACTTGGAAAAAGTTTCTGATCAGATACTATGATATGTTTTTAAGACTCCTTAGCTGATTCAGGCCTTACTTTAGGTTTAATCCACGTCATTATGAACTGCATTACTAGCTCCACTTTTCAGGTGCAATGAAACGGAAACTATCCTGAACCTTTTCGACTGGAAAGGGGGCTACAAGGATATCTGTCGCAACTGTATTTCGGTTGGGCCCCGGGATTGGACTTCGACTTGAAAAATGTGGATTGAGAGTCGCCACCGATCATTTATTTAAAAATAAATGGGTTGATCGGATACCTATAAAATTTGATAATGAATTACTTACCTCTGATTAATTGACGAAATACCCTTAAAAGTCATAAGATGTGTTAGAGGGAAAAATGAATAAATGAAATTGAAGAATAAAAATAAGTAAAAATAAAAGGAAAAAAAATAAATAAATAAATGAATATTTAAATATATATATATATAATGTAAAATAGAAAATAATAATAACATAATAGTATAAAATATAATATAAAAAAATCAAAAACAAAAAAATAAATATATAAACCAATATAAAAAGTACATATAATGATATTGACTTATAATAACTATTAAAATATACATTATATGTATAATGATAAAATAAAAAAAATAAATAAAGATAATTACAATATATACATATATATAGTAATACGCTTATAAAAATATTTTTAAAAAAAAGTATATATATAAAAATATATAGTATTAACCAAATGAATATAAATAAATATATGTATAGCTAATATATAGTGTAAAAAATCAATTGAAAATCATTAAAAGACATACGTATATATTATATAATGACATAATAATAATAATAAAAAATATCTATACAAAATAAAAGGACTAATATAAAGATTGGGATCAAATTTGAAAGACAATTAACGTTGATATTACGCATTAGGGGGATAAAAAATGAACACGCCTCGAGGTAGATCTAGGTTCGAAACTTTGAAACCCACCCATTTTTGGTCATCGGCGCAACCCACGTTTTGGGTTATTCGAACCAAATATCAAAAAAATAACGTGCACATGCGAGAAATGAACGAATCAAAAAAAATGCTACCTTTTATTTCCTTTTCGAATCGTTTACAATAGCTTTGCCTTTGTATTTTCCGTGTTTTCCTATGTATTTTGTCTGTAAATCGTCTCTTACAATAGTGAGTTACAATGGCTATTTATAGTGCTTGTGGATCCTATCTTTAGGAGTTTAAATCATAGTAGAACTCTATCATATTTTTAGGAGTTTGAATCCTAGCAAAGTTCCATCCTATTTTTAGGAGTTTGAATCCTAGTAGAACGAAAAGGTGTGTTGACAGCTGCCCCTATTTGCCCATAGTCGTGTAACGGGGATAGGAAAAAGATTAAAAGACACACTTTTCGTTCGGTGGAGTTGAAAATTGACTCTGATGTTTCAATAACTCCCTGTCGAATTGAGTTACGGATGACTCCTCCGTCGTGAGGTCGAGGTCATCTTGAAATGATATGAAATTGAAGCCGTAGTTCGGAATTTGAATCAGCACATGGCTTCTCATTGCCCTTCGATCTTCTTCTCGGTTTAAAGACCTTGGATCAGAATCGAACTGACAAATCTTCATTGACAGATAGCTTTTGCTTGAAAATGGTTGCTTGTCACTAAAGCACGGTTAACCCAGGTCCTCTTCTCGACTTGAAAACCTCGACTGCAACTGGAAAGTAGTGCGATTGATGTGTCATCGAGCTGAATGGAATCGAACTCGACAATTTTGATGGCAGATAACCCTTCTAGTCTTGAGTTATGCTGTAAATGATGTCCCTTGGAGCTGAGCGTAGTCGAACTCGAAGGTCTTTGTTGACAGATACTCCTTCTTTGAGTTGGATATCCTTCGTCGTGAAGTTGAAATCCAATCTAAAGATGGATGATGCTTGTGTGCACGATTCCCTTCGTCGTGAAGTTGAAACCGCGGGTGGCCCCTTCGTCGTGAAGTTGAGCCTGAAATTGGATATCCTTTGTTGTGAAGTTGAAATCCAAGTAAGTAGCATTGTTCTGAGTCCAATATCCTCCGTTGTGAAGTTGAAATTGGCTCTGAAACCGGGAAATTATTTGTTGACAACCAGCCGTCCCTTCGTTGTGAAGTTAAACTTGTGTTGTCTCGAGTCCAATATCCATCGCTGTGAAGTTGAAATTGACTCTGAAGGAAATTTTATTGACAATCAGCCGCCCCTTCGTCGTGAAGTTGAGCTTGTGTTGTCTTGGGTCCAAGATCCTTCGTTGAGAAGTTGAAATTGGCTCTAAAATTGGGAAGTTGTTTATTGACAACCAGCGGTCCCTTCATCGTGAAGTTGAACTTGAGTTGTCTTGAGTCTAATATCCTACGCTGTAAAGTTGAAATTGGCTCTGAAATTGGGAAATTGTTTATTGACAACCAGCGGTCCCTTCGTCGTGAAGTTGAACTTGCGTTGTCTGGAGTCCAATATCCTTCGTTGTGAAGTTAAAATTGGCTCTAAAATTGAGAAGTTGTTTGTTGAGAACCAGCGGTCCCTTCGTCGTGAAGTTGAACTTGCGTTGTCTGGAGTCCAATATCCTTCACTGTGAAGTTGAAATTGGCTCTGAAATTGGGAAGTTGTTTATTGACAACCAACGGTCCCTTCGTCGTGAAGTTGAACTTGCGTTGTCTTGAGTCCAATATCCTTCGCTGTGAAGTTGAAATTGGCTCTGAAATTGGGAAATTATTTGTTGACAACCAGCAATCCCTTCGTCGTGAAGTTGAACTTGCGTTGTCTGGAGTCCAATATCCTTCGTTGTGAAGTTGAAATTGGCTCTGAAATTGAGAAGTTGTTTGTTGACAACCAGCGGTCCCTTCATCGTGAAGTTGAACTTGTGTTGTCTAGAGTCCAATATCCTTCGCTGTGAATTTGAAATTGGCTCTGAAATTGGGAAGTTATTTATTGACAACCAGCGGTCCCTTCGTCGTGAAGTTGAACTTGCGTTGTCTTGAGTCTAATATCCTACGCTGTGAAGTTGAAATTGGCTATAAAATTGGGAAATTATTTATTGACAAACAGCTGTCCCTTCGTCGTGAAGTTGAACTTGCGTTGTCTGGAGTCCAATATCCTTCGTTGTAAAGTTGAAATTGGCTCTGAAATTGAGAAGTTGTTTGTTGACAACCAGCGGTCCCTTCGTCGTGAAGTTGAACTTGCGTTGTCTGGAGTCCAATATCCTTCGCTGTGAAGTTAAAATTGGCTCTGAAATTGGGAAGTTGTTTATTGACAACCAGCGGTCCCTTTGTCGTGAAGTTGAACTTGTGTTGTCTTGAGTCCAATATCCTTCGTTGTGAAGTTGAAATTGTCTCTGAAATTGGGAAATTGTTTATTGACAACCAGCGGTCCCTTCGTCGTGAAGTTGAACTTGCGTTGTCTGGAGTCCAATATCCTTCGTTGTGAAGTTGAAATTGGCTCTGAAATTGAGAAGTCGTTTGTTGACAACCAGCGGTCCCTTCGTTGTGAAGTTGAACTTGCGTTGTCTGGAGTCCAATATCCTTCGCTGTGAAGTTGAAATTGGCTCTGAAATTGAGAAATTGTTTATTGACAACCAGCGGTCCCTTCGTCGTGAAGTTGAACTTGCGTTGTCTAGGGTCCAATATCCTTCGTTGTGAAGTTGAAATTGGCTCTGAAATTGAGAAGTTGTTTGTTGATAACCAGCGGTCCCTTCATTGTGAAGTTGAACTTGTGTTGTCTTGAGTGGCACGATATCCTCCGTCGTGGATTTGAAATCGTGGATGTTTGGCTTCGAGCTAAATATCCTTCGTTGTGAAGTTGAAATCTACTCTCGAGCAAATTGTGAGTTCGAGAGAAACTTTCAATCTGTCGAGTTGGTCGAAGTGTAGCTTCTTGCTGCTGACTTAAGCAACCAACATGAATCTTTAAAGGTTCTTTTGAATCGAGTATCCTTCTTCTTGAAGTCGAAACTTGACTCTAAAAGCTGCAAAAAATTATGTATGTGGAAAATGATAAATATGATGCTCTAAAATGTACGCATAAGATGCATGTAACATGCATTGGTTATATTTTATCTCCTGAAAAAGGTCTGATAATTTGCATTAAGATGTTGAATCCAAAAATGCCCCAATATTTGATGTTGAATCTTCAAATATGCCCCAAATGTTCCTCATTTCTTGCTTCAGTATTGATTCTGAGCATGAGTTTTATGTCTAAAAGTCACATGTCATTTACCAAGATCCACTCTAGAGAGACTGTCTTGTTTGAAAAAAATGTTTTTCTTTCTCTTTTATTTTCAAAGTTATGAAAATATCAATTAAAAGAGTTTTAAAAAATGTTTGATCCAAAGTTTTGAAAATATTGTCACTTTCATGGTTTTACAATTGAGACGAATCATAAACTAGAGTTCATCGGATATCAAAGAATTAATTATATTGTTAATCCTTCAATGAATTATAGTTATTTGACAAGTGCCAAGATCAAAGCTATTTTTGGGAAGTGGTTAAGTATGAAAAGGATAAAAAAATCTCAGGTTATTATGTTTGGTCAAAGGTTTGGCATTTGATGCTCAAAGGTTTAGCATTTGATGCTCATAGGTTTCGAATTTGATGCTCATAGGTTTGGCATTTGATGCTCAACGGTTTGATGGGGTAGCTTGCATGCTCCTCTACTGGAAGTGTTCTATGACTTCCAACCTTCGTGGTCACACTCGGGTTGTGTGATGTCGTATCAAGGAATTTGTGTGATCGCCTCAGTTGCATAATTTTTATATTCGAGCCGTCTTTTCAGGTTTTTAACTCGAACCCTCCTTTGGTTTCAAAACGTTATTCAGGATTTACGTCTTGAACCCCCCTTTGTTATTTTTCTCTACCATGCATTAATTACATTGTTTTTTGCAAACAAAGATTAATCCTGATAGGCGGGATGAAATCTGAAGATAATCTCTTATGTTTAGAAATCCATGTATGATTAGAAGGGACTTTTAAGGCACGTAATGTAGGTCAGGGTTCATGGTTATGAAAGAAAAGGATAAATAGGCCCAAACAAGTGTTTCAGGGTGTTGAACCAAGGATCAATTCATTCTGATGCCTTCAATCATGTCCTGCTCAAAATGTCTCTCTCTTGATGCTCTATGATCTTCGAGTGAAGTGATTCAGTGATTCGGGAATGATTGTGCTTGATCAATCTCATAGTTTGAAGCTTGATGTGCCATTTCAAACAAGTGTTTCAGGGTGTTGAACCAAGGATCAATTCATTATGATGTCTTCAATCCTGCTCAAAATGTTTCTCTCTTGATGCTCTATGATCTTCGAGTGAAGTGATTCAGTGATTCGGGAATGATTGTGCTTGATCAATCTCATAGTTTGAAGCTTGATGTGTCATTTTTTTAGGGAATCTTTGCATGTGTTTTTTGTCCCTTTTTCTTTTTGATTTTTGTTCTTGTTTCTCTTTTTCCTTTGTTGTTTTGCTTTTTTGCTTCTTTTCTTTTTTGTTCTTGATTGGATCTTCACACTTGCCATTTGGTCTACCTTTTGGTATCTCATCTGAATCAATGTCTTCGCTCATGTGAGAATATTTCTTCCACCTTGCCCCCCAGTGTTGAGGGTGATCCTTGGTTAGGGTTGAATCAGAAGAAAAATACTACAAGCTCAAAAGGTATCCTCAGGGGGATAGATTTTCAAGATTAATTATATTCACATGAAAACAGTGTAATTAATGCATGATAGAATTATTTCGAATGAATTTTTCTTCTTTTTTTTCCAGATGTCTCAATGTTCAGGCTCCTCGCGAGATACCCCAAGTTGGTTCTTTAGAAGAATGCTCATGTTAAAATGAACAACTCAATGCCTTGGGTTTTAATGGTAAGAAAGGTTATTTTCTAGTCTAAAAAAGACAGTGGTGTGATCTTATTGACTCAAAGAAAGGTGTGGGTGTATCAAAAAGATAAAGGTAATGTTCAATAATTTCAAAGGGAGGTAATGTCAAAATTTGGTCTTTTTGGTAATGACCATGAGTTATTTTGGGTAAAGAATCAAGGTATTTTGTTTTGGGGTTTTAGACAGGATAAGAAAAGTCTAACCTTGCCATATGTCAAAAATCTATAATTCTTGAAGAATTAAAAGAATCCTTAATTCATTTAATATTCGAAGAACTAAAGATTAGAATTTGTTCAATTGCTCCACCTTAGAAAGTAGCATAAATTCAATCCTTTAAAAGATTAAGCAAACGATGAAAGATTAGAGAAGTGTTTAAACAAAATAATCCTCTAAGTGCAAATGGTATATGCCATGCCCCCTTCTTCGGCCGTTTATGCCCCTGAATCCATCAGGTTTTAGATCTTGCGCTTCGGCGCCTTATAGTTCTCAGAGGAATGTTTGGGGCTTCTTATGTGGTAACACCTAACAGCTTCAACATCGTAGTCCTTAGGATATGGGGATTCTTTTCTTAGATCATCCTGGCCAGCTTTGTCCTACCATCAGCTGATCAGGCTCTTTAATGTTACAATCTTACTTCCATGTGGTTAAATCCACTTCATCGAGTCCTTCATGACTTAATTTCATGTTTGTGAAAATGCTTGAAAATGTAGATGAAGATGCAAAAAGGCAAAAATGCAAAATGCAAGAATGCATGAAATGTTCGAGGCAATGATCCAGAAAAGTGTCCATTATTATAAATAATCTTTACTTAGACAAAAATGTTTTATCTTATAAGAGACATAAAAACGATCAAAGGTACATTCGGACTAAATCCTTTAGACCCCGAACAGCTTCTAGTAGATTGACAAGTCTTGTGTCTTCATCTGTCACTGGTTGTATGCCTTGTCAGACCATTCCAGCTTCCCTTGCCAGGCGTATAGATGACGACCTGCCTTCTGTACTTGATCCAGGAAGTCTAGGATGACCGAGTCTCTGGCCTTCACCCTTTGTTGTGCTTGCTCCCAACGGAAACGCCACTGTAAACCTCCATCGAAGAGCACTATCTGAAGCTCGCTCACTTTCTTCTTGAACCCATCTACAATAGCTTCTAACTCAGCTATTGTTTTGTCATCTCTCTCATGTTGTTTCTCCAGATTAGCCATATGGATTCTCAAGCATTGGTTTTGATGCTGACTGTCTGCTAAGCGCCTCTAGGCAGTCTTCATCTGTTCCTTCCAAGCTCTCTCATCAGGCCCTTCGAACTTTCTTTTCAGGCTATGAGCTTCGTCTTTCCAGTATTCAGAAGCCACTTTCAACTTGGAGTTATCCTTGACTTTATCTTGATACCCATTTCTCAAGTCTTCGAGCTCAAAACAGACTTTTTTCTGTTCTTTTTCAAGTTTATCTGCTCGATCTTTCTGAGAGTCGACATCTAGCTTCCACTGATAGTGCTCAGCTTCAAGCTCCTTTACCCTCTGCTTCATCTCGTTATTCACAGCTTCAAACTCTATCTTGGCTATCTCAAGTTCAGAAAAGACGGGCCTGAGATGTTCTTCCAGGGATCAGGTGTCCTCACAGTCTGGCACCGGGATATTGTCATTTTTTCTCAATCTTCGCCACTCCACATGTTTCTGGCAGCTACAACATCCATCAGGAATACTTTCTTCCATGAATCGACTGCTTCCTTGATCATCTTCTTATAGTTGTCACCGTGATACTCAAACTCTGATTTAGCTAGTCCGCATGTTGCTGGGACAAACTGACGTGCCCCATAATGTCTAAGTGCTAACAATGGAGCATACCCAACTGCATCCCAAAGTTCAGGTAAGGTCATAGTGTCAGAGTCCCCACATTGGAAAAGAACGACACTGAGGAACAACCAGGGGGCTCTCCAAGTAATATCTAGGTCTTGATAGATGAGTGAAGACTTTCATCCACTTCTCTTTTGAAGTTCCATCATGCCATTTCATGGTGATGAACTCTCTCAAAGGTGAATACGTAGTGCTAAATCGACGGTAGGTAACCCAATTAGTCTTCCAGAAGTGGCTGTGAATCCAGACTTGAAGGAGTTGAACACATCCAATGAATCTACCTCCGCCAGCTCTTCGGCAATGGTTGAGAGACCGAAAGGTCTCGGCTAAGATGGCTAGTGCTGGGTTGACTCGTTTCGGAAGTTGCTCAAACAGTTCCACCACGGCTGCGTCAATGCATCCCAAAATCTTCGGAAAGATGATCAAGCCATACAGACCTAGTGAAAAAAAGGTCTATAGTCTTCCATTCATCAGGGTGGTCATTCATTAGTTTCCTTATGTGGATCCACTGAATTCCTTGCCCGTTACCTTTGTTTCAGAGTCGGTCAGTCACCCACTTTTCATCAACTCCTACAATCTTAGCCAGTCTGTTCTTGAAAGGCTGACTCTTGATGTGTTTGATGTAGTCTCGCTCCAGTTTAATGCTTTCACAGTACAATAGTGTAGTATACTCCTCGATGGTAGGTACCATGTCCTCTTGGTTAAAAGTGAAGCAACTGTATCCCGGGTTCTAGAATTGAATCAAGGCTCTGATTAAGGGCTCACCGGTCTTAACATGAAGCAAAAGTGCAATGTCACCATACCTCTGACTGAGCTTCTATTTTCGATCATTCTTCCAACTGTCCCAAATGTCTCGAAGTTCTTGCACATTGTTCTGTTTTAGGCTGATAGAGGCATAGCTAACAAGCTCTGACACATAACTTCCTTGAAGACTGTCTCCCTTTTCTTTCTGAGTCTTCTCGGACCATAGTCGTACCTCAGGGTTTTTAATCTCCTGTATTACAACACCTTTGTCCATTAATGCAGATTATTTATGGTTAACGAACACGTTTTTTGGTGGATCAACATCTCTTTTGAATGATGCAGATGATGGAAATAAAATAAAAGAGAGGAAAAAAAAATGAAAAGAGTTAGTAAGGTAAAGATAATAATCAAAGCAATCATGAAAATAAAAGTCTTACCCCACATGATATCTACCCCACATGCTTATTATTCCTACCCGGACATGATCTCTATCCCGCAAGTTGATTTTGAACAAGTCCTAACCGCATAAATTTCTAGTTCACATATTTTGAACAGAGAGTAAAGCAGAAAATAATTTTGGCATCTTAGGGTTTAAAACGAGGTTTTAGGGTGGGCCCTAACTCCTTGTAGTCTCCGGGTTTAGGTTCTAAAAAAAGGTACTCGAGTTCTCCTTGTCGGTGCCCCCTTGGGCTTACCAAACCCTTAGTCCTAAACCCATCACAGGCTTGTGTGGACTAAGTTAAACTTGAGAGGAAACATTCCCTTATGCCCATACGGAGAATAAATTCACAAGAAGGCATAAGGTATATGAATCCCGAAGGTTACTTGCTAGGCACATACGATGAATAAATTCACACGAAGGCGTCGCTTTCACCTCCACTTAAAACGGGTTCGGAGCTCGGGTATAGAGCCTTTGGATGAAAAATCTTTAAGGGCTGAAATCAATAAAAAACGGTCAGTACAATTATTTACTCGAAAATATAATCAAAAGTAAGTAATAAGGATCGAAATGTTACCTTAAAATTTAAACTTACCCTTTTCATTAAAAAGACAACTGAAAATTACGTTAGCTTGACTCACTTACCTGTGTCCCCAACGGAGTCGCCAAGCTGTCGCAACCGTATTTCGGTTGGGCCCCGGGATTGGGCTTCGACTTGAAAAATGTGGATTGGGAGTCGCCACCGATCATTTATTTAAAAATAAATGGGTTGATCGGATACCCTATTTCTTACCTGATATGCGTCTTACCAGAAATATATCGGGCTCGGGAGTCGTTACGGTCAAGGAAGGATTAACACCCTTGAACCGCCCTTTCGGTACTACGTAATTTCCCGTTGTCTTAATTAAGAAAATTGTAATTTTAAATTAAAAGGTAAAATTTGATAATGAATTACTTACCTCTGATTAATTGATGAAAATACCCTTAAAAAGTCCTAAGATGTGTCAAAGGGAAAAAATGAAGAATAAAAATAAGTAAAAAAATAAAATGTGAAAAATAAATAAATAAATAAATGAAATATTAAAATATATATATATATATAATAGAAAAATAATAATCATAACAATAATAATAATAATATGAAAATATAATTTAAAAAAACCAAAATCAAAAATAAATAAATATATAAACCAAATATAAAAGTATACATATAATGATAATTGGCTTATAAATAAACTATTTAAAACATACATATATATGTATAATGATAAAGTAAAAAACTGAATAAAGATAATTACAATATATATACATATATATAGTAATAATACGCTTATAAGTAAAATATTTTTTAAAAAAAAGTATATATATATATATAAATAATAAATATAGTATTAAAAAATAACCAAATGAATATAAATAAATAAAAAATATATGTATAGATAATAATAATATATAGTGTAAAAAAACCAATTGAAAATCATTTAAAAGAACATACGTATATATATTTATATAATGACAATAATGTAAATAATAAATAAATAAAAATATCTATACAATAAATAAAATGACTAATATAAAGAAAAATAAAGATTGGGGCCAAATTTGAAAGACAATTAACGTTGATATTACGCATTAGGGGGATAAAAAATGAAACGCCTCGGGGTAGATCTAGGTTCGAAACTTCGAAACCCCACCTATTTTTGGTCATCGGCACAACCCACGTTTTGGGTTATTCGAACCAAATCTCAAAAAAATAACGTGCACATGCGAGAAATGAACGAATCAAAAAAAATGCTACCTTTTATTTCCTTTTCGAATCGTTTACAATAGCTTTGCCTTTGTATTTTCCGTATTTTCCTCTGTATTTTGTCTGTAAATCGTCTCTTACAATAGTGAGTTACAATGGCTATTTATAGTGCTTGTGGATCCTATCTTTAGGAGTTTAAATCATAGTAGAACTCTATCTTATTTTTAGGAATTTGAATCCTAACAAAATTCTATTCTATTTTTAAGAATTTGAACCCTAAAAAGATGAAAAGTTGTGTTGACAATATCCCCTTTCCCCTTATCTCTTTGCTCTTGCAATAGAAACATTTGGCCTCAACATCTCTAACGCAATCACCTCTGGTTCATGGATACCTTTTCGGTTTTCTAAGCAAGGTTCTCCCTCTCTCTCACTTATTTTTCACCAATGACCTCATTTTATATGCCAATGCTGATATGACCAATGTGATTGCTATTGACTCTGTCCCTTCGGAGTTTGGTATTCACTCGGGTCATCGTGTGAACAATTAGGAGCAGGTTTCAAATCGCGGTCGCGATCGCGTTTTCTGTTATTTCGGATTTACTGTGATTGCGGCCGTTTTTTAAAACCCTGATTAGGAGACCCATCTCTATTTTTCTCCAAATACACCAGTAGATTCACCCATTAGTAATTTTTTGGGTTTTAAAATTGTTGATAATTTAGGCAAATATCTTGGAGTGTCAGTCATCCACCAGCGTATCCATTGTTCAAATTTTGACTTCATTCTGGAAAAGAAGCGATCCTGTCTTTCAGGTTGTGTCGCAAAGACTCTTTCTCTTGTAAGGCGCGTCACTCTTCCAAAATCAGTTTCAGAGGCATCTCCGTCTATTTTATGCAAACTGCTTTGCTTCCTAAAAAGGTATGTCACGACATTAAAAATATCATTCGAAATTTTATCTTCTCCTACAGCTTCTAAAATCTCCCTTGTTAATTGGGAGGCCATTTGTCAACCTCTCGACCGTGGAGGCCTTGGCATACGTCGTGCTTATGAGTATAATCAGTCTTTTCTCTTGAAGATCGTTGTGGCTTTGACGACCAAGCCAAATTCCTTCTGGGTTTAGCTTCTCAGGTAGAAGTGCAAAATCATTGATTTGTTTCCCTAGTCCATCCGGTGCTCATCCTACTCCTCCCTCTGGCGCTAACTCTCCAATATTTAGGATGATTTCCGATCAAATATGATCTGTAATAGTAAAATTGGCGATGGCTCAACAGTAAGGCTTTGGGATGATATATAGACTCCTCTTGGAGATACTTTATGCAACCTTACCATCGATCCTTCGACTCCGGAGCATTACCCGCAATTTAAAGATTTAATGACTAACAATGGTTCTTGGAACCTACCTTTAATCTCTAC
Organism: Hibiscus syriacus; assembly: GCF_006381635.1. NCBI lineage: Eukaryota > Viridiplantae > Streptophyta > Magnoliopsida > Malvales > Malvaceae > Hibiscus > Hibiscus syriacus. Next base: position 6,268,066 of record NW_024063538.1, on the reverse strand, counting down.
TCTATTCAATGGAAATGTCCTCCCTCACTTTGCTAGCGTATGTTGCCCTATAATGGGTGATGTTGCATATTCCTGCAAATGGCGTTGGAATGATGTCTTACTATTGACAAAGCTTATGGAAGATAACTGGGAACCCTATGCTCCCCACTGGAAGGTAATCTGGCAGATACTCTCCGTGATTGTAGTTTTTCTCGTGATATCTGGCAACAGGTCTTACCGGTTTCAACCCTCCCTGACTTCTTGAATTAGGATCACACTAACTGGCTGTTGAATAATATTCAGTCTGACTCATTGCTCAACATCTAATGCAAGCTGGAATATTTTCTCGCTTCTTTCTACTGGCACATGTGGAAATCTCGAAACGACCAAATTTTCTCAAACATTCACCATGCCTCCTCGGCTTTAGCTCAACATGGTATTTTCCGGGTAAATTCCAACACCACGAAACCAAATAACCATTCAATGGAAACTACCACCTCCGCGATGGATTGCCCTAAACACTGACGGGTCTGTTTGCACACTTACAGGAAATGCCACCATTGGAGGTATCTTTTGTGACAACTTGGGCACTTGGATGCATGGATTTAGTCAAGGTATTGGCATTTCTGATATCCTTCATGTGGAACTCTGGCCTATCTATGACGGTCTCTGCCATAGTATCAAATTACGGTTACGGATTTTGTTGCGGATGCAGTTGTGGTGTCGCGGTTGCAGATGTTGCGTAAGTTACGTAATGTGTTGTGGCTGTCGCAGGCGTGATCTCTTCCTCAAAAAAATACATGACTACAAATACAAAAATTTTATATCTTACAGTTCACCACCAAAATGAATGGCGTAGAGGATCTAAAGCATTTTCATCTTCCTCATTGTCTTTGTTTTGATCCCTTCCTATTCTATGTGAAGACGACATCACATTATGTGCATCATAAGATAAATTATTGGTAGGAAACATGTTGTATGATAAATGATGACAAAAAAATCCATAACTTGGAGTTTGTTCAAGGTAAGGTGGATAACATGAATTTGGTTGGTAAGAATGAGAACCATGAGATGATTCACTAATTTCATTATCATTTGTAACTAAACCATATGATTATGAACTGCAAATGAATCATAAAAGTGTTATCACATCCTCCTATGAGTTTATCATCATCTTTTCTATTTTGTGATGTATTTTATTTATAATATTATTTATTTATTCTTTATATTATAGATTAGATGAAATTTTATAGTTTCATAGTAAATAGATAAAATATATATACTATTATAGTATCATAAAGTGAATTCCTCTCTTATATAAAATTTATATAATAAAAATAAACATATAATTATGATACTTAATATTAATATACAAATTTAATTTAAAATTAATCATGTCAATTTTAGATATGAGAAAAATTTAATTTAAATTTAAATTAATTTAATTTTAAAACAACGGAATAAATAATTTAATTAATTCAAATTTAAGTAACTAATTTTAAACACAACTATTACAATATTATTAATGATATATATTTATAATTCTCTTTTAAGAATTAAATTAGAACAATTCATCTATGTAATTTTATATTTTAGATAATTTAAAATTTGTTGAGGCGTTGCGGTGCAATTTATAGCGTGTTGCAGTGTTATATAACGATTTTTGCTGCAACAATCGTGATGCAGTTCCTTTATCGTATTGCGCCGATGTTACGTCGCGATAACCTTAAAATTTGTTACGATGCGGGCATTACGTTGCGGCCGCAATTTAGTACTATGGTCTCTGCCTTGCATGGCATAATGGCTTCGAATTAGCACAGGTTCAATCCAACTGTCTCACGCTATAATAGATGTAAATGACCATGTTGCCCCATCCAGTCCTATCCCATTGATCAGAGCCATCTCAATGCCTCGGCAAAGATGTTGGGTCTTAGATTTCAAATGGATTCACCGGGAAGCTAACTTCCCTACAGATACTTTGGCGAAACAGGCTTCCCCATCTTTGTTTGATCCGGTGTAACATGAATCTTCACCTGTCTATGTTCAACAGCTTCTATGTCGAGACATAGAAGGTCCCCTTATTGTAAAAACTAGTCTTATCTAGATTAATCTTCAAAAAAAAAATAGTCTTATCTAGATTAGCTCATTTATCATTCAAAAAAAATAATAGATCAATAAAACAATTAAATAAACACCAATTGAGAGATAATATCAAGTTTAATCCTGAAAAAAAAATATTATAAGACTATAAAAAGATATCCACCATTTTATTAAAAAAAGGAAAACTTGTTAAAAAATAATATAAAAAGTATAAATGTAAAAATGAAGGAAAAAAACTAAAGAAATAGAAAATAAAAAAAATAGAAGATAAAGAAGAAAATAATAACAATTAAGATGAAATATAAATGATAACGGCTTCATCAAAGATTGATGACGTCAATATGAATGTATTCCTTCGACTGAATTCGGATCGAGTTTATGAAGGTCACGTCAAATTCAAAAATTGAAATGAAAATATGCATATGAATTGAAATAAATATATAAATCCTTATTTTTTATAAATATAAACCCAATTTATAAATTTATAAAGAAATACTATTGTAATAATTATCTTTAAATATATATATATACTATTATTTTAAGTTGATATTTTTTATTTTAAATTTGAATTGAATATGACATGAACTTAAATAATTTTAAACAATCTTTTTTGCATAATAAGATGTCTACTATTAAAAATCATCGTTAAGTGGCATGTATCTTTCAATTTTTTAAAAATATTTTCATAATATTTTATTTTAAAAATAGAAAAAATATAAACATTACATGTGTCAACATTTTTTAATGGTTGACACCTAAAAGTGTAATTGATAAAACCTTAGACGCTTATTTTTTAAAAAAAATTCTTTAAACACCAAAAGTTAACTTTTTTTAGTATAGTTTTGGCACTTATTTTTACATTAATCCTAAGGTTAAACTACATTGGTAACCACTTAACTACTATCAGATTTTATTTTGACCACCAATGTTTCAATTTAATAAATCAGACTACTCAACTATTTTAAATGCTTTAATCAAACCACATACCGTTCATATTTAATAGAGTACGTGATAGGGATGGCAAAACGGGTACAATTTCTGTATTCCGCACCCGCTCCAATTGGGGCGGAAATTGGTATAATTTTAGTGGGTAGTGGGCGGGTGTGAACTTAGAAAGTGATACCCGTCGCGGGTAGTGGGCGGGTAATGGGTTTGAGACTTTACCCGCCCTGCATCCACCCGCCCTGCATCCGCCCGCCCCGCATCCACCCGCCCAGCTAAATATCCATTAAATTTTGGATCATTATGAATTTAGGTGTAATTTTAGAGACTAATTTATAAATCCTAATATTGTATAAAATATAACTTGTAATTTAACCAAATATTAGGGATAAGTTTATGCATAATTTTTTTTTCTTTCAAACCCCTCGTTACTGCGCCGATCTTTCAAACCTCTGGTCTCCACTCTCTAGCTTATTCAGGTACGTTTTTTTCCTTTTTACTTGAAATTTAATTTTTGTAAGAGCCATTTCCGTAGTCATTTCGTTTTAAGCTCCTCTGCATTTCATTTTAAAAGTTTAATTTTTATTTGCTCGTATTGATTTTTAATTATTTTTTAGATTCATCTCAATGTTTGTTTTAAACTTAATTTCTTAATGTTCTGCAAATCAGTATCTTGTCACTGAGCACCCACATTTTAGGCCAACGGAGTCAGATGGTTGCTTCTCAAACCTCCATTTTTAACGCCACTAAATAGAATTAAGTGTTAAGAGATTCAATGTCTTCCTTGTGCTATATTACTTTCCCCTGTTCTTGACCCCGAAATTAAATTTATATTTTTTTATCTTTTACTAACTGTAAAGTTGTCATTAGAATAATGACATAAAAAAAGTATATAGAGTCAAGTAAGCATCTTTTTTTTTGGGATGTGTCAAGTAAGCTTCTTTAGTTCGGTATAGTAATATCATTTGTTTTTTTGCTTCTAATCTCTACCGAAAATCCTGTTTTAGGTACCTCCTAAACTATATCTTGAAATGAAACACCAAATTTATTGTTTTTCTTACTGTTAACATATAAATAGAGGAGTAAATGAATGTTTTGCCCACATCTTTCACATTTATTTATGATAAGTAAATTCATTAAAGAGAAATCTTTGTAATGATATCGTTGTCTTATCGTTTATGGTTAAAAGACTATAATTGTTTTTGCTCATTTAAAAAGGGCCTATGTTGTATTCTCCTTTCTGGAGAGCTGCTATTTTAGGAGGTCTTAAATTATCTTAGTTTGCTTCGACAAAACTTAACTGTTCTTAGCTTTTGTTTTGGTTAAATTCGATGATATTTTCTCATGATTTTGATGGAATAGTTTAGTTCAAAGAAAACATATGATAGGGATATATAAATATATAATGTTCTTGAATCATATGCGTGCAATTCAATTGCCCTTTCCTGTTTTACTAAAAAAACATAGTTTTCTTTCTTTTCTAATCTAATATAGATTTTCTTGTTGGATAACATAGTTATAATTTCTAAAGCAAACTGAAGATTCGGTTACGTGGGTAGTGGATGTGGGGATGGATTTGAGAATGTACCCGCATGGGCGGGTGTGGATTTGAAAATTTTTACCCATCATAGGTGGTGGGCGGGTGGTGGATTGAAAAATATTAGGTGGGTATGGGGATGTGGGAGAGGGTATCCGCACCCGACCCGCCTGTTTGACATCCCTAGTAGGGTGACATAACAGTTGAGAAATTTTGGTATAATTACACAATTGGTCCATGTTATTAATATATTCTTTTAATTTGGTCCTAATTTAAATAAGTTAAAATAGCTTTATTTTTCTCTGATCATATGGTGACACATGTCATGTTCTAGTTGAAAAAAATAAATCAATGCAAAAAGGGGCAAGTGGAAATCAAACCAAGGACCCCTAGGTGATGTGGCAGGCACCAAACCATTAAGCCAAAGCAACCATTTGGCATAATTTAGACAACAAATAATATATATCATGTATATTCGGGTTCATTTGAAAATGCTTTCTAAAAGCACTTTTAGCGAGTAAGCTCGTTTTGATCGTAAAATTAATATCAAATGGGTAAAAATGAAAAAAAAAATTACAATGGAAACAGTGGTTTTAAACCAATTGCAAAAGTTAGGATTTCTAACTTTTTCATTTTCAACTTTGCGTTTGGAAGAAAATTATAATTTTACTGTAATACCATTAACCCTTATATTGTATTCTTACAAGTTAAAGATGTACATCAAATATTCAAAACATTCCTAAACCCAAAATAGATAAAATTTTGTTTCTTTTAGGAATTCCATATTTGTAACCATTTATATTAAAATAATTAATCAGAGAAAATCAAATTACAACATTTCGACTTCTATTTCAAATCTTGTTTCAGGCAATAACAGATAGTTCTACTCTGTTTCATATAATAAGTAAAAATGTATATAACTGTCTGATTAACATCCAATCAATTAATATTTAAAACATAGTTTAATATCAAAATATTTATTCAAACTATTAATTATATTAATTACTAACCATATTTATAAATTTCCAAATATTTCTTACTCGTATACATTCCAGCTAGAGAATTTAGAACACAATATGATGTCATCATTGTTACATGTAATTATCCCTCGGTGATTGATGTCAAGCTCAGTTCCTTACTCCTCTCGCTTTCTTTTACCTACGCGTGAAAATCATCACACACTAAGTATACATTTAGTGAGGCAATCATAGAAATATTTAAAGCAATGCAACACATAAATGTAATGAGTGAAAATATTCAATGCATTATGCTCGATTTACTTGATTTCCAACCATGTTATCAAATACTAACATGATATAAACTGGATACAAAATTTCTTACCAATATACTTGTCATTTATTCCATAAGCTCTTAAGTTTATTCACTTGTTTATCATTTATTAACCAATAAACCATATCCCAAATATAAACTTATGAAGACCCTCGGTACTTGAGTCAAATACTAATACTCAGTGTCCTTGCACACTAGAGTGATGAATTAATTATGACACATAAGGTATAAAATTTATATAGAAATTATGGTGATTTTCTAAACCTACTGTCCAAAACTTAAATTTCTAGGCAAACTTCACCAATTTGCATTTTCATCTTATTCACTAATTCTATTAGCTCACCAAATGCACATATATTCATGAACCACAAACATATAACAATTAGGAATCACTTCTTACCATAGTAACTATGTCACTGGCTCATTACAAGCCAATGTTTGTTTGATAATATAAGTACAAATTAAATTTGCACTCACCATGTGTCCTTAGCTTGTAAACCTTCCTTAGAGATTCACATTTCATCCTTAAGCCTCTCCTTAGCTTTAATAATGTTTGATCTTGATTTCAAGCACACAATCTAATGAGCATCATTAATATACAAAGTCAAACCATATGTTAGAATCTAACATAGGTACACATTAGAAAATAAATTCCTAAAAATCTTCCGATGCTCATTTGATACAAATTCCATGTCACAACATAAATGTTGACCTTAACACTTCTAATTGACCAATCAAATTCATTTTTATCTAAATTTCACATAACATTTTCACTTAAAATCCTCACTTTTCCATATTTGTGATTTGAACCTCAACTTTTACCAACTTCTCAAAATAATCCAATTTCACATCCTAACTTCAATTTCAACACTAAAACATTAATTTCCAGCATAGTACATCAACTATTTTACATTTACACATTAATCCAAAACCTTTTCATAATTTTTTGAAAGGTCCTCCAACTTTTCAAAAATTACAAAATGATCCTCAATTTTTTTTCTAAAGCTTGTAGAATATTTCCTACATCATTTCCAGCCCATACATATTTTTTCCATATTTATTTCACCCTCAATAGCCTAGGTCGAATACTTTGAACATTCAAGATTAGGGTTTTCATGATTTAACTTGATTTCTATTCGATTCAAGCATGAAATCAACCTCTATTCAACATTGAAAAAAATCTCTATAATAAAACCCCTAATCAAATTTCATTAAAACACAAACTTCCCCTAATTTTACGGTTAGGCCAAAAATCATAGATCCATTTTTAAGAGGTTAGATCATGATTTGATCATTAATCAAGCTTGAAAATGATTTTACAGCCTCAAAAACGTCAAAAACCATCATCAATTCATGAAACCCTAACATGAACATAAACCTTGGAATTTGGGATCTTTGAGATCAAGCAAGATTAACATGCAATATTGGTACCAAATGATAAAGCTCATCGAAAATAACAATTTTCTATTTCACGTCTTAATCCAAAAACCTAAAAAATTGGCTTAAAAAATAAAAATAAAAATTCTCTTACCTAGAGTATGAAGGCCGCAAAATGGAGGAGAAAGATGACCAAATTTTCATGAAATTTTAGTTAATTGCATGTTAATTTATCATGTATTTAAGCGTAAATGAATATAAAATTCATTTAATGAGAAATGACAATTTTTATCATCGATGAAACTTGATAATTACATTCATACCAATCTACATAAACCTTATCATCTTTATAAAGTCAAATATAAAGAAATTAATTTACCCTTTACAACTTTGCCCATGCAACTTTTCCGAAATTTCAATCTTGTCATTTTTCATAAAATGGTCCAAATTGAACATGGAAGTTATTTCTCAAATCCAATACTTCATATTATTTTTCATCATTTTAAAATGTGGAAATAATATCTCTAAGCTTAATTTGTCCTCCTTCAATTTTTCTCAAAATTTATATTCGATCTAATTTACCGAATTTTTATCGGACTTTAACACTTTCTAGTTTTTAACACAATTTCTGGATCAAGAACCTGTTTTCCATAAAAACCACACTCTAAAGAATAAACTATCCATTTATGAAATAAAAATTCTTTTTTGAAAAAATTACCACTTAGGTCCCTTCCCAATTTTATACTTTGGCCCCAAAACTTTTAAAATTTACATTTTGGTCACTAACCAAAATTTTGGGGTATTACATTTACCCTTAATAATGCATGAACTCCACTCAATTATGTATTTACATTTTATTTTAATAATTTAATACTAACATCCTTAAAAATAATTTATTACTTTTAATAATTTATTTTAGTTATTTAAAAATAAATAAAATCCATGATTTATATATAAAAATATTAATAGTTATTTGTATAAAAACATATTTTTATTATAATTATGTTTTTATTTGTATTTGTATTTTTATATTTTTATTATATTTTAAATTGATATGATTCATATATATATATATATATATATAAGTGTAAATATAATTTAAATGATATATTTTTAATTTACAACATAATGTCTATAATGGACATTTTATCTTTTTAAACTCACTTTTTAATAGTATTGTCAAAAAATTAAATTTTAAAGTATACTTTTGTGCATTACTTTTAAAAGTTAATTTCTATAACATTTTTAAAAGTCACTATTCAAAAGTTATATCAAAATAACCCTTAGTATATAAACACTTTACTTTAAATTCATAATATTTTATATTCTTAACTTTTAGAAATATATTTTATTTTTGTATTAACTTATTAAATATATTTTATTTTTATTTTAATATATAAAATATGTTTATGCTTATTTTTCACATAAAAATATATTTGATTATTTTTAACTTAAAAATATATTTTATTTTAATCTTAACTTTATTTTTTTAAATTTCTTAACTTAAAATATATTTTATTCTTAAGTTAAAAAATATTTTAAAGTTGATATGTTTTAAAAATACGTTTTTAAAAGTTATGGTAATAATAAAATGTATTTTTAATTTAAAATAGAAATAAAATATATTTTTAAATGAAGATAAGAATATATATATATATATATATATTAAAATAAGAATAAAATATTCAAATATATTTTAAATTAATATATTTAAAAAATATTAAAATTAAGATAAAAAATATATATTTTTAAACGATGATAAAAATAAAATATATTTTTTTACATTGAAAAATATAATATATTTAATAAGTTAAGACAAAAATAAAATATATTTTTAAAATTTAAGATATAAAAAATATTATTAATTTTGAGTAAAATATTTACATATTAAGATAGATGATATATATTATTTGTTGTCTAAACTATACTAAATTATTGTTTTGGCTAAATGGTTTAGCTCTTGCTACGTTACTTAGGTGTTCTTTTGTTATGTTCCCCTTGTATCCTTGTGTGTTAATTTATTTTTTTCAATCAGTGATATCTTTTACCAATGACACATGATCACCTAATTTAAGAATTAAATTTATTTTAATTTATTAAAATTAAGATCAAATTAAGAGAATATATAAATAACATAAATCAATTATGCAATTATACAAAAATATTTTAATTATCACATCATTTGTTTCGTTAAATCTTATTGTTAGATAATTTGATTGAAATATTTAAATAATTTAATGATAGGCTTGTTTAAATTAAAAATCAGTAATCAAAATAAAATCTGATAATATTTAAATGGTCAATAGAGTAATTTATCCTTAAGCCTAAAGTAACTTTTTAAACCCCGAATTCATATATGGACAAGGGGAGCTGGGAGGGAGGGTGTTTGATGTGATGGTTTTGAAAAAAAAATACAAAGAAAACCCTAACTCTTTTGACCTACTCCCATTTATAATTTCATAAGATTTTCTCCAGATCTGTGTGTTGAGTCTCTCAAAGGAGGAAGATTGATGGTCTTTTCTCTTAATATAGAAACAGCAGCAACAACAGCTGGTTTGGCTATGATTTCAGCTTTTATTTACATTCTTGGGGTTGTTTTTCTTTGTTTTGCAGGTAGTTCATTTTAAGCTAATAATGGTAATTCAGAGGGATGACCTGACAGGAGAGAGTGAGCACACGCAGGCAGATAGAATGAAAGCTCATATCTTTGCCCGCCGTGTGCTCACCTCTCTTCTGTCAGCCATTAATTTCACCCTTTTAGCCACATGTTGTTTTCCCTAGGCAGCCTCTTCTTCTTCTTCTTTTGGTTGTTGTTCTTATCACATCATCAAAACCCATCTTGTTTTTACACACAAGCTCTCCATTTGCTTCAGATAGAGTGGAAGATTCATGTTGTTGTTGGCAAACAAATTAAAAGCACAGTAAGCATATGATCGTGAGCTATATTTACTGTTTCAATTTGGGGTTTAAGTATATGTATTTGTGTGTGTTAAATCTGTCTTTTAGTATTCCATTTTTGCGTTGTTAATTGATGTGTTTTGTTGCTGCTCTTTTTGGGAATATTATTATGTAGTATTAAAATACAACAAAGAATTCATGGATTGATGGAGAGGTTTGAAAGCGAAAAAAAAAAGCACAACTTTTGATGGTCCTGTCTTTGAAGGTACACCTGAATACTGTTCTCACGTTAACGAAATACCATATGGATTATCTTGGAAAGTTTTATTCTTCCCTGTTTAAAACCCTCTTGGTCTTCATTTTTTTCCTGGGAAACCATGCAAGGTATAATGAAAGACCTTCTCTTTGTGTGCACAGTTTCGGGGCTTTTGTAGTATTCTATCCGAGAAAAAATGATAGAGAAAAAAATATTGGTGTTTTTTATTCTGATTTTGGGTTACTTTTTTTAATTGTCTAAGCACTGAGACTTTTAGTGTTTGGGATAGCCCTGGATTTGACTGTTATTTTTTGATGTTTCCTTTGGAGTTGCTGAAAATTATTGGCACTATATGAACTTATCATTTTCTTATTTCCGACAAATATATGCACACTATAACCTTTTTATTGTTGAAAGTCTGTAGCAGGAAAATTCCCATTACTGCACGTTCATGGTTGAATTGTTATCGATTTTGCTTCAATTTTAGATTGTTGAAGGTTTGTTAGTTTGCAATTGTTTTATACAGCACTTTATTTGGATTTGGGAGGCAAGGAACTGTATCTGTTTCGGGTTAATGATCAAGGTATCGTCGCCTTTTTTTTTCAATTTTCTTCAAGCTTGTCATGGTTAATGTGTTATTTTGCAGAAACTCTTTGATTTTTTTCCAGGTTTTATTAGTTTAATTGAGAGTTTGGTAGTTAATCTAGACAATAATGCATTTCTCTATATTGGAAAAGGAGAGTTTTGAGCCTATATACTGGTTAAATTGCAGCTGCTAATGATTTAACATTTGCTGTTTGAGCATTGATACTAGTACCCTTTTGAGTTCATTAGTTAGTGATAATGGATTCTTTGTTCGTAATGTACGATTGAATTCCACTGATATCATCGACTTTGGGATCATTTAATTCGATTTGAATGGTACTTTGTTGTTTGATAAATTGTTGTAAACATTTTCATGCATATGATGTTAATTTAGATATGAAAAGTAACTAATTTCGAGAGAACCCGACAAAGGGAGCATACTGATGGTCATGCTAAGATGCAACTTTTGGTTGGGACTTGATAAAAAGATGGCCTTGTGCTTGTACATATATGTTCAGATCATGAAATTGTCGATTGATTCCATTTTCCTTGTCCACTTTTAGTGGATTCTGTTAATAAACAAGCATAGTTATTGGCGATGCCGCAACGGTACAGTGGCATTTTGTTAATGGAACGCCACAAAGTGCTCGAATTTAGCGGCGCTTATTTGTTTCTTCGGGAAGAAATGTTGCTAAATTTTATTCCTTCAAGTGCCTTTTGCTTGAATTCTGGCCATCTCTGCGTGCATACACTTTCATGCCTTCCGTTAACTGAGCAACTTTTGTAGATGATCGTTGTGAAGATATGTCTGCTGTCGAGAACCACGTCCTAAGTAGCCTAATTTGGTACTTCTATCTTATACTTTCCTTTTCGGTTTGATAACTTCAGTGAACACCTCAGTTTTTAACTTAATGTTATGAGCTCAAATGTGTGTTTTATAATTTGTGAGAGAAAGCAAAAGAAAAAGAAATTGTCATGTATCAATATGCTGACTGGCTGCATTTCATTTGGTATGCGAGATATTGAAAATGGAGTCTTCTTCGAAATCACTAGAATAGTAAGGAACGGACCTCCGACGGGCTTGAGGTACCGGATTAGGGTCAAAAGAAGAAGAAATGAAGAATTTCAGTAGTCTTAAAATCCACCATCATAGCCCATGGGTACTTTCTGATGAACATTTTGATTAAATTATATACAAAAATAGTTATATTTTTGTATAATCAGTATGTTGTAAAAGTTGAATGTTACATTTTAGTTGTGTTTCGATATGAATCTTGTAGTTTGCCTTATTAATTCAGGTGAGCACGTATTTTGCGCCTTTGGTTATGGTTTTATGATGATGATGTTGAATGTCGTATCTTGGTTATGGTTTTGGTTGTGTTTTTCCAAGTATAGGATATACTCGTGTTGTATTTCCTCCGGATTTCTTTCACAAGCCGTACCTTTGCCAATAGAAACCTTTGGAGGAACTCCTCCGTTGATCGAAATTCCTGTAGTACTCGGAAATCTATTGATTTTCATATTCTCCAACCAACCATGGTCTCTTAACATAACCATGGCTAGACTCACGTATAGTCATCATAAGAATGATACCAACACTAAAGATCAGTATATACGTTACCATGCATGATTGTTGGCTCCTCGATCTGTCAATTGATATAATTATCATCGTATCTAGGTTACCTCTCTCTAACTCCTTCATGAAAACACTGATTACAATTTTTCGTCCAAATCAAAAAGAGTGAACTGTCATAATCACTAGTGAGTGGTTTTCACCTTCATATGAATAAAAAAACTTGGTTTTATCCAAACCAGTCAGCAGCAGCAGCAGACTGTTGGACTCCACTTGCAATTTAGCTGTAACAATTTGGCATTCTCTATTGAAAAACTGTGTATAGTGAAGGATGTGTTTAATACATATTTTAGGACTCCACTTGAAGGATCTGTTAAGCTAATAGACTAAAAGTTTTGGCGCCCAATGCTAACTAACTATTGCTAGTTACACTATAATGCAAACACGTACACAGTAAACCTTGCTATAGTCTAACATTCTCAGTATGGAAATCGTAGGGTTGTCCCTTTCCCACAAGGGTTAGGCGCCCTTGAAAACAGACAAAACACCCTTAACTGGCAAACACAGTAACTGTAATGCAATGAGCAATCGAGGGACCCCCGTATTAGTTCCCACCATAGAATGAGGTTATCCTTTAAAGGATTCAACGATGGAGGCTTCTTTTTGGTTGAATTGATTTGTAGGCCAATAATTGGGGGGGGGGGGGAATCAAACATCGTCATCTCTAAAATTGGAAAACGCCACCCCCCCCCCCACCACTTTCTAATTTCTATTATTTTTCTAATTTCTATGTTGCGGGAATATGTTGCTGTAATTGGTAAACTTCTGTAATTAAGGATTATATTAATAAAATGTAAAAGTTAAAATGGAAATAGAAATTAAGGATTATATTAATTCCATAAAAAATGAAAATATTTAAAAATTATAATAACATTTTTGTTTAACTTATAGTCATATAATAATATTATATTCTTGTTTTATAATAAATATTATAAAATTTTAAAAGGTTATTAAAATTATAGCGACTAAAAGTATTTTTAGAATAATTAAAAGATATTAAATTTAAACTTAATTGTTATTTTTAAAATTAAAAGATACTATATTGAATGATGAATTTGTTCAATATAAGGATTGAGAATAATAAAGAATCGAATTGATGTATGGGATTAAATTCCACACCCGAGGTAGGAGAGGGGGCAATACCACAATTAGACGTAAAAAACGTTACTATAAATTGATAAAACTTCCAAGTATATACAGAACAACCTCTGTTACCAAATTCCATCAAAAACTATAACAAGAACAAACATCATTAAACAAATGTCGAGTTGTCGGCGGCCGACGTCCAGACGATGTCTTTAAACGCCGGTCGGAGCTCCTTACTGCAGAACTGATTGTACTCGAGCGTATCACCGTTGCCTTTCTTTACTTCCACCACCGACAGCGACGGCGTCACCGCGAATATATCGGTGACCTCCGCCAATTTCCCTTTCCTCCCACATTCCCGACCCTGCAACCTCACTCTCGACTCGCTCGTCTTGATGCTGAACTTCACCGATTTGGCCACGTCTTCAAGTCTCGATATCACACTGCTCGCCCGCTCCGTCGTCGCGAATCTCAGTTCGCGTTTCTCTTCTCTCTTCTTCTCCTCGAACAACGGCGACAAATCGAATCCCTCCGATAGAGAAATTATATGGAAGGCGTTCAGCGTTTCCGGCTTCGATGATTTGTCGCCGTTGAAACATTCGAATTCGAACTCTTCCTTGGATTTAACGATTTTGGGTTTTGATTTTTTGAACCAAAATGAGTCCATGATCTTCGAGATGGTGATTCGGGTTTTGGGATTCGGGTCTAGAAGCTTAGTGATTAACCGACGAGCTTCATGTGAAAACCATTGCGGACACTTGAAATCTCCTCTGTAAAGTTTTCTATACACGCAGATCAAGTTATCGTCTTGAAACGGTAAGAATCCGGCGAGAAGTACATAAAGGATAACGCCGCAAGACCAGATGTCTGCTTTAGAACCGTCGTATCCTTTCTTCCCGATAACATCGGGGGCGATATAAGCCGGCGTTCCACAACTCGTGTGTAACAATCCATCTTGTTTCAAGTGATCGGTGAAAGCACTGAGACCAAAATCCGTAACTTTTAAGTTCCCATCTTCGTCCAACAGCAGATTCTCCGGCTTCAAGTCCCGGTGGTAAACGCCGAGGCTATGACAGAAATCGACAGCGGAAATCAACTGTTGGAAGTAAACTCTCGCCGTGTCTTCCTCGAGGCGGCTCTTGGCGACTTTCGTGAAGAGTTCTCCGCCGCGGACGAGTTCCATGGCGAAGTAAATCTTGGTTTTGCTCGCCATCACTTCGTGTAATTCGACTATGTTGGGGTGCTTCACCATCTTCATGACCGAGATTTCTCGCTTTATCTGCTCCATCATCCCGGCTTTAATAACCTTCTCTTTGCCGACGACTTTCATGGCGACGCTCTTCCCCGTTTGGATGTTCCGGGCATGGTACACTTTCGCGAAGGTTCCATGACCCAACATACGACCGAGCTCGTACTTTCCGTGAAGAAGAAAGGGGGTTATCGCTTTTAGTAGCTTTATCCGCCATTTTTGTCGAGAAACAGTAAACACAGCCCATAAAAACAATAAAAATAAAGCCTTTTTTAGATAACGAAAAGAAAGAGGGGGTCAAAAGCAGAGATGTGGGGGTTTTTTTTTGAGAGAGTACACGATATTCACCCGTCTTCAACGTGTTTACGGTGGCAGTCACGGCGGCGGACGGAGCGTTTACCGTGCCGGCACAGTTCAGGCCTTCTCAGCAATGCTCTTTTCATCTCTCTGCATTCCCTATCAGCTTGTTCTCTCTATTTTCTAAATTATTAAGAGGATTTGCATTTCTCTTTTGCTTGTTTCAGTGCTTTATTTATACAACTTTCCTGCTAAACATTAAAATTATTAATTTATTATAAATTTTAAAATTAAATTTATCTTTTAACTATTTAATGATAGAATATAAAAGGGTAAACTACACATTTATTACTTAAACTATTAATTTTATGTTTTCTTAGTATCTAACCTTTCATTTGTTTTAGAATCAGACCTAGCTTTTACTTTTTTTTTTGTTTTAATATTTCGCCATTAAAAACTTAACAAACTCAACTATCTTCTCACTCTTATTTTAGTCATTAAAGTCTAATTTTTTTAAATTGACTATTGAATTTTCAAATTACTCATTTTAATCACTCTATTTTATTTTATTAATAATTTATGTGACATGATATTTTTATTATTATTTTATTAATATATAATTATATTAAAAAAATTTGAAAGTTATAGTGATTAAATTAAGAGTGATTTGAATGTTAAGTAATTAAATTAAAAAATTGAACTTCAGTGATCAAAATAGGAGTGAAAAGATAATTGAGTGATAAATGATATAATTTACCAATAAAAAAGGTACATACAACAGTTCCTGGTCAGATACCAAAACGAAACAAAAAAATAAACGTTAGATGTAGTTTTAAAACAAATGAAAGTTTAGGTATCAAAACAAAAAAATGATAGTTTAAGTATTAAATGTGTAATTTACCCTATATGAAATTATATTATATTAATATATTAAATATTTAATTTTAAGATATCGAAAGTTTTTGAATTTGTTTTTATAAATAATTAAAATTTTAAAAATTTTGCATTTAGTTAAAATTCTATATTATGAAAATTTTATCAATTCACTCATTTGATCATTAGTTAATAATTTTTAATTAATTAATATTTAACCATAGCCTTATTAAATGTTATTTTTAATTTTTTTTTAGAATTTTAATAATTTTCGGATTTTTTTAAAAAAAACTTATAAATTTTAAACCTAAATATTTTAATATAATAATTTTTAGTTTATTATCTACTAAATATGTGGTGTAATCAAATCTCTCATGAATGAAGATATATTTACCATTTGTTTTCATCATTCTTAGGTGTAAATGTTATCTATTTATATCTTACTGAATATATCATTAAGTCTTGTCCTTTTCAGATAAGTATCATTGCATTTTCTTCGTTTACATCAATTTTCTTTCTCATATTTGTCTCTCTCACAATTGTCTGACGTCTGTTAGCCCTAAATACTAGTCATTCGTTGGAAACCTAATTTTCAAAAGGAGAAAATAAACTCAGTGACCAAAAATCTCATATAATATACGATTTTAACCAATTTTTTTTGGATTTGTCAAAATGACCAACAAAATCGCAATGCGATCGCTAATTCGCAACGCGATCTCCATTATCGCAAATTCGCGTTGCATTTTCGCAATGCGATAGTTGAAAATCGCGTTGCGATTGTCTACAGTGTCGTTGCGATTTTCCCAATTCGCAATGCGAATAAGTAAATCGCAACGCGAATTGGGAAAATCGCAATGCGATACTGACTATCGCAATGCGATAATACAAAATCGCAACGAGATACTTACTTTCGCAACGCGATACTGACTTTCGCAACGCGATTCTGACTTTCGCAACGCGATAATACATAATCGCAATACGATTTTCAAAGCGCCATTAGTATCCTGGCCAAGTATTTTATTTTTAAATTCCAAACACGAATATTAATATATTGGAACACTGAACCGTCCACAGTATATCCCGTAATCGCAACTCATAACCTAAAACCTAAAATCACAACTCAGTCCCATCTCCATCTCTCACTCTCTCACCCATCTCCGACGAAATTCGTCCCCATCTCCGGCGAAATCCGTCTATCTCCATCTCTTAGAGCCACCCTCACAATCAGAAATGGAAAATCAACCAAATCAACCAACGAGGGTTAGTTTTTTTAATTATTTTCTTTTTGAAATTTTTACATTATTATTAGGTTTTTCATATTGAAATTGATGATAAGTTTACTGGTAATTTCAATAATAGATTAACCATTTCATTTAGATTGCTTATTAAATCAACCGAGAATCGCAACGCGAAATGAAAATCGCAACGCGATTTTAGTTTCGCGTTGCGATTCTCTCGTTGCGATAGTCATTTTCGTGTTGCGATTTTCATTTTCAGAAACTATTCTTCTTCTGCAAATTGAAACTTGAATGAATTGGATTACTTCAACCAAAAAACAAAGACAAATAAGAAATTCACAGTGATGCAAATTTAAGTTTGAAGAATAAACTACTACTCTTTATGTTTATTATTGTTTTTGGTATATCTTCACAGTGTAGTTTTTGGTATATCTAACTTAGTATGTTTATTGTTTTTGTAGAACTTTTATTCGGCTCAATTAACCTTAAGAAATAAAGTCAGCCTGGCCAAAACAATTGCGTCGAAGCTTTCACCTGCACAAAGAAAAATGTTTGAGGATACTTGCTTCGGGCCATGGCTGAAAGTACAACATCCCGGTGGAGATGCGATGTTGACACACCTATTTCTTCAAACCATGACTAGGGATCTACCAGATACTATACAACGTCGTGATGAAGAGATATGGTTTGATTTTCCACCGGCGTATACGTGTTTTGGGCGGGAGGAGTTTTGCTTAATCACCGGTCTACGCTTCGGACACGATGATGTAGGTCGGTACACTAGACACATTGCCCGCCCATCATGGTTATCCCGGGTTTTTCCTGAGCTGGAGAGGCCGAATCTACACGTGGAAGACCTGACGATATTATTGAATAAGAAAGATGGTTTTACTCGGATGGATGACGTCGACGTTGTCCGAGTATGCCTTCTAATTCTTTTGCATGCCGGCTTTTTAGGCAGAGAGGCCAGACAACCTATTCCAAATAATCTAATCAAATTGGTAGAAGACCTAAATGCGTGGAACCTGTTTCCGTGGGGCTCGTATTTATGGAAAGCTACATGGAATAAGTTATCGTCTGCCTTGTATGATCGAAAAAGTTTGCATGGCGATGGTTCCAAATACACTTTGACATTATTTGGGCCTTTAAGGTAAGAATTTTTATATAATGTTTCCAAAATTATAAGTAATTATTTAACAATTACTAATGTTTGTTATTATATTGTTTGTAGATTTGGATATTTGAGGCCTTTCCCGCCATGAAGACATATGCAATAAAAACTTCAAATAATATTCCCAGGGCTATTTCCTGGAAGAGGAAACGAACCTTGCAATGGGAAGATTTACTACGGTATACGAAAATAAATAATGTAAGTTAACATAAATACTACCATATGTTTATAAACAAGTTATTACTAGTACACGTTTAACTTTGTTTGAGCTTTTATATTGTTAGGAGGCCAACACTCCTCTACAGAGGCTGACACCCACGGAAGCTGAGCTTGCCACTGATTGGTGGCAAGCTAGTAAGCGTTTTTTTGATGGAACGGTTGATGAGCAGGCTCCACTTCGGGAGCCATCACCTCGCCCAGAGCTATCACCTCACCCAGAGCCATCATCTGATCGACCCGGCTATACACCTCCACAACGACAGCCATCACCTATTCTGTCACATCATCGAGCCTCTTCTCCACCATCACCGCAAGATAGGCGACCGGCAAAGATGCCACGATGTTTATCTCCCTGTTCTCCACCTCCACCTCAACGGGATGAGTTAGGGGAGTTACGTGATGAGGTCAATGCCTTGCGTGAGGAGGTCGGTACTTTACGCAAAGACGATGGTGCATGGCGTGTTGAGGTGTCTACATTACGCGGTGAGGTTGCCGCTCTACGTGAGATGGTAGCATCGTTGCAGAATGAGGTTCATACTCTACGCAACGAGGTAAGTTTAAGATTTTTCATACTCGTAATTCATTCGGTTGCTGCCAATACTGCTAAACTGTTTTTGTTAGTATTTGTTTTTGGTTTTGTTTTTGTCTTTTGGTTGAAGTAATGCAATCAATTCAAGTTTCAATTTGCAGAAGAAGAATAGTTTACTTTCGCAACACGAAAATGACTATCGCAACGCGGAAATGGCTATCGCAATGCGAAATGAAAATCGCAACGACAAAATCGCAATGCGAAATGAAATCGCAACGCGAAATGAAAGTCAGAATCGCGTTGCGAAAGTCAGTATCTCGTTGCGATTTTGTATTATCGCATTGCGATAGTAAGTATCGCATTGCGATAGTCAGTATCGCATTGCGATTTTCCCAATTCGCGTTGCGATTTACTTATTCGCATTGCGAATTGGGAAAATCGCAACGACACTGTATACCATCGCAACGCGATTTCCAACTATCGCAACGCGAAATGCAACGCGAATTTGCGATAATGGAGATCGCGTTGCGAATTAGCGATCGCATTGTGATTTTGTTGGTCATTTTGGCAAATCCGGAAAAAGTTGGTTAAAATCGTATATTATAAGGCATTTTTGGTCACTGAGGCGATTTTCTCTTTTCAAAAGTGGCCCAATAACTCGTGAGAGTTCGGTGGTTCTAAGGACTAAACGACGCTGTAAGGGGTAGCTGATGGGTGTGATATCAAGGTGGATAGGCAACGGCAACAACTGAACAACAACGACGGAGATTTAGGAGAGAGATTTTGGGATTTTATGTTGGATAATTTAAAAGATTTTCTAATATTAATTGTTTTAAATTAAGACTAATTTAATAAAATGTATAAGTTTTGAGGATTAAAATTTTTATTATATTATATCACATCGTAAATTCTCTGAAGTTAACCCAAACATAAATAAAATAAAATGTTATGCATAATTTTTAAAATATAATTTGATGACCAAAATTAAAATAAAAATAAAAAATAGATGATTAAGTAATTAACCCTTATAAAATTGATTAAGTCAATACACTTAATTTTATCAATATTTGGGTTGAAATTTAAAACTACTCTTTTAGAAAACAAATGGATGCATGCATGACATTATACATCATTAATCAAATGCTGCAGCCAAAACTCATTTTTGACGGCACGCCTTTTGGTTCAACTTTCATTATTATTTTCTTTATTAAAAATAAGTTTATTATTAAGTTGTATCTATTTTAAATACTTTAAATCATTTGACAATGACAGTTAAATCATCCTGCTATAGTAAATCATTTAACAATGACAGTTAAATCATCCTGCTACAACCATTAGTGCTCAAACTCGTGACATCTAAGAACAACAACTTTCATTATAAGGACAAAGTACGAAAAAAGTCTCCTGATTATAGAGAGTTACTTGTTTGAGTGTATTAACTATTAAAATGTAACACCCTAATCCGATTTGACCCGAATATCATACAAATAAAGTGTTACATGGACCATCAAAGTGGCTAACTCAAAATGTTTTTAAATCATTTGTAAAACATCAATAAATCATTCATCATAGTATTAAATAAAACATAATAAATAGAAGTTTACAAAATACGAGAGACTCCCAAAATGTACAAAATACGAACATTAGGTTTTAAATCAAAACAGAGTTATGGCATGAACTAATACAAGGTCCACATAAATACATGCCTTCTAAAAGACTTAAGGCATGCTATGAAAAATAACTGATTTGGAATGTATCTACGCGATAGGCTCCTCGTCAATCCTCTACTCACCTACGCACGCAAACAAATTTCGAACGCTGAGCTTACAAGCTCAGTGCCACGATAATAAATATGCAATACTACATGCATTCATTACATGAAACATGTTGGTGCGTAAAGTCATGGGTATGCAAAAGTATAGCAACAAACATGAGATAGGTATAATGGTGTGGTCGGAGGAATTTTCTACATCTCGGACGACACACTAGCCTACCTAGGCTACTCAAGGGTCTCGATGTAAGAACCTTAATTTTACATTCATCGAAAGCTTACATCCCTAGCCCAGATATAGGCTCTCGAGGATTGGGCGCGATCTGGAATTTTACGTGCATTGGATACGTACCCAGCGAACTTATTCCGTCGAGTCTGAAGGCGTCCCCGCCTAACTAGTAACTGAAGTACCTAATACACTAACATACTATATTTGAATATTACATCATGAAGGATTCGTCATACTACTAAAGCAACTCAAGTTTCCTGACTGTTTCCTGAGCCCCACACAAGGCCAATTTTATGGCATTCTAACTTGTTTGACTTCTAGTTGTATTTATAGTTACTTTAGTTGTTTTCACTTGTAGTCATGTACTTAAGGCTTCTATGACCCCCAAATCTGAACACTTTAATCAATTGGGTTAATTGCCCAATTCGTGATGATGGTTTCAATATTGTGCCAACAGTATCGATACTGACTATTAGGTATCGATACCGAAAATAGCTTCGATGTTTTGGAAAAACCTTAAGTATCGATCCTCTTATTGGAGTATCAATAATCCTATGGGAAGGTATCGATACTACCCCGAGTACCGTTACCCAAAATGGCTTCGATGTTTTGAAAAACGCCTCAGTATCGACACTCCTAATAGGAGTGTCGATACTCTACCCTTGGTATTGATACTCCATTGAGTATCGATACAAAAAATGTGTTACACCCATAACCCATATAATTACACCTATACAGATTATAGATGTCACCCGAATTTTCTGAAATCGTTTCCAATTCAAAAGCGATTTAAAATTTATTTTCTTAAAATGGTAAATGATATTATAAAAATATCATATAAATTATGTTTCATTATAACAAATTTAAAACAAAATATTTTTATGAATAGTACTGTGAACAGTAATGAACAGTCCCGTGAACACTGAACAGTGTATCGATGAGCAAGTTTGGAGAAACCCACGGCAGCTTCGAGAAGAAGATGAGCAAGTTGGATGAAATGTTGGGTTCATTTCATATTAGTTTACATTTAATTCCACTATAAATGAATAAAATATTCATTTAATTGAGATAAGACCAAAACACCCTTAATGAATCTTCCTATTCACTATAAAACCAAGACACCTCATCCTTATCATCTTCCAAAGTCAAATATAAATTAATTTGACTTTGATTTACGAAATTTCCCCTGAATGTTTCAAAATTTGTGTTTTAGTCACTAAATTCCACTATTTCGGTTAAATCCGAAAAATTGCACATTTCCAAACCAAATTTCTCTGATCTAAAATATTAAAATCATATTTCCATCCATTTTATAACATCCTTCAAATTTTGTAAAATTCCAATTCGATCTGAATTACCGATTCCTTACCGGCTTTAACACTTTCTAATTTTTCTTTACTAAAATTCCGAATCCAAAAAATATGATATCTATAAAACCACACTCTCAAGAGTAAACTATCTATTTATGGAATAAATTCTTTTTAGGAAATTTATCACTTAATTCCTCAAACTTTTCCCAATTTTCTACTTTGACCATCAAACTTTCAAAATTTTCATTTTGGTCATTATATAAATTTTTGGGGTATTACAATTCTCCCCTTCTTAAGACAATTCGTCCTAGAATTTTTAAACTTTCTATGAAAACCATAACTCCCCTTTTATAAGGATTTCACTTTCTATTGTAAATTTGTAACCCTAATTTAGGGTTATACTAATTGGTAAGACGTGTCCTCGCCTTAACTATAGACTTTTTCTGCGATTGCCCAAGATGAATAAGACGTGCCTATGCCTTATGCAAAAACCTCTTCTGGTCTTGCCAACTTCTTGAATTCTGATTTTTCCTCCTTAATTTGGGAATTTGTGAAGATCATATTAATCATTAGGTTTTGAACCTGTTTAATCTAATTCTTCAACCTAATATGAAAATGTGTAAATATCATTTCTTCATATCATCCTCTCTTTCCCCAAGTAACGTCCTCAAAATTATGATTTTCCTAAATCACTTTGACTAGAGGAATCGTCTTGTTACGCAGTTCTTTGATTTCTCGAGCTAAGATCCGAACTGGTTCTTCTTCATAAGTCAAGTCTGGTCAGATCTCAATTTCCTCCGATGAAATGACATATGAAGTATTTGATTAATACTTTTTGAGCATCGAGACATGAAAAATATTGTGTACTTTGTCCAACTCTGGATCTCAATTACCTCCAGAGTTAATATTAACTGATAAGTCATCAGTCTAACACTTTTTAATATCTCATAAGGTCCAACAAATCTTAGACTTGGTTTTTCTTTACGCCCAAAACAAAAAATCTTTTTTCCAAGGTGAAACTTTAAGAAAAACTTTATCGCCTTCATGAAATTAAATCTCTTTTCGTTTTAAGTTTGCATAAGACTTTTGCCGATCAAATGACATTTTGAGATTTTCTTGAATTATATGTACTTTATCATCAATCTCTTTCAATAAATCTGGGCCAACAAGATTTCAATCTTTTAACTTGAACCAATTTAATGGTGTTTGACATTTTCTCCCATATAAAGTTTCATATTGAGCCATCATGTTGCTCAATTGATAACTGTTATTGTAGATAAATTCTTATAGAGACAAATGGTTTTCTTTTCCCATGATTCATTTAACTCAATCACATATGCTCTCAGCATATATTCTGATATCTTAGTAGTACTTTCTAACTTACCATCCGTTTGTGGATAAAAGTCATACTGAAATTCAATCGAATACCCAAAACTTTATGCAAAGTTTTCCAAAATCTTAAAGTGAACTTTGGATCCCTATCAGATATAATGGATATTGATACTCCTTGTAATCAAACTATCTCCTTGATATACAACTCTGTATATTTATCCAATGCATAGTCCATTTGCATCGAAATGAAATGTGTCGATTTAGTTAACTGGTCAATATCACCAAAATGGAATCCTTTTTATTTGATGTCAAAGGTAACCCTGTAACAAAATCCATAGTGAGTCTTTACTATTTCCACTCTGGAATAGAAATCAGTTGCAACAATTACGAAAACACTTTATGCCCATCTTTTAATTGTTGGCATGTCAAACATATAGCAACAAACTCAATAATGTTTCTTTTCATATCCAACCACCAAAATGACTCTTTACATCGTGATACATTTTGTTCCCACTTGAATACATAGTTAATGGACTATAATGTACCTCAGAAAGAATATATTTCTTCAACTTATCATCATGAGGAATACAAATTCTTCCTCGATAAAATAAACACCCATCAAACTTGATTTCAAAGTCTTCAGTATCGCATTTTTTTCACAAGTGAATATATATATATATATATATATATATATATATTAATCATCTCTCATAATTTTTTTCTCTTTTCGTTTCTTTTTCTATTTTTTCTTCTTCGTTTTCTTTTTCTTTTTAATGTTTTCTTTTTCTTCCTTTTCTTTTTCTTCTTTCTTTTTCTGTTTTTTCTTATATTATATTTTTTTAGCTCTTATGCCATATGCCGAGACAACATGACTAAGAAAATCAACTTATGATAGCCAAAACTCATACTTTGACAGTTTAGCATATAACTTTTTATCCTTAAGTATTTCAAGTACAATACGAAGATAAGCATTATGCTCTATCTTTGTATTCCAGTATACCAGAATGTCATCAATACATACCACCTCAAATTAATCCAAGTAAAATTGAAATACTCGATTCATCAAATCTATGAATGCTACCAGAGCATTTTTTTCAAACCAAACAACATTACTACGAACTCGTAGTGTCTATATCGTGTTCTAACAACTATCTTTGGAACATCTTCCTCTTTAATATTTAACTGGTGATATCCCAATCTAAGATCAATCTTAGAGAAAACAGATGCTCCCTTAAGTTGATCAAACAAGTCATCAATCCTCGAAAGTGATACTTGTTCTTGATAGTTAATTTGTTTAACTATCGATAATCTATGCATAATCGCATATATCCATTTTTCTTTTTCACAAACAACACCGATGCACCCCAAGATAAAATACTCAATCTAAAGAATCATCAATCTATAAATTCTTTCAATTGGTTCTTTATTCTCTTAACTCAATTGCAACCATTCAATATGAACCCATAGATACATGATTAATGCCTTGATAACCATTAATATTAAATTCCACCTCTCAATCTGGAGGTAACCCAAATAATAAATCTAAAAAGAAACATATGGAAATTCCCAAGTTATGGAAATATCATATGATCTTACTTCAGATACTTAAGTATCTATCACTTTAGCTAGAAAAGCTATGCATCCTTTTTACATCATCTTAATCGCAACCATTGCTGATATCACGTTAGTGATGATTTCACTTTTTCATCAATCATTATAATTTTTAATTTCTCTGCATCTTTTAAAATTAATCGCTTCTTGCGACCATTAGCCCAACCTTAATGCAGAGACAACCAACTCATGATCAACATGATCTAAAACTCGTTAATGATAATCCTATAAGATTCACTTGTAACATAAGCTCTTGAATCTTTATCGAACATTTACTATTTGCCTAACTGACACTTGTATTATGACCCATAGGTCTTCCGCTATAATATCACTCGATACCAAGTAGAATTGAATATCTCTACTTTGGAATTCCTTATTTCATTCATAAGGAAATCTGTATAACATTTCAGATCCATAGAAATTATTCTCGAACAATTGATACATTTTCCATCTCAATGATAGTCTAAATATCCAAATCGTTCAATTAGAAAATTTGACAATTTATAGCAATAACTTCATAGTAGTTAATGCTAAAATCACACTAGTAAAAAATTTACACCTTTTTCTTATCATTACGAACTTGACACTTTTCAAGTTCTTGAGAATCCATCTCAATCTAAATAATAATTCATTTCAGCATGGAAGGTTAGAGAATCCATTTTCGCATATTTACCTTCACAAGGTAACTCTATCCACTTTAATGGATTTGATATCTATTCTCAATCCAACTCATAACCATTTGATTCACTAATAAATCAACTTTCTTTAAACTTTCAACGAACAACTTATTACCGCTTAATTATTTCCTCTTACCCAAATCAACAATGCTTTAAACAATTTAATGCTTAACTTAAATATTTCTCACTTATTTAAGCTTACCTGGAGGAACCTCAGAATCATCACTAGATTCAGAAATCTACTCTGGATCTTCATCTTATTCGACTTTTCTTGTAAGTCGTTCAAACTTATTAATCGATTCGTCTAATTCAGAATCTTCATTAAAAGCTGGGGTATTTCTTTCACAAAATAGAGGAAAATCCCTAACAACATCCACCCTTCTAAGGTGTTTACATAAGTCGTGTCGGGTCCCTTTTTGGTCGATTTCAATCTCAACCTTATTTTCAACATTTTCAAATTTCTACCTTTGTCTTTAATTACAACATCTGAACATTGTCAGAATCATCATACTTTAGTAAAGTGTAACTTTACTCCCTATAAGCATCATCACAGTATATATACAACTATCAGTAACTTTTGACATCCTAGTGGCATGTATACACTTTTTAACTCAAGACAAACTCGGTTTAGTCATAGAATCAGCTAAACATGTAGCTCTGATACCAATAAATGTAACACCCATAACCCGTATAATTACACCTATACAGATTATATATGTCACCTGAATTTTCTGAAACCGTTTCCAATTCAAAAGCGATTTAAAATTTATTTTCTTAAAATGGTAAATGATATTATAAAAATATCATATCATATAAATTATGTTTCATTATAACAAATTTAAAGGAAAATATTTTTTATGAATGGTACCGTGAACAGTGAACAGTGTACTGCTGCATTGCTACAGTAAGTGAACAATGTATCGATGCACAAAAACTTCAAATTTAACTGCTACAATACTGCTACAGTAATTTCAACAAAATATATAAAACTCATAAAAATTAACCTTTAATAACTATGAAGTTACCATTTTGTTTCCAAATTAGTTCAACAAAATAAATTGAACATTAATAAGTACATGCCACTAACAAAGTCAACAATACATCATAGGATGTCTTACTTATATTGAAATATACTCCTCGATGCTTGATATCGTTTTGCACTCTTTACTCTACTACTGGTTTTTTTTACCTACACGTGAAAATCATCACACGCTAAGTATATACGTAGTGAGGCAATTAAAACAATAAACAATGAAATACAATTCATGCATGAATTTCAATCCCAAATTTAAAATGCCATAAGATCATGTTACCAACAGATCCAATATTTTACAATGATCAAAATGATATAAAATTTCTTATCATTTATCCTATGAGCTCGTAAGCTTATTTTACCAATATACTTACCATTTATTCCATAAGCTCGTAAGCTTATTTTACCAATATACTTACCATTTATTCCATAAGCTCATAAGCTTATTTTACCAATATACTTACCATTTATTCCTTAAACTCGTAAGCTTATTTTACCAATAAACCATAAACTATAGACAATAGCCCAATATAACACCATGAGGACCTTGGGTATACGAGTCAAATACCTGCACCGTAGTGCTAACCCGAGTATGACACATAAGGTCATGTCCACCATATGTACTAGGTATCCTTAAGTATAGTCCCGAATATGACACATAAGGTCGTGCCCACCATATACACTAGGTATCCTTTAGTGTATTCCTGAATATGCAGCCTGCTACTGGACTCTATGGCATACCAACTATACCCTGCCCCTCAATGACTTACTTGGGCATACAGTCTATTTTATTTTATCCATCCATGGCAAGTATATTATCCATATTTAACATTGGGCAGTTCATACCCTAAATAACATTCATGGTAAATTATCACATTTTCTATAATCAATACATTATAATTTCATACTTTGACACATCAATGATTTCGAAACGATTTTTTTTTTTAAAAAAGTGAGATTTTGAAAACAACCACCATTTTTAATTTATCTCTTTATGATTGATTTCTAATTAAAAAATAAATGTGATTTAAAAAACCTCTCGTTTCGAAAATTTTGGGATTTCCCTTACAATAAAAAATAGTTCGAAGAGTCGCCACCAATCTTTGATTAGGGTGTGCTTGGGGACCCAAAACGTTTTTCCATTTTAAGTAAAAATTAATTTTAATTAAAACAACAAGTTGGAGTCTGCGTTACCAAAATCGAGTTCGGGAGTCGGTTACGTGTGGGGAAGGATTAGCACCCCCACAGCGCCCTAAATCGGTACCTAATCGATTAATTAACGTCTTTGCAATGAACTTTACAAATTCGAATTTAATTTAATTTTTGATCCCGTAAAACAACAAAAATGTGAATTTTACAATATTCAAAAGCACCCAAACAAATTAAATTAAAATTACTGAGTTTAGAAAGATAAAGAATTTTCGATTATTTAAAAATATCGAGACCAGATCTTATATGAATTGTAACAACCTTTTCTCTAAAAATTTAAATAAACGAACATTTCCTTTTCTTCTGTTCCCAAATATTAGGTGACGAGTCGATTTTTTTAGGTTTCACTTTCGGGATACACTTTTAATTTAAAATGGTCAAAATGACCCTCTAATCAATTAAGACAAGCCACTCAAGACAATTTTAAATTAAAAGGGTATTACCCTTAGTTCGATTATGTATTTATAAGTCAAGTTATGCACATGAGGATATCATACAAATTGTGCAAAAAAGGATGTCATACCAAAATTAATTAAACAAAATTAAAAATATCATACAACGTGACATACAAAAATTATACATATATTTTAATTAAAATTATAAACCATGCATATTAACATATAATTTACAAATATGACTTAAATAAAAAACATAATATACCAAACTGAAAAAATAAATAAATAAATATATATATATATCTTAAAAAATGACTAAATTTTAATGTACGTAAAATTAAATTTATAAGTAAAAAATAAATCAGTGACCTAAATGCACATTTATGCGAATTTGGGAGGACTAAAACTTAATTATTTCCAAATGAAAGCCTACATAGATAACCAATATATAAAAAAGGTGAAACTACTTAATTAGGGAACCTAAAATGTGAAATAGAATAAAAAGCATGATAACAGTGACTAAAGCATAAATACATGGTGAACTTTCAAGGACCTTAAACAAATTAACCCTAAACATTTAATATATAATCTAACTAAAATAAAAACCTAACCTAATATTACAACCCCATCAGCCGCTCTCTCACTTTGCTCTCCACTTATCTTCTCCTCTCTTCCATATTCGACAAAAGAGGCCACCATCACTTTAAAATCCAACAGACAACGCCGGCCACCACCGGAAGTAGCCATTCTTACCCAAACCACCACAAATCCTCACCGGAAACACCCAAAACCAAATCCCCAACCGGACCAAAACTCCCCTCTCTCAACCCCTTATTTTTCTCTCGACCGATTCCTTCCTAGCCACTAACACCGACGATGGTTCAACACAAACGCAAAAGATTTTCACACTCTTTCTTTATTCTAATCCTTTAATTTCTCAAGACCTCACCTCTACTCTTACGAATGGTGGATGTGTTCAAGGTACTCACCGGTTGGCTCCAAAAGGTAAACACTAAACCCTCTAATTTACCTCTATTTTTCATTTTAAAATCCCGAAATATGAGAATTAATTCAAATAATCTATATGCAAGGCTTTCCGAATAATTCTCAATGCTTCGGTGTTAACCACAGTGACTCAAATCGGTGAGTTTCTTACCCTTATTTTCTTTCAAAACAAATACCACACACACACATAAATAGTTATTAGGAAGTAAGTAAAATAAAATAAAATACCTCTTAAAAGCTTTCCTTTATTCTGATTTTTCCTTGTTAATACTTTCTATTTTTTGGTGTTGCTTTTGCTCGAGAAAATGCTATGGCCTTTGTGAATGATTGATTCTTTCCTTCGAATGTAACCGTGAAATTAAAAAAAATTGCTTTCTTTTATTGCTTCCAAAAATGGTGAATCAGAAAGTCCTTACAAAATTTTCTCCTTTTTTTTTCCTTTCGTTAATCCTCTGCCCGTTGATAATCTCTCCCCCACTATAATCTCTGGTGGTTAATTTTTAAAACTGACCCTCCTTAATCCCTTTACAGTTTCTTTTTACCTATGATAATAAACCCCGATCTTATTGGTATCTCCTGATAACTTACCAGTTATCATACATGGCTGAAAAGAAATTTCCATTTGTTGTAGGGAACCCTCACATGAACTGGCGAATACTCTGCTGGGTCGTTGGGCTTAAATTGGGCCTCCAACTGGTTGGGATCTTCTTTAAGTCTATCATTTCTTCAGTTCTTCTCCAACATAGCCCTGGACAAATCGAGTATCTACAGCTGCCCCTCTTTACTCCTTGTCGTTTAACGAGAATAGAGCAAAGATCAAAAGATGATCAGATTTGTCCAATCATGAGAACTTCAAAAGATTAAATCACTCCATTGTTACTTCGAGATAAGTGATACTTGAAAAATCTTCAAATGACGGATCTTCTCCTTATTCCTTCAGGTAGTATAAAACTCGAACAATCTTTAACAAACGTATCTGCTCCGTATTTGTTCAAGGAATATAAGACTCGAACAATTTTCAGCAAACGTGTCTACTCCCTATTTGTTCAGGGAGTATAAGACTCGAACAATATTCAATAAACGGGTTCGCTCCCAATTCGTTCAGGGAGTATAGAACTCAAACAATCTTCATAAAACAGGTTCGCTCTCTATTCCTTCAGATAGTATAGAACTCGAACAATCTTCAACAAATGGGTCCACTCCCTATTCCTCCAGAGAGTATATAACTAAAAAAATCTTCAACAAACGAGTCCGCTCCCTATTCCTTCAGAGAATATAGGACTTGAACAATCTTCAACAAACGTGTCCGCTCCCTATTCCTTCAGAGAGTATAAGACTCGGTCTTCAACAAACGTGTCCACTCCCTATTCTTTCAGAGAGTATAGGACTCGATCTTCATAAATGAGTTTGTTTCACTACTCTTCCGTGAAGGCTTAAGATTCAATTGCTTCACTGTTCTTTCGTGACGGCTTAAGATTGAATTGCTTCACTACTCTTTCGTGAAGGCTTAAGATTGACTTGTTTCAAAGATCAAACCTGAAAATCAAACATTATCAATCATGAACATATGCTTGAAAATATTAAATTCAAAAATTTAGAATTTGAGAAAATTTCTAAAAATCCATCTCTATTGTGAAAAATTGTCCGGAAGCCATTGGATATGTGAATCTGCTTTGGCTCATGTTTCGTCTAAACATCATTCTTTTCAAGATTTCAAAACAATTTATCCTCATATTGATGATTCCATATCTTCAATCTTCAACTATCCTTGGGAAACCTGTAGATATTTAAGTCATTATGCAATTTTGAATTCCATGATCCTATTCATGCCTAAAATGTATGCAATTATGCAATTTAATGCATTTTCTTCTTCGAATGAACACCATCTCCTTTGATCTCGATAAAACTCAGTTTCGTCTTGGGCACAGAACATTTACCAGTTCACCCTAGTTAACAATCTCAATACCATATCTCTCGGTTTAATATGACGTTAACTTTTTTCCTTTTTGAAACCACCAGTATCCATGACCAACTTCTTGATAAATGATAATCTCTTTGGGTCATCTTTTAATGGCTGAGGTTCTCTATGAATTCCAAGGTTTTAGTTTCTCATAACCACACAAGCTTACATGTTAAAACCATCATCAGCTTCAAAATACATGCATTTTGCAAAACTTTTTGCACAATAATACAAAATGACCTCATGTACTTCAATTTAAGCTATATGTTTTAATCTTTTAAAATAAGATGCTTGCAAAAAGGAAATTAACAAGAAAATACATCTCTTTATTTATATAAATGCAAAGAATTTTTAGGTAACTACAAAACAAACTTTTAACTGGAAAAAGTAAAAGAACAAAAGAGTAGGTGTCTTCAAATATCAATAATGCAAATGCTTTTGAATTGGCATGCCCTTAGAATGTCTCGAGTGTAGTTTCTGTCAAAAGGATCTCCAAAATTATGATGATACTTAAGAGTGTGAAGCCACTTCTAAACTCCCAAATCTCCCATCATTGAATGCCCTAAACCAGTATTGAATATCATGTGCATTCAATTTCTCTTCTGGTTGTTTTCATCGAGACTCATTAATCATTAGTCTCAACCCTGATCACTAATTGCCATTGTTGCTACCCATATCAGGAGCTCTTTCCCTTGCAAAATCAATTCAGAACCTCCACCATGCAAAAAATTCTGAATTTAAACAAAATTCAAGTCTCCCTTTGCGGGTTTTCAACTTGAGACCTCCTTTGGTTCAAGACGCCCTTTGCAGATTTTTATCTTGAACCCCCCTTTTATTTTCTTTTTCTTTTTTCATCATTTTTCTTTTCTTTTCTTTTTTCATTTATTCTTCCATTTTCCCATTTTTTATTTCCCATTTCATTTTTCATCATTTTTTCATCATTCTTTCATTCTTTCATTTTCCTTTTTTCTTTTTTTTTTTATCTTTTTCTTTTATTCTTCAAGCAAAATATCTCTTAACTGCATCTGAATTCATAGGATATGGTAATTCCGATTCGTCCATTTCATTCAAGACTAGAGCTCCCCCAAAAAAGGCTTTCTTGACAATATAAGGTCATTCCCAATTGGGCATCCATTTTCCTAGAAAATCTCTCTGAATATGCAAAACCCTTCTAAGTACCAAATCTCCCTCATAGAATTCTCGAAGGTGAACTTTCTTACCATGTGCTCGTATCATACGTTTTTGATACATCTGACCATGACAAATAACTTTCAATCTCTTTTTCTCAATGAGATTCAATTGGTCATACCTAGCATGTACTCATTCTGCCTCATTTAGCTTCACCTCTGACAAAATCTGAAGTGAGGGAATTTCCACCTTAATAGGTAGGATAGCTTCCATCCTATATACCAGAGAAAACGGAGTTGCCCCAGTCGACATTCGTACTGAAGTTCGATAAGCAAAAAGAGCAAATGAAAACTTCTCATGCAAATCCTTATAGGTCTCAGTCATATTCTCTATGTGCCTTTTGATGTTCTTATTAGCCTCCTCTACTGCCCCATTCATCTTTGGGCGATAAGTGGTAGAACTATGATGCTTTATTTTAAACTACTTACAAACTGAGTCCATCATCTTATTGTTTAAATTCAACGCATTATCGGAGATAATCATTTCTGGTAAACCATATCTACAAATGATCTCCTTCTTTAAGAATTTGCATACTATCGACTGGTAATATTTGCATAAGAAGCTGCTTCTACCCACTTGGTGAAGTAATCTATGGCTACCAAAATGAAGCAATGACCATTTGAAGCTTTGGGAGAAATTTTCCCAATAACATACATGCCCCACATTGAGAATGGCCATGGAGCTATCATTACATGCAACGGATGAGGAGGAGTATGTATCTTATCTCCATAAATCTGACATTTATGATATTTTCGAGCATAATTAATATAGTCAGTTTCATTAGTTGACCAATAATACCCAAATCTCATAATATGCCTAGCCATAACATGCTCATTAGCATGGGTACCACATATTCCTTCATGCACTTCTTCAAGAATTGTTTTAGCTTCTTTCATGTCAACACACCTTAACAAAACCTGATCCAGGATTTTCTTGTACAGAGTCTCACCATCAAGCACATACCCTGATGTTATTCTTCTAATGGTTCTCTTATCATTCTTAGTGGCATATTCCGGATAATTCTGATATCTTATATATTGCAAGATATCATAATACCAGGGGTTTCCATCTTCTTCTTCTTCAATATTAAAATAATGGGTTGGATACTCATAAGCCTTCATTTCAATGGGCATCATATTTAAATGCAAGTTCATCTTAAATGCTGCTGCCAGTGTGGACAAGGTATCTGCCATTTGATTCTCTTTTCTGAGGAGGTAATTAAAAGTTACTTCTTAAAATTCTTGAACAAGTTCCAAAACCAATTTACGATATTCTACAAGCTTGGGATCTTTTGTCTCCCATTTTCCCCTGAGCTGGTCTATTACCAAAGCTGAATCCCCATACACCTTGAGCATTTTTACTTTGCATTCAATAGTAGCTCTAAGACCCAGAACACAAGCTTCATATGTTTGTACAATCAAAATTAAGTCGACTGATAAAAGGATAATGCTCTCCCTTTGGTGAGGCCAAAATTGCCCCGATTCCATGCCCCATGGCATTTGAAGCACCATCGAAGTTCAACTTCCAATATTTACTAATGGATGCAACTGATTCTTCCATCGAAATAGCCATTAAATTCTCAACTAGAAAATCAAAGCTCAACGGTTCATATTCTTCCGAAGCCCTACTTGCAATGAATTGTGCTATAGCACTTCCCTTAACTGCTGTCTGGTTTACATACTGGATGTCAAATTCGGACAATAAGATTTACCAACAAGCTAATCTTCTAGATAATGCAGGCACACCCATTAGATACTTCAAGGGATCAAGCTTAGATATAGCCAAGTAGTATGATACAACATATATTGCCTAAGCCTTTGGGTAGCCTATACCAAAGCGCAACACAACTTTTCAATGGGTGAGTATCTAGTCTCACATTCAGTGAACTTCTTACTGAGATAATAGATAGCCCTCTCTTTCTTCTCAGTTTGGTCACGTTGCCCCAGCATACACCCCATTGAATTTTCATAAACTGACAAATAAAGAATTAAAGGTTTGCCTGAGATGGGTGGCGCTAAGATTAGAATACTCGAAAAATATATTTTCACTGCTTTAAAATCTTTTTGAAAATCCTCACTCCATTCTCATAAGTTATTCTTACGAAGAAGGCGAAATATGGGATCACACTTTTTATTCAACTGTGAAATAAACCGAGCTATATATTTCAATCTCCCCAAAAATCCTTTGACTTCTTTTTGTGTTCGTGGGGGTGGCAAGTCTTGAATAGCTTTTACTTTATCTGGATCTATTTCAATTCCCTTTCGGCTCACTACGAATCCCAAAAGCTTCCAAGATGTCACCCCAAAAGTACATTTATTTGGATTGAGTTTTAGCTGACATATTCTTAGTCTTTTAAAGAGCTTTCTCAAATTCCCAATATGTTCTTCCTCTGTCTTGTCTTTGACAATCATATCATCGACATAAACTTCTATTTCTTTATATATCATGTCGTGAAATAACGTCACCATGACCCTTTGATATGTTGTCCATGAGTTCTTCAATCCAAACGACATTACTTTATAACAAAATGTTCCCCCACATGGTAACAAACATTATTTTTACCATATCTTCATGGTTCATCTTAATTTGATTATAGCCAGAAAAACCATCCATAAATAAGAACAAAGAATTTCCAGCAGTATTATCCACTAAAGTGTCTATATGTGGCAAAGGAAAATTATCCTTTGGACTAGCTCGGTTGAGATCTCTATAGTCGACACACATTCAAACTTTCCCATCCTTCTTCGGTATTGGGACGATATTCACCACCCACTCAGGATATTTAGCCACTTTAAGAAACCCGTCATCAAATTGTTTCT
The DNA here is from genome assembly GCF_006381635.1 of Hibiscus syriacus. Lineage (NCBI taxonomy): Eukaryota > Viridiplantae > Streptophyta > Magnoliopsida > Malvales > Malvaceae > Hibiscus > Hibiscus syriacus. Next base: position 6,232,268 of record NW_024063538.1, on the reverse strand, counting down.
TCACTTCTTCTTTAATTTTGAGCAGCATCTCGGGTCTCATTCTACTTAGTTTTTGTTGTACCGGCTTACATTCAGGCTTTATTGACAGTTTGTGGACAACCAATTCTGTATCTAAATCTGGCATATCTTCGTATGACCAAGCAAATACAACATTGTATTCCTGAAGCAATTTTATCAAATCATGTCATCCTCCAATAGACAAAGTGGTACCAATCTTTACTTCTCTCTTATCCTCATCCGTCCCTAAATTCAGAATCTCAGTAGGCTCTTTATGAGGTAGAATCTGCTTATCTTCATTCTCCACCATTTTCAGTAATTCATAAGGTAGTTCACATCCCTCATCATCATTACAACCTTCGATTTCCCCTTGATATATAGGCTTCTCAAAATCAATCTCTGGGTCAGGGTCATTAGCATTCATATTATTGATATCTAAGCTCCTGAAAGAATAACGAAAGAGAAGATATATATACATATATACATATGGGATGATCTTTTCCCATATAAATAAATAGAAAGAAATAATACATACATATATGCAACAAATAATGAAAAATGTATGGGAGAATGTCTGCCATTTTGAACTAACAGAATGCATCTTTTATTGAAAGCAAGCAAAAACAAATAACTTAACCCTTTACATAAAATCACCTATTGTCCCAGGGTATGAACAACAGGGGAAAGTTCCAGTGCATTACTCTGTAAAATATTTGTAAACTACATGCAGTTCTTCCGCGTCCAATTGTTTAACACGAAGCCCGACGGTACAGGGTAAATGCTCGTAGCTCTCATTTCCTCAAACTCATCATCAATTATAACATTAATGCCTAAATCTCCCAAGGCATTCTCAACCATCACCTCATTATTCCTTGAATTCCCTTGAAACATATGCCATTTTGTTAATGTTGATATTTTATTAATGAATATAAACTATATGATTATGAATGATTAAAATGTGATGCAAAAATTTAAATTTAAATGCATTGCAAAAAATAAAAATGCATATGAAAAATGCAAGGTGTTGATCCTGGAACGATTCCTTAGAACAACTCTTTATATGAGAAACGATGTTCAATTACAAGGATGAAACATATCATAAATAAATCTGCACTATCTCTCATATTTGTTGTACATGTGCTAGCAACTCCACAATCTTCTGGTTTTCATTAGCCTCGGGATCCAGTTCTTCACTTATAGAAGCAACTTCCTCAGATATATTGACCAAATATTGAGCTATTCCCCGCGTATGTCCTAGGTAACAAGCAATAAGGTCCTCTCTTTTCTTAACTCTAGCTTGGGCTTGCTCCCACCGAAAATGCCACTGTACAGCCCCCTCATAAGGAACTATCGATAACTCGCTTGCTTGCCTCTGAAAATCCTGAACCATAGCCTCAAGTTGAGTTACTTGTTTCTTCAAACTTTCAACCTCCCCATGGCTCGAGCTACCTACCTTGCTTCGGTATCATCGTAATACAACCTCTAAACTTGAAATCTTCCCCTTAAACTTCTCATTATGGGCTTGACTCTCTTGTAATCGCTGCTCTAAAGAACTCTTTTATTTTGATAAAATCTTAACTTGATGTTTTCTTTGCTTGAGCTCTTCTTGACTCTCTCCGGCTACTCTCTTGAGGCTCGCCACTTCTTGCCTCCATTCGACAGATTACTTACTCGGTCTAGAAGTTGTCTGAGCTTTTACCATTCGCTGATAAGTTCACTGAAGATCATCAAACTCTAGCTGAAGTTGTTTGTCCACTCTTTCAATTCAATCCGCTCTACCCTTTTGAATATCAATCTCCAATCCTTTTTGATACACTTCATCTTCTAGCTTCTGCAAAGTCATTTTCCATTGTCTCCTTTCTGCCTCGAAATCGTGCTTAGCTAGCTCTAATGGAGATGACACCATTCTCAAATGTTTTTATATAGGTTGAATATTTTCAAGATTCTCCATCGAGATGTTGTCATTTACTCGACTGCTTATCCACTGCTCATACTCTTGAGATAACTTGAGATCATAGGTGAATAGATTTACACGACGAGTCTATTTCCAGGCCTCATCAACCCCCTTGACTTTACACCTATAATGTTCTCCTTTGAATGCAAAATTCGACCCTACCAAGTCCCATGTGGCTGGAATGAACTGCCTTGACCCATACTGTCTGGAAACTAGCAGCGGTGCATACCCGACAGAACCTCATATACCTGGCAAAGGAACCCAATCTCGCTCTCCACATCTGTAAAGTATATCCAAAGAGACATTTCACGAAGCTCTTCACAAGATATCACTATCCCTGATATCCTTGAAGATGACCATCCATTTTGCTTCGATGAAGCCTCCAGGCCATTCTTTAGAAAGGAAATCCTTCAAAGGTGAAAACCCATCTAGAAATATTCGTCCTGGTGCCCTTTCAACGTGTTTGAAATGAATAAGAATCCACATTATCAGCATGGGCGTACACCCTATAAAATGTGCTTCTCCTTATCGGCTACAAGAACTCAAAGAATGAAACGTCTCAGCTAGAATAGATGGAACAGGATCCAGGTACTTGTCTAGTCTTTCAAACAGGCCAATGAATGATACGTCTACATATCCTAGCACCTTCGAAAAAATAACGAGCCCATAAATCCCTAGAGCAAACAGGTCAAGCTTCTTTCTCTTTTCAGGGTGACAATCAATTACTTCTTTTAGAGCAGCCCAAGAGATGTACTCACTATCTCCTTTCTTCTTAATGTTTATGACTACCCAATCTTCGGTCATTCCGGTCATCAATAGTAATTTCTTCTTAAATGAAGGAGTGACTGGCAGCTTGGTATATATTCTATCCATTTGGGACCTCGGACAACTGACCAAAGCTTGATACTCCTCTATTGTAGGTGTCAGATCCACTCTACCAAATGTGAAATAGCTATAAGCTGGATTCTAGAACTGCTCCAATGCTCTAAATAGATTTCGGTCAATAGGAACATCTAGAAGATAAGGAATATCGCCATACAACTGATAAAACATCTCCTTATCGGCTGTTGCCCATCTTCCCCATACCTCTTTTTGCTCACTCAGATCATTTTGACGTACATTGATGTGAGTGTAACCAAATAACTTCGACACGTATCCAAGCATCACATTGTCTCCATTGGTCAGTTAGGACTGTTCCAACCACCTCAGAACATCTGTATTGTCCTCAACCTCTTTTTGAACTCTTCGTTCCATATTACTTGCCTTCTATATGGACATCAATCCCAAATCAACACCATGAAATGGATAGTGCAATGCAAAACAGAAAAGAAATAAAGCAAAGACAACAAAAGATCGGTTAGTAAATATAAAGCAATTAAGTCGGGATAATAATCTGTTAAAAAATCCTACCTACACATGCTGGCTACCCAATCATGCTTTATCAAATCCTACCCAACATGATATCTACCCCCGTGCTTCATTTGAACATAAAAACCCTAACCGCGTGATATATAATTCACATGCTTATTCGAAAAATCAACCTAACCGCATGATATCTAGTTCGCATGCATTTATTCAAAAAATGAAAATAAATGACTCAAAAAAGCTTTTCCTTGTGTACCCTCCTCATAGGATTCTTAAAGTTCGGGTTAGGCTCAACCTAAGTTCAGGCTCTATGTTCACTATATGTTGGGTTCAGTTCTAAAGTAATAGGTTCTAGAATTATCATTATCGGTACCCCCTTGGGCTGTCAAACCCTTAATCCTGACCCATCACAAACTTTAGGGGATCGAGTTCAATTTCGAGGGAACACACCTCCTTATGTCCGTACGGAGGTGAATACCATCACGAGGACCTTAAGGCGTGAGCTCCAGGAGTGATCCACTATCCCATACGGAGGTGAAAACCACAAGAGGGAATAGTCTCTCACTCCTACTTAAATAGGATGGAGCGGGGTTTTAGCTCATGTTATGATAATGCAACTGTGCAGTGTGTGAGGAAAAGCGAAAAAAACAAACAATAAAAACACTCAAAATCAATTCCCAAAACACACAATTAATCTGAAACCATTAACAAAAAGATTAGTACAACTATTTATTGGTTAATCAAATTATAAAAAAAAATCTATAACCAAACAAGGGATCAAAAACCCAAATTAAAACAAATTTATAACTTTCATTTGCAAAGACACTTAATTAATCAACTATCGGCCTGACTCTCTAAACAAAATATCCCCAGCAGAGTCGTCAAATTGTCGAAACGATTTTTTAAAAATGTGAGATTTTGAAAACCAACACCATTTTTTAATTTATCTCTTTATGATTGATTTCTAATTAAAAAATAAATGTGATTTACAAAACCTCTCGTTTCAAAAAATTTGGGATTTCCCTTACAATAAAAAACGATTCGAAGAGTCGCCACCGATCTTTGATTAGGGTGTGATTGAGCACCCAAAACGTTTTGTCATTTTAAGTAAAAAATTAATTTTAATCAAAACAATAAGTTGGAGTATGCGTTACCAAAATCGAGTTCGGGAGTCGATTATGTTTGGGGAAGGATTAGCACCCCCACATCGCCCTAAATCAGTACTCAATCGATTAATTAACATCTTTGCAATGAACTTTACAAATTCAAATTTAATTCAATTTTTGATCCCGTAAAACAACAAAAATGTGAATTTTACAATATTCAAAAGCACCCAAACAAATTAAATTAAAATTAGCGAGTCGTTTTAGAAAGATAAAGAATGTTCGATTATTTAAAAATATCGAGACCAGATCTTATATGAGTTGTAACAATCTTTTCTCGAAAAATTTAAATAAACGAACATTTCCTTTTCTTTCGTTCCCAAATTTTAGGTGACGAATCACTTTTTTAGGTTTCACTTTTCGGATACACTTTTAATTTAAAATGGTCACAACGGCTCTCTAATCAGTTAAGACAAGCCACTCAAGACAATTTTAAATTAAAAGGGTATTACCCTTAGTCCGATTATGTATTTATAAGTCGAGTTATGCACATGAGGATATCATAACAATTGTGCAAAAAAGGATGTCATAAAAAATTAATTAAACAAAATTAAAAATATCATATAACGTGACATACAAAAATTATGCATATATTTAATTAAAATTATAAACCATGCATATTAACATATAATTTAAAAATGTGACTTAAATACAAAAACAAAAACATAGCATGCCAAACTAATAAAAAAGAAATATATATATCTTAAAAAAATGACAAATTTAAATGTACATAAAATTAAATTTATAAGTCAGAAATAAATCAGTGACCTGAATGCACATTCATGCGAATCTAGGAGGACTAAAACTTAATTATTTCCAAGTGAAAGCCTACATAGATAACCAATATATAAAAAAGGTGAAACTACTTAATCATAGCACCTAAAAGCTGAAATAGAATAAAAAGCATGATAACAGTGACTAAAGCATAAATACATTATGAACTTTCAAGGACCTTAAACAAATTAACCCTAAATATTTAATATATAATCTAGCTAAAATAAAAACCTAACCTAATATTACAACCCCATCAGCCACTCTCTCACTTTGCTCTCCACTAATCTTCTCCTCTCTCCCATATTCGACAAAAGGGGCCACCATCACTTCAAAATCCAGCAGACAACGCCGGCCACCACTGGAAGTAGCCATTCTTACCCTAACCACCACAAATCCTCACCGGAAACACCCAAAACCAAACCCCCAACCAGACCAAAACTCCCCTTTCTCAACCCCTTATTTTTCTCTCGACCAATTCTTTCCTAGCCACTAACACCGACGATGGTTCAACACAAAGGTAAAAGATTTTCACACATACTCTCTCTCTTTATTCTATTTCTTTAATTTCTCAAGACCTCACCTCTACTCTTACGAATGGTGTATGTGTTCAAGGTACTCTCCGGTTGGCTCCAAAAGGTAAACACTAAACCCTCTAATTTACCTCTATTTTTTTATTTTAAATTCCCAAAATATGAGAACTAATTCAAATAATCTATATGCAAGGCTTTCCGAATAATTCTCAATGCTTCGATGTTAGCCACAGTGACTCAAATCGGTGAGTTTTTTACCCTTATTTTCTTTCAAAACAAATACCACAACACACATAAATAGTTACTTGGAAGTAAGTAAAATAAAATAAAATACCTCTTAAAAGCTTTCATTTATTCTGATTTTTCCTTGTTAATACTTTCTGTTTTTTGGTGTTGCTTTTGCTCAAGAAAATGCTATGGCCTTTGTGAATGATTGATGCTTTCCTTCGAATGGAACCGTGAAATTAAAAAAAAATTCTTTCTTTTATTGCTTCTAAAAATGGTGAACCAGAAAGTCCTTACAAAATTCTCTCCTTTTTTTCCTGTCGTTAATCCTCTGCCCGTTGATAATCTCTCCCCCCACTATAATCTTTGGTGATTAATTTTTTAAAACCGACCTTTCTTAAACAGTTTTTTTTGCCCATGATAATGGACCCCGATCTTATTCGTAACTCATGATAAATGGCTAAAAAGAAATTTCCATTTGTTGTAGGGAACCCTCACGTGAACTGACGAATACTCTGCTAGGTCGTTGGGCTTAAATTAGGCCTCCAACTGGTTGGGCTCTTCTTTAAGTCTGTCATTTCTTCAGGTCTTCTCCAACTTAGCCCCGGATAAATTGAGTATCTACAAATGTCATGTCAATTTATAAAAATATGACATAATATCATGCTGATATAAACAAGGTCGACTTATCACAAGTCTTCCTGATGATGTATAAAACATCCATGTATAATGTCATGCATGTATTGCACTCACCTTGACACTTTATATCTTTAAAAAATATGCCTCACTATTGTCCATAATAAACCCTTTTTATACTTGACTTGCTTCAACTGCAAATCAATCATGATCTGTATAAATCACAAATTCATAATGATAGATATGTTAATATTGTACTAACATAAACATATCCCAAAATAACTCCATAAGATACTTCAAACTCATTTTCTATCAAAATATTCAATACTTAATAATTCCTTTTAACATCGGAACCAACTTTTCCAATTTATATAAAATGATCCTTCACCATTTTACCAATTAAAAATTTCAATACAAAAATTCCAGTGTAGAAAGTATTATCAACCAAGTACCCATACAAAGGCATAATTAAAATACACACTCCTACAAATTCAAAATTTGCATTACAATCACCAAACTTTTTAAACTTCCCAAAATAATCAAATTTCACGTTCTAACACTCATTTTAATTCCCAAACAACAATTTCCAGTATAGTACATCAATTATATAACACTTACACAACAACCCATCAATTTTCCCAAAATTGTCGAATTGATCCCCAACTGTTCAAAAAATACAAAATGGTCCCCAAATTTTTCTAAGGCTTGTAGAATACTTCCTTCATTATTTCCAACCCATATAAAATTTTTCCATAATTTTTCTCACTCAAACAATTCGTGGCCGAAACTTAAAGAACAAGTTTTTAGAAAGATTAAATATGTTCTAATCATCATACATGCTTGAATATAAATCTACTACCTCACAAAAATCAAGATCCATCATCAATTTCATGATCCCTTATATTAACACAAACTGTAAAATTTGGGATCTTTGAACACCCACAAGATTATCATGCAATATTGGTACCAATTGATAGTGTTTTTCGCGTATAACAATTTTTATTTTACGGCATACTCAAAATCCTAAGGAAAATGCTTAAAAATTGAATTGAAGCTTTCTCTCACCTTTGGAGAAACCCACGACAGCTTGGAGAAGAAGATGAGAAAGTTGGATGAAATGTTGGGTGCATTTCATATTAGTTTACATTTAATTCCACTATAAATGAATAAAACATTCATTTAATTGAGATAAGACCAAAACACCCTTAATGAATATTCCTATTCACTATAAAACCAAGGCACCTCATCCTTATCATATTCCAAAGTCAAATATAAATTAATTTGACTTTGATTTACAAAATTTCCCCAAAATTTACGTTTTAGTCACTAAATTCCACTGTTTCGATTAAATCTAAAAAATTGCACATTTCCAAACCAAATTTCTCTGATCTAAAATATTAAAATAATATTTCCAACCATTTTATAACATCATTCATATTTTTGTAAAATTCCAATTCAATATGAATTACCGATTCCTTACCGGCTTTAACCCTTTCTAATTTTTCTTTACTAAAATTCTGAATCCAAAAAATATGATATCTATAAAACCCCACTCTCAAGAGCAAACTATCTATTTATGGAATAAAATTCTTTTTAGGAAATTTATCACTTAATTCCTCAAACTTTTCCCAATTTTCTACTTTGACTATCAAACTTTCAAAATTTTCATTTTGGTCATTATCTAAATTTTTGGGTATTACAAAATGGCTACTAGAATCGTTTAAATGATATCGGTATCGATACCACCCTGTGAGTATCGATACAATTTTTCGTTTAAAACACAAAATAATCATTAATAATAATTCCAACAATAAACAGAAAATAAATTTTGGTTTATTTTACCAACAAAATTTAATTAGAAACTAAAATTTTAAAACAAACCAGTAACATAGTTGTTAGTTTCAAACAATTTCTATTATAAATAGTAATCAGATAATTTCTGTTAAAATCATGAATGATTTTAAATATAGAATCAGAAGTTTCAATAAACATAAAATTAATTCTCATTTATTTTCGATTTTATTACCAGACAATCAAAATTGTGAAACAAATTCAGTAATCAATGTTACTTCGAAGGCAATTTATGTTAAACAGATTTGTTCACTTTGAGATTAAGCAAACCATTGAAATGGTAGGATAAATCTCATAAACATATTTATTTGCTATCTCAATTTTACCACAATTTTTGAATCGTATCCGATTAAAGAAAGATAGAAGTAAGAGTTTTGAATCATCTTAAATTAAAAAAAATAACAAAAAAAATTCACTTACCTAATTGACTTCATCGCTGCCAATAAAAAACTTGAACCGTCAAGATTTAAGGTGCACCTCCACAAAGGACAGAACAACAAATTTCAATTTGGACTCTTTATCGAAATTGATCGAACCTACAAATTTCTTTGAACTGCAATGAAAATTATACACCAACATGCAACAACCTTAAAAACAAAAATGTAAATGATAGTAGTAATAAAATAGTATGGAAGCTAGCATCTAACTAAATAAAATAACTATGAATTATAGCCTATAAAGAGGTTTTGAGAATTATGGAGCATTTTCGTTTACGTGAATTCTTTTAAACTTCATTGAAGTAGCTCGTGTTGAAGTTTGTCATCGTAATTCGCTTGCCATCAACTTGAACCATCAACCTTGTTAAGCAACATTTTGATGCTTTGTAGGTATGTACGATTAAGAATAAATTCAAAAGTTGAGTTTGTCTCGGATTAAAAAAAAAAATAGAATATGGCGTAAGATTGTTATAAAATAATAATAATTTGAGACGATAATTAAACTTGAGAAAATAAAAATAAAGGATGTTAAACTTCTTAGAAATAAAATAAAATTGAATAGAAAGAAAAATACTCTTTTAATAGATCTATTGGTTTGAAATGAGTTGAGGTATATTGTTATACAATTTTCTTCATACAGATTTTCAGTCGTCTGTCTCCTAGGATACAACAATTAAATGATCAACATAAAGTAGCATAACTGTCGAGATCACAAATTATCTATTGTCTTTGCCCATCACCAAACAACTAAACAAAAAGAGAAAAATAATTTCGAAGATTTTTGAAGTTCTTGAATTTTGAGATGTGTAGTGGATTCTCAAACGAGATTTACTCAAAATAGATATCTTTTAATATTCAAATTTAAATATATAATAAATATATTTTAATTTGAAATATTCAAAAGATATAGATACCTTTTAATACTCAAATTAAAGAGATAATATAAATCTTTTAATTTGAAATAATCAAAAATATATAATTATTTTTTTAATATTTAAAATTAAATTTATAATAAATACCTTTTAATTTGAAATATTCAAAAGAATATTATTATTCTAATAATATTCAAATTAAAAAGATAAATATATTTAGTTTTTAAAATATTCAAAAAGAATATAAATTTAATTTAATTTAATTATTAAATCCAATAGTGGGTAGTTACTAATCAAGTATGATTGTTAAAGAACTAATTAAGATGCCTATGCACGTTATTTACGTGGAGAACGAGACTTTTAATTTTATGAATATCCACGTATTGAAGAATAGAAGGAAACCCCAACAAGCACAATTAGGGATGAATAGAGGGGCGGGTAGGAACATTAGCTTCCTTAAAAATTTAAATTATTATATATTTTAGATTTTTTTGTGTGTAACTTTTATTGCATTTTTTTGTCTCTTAAAATTTTATAAACTAAATATAAAATAAGTGCTCAAACTATAACGTTTTTCACGAATATGTACCTAAACTATTTTTTGAATGATCTCGGTGTCAACGTTACAACTTTAGGTGCTCGGGTCGTTAACGGCGTTAATTTCCTCCGTTAATTGATACGGATCATAATCTGATAATTTTGAAAATTTTAATTAAAATTATAGTTTTTATAAAAAAATAAATTTTGAAATAACCCCAAAATTTTGAAAAACTTCATTTCAATCCTTAAACTCAAGGCCGACCACTGCCTTTTACCGTTGACGAAGCTCCACTCGACCTCACCTTCCCCCGGCGACGAAAACCCCAATGAAATCGAGATCGATAGATGGTCAATCGATGGCGAATCGACGTTTTACACCTCGTGAATCCTAGGATGAAAGTCATGATCTCATGTAATTGTAATGGCTAATCGGCGGTAACTACGGAGTCGTACGATTAGGAGGACGACAAGAACTACGACGGAGGTAGTGGTCGTGGTTGAAAAAGAGACAAATTAGGGTTAGGATTTAGAGATTTTAAGGATTTTGGGCCTTTTGTAATTTATGAGAAATTAGATTTTTTATAAATATAATAATATTTTTAATATTTTTAAATAAATTTAAAAATTACCAGATTATGACACATCACTTAATGGAGGAAACTAACATCGTTGATAATCTGGACACCTAAAATGATAACTTTTATAACGTTAGTCATCAGAACCATTCAAAAAATAATTAGACACCTGTTCATAAAAACCACTATAGCCTAAACATTTATTTTATATTTAATTTAATTTTATAAATTTATCCCTTTTAAAATTTTAGAAAAACCACTATAGCCTAAACATTTATTTTATATTTAATTTAATTTTATAAATTTATCCCTTTTAAAATTTTAGAAATTAACGATTATTATAAAAAACTTGCGACTGTCCCTATATATAACACAGTGTAAAAATTGTTGTTTTAATAATTGAATCGTTGTACATACTTGTTATTACTTGATAGGTCAGTCTTTATCAGCATGAAGCATACAACAAAAACACTGGGTTTGCTGTACTGAAATTTCATCTCGGTGACTAGTTTCGGATGTTCCTTGATGAACTTGAATTCTATCTTTGAAACTCAATGATTTTAAAACATTATTTTTGAGGCTTAGATTTGATGAAGTAAACAGATTACGAAATGATCTCCTGGGAAAAAAGGGGTTAATTATAATTTCAGTCCCCCGTTTGCTTTTAAAATTCATTTTGCACCCTAAATTCAATTTTAACCCCGATTTTCTTTTTAAAATTACCATCTATTTTATTTTTCTTTTAATTTGGTCATCTCCTTTGTTTTTTTATTTAATTCACGTTTTGATCTAATTATTTTTTTATTTTATTTAATATGACATTTTTTTTGTTTTTGTTTTTGTTGTTGTTTATTTTTTATTTTATTTATTTTATTTTACTTTTTTTCCTTTTTTAATTTAACTAACTTTGTTTTTATCTTTTTATATTCTTTTTTTCATTTATATTCTTTTTTAAACATTAGCCATTTTTTATATATTTATTTTCTTTTTTTAGCTATTTTCTTAGGGATTTTGATTTTTTATTTTTGTTTTAATAACCGTTTATCTTTAATTTCGCCATTAGTATTTTTTAGTTTTAATTCAATAGACTTTTTTTTCACTTGGTGTTATTAATGCATGATTTGTTTTCTTTGTTCTATTTATTTCTTTGTTTATATTCTGTTAATTTCTCGGCATGTATCTATATTTTTTCTTTTTCCTTCTATGTTTAAAGTGTCATAATTTAACATACATTTTTTCCTTTTGATTCAACATTTTACTTTACCAATCTATTTTTTTTTTTGACTTTTTAAGGGTATGCTTTTAAATCGATCGGATGTAAGTAATTTGGATCAAATTTTACTTTTTAAGTTAACTTGCAATTTTCTCAATTAAGACAACTGTAAATTAGATTAGTACCGAAAGGACAGTTCAAGGGTGTTAATCCTTCCTTAACTGTAACTGACTCCCGAATCCGACATATCTTTGGTAAGATGAAGATTAGGTAAGAAATCGATGTATCCGATCAACCCGTTTTTGTTCTTAAAATAAATTATCGATGGCGGCTCTAACCCACTTATTTAAGTCGAAGCCCAATTCCAGGCCCACCTGAAATACGGTTGCGATAGCTTGGCGATTCCGCTGGGGACAGGTAAGTGAGTCAGGCTAAGGTTAATTTCCAGTTGTCTTCTTAAGTGAAAATTTTAAGTTTAAATTTTAAGGTAATTTTTCGATCCTTATTACTTACATTTGATTATTTTTCAAATAAATAGTTGTGCTGACGTTTTCTTTCAATGGTTTCAACCTATTAAACTTTTTCCATCTAAGGCTCTATATACGAGCTCCAAACCTTTTTTTAAGTGGGGTGAAAGCGATGACTTTGTGAGAATTTATTCTCCGCATAGGCCTAGCAAGTAACCTTCGGGATTCATATACCTTATGTCTTCGTGTGAATTTATTCTTCGCATAGACATAAGGGAATGTGTCCTCTCGAGTTTAACTTAGTCCACATAAGCTTGTAATGGGCTTAAGTCTAAGGGTCTGGTAAGCCCAAGGGGCACCGACAAGGAGAACTCGGGTACCTTCTTTAGAACCTAAACCGGGAGACTACAGGATATTAGAGCCTACCCCGAAACTCCATTTCAAAACCTATGATGCTTTTACTTTTATCATGCAATTTATCATTTTTTTATTTTTATCATTATTTCTATTTTACTAACTAATTTTTCTTTCTTGTTTGCCTTTTTTTTATCATTTACATCATAAAAAAGAGGTAATTGATCCATAAAAAGTGTTCGTTACACACAAATAATATCCGTTAATGGACAAAGGGGTTGTAATGCAAGAGGTGAAAAATGATGAGGTATGACTGTGGTCCAAAAAAACTCAAAAAGAAAAGGGAGACAGTCTCCGAGGATGTTATTTGTCAGATCTGGTTAGTTGTGCTTCTGCCAGCCTAAATCAGAATGATGTTCAAGAGCTACGAAGCATTTGGGATAGCTGGAAAAGTGACCAAAAGCGGAAGTTCAGCTAGCGATATGGTGATATCGCACTCCTACTCTATGTCAAGACTGATGAGCCCCTAATCAGAGCCTTAGTACAATTCTGGAATCCGGGGTACAATTGTTTCACCTTTAACCAGGAGGACATGGTGCTCACAATCGAAGAGTATACTACATTGCTGCATTGCGAGGGAATCGGAATGGATCGGGTCAACATCAAGCATGTTAAAAGTCACCCTTTCAAGAACGGACTGGAAAAGGTAACGGGGGTAGATGAAAAATGGGTAACTGACCGGGTTCGACACAAAGGTAGCGGGGAAGGAATTACTTGGACCCATATCAAGAAACTGATGAAGAACCACCTCGATGAATAGAAAGCAATAGATCTTTTCGCACTAGGCCTTTATGGTTTGGATATCTTTCTGAAGACTTTGGGGTACATTGAGGCTGCTGTGGTAGAACTGTTCGAATAACTCCCGAGAAGAGTAAATCTAGCACCGATAATCTTAGTTGAAACCTTTCTCTCTCTCAACTATTGCAGGAAGAATGACGGAGGAAGATTCATAGGGTGTTCCTAGCTTCTCTAAGTTTGGATACATAGTCACTTATGGAAGACTAACATGATTTCTTACCGCCGGTTCAGCACTGTTTATTCTCCTTTAGGGGAGTTCCTTACCCTGAAATGGCAAGAACGCGCCCCAAAAGAAAAGTGGATGAAAGTATTCACACATCTTCAGGATAGGGATATTGCTTGGAGAGCTCCTTGATTAACCTATAATGGCATTCTTTTTTGATATGGGGATTCAAACACTATAGCATTACTTAGATTATGGGGAGGAGTCGGATATTCTCTACTTTTGGCACTACGACAGTATGGGGAACGTCAGTTTGTCCCAACAACATACGAAATATCTGGATCGGAGTTTACATACCATGGGGACAACTACAAGAAAAAGTTAAAGAAGTAGCTGAGTCATGGAAGAAAGTGTTCTGAATGGATGTCGTGGCCGCTAAAGACATTCTTACTCCAGACTATTTAGAGTGGCAGAGGTTAAGGAAAAATAACACCATCCCCATGCCAGATCATGAAGATACTCGAACCATGGAAGAACATCTTAAGCCTGTTCCTTCCGAGATTGAGATATCAAGGAAAGAATTTGAAGCTGTAAAGAATAAGATGAAATAGAGGTTTAGGGAACTTGAGGCTAAAAGGTTCCAGTGCAAATTAGATGTCGATACTCAGAAGGATCGGTCATACAAGTTAGAGAATGAACAGAAGAAAATCTATTTTGAGCTCGAAGACTTGAGAAAAGGAAACCAATAACAAGTCCATAGCAATTCCAACCTGAAAAGATCTTCTGAGTACTGGAAAAGTGAAGCTAGCAGCCTGAAAAGGAAGTTTGAAGGACATGATGAAAGAGAGACCTTAAAAGAATAACTAAAGACTTCTCAGAGATATTTGATAGATAATCAGCACCAGAACAAGCGTTTGAGGATTTAGGTAGTTGATTTAGAGAAGTCTCTTCAGAACAGAAATAACGAGATGATAAAACATAGCTGAGTTAGAGGCCATTGTGGACAGATTCAAGAAACAAGCAAGCGAGCTTTAGATAGTGCCCTTTGATGGATGGTTACAGTGAAATTTTCAGTGGGAACAGGCTCACCAAAGGTTAAAAGCTAGAGATGCAGTTATCTAAGATTTCCTAGAGCAAGTACAAAAGGAAGCTCTTTATTTGCATAAGTTAGCAAGAGAAACCTGAGTGGTTCGACAAGGCATTCAACCAGTGACAGATGAAGGAAGAAGACTTGTTAACCTGTTAGAATCTATTTAGGGTTTAGAGGATTTAGTCAAAATGTACCTCTAAGATATTTTTTGGCTCTTAAAAAATAAAACACTTTTGTATCAATAAAGATTATTTATAATAACAGACACGTTTTTGGATCAATGCCTCTAATTCTCATACATCATGTATTTCATACTTTGCATTATTATTTTCCATGTTTATTTTTATTTTCCATGTTTTTACATTCACATTAACTAACAGAAAATGTCTCATCAGAAGAGAGAGCAAACACTGAGTTTACCTCCACAAGCTCTGGACACGCATCATCCTCATAGCACACGAACAAAGAAAAGACAAATGTAAGCCAAAATCGCTCAACTTGAAGAGAATATGCTGAAGTTACATAGGGATTTAGAAGAAAAGATAAGCCAAAATAATCAAAATACTCTGGATACGATCAGTAAGAGCCAAGAATCCTTGGTCTATCAGATTGTTGCCAAGTTATCTGCCTTTAATCAAGCAAATGTGCCTGGGGTAGGTTCGTCTGATGGGGTAGCTATGCCACCTACCCCGCAGGTGGTTATCTCGCCTGGAATCTTACCAGGATTACAAGGGGACTTATTCGCTACAAAAGTGAAAACCTCATATGTTGTAAAGGTACATACCTCTGTATCTAACCCTGAGAATAATTCGGATGATTACCATATACCGGATTTTGATGAGGAAGATAAGGAAAAGAAGAAGGAAGAAAATATCATGCTACTGGAAGACCAAATGAAGGTGGTCAAAAGGGATCATGATTATTATGTGGTCGATGCCTTAACACTAAGTTTGGTTCCAGATTTGGTGTTTCCACCAAAATTCAAAGTCCCTGAGTTCGACAACTTCAATGGAAATAATTACCCTTTAGCTCACATAACCATGTTTTGTCAGAAGATGACGAGATATGTAGGAAATGATCAACTCTTGATTCATTACTTCCAGGAGAGCCTGTCTGGTTCAGTCATCCGGTGGTACAATCAGCTGAACCTATCTCATATCAAGACCTGGAAAAATCTAGCCAAGTCTTTCTTGGAGAAATACAAGCACATAAATGATATTATACCATATCGAGTTATGATACAAAGCATGGAGAAGAAGCATAACGAAAGTTTCAGACAGTATTCACAGAGATGGAGGAATTTAGTTGTGCAAGTTCATCCAACCTTGGATGAAAAGGAAACTAGAAAGCTCTTTGTACAAACCCTGAAGGCTCCTTACTTTAAGAACTTGGTTACAATCACATCAGGGAATTTTTCTGATTTAGTTATGGCCGGAGAGATGATTGAAATGGTTATAAGACAAGGTAAGATTGAAGGAGGGGAATCAAGAAAGAAACCTCCTATGAGGATGAATGATGGAGAGATTAACAATATCAACACCTACAATGCCAATAAAGGTGTTATATTCTCTAACACAAAGATAACTGCAACTGTACTATCAGGTACTTCTAGAAAAAATCAGAGGGAACCTAGGAAAGAAAGAGAGAATGAGCATTTCGATCATATTCCCATGATGTACAAGGAATTATATCAACAACCCTTTGACACTCATATAGTGTCATCAATCCCTGGGGTACTGATGAAGCCCCCATACTCCAGGTGGTATGATAAGAACTCTCACTGCAAATACCATAATGGTGTGTCGGAGCACCAAATATTACACAAAATCCATTACCTAATCATCAAGAGACTGGGATTAATACAGTCACTACAAAGAAAGACATGAAAATTAAAACTGGTGTTTCTGAAATAAAGTCTCATTTGGCTTGGGTATGAAGCCAGATGGTGAAAGCATGGCTTCTTGCACTACATTTAGATACATCAAGGATTGGAAAGGGTAACCACTGTTGTTACCACAATGAATAAGGGCATGAGGTGCAATATTTCCCGTAGTTTAAAGCTTTGCTCTAGCTCATGATGGATAGGAAAGAGCTAGAATTCTATGAAGAAGTCTGAGACCCTCTGGAAGCGGATATTTGTGCTACCGGAGAATCATCTAAAAGTGGATATGGAAGGGTTGTCCTTTGGTGATTACCCCTAAAGTGAAGATAGTAGAGAAAACACAAGCAAATATGGTGATCACAACACCCCGACGTTTTTCCTACAAGGACAATAAGCAAATGCCTTGGAGGTACGAATACCAAGTGAGCACCCTTAAGAAATATGACAACGAAGTGGGGCAAGCCGTTGGGAAACACTACTCCCAAGAGGCTAAGTTTCCCCAGAGACCACTTGAACCCTTCAAAGGGGATGTGCTTGCAATCAAAAAAGCCAATAAAAAAGGAAGAAGCCAGAGAGTTTCTAAAATTCTTAAAGCACAATGAATACATCATCGTAGAATAACTATATAGTCTGTTGGCACGTATTTCAATATTGGCCTTGCTGCTAAGCCCGGAGGCACACATGAAGGCACTTTTGAAGATCCTAAAGCAGACATATGTACCACAAGACATACCAGTCAGCAAGATGGATCGACTGGTAAACAACATTCAAGCTGATAATCACATCTCATTTTCAGATGATGAGATTTCGTCTGAAGTAAGAGGTCGAGCTAAGGCATTACACATCACCACTTACTGTAAGGGGCATGCCTTACCGAGTGTGTTAATCGATAATGGTTCATCCCTTAATGTGATGCCTTTAGTTACATTGAAAAGACTGAGAATTGATACCTCCCACATGAGAACCTGTTAGAGCGTGGTCCGAACATTTGATAAGACCAAGAGGGAGGTAATCGACAAGATTGAGGTGCCTTTAACCAACGGACTGGTCACTTATAACATTGAATTTTTAGTAATGGACATCATGCCTTCCTACAACTACCTTTTGGGAAGGCCTTGGATTCATCAAGCTGGTGCAGTACCATCCACGCTATTCCAGAAAGATAATTTTGTCATTGATGGGGCCCTGGTAATTATTAACGTCGAATAAGATATTGTGGCGAGTGTGACCACGGATGTTTCATACATAGAAGTAAATGAGGAGGTGGTAGAATGTTCATTTTGATCCTTTGAATTTGTGAATTCTACATTTGTGGTAGAAGGAAGAACCAAGAAAGAAGATTGGCCAGATTGAGTGGAAATAAATTTCAATGGGAACTCATGGTATTCCCACCTCTTTACAACACATTTAAATCAGGTGGTTATGTGTTTTAAACCACTTCGCCAGATTTGGAAACAACTTTGAAAGACCAGAGTATCAATGCCGTAACCACAAAGAATGTTGAAGATACAGATAGATCCGGAATCTACCCACTGTCACCCGGGTTTTTGCTTAGCAACTGGTCGGCGGAAGAACTACCTGTGATTTTCAAATTTCTTTCAGAGTAATATTCAAACTTTCTCTATTTGCTTATACCCGGGGCAATAGGTGATCTTTTGTAAGGGTGAATAAACATTTTGTTTTAAATTCAATAAAAGATGCAGTTTCTTTCATGACAAACGTTTTTCTTATTCCACTTCTTTTGAATTCAATTTTCATTCATTCAGTACTTCATTTCATTCTCTTTTGAATTTAATTTTCGATCATTCCGTGTGGGATATTTTCCTCTCACGCATACACATTTCCTTTGTCCTCCAGGTCCCAAGATAACGAATATACAGGCATTGATGACCCTGACCCGAAGGTGGATTTTGAATCATCAAATTGTCTCGGGGAAATCGATGAATGTGACAATGAAGAGGAGTGCAACTTACCTACCGAATTATTAAGGATGGTAGAGAGAGAAGACAAACAAATATTGCCAATGAAGAGAAAATCGAAGTCTTGAATCTGGGCACCGAAGAGGACAAAAATGAGGTCAAAATTGGCACAACTCTTTCGGCTGAAGCAAGATAAAACTTGATAGTCTTACTTTAAGAATACAGAGATGTGTTTACATGGTCGTATCAAGACATGTCGGGGCTAGACATAGACATGGTAGTTCACAAACTTCCTATCAAACCCGAATGTAAACATGTACAGCAAAAAATAAGGAGAATGAGACCTGAAATGCTCCTTAAGGTTAAAGAAGAGGTCAAGAGGTAATTCGATGTTGGTTTCCTTCAAGTGGCCATGTATCTGGAATGGGTGGCCAACATAGTGATGGTTCCAAAGAAAGACGGGAAAGTGCGAATGTTTGTTGATTATCGGGACCTTAACAAGGCAATCCTAAAGACTACTTTCCTCTAACGTACATAGAAACTTTGGTAGATAATACAGTCAAGAACGCTTTCTTCTCGTTCATGGACGGATTTTCAGGATAAAACCAGATTAAGATGAATCTCGAAGACATGGAAAATACCATATTTGTAATAATATGGGGAACTTTCTGCTACAAGGTGATGCCCTTCGGATTGAATAATGTTGGGGAAACATATCAAAGAGATATGGTGACCTTGTTCCATGACATGATGCACAAAGAAATCGAAGTTTATGTCGAAGACATGATTGTCAAGGCACAAACCAAAAGTGGACATGTCGAGAATCTAAGAAAGCTCTTTCAAAGATTAAGAAAGTTCTAGCTGAGAGTGAACCCCAACAAGTATACCTTCGGAGTAACATCTAGAAAACTGTTAGGCTTCATGGTCAGTAGGAAAGGTATCGAGGTCGATCCAGATAAAGTCAAAGCTATCCAAAATTTACCTCCCCCACAAACACAGAAAAAGGTTTAAGGTTTTATGGGCAGATTGAATTACATAGCACGATTCATATCTCAGCTAATTGATAAGTGCGACCCAATCTTTCGTCTTCTTCGAAAGAACAACCCTGGAGCATGGGATGAAGAATGTCAGACTGCATTCGAGAAAATAAAGGAGTATTTATCTCATACTCCTATCCTGACGTCCCCTATCCTGGGTAAACCTCTATTCTTGTATTTATCCATATTCGAGAATTCAATAGGGTGTGTCCTGGGTCAACATGATGAATCTGGGAGGAAGGAAATGGCCATTTACTACCTAAGTAAGAAATTTACTGATTGCGAGGTCAAATATCCTCCCATCGAAAAGGTCTGTTGTTCTTTAGTATGGGCTACGCATAGGCTCAGATAATACATGTTATACCATACCACTTGGCTAATTTACAAGTTGGATCCACTAAAGTATATGATGGGTGTACCTGCTGCCTCTGGAAGATTAGCCCGGTGGCAGATGCTATTATCCGAATTTGATATCTAGTACGTGATCCAAAAAACCATAAAGGGAAGTGCCATATCGGATTTCTTGGCAAGCAAAACTGCTGAAAATTATGAGTCGTTGGACTTTGACTTCCAGACGAAGACTTGATGGCCATATCCTTAAAAAAAGCAAGTACTTCCGCATGTGATTCCTGTAAAATGAATTTTGATAGTGCATAAAATGCATTAGAACATGGCATTAGGGCAATACAGGTCTCCCCTGAAGGAAATCATTACCCATTCAGTAGCAGGCTGAATTTCGATTACACCAATAACATGGTAGAATATGAGGCTTGTGTTTTGGGGATCCGAGCTGCAATGGGGCAAAATATAAAGACCTTACGGGTATATGGAGATTCAGACTTAGTGATCTATCAGCTCCTTGGAGAATGGGAAACCAAAGATGTAAAGTTGGTGGAGTACCGGAAGCTAATACTGGATCTACTCGAAGAATTCAATGAAGTCACCTTCCATTATGTGCCTAGAGACGAAAATCAAATGGTTGATGCGTTACTTACCTTGGAAGCTGCATTCAAGGCTGGCGGGGAGTCTGACATGATTCCAATTGACATGCAGTCTTATGAGTACCCAACTCATCGTTACCAAATCGAGGAAGTAAAAAACACTAAGCCTTGGTACCACAACATTCTCCAATACATCAAAAACCGAAGTTATCCAGAGGAAGCCACCGAAACTGATAAAAGAACTATTAGAAGAATGGCGGTTGGATATGTCCTTGATGGAGAGGTCTTATACAAGAAAATCCCTGATCAGGTCTTATTGAGATGTGTAGATGCAGAAGAGGCAAAGATGATAGTGGAAGAAGTACATGACGGAGTTTGTGGAACGCATACGAATGGACATATGATGTCGAGACAAATAATGAGATGCAGATATTTTTGGTCCACATTGGAAAGTGATTACATCAATTATGCTAGAATATGTCACAAATGTCAAATCTATGGAGATAAAATAAATGTTCCACCTCAACCTCTTCATGTAATGATGGCGTCGTAGCATTTCTCTATGTGGGACATGGATTTTATCGAGAAAATCTATACGAAGACTTCAAATGGACATCGGTTCATTCTTGTTGCAATCGACTATTTCACAAATAGGTAGAGGCTGCATCATATGTCAGTGTTACTCAGTCCACTATTTGTAAGTTCTTGAAGAAAGAGATCATATTTCGGTATGGTTTACTGGAAAGAATCATTAACGATAATGCTACAAACCTGAATAATAAGATGATGGATGCTGCTTGTGAACAGTTCAACATAAATCATCACAACTCAACTGCTTATAGACCGAAGATGAATGGAGCAGTAGAAGCAGCAAACAAAAACATCAAGAAGGTATTGGAGAAAATAACTGAGACATACAAGGATTGGCACGAGAAATTGCCTTTTGCTTTGTTTGCTTATCAAAACTAGGTACGAACTTCGACTGGGGCAACCCTATTTTCATTAGCATATGGGATGAAAGCAGTGCTGCCCATTGAGGTAGAAATTTCGTCACTTTGGGTCTTGTCAGAAGTTAAACTAGATGATGCAGAATGGGTACAAACCCGATATGATCAGTTGAACCTAATAAAAGCAAAAAAGATTGAAAGCTATTCATCATGGTCAACTCTACCAGAAACGAATAATTTGGGCACATAATAAGAAGGTGCGCCCGAGAGTATTCCGTGAAGGAGATCTTGTGCTAAAGAGGATTTGGCCAATTCAAAAATCCTTGAGAGGAAAATGGATGCCAAATTGGGAGAGACCTTATGTCGTAAATAAGGCTTTCTTCGGAGGAGTACTGATTCTGACCGAAATAGATAAGCCGGAACTGCCAAATTTCGTTAATTCGGATGCTGTCAAAAATATTTCGCTTAGGATGAAAACCCGAGAGGGCATCCTAAGTTGAAGAAAAAAGGGAAAAAAGAAAAAAATGTTTAGGGTGAAAACCCGAAAGGGCGCCCTAAATTGAAAAAACAATAAAAAAGAGAAAAATAAGATATGTTCAAGATGAAAACTCGCAAAGGGCGTCTTGAAACCAATGATGGGTCCAAGTTAAAAACCTGAAAAGGCAATTTGGATAATGATTCAGAAAAGGTCCCGAATCAAGACAGTAAAGCGTCACAACATTCGAATCTTCTACAGACTTAACGACTCGGGGAAATGTTGCACTCTCCCGAACATTGTCGTATTTTTAAAGATCCCTTGACAAAGGCTGAACTCAAAAGTCACCTGACGGCATATCAGTTCAAAAGCGCCCGTATTATTGAGATCTAAGGCATATAGTCAATTTCTTTTAAGCATATTGGGTTGAATTTAAACCTAATGATTTATCCACTTTTGAAAACATAATTGCATATTACTATATAAAGATTTTTTGAAAGGTACAGATATTCAGAAACCGATCAAGGCTTATGCACCATACTCGAGATGGTTGAAAGGCATTTCCCAAATCAAGAATAAAAGCCACATTTTATGCATCGAATTTAAGAATATTGAAGAATCCAAGATAAAAAATCAGAAATTCAAGATTAAGGAATCAAGAGTCATCAAGACTGACAACCAGAGATTGTGATTTCTCTCCAAATCCTAAAATAACATATTTCACATATGCATTTTAGGTACACATAAGAGCATTGCATTCATAACATCGCATATATGCATAATTTTGCAGATTCTTGTCAAAGTAAATTTTAACTTCACAGCGAAAGATATTAAACTCGAAAGCGATGCAATTCATAAGAGTAGATTTCAACTTCACAACGAAAGACATCCAATTCAAATCTAAATTCACAGCGAAAGATATTAAACTCGAAAGCGATGCAATTCATAAGAGTAGATTTCAACTTCACAACGAAAGACATCCAATTCAAATCTAAACTCCACAACGAATGAGGCATCCATGATTTCAACTTCACGAAGAATGATATCACCTAATTTCACTGCAAATGAGTCATCTGCAACAACAAGGGTCTATCTCCCAGCCCAGTACAACATAGCTCAAGGCGAGAAGGGTTATCTGTCAATAAGAACTATTGAGTTCGATTCCATTCAGCTCGAGGGTGTATTTATTGCAAGGTAGCATTGAGGAACTACTTTCTGGTAAGATTTTCTCACCAATGTCTTTAAATTGAGAAGAAGACCAAGGTTGATTAAGATTGGCAACAAGAAGCCGCTTTTCGATTCAAATTTTAAATTACGATCTTAACTTCACAATGAATGATATCTACCTGAAAGAATGACCCAACTTCATGACGAATGAGTCATCTGTAACACAACAATGAAAAACCAGTTTCATACCAAAGTCTTCAGGTCAAATTTTAGCTTCACGACAAAGTATTTTTGACTAAAAGACTATCCATGAGTTACTTTTCAACTTCACGACGAAGGATATCATGCTCATGATTTTCCAGTTTAACTCAACTTTATAACGAATCAGCAAACCACGATTTCAACGTTATTACAGTGGTCACTTCAAGATTGACTCAACCTCGCGGCAAGAGAATCATCTATAATTCAGTCCAAATTAGTTATAACAAATCAATCATGACATCGAATTTCAACTCTATGACAAAGCATATTCGATAAATATACTTACTATGCTATATAGTTAACTTGTTATTATTTATAGTGTATATGTATTATATTATATAATATATACATATTATGTTGTATACTAAAATTATATAACATAAATATATATATTATATCATTATATTATTATATATTATACATATACATAGTCATTTTTTTATTTTGTTTTATTTACATATTCCAACCCAAAACCCAGTCGGCCTAGCAGTCCAAGACCAACACTCAAACCCTTGTAGACCCGGATCTCGAACCCGACCCGAACTGGCCCAGTCTTCAACCCGAATTAGTTAGGGTTTCAAAAACCTAATCTTTCACCTCTTTTCCTTCGGCGCCGTATGACTTGGTTCGTTAGATCAACGGGCCATCTGACAGTTAGGATGGCTTGGAGAGTTTTCATCCCAGCCTCAATTCACCACTCATTCTAGCCTCAACCAATAGCCCGTCTTTCTCGGCACCCAGCGATGTGATTTCATGGGACATAAAAAACAGCCGAAAAGCAAGAACAAAGCATTTTAGTTCTAATAGGAGTCTAAAAACCGAACTAAAAATAGTAAATCCTAGGACTATATATGCATGTAAACTCAAAGCAAAAATCACAGAGAGAGATACAGAGAAAATACGAGAAAAATACAAGAGATTGAAACAAAAAGTTGTAACTTTCGAAGAGAATCGTAATAAAAAAAGGTTCGTTTTTTACCTTGCTCAGTTTTTTTGCTTGCATGTGGCTTGGTAGTATACTTTTTTACTTTTCTGGTTTGAAAAGCCGAGGATCATGGGAAGGTTTTCGAAATATCTTTTTTCAGATCTAGCCCTCTCCGAGGCTATTTTGCCAAACCAAACTTGATTTTTGAAATGAGGAAAGAAAAAGCTTTCGAAAAGTGTAAAACTTTTTATTTTTCGCCGCCGATGAACGGCGGCCAGCGAGGCGGCGATGGCCAGATTCTGAGTTCTCTATGAACCTAGGCGGTCGTGTTCTTCAACTTGAAGAACAAATTGAGAGAAAACGAGGGGCATTTGATCTGATTTGGAGAAAGGGGAGAAATGGAATTTGTTTATTTTGGTTGGTATTTATAGCGACCCGATGACTCGATCCAAAGCCCCTAGGATCCACGTGTTTTACCTGGGAAAGTTGTTAATTACAATTTTAGTCCCCCGTTTACTTTTAAAGTTCATTCTGCACCCTAAATTCAATTTTAACCCCGATTTTTTTTAAAATTTACCATCTATTTTATTTTTCTTTTAATTTGATCATTTCCTTTTTTTTAATTCGCGTTTTGTTCTAATTATTTTTTATTTTATTTAATCCAACATTTTTATTTTTATTTTATTTTTATTTTTGTTGTTGTTTTATTTTTATTTTTTTATTTTATTTTAATTATTTTTCTTTTTTAATTTAACTAAATTTGTTTTTATCTTTTTTATATTCTTTTTTTTCATTTATATTCTTTTTTCATTTATATTCTTTTTTAAACATTAGCCATTTTTTAGCTATTTTCTTAGGAGTTTTGATTTTTTTTATTTTTTTAGTAATCGTTTATCTTTAATTTCGCAATTAGTATTTTTTTAGCTTTAATTCAATAGACTTTTTTATTATTTTTCACTTGGTGTTATTAATGCATGATTTGTTTTCTTTGTTCTATTTATTTCTTTTTTTTATATTTTGTTAATTTCTCGGCATGTATTTATATTTTGATGAAATAACTTCAGTGACCGAAAATGCCTTATAATATACGATTTTAACCAACTTTTTTGGATTTGCAAAAATAACCAACAAATTCGCAACGCGATTTCAAATTCGCAATACGAACTCCAATTTCGCAACACAGTTTCCAAATTCGCAACTCAGTTTTCAAATTCGCAACTCGAATTTCTTTTTCGCAACGCGATTTTTAAATTCGCAACACAAGAGTCATTTTCACAACAAGATTTTATATTTCGAAGGATTTAAGCATCATGCTCGAAAGGCTTACTAATGGCCTGAAGGACTTACCAATTTTGGAAATAGTTTACTAGGTAAGAAACTTTGGAAATCGCTTTATTATTCTTCAAAAATTTCATTTTCTGAAAATATTAAATGAGAAACTTTGAAAATTGCTTTCCAATTTTTCAAATTCATATGTAAACATCCTACCCGAAGGTCTTACGGATGGCCCGAAAGACATATCATCACGCTCGAAAGACTTATAGATGACTCGAAGGATTTAATCATCATGCTCGAAAGGCTTATTGATGGCCCGAAGGCCTTACCAATTTTGGAAATAGTTTATTAGGTAAGAAACTTTGGAAATTGCTTTCTTACTTTTCAAAAATTTCATTTTCTGAAAATATTAAATGGGAAACTTTGAAAATCGCTTTCTCATTTTTCAAATTCATGTGAAAACATCCTACCCGAAATCTTACGAATGGCCCGAAGGACTTATCATCTCGCTCGAAAGACTTACAAATGACCCAAAGGATTTAATCATCATGCTCGAAAGGCTTACTGATAGCCCGAAAGACTTACCGATTTTGGAAATAGTCTACTGGTAAGAAACTTTGGAAATCGCTTTCTTAAGTTTCAAAAATTTCACTTTCTGAAAAATACTAAATGAGAAACTTTGGAAGTCGTTTTCTCATTTTTTGAAAATCACGTGAAAACATCATTCCCAAAGGCCTTATATATGGCCTGAATGACTTATCATCTTGCTCGAAAGACTGACAGATGACCATAAGGATTTAATTATCATGCACGAAAGACTTACTGATGGCTCGGAGGACTTACTAAGTAAAAAATTTGGAAATCGATTTCTTACTTTTCAAAGATTTTATTTTTTGAAAACATTAAATGAGAAACTTTGAAAATCGCTTTCTCATTTTTCAAATTCATATGAAAACTCATGCCCAAAGGTCTTATAGATGGTCCGAATGACTTATCTTCTTGCTTGAAAGACTTACAGATGACCAGAAGGATTTAATCATCATGCTCGAAAGACTTACTGATGGCCCAAAGGACTTACTAAGTAAGAAACTTTGGAAATCGTTTTATTACTTTTCAAAAATTTCATTTTTAGAAAAGATTTAAATGGGAAACTTTGAAATTCGCTTTTCTATTTTTCAAAATAACTTAATGGTTGGGTAACATGCCCCAATTCAAAGTGATGTTTCTTTCATGGCTTGGGCCCTTTTATTCTTCAGGTTATGTCTATGTAAACATGATTCCCTGTATTTGAGATTTGAATTCTAGCTTTCACTTATTGGGATTTTAACAACATGATTCTTCTCTTTTCACTGGAAAATCTGTAAAAAAATATATGTGTTTATGTACGAAACATGAATGTAATTAAATGTATCAATGTAATGTATTTTCTTTCATACAAATGATGTTCTCATGAATGCATAAATGGTGATTAAATTTTCTTTGACTCCAAAGTGGGGAATTCAATCTTATTCCACTTGATCACTTCTCTCCAGGGTTTACTTAGATATCAATGTAGCAACTCATAATTTTAAGCTTGCAACTTCTGAAGATCTGCCCAATCATCTTGTGGTCTTTGTTTTATGTCTTCATTTCAAGAAAGTGTTTTCTCTCTCGATTTCTTGCTATGGTCAGAAATATGACCATGATGCCCCTTTCTGTCCTTAGATCAAATGTGCTATCAGAGTTGTTTTTCTAAGACTCTTTCGTTAATTAATGCTTCACTGACTTGATTTACAAGGTAAGCTCTGCTCAAATTCATGTTCTGCCTAGGAGACTCCAAGTTTTGAGATTCATTCTCAATGTCTTATTAGTCTGAATATTGTCATCTCAACATGATCTGGGTTTCTGGTCATGCCCCAAACTGGGTATTTTCATGACCCAACCCTAATTAAGACCCAAAATTTCATCCTTGATTGGTCTCACTCTTGCATTCTACCATGAGCTGGGATATATGTCCCTTTCAAATAAGGTAATCATCTGCTTCTCGATGGGTTACCGACAATGTCACGAGGAAGTGTTACAAGTTCTATTCTCCAATCATTCTGATCTCTCGGGCCATTTTTGTTTCAAGAATGTGGAGTGCTTCATGTTTTGGCGTCACTTATTCTCTCTCCCAATAGAGGCAGAAAGGGCATCACCTGCTCCAAGGACTTTTCTCATTTGAGATTGTCCTATTTGAAAATGTTTTTCTCCTTTATTTTATTTTAGAAATCAAAGAATATAAGAAATTTGTAAAGTATTACCCCTTAATTTAGGCTCACAATCGAATCAAACCATAAACATGAGTTCACATAATATCAAAATAATCAATAACTCTTTAATGTTTTTAGAGTTATAGCTCTTAGACAAATATCAAAATTAATGGGTTGACTTTAGGTTGGCTTTCTTATTTTCTATGGTTTCAGCCATTGAGACATCCTCATTTGTTTATATGCCAATGTAAAAC
Organism: Hibiscus syriacus; assembly: GCF_006381635.1. Lineage (NCBI taxonomy): Eukaryota > Viridiplantae > Streptophyta > Magnoliopsida > Malvales > Malvaceae > Hibiscus > Hibiscus syriacus. Next base: position 6,203,890 of record NW_024063538.1, on the reverse strand, counting down.
TTATGACATGTCATTCTTTCTCGGCTTGGCATATTAAGTGGATGCAAACAAAATGAAGCAACTAGCATATTCAATTGCTAGACTTTTTGGAACACTTTCATTTCAGTTCTCTGAAATCTTTCATCTGTTCAAGCTTTATAGACTCTTCTAACAAAGGTAGTGCATAAATATCGGTCTAAAAATGAAATTCTTGAGTGCTCGTGTGAAATTAACTATAACTGGTGTTCCTTAACTCCCTTAGTCTATCTTTACCAAAACTCCTTATTTAGATAAATTTGATTTAATTTGTCATTGTTTGGCTAGCTGAATTCAGCTTTAGTATATATATATATATATATTATATTCTCCTTTATAGAGCTAGCTGAATTTTATCCATAAAGTCAGGTCGTTTAACCAATTGCTCTAGAGGGATAGTTCAAGCTTTATTGTATACATATATAATTACATTCTGGGTATACAAATACAATTTCTTAAGCTTGTCAAGAAGAACTTATTATAGTCTAGGTGTTGTTGAAAGTAAAAAAAAATATCATCTTTAGAGTTCAATTTCCAAGCAACTGGCCTAAACTAGATTCACCTACTCGACTATTCCATCTGTGAAGATCATGATCATCATTGAACTTCATCAACAAAATTTGAAACCAATCAACTTTGCAATTTTATGTACAAGATACCCCATTTTTCCCACATCATTATATACCTGAATGTCAAGCCCTTAATTGTCTCTTCTTACAGAAAGAATTCTAGCTTGGTTCCTACAAGAAAAGGGTATGGTGTTTGAGTGTATCTTCTGGGGTAAGGTATAGGGTCCTTATTTTGTCAGTTTTCAATCTTGTCACTTTGTGAAAGACTTATAACTCTAATCATTTAAAGAGTTTTTAATTCAGTTGATATTCAAAGAACTACAAGATTGAAAATTCAATTCAATTCTTACCATCTTTAAAGTATCACAAGTTCATTTAAATATTCTTACAAAAAAATTGAGAAATGACAAAAAACAAATTCAAACAAGATGATCTCAATGTAAGGTGCAAATATGGTGGATAACGACCTTCACTTGTTCATCTAGAATGCCCCATTACTCCTAGAATGTTGAGTGTCTAATTGGAATAGGGTATTCATCCATATTTGCTTCCCATCTCTTGATCGTTTCTCGTGTCAGAACTCCCTTATCGACAAGTGTTTTTTATCTCTTCCATCAATGGTATGCACTTGTCAGTGGGATGGCTCAATGCCCCCAGATGAAAATCACAAGCCTTGAGATGAGGTATTGACTATTGATTAAAGGATATAACAAGTCATAAATGGGCATCTTAAAAACCTTGAGGGTCGTATTTTTCCATGACATCTTTTGCGGGAAGTCTCCAATTACTTCTTTTTTAATTTCTCTCTCGTCATTTCCCATTTTCTTCTCATTTTTTAGAATCAGAGAAGTCTCGAGGGTTGAACCCTTTAGCTTTACCTCACATATATTGCTTTCCTTGATTTTGTCTTTTTTCCGTATGCACTTTATTTATTTTGACCCCATCCACTCCAGTATGGGGGTTGACTCCCAACTGTTTGACTGAAATGAACTGATTTTTACCATCCACCTCTATAACTCCATGAGCCAAAAGATCTTGGACTTTTTGTTTGAAGTTACCACAATTCTCGATGGAGTTTTCTCGGGCTCCAACATGATATTCACAAGAAAGTTTCTCATTATACCAACTCAGATAAGGGGGTAATAGAGGCTTAAGTAGACGTGGAGTAATCAGTTGAGCTTCGAGCAACTTGGGATAAAATTTGTTGTATGAAAATGAAGGAAATTGATTAGAATCTCTTTTGAATTCATCTTCTATTTTCCTCTATTATGATCATCTTGAAGACCTAGTGAATGATCATTGGGATATTCGTTTTGAAGGTTCAACTTTTGGCTAAAATCTTATGGGAATCATTGGTTTGTAGATCTCCCTTTATCGATAAGTTTTGAGCTTCCAGGGAGCTTAGGTTTTCCATCTTCAAAGTATAACAACCCTTCCGTGATTAGGTTTTGAACTTTTAATCTTATAACTGCACAAAATTTCGTAGAGTGACTAAAAATCCAAAATGATAGATGTATGATTTTTTGACTCCTTGCTAATTTAGACGCAAATAAGTATTAGGACGTGGAGGAATTGGTGTTAGAAGACCACTTTCAAAGAGAAAGGGTAATAAATATGTATATGACCCTGGAATAAGAATGAGATGTATCTTCTTCTTTTTATTCTTGTTCTTTTTAGCCTTATTTACTGGCATTTGAACTTCCTCTACGCCTATCTTCTTTGAGTCAGACTCAACTCTCATGTAAGAAGTTTCACCCTCAATTTTTGCTTTTCTCAGCATGATATTTGTCACATTTTCTAGAATCGTACCCGGTTTTGGAGTTGACTTAGATTACCATACTCCCCAATAGGTTCTTGATCATCTGCTGTTATCACATTGGCTGCACAACCAACATTCATATTTTCACTCGAAATCTTCATTTTTTCTGCATAATAGGGTCCTCTAATGATTTCTCCCCATATATTATTGTAACCATCATGTTCATCAACTTGGATATATGTTCTCTGGATTCAACTTGGAACTTCCTTGATTTATCAATCATTTCTTGTTGGGTATTTACGAGTTGTTCCTGGATTATCTCAATCTTACTAACACTTGTTAATATCTCATTCATCGCTTTCAATCTTTCGATAGACACACCCCATGTAACTTCAATTTACTTTTAGAGCTTCTGTCACAGTATTTTTCATGAGTTACTCTCACGTTTTCATGATTGATGCATGTAAAAATGCTTAAATTAAAGCAGTGCGAATGCAAATGTAAATGCCAAATGCGAATACAAAATGTGTTAATTTCATAAGTGACCACAATATAACAACCTTCATTTAGACAACAAGGTTTCAGTACACTAGGTAGTCAAAATAAAATTGTAATTCTTCATTTCATTGAGTCGTACTCTTCAAGGAATCTAACATTGCACCCAAAGTTGTTGGTGTATTTTATCACATTTGATGACGCCTGATGTCCTTAAATTATATATGGTTGAATCTTGAGATCTCCATTTTTACTTCAAATGTGAAGTGGCCTTCATGTCTTTGTGAAGGTTCTTCTCGTCCTTGGTATGATTGTATCTATCTCTTGAGGAAAAAATATTGGCCTTTACGCGTTTAAAGGAAGTCTTCAATCAGCTTCAAATTTCTTCATTCATCAGATGCCTTTCCTCATTGGTCTTTAAAACATCTTTGGATCTTCTGATTTTGACTACATGGCTAAGAATTTATTGTCTCATTATGAACAACCTTCTTATTTAGTCAATCACTTGTGAATTAACACCTTTGGATGACATAAAGATGCAAATGCAATAAAATCAAAATAAAATAGACATAAAACAAAAATGGGTTAGTACACATAAGATAAACAACAAGATAGTAAGTACTATAAGCATTAAATAAAACCAACCCTCACGGGTTGACTACCCATAAATGGTATGATAAATCCTACCCAAACATGTTTTCTGCCCACATGCTTTGTTATTCACAAAAAAAAAGCTCATCCACGTGATATCTAATTCGCATGACTGTTTGAAAAATAAACCTAACTGTATAATTTCTAGTTCTCAAACATTTATTCAGAAAACAAAATTAAACTAGAAAAATTAAAAGACTCAAAAGTGCTTTTCCTTGTGTATTCTTCTCACGGGACACTTAAGGTTTGGGTTAGGCTCTACATAGGTTCGGATTCTAGGTTCACTATATGTTGGGTTCATCTCTAAAGTAAAAGGTTCTCGAATTGTCTTTGTCGGTGCCCCTTGGGCTATCAGACCCTCAATCCTGGCCCATCACATGATTTCAGATCAAGTTAAATTCGAGGGAACACACCTCCTTATGTCCTTACGGAGGTGAAAACCATCACGAGGACCATAAGGCGTGAGCTCCAGGAGAGGTCCATTATCCCATACGGAGGTGAAACCACACGAATGAGTAGTTTCTCACTCCTACTTAAATCGGACAAAGCGGAGTTTTAGCTCATGTTATGATAATGCGAGTGCATAGTATATGAGGAAAAGCAAAAACAATACACAATCACATAACACAAAACTCAATCCTCAAATTACTTTTAAAACACACAATTAATCTGAAAACATTAGCAAACAAGTCATTACAACTATTTAGTGGTTAATCAAATGACAAACAAAAATTATTTAAAACCAAACAGGGGATCAAAAACCAAATTAGAACGAACTTGTAATTTTCATTTGCAAAGACAATTAATTAATTGACTATCGGCCTAACTCTTTAAAAAAAGTCCCTAGCGGAGTCACCAAGCTATCGAAACGATTTTTTCGTTGGATTTTAAAAAACACATTTTTTTAATTATTTTTTGATTAATTTTTAATTAAAAAGTAATGTGATTTTAAAAAATCCCTCGCTTTGAAAAATTTGGGATTCCCTTTAAATAAAATAAAATATGGTTCGAGGAGTCACCACCAATCTTTGATTAGGGTGTGATTGGGCACCCAAAAACATTTTGTCATTTTAATAATATTAATTTTAATTAAAACAAAAAATTTGCGGTATGCGTACCAGAAAATTGAGTTCGGGAGTCGGTTACGTGTGGGGAAGGATTAGCACCCCCACATCACCCTAAATCGGTACCTAGTCGATTAATTAATTGTCTTTGCAATGAAATTTACGAGTTCAAATTTAATTTAATTTAATTTAAGATCCCTTAAAACAACATTCGTGAATATTAAAACGAAACTAAGTAATATTTAATTATATTTCCTATTGAGAAGAAACAACCTCTCGTACTTTGAGACAACCAATTCCTACTCTAATCGAAATAAAGAAATAATACAGTTTCATTGCAATATTCAAATACACGAAATTAAACAAATTAAATTAAAAATTACCAACCATTTTAGAAAGAAGAAGAATATTTGATTATTTAAAGACTTCGAGATCAAACCTTAGATTAGTTTTAACAATCTTTTCTCGAAGAATCTAAATAGAGGAACATTTCTTGTTCTCTCATTCAAAATTTTAGATGCGGTCAAATTTTAGGTGCGGTCAAATTTTAGGGTTTCACCTAACGAGATACATCTTCGTTTTAAAACTGTCGGAAGTAGCTTTCTCATGAGTTAAGATAACCACCTCACGTCAATTTTAAAACGAAAAGGTATTACCTTTAGTCAAATTATTTGGATCGAGTCAAGTTATGCTCATGAATGTAACATACATATTATGCAAAAGTATGTATTTACAAACAATTACAAATATTTATATACATGTGGTTCACGAGCATATTAACAACATTTGAATGTGGCCAAGAAAAATACACACCCTAGTAATTTAAAAACAATAAAATGAGACATCATTAACACTAAATTACATAATGATTAAAGGAAAACATTTTAATTATCATTAAACAAATAACAAAGTTAAAATGGGGCTTAAACATGCTTTAAATGGATATACATGTATACGCACGTGACGTAGTAATTTGGACAGGTAATTAACATGCATTTATATTAATGTCATGAAGGACTAAAACCATAGATATTAAAAATAAGAGGGCAAAATGTGAAACAACAGATACATGAAATAAACATGTTATAGGCTAAAATGCAACTTAGCAAAAGTACAAACACTAGAACCAGCATAAACCCCAAACACGCATAGGACTATAATTAAAATCAGGCAAAAATACATTCCAAATGTTAGATAACATGGATTAAGAACAAGGTAACGCATGACGAAAAACTAATGCGCATGAAATATAAGGCCAAATTCAAAAGTTCGTAAGATTCTGTCCCCCATTTCCACCTTCAGCCGCTTCTTTCTCCCCTCTCACGCATCCCCTCTCTTCTGCTCTCAAACCCCAGCAAAACAAAAGGTCATCGTGGCCTTCCAACATGCCGGCTCCGACGAGAAACCAGGAGACCCTAAACCAGAACCTAAAAACTGGTTTCCTCTCTTTAGGCTAAAACCTCACCTACAACACTCCTCTGTGAACACCGATGAGGGTCAAACCACCCTAAAACGAGCCTAAAATCTGAAACCCTCTAAATCTCTCCGAAACAAAGCACTCAACGACCTCCTTTTCTTCAGAACCCGACACCCTAAGGCTTAAATGCCTACGAAGTATGACCTCCGAAAACTACCCGATACCATACAACGAGAAGCTAGAAGACTCGAGGGCTTACCCTCAGCTGATCAACGTCGTCTGGACACTGGGAGATGGTAACGAAGCTTTTCGGATGGGAAAGGTGAGACTTTTTTTTTTTTGCTCTTTTCTTTTGGTTGGTTTCTCCCTCATAAACAGAGAGAGTTCTTTTGGTTTTGGGATGGATGATTTATTTTTGGTTGCTCTCTTTCTTTTCTTTCTCTTGTTGCTTTCGGTTGCTCCATCTCCTTTTCCTTTGTGTGTTTGCATGTTATATATGGAGAGGGATTTTTCTTCTCTCGTGCGAGACCGTTGGGGGCACTCCTCATACTACTCTATCTCGGGTAAGGACTAGTGATTCCTTTTCCATTTCTGTTGTCCTTTCTTGCTGACGTGGAAAATTTGTTGAGGTGGCCGACGTGGAACAATCGACGATGGTGGAGACCACTGGAATTCGTTAGTTGTGACGGCGGTTGAGAGTTTTTTAGGTGACGTTTAGTTCGTTGAAATGTTTTTGAGGGAATTAGAATCTGTGAAGAAATTAGAATCTGTCAGAAATTAGAATCTGTCAGGAAATAGAATCCAATTTCATATTCTGTTTGGTTGGAAGGAATTAAATTGGAAACCAATTCCATATTTTGTTTGGTTCGCAGATATATAAAATGACAGGATTGCTCTTCTTCTTCTTTGTTTAATTTTAGTTTTACAGGATTGCCCTTCTTTCTTTTTTTTTAAATTTTAGTTTGTTTTATAAATTACATGTAGCAATATATTATAAAAATTTAAATTTAAATTTTATTGATTGATTATTCATTTCAATAAATTATAAAAATCATACTAATAAACATCATAAGTTAAAATCATCTCAATTAGGGATGACCATGGGTCGGGTTGGGTTGGGTTTTTGATCCATTTGACCCGACCCGAGAACAAGGGAACCTCCATCCGAGACCCGACCTGACCAAAATAAGGTTTCACCCGACCCAACCCGAATATATGAATTAGAAACCCGACCCGAAATAATAAAAAAATTATTTTTATTCAATAAAAACAGTGACTTAATTGAAAATATATATAGAGAGAGGGGTATTATTGTAATTATTCCTAAATATATAAGGTAAAATTATATATTTTTGGGTCGGGTCGGGTATTTTTCACCCTGAACACGAACTCGACCCGAATAGCACACTTAAAAAAACCGACCCGACCCGACAAAAATAAAGTTTCACCCGACCCAACCCGAATATATGAATTAGAAATCCGACCTTACCCGACCCGAAATAATAAAAAATTATTTTTATTCAATAAAAATAGTGACTTAATTGAAAAAAATTCTATATAGAGGGGTATTATTGTAATTATTCCTAAATATATAAGGTAAAATTATATATATTTTCGGGTCATGTATTTTTCACCCTAAACCCGAACTCGACCCGAATATCACACTTAAAAAAACCGACCCAACCAAAATAAAGTTTCACCAGACCCGATCCGAATATATGAATTACAAACCTGACCCAACCCGAAATAATAAAAAATATTTTTATTCAATATATAAATAAGTTACCAAAAGATTTATGAGGGTGGTATGGTCAAATTTCAATTCCCTCCAACAAGGGAATTGAATTCCATCATAGAATGGATGGAATTCATTTTCCCTCATTTGATGGAAAGTTGAAGCCATGAGGGATTTCAATTCCCTCAGAAAACTTGAACCAAACATAGGAAAGTGGTGGAATTGGATTCCAGTTCCCCTTAATTCCAAGGGATTCATGCGAACTAAAGGCCACCTTAGGGTTTGAAAACCCTACATATTACTCACGATCTGGGCTGTTGGATTAGCACTAGATCTGACGGCTCAGATCACTTGGCGACATTGGAGACTTGTGGGAAAACCCTAGTGGGCTGTAGTACTGGGCTTCCATTTTGGTTCGGGTTTGGCTATTGTTCGGGCCTCAATCCGGACTCCCTCGTTGGGTTGTTTTGTAATTTATTGTGGGCCTGTAACATAAAAATAAAAATAAAATTTAATACATTTTAAATTAATATATATATATATATATATATATATATATATATATTGATTAGTTAATTGCTTATTATATATATATTTATACGCATATACATATGTAATGGTTACACATTCAAATCATTATGTATATGACCACAAGCATAATTATGTGTAATCATAAGTAATTATTAATAAGTAATATATATAAACAAAAACTAGAATGAAACTCCGGACAAAATGAGTGTCTACGATAGTGGGTGACTCAAGATCTGTAATCACTGAGCTCTCCTCGGATGAAGATTTCTCGAAAGTAAGCGCCCGTATCTGGGAGGCATAGCGGTGAGAGGAGCTTTTTGATGCATGAACCTGTAATTTTATTCCTCGAGCTGGTAATCGGGCGATACACCTGTTGTTGTATGATGATGGATTGGATTTGGGGTATAACTTTTGGATTGAAGAAGTCCCTCGGCGGGTCGAGGAACAACCTAATGAGGACAAGAGGTGGTTAGACCCTCGTTAGATTTGAGATTTGGTTGGATATTGCTGTGGAGTGAAAGGCTCAATCTGTGTTCTTCTCTACTTCTCTGATCGGTGGGAGATGTCAACGTTCCTTTGTAGTTTAGTCCGGAGAAGATGAAAAACATGCCATCTCTTACTTTGCTTTGCTTTTAATTTCCTATTTTATGAGTTTTCCTTGTTTTTATTTAACTTGCTCAGCATAAATTCTTTGGTTAGTCCTAAGATATTGTTTCTTCGATATTATTATTTCAATAAATGACGGGCATTTCTTTTGGCTCAAAAATATTATTTCTAAATCTATTACTGATAAATACAATATGAGAAGCGGAATATGAACGGTGCTGGGTGGAATTGGGAACAGGTACCGATACATCAGAAACCTGATGTACAGACCATGAAATTGGGCCTGGTTGGAAAATTTCTCAACAGGTCCTTTTAAAATTACAACTTACCAGGACCCATAATAATACAGCCCTAGTTTAATTTCTCCTTTTAACTTGCCATAAATGCATGTTTGCACTCAACGATCCACTTGCTCATGGCACTCATTTGCTGCTTCTAGGCCACATCTCTACTGATCGGACTAAAAGCTCTGCCAATTAACAAAATAAGACTCTTCAAAATAAAATAAAATAAAATAAAATTAGAGAAGTGTTATATTTCCTTTTATTTCCCGTTTGGTTTTGTTTTATGCTAAGTTATGGGTTGTCGTTTTCCAATTCTTTTCATTTATTGTATTTGTCGGTCCAAAGTAGAGAGAGCTGATTTTGACCAAATGCTTAACTAACTTTAACCTAATAATTATCTAACCCCAAGAAAGGAGGCTTAAAAATCTCACCAACCATCTCCACGTCACCCCTCAATAATTATATTCATGTTTGATACTTTATGGACTCTTGGTATAGTTTAGTGTCTAACTTTGAGTATCCTTGTATTTTTTTTTAGGATAAATTATGCGTTTAATATCTAAATTATTTGTTTTGATCCGTTTTAGTATCTAAACTTTCAAATTTTTTCAAAACTATACTTAAAGTTTAGTTTTTGTTTCATTTTATTATCTCGCCTTTAAAAACTTTAGTTTTTATTTTATTTTAGTATCCATATTCAAAAATTAACGTTAACTTTTGAATTTATTTTTTGAATTTTAGGTACTAAAACATATCAAATTTGATGGTTTAGGTACTAAACGCATTAAGCTTTCAATGGCGGGTATTAAAATGAATTAAAAACTAAATGTTAGGTACGATTTTGAAAAAATTAAAAATTTAGGTACTAAAATAGACTAAAACTATTAGTTTAGATTCTAAATGTGTAGTTTACTCGTTTTTTTATCTTCTTAGTGATATAAATAAATAAAAAATTATATGTGAACTGATGATGGAAAATGATATAGAATAAGGTACACAAATCCCCTACTAGGATACTATTTTGTTGAGTCTTCCAACTATTAGAAGTTACAAAATGGTCCTCTGACTATAGCATCCTACTTTTTTGAGTTCCATGACCATTACAAATTACTAAATGGTCCTCGACTATTGGGCATTGCTTTGTTGATTTCTTATACTATTAAAAGTAACAAAATGTTTACTCGACTATTAATTATATTCCAAACTGGATTTTTTATTAAAAATTTGATGGTCATATCAGCCAGATGTTAACATGTTGAATAGGATATGATAGTCATTTGAGATTCTGTGAATAGATTTTAACATATCTCAGTCTGTAAGTTAACGTCCAGCTCAGACTACTGTCAATTTTTTAACGAAAAATACGAGTTTGGAACATAATGAATAGTCATGTTACAATTTTATAAATTTTAATAGTCGAGGGACTCGAAAAAGCAATACCCTATAATCAATGGACTATTTTGTAACTTTTAATAGTTTGAAAACTCAACAAAGTATCATCCTATAGTTGAGGGATCGTTTGTATACTTTATCTTAAAAATAATAAAAATTAATTTTTTAAACTATAAGTGACTAAAATAAAAAATATATAAAATTTTAAAGGGGATTTTCAGTGTGATCGAACTGTATATGAGATGGTGGCTTCATAAATGTGGGAGTGGACGACCAAGAAGTTACATTCATTTTCATATGAATGATTTTATTAAGGCTACAAAAAGGGTTCAAACGGCGGTGCCGTGGCCGACGGGACACACTCTTCTATATATACACACACACGATCCATGCAAATATGGGTAACTATACATAAATCATCCATACCCAAAGTCTCCCTACCCACGTTCTTATTTTTTTTAAAAAAAATTGAATCTAAATTCAACTTGATCCTCTATTTTTAATTATATATTATATAGATCCATCAAACGATTTTAATAATTAAAGAGACTATTATTCTCTTTAGAGATTCTGAGTTCAAACAACTGTATCTCAAGTGCATATATGTTATCAATAATTAAAAAAAGTTTTGAACGGATGTTACTTTATAACAACCCTAAACTATTAAATTAAGGAGAAGGTGGCAGGACAGATATAGAAACTGTGGGATCCATGTAGATCCACATTGGATCGAGTTAGTACGTAGATGTGTTAAGCATGCACATGGGGTTTTGTGTTCTACCCAGATAAACTTTTATTTAAATATCAACTCCAAACATACATAAAATAAGTGGATCAACGAATATGACCATCTGTTGGGTGAGAGGAAACGTGTCCTCAAATATTTTTATAGGATAATATCAGAGCTCATTCTTAGTTTGAATATTAATCAAATGTGTTTATTTAAATATTTAATTGTAACGTTTGACTCTAGTTTTGTCCCTGAATGGAATAAATTTTAAGCACAGATAACTTGCAAAGATCAACCTCCACATCAAATCCAAGCTAACATTTAACATCCGAATCCGAGGACATTTAACCCTAATTATAAATTGGGCTATGATTATCAAAGTTTGGTGGGTTAGAAGATTATGATCTATATAAAAAAGTTTTAACAACTTGCATTGACAATTTAATGAGATGTTAAGGAAGATGCAAGAAATAATTGGAAATTTGGACCAACCCCCCAATCCAAACCTAATGGTCAAGTATAACTACTTTCCTTAGCATGCTCTTAAACACCATATTCGAGAGACTTCATGCAAGAAGGAGATGATATTGACTTCTACTTTGGCATTTTCTTTTCCTTACAGGCTTGTAGTATTAGGGTACATAGTCCTACAATGTGACCAATGATTGCAGTTGAATTTGTACCCATTCAAAGGTAGCTACCACAGTTCCTTTGAAGGGTCACATTCAATACTTCCCTTGCTTTACTGCTTGGATTTTGGGGCATATTTGTTGAGTTGCTTTGTGGTAAAAACTATTTGAGTTTGTAACTTTGAAAAGGTTTCGAAATCAAATATAGAAATAACAACGGGACTAGACAAGACACAACCCTCAACACAACCGAATTTGTATAAAAATATGACATAATATTTATATTTGTTTTAATTCTTTATTATAAAATTAATATCTAAATTATATCACTTTTTATGTTAAGTGTTTAATCTTTTTCTTTTATTAAAATATGTGTTTAATGTTTTATTTTTTTAACTATTTTTAGGTAACCCACTAAAGAAACTGTTATCATCAATTGATGTGTTATTCAAGCTCTGATTTTTTTGTATCTAACTGTATATCATATCGCATAGATAAATTTTATCTAACTGTATATCATATCGCATAGATAAATTTTATCAATCGCAATATTTTAGAATAAATTTTTGGAACTTATGATTTTTTATTTTATAAAAAAATATAAAAACTCATAGATTCATACAGGGTTGAGTGACTCATTCCCATGTGGTGAAGTACTAATGTGATTTTAAGTTATACCAGTAAAAAATATTATTTTTTACTAAAAATTGTTAACATTATATAGTTTTATGTCAACATTTTAGATTATTCTAAAAAGTTATTTTAATAAAATAGTTAAAAATAAAATTTAACATTATATTTGAACTAATATTATTGTGTATAATAAGATAAGGCGATTTTCCCCAAAAATTACCGGTGATCGGTATATATACCGATCTAACACCGGTCAGATTATATTTTCCGATCTAACACCCGTAGCAGTAAAGCGCGCCCCTGAACTGCGCTATATGCTGATTTGGCGCCACGTGGAGTATAGCGCTCCCCTGTACCGCGCTATACGCTGACTGTGTTACACGTGGGGTATAACACGCCCCCTGCTCCGTGCTATATGCCACGTAGGGGTATAGCGCGGATCAGTAGCCGCGCTATACGCCGTACCAAAATTATATTTAACGCGGTCCCTGATCCGCGCTATATAATAATTACATATAACGAGGTGCAGGTACTGCGCCTTATATGTTTATAAATACCTCCCGTTCTCGCATCTCTCATCTCTTATAAATTAATACAACAATTCCGTCAACGAGTAATAATTCTGGCAATCTTCTTATATTTGATTTAGAAGTTCGTGAGATTTTTCGTTTTAAGGTAATTTTGTTATAATTTTTTAATTATACTTATTGTTTATTATCATTATTTGAAAAAAAATATTATACTAATTATTTTTAATTAATTTTTATGTTTGTAAAATTGAAAAGAGGGAGCATACGTCGAAATATTTTTGCAGTGCAGGTAATAATATAAAATTATATTATTTAAATTATTTACGTTGATGTGTAAAAAAAATTTTGTGTTTTATTTTCGTTCATATATAATTTATTTAATAAGGTTTGTTTAAGTTATTTGTTTTTGTAGATATAATATTGCCGCACTTTTAAACTCAAAGAATGGCGCGACTTTCAGCTATTGTTTATTATGATGGTGAAATTCGAGAAGATGAAACCGACGTTGTTTTCGTATCAAATGAGCATGTTAAAATATCATTCAAGAGAAACATAACTCTTGAGGAGCTAATAACGAAAATTTTGAGGAAGATTCATGTTGGAAGTAACAGAAGAATGTCGTCGTTGCAGTACATATTTCCAACATCATTGTTTCCATTAACTTATACAACGTTCGAACTTTCGAACAATGATGATGTTCAAATGATGGTTAAAGCTCAAAGTAATTATTCAGACGCCGTTATTGAGATGTATGCACATTTTGTTCAAGTGCGTGCTGTTCGTCAATCTTAAGCTCACACTATGGGTTGGCTGAACAAGTTGATCAAGTTGACAGCCCGACTACAGTAATGTGTAATGATTTTAATGCCATAATGGGGAGACATTCATCTGTAACTCCTTACGATATGTACCGAGGTAGGTCCACGAACAATCCGTATGGCATAACCGCGTCCAGTTCAAGGGGAAGGCATTCATCTGCAAATTTCTTTGACCATATGGAGATGCCATCGACGCAACCATCTGTGCAGTTTCCATTTGACACGATGGCTTCAAGCTCTAGGGGAGGCATTCGACTGCGAGCTTTTTCGATCGACTGCGAGCTTTTTCGATCTCAATGTCGATATGCCTTCCAGTTCAAGGGGAAGGCGTGCAAGTAGTAGTAGGTTCTTCAACCTAAATGTGGAGAGCATGGAGAAACCATCATCTCCACCAGAAGAACTGCTTCGTGAGCCTGGTACGGATGGTGCTGAGACGGACTATTCATTCACCCAGAATCACCGCAATCCAACTCCGATGATGATGAAGTTCCAAGAAATGTGGCACAAACTGACCCTCCTGCACACATGTATGAAGCTGATTATGGTGAAATGTACGAGCCAGAATTTGCGGATATGCCTCATCTCGGTGACTATGAATATTACTCATCAATAAATAATGGTGAGTTATCTTTAGGCATGGAGTTTTCAAGCAAAGAAGAAGCAATGATGGGTATCAAAAATTACAATATCCGTAATTCTGTTCAGTCCAGAGTCAACCGATCAACGACCGAAAAATATGTATACTACTGTGCCCGACGCGAAAATGGATGCAATTGGATGGTTCGCGTATCGAAAATGAAGAGGAAAAACAACATATGGGAACTAACAGTATACAACAGTCCTCACACATGTTGTGCTGGAGGGGTCAACCAAGATCATCCCAACTTAGACTCTGGAGTGATATGCCAAGCCATCATGCCCATGGTAAAAGCAAGCTCTCATATAGTTGTTGCAGTGTTGATTTCAGCTATACAATCGCATTATGGGTACACCGTCTCCTATAAAAAAGCTTGGCTGGCAAAACAAAATGCCATTGTCAAACTTCATGGCGAATGGGATGCATCTTACAACGAACTTCCAGGTTGGTTTAGGCTGGTGCGGACGTTGAATCGTGGGACCATTGTGGACTTCGAAACCTCCTATGCATACCATAATGATTGAGTTCTTCGCGATTGATGCCAATTCTACCAGTTTTTTTGGAGTTACCCACAATGCGTCAATGCTGCCAAATACTATAAGCCTGTGGTCCAGATCGACGGGACTTTCTTGTATGGAAAATACAAGCAAGTTTTATTATTGGCAGTTGTCCAAGATGACAATCATAACATTCTTCCAGTTGCTTTTACTCTTGTCGAAGGAGAAGATATAGATTCTTGGGCTTTTTTCCTCCGAAATTTACATACACATGTTATCACGAGGGAAAATATCTGTGTCATTTCGGATCGCAGAGCTGGGATCAAAGCAACAATGGAGTCTTTGGGTCCAATGTGGCAACCACCCTTTGTCCAACATAGGTATTGTCTCCGACACATTACTGCGAACTATCATGGAAGGTACAAGAAGAATGATGAGCGTCAATTAATTGTGCACATGGGTAAGTGAAAGCAAGTTAGTAAGTTATACATTTTTTGATCATTTTAATTTTGCAAAGAAAGCAAGTTAGTAAGTTATACATTTTTTGATCAGGTTACGAACTACTTCCTCGAACGTTTGAATCAATGCTTCAAGATTTGCGGGCGAAGAACGAGGAAGGATACGATTACATCAGCCTCATCGATAAAGAAATGCGAACGAACGCATATGATGGTGGATATCGATATGGACACATGACAACCATCTTGGCTGAGGCAATCAATTCAACCTTAAAGGGTGCACGTCACTTACCTGTAGCAGCTTTGGTAAAAACTATATATTTTTGTTTGGGGGCGTTTTTTGCGAAGCTCAGGGGACAAGCTCAAACCTGGATATAAGGCGGTCATGTCTATCACCCTAGATTAGTTACAGATCTACAGAAAAAAATTGCTGCATCAAATGGAATGTATGTAACAAGCTTCTCAAGAAGACATGAAATGTTTCGTGTCACAGAGTTGCCGCGACCTCTTCAAGGGATTGAAGCTGTGTCGTTAAGAGTAAATCTAAGGGACAGAACGTGCGACTGCGGGTTTTTTCATGCTCTGAAGTATCCATGCTCTCATGTGATAGCAGCTTGCTCACATACACGTCAAGACTATAACCATTTGTGGATCCCGTATACCTACTATCTGAAGTTTTTAAGGTATACAAATTTGAGTTTCCCCCATAGGTAATGACAAAGACCCTGATGAGGTTCAAGATTGGCTTCTGATTGTACCAAATTCGAGTTTATTGAGGGAGCGTGGTCGTCCAAAATTCAATCGAATTCATTGCGATATGGATATTCGAGAAAGATCTAGACAAGATAGAAGATGTGGCAATTGTAGAAACCCAGGACACAATAGAAAACATGTCCACTTCTATTGTCATCAAGTAACAATTGATGAGGAAATGATGTATTTGTTTATCAAATAATAATTCTTTTATTTTAATTTGCATTTACTTCAAGTTAATGTCATTCGATAATCGCTGATGAAGATTAAAAAAATGAACAAAATCATTAAATTGTATCAAACTAATAACAATTTGATATTTAAATACAACAAACTTACAATAAGAATTAAATGGTAAATGATAACCAAATTAAAATAACTGATATTAAATGGTAATAAACAAAATTAACTGAAATATATTAAAAAATCCAACAAATTTAACAAAATAAAGTAAGTATTAAATGAGAAATAATAAAAAATTACAATTAAACAAAATAAAGTAAATACAAATATAATAAAAAATATTATCGATGTCTGCATCACGAATGTGTTCCGTATGGCGGTGGCTGTCGGTCTCGAGGAGGATTTCTTCGTATCACTGGTTCTGACTCCTCGCTGTCATCATCATCGTTATCGTCACCATCGTCATCATCGTCATCGTCTTCGTGAACCCCAAGTCAGATCTGCAAACATAGACCCATAATAGCCTCTAGGAGGGGTCATCTGTGACGGTGGCGGTGGCGGGGTCATAAAACCAGGTAAAGGCCGCGACGGCGGCATCTGGTAATGGAAAGGCGATGGCGGCATCATATATGGCTGCGGTGGCTGCTGGGAAGGTTTTGTTGGTGCAGCTGAGGATGAACCCGAAGCACCTGCTCTCCCTCCATGAGTCGGGGGACGATGGTGTTGTGTCGGTGAACGTCTCTGTTGACGTCGTGGAAAGGTCTGCCCTCGTGCATCCTCGGGAAGTAGAAACGGTTTCCTGTTACTGTTGAACCACTCATAATAATCCTCAGCATACATCAAGAAGTTAGTAAAAATGGGCTCTCTACGTGGAAGGAGCCGATGTCGATCCTCCCACAACATGACCCACTAATGATGCCTCACCAGCCAATCTGTATCTGTCTTGCTGTGTCTATCTAAGCTATGCAATTCATCCATATTGCGAGGTGCTTCCGGAATTGGTTGAAAACAACCAAACTGTCAGAGCACGCGATCAGTGGAGTGCCACTCGACGGTCGCATAACAGATCAGAGGGACCATCGCCATCCAAACATCTAATGGACCCCTCAACTCAGGTGGGATCTCCGCCCTCACATAATCAGTAGAATATGACACCCCTTCAAACTAAAACAAATAATATATAATTTTTATCAAAATAATAATCTAATTATATAACTATAATCTAAAATCGATTTTTAACATTAAAATTCATACCTGTGTGCCAGCCTTCTGATTGATTAGCACCCTAATTTTTTCTAAATCATCAGGTAGCTCCTGATGATTTTTCCTATCAGTAGACCACCTATTCAAGGAAAAAAATTTATTATACGCTATATAAAATTATTAATATACAAAATCAATTTTATAATTACCTCAGAAGTAGTGGAAATACGAATGTGTTCTTCACAACAGGACATAAAAAGGGAAATCGATACCATGCCCAAGACTGCAGCAGCAGGAGACATCCACCGATAGCATTACGTATGTAGTCAGTGGCTCCACACATCTCCATGTACATCAAAGCCAAAACTGCCGAGCCCCAACTGAATGATCCGACGAGACGAAAGTCGCTAAGATGTCGCAACCACATGCAGTGAACTAGGTTGTGCGATTTGCCCAGCATCAGCAACCCTCCTATCAACTGCAATATGCATGCCCGTGCATACATCTTAACCTCATCCTCAGAGGCATCTGCGCTCAACTCCCGAAAATTGGCATCTAACCAATTTAACGGTATCCTACCTCCGATAAAATTTTCCGGGACACGTCTTAGACTATCCCGACACAAAGTAGTCCAAGAATCGGAAGTTATCCCCGATATCACATCTCCATCCACCGAAATCCCCATGTGCATAGAAACATCCTCAAGCGTGATCGTGCACTCTCTGCACAGAAGATGGAATGTGTGGGTCTCCGACCTCCACCGCTCTACTAAGGCAAAAATCAGGTCTGGCTCTATCTTACAGTGACCCTGATATCTACCTATGTAACCGAATCCAGCCTCTACTAAATACGGCAAGACACGGCTGGGTATCACTAACTTAAGATTCCTAATAAAAGGATCTAATACACGGTCCTTCTCCTAAAAATAAATAATTACAAAAATTAATTCTTACTGTAATAATCATGCATTAAATAAATCAACTAATTATTACTAATAATTTAAATTAAATTGAAACGTTAAAATGCTATCGTATCAGCAAAATGTCGAGATATTTAATTCTTAAACTAATAATCATGCATTAAATAAATCAACTAATTATTACTAATAATTTAAATTAAATTAAAACGTTAAAATGTTACCGTATCAGCAAAGTGTCGAGATATTTAATTCTTAATCTAATAATCATGCATTAAATAAATCAACTAAATATTACTAATAATTTAAATTAAATTAAAACGTTAAAATGTTACCGTATCAGCACAGTGTAGATATATATGATTTCCATCCGAGCGAAGTAGACTGCCTTCCATTATATATCTGCAAAAGAATTATATTAGTAAATTATTACATAAAGTAAATACATAATAGTAAAAATATTATAAAATATACCTTAAAAAGATAGAATATTTGAGAGAATTTGAGAGAATTTGGTGTGATAAAAGTGATTGAGGATGGAAGAATTTATAGGGAGGATGGGGACGTGAAGAGTTGGGTATTTAGGAGTATAGCGCGCCCCCTGCACCACGCTATACCCCACGTGTCAGATACCCAGGTATAGTGCGGATCAGGGGACGCGCTATACCCACGTGGCGCCAGATCACTGTATATCGCGGGTTAAGGGGTGCGCTATACCCGCGTGGTGCCAAATCAGCGTATAGCGCGGTTCAGGGGCGCGCTTTACTGCTACGGGTGTTAGATCGAGAAATATAATCTGATCGGTGTTAAATCGATATATATACCGATCACCGGTGATTTATTGAGAAAATTGCCAATAAGATAATTGTATTTAAATATGGCTGATAACATACCCAAACTAATCCAAAACCAAAGTTTATAAACGTCTACCCTTCTCCATTAATGGGATTAGGTAGCTATTCTCTTAGAAGAACCCAAAACTGCTTAGCTAAGTATATCTTCAAGATATTACAGATTTAGAAAGTTAATGCATGCCTTTTCATTGGGGTTTACACTTACTACTAGTATATTCTTTTTTACAAAATTACAGTATGGCAATACATGGAGCCTTGTGATGCATTTATGATGAGTTATGGACCCCTCCTCTCTCTCTCTCTCTCTCTCTCGGTGTAATGCACAGCAAATTCACCATATATAAAACCTATGGCATTAGCCTTGTGCTTCATTGGTTCTGAAATGGCAGCAGCAAACTACTTTGAAAGCAAATGCTTCCTCTTCTTCTTGCTAGCTTCACTCGTTGTGGACGGCATTGTTGCTGCTGCTGCTGTACCGAAACAACAGCGACTGGATCGAATCTCTTCGCTTCCGGGGCAACCGCCGGTGGCGTTTTCACAGTTCTCGGGCTACGTTACTGTCGACGAGACACACGGCCGGGCTCTCTTTTACTGGCTCATCGAAGCCACTTCGGTTGCTGAGAAGAAACCTCTGGTGCTTTGGCTAAATGGAGGTCAGTCTCTTTCTATATCATCTGTTTCTAGTTTTACCATGTCGTACCGAGCTTGCATGCACGATAATAAAGATCTTTAAAAAACACAATGCCATGAACTGCAACAGTTTAAGAGCAAATTAGTAAACTGAAACTGAAACATCCCACATGCCTAGGGCTGCAAAATGAGCCGAGTTGAGCTCTGAGTATTACTGAATTCGAATAGTTTGCTGTATGTCTGATCTCATTTACCATCCTAGTGGGGACCCGTCGTCTTTCTGTGTCTGTATCCTCTTTTAGGGTTTTTAATTCCTTCTACAAACTGCATAAACCCCATCATAATTCCCTCAAGCAAAAAAGCTTCTCCCCTCTGAAGAATTTCATTTGTCACTTTATTTATTCGATTTGTTTGTATCTGGTAGTTTGTTTCTCGAGGCAAAAGAGAAACCCCAAAAAGCTACCACAAAAGTGAAGCAACTTTTTCCAGTAGGAACCGTCCAAAGTTCCCATGCCTTCTGCTGCAAAATGCACCCCTCCACCTCTCTTTATCTTCTTTGTCTTCGAGTTGACTTGAGAGAGAAGGCAGCCATGGAAAGTACAGAAAAAAAGAAGAAGCTTTGCCTCAACTCTCCTACAGTTCCCTTTTGTAATTTCTTTGAAGCACGCGCATTTCTGTGAACACGGTGATGATGATGATGTGGGGTTGCACGAGCTGTTCTGACCCAGAAATGGAGGAATAATTCAACGACTATTTAAACTGGATTAACTCACCCTAAGTCCTTAAAACAATGTCTCAGATTCTAAATTACCCTAAAACACTCTAATCTAGTCAATTAAGTCCTCATATTTTAAACGTATTAAAATATGTGGATCAAATTGTAAATTTGGGGTGATGTTTAGTGAAAATAATAATAAAATGGGTCCCTATCTGGCATATTAATAACAGAAGCTGACATCTGAGAAGAAAACCGTCAGGTTAGATATTTTATTAAGAGCAAAGAAGGTAAGGTGTTCCTTCTCAGATTGCTCCAGTGACACCATTAAATGTTATATATATATATATATATATATAATATATATATATATATATATAATAGTCACAATCTTACCTACTGGTTTAGGGTAAACCGAGACTTTGAATATAGTTCAAGGACGGAAAAATAAGTGTGATTTAGATACAAATTCTGGGGTAATAATGGCCATTTCATTGGTCCCTGAGAGCCCCAAGTTTCTGCAGTATCTGCTCCACTATGCACACAAAGGTTGACCCTACTGCAAGTGGTTTAGCTTAGCTAGCTAGACAAAGAATAGAAGGCGTCACGTTTTACATAGTGGAGACCGAAACTGGACCACTCTTTGATGTTGCTTTGCTTTCTTGCTTGAAATCATCCATTTTTTAACCATTGGAACCTCTCATTTCAAAGGTCACATCTCTTCCTGGTTCATCAAGAACCTGTCCCAGTGCTCAAAGTTTGCATGCTTTTCCCGTGTATTTTGAAAGTAAAAAGTAAACAGTTGATGTGAATAAAATATTGAGGATTTGATGATTTTGAACATGTCCTTGCTCACTGTGCACAGGACCTGGTTGTTCATCTGTTGCATATGGAGCATCAGAGGAAATCGGACCATTTCGGATTAATAAGACTGGTTCATCCCTTTATCTTAACAAATATTCATGGAATACAGGTAATAATCCGATGTTTATTACTAGTTTAATCTCCAGTATCCGAGCTCGACGCGCGTTCGATGTTTGTTTTCATGCTTGTATTTCGTATGTCCGAATATGACAAAGGTATCAAGTTATAGTTAATTCATCAAACAAATTCTTGTTCTTCATTGTTTGCAGAAGCAAACATTCTGTTCCTGGAATCACCGTCTGGAGTTGGATTCTCCTACACAAATACGAGCTCGGATCTTAAAGACTCCGGAGACAATCGAACAGGTGATTGAACGGTTTCAATATTGCACCCAACCGGATTTTTCGAGATCTTATAATCTGATTTGTTCATGATACAGCTCAGGATGCTCTTATATTTCTCATCAGATGGATGTCGAGATTTCCGGCCTACAAACACCGGGAATTTTACATTGCCGGAGAAAGTTACGCAGGTAAATAACAGTACTGGTCTCGGTCGGAAATTTTGTTCAACTTATAACAAGTTTCTATCACTGTTTATATAGGGCATTATGTTCCCCAGTTAGCCAAGAAAATCCATTATTATAATAAAGCTCACTCGAATCCAATCATCAATCTTAGAGGATTTATGGTAAGTAAACCAGACATGTACATAAACTAACCAGAAACAATCAACCAAAAAAAGATTAAAAATTGTTTGATCATATACAGGTAGGAAATGCTGTGACAGATAATTACTATGACAGTATTGGAACTGTTACATACTGGTGGAGCCATTCAATGATTTCAGATAAAACATACAAATCCATCATGAAAGACTGCAATTTCACAGAAGAGAAAAGCTCTGCAAGATGTGATGACGCTGTAAGTTATGCCATTAACCACGAGTTCGGTGACATCGATCAGTACAGCATTTATACTCCATCTTGCTTGGCGTTGACGAACGGTTCACGACAGCATATGAGGGTCAAAAACGCTCTCTTGCATCGACGGGTTTCAGGTTATGATCCATGTACAGAGAACTATGCCGAGAGATACTACAATCGGCCGGACGTGCAAAAGGCTATGCATGCAAATACTACGGGAATTCCTTATAAATGGACTGCTTGCAGGTATTTTTCCAAGTACTTCACTTTATCATTTAACTTGAACTTTTTGTTGAAATGGTTCCTTTTTGCCATTGGACAGTGATGTTCTTATCAAAAACTGGAAAGATTCTGAAAATTCAATGCTACCAATATACAAAGAGCTGATTGCAGCAGGCCAAAGAATATGGGTTTTCAGGTGAGTTTTTCTTGGAACAAGTCGAATCATATGAATGACAATAGAAATTTGTTTGTCGTGAGGGGTGTAAAAGAACATGTTCACGAATATATAAGCAAGCATATATTTGCAAACATTAAATGAACTTAATAAATACACAAACGATAAACGTACACGAATCAAACATAAACACCTTAAAAAATTCTCAATACCAATATGCATGATTTTTAATCTGCTGTTGCAGTGGAGACACAGATTCAGTTGTACCAGTGACAGCCACCAGGTTTTCCCTTGGCCATCTCAATCTGCACATCAAAACTCCATGGTATCCATGGTACTCTGGCAATCAGGTATTCAAATCCCAAAATCTTTTTTCTCTTCAAAAAAAAATTCCCAATTTGAATCTCTAAAAATGTGGTTTTAGGTTGGAGGATGGACTGAAGTTTATGAAGGGCTGACCTTTGCAACAGTCAGAGGAGCCGGCCATGAAGTTCCATTGTATCAACCCAGGCGAGCTTTCATTATTTTCAGGTCCTTCTTGAAAGGGGAAAAGTTGCCAAAGTCTAAACGAATTTCTTTACAGCTATCATTTAATTAGTGTGTGTTATTCGAGTTTAGGAATGATTCATTAGTTAGGATTCGTTCGACAATCTTGAGCGCAAGCTCTTCATATGTTCTACATTTCACCATGAACAATGAGAAAATACTCTCTGCGATGTTTGGTTTCCTAGAAAATAGGTATGGAAAATGAAATTGAAAGGCAATGAATTCAACTCTAAATAGAAATAATAACTTATGTAACATCAAGGAGTTTTAGAACAGAGCGTGAATTTGATCAGGGAAACCAAACTCGCAATGCAAATTCACAGTAAAACATACAAAACGAGCATTTCTACCATTGGTCAATATGCAAAATCGAAGCTAACCCCCAGTGCCAGTCAAGAGATTATCGTTGCTTCAATCCCTAACCAATCTCCATTCGCGTGCATATTTGAGAGATTATTGTTGTTTTAATCCCTCACTGAGACCTTGTGGCATTCCTAAGCTTTGTGCAAGGTCACTCATTCTTTCCTTCATAGGGAATATCATCAGCAAAATGATTTCGAAAAAGATTCCATCTGATAATTATGAAAGATCATGAGATTATCACATGGACACTTTTTTGGTGTGCATCCTTGTATGCTTCATTAACTAAAAGTGATAGCTTCTACAAGAATTAAGTATAAAAAGTTAGCAACTTGATATAGGAATCAAGCAAAACCACACAAAACAGCATTTAAATTATCCTCGATGGCTTATAATTGCAGCCCGAGATGGCTCAGTATCGAGACCTCACTAAACAAGTGGAAGTTCAAAACGGTTTCTTCCCTGAATGACTCCTTAGAAGGATTTTGAAAATAAAAATAACCCTCGGCATGCCTATAATAGAGGATGGTTCTCAAATAATCTTGTGGGGAAGTAGTTCAATAATCATACTCACTTCTGCACCCAATTCCATTGCTGCCTCAGTAATCTCTATGCGTATGGGTTGCTGATTTCCGGCTAATGTTGCCTGAAAAGAAAATAATAGAGAGATGCATCAGACAGCTGGTTTGAGATATAAAGCAGTAACAGAGCATACGACATTGCTAGAACTAGCGCGAAAGAAAGAGAACCGTAAAATAATATACCTTTATGAGCTCACCTTCACAGTAGCCATCGAACTCCGCTCTGTATTACAGAATGGGAAAAAATGAAATTCACATCTCACAACAGAAATAAATTAAAGTTTAAGATAGTAAAATTAATAGCAGGTAACAGAAAGTTCAGTACGCAGCGAGTTCTTTTTGCACTCGCACAGCCTCAACCTGGACAACCATTTGTGCTTTCTTCACTGTCTCGTAGAGGTTTTGCATATTTCCAAGAATTCCTGCCTAAAATAAGATTAGTAGGAAAGACGCATTAGTTTCCAAGGAGGTACATAGTCAACCATGATGCAATCTTTAAACTATCAAGTGCATTTGTGAATGATGATGAAGCTCGTGTAGCAGCCAATCAATTTTGGGACTTCGAAACAGATTAGTGATCACGAAACACTATGTAAATCTCATGATAAGACACTAGAACCATAATCTCTCTCTATGTATATGAACATGTTTTATAAAGCAGAAAAACAGACGATAAATCATCACGGCATATTGACTCCCTTAATTTTGCAGACAACATCATTGGATATATTCCACCCATGGATATACAAAAGTGGTCTGTTTCTCATTATCTTTTCAATTGATAAAATACAAATAGCAGTAAAATACGAAGATCAACATAACTAGTAATAAGTAAAATGCTAGCAAGATCAAGTGCTAGCAACAACATGTTAGCTATACCGATAAAACACAAATAAAGTGGCCTGTTTCTCATTTCTCAAAAAAAAAAAAAAAGGCCTGTTTTTCAGTATCGACATTAATCTACCCAACTACCAGGATCAAATGCTAGCAATATGTTTTGCAAAAACAATTAGCAATAATAAGTAAAATATGAATAATGGTTTCAAAGAAAACTTAAAAGGTCATTGGAACCGAGGGATATCAGCACCTGAGGCATAATTCGAAACATCATTTTCAATTATAGGCAAAGTTGGGGCCAACATAACTAGTATTAGCAACTATAATAAAAAAGCCACAACAATATGAAAGCATTGATAGTACCATAGCAATGCTAAAGAGGCTATCGTCCTCATAATTCAGATCATATCGATGCATATACAAATGCAGCCATTTTTTTAAAAAATGGTTGATATTAACTAATACATGCATCACAAGGCTCACATCAAAGGAAGAAGTAATAACTCTTCCAAATGATCCACTCATCCAAGCATTGGAAAAAGAAGATCAGAACAGAAGCAGACTTACGATGACTTTTTGAATAGGATCCTGATCTTATTTAGTCAAGATGTATTCTGGAGTTACAACCGTCTGTCTCTTATCTTTCCAACGGTTCTTGAATCGCATCAATCCGATATCGAGAACTCAAGATATGACTATTCTACTGAAGACTGTGCATGCAGAAAATCCTATACGGGATTAATACGGGATTTTGTAAATATTACGAATTTTCAATATTTTTATTGATTATTTGTAATATAACTTAATATAGGATGATGCATTATCTTTTAGGATTGGATTTATTATTTTATTAGGAATTAAGGTTGGGTTAAAAATATTATCTTTAGTTATTATTATTTTATTAGGAATTAGAGTTAAGATATGTTTAGTTTATTATTATTTTATTCATTAGTTATTTAGGACCTTTAGAACTCAGCCCCCTATATAAAGGAGGCTTCATTAAACTTTGTGATTCAAGATTTCTTTGATTAATAATACAACGAGAGTTCGTTTTTGCAAGTGCTGATTGTCTTTTGCCTTCGAAGCTTCTTCTCATTGAGTTCTTTCAAGTTCTTGTGAGGGAGATTAATCTTCACACTCCAATTTGCCTTTTCATCGCGACTAGGAGGGTTGGTTAGAGCCACATTATCGTGTTTGCCTTTTCATTGCGACTAGGAGGGCTCGATAGGACACTTATCCATCTATTTTCCACAAATTCATCCTCGCCATCATCATCTTTACCGTTCACCTTCATAAGGGAGATCTTTTGATTTCTTGGTTATCTTATTTTATTTTCAATTTCTTTATCTTTTGTTTATTGTTCTAATATTGTTCTTATCTTGTTTTCAGCACCTCAAAGAAACCCTAAAAGAACCCTAGCTATTGCCGCCACCTTCTCTATTCATTCATCATTGTTCTTCATCGAGTCTAGAGCTTTCTAGGTTTGATTCTTCAGCATGAGCAACGTTCATTAACCCGCCACCGCTTCCCTATCAATTGGTATCAGATTTGGGCCGATTCTTGGAAAGAAGCAAGCAATCTTGCTTGTTCTTGCACACAAAACCGCCAAGGTATCCCAACGGAGCTAGTCCAGAAAAGATTCATCGTTTCAAGTTCTTTTTATTTAATTTTAATTTAGATTCAAATCCTTCTTGTTAGTTTGCTATTTAAAAAAAACAAAAAAAGGCAAAAAAAAAAAACAAAAAAGCCAAAATTTCAAAAAAAAAAAATTCAAACGAAGGTATTTAGGGTTGATTTTATCCAGATGTCATATTCATCCTAATATAAATCTCCAGTCCGAAATACATTCTTCAAGTTTTATCGGCAAATTTGGTCTAGGATCTTGTCGAATTTCTTGAAAATTCTACAGGAGGAATTTCGTGGTGAAAATTTCTAGATTGCAACTTCATATATTGAAGATCATTTACAAAAAAAAAAGCAGAATATTTGGAGATCAAGAACACCTTCGAACAAAGTGATCAAGAAAAACAGATTGTTTGAGGACTCACCATTCAACAGAGTCCACTGGATATTACTGAAGGTATTTGGTTCTGAAATTTTACAAGCAGTTTCTTGACGCATCGAAAGACATTCAAGAATTTTCCCAAAATATTTGGACACCGATAACCCCTAAAAAACGTTGCTCAAGTTGATCCAGCGTTTTCCAGGTTTCTGGGTTGGTTTTTTTTTTTGACTCTTAGTGCTTTAAGTTCTTTTGTTTTTTCTTTTTATTGTTCTTGTGCATTATCTAACACATTATCTTTCTTGTGTTAGTATGACTAAAGAGTTTGCATACTTCTTCCTTCTTTGCATTCTCGTTCTCTTGGAGTCTAACCCTTGTTTGGCCTCTTAGAACTTTTAAGTTTTTTCTTATCGCCTTTGCTAGTAATCAAACTCCGATACGAACTGTGGAAGACTACTTGGTAAAGTGAGTTTTAAAGAGTACAAGATCAGCTTACTTGCCTCTCGTTGTGTTACTTTCTTGGAGTGACTTGTGAAGTTTCTTGCTTTGTTGAATTTTCTTCCTTTTATTTTTATTTTACTTTAAAATTTTCTTTTGAGTGTTATGATTTCAGGATGGGCGACAATAACAACAAGACACTTACGGCTATCTTAGCCACACTACCCGACTCACGACTCAAGTTGAAAGATTTGATGAAATCGTGAGAGAACGACAAAAACCACAACTGGATCTACCAAACCAGAATCCAAGACCTAACAATGCTGAACTTTTGGTACCCGGGCGAGAACAAACACGTTTTCAAGCACCCGAACTCTTTGCAAAACCAAAGTTCACGATCCCGTCTTTTAAAGGAGACAATGATCCAGACAGGTACATCGAATGGGAAGGAAAAGTTGATCTCATGTTCACATACCATGACTGCCCCCAAGCTAAACAAGTTCACCTCATCACCACACAATTCGAAGGATATGCTCGAACTTGGTGGATGCAAACAAGGAAAAAGATCCAGAACTTCCAATTCCACAATCACTTCTTGGACCGACCTCAAACAAACCATGAGGAACCGATTCCTACCGACACATTATACACGAGAAGTTAAACAATGACTACACCGGCTTCGACAAGGTAGAAGTTTAGTTGAAGATTACTACAAGGAGATGCAGTCCTTACTCAATAGGGCTAACATAACCGAAAAAGAAGAAGTCACCGTGTCAAGATTCGTCGTCGGCTTAAACTCAAACATCACTGATCTTCTTGATCTACAAGGGTACGAAAACCTTGAAGATACACTAAAGAAAGCAATGACAATCGAAGCACAAATCCAAAGGAGATCTCGATTCAGTGAACATTACCAAGGTATTTCAACCTCTTACCAAGGTAATCCTTCAAATCCTTCCTTCTCTCTCTCTATCTCTGAAAAAGCTAAGAGATGACAAAACCTGACAAGGAGAAAGAACGACCAAAGAATGACACACTTCCAGTCCCTAAAGATCAAATGATAATTTGTGAGGAGGTAGGGAAAGCAAAAAAAGAAAAAGTGAGAAAGAGGCAAAAGCAAAAGAGGGTCACTAGTTATAAAAGCCAAAAGAATAATGACCCATGGGAGGTGAGTGAACCTAAATGTGAGAAGAAAAGAGTGACTCAAAATCTATGTGTGAGCACAAAAGAATTGAGAGAGAACCTTCTTTACAAATAACCTTTCATCATTGTTCGCTTTAGGGAATCAATTGTTTCAATTTCTAACATTAACAAGGATTTGTCTAGTGTGTTTTCATCTCTTTTACAGGATTTTTGAGAAGTGTTAGGTGATCTACCTAATGAACTACCACTGAAAAGAGGAAAACAATGCCAAACCAATCTAATTCAAGGTTCCATCATACCTCGTCAAACATACAATCTCGAAGAAACTAAAGAGTTGGATTTGTTACAAAAAGGCTATATCTAGGAAAGCTTGCTCGTGACGCCATCTTAATGACGAAACATGACTTGAACAACACTACATGCTTTATAGTTCGTGCACAGAAAATCCATGTAAATGATGAAATAGTAAAAGCAACACGAGACTGGCCCACACCATCTTCCATAGCCAAGAGTTGTCGAATAATATTAGGTGACCCTCCTGATGGGTTACCACCTGAAAGCCCTAATCACTATGCCATATCAATGAAGAGTCACGATTTATGGGAGTCCAAAGGTAAATATTTTATTACTCATTTTAATGACATTGTAACATACTTCTTCTCCTTCTTACAAGGTAAGACTCGTGAAGTTGTCATCCATACTAAACACAACTCCTTTAAGTGCGTAGCTGACCGAGGTAAGCAAAACACATTAGACGATGCACTACCACGAAGGTATACTCTTAAGCATGCTACTATTCCAAGAATTGAACATATAAAAGATGTATATCACGATAACTCGGATATTTCTGATATTTCTACCCATACTTTTAATGAGTTTTATCTTGTATATGAGTTTCCTTGCCAACTAAACAGGTTCTATAATCCACAAATCTCATGCCAAGAATTATTAATTCATTAACCACACTTAGGAGACTTAAGGGATTACTTTTACAAACCAGTTGACATGGTTTTTAAACACTCATTCTCACCACACACGAATAAAACCATGGAGAAATTATCTGAAGAAATCATATAGAAAGCAAACAGTGGTCGACACCATGTTGAATTTCAACCTAAACATCATATTACAAGACTTGTATGCAAAAGAGGATTTCAAGACTACAAGAAATCAGTTCCTACAAAGAAGAAACCTCGACTGAAACGTATAAAGACACATCACATTGATCCTGGTAAATGTTTCACAAGTTTTCCTTTCAACACATCTAAGTCTCTTTCTCTTGGATTTTCAGATTCGAGGACGAATCCTTTTGAAGAGTGGGGGAATGATACATGCACCAGATTCCATAATATATGCTTATTTGGACTAATGTTTCTACTCGAACCTATTAGAAGAACAAAGTCTCGAGGATTCAAAGCATATCTATTCGGTAAGTATAATGTGAATGAATCATTAAAAGATTCTAATGTTTCCCCCTTTAATGTTTCAGATTCGAGGTCGAATCTTTTTGAAGAAAGGGAGGATGATACATGCATCACAAGGCTCACATCAAAGGAAGAAATAATAACTCTTCCAAATGATCCACTCGTCCAAGCATTGGAAAAGAAGATCAGAACAGAAGCAGACTTATGATGACTTTTTGAATGGGATCCTGATCTTATTTAGTCAAGATGTCTAATGGAGTTACAACCATCTGTCTCTTATCTTTCCAACGGTTCTTGAATCACATCAATCCGATAACGAGAACTCAAGATATGACTATTCTACTGAAGAGGGTGCATGCAGAAAATCTTATACGGGATTTTGTAAATATTACGAATTTTCAATATTTTTATTGATTATTTGTAATATAACTTAATATAGGATGATGCATTATCTTTTAAGATTAGATTTATTATTTTATTAGGAATTAAGGTTGGGTTAAAAATATTATCTTTAGTTATTATTATTTTATTAGGAATTAGAGTTAATATATGTTTAGTTTATTATTATTTTATTCATTAGTTATTTAGGACCTTTAGAACTCATCCCCTATATAAAGGAGGCTTCATTAAACTTTGTGATTCAATATTTCTTTGATTAATAATACAACGAGAGTTCGTTTTTGCAAGTGCTGATTGTCTTCTGCCTTCGAAGCTTCTTCTTATTGAGTTCTTTCAAGTTCTTGTGAGGGAGATTAATCTTCACACTCCAATTTTCCTTTTCATCCCGACTAGGAGGGTTGGTTAGAGCCACATTATCGTGTTTGCCTTTTCATTGCGACTAGAAGGGCTCGATAGGACACTTATCCATCTATTTTCCACAAATCCATCCTCACCATCATCATCTTTACCGTTTACCTTCATAAGGGAGATCTTTTGATTTATTGGTTATCTTATTTTATTTTCAATTTTCTTTATATTTTGTTTATCTTGTTCTAATATTGTTTCTTATCTTGTTTTCAGCACCTCAAAGAAACCCTAAAAGAACCCTAGCTATTGTCGCCACCTTCTCTATTCATTCATCATTATTCTTCATCGAGTCTAGAGCTTTCTAGGTTTGATTCTTCAACAAGAGCAACGTTCATTAACCCGCCACCGCTTCCCTATCATTAACATGTGGTATAGATAACAAACAAATGCTACCATCACTTACCTTGGAAGGTTCATCACCCTTCTCACCGTTTTCCTTTTTACCTCCAAACAAACCGCTTATGCGTAGAGATCTATAACCCCGCTCAGATTTTGTAGGATCCGACACTGATAAAAACTGCTTACCAGCTAGATTTTTATTCAAATTGAGGTTACCTGATAGCCATCAGTGGAAAAAATATATTACAATTCAATGCTTTTCTTTTCTTTTCTGAGCAAATCGGAATTCACTATTTAGCATCATAAATTAGGAACAATTGATGAAGATAAACACACAACTGTAAAATACACACGGGTAAAAAGAAGAGCGTGTAGAAAACCAAACAGTCCTCTGTTAGGCTATTGGGAAATTTCTGTCACATAATAAAAATTAAAATGGGAAAATTAAAGTTCAAACCTTTTTTATTAAAAGGAATTAAAATGAGACCTGGTTCAACAATTTCACCCATGCTGCCTAATTCTTCATTTCTTATGAATAATAATCACTGGAACAAACCCATAAATCAAAATCAAAACTTTTATCATGGTCTATTCTGATCCTCTATTTTCTCAGCATCCAAACAGAAAGAGAGAAAAAGAGTTACCATGAGAGAGTGAAGGGATAGGCTTTTTCCAATCAGTGGCTACAAGTTGATTTGATATTTGAGCAGTCACAATACTAGAGTTTGGTATATAGGCTAGGCCCGCGGGTTATCCGTTTAACTCGTAATTCGTGCGGATTTCGGGTTTAAAAAATTGAAAATCATTTAAATTTCGAGCTTTTTAACCCAGACTGTTAAATTCGCAGATTTAATAGGTATAACCGCGGGCTACCCGTAAAACCCGTTAAAGCCCGTTTAATTTAAAATTTATAAAATTTTAGAGAAAATAAATTTAAAGAATTTTATAGAAAAAGAAAATAAATTATTTAAAAATATGATGTTACTTATAATTATTGTAGTTCTTAAATTTATTAGTGCGTTTGTTATAATTCTACCGCTGCTTAATATTTTTTCATTTAAATATACATCATTAATGTATCAAATTATTCTTCATTTTAAAAAATAAAAATTAAAAAATTTATATAGTATTTTAGTCTTATTATAGCATTGAATAATCATGTTTTATAAAATTATAATGTGGTTATTGTTTTATTTG
Organism: Hibiscus syriacus; assembly: GCF_006381635.1. NCBI lineage: Eukaryota > Viridiplantae > Streptophyta > Magnoliopsida > Malvales > Malvaceae > Hibiscus > Hibiscus syriacus. Next base: position 6,171,326 of record NW_024063538.1, on the reverse strand, counting down.
TTTTACAATTTGGTGATATAAGTAAATATTGTTTTTTTAATTTGAGTTTAAGTAATTATACCATTATATATATATTTTAATGATTAAAAAATTTAAAAAATTATTTTATAATCATTTCCGGCTATTTAAAATAAAATTTAAATATTATTTATTATGTTGACGGTGCTATCTTCCTTTTCAAGTTGCTCGATCATTTTTAAAGGTGTAGTAAGTTAAAACATTATTTTTTATTGTATTTAAAGTATTTAAAATTATTTTTATTAAACAAGCCGCGGTTAAACCCGTTTAATCCGCAGGTTAAATGGACGGGTCACGGACCTTAAAATTCAAAACCATTTATGAATACAAACTTTTTAAACCCCTCCATTTAAATTCGCACCATCAAAATCCGTAAACTTCATTTAAACCCGCACCGTCAAAATCCGCAGGCTAAAGGGCGGGTAGCTCCTTTACCCACCTCTACACAATACTCGACGAATCCATTTCCTTTGGAGGATCTCTTCACCCGAAAATAAAAAATCAGATACTTTTACACAAAGCACATATATGATATATCAGAAGGATAAGGTTTATGCTCTCTCTCTCTCTCTCTCTCTCTCTCTCTCTCTCTCTCTCTCTCTCTCTCTCTCTCTCTCTCTCTCTCTCTCTCTCTCTCTCTACTTTTAGGGTTGATATTTTCGGGCCCAATTTTGTTTCAATGTGTTTTATAGTTCCAACCCAACTTGGAAAGGCCCATAACCTAAATTGATCGAGCGGATGAAACTTTAAATCTATTTTAAATCTTGACATTATAATTGGAAAAAAGAATTGGAAAAAAGAATAAATCATAAAGTTGTATTCTAATACATATTTATAATATTTTATCTACAATTTTGTTTCAATGTGTTTTATAGTTCCAACCCAACTTGGAAAGGCCCATAACTAAATTGATCGAGCGGATGAAACTTTAAATCTATTTTAAATCTTGACATTATAATTGGAAAAAAGAATTGGAAAAAAGAATAAATCATAAAGTTGTATTCTAATACATATTTATAATATTTTATCTAGATTAATTGGATACTTTTTGAATAATTTCTTAAGAAAATCAAATACTTATGTACTTACTACCATTGTTTAAAGTAAGTCATTTTACCATAGCTTTTTCTGTTTTGATCTTTCCATGTGACTAGGGCCGCAAAAAGTTGACCCGATCTGTAAGACTGATTGAAACCGACTTGAGTCAAAATTGTTTTTGACCTGCACTGTGGCGATCCGAAACCGACTCGAGTCGGAACTGGTGTTGACCTGAACCGATTTGGACCTGAAAATTGTGAATTCGAACCCGACCTGCATCCGACCTGAGAACGACCTGAACCCGAATTGAACCGAAAATATGATACCCAAACCCGAACTGCATCCGAATGATATGAACCCGAACCCGAGATTAACCTGATAAATAACTGGTATTACCCGACCTGTTTTCAACCTGACCTGTTTTCAACATAACATGTTTTCAACCTGGCATGTTTTTAACCTTACTTACTTTTAACCTAACTTTTTTTAAACTGACCTGTAAATGATCCGACATTTTAATGATCTGATCTGATATTTATCTGACTTATATATTACCATGGAAATCCTATAATTTTCAGTTTTTTAACTATGATTAATTAAAATATTAATATGATTACTTTTTAAATGTATAATAAAATATTTATTATGATAATTATATTAATAAATATACCGATTATATAAAATTATTAATAAAATTAATAAAATTATTTAAATGTAAATTAGATAAACATTATAATAATGCAAAGGAAAATTAATATAGTTTAATTATATAAATTATAGTTTAATTATATAAAGAAAAAATAATATTAATAATTAAAGTATTTATTATGTATATTTATTAATGGTTTACATTAATAATATAAATAATTTTGGCAATAAAATAATAATAATTGATAATAAATGAAATTAATATTAAATGTGATTAATTCTCTAAATATAAAATATAAACTATACCGTTAATTTTGTACAAAAAAATCTAAAATTATAACATAAATGAAAAAAATAATATATAAACTATACCATTTATATAAACTATACTTATACTTTATATAGTTTATGCATAGGTTTCTATAAATTGCATCGAATTGAAATTTAAGAAGATATTTACAATTAAACCATGACTAAAATAAAAGAAATTAAAAATCAAATACAAGGAAAAATGAGATTGTTGGAGGAGATGAGACCTAATTAACCCAAAATGTCTTGTTGGACACTATATTTGGTGCCAACTTCCCAAATTTTTCTATTCCCTCTAAATTCCAATTTCCCTATTCTCAAAATTTAATTTCCCTCTAAATTCCCAAATAAAATAAAAAATTTCACACAAAAATCTTTCTTTTAAAAGGGTTCTCCCACCACTCACTTTGAATAATTATATATATATATAATATATATATATATATATATATATATATATATATATAAGTATATAAAATATATATAATTAAACATAAGTTACTAAAATAAAAGATTCTAAAATTAACATTAACATTTAATAATTAGCCTACATGTATTACAAATATATGCATTTGATAAAAAAAAACCCTAAACTACTTCTAGCCACCGATTTTTGTGGTGTAAGAGAGAAAAATTTTGACTTTGGTTTTTGAAAGGAGACAAAACACTAAATGTTGGCCTAACTTTTTAGGTGGCGTGATGTCACTGATCCATGGCTAAAGGTACCAACAAATTCCAATCCTTGGATCAAAAGTAGATCCAGTGGCCAATATATTATCTTCTCCAAAAAGAATCCAAGCTTCATTAACGTCCTATATATAAATTCTAATTATTTTTAATTTTCCTTCTTTCTTTAATGTGCACAATTATTAAATGTTAATGTTAATTTTAGAATCTTTTATTTTAGTCACTTATGTTTAATTATATATATATATTTATGTATATACTTATATATATATATATTATTCAAAGTGAGTGGTGGGAGAAAACCTTTTAAAAGAAAGATTTTTGTGTGAAAATTTTTGATTTTATTTGGGAATTTAGAGGGAAATTAGGAAATTTTGAGAATATAGGAAAATTGAGAATTTATAGGGAAATTGAGAAATTTAGAGGGAATAGAAAAATTTGGGAAGTTGGCGCCAAATATAGTATCCAACAAGATATTTTGGGTTAATTAGGCTCATGCTCCTCCAACAATCATCATTTTTCCACTTGTATTTGATTTTTAATTTCTTTCATTTTAGTCATGGTTTAATTGTAAATATCTTCTTAAATTTTCAATTCGATGCAATTTATAGAAATACTATGCATAAACTATATAAAGTAATAAAGTATATAGTTTATATAAACCTTAAACCCTAAACAATAAACCCTAAACCCTAAACAATAAACCCTAAACCCTAATGTATGTATAAACCATGTATAGTATATATAATTTATATATATATATATATATATATATATATATATATAAACTATATAAAGTAAATTACTTATATAGTTTATAGAAATACTATGCATAAAAACCCTAAATAGACTAATGCATACATATATATATTATATTAATATAAATTATAACATATAAACTATATATTTTATATAGTTTATACATATATAGTTTATATATATACTATATTATATAAATAATATTTTATAAACTATATACTTTTATAGTTTATACATATAGTTTATATACATAGTTTATATATATAGTTCACATAAACATAATTTTATATATAGCTTATAATAATTATATAATTTTATATACATAGTTTATATATAGTTCACATAATATAATTTATATATATAGTTTATAATAATTATATAGTTTATATATAATTTTATATTATATATATATATATATATATTATATTTTTCAATTTTTTAAATGAATGCAAGTTAGTATATTTTTCATTATTTCTTCACATTTTGCATTTATTTCGATTTAATCCTTTTGTATTTTTTAATTTATTTCAATTTTAAGTCTTTCACTTTTATATGTATTCAATTTAGTCCTTAAATTTATATTTACATATTCCATTGTTAGTTGTTATTTATTTATATTTTTGTAATTTTCCCATAATTTTTTAAATGTGTTTAATTTAGTCATTTTTTATATTAATTTAAACCTCACATTGTAAATTTATTTCGATTTAGTCCATTACCTGTGTTTAATTATATTTTAAGATTTTATTTGTAATTTTACATTTCTTCAATTTTGTCATTAAATTTATATTTTTTACAAAATTGATCCATGAATATTTATTTTTCTCTTAATTTACTCGAAATCATATACAATTACAACTTGCAATTCAACAATCACGAAAGATGACAAAATAATTAATCCAAAAAATAAAAACGACCCGACCTGAACTCAATCCGTATCCGATAAACATCTGATCTGAATTTTATCTGTCAATGGTGTGACCCAATCTGAACAAGATCCGACTGAAGTCCACTCGAACCTGAATTAACCTGTCTTTATCTGCTTCGAACATGAACTGTTTTTTCCTGAACTGACATCGATCCGAATTGAAAATGACCCGACCTGAACCCGATTTGGATCTGGTGTCAAATCAACCTGAAAATAACCCGAACTGATTTGACATGACCTAAATCCGATCGGATCTGGTGTCAAATCAACCTGAGTTGACCTGTACCCGATTTTACCCGACCTGTCAAGATCCGACTGTCATGTGTTCAACATTCGACAAAAGCCAGCTACTCCCATTACTTGTTCTTTCAAAACAAGTTCAAACCCTAGAGTCATGGTCTAGTTAAAAATTAAAAGTATTTCATACAAGGACGAACATAAGATTTTATATCATAAGGGATGAACTTATAAATAAGAATAACATATACAAATTTTTAATAAAAATATAAAAATATTTAAATTATATAAGAATCGAAATTTTCAAGGGACCACTATCTTCAACTACCTTTTGATACATCTCTATCAGGCTACCTCCATACAAGCCTATGAATGTTCCAACCTTAATGTAAAGCTAAATTCGGTATTTTTCTTCTCATTACACTAATATCTCTTTCACATTTCAATTCCAGATCAAATTTTGGTTTTGCAAACAGTCATAATGAGCACCACAAAGTGTCATCAATGGTCGAAATGGCCAACTTGATTTGGAAAGTGCATGCCAATTACTTTTAAATAGTTCAACAGAAGAAAACAAACAGTTATAAAAACATAGATTGCATGTTTTTCCTCAACCTTTTGGTCATTTACTGCTAAAACTTTTGACAGAATTCCATGCCATTGTTTTCACTTTCACATGGAATGTCAAACTCTCAGGCTGGTTAAAAAGAAACAGAACTCTTAAAGACCAATCATGCAATTAACATTGTTTGTTTCAATCACTGTCACAATCCATATAACAAATGAATATTGATATGAATGGTCACGCCCCTTGGTTTATGTTTGTTAGCTTTATCTATCAATCGAAAACTGCCAAGAGGGGGTAAATTGGCCTTTGAAAATTTTGAGGTGGAAGCAATCGAAAATAAAATTTTGCACAAAGAATTTAGAGTGATTCAACTTCTAAACCAAGTCTCTATCCATTACCTTAGCATCCACACTAAGGATTTCTCAAATCCACTAGATTTGCAAACTTTCAAGGACAAGGTGTAACCTTACAAATACATCAATATTTATACCCTAAAATCTTGAATACACACCCTTCCAAAGAGTAATTACAAATTTAGCAGACAAAAGAAAAACCTCACAAAAGCAAAAGTGTTTGCACAACTTAAGCACTCACCCAAAATCACACTTGAGCAAATTTAATAATGTAGCTCACAAGTGTGTTACAAAGAATTTGACAAATTTTACTCTAAAACTCTATTGATGTTGGTTTGATCTTGTAATTGACTTTCTTGTTGTTCTCCATTTGAATATTGGTCCTTTTTATTTCTTCTAACATTAATCTAGCCGTTTGGAGCCGTTGGGGATTGAATATAGCTGTTGGATTCATTAATTTTGAGCATTTAATGCTCACCTCCACATTTGGTATCGATATCGGGATGTTGATATTGAGACCGAGCATCCTAACAGTTAAATTTATAGTTAGTGAACCATCAATATCGTTACTCACCAACCAATCTCTATACCAAGACCATGGTTTCGATACCAAAAAGCCTTTTGGAATTTTGGTATCGAGATTGGAATGCTGGTCTCGAGATTGGAAGAGGTTTTGGCTAAAAATCAAGTGTTTTGAGATTTAAAACAATACTTATAAAATGTGAAATTACTCAATAACACTTGTGATTATTTTTCACACTTAAAAACGCTTTAAAATTGTTTATGAAAAATTATTTATAAAATCGTGAAATGCAAATTTTAACAACTTAAATCATTAAAGATTAATGCTATATCAAAATCAAAAGTTGGTTCAACAATCTCCCCTTTTTGATATAACAAACCTTATGTGAAAATTTGCTTTAAAATTGATTTGTCATATTTTTTTGAAGAATAACATCTCCCCTTAGTAAAACAATTTTTGGCTAGCAAATTTTACACTCATAAATATTTCTCCCCTTTTTGTTATAACAAAATTAAATTAAGCTTCAAAAGAGAAAATATGTTACTGTAATAGGGAACTCAAATAATTCAACAATGTAATATTATATCTAATTATTCTTAACATATAAAAATGAAGTTCATAAGCATAAAATCATCAATAAGAGTAGTTCAAACATAATCCATAAAGCAACAAAATAAAAAATATCAAACATATAGTTCTAAAATAAGTCATAAAGTGCATAAGTCTAATCAAGATGCAAATGTCCTAAAAGCATCATAGAAATGTCTAATCTTCTGGATGGGGTGGCGAATAAGAGAGAGGCATCAAGTGATGATGTATCAAGCGAATGTAATTCTTAAGTGTGTCCAAGCAACGGTCCATAGTAGACTCAAACGAGTCCAAGCGACGATCAATTGTAGACATATAAACATTTACATTCCCAAAGTTTTGAACCATATAATCATACATGGTCTTCATCGATATCTCCTCTGGAGGTGGTGGCATTGGTGGCTCTTCCATTTCGTTTCCTTCTTAGATGTCATGGTGATTTGAGATCGATGGCACTAACGAATGGAATGGGAGGGTCATAGGTGGTGGACACTACATTTTCCCCTAAAGATGTAACTAAGAATGCAATCGTAGGGAAGAGTTTTGGTGTAATTGACCTCTTTAGAGACAACATCAACAAGGTCTAAGACTATGATCATAGCAAAATTTGGACGAATTTTGTTCTTGATATGATAAAACCATCAAGAGTAGCAACGAAAAACCACGTAATGAGGAGTAACAAGAGGCGATCGGGGAAATCAAGGGAAAAACCACATGTATTTTCCTTAAAAGATCATCATCATCATGGATATTTAAGTAGGTAGCAATAGAGAAGGGACTAAGAGTAAATGTTTGGCCCATGAGCTACGACTCTATCTCAATGACTCTATTCTCGTTATTTTCAACATGGACAAGTATAGCATTTGAGAAGAAAGCACAAACAAGGTTAGGATTAACCTTAGGAGGAATGCTAAACAAGTCTAAAGGGAGTGGTTTAGTTTTGAAAAAAATGATTAAATAGGTCGAGTGCATTAGGGTCCCTAAGCAAGCATTTTCAAAACTTGCAGAGTTAGAGGATTGACCTTGATGAGAAGTACCACTAGGCCTAAGACGTTTTAGGTTCTTTCCAGGAGGCATTTTTTTCTCAAAACAGTGGCTCCGAAAAAAGGAATGATCATTTGGGAATTTTGACTAACACTTAGTGGACAAACATAAAACAAGGATTCTAAGCAAAAAAATGGTGAATGGGTTAACTTCTTACAAGAAAAATATGCATATATATATATATATATATATCCAATAAACAACCCAATTGCAACCAATTATGACAACTTTTTGCACATTAAAAAAATTAAAAACCCTCATGAATGGATTTTTTGAAAATTTCTTAATTAAAAACATGTTGATTCAATGGAAATAAGTTCAAATGATATATATCTCATTTCTAGAATCAAAAGTAACTTAAAAACATAATTAAAAATTATTTAAGAACATAAATTTTAAAAAATAGAAATTTAAAGTTCAAATAAGATTACCTCAAATTTTTGATGAAAAATAGTGATGTTGTTGATGCAAAATCTATTGTAAATGATGGAGTAAAGAATAGTCATAATGCAAGCAAATACTCCTAACGTTTGACAATATTGTAAAATTTGCCCATATTGTTTTTTTGGGATCGTTTGACCTCCAAACGTTTCATTTTGGGTCAAGTTGGATGGAAACTGTTAGTCAACTAATGGTCAACGAAAGGTGCTGACCAAGCCAGAACACAAGGACCTAGATGCTGATATGGCATGTCCAGGTCATAATAGATGATGGCGTGGCACTGTCACGTCATAATTTTAAATAAAAATTAGAATATTATTTTTAATATTTATATATTTTTATTTAATATTTTTATCCAATAAGATGATGACACATGTCAACACCATATTGGTTTAAATTTAAACCAAACAAAACATGCTTTTGTGGAGTTAAACATGGGTCAAATGCTTGAAATCGCATCACCTAACCACTAAGCCAAACCATTCATTTGTTTATTTTTGTATTACAAAATATTTAACATATATGTTATGTCTCTGACACATTTTATCAAACACCTTCTTCGTCCCCTCTTGACATGTAATTTCTCCTCCCTTTTATGAACCTCTTAACTATGTGGTTTTACACATAAATAAATAATTAACACGAACCCTTGGTAATTTATTTTTTATTTTTTCTTTTAGTTGTATTTAAATTTTAAAGTGGGTTTTTAACAAAACAATGAAAATAATGTTTGACAAAATTTAATTATTTTTCTATAATTTATTAATATAATATTAAATTAATTATCTAAAGTAATATAATATATTTTTGTTCTAAGGGGTCTATTTTTTTAATTTCGTTTGGAGCTCCGAAAATATCTGATATGGCTCTGGAAGACCCCCATCGCTTCAAAGCTTTGTCACACTGACCATCTTCTTCTTGTTGCTTTGCTGTACAATCTGCCAACAACAATGCAAAATCTTAGTTTTCAGGACTGCAAAATAAAAGAGAAGCTGCCAACTATCATATAAATTAGCAAATGGTCTAAAAACTCTGGCAAACAATGACAAAAACCGGGTTTTTCTTTCATCGGAATCGACAATTTTCATTTCATTGGTTTGCAATGCCTCTTCCACTTGCAAAAAGAAACTCTATGGACTTGTATTTTCTGTCATGGTGGTATCTAAAAGCATAACCATGGAAACACCATTGCAGGTCATTAGAATTTTCAGGCTAGTAGTAGTGAGACGGAATGTCTACGAATCGGATTTATAACCTAAACATAACTTCTCGAAACCGAAAACTGGATTAAAGAGACGGTTCAAAGATACCTGTACAAGATGTTTGCGGATGGATACTAATGGGAACCGGGTGCATCCTTCATGCTCACGTTCATACTGTTTCGCATGGTTCGTCTACCGATCGAACCATTTCCTTTCTTCATCATGTCAACAAATTCACCGTAATTGATTCTTCCGTCCTGAAATGAAGCATAAGTCACAAAATTGGAAACAATTATGAATGAAATAAACTAGTTAGTTTGATAATATTGTTTTCATCCGGTTGTGCAGGCGAAATGGCGTACGTTGTCTTGATCAACCTCTCTGATAATATCCTCGAGCAAGACATCCGTCATGTTATGTTCTGCACAAGCTTGTTGAAGCTCGTCCACTGTAATATAGCCACTTCCGTCCTTGTCGAAGTATCGGAACGCTGCAACGAGATGTTCCTCGCGCTCTAGTTTATTAAGGTGAACTGTTGCAGCTATAAATTCTCCGTAATCGATGGTGCCACTATTGTCGATATCAGCCTGGGAAAGAAAAAGGAGCTCAGATTGTTATCTCTGTATCCGTCATGGTTGAAAGAAGGGAAGGAATGAGAAAAACACACACAAAAGAACATGAAACTGATGTTCCGATATTTGTTTCACAACAAACTTACAGCATCCATAAGGCCCTTTATCTTTGTATCCTTCATGGTTGAACCATATCTTCGCAAGCCAGCTTTGAGTTCATCGAATGTGATTGCACCGCTGTTATCAGTATCCATAGCCGTAAACATTTCCCTCAAACCTGCAATCTCCTCATTTGCTTCTAAAAATCTGGCTGCAATAGAAGAGCAATATCCAATAAAAAAATGAATAATTACCTCTTTTGAATTCATTTGCAGCTAAGTTGTATTTTTCACAACCCTTTTCGAACTCGATGCAATGTTTAGTTTGGATGGTTTTTTTTTTTTTGCAGCGTGCTAATTTGTGCTTTGAATCTGTGAAATTCTTTGCTTGCTGGGTAATTTTCCCTGATTAAAAGATAACCATTGCAGTGGAATGTGACTTAAATTATTTAATATACTGCTAGATCACACAAAGCTCATAGCTTGTGGGTTTACTGGACAAAGTTAGCTAAAACAAGTTGATCAGATCAAATTACATCAGCTGTAGTTTTGCTTGCATGAATCATTACCGTGTTTGGTCAATGAATTGTGTCACTGCCTTCCAGTTTGATAGCTTAAATATTTTATGAGCAGTTAGTGTTAATTATATATTTATGTGTAAAACCACATAGTTAAGAGGTTCATAAAAGGGAGAAGAAATTACATGTCAAGAGGGGATGAGGAAGGTGTTTGATAAAATATGTGAGAGACATAAAGTATATGTTAAATATTTTGTAATGCAAAAGATAAACAAATGAAAGATTTGGTTTGGTGGTTAGGTGATGGGATTTCAAGCATTTAGCCCAGGTTTAACTCCCCACAAAAGCATGTTTTGTTTGTTTAGTTTAAATTTAAACAAATATGGTGTTGACACGTGTCATCATCTTATTGGACAAAAATATTAAATAAAAATATATAAATATTAAAAAAAAAATTTAACTAGTTGAGGAATAATGAATAAGCACTAGATGTGTATCTTAATAAATGAACTGAAATAAGAAGTTGGTAAATTACTATGTGAGCACTAAGGGTGCGAATGTATAAAGTTTATAACAAATTAAAAGAGAGTTATTGATATTAAACATAAGTATTAGAATAGAAACTATTCCAAAATAAAAGATGCGATGGCCTAACTATGCAATTGACAGAAAAATGTCAATTATGCCAGTTAGATGAACGATTAAGTACTCTTGAGTACAAGAATAATGGTCTAACCGTGTAATTGGCAGAAAGGTGTCAATTATGCTAGTTAGATAAAGGGTTAAACACTGTTGAGTAAGAGGATAAAGAATATTGTGATATGAGTGGGGCATAAGTGATATGAAGGGATATAATATATATATAATGTATAACCACACATAATTGGTATGGAAGAATGCCATAAATGAAATGTATAATAGTGTAAAAAAAGCACGAAAGGATATCACAGTGGAGATGGTACAATGGTGTATTATAAGCATGATGAGATGCTATCAATGAAAATAAAGGTTTAGGACTAAAGAGATAAATGGAGAAGAAAATATAGAGGAAGATAGGTATGCTATGCATACTATAATACTTAAGATAATTGTGAATGGAATACAGTTTAGAGGAGGAGGATCATAGAATCCTTAAGGAATATACAATTTAGTACAAATTAAATATAAAGATCGTACTTATGTATACACAAAGGTTATTTTATAATATTATGTATCGTTAAGTAAATACTTATGGTGTGTTGTTTCCACGTGTAGGTAAAAAAAGAGATTAATTGAGTAAGGAGTGCAGCAGTAGCAGTGGGTATCATTAGTTAGGGTTGACTCTCATCAGTAACGGTAAGATAATCTTATTCAAATTATAAACTTAGTTGGCATGTAATTAAAATATGGTAAACATTTTGTAATGTAACTAAGTGAAGATTTGAGTATGTTGCTTTAAAAAATATTCTATTTTGTGGTTAATCAAATTAAAACAAAATTTTAAGGGTTATAAAATATCAAAATTTGTTTTCAGTGATGTGACATCCATATCTAGTGTACGGAAGGGTATACTTGAGTTAGGTGTTACATTTATTGGTATCAGAGCTATAGGTTTACCCGATTCTCAGACAAAACCGGGTTTAATTGAACTGAGAAAAAGATTACATGCCACTAAGATTGGCAAAGTTACTGATATGATGTCAATTAGAGTGTGATAGACATCACTCCTTACTAACTTGAGTGTTATTATTATATATGTTCTAATAGATGTCGAAAACAAAGGAAAAAAGTAGATAATATTGAAAAGATGGTCGAGATTAAAAATCGACCCAAGAGAATTCGACATGACTTCAGTATCATGTTTTAGAAGGGTAAGAGTTGTTAGGGATTTTCCTCCATTCTGTGGAAGGAATGCCCCATCGTTTAACGATGTTTTTGCAATTAAGAAATACTTAAGTGAAGCATTAAAGTATTTAAAGTATGGTTAAATCGAGTAAGCAGAAATGAATAAGCGGTAAGTACATTGACTGCTAAAAACTAATAGAAATTGAAGTTGTTAGTGTATTAACTGATTATGAGTTGTCTAAGAGTAAATTGGTTACTAGAATAATTTTAGCATTAACTGCTATGAAATTATTGCTACAAAGTTGTCAAGTCTTTTTAGTAAATGATGTGGATAATTAGATTTTCATAGTTGAAATAGAGAATGTTTCAACTATTCGAGAATATTTTAAAGGGATATGGAAAAGATATACGGATTTCCTCAATAAGGAAATGAAAGTTTTTAAAGTAAAAGTATTCTATTCAACTTAATCTCGTGTGAGATGATAACAGTAAACCCAGTGGGTCATGGTGCAAAGATGAGTTGGATAGGTAGTAAATAATTGATAAAAATTCTAGGGGCTATGTTTCCAGTGAACCGATGAATTATCATTTTATGAGTTAAAATCATATTGGAAATAAGTTGTTTGTCTTTAGAGAAGATTATTTCAGAAAGAAGCAGATATTATGTAAATTATAGTTTTTAGTGAGAAAGTAAAATCATCGCTCAGAGTGATATCGATAATGATGGTGAAGAAAATGATGTCAGAAAGATATATATATATATATATAGCTTTTATGGTTAATGATATAGATACTTGAATAATTAATTGAGAGATGGTGAAGAAAATGATGTCAGAAAGATATATATATATATATATAGCTTTTATGGTTAATGATATAGATACTTGAATAATTAATTGAGAATTTTTTGATAATCTCACAAAAATTTGGGAATTTATAGATGTCTTTGTAAGTAAATTTATTGAGTTACCTCCATATTGAAAGGTAGAGTTCAAGGTTAATAGTTATTAAGGTATTGAACATGTTTCCATGATTTAGTATTAAATGACTTAAGTGAGTTAAGAGAATTTGAGACTCAATTATAAGAGTTGATTTAGCAAAGTTTTATCAACTCGAGTATTTTATTTGGGGAGGTATATGTGTTATTAACGAAAAGAAAGATAAATATAGGTGGTTATACATAAATTTTGACAATTAAAAAAAGACTTTTCGAGAGAAGAATTTGTTTTCCAAAATATCCAAATGTGAAATTCTGGTTAGCATAGATAACTTTCATTTGCCAGGTTGTTTTAGTATACGGTATAAGAGTATATTCTAAGAGAAACTCATGTTGTTGTAAATTAGAAATTTCCCTAAAGAATGATCATGAAATTGGACTTATTCGGGGCTTGTTGGGTACTATCTAAAGTTAGTGAAGAAATTTTCAATGTTAGCTTTGCTGCTAACCAAGTTTTAAGGAAAGATATGTCTTTTTGGGAGCATGAAAAAGGGTCAAGAGAGTTTTGAAATACTAAAGAGGATTGTAACATGAATTCTAGTATTTATACAACTTGAGTTGGATAAAGATTATGTAGTTTTTATTAAGGCATCTATCAAAGGTTTAGGAAGTGTGCTTATGCACAAAGGTAAAGTTGTGACATATGCCTCGATAAAGTTAAAGACTCACAATAGGAATTATCTACACATGATTTAAAGTCGGCCGTAGTTGAGTACTTTAAATGATTTGATATTATTGCTTGTATAGTGAGCTATGTTATAGTGGTGCTAATTACAAAAGTCTTATGCTGATTTAAAAAGAAAAGTAGTTGAGTGGCAAGAAAGTGATAAAGTTTTACTGAAAGCATTGATTTAAAAGGAAATATTGTGGTTTGGACTTAGTTCGAGAATTAGTGAACCTTAGTAGATTTTATCAGTTAGCTTTTGTCTCCTGAAATAGACAAGACCTATAATGTTTTCATGTGTCATTGTTTACTAATGACCAATAGAATCCATTGCATGTTCTTACTTTGGGAAATGGGGATTCGATTAAAGTTGAATTATGAAAAAGACCCAATACAGATTTGGATTAGAGAAATTCAGGAAACGAGTAAGAAAACATTTTTTTTAGTTGAAGTATAGTGGAAGAGCATAAAGCTTTAAATTCGAGGAAAAATTTTATTAAGGAGGGGAGAATTGTAATACCCCAAATATTGATATAAGAACTATTTTGAAATGATTCAAAATATTGATTAAGAAAGATGGAATGGCTAGGATTAATGGTTAAGACTAAATTATGACTATGGATTTTTAAGAGGGAAATTTGGTCTTTTATATGAAAGAAAATTTAAATTGGTATTTATAATAAGGGAAAAGGGGATTAGGTTGAAAATAACAAGCTCTTTTCTTCTTTCTCTTTCTTTTCCCCCCGTAGAAGAGCTCTCTCATAAGCTCAAAGGTAAGTTTTAAATCAAATGGTTTATTCTTTAAATTTTTTTTAGCTAATGAATCCTTGTATATGTTGGAAGCTTAATAAAGGTTTAGAGGGGATCAAAACTAAGTTATGAAGGAAATATTAGAGATTGAGCAAAATGTGAGGGTTATGTTGAAATATGAATGTTTATGGATGTTTATTTGTAAATTTGACTTGTCAAATAGGTATATAAGAGATTAGAAGCCTTGATATTGAGTAAACACATATTAGAAAAAGTGGTTTGATTCTTAGAATAGAAGGTTCTTGAATGGTTTGAGATGTTCAAAGAGACTAACTAAAGGAAAGTTAGTTAAATTGTTGATAGTTGAGTTTGGTAGCATAATAAGGGCTTTATATATGAAAATTTGGTGAACTGTTGATAATTTTTGGGTGAAAACATGTTGTTCTGGGCAAGGGGTATCGATACCCTATGAATGAGTACCGATACCCTAAGACCAATTTTGATAAACATCTTCAAGAGGTATCGATACCATCAGGCATGTATCAATACTTGTAAATATCAAACTTAATTTGGGTACCGATACCCCAGTAGTGTATCGATGCCCTTCTAAAGGGAAGTAACAGTACCGTACTTAGGGGTAGCGATACCTCTTGAGGGGACAATGTGAATTTTGTTCCTTAAGTAGCTAAAGTTATTAGAATCAAATTATATGTTTAGGTTATGATAATGACTTAGGAAGTTAAAAATAAATATTTTGATTCATGTTAAGTTATAAGTGTTAGGAAATATACTAACAATTGACATTACACATGTATTTAATGAATGTTGGATATATAAAAATCAACCTCCCGAGTTGAGTAAGGCGAAAGGCAAGGGCTAAGTTCTGGAATAATTATCTTCTCATTTTGGATATCTAAGCAAGGCGAGCCATGTGAGTACATTTAAATATGTACGTAGATGTTACAATAGACCTATTTGTATGACTTATTAATGTAAATTGGTGATTTACAAAGGGCACTAAGTGTGCAAAATGTTAATAAATCATACTAAGTGTATGAATTTCAGATAGGGCGTTTCGTACGCTAAAATGTTAAGAAATCACACTAAGTGTATGAATTTCAGATAGGGCGTTTCGTACGCTAAAATGTTAAGAAATCATACTAAGTGTATGAATTTTAGATAGGACGTTTCGTACGCTAAAATGTTAAGAAATCATACTAAGTGTATGAATTTCATATAGGGCGTTTCGTACGCTAAAATGTTAAGAAATCATACTAAGTGTATGAATTTCAGGTAGGGCGCTTTGTACGCTAAAATGTAAAGAAATCACACTAAGTGTATGAATTTCAGATAGGGTGTTTCGTACGCTAAAATGTTAAGAAAAATCATACTAATTGTATGAATTTCAGATAGGGCGTTTCGTACGTTAAAATGTTAAGAAATCGTACTAAGTGTATGAATTTCAGATAGGGCGTTTCGTACGCTAAAATGTTAAAAAAATCATACTAAGTGTATGAATTTCAGATAGGGAGTTTCGTACGCTAAAATGTTAAGAAATCATACTAAGTGTATGAATTTCAGATAGGGCGTTTCGTACTCTAAAATGTTGGGCGTTTCGTACGCTAAAATGTTAGAAAATACTAAGTGTATGAATTTCAGATAGAGTGTTTCGTACGCTAAAATGTTAAGAAATTATACTAAGTGTATGAATTTCAGATAGGCGTTTCGTACGCTAAAATGTTAAGAAATCATACTAAGTGTATGAATTTCAGATAGGGCGTTTCGTACGCTAAAATGTTAAGAAATCATACTAAGTGTATGAATTTCAGATAGGGCGTTTCGTATGCTAAAATGTTAAGGAAATCATTCTAAGAGTATGAATTTCCAGATAGGGCACTTCATGTGTTAACATTATAAGAAATCCATACTAAGTGTATGGATTTCTGTATTGGACATTTTGGGTGCTAAAGGACAAGAAATTAATACTATGTGTATGAATTTCCATATGGTAAACATAAGGGTATACACATAAGAAATACATAATAAGGAAATGGATCTTTATATTGGTAATGAGTATGCCAACCACACAGATTATAGAAATAGTTGAGGAATAATGATATAAGCACTAGATGTGTATCTTAATAAATGAACTGAAATAAGAAGTTAGTAAATTACCATGTGAGCACTGAGGGTGCGAATGTATAAAGTTTATAATAAATTAAATGAGAGTTATTGATATTAAACATAAGTATTAGAATAGAAACTATTCCAAAATAAAAGATGTGATGGCCTAGCTGTGCAATTGATAGAAAAATGTCAATTATGTCAGTTAGATGAATGGTTAAGTATTGTTGAGTAAAAGAATAATGGTCTAACTGTGTAATTGGCAGAAAGGTGTCAATTATGCTAGTTAGATAAAGGGTTAAACACTGTTAAGTAAGAGAATAAAGAAAGTTTAATGTATTGTGATATGAGTGGGGCATAAGTGATATGAAGGGATATTATATATATAATGTATAACCACACATAATTGGTATGGAAGAATGCCATAAATAAAATGTATAATAGTGTAAAAAAGAATGAAAGGATATCTCAGTGGAAATGGTACAATGATGTATTATAAGCATGATGGGGTGCTATCAATGAAAATAATGGTTTAAGACTAAAGAGATAAATAGAGAAGAAAATATAGAGGAAGATAGGTATGCTAGGCATAGTATAATACTTAAGATAATTGTGAATGGAATACAATTTAGATGAGGAGGATCATAGAATCCTTAAGGAATATACAATTTAGTACAAATTAAATATAAAGATCATACTTATGTATACACAAAGGTTATTTTATAATATTATGTCTTGTTAAGTAAATACTTATGGTGTGTTGTTTCCACGTGTAGGTAAAAAAGGAGATTAATTGAGTAAGGAGTGCAGTAGTAGCAGTGGGTATCATTAGTTAGGGTTGACTCTCATCAGTAACGGTAGGATAATCTTATTCAAATTAAGAACTTAGTTGACATATAATTAAAATATTGTAAACATTTTTTTAATGTAACTAAGTGAATATTTGAGTATGTTTCTTTAAAAAATATTCTATTTTGTGGTTAATCAAATTGAAACAAAATTTTACGGGTTATAAAATAACAAAAAAAATTTCCGTGATGTGACATCCATATCTAGTGCACGAAATGGTATACTTGATAGGGGTGTTACATTATAAATCGTATGTACAGGTGGTAGATACGACTTTGAACCTCTAGTTAAAGAACTAGGAACCATAAATATCAAGGTCAAAGATAGGAGAGAAGCCACAAGCACAAAAGTTTGATAAGTTGATATAGTTCAATGAAGAACTTGAAGATAGAAAATTCTAACAAAGAAAGTTAATTGATAAGTATGATATGCCTTACAAATGCAAAGACATTGACTTTATATAAATTACAAAGGGACATGGTCGAAAAGCCTTGTATCTATTCAGCTAAGGTGCGAACAAAGGGTTATGCCTTTTACGAATGCATGTGACTTTAATGAATGTATATGACCCTTGGTTGAGGCACCAACTTGAATGTTCATGTACTTACCTGAATGAGTAGCTGATGGTTCAGGTAGATATCTCCTTGAATGCACTTGGATTTGACCGAATAGTTATGTCTTGGTTCGACCTTGAATGATCATAATGGTTAAGCTAATTGCTTCTTTGAATTTTTGTGATGGTTCGACTACTTAGGAACCTCCCTTGGATGCACATGATGTATAACTAAATGCACATAACTCTTTATTATCTTTGGCACCAAGATGAAAGCACAAGGTGTATGGTGAAGACACATGGCACTTGATGAAACTACATGGTGCTTGATAACAAAGTAGGTCCTTTCAACTCCTTAGCTGAGACTTGAGCTCTATTAGTGGCTTGCTTCACTCAAATTCACTAGTAAGGTCCCTAGTCTCCAGCTCTCTTCCAGATGGCTTTAGCTCACATGCTTAGCTTTAAGCTACCTAACAGTTGAGTTTAGCTCCTTAGCTTTAGTTTTGAGCTCTTTTGAGTTGATTGAGCTGCCATCTTTCAGCATTGATCTCCTTAAGCTTCCATTCCTTAGCCATTTTACTTAAATAAAGCAAATTAAGGTAAGTAAGTAGATGATATAATATAAATATAGCTAATAGCGTATGATAACATAATACACGCCTACGAATGAATGCAAATGCAATCTAAAACATATGCAAATATGTATAATATAAGGTAAATATGACATAAAATAAATATAAACATATGGATAACATGTATCATGCATAATAATCATGTAAAATGCATAGTATAAGGACTAATGTATGGAAACATATATTCTATCATAAAATGCATAATACAAAATACGAATATGTCATGAACGTGAATGATATGCATAACATGATATCCTAAGTATATTATGATATAAGTATGAGACATATAATATAAGAATACAAATTCAAGGTATAAATTAAATAAAGATGTGTAAGGATAGAAAAAGGTCCCTTTACTTTCATCCTTATGAATAAAGATGAAAGAGTGATGAACATAAGTACGTGTTTGAGTATGCTCACATCATCCCATTCTTTTGGCAATTTATCCATAAATCGAAGTTATTCCTCAATGAATAATCATTTGTTGTTAGGTGATTGAGTCCTCATTTTCTTTTTCTAATGGAATATTCACATCTTTTTGCTCAACCTACAAAACAATAGAAGACACGTTTTTTGGTTTCTTGTTAGAAAAAGTCTCATCGATCATAGGTCGTGTCTAAAGGTATTTTCTAATTATTTCTTTGTTTGAAGAGGAACATGTCTTTTGGGATTCTCCTTCGTGTTGTTTGGTAACATTATGATCATTCCTCATGGCTTCAATACTTTGCTTCATTCTTGCTTGATCGTTCTACACTTGTTTTGAAGTTAAGGGATCCAAAACAATATTCTTTCCTTCATTCTTGAATGTATATTGGTTGGTGAAGCAATCATTAATGGTCTTTTTATAATATTGCCAAGGCCTCTCAAGTAGAAGAAGGCTTGCATATTTATGTACAACATCACACAAGGCTTCATATTTGTAACTTCCAATGGAGAACATAATCAATACTTGTCTTGTCACTTTCAATTCTCCTCCATTGTTGAGTCATTGTAACTTGTAAGGATTGTAATGCTTGGTTGTATTTAGGCCCAATTTCTCCACCATTATAGTGCTTGCAACATTGGTGCAACTTTCTCCATAAATGAATATCAAACACATATTTCCATTAACATGACATCTTTTATGGAAGATGTTTTCTCATTATTCCTCTTTAGTGGCCATTTGAGTATTCAGAACTCTTTTGACTACCAAGATCTCACCATCAACAATAGCCTCTACTTCCTCTTTAAGTGTTTATTCCTCATTTTTTTCTTCATGCTCGAATTCAACTTCACCATTGTCCAAAAGAAGCATTGTATTTTTATTGGGAGATTGGTTGGACATTTGACCTTTACCAAGGCACTTGAAGCACTTGATATCTTTAGTGCGTTCATTGTTGATCACTCGTTTCCTTTTATCCTTTTCCACAATTGTTTGCTTCAATTTTAATAGTTTAACCATCTCCTTAATTTGAAGAGTTGTGGACTTCTTATAATTGCTTTGACTTCATATTGGTGTTGTAGAATTGCTACTTTAGGACATGGATATTTTCTTGATTTGGTATTCAAATTTCATGGCCATGTGCACCATTTCACCTATTTCCACATAATGTTGTAACTCCATCACATTTTTAATTTTTGGATTAAGACCAACAAATAATCTTGCCATATTTACCTCTTGGTCCTCCTCAAAGTTTGCATGGATCATTGCAACCTCCATCTCTTTGAACAATCTGTAAAGTAAGTGAAAGCTTAAAAGAGATAGACTTGGACAATTGATGTAGGGTGATGAAGTTGGGCTTGAATATAAGTGAATATGATGAAGATAGGGGTTGGTTTGATGGTTGTGAGGCATGATGTAGGCTTATGAAAGAAAGGGATGATGATGTTGGTGATAAGATGACAATATCTTAAGAAAGACTCACAGAAGACCCTCTACTAAAGGGTATAGATGCAACCTTTATATGTTTTCTTAAGGGGTGGTAAATAAGGACTTGGACCTATTAGATATGAGATTTAGGAAACATAGGTATTAATGGAAAAATAGAGGGGTTGATGCCACAAGTAAAGATACTTGATAAGTTTATAAAGTCACAAAAGGACTAAGTAAAAACTGATAACTCTCACAAGTATTTTTAATGATCAAAAGGTTGATTTTATACAAATAAAATGCCTAAGTATTTAAAGGAAATGAAAGGGTAGGCCGAATGGATACATGGTGTTTCGGTAAGCCCTTGTTTCATTTCATAAGTATATAATTATTCAAGTACAATGGGTAATGAATAGAGAGGATGGTTCAACTAGAATGAGGGGTAAGTCTATAAATGAGACAACACAGATAACGAGCTACATGAGATCGACTCGATCAAAGCTCGATGAATACTCGACTCAAATAGACTCGACTCGAGCTTGATCTCAGCTCAAGTTTTTAACGAGCCAAAATGAGCTACTTGTTACATTACTCTAAAAGTTCGTGAGCAGCTCGAAAATATAATATATTAATATTTTATTTTTTAAATAAATTATTAATAATAATAACATTTATGTGTTGATTTTTTTTAAAAAAATACAATATAAGGTTTTCATGTATTCAATGTTCAGATTTGAGTTTGAGTTTGAGGTGGGCTTGAATATAAGTGAATATGATGAAGATAGGGGCTGGTTTGATGGTTGTGAGGTGTGGTGTAGGCTTATGAAAGAAAGGGATGATGATTGTGGTGATAGGATGATAGTATCTTAAGAAAGACTCAAAGAAGAATCTCTACTAAAGAGTATAAACGCAACCTTTATATGTTTTCTTAAGGGGTGGTAAACAAGGACTTGGACCCACTAGATATGAGATCTAGAAACCATATGTATCAGTGGAAAAATAGAGGGGTTGATGCCACAAGTAAGGATACTTGATAAGTCGATAAAGCCACAAATGGACTAAGGAAAAAGAGATAACTCTCACAAGTATTTTAATGATAAAATGGTTGATTGTATACAAATGAAATGCCTAAGTATTTAAAGGAAATGAGAGGGTAATCCAAATTGATACATGGTGTTTTGGAAAGCCATTGTTTCATTTCATAAGTACATAATTATTCAAGTACAAAGGATAATGAATAGAGAGGATGGTTTGTCTAGAATGAGGGGTAGGGTTGTAAATTAAGCTACACAGATAGCGAGCTACTAAAGATTGACTCCATCAAAGCTCAATGAATAATCGATTCGAATGGACTCAACTTGAGCTTGAGCTCAACTCGGATGGACACGACTCGAGCTCGAGCTCGACTTGAGTTTTTAACGAGCCGAAACAAGCTACTTGATACTCGACTTGAAAAGCTCGTAAGTAGTTCAAAAATATATAATATATTAAGATTTTATTTTTTAAAAAATAAATTGTTAATAATATTAACATTTATGTGTATTTTTTTAAAAAAATACATTATAAGTTTTTCATGTATTTAAGGTTCAGGTTTGAGTTTGAGTTTGAGGCTTTGGTCAAGTTAAGTTTAAGATTTTTTTTCATTTCGAGCCTTTTCAAGCTTTTATGAGCTTCAGTTCATGATTTTGAGTTTGAGTCAAGCTTGAAAATTTTAGGCTCGTGAGTTTTCGAGTTGAGATCTATTTCAGAATTTTCGAGTCGAGTCGAGCGCAACAATACTCAAGCTCGACTCTGCTCATTTACAACCCTAATGAGGGCTCATGTGCTTTAGCCAAATAGTGTTTGAACCTTATCATGTTGTCTTCCAGATGAGTAGTTATGCCTTTGGCTTAATAGGTTCTTCATTTCCATTTGAATTTGAGCACCTAAAGTATGTCAGATGGTAGGATGGTTTGTAGCCTTATATTGGATCTTTCTTTTGGTGTCATGTGCATGCCAGGCCTTATGCTTAATGTATCATGTGCTCCACACCTAAGGAAGATATAAGATGCTGCTATGGTACTCCTTAGGTGCTTAGGTGACTTAGGTAGGTGTCAAGTAAGTAGCTAGGTGAGTTTGAGCTAGCTAACTCATGCTAACTAGCTAGTGACACTTCAGCTACTCAACTACCATTTTAGCTACACTTCAGCTGCCTCCATTCCACATCTCAGCTACCAAGTCCTAAGCTGCCCTTCAGCTCATTTAACTATTTTTTTTAGCTCTATTAATATCCTTTGAGATAAGTAAGTTAGCATAAAATTTTATAAGCTAACTCTGAGCTAGCATGCTTATTGTTTAGCTCCACCAAGCTACCAAATGATGTGTAAGCTAGAATCATTCCAAATACATGTTGTTGTCTATATGAACCATACAATTAAGCTAAGATAGTATAAGGATGAATACATGAGCTAGCATAAACTTGATATAAGCTAAGTATGAACATGCATAAGCTATTAAATGATACAAATTCATAGTAATAACATAGATTAAGCTAGGAATGAAGGTAAAACATAACATATGCATAATATATACTAATTATATGAGTGTGGAGCATACTATTAAGCTTTATACTTAATGAATATGAAAATTATGATACTATCATTCATGATTAATAACCTAAAGATAAAATGCATAACATAAGGTAATATGTAAAAACAATAGATGACAACATAATGCATATGAGCATAATATATCACATTAACTCTAAGTATAAAATGTAAAAAGAAAAGAAATGAAAAGAATAAGAAAACTCCCTTAATCTTTAACCATGAGAAAGATACAATAAGGAAGAATAGTAAATACGAAAATAGGATTGTATCATCCCCCTTTTTTGAGGCGATTTGTTCCCAAATCGAAATCCTTGATATGCTCAAATTCCCTCTTCTTAAGGGCATTTGTATCATTTTTCCAATCACAACACCTTATGGTCGAATGATTATCCTTACTTATATCTCTTGGGTTAGAAGCTTTCATTTTCCAAAATCCTTGTTCTTTCACTTGTGCCTCATCGAATAGGCATCCTTCAAAAGGTGTCTTTTTACAAAGACTTCTCATAGGCCTTTCATTGGATAGGAACATACCAACATTCTCCTTTTGGGATAAGTTTTTTTAAATGACTCCCTTGAAACTGCCCCTTCACGTGAAACTTCCTGCAAGATGAAAAAATGTGTTGGTTGAGATAAATGGGTACTTATCTCTTGGAGGCATTGGTCCAATACATTATGATTTTTCACTTCAGCATATGTCCTTTGGCTCCAATCCTCACGAGTTTTCAAAAATGGATTAATATTTTCACTTTCTTCTATTGGAATGATACATCTGTTGGTAAAAATGTTAGACTTTGTGTAATATCCCCAAAATAGGGTTAGTGACTAAAATGTAAGTTTTTGAAATTGTGTGATCAAATTCAGAAAATTTAAAAGTTTAGGGACTTAATTATAATTTCTTTATGTAGGACTAATTAGCCAATAAGGAAAGATGAGAAAGTATAATGGTCATTTGATAAGAAAGATTTTTATTTTTTTTATGGGATATAAATCACGTGGAGAATGAGAGGAAATGAAAGAAAAGTCTGGAGACTTGGTTTAGTTATCCTCTTCTTCCCATGACTTCATTGGTAAGGTAAATTGGTTTCAAGTTGGTTATGTCTTTCAATTTAAAGTTGGTTTTGATTCTTGGAGTGATAAAAAAGCCTAAGGGAAGCTTAAGGTTGCTTAAAACTCAAAGAGAGATAAGTTATGAAAGATTGAATATGAAGAGTTTTTAAGTGAATTATTGAAAGAGAGTTTTTTAATGAATTTAGAAGTCATATTTGACTTGTCATCAGTTAGAATAAGAGATTAAAGAGGTTAAAGGGGATGAATAGCAAAGTTGAATAATTGGTAAGATTTTTAGTTTCAAGTGTCTAGTAAGATATTGGATGTTTAGATGTGTTAAAGTGATATAAGATGGTTTAAGTAAGTATAGTTGAGTTTAAAGTAATGAGAGGAGTTTAGATAAGTCTTGGTAAATTTTTGGGTTAAAGAAATGTATTCTAGGCATGGGGTATCAGTATTGTTCATCCAGTACCGATACTTCAAAGCAAAATAAGTAGAATCTTGACCTTGGGTATCGATACTGTTCATACAGTATCGATACCATAGAGTAAAAATGGATGAAATCTTTAAGAAGTATCGATACCTAGTGTCTAGTATCGATACCATTATCAAGTTATAAATACAGAATGACAAAATGGTATCGATACCTTGGGGTATCAATACCATAAGAGGGTAGTATCAGTACTATAATAAGAGTATCGATATTATTAATCTTGAAATGCTAAATAAGTGGTTCTTTTAGCTTAAGTTATATTGATTGGTTATAAGAAATTCGAACTCCGATATTCATATAAGTCGTATAATTGTGTAGATATCGATCGGAAGTGAGTATCTGATGATTCAACGAGATAAGATCGAGCAAGAAAGAAATAAGTGTATAACTTGGACTAGTGAGGCTAAGGTCAGTGCATTCTAGTTGGTATATGATGTTTAATTGAAATAAGACTTGCGACGAGTCTATTTCCTATATTATAATGCATGAATTCAGGAATATAAGCATGTGTTTGATATGAGTATATGTGTTATATGTTATTGTATATATAAATTACATGATCTGTGTGAATATATGTTAATGTGATAAACCATGTGAACTGGTATAAATGATCTATGTGATTACATAAAAATATGATATAAGTTATATGATATGGATAGAAGGGATTATATGAATATGTAATATCAGTTATGTGCTAAGGAATCATGTGAATATATGTCTATGAGAAGATATAAGAATAAGATATAAGCCATGTGATATGAATTACGTAACTACGTGTTATTGACTTAAGTAATTATATGAACATGTGACATGTGAGTATGAATCCTATAAAATGTTCTAAGTTTAAGTGAACTATATGACGTATGTTATATTGTACGATAATGATTTAAGTGAATATATGATAACAAGGTATAAGTTATATGAATTAGATCTAGGTGAACTGATATAATAGACTTATGTGATTAAATAAAGACTGAGATAAGTTAAGTAATATTATATATATAATAATAATAATAAAAGAATTGAATATAAGTTAGGAGATACTGACATAAGTAATTATTCTAACATGTAATATTAGTTGTATAGTAAATATATATGAAACTATATGAGAATACATGTCTAGTTTACTATGTGAAGCTGAACTAAGTGAATATATGAAACTAGTATAAAACTTATGTGATACAGATGATTAGGTAAATTTGTGAGATAAGTTATATTGTATTAATATACGAATTATATTAAAATATGTATATGAGTATTTGTTTAAATTATATGCGTTGATATGTGAAAAATAAGAGAATAAAGGATAAGTTATATGATATAAGCTATGTGATTACATGTATATGTTAATATACCTTGCTTGCATTACATGTTATGTGATATGTGTTATAAGACAATGATCTAAGTGACCATATGAAAATGGTACATGAACTATGTGATAAAAACTATGAGATTATATGCCTATGTGACATAAATTATATGATACGATACAAGAGATTATATTCTCATACGATATATGCTATGAGATATGATCCATGTGACTACATGTGAAATGATATAAGTTATGTGATGATTTGTGGGAATATGTGGTTATATGAAAAATATAAATGATAATGCTCATGTTATGTGATATGATAGCTAGGGGTATTGTTGGCATGCCAAGAGTAGAGGGTTCTATGTGGTCTTTCGGGATATATATGTGGTCCTTTGGGACAATTATATATGTCACTCAGTGGAAATTTATACGAGCTGTGGTGACAACATTTCTGCACAACCTCAATGTACTCACATATCTTTATTTCTCACAAGTGTACATGGGATATTAAAAATATATAACATAAATAAATTCTATATGATGATTATGTGTTTTGTTGTGTGGAATGTATGATATGATGTGTATAAATGTTAAGTACAAGATTAGATGATAAGAGGGATTAATTAGAATAATTTTGATAACTATAAGAAGGTTGAGAATGATAATGATGAGATATGTGTATATATGTATTGTGTTATATGAAATATTTTATAGTTTTGTGTGATATTATTGTATGAAGTGTTCATGCATTATTAGATAATTAAAGTTTCCATTATATGTTTTATATGCCTCACTAAGTCATAGACTTAGCGTGTGAATGTTTCACACATAGGTTTCGAGAAGATTAAGGAGAAAAGAGGGACAATACAAGTCAGCTTCTCATTTCCGAAGATCAGATTAAAAAAGGAATGATTAGTATGCATTTTTGTTTAATAAATATAGTTGGCATGTAATCAAAGAATTAAATCGGATACGCTCTGATAGGTTTGTAAAACTACATGTTTTTATTAAATAGAAATTTTTTGGTTTTATTTTAGTTGTCCAATTGAATTTTTAGTTATTTTGTAACTGTATATGATTTGAAAAGTAAGGTGACACCTTAGGCTCGTATCCGGGTCGGGTACTGGTTGGGGTGTTACATTGTGATTTTCTCTTCCTTTGACTTATAAACAACTTGTACTTTCTTAAAGGTTTCCAAATCTTGATCTTATTTTACTTCCTTCGATGATATGAAAGTAATGTGATTTTGCGTCCTTTATGCTTGAATGTATATTGGTTAGAAAAAAAAATCATGAATAGCTTTCGTATCATATTGCCATGGCTTCCTAAGTAGAATATGACTTACATGCATAAGAACCACATTACAAAGTACTTCAAGTTTGTACCTTCCAATGGAAAATAGAACTATGACTTGCTTGGTCACCTTTAACTCTCTTCCTTCATTTAGCCATTGTAGTTTATATGGAGTTAGATGCTTCAAGGTTTCCAAACCTAACTTGTCCACCATGAGGGTACTTGACACGTTTGTGCAACTTCCACCATCTATGATCATAAAGAATACCTTGTCTTTAATCTTGCATCTTGTGTGAAATATGTTTTCTTGTTGCTGCTCCTCATTGGCCATTTACAAGTTTAAGATTCTCTTCATGATTATCAACTCACCACCTTCGTCAGATTTTTTATCTTCTTATTGTTGTTCAACTATTTCTACTACTCTTTCTTCGAGAACCTTTTCTTCAGATTCAGAAACAACTTCTCCATCATCCAATAGCAACATGGTATTTTGGTTGGGGCATTGATTAGAAACATGACCTCTTCCTAGGCACTTGAAACACTTGATATCTCGTCCTCTCAGAATTACTAGTTTACTTCTCCTTACCTCGGTTAGTCTTCACCAAGTTTAGCTTTGGATTTTGTGTCTCCACATTCCCCTTTATTTGCAAAGGAGTTTGTTTTCTGAAGTTATTGCATTCTTGCCTCCATTATATTGAAGAAGTCTTTCCTCGGTTTAAAGTTTTCCTCTTGAGTTGACGTTCATTCTTTATGGCCATGTGTACTATTTCTTCCATCTTAACATAGTGATGTAATTCAACAAAGTTAGCAATTTTAGGATTAAGACCAAATAAGAACTTTTCAATTGGTTCTTCTTGATCTTCCTCAATATTGACCTGAATCATGGCTATATCCATTTCCTTAAAGTAATAACGCTCCTATTTCCTTATTTGAGATTCTGGAGTTTGTGGAATAGGTCTCTATGATAATGCACTGGAATAAACTCTCTCTGCATGATAACTTTTATATCATCCCAAGTGTTGATAGGACATTCATTATTCCTTCTCCAGTGCTCACCAATTGATCCCACCAAATTAGAGCATAGTCTATAAATTCCATGGATTTCATTCTGACTTTCTTTTGTTCTGAATAATTGTGGCGTTCAAAGTCATGTTCCACCTTAGTTTCCTAATCAAGATACGTTTATAGATCCGTCATCCCTTGGAATGGAGGAATAGAAACTTTAATGTTGTTTAGGTTGTCATTAAAGGAGTATCGTCTTCCTTGGTTCCTTGGTGTATTCCTTCTTGATCCTTGAAAAACTTGATCAATCTTCATAATCTTTTTCTTCTTGCCTTGGTCATGGTTGTCTTCTATAATTGCCTATGGATGCTTCAACTTGGTCCATATGTTCATATAGAGGTTCAACTTCTAATCTGAACAATCTTGATATCTCTCTAATAAGTGCTTGGTCTTGTAAATTGGGTGTTTCTCCACGGGGTCATTGACATGATTCTCGAGACATGGTTAGTGTAGATAAAGAAAAGAATATGTAGCAAGACCTTACTAAAGTACGCTTACAAAGCCTCACGAGAACACTCCAAAGAAACTTGAAATGTCACTCAACTCACTCGTGTTTTCACTCTAGGACTTTATGTCTTTTACACGTCCTCTTATAGTCTCACCACACTCAACCCTTTTTCCACTCAAACTCTTTTTACAAAGTTCTCTTGTAGACTTAATCAAGACCTTCACAAGTATACTTCCTTATGTATGTCGACTGTGAATGTTAGTAGGATAGGGAAAACAAAAATATAATACAAATGGTTGTTTAGAAATAGAGAGAAAATAAATAAAGGGGTTACGTACAAAGCAAGTCACTTATAACCTCACTGTCACCACAATCAAGTCTTCAAATTGCTTACTCGGTTTGATGGTTTAAGATGATGTTGCTTGTCCTTTGAACCCTTCTCTTGAAGTGTTTTTTTTTTTAATTTATTTTATTTTCTTTTTGTTCCTGAACTTCTTTCGTTACTTGTTGTCCTTTTTTTTCACTTCACATTTCTTTTATTTTTATTCTTTTTGTATTTCTTTTATTTGTTTTTTATAGGGACACTTTTTGTTTTTGTTGTTGCACTTTACTTCTTCCACTAAGGCTCTAAATATCGCTTGATGTAAGGGTTACCTACTTTTGATTGTGGATCTATGAAGAAAGAAAACAACATGTAAAGTAAGTGAAGCCTTCAAAGAGATAGGTTTGGATGGTTGATGTAGGGTAATGATGTTAGGCTTGAATATAAGTAAATATGATAAAGATAGGGGCTAGTTTGATGGTTGAGAGATGTGGTGTAGGCTTATGAAAAAAAGGGATGATGATGGTGGTCATAGGATGATAATATCTTAAGAAAGACTCAAAGAATGACCTATACTAAAGAGTATATACCATGTATTTATATATTTTATTAAGGGGTGGTAAACAAGGACTTGGACCCACAAGATATGAGATCTAGGAACGACAAGTATCAATGGAAAAATAGAAGGCTTGACGCCACAAGTAAAGATACTTGATAAGTCAATAAAGTCACAAAAGGACTAAGGAAAAAGGGATAACTCTCATAAGTATTTTAATGATCAAAATGTTGATTCTATACAAATGAATTGCCTAAATATTTATAGGAAATGAAAGGCTAGGTCGAATGGATACATGATGTTTTGGAAAGCCCTTATCTCATTTCATAAGTACATAATTATTCAAGTATAAAGGGTAATGAATAGAGAGAACGGTTCAGCTAAAATGAGGAGTCATGTGCTTTGGACGAATAGCGTTTGAACACTTTCATGTTGGCTCCTAGATGAGTAGTTATGCCTTTGGTCGAATGCATTCTTCCTTTCTATTTGAATTTGAGCACCTAAAGGATGTCACATGGTATGATGGTGTATAACCTTGCATAAGATCTCTTCTTTGGTGACATGTACATGCCACACTTTATGCTTGATGTATCATTTGCTCCACTCCTAATGAAGATGTAGGATGTTGCCATAATACTCCTTAAGCGCTTAGGTGACTAAGGTAGTTGTCAAGTAGGTAGCTAGGTGAGTTTGAGCTAGGTACACTCAAGATCTAGCTAGTGACACTCAAGCTACCATCTCAACTACACTCCAACTGGCCTTCAGTCCTTAGTTCAACTACCCTTCAGCTATCTTTAGCTCCTTCCCAGCTTCTTTAGTTAGCCTTTTAGCTCCATTAAGCTCCTTTGAGATAAGTAAGCTAGCATAACAATTTCTAAGCTAACTCTGAGCTACCATGCTTGTTGTTTAGCTCCACCAAGTTGCCAAATGATGTCTCACCAATGTGTTTACCTATGTGAATCAAGAAATTAAACAAACAAGTGATGTGTATGCTAGAATCATTTTAAATGCATGTTGTCGCTATGTGAACCATTAAATTATTCTAAAATAAGCTAAGGATGAATGCATAAGCTAGAATAAACTTGATATAAGATAAGTATGAATATGCATAAGCTATGAAATGATACAAACTCATAGTTATAACATAGATTAAGCTATGAATGAAGGTAAAACATAACATATGCATAATATATAGACTAATTATAAGAATGTGAGGCTCCTATTATGCTTTATACTTAATGAATATGCAAATTATGATGCTATCATTCATGATTAATAACCTAAACATAAAATGCATAACATAAGGTAATATGGCATAATAATATATGATGACATGATGCATAGGAGCATAATATTTCACATTAATGATAAGTATAAAATGTAAAGAGAAAATAAATGAAAAGAATAAGAAAACTCCCTTAGTCTTCAACCATTTTAAAGATGCAACAATGAAGAAAAGTAGATGTAAGAATGAGATTGTATCAACTTTCTTCTTTTTTGAGTAGCTGTGACATTCAAACACATGATCTACTTTGTTTTCCTAATCCAAATAGGCTTCCAAATATGTTTTCCCTTGAAATGGTGGTATGATGACTCGAATGTTGCTGAGATTATCATCAATTTGTGGATGACTTTCTTGGTATATTGGGGAATTCCTTCTCGATCCTTGTTGTAATGATTGCTCAACCTCTACTTCATCATCATCATATTCCTCATGATACTCTTATTCTTGCCTATATTGATTTGGTCTTCTAGGAGCTTAATTGTTTCGATTATTGCCTTGAGAGACTTCAAGTCTATCAATCCTCTCATTCAATGGTTCAAGTTCAGCCCTTAATTTCCTTGTCATCTCCCTAAAAATGGCTTGCATTTGGATATTTGGTGGTCCTTAACCTTGGTGATAATGACCAGACCTTTTTGATATGGTTAGTTAAATGAAAATAAAAGAAAAAAAGACCTTACCAGTGCACTCACAAGTCCTCACAAATTCATTCTAAAGAAAAAAATAAAGATGAAGCTCTACTATTCACTCGTGTTTCATCACTCTGGGAATATGGCTTTTTCTTCCCTATTGATTTCACACTCTCGGTGTCTTTTTCCACTCCTTTCTCTTTTGTATAGTTCTTTAAGGAACTAACTTCAGACTTGGTCAAGTAGTGCCCTTTGGGCATCGATTGAAAGAAAAGTTAGGGTAGGGAAAGAAACAAATATAATGCAAGATAGGTATATAATAAGTAAGAATGGAAAGAAAGGGTTACTTACTGATCAAGACACTTACAACCTTCCTTAGACCACAATCAAAGTCTTGAATGAATTTAGGCTTGGTTTTTGTAGACGACTTATGCACCTTTCCACCTTTGCTTTGTGCTTTGTTATTCCTTTTGTACATTTTCCTTTGAACTTTTTTGCTTGAAATTCTTCTTTGATGATGTTGGAGTTCTTCTTGCTTTTAGTTTCTTTTTCTTCTTCTTTTTTTTCCTTTTATTTTATTCCATTTGCACGACTTTACTTCAAGGATGTAGGCTCTTTCTTTCTTCCAACAAAGCTCTGATTATCATATGATATGAATGGTCATGCCCTTTGGTTGATTTTAAAGGAGTGCAGCTTTTGATTGTATGATTTAGGAAGGCGTGCAAGTTTACCTACAAGTAATATAGGCCTAAAGAAAGGGTTATAGATAGTAGATGTTAAGGACATTTAGGTAGGCTTGGAAATGATCAAATATGAAATAAATATATATATGGAAGGGTGGGTTGTTTTGACGTGGTGATGGATATGAAGAAATGGGATGGTGATGGTGTTGAGAATATGAAAAAGAATAAGGAAAAAATATGTTATATTAAAGCATAACCCCAAACCTTATAAGTTATATGTTCGGGTGGTAGAAAGGACTTGGACCTCTAGTTAAAGAACTAGGAACCACAAGCATCAAGGTGAAAGATAGGAGTGACGCCACAAGCATAAAGGCTTTATAAGTCGATTTAGTTCAATGAAGAAATTGAAGATAGAAAATTCTGACAAATAAAGTTTAATTGATAAGTATGAGATGCCTTACAAATGTCAAGGCATTGGCTTTATATAGATGACAAAAGGGCATGGATGAAAATCCTTGTATATATTTGGCTAATGTGTGAACAAAGAGTTATGCCTTTTGTTAATGCATATTAATGAATGCACATGACCCTTGGTTTAGACGTAAACTTGAATGTTCATGTACTTGGCCAAATGAGTAGGTGATGGTTCAATTAGATGTCTCCTTGAATGTAGTTGACTTAGTCAAACAGTTATGTGTTGGTTCGGCCTTAAATGCTCATGATGGTTCGACTACTTGCTTCCTTAAATGCTTGTGATTATTCGGTTAATTAGGCGCCTCCCTTGGATGCACATGATGCATGACCGAACGCACATGACTTTTCCTTGTCTTTGGTACCAAGATGAAATCACATGGTGTATGGTGAAGGCACATGACACTTGGTGAAGGTATATGGTGTTTGGTGACAAGGCAAGTCCTTTCAGCTCCTTAGTTGAGCCTTAAGCTCCCTTGGTAGCTAACCTCACTCCACTCCACTAGTCAACTTACTAGTCTTTAGCTCCCTTCCAATGGGATTTAGTTCCTATGCCTAACCTTGAGCTTCCTAGAAATTGAGTACAACTCCTTAGCTTTAACTTTTAGCTGATTGAGCTCCTATCCTTCATGATTGAACTCCTTAAGTTCCTATTCTTTGGTCATTTTACCTACATAAATCAAAGTAAGGTAAGTAAGCAGATGATATAATATAAATGCAACTAATAACATATGATAACATATTGCACACCTAGGAATGGATGTAAATGCAATCTAAAACATATGCAAAGATGTATAATATAAGGTAAATATGACATAAGCTAAATATAAACGTGTGGATAATATGTATCATGCATAACAATCATGTAATATGCAAAGTATAAGGACTAATATATGTAAACATATATTCTAACATAAAATGCATAATAGAAAGTACGAATATGTCATGACATGAATAATATGCATGTCATGATATTAGAGGTGAGCAAAACTCGACTCGAAAAATAGATTTTTTTTCTTCAATTTTTCGAGTTATTTTAGTCGAGTTATTTAAGTCAAATCGAATTATAAATTTGATTTTCAAGTTCGAGTCAAGTTGAAATTTTGAATTTTCGAGTTACTCAAAAAATCAAAAATTTGACTAAGTATTTTGACAGTTTTACGATTTCGTCCCTCATTTCATTATTTCTTCAATTCCTTCTTCATTTTAAGTCCATTTTATACCATATTTAAACCACATGCTCCTAAATGATAGTATAATACATGTGTACTTTCAATTTCTCTTTTTGATAACAAATTTTTTTTTATTTAGTCCTTCAATTTTTAATAATCTCCTTATTTTTTAAATTCGTCATTTATTTTAAGTCAGTTTTTATCAAATTTGAGCCACATGCTCCTAAACCATAGTAGAATACATGTGTACTTTCAATTCCTCTTTTTGATAATAAACTTTTATTTTTCAATTTAGTCCTTCAATTTTTCATAATATCCTTATTCCTTCAATTTGTGATTTATTTTAAGACCTTTTTTTACCAAATCTGAACTACATGCTAATATACCACAATAGAATACCTATGTAACTTCAATTGTTATTTTTTTACTAAAAATGTACTCTATTTTTTATTTAGTCCCTTAACTTTACATTTTACTCAATTTGGTATTTTGACTACAATTGTTTACAAATTCTTTCTTCTCATTAATTCCTTGACTCATTTATACTCTCATCAATATTTTACACTCAAAATATTTTCTTTAAAATATAATATTATGAATATATTTCATAATTTTAGATTGTATTTGATATATTAAATAATATTATAATATGAAAGAATAATATATATATATATATATATATATATTATGGTTAGATAACGTCAAAAAATTGAATCAAGTCATTGTCATAATACAATAAATAATTATAATAAATTTAGTATAAAAACTCTAATAACTCGACTCTAATTTCTTAAACTCGACTCGAAAAAAATTTAAGTTAATTTCGAGTTGTAAATTATGACTCGTCAACTCGAATAATTTGAAATTGTTTGACTCGACTCGATCAAATGTTCACCCCTACATGATATCCTAAGTATATTATAATATAAGTATGAATGAGACATAATATAAGAACGCAAATTGAAGGTATAAAATAAATGAAGATGTGTAAGGATAGAAAAAGCTCCCTCCACTTTTCAACCTTATGTGTATCAACCATATGAATAAAGATGAAAGAGTAACGAGAATGAGTAAGCCTTTGAGTATGATCACATATAGGCAAAACAAGGGAAGCACATGGCTGGTGACGACTAGCAATGGGGCCTGGAGCAATGTGAAATAAAACCATCTCTTTTCTTTGAATCCAGTACAGCTGAAACACCGGAGCTCTAACAGGGAAAACCTTACTTTTATCCTTTTGCAGCCCTCCTCTTTTCATCCCACTCTTCTTGCATCAAAGGCTTCAAGTTTACCGTTTTCTCTCTCTTTCTTTGGGGGTGGGGAATGAAACAGACAAAAGACGAAGAAAAAAAAACCAATCTTCATCACTGTCTGTCAAGTCAGCAAAAAAAATGTTTTTCCATCAAGTTATCATGTGGCCTTCCTTGGGTCTTTCTCTTTGTCTCGGTAAGAGTTTTTCACAGACTAAACAGCAAGACGAAAACCTTCCTACCTATCTCTCTCTTTTTCTTTCTTCCTTTTTCATCAAAGACTCTCCCCCCCCCCCTCTCCTTTTTATTTCCTTATTTTGATCTTATGGGTTCTTTCTCTCTCAACCTTGTGATCTTTAACCATGAAGAAGATGAAAGGGGTTGTTGCTGCCATGGCGTATTCCCCATATGCGATGTATGTGGACCAAAGGATGAGGTTCAAGCACCTGTCTCTTATGCAAGACTTTGAAGACTTGCACATGGTAACTTCTTTCCCCAGATTATTTAGATATGGTGCTGGTGTTCTTGTTTTTTTTTTCTTCTTTTCTTCAATATTTAAGAATTGGGTTTTCTAGTTTTCATTGATATATGTATTTGATTTTAATTCATTGCTATGTTTGATGATTAAATTGTTGATTTTTCGACCTAAATCCTTATTGTTTTCTAAATGGAATGCTTTCTCCAATAGAAATTTGAGGGGGAGGCTTTATGTTTTCAGGAAACAGATGCCATGATAAAGAAATTGCAGAAGAGAGCGAAGATTGACCCTGTTGGCCGAAGTTGGGTATGATGTTGTACCTCCTTTACATTTTAGGATACATATAGCCTTAGAATCTTAGATACCACTGTAGAGTTCATATTTCGGTTTTTCGAGTTTCGACCGGGATTTTGTTCTTAGGTTTTTGAAGAGGAGGCACACGTTCTTGATGCAAAACCATTCATCAAGCACCAGCAGGAACTTTGGGCAGCCACCGAATATGGTGGTTAGAAGTAAATCCAATGTGAAGGAAAAGAATTCAAGCAGAAGGGAAAGTAGTTTGCGCTGCCTAGCTGTGTCGTTTGATCTGAACCAAAAGAGGAAGACCTATAGTGAAAAGGAAGCCTCTTTCGTTCATCATTCTCATATGTTTGACCTAAACCAGAAGCAGCACAAAAATATCGAGGGAAGGAGGATGTTCTTTTGCAAAGAGGCTACTGCTCAAACTATGGAACCTATTTTCGATTTAAACCAGATTTTAGTAATCTATTTATAGCCAAGACAAGTTATATTCATCACAATCCCCATGCTATCTTTTAAAACAAACTAATTTCATCTCAATTTTTATTTCATTGCAGAGAGAGGAGGAAGAATTGCAGGCCATGGACAATTCAATGAGAATTGAGGAATTCAAGAAAAGTTCGATCCGAATTGCAAGTGACGGGCAGCACAATGATATTAAAATATCAACCTGCAGGAACACGGGAAACGGACCGAACAGAGTCGGGAAAAGGAAGATCTCCTGGTAGGATCAGGTGGCATTGAGGGTTTAAGTCTCTTGTAACACAAGTTGCTTAGTTGGAGGGATTGAGGACTAAGTAAATTTAGCTTGCCTAACTCCCCCCTCTTTTAATTGATATATGTTCTTGTTCCTCTTTTTGTAAAGAAAATATAGTAGGCATATATAAAATTGCTTCATTGCAATTTCTGTGGTGTAAATAGTTGTTACAATTTTTATTTTTATTTTTTATTTTTTACCTAGCTTCCTTAGTTGACATTTCCATCTTGCTACTCGAAATGGGTATTTGGAGTAGGCTGGAAGTTGTCACTTAAAATTAGAAAGCGACCACAAACATCGATATTTGAGGGTGCCGGTGGGTCCGAAACCAAGGTCTTGAAGCAAATGCAAGCAACAAATGATGTCTAAGTGCATGGTGAAAGTTAGTCCAAATGTTACAGAAGAGAGAGCTTGAATGTTAGGTTAAGTATAAATTCAAGCACCCTTGTGGATCAGATAATGTTGCAACAAGGTCAAAACTAATGGCATTTTATCTCTAAACCCTTGGCATTTAATAATAGATCAATCTTGGGTACGTTTTGGGTTTCAGCTAAAATTCCAATATCTGATTAGAAGTCTCAGATGGTAATTACAGACTTTAATTTATCTTTGCTTAATCAGAAACCGCATCAGAGACTTTTGGCATCTAAGCATCATTAGATCTTCCCGGCTCAGTGACAGTATCTGTGATGGCTGTGACGAGGGAAGCTATATTACGTTTGCCGACTTCAAGGAGTCGTCGAGTGTGCCTTTTCCCTGTTTTATGAGTTTTCATAACCACTCCAGAATGCGTACCGACTGAACAGATTTCACACCAAAACTTAAATTTTCTCTTTTTGCTAAATCGTGTCTTCTTCATCTCATCCATTGCAGTTGGAGTGTGTTTCTCAAGGAAATCTGCAGATTTCTTTTGCGGAAACCATTTCGCCTTTCCCTCTGTCTTAATCAGTTGCTCATCCTCTTCATTCTTTATCTTTTCATTGCTAACTTCTGGTGTCTTCTCCATGTCATCCCTTGCAGTTGATGCACATTTCATCTCAAGGGAATCTGCAGGTTTCTCTTCAGTATATCTTTCCGCCCCTCCTCTCTCTTAATCAGCAAGTCCTCCTTTTCGATCTTTATCTTCTTAGTTTTCTGCTTTGCTTCGTTAGCCTTGTGCTTCTTACCTCCAACGTGTTCAGCCAAAGTTTTCTCACTCGAAACACTGATTTGACAAATGGTACAGCACCACTCATCATTTTGTTTCACCTTCGAGCTAATTAACAGTTGATGCAGTTCGCAGGTTCCTGCTGGAGGCGGTGTTTTCCACTTTGCTCCAAGAAAACGATTAGGATCAGGCTTAGGCTGCATATGGTACACAAAAGAATCAATTAAACAATTGCCAATCACTGCACCATCAGTCTTTCCAACAAAGATAAATCTAACCATCAGCCTTTCTTTCTTGGAAATATAACAAATATATTGGTTTCTCGGCTGTCATGAGAAACTTTTGAAGCATACAACAGAATACCAAGATCAGATGAACTTCCATTGAGATCTCAAAGAAAATGATAAATAAAGCATGTAGAAGCATACATGCAATGCATGAACAAATCCGAAACAAAATGGAGTATGCAGCCGCCATCCGCTGCTACATGATACCAGATAACATGCCATGAAAAAGGATATTGCTAATCTAGGAAAAAAGAAATAGGTCACTCTAAATGACTGAGACACCGAGTAAAAGCAGCTACGGCAATCTCGGAAAAATATCTTCAGGATTGATCCATGGCTGCAATGTCTTAATAGGAAACAACAAGGCTTAACAATATGAATTAATTGCAAACTCCAGATGCATTCCTTGTACCAACTGCAACATCAGCTAATGCGAAACGAGCACAAGAAACTGAACTAGATCGCCATTAGCTTATGGTCTCAAAGGCTTGATCTTTGTTGGCTTGTTGGGTTCATGCGTCTATCTATGGTCATTGTGCATAAGGACCTTACAAGAGAAAACAGTTTATATAAAGTTTGTTCAAGTTTATGCCTTTAAACTTGGACTTACCAGTATAATCAGCTCATTCTTTTTGTCTTCCGACGCATCCTTAACCTGATAGTCCAAATTCTCTGTTAACGGTGGGGGCAACACGACCGGAGGCGGCAGCAATGCCGGTGGAAACAAGTTGAAAGCCCTCCAGCGGTTGAGGCTATGTAGGTGAGGCACGAAAGGAAGCCTGGGGTCGAGGCGCATTGTGAGGCTTTTCTCGTAAGACAAACCCGTTTCCCTAAATCTCTGCTGGACCGCCATTTCCCGTTCGGCCATCAACTCCCTCCTCACCTCGGCTTCCAACGCCCTCCGACGCGATTATCTCATCCCTGAAAAGCAACTTCTCCCGTTCGACGGTCTCGGGTCGACCAAGAATGACGTTACGATGAGGTCGAAGTATTTGACCCGACAGTGATGGATTGAAGCTCGACGACGATGAAGGAGCAGAGCTCGACGGTTGATAATCAACCGCTCTGAATTTGAAATCCATTAGAAAGATTTAGGCTTCTTCTTCTTCTTCTTTGGCCGGAGTTTTCAACTCTCAAAGAGTGATTTTGTGAAGGTTTAGTATAAGTGAAGACATTAGTTTTTTTATTTCATTTTATTTATTATTATTATTTTGTTTTAATATTATTATTATATTTTTTTATTATTATTAACTAAATAATTTTAATATATTGCAGGCCCAAAACCGGATCGGCCCAGTTACAAGAGTCCAAACCAGATTGAAACCTAAACCCATTTAAGGTTTCTACTAGGGTTTATAACCCTAGCGTCGTCGTCTCAAGATTCCAGCTGCCTTGTCAACGCCTCCACTGCCAGATGGTCCAACCAGTTGTTGCTGACACTACTGCTGCCACGACTCCAACCTCGCCGAAGTCTCTAGAATGCCACGAAGCCACCCACGTCGAACTCTATGCTGAGTCACCACCATAACTATGATGACTCACCACCATAACTCTGGTGACTCACCGAGACTTCCACTCTTTAACCGGTCCGAAGAGGAGCATCGTGGTGGCTATAAAAGCCATCCTTCCCTGCAAAATAAAAAAAGGGAGGAAAAGGAGAACATACAGACAGTAAGATATCAACAGAGAAAAACCACGAGGAGAGACACCTATAGCAACCACGACAGAAACCCAGTAAGCCAAACAACACCCACAGCATCTAATCGAAAGCAAAGAGAGAAGAGAGAAAAAGACTTACCCTCGTAGAACTCAAACGCCGCCATAATCCTTGTAAAAACCGAGGTAAAATCCTTCGGTTATCGCTTAGATCTAGGTAGATTGGCAATTTTTTAGGATAAAAGGGCTTCGAAATAGGCTTTAGGGTTATCGGGGCTTTATTTGGGGTAGGTTTACAAATCCTGACCACCGTGAGTGGTGGCTGGCGGTGGCCATCACCACCGGAGCACGGTGGTCGGCGGCTGCCGGAATTCCCTCCGGCGAAGGAAGCTATAGAGAAGCAAGAGAGAATTCTCATCTCTCTCAGCTAGAGAGAGAATCAGAAGAGAAAATGAGAGGTTTGGCTCTTAAGGGGCCGGTTAAAAGGGTTTATATATCTCTCCACGAACGTCGCCATTTTGGGATGGGTATGTTCATAATTTCCATCATGGGTAAACCCTGTCCGCAGCGTTCCAAGTTTGTATTCTTTGCAATTTAGTCACTAAATTAAGTTTATGAATATTCTGATTTGGTCTTTTAATTTTATTTTATCTACAATTTAGTCCTTATTAGTATATTTAATATTTTAGGGTAAATATCATAATTAACCCTTATGATTTTAATAGACTTTTATTTTAATCCCGAATAAATATATATGGCTAAATTACACTGTTAATTATTATATTTCATAATATTTGAATTAGAGCTTTTAATTTTAATATGTTGTATTTTAATCACTAATTGATAATTAAGGGATAATTACAGTATTAATAATTATATTTTTATAATAATTCAAATTATGTTCATTAATTTAGATATCTTACATTTTAATCTTGTTGTTTAATTTTATTTAATTATTATTTATTTTCATTTTATTATTGTCCTTTTTTATTTCAATATGATTAAATTATTATTTTCATTATTATTTTATTATTATTATGTAGTCATATAAATATATATGATAAATAATATTTATTTACTTATTTTTATATTTTATATATATTAAATAAAAATCCTATTTATAAATTTAATTTTATATAAATTACTTTTAGGAAAAATAATCATATTTTAATATGTATTTTTAATATTAAGAAAATGGTTGTCTTAAAGCACCTAGATGTCATTTTCTGATATTCTTAAATAAATAAATATCCTATTTTTATATATTATATATTTTAATTATTTTTAGAGAAATATTTTATTAATATTTATTTATTTTTTAATATTAAGAAATGGGTTGTCTTAAAGCACATAGAAGTCCTTTTCTAATATTTTTAAATAAATAAATATCCTATTTTTATAAATTATATATTAATTTATTTTAATTATTTTTAGAGAAATGTTTTATTAATATTTATTTATTTTTTAATATTAAGAAATGGGCTGTCTTAAATCACCTAGAAGTCATTTTCTAATATTTCTAAGTAAATAAATATCTTATTTATAAAAATATAAATATTTTCTTAAAATTATACTAATAAATTTGAAATAATAGAATTATGAATTAAATATATTTTTAAATTCTTAAATTTCCAATAATAGAGATAATTTATAATTAATAAGTACCAATTTTGGGCGTTATAGGGGTGCTAATCCTTCCCTAAACGTAACTGACCACGAATCCTTTTTTTCTAAAATTTTTTAGATACACGCAAATCAGTTTCTCTTTAAAAGTATGTTTTCTTAAAAACTATTTTAAAAGATTGTTTTTTAGGTATTTGACCTACCTAACCCAAAAAGGTCAATGTCGACTCCCAAAACATTTTTTAAATCAAAATCATTTATTTACTCATTTTATTTTTCCCGTCAAGTAAAAATTCGTGCCCGGGAAAAAATCGGTTACGACAGCTTGGCGACTCCGCTGGGGACCTGGTCAAGCTTTAAAATCAATTATAAATTGTCTCTATTAATTAGAAATTTAAAATTCATATATTTAATTTATAATTATTTATTTTCAAAATTTTTATATATACTTATTATTTTCATAATATTTATATGTATATTATTTTTTTATTAATATTTTTATTTTATTTTCAAGTATTAAATTTCATTATTTATTTGTTTGACAGAGGTTTGAATATTTCTCCTCACACACAACATGTACACATTGCATAACACAAGCTTTATAATCAAGCTTGTCTCTTTTAAGTGGGAGTGAAAGCGACGTCTTCGTGAGAATTTATTCTCTGTGTCAGACCTAGCAAGTAGCTTTCGGGGTTCATATACTCTATGTCTTCGTGAGAATTTATTCTCTATGTCACGCATAGGGAATTGTGTCCCCTCGAATTGAACTCAATCCACTTAAGTCTGTAATAGACTAGGATTGAGGGTTTGGCAGCCCAAATGGGCACCAACAAGGACAGTTCTAGTACCTTTACTCCTAGAACTAAAACCCTGCATATAATAAACCCTAGAAACTCTCCCGATCTGAAACCATGCAAAAATTTTGTCCAAAATAGGTGTACACAAAGGAGAAATAAGCTCTAGCTTTTAATTTAATTAATTAATTATTATTTTTTCCCTCTCTGAATAAATACATGCGAACTAGAAATAATGTTGTTAGGTTAATTTCTCCCAACAAAACATGAAACTAGAAAGCATGAGGTTAGGATTTATACCATAATAGATAGATTTTTTTTTTCTTTTCATTAGTTGGTACTAACCACTTTATTTTTTTCTTATTTTTTCCCATGCATGTTATTTTGCTCTAATTTGTTTTATATTGATTTCTTTTCCTTGCATTGCATGATCATGGAATAACCAAAAGGTGTTGGCTTGAAAGATTGTTCATCAAATTGGAAAGAATTCATAAATGGACAAAACGTTTTATGATCAAACAAAATATGACGCAACCAAAGAAAGATATCATGAGAAAACTCCAAGGATAGAAGCGAGCTATGCACACAAAGATCATGTTATATTAATACCAAAATTATTCCACAAAGATCCTGTTAGACTGATACCAAAAGCATTGTAACATCCCAAATCAGGGTCAGTGACTAAATTGCAAATTTTT
This sequence comes from Hibiscus syriacus, assembly GCF_006381635.1. Lineage (NCBI taxonomy): Eukaryota > Viridiplantae > Streptophyta > Magnoliopsida > Malvales > Malvaceae > Hibiscus > Hibiscus syriacus. The sequence continues at coordinate 6,128,202 of NW_024063538.1, read as the reverse complement.
AGCTCAATTTAGAAATAAATTAAAAGTCTCGGGAGTTAAGTAAAGAATTTTAATATTGGATTAAATAGCAAAGACGGATGAACTAAAGGGGAAAAATGGTCTATTCATGGGAAAGATTTTTATCTTCCCTTTTTTAGTATTATAAAACGTGGGAAATATGAGAGAGTTCCAGACTTCTCTTCTTCATTCTCTTCTTTTCCACCGTGAAGCCATAAGCAAAGGTAAGATCTCTTGTTATTTGATATTTAGCTGAATTTAGGATTTGGTTATGATTATTGGATGATAATTAAGCTTTAGGAAAGCTTAAATCATCTTAAAAACAAAGGATGGTGGAATTAGGAGAGATTAAAGATTAAGAGTTTTTGAATGAAATTTTGGAATAGAGTTCATTACTCAAATTGGAAGTTGAATTTGACTTGTCATCTATGAGAATAAGAAGCTAGAAGTGTTAGAATTAAGTTTGGGTAACATGGAAAATTGGTATGATTCTTGAATTCTATGTAGAGGATTAGATTTTGAAGTTAAAGATGTATTGAATGAGTAGTAATGAGTTTAAGCATGTATATGTAAGTTAAGAATAAGAAAGGTGATGATATATGAAGTGTTTGAGAGGAAAGGAAGTAATTTTCGTGCTGAAAAATGTGATTTCTGGGCTAGGGGAATCAGTACCCATTCAAGGGGAACCGATACCCCCTCAAACGAACCAGAATTTACAGAATGTCATGGGGGAACCGATACTCCCACAGGAGGGAACCGATTCCCCCCTAAAGGAAGAAATGAATATTGGTTTATTAAGTTCGTTTAAGTTATTAGTATCAAATTACAAGATGTAAGTATCTAATAATTGTCTTGAAAATGTATAATTATGTAGATTCAGAGCCTGAACGAGTTCCGGAATCATTGTAGAGTAAGATCGATCAAAGAGAAAGATAAGAGATTGGAATTGACTAGTGAGGCCAGGTGAGTGCATATTCAATAGTATATGATGGGTGATGGGAAGAAGACTTGCGATGAGTCTATTTCCTGAAGAGTTACATATGAATTCATGATTAAAGGCATGAGTTCAATATGAGTGTATGTATGCTTGATTATATGAATTGATATGTTTTGTATGTGCTATGTAGTTTATGTACACACACTATTAAGTGTTGATGAGAGAATATCAAATAAGTTATGAAATTATATGAATATAAAAGATAAGTCAAGAGATGTAGGGAAATGGAAATAGAGGTTTATGAAGAATCATAGGAGAATAAATATAAGTAATAAGATAATAAAATATAAGACTATGTGAAATACATGGTTATGAGAATTAGTAAAATAGTGTTATTTGATTTAATGAGAATTGAGGAAACTAAATAAGATTGAATTATAGAATGGAATGAGAATAATATATCTATTAGGGAACTTGAATATAAAGCGTTGATATGTATAAATATATGATAAATTATATGCTAAAGATCTATGGGGTTATATGAAAAGGTTATAAGAAATGTATGAAATTGAATTAATTAAATGGATTAAAGTAGTATATAATTAAAAATATGATTAAGTGTAAAATATATGTTTAGAAATACGACATAAGTTATATAATCTAAGGGAATATAAAGAAATAAAGCATAAGGTAGACGAAATGAGATAAGTTATTATATACCTATATGATATACGTTATCAGGTAATATGAAAGGATTCAGGAAACTTATATAAGCTATGTGAAAGTGATCTAGGTGTTTATATGTGAATTATTCGGTAATAAGTTATATGAAATAAGTGTAGTGATTACCAGATCATAAGAGATAAGTCAGAGAATGTGAATAATATGACCAGAAACTATGAGCCTGTGTGATGAAATGAATATATGAAGACATGACTATGAGATATATGATAAAAAGTTATGATTAAATGATCAAGAGATATAAGTTAAGGGATATCTATGAATTACATGAAAATGTGCTATGTATAAGTGAATTACGTGATTATATGAATATGAAATCATATGAGAATTTACATGAACTATGTGATTACATGTATGTGCGAATGAAGCTACGAGCTTATATGAATATGTGATATGTTTACATGAATATGTGCAAGGATATAAAAGATAGTGCCCATGTTATGTGTCTTGAGAGCTAGGGGTATAGTTGGCATGCCAAGAGTCGAGGGTCTACGCGGTCCTTCGGGATATTTATATATTCTTTGGAACATGTGTGAAGTCTTGTGAGACACATACTTGATCCCTAGTATATGTATATGATTCTTAAGGAATGATATGTGGTTCTTATGGACATTATTATATGGCACTACGGTCCAATTCTACGCGGCACTCCGGTGCAATTCTACATGGCACTTCGGTGCAATTATACGAGCTATGGTGACAACATTAGTGCACAACCTCTATAGACTCACATATCTATGGTTCTCACATGTGTACATGGGCTAATAAAGGAAATAATATAAAAGAACCTTGCATGATAGTATGTGATTGGTTTGTAATCTTTATGGTGTGAAGTGATATGTGATATGATGATGTGAATATAGCTTGGTTAAGAGGAATTGATGCAAGAACATATGAAAAAAAGATAAAGAATGAAAAATAAGACTAATAAAGAGATAATAATAATAAATACCTTACATATGATTTACATGTTTTGTGCTATGAAACCTGTTATAAGAATATGTGAATGATGTGTGTGTACAAGTGGATAGTGGTTGCATGAAAGAATGTATGATTTTGTATGATATAATAAGTATAGATTATGAATGCATTAGTAGTGGTTATATGTTTTTATGCCTCACTAAGTCATCGACTTAGCGTGTGAGTGTTTCACACGTAGGTTCCGGAAAGCTAGAAGAAAAGTGAAGAGGAGCAAGACCGATCAGTTACTTCTCACCGAAGATCAGATCAGAAAAGATGTCTTGAATTAAATGTATTATGTATATTGAATATAGTTGGCATGTACTAATTGATTGAGTTAAACAAACCGCTGTGACTTTAATGAAAGTTTTAAATTTTCTCGAGTTTTTGTCATTAGTCAAAGTTTGAAAAGTCAATGTGACACCTCAGACTCGTATCCGGGTCGGGTATGGGTTGGGGGTGTTACATTTAATGGTATCAGAGCTAAGGTTTAGCCGATTCTAGGCTTAAACCGATGTCAAATGAGTTTTGAAGATGAGTACATGCCAACATAGAGTGAAAATTTCTGATCTGATAGTGTAAGGAGTGTGTTGTCTTGCTAATAGAATAAGATTAGTTTAATATAGTAGAAATCTGATCGTGATAATTCTGAAATAAAGGGAAATGTGATATTCCTGATTGTTATAGCTATTCATCTGCCCTGGCCAGGCAGGATGAAGAGCGGACACCTCAGGAAATGCCTAGTAAGATCAAAAGTTGATTTCAAAAAGCTGAAATCATATCTGAATAATGATAGAAAGTTTTCATTGTTTTGAATCGGAAACACTATATGGAGTAGTTTTGTTATTACGTGGATAAGATAGAATATGGTGAACAAGTGTCACCATAAGATTGTTAAAAAGATCAAAAGGATGTGGTGAGTATTTGTATAAGAATTCAAGAATAGATGCATCAGTGACAAGTGTATAAGAGATATGGAGATAGAGTTTATGAATTTAAGACAAAATGATAGTACTATGTTTAAGCAAGGATATGGATATGATAAGGGTTTGCATTTTAGATGGAAAGAGTTAGTGTTGGCTAACCAGATTATGTGATGGAAAAGGTATAGAAATATAAGATTTTGAGATATTGTGAGGATAAGATAACCAAAGATGAGGTGGATCTAGATACAGTTGTATATTTTGATCATAATATTGTGATATAGTGAAGAAGATGAGGATTCGTATGTTTGAATAAAGCTAAGGATTGTTAAGAATAGTTTGAGAATGGGAACACTAGTGATCAGTTTATAAGATAAAGGAATTAGAAGGTTGGGTTGAAACAACAGAAATTGTATGGTGTAGGAGAATAAATGTGGATTTGATAAGTTAAGTAAACTATTGTTGAGATAATTTTGACTGGAAAGAATGTATATGAATGGTTCGATGAACGTTTATGCTTTGGATTGGAAGGACTGGTGATGACTAACATAATTATGTGATGGTAAGTGTATCAAAGGTAAAGGATTAGAAGATGATGTCAGGGTAAATAACTAAGTATGGTGTGAATTGAGACACGATTATGTATTTTGATCACAGAAATGTAAGGTAATAGAAAAAAAGAGAATAATATTGTATACGAATAAGAGTGTGGGCTGGATAAGTGAGTAAATTGCACTGATTGAATTTCAACTGAGAAGATGAATATGATTAGTCTGATTAGGGCTTGTGCCCTAAATTGGAAAAGTTGTGACTGATTAATTGTAATAGTATGGATAATAAAGTTATAAGATTTGAAGAAAATATAAAGTTAAGTTAATCAAGTATGATGTGGATTTGGATATGGTTTTGATCATATAGATATGATGTAGGCAAGGAAATAAGTATTTGTATGTTTAAAAAGGATCTTTAAGGAAGAAAATACAAGTACAAGAGATGGTAAAGAATGAGGTTCTGTATAAGTAAAGTGGATTATCAAAGTTATGAAGATGCAATGAAGATCAGTAATCAGGGATAAGTATAAACGATATGAAAAGAGTATGAGAGCCTGAAGAAAATATGTGATATATGTTATAAGGAGATTTTGATTTTGGAAGGAATGAAAGAATAAAGGGATAGGAAAAGACAAAGATGGAGATTAAACGATCAAGTAAGACAAGAGGTATATTGAGATATAAGTTATAAGTTTGGTATTGATATAATACAATTTTCAATTAATAGAAGAACTAGAATGGGTGATTATTCTTTGAACAAATACGTAAGGGTTATATGAAAAGATTGTTTGTATAGTAATACATACAAGGATTAAGAAATGAGCAAAAACTTGATTTATGTGCAAAGCACATAGAGAATGATGGAAAAGATCAATTGATCTATAATAGTGAGGATTAAGGATTTGGGGTTGCTGTCTATATAATGAATAATATTATATGGACTTATAAAGATGTGGACGTATATGAAGAATTGAGTATAGGAAATTGGTAAGTTGCTAGTGGTAGCAGGAAATATTAAGGGAAGCAACATGAAAATATTAGAAGAAATGATATTATAAAGGCATGCAGTGAAAATTCGAGGACGAATTTTCTTTAAAGGATGGGAGATTTGTAACATCCCAAATCAGAGTCAGTGACTAAATTGCAAATTTTGAAAGTTTTGTGCTCAATTTAGAAATAAATTAAAAGTCTCGAGAGTTAAGTAAAGAATTTTAATATTGGATTAAATAGCAAAGATGAATGAACTAAAGGGGCAAAATGGTCTATTCACGGGAAAGATTTTTATCTTCCCTTTTTAGTATTATAAAACGTGGGAAATATGAGAGAGTTCCAGACTTCTCTTCTTCATTCTCTTCTTTTCCACCGTTAAGCCATAAGCAAAGGTAAGATCTCTTGTTAGTTGATATTTAGCTGAATTTAGGATTTGGTTATGATTATTGGATGATAATTAAGCTTTAGGAAAGCTTAAATCATCTTAAAAACAAAGGATGGTGGAATTAGGAGAGATTAAAGATTAAGAGTTTTTGAATGAAATTTTGGAATAGAGTTCATTACTCAAATTGGAAGTTGAATTTGACTTGTCATCTATGAGAATAAGAAGCTAGAAGTGTTAGAATTAAGTTTGAGTAACATGGAAAAATTGGTATGATTCTTGAATTCTATGTAGAGGATTAGATTTTGAAGTTAAAGATGTATTGAATGAGTAGTAATGAGTTTAAGCATGAATATTTAAGTTAAGAATAAGAAAGGGGATGATATATGAAGTGTTTGAGAGGAAATGAAGTAATTTTTGTGCTGAAAAATGTGATTTCTGGGCTAGGGGAATCGGTACCCATTCAAGGGGAACCAATACCCCCTCAAACGAACTAGAATTTACAGAATGTCATGGAGGAACCGATACCCCCACAGGAGGGAACCGATTCCCCCCTAAAGGAAGAAATGAATATTGGTTTATTAAGTTCATTTAAGTTGTTAGTATCAAATTACAAGATGTAGGTATCTAATAATTGTATTGAAAATGTATAATTATGTAGATTCAGAGCCTGAACGAGTTCCGGAATCATTGTCAAGTAAGATCGATCAAAGAGAAAGATAAGAGATTGGAATTGACTAGTGAGGCCAGGTGAGTGCATATTCAATAGTATATGATGGGTGATGGGAAGAAGACTTGCGATGAGTCTATTTCCTGAAGAGTTACATATGAATTCATGATTAAAGGCATGAGTTGAGTGTATGTATGCTTGATTATATGAATTGATATGTTTTGTATGTGCTATGTGGTTTATGTACACACACTATTAAGTGTTGATGAGAGAATATCAAATAAGTTATGAAATTATATGAATATAAAAGATAAGTCAAGAGATGTAGGGAAATGGAAATAGAGGTTTATGAAGAATCATAGGAGAATAAGTATAAGTAATAAGATAATAAAATATAAGACTATGTGAAATACATGGTTATGAGAATTAGTAAAATAGAGTTATTTGATTTAATGAGAATTGAGGAAACTAAATAAGATTGAATTATAGAATGAAATGAGAATAATATATCTATTAGGGAACTTGAATATAAAGCGCTGATTTGTATATATATATATGATAAATTATATGCTAAAGGTCTATGGGGTTATATGAAAAGGTTATAAGAAATGTATGAAATTGAATTAATTAAATGGATTAAAGTAGTATATAAATAAAATATGATTAAGTGTAATATATATGTTTAGAAATACGACATAAGTTATATAATCTAAGGGAATATAAAGAAATAAAGAATAAAGTAGAAGAAATGAGATAAGTTATTATATACCTAAATGATATACGTTATCAGGTAATATGAAAGGATTCAGGAATCTTATATAAGCTATGTGAAAGTGATCTAGGTGTTTATATGTGAATTATTCACTAATAAGTTATATGAAATAAGTGTAGTGATTATCAGATCATAAGAGATAAGTCAGAGAATGTGAATAATATGACCAGAAACTATGAGCCTGTGTGATGAAATGAATATAGGAAGACATGACTATGAGATATGTGATAAGAAGTTATGATTAAATGATCAAGAGATATAAGTTAAGGGATATCTGTGAATTACATGAAAATATGCTATGTGTAAGTGAATTACGTGATTATATGAATATGAAATCATATGAGAATTTACATGAACTACGTGATTACATGTATGTGTGAATGAAGCTACGAGCTTATATGAATATGTGATATGTTTACATGAATATGTGCAAGGATATAAAAGATAGTGCCCATGTTATGTGTCTTGAGAGCTAGGGGTATAGTTGGCATGCCAAGAGTCGAGGGTCTACGCGGTCCTTCGGGATATGTATATATTCTTTGGAATATGTGTGAAGTCTTGTGAGACACATACTTGATCCCTAGTGTATGTATATGATTCTTAAGGAATGATATGTGGTCCTTATGGACATTATTATATGGCACTACGGTGCAATTCTACGCGGTACTCCGGTGCAATTCTACGTGGCACTTCGGTGTAATTATACGAGTTGTGGTGACAACATTAGTGCATAACCTCTACAGACTCACATATCTATGGTTCTCACATGTGTACATGGGCTAATAAAGGAAATAATATAAAAGAACCTTGCATGATAGTATGTGATTGGTTTGTAATCTTTATGGTGTGAAGTGATATGTGATATGATGATGTGAATATAGCTTGTTTAAGAGGAATTGATGCAAGAACATATGACAAAAAGATAAAGAATGAAAATAAGACTAATAAAGAGATAATAATAAATACCTTACATATGATTTACATGTTTTGTGCTATGAAACATGTTATAAGAATATGTGAATGATGTGTGTGTACAAGTGGATAGTGGTTGCATGACAGAATGTATGATTTTGTATGATATAATAAGTATAGATTATGAATGCATTAGTAGTGGTTATATGTTTTTATGCCTCACTAAGTCATCGACTTAGCGTGTGAGTGTTTCACACGTAGGTTCCGGAAAGCTAGAAGAAAAGTGAAGAGGAGCAAGACCGGTCAGTTAGTTCTTACCTAAGATCAGATCAGAAAAGATGTCTTGAATTAGATGTATTCTGTATATTGAATATAGTTGGCATGTACTAATTGATTGAGTTAAACAAACCGCTGTGACTTTAATGAAAGTTTTAAATTTTCTCGAGTTTTTGTCATGAGTCAAAGTTTGAAAAGTCAATGTGACACCTCGGACTCGTATCCGGGTCGGGTACGGGTTGGGGGTGTTACAAGCATTCTACGGCAAGAGTATCAGTCAGGGCATTCAGAATAAAGAAGGTTTTTATGAAGCTCAAGCATGTTATTTGAAAGATCAAAACAAGAAATTGAGCACAGAAATGGAAACCGTGCATGAATATTTCCAGAAGATCAATCAAGCCTTTCAAAATGATGGCATAAGAAATACCCCAGAAGAGTGGATAACAGGGGTCACCAAGATGAAAAAGAACTGCAACATATACGAAGATCTTGTCCAAGAACTTCTTGAACACAAAGGTTCTCTTACAAAGGAAAATGAGCAACTCCGAGAATTGACACAGAAGATGAAGGAAAAAGAGAATGGCATGGAAGAAGTCGCAGTCCTGACAAGCAATATGGCCGATAAGTTGATAGACTTAGCTAACTTTACAAGGAATTGAAGCAGACTGATAACTCAACTTTTGAGCATGAATGGAAACTAACTTGTCTTTAGAGAAGTTAGGAGGGAAAGTTATCCCCTATATGTAAAGTTTTGTTGGAGTTAGGACTGAAAGTTGTCCCCTACATGTAAAAGTTTTGTTTGATGAACGGAAACTTTTGTGTTCAATGAAATCTGTTCTAAGATGATCACTCTTGAGTAACACATTTTCATACATGCATTTGCATTTTGCATCATTGAATTTTCATTTATACTTTTATGTTTGCGTTTGTATTGCACAATTTGCATTTTTATTGTTACATTCACATATTTACATTTTCATTTTTTGCATTTGCATAATTACATTTTGTTTCAAACTATTTTACATGCATTTAATCATGAAAATATGGGAATAATTCATGGAGGATTCCATGATAGAATTTCTGAAATCAAATTGGGGCTAACTCGGTCTTCTTAAAGAAGGATAAGAGCTATGAATGAGATTTTAACAAGGGTTGGTAGAATTTAGAAACTGTAAGAGCAACTTATCAAGACTCAACAAGAAATGATTGATCAAGTAAAAAAGTTCCAGGGTGATTCAAATGAACAAGTGGATCAAGCAAAAAAATTCCAGGCTGATTCAAAAGAACAAATGACCATATTAATGGACACGATGAATGATATGATCCATGGACGGAAACTCTTAGAGGATCCCACTGTGAAGGCTATGAATGAGGTTATAAATAATGATGAGTTCGACGTGATAGTGCCTGATGATCAAGAACCTATTAGTGAGTATGGTAATTCAAGACAGCTTCAAGATTTGGTCCCAAGGGGTAATTTAAGGAGTCTGGTTAATGATACCCCAGTTGTAACTGAAATGAGCATCCAGAACCCCCTCGATCACAGGAGAGCATTTATTTGTTCAGAACGATCAAGGAAAGTGAAAATTTCTCAAGTGAAAAAAACTCTGAAGGTGTTTCAAGAATCTATCTCAAATATGTACCCTCATTTGGTTAAATGCCAATACATTACACCAAGATTGGTGAAAGTGTCACCAAAGCCTTATGCCCATTTCTATGATCGAATTAGTTTCTGTAATTTCACTTGGGAGTATCTGGGCATTCAACAGGGAATTGCTGGTCATTGATAAAAGAAATAGAGACGCTCGTTGACAAGGGAGTCTTGACACAAGAAATGATCAAGAAATGGGGAGCAAATAAAGATGAAAATCCTGGGCCAAGTACACACCCAACATTCAAGGAATGATGAGGCATGATGCATAAACAAGTGGAAGTGTTATCTACCACTGTAGTACTTTCTATTTTTAGCATCTTGTTTGAACTTGTCTTTTGTTCCTTTCTATGTCTTGTTGAAATAAATAAACTCTTGTTGCTTTTAAGGTTATGAGAAAGGAATTAAATTTTAATCTTGAAATTTTTGAGTATCAAGTAGATTAAATATTCTTTTGATTTTTCAAAAATTATAGATATTTGGCAAGTGGTAAAATTATACCTTCTATATCCCATCCAATGTCAATTACTTGACCCTCACCAAAAATCAAATCTTGACCATATATTCATCTGAGACTCTGAAGTAATGTCTCTACCTATTTTTGAGACACCAAATTCATATATTTACCTTCTTGGGTAGAGTTGATTGGTTCATTACCTTCCACTATATACACAACTTCCAAAGTCACACCTTTGTCCTTCCATATACAAAACCATCATTTTTGTACAGTGAAATCAAAAGACCTCAAAAGAACCAAACTTTCAAATTATCCGTGAATCTTCCTGCAAGAAGAGACGAGATGAGGCATCACGAATCAACTTATCGGAGAATTATTGGGGCATACTCAAAGAAGAAGAAAAAAGATTGATTTAGATAAATATATCATGCATTAATTATATTGTTTTCATGTAAATAAAGATTAATCTTGAATATTCATCCCCCTAGGTATACCTCTTTTTACAAAGGATTCTGTGTATGAGATGACGAACGGCATTGTTTCATTTATCCTTTCAAATATATGTATATATATATATCCCTTGTTGTCCCCTTTTGAGCCTATAATATTTTTCTTCTGATTCAACCCTAACCAATGATCACCCTCCATATTGGGGGGCAAGAAGAAGGATATCTGCTCACAGGAATAAAGATTGTCAATTACGAAGGCAAATCTTCATGAAATAAAAAGAGTTTTGGTCTATAAGGTAGGTCAAATACAAAGTGCTTGAAGATCAATCCAATCAAGAATAACGAAAAAATTTATGAAATACAAGAGGAAAAGGAGGTTCTCAAAGCAATTGAAGTCTTATACTCATTCATAAAAAAAATATAATAAAAAAAGGGAAAAGGAAAAGGAAAAAGGAAAAAATTAAATCAAGATGGGTGACTCATTGAGCCTCAAGTTACAAGGTTGATCAAGTGCAATAAGTTCAAAGATTCATATTCAACAAGAAGCACAAGAAATGCTGGAGATGAATGAATCGTATGGAAAATTTCCTAGCAAAGCATATCCAAGTCAAGGAAGACAAGATTGAATGCATCAGAATGACTTGATCCTTGGTTTAATTACCCTTAAACACTTGTTTGAGCCTTTTTATCCCTTTCTTCCGTAGCCATAAGCCCTGGCCTACATTACGTACCTGAAAAGTCCATTCTAATCATACATGGATTTCTATGTGAAAGAGACTATCTTCATATTTCATTCCGCTTCTCAGGATTGATTTTTATTTGTAAAAATTGTTTTTTTAAATCTTTAAATGCATGATATGAAAAATGATAAAAGGGGGTTCAAGATGTAAATTTTTAAATAACATTTTGAAACCAAAGAATGATTCGAGTTGAAAACCTGAAAAGGCGGCTCGAATATTCAGTGGTGCAACAACGACATAAGTGATAATCTTAAGCTCTTGATGAAGCACCACACATCCCAAAGATGTTCCTGAGATTCTGGAACTAAGAAGTATCTCTATGAGATGAGCATAATAACCCTTTCTTCAAGATAGTGGAAGCTCAAAGAAGACATATATGCTGGATCAACCTGAAATACCTTACTTTACCATAATCAACCTACACCTTAAATCAGTCAATAATTTTGACACTTGCCTTAGGACTATGATTTTTTTTATTTAAAAGTGTAGTTGATTTATTGGATATTCATTGAATTCATGTTTATAATTTGATTTTATTGTGAACTTGAAATAGGCAATATTTTACAAAATTCTTTCATTCTTCGATATATAAAAAGGAGGAAAAACATTTTCAAACAGGACAGTCTCAAATGAGAAAGGTTTTTGAAACAAGTTGTTGCATATTCTACCTCTATTGAAGAAAAAGAATGAATGAGGCTAGAATGATGAATCATTTCACTTTGTTGAAAGTAAGTGGTCCAAGAAGCCAGAAAGTCTGGAGAATTGAACTTGTGAAGCTCTCCTATGACATTATTAGCAATTCATCAAGAAATATTATCACTTATCTCATGATGAGGACGTTAAGCATCACCAGACAAATTATTTTCCCCAGCCATCAATCCATGTTCTCTAGAAGATTAAATCACAGATCTATAAGTCCCATTAAGGTGTATTTTGGGAATGAACAAGTCACCACCTGCACTCTGGTTATACTGTGATACTGGCTCAAGTCTAGATACATCATTTCTACTTCTTCCATGTTGATCATTTTCTTTGTCAGGATTATATTAATTATGTCCTTCAGAAGATTGCTGAACTTGAAATTGAGAACTTATGGCACAGAATAAGACATTGGAACAGATTCTACACTTGTAGACCTTTCATATGGAGTAACGTTGGTTACAGGATTCCAAAAGTATAGATAACCAGTTTTATCGTGAACTAAACCTTTTCATGGTTCAGGCGGTGTATATCTTGGAGCAACAGAAGAGACAGTCGATGTAGCAACCATTGTAAGAAAATGCACCAACAAAAATCTTCTAGTTTATCCCGATGATGTTTATTTCTTTCGGTAAGGTTGTTACACGGGATGCCACCAACAACAAGGTCGAATTTGCCAAATCTACTTATTAATTGCTCAAACCGATCACCATTTAGTTCTTGCACATCTGTTTTTTAAAGGTATGCCAAGGCAGTAGAAGGCAACCTCTGCATCACTGATCCCAGAGAAAAGAGACAAGAAATTGATACCACCGGGGAACATGTCTTTAGTAGATCCTCCTCATCGTGTGTTGGTTTTAGGGAAACCTAGAAGCATTTCCACCTCATCAGGTTTAAATGGAACAACTTTATTCCTTCAAACCCATACCAGATTCTATTTTCGGCACTCATCAAGAACATACTTCTGGACACTCGAAGGTGGCTCATTGTCATAAGCTTCAAGAGCCTTACGGATCCTTTATGTCAATTTGGCACTTCTTGTACATGTTTATAAACAGTTCAACTTTGTTCTTGGATCCCAGGAAGGTCACCAGTATTTTTTCAATGGAAAAACATCATGTATGGTGCGTGGAGGAAACGAAATAAAAGGAAATTTGTTCTCAATTGGCAGATTATGAATATAGCTCCTTTTCCGTGCAACAACAAAAAAATACTTTGAATCTACAAATTTTGGCTCTACATCGTATAAGTACAGTGACATTTTGGTCCAAACACCAACTGGAGCAAGTGCCACGTTCTCGTAGTAGAAATAAGGAGGCCCAATAGCATCTTCTGGAAGTGTTCTTTGAGTTATCTGATCTGGTTCGGTAGAAACCTCAAAACCAATCATTGGATTTGGAAGATGAACTGATCATCTTCATTAAGAATCTTCTTTTCAAGCTTCCTCTGTTTCTTCCTTTTCCAAAAATCTTAGCCCGACTTTTGCCTTTTCTTGTAATTGGGGTCATTGTATAATGGCTTCCTATCTTTTATCGGAAGAAGTGCGTCAGTAGCCTTAGCCATTTGAGCACCACATATAAAATCTGTCAACTCTATAATTGATGAATCCGGACCACATCTCTCCATGGCTATTGAAGCCTCAGCCTCTGAGTATCCCATTTTCGTCAAGTATAACAGTTTATTCTCCTCATCAGAATCAGAATTTAGGATTTCCTCGGTATCAGAAGAACTATCAATATCTGTGAAATCATCCTGAAAGATCGCTTCATAATCAGATGAGTAGTTATCATAATCAACATGTTGCATGGAAAAGTATATTCTAGAAATAGCCTTCACTGAAAACAAGGTTCAGTGTGTCGACCTAGAATGAATTACCAAGCAATTTATACCACTTTGTCCGACTAGATCTCTCCAGATCCAAAAAAAATGGGCACCTCATTCAGAAGAGGCACATATCTCAGACATTTCTGTCTGAATGATTGATTACTTCTTAAGTTTGTGACAACATGAAGAGAATTCCTCAAGTTACTTACAAATGTTGTTTAGTGACATCAGAATGAGAGTATTCAAGATAAACATATTTGAGGCACGGATAAAGCCGTAAGTACCCACAACAATACATTGTCAAAATTAGACCTCATGGGGATCATGATATTGAAATCAAACAAACATTGAAAGCAAGCCTTACAGTTTAGAAGGTTGGGGGCATTTTAAAGGCCCAATTCAGACAGATTCATGCGAGACATCTTGAAAGCTCATTTCAACCATAAATAGAATGGTGGGGCATTTTGAAATCTCATAGTAATATGAATATTTGGGCATTCTTGGAGGCTCATCTCAGCAAGAAGTAATGTTGAGCACACTTTTAACATCTGTATCAGCAAATGTTGGGGCATTTTAAAGGTTACTTCAGACAGATCCATGTGGGGCATTTTGAAGGCTCAAATTAACAAGAAGCAAATGATGGAGCATGCTGAAAGCCCATTTCAATCATAATCAGGAATATTGACACATTTGGAACGTTTGTATTAACCAATTCTGGGGCATGCTGAAAGCCCCTTTCAATCAGAATCAAGAATATTGATGTATTTTGAACGTTTGTATTAGCCAATGTTGGGGTATGCTAAAGACCCACATCATCTTATGAAAAGATCATTGCTTTGAGCAAATATTTCCAATAAGACAGAAAGGTATGAAGAATGAAAATGGTGAAACAGTGACAGTAGAGCTAACTATACATAATTGCTTCGTTCATCAAACAGTTGCATTAGGATCATGGTGTTGAACAAATATTTACTCAGCAAGAATGGTTTCAAATACTCAATCTTCTTAACATGTATCACATGACAACATGTTCTTTGTTAAGTTACATCACGGTTGCATGGATAAAGATGATCCCATACAGATCATTCGATCCAGGGTTCAGTTTCTCAATATCTCAGCTTCGAGTTTGGTATTTTGTGTGTCAGTAATGATTGGACATATTTCTTTGAGGTTTCTAGCATTTAGTTTCAACCATATTGTTGGGGTTACAAAGTTGTTTTCCACAACAGTTTTTGTTTACTTTATGACATTGAATAAAGAGGCTCAGCTTACGTACATTACCCTTATTCCCATTGTTATTAGGGTTAGCATTACCAGTCAGGGTGAACTGAGTTTTCATCTATTTTTTTTATCATGTACGTTTCATCTACAGCAGCAAGAATTCCATGGACCCTTTCTGTACATGGATCCTATAGTGGATGTGTTTTTTACTTCCTACAACACTCATTATGGAAGAAAACGTGATCGATATCACACTTGCCATTGCCCGCGATGATATCAAAATCATTTAGTATCTCTTATTCATTTTGACACTAACGTATTTTGTGAATTTGACCAACATTTTGGTCATGAAACACACCAACATCTCACTTCTATTCCCACTGAGTTTTGTTCTCAAGTGGTCTTGTGACATCATACAAAAGCTTTAAACACTGTGCAAAAAGCTTCATTAACCAGAAATATGTGCAGAAACCACAGAAAAGGATGAATGTGTTGTTAAATGTTTTACAAACATCTGTGCAGAAGCCACATGAAAGGATGAATATGTTGTCAAATGTTTTACAAACATCTGTACAAAAGCCACAGGAAAGGATGAATATGTTGTCAAATGTTTTAAAAACATCAGGGCAGAAGCCACAGGAAAGGATGAATATGTTGTCAAATGGTTTACAAACATCTGGGCAGAAGCCACAGGAAAAGATGAATGTGTTGTCAAATGTTTTACGAACATCTGAGCAAAAGCCACAGAAGATGATGAATGTGTTGTCAAATGTTTTATGAACCAGTAATTATGGTGTCGAACCAATGTTGTGATCATATAGTTTCCATTTATTGATGCAAGATAAAGTCTATCTTCTTCAACCCCAAGGTTAGAAGTGAGATATGATGAAGATTTCTTTCCACAGAAGGGAAGCAAAAATTTTAACAACAAGAAACTAGTGGAGCCAACTAAGATTGAACAATAGGTTGTTAAACATCTCGACATGATATGGTCCAATTTTTCTTATTCGAGATTTGATTAGATGTGGAGACATGAAAGGAATTAGGATAAATCCTCCTTGTGATGTGTTTCAAGAGTCAAATCAGAACATACTCTACTCTCCTAATTAATCCCTGCTGAGTTAGGCATATCTACATCTATATTCTTCAAAAATGATAGATTCTCTCTTTAAAGATGATAGATTCTATTTTCAAAGACGAAAGCTTTTTGGATTTCTACACAAGTCCATATTAAGAAAGTCGATGTTATAAAGAACAAAATGGGGCATCAATGTCATTATTCTGATTACAGCCAAAGTCCCACAAATGAAACATTTTCTTCTAAGACTTTAATACAAATAAAGCAAATAAGACACAAAAATTACTATTCCAAATCAAAAATACCAGCTTGAAATGACATTTTGACCAAGTGAAGGAAGATCGAATTTGCCACTTTGAAGTCAAATAAAGATGAATTTAACATTCATGCATCATATTTAGGAATTTCAAAGATTAGCAAAGATTTCAGCGAAGATTAGAATCCATCACTCGATGGATCAGCATTGCCAGGTAGAGTTCATAATGAGAAGAACTCATCTGAAGAAGGAAGAAGAAGTTCATAATGAGAAGAACTTGTTCAACCTTTTGCTTGAATTCATCACTTGATGGATCAGCATTGCCAGGTAGAGTTCATAATGAGAAGAACTCATCTGAAGAATGAAGAAGAAGTTCATAATGAGAAGAACTTGTTCAACCTTTTGCTCGAATTCATCACTCGATGGATCAACATTGTCAGGTAGAGTTCATAATGAGAAGAACTCATCTGAAGAGGAAGAAAAAGTTCATAATGAGAAGAACTTTTTCAACCTTTTACTCGAATTCATCACTCGATGGATCAACATTGCCAGGTAGAGTTCATAATGAGAAGAACTCATTTGAAGAGGAAGAAAAAGTTCATAATGAGAAGAACTTGTTCAACCTTTTGCTCGAATTCATCACTCGATGGATCAACATTACCAGGTAGAGTTCATAATGAGAAAAACTCATCTGAAGAGGAAGAAGAAGTTCATAATGAGAAGAACTTGTTCAACCTTTTGCTCGAATTCATCATTCGATAGATCAACATTTCCAGAGAAAGTTCATAATGAGAAGAACTCATTTGAAGAGGAAGAAGAAGTTCATAATGAGAAGAGCTTGTTCAACCTTTTGTTTGACTCTATCACAGAAGGAAATAGATCAGCATCAACATTTCCAGAAGTGTTCATAATGAGAAGAACTCATCTGAAGAAGGAGAAGAAGTTCATAATGAGAAGAATTTGTTCAACTTTTTGCTAGATTACATCACAGAAGGAGATAAATTGTCATCCCCAGCGGAAAAGTTCACAATGAGAAGAACTAATCCCAAAGAAGAACTTATTCAACATTTCTATCCTAATCAAGTGAAATCAAATGAGAAAAAAAAACTTATTGTCTTTTCATCTTTGCCCTATTATTGTTAACACAAGAATGAGCAAAAAGGGGCAGCTGAAGACATTAATATTTTTATTTCATTTTACTTATTATTATTATTTTCTTTTAATATTATTATTATATTATTTTATTATTATTAAATAAATAATTTTAATACATTGCAGGTCCAAAACCGGACCGACCCAGTTACAAGAGTCCAAACCAGATTGAAACCTAAACCCATTTAGGGTTTTTGCTAAGGTTTCTAACCCTAGCGCTGCTGTCTCAAGCTTCTAGCCGCCTTGTCGATGCCTCCACTGCTAGATGGTCCAACCAGTCACTTCCGACACTGCTGCTGCCACGACGCTAGCCTCCCCGAAGTCTCTAGAATGCCACGAAGCCACCCACGTCGAACTCTATGGTGAGTCACCACCATAGCTATGGTGACTCACTGAGGCTTCCACTCTTTAACCAGTCCGAAGAAGAGCATAGTGGTGGCTATAAAAGCCACCCTTCCCTACAAAATAAAAAAATGGGAGGAAGAGGAGAACACATAGACAACAAGATACCAACAGAGGAAAAACACGAGGAGAGACACCCATAGCAACCACGATAGAAACCCAGCAAGTCAAACAACACCCACAGCAGCAAATCGAAAGCAAAGAGAGAAGAGAGAAAAAGACTTACCCTCAGATAACTCAAACGCCGTCAGAATCCTTGTAAAAATTGAGGTAAAAACCTTCAGTTATCGCTTAGATCTAGGCTGATTGGCAAAGTTTTAGGACAAAAGGGCTTCGAAATAGGCTTTAAGGTTATCGAGCTTTGATTTGGGGTAGGTTTACAAATTCTGGCCACCGTGAGTGGAGGCCATCACCACCAGAGAACGGTGGCCGGCGGCTGCCGGAATTCCCTCCGACGAAGGAAGCTAAAGAGAAGAAGAGAGAATTCTTATCTCTCTCAGCTAGAGAGAGAATGAGAAGAGAAAAATGAGAGGTTTGGCCCTTAAGGGACCGGTTAAAAGGGTTTTTATACCCCTCCCCGAACGACGTCGTTTTGGGGAGGGATGTGTGCATAATTTCCATCATGGGTAAACCCTGTCCGCAGTGTTCCAAGTTTGCATTCTTTGCAATTTAGTCACTAAATTAAGTTTATGAATATTCTGATTTGATCTTTTAATTTTATTTTATCTACAATTTAGTCCTTATTAGTATATTTAATATTTTACGGTAAATATCATAATTAACCCTTATGATTTTAATAGACTTTTATTTTAATCTCGAATAAATATATATGGCTAAATTACACTGTTAATTATTATATTTCATAATATTTGAATTAGAGCTTTTAATTTTAATATGTTGTATTTTAATCACTGATTGATAATTAAGATTGATAATTAAGGGATAATTATAGTATTAATAATTATATTTTTATAATAATTCGAATTATGTTCATTAATTTAGATATCTTACATTTTAATCTTGTTGTTTAATTTTATTTAATTATTATTTATTTGCATTTTATTTTTGTCCTTTTTTATTTCAATATGTTTAAATTATTATTTTTATTATTATTTTATTATTATTATGTAGTCATATAAATATATATAATAAATAATATTTATTTACTTATTTTTATGTTTTATATATATTAAATAAAAATCCTATTTATAAATTTAATTTTATATAAATTACTTTTAGGAAAAATAATCATATTTTAATATGTATTTTTAATATTAAGAAAATGGCTGTCTTAAAGCACCTAGAAGTCCTTTTATGATATTCTTAAATAATTAAATATCCTATTTTTATATATTATATATTTTAATTATTTTTAGAGAAATGTTTTATTAATATTTATTTATTTTTAATATTAAGAAATGGGCTGTCTTAAAGCACCTAGAAGTCGTTTTCTGATATTTTTAAATAAATAAATATCATATTTTTATAAATTATATATTAATTTATTTTAATTATTTTTAGAGAAATATTTTATTAATATTTATTTATTTTTTAATATTAAGAAATAAGCTGTCTTCGATTTCTTCTTGCATCGCCATCATCCACAGTGAAGCATCTGAGTTGTTTATTGCCTCCTGGTATGTTGATGGCTCACCGTCCTCTGTTAAAAGGCAGTATACAACATTTCCTTCTATAACATAATCTGAGTGCCAATTGGGATGTCTTCTCACACGATCTGATTGATGAGTTGTTGGAGCTTCAGAACTCTCTGGTTCTTGTTCATCATGTGTTGATTCTGCTTCAGAAGAATCTCCTTGTTCAACCTCTTTTTCCACATGTATCTGTGTAGTCTCTAACTTTTCAGTGCTATCATCATCTTCTTTTTTTGTAGCTTATCTTCTACAAAGATAACATCTCTACTGATGACTACTTTTTGGGCAGTTGAATCCCACAAGCGATACCCCTTGACTCCATCAACATACCCCAAGAATTTGTATTTCCTGGATTTTGGATCTAGCTTTGAGATTTCTTGGGAGTTATACATCACATACATAATACTTCCAAATATATGGAGGTTTAAATAATCAGCTGTTTTACCAGTCCACATCTCCATTGGTGTCTTCAGCTCTATTGCAGTTGATGGAGCTCGATTCACCAAATAACAGGCGGTATTAACTGCTTCTGCCCAGAATGATTTTTCTAGGCCTGCATCCCTTAACATTGCTCTTGTTCTTTCTAACAAGGTTCTGTTCATCCGCTCTGCCACTCCATTTTGTTGAGGAGTGTTCGCCACTGTGAACTGTCTTTTGATGCCTTCTTTCCTGCAAAAGTCATAAAATTCTTCGCTTGTATATTCTCCTCTATTATCTGTTCTGAAACACTTGATCTTATTTCCAGAATCAAGTTTCACCCGCGCCTTGAAGTTTTTGAAAGTTGAAAATACGTCTGACTTCTTCTTGATAGGGTACACCCAACATCTCCTGGAGTAGTCATCAATAAATGAGACAAAGTATTTTTCTCCACCTAGGGATGTAACTGGTGCTTGCCATACGTCAGAGTGAACCAATTATAGAACACTTTTGCCTCTAGAATTTGATTTGTTGAATTTCAACCGGTACTGCTTACTTGTTATGCAATGCTCACACAAGGTAAGTGATACCTTTGTTAAGCCTGGAAGTAGCTTTTGCTCCACAAGGACTTTCATTCCTTGTTCTGACATGTGTCCAAGTTTATGATG
Source organism: Hibiscus syriacus (assembly GCF_006381635.1). NCBI lineage: Eukaryota > Viridiplantae > Streptophyta > Magnoliopsida > Malvales > Malvaceae > Hibiscus > Hibiscus syriacus. The sequence goes on along the minus strand of NW_024063538.1, from coordinate 6,107,425 downwards.
CCATAGCATTGCCGAATCTGAACTACATGAGGCAATAGAGGCTTCTGCTTCTACCAAAGTCTCTCCCTTCAGTATGTACACGTTTGCAGCTATCTTTTCACCTTTCAGCACCACAAACGCTCCACGGAACACCTTCATGATTCCTTTTCATGTTTCAATCTTGCTTGCATTATTATCCAACAATCCGTTGGATAATAAATTTTTCTTCAGGCCTTTCAAGTGCTGCACATCTTGAACAACTTTAATTGTTCCATCATACATCTTTAATTTGATGGTTCCCATGCCAATGATCTCTAAGGCATGATCATTGCAACTATATAAAGATCCTCCTGAGACAGGTTCATAATGATGGAATCATTCTCTTCTTGAGGTCATGTGATATGTTGCTCCCGAAACAATGATCCATATATCTGCAAATCTTTTTCTGCCTTCCACGATGGTTAACGCTTCACAACATAGAACATCTCCATCATCTGAAGTGTTTACGGTATTGCCTTGTGGGTTGGAGTTTTTATTTAGACTCCAATAATCCTTCTTCAAGTGACCTTATTTCCACAGTTGTAGCAATTTAAATTCTTCTTGCTCCTCGAATTCGATCTACCATGTTTGTGACTGCTGCTTTGGCCACGTTCTGTTGATCTCCCTCTCACCGTTGTCATTGTTGTCAATGCTTCTGCTTGTTGCAGATTTACTTGTCTGTCTTCCTTGTTTTTGCGCCGATTTTCTTCTTGTAGAACAACAGCTGCAACGTCATCGAAGACTAGACTGGTGACATTACTGTTTGTCAAGTTGATGATGAGTTGATCATACAAATCAGGTAGACTTTGAAGTAGAAGTTTAGCACGTTCTTGTTCTCCTATTTTACAGCTTAAGGATGTAAGCTGAGAAAATAAAGTGTTCAGTGTATTTAAGTGCTCCGTCACTGAAGTAGATTCTGGCATACGGAGAGTGTATAATTTTCTCTTAAGGGAAATTTTATTGTGCAGCGATGTGGCATCGTACAATTTGGTGAGATGATCCCATATCTTCTTAGCTATCTTCTTCTCCTCGATGCTTGACAATACTTCATCTGCTAATGCTAGATGAAAGTTTGCCATAGCATTCCCGTCCATTTCGATCCATTTGTTGTCATCTGTGAAATCCACCGGCCTTTCACTGATAGCTGCTAGACAATCGTCTTTCCTCAGGATGGCCTTCATCTTCAATTTCCATAATGAGAAATTTCTCCCATTGAATTTTTCAATATCAAATTTCGTTGCCATAGCTTCTTTTACAGATAGCTCCCACTATTTCACTATCGTGAATAGTTCTCTGGAACCTTAAAAGAATGGGTAATAACTTCTTACTTTCTTATGTTGGAGGATCCACCTTTTGGTGGCAACCACAAAGACAATAAGCAGATATTACACACTCTAATCTGGCTTGGATACCAATTGTTGCGGAAGACGACTATCGGATAGAGCAAAATGGCAACTGATAATTTGAGAAAATAAACATGAAGATAAAATAGAAACAAAATTTACGTGGAAAACCCCTAAATAATATAGGGTAAAAATCACGGGCAACGGTAGAAGAATTTCACTATGAGAAAATAGGAATTACAACTTCTCTCGATCTACCAAGGAGAAAACAATGATAATTCTCTCTTGATAAAAAGAAGAAAACAACTCTCAGGAAACTCTCTAAATTCTCTCTAGTATTGGAAGAAAGCTAGAATGTTTTGGGATGGTTTTGAAGCTAAATGAGCTAGGGTATTTATAGTTGAATCATAAGGACTAATTTGTAAATACCCTAAAGTTTAGTGACTAAAGTTTGTAATTTCCCCTTTCATTTTTTCAATAAATTACTGCACCTTTTTGACTATGCATCATTCGGTGCATTTGTTTATTTTTTTCTTTCAAATTTCAACTTGCACCTTTCAGTGCATTGAATTTTCTACACTTGCCGCCGTTGCAGCTGTCTCGAATGTGCCTAACCATACCCTTCTTTTCCTGAACCAATATCAAACACATTTAAAACTCGCAGATACATACATATGTATATATATGTTGTAATCAATGGTGGAGAATGAGAATAGGTGAGTTTACAGTAAAGGGTGGCGAATTTCAGAAACCCAGGAGCCCCACTGATGCTGGCGGACACCTCTGAATTTCTTTGATTGCGCCATGTTTTTCCTGGGAAAAAAACACTTAAGAGAAGTTTAGAGATCATAAATATAGAAGCTCTGTTGTATTGTTTTTAAGAGGGGATTAAATAATGGGGAGGAATGAGCAACAAAATTATCAAATTACGGCTTTGGTTACTCTATTTTGCACAAATTTATAATTTGCTCCATGCTTCTAACTCTAATGTATTGAGTAGAAAGAGATGTTAAAAGAAAAAAAGAACATTAAGGATAACTTACAAATTTCATTATTCAACTTTATTCTTAATCTTATTTTGAAGCAACGTTTAAATATTTTTTAATTTATGTACTATATTTTTTTATTTTTTCATATAATAAATCACTTAAGAATTAAATTAGAGATAGAAGGGTGATAAGGCAATAACATGTACTGATATGGACTGATTTTTGTTGATATGACGTCCACATCATTATTCCTCTTTTCTTTCTTTTGATTTTATTTTTTCTTCAAAAAGGAAAGCTTTATAATTTAATAGCTATGACATTGAAATCAAAATACTCCAACAATTTCTCAACCAATTAAAATACAGAAGAATTCATCTCATTATTTCTTATCACTTTATATGTTTAAAAAAATCAAAATTACTTTAAAATTCATGAAATTCAATCCAAACCCCAAAAATTTATAAAATCCTAAATCACTTTAACTAAAACAGTTACTTAACAGTCATGCTATTTGTTAGTAGAATGTTTAAGCTCTTATTTCCATAGATTTAGAAGTCGAGTGCTGGTGACATTGGAATTTGGAATATATATATCATAAAGTTTAAACATCTTAGAGGGACCAAAATCATAAGTTAACCAAAGGAATTTATCTGAGATTGTCGGTCGATTGAATTAGAGTCTTAAAGTCCAAAGCAATTTAGTGCTTTGATGCAATAAAGATGTTCACCTACATATCCATGATACAACTACAAGAATAAATTAATAACCTTGTTTGACACTTCTCAAATAAAAACGCAAGTAGTAGAGAAAGGAAATAATAATTTAGATTCACTTTCAATATTAATTTCATCAAATTGTGTCATACGAAAGATAATAATAAAGAACTGATCATAAGTTAAAAATATAAACAATATGAATTCAATGATTTCAGTGATTAAAGTGATGATATTTTTTAAAGGTCTTGAGTTTGAGCATGACATATGCAAAAGTATTTGACCATTAATTATTAAATGATTAAAATTCTTTCAAATAGATATTGTCTTGTAATCGTCTCAGACTAATAGAAAAACAAAAAACAATACAAATTTATTTTTTTTTAAAACTTTTGACAAATATGTTATGGTTGTGTGTTTTAGAAAAGAGAAAAACGAGAGAGAGTAGAAGGAGATTACAAAAAGAAGAATTCTCATTCATTCATTTCATAAAATTCTCATCGTTGTACAAGGTATTATTTGATTACGATTGTACTAGATTCTCTCCAGCTATCATTTTCCCTAACTTCCTCAACAACTTTGTACATGTGTCCTGATTGTCTTGGGCTTGGCTCAATAAGCATGTTACTTCATATCAGACATGGGCTACTCCACCTTTTTTAATTCCTCCTCATGCTTTTCATGTGACTGAATTATATTTTCCTCAAAACTCCCCAATTCCAAACTTACAATCCCTAACCCTTCATTTGCAATCCCAATTGCTTCCTCCTCGCGATCTTCTTATTCTCCTCCTATCAATACAATACCCACCATACTAAACGATCCTTGTCCCCGAGGATCAAAATCTAAAAATTACATGAGAATGACTGAGTAATCTTCCCAGGTGTCATTAGATTCATCCAAATCCGTCCATCTCACCAGTAATTGTGTAACATGTCAGTTTTGTCTATTCACGATTCGTTTTCCCAAAAATTTTTTAGGAGAGATCTTTAAGTGATTGTCTGATTCTACTATAGGTGGATTTGTTGAGGGCACGATTGAATCCCTAATTTTTCGTTTCAACAGGATGACAAGAAATACAATGTGAATTCGAGAAATATCAGGTAAGTCGAGACGATGGGCAATCTTTCCAATTTTCTCTAATATTTTAAAAGGTTCATGGAACTTAGCTGTTAACTTCAAATTTTTGCTCAGGGCCAGTGAAGTTTGTCTGTACAGTTGGAGTTTCAAGTAAATGTACTCTCATTTGTTAAATTCTCGTTCAGTTATGCTCTTATCAACCTTCTACTTCATTGATTCTGTGCTAACTGTAATTGTTCTTTAATAATGTTTCTCATATATTCTCATTCTTCTAGTAGTTCATTCACTATATGCACATTTGTCTCTGTTTTCCATGTCATGATTGGTGGTTTATAGCCATAGAGGGCTTCGAAGGGTGTCACTTGTAGAATTGTATGATAAGTGGTGTTATACCACCACTCTGCATGTGATAACCACTTAGCCCATATGGTAGTTTGAAAAAATAAAACCCCCTTAGGTATTGTTCTAGGCATTGATTAACCCTCTTTGTTTGGTCATTTATCTCTGGGTGGTAAGCTATTATAAATAGTGATTGGGTACCCAATTGCTTCATAAACTCCTTCCAAAAGGAACTAGTAAAAGTTTTATGTCTGTCTAAAATGATCATTTTAGGTTGTCCATGCAACTTATAAATATTATCTAGATATAACTTAGCAACTTCTAGAACGGTGTAGGGATCAGCCAAGGCCACTAAATGAGCATATTTTGTGAATTTATCCTCCACCACTAGAATGCATTTTTTCTTCAAAGATGTAGGAAAACCTTATATGAAGTCGATTGTTATCACCTCCCAGGCCTGAGTAGGAACTTGAATAGGTTGTAGTAGTCCAGGTTTAGCAGCATGGTCTATTTTATTTCTCTATAAGATATCACACCTCTGAACATAATTAGTGACCATCTTCTTTAGGCATGGCCAGTAGAAATAAGTATGAATTCTGTGATAAGTTGTATGTATACCAAAATATCCACTGAAAAGTTTTAAGGAGCTATAGTTTTAGCCCCCATGTGCTGCCAACATAGACTTTGGACTTGTACCTCAAAATACCATTAGCAAATATCCAATATGTATTAGATGAGGAACGTAAAATCAATTTTGTAATCCAGTTAGAAGCAAGTTCATCTTCACTATAGTTGATTTCTATTTCCTATACCCAAGTAGGAATAATGGTTGTGACTCCAATATGACACAATTTCTCCTGATCTTCAAATTTTCTTGAAAGAGCATCTGCAACTGTATTATTCTTTCCTTTTTTATATTGTATACTATAGTCCAACCCTAATAGTTTTGTCATTCTTATCTTTTGGATTGTTGTTGTGAGTTTCTGTTTCAAAAGGAATTTGAGGGATTCATGGTATGTTTTTATTATAAAAGGACCACTAGTGCCTCCACTTATAAACAACTAATAATATAGCTAAATACCCTCTCTCATAAATTGACAACTGAGCATGTTTAAGACTCAAGGCCTCACTGATGTATTCAATTGGTCTCCCCTCTTGAGATAGAAGAACCCCCAAGCTAGTGAAACTCACATCAATTTCAAGTAAAAACACTTAGAAAAGTTGGGCAAAGCTAGAATATGAGCATGGAACATTGCTTGTTTAAGACTGTTAAAAGCATCCAATGCTTTTGGTGACCAGACAAATATGTCTTTCTTCATTTAGTTGAGTCAAAGGCTTGCTAATAGCACCATAATTCTTTGTAAAATGCCTATAATACACAGTCAAGCCTAGGAATCCTCCAAGAGACTTTAAACTATTAGGTATAGGTCAGTCATGCATAGCAACAACTTAGCTAGATCAGTTGAAACCCCTTGAGCAGAAATAATATGACCCAAATATTCCACTTGGGTTTCCCTAAAAAGACACTTAGACCGCTTTGCAAAAAGTTTGTTTTCTAGAAGTGTTTGTAAGACCACTTGAATGTGTTACACTTGATCTGTTATGGTCTTACTATATACCAGAATATCATAATAAAAATTAGGACAAATTTCTTTAGGTAAGGATTAAACAAGGCATTTATAAGGGACTGGAGTGTAGCAGGAGCATTAGTAAGACCAAAAGGCATTACCTTAAATTCAAAATATCCATGATGAGTCCTGAATGTTGTTTTGTAGATGTTCTCTAGTCTAATTCTAATCTTATAGTAGCTTGATCTGATGTCTACTTTTGAGAAATACACTGCCCCATATAACTCATTCAATAGGTTCTCCACCACATGAATAGGGAACTTTTTTGTATAGTTAGACTGTTTAGTTGTCTATAATTTACACAAAAAGACAAGTTCCATCATTCTTTTTAACCAACAAGCAAGGCTGAATAATTGAAGAAGATAACATGCTGGCAATATATTTTTAACCTCTGTTTTTTATGTTAGGGAAAACTATAAGGCCTGAGATTAACTGATTTAGATTCTGGTTTCAGAGTGATAGGGTAGTCATGAGTTCTTCTAGGAGGCATGCCTTTGGGCTCTTCAAATACATCTTCAAACTTTTGTAGGACTTGTTGAATCTCTAATGGGGTTATTGTTGTGGGATCTTCTATATAAAGAATAAAAATGTGGTCAATAAGGGTCTATAGCAGTAATCTTGTGTTGGTAGCCCCATAAATTTCATGTAACATATTTGAGTTTTGATAACCTGTAATAACTATCTGAGCACTGTCTTTGTCAAAAGTAATGGTTATATTATTGAATTCCATTAGGATTGGACTAAACAACTTCATCCAATCCACCCCAAGCATCATGTCACTCCCTTCTAATTGTAAAATTCTGAATCATGTGTAAATGAATGCCCTTGCATTGACCATGTCACTCTGTCACATTTAGTTGAACTAAAAAGTTGCTGCCCATTTGGAACTGTTATAGTCAAAGGGTGAGTATAAACTATATTCCGGCCTTCTTTAATCCACCTGGTTGTTAAAAAAACTGTGGGTATTTCCATAGTCCAACAAAATGTTCAAAGGTTTGTCATTCAATATCCCCTGGATCTTAAGGTATTATGAACCACACATCTTGTGACGGCATTGATAGAAATCTCTAGTGTGTCATCTCCCCAATCAACTTTAGTTATTGTATTTGCTAAAGTATCTTCATCCAAATGTAGTGGTTCTCTTTCTTTTATGAAGTTCAGCTGGCGATTCTTGTATTGATGTCCTGGACCGAATTTGTCCCCATAAATGAAAGATAGGTTATTTTGTCTCCTATGGTCAACTATGTTAGCCTTGGGTTGTTGGGTAGTGATAGGTTTTGGAGGAGTAGGGAGATTTGCTGGTTTGGAGAAAACAATTGAGTTTGGGTAGGGTGGGTTCTTGAAATTGGGTTTCTGCCTCCTATTCTCAAACTCCAAAGAAAGTTCATAAAGTTTAGTTTGTCTAATAGCTTCAGACATAGTTCTAAGGTTCAAGGCCTTTACCCTATGTTTGAGTTCATCTTTCAGGCCACTCATAAACATTGATACAAAAAATTTCTCTCCCAGTGCAAAGTTTTTCATCAACATATTGGTTCCAATTCTTCAAGTCTATCTTGATATTTATCCCACTGTTCCTTTATGGACCAACTTACTAAACTCTTAAATGATGTTAGAATAGGATCTATCATTGAATCTGTAAGAAAGATCAGTTTCAAATTCGTGCCAATGAACATGGTGCTTCTACAGTATATAACCATCGATCCATGTTTCTTCTCTTCCTATCAGGTACATAACTACTACTTCCACTCTTTGTTCATCGAGAACCCCACAAAGATAAAAGTACTTATGACATTTTTGGATCCACCCTCTTGGATTTACCCCATTAAAGAAAGGTAATTCAATATTCCCATTAAAGAAAGGTAATTCAATCTTAGGCATATGCATCATAGAGCTGGAGTTGATTAAGGGTCCATCTTGACCCCTTTTTTTCCTCTTCAGACCTCTCTAGATTTTGTTTCCTCTCAGTATTCTCATCAGTTTGATTTTTTATGCCAAAGTTTGGTTGATCCATTTAAACACTAGGCTTAGATTTTAAAATACTCGGTTCATCCATGTTACAAGAGAAAAGAGATTTATCATTGATACCTGTCACAATTACAGGTTTCTTCCCTAATGCTTTAGGATTACTAGAAGAATTTACATGGTCTGTTCCTGATTCCTATCCCTTCTAGTCAGAATATTTAGGATATCCTCCACATAACCTTGGTTAGTGTGCATTCTATTTTCCAAGGTAGCTATGTGTTCATGTTGTGCTTTCCACCATTTAGGAGGATTAGTATCATCATTCCCTTTCTTCAACGGTGCTGTTAACTATTCAATATGCTTTTGAAGTATATATATATCAGGGATGCAGGCATTGCATGATTCTTCTTTGTCATACCCTCATGTACGTACCAGGAATTTGGGGCTCTGGATACCAAATGTTACGGTTTTTGGTTTTAGAAAAGACAAAATGAGAGAGAGTAGAAGGAGATTACAAAAAGAAGAGTTCTCATTCATTTCATAAAATTCTCATCGTTGTACAAGGTATTATTTGATTACAATTGTACTAGATTCTCTCCAGCTTTCATTTTCCCTAACTTCGTCAACAGTTTTGTACAGGTGTCCTGGTTGTCTTGGACTTGGCTCCGTAAGCCCGTTACTTCATATCAGACATGGGCTGCTCCACCTTTTTTAATTCCTCCTCGTGCTTCTCACGTGACTGAATTATATTTTCCTCAAAAATCTCAATTCCAAACTTGCAATCCCTAACCCTTCATTTATGGTCCCAAATGCTTTCTCCTCATGATCTTCTTCTTCTCCTTCGACCATACAAGATAAAACTACAAATAGAAGAAAAAAATTCATTCAAAAGCTCACTTACCCTAAAAAACCCTAGGTGTGCGTGCATATATATATAGTATCATACCGTATGACTTCAACTCAAGATCTCCTATTGAGACTAATGATTAGTTATTATCTCAGTTAAAAGTAATTTTTATAAAATTTCGACATGATGAAATTTGATTCAAATTATTCGAATTTGAGTTAAATTTAAATATAGGTTTGTATTTAATATCGATACATTTAAATCTTTGAAATAATTTAACATATTTAAGGAGTTATACTTTTTATATTTATATCTAAATATATATTGCAAATATAATACAATACAAACACATGAAAAATCAAAACGACTTAGATAAAGTTTAAAGAGTTAGTGAAATAATAATTGGGTTTATTGATGGCACGGGGATATTAAGTTGGCATATTAATAGGAATTGTAAACATCATACGAGTAAATGGCCCGACTTATGAGTTCTTTTAGTGCCAAAAAGTCATTTCTTTTTAATGGTAAAAACTGAAACGACTGTGGGTTAGCTTTTCCAGCTTTTGATAATTATCTTTGAAAAAAAATCTCGAATTTAAATAATTCATATTTAAATAATTGATAATAAATAATTTTTCTGATACATATATAAACGTATGATTTGATGAATATTTAAAATAACTATATTGTTAGAATAGAAATATATTTTTTTACATTAGAATTATTGGAATTGATATTTATAATAAAAACGAAAAAAATAAATCCCTTCATTCATGGATGACCTCTGTATGAACTAGTTCCACAGTATGATTGTCATCTATTACTCGTATTTTTTTGTATCAGAAGGTCTTCAATAGGATTGTCATTATTACCGATAATTTGTATGACATCATCGTGTATTGATGGGATAGATTTGTTTGTTTACGCACCCGAGTCATACAATGATAAATGATTTCATGTGAAGAATAACGATTGTAATATCTTAATTTTGTATTAGGTTGATGTCAATTTAATTCAAGTTGCATCGAGGAGGAGTGCTCGTTCTTAATTGCAATTATTTGGGCTGTGACTATGTGTGTTTATTGTGGAATTTAAAGCCCAAGTTAAATTGTAGTTTTTGTTTTTTATTGAAACCCAAATACCAAAAAGAATCATTATTAATCCAAAAATAATAATAATGCCCCGATGTCCAAATTCAAATGTCCATTTTACAAATTAAACCAAAATTAGTCCTTCAAACCCAATTCTAAACACCTAGGCTCGTTTATAATGTTCACCCAGGCCATTTACAAAGACAAACCCACAAACCCAAATTCCCCATAATCCAAAATAACCCAATAATAAATTTGGCCCAAATTGACGCAAACCAAAGCAACTAATAGAATCACAGCACGAACATCGCTCACTGCCTTCAATGTGGCCTTCCAGCTTCCCACGTAACTCAGCAATGGTCCAAAACAGGCTTCGTCTGCTAGACCATTAAACAGACGTGGTCCCCTAGCATGATGGTCATCTCCTAATCCTCCACAAGAAGTCCCGGCAAGCCTCGTGTACTCATATTGCTCAAGGGCTTTTAGTCAATCCCAAATGCATCAACAACCACACATACAAAAAAAAACCCAAAACAATTATAAAAAAAAGGAGATGGTATTCTGATTTTTGGATTTCTTTGTAATATGGGTTTACTATAAAATCCAAAAGAAAATCGGCTTGTAAGGGATCTTCTCACGTATTCGATTCACAAAAAGCATTTCAAAGATCTTCTTTCCCCAATTGACAATCAAGAGAAACAATACAAAAAATTACAAAGAACCCTCTTTCAAGATGTATCGAAACCTTACAAACATTTCTAAGAGCCCTTTTCTTTTTTCTTCATGTTCGATTGAAATAAACAAAAAAAAGGGTTCAATCAAGGTTTATCTGAGATAGGTATCCTATTTGGGGTCTCTTGATAGAGAAGCGTCAACAGATGAATGAATATTGCCCTTGTCGAGGAAACAAACCTGGAAAGCTCTAGACTCAATGAAGAAAATAAAGAGTTTTAGAGAGTTGTGATGGACAGCTGTAAGGGATTTCTTTTAGGGTTTTAGGATGCTAGAATTAAGACAGAAAAAAGATTAAGACAATGAAAACAAGGGTAAGAAGATAAGAGAAAATCAAGACAATGTGGAAACAAAGATAATAGAACTGAAATAAAGACAAAATGTGTAATAAAGAATCAAACTTATCTCTTGTACATGAAAACAAAGGTAATAGAGAAAATCAATAAAATGTGAAAACAAAGGTAATAGAATTGAACAAGGGTTTTGAAGAGATGTGATGGGCGGTAGCGAATTAATGAACATTGCTAGGGTTGCTGGATTTTGATGGATGAATGCTCGTTATAAAATTAAGAATTCAAGGAACGTAAAGATGAAGACAAAATTGAAATCGGATTGATGGGAAAATTGATTTGAAAACTTATCCCGAATACATATGGTGTTGACGTAAACCCTAGGGTTTGTTGATAAAGGTGGTGTGATGTTGGAGGAAGAAGATGATGGAGGAAGAAGATGATGATGATGGAAGATAGAAAATAGATGGGTAAATGTTCTTTCAAACCATCCTATTCGCAATGAAAAGGTAAACTCGATAATACGACTTTAACCAACCTCCTAATCGCAATGAAAAAGCAAACCGGAGTGTGAAGATCTATCTCTCAAGAACTTGGAAGAACTAAAAGAAAAAGAAGCTTCGAAGGCACAAGGCAATCAGCTCTTGCAAAAATAAACTCTCGTTGTCTTGAATAAAGAAGAAAACTTGATGATTACAATGGTGGGAAGGGCCTCCTTTATATAGTGTTTGAGGAGTCCTTATTGTAACATTAATGAAGAATAAAATAACAGTACATAACAATAAAATAATAAAAAAAAATCCTAATTCCTTGTGACATAGGTGGCTTGAATGACGGCCCTTGATGAAGCTTTGATTAGACGGTACAGATGAAAGAAGGCATGAGAGGACTCTTGAAGCTTGATGAACGGTTCAAATCTTCCTTTTGGAAGATGGGTTGGCAACATGGTGGGAAAATGAGCCTTTATAGGAGCCCATGCTTATGATAAGCAAGGGGAATGGGTCTAATAAGTTATCAATGGATTATGATATATAGTTGGCGTGATAAGCAAGAGAGGATTATGATAAGGGTTATATTCAATGATTTATTTACCCTTATCCTAATAAAATAAAGTAAATACCAATAAATTCCTAAGATAATGAGTTATCCCCAAGCTTTGTAAATTTAGCACTGGCTTACTTTACAAATTATTGGGCTCACAGTGGTTCAAACTGATTTTCGGGCATATCTTTTTGGCTCTCACAGTTGGGCCAATAAGTCACTTGGGTTGTTGTGATCCAAGTTGATCTGGGAGGAAAAATAAGCGATTTTCCTTCCTTGAATTCTTCAAATTCCATGTGGCATGTTGGCCTTTGCTGAAGAAGGCCTGAACTGCAGTCTGGAGTTGATCTTTGAGTAGTTTGGCCTATCTTCTTATGATTGGGCCCAATAACAAGGTGCGCCCATCCTTTGGGCTGTGGTGCATGTATTATCTCTCCCATCCTCAAAAGGATTCGTCAACGAATTTGAAACATCAAAGGAAAACAAGTCAACAACATTAAAAGATGCATTAACATCATAGTCACATGGGAGATCATTGTTATAGGCATTGTTATTTATTTGTTCGAGTACTTGGAATGGGTCATCGCCCCATGGATCAAGTTTTGATTTCTATTGTTTTGAAATTGTTCTTTCGCATGTGTACCCAAACCCATTCACCTGGTTCAAATGTGATGTGGCACCTATCTTTGTTTACTCTGTGGGCCACTACTTCATAAGTTTCTCCATTCTCTGTATTGTTTTGGCGTGAAGATCCTTGATGAATGTTTCTTTTAGTTCACCATCCCAGCTAATAATCTGATCTAAGAGTAAGAGAATGAGATCCAAAGTAGTTAGTGGATTAAATCTATAAACACTCTTAAACGGAGAATAACCTATCATGAAGTGAATTGATCTGTTGAAAGAAAATTCAACAAAAGGTAAACATTCTTCGCAATTACGAGTATTCTTATCTACCACGATTCGAAGCGAAGAACCAAGAATCCACTTTATTACCTTTGTTTATCCGTCGATTTAAGAATGACAAGTAGTGGAGTATAGAAGTGTTGTACCTATCTTACCCCACAATACCTTCCAAAAGTGGCTTATGAATTTTGTGTCTCAGTCTAACACAATGGTATAAGGTATGCCATAGAGTCGTACTATCTTTTGGAAGAATAAATCGGTGATATGTGTTACAACATCGGTTTTATGAAATGGAATGAAATGTGCCATATTTGAAAACTTGTTGACATCTACAAATATATTATCTCACCCTTTCTTGGTTCGAGGTAATCCCATAATAAATTACATAGATAAATCAATCCAAGGCGAAGAAGAAATTGGAAGAGAAGTGTATAAACTGTTAGGATTTACCTTAGATTTTGCTTGTTTTCATGTGATGTATGAAGCACATACCTTTTCTACGATTTTCCTCATGTGTGGCCAGAAGAAGTGTTCTTGGACCATGTCAAGTGTTTTATTAACACCCAACTGTCCATTAGTTCTTTAGAATGAGATTCATGGACTATAAATTCTCGTAGTGAGCCTTGTGGTATGCACAATCTGTTCATCAGAAGAAAAATCCATCTAAAAGTAAAACTTGTTAAAATCACCTTTTGAAAAATTGTTGTAAATCTCGAAAAAAATCCGGGTCAAAAGAGTAAAGATATTTAATGTGTGTAAAACCCATTATAGTAGCATGCATTTGTGTAATGAGTGTGTACCTTCAGGATAATGCACCAACTACAATGTTCTCTTTCCTTTGTTTGTACTTAATCACAAAAAGGGAAAATTTCGATAAATTTAACCCATCGAGCATGTCTTTTGTTTAACTTACCTTGGTTGCTTAACCACTTTAATGATTCATGGTCCGTATGTATGACAAACGCTTTAGGAAGAAGACAATGTTGCCACACTTCAAGTGCACGAACAAATGCAAGTAGTTCTTTGTCATAGGTGGAGTAGTTCAGTTGTTTACTTTTTAACTTCTTGTTAAAGTAAGTGATAGGTTGTTTTTCCTGCATGAGTACTACGTCTATGCCTATTCCTGAATAATCACATTCTAACTCGAAAGTGTTAGAAAAATAAGAAAACGAAGAATGGGTGTCGAACATAACTTACCTTTGAGTAATTCAAATGTCTCTTGTTGTTGTGGACCCCTGATGAGTGTTTTATTTGGTTAATATTTTGTTATTAATTAATTCATGTCACCTCCTTTTATAGTGCTAATTTGGGTTATTTATGTTTGAATCTGTGCAGGACTCTACTTTCCATAAAACAACAATTAACGAGCGAATTAAAGCAGATTTATCCTATTTTCTAGGAGTAGTCAGTGCCAATTCTAATTAGAATATCAATTCAGGCACCAACTCTAATTAAATAATCCATTAAGGAAGCTAAAAAAAGAGAAGCAAGGTGAACCATAATTCTTTAGGAATTAAAAATTGTATTTAAATTCAAACATTTGAGATTTTATTATTTAATTAATTAGGATTCTAGTTTGCTTAGAATTTCAATTAGGATTTTAATTATTTATTATTATGATTTTTAGTTTACTATTAATTAGGAATTAAGTGTTTTGATTTTCTTAAGAGTTAGTATTTTATTTTCATTAGGTTATCTTAAAGCTATAAATACCCTTTAGGGGCGAAACTTGAGAAGACAAATTTAGAATTCAGTATAAATCGATTTTGGCTTTTTCTTTGTTTCAGTTTCTTTCAATAAATTTTTTTTCATCTTTTCTCTCCTTCACACGCCAAGTATGAATTCTATCATGCTTGGCTAAACTTTTTCTTAGCCGATAATTGAGCTACAACTAGATTCGATCTCGTGAGAATTGCTTAAACGCTTCATATCTTCAGATTCTTTCTTGATTTTCGGGAGACAATTAGAGGCAATCGACCTTTTCTTTGAGCATCTCAATATCTTCAATCCAAGGAGTGCACATTAGCTTGATCGAAATTGTGATCTACAATTGGGGAAGAAAGTCAGTTTGTAGCAAATTCAATTCCCTAAGAACAAACTTAGTGGTTGTCACTAAGGAAAATCAATTATCATCGAGACACCACAATCCGAGCGTGGGCTTTTTCGATTCCTAAACCAGCATAGGTGTTAATATCGATGGTCGATATTAATCCAAAAAAAGGGCTAAATTTCAAGGATTGGCTTCGGAAATTAGTTCACAAGAGATAAAAGCAAATTACAAGGGTTGGGCCTTATAGACTATAACCGGAAAGTATCTGAAGTAAAATATATTTTAGTGATCTAGACAGAGTGGAACAAAGTGAAGTTGGAGGCTATCTCCCATCTTATTTAATTCTCTACAATTTACTTTTCTTATTTTTATTGTTTTCACTTTAGTTTTATTTAATTTGTTTAGTTACTTGATTATTAAAAAACCCATTTTTTAATTCTTTTGTTTTACAAGTTTTTTGGTTAGCATCAATTCAAATCTAAATTAGAAATTTATGAATCCCTATGGATCGACCCCTTCTTCCCTGTTATACGTTTATATCTTACTTATCTGAGAAAAAGGGCTTATTTATTTGACAATTATGATGCTTGTTAAATTGGCGCTGTTGTCGAGGATCATGACAAGATTACTGATTAAAGTTTGTTTTGATTGATGACCAGGAAAAATCCAAGCGAACTAGTAGATTGAATACATGAAATCAAAGCATTAGCCAAAAAAATACGCGCATGTACACTACGAGAAAGGTGACAGTAACAACAAGAACAAGAACAATCCGAATCAAATCCAGAACCTAAACTAAAGACATCCTTTAACGTCGAGACCTTCTCCAACACCGAAGAAAACTTCAAAGAACTTATTCCAATGGTGGAACAGACAATCCAAGAGTTAGCTGCGGCACCTTCTGAACAACAACCGTTATGCATTACATTCCCTTACAGAGAGACATCGTTTGAGCTGAAAATGGGTTTGATCCATCTTCTACCTACTTACCATGGACTGCCCAACGAAAGTCTTCACAAGCATCTTATTGAGTTTCATCTGGTTTGCTCTAGCATAAAACCACAAGGAGTATATGTTGATCAAATTATACTCCATGCTTTTCCTTTTTCTTCAGACTTCTCGACTAAAGATTGGTTATTTTATTTACATCCTAATTCTGCTAATACATGGGATGATATGAATCATCTTTTTCTTGGTAGATTCTTCTTGTAGAAAAAGCTAGTGAATCAAGAAGGAAAATCCTAGGAGTACAACAAATAATTGGAGAATTATTATATGATTATTGGGAATGATTAATGAAACACTGTACTAGCTGCCCACAACATGGACTGTCGGAGCAAACATTTTTCAATACTTTTACGAATGATTACTTCCTTTGAAGATGAAGATGATTGACACATCTAGTGGAGGAGCACTCATTAATATGACTCCGAACGCAGCTAAAAATCTAATATGAACCATGGCTACTAACTTTCAATAATTTGGCTCTGTAAGTGAACCCACTCGACAGGTTCACGAGATAAGTGCAATTTCATTGTGAAAAAATTGATAAATTAACTGATATTATTTAATCTCTTGTTTCAGGTAAAACGACTATAGCTAGGCTATGTGAAATATACATAATATTGGACCGTCCCACATATTATTGTTCGATGTTACAAGAAGACTCTACCACACAAGTCAACACAGTTGGAAATTTTTCTGGACCTCCCCAGAGACAATACAACCCTAACGCAAATACCTATAATCTAGGGTGGATGGACCATCAAAACTTCAACTATGCGTAGAACCAAAGACCACCTCAATAACAACCCTATCAACTAAGGCCACCTCAATAACAGTAGTACCAATCATCAAAACTTTCACTGGAATCATCTTTGATAAGTTGTCATTATCTCAAGAGAAGTTTCAAAATCAAACTGAAGCACATCTACAATAATTGGATAATAAAAAGAGTCAATTGTCTCAGACTGCGGGACGCATAGAATTGCAGGGAAAACTACCATCTCTAGCCGAGACAAACCCACAAGAAAATGTTAGTTCCATCACCCTTCGGAGTGGCACTATAATTACGTTAATCCCTAAAGAGCATGTTATAAAGCCAAATCAAGAAAAAGAAAAAGAAGAATCAAGATCTCAAATGAATCAAGAAGAGGTTGACGTATGGTTGGAAGAAAAAGAATGAAAAGAAAAATCCTAGGAAGAAAAAGAGGAAATTAACGCACAACCCTAGAGGAAAAAGAAAGGTTCAACGCCAACTCCTCCTACAATATCCCCCTATGCCAAGCCACATCCCTTCCCCTGAAGGTTAGTAAAACGTGACAAGCAAGCCGAGGAAAATGAAATTTTTTATATTTTCCAAAAAGAGGAGATTAATATACCGCTTCTTGAAGTAATTCAAAAAGTGTCATAGTTTGTTAGATTTATAAAAGATCTTTGCACAAACAAAAGGAGACTTACCGGAAATGAAAAGGTAAATTTAGGTGTAAATGTATCCGTTGTTTTTCAAATTAAGCTTCCACCAAAATTCAAGGATTAATGAATGTTTGATATACCTTGTAAAATTGGTAAGGTATGAATTAAATGTGTTATGTGAGATCTTGGTGCTTCTATAAATGTTACGTCACTTTCCATTTACAACTCACTTTCTGCTGAGCCTTCGAAGAAAACTAGAGTAAAAATTTAGCTCGTCGGTCTGTCATCTATCCCGAAGGACTTCTTGAAAATGTATTGGTTAAGGTAAATGAGTTAATTTTTTCGACAGATTTATATGTTATCGACATGGAAAATGACCGAACTAACACCTCCTTTAAAATTATTCTTGGATGCCCATTCTTAAGCATGACTAACACTAAAATTGACATTAGAAGCATAACTCTCACCATGGAGTTTAACAGTAAAATGGTGAAATTTGACGTTTATAAGGCGATGAAACATCTTGGCTCTGTGGCTAACGTTAGCTTTGTCGATATAATTAAACCTTCTATGAATAAAAATGTCGAACATAATTTTTTTGATGAGTTGTACATGAATTCGAATGTTGAAATTGGCATCTCTTCTAACGTGGACTCGCAATTATCAGACGAAAAGCTAGGTAAGAATTTAAATTTGATGCCTTCTTAATCTAAAATTTTCCATCTGTTTTGCAAGCATTAAAGTTGAAATTAAAATCGCTTCTGAAACAATTAAAGAACACATTTTTTTGGTGAAGTATATAATTTATCGATTTAAGATAAACTTCTAAAGCAGAAAAAAATCTGAAGAAAAGTCTGTGGAATAATATAATCTACAAGGATAAAAGGAAAAAAATCTATGATTGTAAAATTTCTCATCATGAATTTCTTCGATGGAAAAAACATATGAAGTGGAGGAAACATATCTCTCAGAACTTGTAGTATGAACTAGTTTGTCGAGCTAACGACGTTAAACAAAAATGTTCTAATGGGAGGTAACCCATTTTTACTATTTAATTTACTTTTATTTATTCATTTTTATTGTTTATTTTTCTTTATATATTTAGTTGCCTAAGGAATCTGCAAATTCGGTCATCACACATCTTTTTTTTCTAGCGCTTCATCATATCTAATGAAATTTTGACATCGATTCGTACTCTGATAGCTTCTCTTTTAGGCGATAAAACCCAAACAAGTACCTCTCGCCGAGTTCACGACAACGACTGTTACTAAACACGAGAAGTATCCCTATTCCTTCTCCTATGCTTTAATTTTATATATTGGGACAATATGCATTAAGTGAGGGGGTAGAGATTATCGCTCACTTATTTAAATGCTTGAAATTGAGTTGTCTTGATTGATTTTTTTAAATATCTTGTTATTAATCTTGAATCTTGCTTTGTATCATTGAGTACATTCTAAGTTTATGATCATGCTTTTATCGGATTTAGGGTGCAAGACAGTAAAAATGGCATGATTAGCATTTTTCTTTAAAAAATTTCGCTAGATGTTGCATGGATCCGTCAGTTGATATGTTCCTTGACTAGATATACATTACCCCTTCTTGTGAGATTTGAGCCTAAACGAGCATACCTTCTTATTCTTGCTCATTTGTTTGATTGAATGCGCTAAATTAATTTTGATATTCTAGAATTTGTTATTAAATGCATATTGAGACCACATGTTGAACTTGATGCTTTAAGATGATTAGGGAACTTAGGATTAACCCACTTCTCTACCAAAATTTCCTACCCATTTATTTTTATCCATTAGTAAACCAATTTTATGCTTTTATCCCTTTCTCTGTTTTCACCACATTATAAAACCCAAAACCTTTCATTTTTATTTTTGTTCTCTTTTGTCACATGCTTCAAGACATAGTTGAATTTATTCCACGAACAAAAAAAATCAAGAGAAGAAGGAAGTGACATTTAAAAAGGAAAACAATTATGGTTTAAATAAAGTGTTCAAACAAAAAAAAATCATCAAGAAAAAATAAAAAAAGGAAAAAAAAGAAAAAGTTGATGGTTTGATTATTCTTCTTCAAGTTTGTTTACTTAGTTGAATTCGTGACTTGAACTTATGTATTTTTACATCTCTTTCCTTGACATTTAAACCCAATATTTTGACCTTATCCCTACCCTAACCTAAGCCCCGTTACAACCTTATTAAAGACGCTTTGATTAAATGCATCATGTTCATTCTAGTGGTGGAGACTTGATTTTCTTTCAAGCCTACGACAATTTCTTATTAATGTAACACCCATATCCCGTAAATATTTAAGTATACGAGCCATAGATGTCATATCAATCTAACTAACGATTACTATTCACAGTTACTTAAATTTTATTTTTTAAACATTCCTAGTTTCAATTTTTTTTCAACTATTTTTATCTACTTGAATTTCTATACCATTTAAAAACATACTATTTTATTTACTATATAATTTTAGGCATATTAAAATACAGATAAGCTAATCTAATCAAATTAAATAGTCCTAATTTACTATTACCAACCATTTAGTCAAAACTGATAAAGCAAATTGATAACATAAATATACATGTAGTCAAAAGAAAATTTAACGATGTCTTACTGATACTGGTATTATAGATGATTTGCACATGATGCTTGAAAGGCTCCTCATAAAACGTTTGTATCTCAATCAGACGCTACGCATGAAAATCATCACACACTAAGTATAACTTAGTGAGGCATTAATACTAAAGGTGAGAACAAATAAATAAAGTATCAAAATATATATAATTTTATTTAAAATAATATAAACAAACTTTCAGAATTTCAAACCGGATATCTCATGTTGAACTTTATCATAAACCTGAAAAGAATCATCTGATGATTTTCACAAAATCATAATAAATCAGGTCAAACAGAATAATTAGTCCATATTCTTTTGTAATCAGACACTTTTCAGAACTTTCATATTTCATTTTTTTAGCCCAAAGAATATTTTAAGAGAATATAAGATACGTGTGTTAGACGAGTGTGTGTAATACATGTCTCAGATCATCAGAGTCGGAACAGATAAGCACACACAGTGGTATCACATCGAAAATAACAATATGCACACAAAGTGCATTCATATCATAATATATATACTAGTGTACACTTCGGTACACCACTGTATATCAGAATCAGAACAGATAATCACTCCACCTCATGGCATGTCAATTGTACCTTTAACTCTCAATATAACATATAGTGGGCTTTCAGTTCATTTCGTAATCATTTGATAAAAATCATATCAAAATCAGAAATATATTTAATTCACATTCATAAAACATGACATGGACAGTTCATACCCAAAATAATTCAAATAACATTTCTAAAATCATCGAGAAAATATTCCACCATTAACAATAAATATCATTATTTAAAATCATTATAAAAAGAATTCATTCGAATACCTTTTTCAGAAAATATCATATAAAACCGTATTAGGTAATTTCATACCCAAAATAATCATAAATCCTTTATATGTCATTATGGAAATATTCAATGATTAAAATAAAACCATACTTTTAAAAGATAATATGAGGTTGACTTATCGCAAGTCTTTCTCAATCAGAATAATTAAATAAATAAACTGCACTCACCTTTGTCTCACTACAGAACTTATATATAATAATCCTAGTCACAAGCTTTGTTCTTTCCTTTCGAATCATTCGGATTGCTAGATTTATCATAGTCTGACAATACCAAATTATAACACAAAAATTGTTCGAACTACATATTAGTATCGTACTAATATAAGTTGATTTTAATATTCGAAAATCTATAAAATAAAAATTGATATCAAACTAAATCATATTCTATTATAGTTTCCAACTTTTGAAATACTCTTCCAAATCCATGAATATTTATTTTCATCTTTAACCCTTCATCTTTGCTAAATTACACAAACAAGCCATAAATTGTGAATTCTTTTTAGAATTCACCTCAACCTTCTATTTAATTCATAATGATCATTTACCATTATGGCCATTGTACATTAATTACTAAAATTCCAGCACTTGAATAAAATACCCAAATCAAATCTTCAAAATACCCAAATCAAATCTTCAATATTCAAAACATTATAAATTGCAACCCAAACTTTCCTAAACTTTTGATTTTCAACACTTAACTTTATAAATTTTTAATTTAAACACAACTCAATATTTAATTCAAAATTCAGCATACTAATAAATTTTCCAGCATTCAATAATTTACTCAAATAATACTTCTACATTTAAGAACTAGCAAACAAGTCCCCAAAGTTTTGGAACCTTTCGAATTCCACCATCTAACCATAAAAATGAATTCTTTTAGAACTCTTCTCAACATTTCCAATTTATTCAAAATGGTCTCTTGCCATTTAACTTTAATTCCAAGCATCCAAAAATATACCCAAACATTTAAACATTACTCTTCAGCTTCTAATCCATTTCCACTTAAATTCTAAAATTTCCATATTCAGACAACTCACACTACCTTTAAAGAATCAATATTATGTATTGATATACACACTGGAATTTAATTTCGTTTATTCTGTTGAAAACTAGACTCGAATTCAAATCTATCCATATAAATAACTTCTTCTAGTTTATTTTGTACAATTTATGCTGAATTTTCAAAGTTGACCGATAGAATCTATTTTGTGCAGAATTTGCTGCCCTGTTTTTCCGACCTTTCCTCGGTTGAAAATTCATATCTTTTATTATATACCTTAAAATCGATCCTCGTTTGTTTTAAAAAAAACTAGATTTATATAAGAACACAAATATATAAAAATCACCTCCAAATAATTTTTATAGAATTTCTGGTGAATTTTCAAACTCACTGTCAGATTCAAAATCTAAATTGTTTTTCATTAATTTGCATCCTTAGGTTCTTCATCAATTATTACAACACTTCTAACATCAAAAATTGATCTTTAATAATAAAAAATTACACTTTCCCTTCATCAAAATCTTACCAACTTGAGCACGAAACATGAAGACTTTTATGCCAAATGAAAGAAAATTTCATGTAGGTTATTTTATCATTAATAACCTAACTAAAAATTCTAGTAAAAATGGACCAAAAATCAAAACAAAACTTCTCACCTTTTAAAACCTGAACTTTCGACCCCTGGAGAAGAAGAAGCTGAAAATGACAATCTTTCTTGATTATTCTCATGATAGTTATCTTAACACAGGGCATAAATATAATATAATTAAAATTTTTATTCAATTTAATAGGAAATTTCATTTTTTCCATTAATGAAACTTCATAACTACAAATTTGTCACTCTATGACATCATCCCTTACCTCATCATATCCAAAAAATATCTTAATTCTAATTTTATACTTTTATCCTTGAAATTTTTGAAAGTTGCAATTTAGTCACCAAATTCTAAAAATTTGGCTTAATATGGAAATTTGACCTTAATTCCATTGATCCATGTTAAATTTCGCTTTTCTAAATTATATAAATTATATTTCTAACATTTATCTAGCATCCTTCACATCTTCGTGAAATTCTGATTCGATCTGATTATCCGATTTCAATACCGAACTTTACCACTTTATAGCATTTAACACAAATCTCGTACCAAAAATATGATTTCCACTAAAATATTTTTTCCAAACTTTTCATTTACAGGATAAAATATATAAGTTTTAAAAATTAAAATTTCGGTCCTACACTTTTCAAAGTTTATACTTTAGCCACTAAACTTTCAAAACTTATATTTTAGCTACTGGTCAAAATTTGGGGTATTACAATTAATCTTAGCTTTGAGATATTGTTTTTACCCTAAACACTTTGAGTGATATTGAGTGAGTTCTTGTGAGGTATTGAGTCTTGTTACATTGAAATTGATGGATAATTGGGATATCTTAACTTTTACATAAAATTCTTACTAGTTACACCCATTTGCTTAATTGTCACCTTGTTTCCGATAATTGATGAGATCATTAACTCGTTTGGTTTTTCTTGGTATATTTTAAGATGAAAGATTGATAATTTGATATTTTAATAATTGATTAAGGCATTCTTGAGGACAAACATTGAATAAGTGAGGGGGAATTTGATGAGAGTTTTATTTTGTTAATATTTTGTTATTAATTAATCTGTGCTACCTACTTTCATAGTGCTAATTTGGATTATTTATGTTCGAATTTATGTAAGACTCTACTTTCTAGAAAACATCAATTAAAGAGCGAATTAAAAAAGATTTATCCTATTTTCTGGGAGTAGTCAGCGCCAACTCTAATTATAATACCAATCCAAGCTCCAGCACTAATTAAATAATCTAGTCAGCAAGATAAAAGAAGAAAATCAAGGTGAACCCCAATTCCTTAAGAATTAAAAATTGTACTTAAATTCAAACATTTGAGATTTTATTATTTAATTAATTAGGATTCTAGTTTGCTTAGAATTTCAATTAGGATTTTAATTATTTATTATTAGGATTTTTAATTTATTATTAATTAGGAATTAAGTGTTTTAATTTTCTTAAGAGTTAGTATTTATTTTCACTAGGTTATCTTAAAGCTATAAATACCCTCTAGGGGCGAAACTTGAGAAGACAAGTTCAGAATTCAGTATAAATCGATTTTGGCTTTTTCTTTGTTTTAGTTTCTTTCAATAATTTTTTTCATCATTTCTGTCTTTCACACGCCAAGTATGAATTCTATCATGCTTGGGTAAACTTTTTCTTAGCCGATAATTGAGCTACGACTCGATCGGATCTCGTGATAATTGCAAAAGTGCTTCATATCTTCATATTCTTTCTAGATTTTTGACATACAATGAGAGGCAATCGACCTTTTCTTTGAGAATCTCAATAACTTCAATCCAAGGAATGCACATTAGCTTGATCAATGCTGTGATTTATAGTTGGGGCAGAGAATCGGCTTGTAGCAAATTCAATTCCCTAAGAACAAACTTAGAGGTGGTCCGCTAAGGAAAATCAAGATCGAGTTTGATTCTGATCGAGATACCATAATCTAAGCGTGGCCATTTCCGGTTCCTAAACCAACATTGGTGTTAATATCGATGGTCGATATTATTCCAAACAAGGGATAAATTTCATGGATTGGCTTCAAAAATGAGTTCACCGGAGAGAAGAACAAGTTACAAGGGTTGGGCCTTGTAGACTGTAACTACAAAGTATCCGAAGTAAAATCTATTTTAGTGGTCGAGACAGATTGGGGCAAAGCGAAGCTGGAGGGTATCTATCATCTTATTTAATTCCCTAAAATTTACTTTTATTATTTTTATTTCACTTTAGTTTTATTTAATTTGTGTAGTTACTTGATTATTAAAAAAACCATTTTTTTAATTCTTTTGTTATACACGTTTCTTGGTTAACATCAATTCAATATAAATTAGAAATTTATGAATCCCTGTGGACCGACCCTTTCTTCCCTAGATTGTATTTATAGCTTTCTTATCTAAGAAAAAGGGTTTATTTATTTGATAATTATGACGCTTGTCAACCCCATTTGAATTCAAATGATTTCTTGATTGTTTCCTTCAAAAGTACAACAATGGTGGAGAAATCTTTGCCCAAACGTCGATATAAACTTCCTAAACCTTAGAAAGATTGTTCCTTAGAGATAGAGGATGGTGTTGGAGACTTTTGAATAGCTTTGATCTTTTCTTCATTCACATTGATTCCTTGTGCACTGACTATAAAGCCTAAAAAGATAAGCTTATCACTACAAAACACACATTTGTGCATGTTTGGGAATAAATGTTCTCGTCGCAGTACCTCGAAGATGGAACAAACATGTCGGACATGAGATTCAAGAGAATATGAGTAGATAATGATATCATCAAAGTAAACAACAAGATATTTACCTATGAAATCTTTTAGAACATGGTTCATTAGTCTCATGAATGTACTCGGCGTATTAGTAAGGGCAAACAGCATGACGAGCCATTCGTAGAGTCCAAACTTTATCTTGAAAGTTGTTTTCCACTCTTCACCTTCGTTCATTCGAATTTGGTGGTAACCGCTTTTCAAGTCTATCTTTATGAAGATGCAAGATCCATGAAGTTTATCTAACATATCATCAAGGCATGGAATGGAATGGGGTGCGTATATTTGAATGTGACTATGTTGATCGGTCTGCAATCTACATACATTCGAAATGTACTATATTTCTTTGGCATAAGAATCACTGGAACAACACAAGGACTAAGGCTTTCACAGATGTCACCTTTTTGTATCAATGTGTCCACTTGTCATTCTAATTCTTTAGTTTCTTTGAGATTACATCGATATGCAAGTTAGTTTGGAATTGAAGATTCCAAAATGAAGTTAATTTGGTGTTCGATTCCTCTTTTAGGTGGTAAGTTATCCAGTGGATCGCTTAAGACATCGGTGAAATCCTACAAAAGAGAAACAAAAATACTAGGTAAATCTATGAGGTTAGTAGAAATCTAAAGTATGGTGTCATTGAAACGTATAAGGATGCAAGTTTTATTTTGGGGAAAAGTTTCTCTCATGTATTTTGGACTTGCATAAATGTTTTGTGACTCTTTTTTCTCACAAGTTGATTCACTAACCTTCCGTGGGTCATTTTTTTGCTTTTATGGGTTGTGAACTCTTTTAATTTTACCTCTTTCTTTAGGCTCCCAACCTCCTCACAAATTATATTTTGATCTTGTAGAATGTCTTTCGGATGCATTGGTCAGAGATTGTACGGTTTTCCATTAATGTTTAAAGAGTATTTGTTCGCTTTACCATAGTAAATGACATTATTGTCATATTGCCATGGTCCTCCAAATGAATGTGAGATGCTTGCATCGGAATTACGTCACACCACACATTGTCACAATATTTACCCATCTTCAGGTTAACTAAGCATTGCTTGTGACTTTCATCCCAGCATTCTCCTTAAGCCATTGTAAACAGTATGGCTTTGGGTGTCGTTGACAAGGCAAGCTAAGTTTATCTACCACATAACTAACTACTAATCACATTAATATAACTTCCATTGTCAATGATCAAGGAGTATGTTTTATCCTTTATCTGACATCGCATATCGAAGATGTTTGTTCGTTGTATATCCGAGTCATCGACTGCTTGTATACTTAGAGTTTTCCTCACAACCAAGCACAATGCATCAAAGCCACCACTATCCTAATAAGTTAGCGTATTTTTTCCAATGTTTCGGGAAAATCCATATTTGATTCCGACCAAATGTTACCCTCCTCTCGAATTATCATGTTTTTCAAATTTGTACAATCGTGACTAACATGACCATAACCTTTGCTTTTAAAGCAAAAGGTTTCTTTTATTCGGGACTCTTTAGGGTTCTTGATCATATCTTTATTAGCCATCTTAGGCTTTTCATCCATTGATTTCTTATTCGTGACAGAAAGTGGGGTAGACAATGAATTAAAGTTTGAATAAGTACCTTGTAAATTAGAAGAAGTACCTTGGAAAGTTTCTTTGAAGTGATATCTTCATTCAAGTTCTGTTTCGGTTGTGATCATCTTCTTCAATGTTTCTTCAAGGTGTTCATAGCCGGTAGATCAAGTAGGTAGACGATGTTAAAGTTCAACCTAACTATAAATCTTGAAATAGTGTCTTCTTCGTCTTCAGTGATGTTTGCACAGTTCATGAGGGATTGTATCTCTTTGTAGTATTCTTCAACTGAATTTCTTCCTTGTCTAAGTTGGTGGTCATTGTTTTACGTAATGTATGTAGTGTGTCGGTAAGAAACTATTTTGCATAATTCTTTTAATGTCTATCCAGGATGTTATATCTATGATCATGTACTCTTGAATTGCCTTTAGTGTTTGCATCCACCATGTGAGATCATAGCCTTGTAATTCCATAGTGATTAGTGGAACTTATTCTCGTGGTAGGAGAAAATAAGATCAACTTTGCTTTCCAGTCAATGTAAAAGTCTGGGTCATAGTCTCCCTTGAATGGTGGTATTGTGAACTTTGGTTTTGCAAAGAGTTCCGTCATTTGAAGTCTATGTTGCATGGGATTGGTCAGTAGATTTTCTTCTGATTGTCTCAGTTGATTATTAGCATTAGGTTGTACATGTTGTTGTTGGATGGAGACGTTGATTTCTTTGATTCATTGTTGGATTTCGACTAGTAGTGTGGATTGATTATTCACGACAATTACTAGGATTTCTAGAGCCATGGTGAATGATTCTTCTTTAGTCATCCTGAAATTGCAACACTTAAAAGAAAATTTTAAAGTGGAAAAGAAAAGAAACAAGAAACCTCACAAGTCACTCCAAGAAAAGCAACACAACGAGAGGCAAGAAAGTCGATCTTGTACTTTTAAAACTATCTTCTCCCAGAAGTATTTCTATGTTCGTATCGGAGTTTGATCACTAACAAAATAGGAAAAAAACTTAGAAGTTCTAAGATACCAAGGAAAGGTACGACCACAAGTGAACAAGAATGCAAGGAAGAATAAATATGAAAACTCTTTAATCCTACTAACACAAGGAAGAGAATGTGTTAGATGGTGTAGAGAGACAAGAAAAGGTTAAACAAAGGAACCTAAAGCAATAAGAATCAAAGAAAAGTGGAAAACCTAAACCTGAAAAAACCTAAAACACTTGATCAAATTGAACAACATTTTTTAAGGGGATCTCCAACAATTTTGTTTTTTTTTTTTTGTGAATGTTCTTTAATTAGCGTTGTTGTAATCTGGAAATTTTTAGTACAAAATTCTTTCTGAAAATTCTAGAAAAATCCTTCAATGAGAAGAACTTGAATGATATAATTGAAAGGTCGAATGAACTCCGATTGGGCTAAATTTTGGACTTTAGAATCATCTTTGGATGAAGTATGTTCTTGTAAAAAGTCACCTCCAAATTCCTATGTTTGTATTTTTTTATTTTTAATTTTTTTGTGTGATAGAAATCAACAAACTAACAAAAATGAATTGAAACTAAATTGAAAAAAATTGAAATGATGAATCTTTGCAAACTAGCTCCGTTGGGGTACTTCGACGGGTGATGCTTAAAGAATAAGTCTAATTGGTTTGATTCTTCCCAAGAATCATCTCAAATCTTATACCAATTGATAGAGAAGTAACATCAGATGAATTAACGTTGCTTTTGTCGAGGAAACAAACATAAAAAGCTATAGACTCGATGAAAAAAGGAGTTATGAATAGGTGTGATGGGCGATGAAAAGGGATATTTTTTAGGGTTTTTATGATGAAATTAAGGTAAAGAAATAAGATTAAGACAATGAAAACAAGGGTAAGAAGATAAAAGAAACCAAGACGATGTGAAAATAAGGGTAATAGAATTGAAGTAAAGATAAAACATGTAATAAAGAATCAAACTTATCTTTCATTTAAAGGTAGGTGGCTAAGGCTAAGGTTGATGGATTTTGATGGTAGGAAATATAAGAATTTAAGGAACGTAATGGTGAAGATGAAACTGAAATTGGATGGATGAATTGATGGGAAAATTGATTTGAAAATTTACCCTCGGTATATATAGTGTTGACGCAAACCCTAGGGTTTGTTGATGAAGGTGGCGTGATGATGGAGGAAGAAGATGTTAATGATGCAAGATGGAAAATAGATGGATAAATGTCCTATATAACCCTCCTAATCACAATGAAAAGGCAAACTCGACAATACAACTCTAACCAGCCCTTCTAATCGCAATGAAAAGGTAAATGGAGTGTGAAGATCTCTCTCAAAAACTTGGAAGAACTAAAAGAAAAAGAAGTTTTGAAGGCACAAGGCAATCAACTCTTGCAAAAAATGAACTCTTGTTGTATTGAATGAAGAAGAAAACTTGATGATTAATATGGTGGGGAGGGCCTCCTTTATATAGTGTTTGAGGAGTCCTTGTTGTAACATGAATGAAGAATAAAATAACAATAAAATAATCAAAAAAACTATATTAATTCTTTGTGACATAGGCGGCTTGAATGAGGGCCCTTGATAAAGCATTGATCCGATGGTGCAGATGAAAGAAAGCATGAGAGGACTATTGAAGCTTGATGAACAATTCAGATCTTTCTTTTACAAGATGGGTAGGCGACATGGTGGGAAAATGGGTCTTGATAGGCGCCTACGCTTATGATAAGCAAGGGGAAGGGGTTCGATAAGTTATCATTGTCTTGTGATATATAGTTGGCGTGTTAAGCAAGGGTGGAGGATGATAAGCTATCAAGTGTTACATTCAATGACCTGTTTACCCTTATCCTAACAAAATAAAGCAAAGAATAACAAATTCCTAAGAGAATGAGTTATCACATGCTTTTTAAATTTAACATTGTGTAACTTTACAAATTATTAGGCACAAGGTAGTTCAAACTGATTTTTGAGCATATCTTCTTGGGTCTCGCAGTTGGGCCCAGAAGTAACTTGGATTGTTGTGATCCAAGTTGATATGGGAGGAATGATGAGTGATTTTTCTTCTTTGAATTCTTTAAAATCTATGTGGGCGTGTATGCCTTTGCTGACAAAGGCTTGGACTGCAATCTGGAGTTGATATTTGAGTAGTTTGGCCCATCCTCTTGTGATTGGGTCTAGTGGCAAGGTGAGCCCATCCTTTGGGCATGTGGTGCATATGTCATCTCTTCGAGTGTTTCTCACATCGAGTGAGGCTTTGTCGAGATAAAAGATGAGCAAAGTAGTCGCTAGAGGTCACCGGAGTCGGGGAGATGAGAAGTCTTAATGTTTTAGGGTCATTTATTGGCATTTGAGTTTTTTTAGGTTCTGGTTTTGAGGACTAGAAGAGAAAAAGAAGACTTTAGGTTAATATTGGTGGCGTTTTGGTTGTTGAACACTGCTGATGACAATCGAAGGGAATGAAACAACACCGATCTACGATAAGTGAGTGGTGGTAGGGGCTCGTAAGAGCTTGGATCGAGTGATGGTGGAGTTTGAAAAGGTGAAATGGATAGCTCTGGGCTTGTGGGGATCTCGTTTAGGTTTCTTTGCTCATCTATGTTGATGATCAGAATGGAATGACCACTGATGGACGGTGGTCGAGCGTCGTCATTTGGTATTTGGGAATAGTGACAGTCTCGTGGGGGAGAAGAAAGTTTGGAACACTTAGATAAAAGGGAGATTAGTTATCTAGGTTTATTTTTAAAATGACTAAAGGTTGAAAATTAGGTTAAGTACAAATTTTTTAAGGTTAATTACTTCTTAATTCATCGACTTTAGGCGTACTTTTAATATTCTAGTCACTAATCCCTTTTTTTTATTGTTTCAAAATTTTGCCCCAATTTTGTGATTTTTCCTGTTATTATCACTATTTTATTAAATTATTGTAATAAACATTCGAATCAACCTTGCAGTGACCCATCCCAAGATATAACCCACATTATTGTGGTCCGAGTAAAATTTAATTCTAACAGCTAATTACTAATTTATAACCTACTGACTTTTTAATTTTTACACTAAATTAATTTTACAAGCTTAAACGGTCCGTCCCAGGATAGGACTAGCATTATTACGATCCGAGTTAAAATTAAAAAAAATCAACTACTAACCTTTAATTTTATTCGATTGTTACATTTAGACAATTTACATTTCTACCCTTTAAATTTTTGTATTTTAGTTTTTTAGTGTTTTAATTTTGTCATTTAATTTTTAGCATTTATATTTCAATCCTAGAATACCTTGACTTTAATTTATGAACTTTATATTATACTTTCTTTCATTTTAGTCGTTAATTTATATTTTTAATTTCAATTATTTATCTTAATTTGTTTCAATTAGTCCTTTTAATTGCCTTAAATTTATGAGGATTAGTTTTACTTTCTTTCAATTTAGTCATAGAATACCTTGACTTTAGATTAAACCCTTAAATATAGATTCCTTTAATTTAATCCTTGAACTTTTATAATTTAGGTGAATTTTAGATTTGGTCCTCACATTTATGCCCAAGGTTCTAAATTGATTATTTGTAAGGGTGTTCAAAACCAGGTTCCCACATTTTTTAGTACCCGATGTATCGGGCGCCCATACTGTTCGGGTACTAAAAAACAACCCATGCCTCGACCTTTAATATTAGGGTACCTACAAGTCGAGTACATGCATAATCAGGGTACCCGCTGGTTCAGGTAATAAGGCACCTTAGTTCATTTTTTTCAAATTTTGCACTAAATAGTAAACCATTCTGCACTAAAAAAAATTGCACTAATTTTTTTGAAAAATTAAAATTTGAACATCTTAGACACTTAAAACCCCAAATTACATAATTCAAACATAAAGTTCAAAAATTAAAATTTCATAATCTAAATATAAAACTTAAATGTTAAAAGTCTAAAGAAAATGCAACTAAAGAGATATATTTCATTGCTCCGAAACTTCGTTCGTCTCATCAATGATAATTGTGTGTTGCTCCGAAGTCAAATATTTCATTTCTACATAAATATATTACAAATATATGTCAATAAAAATATTATATGATTAGAAATATAATTATTTAAATATCTAAACTATGTATATAAATATTGTAAAATAAAATTAATAAATTTGGAATCGAAAACTAACTTTCTTTCATATTCTATAAGGATGAGTTCATGAGGAGCACAGATCCAATCTTGAGTACAAATAAGAGTTTCCACCAACCTAGGAGTCAAAGAGTTGTGGAAGGAATCAAGAACACATCCTCTCGTGGTAAAAGCGGACTCCAAAGCAATGGTATAAACCGAAATCACAAGTATATCACGTGCCATACTCATAAGAATATGATAGCTATTTGTTTGCACATACCACCAAGCTAAGATATCAAAATTATCATTGTCATGAACACATTTATCCCCCAAATACCTCTCTAGCTCGGTTGTTGTTTCAGAAGTGTCATTTAGTTCTACCTCTGTCACAATTTGTTCTCAAATTTGTTCATTTCAACTTCTTTATTTCTCCCTCACCACCATGACCACTAGAATTAAGACCCAAGGAGCATGATCTCATTTGAGTTGAAGAAGGATGTGAAGAAGCATAATAATCATAATAATCAAACAACAATGTCAAAGTATCTTTAATCCATTGACACAAGACATACTAGTCACTAAGATCAGAAGAACGACAAACGATCCACTCAACATATCTCAACTTATGCCTAGAATTAAGAACTAAAGCAATGAACATCAACACATTCACATTATTAACATTCACCCAATATTTATCAAATTTCAATTTCATTTAGTGTGCCATAATCTTAAGCCCAATATTAAAGTCATCAACATAACGGTTAATTGTTTATCCAATATCATATATTTCTTCCATAAAGGTATTACCAGTCACTTACCTTGATCCAGAGAAGCTCAATGTAGTCTCATAAAATATTTCAAGAAAATGCAAGAAATATATAACTTTATCCCAGTCTTCATCATCAGGAGCACCACTGACCTTCCTAAGCTCCTTTGTGTAAGGAAGGTACTTAGTTTTCATATTTTTGAAAGGCTTCCTAAACACCAAGGCACTTTTAAGCATGGGATATGTCGAATTCCATCTTGTTTCAATGTCCAAACAAACATGAGACTTAAAACTTATATTCCCCTCTTCAACACAAGCTTTAAACTTATGAAGCCTTGCAGGGGAAGACCTCACATATTTCACAACAACATAGACTCTCACAATAGAAGCATCAACATCTTTCAGCTCATCTTTCACAACCAAATTCAAAATATGTGCAGTACATCTCATATGCAAAAATTCAACACACTACCATCCCACAAGTTAAGACTTTGCTTCAAATACTTTATCGCTAGATCATTAGAACTAGCATTATCAACTGTTATAGTCATGATTCTTTTAAGACCACATTCTAGTAAACACTTTTCAATAGCTCTACCAATAAGCTCCCCAAAATGACCAGCAATTAGACAAAAGTTTATGATTGTTTTATGCAATTTTCATTCATCATCTATGAAATGGGCAGTAAGACACGTATATGAAAATTTTGACTAGATATCCATGTCTCTGTTGTAAGACATACCCTAGAAGACAAATTCTTGAAATGATTTTTCAACTTCTTCGTTTTTTCTATAAACAAAGGATAACAATCTCTAGTAATTGTAGCACGAGCCTTACGTTCAACAAAACTAAATGGCAACTCATCAACAATCACCATTTTAACAAGTTTTTTTCTAATCTCATCTTGATCAAAATGTCATAATCTAGGAACACTAACAGTTTCAATAGTCCCATCAGCATTGCACTTTGTCTTAGTCTCAAAATCTAAGATTGTTTGTTTTGTATCGGCATTAAAAGGGGCTTTCTTGTACCAATCAGTGTGGCGTTTCATGGAATTAGTTCCATTATTAGATGCACAAGATATCTTTTGAGAATAATAAATGAATTTGGCATGAAATTTGTCACCCTCGCATACTTTAAAATGATCTCATACAGTAAAGGTTTTTTGCTTTTTACATTTTTCACTTGTAGCTTCAGCAGTATTTTTCCCTTTCCTTTTGTTTTTTGTATTTGTTGGAATCTCCATCACAGTTTCAGGTTCCTTAGATCCCAACTGAGGAAGATATCTTCCTTAAATCATGATTTTCCCTTATTATCGACATAATATAAAAAAAATTGTTATATTAGCATACAAACACAAACATGATATTACTCAATAGTAAAAAGTGAAATAAATAAATGGTCATAGTAAAATAGGATATTTATCGAACCATAATACTCAATAGTTGAAAAAAATGAAACGGAGATATGAAATCTAGCTCAATAGTAAAACATGATACTACTCACTTTATTTGCATAAATTAAGTTAGTGTTTTATTTTTTATTTTTAAGAAATAAATGAAATGTGAGTGAAACTAGTTGAAAAATGCTAAGTTAATTTTTCATATTCAACAATCAGCTAAACATAATTTGGTATTCTTATTTTATTTTTTCTATACTGAGTTATAACTTCATATCCAAATATAGCGTTCGAGTGTTGTCATTTCACTAGTTCTTTTTTTCATATCCAAATTTGTTGCTTGCTTCTATCATAGGACTGCCAAATGAAAATTGACCCGGAAAACATGTGGAACCAAACAGGATTTTCGATGTTTAAATACAAACTCGCTAAAATTATTTAGCAATTAGGAAAAACCAATTAGATTTGAATGAATATATCAATTATTTCTTATTAACAACGATAGAAATATAAATATATATTTAGGTATCTCAGTAGATGATAGGAGGCATCCTAAAAGAATAGCATATTAATCCTATAACCCGGATAGTATTGATGTTTCTCGGCTAAAGAAAGCATTACAAATTGGAATAGCCAATTATTTCTTGAGCAGGATGCAGTATTTACAAAAATTAAAAAAGAAAAATGGGTTATACCGGTTTGGGCCTCTCGCTAATAACTGCTTGGCGAGTGATGGTGAGGGACGATGACTATGAGATGGAAGCATCGAACCAGTGAAGAATGCTCGCCTAACCGGTCGCCTGAGGTCCAACGAGGCCGTTCGTGAGTGGTGACTCGTGACTTGAGAGGGTCGTGGGGTTAGGGATTGAAAGTTTCTAATTTGGGGGTTAGAAAATAGTAAACAAAAAGTTGAGACAGAGTGACGAGTGTTTTAATAAAAATATAAAATATATAAAAATTAAATTAAAAAAGGTATCGTGTTGGTGGATATCCAGTTAAGTGACATATTGTGATCCGGGCCTAACCCGAAAACCCGATAAAAGTAGTAAGTCGGGTAATTGACTTGAAAAATCGGGTATTTTCGTTTTAAATACCCAGTGTTTTTTAGCCGGGTCGACAGGTCGGGTCATCCAAGTCGGGTATTTTTGAACACCCTAATTATTATATCTATTAGTTGGTTAAAATTGGTTAAGATTAATAATTAAAGCCTTCATTTTTTGTTTAACTTTAGTTTCGTCCTTAAACTAGGAGAATTTTTAATTTGATCATCGTATTTATACCCGATTTTCCATTTTAATTATTCGATTCCATAAATTGTTAAAATTGGTTAGTATTACTAATTACATCCTACATTTTTAGATTTAATCCTTAAGTTCCCTTAAAAATTTTAATTTGACACATTAGCTAGAGGGGATCTTTAATCAATCCACCTCTGTAATTAGGTTCCATAATTGACTATTTGATTGCATATTCTAATTTCAAAATAAGGAAATATATATTTATTAGGGGATTAATAGTGTACTTTGCATTATCTCCGGGGGTCACCACTAGGGATTTTCTAAGTAAATCGACATTCTTTTCTAAATCTTACATCATATTTTTTAAAATTATTAAGGCAATGTTAATTTATTGCTATTGATAACGAAACTTCTGCTTGTGCTCGGGGTAGTCGTTATTAGTCTTGGTAAATCAACATAATTTTTTTAAATTTGAATGCATAGTGGGTTTTAAATTAAATAAAATTTTGAATTAAAATTTTATAATTTTAAAATATAATGTTATTGACTAGGTACCAATTTTTAGGTGTTGTGGTGCCACTAATCCTTTCACACACGTAACTGACTCCTTAACCCGATTTTTGATCTCGTTGACCAAAACTTGGTATTTTAGTAAAATAAAAATGTTTTATTAAACTACTCGATTTTAGGTGTTCCAATCTCATCTTAAAAATAATTGGTGGTGACTTTCATCTTTTCATCAAATCCTTCTTTTCAAAACCCAAACTTTGGATCGATTCCTCTAAAATTTGTTAGTGACAACTTGGCAACTCCGCTGGGGACTTTTTGTTTTCTAAAATGCATAGAGAGTCGAGCCACGAGTCGATTACCCTTTGTTCTAAATTTGAGTTCGTATTTATTTAATTTATGTCCATTATGTTCTTTTAAAAAATAATAAAAAATATTTTTCTCTCTGGTCATAGTTTTCCTTGTTTGAACATATTTTATAACTATTGCATATCATAGCTCTATACCCGAGCTTTGTCCCGATTCACTTAAGTAAGAGAAACACCACATCATCGAAGAATACAATTTTTCTTCGTGTAGGCTTCGCAAGTACTTCTGAAAGCATTCTTCATGTCTGTCAGGATACTATTTTCCTTAATAGGCATTAGTAATGCGATCCCCATGACTAAATTTGATCCTCAAGTTTATAGTGAGCCAGGATTCAAGTCTCTATATACCTTAGCAGGTTGTAGGGACAGTTTACGAACCTTTTTAGAACCAAACATTTGGTAGATGATTTAGTAAGCTCATCCCACTAGAGTTATGTGGAAACCCTAAAAGAACTAGAATAC
Organism: Hibiscus syriacus; assembly: GCF_006381635.1. NCBI lineage: Eukaryota > Viridiplantae > Streptophyta > Magnoliopsida > Malvales > Malvaceae > Hibiscus > Hibiscus syriacus. The sequence continues at coordinate 6,070,763 of NW_024063538.1, read as the reverse complement.
ATATGGTTAGGGCTTTAATTTCCTTTGTGTCTTTTAGTCATATTGTCTATTTATTATTTCATTCATGATTTGTATTTGATTATTTTTTAACACATTTCTTTTGTTTGATTATTACTTTAGTTTTACTATTCTTCTCTCCTTTTGCTTTGTCTATTTGCCTTGTTTTATTTGTACATGAACATGACGTTAATTCCTGAGTTAATTATCAAAATTAGAAGGCTTTTAATTCGGCAACATCATAGGAATGTGTAAATATAATTATTTTATATATGCCCTAACGTATTGAGATGTTGTGTGTTCTTTAAAATTTGTTCTAGGATAATTACCTTGGAATTAACACACGTTTCATACATGGCATATCATAGAATATATTGATTCTCGAGTTAATAGTCGCATTAGAAGGCTTTCAATATGAAAATGTCACTCAAAGAGGTAGATAGAATAACAAATAGGCGACAATGGTCAATAAAGACACTCTATAAGGTAGTTAAAAAGGGTACATCAAGTCAGAATATGGTCAGAGCTAGAGTCAAATTAAAGATATGAAGCTCAAATGGTACAATAGAACAAACTTTCCAAAGATGCTACAATGATGTTGATACAACTAGCCAAAATGAAATGATGGAAAATAAGATATTTAAAGCCAATATGTTGTGCTTTGAATAACAAAGCAACTCCTACAAGCTGGGAATCGATTTGAAGCCAGTACCAGATAGTGAATGATGCTAGTCACATATGGTTTCTCAATAAGTGAATTCCTCGGGAAAAGAAGCTGAAACATTGAAATCATGGATCAAGCTAGAGATAAAAAAAGAGTGTCATCTAGTTCATTTGATCGAAGAAGATAAGAAGTCAAGCAATTTGTACTTTTCGTCTGCCTCATTGTATTGAGACATTGTGTGTTCTTTGAAAGTTGTTTTATGACAATTACTTTGGAATCAATACCTTTGTTGCATTGGCATTTTGCATTTGCATTGGTACTTTGTATCTTTGCATTTACATTCATATCTTTGCATCTGTGCATTCACATCTCTACATTATTTATTGTATGATATTATTTAAGCATTTCCACGTGCATTAATCCTGGATTATGGGAGTAATTTATGGAGGATCCCGTGACAGAAATCTTAAAAGCAAATTAAAGCCACCCCGTTCGTACCTTGAGAAGGATTGAGAGCCATGGATATGATGTTAACGCCACATAGGAAGCTCGGGCATACTATTGAGAACTATGGTGCACTAAAGCAAAAGTTCCATAATTTAATTGATTTCAGTGCATGGACCATTGATAAGTAATGGGGCATCCTGATGCGAATCGAGAGAAGGTTATTGTGTCCACCATTAAGCTTTGTTGCACTTGCATTGTTTTGTTTGAACTTGTTTTTCTTATTTATTATTTGCTTAAATATTTTGTAAGTCGTTTGATGATTGAACTTATGCTACCTTCTAAGGCTATGAGAATGAGACAAGTTCTAATCTTGTAGGTCTTTAAATATCAAATGAATTAAAGGTTTTTCGTCTGAAGCCCAAAGATACAATTACTATATTTTTTTACCCAAAATAATTCATGATTAACACTAAAAAAAACCCATTCTTGACACTACCTTCTCTCAGATAAGGTCAATCTTGTCATAACATTACCTTTCCCTTGAAGATTTGACTTCAAAGTCACACCACTGTTTTCTCATATGCAAAACCAATATTTTTCAACCACAATAAAACCTAAAGATATTGAGTGCAAGATGTTCATTTGTGTGTAAATCATTCCTACAAGAGAAATGAGATGGGGCAGCTGAGATCAACTTTATAAAGTTAAGCCTAAATAATCAGAGCATACTAGGAGGAAGAAGAAGAAGAAGAAGAAGAAGAAGAAGAAGAAGAAGAAGAAGAAGAAGAAGAAGAAGAAGAAGAAGAAGAAATAAAGGAAGAATAATTGAAATAATTATATCATGCATTAATTACATTATATTTATGTGAATAAAAGTTGATTCTGAATATTCATCCCCCTTGGGATACCTCTTTTGCAAATACTTTTGTGTATGAGATGATGAACGACTTTCTTTCAACATCCATTCACAAAAGGAGAAACAAATCCATTGTTTTCCCCATTTTAGCTTAAAATAATTTTATTTAGATTCAACCCTAACTAAGGAACACCTTCCATAATGGGGGCAAGGCGAAGGAAAATATGTTCACCTGAGTGAAGATCATCAACTCTAATTCTATTACAAGGACAATTCCTTATGAATAAGGTAATAATAACAAGGTGCTGCAATATGGACCAAAAACAATGTGTTTGAAGATTAAATTCAGTGGAGAACAACAACGATGTTCCAAATGCAAAAAATAAATTATGCTCATATAGAAGTGCTAGAAATTCTTCAAATAAAGAGAATAAGAATGTCTGCAAATCAATTAATATCCTAAATTCATCAAATAAAGAGGACAAGTAGCGCATATAATATAAAGAGTCTCTCATATAAAAAGGCTCATCAGACTCCCAAATAACAAGGTTGATCAAGTACAACTGGTTCAGAGATCTAGATGCAATTTACAAGGAAATCATAAATGCCAAAGGTATAGGAAAAAACAAGAAGAACTCTAGGGTGAAAACCCATAAATGGACAGTCTAGAGGGATCACCCGTAAACACTTATTTGGGCCTATTTATCCCTTTCTTTCATAACTGTGGGCCATAACCTATGTTACGCGCCTTAAAAGTTCTTTCTAATCATACATCAATTTCTAAAATAGGAGAGATTATCCTCATATTTCACCCCGCCTCTCAGTGTTAATCTTTTTATTTTCAAAAAAAATCCAAAATCTTTAATGCATGATGAGAAAAAATAAAATAGGGATTCAAAATAAATAAATTTCGTATAATGTCTTGAAACCAAAGGAGGATTCAAGTTGAAAACTTGAAAAGGCAGCTCGAATATGAAATTGTACAATTCTTGTATAAAAGTTTATCTTACAAATCTCTTGATGAAGCATCGTAAATTCAAATGTACTTTTAAGAGCTTGAAACCAGTGAATATTTCTAGAAGATAAAAATAACAACCATTTCCTCGAGTCATTGGGCATCGAAGTATCAGAAATACTATACCAAAGAATTCAACCTAAAAATGTTACCTTTCTAGAATCAACCTATACCTCAAATTTTCCATTAGTCTTAACCCTTGTCATAGGGCTATAATGTTTGTATAATTAAAAGAGTAATTGATTTGTTTGATATCCGATGAACTCATGTTTTATAATTTATTTCAATTGTGAACCTAAAGTATGGGGCACTATTTTGTTTCTTCATCAAACTTTTTTCACATTTTGAAAAAAATAAAAGAATAAGAAAAAACATTATCAAACAAGATAATCTCTATGGAAATAGATCTTGGAAATTGACAAATGTCTTTCATATAGAGAAGCTCATGATCGAAGATGGGGCAAAGAAAAAAAAGTAACCTTGGGGACAAGAGTTTTTTGGGACAAGAAGGATAAATTGTCACCAATCAAGAATTACAAGGGTGCACAATAGTATGAAAAAAAATGAAGAAAAAAAATCAGAAAGAGTATGAAGGATGCTTGTGCATCCATTTCTGACCATTAATCAAGAAAACATACATCGACATAGACATACATGTTACATGATTTTGCATCTTTGCATTAGACATCCATCATTACATGTAACAGAAAAGTTTTAAATTCATCTCTCATGAGGATGCTTTTAGAATTTCTACTGAAATCTTGTCTTTCTTAAGAACATTTTCTCCTCTCATGAGGACAAATTCAAAAGTTAATTTTTTTCAGTTTTAGAACTGGGAAAAGATACAAGAAAATTGCATTCAAATGAATAATTTTTACACATCTTCCATGGGAAGAAGATTTATGATGTCAAGATCTCAAGAAGATAAAATAAAATTCAAACCTTAAATGGAGAAAATCATGTTATGAGTGGCAATACCTTAAGAATGGATAAATCCAATCCACAAAAGAATTATTACTTTGAAATAGCGTATGTTACCCGACCATTATGATATTTTAAACGATTTTTTGAAGAAGCAAAATTGATATCCAAATATTTCTTTCTCGAGTAAGTCCTTTGGGTTATCAGTAAGTCTTTCGAGTATGATTATTAAATCCTTCGGGTCACTAGTAAGTCTTTCAAGCATGGTGAATAAGTCTTTCGGGTCATCTATAAACTTTCAGGTAAGATGTTTTCATATGATATTTTTGAAAAAAAATATAAGAAAGTGATTTTCGAAGTTCTCATTAGATATTCCGAAAGAGAAATTTTTTGAAAGTAAGAAAGTGATTTCCAAAGTTTCTTACCTAGTAGACTATTTTCCAAAGCTAGTAAGTCTTTCGGGCCATCAGTAAGTCTTTCAAGCCCAATGATTAAATCCTTCTGGTCATCTTTAAGTCTTTCGAGCATAGTGATTAAGTCATTCGAGCCATTTGTAAAACATCCGAGCAAGATGTTTTCATACGATATTTGCAACAAAATGAGAAAACGATTTTCAAAGTTTCTCATTTAATATTTTCACTCGAAAAAGAAAAATGTTGTCTCGCTTGAGATTGTTTCCCTTGAAACATAAACTTTAAGATCATTTCACTCAAAATAAATCTTATCTCACTTGAGATTATCTTCCTAAAAACAAATTTTTGTCTCACTTGATATTGTTTCCCTTGAAACAAAAGCGTTAAGATCATTTCACTCCAAAACAAAAAATTTATCTCACTTGATATTATTTTTCCTAAAACAAAATTTTATCTCACTTGAGACAATTTCTCTTGAAAAACATACTTTGAGATCATTTTCATTCAAAACAAAAATTTTATCTCACTTGAAATTATTTTTTTTAAAACAAATTTTGTCTCTCTTGAGACAGTTTCCCTTGAAACACAGATTTTAAGATCATTTCACTCAAAAACAAAAATTTTATCTCACTTAACACAGTTTCCTTTGAAACAAAAACTTTAAGATTGTTTCACTCAAAAAAAAAATTATCTCACTTTAGGTTGTTTCCCTTGAAACAAAATTTTATCTCGCTCGAGACAGTTTCCCTCAAAACTCAAACTTCAAGATCATTTCACTAAAAAATAATAATTTTATCTCATTTGAGATTGTTTCTCTTGAAATAAATTGTCTCATGTGAGATAATTCACCTTCAAACACAAGCTTGACGATTGTTTCCCTTGAAATGATTTTTTTCCTCATTCATAACAATTTTTGAGTTTTTCTTGAAATCAATTCTTTTAAAAAAAACTATTTTCATCTCCCTTGAACTAAAAAGATCATTTTTAGTCTCATATGAGACAACATCGTTTTAAAAAAATTTGAAGAAAAAATAAAAAGAAAAGAAAAAAAGAGAAAAAAGATCCATAAATGATAATTAGAAATAAGCATTCAAACATGATAATCACTGACAATTGCGTCTTTTGTAGGTCCATCATGTATGGGATTGGAGCAAATCAAATGAGGAGGTTTTCAGATTCAGGGAGGTAAAGCATTCCATTGAAGGATAATGGAACAAATCAATAGAAGATTGAAGAAAGATGTTGGTGCCGAAAATGGAGTTGCAGTCAAGTTAGAAAAAATTAAGTCATTATTTGTCATTGCTATGCTCTTGTTTCCACAACAAGAAGAAAATTTTAAGTCATTATTTGTCTTCGTTATGTTCTTGTTTCCACAACAAGAAGCAAAAAAGAACAATTGTAATACCCCAATTTTATCTGAGAAATCAAAGTTAGGTTAAAGACAATTAAAGACTAACAAGATGTTTGTATATCGATGTCATTTTAATTCGAGTTGCATCGAGGAGGTGTGCCCAATCTTAATTGGGTTTATTTGGGCTAAGTGACCATGTGTGATCATTGTGGAATTTAAAGCCCAAGATAAACTGTAGTTTTTGTTGTTTTTATTAAAACCCAAATACCTAAAAGAATCATTATTAATCTCAAAACATAATAATGCTCCAATGTCCAAATTCAAATGTTCGTTTTACAAATTAAACCGAAACTAACCCTTTAAATCCAATTCTAAACACCCAAGCTTGTTTATAATATTCACCCAGGTCATTTGCAAAGCAAAACCCATAGACCAAAATTCCCCATAGCAAAAAATAACTCAAATACCCAATAATAAATTTGGCCCAAATTGGCCCAAACCAAAGCAACTAATAGAATCCTAGTAGGAACATCGCCCGACGCAGCACGTTTCACCTTTCACGCGACCCAACAATGGTCCCAAACGTTTCACCTTTCACGTTAGCAACCAGACGTGGTCTCTTAGTCACGACGGCCATCTTTCAAGCCTCCAAAATAAGTCCCAACAATCCTCATTAACTAAGGTTGCCACAAAGGCCTCTAGTCAATCCCAAATGCATCAACAATCATGCATCAATAGTCATGCATGCAAGACAAAAAAAACAAACAAACAAACAAACCAAAATAATTTTTAAAAAATGAGATGACATTCTGATTTTGGTTTTTTAGCCCAATAATCTAAGCGGTGGATTATTTAGCCCAATAGGGCACCTAAAATTTTATTTTGGAATCTACAACAAATGTTACAATGTCCAAAGAACTCATCATGCCGGCGTGACAAGTTCAATGTGATATATTTTTTTAATGGGTCTGGTCACATGGGTCCCACTGCCTGAATATATTTAATATATATTAAGGGACTCGTCATGCCCGCGTTACAAGTCCCAATAAAAAAATAAAAAAAATTGAAATTCTTAAAAGCATTGTAAAAAATATATATTATTTTAATGTTGAAAGAACTTGTCATGCCGATGTAACGAGTTCCAACGAGTATAATTTTGAATTTGTTAATCTCTGGATTGACCATTGTTGAACGATCAAGTTTTTTCTAAAAATTCAATAGAACTCGTCATGCTAGTGTGACTAGTTCCAACGACTATTTTCAATTTAAAAAAACTAGTCGTTTATAGTCATTGGGTAGAGTAATATAATAGAGGTTTGGGTTAAATTGATTTTTCACTTTGAATCAAACATTATATTGAGAGTAAAAACTTTTGTGTTGAAATAACCCCAAGAGAAGAAATGTTACGTCTTGATTATGTTTATATTTTGTCGACCGAGTTGACTACGGTAAATTTAATTTGTTTTATTTCATTTTAGTTTTGACAAAATTATAGTACTAATAATAATTAATGTAATTGAATTAAATAATTTATTTTCAAATTGTAGCGAGAAGAACGAGGTATTCATTATCGAGGAATGACAAATGAAGAGCCCCATCAGCGGATGATGATATATCTTTCACAATTCGGATTATATAGAGCGACGTTTCTTCGCAGATTTAAAGTGATGTTGAAACTGATATCAGCGTTGATTGAGAGTTGGAGGCCCGAAACGCATAAATTTCATTTTCCTTGTGGTGAAGTGACGATAACATTGGAAGATGTCGCGTATCAACTTGACATTTCGATTAATGGTATACCATTGGTGCTTCGCAACACTTATTCGTGAGATGCTGTTATTTCCAATTTATTGGCAAAAGAGGCTCTAGCCGATGTCATTGATGAGTTGCAGGTACGAATGTTGTGGTTGGAAAGAGAATTTAGAGTAAATGAACAATCAATGAAGAAAGAGATGATATATGCAGCTCGAGCATATCTTATGACGTTCATTGGAAGAATCTTACTACCGGATAAATCGAGCAATTTGATACACACCCAATATCTTTGGGTAACTTTAATGTAATATTAATTGTTTAATTAGACTAAAATCCTTTTGACACTTTAATTGGATGCCTTATTATGAGTCAGAAGCATAGCGAATATTAGCCGATGAAGCATGTTATATTCATTCAGTAATGACAAAATAAACATTTACATTTGCCTAAATATTTTGAGGTACAATCCGAAAATTTTAATTTCAATATTTTTCTCTACCTCTAAAATTGTGAAACAAATGAGAAATCATATTTAATAACGCCGGAGGAGCGGTACGAGTGGAAAATAATATATCCTACTGGATTATTTGCCCAAATTCGCCTTCGATTTTTAGATTTCTTTGTAATATGGGTTTTGTATAAAACCCCAAAGAAAATTAGTTATAAAGGATCTTCTTCCCCCATATTCGATTCACGGAAAGTAATACAAAGATCTTATTCCCCCAATCAAAAATCAAAAGAAACAATGCAAAAAATACAACAATCTTTTTTTGAGAGGTATCGAAACCTTACAGACTTTTCCAAGTTCCATTTTCTTTTTTCTTCATGTTTGAACAAAATAAAAAAGGGGGTTTGATCTACGTTTACCTGATGTAGGTATCCTATTTAGGTCTTACACCGAGTGAGGCTTCGTATGGATGAGAAAGGGAGCAGAGCCCCCGTCAGAGGTTACTGGAGTGAGGGAGATGAGAAGCTAGTAATGTTTTAGGGACATTTAATGGCATTTTGGCTTTTTAGGTTCTAGTTTTGGGATCTAGAGGAGAAATAAAAGACTTTAGGTTAATATTGGTGGGGTTTTAGTCGCTTGGCCATAGCTAGTTACGGTCGGAGAGAGTGAAATAATGTCGATCTACAGTGAGTAAGCAGTTGTGGGAGCTCGTGAGAGCTTGAATCGAGTGATTGTGGAGTTAGAAGAGGAGAAATAGAGAGGTATGGGCTTGTAAGGATCTCGTTTAGGTTTCTTTGGCCACCTGTGGTGACGATTGGAGTGGAATGACCATCGATGGACGATGATCGAGTATCGTCGTTTGGTCTTCGGGAGCATTGGTGGGGATAAGAAAGTTTGGGAAAGCTTAGCCAAAAGGGAGATTACCTTTTTTTAGGTTTACTTTTAGAATGATTAAAGGTTGAAAATTAGGTTAAGCACGAAAGCTTTTTTTGGTTAATTGTGTCTTAGTCCCTCAACTTTAGATTAAGCACTAAATGTCTAGTAACCAATTCCCCATTTCATTTATTGTTTCGAATTTTTGTCTTAATTATGCAATTTTCTTTTTCTTATCAATGTTTTTTAATTAATACAATAAACATTCAAATCGACCTCGCAGTGAGTCACCCGGGTACGACCTGCATTATTATGGTCCAGGTAAAATTTAATTCTAACCGCTAATTACTAATTTCTAACCTACTGACTTTTTAATTTTCGTACTGAATTAATTTTATGACCTTGCAACGATCCATCCCTAGATACGACTCACATTATTATTGTTCGGGTTATCAAAGAATAAACCACTAAGCTTTAATTTTATTTTATTGTTAAATTCTGTAATATACATTTCTACCCTTTAAATTTCTATATTTTAATTTTTTAGTATTTTAATTTTTCATTTAATTTTTAGCATTTATATTTCAGTCCTTTAAATTCCAATATTTTAATTTTCTATTTTTAATTTGAGCTTAATATTATGCTTTCTTCCATTTTTAGTCCCTAATTTGATATTTTTAATTTGAGTTATTTATCTTAATTTGTATCAATTTAGTCATTTTAATTGCCTTTAATTTATGAGAATTTGTTTTACCTTCTTTCAATTAAGTCCTAGAATACCTTGACTTTATATTAAACCCTTAAATCTATATTACTTTAATTTATTCCCTAAATTTTTTTAATTTAGGTAAATTTTTTATTTGGTCCTCACATTTATGCCCGAGGTTTTAACTTGATTATTTGATCCATAAGTTGGTTAAAATTGGTTAGGATTAGTAATTAGAGCCTTCATTTTAGTTTAGTCCTTAAACTATGAGAATTTTTTATTTGGTTTTCTCATTTATACTCGAGGTTTCATTTTAATTATTTAATTCCATAAATTGTTAAAATTGGATAGGATTAGTAATTAGAGCCTACATTTTTAGGTTTAATCCTTAAGGTCCCTTAAAATTCTTAATTTGACACTTTAGCTAAAGGGAATCCTTAATCAATTCACCCAGTGTGATTAGGTTTCATAATCGATTGTTTGATTTCATATTCTGATTTCAAAATAAGGCAATGTTTATTTATTAGGGGGTTAATAATGTATCCTCTGTATTATGCTCGGGGTGGCCACTAGGGATTCCCGAAGTAAATTAATATCCTTTTCAAAACATCGCATCATATTTTTTAAAATTATTAAGGTAATGTTCATTTATTGGGATTGATAGCAAAACTTCAGCTTGCACTAGAAGGTGGTCATTATTAGTCTTGGTAAATTAACATTTTTTTTAAAATGTTGCATGCATAGTGAGTTTCAAATTAAAAAAAAAAATTCAAACTCAAAATTTTCAATTTTAAAATATAGGATAATTGATTAGGTACCAATTTTTAAGCGCTATGGGGTGTTAATCCTTCCCCGCGTAACTGGCTCCCGAATTTGATTTCTAATTTCGTAGACAAAACTTGGTATTTTAGTAAAATAAAAATATTTTATTAAATTACCCAGTTTTAAGTGTTCCAAACTCACGTTAAAAATGATTGATGGCGACACTCATCTTTTCATCAAAACCTTTTTTTTCGAAACCCAAATGTCGGATTGACTCCTCCAAAAGCCAGTTGTGACAACAACTGTAGGTCCCTCTACCCAATAATCCCACCACTAAATCGAAACGGTGAAACTCCGAAAGATGGTATCGGTGAATAGGAAGTTGATAACCAGAGTGATTGTTCTAATACTGGTAGAAGAGCACTCCCACTCAATATCGATGCACATACAAACGTTCATTGGGTCTTATAGTACTGGTGTGTGAAAACTTTACATTGGACTCAACCGGTCTAAAGGCATCGATGATATAGGTTGTGATGATCCAGGTGATGTTGGTGAGGACGAGCTTGAATGTTTTCCTTTTCTCCAACTAATTGGAGGTGGATGGTACTATACCGATGAACACTTTTTCCTTGACTAATAAATTGATCGAACTCGATCCATCTCGAACAATAGATGCTCCTTTGTCGTAATACGTAAACCATGATATCTTAAGTTAAAGAGCATGTCTTTATCAACAATGACTGAGGTCATAGGTAAAGTGTCAAATATGTAGGGCTTAAAACGCTCCCATTGGTGAAATTTACACAGAGGATATGACATAATAACAATTAGGTAGGGTATATATTTCAGATTAGCTCTTATGTACATCAAATTTATGGCGAAACTAAATGCGGTGGTTGATTTTTTTGGTCGATTCTGCATTTTCGACCCCCAAAAGAAAAACAAGTCAATTATTTCAACTTCTTTCATACTCGAGAATCTCTACTTATTATAAAAGTAATATCCATTGCATGATTGCTTAGTTAAATATTGAGGGGTTTACTTATTAGAAAAAGTTAAATAAAACTAAAAATAATTCAAAATTCGTTTATTATATTACTTATTAATGTATCTTTGAAAACTTTAAATTCTCGTCTTGACAGGTTACTAGGGTTTCGGAAAACCAATTTGGCTTTATGCCAGGCATGTCCACTACGGAGGTGATTCATCTACTATGAAGGCTTATGGAGAAATATAGGGAAAAAAAGAGAGATCTCCACATGGCGTTCATTGACTTTGAGAAGGCGTATGATAACGTCCCATGCGATACGATCAGGAAAACCTTGGAAACGAGACGGATCCCAACTGCTTATATCCAGGCGATTCGTGATATGTACTGTAGATTTACTACTTACGTCAGGACTACAGTTGGCGACACCGAGGCATTCCCGGTGAAAATCGAACTCCACCAGGGGTCGACTCTTAGCCCTTACATCTTCGCCTTGATTATGGACGACATCTTTTGTGCGACACCAGAAGGTGTTCCATGGTGTATGCTTTTCGCTGACGACATTGTCCTAGTTGCTGAAACAAAAAATGAGTTGAATAGTAGACTGGCTACCTGGAAGACTGCTTTGGAAGAAAAAAATCTAAGGATCAATATTGAAAAGACAGAGTATTTATGTTCAAACTTCAATGGGAACCAAAACGATAAAGATGTAGCATAGAAGGACATGTTCTCCCCTCAAATGATTGTTTCAAGTACCTAGGGTCTATGATACATAAAGATGGGGGTGTAAATGATGACGTTACACACTATATAAAGGCGAGATGGCTAAAGTGGAGGGCTGCTACTGGAGTTTTGTGTGACAAGAAGGTGCCTCTAAAACTTAAGGGAAAATTTATAGAATGGCAATAAGACCAGCGCTGCTGTATGGATCAGAATGTTGGACAATCAAGAAGGATCACGTAAGGAGTATGGAGGCCACATAAATGAGAATGCTTCGATGGGCATGTGGTAGGACTCTATGGGACATGACACCAAACACTGCTATTAGGATGTCCTTGGGGGTGGTGCTTGTATTCGAAAAATTGAGGGAGGGAAGACTACGGTGGTTTGGACATGTCCTTAGGCGACAACTATCGGATGCAGTCAGGAGGGTAGAGTCGATTACAGTCGACGGTGCCAGAAGGAGAGGATAACCAAAGCGAAAGTGGGAAGACTGCATGAGATCTGATTTGAAGGATTTAGCCGTTATCGAGAACATGACCTCTGATAGGAAAGTATGGAGACTTAAGACCAGGGTAGTCGAGCAGTGCGGGTCACAGTCATAGGTTGTAACATCTCTGACTTCTTTTTAATGCCTTTGTAGTAATTTCCATGCCTTCTACTTTATATACGTTGATGTCATTGGAATTTATGAAGGCTTATAACTAGGGTAGCGGAGTAGTGTTGCCTTAGTTTAGGTGTTAACCCTTTTGACTTTATTTCTTCTCGTAGCTTGCTATCGTTGTCTACTATGTATCATTCTCTTCAGGTTTCCTCTTTTTAAATCTAGTCGGGTCTTACGTTTTTGTATATATGTAGAGATTTTTACGCAGGGATAACTTCCCATTACAGACGCGCATATGAAGATTGCATATGAAGACTGTTCAACTATGTATTTATTTATTTATTTATACATGCATTGCATTTTATCTTTATTTTTAATTTTCTGACTGTCGGAGGTCTTCCACGGAAGCTGCTCTCATCCTGGCGTTGGGGGCAGCCTACTACCCTACCTCCCCCTTACCCCATTGCATATGAGAATAGGGTTTTGTTGTTGTTGTTATTGTAATGTGTGTATGTTTAGTTAGAAATACAAGTTTTCTCGGGTTTTGGTTGGATTTATCTCAGTTTCAGACTTCGACTGGTTCTAGGCTCAAATTGTTAAGAGTTTAAATTTTTTTCGGATACGAGTTTTGTCGACCTTGAATTTTTTAGATTTGAACCCTTACAATTTTGGATCTATAGGAATAGATTTTAGGCTCATGATTGTTTTACCAATTTTATAATAAAATTTTTTTGGACACTCTTTTCTTCTTTCCGCTATTCGAATTGAGTTTGGGCTAAATTCAGATAAAAAGGGGTTTAGTGAGGCTTTTATTCCTTAAAAAATATTATTTTTTGATAAATTGATAATAGAGTTTTTTTAGCTCAATAAATAGGGCTACAAAATTGTTATGTTTGTTAATTATTTTTTTATTAGTTTGGAGTGATTACAAGATTATATATGTTCGAAATTTACTCAATTAATTGATAATGAAAACATACATTACCGACACTATTGTTCAAACTCGAAATCTCAAACAAATCTCAAGATTCCAAGGAAGAAGCGTAGCTTTTGTCCTTCTAATTAAAGAATGACTTGGCCATGATTTGATTCCAATGTGTTGTTTTTAAAGTACATTTTAGAATCATTGCCTACTTCCAAACATGGAAGCTTCATCCTGGGGACCCACCCCACAGTTGCATTGCATGAAACCAAGGCCCGAACATATTCTAGCTTGAAACTCCTCTCAGCTGATTCCTCTCATCGATCAACAAGGAAGGGTTCTTGGAGAAATTCTTGCTCATACTATAAATCCGTTTCATACCGTCCTTCTTTCCCCCAGGCCATATTGTCTACAATTCTGTGAGAGATCCCTGTGTTTCTTTATCTTTTTCATTACAGTCCCTAAGCAAATCCCAGGTGTTTGCAGGAGGTCAACAATGGCGCCCCATTTGCTCCATGGGACGCTTAATGTGACAGTGTATGAGATCGATAGGCTAAGATTCTATGCAGGATTGTTCAGCAAGGTAAGTGATTGAAACCCTTTTTTTTAACTATTATGGCCCTGCCATTGCATACATTTAATTAGGGTTTAGGATTATTCTCCTTAATAAAAAACATTCTCGATCAATAAAAATATAAATATTATATCTTGATTCAAAATTTTACGAGTGAACTATAACTTCCGAAGTTTAAAATGAAAACTATAGCCCTAGAATAAATTACATAAGCATTATTCTCCTTAATAAACAAACATAATTTCCAAGATAATTAGCTTTATTATAAAATAAGTATTTAAATTATACTGTTTTTTCCATTTTAGTTTTTTTTTGTTAAAGTAAATGTTTATTATTTTATTTTATAATTGTTTTTAGATTTTCTGTTAAAAAATTGTTATTGTCGACTGATGAATTCTTTAAAATCTTATTATTATTTTATTCAATTCGTCATTATAAGTAAAATCAAAATTTTTCTAGATTAATTTTTGAGAGTTGGGGTCTTGATTTACTTGACCATAGATGAATTTTTATAGTTGAAATATTTTAGGATAAACTTAAGGGTTTTTTTATTTTGCAAAAGGGAAAAGTAAGATGAAAAGTCAGAGATCAAAATTGATATATCGAGAATTGATGGTTTTTTTTTTAATTGAAATATTTGGGACTTAAGATTGTTTTATTTCCCAAAAACAAATTAATTTTTTTCAAAAAAAATTCCCATTTGTTATTCTATTTTTTTCTTAAAAAACCGGAAAAAAAGGAAGAGGATAACTATTTGCTAAGTGTCACATATTTAATGGATAATTTTCTTTTATGGACTATCGGGATATGATTACGAAAAAAAATGTTAAACACATAATTTAACCTAAAATTTACATTTTGCCATAAATTCTAAGCATATAATGTTTTTTTATTTCTTGAATTTTGGAGGATTCTGGACTATTGCAGCGAGGGAAAATACTGGTAGCTCAACTCAAGAGACTCCTGCTTTGCCATTCTGTAATAACCGTATACGATGTCAATTTTATTTTATTTTTTCTATTATGAAAAATTAAAGTACAAGTACTTAATCCATAATTTTAACATAGTATAGGACCAAATCAGAATTCGACCTTTCTTCTTTATTACGTTGCAGATTACTGATTCAAAAATCTATGCAAAAAGCGAGGGTTGCAAGGACCAGAATGATAGAAAAAGAAGGCCATGGACCTAAATGGAACGAGAGTTTCCACATCTACTGTGGACACTCGATCTCCAGCATCGTCTTCACCGTCTCCATCGGCGCAAAGCTCGTCGGAAGAGCTTACATTCCCGTCGACGACATCATCGACGGGAAAGTCACCGACCGGTGGGTCAGTAGCTTGGACGAAAACCGTGAACCCATCCATGGAGAGTCCAAAATCCACGTCCAGCTCCAGCTCTTCAACGTCACCGAAGATCCCAACTGGTCTCTAGGGATAAAAAATCCACAGTACGACGGAGTTCCGTACACGTTCTTCGACCAACGGCGGGGATGTAGAGTCACGCTTTACCAGGATGCTCACCTTGAAGATGGCTTCCCGTTGCTGTCTTTGGCTAGAGATGAACGTTTTCAGGCGCATCGATGCTGGGAAGATATCTTCGATGCGATCTGCAATGCGAAGCATTTGATATATATAACCGGGTGGTCGGTGTACACCGAGATAACGCTGGTGAGAGATCCGAGACGGCCGAAGCCCGGCGGAGATCGGACGCTCGGACAACTTCTTAAAGATAAGGCTGATGAAGGTGTGACGGTTTTGATGCTTGTTTGGGAGGATAGAACATCGGTTCAGGAGTTTAAAAAAGATGGTTTAATGGCGACTCATGATCAAGAAACGGCTGATTATTTCAAAAACACGAAGGTTAATTGTGTTTTGTGCCCTCGGAATCCTGATGACGGGAAGAGTATTTTTCAGGGGTTTGAGACGGTTTCCATGTTTACTCACCATCAAAAGACGGTGGTCGTCGATGTTGAATTGCCCGGCGAAAGCTACCGGAAGCGGAATATCGTTGGTTTTATCGGCGGCATTGATCTTTGCGACGGTCGATGCGATACTCAAGAGCATCCTCTGTTTAGTACTCTTGGAACGGTCCATCGTGACGATTTCCATAAGCCGAATTTCACCGGTTCTTCTATAAAAAAAAGGCGGTCCGAGGGAGCCGTGGCATGATATCCATTGCAAGCTAGAAGGTCCAGTTGCTTGGGACGTGTTGTACAATTTCGAGCAGCGATGGCAGAAGCAAGTCGTAACCGATGTCCTGATTCCCCAAAGCAAGCTCGATGAAATCGTGATTCAACCGACGCGGATCATGTCGTCTACCGACCCTGAAACATGGAACGTTCAGTTATTCAGGTCCATTGATGGTGGTGCAGCTGCTGGCTTTCCCGAAGCACCGGACCAAGCTGCCAAATTAGGCCTCGTGAGCGGAAAAGATGCAACGCTCGATCGGAGCATCCAAGTCGCATACATCAACGCTATCCGACGAGCAAAGAATTTCATTTACATTGAAAATCAGTATTTCCTAGGAAGCTCATTCGGATGGAGATCACAAGATATCAAGGTGGAAGACATTGGTGCATTGCATCTCATATCAAAGGAGCTTTCACTTAAAATTGTGAGTAAAATCGAAGCCGGAGAAAGGTTCACCGTCTACATCGTAATCCCAATGTGGCCTGAAGGTATACCGGAGAGTGGATCGGTTCAAGCAATTCTAGACTGGCAAAGGAGGACGATGGAGATGATGTACACTGATATTACTCAGGCTCTTAACAAAAAGGGACTCGATGCAAATCCCAGGGACTATTTGACATTTTTCTGCCTTGGAAACAGGGAGACCAAAAAGGTCGGCGAACATGTACCTACTGAAAAACCAGAACCAGGTTCGGATTATGCTCGAGCACAGCAGTCACGGCGATTCATGATTTACGTTCACGCGAAGATGATGATCGGTATGCGACGAATCATGCTAATCACCATTCATGTACATTACAACTTTAGCTTACAATTAAACCTTTTTTTTTGTTGAAGTTGATGATGAATACATTATAATTGGATCTGCCAACATCAATCAGAGATCAATGGATGGTGGAAGAGATTCCGAGATCGCCATGGGAGCATTTCAACCGCATCATATATCAACCGATCAGCAACGAGCCAAGGGTCAAATCTACGGCTTCCGAATGGCATTGTGGCAAGAGCACATCGGACTACTTCACAGTAGTTTCCAGTATCCAGAAAGTCTACAATGCGTTAATACAGTCAACACCGCGGCTGATGAGTTATGGGATATGTATTCAAGTGATAATGTGGTGCAAGATCTGCATGGTCACCTGCTTCGGTATCCAATCACAATCAGCAATACATCTGTCTATATTTTTCAATTAGATCATTATTTTGCCGAATAAAAATAACAATTATATATATTTGTATCAGGTCAGGTAGAGGTAAGGGTGTTCAAAACTAGACACACACATTTTTAGATACTCAAAATACTGAGTACCCAAGATTTTGAAAAACCAAAATGTTGGCCCGTGTCTCGGATTGTTAAGCCCAGGTACCCAACCTAAGTAACTGCATTTTCGGATCATGGATATCCGATTCATATATTTTATTTTTTTTCTTTAAATTATGTTATTTTAAAAAAAAATTATAAAAAAATTAAAATTTAAAATACTCTATACATGATGAACAAATAAAATTTTAAAATTCAAATTACATACTTTAAAGGTAAAACTTATTAAAAATATAATTAAATTTAAAATATTTTAAAGTTAAAAGAAATAATTTGATAAATAATTTAGATTGTTAGGATAAAATAATTTATAATATTATGGTGAAACAATTTAAGAAACTGAGAATTTAGAATATTAAAAAGAAATAATTTGAGAATTAAGAATAAAAAATTTTAATACAAAAAATAAAAAATATAAGAAACTGCATATTATGTTGGTGGGTACCCGATTAAAGGATATTTTGTGACATGAGTACGACCTGAAAACTCGAGAAAAACAGCAAGTCGAGTATCTAACTTGCAAAACCAGGTATTTTCATTATAAATACTCAATATTTTTTAATTGGGTCAGCAGACCGATGGCTCGAGTAGTTTAGGTCAGATATTTTTAACACCTCCAAGTGCAAGTAGAGATGCGGGTTTTACCCATAAAATTGAGTCGAATACGAATTCAAACTTATGAAAAATAAATAAATTTAATCCTCGAAACTTTGAATTTATTCGATTTAAGTTTAAATTTCCAAAATTGAACAATTCTAACACCCCAAATATGAGGTTAGAAATTTATTTGTAAGTTTAATAAAGGATTAAATTGTAAAATTAATAAAATTCATGGGTTAAAACTGAAAAGTAATGGAAAAATAATAATAAAAAGAATTCAGACTAAATTGAAAATAAATCTTGGAGTTTGGGTTAAATTATTACTTTAAAAACATATGGAGCCAAAACTGTAAAAGGTAAAATATATGGATCACTTCCTGAATTACACCATTTTATTTTTATTTTGTTTTTTTAGAAAATAAACGAGGCTAATACATTAGAGATGTTTAGACATAAAGGGAACCAAAAGAGTCCCGATGGAGAAGTTCAGGCAAACCAAAGGGGGGGAGCAGGTGGCTCATGGATGGCCACAACAGAACTCTCAAGTTTGGATAGGAAACCAGCTGTCATGTTGGATTCATGTGGTACATGTGTGAATTTTATACTCCAATCTTTCTCGCGAAGGAGGCCTAAAGAGCCAACCAAAGGAAACGGATAATACTGGGAAGGAGGATTGAGAAGTTTGATCACATCGTTGTTATCAGATTGGACAAGGATATGGCTGAAGTTGTTATCCTTTGCAATCTTTAAACCTTTAAATATACCCCATAGTTCCGTCTGTAAAACGATTGTGATGCCAATATTCTTTGAGAATGAGAGAAGATGAGAGCCAGAATGGTCACGGAAAACACCCCATTATCGAGCCAACGTCAGTGGATAAAGAGACAGCAGCGTCAGAGTTAAGAAAAATCCATCCAGCTAGGGTGGAGAGCATTGAATATTATCAATTATTGTCGAGTAAGCGAGGGTTTATTGTGTAGGCGCATTGTTATAAAGTTCTGCCCACTGCACACTGATATGGAAGAGGGTGGATATTTTCATAGTGTCGCCGGTGAAGATGAAAGTATTTCTTCGTTTCCATATTTTCCAAATGGGAGATACAAACAAGAACTGACAAGGACTATCGCATGGGGAGCTGAGACGAGTGCATGAAATACCCTACAAAATTTATTCCTGAAGAGTAGAGTTGAAGAAATTGGCCTAGAAGAGACCCCAGGAATAGAATTCCATAACTTGCGAACATTATAGCAATCACTCAAAATATGGGAAGAGTTTCATCAAGATCACCATAAAGAGGAAACAATGTGCACGAGGCAAGAGACCTTTTGGCACGGTTATGATTTGTCAGCAATTTATCTCGGCAACCAAATAAGCCCGATTATACGTTCAGGAGCTTCCAAACCAATTTTCAAGATTGATTAACTGGCTGCCATTGATTATGGAAGAAATGATAGTAAGTATTTTTAACTGAGAATTCACGCTTATTATTACCATTCCAGAAGCAGACATCCAAGCCCAACGATGCTTGCGGTGGACATATTGCTTGGATGTAAGGTAAGATTGAATGGTCAAGCTGGTTGCCAATGATATGCCAATTCTACTCCCCATTGTCAAGAACGAACCGGTGCAGAAGCGCGTCATTATTAATAGAAATGAAAGAGGAACGTCATTGATAAAGGGGTCCCAACTCCGGGATCCAGGTATCACTCCAAAATTCAATAGTTTTACCGTTCCCAACAGGCCAAGCCACGTTTTACAAATAATGGTGCCAAATGATAGCTAGAAAGGGGAATTGTTAAAACACAATATTAAAGGAAGGCAATACTCTGTCACCTTATTTCTCTTAGAATTTTTATCGAAAGCGAGTTGCGAGAGTGAGCTAATAATACGTGGCAAATTTTGAGTAAGAAGGTTGTATTCTGATCTTTAGTGTGTCGTATTCCCAAGCCACCATGAATTCGGGGTTGACATAAAGTACTCAAGTTAACCAAAGAGATGGGTGTTGAACTGCTATTTCCGCCCCAAATAAAACGTCGAAATATTCGCTTAATCTCATCACAAATAGTAATAGGCAGCATACATGACTGCATGGTATAGGAGGGAATACTGAGCAGAACTGACCTCGCAAGAGTTAAACGTCCTACCCCCAAACATGAGAGACGGTTATGAATTTTGTCGATAATGTATCGGAAACGATCTGACGTTGCCTCAGAATTGCGGACCGGAGTGCCCAAGTAAGTGCCAAGGATGGTGACAATTTGGAATCCAAGTCTATTACTAATCGTCTGCTGCAGAATTGGATCAGTATTGAGGGAAAAGAAAAGTTTGGTTTTTTTGGTTATTAACCAAGTGTCCAGAATCACTAAAATTCTTTAAAAGGTTAACAATATTGGCGGCTTGGTCTAGGTCTGCTTTGGCATAAAGAATTAAATCGTCGGCAAAAAAGAGATGAGAAAGTGGAGTACCATTACGAGATAGCTCGAAGGCCACAATACTCTGACCAAGGCGTTCCATTGTTAAGTTGAATAAGTAAGGCGAAAGGGGATCGCCTTGTCGGATACCATGTTGAGGATTGAACATGTGGCTAAGCATACCCTTCTATTGAATTTGCATAGAAGAAATGGTTATACATTGCATGATAATCTGAATACGATTAAGAGGGAAACCAGCATCTCAGATAGTGTCTTCTATGAAATCCCATTTTAGACGATCAAAGGCTTTGGTAAGATTTACCTTGATGACCATCCATCCAGCTTTGCCTTTCTTAGAGTGCATTGCATGGATAATTTCCTGATTAATGATAACATTTTCAGAAATAGACTGACCTTTGATGAAGCTTGATTGGGTAGGCCCATAAGAAGTGCAATAACGTTTTGGAGGCTACAAACTAAGAGCTATGTAATAAGTTTGTATAACCCCGAGCATAAACTTATGGAACGGAAGTCGGCGAAGGTCTTTGGATTGTTGATCTTGGGGATGCGAACAATTGTAGTTTTGTTCAATTCCAGATTTAGGTTACCCCAATTGAAAATATCTTGAATCATAGAGCAAACAGAAGGTCCAACAGTTCTCCAATTCTTTTGGAAGAAATGAGCATGTAAACCATCGATCCCCGAGTCTTTTAGAGGAGACATGGAATAGAGGGCCTCTTTTATTTCATCGGTGGATGGGATAGCATCCACACGTTCCAAATCTTGGGCATGTACGTTAGGAAATTACCTCTAGTTAGAAAAAGACAGTTAGTCGGTTCATTACAAGCAAAAAGACATTTGAAAAAGTCAACACCAAAAACACGCAATATGGAATCACCATGACACCACTCACCCGAGGCGTCCTTAAGCATATTGACAATAGTGCGAAGAAGATTTTCCATGGCCATGGCATGAAAAAATTTGGTGTTACGATCACCAAAAAAATTCAATCAGACCTGGCTTTTTTTTTTCAAACTAATTCTTCTTGGTCAAGAAGGGACTCAAGTTCATGTTGAAGACGAATCTCGAGTTTGACCATGTTGGGAGATCTTCGGATTGCAAGACATCGTTGGACCCCACTGAGACAAGCCATGAGAATTTTTTTCCTTTTTCTGAAACCACAAAAATCATTCATATTCCATTGTTTCACCGTTGTAGAGAAAGAAGTAATATTTTCAAATAGATTCAGAGACGGGAGCCAAGTATTATTAACCGAATGAGTGAAGTCCAAGTGAAGCCTCCAACTATCCATATATTTGAAAGATGAGCTTGTCAAAGAGTAAATAGTTTCTGTCGTAACCGGTTTTCGTCCGGGTACGAATTTTTATTTGACGGAAAAAATGATGTGAATAAATGGTTTTTAAAATATTTAGGGAGTCGCCATCGGCCTTTTGGATCAGGTAGGTCGAATACCTAAAAATTATCTTTTAAAAGAGTTTTTAAGAAAACATCAGTTAAAAGATAAACTGATATGAGTTTTAATCAAAAATTCGTTCTTTTTAATAATAAAAAAGGAATCGTGGTCGATTACGTTTGGGGAAGGATTAACACCCCACAATGCCCAAAATTGGTACTTATTAATTATAAATTGTCTCTTTTATTGAATATTTTAAAAATTCAAAAATATATTTAATTCTTAATCCTGTTATTTCAAATTTATTAATATAATTTTAAAAAAATATATTAATATATATATATATTTTTATTTTTATAAATAAGATATTTATTTACTTAGAAATATCAGAAAATGACTTCTAGGTGTTTTAAGACAGTCTATTTCTTAATAATAAAAATAAATAAATATTAATAAAAAATTTATATAAAAATAATTAAAATAAAATAATATATATAATTTATAGAATATTTATTTATTTAAGAATATCAGAAAAGGACTTCTAGTTGCTTTAAGACAACCAATTTCTTAATATAAAAAATAAATATTATTATTTAAACAAATATATATATATATATATATATATATATATATATATATATATAAAATAATAATTAAAGTAATAATTTAAAAATATCAAAAATAAAAATAAAATTGTAAATAAATAATAATCAAAAGAAATTAAAAACTATAAGATCATATTCATAAATATATAAGCTTAAAATGTAAAAATAATAAAGCTTATGGTTAAAATTAAAATTATATAAACTTTAATGATCAAATTATAAAATATAAGCAATTAATAGACATAATTAGAATTATCATAAAATATAAATACTAGTAGTGTAATTAACCCTTAATTATTTAATCGATGATTAAAATATGAATTATTAAAGTCTAAGGGAGTAAATATGTTATTTTCCCTAAAGATATATAATTATACTGGAAAGGATTGAAATAAAATTAAATTCAAAGACTAAATTATAATGTTCAGAAATTTGATTTAGTGACTAAAATATAAAGTTACAAATCTGATGGACTGCGGACGGGGTTTAACTATTAGTAAATTACACATAAGCCCCTCCCTAAAACAACGTCATTCGGGGAGGGGTATTTAAACCCTAAATTGAATGGCCTTAAGGCCAAAATTGTTTATTTTCTTCTTCCCCTCTCTCTCTCTAAAACCGAGAGAAAAATTCTCTCTCGCTTCTCTCTAGCTTCCCTCACCAGAGGGAATTCCGACGTCGACCGATAGCCATCTGCCGCCGCCAACCTCGTCGTCGACCACCACCAACGGTGGCCGGAATCTAAATATCTACCCCAAAATGTTTCTTTTTCAACCCTAGTACCAAATATGACCTTCTTTTGGTCTAAAAACTCTTAGATTATCCTAGATCTAAGAAAAACCGAAGCTTTTACCTCGGTTGGAACAGCGTCTCCGGTGACATTTCGAAGGCCTCCGATGTTGGTAAGTATTCCGACTTCTTTTCTTTTGGTTTGTATTTGTTTGGGATCGTTGGTGTGTAGTTCTTTGTCCTCTGTTTTTTTTGTTCATTAGTCTTTGCTTGCTGTCTGTTGGTCTTTTGCTGGCAGGGCATCGATGGCTTTTATAGCCACCACCGGTGATGGCTTCGGACCGGATAATAGGGTAAAGTTTGGCGAGTCACCAAACTGTAGTGGTGACTCACCGTAGCCCTCAAGTGGACGATCGACATTGAAGCTTCTAGAGGCCTTGGAGAACGTCATGGCAGTAACTGGATCGATGTAGAGCGGTGGCAACAGAGGCGGCGGTCGCGTGTCCCTAGGGTTATGTTACCCTAGGGTTTGTTGGTGGAAGGCTCTGGACCGTTGGATCTCATCAGATCCAACGGTGGCTGATGGATAGCGGCTGAGAATGAGATATAAACCCTAAATAGGTTTAGGGTATTATTTGGGCCGGTCTGGGTTGGGTTTGTAATTTGGGCATGTAATATAAATTTATTATATTATTATTATTAATAATAATAAATAAATAAATAAAATAAAATATTTATAATAATATTTATAATAAATAACACTAATAATAAAAATAAAAATAAAAATAAAAATAAATGGATAAAAAACGAGTATCTTCAGCTGCCCCTCTTTGCTCATTCTTGTGTTTAATAAGAATAGGGCAAATATGAAAAGATAATAAGTTTTTTATCCATTTGACTTCACTTGATTAGGATGGAAATGTTGAACAAGTTTCTTCTTTGGGATTAGTTCTTCTCATTATGAACTTTTCCATTGGGGATGACAATTTATTTTCTTCTGTGATGTAATCTAGCAAAAAGTTGAACAAATTCTTCTCATTATGAACTTCTTCTTCTTTTTTAGATGAGTTCTTCTCATTATGAACTCTTTATGGAAATGCTGATCTTCAAAAGAGTGGTTGTTAGTTTGGCTTCATATGTGATGAATTAAGGCAAGGTTGAACAAGTTCTTCTCATTATGAGTTTCTTCTCCTTCTTCAGATGAGTTCTTCTCATCATGAACACTTCTGGAAATATTGATCTATCACCTTCTGTGATAGAGTCATGCAAAAGGTTGAACAAGTTCTTCTCATTATGAACTTCTTCTTCCTCTTCAGATAAGTTCTTCTCATTATGAACTTTCTCTGGAAAAGTTGATCCATCTAGTTATGAATTCAAACAAAAGGTTTGAACAATTTCTTCTTATTATGAATTTCTTCTTCCTTCTTCAGATGAGTTCTTCTCATTATGAACTCTTTCTGGCAATGCTGATCCATCAAGTGATGAATTCAAACAAAAGGTTTGAACAAATACTTCTCATTATGAATTTCTTCTTCCTTCTTCAGATGAGTTCTTCTCATTATGAACTCTACCTGGCAATGCTGATCCATCAAGTGATGAATTCGAGCAAAAGGTTGAACAAGTTCTTCTCATTATGAACTTCTTCTTCCTTCTTCAGATGAGTTCTTCTCATTATAAACTCTACCTGGCATGTTGATCCATTAAGTGATGAATTCGAGCAAAAGGTTGAACAAGTTCTTCTCATTATGAACTTCTTCTTCCTTCTTCAGATGGGTTCTTCTCATTATGAACTCTACCTTGCATGTTGATCCATTGAGTGATGGATTCGAATCTTTACTAAAATCTTTGAAATTCCTGTCAAATATTCAAATTGATAAAATGAATGAAAATGCCTCTATTTTTGCAAATGCCTAAATATTATGCATGAATGTTGAATGTATTTTTTTACTTCAAAGTGGCCAACTTGGTCTTCCTTCATTTGGTCAAAATATCATTTAAAGCTGGCATTTCTAATTTGGAAGGGCAATCTTTATGTCTTCTTTGTTTCATTTGCGTTAAAGTCTCATAAGAAATGTTTCATTCACAAAACTCTTGGTGCTGTAGATGAAACGCATATGATAAATCAAATAGATGAAAACTCAGTTCACCATGACTGGAAATGATAACCCCAGTAACAACAGGAATAAGAATAACATAAGTTAAGCCTCTTTATTCATTGTCATCGAGTAAACAAAAACTGATGTGAAAAACGACTTCGTAGCCCCAATAGTATGATTGAAACTAACTGCAATAAATCTTAAAGAAATATTTCCAATCATCACCAATACACAAAATACAAAATTCAAAGCCGATATTTTGATGAACTGAACCCTGGATCGAATATTTTTCCTGAGGACCATCTTTATCCATGCAACCGTGATGTATCTTAGCAAAGATCACACTGTCATGTAACACATGATTAAGAAGATTGGGCATTTGAAACCATACTTGTTGAGTAAATATTTGTTCAACACTAGGACCCTAATGCAACTGCTTGATGAATAAAGCAATTATGTATAGTCAGCTCCATTGTCACTGTTTCACCATTTTCATTCTTCATTTCTTTCTGTCTTATTGGAAATATTTGTTCAAGTCAATGATATAAGATGATATGGATCTTCAGCATACCTCAACATTGGCTAATACAAACGTTCATATACATCAATATTCTTGATTGTGATTGAAAGGGGCTTTCAGCATGCCCCATCATTTGCTTCTTGTTAATCTGAGTCTTCAAAATGCCCCACATGGATCTGTCTGAAGTAACATTTAAAATGCGTCAACATTTACTGATATAGATGTTAAAAGTGTGCTCAACATTACTTCTTGCTGAGATGAGCCTCTAAGAATGCCCAAATATTCATATTACTATGAGCCTTCTAAATGCCCCACCATTCTATTTTTGGTTGAAATGGGCTTTCAAGATGTCCCGCATTGTTTTGTATGAATTGGACCTTCAAAATGCCCCCAACCTTCTAAATTGTAAGGCTTACTTTCAATGTTTGTTTGATTTCAATAGCATGATCCCCACGAGGTCCAATTTTGACAATGCACTGTTGTGGGTACTTACAGCTTTATCTGTGCCTCAAATTTGTTTATTTTGAATACTCTCATTCTGATGTCACTAAACAGTAGTTGTCAAGTAACTTGAGGAATTCTCTTCATGTTGTCACAAACTTAAGAAGTACTCAATTATTCTGACGAAAATGTCTGAGATATGTGCCTCTTCTGAATGAGGTGCCCATTTTTTAGATCTGGGGGATCTAATCTGATAGAGTGGTATAAATCACTTGGTAATTCATTCTAGGCTGACACAGTGAACCTTGTTTTCAATGAAGGCTATTTCTGGAATATACTTTTCCATACAACATGTTGATTCTGATAACTACTCATCTGATTATGAAGCGATCTTTCAGGATGATTTCACAGCTATTGATAGTTCTTCTGATAGCGAGGAAATCATGAATTCTGATTCTGATGAGGAGAATAAACTGTTATACTTGACGAAAATGGGGTACTCAGAGGTTGAGGCTTTAATAGCCATGGAGAGATGTGGTCTGGATTCATCAATTGTAGAGTTGACATATTTTATATGTGTTGCTCAAATGGTTGAGGCTGCTGATGCACTTCTTCTAGTAGAAGATAGGAAACCATTATGCAATGATTACAAGAAAAGGCGAAACTCGGGCTATGGCTTTTTTGAAAAGGAAGAAGCAGAGGGAGCTTGAAAAGAAGCTTCTTAATGAAGACGATCATACAATTCATCTTTCAAATTCAATGATTGGTTTTGGGGTTCCTACCGAATCAGATCAAATAACTCAAATAACACTTCCAGAAGATGTAATTGGACCTCCTTATTTCTACTACAAGAATGTGGCACTTGCTCCAGTTGGTGTTTGGACTGAAATGTCACGGTACTTATACGATGTAGAGCCAGAATTTGTAGATTCAAATATTTTTGTGCTGCTGCACTGAAAAAGAGCTATATTCATAATCTGCCAATTGAGAACATATTTCCTCTTATTCTGCTTCCCAATGACTCTATGATAGTAATAACTTGTTTGCTTTTCAACAGTGATTGCAAACATTGATAAGACTTAATTTGGATTCCATGCACTTAAAAGTATTAACATAAAGTAATAGCCAGAAATATTTTGTTTGTTTCAAGATTATGTTAATCCATTTACAGGATGTTTATGTGAAAAAATAAATTGAATTTCAAACAAAAGAAATTGAATTTCAAAAAGATAATCTTGGAATAAATAATAAATATATAAAAATGTATTCAAAGTCATGGAAAACATATGAATGATAAAAATTCAAATGACTCAATAAATTATTAGCATAAGTATTTCTAAACTAATCAACTTGCTATAATTTAGAGCACTGAGGTAAGCTTATGTCTGGAAGATCTCAAACGTTGCCAGAATGCTTGTAGATGTAAAGTTTCTCCAAAAATATCAAGCTCTTAAGAGGGTTTAATTGTCAGATGCCTAATATCAACATGCATTTGAGCAGCCCTTTCAGGTTTTCAACTCAAATCCTTCCATTGGTTGCAAGATGCCCTTTGCGGGTTTTCATCTTGACCCTCATTTTCTATATATATATTTTCATCATTTTTTTCTTTTCATTTCATTTTTTTTCTTCTTCAAACGTAATATTTCTTGACAGAATCTGAGTTTATTGGGTTTCTCAGAACTTTTCCATCCATTTCTGCCAATATCAACGCTCCTCCGGAAAAGACCTTTTTTACAACATGTGGCCCTTCCCAATTAGGCATCCATTTCCCATGGAAATCTTTATGTATAGGCAAGATCTTTTTCAGCACTAGATCACCCTCTTGGAATTTTCTTGGATGTACTCTCTTGTTATGAGACTTCATCATCCGTTTCTGATACATCTGTCCATGGCAAATAGCTTTCAATCTCTTCTCATCAATAAGGTTCAATTGATCAAATCGAGCTTGGATCCATTCAGACTCATCCAATTTTACCTCTCTCAAGATTCAAAGTGAGGGGATCTCAACTTCAATCGGTAAGACTTCTTCCATCCCATAGACTAAAGAAAAAGGCGTTGCCCCAGTAGATGGCCGCACAGTAGTTCGATATGCATATAAAGCAAATGGTAACTTCTCATGCCAATCTTTGTAAGTTGCAGTAGTATTTGTGATGATTCTCTTGATGTTCTTATTTGCTGCTTCAACAGCCCCATTCATCTTTGGACGATACGCCACTGAGTTTGCATGTTTGATCTTGAACTGTGCACAAATTTCGGTCATCATTTTGTTGTTCAGGTTCAGAGCATTATCTGTGATGATTCTTTCTGGTAGCCCATACCAGTAGATTATTTCTTTCTTTATAAATTTGCAAACTGTAGACCTCTTAATATTGGCATATGAAGCAGCTTCAACCC
This sequence comes from Hibiscus syriacus, assembly GCF_006381635.1. NCBI lineage: Eukaryota > Viridiplantae > Streptophyta > Magnoliopsida > Malvales > Malvaceae > Hibiscus > Hibiscus syriacus. The sequence goes on along the minus strand of NW_024063538.1, from coordinate 6,042,021 downwards.
ACTTGGTGAAATAGTCAATTGCCACTAGGATGAAACAATGTCCATTTGATGCTTTTAGTGTGATTTCCCCAATGACGTCTATTCCCCACATAGAAAATGGCCAAGGTGTTATCATTACATGTAAAGGCGATGGAGGTACATGAATCTTATCCGTATATACCTGACATTTGTGACATCTCCTTGCATAATCAATGCATTCTGTATGCATGGTAGCCCAATAATATCAATATGTCATTATTTTTCTAGCCATAGAAAGACCATTTGCATGTGTTCCACATATCCCATTGTGTACTTCCTCAATGATGCTTCTGGCTTCGCTAGTATTTACACATCTCAATAGCATTTGATCATTGCTTCTTCTGTATAAAGTCTCACCATCAAGAAAGTATCCAGCAACCAATCTTCTCAATGTTCTTTTATCAATCTCAGATGCATTTTGTGGATAGCTTTGATACTTGATATATTGCAAGATATCATAATACCATGGCTTGCCATCTGCCTCTTCTTTATACTGTAGCAATGTGCAAGAATTTCATATACTTGCATTTTAATCGGTATCATATCAACTTTTTTATTTGCCTGAAACATAGTAGCTAATGTAGCCAAAGCATCTGCCATCTGATTTTCCTCTCGAGGGAGATAATTGAAGGTGACATTTTTAAATTCTTTAACTTAATTCGAGGGTAAAATCTCGATATTCTAGCAATTTGGGATATTTTGTTTCCCATTCTACTCGTAATGGATACACCACTAACAATGAATCTCCATATATCTTGAGATATTTAATTTTCTTTTCTATGGTTGCCTTCAATCCCATGATACAAGCTTCATATTCCGCCATGTTATTGGTGCAAAAGAACTCCAGTCTGCTTATAAAAGGAAAGTAAATATTTTCTGAAGAAATTAACACTGCCCCAATTCCTCTTCCCAAGGCGTTGGATGCTCTATCAAAATAAAGCTTCCAGGATTCATCATTTGTTCTGACTTCTTCATTCATGGATATGCGCAACAAATTTTTATCTGGAAAATTAAAGCTCAGAGACTGATAATCATCTTATACACGACTGGCTAGAAAATCAGCTATGACACTTTGTTTTATTGCTTTTTGATTGACATATACAATATCAAACTCTGATAATAACATCTTCAATCTAGCCATTTTGCCTGCCAAAGATGATGATTCCATTAAGAACTTTAAAGGATCAAGTCTAGATATCAGCCAAGTGGTATGATATAACATGTATTGTCTGAGTCTTCGAGTAACCCACACCAAGGCACAATATAATTTTTGTATTGGTGGGTATCGAATTTCACAATCAGTGAATTTCTTACTCAGATAATAAATGACTTTTTCTTTTCTTCCAGATTCATCATTCTGTCCCAGTACACATCCCATCGAATTTTCAAAGACTGTCAAGTAGAGAATTAATGGTCTATCAGGCACTGGTGATACTAAAATAGGGGCATTGGATAAATATTTCTTAATAATATCCAAAGTTTCTTGACATTCATCATTCCAGACTTCAGGATTGTTCTTTCGAAGTAACTTGAACACTATATCACATTTTTCAGTTAATTGAGAAATGAACCGAGATATATAATTTAATCTCCCCAAAAAGCCTCGAACTTTCTTTTTTGTGTTAGGTGCCCAAAAGTGCATTTAGCGGGGTTGAGCTTTAATTGATACTTTCTCAATCTCTGGAAAAGCTTTCTCAGATTTTGAATATGTTCTTATTCGGTTCGGGACTTGGCAATCATGTCATCCACATATTCTTCAATCTCTTTATGCATCGTGTCAGAGTTACCATTGCTCTCTGATATGTTGCCCCTGCATTCTTCAATCCAAATGGAATTACTTTATAACAGAATGTGCCCCACATGGTTACAAATGTTGTTTTTTCTATGTCCTCAGAGTTCATTTTTATCTAATTATACCCTGAAAAGCCATCCATGAATGAAAACCATGCATGTCCTACAGTATTCTCCACCAATGTGTCTATGTGAGGTAACGAAAAGCTATCTTTCGGACTAGCTTTGTTAAGATCTCTGTAATCCACACACATTCAAACTTTCCCATTTTTATTTGGTACTGGAACTATGTTGGCTACCCATTCTGGATATTTGGCTGCCTGTAGGAAACCTGCATTAATCTGCTTCATTACTTCCTCTTTAATCTGCAACAACATTTCTGGCCTCATTCGTTTGAGCTTTTGTTGAACAAGTTTATATATTCTGGACTGATAGAAAGTTTATAGACCACTATATATGTATTCAAACCAGACATATCTTGATAAGACCAGGCAAAGATATCTTTGAATTCTTGGAAGAGATCTATCAATTCTCGTTTTATCTGGGCTGACAAAGTAGTGCCAATTTTCACTTCTATAATTTCTTCATTGGTTCCCAGATTTACAGTCTCAATCTCTTCTTTGTGAGGTAAGATTTGTTTGTCTTCTTTTTCTACTAGTCTTAACAATTCAGTAGGAACATCACATTCTACTTCATCCTCACACTCATTGATTTCCTCCAAACATATGGCCGCTCTAAATTTATCTCATGATTAGATTTAGGAATAATCATGCTATTAACATTGTGACACCTGCAAATTTAAATCGGACATATTTCCGAAAGGATATAGTAAATTTATGAAATAAATATAAAGAATGAGAAATGTAAAAAATGTAAGGTATAAAGAATGATTGCCATTTGAGAATTTTAATAAAATTCTTATATTTGATATTAAGTGAACTTAACATAATTGCCCTTACAAGATAAAAAAAACTTTTTATATTATTGGGCTAAAGCATAAAAGATTAGTTCTGGGTATTACTCTGAGTTAATACTAAAAACTACAGGGAGATCTTCAGCAGTCCAATTGTTTAGCATTTCACCAGGAAGGCAAGGGAGAATTCCAGTCAAGTATTTGCCAGTCTTGTGGTCATCTGTGATCATGTTGATAAATAATCCTCCCATAGCTTCTTCAACTATGTTTTGATATTTTGTCAACTTTTCTTCTTTAAAAGCATAAATAAGCTGTTGTTCCACATTAACCATTCCTCCGGATTTGAATGTGGACTTCAGATGAGGGAAAGACATGCGTTCCCAGGGAATGTCTTCTCTTTTTAATCTTGCCCTTCTATCTTCAGTTCTTCTTTTCATCTCTTTGTTCTTTTGTTGAAAGTTAGGCTTAAATCCAAGCCCAAAACGATCCTTCTTCATCTTCATATTTACAGGAATTAAACTTCCTTGAAGATTCTTTCCCAAACATTTCCCAGTTTTAGCTCCAATGCCTAAAGTATGTCGTACAATCATTTTGGTGCAATCGGACAATCTGGGATATGGAATTTTTCTTTCCTCAGCAATAAAGGTTGCATTGACAAATTCCAAAGCTCGGTAAGAGCACTCGAGAGCATCATTATTGGTTTCAATATACGGAGCATCACTTGTTACAAAGGTAATGATTTCTTCCTCAACTCCTTCATATATCAGTTGACCATCAACAATGAACTTCAGTTTTTGATGCAATGAAGAAGGAACAGCTCCTGAAGAAGGAACAGCTCCTGCATAATGAATCCACCAACCTCGCCGTCGGCCACCACCAATGGTGGCCAGAATCTAAATATCTACCCCAAAATGTTTCTTTTTCAACCCTAGTACCAAATATGGCATTCTTTTGGTCTAAAAACTCTTAGATTATACTAGATCTAAGAAAAACCGAAGCTTTTACCTCGATTGGAACAGCGTCTCCGGCGATGTTTCGAAGACCTCCGATGTTGGTAAGTATTCCAGCTTCTTTTCTTTTGGTTTGTATTTGTTTGGGATCGTTGGTGTGTAGTTCTTTGCCCTTTGTTATTTTTCGTTATTCTTTGCTTGCTGTCTGTTGGTCTTTTGCTGGTAGGGCATCGGTGGCTTTTATAGCCACCACCGGTGATGGCTTCGGACTGGATAATAGGGCAAAGTTTGGTGAGTTACCAAACTGTAGTGGTGACTCACCGTAGCCCTTAACGTGGACGATCGACATTGAAGCTTCTGGAGGCCTTGGAGAACGTCGTGGCAGTAGCTGGATCGATGTAGAGCGGTAGCAACAGAGGCAGCGACCGTGTGTCCCTAGGGTTATGATACACTAGGGTTTGTTGGTGGAAGGCTCTGGACCATTGGATATCATCATATCCAATAGTGGCTGATAGATGGCGGCTGATAATGATATATAAACCCTAAATGAGTTTAGGGTATTATTTTGGCCGGTCTGGGTTGAGTTTGTAATTTGGACCAGTAATATAAATTTATTATATTAATAATAATAATAATAAATAATAAATAAATAAAAATATTTATAAAAATATTTATAATAAATAAAACTAATAATAAAAATATAAATAAAAACAAATGGATAAAAAAACGAGTATCTTCAGCTGCCCCTCTTTGCTCATTCTTGTGTTTAACAAGAATAGGGCAAAGATGAAAAGATAATAAGTTTTTTATCCATTTGACTTCACTTGATTAGGATGGAAATGTTGAACAAGTTTCTTTTTTGGGATTAGTTCTTCTCATTATGAACTTTTCCACTACGGATTACAATTTATTCTCTTCTGTGATGTAATCTAGCAAAAAGTTGAACAAATACTTCTCATTATGAACTTCTTCTTCTTTTTCAGATGAGTTCTTCTCATTATGAACTCTTTCTGGAAATGCTAATCTTCAAAAGAGGGGTTGTTAATTTGGCTTCATATGTGATTAATTAAGGCAAGGTTGAACAAGTTCTTCTCATTATGAACTTCTTCTCCTTCTTCAGATGAGTTCTTCTCATTATGAACACTTCTGGAAATGTTGATCTATCTCCTTCTATGATAGAGTCATGCAAAAGGTTGAACAAGTTCTTCTCATTATGAACTTCTTTTTCCTCTTCAGATAAGTTCTTCTCATTATGAACTTTCTCTGGAAAAGTTGATCCATCAAATGATGAATTCAAACAAAAAGTTTGAACAAATTCTTCTCATTATGAATTTCTTCTTCCTTCTTCAGATGATTTCTTCTCATTATGAACTCTTTCTGGCAATGTTGATCCATCAAGTGATGAATTCAAACAAAAGGTTTGAACAAATTCTTCTCATTATGAATTTTTTCTTCCTTCTTCAGATGAGTTCTTTTCATTACGAACTCTACCTGGCAATGTTGATCCATCAAGTGATGAATTCGAGCAAAATGTTGAACAAGTTCTTCTCATTATGAACTTCTTCTTCATTCTTCAGATGAGTTCTTCTCATTATGAACTCTACCTGGCATGTTGATCCATTGAGTGATGAATTCGAGCAAAAGGTTGAACAAGTTCTTCTCATTATGAACTTCTTCTTCCTTCTTCAGATGGGTTCTTCTCATTATGAACTCTACCTGGCATGTGTATCCATTGAGTGATGGATTCGAATCTTTACTAAAATCTTTGAAATTCCTGTCAAATATTCAAATTAATAAAATGAATGAAAATGCCCCTATTTTTGCAAGTGCCTAAATATGATGCATGAATGTTGAATGTATTTTTTTACTTCAAAGTGGCCAACTTGGTCTTCCTTCATTTGGTCAAAATATCATTTAAAGCTGGCATTTCTGATTTGGAAGGGCAATCTTTATGTCTTCTTTGTTTCATTTGCGTTAAAGTCTCATAAGAAATGTTTGATTCACAAAACTCTTGCTGTTGTAGATGAAATGCACATGATAAATCAAATAGATGAAAACTCGGTTCACCCTGACTGGCAATGATAACCCTATTAACAACGGGAATAAGAATAACATAAGTTGAGCCTCTTTATTCAATATCATGAGTAAACGAAAAATGATGTGAAAAATGACTTTGTAGCCCCAACAGTATGATTGAAACTAACTGCAATGAATCTTAAAGAAATATTTCCAATTATCACCAATACACAGAATACAAAATTCAAAGCCGATATTTTGATGAACTGAACCTTGGATCAAATATTTTGCCTGGGGACCATCTTTATCCATGCAACCGTGATGTATCTTAGCAAAGATCACACTGTCATGTAACACATGAATAAGAAGATTGGGTATTTGAAACCATACTTGTTGAGTAAATATTTGTTCAACACCAGGACCCTAATGCAACAGCCTGATGAACGCAGCAATTATGTATAGTCAACTCCATTATCACTGTTTCACCATTTTCATTCTTCATTCCTTTTTGTCTTATTGGAAATATTTGTTCAAGTCAATGATATAAGATGATATGGATCTTCAGCATACCTCAACATTGGCTAATACAAACGTTCAAATACATCAATATTCTTGATTTTGATTGAAAGGGGCTTTCAGCATGGCCCATCATTTGCTTCTTGTTAATATGAGTCTTCAAAATGCCCCACATGGATCTGTCTGAAGTAACATTTAAAATGCCTCAACATTTACTGATATAGATGTTAAAAGTGTGCTCAACATTACTTCTTGTTGAGATGAGCCTCTAAGAATGCCCAAATATTCATATTATTATGAGCCTTCTAAATGCCTCACCATTCTATATTTGGTTGAAATGGGCTTTCATAATGTCCCGCATTGATCTGTATGAATTGGACCTTCAAAATGCCCCCAACCTTCTAAATTGTAAGGCTTACTTTCAATGTTTGTTTGATTTTAATATCATGATCCCCACGAGGTCCAATTTTGACAATGCATTGTTGTGGGTACTTGCAGCTTTATTTGTGCCTCAAATTTGTTTATTTTGAATACTCTCATTCTGATGTCACTAAACAACAGTTGTCAAGTAACTTGAGGAATTCTCTTCATGTTGTCACAAACTTAAGAAGTACTCAATTATTCCGACGAAAATGTCTGAGATATGTGCCTCTTCTAAATAAGGTGCCCATTTTTTGGATCTGGGGGATCTAATCGGACAGAGTGGTATAAATCACTTGGTAATTCATTCCAGGCTGACACAGTGAACCTTGTTTTCAGTGAAGACTATTTCTGGAATATACTTTTCCATGCAACATGTTGATTCTGATAACTACTCATCTGATTATGAAGCGATCTTTCAGGATGACTTCATAGCTATTGATAGTTCTTCTGATACCGATGAAATCATGAATTTTGATTCTGATGAGGAGAATAAACTGTTATACTTGACGAAAATGGGGTACTCAGAGGTTGAGGCTTCAATAGCCATGGAGAGATGTGGTCCAGATTCATCAATTGCAGAGTTGACAGATTTTATATGTGCTGCTCAAATGGTTGAGGCTGCTGACGCACTTCTTCCGGTAGAAGATAGGAAACCATTATGCAATGATTAGAAGAAAAGGCAAAACTCGGGCTATGATTTTTTTGAAAAGGAAGAAGCAGAGGAAGCTTGAAAAGAAACTTCTTAATGAAGACGATCATGCAGTTCATCTTTCAAATTCAATGTTTGGTTTTGGGGTTCCCACCGAATCAGATCAAATAACTCAAAGAACACTTCTAGAAGATGCTATTAAGCCTCCTTATTTCTACTACGATAACGTGGCACTTGCTCCAGTTGGTGTTTGGACCGAAATGTCACGGTACTTATACAATGCAGAGCCAAAATTTGTAGATTCAAATATTTTTTTGCTGTTGCACGGAAAATGAGCTATATTCATAATCTGCCAATTGAGAACATATTTCCTCTTATTCTTCTTCCCAATGACTCTATGATGGTAATAACTTGTTTGCTTTTCAACAGTGATTGCAAATGTTGATAAGACTTACTTTGGATTCCATGCACTTAAAAGTATTAACATAAAGTAATAGCCAGAAATATTTTGTTTGTTTCAAGATTATGTTAATCCATTTACATGATGTTTATGTGAAAAAATAAATTGAATTTCAAAAAGATAATCTTGAAATAAATAATAAATATATAAAAATGTATTCAAAGTCATGGCAAACATATGAATGATAAAAAATTCAAATGACTCAACAAATTATTAGCATAAGTATTTCTAAACTAATCAACTTGCTATAATTTTGAGCACTGAGGTAAGCTTATGTCTAGAAGATCTCAAACGTTGCCAGAATACTTGTAGATGTAAAGTTTCTCCCAAAATACCAAGCTCTTAAGAGGGTTTAATTGCCAGATGCCTAATATCAACATGCATTTGAGCAGCCGTTTCAAGTTTTCAACTCAAATCCTTCCATTGGTTGCAAGATGCCCTTTGCGGGTTTTCATCTTGAACCTCTTTTTCTATATATATATTTTCATCATTTTTTTCTTTTCATTTAATTTTTTCTTTTTTTTCTTCTTCAAGCATAATATTTCTTGACAGAATCTGAGTTTATTGGGTTTCTCAGAACTTTTCCATCCATTTCTGCCAAGATCAACTCTCCTCCGGAAAAGGCCTTTTTTACAACATATGTCCCTTCCCAATTAGGCATCCATTTCCCATGGAAATCTTTATGTATAGGCAAGATCTTTTTCAGCACTAGATCACCCTCTTGAATTCTCTTGGATGTACTCTCTTGTTATGAGACTTCATCGTCCATTTCTGATACATATGTCCATGGAAAATAGCTTTCAATCTCTTCTCATCAATAAGGTTCAATTGAACAAATCGAGCTTGGATCCATTCAGACTCATCTAATTTTACCTCTCTCAGGATTCGAAGTGAGGGGATCTCAACTTCAATCTATAAGAATGCTTCCATCCCATAGACTAAAGAAAAAGGTGTTACCCTAGTAGATGTTCACACAGTAGTTCGATATGCATATAAAGCAAAAAGCAACTTCTCATGCCAATCTTTGTAAGTTTCATTAGTCTTTGAGATGATTCTCTTGATGTTCTTATTTGCTGCTTCAACTGCCCTATTCATCTTTGGACGATACGCCACTGAGTTTGCATGTTTAATCTTGAACTGTGCACAAAGTTCGATCATCATTTTGTTGTTCAGGTTCAGAGCATTATCTGTGATGATTCTTTCTGATAGCCCATACCGGCAGATTATTTATTTCTTTATAAATTTGCAAACTGTAGACCTCTTAATATTGGCATATGAAGCATCTTCAACCCACTTGGTAAAATAGTCAGTTACCATTAGGATGAAACAATGTCCATTTGATGCTTTTGGTGTGATTGCCCCAATGACGTCTATTCCCCACATAGAAAATCGTCAAGGTGTTGTCATTACATGTAAAGGCGATGGAGGTACATGAATCTTATCCGCATATACCTGGCATTTGTGACATCTCCTTGCATAATCAATGCAATCTGTATGCATGGTAGCCCAATAATATCCATATCTCATTATTTTTCTAGCCATGGAAAGACCATTTGCATGTGTTCCACATATCCCACTGTGTAGTTCCTCAATGATGCTTCTGGCTTCGCTAGTATTTACACATCTCAATAGCATTTGATCATTGCTTCTTCTGTATAAAGTCTCACCATCAAGAAAGTATCCAGCAACCATTCTTCTCAATGTTCTTTTATCAATCTCATATGCATTTTGTGGACAGCTTTGATATTTGATATATTGTAAGATATCATAATACCATGGCTTGCCATCTGCCTCTTCTTCTATATTGTAGCAATGTGCAAGAATTTCATATACTTGCATTTTAATCGGCATCATATCAACTTTTTTATTTGCCTAAAACATAGCAGCTAATGTAGCCAAAGCATCTTCCATCTGATTTTCCTCTCGAGGGAGATAATTGAAGGTGACATTTTCAAATTCTTTCACTAATTCGAGGGTAAAATCTCGGTATTCCAGCAATTTGGGATCTTTCATTTCCCATTCTCCTCGTAATTGATACACCACTAACGATGAATCTCCATATATCTTGAGATATTTAATTTTCTTTTCTATGGCTGCCTTCAATCCCATGACACAAGCTTCATATTTCGCCATGTTATTGGTGCAAAAGAACTCCAGTCTACTTGTAAAAGGATAATAAATATTTTCTGAAGAAATTAACACTGTCCCAATTCCTCTTCCCAAGGCGTTGGATGCTCCATCAAAATAAAACTTCCAGGATTCATCATTTGTTCTGACTTCTTCATTCATGAATATGCACAACAAATCTTCATCTGGAAAATTAAAGCTTAGAGACTGATAATCATCTGATACACGACTGGCTAGAAAATCAGCTATGACACTTCCTTCTATTGTTTTTTGATTGACATATACAATATCAAACTCTGATAATAACATCTGCCATCTAGCCATTTTTCCTGTAAAAAATGGTGATTCCATTAAGAACTTTAAAGGATCAAGTCTAGATATCAGCCAAGTGGTATGATATAACATGTATTGTATGAGTCTTCGAGTAACCCACACCAAGGCACAACATAATTTTTGTATTGATGGGTATCAAATTTCACAATTAGTGAATTTCTTACTCAGATAATAAATGGCTTTTTCTTTTCTTCCAGATTCAACATGCTGTCCCAGTACACATCCCATCGAATTTTCAAAGACTGTCAAGTAGAGAATTAATGGTTTATCAGTCACTGGTGATACTAAAATGGGGGCATTGGATAAATATTTCTTAATAATATCCAAAGTTTCTTGACATTCCTCGTTCCAGACTTCAGGATTATTCTTTTGAAGTAACTTGAACACTAGATCACATTTGTCAGTTAATTGAGAAATGAACCGAGATATATAATTTAATCTCCCCAAAAAACCTCAAACTTCCTTTTTTGTGTTAGGTGGTGGAAGATCTTGAATTGCTTTTACTTTATCTGGATCAATCTCGATTCCTTTTTGGCTGACTACAAATCCCAAAAGCTTCTCTGATGTTACCCCAAAAGTGCATTTAGCGGGGTTAAGCTTTAATTGATACTTTCTCAATCTCTGGAAAAGCTTTCTCAGATTTTGAATATGTTCTTCTTCGGTTCGGGACTTGGCAATCATTTCATCCACATATACTTCAATCTCTTTATGCATCATGTCAGAGTTACCATTGCTCTCTGATATGTTGCCCCTGCATTCTTTAATCCAAATGACATTACTTTATAACAGAGTGTGCCCCACATGGTTACAAATGTTGTTTTTTATATGTCCTCAGGGTTCATTTTTATCTGATTATACCCTGAAAAGCCATCCATGAATGAAAACCATGCATGTTCTGCAGTATTGTCCACCAATGTGTCTATGTGAGGTAATGGAAAGCTATCTTTCGGACTAGCTTTGTTAAGATCTCTGTAATCCACACACATTCAAACTTTCCCATTTTTCTTTGGTACTGGAACTATGTTAGCTACCCATTCTGGATATTTGGCTGCCTGTAGGAAACCTGCATTAATCTTCTTCATTACTTCTTCTTTAATCTGCAACAACATTTCTGGCCTGATTCGTTTGAGCTTTTGTTGAACAGGTTTATATTCTGGACTGATTGGAAGTTTATGGACCACTATATTTGTATTCAAACCAGGCATATCTTGATAACACCAGGTAAAGATATCTTTGAATTCTTGGAGGAGATCTATCAATTCTCGTTTTATCTGGGTTGAAAAAGTAGTGCCAATTTTCACTTCTTTCATTTCTTCATTGGTTCCCAGATTTACAGTCTCAATCTCTTCTTTGTGAGGTAAGATTTGTTTTTCTTCTTTTTCTACTAGTCTTAACAATTCAATAGGAACATCACATTCTACTTCATCCTCACACTCATTGATTTCCTCCAAACATATGGTCGCTCTAAATTTATCTCATGATTAGATTTAGGAATAATCATGCTATTAACATTGTGACACCTGCAAATTTAAATCGGACATATTTCCGAAAGGATATAGTAAATTTATGAAATAAATATAAAGAATGAGAAATGTAAAAAATGTAAGGTATAAAGAATGATTGCCATTTGAAAATTTTAAGAAAACTTCTTATAATTGATATTAAGTGAACTTAACATAATTGCCCTTACAAGATAACAAAAACTTTTTATATTCTTTGGCTAAAGAGTAAAAGATTAGTTCTGGTTATTACTCTGAGTTAATACTAAAAACTACAGGGAGATCTTCAGCAGTCCAATTGTTTAGTGTTTCACCAGGAAGGTAAGGGAGAATTCCAGTCAAGTATTTGCCAGGCTTATGGTCATCTGTGATCATGTTGATAAATAATCCTCCCATAGCTTCTTCAACTATGTTTTGATATTTTGTCAACTTTTCTTCTTTAAGAGCATCAACAAGCTGTTGTTCCATATTAACCATTCCACCAGATTTGAATGTGGACTTCAGATGAGGGAAAGACATGCGTTCCCAGGGAATGTCTTATCCTTTTAATCTTGCCCTTCTATCTTCATCTCTTCGTTTCATCTCTTTGTTCTTTTGTTGAAAGTTAGGCTTAAATCCAAGCCCAAAACGATCCTTCTTCATCTTCATATTCACAGGAATTGAACTTCCTTGAAGATTCTTTCCCAAACCTTTCCCAGTTTTAGCTCCAATGCCTAAAGACTATCGTACAGTCATTTTGGTGCAATCAGACAATCTGGGATGTGGAATTTATCTTTCCTCAGCAATAAAGGTTGCATTAAAAAATTCCAAAGCTCGGTAAGAGCACTTGAGAGCATCATCATTGGTTTCAATATACGGAGCATCACTTGTTACAGAGGTAATGATTTCTTCCTCAACTCCTACACATATCAGTTGACTGTCAACAACGAACTTCAGTTTTTGATGCAATAAAGAAGGAACAGCTCCTGCAGAATGAATCCACGGCCTCCCCAATAAACAATTATATGTAGGGTGGATATCCATTACCACAAAGTCAATATTGTATATTACTGGTCCGATCAATAATGGTATTTCCATTCTTCTCATTACTTCCTTTTGAGTGCCATCAAAAGCTCGTACTATATTCTGATAACTCTTCATGTGCTATTTATCTACTGGCATCCTTTGCAATGTAACCAAAGACATTAAGTTAAGAGCAGGTCCATTATCAATTAGTACTCCTGGCAACACATGGCCATGACAATGTGTGGTAATATTTAAAGCTTTCATTGATCCCATTCCGTCTTCAGGTATTTCATCATCGGTGAACGTTATGTAATTATCAGTGGCTATGTGCCCCACAATCCTGTCAAACTTGTTGAGAGATATATCTTCAAGAATAAATGTCTGATTGAGCATTTTCATCAAGGCATTTCTGTGTGCTTCTGAATTCATCAACAGATCAAGAATTGAAATTCGCGCTTGTTGTTTATGTAGCTGTTCAACCACACTATATTCGCTATGTTTCAGAAATTTCAAGAATTCTTGTTCTTGATTTTCTGTTACTGGCTCATTAACTAAATGTGGGGATTCATCATCAAATACCTTTTAGGGTATCACTGTAGCTTTTCCCTTTGCTTTTCCCTTTGCTTTTGCTTGTTCTGATGCATTTGATGTCTCGGGAGAATAACACCTCCCACTTCTTGTAAAGAATTCGACTTCACTTACTGCTTCAGATGTCAAATCCACACTCTGTACTTTCTCTTATGCATTTTCCAGAGAAACAGATCCTCCTACCATTGAAACATTGGTAGTATAATTCCAAGGTACCCTGCGGGTATCCTTATATGGAAATGGTAAAGGAGTTGTGATAATCACTTTCGACTTTTTTGGTGCAGGATTCTTTGTAGATGATTTCACAATGATAATCACGGGATCACTTGTTCTCTGCTTAGGTTTAGAATCTTCTGATGCACAAACATCATCTTCTCTTTTTCATGGTTCTTCTTCAAAGAACTCTATATCTTTGTCATTCATCAATTTTTGCACCAATCCCCTAAATTCTTGGCATAGTTGAATTTTATGTCCCTTTTCTTGATGATATTCGCAATAATTTTTGCCTTCATTATGCTTTGGCTTGAATTGTTGTTGAATCATACCAGATAGGGAGAGTTATTGAAATATCCAACCAAAAGGAGATTTAATTTCAGAAACATCAATTTTGGCTTTCTTCATGTTCTCTTCTTGGATTGCATTCACGCTTTTATCTCCATGATTTGGCAGCGGATGATTTGACGTAGCTGGTGAATTGAATTCCAATTTTCCAGTATTAATCAAATTTTGGACTACCCTTTTGAATGCCAAACAATTTTCAATAGAGTGACCTGTAATTCCGTCATGATAAACATAATGTGCTTTCACATCGTACCACGGAGGGAATTGTGGTTGCATGGATATCAAAGGGTAAGGCCGTATGACATATGCCTTTAACAGCGAATCATAGATCTCAGCATATGGTACTGGTAAGGGTGTAAATGAAAGCCTTTCATTTTCCCTGCGAGATCCTCAGGATTTCGTTCGATTAGTGTTTATTTCATCCCTCTTAACCCTTGGTTGGGTTATCGTAACACTTTTCGAGGTATCCTTGTTGTAGGCGTTCGCATTGTTAACTTTATTCTCCTTTTTTTGGTACATGGTTCTTTTGGAACTAGACCCCTCACTTGATTCCATTTTGCCACTTTTCATGACATTCTCAATGAGTTCTCCATAAATGACCAAATCTGCAAATATTTGGTTGCATTCCCCATTAAATGGCTTAAGTATGGAACCTTTAAAGTGCGGACGAACATCACTGTGGCTTCTTTCTCTGATAAAGGTGGCTGGACTTGGGTCGTTGTCTGAATGTTTCATTGTTCTTTTTCTCCAGATTTTGGAGAATCCATCTAATAGGGACCACATCTGTAATGTGGTGGTACTACTCTAGGAATGCTTTTGCCAGATCCTTCCATGATCTAATATTGGCTTTGGTCAGTTGAGTATACCACTTTAAAGTTGGTCCTGCCAAACTATCTTGAAAGCAATGAATTAACAATTTCTCATCTTTCACATGTCCTGCCATTCTGCGACAAAACATGGTTATATGGGATGAAGGGCATGTAGTACCGTCATGTCTTTTAAATTTAGGAACTTTGAACTTGATGGGGAGGATTAGGTCCGTGACCAAACTCAATTTGCTGGCGTCAAACCCATAGAACGATTCAGTTACTTCTACGGATTTTATTCTTTCTTCTAAGATCTCGATTTGTCTAGTCAATTCTTCATTGGCTTTTTCTTTCTCATTCAAGTCTGGAATCAGATGATCAGCATTAAATTCACCTATCTTCACATCTTATATAAGCGGATTTTTGCTTGAAGAAGCAGGATCCACTTGTTGACTTTCATTATGTTTGGTCTCTTGAAGTGCCGATGTGCGAGCATGGATTTGAACAGGTGTGATACCAGAATAATAAACTGGTTCCGGTGGGAAACCTAAAGGATACATAGGTTCCTGGTCGAAAGGTACATGATTTTCTTGAATTTTTCCAATGGTAGCTTGCTTTCTGAACATATCTTCTATTTTCTGCATCATACTGTCTTCTGAATTTGCAATGTTGGATTCAATCTTCTCTAACTTCATTCTCATTTCTGCTTGTTCTTTATTATGTTGTTCCTCGAGACGTTGTATTTTATCCTCTATTTTCTTTGTTGCTTTTCTAGTACCGTAGTGATGTTGAATTTCTTGTTTGGCCAGGGTAACTACGATTGAAAATCTTTTTGATATTATTTTTAGAATTTTATTTATTGAATGTTTATCTTAATGTAAAATAAAAATTATACATAAAGAAAATAATGCAATGAATAATTAATGTATGCAAAAATGAATGTATGGAAAATGTATTGATCCCAAAAATTTAACTGTCATAAAATAACTTCCATCGGCATACAAAAGTTTCTATATAATAGTTCATAACTACAGATACGACATAACTTTCTTATTAAGCTCTATGTTTTCCTTCATCAGCCATGACATCTTCTTTCCAAACTTAGAAACTGGATCAACGTGATGCTCAATAATCTTTGCTTCAGCAGCTAACTCCCCAATATATCTGGCAACTTCGCTCATTTGTACCATGTTCTCGAATATCATATTGTTTCTTTCTTTACTTCTTTCTTCAAAGAAGTCAGTAGATTTTTGTCATTGTTCATTAGTTCCCTCAAGAGTCTTCTCTAATTCAGTGATTCTGACTTGACAACTATGCAGAGTTTTTTCAAGATCTCGGATTCGTCTTCGTAGTGAAGCGTTCTCCTCATAACTCTCTTCAAGATCACTAGTTTCTAGACGAACCTTCTCTTGGAATAATGATTCTTCAAGTTGCAAGATGTAAGTATTAAACTCTGAGTTTTTATTTCTACACTGATCCAGATCCTCTTCAAGCTTTGTTCGTGTTTCTTGTGTCCTTTGATTAAGCTTATGGATTTGTACTTTCTTGTTTCTACATCGTTGCATCCAATTATTGGCCACCCCTTGCTCTACTTCGAGTCTGGTATTGAAGTTCTTTCTCTCCAAATCCCATTTTTCCTTTTCAACATCGAACTCTTCAATCCTTTGGCCCCTAACTTCAAGTTGAGCAATTAAATTATTCATTTCATCTTCAAATCCCTTGAACATGGTATTTTTCTCATCCTCAAATCGCTCAAGCATGCTATTCTTCATATCTTCTAATTCTTTGGCTTGATCTCTTTATTTCTGCATTTAATTCATAATCTCATGACTTTCGGCTTTGTGCTTTATAATTCGCTCCCTTTTGTCAACCTCAAGATCTTCCATTTTTTGTTTTCCTTTCTCAAGGCTTTTGAATAAACGACTATTTTTTCCTTTCAAATCTTTGACTCGGCTTTTCTCGATGTTCAACTCTTTGGTCATCTGTGCTGTTGCTTTGCTCGATCCTGATGCTCTTCGGGATTTTTGTAGCTAATGGTAATTCTTCTTTAACGTTCTAAACTCACCATATACTTTTTCATTGTTTTCCCTTAGCATTGCACATTGTGCTGAATGAAAGTCAACGTCGACGCCCAACATAGCTTTATCTTTTCGTATTTGTTCTAACTCTTTTGACCAACCTTCTCTTTCCGCTTCAAAATCAGCTCTTAGAATTTCAATCTCTGATGGAACTACACGAATGCGATCTTCCATAGAGATGTCCTCATTTTGATCTGGTTGAGGAATATTTTCATTTTTCCTTACAGATCTCCATTCTTCATAATCAGGACTTAACATTACTTTTGTTGCTTTAGCTCGAATACATAAAGTTGTTTTCCAAGCTTTAATGGCTTCCATGATGTTTTTTTTGTAATTTTTTCTATGAAATGCAAACTCAGACGAATTTAACCCAGCAGTAATGGGAACAAATTGACGACCCTCGTACTGCCTTATAACCAGAAGTGGTGCATATCTGATTCCTCCCCACAAAACAAGTAGCATCACCCAGTTGTAGTCACCACATTTGTAAAAGAATTCCCTTTGAATTTGCCATGGGGCACCAAATGATGTCATCACTTTGCAGATTTCAAAGGGCATTTATCCACATGTCTTTCATGAATTCTTTCGGCCATTCTTGCTCCAGAAATTCTTTCAAAAGTGAGTAGTCCGTACTAAAGCTACGGTAAGAGACCTTTTCTGTCCTCCAAAAATGGCTACGGATCCAGACATATAATAATTGTGCACATCCAAAAAATCGTCCACCTCCCAGCCTTCTACAACCGCTTAATGATCGAAAAGTCTCTGCTAGAATTGCAGAAGCAGGATTGACCTTTTTTGGTAATTGCTCAAACAAATCTACTACTGCAGCTTCAATGTATCCCAATGCTTTCGGGAAGATGACCATACCATATATACCAAGAGCAAAGAGATCAAATCATACTTTACCATCTGGATGACTCTGAATAATTTCTTTGATGTTGGTCCAAGCAATGCCTTCGCCCTCACCCTTTTGTTTTGTACGGGCCACTACCCATTCTTCTCGTACTCCTGCAATCTTTGCTAATTTAACTCAGAAAGGTTGAGTTTTAACTGACCTTGAATAAATTCGACTCTCCAAATCCCCTTCCATATGTAGCAAATATGGGATATCCCCGTAAGACTGATAGAACTGCAGCTTCCTATTTAAATCCCAACTCTCCCAAATGCCTCGCAAATCTTACATATCATTTCTTTTTAGAGAAACCAGAGCATAACTTGCTAAATCATGTACATAATCATCCTGCAGACTATCTCCCCTTTGTCTTTGTAAATCCTCAGACCACTGTCTTACTTCTGAGTTTGGAACTATTTAATTTGAACACTTTTTATACAGAGATGAAAGTTTTCCAATGAGATAATTAACTCGAAGATCAGTACCTTTAATCATGTATGATGCTATGCAAACAACAAAAATAAAAGAAAACATAAAAGAAATAAATTAGTTCACATAATAAAGGAAAAAAAC
Source organism: Hibiscus syriacus (assembly GCF_006381635.1). Lineage (NCBI taxonomy): Eukaryota > Viridiplantae > Streptophyta > Magnoliopsida > Malvales > Malvaceae > Hibiscus > Hibiscus syriacus. Next base: position 6,023,823 of record NW_024063538.1, on the reverse strand, counting down.
AATTTAATAATAATATCTACCCAAATATTTCTATTTTAAACATGCTTTCTACATACTTTAAATAATTTAAATTCACATGCAATTTATTCAGCAAGAAAATAAATAAATTAATTAATTAATTAAAAGGAAAAAGTTAAAAGTCATTTCTCCTTTGTGTACACCTATTTTGGACAAAAGTTCGGCATGGCTTCAGATCAGAAGAGTTTCTAGGGTTTACTATATGCAAAGTTTCAGTTCTAAGAGTTAAGGTACCTGAATTGTCCTTGTTAGTGCCCCCTTGGGCTGCCAACCTTACATCCTAGTCCACTACAGACTTAAGCGGATCGAGTTCAATTCGAGGGGACACACTTCTTTATGCCTGACACGGAGAATAAATTCTCACGAAGATATATAGTATATGAACCCCGAAAGCTACTTGCTAGGTCTAACACGGAGAATAAATTCTCACGAAGACGTCGCTTTCAGTCCCACTTAAAAGGGACAAGCTTGATTATAAAGTTTATGTTATGCAATGTATACGTGTTGTGTGTGAGGAGAAATGTTCAAACCTCTGACAAACAAATAAATAATGAAATTTAATACCTGAAAATAAAATAAAAATATTAAGAAAAAATAATATACATATAAATATTATGAAAATAATAAGTATATATAAAAATTTTGAAAATAAAGAATTATAAATTAAATATATGAATTTTTAATTTCTAATTAATAGAGACAATTTATAATTGATTTTAAAGCTGGACCAAGTCCCCAGCGGAGTCGCTAAGCTGTCGTAACCGGTTTTCGTCCGGGTATGAATTTTTACTTGGCGGGAAAAGTGATGTGAATAAATGGTTTTTAAAATGTTTAGGGAGTCGCCATCGGCCTTTTGGATCAGGTAGGTCGAATACGTAAAATTATCTTTTAAAAGAGTTTTTAAGAAAACATCAGTTAAAAGATAAACTGACCTGCGTTTTAACCAAAAATTAGTTCTTTTTAATAATAAAAAATGGATTCGTGGTCGATTACATTTGGGGAATGATTAGCATCCCCACAACGCCCAAAATTAGTACTTATTAATTATAAATTGTCTCTATTATTGAAAATTTTAAAAATTCAAAAATATATTTAATTCTTAATCCTGTTATTTTAAATTTATTAATATAATTTTAAGAAAAATATATTAATATATATATATATATATATATATTTATAAATAAGATATTTATTTACTTAGAAATATCAGAAAAAGACTTCTAGGTGTTTTAAGACAGCCCATTTCTTAATATTAAAACATAAATAAATATTAATAAAACATTTCTATAAAAATAATTAAAATAAAATAATATATATAATTTATAGGATATTTATTTATTTAAGAATATCAGAAAATGACTTCTAGGTGCTTTAAGACAGCCCATTTCTTAATATAAAAAAATAAATATTATTATTTAAACAAATATATATATATATATATATATATATATATATATATATAATAATTAAAGTAATAATTTAAACATATCAAAAACAAAAATAAAATTGTAAATAAATAATAATCAAAAGAAATTAAAAACTATAAGATAATATTCATATATATAAGCTTAAAATGTAAAAATAATAAAACTTATGGTTAAAATTAAAATTATATAAACTTTAATGATCAAATTATAAAATATAAGCAATTAATAGACATAATTAGAATTATCATAAAATATAAATACTAGTAGTGTAATTAGCCCTTAATTATTTAATCGGTGATTAAAATATGAATTATTAAAGTATAAAGGACTAAATATGTTATTTTCCCTAAAGATATATAATTATACTGGAAAGGACTGAAATAAAATTAAATTCGAAGACTAAATTATAATGTTCAAAAATTTGATTTAGTGACTAAAATATAAAGTTACAAAACTGATGGATTACGGACGGGGTTTAACCATTAGTAAATTACACACAGGCCCCTCCCCAAAATGACGTCGTTTGGGGAGGGGTATTTAAACCCTAAACCGAATGGCCTTAAGGCCAAAATTATTTATTTTTTTCTTCTCCTCTCTCTCTCTCTAAAACCGAGAGAAAAATTCTCTCTGGCTTCTCTCTAGCTTCCCTCACCGGAGGGAATTCCGACACCGACCGGCAGTCATCTACCGCCGCCAACCTCACCGTCGACCACCACCAACGGTGGTCGGAATCTAAATATCTATCCCAAAATTTTTCTTTTTCAACCCTAGTACCAAATATGGCCTTCTTTTGGTCTAAAAACTCTTAGATTATCCTAGATCTAAGAAAAACCAAAGCTTTTACCTCGGTTGGAACAGCGTCTTCGGTGACGTTTCGAAGACCTCCGATGTTGGTAAGTATTCCGACTTCTTTTCTTTTGGTTTGTATTTGTTTGGGATCGTTGGTGTGTAGTTCTTTGCCCTCTGTTTTTTTTTGTTCGTTATTCTTTGCTTGCTGTCTGTTGGTTTTTTGCTGGCATGGCATCGGTGGCTTTTATAGCCACCACCGGTGATGGCTTCGGACCGGATAATAGGGAAAAGTTTGGTGAGTCACCAAAATGTAGTGGTGACTCACCATAGCCCTCAACGTGGACGATCGGCATTGAAGCTTCTGGAGGCCTTGGAGAACGTCGTGGCAGTAGCTGGATCGATGTAGAGCGGCGGCAACAGAGGCGGCAGCCGCGTGTCCCTAGGGTTATGATACACTAGGGTTTGTTGGTGAAAGGCTCTGGACCGTTGGATCTCATCAGATCTAACGGTGGCTGATGGATGGCTGCTGAGAATGAGATATAAACCTTAAATGGGTTTAGGGTATTATTTGGGCCGGTCTGGGTTGGGTTTGTAATTTGGGCCTGTAATATAAATTTATTATATTATTAATAATAATAATATATAAAATATAATATAATATTTATAATAATATTTATAATAAATAAAATTAACAATAAAAATATAAATAAAAACAAATGGATAAAAAATGAGTATCTTCAGTTTCATTAAGGGAGAATAAGATGGGTCGATGGTTAGACTTCATGCGAAGAAGATGGAGAACGGACCAGGGTTTCAAATCACGGTCCGAAAATGTGATAGTGCCCGCGAAATAGTGGTTTCGCCATCGTCCGAGTTACCTGTTACACCCGCAATAGCACCTGCGATGGTCACAATCACGATAAACCCGAAATGACCGAAAAAGCGATCGTAACTGCGATTTGAAACCCTGGAACAGACGAATGGGGGAAATCTAAAACCAAATATCATTACACAGCCAACGATCTAAACGAACATAGAAGGGACCTTTGTACCAAGTGAAAACTGGCCCTTGGAATCTGAGATCATAGAAACCATAATTAAATACAACGCTTTGAAAGTCCATATCTGATTTGATTGAGCTTGCACAACCCTTACGGTCTTCAAGGAGAAAAGTAGCATTGAAGTCACAAAGAAGAACCCAAGTTTCAGAAATTTGATCGTGTAAATAACGTAACAAGGTCTACAATGCATTACACTTACGACAATTTGGGCTAACATAAATAAAAGTGGCCAGACAAGGCGAAGAGCAGCCAGCAGTAGAGATCCTATAATGAATGAATTCAAAGTGGAAAAAGAGAACATCAACAAAGATATTAGCATACCAACACAACCAAATACCTCCACAAAAACCAACGGCTTCAACCCTACAAGAATTCGAAAAACCAAGATGGATGATTTGATCAGCAGTCGAACCACTAACATGAGTCTCAACAAAGCCAAAAATATCATTCCAAATGATGATTTTTAAATCCATAACACAATTTTTGAGGCGAGAAAAGGAATAATCATTCAACCATGTCTACATGCTCAACAATTTCAGGTACAATTGGTAACAAAGGTAACAATTTATTCAAAGCAGACTCAGATGGAGTTGAATTAGAGTGCTTTTGAGAACCTAGCTTGATAGTACGTGTGGCATTTAATATGTTGGTTTTATTTCGCGAGCCTTGTGATGGTTTAGCACTAATCTTAGAGGGAACCAAAGTGCTCGCATCATCATTAAGATTAACTACCATGTGCTTGTTTAGATTCAAAGGCATAGAAATTGCTCGACCCTTAACTATTATGTACTAGCAGGGTAATTTTTGGGGCCAAGAATATTGGCAGGAGACTTTCGAGGAACAAGTATATTCTTACTTTTTTTGTTTTGATGAATTTGCATGGGCCTTGTAATTTTTCTTCTCCATATCTGTAACGACCCGGATCCTGGGTTAGAAGATTTTGGCTAACCCGAGATAGGCCTTGAATTAAACAGCTAGCTTGTAGGAAGCTTTGACCCAAAATGAAGTAGATTTGGGCTTGAGTTAGGCCCAATAAAGAATAAAAAGGGTAATTTCAGTTTGCAATCAAAATCATAAGGACTGAGAGAGTAATTATACCATTTCTCAAAATAAAGTCTGAAAACCTACTAAGATTGGTGATCTCACCTATGAACCAAGCTCCCTTTTTTCATACAACTCTTGTCTTCTTATCTTCTCTTCTCTTCATCATCTTCTTCTTCAAGCAAAGATTAAAGGTAGAAACTTTACCATCTTTCATAACCAAATCAGCATCCACAAGTGTTGAGTTAATCGATTGACGAATATGGTCAATAGGGGGTGAATTGGCAATTAAAATTTTGGTAGAAGCTTTTGCAGAAAATTGAAAAAAAATTGCACAGTGATTTAGAGTGGTTCGACTTTCTCAACCAAAGTCTACGTCCACTACCTTAGCTATCCACACTAAGGATTTTCCACAAATTCACTAATTTGTCTTTCTTTTGAGGATAAAGAGTAACCTTACAAACCCTCAAGAATTATACCCCAAATTCTTGAGAACACTCTCTCCCAAAGAGAACAGTACAAATTTGCAAACTTACAAGGAAATCCTCACAAGGTATATTGTTTGCACAATTCTAGAACAAAGAAAAGAACACTCAAGAATGAATACAATTGAGCACAATAAGTGTTCTTGAAAGCAAAATGAATATTGAATGAAAGATAGGCTTGAAATACTCAAACTTGAGGTTTGATGCTTTCTCTTTGATTCTCTCTTGATTCTAGTTGCTTGATGTTTCTTGTTATTGATCAATGGCTTCTAAGCTTGCTTAAATACACCTTGAATCACTTTTGGACGTTGGGGATCATTGATGAAGTTTTTGGAGTCATTTAAGTGTGAAAACAACTAATATTTCTGCTTGGAGTGTGGGGGGAATCGGTTCCCTAAGTGTAAAATTCAAATATTTTGACCGTTGAACAGTGGGGGGAATCGGTACCCCTTGGGGGCAATCGGTTCCCTCCGAGCATACTGGAATTCTCGGAGCCAAACCATTCAGGGAGGAATCGGTACCCCCTTGGGGGGAATATGTTCCCTCTGAGCAATCTGGAATATTTTGCTTTGAAATGGTTCGAAATATTTTATAAAATTGTTTTGAAATTATTTTAAGATTAAAACTTAATTTTACACTTGAGTAAGGATTTAAAATGAACTTTGAAATACTTTGAGTAATATTTTGATATTCGATTTAATATATCGAATATGCTTAGAAAAATTATTTTCAAAATCAAAATTCTTTTAATTTAATTTGTAATATCGAAACATCAAAATGTTTTCAACAATCTCCCCCTTTTTGATATAACAAAACATTTTAAGATTTTCTAATTTCAAAAAGAATTTTGATTTTGAAAATACTACTCCCCCTTACTTTAACACTACTCCTCTTTAAAACGCTTTTAACATTTCTCCCCCTTTTTGTTAAATCAAAAAGATTCGGAAAAGATTTTAAACAAGGATTTAAAAACATTTAGCCAATTGATTATATATATAGTTTAAGCTGCTAAGATCACAATCAATAGAAACGTTAGCCATTAGTTTCATAATCAATATTCATAAACAATGTGACATGGCAAAATTGGTCATATATCTAACATGATGTAAATAATGCAAGAATGAAAAAATTTAACCACACCAAATATATAAGTTCAAACATCCATAATCCATCAAATAAGTTCAAATATCCAACAACAAAAGGAAAATAATCCAAAAACATTCAAAATGTTTAAACAATAAGCTTTAAGTTCAAAGTACTAAAGCAAAACACAGAATCAAGCATCCGTAGGAGGATTGGGAGGAGGAAAACGAGCTCGCATAGCGGCCATCTCATGAGTGAGTTCATTAATACGAGCGTTGGTTGCTTCATTGTTTGCACGCATCTCCTGAAGAATTTCTAATTGTTGAGCTCCCATTGTGGATAAATAGGACTCTATAGAAGTAAAGCGCGAATCTATGGTAGCATATCGGAAATCGAATGTCTCCATAAAAGATTAAAAATATGGAGGCATTTGATTCGTTTGTTGTGCTTGCTCCTCGGGCTGCTCAGGCTCATCTTCGACTTCATCGATGTCTCGCATTAATTGTTCAAGCTCGGGATCGTCGTCAGCTTCTGGTGGAGCTCGTGAAGAACTAGCTCCCAGAGTATTTTCAGAAGATAGAACACATTCATCGGTTTCCTTATCCTTTATCCATCCCGCTCTCGTTAAGGAAAGAAGATTAACTTGTTTCTTTAAAGGAAAGACAACATCTATACCTACTCTAAGCCCGCCTTTAGAAAAAAGATTACTTAGAATGCAACCATAAACTAGAGAGGAACAAAGTTTCTTATTTGGCACTAAGTTTACGGTTTCAACGATTTCAGCAAAAATAATCTCAGGAAGATTTATTTTAATACTGTTTTGGAAACAATGTAACCACCAAAGATATAAAGCACGAAGAGTAGAGTAACGACCTCCGGATGGTCGAAACCATCAAGAAATCATTAGATGAAGAAAACGATCATGAAGGTCTAAGACACTCGCACTATCCCTTCTTTTATAACAAGAACCTAAAACCTATTTTTCATTTGATATACCATCATTATCTAATCCTAATGCTTTGGCCATGTAATCCGAGTCAATATGTAAGAATTTTCCTAGGAGGTAGGAACGAACTCCTATGGTTTCGATTTGAGCTCGGTTTTTGACACAAACGGCATTAGAATAAAAGATACGAACAAGTTGATGGTAAACTATAGGTTCAAGGTCACAGAGTTTATCAAATTTCCACTCTTGTAAAAGAGGAAGATATTTAAAATCGATATCTATCATAGCTTGATGAGAAGTGATACGTTCTTCTCTAATTTTGTAAGAGTCAAAATATTGATAATACCAAAAACTATGATTTCTAGGACCAAGATGATTGAAGAACGAGTTTTGGATAGTCATATTAGGATCAATGGGATTAGGATTAGGATTAGGAATTGGAATTTTAGGAATAGGAGGAGGATTTGGAGGTGGGTTGGATTGACGGTTTAAGCGACTAGATGATGACCTAGCACGTTTAGGATTGGACATGGTTTAGGAAATCGGAATAGAATGGATAACCTGCAATTTAGAAAACACATGTATGCAATTCAATCAATCTCAAAACTTAATTGAGTCCTCAATATTTCAAGGTTCTCTAAACCAATCCTAATGGGCAAAGTTTTTGAAAACTATTGAAAAATAAGGTTTTGAAAAACAATATATGTATAGTTTTCATAACAACAACATAATTCAATTAAAACACAATAATTTGAAAACAATTTTTTTTTCGAAAATTTCAAATTTTTTGGAAAATTCTTGTGTTTTTGATGAAATTAGTTGTAATATCTAGTTTCTAATCACTAAACAATCAATGCCCAATCACTATTTCTATCTAGAACTAATTAAAACTAGTCATATGTTCAAAATCAATGAAATAGAGAGTTTAGAAAAATTTACCTTGAAAGATGAGATTGAGTGGATTTTGATGTTGTTTGCATGATTTTAATGATGTTAGCAAGTTTAGAAGATAATATTTGAAGAGAATTCCGATTAAAAATGTTGTTTTAAGGTAAAGTGGAGATATGGAGAGAGTAGAAGAGGAGAACGGCGGTAATGAGAGAATAAGAGGGTTTGAGATTTTTAGGAGTTCTGCCCGTGTTAAAATCCAGAACCCCAGGGGGGTATCGATTCCCCTAGGGGGAATCGGTTCCCTCATGAGGGTATCGATTCCCTCTGCACAAAAATGCTAAAATCTGATTTTAAACACACAAAATGCTAAATTAATTTTCTCTAGTGGTATTGGCAACTCATATATTGAAAATTAATCATGTTCAAACAATCAAATTAATCTTTAAACTATATTTGAACATAAAATTAATTTTCATCAAGAATCATAAACTTCCCTTAACTAATAGCAATGAATGCAATCAAAAATTACTATTCTAAGCATTTTTTTCATTTAGTCTTAAAAGTGCTAAAAATATTTTAAGCACTAAGTGAAGATAGGTTAGTCAAACCTAATTCTCTCCTAAGTGTCCAAAATCTTTCCTTGTCTAAAGGTTTTGTAAAGATATCCGCTAATTGGTGCAAAGTATCAACAAATTCTAGAACTACATCTTCCTTAGTGACATGGTCTCTAATGAAGTGATGTCTTATTTCAATGTGCTTAGTTCTAGAGTGTTGGATGGGATTTTTAGTGAGACAAATAGCACTAGTATTGTCACACTTGATAGGAATGGTACCAACTTCAATTCCATAATCAAAAAGTTGTTGTTTCATCCATAAAACTTGTGCACAACAACTACCAGCTGAAATGTATTCGGCTTCAGTGGTAGATAATGCAACATAATTTTGTTTCTTTGAAAACCAAGAAATCAGCATATTTCCAAGGAATTAGCAGGTACCGGAGGTGCTTTTCCTATCTAATTTACATCCTCCATAATCCGCATCAGAAAAGGCATGCAAGCTAAAGCTAGAGTCTCTAGGATACCAAAGTCCTAAACTAGGAGTGTCCTTAAGGTATCTAAAGATTCTCTTAACGGCTAGTAAATGTGATTCCTTAGGACATGATTGAAATCTAGCACATAAGAAAACACTAAACATAATGTCTGGTCTACTTGCAGTTAGATAAAGCAAAGAGCCAATCATTGACCTATATAATTTAACATCTACACATTTACCTCCTTCATCTAAGTCAAGCTTTGTTGAAGAGCTTATTGGAGTGTCGTGAGGTTTGCCATTTTCCAGTCCAAACTTTTTGAGCATATCTTTGACGTACTTAGCTTGATTGATGAAGACGCCATCTTTTCTTTGCTTTATTTGGAGTCCCAAGAAAAATGAGAGCTCCCCCATCATGCTCATCTCAAACTCACTTTGCATTAGCTTAGAAAATTCTTGGCAAAGAACATCATTAGTAAAACCAAATATTATATCATCAACATAAATTTGAACTACTAATAAATCTTTACCTTTATGCTTTAAAAACAATGTAGTGTCAACCTTCCCTTTTGAAAAACCTTTTTCAATTAAAAAGTTTGACAATCTTTCATACCAAGCTTTAGGAGCTTGTTTTAAACCATAAAGCGCTTTTGTCAATTTAAGAACATGATCCAGAAATTTTGAATCTTCAAAACCTGGAGGTTGTTCCACATACACTTCTTCCTTTATAAAACCATTTAAAAATGCACTTTTAACATCCATTTGATATAATTTAAATTCATGAAAACATGCAAATGCTAATAACATTCTAATTGCTTCCATCCTAGCTACGGGAGCGTATGTTTCATCATAGTCTATGCCCTCTTCTTGAGTATACCCTTGAGCAATAAGTCTAGTCTTGTTTCTCACTATATTACCACTCTCATCAAGCTTATTCCTAAATACCCATCTAGTACCTACAGTATATTTATTACTAGGCCTTTCAACTAATGTCCATACTTTACTTCTCTCAAATTGATTTAATTCTTCTTGCATAACCATAATCCAATGTTCATCTTTTAATGCTTCTTTAATATTCTTAGGCTCTATGCATGAAATAAATGCAACATAATTACAAATATTTCTAAGAGAAGATCGAGTTGTTACCCCTTTGGATGAATCACCTATAATCTCACCATCCTTGACATAGTTATACTCTCTTAGACAAGATACTTCCCTTTCTTCAATGGTTGGATTCTCAAGAGGATCATGAGTTACCTCATCTTTTGTTTCTTCCTTTGATGATGGTTATTCAACGTCATGTCTAACTTCATTTGTATTTATAATACCTACATCATCATTCACACAAGAATCCTTCCTCGGAAGGGGATTATAATCGAAAACAACATGTATAGACTCTTCTACAACTAAAGTTCTTTTATTAAATACTCGATAAGCTTTAGAATTTAAGGAATAACCCATAAAAATTCTTTCATCACTTTTAGCATCAAATTTGCCAAGGTTTTCTTTACCGTTGTTCAAAACAAAACATTTATATCCAAAAGGATGAAAATAGCTAATGTTAGGCTTTTTATTTTTGAAAATTTCATATGGATTTTTCTTTAAAATTGGCCTAATCATTACTCGATTTACAACATAACAAGCGGTATTTGTGGCTTCCGCCCAAAAATATTTTGGCAAATTATTTTCACAAAGCATGGTTCTAGCCATTTCTTCTAAAGTTCGATTTTTCCTCTCAACAACTCCATTTTGTTGAGGGGTTCTAGGTGCTAAAAAATTATGGCTAATACCATTAGAATTATAAAACTCAATAAATCCAAGATTTTCAAATTCAGTGTCATGATCACTCCTAACACTAGTTATAGAGTAACCTTTTTCATTTTTGGATTATTTTTGAAAATGTGATGAAATGTTCTAATGCTTCATCTTTACTGCTTAAAAATAGAACCCAAGTATATCTAGAATAGTCATCTACCAAGACAAATGCATATTGTTTTCCACCCAATCTAGTAGTCCTAGTTGGCCCAAAAAGATCTATATGGATCAATTATAATACTCTACTAGTTGATACGCCATTAATGGATTTAAAAGAAACTCGTTTTTGTTTTCCTTTAGCACAAGCATCACAGATTTTATCATTATCAAATTTTAGTTTAGGCAGCCCTCGAACCAATTTTCCTTGAACTAACCGTTGCAAAACACTCATGCTAGCATGTTCTAGTCTCCTATGCCATAACCAACTATCATGCGCATCCTTTGCAACTAGGCATAAATTAGTCATTTCTATAGAGTCTAAATGCACCATGTATATGTTTCCTATTCTATGACCAACAAGTATAATCCTATTAGATGCAATGTCAATGACTTTACAACCATTAGTTTCAAATATGACATTGAATCCCTTATCACATAATTGACTAATACTCAAGAGATTATGCTTTAATCCATTAACATATAAAACATTCTTAATTTGTATGGAAGATGTATTACCAATAGTACCAATACCTTCAATGTGACCTTTTGAATCATCACCAAAAGTCACTTCTCCTCCATTTTTGGCGTTAAGCTCAATGAACCGACTTTTGTCTCTGGTCATGTGTCTTGAGCATCCACTATCAAGGTACCATGAATTTGGATTTGTTTCCCGTGCCTTGTAGCAATGCTCCTTTTCCTACAAACATAGATTAATTTCTAATTTTTGGTACCCAAATTCTTTTGGGTCCATATCCATTAGTTTCCAAAATTCTAGTCCCCTTAGGTATCCATTTGTGTAGAATATCCTTATCTTTAGTAGTAATGAGCTCTTTAGGAAGCCATATACTTCTAACGATTTTTCCATTAGAGGTTCTTTGGGGAACTCTATGATTGTAGTTTTTAAAACTTTTTCTAACAAAGTTGGATTTTGAATTTTCTTCATTTTCAAAACGTTTTGTTCCAACTTTATCAAAAGAAGTTTTAAGATCATCAATTTTCTTTTGATGATCATCATTGACCTTTGAAAGTAAATTTTGCAAATCCAAATTTTTCTTTTCAAACTCTTCTAGTTTGATTTGCAAATCTTTGATTTTACTTTCAAGATCGTTTTTGGTTTTGGATGTGAGTTTATTTTCATTTTTCAATTTTGAAATATCATTTTTTATATTTTAAAAACAATTTCTCATAATCCGAAGCCAACCCATTATATTCCTCTAATAGCTCATCATAGGATATATCATCAAAATCAGATGAGTTAGAGGTTACCTTAGAATCTTCCCCGAATGCCATCAAGCACAAGTTTGCTACTTCTTGTTCTTCTTCATCGGAACCTTCTTCATCGCTCCTTGTAGTCACATGAGCCTTGTGTTTATTCTTTGATTGACCCTTTCTCTTCAATTATGGGCAATCATATTTGACATGCCCCAGCTTTTTGCATTCATAGCAAATGATCGGGTCCTTCTCTTTTGGTTCATTTTTGAGGCCTTCATTTCGTTTGAATTTTCTCCCTCGGTAAGGTCTCATCATTTTTCTGAACCGTTTGGCAAACAATGTTATTTCCTCATCATCGTCATCTTTATCCGAATCACTCTCATCTTTTGTGGATTTGAGAGCAACTCCAATGTTTTTCTTCTTCTCCTTCTCTTTTGGTGTCTCTTCAATCTTATTAAGGTCTACCTCATCTTCAAGAATCATTTCATGAGTGAAGAGTGAACCGATTAGCTCTTCAAGAGTTAAGGACGTTAGGTCCTTAGACTCGATGATTACCGTCTTCTTTGATTGCCACGATTTTGGAAGGGAGTAGACTAACTTTCTCACAAGCTTTTCATTTGAAATGATCTCTCCATATGAATTGAGACCATTGACAATCGTTGAAAATCTATCCGTCATAGATTTGATATCTTCATTTGGTTTCATCCTAAAATTTTTATAGATATGCGTTAGAATACTAATTTTAGATTTCTGTACCTCATCGGTACCTTCATGAGTGACTTGAAGTTTGTCCCATATTTCTTTGGCGGTTGTATAAGATGAAACTCTTTCGTATTCATCTGGTCCAAGAGCACAAAATATGATATGGATGGCTTTGGAGTTGAGATGGAACATTTTTGTCTCTCCTTCACTCCACAGTCTTGGATGAGTGAGAGGCTTGATGTATCCTTCTTCTACGACATTCCATGATCCCATGTCACTTGCTTGAATGAAGTACATCATCCTATTTTTCCAATAGGCATAGTTAGCCTCATTGAAGAAAGGAGGCTTGTTGACGGGCATCGAATCGAGACCGGAGTCGAAGTTTGAAGTAGAGGCCATTGATGACTTTGATTATTGATGTAACTCTTCCCGAATCGACTCAAGAGGTGATTAAACCTTCAAATGAGTTAGGCTCTGATGCCAATTGTTGAGTTAATCGATTGATGAATATGGCCAAGAGGGGGGTGAATTGGCAATTAAAATTTTGGTGGAAGCTTTTGCAGAAAATTGAAAGAAATTTGCACAGCGATTTAGAGTGGTTCGACTTTCTCAACCAAAGTCTACGTCTACTACCTTAGCTATCCACACTAAGGATTTTCCACAAATTCACTAATTTGTCTTTCTTTTGAGGACAAAGAGCAACCTTACAAACCCTCAAGAATTATACCCCAAATTCTTGAGAACACTCTCTCCCAAAGAGAACAATACAAATTTGCAAACTTACAAGGAAATCCTCACAAGGTAGATTGTTTGCACAATTATAGAACAAAGAAAAGAACACTCAAGAATGAATACAATTGAGCAAAATAAGTATTCTTGAAAGCAAAATGAATATTGAATGAAAGATAGGCTTGAAATGCTCAAACTTGAGGTTTGATGCTTTCTCTTTGATTCTCTCTTGATTCTAGTTGCTTGATGTTTCTTGTTATTGATCAATGGCTTCTAAGCTTGCTTAAATACACCTTGAATCACTTCTGAATGTTGGGGATCATTAATGAAGTTTTTGGAGCCGTTTAAGTGTGAAAACAATTAATATTTCTGCTTGGAGCGTGGGGGAATCGGTACCACTAATGGGGAATCGGTTCCCTAATTATAAAATTCAAATATTTCGACCGTTGAATAGTGGAGGAATCGGTACCCCCTGGGGGGAATCGGTTCCCTCCGAGCATATTGGAATTCTCAGAGCCAAACCATTCAGGGGGAATCGGTACCCCCTTGGGGGGGAATCGGTTCCCTCTAAGCAATCTGGAATTTTTGGCTTTGAAATGGTTCGAAATATTTTGTAAAATTGTTTTGAAATTATTTTAAGATTAAAACTTAATTTTACACTTGAGTAAGGATTTAAAATGAACTTTGAAATACTTTGATTAATATTTTGATATTCGATTTAATATATCGAATATGCTTAGAAAAATTATTTTCAAAATTAAAATTCTTTTAATTTAATTTGTTATATCGAAACATCAAAATGTTTTCAACAACAAGGTAAGAAACTTAACCTATAACATCCCAAACACCAGGTTAGTGACCAAATTATAAAATTTCAGAATTTAGTGATTAAAGTATATAAATTGAAAAGTTCATGAACTTATATGGAAAATTTTGTGTAGGACTGAATATCAAAGAAGGATGATTGGAAGGGCAAAATGTTCATTTGACCAGTAAATGAATTAAAAATTGGTATTGGGTATATTAAATACACGTGGAGAATGAGGAAATCTACACTAAGTATCCATAAATATCTTCACTCTTCTTCCTCTTTCAGCCGTGAGCTACCAAAAGCAAAAGGTGAGTTTTCTTGCTAGTTGATTATTCGTTGAATTTAAGTTTGGTTTATGTTCCTTAGATGATACTTAAGCTTAAGGAAAGCTTAAGTTGTCTTAAAATCAAAAGATGAAGGAGTTAGGAAAGATTAAAGATAAGAGGGTTTTAAGTGAAATCTTGGAAGAGAGTTAGTAAGTAAAGTTTGAGACTAAATTTGAATTGTCATAAGTTAAATTTAGAAGTATGAAGTGTTACAATTGAAATTAGAGCATGTTGGAAAATTGGTAGGATTCTTGGTTTCAAGATATAGGATGAGATTTTGAAGATAAGGATGTGCTATATGAATATAAATTGACTTGAGTATGTGTATTTGAGTTTAAGGATATAAAAGGGACTAAGAAATGAAGGGTTTAAGTTGATATTGGTAAATTTTGAGTTTAAAAAAAGTGACTTCTGGGCTATGAGTATCGATATTGATTCATTCAGTACCGATACTTCAAAGGTAAATGAGTGATAATTCGAGTAGGGGTATCGATACTGGTTAAACAGTATGGATACCATAAGCCAAAATTGGACAAGTTGTTCAAGGGATATCGATACCTAAAGGTTAGTATTGATACCAATGGTATCGATACCATAAGACATGTATCGATACCATTTTGAAATAAGGATTCTAGAACCGGGAAAGGTTATCGATACCCAGGCTCGGTATCGATACCACAACTAGGGAGGTATCGATACCATACCTTGGGTACCGATACTATTCAAAGTGGAAATATTATATTAAGGCTTTCTTTTAGCTTGGATTATTAAGGATCGAATTATAATACTTAGGATTCTGATATGCATATCAAATGTATAATTATGTATATATTGAGAATAAGCAAGTTCCGAAACAATCGAAGAGTTAGAAACGATCAAGAGAGAGATAAAGTCATAGAAGTTGATTTGGATCAAGTGAGGCTAAGGTGAGTGCATGATATATCATAGATATAGTTTTATGGAAATAAGACTTGTTATAAGTCTATTTCCCTATGTTTAAATTTTATGGTCCAATAGTTATGAACATGTATATATCATTATCATCATAAGCACATGCATAAGTGTTATATGTTTATATGCTTTGATACATGCTATATGATCCACGTGAACATAATCAAATAACATAAGCTATATGATATGAGATTGATGATTATATGTACATGTGATATTTAATATGAGATAAGACATAGGTGATTATAAGAGAAATGATATGAATACATGAACATGGAATGAATTAGTGATTATATGGATATATGGAACATATAAATATTCAAGCCCATGTTATGTAATATGAGAGCTGTAGGTATAATTGGCATGCCAATAGTCGAGGGTTATATGAGGTCCTTCGGGATATATATGAGGTCATTCGGGACATACATGAGGTCTTTTGGGACAAATTTTATATGCCACTCAGTGAAAAATTATACGAGCTGTGGTGACAACATATGTGCACAACCTCAATGTATCTGAATACCTTAGGTTCTCAGTAATGTACATGGGCACATAAAAGATATAAAAGGAGTTTACTTTCTTATAAGACATCATGTTATTATTGTTAATGATGGAACATTTATGACATGATTAAATAGTGATATGATAATTGTGATTGTATATGAAATGATTGGATTGCATATTCATACTTTAGGAAATGCATTATAGTATTATATGCCTCACTAAGTCTGTGACTTAGCGTGTGAGTGTTTCACACGTAAGTACTAAGAAGTAGGAGGACCAGAAATAAGATTTGCAAAGACATTATACCTCTACCAGAAGATCAGATCAGAAGTAATTTAGACAGT